>NW_026575121.1:40015158-42515158 GCF_905146905.1 Nyctereutes procyonoides | reverse complement strand
TGTATAAATCCCTAAACACCCCCTCCATGCTCTACTTTGTCTCCCTGAATCCAGACTGCAGAACCATGGCTGTGGTAGTGGAAGCAATAGCTCTGGACTCTGCAGCCAGCAGCAAACACAGCTCTGTTTCTTGGAGCCTCCATTAGTTCACGGAAATATATACATTCACATATATATTTACCCTAACCTAATAAAAAACATTTAGATAGGTTTCTTAGAGCTTCCATTAGCTCATGAAAAGAAAAATAAAAGATCCACTATAACCTAATATATTCCATTTTGAATAGAAACTTCTTTCCCAATTTGTGACTGAAAAAACACTATTCATTTTAAAAACATCTTCTGATGTATAGAGATCTAAAACTAAGATTTCACCCTTAATAGCCAAGTCTAGTTAAAATCAGGACACTAAATAAAAAACTGTAATGATAGCAGCATTTTGTGAGCACTTACTATGTGCCTAGATTTGTGCTATTTTACACACACACACACACACACAATTTCATTTCATCCCCGCAACAACCCTTTAAGAACTAATATTTCCATCTTACAGATGATGAAACAGAGGTTTGAAGAGGATAATCAATCAACCTAGGTCCCACAACTACAAGGGGCAGAACCAAGTTTTAAAACCCATCTGTTGGGAAGCCTGGGTGGCTCAGCAGATAAGCGCCTGCCTTCAGCCCAGGGAGTGATCCTGGAGTCCTGAGATCAAGTCCCACATCAGGCTGCCTGCATGGAGCCTGCCTCTCTCTCTACCTATGTATCTCTGCCTCTCCTCTCTCTCTCTCTCTCTCTCTCTCTCTCTCTCTCTCTCTCTATCTCTGTGTGTGTGTCTCATGAATAATAATAAATAAAATCTTAAAAAAAAAAAAAACGTCGTTCCAAACTCCAAGGTTACCAGGTAGATTGCTTCCGTTAGGTGTGAGAATGAATCAACACTGTCCTTGAAGCAATTATAAGATTGGATCATGAGGAAAGCATTTAAATAAAACTATACAACACGAAAATGTCCTTTAGTATTAGATTTTCATTTTGCCACATCAAGTGTATTCTTATTATCCCATTTATGGGCAAAAGCAACCAAGAAACCGTTATCTTTCACAAACTACTCCTTGTACCAATGAACATCCACTTTTTTAAAACCAGTTGGTATATAAATTACCTGAATGTAGTCTTGGATTTTTTTATACGCTTCTACTTTCTGAATTACCTTCTTAAAAAAAGGGAAAGAATGCAAGTGTGAACAATGCATGTGTGAAGAGAATTTCAATGGGAAGGCATTATCCCTCCTCCCCAATAAATAAAATAAAAATAAAAGGACCTTTAAAAGACACTTTCACTAAGTTTTTTTTTTCCTGAATAAAATAAACAAGAGCAAAGGGCACCTTGACTGCTACTTAGGAAATAAAATCAGAACGCAGGGAAATCTGTAATTCTAATCACATTTACACCTTCTCTCCTTTTTTAAATTTCTCATCCAACATCCTTAGGAGCTCAATAGGCTTAAAAGAATTGGAGCAGGGTAGAGAACAAAGGTGAGGAGAATCTGAGAAACGACTTGAATGGCTGTTCTCATCATTTTAATAATTCCAACTTGGGTAACATAGTTTTCAAAAGATGTAAAAGTCACAAATGCAGGAAGAAACTATAAAAAGTTGTTCTACCTGCTTGTGTCATAAAAATGGCATTTTGACTAGACCTCTCAGGAATTAACCACTTGTGGACAGTGAATGAAGAAAGCACACACATTTTCAAGGAAACAATACCAAATTTAAATGTATGAGCTTTTTTTTTTTTTTAAGAGGGCCAGAGGGAGAAGGAGAGAGAGAAGGTTAAGCAGGCTCCATGTCCAGCTCAGTATAGAGCCCGACCGACCTCAGGACCTGAGCCAAAACAATAAGTCCAACGTTTTACTGACCGAGACATCCAGGCACCCCCTAAATATATTAGCTTTAGTCAATGAAAGCCCATAAGCCCCCAAAAATATGTTTATTACAAGGAATATCAATATTTGCATTGCTACATGGAAATGACTACTTATATAAACTATTGTTCTCTCTTGAGATTGAAGACGATGTTAGAAAATAAGATGCCTGACTGGGGGTGGCGGGGTGCACCTGGGTGGCTCAGTGGTTGACCGTCTGCCTTTGGCTCAGGGCGTGATGCCAGGGTCCTGAGATCAAGTCCCTCATCAGGCCCCCCATGGGGAGCCTGCTTCTCCTTCTGCCTCTCTCTGTGTCTCTCAGGAATAAATAAATAAAATCTTAAAGAAAAGAAAGAAAATAAGATGCCCAACTACTATACTCAATCAAGCTAAATGTTACAGATCATATATAAATATAAAAATAAAGAAAAACAGTTACGAAGCACATAGTATACTCAATTTGGGAACGAGATCATTATAGTGAGAAGAAGAGAAGCATCAATGTAAAAAAAATAGTTCAGTATTTCATTTAAATATTCAAATAAAGCAATGACTAAATATATGGAGACAAGAATGACTCTAATCAAGGTGATTTTAATTCAGAATAATACTTTCATGTGACTTTTTTTTAAAGCAAAATCAAGAGAATTTAGTCCTTCTTTTCACAGCTCCACTGACGCCCCTACAAGTGCAACCCTGCACAGCCCCTTTGGTATCTACTGCCATGATTCTTCCATTACATTAAGCCACAGATTTTTTTTTTTTTAAAGTCTTAGCAAAGGGGACCAATCCAGAATGTTTCAGAAAAGAAGGTGCTTCCCATCCTGGCTCTTTTTTAGGGGTCACATGTATCAAATGCAAATAAGGACATCATTTCCTTCTCTATAGGGCAGAGCTTCAGCTTCCCCTTATATCCTGGTAAAAAGGTATGCCAGCGATTGATACTCCGGAAAGTTCCTCTTCAAAAGAGATGAAATATGCACCAGGTTCTAGAAATGTGACACCTAATCAGTGTGTTGCATTGAGCAGGCTACCAGAAATACTGAGCTATGAGAAGGGCCATGAAATCAAGGCCTTACTGGGGAGCTGTCAACGTTTCCTGAACACAATCAGCCACAATTATGGCATTTGTGGGGCAAAATCTAATAATGCAGGTCAGGATTTCATAAGTTCCATACCTTCACCCTGTCCCCCTCCCCAAAACAAACTCCCACTTTAGTAGTATTAGCTACTGATAAGTGAGGTTTAGTTTTTTTTAATAAAAAGAAATGCACTGATATACGAGAACAGGTTTATAAGAGGATAGTACTATCGTTTGAGGAGAGAATTGCCCTAAGCTGAGAATATCAACTCTTTTGTTTCAATTAATATGGGGGGGGGGGAAGCACCTAGTACTGAACAGGCATTCAAAGAAATACCTGAATAATTTCAAATATTAAAGACTGGTCATGTAAACGGAAATGGTTTTCCTTGTAGGATGTCTAGGTTTTCCTTGTAGGATGACTGGGAGAATTGGGTTCACAACTAGCAAAGCAATCAAGCAAGACAGCCACAGCTCCGTGGTGCTAAGAGCACGTCTCTTAGCCCTAAAAACTCAGGCAGGGGACGTATTTTAGATCCAAGCATCCTCTACAAATTCTTTATTCAACCAATAAGCTCACAGCGTTCGTCTGTGTGTTGCCTTCACAGTCAGGGTGCATTGCTCCAGTAAGATCATAGCTTCAGACACCTGCTCTTGCGTTCGAGAACTAAGACCGAACCGCGCAGACCAAAGGTGAGCCGGACCTCTCGGACCTCTCGCCGGCAGAAGGAAGGTGCGCGGTAGCGGCGGGGAGCAGGGCTGAGCGTGCAGGCAAATCGCGCTTGCCAGAAGCAGACGTGCGCGGCTTCGATCACGGTCTTCTGGCCGCTTCAGGCTGGGGTGTATGGCTCATCCACGTCCGGCGAGTGGCTCCCGATACGTTCGACCTGATCGCCTGTTGCCTCCACACACCGCAGGCGCTGAAACTGCCCGGCGGTCCGAGGGACACCCTGGGCAGGGCAGGTTCCCCGCAAGCAGGGCTCGCTGCGGGCGCGGGGAGGCGGCTCGGGGTCACGCCAGCGTGCGCGTTCGGGGTCCGAGTCCTACTTAACAAGGAGAGCGGCTGCCCTAGGCGGTGCCCCGGTCTCCGCAAGGCTTGTGATTTCAGCATCAAACTTGGAGCGACCGACCAACTCTGTCACCGCGCGAGAGCGCAGCAAACCGGGGCCCCCCGCGGGGCGGCGCTGAAATTCCCGCTCGCAGCGGAAACGCAGTCAGGCCGCGCGGCCCGCAGCTGCCCGCTCCGCCGGCCTCTCCCTCCGCGTCGGCGGAGACCAGGGAGCCAGCGCGGGCCGCAGACGCCCGCAGCCCCGCTCGGCCGCACGCGGGGGCAGGCAGTCCCGCAGATGCGCCGCGCGCGGCGGCTCACCCGAGCTTGCCCAGAGTCCCCCCACCCCACCCCAGGTTCGCCTCGCCCGGCCGGAGCGCCTGAAAGCGCGTCTTCCCGCGAACCGCCACCCGAGAGCCCCGCAGCGCCGAGAGGGCGCTCCGGCAGGCCCCCGGCCCGCGTCCAGGCGCAGCGCCCTGCGCCCTGCGCCCTGCGCCCTGCGCCCGCCCGCCCGCCTTACCTGCCCGCGGCGAATCCGGGAGCCCCTTGACAGCTCCCACCAAGCGCCACTGGAAAAGTTTCCGAACTTCTTCGCAGCTCTGCATTCCCTCGCTCCGAGGAGACCCGACCAGAGCCAGAAGGAGGAGACAGCAACACCCCGCGCGCCAGCTCCGTGCGTCCATCCTCGGTGTCCTCGTCGCCCCTTCCCACGGGGTGGACACCACTCTCCCCCGCGCGCCCTGCTCTGCTTTGCAGGCGCTGGAAAACGCTCGGCGGTCGCGGTTCCCAAAAGGTGCAAGCTGGCGGCCGGCGTTCCGGGGCCGTTTGGGGACACCGGCTTCACCTGGGGGCACTTGGCTTTCTCCCGAGGAGCCCCTAGACTGAGACAGCAGAGTTCTCCAGCTAAGCGCCGTGGGTCTCCCTCTCCCGCGGGGACGCGTTGGCAATGCCCCAGGGAGGAAAACGGCTGGAGCCGCACGGAGCCCGAGAGCATCCGGCTCCCGCCGCCGCCGCCGCCGCCGCCGCCGTGGCCGCGGGCTCAGCCGGCAGCAGCCAACCTGGGACGCGCCCGCGCGCCGCGCTCCGAGGGCAAGCCCCGCCCCTCCACGGTCCGCCCCGCGCCCAGGCTCCGCCCCCGCGCCCAGGCTCCGCCCCGCGCCCCGCCCCCGGCGCGCGTCCGGGGGCCGCACCCACCTTCCCGCTGTCACCGCGGGCCCCCGCGGGAGAGACCTCGGAGCCGCCTCACCGACACCAGAGCCGGGCGGCGCTTTCCCGGTCCTTCCCGAGGAACGACGGGCTGATGGAGATGGAAAGGAGAGCGAGCGTGCGAAGAGGTTCCGAGAAGACAAGGGATGAGAAAGGCCAGCTGGAAGCAGGATGAAATACTGGACTGGAAGTCGAGGGCTTCGGTCCGGAGGAATTTGTATTGGAAACTGCATGAAATGGCATCTGGGCACAACCCACGGGCAAAAAGCCTGCAGTGGAAGGTCCCAACTCAGAGGCTTGATAGCATTCATAAAAGATGTTCAGAGGGTACATGAGAAGTTAACTTCTTAAAAATTGGTTCATGTGACTGCCTTGGAACATTCACTGTGATCCTCTGCAAGAATGCAGAAGTCGTTAAGAATTGCATTCAGACTCTGTCAGGTTCTTATTATCACGGTAAAGTCCAGCTTATTCTCTTGTCAGCCTCAGCCTCATCTTTTACTTCCGTCCTTCCTATCTCTATGGGCCCCTCTGAGCTTTATCACCTCTGGAGTTGTTTTTAAAGACATTTCTCAAAGAACTTCTATGATAAGAGTGCTCAGGGGAGTTTCTAAAAAGGAAGATAGAAAAAAGTGAACACTTTGATTTAAAAGTGACAATGGAATTCGGTCGGTTTACAATTTATAAAAAACCATCGACCATGAGTGGGTCAGGTGGATTTTCTAAATGTGACTGACGCAACACTAAGCCTATGAGTGACAAGCATCTCTTCATCTAAAGACATCTGAGGATAGTACTACTCCAGTTAAACAAAACTACTTCAAAGCATGAGGCAGGGTGGACTATAAATGCCTCAACCACTTAAAAGGAATTTAATCTCAAATTGGAACCCTTGCCAAGAGATAATAGAGATGAATAATTTGAAGTCTTAGTTAAGTGTCATGGGACTTTTAATGACCATTTGATGTCAAAGGCAGCACTTTCAGGAGCAGATTGCTTGCTTTAAAACCATTCCAGGGAAATGGCTGAGATACTTCTTCAGTGATATAGTGCTCACTTGGCTTTTGACATCAATTCCATGAATACTAGATTTTTTTTTTTTTTTGGAGAAACTCTCTTAATAGATGAGAATTGAAAAAAATCAGCTGCTTTTAAATTCAAGGACTTCAAGCAAAGATTTACATATGTATCCTAAGGGGAGCCAGGAGAAACTTCCCCCATAGACTTCTTCTGTAGCCACCAAGCATGGGAAGATTGCCTGAGTCAACTATATATATCTATCAGAAGAACAAGAAGAATGACCATAAAGATGTGTATAGTGCCTAGGTGACAGTCATGCTTTTTATGGATACTAAGTCATTCACTTAATCTGTAGAACAACCCTATAATGTTGGGTTAACTACTATTATTCTAACCTATTGGTTACATTCAGTAACAGCAAAGGTGGTTTATTAATTTATCAGACTTTTTACTAGTAATTATATATATATTTTTATCTATGGAATTTTATTCTACTAGAACTCCTTCTGTGTCAACATAAGGCTAATAAATCCCCAGGTTTTACTGAAACTTTTTTTCTTTACCAAGATCTCTTCTTGATAGATTTGATCATCATATAGTATTACCATTAAAAGAATCCTTAGAGATTACCTGGTACAATTCACTCACTTGGAATTTCTAAAACAATTTGTCTTGCAAGGGTAAAATCACAAACACAACTGAGATTTATTGATGGTTCAGTAAAAACTAATCAACTAACAAATATTGATTGAATACATACTAAATATTAAAAAAACCACTGGCTAGGCATAATAGAGATTATAGAGACATGTAAGCAAGTTCTCTTTGTTTTCGCCATTTATTTCAACAAAACAAGTAGGTGGGAAGTTATATAAAAATGGAGTAGGGGCTAATGAGAAATAAGCCCATATAAAATGTTCCACCCAACAATTACAAAAAATAGATATTTATATCTACTTTTTATTCCATATTACTACCATAGTAGATGAGCCAAATTGGCTTGGAGGGCTTGTTTCCCTAGAAGTATCCTTATGCCAGGACCCAAGCAAACCAAACCATATGCGCCGGCTCTGTTGTGACACTTCAAGACAAGTTTCCTTCTTCCAACCAGAATGCAATACCAAAGTGCTTTTTGTATGAACATTCTAGAACAACCTCTACATATTATATTAAAACCAATCATTTTTTTCAATTTACCTCTAAATATTACAGATGAAGCTAGGGAGAAATTTCCTTCTTTTGATAAGTGATAATGGCTCTTTTTTCAAAGGTTATTCAGTAAACATTTATTGAATGCCTTTTATCTAATAGGCATGTGGTTTGCTTTTGAAATACCAATACTGTTAAATAGGAGAATCTTTAAATGGCCTTTATTTAAAATACACCTTTGGATCTTCTAAATGCAAAGCTTCCAAGAAACCATCTAAATTGTGTCAACTCAAGACCTTGTAAAGAGAAATGAAATTTGGGTATGATTTAGGTGAACTTAATGACATCACATTGCCGTCAATTCTGACAATTGCTTTAGACTAAGACTGGACACTGGTTAGCTCACCCTCAGAAGCTGGTTGGGGTAACTTGTGTACCAAATCAGTAATTGCTAATATCTATTAAGTGCTTAGAGGTATTCTCTCATTTAATACCCCACCCCATGAGACAGTGACTATTATATTACTAATGAGAAAACAGCAGTACAAAGAGATTAAGTAACCTTCAGAAGCCGTGTATCTGATAAGAGCCAAAATGTAAGACAGGCATGCCAACTCCTTGCACACTCTATTGCCTCGGACAAAACCGTTACTTCTTTTTGGCTCCAGCAGGGGCTTTGGGAGGCAGGCTTTTTTATGATAGACTCAACCTATCATAAATGGGTAGAACCCTGATACTCGCTGCTATTCCTTGTGTACAACAAGCTTGAACTCATCTCTGTAGGGGTCCAGAGCCCTGCAGTGACTCTATTCTGGCCCAAAAAGTGCCTCACTTGGTACTAGCTGCCTGAGGTAGTAATTGCTCTTCCATTGTTCTTCCACTAAACTTTAAATTGTGAGAACTGAACTGTCCCATGTGCTGCCTTGACATCTTTGAGACTTATAGGGTCCCAAAAGTTTAGCTATGAGTTCTGTTCTTACCAGATATGATCCCCCCTGACCCCCACTCACCCCACATCCAACAGGAAAGGCTCTCTCCCTGGTCAACTCCAGTATCAGTCACACCACCTCCATCCCACCTTATTTTCAACCTAAGCCATCTCCCCTCATCCTTCCTTGGGAACTAAGGGTCACCTCACCCACCCTCCTTTCTCTACAAAGCCTGCCTCCCAAAGCCTCTGCTGGTTCACTCTGCTCCCAAGTACAACCCAGAGGGCCCTGTGTGGGGTATGGTATTCTCCTCCCCTGGACTATGAGTATATGTGACTAATAAACTGCGTGAATCTCATCCATCTGTTGTCTTGTATTTGGCCAAAAGTTTGGGATAAATTGGAGGTAGTTAGAACAAGAATATCCTCAATACATGTGCTTCCACTTAGCTATTGCCAAAAAAAAAAAAAATACAGACTTTTGCCTTGCCCTACCTCCTACCTCTCCCAAATGCAGCCTCTATTCCCCTAGCTGCCCAACTAAAGGCAGCCAAATTGGAGGTAAGGAATTTCTGCCAGCAAGTAACCAGAAAGAAATTGAAGGATCCTCCCCTGATGTCTCCCCAGGTTCAGAGCAATGGTTGAGAAAAAGCTGCCTGCAAGAGAGAACTCATAGCAAAGTATAACATTCCATAAAATACTCAAAACCAGACACCAGGTTGAAATTTACATGGAAATCAGAAACACATTTTCCAGCAGTCTTTCTAAAAATATGTATCTACTGCTAATGTATATTTTCAATTTGAAAATTCTCATCTTCTAATCACCAATACATATTCGTCCATAATTTTGAAATGCATTAGATGCATTTATGTCATTATTTCATAGTAATTATGTTTTAAGGCAAAGCATTCTATGAACAAACAGCATTCTATGAACAAACTGCTCCTGTATGGAAATTTCAAAAGTATTTTAAACTGTATTTAATTTTACAGGTTTTGTATTTTAATCTCTACTGAAAGACATTTCTTTCAGAGAATTACTGAGAAATAAAAATATTAGTTGCTTTGTAAACAAATTGAAAGTATTGATAAAGATACTAAGAAAGCAGGAACACTCAATGAGTTTATTAAACTAAAGTTCTCTAACTTTCTTCTAGTTTGTATGTAAGAATATGAAAACAGTGATAAGTTGTGATATTAGTACATGTGCAAATTATAGTACATTATGACAATAAAAACAGTACACATTTCTCTCATTTTCAAATGTACAGTTTGTACCAATTAATATGACCCTCACTATTTTTGGTTTCCAATAGAGCAAAACTCACATTCATCTACCATTAATTAAACCAATGCTTAAGAAAGGCAATTGCGGGATCCCTGGGTGGCGCAGCAATTTGGCGCCTGCCTTTGGCCCAGGGCGCGATCCTGGAGACCCAGGATCAAATCCCACATCAGGCTCCTGGTGCATGGAGCCTGCTTCTCCCTCTGCCTATGTCTCTGCCTCTCTCTCTCTCTCTCTGTGACTATCATAAATAAATAAAAAAAGAAAAAAAATTAAAAAAAAAAGAAAGGCAATTGCATGAACAAACAAATTCATTTGTTACCTGTATGGAATACATACTATTCCTACTTAAATAATGTTTTCAGGAATTGCAAAAACAAAACAACCCAAACTTTATACTTGTTCACTGCTGGTTATTTAATGTGAGAACTGAGTGGCCACAAGAGTTTATCTGCCCAAGTACAAGCCTCGTGAGTTCAAAGGAGCCCGCCTCTGCCTTCTGAACAGTGAGTGACTAAATATTATGCACTTATGCACATTTCATAACTTTACTGAATGAATCTGCCCCCCTTAGTTTGACGTTTTCATGTGTCCTGCATTAATTTGATTGGAATTCTTTTATTATTTTTTAAGCAGCAACCTTTTAACTTCAACTTAATTGCTAGATTTTTATGTTATTTTCAAAGTGGAAAATATCACTATCTGATGGAATAGTACCAACAAACACCTTTAAAACTGGGTCATAACTTCCCAGCTAACATTATGTATGGACCACTGTATCATGTACCATTTGACTTTCAATAAATCTCCAATGTCTGTCTGTTTTACCTCTTTTCATCTTCTTTTCTGTGATTAAAATGTGAGCTGGATATCTTTAAAGTTTAATGTTATCACCAAATTAATTATCTAATCAAGAGTTAATTATTTTCCTGATTGTTTTCCTGTAATTTCTGGTATTATAATATCTTAAATATTAACATCTTCAGATTAGGTGAATTTTAATACTACATATCAAATATTCTCCAGAATGATTAATCATCTGTGTCATCTTGACCAAGTTTTTATTTTATTTAAAAGATTTTATTTATTTATTCATAGAGACAGAGAGAGGCAGAGGGAGAAGCAGGCTCCATGCAGGGAGCCTGATGTGGGACTCGATCCCGGATCTCCAGGATCACACCCCAGGCTGCAGGCGGCACCAAACCGCTGCACCACCGGAGCTACCCTTGACCAAGTTTTTAAATCACTCTGATACTTTCTTTCCTTATTATGTAAAAGGAGGGGAAAACGTAACTGTGTTATAATGTTATTGATAGGGTTAACCGAGATAACTTAGGTGAAATGTTCTGTACAATTCTTAGTTGACAAAATGTCTCAATAAATAGATGTTATTATTATTCTTCCCCATTGAAAAAATAGTCATCTTAGTTCCTGATCTATTAGTTACATCTTTGATATAATTACGGTAATAAATTGAACAACTATCCAGAGCTAAAACCTTTTGCCCCCTCTGTATGCATAGTATGGTTTCTTCATATGATCTAGCATTTATGCAGCCATCAGTTTTTTTGTTGTTTTTGTTGTTGTTGTTGTTTTGTTTTGAGTAAAAGAAAAAATAAGCATTATCTCAACTCAGTGTAGGGACAGGAGAGTCTAAGTTGCCCAAGGTCATGAGCTAAAAGTTAATTTTTAAAAGGAAAGAGTACTTCTCTCTGAACATAATGAGCACTTAGAGCAAGAACTAGAGACTAATTATCATCAGCTTTTTAAGATGCAACGTGTAGACACTCCGCTAATGATAAAGCCTCATAATTGATAATTATCTTTGATTAACGAGTAGGAAATTCTTCTAGGGGTTTTCAGCGCTGTGTACCATTGTCATAATTGATCTTTAATTCTTCCATCTAAAGATTCCTTTTATCATATGTTTAATCTTTGCTATTTATAAATAAGGTCCGTGCATAGGCCTTATTAACTCTCTCTAGATGTGATATTACCTTACAAATGTCTTTGCAATTCAATTAGCATTCAGCCTAATTCTTTATATATGCATATGAAAAGTACAAGCAGTTCATGCTCCTAGGCAGAGGAGAAAAGTGGTCTGACCACTTTTGAATTCTCTTGATCCAGATTTTGTGAAAAGAGGGAATGATTATCTCTCTGGATGTGTCTGGGGACACTTTACCATAATTGCCAACCTTCTCCTGGAGGAGAATTGTATTCTGATCCTCTCTATCTTTGGGGGAAGAAATACTCCATCTGATCTGTTTCCTATCATCCTAGTTTTTCCTCACTCTCTTTTCTCTGCCCATAGTCTCAAATCATCTTGTGCCTGCTCTTCTGATGTTCTTAAATCACCCTTGTCCAATTGTCCACCCTTGTCACCAATCACCCTGGTAGCCAATTTTATGCATATAACCGCTGAACCTGACATTGCTGGCCTGGATCTCTGTGGAGTCTAGAACCTCTCTGGCGTTCCTGGTGGTGCGCTGTCTTCCTTCTGGCTCTCCAGTATATCTCTATTCTTTTGCCTGTTTCTCTCCTTTCTTCTACCTCCTATTGGTAAGTATCTCCCAAAGCTTCCACCTTAGGACTTCCTCTTCTTTTCCTACATATTCCTAGCACAATGTCCTGGGTTGAACAGGGTCCTCGAAAATTCCATGCAGAACCTCAGAATCTGCCTTTATTTGAAAATTGGGTCTCTGGGGCACCTGGTCGCTGGCTCCATGGTTGAGTGTCTGCCTTCAGCTCAGGGCCTGATCCCAGGGTCCTGGGATTGAGTCCCACATCTCACAGGGAGCCTGCTTCTCCCTCTGCCTAGGTCTCTGCCTCTCTCTCTGTATCTCTCATGAATAAATAAATAAAATCTTTAAGAAAAAAATAAAATAGAGTCTCCACAGATGTCGTTGATTAAAGCTCTTGAAATTATCTTGGTTTTAGGGTGAGTCCTATACCCAGTCAGTGACGTCTTTCTAAAAGAGGAAAGGTCACAGAGACAGAGGAAAGGACCATGTGAGCAGAGGGATGGAGCCTGGAGTGATACAGCTGCAACCCAGGGAAGACCAGCGCTCGAAGCTGGGAGATGGACATGGAAGGGTTTCTCCCTTGGAGCCTCCACGAGAAACCAGGCCAGCTGACATCATGATTGCAGACTTCTGGCCTCTAGTACACTGAGAGAAAGGGAAAAGAAAAGAAACCTGCTGTGTGAAGCCCCAGAGTCTGTGTCTATTGTGGTCACCGGTTAAGAAGTGCTAGAGAATGAGTGCACGGAGGAAGCATCTCCCGGTCTCCTACCAATGGGGGTGATACCGGCCGGGTGCACCAAGTGCTCACAGGGCTTGTCCTTTCATCTGCCTCCTCTGCTTTCTAATTTGGTTATGCTACCATTATCTCAAGTTCTCCTTTTACTAAAAGGATTTTCTCGTCTTCTCCCCAGTTCACACTCTTCCTTCATCCACTGATTTCCCTATTAAATTCACAAACACAAGACTCTGAAGTCTGTTCTTTTTATTAATAAAAATCCTCTTGCTAGCCCAGAATGTTTTGTATCCTTTCTCTCCTAATGCCTCCCTGTGATATAAATTATAAGACTTGCCAGTGTCTCCCCTATTTCTCATATTCATCTTTTTCATTCCAGCTGCCCCACCTTTTCTCATTAAATTACCAGTTGATTGCATTATTTACCAGAGGAGACTCATCACCTACAGCCCCTTGCTGTTTTAAATCATCTTCCATCCTGAGCCCAGATCAGTCAGTTTGTGGCAGGCTTGTACTCTATTCAAGAAAATTACTAATTTGGGTGCCTGGGTGGCTCAGTCAGGTAAGCATCTGCCTTTGGCTCAGGTGATGATCCCAGGGTCCTGGAATCCAGCCCACATTGGGATCTCTGCTTGGCCATGGGGAGCTTCCTTCTCTCTCTTCTCTGCCTGCCTCTCCACCTGCTTGTGCTCTCTCTCTGTCAAATAAATAAAATATTAAAAAAGAAAGAAAATTACTAATTGATGGCAAAGCAGACTCTAACATCTACTGAAGTGTAACTCAGGGAATACCTGGATCATGTTAACTTGAAGTACTAGAATACAGATTTCTGGACCTTACCCAAATGGACTCTTGGTTTGGGATCCAGAGTAATTACCATAAAATGTTTATGCAAGCTTGATATTTAGACAAAGTGAATACCCTTTACTCTACTGTAAATCCACTCTCCTTCCTTCTTGGACCCTCTGTTTCTGTCAGAGGGAGAGAAACCCATCACTCCCTCTCAAAATATACCTTGTTTGTTTCTACTCATAAGCATTAGTTAAACCTAAAATCATCTTTTCCCTTCTTTCTCTTTAAAAGCTCAAGTTTCTTATTCATTAGGAAGAATTTTCCAGCCACATCACTCAAATTATTCTTGCCACCACTAGATTTCTATAGCATGCTATTGTGCCAATGATTAATTGCTGATCAATTACATATCATTATTTAGGCGATCCTGCAGTTATGCATTGTTTCCCTAAGAAAATCTTAAGCTGCTCCACACTGTTCACAGGATCTAGGAACTCAGTAAATGTGTGCTGAATCAATGCATGCAATTCTAGATGTCATATCTTAAGTCTAACCAATTATTATAGGAGACTTAGATGTATCCTGCCTCATTAGAAAAACTAATGAGAGTGGATGCTTATATTCCTATTCATTCCACTCAAGTATGATCATGAAGCCTGGCTCGTGATAATTTAATAATGATAACACATCTGATATTTGCTCTTCATTAATTTGAGAGTAGACCACTAGAATGAAACCACCAATTTTAAGTCACAATGTCTATCAGTCTAATAGCCATCGAATTAGCCTCAATACCACAAAACATGGTTAGGAGTATAAAATAATTATGTTTATGAAAGTATAATTTTAAAACTAAAACCATACCAGTGTTCATTACTCACTTTCAAATGTAAATCATTCCTTTCACTCTGGCAAATAACTATTGAGCATAACATGTACTATGCAAATTAAAATACTGATTACTTGGTCCATGGCATATTAACCATGGAAATCAAACATAGAACGCTCTCTGTTGCTCTTTTTGAGGAGGAAAACATAAATATTCTGCAGAAAAATACCTATAATACACAGGTTGTATCAGCCTGCTTTATCTCTTTGAATCCAAATAAATGTAAATAATCACAAACAATATGTCAAGAAGTTTTATCTACCATCATAAAACAACATATTTTTAAACTCTGCCTTGGCTTTCGCTAATTAGTTTATGCCTCTCCCAGGAGAAAAAAAAATTTACATTCCAAATTTCAGAATTCAAAACACATTCCCTGCACTCTCCATTCTTTATTCTCACTTCTCAGATGTTACATAGAGAAAAACTGGAGAAATGATCATACTAGATCATACTAGATCTCCAATACCACCCTCTCCACACATGTGACACAGTGAATGTTCCCCCAAAATCCAAAAAAGCACCACCTAAACCATTCACTGACTTCTTTATCAATACTCAGTGTGCCCTGAATCATCCCATTGATTCACTGAAACATCAAAGCACCTATATGCCAGGCTCTGTTCCAAGTATAAAACTAGAGAAGAAGAGCTGAATCACATGCAATCCTCACCCTCAAAAAATTTGCAATTCAGAAAGATAGACATGCACATAAACAAATAGGGATCATAAGAAGCTATAGATGTCCTGATCAAAGTGTACAAATAAAAGCTCCCATAGCTTCATAAAGCACAAAGCTCAAGAAGCAAGTTGTTTTCATTGTGTAATTGCTTGACAAGTGTCCTTCTGAATATTTCAAAGTGCAATTTGATCAAATAGAAATTTTAAAATAAAGTACAAATATTTTCTTGTGAGAATATTGAGAATCATAGGACTTAGGTAGTACAGACACATACTGTTATTTTTACTTACTCATAGCACTAATGGAAATAATGTATATATCACTTCATCGATGTGATGGCATATCATCCAGTCAACAAAAATGGCATTCTAAAGGTGTCAAATAACTAGAGGAACTTTGGATAGAAAAATTAACATTGAAAATATATAAAGAATATATTTGCAGCTGTAGTAAAAATTGCCTAGAAAAATGGGTGATAAAATATACTAACTAGTTATTTCTGGTTTATTACTTCCCTTTTTATCATGTCAAGTGTTTTCTAATACTAGAAAAATGGGTGATAAAATTAACTAGTTATTTCTGGTTTATTACTTCCCTTTTTATCATGTCTAGTGTTTTCTAAATTTGCAGATGTAATCAGAAAATAAATATTTTTTTAAAGATTTTATTTATTTATTCATGAGAGATACAGAGAGAGAGAGAGAGAGACAGAGACAGAGGCAGAGACACAGGCAGAGACAAAGGCAGAGGGAGAAGCAGGCTCCATGCAGGGAGCCTGACGTGGGACTCCATTCCAGGTCTCCAGGATCACACCCCAGGCTGAAGGTGGCACTAAACTACTGAGCCACCCGGGCTGCCAGGAAAATAAATATTTTATTTAAATAAACTCCACACTGTCCTAAAAAAAGAATCTACATTCCCCAACGCTTGATGAAGGAAAGGAAGTACACTAAAAGGTTAGTGGAAGAAAAAGTGTTGAAAGGAAAGCTAGCGCTCACCTCACATTCTTATCACAAGAGATTCTCAGATATTTAATGGAAGCTTTTATTACTGCTCATTTTGCAGCTCAGTAAATTTTTATGAAATGTATATCTTTATATCCAAATTAATTAATGTGCCTTACTACAATTTCAGGAGCTTACTACAATTTCAGGAGCTTATATGTATTAGGCCAGTAGTTAAATTGAAGCACTCCAGACCCTCTATATTATTATTATTATTATTATTATTATTATTATTATTATTATTAATTTTGAGATAGGCTCCATACTCAGCTTAGAGTCCAATTCAAGACTTGAACTCAGGACCCTGAGATGAAGACCTGAGCTGATATCAAGAGTCAGATGCTTCACCAACTGGGCCACACAGGCATCCCAGCCCTTTACACTATTAACAATGTCCTCGACCTTCCTGTCTGCCCTTCTTCCCTGTAGCTTCCCCTGCTACCGTGCCCCTGGCTCCTGTCCTCATGGCCTCAGCACTCCCCTCCACACCAGCAGTCGTTGGACTGGCAGCCAGAGAGGTGGCCGAGTGCAAGCAAAACCAAGTCACTCTGAAGAGTCAGTGGTGGAAGTATAAGCAGTAAATCTAAACGACTATCTTAAAAGAGCCAAAGGAACCAATGGATATGTTACTAACCTTTGTGCTGTTCGTATGCTTATTTGGACAATGCTTTAAATAAAATTAAAAATTGCTATATTGTTTTATTTTTATTTGACCAGAAAATGCTCAGAAGGATTTCTTTGCAGTATTTTGTGTGAAGTTTCTTAGAAAATCACTTAAAATCATGTTAATAAAAACAGAGCCAGATAATGAGGAGGGAGAGTTATTGGCCTCTAGATCTGATCAAAATTTCCCTTCATCTTTAATATTGTTACCTTGAAACAGTCACCAAGGCTCTCAGAGCTTTCAGTTTCTCTAGAGGGACTCAACTAAATGGTCTCTTATGTCTCTTCCAGCTATGAAATTCTATATATTTTTTAAAAATGCGGGATCCCTGGGTGGCGCAGCGGTTTAGCGCCTGCCTTTGGCCCAGGGCGCGATCCTGGAGACCCGGGATCAAATCCCACGTCGGGCTCCCGGTGTATGGAGCCTGCTTCTCCCTCTGCCTGTGTCTCTGCCTCTCTCTCTCTCACTGTGTGCCTATCATAAATAAATAAAACAAAAAAAATTTTTAAAAAAAATGTTACTGGGTTTAAAGAAGGCCTCTTGAAAAATAATAAAAAAAATTTAAACTGGAAAAATTTTTAATTGCTCAAATGAATTAAGACATTATTTCCACTACGTAGATTTGAAAAAAATATGCATAGTTTTTTACCTTCATATTTTACAAATATACAAAGCTGTACCAAAATACATATAGAGCAAAACAAAATTGACAATCTTAGTAATAAAACAGAAAATAAGTCTAGCTCTGCAATAGAATGACAGTGGGTGGTTTTGCACATAACGGGTAGTTCAGGAATGAAAATAATTTCACATAATGCAAAAGCCAAGACTATCTTTTTTGTTTTTTTTTTAATTTATTTATTTATGATAGTCACAGAGAGAGAGAGAGAGAGAGAGAGAGAGAGAGAGAGAGAGAGGCAGAGACATAGCACCGGGAGCCCGATATGGGATTCGATCCCGGGTCTCCAGGATCGCGCCCTGAGCCAAAGGCAGGCGCCAAACTGCTGCGCCACCCAGGGATCCCAGGCCAAGACTATCTTATTATTATAGTTAACAGGATTGCTATTAGCAGTAACTTTTTTTTTTTTTTACCATCTACTATGTGTCAGGGTCTGGATATTTCACCTCATTTTTAATTTAATCCACATTATAGCCTTTAGGTACAATTATAATTCCAGATGAAAATAATCAAGGCTCAGAGAGGTTAAGTAACTTGATGAGGTGACAAAGCCAGTGAGTGGCAGAACCAGATCTGGAACACAAGTGTGTCTGGTCTGCCTGTGCTCTTAGCCATTGCCCTAACATTCACTCTGCTCATTAAATGCCTCAGTGACACACCAGTGTCCATTTCCTAACCTCCCACACTGGGTCCTTCTTGAGGGGATCCCCAACCTTCCTCTTCAGAGTTGTTTTCCACTGTTCCCTGTTGTATGTACTTCATTTGAGCGAAATGGAATAACTTCCTTTTCCCATCATTGTGTTTTTGACTACGTTATTTGCTCCCAGACCTGTATGCCCAGTCCCTAAACAGGTCTTAGATTATACTCATTGATCATGAAACCAGTTTGCCTTGTATGGAAGCAATGAGCCCCACCTCGATTCTCCTACTACATATCTGCTCCACTTCTAGTACTTATCACCTCGTTATTGGTGATATCTGGATTTATCATTGAAACAGGATTTATCATTTCCACTAGAGGGAAGTCCTTATGTACAGAATCAAGGAAGAGTTTACTTTTGTATTCTCAAAGCATCTAGCACAAGGGGAATGTGATTGGTGTAGAATATTGGCCAGAAAGTTTAAAAATGAGTATTTTAAGTCCTGGTGACACACTTTGGAACTTCAAGCTGCTCTAGCTGAGGATCACTTAAGAGAGAAACATTTAAGAAGGAAACACACACATATTTACACAACATATACATACACACTCCTAAATAAATTAGGTAAAATAGTAGAAATATGGAAAGCTGATATTATTTGTTGGTTTTAGCTAATTTTCACTGAAGCATAAAGAAAGAGAATCACCTTGGGCCATGGAAGCCTAGGACTTCCTTTATTTTACCTTTCCAATTCTCATAACAACTGCTGATGCCCTGGATAAAAGAGTGGATGTAACTCATTTCAATATTTTCATTCTTAGTTACCTCTCTGGCTAATCTGCAAAACTCAAAAACTGCCGCGGTGTCTGCACAGTAAAAACAGCTATGCATTTATGGTTAAAGTTAAAACTTTTTTCTTACCATGAGATTTTAATTAGAAGCAGAAAACATGGATCAAATAAACTTTCATTCTGCACACAGAACTTGTCTGCCCTCGCAGGCTATGCAGTTCTGTTGCATGGAGCTCTAAAGCCAACTATTTATGGCTCATAACAAAATGTTTGCCATCAAACAATGTCTTGGCTCTGTTTTCTGCTTACAATATGTCTGTTCATCCTTAGCTGCCTGTTTCACTTCCCTAGAAACCTCTACAAGAACTGAATCCATCAGCTTTCCACTCCTCCAAATAATAATCTGTCATCGTTAAGAAAAAGAAGACCATCTTATCCAAGGGCCCCAGTTTTACTACCTTTCATCACAACATTTCAGACTGAATCACTGTCATCTTATTGGATTATGTCATTGAGATTTCTTTCTCTTTTAGCATCCACATGCATGCATATAACCAATCATTATATCATCGATTCTCCTTTAGTAAATTTTCTGGGATTTGCTCTTCATCGTTCTTACCACCTTCAGCCTCATCCAAGCTGTGACTGCCCGTAGCCCATCCATTCTGCAGAGACCTCTGCAAGCTATTGTGTAAAAGTCCCTTCAAAGAACATGGTAGTTAACTACAAAAGAGATCCAAATGTATAATAAAGTTAGTCAGAAGATCCCACATCAGGCACACAATAAGTATTTATTAAATGTGGGGATATAATCTATTCATGAATATTTTAATGGATAGAATACAAATACAGTATATTCTTACTGTACAATTTCATCTTAAATTATGCCACATGGTATCTTTTATGTTTCTAGTTCCTAACTTACTCTACATTCTCATTGCCCAGAAATAGATCTAACAGGTGTGGCCACAGATGGTAAATACTTATCAATTGAAATATCCAAGATACCAACCAATACACAAATACTTTTCTAGTAGGTGTTTTTGGAATTGTTACCAATTTACTGGCTTTCATTTCCTTTTCCTCCCTAGATCATTATTCCCAGATTAGACTCTAGCAGATGGTAGAGATGATTCTTTTTTTTTTTTTGGATGCCCTAAATATTTTTTAAACTTCAATTTACAGTTGAGGAGGTAATAAACATTCTTGACTACCTTGAAAAGCATGTGTGTTTAAGTAGCAGGTCAAGTTTATTTAGCAAGATCCAGAACCAATGTACTATCCTCAAACTTTTTCAATTGCTTCATTTTCTCTAAGTGATACCAATATAACAACCATAATCCTAGCACACCATAATCACACAGTAGACATGCTGTGTAGATGTAAAGGACAATTGCACTTGCAAAGTTGAATTTTCGCCTTCCTTAGCAACAGACTAGATCCTATATAATAAAGAATAAACAGCACAGGGGAGGAATAAGAAAATCTTCTATTTAGTTTGAAGATATATTTTCCAAAATGCTGTCCAGAGCCATGACTCTCAGTCACTGCTTCCTCAACACTTTCCTTGTGAAATATTCAGCCAGAAATATTCAGCCAGAAATATTCAGAAGATCCTATCTGATGATCTAAAGAAAACTAACCTAGACCTTTATTTTATTGACTTATCTGTGTCAGTAGGAGGCACCCTCCAGTGAAATTCCTCATTCTCCAATAAAAAAGAGAGATCTAGTGTCAAGTTACTTTGTTAAATGTTATAGGGTTGATAAGAGAACACCAATATATATTACAAGATTGAAGTATTGAACTAAGACATACACATGTTGATGTTTATTGTGTGTTAGATGTCTATTATTAATGTATCTTGTTCCACCAGAACTCATGGGCCAGGTATTATAATTTTCTGCAGCTTTTTAAAAAAATTTTTTTTAAAAATTTTATTTATTTATTTGAGAGAGAGAACACACACAGAGGGAGAGGGAGAAGGGTGGGGGAGAAGCAGACTCCCCACTGAGCAGAGAGCCTGGCTCGGGGCTTGATCCCAGGACCCTGGGATCATGACCTGAGCTAAAGGCAGACGCTTAACCTACTAAGCAATCCAGGTGCCCTGTTTCTGCAGTTTTTAGATGTCAACTGAAGCACAAAGAGTATATAATTGGTCTGAGATCACACGACCAATTAGTCATGGAGCCAGGACTCAAATCAGCGGGTTTGACCCCAGAGGCCATGCTCTTCACAATCCAGGTGATAACAGCAGCCTGTGAAGGGAAACACAATGGAGTTTGAGTAGACAGCAAATGCCAGCTAACAGAATGTGTTAAGCTAAAATTTGGAAATATGGAAGGGGAGAACCAAAAATCACATTGAGACTTGGGCAAAATGTTATAAATAACCTGTCTAAAATGTTAAGGGACCAATGGCTCTGGAGAAATCCAAAAATCCTTTGATAATGCTGTCTCTAGAAGTGTCAGTAACACAAACTCATATACTGCTAGCTAAACCGTGTGCTTCATTCCCACCCCAGCAAAATTGTAAGCTAAGTCTCCCGGATGATTTTCTGTAGGAAAAAAAAGCTCCAATCTTAGGACCAAAATTAATGCAAAAATGAGATTTTCCTTACAGAACTTCATTTACAAATACTAATTTCTACCTGATATGAATAGCTTGCATAGAATCTGAATAGAAGGGCTCCCTCAGTTACGTTAGACCTGAACTCACCAATATAATAGCCTCTAGCCTTATGCAGCTGTTGAGCTCTCGAAATGCTACTAGCCCAAACTAAGATGTGCTCTAAGTATAAAATTTACATTGGGTGATAAAGGAAAAAAAAAACATGCGAAATATCTCATAGTAACTTTTATGTTAATCACATGTTGAAATGCTAGTATTTAGGATATAGTGGATTAAATAAAATATATTATTAATATTAATTTCATTCATTTTTATTCTTTTTAAAAATGTGGCTGCTAGAAAATTTAAAATTACATATACAGCCTATATTATATTTCTAGTAGAATGCCTTTGATCTTTTAAGTGTGCTTAGTAAATATACTAATATGTATTCACATTGTATTACATAATCTGAATCATATACTAGGATTAAAACTTTTCTTTTGAATTCATATCTGATAAAAGTTTTAGTTTCTGATTAAATGCATAACATTTACTCAAATACACTTTTGTTTTCAAATTCTGCATTGAAGAGTGAAAAGAGAGTTATCTTACTTTGGTGCCACACTTACAAGACAGTTGCAAGACATTGGAGCCACCAACTGTTCAAAAGTGGCAGTACCCAGCTAATTCAAACCTTCACAGAACATGAAATAAACATCTGTGGAAAACACAAGTCTATGAAGGAAAAAAATGTTTTAAGTAATACATAAACAAAATATATGATTTTTATTTTAAATTACTGTGGTTCATTCACCCAGCAAAAATATAGTGGCTCACATTTCCCAAATTCTATTGGGAAAATAAATGGAAATCGTTCAAGAAAAAAATACCGATAAGCATATAGAAAACTATGCAGATTAAAAGATTTCAAATAAACATTGATAAGTCACATAGAATTAAGCTGTTGAAAATTTTAATTGGCAGGAGTCAGTAAATAACAATATATCTTTTTCTGTAACAAAATAAAGCAGATTATATATTTTTTAAAAACACACTTATGAGTTTGAGAATATTTTTAGAATTTTAAAAATTTAGCTGTAACTCTGGAATAGTATGAATACTTTGGTTCTTCAGGGCCTTTTTGCATGCCAGAGTGTGGCTAATGAAAGTTATCACAATTATCAGTTTTCCTGAGGACAGATGGCCTCATTCTATGGCCCCTGAGGCCTGATGGGACCCTCTTGGCTCCCACCAGAGTTCTGGAGAACCAGCACTGGTTTGGTGGAAAGTTTTCCAGGCTTGCTTGATCTGATGAATAAGGATGTCCATGTTTTCTGCCTGAGGCTAAATAACAGAGGCAAACAGTCAATTTAGCAAACTTAAACCGTCAAATCCCCAAGCCTAGGGCATAGGTCCAACCACGGAATCTCAGTCCATCCAGTTTGTCTTCTTTGGTGTTTAACAAGCCCATCAAGGATACCACCACAGCCCTGGGGAGTCTTCTACAAAGAAGGGCCAGCCATGACTCTTACCTGTGATGCTTGTGGCCAAAGAGAACCCTGAAAATCTCCAGTGTCATCCACACAATGAATATAATACTGCCAAACACTAATCTTATTTTTTACTAGCAAAATAATCTTAGAAATTTGGAAAAAAAATATCCCAGTCATATGCTTGGGTATAAAGGTGATGTATTTGTACTGGTGAGCCTGGTTTCATCATTTGAGTAGAGAAACACGGAAACTGGAAACTTAAGCTCTTCTTCAAGGCATACCTATCTTTAGGCAAACTGAATAATTTTTATGTTTAAAGGGATTTTCTGTTATTTTAACAATATTGTATGATCTCTTTTGCTTTGTAGACTCAGTCAGTCTTCTTAGAAATTTAGTGTTTTAGGTTTTCTAATTCTGCCCTGAATTATATGATAGATAAATCTTCCCTCAGAAAGTTTCTTAGAGGTATCAGCTTCTTGGTAAGGATCTCTATTTAAATGCATTTAGTATGTTTAAAACTAGACACCATTTCAAAGTTTTATTCTGACTCATTGTCTTTTAAATGTGTGTATTTGAAACCGTCTCACTTGAAAATGTGTGGTTTATGGTGTAATTTGACATTAAGAATTATTAGAAAAAATTACTCTAGATGTTTATGGGTAACAAACGTGAAAGCTTTGTAACTTATAACATTTGCCATCAATACACTTTCAGACAGAAAACCAATAAAGTATTAAAGTGTATGTTGCAGGAAAAATAGATAACCACTCTGTTTAGTGTTATATAGAAGTGGGAGAGATATGATTTCTACCCTAATGGAAATTATACACTAATTGTGCAAGACTGACATGAGAATGAAAATTACAGAGTAAGAGTGGGTGTTCAACTATGTAATGAATGGCAACGGGTTCAAAGAAGTCTTAAAAAAAAAGAAAAGAAAAGAAGTCTTGATGCAGCAGGAAAGTTGAAGAGAAGGAACCTGTGAGAGCTTTAAAGAATAAAAGTAACTGGACAAATAGAAGAGGGAGAGAAAGATGTTCCAGGAAATGGGAACAAAATAAATGAAGATAGAAAAATAGTAATTTATTTGTCTGTGAAATAGTGAAGACAAGAAGTGAAAATAAAATAACATATATGCATATATATATATATAGTATTTATCTTTCAAAGTACCTGATTTAAAACAACATCATCCTCAGGGATCCCTGGGTGGTTCAGCAGTTTAGCACCTGCCTTCAGTCCAGGCCATGATCCTGGAGTCCCAGGATCAAGTCCCATGTCGGGCTCCCTGCATGGAGCCTGCTTCTCCCTCTGCCTGTGTCTCTGCCTCTCTCTCTCTGTGTCTCTCATGAATAAATAAATAAAATCTTTAAAAAAGAAAAAAAAAACATTGTCCTCAAGACCAGTTATTAGATAATGCTATTAAAATGATTTAGTCAAATTTAGTCATCACTCTGTATGCATGTACTTAAGTATAATCACAATAAGTTCTAATACCAATATTTATTTGGATAAATTTAAATTTAATTAATTATTGTTATTTTTCCTTCAACTTATAATAGAATGAAACCAGGCAGCTCCTGGTTTTTGTACATGGCACTCACAGATATCATCAAAAAAGAATTACCAATTTGGTATCATTATCTACAAATTAATGATTTTGCCAAAGAAAATTCAACTAGAAAAAACATCCTGCTACTCCAGCAGAGATAAGCACATGTAGTTGGAACTCATCTGGTTTTGTGGGTGAGTGAAGAAGTGCCAAACATCACCAGGATGCAAGATCATAGCTTTCTACATTGGCATGTTTGAGATCAGTTGACAACTAAAACGGGGACTTGAATTGCTACCTTTCAAGAGGTTTTGTCATAACAAGGCATATAATATATAATTGCTGATTTTCCAAAAGACAAGTCTTCACATACTTAAATGAATCTTTTGTAGAAGCTTTACTATTAGGAGGATATAACCAACCCAAATTCCAGTTCAGTTTGACAGGAAAGAGTTGACTCATGAATTGGGTCACTTGGCCATTATTTTCAGCCACAAGAATAAGGTAAAATCTTTGGTTGGAGGCCTTGACATGACATTGTAGAAACTGATGGAAAAAAACCCTCTTATTGTTAGGTATAAGTTGCCACTCTGGAAAGAGATACTGAAAGCAGACAACCTTTTAGATGGTCTAGTGCTAGAGAAAATTCTGCAGGCTATGGATGAAAATAACAGAGTCCTAAAATTTTCACTCTAAACAGAAATATACAGACACACATTTTTCAATATTTGAAAAAATGTAAGGAAGATATAATTCTTTATAAATGTTGCTTTGTCATCTATGTGAAGAAGTCAAATTCTAATATAGTTAATTGTGCTAATGTGTAAATATGGGAAATCCTTGTATTTCATTACATTTCAAAGGATACAAGACTCATAAAGACTAAGAAGCATTGTTTTATAGACATACTATAGATGATGAGGCTTGTTTTGGTTCCTCTTCAAATATAATACAGGTGTTGGCCAAAACTGTGTTGCAAGAGACAACTCAAACTACTTAAGTAAAAATTGAAGTTTAATTGCCTTAATAAATGATATTTTTCATGGGGAAGCTGGATCTGGGATTAGAATGATATAGTGAAGTAAGCTCAGTTGTGCTCAATTGTTCTCACTCTCTCTGTCTTTCCACACTGTAGAAAAAATGGCCACCCACAGATTAGTAATCCCAACAGAAAGCTGGATCTATGAAAGCAGAGTTCCATGGACTCGGGTCAAATGCTGCAAGGAAATGGAATTCTCTTATCAGAAATAGAATAGTAGAAGTGGAGATCTATCCATTGTCTATCTCAGAAAACACACCCTTTACACCCTTTACCCTATTGGTATAAACTGAGTATGTTGAACAAGCATAAGGATTCTGATCACAGGGACAATTAAGTCTTGCCCCTTACCTCAGCTTCAAAACTTACTCAGTTCAGGTCATCTCCCTTGCCTTGAAAGAATATTTGGACAGGTCCATGACTTTTGTGGTCACTCACTTACAAAAAAAATAAAAATTCTTTAGTTACTGCTGGTAATAAACACAATTTCAGTTTAAAAATTAAATACCTGGTATAAAATATTAAGATCTTAAACTTGATTTAGCATTGACTATTCTTTTTTCCCAAGCTTGAATATGCTATCTCTGGACACCTGCCATGGGGAAGAGAGGAGGGAGGGAGGAAGAGGGAACAAGGGTTGCATCCTTCTGTCCTCTGATCCCACACTTTCTCTCTTCAGAGATTCTTTAACACACTATCTCTCTCTGACATTGCCCTTGTTCCAGTTAGGCAGATGACGCTCTTTTTCATATGATCTTCTACCATTTTGTTCCGCACCCTTAGGCCTATGTATGTTCATCTTCATTCTGGTTCTGCTGAGATTTTCTGGCCCTTATTGGACACGATTTACGATTTATGACATCCAGCACATGTCCGACCTCTGGCTCATCCTTGTGTATTTGTTATCATAACATAACCTAGACTCTCCTGATTAACACACACACCAGCAAATCTCTCCAACAAAATCTCTTGACCAAATTCCTCTTTGTTACACCCTGACTCCCTTTTATATTCCTTAACTAACAGGTTTTTAGAGATGGTTCCTTTCTAATTCTGCATATGTAAGCTTCATGTGGGCAGAACATTTTAACTGTTTTGATCACTGCTTCATCCCCAACACCCAGAATAACCAGTGGCACATAATCAGCATTCTATCTTGAATAAATCAGTATGAAGTTGGAGACTGTCAATTAGGTAACTGATGTTGATCACTCACTGGTGCCTTTGTCAAAAGAGAGACAGGAAAGATCCAGTTATAACATCATATTAGACATGCACAAACAATTCCCACATTTCCTCTACCTAATATAGTAAATACAATTTTCCCACTTACAACTGAAAATGCACTTACACTTCCCCAGAGGCAGAGAACACAAAATCAAATCCAGCTATTGTGTAAAATGGTATGTCTAGGAGCTCTTAAGTAGCATACTCCTCTTAGTCCATGGTGCTTTGTCATGTCTGGCAACATTTGACTAAATTATAAGTTTAATCACCCTATGTTTTGGTTATCTATTGTTGAGTCACAAACCATGCCAAATCATCATGGTTCGAAACAATGACATTTATTTTGTTCATAATTCTGCAATTTGGGAAGGGGTTGGTGGGAGCATGTCATCTCTGCTCCTTGAAAGCTGAAAAGGCTTGAAGGCTGATGGCTGGCATCACTGAAGACTCAATTACTAACATTTGGTTGATACTGACTCTCAGCTGAAATGGTAGCCAGGATACACATAGATTCTTCAGAAGGGTACTTAGTTTCCTCAAAGTATGGTGAGTTGGTTCCAAGGGTGAGTATCATGTGAACCAGCAGCACTTGTATCCTTTTTATGTGCTGCCTCAAAAATCACAGTGTCACTTTTTTCCCAGAAAAATTGTCACAGGCTTTCCCAGAATCAAAGAGAGAAAACATAGACACCCCTCGCCCCCAACACATCTCACTGAACGTGTGTCAACATTGCACCATAATAAAAGCTTGAAAGTTGGGATACATATCACTGTGATCATCTTTGGAAAACACACTCTTCTATACCCTAAAATATCAACTACGACAATGAAGACAAGCACAATTTCCACATTTGGTAAAAGAGCAAATATGAAACAACAAAGTGGTCCCACACCTTACACTATGTCTTGTGGCCAGGAACAGTGAGGCCCACCCTCCTGAGTATTGTTCCTCTGATTGCCAGTCTTGCAACCACCCATTGGCTCTGCCTCCACCACAGTCTTACCTGAAAGGAATTTAGGGAATAAGTCTCTATCTTTTAACAGCTCTCTTTTTGTTAGCAGTGGTTCTGAAGCTCTGAGAAAACACAATCATCACAGTATTTTCAGGATCTAGGCTTCTCTCAAATTACCTAAAATCTGAGTTGCTGGTCAATTACATTTCTCTTACTTTCACCAGTTAAAATGCTAGTCCATGGCCTGCTTGCCTTCAGATATGCTTATTACCCTCTTGTTCTTCTCAAACTTCGTGAGCGATTTCCCATGTTTCCATGTGATCTGCTTTTTGTTAGAAGGAAGAAACCAGACTATTTCTCACTGTGCCTTGTGTGGCATCTCTGGCTGGACTTCCTTCATAATTCCATTCCCTGGATTTCAATGACACTTCATCCTTTCTTTATTTTCCTGGTGTAGGGAGATGGTATGCCCTGCTTTTGCTCATCTCTGGGTTGACATATCATTCATTTCACATCTCACAATTCAATTATCTAACTGATTCCACTGTTAAATATCCTTTTTTAAATTCTTAAAAGTACTTTAGTATTATTTTAAACTATTGTTATTCTATTTAAGTTATAGCAACTGAATCTACTAATTTTTACAAATTGAATCAAGTCTGGAGTGTTCTCTAAATTGTGACTTCTCTCATTTTAAGGTTTATTAAAATAGGCTGATTTATTAAATTAGCTATTCACGTACAGAGAAAAGTGTTTACTGAACATTTATTACTGGTGATAGATTTTATAAATCATTCAATTCTTACAATTCAATAAAGTTGGAGGATCACTCTGCTCTTATAGTGAAAAAACTGAGACTCAGATAAGTTAATTAAGTAGCTTATCCAGTGTCTGACTCTTTCTTTCCACTACATCACACTATGCATTGCCTATTTTATTTTTTATCATTGGTCTTTATCCTGCTTCGAAAACTACCATTTGATATTTAGTAATAAATTTTGTTTTAGTGAGCACCTCCAAATCAGATTTTTTTGTGTTTTTCATAAATGCCTTTTCATCTATACTTAGATAAATCAAAGCTTTTGGTTGAGAATTAATACTGTAGGAATCCAATTAATAATCAAACATGGAGGAGGAGTTAGGGTGTTTCAGGATTAGTGAATACAACCAAATCACCAATGATTACTTAAAATTTTCAATATTTGCATACTAGTCTTACAGAGCCCCCCAAATACATTTAATTTGTAGGAAAAAAAACCATCATGAATAAACTAGTATTAGTACTGAAATAAATCTGTTATTTGCTTACACAGTAGGTCTGACATTAGTTAGAAAGAAATCATACTGAATTAACACAATGTCCTTATGAACATAAACCATATTGTCAGCTACTATAGTGTCACAAAAATATTTCACCATAAAGTGATGGTTTAGTTGAAGCTACATTTGCATTGAGAATGATGAACAGCATCCAAGCTTATTTGGTGTCACCTTGAAACCTGTTTGAAAGCTGAGGAATACACATCTTTTATGTATATTTTATTTCATGTAGACTAATTTAGTGACAATTTTAGTTTTCCTGAATTCCTTTTGGGGAAAGAAAAAATATCTTGAGTGTGAAGATACAAGCCAAAGAAATGTGTCAAGTGAAAGTGACAAAAGCCTCTGTGGTAGGCAGGATTATAAGATCTTCCCAATATTCTGTCTCTGGTGTACACATCCTGCAAGGTCTCCAAGACTGCAAATTTAATGTGGCTTATTCCTGTGATTAGGTTATGACATATGACACTGTTAACCTTGAGATGAAGAGATTACTTTAGTAGGCCTGATCCAATCATCGGAGCCCTTTAAAAGTAGAGGTTTCTATGGCTGTTCACAGAGGAGAAAGTGGAGAGACTGGAAGGGCAGTTCTCCATTGCTGAGATGGGGTGCCAGGCGGAAATTCATGCTCAGGAACTGAGCAGCCTGTACGAGATTAGTACTGTTCTCTGCAGTTGGTTGAGTGTCTACCTTTGACCCAGGGCATGATCCCAGAGTTCCGGGATCAAGTCCCACATCCAGCTCCCTGCATGGAGACTGCTTCTCCCTCTGCCTATGTCTCTCCCTCGCTCTCTTGGTTTCTCTTATGAATATACAAATAAAATCTTAAAAAAAAAAAACTGTTCTCAACTGACAGCAGGCAAGCAGGGATGTGAGTCCTACAATAGCAAAGCGATGAGTTCTGTCAATAACCAAGGATGAGCTAAGAAGAAGGACTCGAACTCCACATGAGAACATGACTAGCTAAAGCCCTGATTTTAGCCAGAGTAGAATCCAGCCATGCTGTGCCTCTAGGACTTCTGACCTAGAGGAATGTGAGCTAATAAATGGATGTTGTTATTACTGCTAAATTTGTGGTGATCTGTTACACAGCAATAGAAGAGGAATACATCTGCAAAGGTGGCCTGAACAGATCCCTTTCAATACTCTGGGAAAGCATGGGGTTGATGGAACCCACAGGGACTTTTGTGCATAGACTTGGCCCACATGGTCATGTTAGGACTCACTGCTCTACTCTGAACAACTGGAGTGGGATCATGTAGTATGCAGGTTTCATTACTCAGCTTTAGTCCAAAAGCATGTATAAAAAAAAAAAAAGCATGTACAGTGTCCCAGCTTACCAAGCACATTTTGATCTAAGGCTTGCACAAGACTGAAGCTTTACTCCAGCAAATATTTTGGTCCATAACCACATAGATATTGGATAGAAAAATCCTGTCGTAAATACTTGGTCTCCAATCTGAATCCACTGCTCTTACTATAGACTAATGTCATAGTCATTGAAAAGGGTGAATTTTGTAAAACAATCTTTCTTATTATTTATTACCCAATAAATGGAATTTGAATTCTTGAGAGTTCTTGCTTGCAAATTATCAAGTTACAGATATGCAAAAACATAATTTCCCAAACCTAAAATATTGTTCAGTCATGATGACAACTACTTTCTTACCACAAAGATACTTGTGAAGTATGTTATTCAATTGTTTTGAACAAATTAAAGCATTCCTGAAAAGTCAGACCCATCAAAAATATTTTTTAAATAACATATTTGCCACTGAACATAGTAAATTTTAGAGACGCAATTCATTGTTGGCTCTTGCCATTTGTCTTTATCTCTTTAACTATGGTGAATGTGAAGCCAGAGCAACTTATTTAGATAGCGAAGTTAACCTTATCAATAACAATATATGGGGGATCCCTGGGTAGCGCAGCGGTTTGGCGCCTGCCTTTGGCCCAGGGCGCAATCCTGGAGACCCGGGATCGAATCCCACATCAGGCTCCCGGTGCATGGAGCCTGCTTCTCCCTCTGCCTGTGTCTCTGCCTCTCTCTCTCTCTGTATGACTATCGTAAATAAATTAAAAAAAATTAAAAAAAAAACATATATATGTTTCAAGTTGTACTTCAGTATAAAATGTGTTCTAAGTTTTATTAGTTTGTTCAATAGCTGAAAAAAGAGACATACTCAGTATTACCACTAATATTGGGTGGTCAGGGTATGGACACACTTTTGCCACAATGAGATTTTTAAGTATAGTAGACTTCTGTATTTACTTAGGCCCCAAATACTAGAAGAATATTATATCTACATCAATTATTAACCAAAGTGTGGTATGTGGGTTATGTGAGATGACTTTAGATAGCAAACTTAAGTATATTTCTTACTTAAGTAGACAGAAAATAATATTATGTGTTGAGTGTAATATTTATGGTAGGCAAAACCATAATGCTGGTTTGGGAAAATTAAACATATTTAAGTAGAAATGGAATGAAGTGAAGTAAAATGATTAGGTAAATATTGCTTTAAGGGTTATACAGATATGCCAAAAATTGTGAGAGTGGTTAAAATTGATTAAAAGTTGGGAAACACTGCACTGTTTCTAAACTTTTTACCTCTATTTGATTTCTAGTTCTAAAATTAATTGTGTTCCTTTACTTTTCCAAACATATTTTCAAAGGCATCAAGTTAATGTCAGCAATTAAATTTAAGGAATTGAAAGCATTTTTTGATTACTTGAATATTTCACTGAATGATTCATAAGCTATATTTTCTTATAAGGTTCTGGATCTGAACTTCTCTGATTGCTATGATGTGTTAAAATCCAATCAGAATAATCTATTTATGAGGTAAATTATAAAATCATAAATAAATTACAAAATTATTTATGTATGAAACTCTTCTTCATATAAGAGTTTAAGTTTTGAAATAAGTATATTTTAATTTAGTTAGTAAAATAGTTGACCATCAACAATCACTTCTATTGCTTATATTGTATGTTTTAAAGGTTTTGTTTATATATAAATATGTATTTTAAACACACATTTTAGTGTATTTATATATATTAAAGGATTTTCATATCTGTTTATATTTAGTTGCTATAGATCATGTAGCAACTGAAATTATATCTACACTTTGATTAGTATTTGTGGTTTGATAATAGAAAATACTGATATGCTTTACTAATCCAACATTCGTGTCCAGTATAAAACTGATCTACGTCACTTAGTGCTTTTGACGATGAGTAAAAATACTATTTGGTTATGAGATATTTTGCACACCTAAAGAATAAATTAGAATTCTCCCATTCTATGTGTAGGGCCCTCCATATTTTCTGAGTCCTCCCCAGATTATCAGCAATGAAAATGCATAATGTTTTCTATTGTGGTCTGCCTCATTTAGTGTTAGCTACTACAGTTGTTGCCTCTGTCTATATCTCACTGTGTGATTGACACCAAAAGCAATCTTGGGTTTGAGAAACAGATTCTTCTTATTTAGGTGCACCCTGGAATGCGTTATAATTACATACTCAAGGGAACTTATGCTGAACACAATTTTACATTTACATTATGGACTCTGCCTGCAGGCAGTGACAGTAAAGAATAATGAGATGAAGCCAAAGATTTCTGCAAACTCTTCTCTGCAAAAAAATGGGGGAGGGTAGACTCAAGGGAAAGAAATATTGTAAAAGTTCTATGTCAGATAGAGGAAAAATAACATAATTTGAAAGGAATGTGAAAAGACTGTGTTAGGGAATAGACCTAAGTTGACACAACATAGAGACCAATAATGCATTAGCTCACAAAAACAAAACAAGAAAAATAATTTTGTTTTTCTTTCAAATATCAGTCCAGAGGCAAGTAGGCAATGCAGGGTGAGCAGGAGACTCCCCTGGACTACATATTCAAAACTAGCTCACCAGACTGTCTTTAGTCAAGACCCATGCAAAAAAAGAAAGAGGAGCATACACCTAATTATGTCAAGAACAAGACTGGGAAGTCACATGTACGTCTTCCCTTTACATCCCATTGTCAAGAACCTGGCCATACTGATCTCCAAAGAGATTGGAAAAATATAGTCTCTGGCTGGGCAAGGAATCACCAAAAACTCAAAGCGTTTTATTATTAAAAGGAAAATGGGTAAAGAATATTGGAAAACAGAAGCCTACCTTTGGCCTCTAGTGCCCAAGTATCCATCCACATGCACCAATCATCCCATACAGAAAGTACAGGTCTACCCAAGGAAAGCAGCTAAAAGTTTATCTATTTACAGTTCCCATTCCAAAATCTAGGATCTCCTAGTGATGTTTATGTCTGCCCATCTGATCTGGAAGTGGATCTGAAGGACTAGTAATTTACTATCATATAGACAAGTTACTTGCATCCCAACACAAAATGAATTATTGCACTATTAGGTATTTACTCAAAGGACACAAAAATACAGATTCAAAGGGGCACATGCACCCTGATGTTTATAGCAGCATTATCAAAATATCCAAATGTGGAAAGAACCCAAATGACCATCAACTGATGAATGGACAAAGAAGATGTGGTATATTTATACAATAGAATATTACACAACCATAAAAAAGGATAAAATCTTGCCATTTGCAATGACATGGGTAGAGGTAGAGAGTATTATGCTAAACATACAGTCAGAAAAAGGCAAATATATGATTTCACTCAGATGCATAATTTAAGAAGCAAAACAGATTAACAAATGGGAAGGAAAAAAAACAAATGGGAAGAAAAAAAAGGGAAGCAAACCATAAGAGACTGTTAACTACAGAGAACAAACTCAGGGTTGATGGAGGAAGGTGGATGTAGGATGGGCTAAATAGGTGATGGGTATTTAGGAGGGCACTTGCTGTGTTAAGCACTGGGTGCTATCTATAAGTGATGAATCACTAAACTTTACTCCTGAAACCAGTATTATACTATATGTTAACTAACTAGAATTTAAATAGAAATTTGAAACAACAAAAAACAATGAACCAGGATGAAGAGCTGTAATCCAAACTACCATTCTGAAAATAAAGAATGGGAAACATAGCAATCACTATGATATTCTATTTGGCAGGAATTGAGAAGATAAAGTAAATCCCTTGGTTAGGCTCTAGTTCTGATCTCTGGAAGGAACACATTTGTCTACTGCTCCCTATGGCCACTGGTCATACCCCTGGTCATACCCCTAGGAAATTCATTCTTTTCATTATCTATCATGGTATCAGCTTATATAAGTCTGAGTCCAATCAGGAGAGAGAAAACATGAAGTAATTCAAACCTTCTTGTTCAAACTCTTCTTGAGTTTAATATCAAGAATCACTGGGGCACCTGGCTGGCTCGGTTGGTAGAGCATGGTAGAGCATGTGACTTTTGATCTTGGGGTTGTGAGTCCAAGCCCCATCATGTTGGCTGTAGAGTTTACTTTAAAACTAAAGTCTTTTTAAAAATATCAAGAATCACTAACTAAACAGGGGTTCGGAAGAATGAGGAACTGGCTAGTAAGAGAACCCCAAAGAATATAGAAATAGCAGTTATAAGGAACAGCCTCTACTCCTACAGCTGAGATAGAGCCCCAAGGAAGAAGCCCCCCACAAAGACAGAGATCCAGACCTTGTTTAAAGTATATGCATGGCTCACTGAATGGCAGAGAAGTCATGTGGGACTGAGTCAGTAGAATTTACCAGAAATCTGTCCCTTGGTGTGCTAGGGATAGCAATTTATGGGACAGGGTCTTGCTCTAGTATTCCACTATGAAACTGCCCAACGAAACTATCACTTCTGGGTGCTGCTGATCGTCATATACTGAAGGAGATGGACATGAAGAAGAGCCTGCCAGGAGAGCACCAGAATGAGAAAAGAATAGCTCTTTCTCCTGCAATGTGTCTTCAGTACCTTTTTTTTTTTAAATTTTTATTTATTTATGATAGTCACAAACAGAGAGAGAGAGAGGCTGAGACACAGGCAGAGGGAGAAGCAGGCTCCATGCACCAGGAGCCTGACGTGGGACTCGATCCTGGGTCTCCAGGACCGCGCCCTGGGCCAAAGTCAGGCGCCAAACCGCTGCGCCACCCAGGGATCCCTCTTCAGTACCTTTTATTGACAAAGTTTAGCACTATGCCAGCTGTCAGGGAAAAATACTTAAAAGGATGAGCTTCATTTTTTGCAGAAGAGTCAATGAAAGGTAAATTTGGAGCTGAAGGGCATAAGTTGATCAGTGGACAAATCTGGAGTTGTCAGGAGTATTCCTCTCTGGATGCTACAAAAACTAGGGATCCCTGGGTGGCGCAGCGGTTTGGCGCTTGCCTTTGGCCCGGGGCGCGATCCTGGAGACCCGGGATCGAATACCACGTCGGGCTCCCGGTGCATGGAGCCTGCTTCTCCCTCTGCCTATGTCTCTGTCTCTCTCTATCTCTCTGTGACTATCATAAATAAATAAAAATTAAAAAAAAAAAAACTAGCCCAGGCAACTTTGGGCTCCTTAATGCAGGGAACAAGTTGGGGGGTAAAAAGGAGTTACTGTCACGGTGAATGTAATTTATCCTGATCACCACAAGCCAGAGACAGTAGTTCAAGATGAGGTATGTGGAGAGTGTATACTGAGCCCAGGGAATGCACTAGGGTGTCTCTTTGTGCTTTTATCCCTGTTGATCATGATGAATGGGCAATTATAGCAAATGTAACCCAAATATGAGGAGTAAAGGGTTAGACTCTTAAGGGGTGAAGGCCTGGATAATCCTACCAAGCAAGTGACGAAGATCAGCTGAAATGCAAGTGGAAAGACAAGAAATCTAGAAAATGTGATGGGGGATCCCTGGGTGGCTCAGCAGTTTAGCGCTTGCCTTCAGGCCAGGGCATGATCCTGGAGTCCCGGGATCGAGTCCCACATCCAGCTCCCTGCGTGGAGCCTGCTTCTCCCTCTGCCTGTGTCTCTGCCTCTCTCTCTCTCTCATGAATAAATAAATAAAATCTTTTTTAAAAACGTGATGGAAGAAATGATATCAAAAATAAAGGCAGGGGCATCCGTGGGTGGTTAACACCTGGAGTGATTTCAGTAAGAAAGGATAATCAATAAGAAAAACAAGTCCTCCTTTTCTTCTCAAGGCAGACGGTTTTGGAAAACATTTCATAAGGGCACCCCGAGGGTTTCATGGGCTGGAACACTAGGCAATTTTAGTAGTGGCCAATTTTGATTTCACTCCTCTCCCCCTTATTCCTGCTCTGGGAATCATTTCTAAGACAAACTATTTGCCTGTAGGCCTTTGTCTCGGATTTGAGTATCAGGGCAACCCCATTTAAGGTAGAAGGCTCTTCTCCAAAAGGTTGTATAGAAATCCAGGTTCCCTTCACTCTCTTGCTCTCCCAATCCTTGACTTCCACTCTACTTCTCTGCACAGTCAAAGCTGACTCCCCAGCAACAGGTCCATATTTCATCTACAAGATGGGAAAAGAGACAGTGGAATATAAGGACCTTGCTTTAAAGGAAGTGACCTAGAAGCTGCATGTATCACCTGTGTTTACTTATCATTGGCAACAACTTTGTCACTTGGCCACTCCTACTACACAGGAGCCAAGAGTGTCCCGCTAGGCAGTTACGTGCCAGGTAAAACCTTGCTGATCTTGTTCCTAGATGGGGGATAAGAAAACAGATCTGGGGGTGAAATAAATAGTCTATGTCACAAAATTAAACAGAAGATGTAGCAATGTATATTAAGAATTTTCTGAAAATATTCCCTTCACCACTAAGTAAAAATGACTGGATACTGCAGCATAGAAATAAGCATAATTACTGCCCATGCCTGACACTAATTCTGCCATTTTCCCCAACCAGTGCACACTGTATTTGTCACTTGTTTTTCATTTTTCTCTGAATTATCAATGCCCATCTTTTGCCTGTTCATTTCTTAGAGAACTTTATGATGTCTTTTATTATGGTTACTTTTTATATTAAGAATACGAACTCTATTTCCCTTTTATTATTTTGTTTCTTGTTTTTTTGTTTTAAATATTTTCTTTAGTGTAGGGTTTATATTTTAATTTTGGTTCTGATATTTTCTTAACTATGTATTTTTGGGTTGTTATATATAATAATGGCTGTTGGAGGCCTATTTATTTTGTTCCATTGATTTATCTTGATTATTGCCAGAATTTCTCATTTTATTAGTCTAACTTTATAAAACATTTAGTACCTTGTATATTTCCCATATTGTTCACCTTCTTCCCATCTTCACACCTGTTTGTTCTTCCAGATGGATACTGCAATTAGTTTTGCCAGGTCCAAAAGTAAGTTCCACTGAGCTTTTATTGGAGCAGTGTTGGCTCAACAATGCAGTATGGGAAGACTGATATATTGCTGTTTTTCTCATACAGAAACCTGGCTAGCACTGTTTATACCACTTTTTATGAATCACAGTGAAGTTTAAATTTTTCTACCTTTCACTCGCCAGGTCTCCAGATTTTTTTCTAGATATCTTATACTCTTTATACCATTTTGCAGCCTTTAACAATTTTTTTGTAATATGAATATGGTAATATCTAAGGAAAACCATTGGGTTTATTTTATGTTAAATTATCTCATGGAAGTCTCTTTATTAGTCCTAGTAACTTTTTTTTTAGTCCTAGTAATTTTTCTGATTTCATTGGGTTTCCATGGAAGACAATCATTTTGAATGCTGATAATAATGATAGTTTTGCCTCCAGTTTTCCAATAGTTAGGCCAATTACTTCTGTGTTCTATTTCATTGAACTTATTAAACGCTACCAAAGCAGAGCTAAGTCATAGTGGGGACAACAACTATTTTAATATAGTGTTAAATTTGTTACAACGTTATTTGCATTATATTTATGTAGGGTTTTTTGCATCTATCATAAGTGAGATTATCCTCCATTTAGTATTTTTCTCAGACTTTAGTGCTAACTTGAAGAAATGCATTAGAAAGTCTTTTACTTTTCCTCTGTCGTTTCAGGGTTTGTAACAGCATTGGAATAGGCTCATCTTCAAAAATTTAAAGTAACTCAATACCCCAAATTCTCTAGGTTCAAAGTCTTTGATAGGAGTAATTATTTCATTATATTTTAAAGTATTTATTGGGTATTTATCTATTAACAATATCTGTGCTTTCTGAATCATTTTTGGTAATATAATTTCTCTATAAAATCATGGACTCTATCAGGATTATCATTTTTTAGCATTAAATCCACATGTAATTTTTACTTTTTTCTTTTAAACTAGAGGTTTAAAATCCAAACCAAAAAATACAATGAAAGCACAGGAAAATTAAAATAATTACTGAAAAGAATCTCACCACTCAGATAACACTGCAACAGACATTTTTACATATATTTCTCTTAGTCTTTCCAGTGAGAGTACTTTATACAATTCTTGGCCTAGTTTTCATAGGAATTATACTTATTTTTTTCTGATTATAATAGAAATATGGTTATTCTACAAAACTTGGGAAAGGTATAAACTCAAGAAAAAAATTAATTTTTTTATAATAAAAAATTATTAAAATTGCCTTAAATTTTTCTGTTTGGCAATAATGTTAATACTTTGCTATTTCCTTAAATTTTTTTAGCATAATTATCATACTGTATAAACTGGTTTGAAAGGCAGTTAAGAGAACTGATTCTAGAAACAGACGCCTAGATTTAAATGCTGGCTCCTCCACTTATCAGTTTTGTGAATGGGGTCTGCCATACAGCTTCCTGCCTCAGTTTCCTCATCTGTAAAATGGGAAGAATAATGATAACAGGTATCTCACAGTGTTATTATTAGGATTAAAGAAATACCCAGGGCTTGACACTTGATAACTGTTAGTTACTATCTTTAACTAGACATAAGGACATTTGCAAGCCCTCTCTGAAGGATGAAGAGCTGAATAAATTGTCTAGCAAAATTACTCACGCCACTCAACATAAATTTTAAGGTTACAAAAAATAATTCTTCAAGTTTCTGCACAATAAAATGAAGCACATTGTATTGCCCTATGCAGTTCTGTAGCAGGGCAGCCTGATTTGTTTATTACTACACTGTTTCAGCAAAGAAACTAAATGAGTAGGAATGGAGTGGCTGTAATTCCCTTGCTGTGGAGGTAAGTTTCAGAGACTAATGAGGCATCAGGTCCTCCCCCCTTCCCCCAGCAGTATCCACTTTATCCCATCACTGAGGACGGGCTATACTCTCATTGTCTCCTGAGTTCGGAGGTTAGAGTCTGTGGTGGCCACAACTCCTATCTCACTCCTCCTGTAACTACCACCTCCTTTTGTCTAATCCACTTGCCCTATTAAATGATTCTAGACCAAACTTTTCCAGAAAGGCTTTCTTAATACCGAAAGTCTCCATTCCCACGTGCATATGTAGCAAAAATGAATTTCAGCTCCAAGTTTAGGGCAGGGAAAGGCTTCTTCTATATTGATTTCTGGATATGAGGCCATGTCTGCCACTGCTGGGTTGTCTCTTATTCATGACTGAAGGCCTTTTCCAGCAGGACAGTCATTCAGGCAAGCAGCATCCTTCAGACACTCTCTCCTTTTTTAAATGCACAAGGAATCATTCTGCCTCTCTCATGCCACAATGAGTGCCAAGAAATCTGGTGAGACTTTCTTAGGCCTGTCACCTGAGTGAAGTGGCAGGCCTGGCTGTCAAATTCCCAATATAACTGGGGTTTCTATTACCTGCTACCTGTGCCCAATGCCTACGAAAAGCAGGAGTAAGCCATGGTATTTCTGTACTCCTTGCTCCCTTCAACCCCAGCTGTCTACATTCCATGGATCTTTCCTGGTCTCTACATACAAGAAGTTTTTGACATCATAAATTTAAACCTTTAAACTATTACTTGGGCATGGGTTCATGGGATTAAAAAATCTTTGAAAGACCTTTATTTAATCTCAGATAAAGATGGGGTCAAGACAGATTAGACAACATGCAAACTCCAGGAATTTTGAAACTGAAATAGCTAAGGAAATATGAGATGGTTCAACAAATAGGCAGTTAATTCAGGTGAAGTTAATGAATCTGGTAGAAAATAATCTTGTCCATCATGTTTCAAAAATATATTATTGTTTTAAATAATACTTTTGCCTGAGTTTTTCATATGAATGTAAAACATCTAACTGAAACTAAAAATGTGTTGTTTACACCTTGATAGCTCCACAAATACTTAACATTTTGTAAGGATGGGTTAATGATTACTAGACAAAACCCTTACCCATGTGCATATCACTGATGATTGATAAATGATAAATAGATGAAAAGGGAGGGAGGGAGGAAAAAAAGAGGGAGGAAGGAAAGGGGAAAGAGAGAAAAGGGAGAAAACGGGAGGAAGGGAGGGAATGAGATAGGGAGGGAAGAAGAAATAAGAGAAAAAGAATTTAGGACTATTCCTGGAACAAAAAACTCCTAAAGATCTAGGAAAAGTAAAGGTCTGCTGTCATTAAGTAAATTTTCTGAAAAACCAGTTTATTCATTTTATCCTGTATGGTCATCTCAGTGGTCAAATTTGCCAGGCAATTGCTTAACTCCACTCGGGTTTACCTTTGCAAACAAAGTTACTGGGTCAACATAAAAAACTCAAACAGTTTCAAAAGTGGGATATTTTGAAAGCATTTGTTTGCTAACACAAATATACCTTATGGTTAACTATTTAGTAGAAATTGATTTCCTCAAATTTGGCCCAATTATTTGATGAGTTTAAGACAAAACAGCGTCAGCAGCACTCAGACTATTAAAACATGGTTAAAGTGTAAAAATCAATCATTGATCTCAAAATTTTCTTCAAAGTTTTAGTAGCACATGCTGTCTTTAGCATTGTATTTTTAAAAAGTGAGCAAAGGTCAAGACTAAGTCATTCTCAGCTACTTAAAATAATAGCATTATATAACATGTTTATTTAATTTCTGAATATAACCTCACTAAATCATCAAACTATGACTTTAATGTTTTCCTGCTATTTCTAAGGTTCATCAGTGCTTCCTTATTTCAGATCTATCATCATCCAGAACTGGAAATGCATAAGGAACCTCAAATTTAAATTTGAATTACACAACTGAATTAATGTATTCCGTCCCTTAATTTCTTTTCAATAAATCAAATGAATATAAAGTAATAACCTTATACAAAAAATGAAAATTACTTTTGAATGGCATCCTTTTGGAGACAGACCTAAGATAAAATGTTACAGCAGGCTTTAAGTACCACCAGGGCTGGATGAGTCTTTAAAATAATAAAATTTGTGTTTTGGGTCTTTGATATTTTAATATTCCATCCCCATTTTAAGAGGGCAAAACCATTTCTATAGTGGTGAAGGTCTCAAATTCTGTATAAGCAAGAAAAATCAGAGATTTATTCCCTGACGGTAGTATCAATCAACTACAACTGAATGGTTTCACTTGGAACTAAACTGCACATTCCATCTTTGGCTGGAGAAATTTGTAAAATACTGGATTCTTCAAATTAAACAAGGAGAAATCTGATCTGATGACCAGATCAGTAAAAACATTTGATTACCTATGTATGCTTAGATCTGCCCTACTGATTACTTATGTGCTGTAAAGTGTGCCAAATGTACATACTGTATCAATCACTGCCTTCTGAGCTCAGGTAGCAATTACTTTCTTAGTCTTTTATTATCAATTACTGCTTGTTTTTACTAATTCTTATTTACACGTGAGACTTATCTCAGAATCACTGACAATCTTCTTGAAGACACCTACCCTTTGGGAAACGGTTATGAATAAATACCTTCACAAATACTTGTCAGTTCATTAAGCAGCTTACTTCCCAAGGACTACAGTGATCTGATGGAGAACAGCAGTAGCTGAAAGTAAAAAAGAAAGGTAGTGGTCCTGATGTCATGGATCCCATCTCCTCAATTTCAAAGCCGGAAAACTAGCTGTGAGTTATTCTGCCTGAATCTGCTCTGAACCCTATCACTTTATGCCTGGCTAGTAAAGCTCCCAGAAGCCACCAGGTCATGACTGCACTCCATTCAGCCACCCCTGTCAATTTACGCATCACACATAGATGCGCACAGACTAACCTTTCCTTTACACACAGCGCTCCTCCCTGCTGCCATACACAGACTTTTTCTACCATTTACATGAAAGAAAAGAAAGAAAAGGAAAGAAAAGGAAAGAAGGAAGGAAGGAAGGAAGGAGAAGAAAGAAGAAGGAAAAGAAAGAAGAAGAAAAGAAAGAAAGAAAAAGAAAGAAAGAAGAAAGAAAGAAGAAAGAAAGAAAGAAAGAAAGAAAGAAAGAAAGAAAGAAAGAAAGAAGCATAATCTTCACACTCCGGACAAAATTTGACATCAGATGAGGAATTTAAGGATGGTATGGAAATCTATTGTGGTGAATCAGAAAATACGCTGATTGTAAAATAATATTTGGAGGTGATCTTCGATTCTTTCAACAGATATTTACCGAATGCCTTATTTTGCACTTGGGGGAATAAAAAACAGAATCTGCTTGTTGTTTTCAAGGAGCACACATGTAATAGTTATTGCCGGGCCAGAGAGCACTAAAGGTGGGCCAGGGCTTACCCTTGAGCATGGCCAAACCACCACCTGCTTCATGTCCAATGGCTACAAATAAAGCTTGCAGGTTATAAAACAAGTATATCTGTTTGAGCCAAAACACAAACTACTTAAAAAATTTTTCTGTGCTAAATTTGTTAAAATTCTCTTGCTTTTGTTTCCTTTGCTTTGTGAGTTGCCTTATTAACACTTCTAGTAAATTCAAAGTTTAGTGTTTTTTTTTCTGCTAGTAGTTGCTCTGAAATAAAAATAACCAAACCTTTTCTGTTCTAATTAACAAAAGACAAATTATTTACCTTCTACCTGTCTTCAATGGCCGATTTCCCAGTTTTTTTCTAATTTTGAGATTTTACACTCTAATGATCTCTTTATAGCCTGATATCTTCACTTCTTAAAGTAGTTCTTTAATATTTACATGTTTAATTGGTTAAATATTTATTTCATTTTTCCATTCTGGAGGTCTTTAATCTGTTGGTAAACTGATGCAGTCTACATTTTTTTTCTAGGATGGGTTTGTGAGATATATACTATGAGCCCTTTATATCTGACATCGTTTTCCTCAGACAAGAATGACAACAGGGTAGTTATTGGATTTATGAATAATCATTTTCTCATTGAACCTCTATAACCTGACATTTAAATGCCACAGAGGAAAATTCTTAAGATAGTCTGAGTTCTATTTTTCTTTCACTGAATTGCTAAATATATTTTCCTTAATTCATTAACTTAAGCTCAGTCTCAATAAAATCATAATAGGCCTGGGACTATAGTATTGTCCAAAGGTAGCATAATTTCATGAGGAGGAGACGCATAGTAGGTAGAATAATGGCCTCCAAAAATACCCCTGCCCTAATCCTTGAAACCTGCCAATAGTTTACACGGCAAAGTTAAGGCTGCTGATCAGTTAACCTTAGAATAAGATTATTTTGGAATATCTGGGTGGGTTCACTGTCCTTACTTCACAGGAGTCCTTAAAAAAGGAAAAGGGAGGCAGGAGAGGTCAGAGGGAGAATTGAGGACTGAAGTTGTAATAATGTGACATGCAGAGTTGGCCAATGGCTGCTAGATCTGAGATGGAGAAAGGGTCTATGAACCAAGGAATGCTAAGTAGTTTCTAGAAGATAAAAAAGGCAACACATCCTCTTATACAGCCTCCAGAAATACATCTCCAACACATTAATGTTAACCTTAAGAGACCTGTGCTGAGAACTTTGGCTTATAGAACTCTTAAGAAAAATTTGCATTGTGCTTTGAATGGAACAAGTAATAGATGGAGACTCAAGTAGGGTAATGAAGGAAGGCCTCAACAGGAGACATTTAAACTGAGACTTAGAAGCTCAAACAGCTATGCCACGTGCAGGTGAAGGCATCTTAGGCCTGGTAACAAATATCTGCCTCTCTGACATGTGCTCTGACATGTGCTCCACTACCTGAAAATTCTCTCTCCCCCACTCGTCTCACTGAAATCTCACCATTTGAAGGCAGCTGGGATGTATTCCTCCATCCTCAGCATTCTGTTCACAATTATTTTTCCCTTATCCATCCACCACCCCAAGTGTCCTGCTTGCTTTGGGAGGTAAAGCAGTCACTGTCACTGCCGATGCCACAAAAGGACCAGGCCTGAACATGATTTTACCTCTCGATTATTATTTTTTTAAATTTTTATTTATTTATGATAGTCACAGAGAGAGAGAGAGAGGCAGAGACATAAGGCAGAGGGAGAAGCTGGCTCCATGCACCGGGAACCCGACATGGGACTCGATCCCGGGTCTCCAGGATCACGCCCTGTGCCAAAGGCAGGCGCTAAACCGCTGCACCACCCAGGGATCCCACCTCTCAGATTATTTCAAGTGGATCGGACACCTATATTTGTCCAAGCCAAGCAAAGCTTAAAACTTGTTTTGAATGTGGGGCAAATGCAGATTTGTTTTTGGCTGGATGTTAACCTGTACTACTATGATAGCTATTATCTCCAAGGTGGGAAAACTAAAGATAAATTTGCCTAAGTTACTAAAGGGGAAGCTGGTACTCAAACCAGGAAGTTTTCCTCTTAAACACTACTCTAGGGTTCTCAGTAGTTCCTTAAATTTCTCAACCAGCTAGCTGGTACCACGTGGTGACTTCCAACAAGTCTTCAAATTGGAGTCTGCACATTCCTGGGGCCTACAGACAACATGAACTACACAGACATGTGTAGTTTTGAGAAAGCAAAAATTGCCATAGCAGCTTCTGTATGTTGTTCTCTAAAATTAACCTGAGAAGGTACCTGGTTTTCCCTCAGCTTTACTATGAACATTTCCTTACACCACAAACAATACTCTTGAGGCATATTGGCCTTACATGCTTTTTCCTAACACATCAAAAAGACAATTCAGAATTTCATCAAGGCCCAGTCTATCAGTGTAAGGCTTCTTTGTATTCCTGACACCTTCTGCTAGTCGTGAAACTTAAAAGTTAGAACACCATATGGTATTTTGGTACACACTGTGACATTTTAAGAATGCTAAATTGCTGGATAACCAAAAAATGTCTGTGTGTGTGGGGGGTGGGATTTGAATTTAGAGAACAGAGATAGGAGTGATAAAAGAAAATACAAGACAAAGCCTTACTTCATCCAATCAACAAAATCATGTTGAGAACCTGTCACTAAGCAGTCACATCAAGCTTACCTTACTTGGTACCAGTTTGGCAAGTGCACTCCTTTACCCGGATAGTCTGAATGTCAGTTACTCATTTTGTGAGATCCAAGTTTAACACTTACTTCCAACATCACCAAAACACTGCCACACAAATGGAACATAGAAGGGAAGGTTTTCTATTTTCCTGAAGCTTCAGACATTTAAGTTTTCATTCTTGCTAGAGGATTACTAGATACTGTGAATTATTTAGTCAGTCTCCTACTCACCAACACTACTTGAATCCCTTCTGCCAGATGTTTGATTGTTAATTCATTGTAAAGTACCTTAGTGATAATCTATTACTAGACCTTTCTTAAGTCCAGTATGTCCTTGAAGACCAAGGTCTTTGGTTTTCCCTGTTAACCTCCAGTGAACCAGTCTCATTTAAGCAGTCCTATTCACCTGTGGGCATTTCCACTCGTTTATGCAAGACTTACTACTAAGTAAATTCTATGTGCTGAGACAGTTTCAGGTGCTGAGTATGTATCAACGAACCACTTTTTAAATCCCTACCTTCACAAAGCATCCTAGAAGGGAGTGGGGGAACAGGATTTTAAAAAGAGAAGATGCCAATTCAGGTTTGGGGAAGGGCCTCAGATTCCGCATTTCTAACATGATCCCAAGTGAAACTAAACTACTAGTCTTCTATTAGGAAAAATGACCTGGAGAAAAAAAAATAGAGAATGTAGTTGAGAACTAGTTTGATCTGGTATTTGTGCAGAGACTAGAAGCAGGATTAAATCACATAGCTGAGAGGGTAGTTTTTCCAAGCAAAGAGAAGAGCAGGTGCAAAGTTCATAAAGAAAGTCAGGCTGGAGGTGAGTGGGGATGAGAGGAGACGGAGCAGTTTAAGGTCTTACATAGAGGATTGAGTGAGCTGGGGGGCTAATTATGTTCTATATTCTAATTAAAAGTGTTCTATACTATTACCACAGTACTGGCAAGGGCAAAGTCAGTTCAGAAACATCCAGAGCATGGAAGAAACTACATCCCTTCCATTTAAAACTCTAAATTATCAAAGAACATCTTGATGTTTGATGGTACAAATTTGACAGTTCTTTGGAGGACTAGAAAATCATTTGCCCAGTGACCCATAGACCAGTGTGGCCACTAATTTGAACCCCCAAGGAGATCCACGTCCAGCACAAAGGTAATTACGAAGTTGGTCTATGACTTGAGCAGAAAAGAGTTACTATTTACTACATAAAGTTGGAAGAAAGAAAAAGCCTGTGGATTCAGAAGCAAATTTAAGGTTGGCACCAGTCAAAAGGTTTATGCCAAGCAAAATAGTCATGAAAAAAGTATATAAAACATGAAATGTGTATTCTCTACTCCTATTCAGTGTGCCACCTCCACTAATTCAAGGTACTGCTTTGATGTGCTGTATTCATATGGCTCATCATTTTGGATGATTTAGCTCATCATTTTGGATGATTTAGAGTATATTCTTAAAACAGTTCAAAAATCAACCAATTCCTCAAAAGCTGGTCTTCCTAGCACCTAGCCCTACTCACTTTCGGGATTCACTCTTATGCACCTGAATTAAAGTTCCAGGACTCTGTATTTTGAAAAGTATCTTTGGGTAATTATAATGCCCAACTGTGGTTAAGAACCTTATCTTTTTAAACATATAACCACTCTAGATTCCAGCAATGGTATTCCCTGAACACGGCCTTTGCATTCTGGACTTTGTTGAGGACTTTTAAGGTATCCAGTGGTCCAAGCAACATACCTCCTCGATCTAAATAGGCAATTTTCATCTAGTCTTGACATTTTTTTTTAAAGAACTTATTTATTCATGAGAAACACAGGAAGAAACACAGGCAGAGGGAGAAGCAGGCTCCACGCACAAAGCCCAAAGCCCAACACAGGACTCAATCCCAGGACCACGCCCTGAGCCACCCAGGCATCCCTTTTTTCTTCTTGACAACATTCTTAAGTCCAGTTTACCCCCATCTGTTGGTATTCCCACATAGGTTACACTCAACTAAGTACAGAAGGATTCCTTTAAAGTTTGAGTGGAACTTATGAATCTCTGAATGTCATTTAGTCTAATTAAACACAACAGTATCTGTAACAATTTCATAGCATATATACTTTTTATAAACAAGCATGTACACTAGTACATGCTCCACTAAGCGTACACATTAAATTTAGGGATGCATTAATAGTAGAGACAGCTTATTGAACATTTGGTTTGGCATCAGTTGCTACCAACCTCAAGTTTTTGTTTTGCCTCCATACCATAAATACTTGCCCTGTTAAAGACAGCCCATAATTATATTGGCATTTAATTATTTTTTTTTAAAGCATTCAAAACTGCACAGGGCTAGAATTATTGCTTTTTAGAAGTGCTTTACTGGCCACAAGCAAAGTTTATCTTAAAAAATCTCGATTTTCATCTTATTTTTAAAATACTAGAAATTGGGGATGCTTGGGTGGCTCAGTGGTTAAGTGTCTATCTTCCGCTCAGGGTGTGATCCTGAAGTCCTGGGGGTCGAGTCCCACACTGGGCTCCCTGCATAGAGCCTGCTTCTTCCTCTGCCTAGGTCTCTGCCTCTCTCTCATGAATAAATAAATCTTTAAAAAAAATACTATAAATTGTACAAACTGCTGAAACATCTCAGTTTGTTTTAAATACAGTACAAATCCATTAAAAAACAACCTATTACCAAATATTTAGGTATTTACTAAAAGCAGTTGTTTAAAACTTCACACACTTTGGTTTCCTCTCTCAGCTTAAACTTCAATGCAATCAATAGGTTTAAAAAAAAAAATCCCAAGAAAACAACATAAAACTATTAACATGTGGACAGTATCTCAGTATAATCAAAATGAAGATGCCACATACTTAAATTAGTATCTCCATTGGATTTTAAGTGCCTATGATCTGTTACTTAAAAAAAAAAAAAAAAAGTGTACTTGGAGCCCTTACCACATTTTTAAGTTAATATACCAAAAACTCAAATCTCCCAATCAAGTAAATTCAAACAGAGGAAGACCTTTTGTACAGAGTTAATTACTGACTTGGGTTTTTAATCCAAAGTCCATTTATGTGTCGTTATCTTTGCAGGTAAATATTCCTGATTTCACTTCATCTGTAAAATTAAGATATAAATGCTGATGCCACAGATACTGAAGTAAGGTAATACAAGAATAAATCACTTCAGTACCCATTCCCAACTTCCCAACTACCTCCAATTGTTAAGCAAAGATGTTTGGATTATTTATGGTAACAAAAAACACCAGAAAAACTGCCACAACTAAGAATAACCTTGAAATTTTTATTTCAATATGCTCATTCTGGACAATTTCTTAACAAACAGTGTTGAAATATGTAATTTTATTTATTTACATTAAACGCATCAAAACAACTCAAACAGCAGGACTAAATTGCAAATACAGAAGTATGACTCTGTGAAAGCCGTGCCTGTTTAAATTACTAGAAAAAGAAAACCAAGCCTTCTTTAACAATTTTCCTACAGTCCTAGAATTCATGGGATACATCCATCTTAGTTGTCCTTTAAAACTCACAAGGACTATTACATTCAGAACTGAACTTAATAGAAAACTACAGTAATTCAGACTGAAAGCAGTGTAAGCTAAACGACCTCTAAGCTGCAGAATTAATCTGCAAAGACTCAGGTAGACATGATAATATTTTTAGTTGGGACACCAAATACTGGCCTTGTGTAATTGGGACTCTCCTTACCTTTACTGCTCAGCTAAGAGGGTAATTTTCTAATGCTAGACAACTACACCATAGTTGTCAGTTACTAACAGAACAATATTTCATCAAATACATAATAAACTTGAAATGTTAACACTGAATTTTCTCCAGGCAATTGCAGGTTGCATTTTGTCAGGAATCATTCTGTAGGGCTCTTCAAACTACAGGGGAAAACCCAAGTCTGGCTTGTTCTGCTTAGACAGGTTTGCCTGTAAAATGAAGATCTCAAAGTTTTTAGTAAAATCACTACTTTGCAAGCAACTTTGAAAAATAATTTGTAAAGCTTTAAGTGCTTTCCTCTTAAACAAAGACTAAGAATCATACATGCAGAACATGCAAAAAAATATAATTTTTTTCCTGAAAATAGTCTTAAGAAATACTTACAAGGTTAAAAAACACAAAAAAGGTTAGTTTTCTCCCCCAGCTCAATTAGAGAGGAGGCAGGCAATTATCAACTACAATGTGTTCAACTTGTATTCGCATGGCTTTTTGTTAGCCCTACTTGAAAACTAAGTTGTCATGTCTAATAAGACTATCCTAACAGAATCATCAAGAACATAAACTTTTCCACATTTAAAACCAGAAACAAAAATTCAATTCCTAGTAAACCCTGGATAACATCAGCTTTACTGCCAACTCTAGAAGAAAACATATACCCATCTATTAACTTGTTTATTAGATGTGAAGCCTAATTAAGGTCTAAATGGAGTTCTTAGGTTCACCATCTAGAGAGAAAGAGTTAACCATTCAGGATCTTACTATAAACTGACATTTTAGCATATGAAGGAATCCTCTGGAAAGCTTCTTATCATTGTTTTACTTCAACAGTAATGCTACTGTATTTCCTCCAAAAGCTTTAAAATATAACTATATGGTTTGGTACATGTAAACATAATTTTTTCCAGTAATCACCACAGCACCTCATTCTACACACTACTATCAGACATGCTAACGTTAACTGGATTTTGAGAACATCTAGTTTAAAGTAGCTATTTGTCATTAATTAATCAAAACTATTTTAAGATCTCCTTCAAAATATTTAAGAACTCTAAAACAATTATATTTCTATTGTATAAATCACTGCACAATTCTTAGTATTTTCTTTCTCTCTGGAAAATTACCTTTTAATAATAATCAACTCCAGAACTATGAAACTCTTACCTTTCTATTCGGGAATCCATGATTAAATTTCTTAAAAAAGGGTTAGATGTTAAACTTTCCATGTTAGACTACGCAATCTATTTTTAAAAAGGCATTTTCTAAATTTACCAGATGATACAATAAGTCACAGAAAATTTACTCCGTATTACTAGGTTAACAGCTTTCCTCCAAAATCCCAATTTTAACAACAGATCCTATAAAATGTTGACGGTTCTCAAGTTAACCCACATTTTTCTACACAGGTGAGACAGACACAGGCTAGGCACAAAACATAGGAAAAGAAAAGGCAAACATGTTGGATAAAGTACTGTTTACCGGCCATTGCTTGGGTTTTACTCCAGTGACAAAGTCACAGAAGCCTAAACCAACTATCGTTGTTGCAAAAGTCTGGTTTTTGAAGGGAGAAGGATAGCAATAGTAGTACAGACTTGGAGATACACTAATTTCAGACTCCCATGCACCTATACTCTTGGCATTATAGACATGTACTCATACATATATTTGTCACTCCATTTAGCACCAGTGTCTTATTTTCTTTTGAACTCTCATTTTTTTTTAAGTTCCAGAAAGCTAAAGACAGTCTAAGGACCACTAGCAGTTTATACAACATAAATCACTAAGAAAACTAGCACGTAACCGGTTAACAGTTACACATTAAGAACACTAGTACTGGTTAAACAGTATGTTTACTGGAAACACAAGACAACCCCCCCCCTTCCAAATGTTAACATGTTTAAAAACCACCAACCAACTCCCACAACTTTCTTTATACATTGCTTTAAACAGAATACTCTCACCAAATTTACTGATTTTTTCACCAAATTTAAATATACAAGTAACAATTTAAGATTAAGACATTGCAAATACCATCTCTAAAAAGCAAAAAGCAATATCCTAACTTTGCAAAATAACACCATAGTATTAAAATTTTCTTTACAGACACAATTGAATACTAAGTAAATAAATCTAATCAGACAAAAAAAAATATAGTAAAAACTCAGTCAAATCTGACATGCAACTTCAGAGGTGGAATGTTTTAGCACAAAATTATGACAAAACTTCATCTTAAAGAAAAGTTGTATATACGAATTTCACACTGAGGAGATAATTAAAATTACAAAGGTTTGCTTTTTTTTTTTTTTAATACTTTATACTTCTGGAACATTTTAAAGTAGAAGTCGAATCTTCAGTAATATTTAATTTTCACAATCTTCTGGTCACAATCCCCACCAAACTCAACAGGCCGGGACAAGTGCAATACCATACAGAAACACAGCATTGCAACCGATCCCAACCTGTGTAGAAAGGGGTTTGATTTTCCCTTACTTTTCTACAGACTTTTCACTACCACAGTCAGTTTTGCATGGATTTGCACAGCAGAATATCACACAGCTGGATGCAAACCTGCAAAACTAACCATAGAACAGTGTTCAGTAACTGGACAGTTTGACTGGGCGACAGGCCGAAGCTGGAGTTCTACAGCTAGCAGTACTTTAAGTGCTCATAATGCAGTAGATAACGAAACACTACCTGCACTATAAGCACTTTAGTGCTACAGAAGCTGTCACGTCAGAGACACCAGGCAGATTCTACATCGACACAACAAAAGTACACAAAATTAGTAAAAATCACTTGAAGGTAATAGCAGGCCACCATCAGTTTTGCATAGATTTGCACAACTACATTCTTCTTGTAGTGCAACTATGCAAAACTAACAGAGGACTGCAACAAAAAGCATTCACACACCTATATACTTGCTTGGCTTGGATTATTGGATGAAAACATAACTTCTTATGCCAGAAGGAGCACTTAGGGCAGTAGATGCTAATCTACTTCACTATCTGCACTAGATGCACCTTAGAACAAAAAGCACTCAGCAGCAGCAGGCCCTGCGCTTGAAAGCCCACCCTGGCTTCCCGAGGCAGCTGTCACCATAATGCTACAAGTGCCTTCACTGCAGTAGATGCACATAATCACTACCTGCACTGTAAGCACTTTGACATTATTCTGACTGGTCACAGTCTTCAGTCTTACAAGGTGATGTTCTGTTTGGTCCTGCTAAATCTGAAATAAATAATTAGAATAACACCTCCAACTCTTAAGAGCTAGAAAACAGACAAAATTCAGTACAGTCCCTAGTGGGGAAGAGAAAAATGAATGATCTCAAACCTGCAGGTTTCATTCACAAACACATTTAGACCTTAAAAGTAAAAAAAGAGTAATCGTTTTCATAAGACAATCTTAACCATCCATTCTAAAGACTGTCAGAGAAACTGGTGGCTCTTCATTTAGCTGGAGGTTCCCAAAGACATACTCAAAAAAAAAAAAAAAAAAAAAGTCAAGATTAGACTGCAAATGAATGAGAATTAGATCAACTGGGCAATCTGATTCATGTACCTTTTTAGAGGGAATCTTCATATCCACGTGGCCAAACATTTTTCTTTTCTTCTGTCTTCCAATTAGCAAATACTTGGCAAACTGATCAACAAAATGACTGTGCAGACTGTATTTCAAGTGTATTAGCTGGTTGTACAACTTAAAAACATCCCGTTTAAATGGTTGTGAGGCTTGAAAATGTACTCCAAATTAGATCTATTTTACCACTTAACTTACAGCAGTTCTAGAATTACATTTTGTAAACTGTGCATCAGTTTCCAAAAACTTACATGGTATCTGCATTGTACTTTTATTAACTTAAAAATTAGCCAATCCAGAGTTAACTTTCTAGAAAAGGTAAATGGACAAAGTACAGGACACCCATTTCACTCTCTGAAAATCCAATCCCATTTTATTTACTGAAATAAAATATTAAATAATTTGTCTTAAAGAAAAGTCAAAAGAAAAAAAAAATTAGAATACACTTACCCACTAGGGAAAACTTTCTTCTCAGCAAGTATCCTTAGAAGAGCTTCTGGTGCAGTTTAGGTCCACGTGTATGACTGGGATGGGGGGTGGGGAAACAGGGGAAAAAAAAGACAAACATATTTGCTGAAAATTATCATCACCCTCCAGGCCCATATTTAAATTTACTCTTTTCTAACACCCTTCTATCCATTAGTCCCATCCATTTGCTAAACCGAGGCTAACGTAGCCAAGCAACACTGGCAGCGCTTAAAAGACCAACAATGTATTACGGGTGAAAGCGTGCTAAGAGAATAAAGTTGAAAAACCCACAGGTACTGGACTCACGTCTTATTTAAAAAGATCCTGAAATACTTCCAGTATAACCCACCGCAATCGTTAACTCCACAGCTCCGGCGAGAGGGAAAGGCAGCAGCCAAAGGACTATTCTTTACTACCCCTCCCCCAATCAAGACCTCGTGGCTGCAAGCCGGGATAAAGAGTTGTTTCCCCAACTGATGTGGTCGGGATGGCATGCGGATCATCTTTTCTTTTGGTGATACTGCAAGAACGAGCCTGCCCTCTCCAGCTCCCGTCCCCTTTGCTCCGGGCTCCGGAGTAGAAAAGGGAGCGGAACACTCGAGACTGCAAAGTGCCCGCCTCGCTCATGGAGCCCGGGCCGGCAGCACATGTCGCACAAGGGGGTGCGCGGCCCTGCGGTTCCCCGAGCGGCCGCCAGGGGGCGGTGGGTCAGAGCCGGGCCCTGCCGGACGCGGCAATCCCCCCCGCCCCCCCCCCCAACACCACCCCGTTTCCCGGCGGCAGCCGCGCGGCGACCGGCGGCGCCGAGGCCCGAGCGCGGCGGGGACGCGGGCGCGCCGCCCCTCCTTTGTGTCCCCCGCCCCCCCCCCAGCCCGGCCCAGAGGGGCGGGGGCTCCGCGACTGCGGTGCCCGTCGCACGCGGCCCGAGGCCTAAGCCGGGAACAATCGGCGGCGGCGCGCAGTCGCCGCCATGTCCCCCGCCCTCACCCCCGCGCAGCCCGCCCCGCAGGAACATGGCGGCGCGGCCGCCGCTCCCGCCGAGCCGGGCCGGCCCTCCCGCGCCGCGCTCCCCGCCAGCACACGGGCGAAGGCGGCCGCACGCCGCCCCCGAGGCCGGCCCCGGCCTGCTCCGCGGGCCCCGGCCCGGCAAGTTGCGAGCCCAGCCCGGGGACTGCCCACGCGGGTTAACAAAGCCCACGCGGGGTGGGGGTGGCGTCCAGGCCGCGCCGCCGCGAGCTCCCGCGCCCTCCGCCCACCCTCGCGCGCACAAAGTTTGGGGGCCCGCGGGCTCCCGCCCACGCCACGCCGCCCGCCAGCGCGCAGGTACCTCGTGGGCGCGCCCCCTCCCGGCCCGCGGCCTGCCCCATGTGCCGCTGCCGCCGCCGCCGCCGCTTTGTTCTGGAGGCGCTTTAACTCTCGCCCCCGGGAGAAACTTTCCCTTCCCGGGGACCCCGCGGCCCGCGTGCGCCCCGGGGCCCGGAGGGGGCGCGGGCCTCGCGCGTCCCTCCCTGAGGGGCCATTGTGTGCGCCGCGCGCCCGCCCGCCCGCCCGCCCGCCGGGCCGGCCCGGCCCAGGCAGGGTCCGCGCGGGTCCCGGGCGCGGCCGCCGCGCGCGCGCCGCCCCCTCCCACCCTCGCCTTCCCCGGCCCGGCCCGGCCCGGCCCGGCCCTGCCCTGCCCTGCCCCTGCGCCAGCCCGCGAGCGAGCGAGCGAGGGCGAGCGACGGGGGCAGCAAGTCGCGGCTGCCACACGCCGGGGCGGCCAACGGCCCGAGACCCGCCCCGGCCCCCGGCCCCCGGCCCCGCCGCCGCCCCGGCCGCCGCCGCCGCCGCCACGCTGCCCCGGGCCGTTCCGCCCCACCCGCCCGCCGCCCGGCCGCCCTCCCTCCCTCCCTCCCTCCCTCCCTCCCTCCGGACGGGGGCCGCACACAACAGGTTTCACTCACTCGGCGGAGGGGCGGGCAGACTCACCAGGAGGAGTAGCCGCCACCATGTTCGCCTCGCCCGCCGCGGGCTCTCGCTCCCGCCTCCCCACCCGCCTCCGCTTTACTACGACCGGAGGCCCCAGGCCGGGGGTGCGGCCGGCCGGCCGGCCCGCCCCGCCAAGGGGCTTCGCGAGGGGCGCGAGCCGCGGCTCCGCGGCGGGGGCCGTCCCCACGCCCTCGGCCTCGCCCGAGGGCGCGAAGTGGCGCGAAGGCGCAGGCCGGGCGGCGACGGCAGCACCTCCAAGGGCCATGTGGGTGAATGAAGGGCGGCGGCTCCCGCCTCAACGTAAATACGGACAAGCCCCACTCCCTCATTAGCATAAAAAACAAAGTACTTCCGACCTCCCCGCCCGCCCGCCAATCACCGCAGGCCCCGCCCACGGCGGCTCGGGCGAAGCGGCCGGGAGAGCGGGAGCGGAGCCGGGAGCCGGGAGCCGGGAGCCGCGGCGCTGCCCAGCCTCTCGGCGGCCGCGCTTCCCCGCCGCCGCCCGCCCGCCCGCCGCCGCCCGCCGCCGCCGCGCGGGGCGCCTCGCCCGGACACCTCGCGCCACGCCTCCGGCACGCCCTCCGTCAACTAGCTCTGCGCGCGTGCGGACCCCCGCGCGCCGCGCACCCCCCGGGCAGCGCACGCTTCCTGCGGCTCCGCGGGCGCTCTGCCCTGGCCGGGGCTCGCCGTGGACGCGACGGCGTTACTGTTTGCTACTTTCCCTCGCCCACGGTGGGTCTCGGTGGCAGTTAGGGGCCTGCTTCGTGCCGACACGCACCAAAGACCAGTAAGAGCCCGCGGCGCACTCTCAGGCGGAGGCCGGACTGCCCCGTGCACACAACGCGGGTCGTTTTAAAGCGGAGACGAGCGCTTTACGCCCGGGACTCAGGAACGCTCGCCTCGTGGAAACGCGCTTCCGCCAGCCGGCCGCGTGCGAGCCCAAGCGCGGGCGAGCCCAAGCGCGTGCGAGCCCAAGCGCGTGCGAGCCCAAGCGCGTGCGAGCCCAAGCGCGTGCGGCGCGGGGGCGGCGCGGCCGCGGGGCCGGACCCTCCGCCCGGCTCAGCCCGCTGCGCTGGGCGACAGGGGCTGGCCCTGCGGCGCGGAGGGCCGGGCTCGGACAGAACCTCGTCGCCAGCCACGACGCCGAGGAGAGGAGCCCACTCGGGAGCACCTCCCTCTGCTCGCTGTGGTCTAGGAAATTCCAGAATTCTCGGAAACATGATTGTCAAAAGAGGCGAGGGTTCACAACATTTACTCCCACCACAGTGATTTTTAAGTCGGTTTGAAGCGGCCCAGTAAGTACTTCGTGGAAAGCACACACCACCGTTTCGTGATTTCACACGTCCCCTGTAAAAGCCACATCTACCAGGAGGCGCCCGCGATGCCCGAATGCTGGGGCCGCCGGCGTTCAGCTCTTGGTGGTCCTGCTGGTGTCTACTACCTTTCTGACTCCTCTTGTCCTGCTTTGCTTGATCGAACTCGGTGCTCAAACCAGACATACAGAGAGTAAAGGACTGACTCTTCTATTTGCTACTCTTTTACGTAAAAGACCTATTTTTCTGGACTTCTTCTTTTTTTTTTTTTTTTTTTTTTGGCTTTTACAGATCGACATAGGTGGCCCAATCTGAAATTTCACGATATTCACAAGAGTAGTCTTTCTACGATAGTCACTTATGAGACTTTCAAAGGAGAAAGCGGGTTGCTGGTTTTCTTTAAAGTTTGTTTTCACATTACTTTTGACCAGCACTGACTGATAGATAAGTCAATTCCTTTTTTTTTTTTTCTTTAAGACTTCATTTTCTGCTTTAAGTCAGAGTGGCTGGGCGGAGGGGTGCTTTTGAGTGTTCATGGCGCTCTGAATCATGGGAAACCCCACCTATACACAGGTTTCTTAGCAGGAGAGAGTCATGTACCACACGGCTTCTTCCCAATTAAAGTCATCACTGCAATACTGCTCTATTTTTAAAGAGCTGTTTTTAGGCATCTAACAATATTTCTGTGGAAGGCTGACATGCAGGTGACTATTTTCTGTGATTACAGTTTGAGAGCTTTAATTCTTAAGTTACACGTTTTTACAGTAATCAGAATTTTGGAAGATGTAAATTCACTTAAACCAACTTACTTGGAAATCCCAGAAAGTTTCACAATTAGTAGATTGCATTTTATTTTTAAGGGGCTCGCTCACACTTCCTTTCAAAATTAAGAAACGAATTATGGGTGTAATTAGAACGATGGGAAACTTTTCAATCCTAGTGAATTTAAAGATTACCCAACTTGGTACTATTATTATTATTATTATTATTATTATTAAGTCACTACTGACTAACTTGAAACTCACTCTTCTCATTTCAGGGGCCACACCTAGGGCCACAGTTAGGTGTACTTTATCACAAAAGTAAAGGTTTTGTGATTATGATTTTAAAGATCAGAAAACACTTCTGGACCACTGACAAATGTCTTCTGCAACCAAGGAATGTAAAAACAAAGCTATCTGAAATGCCAAAGTAGACACACAGCTTTCTCAAGCTAGCTAAAACACACGGTACTGTTTTACACAATCCAGAACTTTTCAGATGAAATGAAAAGCTCATTTCAGCATGAGAATATTTGCATTAACTGTTTACATTATATATAACCAGTAGTAGAGAAACAATTTGTATTTTTTACCCAGATGCTTCAGTCTTATAGATGATATGACTTGAGAACATGTAAAAAGTTCTGATCTTATTAATGACATTCAGAATTTTGTCCCCTATCTTATGGTATTTGACTATGTCAGTATCAATTGACTTACTGTATTGAATTTTTTAAAGATAAATTCAGTTTAAATGTTCTTGTTCTGTATCATAATTATAGGATTTTAAGAGACTAATGAATCCATAATCTCATTCACATGAGAGATGTGAAAACTTAAGAATGATGCAGGAATCTAAGACACATACAGCTATCCGTTATTTTAGACCTGTATATCTTCATAGTCTAAATATTAATTTGGAGATAGTCTGTTAATTGGATTTTGCAATTAAAGATATTTCATCTTTTAGCAGTGTGGCATTTTTAATATGTATTCCTATAGTAATTTGTTATTTTCTTACAGTATTTGGATTTTAAGGGAAAAGAAGTTATATCTAAATATCGCTTTGACCTTAGAAAATTAGCAGGTTATAAATCAAGAACATTTGAACTCTTCTTTCACAATATGGCAAACAGTGACCAATGATACTAACTTAATGATGATATTTGGGATTTTTTACAGTATATATTTGTAAATGTCTGAACATACATAGTCTAGTCTTATCATATTAATTATGTTTTATGCTTAAGACTTTAAAGGCATTCAATCCAAAATAGCAATCATCTATTAGGTACTCGGTATTCTCTGGTACTGATCAAGGTTTTAATAAGGAATAAGACAGAGCCTGTGCTTATGAAAAGCTCAAGAATTATAGCATATTACTGATTATCTTAATATTTCACAAATAAGCCAAAAGATTCAGGTCTTCAGGCTTTTATTTGTTCCTTCCAATGTCTAATAAAATAATCCCACTGATGTCAGGTTATTTTATTTCCTAAGAACTTAGAACATCTGCACTCTGTGTGTGTTATTTGATAGTTGCATATAACATGAATACATGGATTATTTGCTACAGATAGCATTACAAGGTGCTATTAATGACAATTAATTTATAGTGAACACAAAGACCACAATCATTTAACCTGATGGTTTCATCTATGATTTCGAAATTAAGAAAATACAAAATATGGAGGGGAAAAATGATTGTGTGTAGTTTTGAATAAAGAAGCAACTTGAAGAAAGTTCTTTTGTTTTTTTTTTTGTGTTTTTTTGTATCCTTGAAATTGTCACTGTGGTACTCTGTAGAACCAAATAGAAATAACTGATTATTACTTAAGAAAAGTAGATATACTAGGTACTATTTGTCACAATAAAGAGATAATCTCTACTCTTTTTTTAAATTTTTATTTATTTATAGTCACAGAGAGAGAGAGAGAGAGAGAGAGAGAGAGAGAGGCAGAGACAGAAGCAGGCTCCATGCACTGGAAGCCCGACGTGGGACTCGATCCCGGGTCTCCAGGATCGCGCCCTGTGCCAAAGGCAGGCGCTAAACCGCTGTGCCACCCAGGGATCCTGATAACCTCTACTCTTAAAGAAATTTGGTGTGCATTGATGTTTAGCAATATATATAAAATTGTATAGCTTTAGAAAACAATTTAATATATTTTTAATTAAACATTTAAAGATGATGTATCATAGTAAATTATAGTAAAGTATTTCACTCATTTTTCACTTCACTCATATATATAACATCAAAATTAGAAGTATCTTATTTTTTATTTCTTGTTTTTAACTTAATTCAGTAGCTCTTTACCTGGCTGTGCTTTACAATCATCCATAGAGCTTTTAAAACATACAAATACCTGGCCCTTAATTGCAAATATTCCAATTTAATTGGTCAGAAGTGGAACCTGAACATCGTTTTTCTTTTTTTTCTTTTCTTTTCTTTCTTTCTTTCTTTTCTTTCTTTCTTTCTTTCTTTCTTTCTTTCTTTCTTTCTTTCTTTCTTTCTTTCTTTTTCTTCCTTCCTTCCTTCCTTCCTTCCTTCCTTCCTTCCTTCCTTCCTTCCTTCCTTCCTTCCTTCCTTCCTTCCTTTCTTTCTTTCTTTCTTTCTTTCTTTCTTTCTTTCTTTCTTTTCTTTCTTTTTTTTAATTCCCAGGTCAGGTTTATGCTATGTCAGAGCTGACAATCTCTGGTACTTAGTCCTTGTATTAGATAAAAGCATTTAACTAATCAGTACATTTAGCTGGTTAATTTTGATAGGCGCTTTTGCATGTGTCCATCCATATTACATATGTGGATAGCTAATACACTCAGAGAAACTGTAAGAAACCCACCCAGTGTATTTCAAATCCTTCACCAAAGAGTTATGGGCATAAAAATTTTTAAAAATAGACAATAACTTCAGAAATAATGTTGAAAAACCTATATACATTAACTGTAACAACTTTCACTTACAAGGCATATTGGAAACTTGCGAGGTGTGTATATTTGCTATCTGGAGTTGCAGTTTAATTTAAGAAATCTACTTAGCAATGGAAGATCATTCCAAATATGTATTGTATTTGAAAAAAATTCTCTGTTGCAGACACATTTATATGTAAGTTCAATTGTTTTTTTCTCAATCATTTAGCTGTGAGAAAGGGATACACAAAGATTATCTGGGTCATCTATGATATTTTGAAAATAATGCAAGACAGACAACAAACAGATCCCTGGTAAGAGTAATTACCGAGTGCTAATGCTTTCAATAAATTTTGTTTAATTTCCTAAAAGCTTCTTAGGTTCTGTTTTGTTTATTGTTTTGTTTTGTTTTATTATATATTTCTGGCTTTCAAATATAGATTTAACCTTAATTTATAATTAAACAAATTGATTCAGCCGATCGTCTAGGTCCGCTTTGGTAGCTCATAGTTCCAGAATCAACTTCTGATATTGATTATACAATTAACCTCTTCAAGATTGGTTAGAATAACACAGATTTCACAACTGTCATATTATCTTACGTAACTACACTTGAGTACTTAACATTCAGGCCTAATACTTTCTATGTATATCAAAGTGATAAGGAATTATTTTAATGTTATAGAAATTGTAATTGGTTATAGGAATTATAATTATATATACATAATTTGCTTTCTGAAGTCACTTTAATGTGAATATATGAGAATCTGTTCAGATTGAAGGTTTATGATGGTTCAACTGCTTTATTTCTGTAAGTACCTAACCAATAGAGGAACTGATACCGTTATAAAAACACAGAAGTATTATTTCAATGAGACTTCCAATAAAGGGGATACATTTTTGGAAAATCTTGCAAATCAATGCACTTTTGTTCTCCTAAATGCCAGTTACTTAAGCCATTTCCATACACAGGCAGTAAATTTCAATGTATTGGTTTATTTTTCATATAACAGTGTCTAAAACAAGGGAGTATATTACGAAGTTTTGACCAGGTAAAACCAAAACTGAATTGGAGCAAAAGATGACATTTCTGTCTGAAATGATAAAAGTGTAAGGACCAATTAAAAACATTACAGAGTGAGTATGGGCTGTACACTACAATTGTCCAAAGAGAAATCAGTACCCACCCAAGCCTCAGAAATCCTCCTTGAGAATGTGAATGATCTTCTTTGTTTTCTGAGACTATGTGCATGATAGCATTGTTGGTGGTAGGAAGACCAGCTATGTCTGACACATTTGTTTATAAAAATCTCCCCAAAGTATGTAGGTATAAATTTAAAAGTAAATGCTATTAGATTAGCCGTACATAATTAGATGTGCTCAGTGCTAAAATTTGCTTGTGAAATATTTTAGAGCAAATTGTTCTTCTCTGGCTGGGAGGTCATGGTAGCTGTTGTTGATAGCTCCAAGTTAACCTAATCCAAGAGAGCATTTAAAGCCAAGTCAAGATAGAAAGGGATGATGGAAGCTGAAGTTTATGAGCCATAAAAGTCCATGTGGGCTATCAAAATGAGGAAGACAGAGCTCAGGGGATAGGAATGGTGGATGGAAAATAACCTAGAAATGTTGATGCTAGAAATATTCTATTTTTCGACCTAAGGAGTGGTAGTTATTTGGGTGTTAAAAAAAAAAGTCATTGTTACACACTTATGATTAGTGAATTCTATACCCTTTGTTCTATGTAGATTATCTCTCAATTTCAAAAACAACAATACGGACAGCAATGTCAACAACAGGGGGAAAGGAATCAGTGTTAAGAACCCAAGGCCAACAGAAAAGCAGGTATTGAGATCCATAGAAAGATGATGTGTTAAATACCTGCATATTGTCTGTTACTGGCTTTTGTATATTGTCTAAATGATTGCATATGGACGAGCCAGTTGCAATTAAGGAATTGGGGACAGAATGGATAAGTCACTCATAGTTAATATTTAAGAAGCTATTAATGCCTAATATGAGCCAGGAGAGTTGGCTCTTACAACTCTAGCATTAGCTAAGAGAATTCCCTTTTTCAGTATTAGATGTTTAAGAGATGACTAACATCTTCTGCTATCTGGGTGAGACGACTGTTTTAATGAGCAATGTTTATATCCACATATCTAACATTAGCTGTAGCAGTTGGTAATGCCAGTACCCAGTGTTCAAGAAAGATTAATGCCTAATAGGCAAAAAGAATGAACTATTTTGAAGTCTAATGTATGTTCATCTAAAATAATTACCATTGAATATGTGCTCAAAAAATTGTTGAACTGATCAATGAATGTGAAAGTCCTTTCTGCAGAATCATGAATGCAATTTCCATCTTATGAATGTATCCTTAGAGACATATTTAATAAATAAGTCTTATAATTCTACCTGAAAAGGGAGACAGACTCATTTTGGTTTTATTTACACTTATACAAAGGGACTTAGTTGATGCCTTGGTAGGAACCACTAAGATCCTAGAGATAGGAAGGGACCAGCATTGGGATGCCTGGGTGGCTCAGTGGTTGAGCATCTGCCTTTGGCTCTGGGTGTGATCCTGGGGTTCCGGGATCAAGTCCCACATCAGGCTCCCCGCAGGGACCTGCTTCTCCCTCTGCCTATATCTCTAACTCTCTCTCTCTGTGTGTGTCTCTCATGAATAAATACATAAAATCTTTTTTTTTAAAAAAAAGGAAAGGATCAGCATTAAGAAACAATGGAGAATTGATACTAGATACTAGAATCTGTCAAGATTGTCAAGCTTTTAAGTTATGAATTTGGAAGTGAGTTGGGACCACTGGATGAAACATTGATAATGATGGGTGTGAGGGGACTGTAATCAAAATGATGAGGAGAGAGCAAGAGGCAAACAGGAGAGGATACCAGGATTTAACCAGCTGACTCAGGATGAGAGAAACAAAGGTGAGGCACTGAATCTGACACTGGAATCATGAATGGATCTTAGGAAGACACATTTTCTGGGATAGCCCAGTGATTCCCAAAGAACCTGTGGCCCCCAGGCAAAAGTTCTCTGCCTTAAAAAGCATTAGATACTACTTGCTTCTGCCATCCAGGAGTCATTAGATATCATTTTCTGATATCAAAATTAATTCTTTACAAGTGGGCAAGTGGGGGTAACTCAGCAATGGGCTAGATAGGTTGACAGATCCAATTTCCTGTGGACTCTATACTGTATCATGTGTTCTGGACACAAAACCAAAGTAGGGGTAGAATAAAAATAAGTTTCTAGTAGACCAACTTTTGACTGGAACTCTAAAAGAGATTTAACAGATTGTAGTATATTGTATTTGTCTATTAACCAGCTGAATAGCTCATCAATATAATGATTCATTCATATGTATGGGCTAATGAGGGTTTATGATCACTTTCTCTAACTTGGGAAGCTGATACTACTAATGATGTTAACCCTGTTTGGATTTGTCAGCATCAGAACATTCAAATGAAGGGCACCTGTGTGCTCAGTTGGTTGAGTGTCTGACGTTGGTTTCAGCTCAGGTCATGATTTCATGGGTTGTGAGATCAAGCCCCAAATTGTGCTCCACACTCAGTGAGGAGTCTTCTTGACAATTCTCTCCCTCTGCCCCTCCCCTTGCTCGCTCGCTTTCTTATATAAATAAATCTTTAACAAAGAAAGAATATTCAAATGATCATTAAAAGTGAATATGCTATCGAGCTTATAAAATTGGGGCATGGGAAATGCAAATAAGATATTAGGATTAGAAGAGACTCTCCATCCTCCCCCAACCCCAAAGAAAATCCTGGGTTCCCTGTGAAACTTTGGAAAACAGGTGAGAACTCAGCCAGAAACAAGTCAACGCAAAGTACCAGTAATCATCACACTGTCTAGTAAAACTGATACAGAGACAAAATTCTGTACCAACTGGGAGTTTCTTCAATATTTCCTTTGAAGGGAGTATACTAATCACCAGAAGTCCTGAATCAACAGGAAAACTGGTAAATAAAGGTTAGAGTGACAGAGCCATTAAGAAATGGAAAATGAGTGGATTCTAAGACAAACCATGAAGGTCGTCTTTTGCAGAGCTCCCCTGGGTGTGCACTGCCCATTCTGATCCTGGAGGCGGACCCTCCCTAATGTCTTTTAATCTTTTCAGGAGCAGAACTTCATAAGTGTACTGTCATATTTGATCTGTTATAGAATACGTTCAAACAATATCAACTAAACTAGGTTCAGAGATTTAGAGATTTAAAACACTCCATATTTTTTTTTCATGTTCGTTTTGACTTGTTAGGAATATGTCTTTGTTACCTAAAAACTGCCAAACTAGGTCGAAAAGTATTGCTAATTTCACATGAGATTACTAGTCATTTGGAATTAGTCAATTTGAGTGTAATGAGGAAAATTAAATAATTTAAATCTGAACATTTCCAAGGCACCAAATTCTCTTGTGGTAAATCTTTAAAAGAAATAATAAGGGCTGTCTATGGCCATACCACTCTGAACGCAGCCGATCTCGTCTAATCTCGAAAGAAATAGTAACAAATGTAGTAATAAATAATAAGTAGTAAAACAATACATCATAAACATGTACTTTAAAAAAATCTTACTTTTTCAGTTGCATCAGATTCAATAAATGCAAAGTTGCTATTGTTCTGATTGCTAGAAGAAACGAAAGACAAGAATTATTCTCATATTGCCAATTTTAAACAATAAAGATTGAGAGTATAATATACATAGATTATCCCTTTTGACTTCTCCTGAAGTCTCAAAGGTATCTCATGATCTTCTCAGGTGTCCCATAAAACATCTGGTATTTGCATAGCTATCTATTAAAGTAGAAACAACATATACTGATTAAAGAATGAAATTTAGAGAAATAAAAACTCATCTGGGAGTCTCAACTGCTCTATTTACTGGCCTAAAATCATGAATACCCTTGTACCTACCAATTTTTTCATCTTTAAGAGAAGAATATAAATAATATCTATTTTATCTGGTTGTTTTTAAGAATTAAATGAGATAATACATGTAAATTGTGGACAGTCATAAATGATACACACTGACTCAGTAACTATTTAGCTGTTATTACCTAACAATAATATAACAAAATATATTTATGAAAAGATTATTTGCCAACATCTAGGTTCTTCTTACTGTCATAAACATACCAAATTATATTATTATATCTACTGAGCCAGCTTCTCAACACATTCTATTTTATGAATAAATTATAATTGAAAAAACTGTAGTAATTTTTTTACCATAAAAGTTGCCATTTTACTGCCAAAGTACCTGAAATTCTCCCTATATAGTAGAATCTTCTACATACACACATATATGTTGGATATACAAAACCAGGTAGGTTGTATGTTCATAAAGCAAGCTGAGTAATACATTTGAATGTAGTCATGCAATTAGTAGAAAGAGGAGAGCCTTACTTTCTTCCAATCTTTTCTCTTTGGTTTAAGATTCATGAGAATGAAAAATAACTGTAAATTGCCTCTAACTTGATACATTTGTTATGAATTGAACTTGATGTTGTCTCTTTTGGAGCATGATAGAAAAAGTTGTTGTTTTTTTTTTAATTTGATGGGCCAAATCCAGTGTTTAGTAATGAATGAATGAATTCATTCATTCATTCATTCATTCATTTATTCAGTCAACAAATAATTCTTGAGTAACATACAGAAATGTATAACACAGAGGGCTTGTTTTCAAGACTACCCTTAGAATGGACATGTGTACAAGTATTGTGTGGGAAAAAAGCCAGCACAATGCCTTGCAGTGAGAAGATGCTAGATACAGGGTTTCTTTGTATGTGTCTATACATTTTTAAAATAAGTATACAAAAAGTGGATCTTCACTGATATGCCAGTACCATTTCAGTATTGTTTGTACAGAGAAATAGGTTAAGAGAGTTGCCAGTGTTTGCTGAATGGGTGAAGGGAAAGCAGGAGGAAGGAAAGGAAATGATTATTTCTCACCTTATTTATTTAGGAGTAAGGGCTCACCCAAAATTCTCCTAAGGTTCTTTTTCCAGGACTTATCTCCTAAACCCTCCACCTCCACTCCAAGAATTGGAGTTAAGTGTTGTTTTACTTTGTTCTTTGTAGAATGCATTTAAATCTGCAAATCCCCCCAATCTTTTCCTTGCTTTACTTTTTTTAAGTACTCATCATCTTAAAGCATCCACTTTAATTTACTTTATTATGTTTATTGTTTATTTCTGGGTCTCCCTACTTGATTATAAGGGTTATAAGGGCAGACATCTTTTTTTAGTTTCTTCATAACCCAAAGATTATGTTTCTTTGATCCATCTTTTCCTTAATTCCAATTTGGTTTTACTCAAAGGCTCCCCAGCATCCTTTGCACCTTTTCACCCCTTGCTCTGCCAACCTGGCAGGGCACACAGGAGAAAAACAATAACAGAAATCAAAAATTCTAAATCTTCTTCTAAAGTTAAATCTTCAGGCAGCCCGGATGACTCAGGGGTTTAGCACCGCCTTTGGCCCAGGGTGTGATCCTGGAGACCCAGGATGGAGTCCCATATCAGGCTCCCTACATGGAGCCTGCTTCTTCCTCTGCCTGTGGCTTTGCCTCTCTCTCTCTCTCTCTCATGAATAAATAAATAAAATCTTTAAAAAAATAAAAAATAAAGTTAAATCTTCTTCATTTCAATTCATTTCAATGGTGTAGGTGTGTGCATGAAAGAAAAAGACTACCATTTCTAAGATTTTAGCTTCATCTGGGAAATATTTGTTTTTTATTATTCATGGTAGGTACAGAAAAATGGAAATATCTGTTAACTGGCATAATTATATCCACCATTGTCCCTTTGGCTGTGATTCTCTGATTTTCCAAGGATTAATTTTACTCGATGAAGCAATCAGAGACAGGCCTGCCTTGATAGAATAAGAAACCTGGATCAACCGAACTTTTTAACTTGCCTCCTTGTATTGGTAGACCCTCTAAATATTTTTAGAAATATACTACTTTTGGGGCATCTAGGTGGCTCAGTTGATTAAACAACTGACTCTTGGTTCAGCTCAGGTCATAGTCTCCGGGTGAAGGGCGGCGGGGCGGGGGGGGGGGGGTAATCATAGGATCCAGCCTGTAATGGTCTCACACTCAGCAGGGAGTCTGCTCTTCCCTCCCTGCTGCTCATGTGCTCTCTCTCTCTCTCTCTCTCTCTCTGAAGTAAATAAATACATTTTTTTAAAAAAGAAATATACTCCTTTTACTATTCAAAAACCTTAAATAGTTTTCTAAAATGAACTGTGTACATAATCAGCTATCTTTACAAATCTTGCTTACAAACCCATCAACCACAGTGTCAATATATTTTGAAAGAGGCTTTGGAAAATGTCAGTTTTATAATTTTCTTTAGTAACTAAGACTGACAGAAACATATAATCTTTCTCTAAGAGTTCAAAACTGTAGAGACTAAGTTCAGAAGCATCCTTTGGAAGGCACCGCATCATTAGGGCTGACTCCTAATTCCTTGCATTGAAGATAACACAACCATCTCACTGAAGAAGCAGGGCAAATTCAGGAATTACACTTCAAAGTAGAAAAAAAAAAACGTTTATTTTATTTTGATCCAGAAAGCCTATATAAACAGACACATGGCATATTTCGGGTGTGTTTGTTAAATTAGACCCTTTTGACAGAAAAGAACAAATGACAAATATTTAAAAAAACAAAATTGATATTGTAAAAAGCTGTAATAAGTAATTTAAAATAACTATAATTGAAAAGAACTTTAAAAAATAATTCTACTTTAAAGGGGTAATGATAAACTGATAAAGTGTTATAAAATGATAAAATGATATAAGTGACATTGCCTCAGTCAAAATTTGTGGAAATACTTTTTTCTTAGATTAAAATTGCAGTTAAAGTAACTTGAGGCCAAAGGAAGAAAATAGCAAGCTTCAGAAGTGCTTGAGAATTATTGAATAAGTGGGATGACAAATATTTAACTGTACTTGCCATGAACTGGCATGGCCTGAGGCTGAAGGATTCCTACCCTTGATTTATGGGGCAGGGAGAGGGGTGAGGAAGAGTTTCAGTCAAACTGTCAAAGAGTGGAGGGTTTTACAGCTCTTGGGATTTGTTTGTTTCAATATTTGCTTCTAATTTTGGGGGGAAACATGGTGCCAGTGGCTTGTGGGTTATAGTTGACTGGGTGCCTGTTAAAAAAGGTGTGACTCCAGCTGTTCTATTAAGAATGGCTTCTTTTGGCTGAACCTAAAATGAGATCAGTACTCCTCTAGAAATTATATATAGCATGCTTTTCCATTGAAAACTTATACTTTAATAAGTATGCCAAAAATACACACACAGACTAACTTTCTGGATCAAAATAAAATAAAGGTGCTTTTGAGTTTAGATGCAGCTTGTGAATTCACCCTGCTTCTTTGGTAGAGATAATTTTACATGTATCTTTGGTGTAAGGAATTAAGTCAGCCTTAAGGTTAACAATGATTTAGGTGCCTTCCTTAGTAATAGTTTTTAAAGAAGGTGAAAATATATTACCACAAATATTCTCCCAGTTCCTAAGTCTTCCATAGCACCTATTAAAATACTTACCATTAATCACATCTTTTTGGGTGAGAGATTATCTCCATAAGATTCCTATTAAAACCCATATGCTATCTTTACAGGGTAGCACACTGACTCGTGTATTATTAGGTCTTCAAGTTATAAACTACATTAATATATTCACGTTGATATACCTCATTAACTATTAACCTATCAAGGACAGAATCTGAAGAACTGAAATATGAATTAGCTAAATTTTAATGTAGGAGAACTTTTTTTAAAAAATGTATTTATTTAGTTGATGGAGAGAGAGAGTGAGTGCATGCACTAACAGGGGAAGGGGCAAAGGGAGAGGGAGAGGAAGAAAATTTCAAGCAGACTCCCGGCTGGCTGTGGAGCCCCATGTGGGTCTTGATCTCACAACCCTGAGATCATGACCCTGAGATCATGACCTGAGCCAAACCAAGAGTTGGACAATTAGCTGAGCCACCCGGGCACCCCTGATGTGGGAGAACTTTGAAGAGGAAAACTTTGAGTGTAAATATTAAGGGCATTCAACTAGCTAGGAAGCATCTAAAAATATTTATTAGGGGATTTAAGGAAGTAGTAAATGAGAAGGGTGATAAAAATAATGGCTTTTCAAAGAGAATATATGGAGGGAAAAACAGATGAAACAAAGTTTGTCTATATCATGGTTTATTTATGGTCAGACTGCAAATTTGAGTAGGGGACAGTGTAGATCTAATATTGCTGTCCCAGACTAGAGTTTCTTTGCTTTAAGCCAAGATACTCCAATACAATTTTGTTTTTAAAATTATATTTGTGGAGCGTCTGGATGGCTCAGTCGGTTAAATGTTGGACTCATGACTTTGGCTCAGGTCATGATCTCAAGTTCATGATATCAACATGGCTCAAGTCCATGCTCAGTGGGGAGTCTGTTTGAGATTCTCTCTCTCCCTCTCCCTTTGCCCCCCCATCCTGCTAGCTCACATGCTCTCTCTCTCTCAAATAAATAAATAAATCTTTACAAAAATGTATTTGTAAAGAATACCATTATTACAATTTTCTCTGTGTCTCTTAACGATGTGGCAATGCTAAAACATTGGTATTCTATTTGTGATTAACTTTTCTAGAAGGTAATGACACTAAATGACAAAAAAGAACATGTTTTCTCATTTCAATACATTAATCAAAACTCTGTCCTTCTTCTGTAAAACATACTGACCCAAAGCCACAGAGTATTCACTAGAGCTAACAGGCTTCCATCTAGTTTGAGTTCTACCTTTCTGTTCCCACCAGTCAGTGTTGGGGCTTGCCAAAAATCAGTTGTGTTTGTTTCTAAACCAATTTATGCTAGTTGTTATTATAATTATGTAATGGCATTAAATGTTGCATAAACTAATGAAATAAGAATTGGAAGGGAAATTCTTGTTTCTAGGAAAATTAGGTTGAATGCTTTAGAAAGACTCCCTGCAGACAATATGATTTTCCAAAAAATGCTGTTAATTCAGATGTGGTAAAAACTATAAAGGATTAGGAAGAAAATAAGCCAAAAATCTATAAAGATTCTCATGTTATTTTGCTAATGTTTTATGATTTTTTTTCCTTTTTACTGAAACCGATATTAGAAATCTCAGAAGATACATTGGGATATGATTCATTTGGGAAGGACACGATTTAATCAATAAAATTCTGATCAGTGAAACTATATTTGAAGAAAAGATCTTTAAACTGTATAGAGATTTCAATGTAAAATGCACACTGAGGTATTTTATGTTAATGTGTTTTAAGTAAGTAATGTTAAAACAATTAGAATGCAAGTTAACCATGTTGCATTTGTTTGTATATTAATGCACACTATTGGTATCAAGTTGCTCATTTACATGCCACAATTTTTATGAAACCTAATTCAAAGTGTGTAATGTAAAACACTGATTACTGTAGCATTTAGCAAATTTGTTTGTAATATTTGATGTTTTAAAAGGGAGTTAGATTGACTTAGGTTTATAAACCAGTGACTAATTCCTTGCAATATTTCCTGAAATTGAAGTCAGTTTGTAAACCCGGGTACCTCTCAGGTTGAAGGGATAAAAATGGAGCGCTCATTGTATATGGGACTTGTGCTTAAACTGCTGTTATAAAACTGAATGTGTGTCCCCAAATTCATATGTTGAAATCCTAAACCCCAGTGAGACAGTGATTAGATCCTGAGGGAGTCCTCATGATTGGGAATAGTACCCTCATAAGAAGAGACTTCAGAGAGCATCCTTGCCCTTCCACCATGTGGATGACCATCTATGAACCAGGAAGAGGGCTCTTACTGGTTATTGAATCTATTGTGACAAATAAATGTTTGTTGTTTAAGCCACCCAGTCTAGGGCATTTTTCTTATAATAGCCTGAATGGACTAAGACAAGTATATTTACCGATAACATGATCTACAGTAATGTCTCCTGGTTTCTCAAGAGATAATACAAGATTCACTGACCCATATGAAATGAGGAAATAAGGACAATGTAGGTATTTTAAAAATCCTAAATACATCCTATATTAAGGACTATTTACTCTTAAACATATCCATTTTATTTTGTGTTAAAATTGACTTGTTTTAAAAAATTAAGCTGATGGAAAAATTTTTGTTAATGTTCTTAATTGGCAAAATAAAATTTTGGATACTCTAAATACCCTTGGTTAGAGTTTTTTGGGTTTTTTTTTTTTTTTTTGAGTTGGTACATAACATTAGAAAGAAGGGAAGCAGAGCTATCAGTTTGCTTGGAATCATACATACATGACCTATTTTACCTATCTTATTTATGCTGAATTATATAAAAAATATGTATATGGGCTCATGGGAATGATCCAAGCAGGTGGACCCTTTCATGTTTATCTTGACAAAGTTTGATTAACTATTGTTCTACAGTCTACAAAAATAGAAACATGAAGGGGATTTTGCACAGCTTTGAATGCTCATGGAAGAAGGAAAATGATCAGTCTTGTTTTTAAAAAAAGGCTGAGTATAGTGATCGTCCATAGATAATATGTTTTTAATTTATTCCAAGCTCTGTTGGCCTACCTATAGTAAGGAGGGGGGAGAGAATCAAACTGTAATTATATCTTCAGTATGTGCATCAGTAAGCTTTAGGACTGAGGAGACATCTCTCTTAAGTCCCACACAGCCACAGTTCGTTGTGGGCGCTGTTGATAAAGAGTATTGCACCATTCATATGTAAAACAACTATACTCAAACATAACACTTACCAATGATTTCCATTCTGAGATAAGAATCTCATTAGAAATCAATGGAAAAATCAGACTGAATGAAGGCTAGATTAATAATTGAGGCTTTCTCCTGGTTCAATCAGTATTTAAGATTGTTTATAGTTCTCCTGGGAATAAAGAAAGAACTGCCCCTAATGCTAATACCAAAACAAAAGAAAACAAAACAGAAACAACCTTGGCAATTAGGTAACAGATGCTTAAACATTTCATTCACTATCACTACACAGCGTTTCTTGAAGAATAACATTTGAAGAATCACTATCAAATATTCACATACCACCTACATTTTTATAGGTGTTTCACAAGTACCAACTAATTTAATCCTCATTAAAATTTCTTGAGGCAATTCCTAGTATTGTTATGGTTTCTGTTTTATAGATGAGGAAACTGAGGCATAGAGGTTAAGTAACTTCTCTGAAGTCACACAGTAAGCTGTGAAGCCAAGATTCATGCTCTAGCAGTGGGCTATGAAATCGGTCCTCCAAAGCTCTCCATTTTGCTGCCTCTCTAGTAAAGGACACACTAGCCACACTTTTGCTGTCATCTCTACTTTCGCTCTTCTTCTTCTTTTTTTTTTAATGGGTGTGCTCTATGAACCTAGTTTTGGTACTTTATTTTAAATTCAAAATTCAATCCTTTGATAGAATAACTTGTATCATTGATCTGCCAGATTTTTTTTATTTTTTTATTTATTTATTTTTTTTTTAGGGAAATGGTTTCAAATCTGCCCACAGAAAGTCCTGATGCTTCTTAGCAAGTGCTATTGTGTCTGACAGGTGTGAGGTCAGGCCTTTTGCATGTCCTTTCCCAAAGTGACCACCTCAATAGATAGATCAGGGGAAACCAGAGGGAATGGAAGAGGAGTGGAATACTCTGTGGATGTATACATTTGGCCACATGCTTGGAATGAATACTCTGGTGTAAAGGGAAAAACTAATAGCCTTCCTTCCCTATTTTTCCTCCTAAAACACAATGGGAAACCAGGAACTATTATAGTTTACTCAGCTCACTTTCAAAGTCTGGGAACCTACACATTTGCCTGCATATCTGACAGTGCCTCTTCCTCTGGTCTATAACTGTTGGTGGTCTCATGCCAGAGAAGGATGTTGGAATCTTTTTTTTTTAGATTTATTTATTTATTCATGAGAGACACAGACAGAAAGAAAGAGGAGGAGACACAGAGGGAGAACCAGGCTCCCCACAGGGAGCCTGATGCAGGACTCAATCCCAGATCCTGGATCTCAGGACACCCAGGCATCCCAGGACATAAAATCTAATTCTTGCAATAAGGCTGGGATAAGAGAGCTTATTTCCTAAGGCTTGTGTGTATTTCCAATCCAGATGTGTGCTCCTATCACATGGAAGTAATGAGTATATCTCTGTGCCCTTCCTATTGTTTATAATTGATAGCACATTTTTATATCTAATTCATTGTATAAATACTCAGAGGACTAGATGTATAGCTAAAGATTTGTCAATGTCTATGTGTATGTTTAAACCTATAGTATTTTAATTGAAAACAAATAAATGTGTTTTTCCATTAACAGACCAAACCATGGTATTAATCCTATCAGATAAGTGGCTTCTGCTTTATGTAGATGCTTTTGAATTTGGGGTTTTTGTGCATTTTGTTCACTGCTTTATTGGGAAAGTTGTTGCCTGGCACATTGTAGGTGCTCAGTAAATATTCAAGGTGTGAATAAATGTGATGATGAAAGAAAAACATGTAAATGTGTACTTATTTATGCCATTATAGAGGGCTTAGGGGGAGACGGTGGGGGTGAAGGAGAGGAGGAAGAGGAGAATCTCATTCTTTATTTTTTTGTTTTTTATCTTTTAAAGATTTATTTGTTTATTTGAGAGAGGGAGAGCACTAGTGGGGGAAGGAGCAGAGGGAGAGGGAGAGAGAGAATCTCAAGTAGACTCCCTGTTGAGCTCTGCATCTGAGGTGGAGCTTGATCTCATGACCTTGAGTTCATGACCTGAGCCAAAACCAAGAATCGGACACTTAACCAACTGAGCCCCCCCGGCAGCCCTGTGTTATTTAAAGAGCAGGATTCTAGGGTCACCTGCTTAAGATTCTCTCTCGCCCTCTCCCTCCGCCTTTTCCCTCAGGTGTACACTAGTGCCCTCTCTCAAATAAGTAAATAAATCTTAAAAAAAATTAAAGGAAATAACATAACTGAGGGAAGGACTTTTTCAAACTCTTCCCCACCACCATTCCCACACTTCTCCTCAGTGAGTATCATCAACTCTCAGCTTCTTTCTTCCCTTTCTTGGCTGAGATCCCTTGTAATTTTATGAACTACTGCTCTAAACTCTCATCTCTATTGTAATTTAGTACTGACAAATTTAGATATAATTCCCTATACATTAGGATTAATACTTCTCTTGGTTTACCCTGCACCCTAACATACATACTGTTTTGCATGTTTGTTTATTGGTTGAGGAAAGACATAAAGTTAATCAATAAATTCTTTGAAATCCATCAGAAAGTTAGTAGCAATGTGCTCACCAGTTATGTGACTAAATTAAATTTCTTTTTCTTATTTGTTTTATTGTGAAATAGAGCACATATGTAAACCTCAAGAATCGAGTGCAGCTATGAAAACCAAAAACCAGAAACCAAAAACCCCCCAAACAAACAAAAAACCATAACCTCCCCCACCAAAATAACCAAAAAAACTGAGCACTTGTGTAATCACCACTCACACTGAAAAATCAAACATTGCAGGCACCTTAGAAGTTGCCTGAGTGCACATTCTCTCACCTTACATCCCTGTCCCTCATTCCTAGATGTGGTCTACACTGAATTTGGTGCTTATCATTGCCTTGCTTTTCTTTATGATTTTACTACATTTGAATGTGTTTCTAAACAATGTGCGCTTAGTTTGCCTGTTTTTGAAGTTAAAGTCAATGGGGAGTGCCTGGGTGTCTCAGGTGGCTTGTGGTCTCTGCTCTTTCTCTGTCAAATAAATAAAGTCTTGAGTCTAACACTCTCCCAACTGAGCTATCTCGGCCGCTTAAATAAAGCCTTAAAAAAAAAAAAAAAAAACTGCCTTGGTCAGTTAAGCATCTGCCTTTGGCTCAGGTCATGATCCCAGGATCCTGGGGTGGAGCCCTGAATCAGTCTGGGCTCCCTGTTCAGTGGGGATTCTGCTTCTCCCTCTACTTTTCTCCACTGCTCCTGTTCTCTCTTTCACACTCACTTTCGTTCTCTCTCTCAAATAAATAAATTAAATCAAATTAATAATAAAATAAAAATAAAAAATGAAATTGAAATCGATGGAACCATCTGTATTCTTCTGTTACTTAAATTTTCATTTAATAATTTTTTAAAAAAATCTTTCTTGGGGCACCTGGGCGGCTCAGTGGTTGAGCATCAAGATGTCTTTGACTCAGGATGTGATCCCGGGGTGCTAGGATCAAGTCCCATGTCGGGCTCCTGCAGGGAGCCTGCTTCTCCCTCTGCCTATGCCTTTGCCTCTCTCTGTGTGTCTCTCATGAATAAATAAATAAAATATTTAAAAAAAATCTTTCTTGTTGATGCCCAAAACAGTAGTTCATTGATTTTCCATTCCATAAAATGTTCCAGTATAGAAGTGTCCCATAATTTACTTACTTTATTCATTGTCATTGGACTTTTGAATTATTAACTTTTTTTTGTTTTGTTTTGTTTTGTTTTGTTTGTTTTGTTTTGTTTTGTTTTGCTCTTGTGAAAAACATAGCTATGAACTTGGACATGCCTCCCAGGGCACAGGAGGAAGAATTTCGCCGGACTATGGTATTATACACAGAAATGGTCATATGGTATGCATACATTCAACCTTATCAAGTAGGGTAAATTCTTTTACCCTGTTGGATTTAGCAGTTTACACTCCCAACAGCTATCTGTAAATGCTGAAATTCAACTTTTCAAAACAAGACGGGAATGTGTAGATTTATCTATATCCTGAAATGCTGTGAAATAGCTGCCATTGGAAGAAAAAAGCAGTTTGATGTTCTTTAAATCCTACATTCTCCATAGGAAGAGGAGAGCCAGAGAATACATACAATTGTGTTTATGATGTGTTAATTAAATAAAAAGAAATTAAGTAGTTGAAAAGAGAAAAAGGAAAGAATACACTTTCCTGATCCTCTTAATTAAATCTTTGAATTTCATTGCTTAGTGTGAAGGTTTACCAGAATCTATGGTATACCTTATGCACTATAACATGTCTCAAAGTCATTTTGTCCCTATTTTGTAAGAACTGTAATATCCTAAAAGTGATATTTGACTACAGATTTTAGAGGAAATCTTTTTGTTAATTCTATTACTATTTTTCTTTGATGTTATAAGACTGCCAAACATTTTCTAATTTAAAAATTTCTTGAAATAATACTCCTTCGATTCTTTGAATTGCTTTTGATATTTTGTGCTTTGCAAAATCAAAATATATGCAAGTTTTACTTTTTTAAGCAATAAAAAGTTTCATCACTTCATTATTCCAAATTATGAAATACTTTTTAAAAGCTTGGGACAAAGTTACTTATTTTCCAAATGTGAAAAAGTTCAGAAGAGTCTAGATTTAATTGTCCTATTAAATGCTTCTCATTTCAGGTTTCCACTATATTTTTACTTTTATAAACTTTTTATCTGAATTTCCAAACTAGCAAAGATGAATGATTTCAATAAATATAGAACCTATGAGAAAATGACAAAATATTTTACGTGACCAAGTTGGAATCATCAAAATGTCTTGTTATAAACATACCATAATCGTACATTTCTACCACACATCATTAAATGATGCTATTTCTACAATAAAAATATTATAAAAAATTACAATTTTTTGAAAAAATATTTAGCAAATACTTCATTTGAAAATAACTGTTAATTATTAGTTATGGGGATCCCTGGGTGGCGCAGCGGTTTGGCGCCTGCCTTTGACCCAGGGCGCGATCCTGGAGGCCCGGGATCGAATCCCATATCGGGCTCCCGGTGCATGGAGCCTGCTTCTCCCTCTGCCTGTGTCTCTGCCTCTCTCTCTCTCTCTCTCTCTCTGTGACTATCATAAATAAATAAATTAAAAAAATTTTTTTAAAAATAAAAAAAAATTAGTTATGAAGAGTATTTAAGCAACTCAACCATTTCCCCCAAATATTTCATGTGTATGTAAATCTAAAATTCAACATGAATTTATATTTTTGCTGCAGAATTTTGCAAAGAATGCAGAATTTTTTTGCTACAGAACTTTGCTAATAATAAAAGGGAAATTGTTACTGTACTTTAATATTTAAGATAATTAGTCAATAAGTTATTTTAGTATTTTATTTTTGTTCTTTACTAACATTTTTAATGGTATAAAGAAAATATGTTTGGCTTGACAAGTATTTGTGAAATTAGTTTCTCAGTAGAACTCAGGCTCACGTTGTGACAATGAATTAAGATGTAAGATCCTCTTTAACAATTGTCCTTCAAAGAGAAATAATGGATTTACTACTAGGTTTCTTTTACTTGTGCATTCTGTCCTTAGCTACAGTATGCACAACCTGACTATTTTAAGTAATTGAACAGCTGCTAATTAGTAGTTTTAATAGTCAAGAAAAGGGTGAAGCATGTTGTGCATATTAACTGAACCTAAATGTTTTTTTCTAAATAGTTATACAAGAAAAAGCCTTTGAAAATTGCATTTGTTTTCATGATCTGAAGGAACATAACTATTCATATCTTAATTTCCATGTGCATCCTAATTCATATCTTTCACAATGACCTACAATATACATACTTTGAAATAATTATTTTAAATTTTTAGACCTTAAAATAATGAGTAGTAGGCATATAGAAAAGAAGGTGAGAACCAGGAAATCTTGGTAACTTTTTTTTTTTAAATCATTACATCCATATGTATGGGAATTGAATCCTAATGATTTCTCATTAAAAATACTGCCAAAATTCCTCAAGTAATGTTAATGAAAACAAATGGTGGTTGGTAAGTGTGTTTTCCCAGAACAATCAGAATTGAACTATTCAGAATTAATAATTCTGAAGTCTAGATAACTTAAAAGACCGGAAAAATATATTTTTGTTTCAAGATGTGATTTACATCAGACTTAGGGCATTATACTAAATATATTGGCTTTACAATTCTAAATGCCTGAAAATTGTATATAATACAAATAGTTGAGGGACTGTATTATTTGTTGTCATTTTGTGTCAGTTGCAGATATTGGGGTTTATCTATAAACAAAAAAAATTAGGTAAGATCCTACATATTTAGTGATTTAAGAAGGGAAAAACTGTTTCAACAAAATCAAAATTTGCAAAGGTGAAAATCTGAAAAATTTAAAAATGGTAAAAGGAAAAAGGCAATTTCATCCAGCAATAACAAACCTATTAACATTTTCTTTACCTGAAAATCTATGTGGACCTATAGGTAGGAGTGGGGTAAACTTCCCCCTTATCAGGCTGGGATGAAAAGCAACTGCAGAACGCACAGCAGAGGGTGGTTGGAGAACTAGCTCTCTTTACAAAATCCACCTGTGTCTTCAGACTACTCTTGCTAAGTTTTTATTTTCAAATGTCTAAATGTCTTTTGATTTTAGCATGAATGCGTGGAGTTATTTTCTCTCGCTCAGTAGTAATAATCTTTGTTCTATTTAATGTATGTTTTTAAAAAGTATTCAATATTCTCTGACAAAGGACTTTTGGTCCCTCATTTATATTATACTACTCATTCCATGTAATACTTTGGGTCTCCCTAGCGTTTCTGACACGGCATTTGCAGCTTTATGGATACACTCCAGGAAATTGTCCTTCAATGTTAAAACAACACGATTGAAAAAAAGAACAAAATGATTATTTAGAAAACAATCCTAAAAAAAAAAAGAAAAAAAAAAAGAAAACAATCCTGCCAAGAAAATCTCATGTTAAATGCTTCCTGTATTTAGAGTCCCAGAATTTTTGAATAGCTATTTTATTTCAAATAATTTAGAAAACTTAAGCCTTGTATTAAATTTTGTTATTATTGTAAATTGCTGCAAATATGAGATTTATCCGAATGTCAAGGAAGTTAAACAGAAGGAAAGAGGGGGAGCAACAGAAAATATGCTTTTCTGTCCCCTTTAATTGTATAATTATGTTCATTCATATAAAGAAAGATTCTGAAGATACACAGTCTAAAATTAATTCTGACGTTTACTAGACAAAGAACAATGATAAATTGGTCAGTGGTCTTAGCTTCTTTCTAAGATTTTGCCACAGCCTCTCAAGTAGCAATTTTTAGTTTCACCAATGCACTGTTAGCCTGCCTCTCTCTGGAATTTTGTAATAATGAAATGCCTATGTAGGCAGCCAAACAGAGGCAAGGCATAGGATGTACATCACACCCAAACTGGACAGTTGGGTGCCATAACAACGAACATTTGATGGTACCTTTAATCCCCAAAGAAGGATATAAAAAAAAAATCCCACAGTTGATGATGATCAGAAGACATTTTAAAATGTCTTGGGAAGTAGAAGAAGTTATCTGTGCTCTTCAAACAAAACCGAGTATTCCTTTTTATTATCTGGATATTTTAGGCAAAAATAGGTTTTGTGATTTTTTTTTTTTTGGCCTCAGGTACAATTTAAATACTTAGAAGAGGGTATAGTCAGCAGAACTAAAGCTTTAAGGAAGTTTGAAAGACTAATGTATTGAGTCTGAGATTAATTACATGACATTAAAATTTATTTATTTATTTATTTATTTATTTATTTATTTATTTATTTTTAATTATTTAAACAAGGAAAGAACTCATTGTGTCAGGGAATATAGCAGGTGTATTAATACCTAGCAACTCTAATTAGCATTTGTGTGTTGTTAAATTTTACTTTGGTGTGCTTTATTAATTCTTCCTATGATGGATGCATATTAGACAAAACAAAAACAAACAAACAAAAAACAGCCGCACATTATTTTTGTAAGATTTAAGGTTTCCACAATAGGCACTGCCTTTGTGTAGTTTGTGGTGTGTATGTATGTGTGTGTTTGTATTATGCATCCTGAAAGAAAATGGGGACTATCCACAACACTGGCAGAAAAGAACAGTAGCTATAGTTCCAGTGGTCTAGATTTGTAGAGTAAACCCTTAAATGTTTTCTGATAGACTAATTTGCAATGTGTTTCTGGGTAATGGGACCTTGAGACAACTCTAGTCTAATTTCATTGTCAAAGCCACATTAAATATCACAAAAACATGCATTTCTAAAAAAATTTTTAAAGATTTTATTTATTTATTCACAAGAGACACAGAGGCATAGGCAGAAGGAGAAGCGGGCTCCCTGCAGGAAGTCTGATTTAGGACTCGATCTCAGAATCCCAGGATCATGACCTGAGCCAAAGGCAGATGCTCAACCACTGAGCCACCCAGGTACCCCAGATTTCTAAAAACTTAACATCAAATCTCTGATACTTGCTAGCTTTGAGACTCCAGTAAGTCCCTTCAGTGTCATCATTTATAAATGACTCAACTCTCACAGGATATTTGTGAACATCAAAATGGAATAATATATAGCATTTTCTAAAATTCTTAAACACTATACAAAAATGAGAGGTGTTTTCCTCAACTACCTGGGACTCTGGGTCTTTAGGCATATTCTTCATGAGCATAATTTCTTTCCATCTGTTTTTCTCCTTTTCATTCCCCTCCTCCTGCTACATCACACGGCTTCCTAGTGAGAGCATCTTCTCAGCATCTCACCCAGCACTTACAAAACCTTTACTGTAGCAGACACTTCAAAGATGTCTTTAAATATTTGCTGTGCCAGTTGTCAATTTATTGCTTCTCAGCTCCAAATTTACCCTTCACTACCTGTTCTGAGAGTCCATATTAAACAGTAAGTATTTTTCTTTCCAGGGGACATGATGTAAATTTAGCCAGTGGAGTGGGAGAAGCATCGCAGGAGGAAGGGAGTAACTTCTCACGGTTCCTGTGTGTGTGCACGTGTGTGTGTGTGTGTGTGTGTGTGTGTGTTTTCTGGCTTCTGCTGTAGGGTTAGCCAGTGATGTGGGTGTGTGAAGACATGTGGTACAGCTCTGCCAAGCCCTGCAACCAGTGGGCATAGTTCCTTGAGAATCTTGCATCCCTGACCATGGTTTCTCCATCACTATCTTTCTCCAACCTGCCCAACATGGACACTGCACACTCCAGGCTTCTGTCCTACAGCCATGTCCCTACCAACTTTGTACACTCTCTGCTAGCTATGGTCTTCCTCACCCTGAAGGGTTATTTCTCACTTTTCTAGTGATGTGAACCACCTCTAGCTCAGCAATGCAGCAAACTTCCTGCCATCCAGTGGACAACAGTCATATCTTTTTCTGTTAGGTCTGAACCTCAGCCTTGGAAAGGGGACCTCCTTCTAGGTTTGTCTTACCTTAAGGGTTCTTTCTCAACCTTAGTATTCCCTTTACATCCTTATAGCTACTCTCCTATCATGATTTAATAATTCCTTATATTAAACAATCCCCTTTTTAAATTACTGTGTGATTTTTGTCTCTCGATTGGACCTGGACTAATCCATTAGCTGCTAAAGTATCAAATAATCATGTAAAAAATTCCTGATAGTCATAACCGTACCCTAAGTTATAATTTCTATTTATACTATTTTTAACATATTAATTAACTTAAGTCATCATGTTTTCTTGTGTTTACTAGCATCAGAGAGAGAATTCATATGGTGGTAACAGGCACTTGTGATGTAAATAGTTTTAGTACATTATAGCTTTTGCTTCCAATTTTATTCAAATCTCAACTTTTCCCAGAACTTTCATAAGACCAGTAGTTATAAAACAACCAATAGATCGTAATTATAAATGTTACTATCTCAACTGTGGCAATCTTAAATTTAGGAAACATTAAAAAGTACAATTTAAATGATCAGATATTTTCCTGGATGGTGTTACACAACTAGGAAGTAGTTTATCTCCAATAATAATTGTTTATCATTTTTACTGTCTCTGAGTTGAGGTAGTATTGAATTCTGTTGTGCCCATCCAACTTCCTGATTTTAACTAGAAAACAATGACTTCTTCATGGGTAGAGCATGTTATGGGCCACTGTGCAAATAACAGGAAAATATTATGTTTTCATATCTAAGGTGTTATTGATTGTATGAGAAATAATTTAATTATTTAGTGTATGTACGAGCAGATAAAAAGTGCTGAAAGCATTTGTAAGATGTAAAATGTAAGAAACATGCTGATTGAGAGATGTTAAAATGTGAGAAAAATATGCCTCTCAGAATCAAGGAAATACAATAGAAATCTAGGTAATTCTTAGGGTGGAATAGCTTTGATATGCTGCTCTCCATAATTAGCAATATTTCAGTTAAGAGAAAAGCAATTTTCTTTGTATGATTATAATATTGTACTAAAATTAGAAGATAGCTTTTTATGAGAGTTGAAGAGTCTATAGAGTTCAGACTGCTTGGGCACCATCAGACCACATGAATACCTTGCCCTTATTCATGAATTAGGTCTTGCCAAACCCCTGCATGGTTTCTGGCTTTTATTCTCATATTGACATGCCACATTTTCTAGTGAGTGCCCTATGGCAGTCAGACGCTTAGTATTTGTAGGGCCATCAAGCCTATTCCCTTCCCTCCACTTGTTGCCAGTCAGATGTGATCCCATTTGAGACAGAGAGCATGGGGGGGGATGGGCAGAAGAGGGAGAAGCAGGCTTCCCACTGAGCGAGGAACCTGATGTGGGCTAGAGCCCAAGACCCTGAGACCATGACTTGAGCTGAAGGCAGATGCCCAACTGACTGAGCCACTCAGGTGCCCCATCCATCTGGGTCTTGTAGGTCGTTGTAGTTAGTCTCTGTGTACTCACATTGTGAGATTTGTGAAGTTTTATTGTAAATGTTGCCAGAAGGTTTTGGTTTTGCTATTCTTGCTTGCTTGTCTGGTCTGTTTTTATGGATGCTTTAAGGAAGATTCCAAAACTGTGCTACCACTGCCAGAACCTTACCAGAATCCTTTTGTTTTTTAAACTGCCAGTTCAAGCCAATAAATTAATTTATGAACATCCAATGGATAGGGATCTGCAATTTGAAAAGCAATAGTCTATGCAGTCAATGTTGTGCGTCATGGAATTTATTAAAATGCTGTATTTATATGCCAAAGATTGTGCTTGTGTGCGTTTCTCTATGGAGATGTTCTATTCAACACCGCCCCCCCCCTTCTCGTCAGTATCTGATTTCCAATAAAATTTGGAAAAACTTTTCAAAATGCAGATTAAATCTAGATTAAATCAGACCAACAGAAATGTATACCTGAACCATATTGTTTCACAGACTCATTTATAGAGCCTCTTTCATGGAGCATTTTTTGGTTTTTACTGTGTAACTATTGCTTTACATTGAGGGATGTTAAAATAAATGACTGTATTTATCCTAAGGATGTTCTTAAAGACCTGCTTATATTCTTATGTCCTCCTAACAAGTTTTCATGGGAAAAATTTCTCTTATATCTCAGTATCAGGAACTGTCAAGTATCTTCATTTTTATTTGAATAACACAGAAACAACTTAAGAGTGTTTTCACGGTATGAATGATTACATAAAATACATGGCTGGTACTTTTAAAATTCAATTAAAGTCAGAATTATTTTCATATTATAGTATTTTCACGAATACTTCTGTAAATTTGCCTCCTTACATAGTATCATTCATCAATATTCTTTCTTCATTTATTTTTTCTTGTCTACTTGTGAGCCTGATGTTGATAATATAAACCTTGCTATGAAATACTAGAACATGGAGAGATAAGGTAGTAGTTTCTTGATGTGGTGAAATGTCTTTATGTTTTCAATTATGGAAAATCTTGGCTCTCCATCATGTCAAACAATAGGACATACTTTCACTTTTATGAGTTGCATTATTTCCAAGAAACAGGAATATTTCTTAAAGACATTTGAATATTTCTTAACATCCTTTTTAAAGCAATGTTTCTGTTTTACTTTTTAAGATGTTTAGGTTTCAAAATATTTGGTTTCAAATGCTTTTGCATTGGTTTTATTTATTTTTTTAATTTTTATTTATTTATGGTAGTCACACAGAGAGAGAGAGAGAGGCAGAGACACAGGCAGAGGGAGAAGCAGGCTCCATGCACCGGGAGCCCGATGTGGGATTCGATCCCGGGTCCCCAGGATCACGCCCTGGGCCAAAGGCAGGCGCCAAACCGCTGTGCCACCCAGGGATCCCTTGCATTGGTTTTAAATTGAGGCATATAAGATATTATTTCAATAAATATTTAAAAAGTTGAAATCTTGCATCTATTTTTCAGAATATCATTATGATTTTCCTTTCTGATTATGTCCTTTGAAGAACAAACACTTTGACATTAACAAAACATATTTCATTAGGAATTTTATGATGAAACTAAAAGAATTCTTGAGATGTTTTGGTTTTATAATGTACCATTTTAATCAAATAATGCAAGATTTCTAGAAAGCAAACATTGGTAATGAAGCTAATTCTAGAAGTACAATGTTATATATACAATTTTCCAGATTTTTCTGAGCCCTCTGAATGCCTACCTAAATGTATTACTATTCTATAGTCTATAGGCAGGAATGATCTGGACACTGATATAAAAAATTAAAGAAAGGGCTCCAGATGCTAGGACAGGAATTAGTTCTGTTCAAGGATGGACTGAGAGTTAGGCAGAACAAGAATACAAAAACAGAGGCAAAGGTAGGTCCTGGTCTATCCAACCTAGGGTACTGTTTGGCACTGGACTAGTGCCCATTACAATGAGTCTCAGCAAGTGTGGCAGGGGCCAAATAAATGTCCACTGTCACAGATGTCTCCTGATCCTCAGAATCATGGGCTGGGGTATAATCTAGAGGTAGACATGAAATGAATTCAATTATGAGACAAAAGATGTATATGTTAGGAAATGTGTGAGTTGGATAATTAGTATGTATGTTTGAAATAGTGTGCCATTGCATTTCCACAAAATGAATTTTTAAAGAAGAAAAAAATGAAATTATCATAAAAAACACAGGTAGCATAAAAAAAATCATGATCCGGGATCCCTGGGTGGCACAGCGGTTTAGCGCCTGCCTTTGGCCCCGGGGCGCGATCCTGGAGACCCGGGATCAAGTCCCATGTCGAGCTCCCTGCATGGAGCCTGCTTCTCCTTCTGCCTGTGGCCTGTGTCTCTGCCCCCCCCCCTCTCTGACTATCATAAATAAATAAAAATTTAAAAAAAATAAAAAAATCATGATCCAAGAGTATGAGTAAGAAGGACAGATGTGTTGATTTTTTTCTCAGTTTCTTTCTTCCCCTTAAGAACTTGCCTATTCCTCAGTTAAATGGCCTCTGCCTGACTTAGTAATGTTGCCTCCTGGAGTTGGCCTAGTGACACGTTTTGTTTAGTTCCTGGGAGGAGAACAAAAGGTCCTTCTTTGTGAAAATTCAGGCTATCCGACTTTAGTACTGTCCTTAGTATTCTCCTTGTGTGAGAGCCTAGGCTGAGGAGTTTGGCTGATTTTCAGGACACTTGAACTATAATAAATCTCAAATCTGGGATTAAGTATAGTATAAGATTATTCATAAGAGTCAAGTGAATGTAACATCAAATAGACTAATTGTGAGAGCCAATCTAAAATGCTTTGGTGAATTCTCCTAAAAGAAAAAATGGAGGCAGTTCTGCACTGAACAAAGCCTCTGTTAGCAAAACCCAAAAGGAGCAGAACAAGCCTCATCTGATGGTAGTAGTATTTTTGCCTCTCTGAAGATAATAGTCTTTGACAGTGTAAATACACTTGCTACTTACTTAGGAGAAAAGATATATATCTGTATTCATGGAAATACAGTTAAGTTCTCCTGGCAAGGTGTCTCGGAGTATAAAGGGAATATCCTTGGAAGCCAGGCATTTATAGGAAATAACAGGCTGAGTAGATTAATCTTCTACCTTACAAAAGACTTGATTAATAAGAATTTTCTCATAAGTGATATTGTAGGTCTCCTGCAATTCAAATAAAACCACAAAACTTACAAAGTGTTTCCTTTCTCTTAGCAAATGATAATTTAGAGTTACACTACAGAGAAGGCCCCAGAAATATATGCTCATATACCACCTTTACTTTGCTGGTGTAGTAATGACATGGCTTTCCTGTTGTCTTTCCTGTTGCAATTCAGCTTTACGTTAGAATTCTGAGGAAAAGAATTATGCTGCTTTATTTATATTAAAGCAGTTTTAAAAAGCATTGAATTACATTCCATATTTTTATGTATGTATTGTCTTGATAATTGCACCTATGAGGGCAAGGGCTTTGTCTCTTGTTTGTAACTAGATCCCTCATGTCTGAAGTAGTGCATGGCACATAGTAGGCACCAAATAAAGGAGTGTATGGATGAGTCAATGAATGAATGTTCTAAGGAGCTTACTGGATGTTTCTTCTACAGTCCTATGAAGAAAAATATATGATGCAGTAGCAGTGATAAGAAAGAAGATAAAAGAAACTAGCGGTCTTTCTTTTCCCCAGGAGATTCATATACTATAAAACAAGAAATAGAATCCCAACTATCTGTCTCCCATTTTTGGCCATTACTTGCCTAATAATTTAATGTGGAATGTGGGTTAGAGGATGATGTTAGAAAGGCAATGCTTTTCAGTAGATAGGGTATTAGTATAAAGAGTTCTAAACAGAAACACTCATTTTATTTAATAGTTCACAAACTGGATATTTTCCCAATACTTAGGAAATCACAACAGAAAACCCACTTAATTTTCCTATGGAAAAGTACTATAAGCAGGGAGTAGTGAATCATATGGGGATCTAAGAAATTTGTTTTGTTTATTACATTTCCTATTTTTGGCTTTGGTTATTTAATTAGTGAAATGGAGTTAATGACACAAAAACATTTCTGAATCTACATTGATACATGATATATGTACATGCATTTTTAATATTGAAATATGTATTTGCTATGGATAATGTTGAAATTTGGCTAAGGGTATACATTAGATCAGTACTAGATACACTGTAAGGACTTTTTGAATCTTAGCTATTATTATTATTATTATTATTATTATTATCACTATTAATTTGAAGATACCACTCAGTTGCTTGAGTAAATGTTCACTAAATAATTGATTTGAAAAGAATACCCAGTGTTTGATACAGGGTATAACCTGGGAGGAAATCTCAATTTTATAAATATGAGTTGTAAATTTTTTATATATCTAGAATCTACATTATTAATTGGAGAAGATTTCATAGCTTTTGGAGTAGCAAGTTTAAATTTGATTCCTTCACTTACTGCCTTTCTTTTTTTTTTTTAAATAAAGTCTTTTTTTTTTATATAAATTTTTTTAATTTTTATTTATGATAGTCACAGAGAGAGAGAGAGGCAGAGACACAGGCAGAGGGAGAAGCAGGCTCCATGCACCGGGAGCCCGACGTGGGATTCGATCCCGGGTCTCCAGGATCGCGCCCTGGGCCAAAGGCAGGCGCCAAACCGCTGCGCCACCCAGGGATCCCACTTACTGCCTTTCTTAATTTTACTTAGCCTCAGTACCTTCCTATATAACATGGGGAGAGTTATATCTACTTTTCTAGATCACAATGAAAATATATTTTGAAAGACTTGTTTAAATAAGACTGTGTGTATATGTATAAACCATTGTGCATGTGATATGAGCTAAAATATATAGCTATTGTCATACAGTAATTTTTTAAAGGTTTTTATTTATTCATTCATGAGAGACAGAGAGAGAGAGAGGCAGAGACACAGGCAGAGGGAGAAGCAGGGTCCATGCAGGAAGTCCGATGTGGGACTTGATCCCAGGACTCCAGGATCACACCCTGGGCTGAAGGCAGGCACTAAACGCTGAGCCACCCATGGATCCCGATACAGTAATTTTTAATACTGATATCCAACTACACCATGCATCATGGATATGATACACACATATATGTATATGTCCATATATATCAAGTTATCAAGTATCAAGTCTTGGTTTCTATCTTAACTAGTTTCTGAAAAGAAAGGAAAAAATAAGTCCTCATCATCTCCTTAAAACAATAATGTTGATTATCAGAAAGTTTTCTCTTACATGTTCTCTTGTGGTTTTTTCTTTGACTTCTATTTATTAGTCCTAATCCTGCCACCTTGGTTCCTGGTTCAATTCTCTCTTTAAACAATAATTAGAAAATATAACATGCTGCTTAAAACCAAAATTCAGAGTCATCTATATAGTATTTTCTAAAATCTAATAAAGAGGCATTTGTGATCTGAATTTGAAATAGCATTTCTACCAAGGTTATACTGATTCCTCTAACAAATTCAAAACATCTTTATAATGCCAGGCTATGTCATTATCTAAAAATTAAAAAAATTCATTATTAGTTTGGATCTATTTTTGATCTACCTTCATCTCCAGTTCTTCATTACATTCATTCCATAAAATGGTTGTGGGTTTGGTGGGGCTGTGCTTCATGTGGGTTAGTCATTGTCTACTAATTATGAGCAGAAAGGATTCTGACACGAGGATGAATATTTGAGTAAACCAAAAAACTTCACCAGCCAAACTGGCAGAAATCCATAAAGTAATAACGCATTAAAGTAAGTTAAAGTAACTTCTAGCTTCTCCTCAAAATTGTCTTTAGTTTCCCCTAAGTCCTCCAATGAAATAGCAGTGTGGTTGTCATTTTGTAGGTGAGACATACAGCTCTGAAGACTCGTAATAATGCTGTTCACATGTTCCATGTTGCATCACGGATCTTTTGACCAGTTAACATATCTTTCCTTGAGTTCTTTCATTGAGTTCTGCTATACAATAAGCCCTGGGACATGGTGACCTCTGCACTCAGGAGCCTCCACTCTAACAGTGAAGATAGTCATCACTCAAGAAATTACAAATTTCTTGTGATAGTATCACAACAGAGCAGAAATTGAGCACAAAAATAAGTAGCTCCAGTAATTATAAAGCAATGAAAGAACAAGAGAATTCATGAGTGCATCCTGATTATTAGAGATAGATGATAGATAGATAGATAGATAGATAGATAGATAGATAGATGAATGATCACAGGCTGGAAAATTGAAGTTCTTACAGTATAACGCTGAGGATTGGCTTGTAAATGTGCAGGAGAGTTTTGAAGTGGGAAAACCAGCCTTTGCAACCATCATAGGAAAGATCTGTAAGGAAAGAATCATCCGTGGATACTAAATCTAGAGGATCAGCATATTTGCATGGTCTTAAAGAGTCTCCCCACAAACTCTTCATTAGTTACATGGGAAAAAATTAACTACACAGTAGAGAAATCAGAAGATACCTTGACTAGTGACCAAAATTAGTATCACCGATTGAGAGGCAGATGGACATTGTATGCCACTCTGAGAGGACACAACACAACCCATGCGGTATTCTGACTGAGTCTAATCATGAGGAAATATCAGACAAACCTAAAATGAAAGTCTATTGAAAAAAAGAATTCTAGGCTTCAATGTGTCAATGTCATGAGAGATGAAGAAAAGCTAAGGAAATGTTTCATTTCCTTTTTTTAAGATTTATTTATTTATTCATGAGAGACACAGAGAGGGAGAGAGGCAGAGACACAGGCCAAGGGAGAAGCAGGGTCCATGTGGGACATTGATCCCGGGACTCTAGGATCACGCCTTGAGCCGAAGGCAGCCGCCTAACTGCTAAGGCACCCAAGCATCCCCATTTCTAGTCTTCTTAAAGAAAGGCTAATGAGGCTTAACGAAAAGTATTCAAAAAGAGTCATAAACGTCACCTAGTTGTTAAACTTCAATTGACAAAATTGGAAGAATGATGGTTGGCTAAACAAAAGTAAATTAGCTATTTTGGTTATTGAAGTTAATAATTGCACCGTACTTATGGAAGACACTTATTCAATGTAGAAAATACACATTGCGATATTTAGGGGAAAGTGTCATTAAGTAGATTACCTACCCTCAAATGTTCCAGAAAACACACACACATATACATACACATACACATACACAGATCTATTATTATAAAGCAAATGGGATATGATTTTAACAATATGTGAAAGGATGTTTTTTTTTTCACTGTTCTAATTTTTACAAGTTTGACATTATTCCCAAATAAAAAATTTTAAAATATAAAAAACGTATATCTTAAAACTATCTTAAAAATGTAATTGCTAGGGGATCCCTGGGTGGCTCAGCGGTTTGGCGCCTGCCTTTGGCCCAGGGCGCGATCCTGGAGTCCCAGGATCCAGTCCCGCGTCAGGCTCCCGGCATGGAGCCTGCTTCTCCCTCCTCCTGAATCTCTGCCTCTCTTTCTCTCTATGCCTATCATAAATAAATCTTTAAAAAAAATGTAATTGCTAAAAGTATTTTAATGAAATATAAATTGAGACAGAAATGAAGCTTACTGGAGGAGGGATGGGTTAAACAGGTGATGGACACTAAGGAGGGTACTTGTGATGAGCACAGGGTGTTGTATGTAAGTGTTGAGTCACTAAATTATACACCTGAAACTAATATTATACTGTATATTAACTAACTGGAATTTAAATAAAAACTGAAAAAAAAGAATCTTACGTTGAAACTAATATAACCCTAGATGTTAATTATACCTTAGTAAAAAAATGCAAAAAACTGAAGCTTATAATTCACACTTTTAAAAAAATCAGTATGTAACATTCTACTTATGAAACATTACATTTTATTGCTTTTAAAATGTTATTTTTAGATGATTATGTGTTAATGTTTTAATGTATTGTCTGAAAAATAGTGATTTAGGGATAAATAGATCAATAGATTACTTGGTATTTAACACCTTAAGAAAATTTATAGAAAGATATTTAATTATAATTTCTCCTTGAGAGCTAGTAATAAATGGGCTTTTAAAGATTTTTTAAGATTTATTTATTCATGAGAGACCCGGGGAAGGAGGGAGGAAGAGAGAGACAGAGAGAGAGGGGCAGAGACACAGACAGAGGGAGAAGCAGGCCCCATGCAGGGAGCCTGACCTAGGACTCGATCCTGGGTCGCCAGGATCACAACCTGGGCTGAAGGCGGCGCTAAACCGCTGAGCCACCCGGGCTGCCCAAGATGTTTTTTTAAAGACAATTTTTTAACATCAGTAAAAACTTCATTTCTTCACTTTATTTACTTCACTTCTATTTCAGTTTTTCATTATGTATTGCACTTCTTCAAATTATTTACTATAGCCTCTGGTGAATATAGTTAATATAACAGCTCTTATTTTAACCAAACACAGAGCTGATGTTAGCAAAGATACTGAAACACAATCTTTTTCTTCCATAGACACAACATTCCCTTATCAATTGTAACAAATACCTCTTCTGTTCATTGATATTCAGTTAATAAGTAAACGTTTCTGTTCCATAATTTATATAAAAAGATTTCAGTTTACTTAGCTAAATGATACATTGTGTTGACCCAAAGATGAAAGCCTTGATGTTATTCTTGCTTGGAGAATATGAAAAATGATGTGCAATTCTGAAATATTACCATTTAATTTTCAAGAAGACAGCTGAAGTATTTTCAGCGGTGAAATTTTTGAAACCAATATCAATAGTGGACAAGTCCTTTAAATTCTAAGTTAGCCCACATCCTTAACATTAATGTTTTAAGGGGCAGCCAGCTGACAGCATAATCGGTGGGCAAAATAATGGATTCATAATGTTGTATTGTTTATATACAGTTGTCATCACTCTGAAGTCTGTTAATAAAAGCAAATAGCACACATTTGTAATAACCAAAACCATTTTTAATTTATGAAATTATATTATGAAAAGGCTCTGACACTATACACACACATAATAAACTTTGCACAAAAATGATAATTGAATTTAATTATATTGTTATACAAAAATTAGCAATGGTTGAAATTGTTTAATAACCAGTTCCTTGAATATATCTTGAAACCATTGACCTTGTCTAGCTATAATTTGAAGCTATTTCTTTTTTTTCATTCCTTTTTTTAAAAAAGATTTTATTTATTTATTCATGAGAGACACACAGACTCCCTGCTGGGAGCCCAATGCAGAACTCTATCCCAGGACTCTGGGAACACGCCCTGAGCTGAAGGCAGATGCTCAACCACTGAGCCACTCAGGCGTCCCATTTTTTTTTTTTTAAGATTTACTTTATTTATTTTAGAGAGAGAGAGAGAACATGCGAGCACAATGATGAGGAGCTGAGGGGGAGGGAGAGAGAAACACAAGCAGTCTCTGTGCTAAGCACAGAACCCGACGAGTGGCTTGATCTTATGACTCTGAGGTCAGACCTGAGCTGAAACTAAGAGTCTGATGCTCAACCAACTTTGCCACCTAGGCACTCCTGAAGCTATTTCTATGTGATCCAAACAGATACAAAAAAGCCTCTCAAATATATAAATTATTATCTGCTTGGCCCTCAACAACCAGATTCAGTATTTATAAATATCGAGGTAATCCATAATAATTTTAAATTTCATTGTGTACATTTGCTTCTCAGAACTTATACATCTTATAATTGAAAGTTTGTACCCTTTGACCAACAACTACCAATTTTCTTTCCCTCCAGGCCCTGGCAACTACCATGCTACTCTCTGTTTCCAGTGACTTTTTTTTTCTTTTCTTTTTTTTTTTACTTTACACATGTAAGTGATACTATTTGTCTTTCTCTTTCTGGCTATTTCACTTTAGCCTAATGCCTCCCAGTTTTATCTTTGTCATCACAAATGGCAGGATTTCTTATTTATGGTCAAATAGTATTCCATTATCTATCTGTCTCTCTGACATTTTCTTTATACATTCATCTGTCAATAGACTTGGGTTGTTTCCTTGTCATTGCTCTTGTGAATAATGCTGCAATGAATTTGGGACTGTAGCTATCTCATTGAGATACTAATTTCATTTTCTTCAGATGTATATCCAGAAGTGGGATTGCTAGATCATGTATGGCAGTTCTATTTTTAATTTTTGAGGAATCAAGGTACTGTTTTCCATAGTGTCTGCACCAATTTACATTCCCATCCACAGTGTACAAAGGTTCCTTTTCTCACTTCCTCACCCACATTTGTTCTGTTGACTTTTTGATAATAGCCATCTTTATAACTGAAGTGATATCTCATGGTGATTTTGATTTACATTTCCCTGATGATTAGTAATCTTGAGCATTTTTTCATGTACCTTTTAGCCAATATTATTATGTCTTCCCTGGAAAAATGTCCGTACAGGTTCTCTGCCTATTTTTTAATCAGATTGGGTTTGGGTATTTTTTGCTACTGAGTTATATGAATTCTTTATAAATTTTAGACTAACTCCTAATCGGATAGATGCTTTGCAAATATTTTCTTCTCTTCTGTAGGTTGTCTTTTCATTTTGTTTATTGTTTCTTTTGCCATCCAGATGCCTTCTTGTTTGACGTAGTAACAGTTGTTGATTTTTTATTTTGCTGCTTGTGCGTCTGGTATCATAACCAAAAAAAAAAAAATCCTTGTAAGGACAATGTCAACAAGCTTTTTCCCTACATTTCCTTCTATGAGTTTTATGGTTTTCAAATCTTAAGTGTAGTCTTTAGTTTACTTTGAGTTATGTTTTGTGAGTGGTGTAAGAAAGGATCCAGTTTGATTCTTTTGATGTGAATATCCAGTTCTCCCAGTACTATTTATTGAAGGGATTATCTTTTCCCCATTGTGTGTTCTTGCACCCTTCTGAATGTTGGTTGACCATATATATGTGCGTTTATTCTGGGTTCCCTCTTCTGTTCCACTGGTGTATGTGTCTGTTTTTATGCCAATACCATACAGTTTTGATTATCTTAACTTTGTAGTATAGTTTGAAATCAGAAAATATGATATCCACAGTTTTGTTCTTCTTTCTCAGAATTGCTTTGGCTATTGGGATCCATCTTCCCAATGATCCTTTCTTTATACTTACTCTCCATTTTTTTCAGCTCCACTACGTAGCAGTACATCATTCATTGGAATCTTGAGCCCTCTCAGGGCTATTTTTGTTGCTGTCTAATTTTTGTTTTTGTGTAAAAGAATGAAGGCTAGTATATTCTATTGCTGAAGAATCATCATCATCTGTTGAAGTCACTCTTGGTAATGTGATAAGGACTGGATATTTGCTAAGAGTTCCAAAGGTAGATAGATAAATATTTTTATTACAGTGTTTAGTTTATTATAATTATTTTATCTATGAAAAACACTGATACAAAATATGTATATCTATAGCTATATGGTGGCTATACACATTCATTTACTAAATATTGATTAAACACCTACTATGTGACATCACAGTGTTAAAAACTAATAACTCAGCTGTGGAGAAAATAGGAGGGAAAAGCTAACAGGTAAATTCTAGAGCACTTAAAGGAGCTTCTCTATGGCCGATTGCTAGAGGCCATGATTTCTGAAAACAATCTCTCCAATTGACATCTGCCAGATTGAGACTGGTCCCAGACAAGCTGAAAATGCCCTCTACTGGAGGATGTTGGTTTACCATGTCTGGATCAAGTGCAGCCTGTTTCCATGGGACACCCGAAAAGAGTCTAGATTAGGTCTAGGATGGCTACAGTTTAGGGGTGGGAGTTGAGGGTAGATATGAAGAAAGCAGCGACTTTTTTGAGGAAATACATTGTTTTCATGTAGTAACTTTATCCCCAAATTGCACTTCTATTTTGGAAGTCTTTCTTATGAGTACACTGTTTTTACTTTTTTGGAAGAAGTGATAAGAAATTTCAAACTGGAAGGAAGAATGTGAACCTTTGACTTATTCTACAAGCTTCTGTTGGTGTTAAAGTTATGCATATTCTATTTTTGCCACTTACAAATTATTTAGGCATAGAAAATATTATTTTAATACTCACAAAAATCATATTGTTTTCCTTACTTCCTCTTTTAGTCATTCATTCATTCAATATTTAGAAAGCAAAAGAATTGCAATAAGCATGGTTAATCAGTTTCCTTGTCAGTCTCTATTTCTGACGCAGATCAGTAAGAACATTATTTTTCATCTTTTCTATTTTTGGTTTTGTTTATTTCACAAGTTTTCCTTGAGGACCTACTATGTGCTGCTTGGAGTAGAAGACAGAAAGGGACTAAGTTAAAGCCTGTGTATGGAGGAGGAGGGGCAGGATGGCGGAAGAGCAGGGTCCCCAAATCGCCTGTCCCCACCAAACTACCTAGATAACCTTCGAATCATCCTGAAAACCTACGAATTCGGCCTGAGATGTAAAGAGAGACCAGCTGGAACGCTACAGTGAGAGGAGTTCACGCTTCTATCAAGGCAGGAAGACGGGGAAAAAGAAATAAAGAAACAAAAGGCCTCCGAGGGGGAGGGGCCCCGCGAGGAGCCGGGCTGAGGCCGGGACGAGTGTCCCCAGGACAGGAGAGCCCCGTCCCGGAGGAGCAGGAGCTGCACCAACCTTCCCGGGCGGGCGGAAAGGGGCTCGCAGGGAGTTGGAGCAGGACCCAGGAGGGCGGGGATGCCCTCGGGCTCCCGGGGACACTAACAGACACCTGCGCCCCGGGAGAGCCCCACACCCCGCGGCCGAGCTCCCGAGGGCTGCAGCGCGCACGGCGGGGCCGGAGCAGCTCGGAGGGGCTCGGGAGCGGCTCCAGGGAGGGAGCTGCGGGGCGGGAGCGCGAATCCACCAGCGCAGGCCCCGGGGCACAGGGCGCCGGGACACAGCCCAGGATCCGGCCTCCCCCGGGACAGGCAGAGGCCGGGAGGGCCCAGGACAGCGAGGACGCTCCTGCCCCGAGCTGAGCAGATCAGCGGCCCCGCCCCGGAGCCTCCAGGCCCTGCAGACGGAGAGCTCTGGGGTTACTGCAGGAGCTGACTCCAGGGCTCCAGAGCTGGCCCCGCTACTGCGGTTGTTCCTCCTGGGGCCTCACGGGGTAAACAACCCCCACGGAGCCCTGCACCAGGCAGGGGGCAGAGCAGAGCAGCTCCCCCAAGTGCTAACACCTGAAAATAAGCACAGCAGGCCCCTCCCCCAGAAGACCAGCTGGACGGACCAGTGATACTCCCCCGTGTTCCAATACAACTTGTTTTTGGCCACTCTGCACTGAGCAAAATGACTAGAAGGAAAACCTCACCTCAAAAGAAAGAATCAGAAACAGCCCTCTCTCCCACAGAGTTACAAAATCTGGATTACACTTCAATGTCAGAAAGCCAATTCAGAAGCACTATTCTACAGCTACTGGTGGCTCTAGAAAAAAGCATTAAGGACTCACGAGACTTCATGACTGCAGAATTTAGATCCAATCAGGCAGAAATTAAAAATCAATTGAATGAGATGCAATCCAAACTAGAAGTCCTAACGACGAGGGTTAACGAGGTGGAAGAACGAGTGAGTGACATAGAAGACAAGTTAATGGCAAAGAGGGAAACTGAGGAAAAAAGAGACAAACAATTAAGGGACCATGAAGACAGATTAAGGGAAATAAATGACAGTCTAAGGAAGAAAAACCTACGTTTAATTGGGGTTCCCGAGGGCGCCGAAAGGGCCAGAATATGTATTTGAACAAATCCTAGCTGAAAACTTTCCCAATCTGGGAAGGGAAACAGGCATTCAGATCCAGGAAATAGAGAGATCCCCCCTAAAATCAATAAAAACCGTTCAACACCTCGACATCTAATAGTGAAGCTTGCAAATTCCAAAGATAAAGAGAAGATCCTTAAAGCAGCAAGAGACAAGAAGTCCCTGACTTTCATGGGGAGGAATATTAGGGTAACAGCAGACCTCTCCACAGAGACCTGGCAGGCCAGAAAGGGCTGCAGGATATATTCAGGGTCCTAAATGAGAAGAACATGCAACCAAGAATACTTTATCCAGCAAGGCTCTCATTCAAAATGGAAGGAGAGATAAAGAGCTTCCAAGACAGGCAGGAACTGAAAGAATATGTGACCTCCAAACCAGCTCTGCAAGAAATTTTAAGGGGGACTCTTAAATTCCCCTTTAAGGAGAAGTTCAGTGGAACAATCCACAAAAACAAGGACTAAATAGATATCATGATGACACTAAACTCATATCTGTCAATAGTAACTCTGAACGTCAATGGGCTTAATGACCCCATCAAAAGGCGCAGGGTTTCAGACTGGATAAAAAAGCAGGACCCATCTATTTGCTGTCTACAAGAGACTCATTTTAGACAGAAGGACACCTACAACCTGAAAATAAAAGGTTGGAGAACCATTTACCATTCAAATGGTTCTCAAAATATACCCTAAAAACTATAGAACACTTCTGAAAGAAATTGAGGAAGACACAAAGAGATGGAAAAAGATTCCATGCTCATGGATTGGCAGAATTAATATTGTGAAAATGTCAATGTTACCCAGGGCAATTTACACGTATAATGCAATCCCTATCAAAATACCATGGACTTTCTTCAGAGACTTAGAACAAATTATTTTAAGATTTGTGTGGAATCAGAAAAGACCCCGAACAGCCAGGGGAATTTTAAAAAAGAAAACCATATCTGGGGGCATCACAATGCCAGATTTCAGGTTGTACTACAAAGCTGTGTTCATCAAGACAGTGTGGTACTGGCACAAAAACAGACACATAGATCAATGGAACAGAATAGAGAACCCAGAAGTGGACCCTGAACTTTATGGTCAACTAATATACGATAAAGGAGGAAAGACGATCCACTGGAAGAAAGACAGTCTCTTCAATAAATGGTGCTGGGAAAATTGGACATCCACATGCAGAAGTATGAAACTGGACCACTCTCTTGCACCATACACAAAGATAAACTCAAAATAGATGAAAGATCTAAATGTGAGACAAGATTCCATCAAAATCCCAGAGGAGAACTCAGGCAACACCCTTTTTGAACTTGGCCACAGTAACCGGAGAAGGACAAACAGTGTATGTTCTCATTCATTTGGGGAATATGAATAATAGTGAAAGGGAATATAAGGGAAGGGAGAAGAAATGTGTGAGAAATATCAGAAAGGGAGACAGAACATAAAGACTTCTAACTCTGGGAAATGAACTAGGGGTGGTGGAGGGGGAGGAGGGCGGGGGGTGGGGGTGAATGGGTGACGGGCACTGAGGGGGACACTTGACGGGATGAGCACTGGGTGTTATTCTGTATGTTGGTAAATTGAACACCAATAAAAATTAATTTATAAAAAAAATAATAAAGCCTGTGTATGTAAGACCCCATTATTTCTGAATAAAGCAGCTAGACTCAATTTTTACTCTAACACCATAAAAACTGTATATGGTTCTTTTTTTAGAATTTTTATTTATTTATGATAGTCACACAGAGAGAGAGAGAGAGGCAGAGACACAGGCAGAGGGAGAAGCAGGCTCCATGCACCGGGAGCCCGACGTGGGATTCTATCCCTGGTCTCCAGGATCGCGCCCTGGGCCAAAGGCAGGCGCCAAACCACTGCGCCACCCAGGGATCCCACTGTATATGGTTCTTATAAAACTGAAAATCATCAGTGCCTTTAATAGTTTACAATAAATATTATATAAATAATATTATTAAATATAATATATTGTAATTAATATATAAATAAAGCTGTCACATGTTAATGAAAATCTTTGTTAACATACATTATTAATAGCTCAACTCACCATTGCTCAAACTTCAGAATCACATGGAGGGCTTGTTACGACACAGATTTTGACCTCACCCCTAAAGTTTTCTGAGTCAGTGCATCTGGGTGAGGTCTAAGAATTTGTGATTCTAACAAGCTCCCAGAAGATGATGATCATGCTGGTACCAGAAACAGTAACTTAAATCAGGGCTGCACAAACTAAAGTCTTAGGCTAAATCCAGCTACTACCTAGATTTTTTTCTTGTAAATGAAGCTTTATTGGAACATAGCCACACCTACTCTTATTGTCTATGGCTGCTTTTGTGCTACTGTGACAAAATTACATAGTTGTGACAGAAAAGGCCTTATGACTCGCCAAGTCTAAAATATTTACTATCTGACCTCTCTCTCTTTCTCTCTCTTACTCAGACACACACAGACACACACACACATACACACACACACACCGACATATGATTTCAATGATCATTGTGTTCTCATCTGAAATTCTCATTTGAAACAATTTTTGTGATTTTTAGTTAAACATAATCTTGATAATCACAAATCCAAAGCAAGAAATACTTGCTTAAAGCTTTTTTGGGGTATTTAGTATGCAGCCCTTAAAGACTTAACAAATAGGTTCCTGAAAGTGTTGAGTGAAAAGTAAAATAGAAATTCCTTTTCGCACCTCCACAGTGTGCCTATACCAGTAAGAAAAAGAATAAATAATGCAGTATAAAGGGCAAATTAGTTTGATGGTCAGATCTAATTGTGCTATTAGATATATGAACTTAAAAATTCTAGATGCTTAATATTAGCTATATCAGCTGGCAGGAACATAGAGACTATTTTCACAGCATTTTTCTTCTGAAATAATAATGCTACATCTCACTTCTCTCAAAATAAGAGTTTTTAGAGAGTGACTATTGAGATAGAATCAGAGTTGGAATTTGTTCAAGTTAATCAAATACTTCAGAAATAACATAATAACCCATGCAGGTTACAAAAAACTTACAGAAAATGTGGATTAATATTTTTAATTCCTTTGATGTTCTTCTAATAAGCATCTGTGGTAGATAGTTTGGTTTAATTTGCTCATTGTCCTTTCCAACCATCTTCAAGGATACAGGGAAGAAAATGCTAAAACCTTTGCCAGTCTATCTTTCAGGTAGGATGCTTGAGTGATTGACGTTCCATTAATTGGATGTTGTCTGTGAGACTTTGATTTAGAACTGCATCATTTGGGTGGGGAGGCCAGGTGGGAGCCTCCAAGTTGTGGTGGTGCAAATCCTGGAAGAGATGGTGACATTCCCGGCGCTGCAACTGATTGCTTTCCCCAACTACCAAAGGGGTAAAGGCTAAAAGTTGTGCCAAGAAACTTAATCCAGAATAGAGTTTTCTCAACCTTAACACTATTGACCTTTTAAATTTGCGAGGGGGGGATCATCCCTTAAAATAGAAACAACAGTTTCAATTTTGTGATTTTCTAAATATTGTGGATTTTTTGCTTATTTTTTTTTAAAAAACAAAGGGATTTTTCAATGTATTTTCTATGGCAATATGAATTAAATACCAACGTGAAAGCAATAAAATTATAAAAGATATTAAAAAGACATCACTGAGGATTGAAAGAGGTGTATGTACCACTGTCTCTGCAGGTCTCCCCTATGGAGTAAGGAGCAACCAATGTATCCATAGGAAACAATATCAGAACTCTGAGTACAACATACACATGCCTATTTTAAGTGCAACTCTAATTATCTGAGTTGAAAATAAGGCTAGACCTAATTGTTTTGTTATGGATTGAACTGTGTCCCCTCAAAATTCATATGTTGAAGCCTGAACCCCAAATGTGATTACAGTTGGAGATAGGGCCTCTAAAGAGATAATTAAGGTTAAATGAGCTCATAAGGATGGGGCCCTAATCTGATAGAACTGGTGTCCTTATAAGTAGAGGAAGAGACACCAAAGATCTCTCTGTTTCTGTGCTTGTGCACAGAGGAAATGCCATGTGAGGACACGGAAAAGAAGGTGGTTGCAAGCCAGGAAGAGAGGTATCACCAGAAACCAACTGTACCTCGATCTTGGACTTGTAGCCTTCAGAATTGTGAGAAAATATGTAGCTATTGTTTCAGCCATCTGGTCTCTGGTATTTTGTTATGGTAGACTGAGCAAACAATAATGTCTGTTGTGCAAAAAGACCTCAGCAATAATCAAATACCATTGTTCCTACAAATGTATTTGAGCCATTGTTCTTGCAAAGGTATTTGAAAACAGATTGTGAATATTTTAAAGGAAAGGCATTAGAATGTCTATATCAAAATAGAAAAAAACATATTGACAAAAAGCTTTAGTTCGGAGGAGTAAAAGAAGTAGACAAGAAAATAACAGCATGACAAAGACATCCTCCTTGCCCTAAGGATGGGAATTCAGCAGAGGAGACAGAGATATAGAGAAATAATTGTAATGCAGTAAGATACTGAATTTGCATTCTTTTGTTGCCATAACAAGTTACCACAAACTTAGCTTACAACAAAATGTATCATCTCACAATTTGGTAGGCCAGAAGTCTAATGTGGAACTCACTGGCCTAACATCAAGGAATCAGGAAGCTGTGTTCCTTACTGGAGGCTCCAGAGAAGAATTTGCTTCCAAGCTGATTCAGGTTTTGTGGAATATTCAGTGCTAGTAGCCAAAGGGCTGAGATTCTTTTTCCTTGCTGGATAGCAGTGTGGGTCATTCTTAGCTTTTAGAGACCACCTACATTCCCTGGCTCATTGACCTTTTTATCATTAAAGGCAGCAAAGGCAGACCAGGTCCATCTCACACCTTGAATCTCTCTAATTTCTCTTTATTCATCTCTCTTGAGTTACTCTTTTACCATTCTTTTTGATTTTTAAGATTTCATGTTGGGTCCACAGTATCTTCAAATCAGCTAATTAGTAATCTCAATTCCATCTGCAGAATACCTGCCCAGCAGAACCTAGACTAGTGTTCGAATAACCTGGTGATATGAATCTTAGGCAGGTGGAGGGGGGACACCTTTAAAATTCTGCTGACCACAAGACAGTGTCTGTCCTAGTGTTATGTATAGGGTACATTCAGAGCTCTGCACCAAGATGTCTAATGGCTGCACTTGAGAGCACTGAAATTGTCATTGCAATGCCTATCCCCTACACCAATATTTTCACCACCACTGCCGTGATTATCTTCAGTGCCATTATACTTGTCACAGGAGGGTATTTGGAGAAAGCTCATTTTAGCTTTGCTCTTTCCATTTGCAGCCTCCTTGTCCTAGGACTCAGGCAGAAGTCCTTGGGCATTTGGCCAGAGAGCAATCTAATATAAAAATACTGTGCATAATATTTTCCCTGTGATGACCATCTTTTGTCCTTGAAACAATCTCCTACATATCTATATTTTCTCCCCTAAGAATGAGTTCTTCTCCAGAAGTTTCCTTGGACTCTCATGTAAAGAGACTTCTGCATTTCCTACCTCCTAAGACTGATAGATTTGCCTAGATACACCCAACTCTTAGGATAAATATAGTTCAAGTTAAACTGAAGTCCTTACTATGCCATGCTGTAAAGAGGTACACTGGAATCTCCATTTTCCTCAGATATGGGGTATATAATTTTTTTGGACTCCCCAATTCATGGTCCGTGGGAATTCAAAGTCCTCCCCATGATTTTCATAAATTTGCCTCCCACTTACTTCTTCATGGTCCTGTGTCTTCCCTCTCCTATGTTTGTGCATCAATTGAAACTACTTTTAGTAGTTTTAGTAGTTGAAACTACTTTTAGTATTGTGTAGCAGAAACCCAACAGCAATTGCTCAATCAAGTAGGGGACTACTTTCAGTATAGTTTTGTATGTTAAAAATGTTTCAGGTTCTTTTCTTCTTTCTGCTCCTACACTCTCAGTACATAGCTTTTACTCTCTTCATTGCAAGATGGTTGTTTCACCTTTAGTCTCCTGAGGACACTCCCAGTAGGAAACAGGAGAAGGGGTTGTTGAGGAGTCACCTATATGAGGAAACCCTATCTCCAGCAGTCCTCCAGTTACATTTTAGTGATGTGAATTGTGCATTTGGACACATTTCACCCTGAAAAAAAAAAGAGAGAGAGAGAGAGAGAGAGAGAGAATCTGTTCTTTAAGAAGAAGGGGATTAAAAGGACGTATCATGATGGGCACAGAGTAATGTATAAAAATTTTGAATCACTATATTGTACACCTGAAAATAATATAACACAGTATGTTAATCATACTGGAATTAAAATAAATTAAAAATGGAGAAAAAAGGAAGGGTTATGGTTATTGGACAGGTGTTAGTAATGGCTGCCACAATGAGTGCCTTTTCACTTCTTATTTAAACCAATTGGAGCAGTTTCATCATTCATCAGTTTCCACCAAGGATTACTCTGCACTAAATATTTCAGTTTTTTTAATAATTAGCAGAGATCTCTTGAGGTATAACTAGCTACACCAGCTACTCTGCTACTCCTCATTTCTCATGACCCGGGCCAGCCCATTTATTTTTTATTTTTAAAGAGATTTTATTTATTTATTCATGAAATACACACAGAGAGAGGCAGAGACAGGCAGAGGGAGAAACAGGCCCTCTGTGGGGATCCCAATGTGGGACTCAAATCCAGGATCCTGGGATCATGACCTGAGCCAAAAGCCGACACTCAACCACTGAGCCACCCAGGTGCCCTGGGCCAGCCCAATTAATGCAGCATTACTAAGATGAATGCCTATGCCAGCTGTTAATACAGTAAATTCCCACTCTGTCACATACATGATGCTCTGATATAAAATTAATATTGTTTCTCACAGTCACATCATTGCAATCTCCAGGAAGCCAACATCGTAGTCCATATTGAGAAACACTGTTGTCCTGCTATGAGGATGCAGTGCTTTAGAACTATTCTCCTGAGCTTTCATAGATTTTTAAAATTCAGTCGGGTTGCAGCGCTTGATAGCATAGATTATGAAGCTATTATTATGTTAGAAGTTAGGAGACCCAATCCTTCCCCCCCTCCCCATAGCCCTAAGAATGATTGCTCTCAAGAGTTAGAAAGTTGTATCTGTTTTGACCCTCATGTTTTTCTTATGTAAAATGGAGCCGGGCAGGGTGATCTTTGAGATCCTCAAATGTTCTGAACTGTGAAGGGAAAAATGCTTGTAATCAGCTATTGTTTTAAGAGAAAGTTGGAATAAGAAGACGAAGATGAGAGGGAAGGGAGCCATGGAGAGGCAAGTGAGGAGAACCAGGGAAGGAAGGAAAGAGATGAGGAGGAGTGGGAGGGGGAGAACATCTGACTTAGTCAGGCAGACAGCTATAACCTAATGTAAATAGGACCAAAGAAAAAATGTGATTACCCTGAGCTCACTTTTGGCTGTGGGTAGGCGCTTAGTTCTATCCTGCTTGTAAAGCAGCCGCCAAAAGTCAGATCCCCAAGGAGACTTGGATATATTCATGTTCACTTCTGTGCCATGTTACATGATGTTTCCTCTACAGGAAGACACTAGTTCATATCAAAGCTTTCCTCCCTGTTCACCATGCTTTGTTTCAATCCCTTCCATGCTTGGCACAAGGAATATCACCTCTCTGGGGTGGGTGCGTGGGGTGTCAACCCTTTGCTCACTTCCCAAATCTATGCATGTTTTGAGTTATGTGCTTTTCTTCTGTGTTCTTATGCTTTCTATGTTTTTTTATATTAGATGTATTTTTATATACAGTTATAAGTTATATATTTCTTTTGTAAAGCATTAAGTCAACAAAATGTATTGAGTAAATACTATGACGGAAAGCACTGTGATAGTTAATAAGGTCAAAGATGAATAAGATAGTGTTGCTCTCAAAGACTGAATAGTCTACTGGAGGAAGTAACTTAAAGGGAAATGTAAATGCTCTAAAATATGCACACAAATCCATGGGAGCAAAGAGGAGAGGCATCTAATTAAAACTAAAGAAGTCAGAGATGGCTTTCTAGAGAAGATCCCCAAGTGGAGACCTGAATAATATGAATTATCTAGAAAAAGAAGTACAGTTAGGCATGACAAACAGAGGGTACAGCATAGGCAAGGGAAGAGAGAGACAGATGGCACAGCTTGGGGTGTGAGCAGTCTGTATGGCTGCAGAAGAGGGCTGTCCCTTGCAATGAAGGATGCTCATGATGGTCCTGCATATCAAGTTCAAGTTTATTTCACACCCACAGAAGCCATGGAGAGGTTTTAAGTAGAGGTTTGACATGAGCATTTATACATGGATGCCACAAAGATGCATTTGTTTTTCTTATGAACTCTTGATTTGAAAGAAAATTCTGAATTACAATCATATATCTTCTTCTCTGTCTTGCCTATTAGATTACGAATGTCTTTGAAGGTAGGGAAGATGTTTTATCTTAGCAAAGCTTCTGCACATATTAGGTAGGCATTTAATAAATGTCTGTTGAATGAATGAATAAATGGATGAAAAAAATAATCTTTTGGGAAAAAAAGTGTGTTAAAGTTATTCACAGATGCTGTTAACTTGCAAGCAGAATGGAAAAGGCTGTGATACTTCAACATCTCTAAAAGCTAATCTGGAATTTCTTAACCCTGAAGCTGCAGTGGCTTAAAACATTTTTCAATGTCTTAAGTTTTGAAAATAAAAAATACCTTTATAATCTGTTTAATATAATTATTGAAAAATTTAGAGAAGAGGCAGACATGAATTGTTAAAAGGTATTTTCTTCCTATAGCTAATATAACATGCAAATATTAATATTAACCAATATTTAATTGGTAAACTATAATGTTAATAACATTATTTTTAATTAAGAAAAAATACTTGGCTAGGTGAAGAGTATTTATTGAAGTAAATATGATGCCTAACTTTTATGTAACACTTAGATTTTTAGATTTTAAACCAGCTATACTATCCATCCCGTGACATTTCTAGGATAGTGTCTAAGAATAAGTAGTAACTAGCTTCCATATTTATAATTTCATCATATTTCAGAAAGGGTAAATGCACAAATGGTAAGTGGAAAATTGCTATCATCTCTCTTATTAACCGTGTCAATGGGAAGCCTAGTTATTCAACACCATGAATCTCTAACTAAGATTGAACCACATATTTGGTGTCATAGAATCTTAAGCTACAGGCCTAATTCTTTCAGGATAAACAGTTTCAAGGTAGCTGGTCTTGCAAACTCACACCTATAAAATACAACAAATTTTATATATGGTTTTAATCTTTATTGCAAGGACCTTCAAATGCTTTATGGACAGATTAATCCTCATAACCTCTATTTGGGAGATGGCAAGTATTGTCTTCATCTTATAGAGTGAAAAATTGAGTCATCTAAAGGTCTTGGCTTGTATCCAGTTAGCAAACTGGAACGTGCAGGGGAAGAAAAAAGCACCTTAAATTTGCTGCTTCTTGGTTTAGAGCCTCAGTCACTAAAGTTTGGCAGCCATCTAGATGGTAAATTATAGAATTTATTCCCTCTTGCAATTCATTCTTGGCAGATGTTTTTCTATTGGTAGATTTAAAAATGTATGCTGCCTAATTTTTAAGTTAAGTGAATGTATCATTTAATAAATCTTGTACTTTAGAAACCCATTTCTCATACATCAAGCTAATATTTTTGTTTTTAAAAAATTAGCTTTTATTAAAATGTCTAAAAATATATCATACATTTATATAAGGCTATAAATGTGATTTATGTATGATTTAAAGATATATGTATGATATAAAAAAGTAGTAAAACCATCACCCATGTACCCACAACCCAACTTATGAAATGCATTACCAATAACTTTGAAGCCCTCTTTTCTCATCCCAAGGGGTAACCACTGAATGCTGTGTTTATCATTTCTTTGATTTTCTTTATAGTCTTTCCACATGTGAACATATCCCCTAAACAAAAACAACATATTACTGAGTTTTGTCTGTTTTTGAACTCTATATAAATGGAATTATATTGTATATCCTTTGTAACTTACTTCTTATATCATTTTAACTCCAGGATTAATTCCATTATGTATGTACCACAATTTATTTTTCCATTCTTGTGTCAATTGATGTTTCTGTTATTTGTATTTTTTTCCATTACAAACAATGTTGCTATGGAAATTCTTGGAAGTAATGCTTGTCCTATCTTGGGTTCCTCTAAGAGCAGAACTCGATTTACTTGTATACAGATAGTTTATTCAGGAAACCATCTTAGGAAACACAAGGAATGAGGCATGAGAAACAGAAAGAGAGGAGTCTAATAGAGGATGTTGTCCAATGGACTGAATGTCTGTGACACCCCCAAATCCATGTGTTGAAGTCTAATCTCCAGTGTGGCTGTATTTGGAGATGGGCCCTGTAAGGAAGCAATTAAGGTTAAATGAGTTCATAAGAAGGGAGTCCTGACTAGGGTTAGTGTCCTTATTAAGAAGAGACACCACAGCATAAGGAATATAGTCAATGATATTGTAATAGTGATATATGGTGACAGATGGTTGTAGCTACACTTGTGGGGAACCTAGCATAAACTTGCCTAGTCATTAAGTTGTACATCTGAAACTAATGTAACACTGCATGTCAAGTATATTTAAAAAAAAGAAGAAGAAAGAAAAAAAAGAGACACCAGAGAGCTTGCTTTCCTTTTCTTTTCCTGACATCATGTGAGGACTCAGCAAGAAGGCAGCAGTCTATACATTAGGAAAAGAGCTCTCACTGGGAACTGTGTCTGCTGGCACATTGATCTCAGACTCCTAGCTTCCAGAACTATGAGAAAATAAATTTCTGTTGTTTAAGCTACCCTGTCTGCAGTATTTTGTTGTAGCAGTTCAAGCAGACTAAGACATTGTCCACTGCAGTGGGCGAAAGGTGATTTTTATCATTGATTTTTATATTTTTAGATCTTACTTTTAGATCTTCAATTCATTTTGAGTTAATGTTTGTAAATGTCATAAGGTAGGGTCCAGCTTTATCCTTTTGCTTGTGGATATCTGGCTGGCACCATTTATTGAAAACACTATTCTTTCCCTATTGAATTATCTTGGCACACTTATTGGGAATCAATTGACCATAAATGTGAGGATTTTTTTATGGACTTTCAATTCTATTAAATTGATCTATATGTCTACCCTTTTGCCAGTACCACACTGTCTTGATTACTGTATCTTTGTAGTAAGTTTAGAAATTGGTGAGTGCATACTTTAACTTTGTTCTTCTTTTTCAAGATTGTTTTGGCTATTCTGGGTCTTTTGCATTTCCATGAATTTTAGGATCAGCTTCTCAATTCCTGCAAGAAAGCTAGTTGGGATTTTGATAAGGATTGCATTGAATCTTTAGATCAATTTGGGGGATTATTGCAATGTTAGCAACAGTCTGCTTTCCAATCCTTTAATATTCATCCATTTGTTCAGGTCTTTCTTTCTTTCCATAATGTTTGCTGTTTTCACTGCATAAGTTTCATACTTCATTTTGTAAATTTATTTCTAAGTATTTCTTTTTTTTCTAAGTATTTCATTCTTAAATTTATAAGTATTTCATTCATTTCTAAGTATTTCACTCATAAATGGATTTTTTTTCTTAATTTCAATGTAGGATTGTCCATTGCTAGTTTACAAAAATAAAATTGATTTGTATATTGATCCTGTACCTAAAACCTTGCTGAATTTGATTATTACTAATAATTTATAATGGATATCTTAGAATTTTCCATATACACTACCATATCAGCTGTGAATAGTTTTATCTTTTTCCTTTCCTATCTGGATGCCTCCTTTTCTTGCCTAATTGTCCTGACTGACTAGGAACTTCCATACAATACTGAATAGAAGTGGCAAATGCAGACCTATCTGTCTTAATTTTAGTGAGAAAGCTTTTAGTCTTTCATCAAATTATGATGTCAATTGTGGGTTTCTGGTATACCATATACCAGATTAAGGATATTAGCTTCTGTTCCTAGTTGGTTAGTATTTTTATCATGAAAGGATGTTAAATTTTGTCAAATGCTTTTGCAGTGTCTATTGAGATGATTATATGACATTTGTCCTTAATCCTATAACTACAATGTATTACATTGATTTATTTTCATATTCTAAAAAACCTTACATTCCTATGCTTTATCCCACCTGGTAATGGTGTAAATCCTTTTAATATATTGCTGTATTAGGTTTGCTAGTATTTTGTTGAGGATTTTTGTATCTCCATTCATAAGGTATATCAATCTATAATTTTTTAATGATATCTTCATCTGTTTTTTCTATCAGGGTTTTGAGTTTATCCTAATTTGAGTTCGTTGAGATTCTTCAATTTGAACGTGATGTGTTGCTACTCCCTTCCTGCTTTTAGAATCCTTTCTTTGTCTTTTGACAGTTTGATCATGGTGTGTCTTGGTGTGGATCTCTGAGTTTATCCTACTTTGAGTTTATTGAAATTCTTGTATTTGTAAATCATTGTTTTTCAAGTTTGGAATATTTTCAGCTATAATTTCTTCAAGTATTCTTCTGCCCATTTATGCCTCTCTTCTCCTTCTGGGGCTTCCATTATGAATATGATGATATGCTTGATGGTGTCCATCAGTTATCTGAGGCTGTGTTCATTTTTAAAAATCTTTTTACTTTCTGTTCCTCAGACTGGATAATTTCAGTGGGCCTCTATTCAAGTTTGCCGATTCTCTTTCCTGACTGTTCTGCTGTTAAGTCCCTCCAGGACATTTTTAATTCCGGATATTTTAATGTACTTGTTTACAATCTTTTCTCATCAGAATGTGAGCTGTTGAGAGAAAGAATGTGGTCATATCATTTCTTTAGCTCTGGCACTTGGTATCTAGAATATAATAGGTACTCTGTGGATACATTTGAATTAATTAATATGAAGGTTCATATCCAAATACTGTGTACCATGCAAATACAGCTAGAAATACTGAATTCTCCAGGGGATTTCTATACCATTTAAAGATACTGATACTTTTCATTATGTGGAATCTATTCTAGAATAGAGATATCATAGAATTCTTGATTTAGTCTAAAACAAATCTCATTATATAAGACAGTTTAACATAGTGGTGGGAGAGCCAGCTTCTAAATGAGCCAGACTGAGTTCAAATTCTTGCTCTGCCACTTACTACTTGTGTAGCTTTTGGGCAAGTAGTCACCTGTAGGCTTAAATTTCATTTCCTATAAAATAAAAAGGGTTTACTATAAGCATGGAAAGGCATACAAATGGATTAACAACAATGGACATAGTTCTAGACACATAAGAATCATTCAATAAATAATATAATTAATAAAATGATTAGGATTCTATCAAGAAAAAGTTAGACCAACCTCATCCATGTATATAGACAAAAAATTCTTATATAAATGCTATTTGATATAATTTAATAAGTGAGAAATATTTCCTCATGATAAAATAAATTTTTCTCAGGAGTCAGGAATGCTTCAACATATGGGATTCTAATAATAGAATAAATTTCTTTGCTTCTGATTTTCCCTCTATATTCGATATAATATTGACAGTATGGCCAGATTACTTCTGCTAAAATACTGCTACCCATTGCTTCATTAATCTATAAAGGTGTTTCCAATTGGAATTGCATTATCTATAGAGTAAATTTAACTTGAGCCCATTTCTATATTCTCATCCTTAATATTTAAGTTTTTCTTAAAAACTTAACTTTGGAGTAGAAACAAAGTGGATCCACCCTTTCTCCCCCAAACATCTCATACTTTTCTGCCACTTTACTTTTGTTCATTTCATAGCATCCACCCCCAAAATTGTAACTCAAACTTCTTTGGATCATTTTTCTAAAACTGTATATTGTCATTTAACAATTATATTTTTTGAGTGAATTTTCCTCATTTTTATTGTTGTTCTATTATTACCTCAAGGACCTTTGACATCCTTTTCTTCAACTAGGCTGCAGTCTTCTATAGGAGGAGAGTCTAGCTACTTTTGCAGATTTGATGTGCAATACTTATGGTTACAGAGGAAATATTTGTTGATTTTAAAACCATCTTTATAAATTATAGTTTGTAGAAGTTCAGTCTTAGCTAGTAATCTTTTTCTAATTATGGAGAAACCACTGCATGTCACTTTTTAGGAAACTTAATGTGCTCTGATCCAATGCATCTGTTTAAACTTCTGTTCTAATATAAGCCTAAAATTTTAAGCTACAGTAGTCCCCTCCATCCCTACCCAGCCATCTGCAGTCTCACTCTTCACAGTTTCAGTTACCCACAGTCAACCATGATCTGAAAGCATATGATCCTTCTTCTGACATACTGTCAGGTCAGTAGTAGCCTAATGCTACATCATAGTGCCTATGTTACTCACTTCATTTCATCATAGTAGGCATTTTATCATCTCACCCCGTCATAAGAAGGGTGAGTATGGTGCAAGAAGATATTTTGAGAGGGAAAAAGATCACCTTCCATAACTTTTCTTACAGTATATTATTATACATGTGCTATTTTATTATTGTCAATCTCTTGTGCTTAATTTATAAATTAGGCTTTATCATAGTATGTATGTATTGAAAAAAAACATAGTATATATAGGGTTTGGTACTATTCATGGTTTCAGGTATGCACTCAGGGTCTTGAAATGTATCCCCCACGAATAAGGAGGTACTACTGTGTCTGTTCATTTATTAGATGAGTTTACCAATGAACAGATGTGTGTGTTCCACTCTGTTGCCTCAGAAACAAATGAATGGGGTTACGTTGTTGATCTGGTGATTTTAAGGTGGAGGAAGGAAGAAGTTTAGAGTGATATATTCTATGTAATGAAAGTATAGAATAGCAATTGAAGGAGAGAGAACTCGATTACGGGGGTCCATCATTGCTAGGAGTTTATGATCTATGGTCTCTCTTCCTCGCTTACACAGGAAGGCTGGAAAGAGGGGAGTGCTGGTGAGTTGCTGTTCTTTTATATCCATCCATCATTCTCCAGGAGTACCTAGTTTTGTTTGTACTATATGAGACTGGGGAAAAAAAGTAAATGAGAAACATTGGCTATCTCTTTTTAGAAAGGAAAAAAACCCAAATGTTTTTGCAGCCACATGACACCAGAGTTCTGGATGTAACCTGACAACAGAGAGAGTAGAAAAAACTGTTCTGTTCTTGGCAAAGGCTTGAACAAGAATTCAGTAAAGCATCAATAATAATTGAGGATAAGTAAAATGGATGACTAGTGTTACCTTTAGTTTCTTTTAACATTTACTTCTTTAAAATAGACTTCATTCAGTAATGGCTGTATTTCTCTGATATTATAAAGAATTATTTAACATAGACATGTACTTTGACCCTCTCTCAGTTAACTTCTGTTACTGAAATATGGATATTAGATCATGAAGATTTTAGAAGCAACCACTTATCTTGTGGCAGCATATTTTAAACAAAGGCAAAAGAACTAAAAAGGAAAAAACAGCTTCTTGAATTTTGAGCTTGTGAGTCTACATCTATTAAGCCATAATGTCAACATTTCACAACTGTGTCAGGAAATCTATCTTATATTTAATCAGAATCATTATATTTCAACCTTTATTACTCAGCATGTCAGTGAAGAATGTATCCTTTATCAGAGATGGATTTACCAAGAAACTAATGGAATTTAGCTTCATAGCTCCTCCTATGCACAGATCCTTTCAAGGCCCCAGAAGGGATCCTAGCATTGTGTCACATGGTTGTATATTTTTGTAAAATTTGCAAATGTAAGTCATTTTAGTTGCACTCAGTTAAACTGCTTTCTTTGCACTCATGTGTACACTCCACCATGCTTTCTCTTGGTGGTGGCAGTAGTCACCATGAACATTTTTGGGATCTAGGTGAAGGGAAGTTGAGTGTTGGATACACTTTGTTTGAGTGTACCTTTCTATGGTTCATAGTCACTTCTATATGTAGTTTAGTTGTTGCTAGTTAGCCATGGTAGGAATCGTTTCCAGGAGTATTCCTATTTTCTGCCAACTGATGACTTATCTGGTGTCATAAAATGAAAATTTAGGGCCAAGCATTGTAAATTTATATGAGTTCGTCCCATGGCACTTGCCATTGGATCTAGGTGGGAAGCAGAGACAAATAGAAGTTGAAGTATGTGGAGTTTGAAGCTAATCTATGGCAAATTCTTCAGTTTATCAGATTTGTAAATTATAAGCAAGGAATGGTTCTCATCAACACCTAACCAAATAGAAATTCTCCTTTCCTCAGAGAATGAGGAAAATGTAGCATATAAAAATTTTAATTCATCACATATATGTTTCCTCTTTGTTGGAGAATTTATCAGAATGTTGTTTTTTAAATTTTTTTATTTATGATAGTCACAGAGAGAGAGAGAGAGAGAGAGAGAGAGAGAGAGGCAGAGACACAGGCAGAGGGAGAAGCAGGCTCCATGCACTAGGAGCCCGACGTGGGATTCGATCCTGGGTCTCCAGGATCGCGCCCTGGGGCCAAAGTCAGGCGCCAAACCGCTGCGCCACCCAGGGATCCCTATCAGAATGTTTTTAGGACACAAATATGCAAATATCAAAAAACAAATGTGTATGTCTGTGTGAAGTCACATGTTTTTGTGCATCCTAACTACAATAATAAAAAACATTTTAATTGACTATGCTTGAAGATAAATGAATTGTCTCTCTATTCTCTTACCTCTAATCTCTCCTATAAAATGATATCATAAGATTGTCATATGAAGAAGCAAGATGTAGGCAATATAAAACAGTGTTAGAAAGTCAACAAAAATACTGCTTCTTTAATTTTTTGTTTGTGATATTTGCCAGTTTTAAAAATTTGTAGTTTTTGTGATTTTTTATTATTCTGTAAAAATGTTCTCAAAGACTAATTCTATTATCCTTCCCTTAAAAGTATCTCCAAATTATATAAGCTTGAGTTCCCATAAAATTTAGTTTTGCCCCTGTTCTATATAATTATAGTTAAAACTACTAATCAATTTAATTTAAAAAGTCAGACATGGCATTCAAAAAATTTTTTTAATGTATAGAAACAGCATAGGACTTCACATATTGTCAAAGTCACTCATTCTCTCTTTTCTAAGAACAATAATCCTAGTTCCTTTAATTTTTCTTTATGTATTATATTTTGTACACCCTCTTGGTCCAATAGAACTTTCTCTGATGATAGAACTGTTCTATATCTATGCTGTGTACTCTTTTAACCATTCATCATATATGGCTCTTGAGCACCTGAAATGTGGCTGTGAGACTGGGAATTAAAATATTAATTTTATTTCATTTTAATTACTTTGCATTCCCACTGACATAGCCATACATGGCTATGTAGCTCCTATACTGAACAACACAGTCTACAGCCTTAATCAACTTTAGAATGAACTCCTCCTATCTTATCTACACCTTTATCTAGTCATTAAATATAGATTTCTATGTCTTTGTGCAGTAAACTCCTAAATCATGACTAACATAACATGTATATTATGCTGATGATTGTGCTCAATTTTTGAATATCTCAAATTAAATATTCTTATATTCTTAGGATGCTGTATTTTTAGGGCAGGTTTTTATTTATTATGTTTATTGTTGGCAGATGCTGGAAAGCTTAAAAAGAGATTTGTGGAAATTTCCTTTTCAAATATGCTCTTCAATATGGTAAAACAATCAAATAATGCTTTATTTGAGACAAAAGATGCAGAGAATCCAATCGATAATGCATTTTGCTTGCCTAAAAGTTATGCTTACCAAATGAACTTGACACAAGTGTGATGCATTCCACAAATGGAGACTTTCTGCTATACCAGAATCAATTTAACAGCGATAGCCAGATATTTCACATGCTCTGCAAGTTTAGAATGATACTCAAGGCAGATGCAGCCATGGCCTGTCCCCTGGAAGATGATTGTTTACACCCAAGAGCAATTCCTGGAATGTAACAGGAAGCGGCACATGACCACAAGGCAGGCGGAGCTGGGTATTTCTCCAGGCTTCCTGTTGGAGGAGTAAGTGTTTTTCATTCCCCTCCAGGCACAAAAGAAAGTCATTCTGAAAACCATACAGAAGAAGATACTAATTTAACACATATATGACTTTTTCTACATATATGATTATTTGCCGAATGATCTCCAAATAACTATGACAACAGGAGTTGGAAACCTAAACAAAGCTTTAGAAAGCAAGAGCAGTCCAGATGTTGGGGTCCAGGATATTATATAATTACACTGAAATTCAATATTAGGTGAATTTTTAGGCCCACAACCATTTATAGAAGCCTTTAAATTTAATTCAACACATTTTTCACATATTTTCTGTTTTCACGATGTTTTTGTCTACTGTTTTCATGCCACTGGATTGAAAGATTATGATGATTTTTCTATCAAACACAGTACTCTATGTGTATGTAGCACTGCATATATGGGTAAAACTGTCATAGGCTACCATCAAGATGTTTTCTATTTAGTTCATTTTATCCTTAAGGCAAGTGGGTAATATGTTTTTTTTTTTAAATGAACCTAAGTGCACACAAACTTAGTTTACTTAAAAATAGAAACAGTCACAAAACCAGAAAGTAATAAATGCCTTTTTGGAGGCCCAATTTTATTTAATTTTATCTTTTTATTTTGAGATTTTCAGAGTATGAGCATTTGCTAATTTTTGAATTGGGAATTTATGTAGAAATATAATCACTCTCATCATCAAACTTATGTATCTAGATAAATATCCTGGAAACAACCCCAGTGTCCATATGAGAATGGGGGACTGACAATACAAAGCCAACAGGAAACTTTGGGTAGTCACACATATATTAATTGTCTTGTTTGTGTGATGGTTTCGCAGGGATACATATGTCAAAACTTGTCACATCGAACACTTCAAAAAATGCAGTCTATTTTATGCAATTTTACTTTAATAGAGCTGTTTAAAACTAAAAAAAAAACCCAAACATTTTCTTTAAATTGTGCTTTAAAAATTTTTATTCAAAAATAAAGCCTTTATCCAAATAATTTCCACAGTCTCACAAGTGAGACTAGGTAAGGTCCTAATAAATGCTGAATAAAATACAAGAGCCACCTCAAAGAAGCAAATGATCAATTTCCAAATGAATGATAATAAAGCCAGGAAAAAAAAAAAAAACACAAATCAGATTGGTAACACCTCTCTGTCTGGGAAGGCATCGACTTCAATCTTCATTCATTTGCTAAAACAAAATACTTGGGCATCCTTCTAGATCCTGGACTTATTCTCTTTCTTGCTCTTTCATTCAACTAGTTACAGTTTATTTTGTCTCCCTGTACTGTATATATTGTAAAAGCATCTTATTTTTTTATGTTTTCTCTGACTCATCATCCACTGCTTTGGTCAGATCCTCACCATTTCCCATATGCAAGTAATTCTAAGTATGTCTCTACAACCAGTTTTCTTCCCCTTCAATCTATGCTCCATACAACAAAAGAGAGCAGTTACTTACAGCAGCCAGAGAAAGAAGCACCTTCTCAAACTGGAGAGGTTTGACAAATGACAAATCTGTGGCCTTTGGCAAAGTAACACAGCACTGCTGAGCCATGGCCTAGAGGGAAACAGGGAAATAGATACTGACCTTTATTCCTCTTCCCCTTTAGGCTCCGGCCATGACTTTTCATTGGTTAAATCCAAAAGGAAAAGCTAGGGAGCTCTGTGGATGTGATGCATAATGGTTGGCCTTCGAGGGCACAGAGCAGAGTTGAAAAGAAAATGAGTGGATCTGGAGAGACAAATGGAAAATATATTAACATGTCCTCCTAAACATAAGACTGATCATATCATTCCCTTAAGAATATAGGAATATGTGTGTGTGTTGGGGGTCATTGTCTTTATTAGCATGGCTTTTATGAAAGGGTATGCTTTTAAAGTACTATTCATATTTTAGTGAAAAGGAAAAGTCAGATTTTTAAAAAAGATTTCATTTATTTATTTGACACAGAGAGAGAGCACAAGCAGGAAAAGTCACAGGCAGAAGGAGAGGGAGAAGCAGGCTCCCCTGAGCAGGGAGGATGATTCCAGGACTCTGGGATCATGACCTGAGCCAAAGGCAGATGCTTAACTGACTGAGCCACCCAAGCATACTATATTTTTTCTTTCATAAGTAAACACAATAATTTTAATTGTAAACTTCAACAAAATTAATGGCTTTAGCTCTGATTTTGATAGTTGATTCTTTTTTAAAATTTATCTCCAAACCAGAACTCCAGAACTTAGGGTATGTATTCACATATTGACTAGAGGAACACTAAGTTATGACCTTTTTTAACTGGAGTATAAATGACATATAGTATCCTACTACTTTCACGGGCACATCATAGTGATTCAATATTTCTATGTACTGCCAAGTGGTCTCCATGATAAGTCTAGTTACCATCTGTCACCATACAAAATTTTTAAATGTAAATTGGTTCAGTTGCAATGACAGCATGGACTCATCTCAAAAATTAAAAATAGTTAGGGTTCCTGGGTGCCTCAGTCAGCTAAGTGTCTGACTCTTGATTTCAGCTCAAGGATCTCAGAGCCATGAGATTGTTATGATCTCAGAGTCATGAGATTGAGCCCCTGTTGGGCTCTGTGCTGGGCACAGAGCCTAGTTGGGATTCTCTCTCTCCCTCTCTCTACACCACCCCTCCTGTGCGCTCCCTCCCTCTCTCTCTCCCTCTCAAAAAAAAATTTCAAAAAAATGCAAAATAAAACTACCATACCATTCAGAAATTTAACTTTTGTATATTTATCCAAAGAAAATGAAAACACCGGGATCCCTGGGTGGCGCAGCGGTTTGGCGCCTGCCTTTGGCCCAGGGCGCGATCCTGGAGACCCGGGATCGAATCCCAGGTTGGGCTTCTGGTGCATGGAGCCTGCTTCTCCCTCTGCCTGTGTCTCTGCCTCTCTCTCTCTCTCTGTGTGACTATCATAAATAAATAAAAATTTAAAAAAAAGAAAATGAAAACACCAATTTGAAGAGTTATATACATCCCTAATATTCACTGCAGCAATATTTACAATAGCCAAGATATGGAATCAATCTAAATGTCTATGGATAGATTAATGGATAAAGAAGATGTAAAAATATACCATGGAATATTACTCAGCCATAAAAAAGAATGAAATGCTGCCATTTGTGACAACACAGATGGACTAAGTTATGATTTTAAAACTATTCTAATCAGATAAGATAATTAAGTAATCACCTATAAAGTAGAAGAAAATCCCCATATTTTTTCAGGGGTAGATTTGGAGTTTGAATTGCTTGTATTGTCCATTCACTAATTCCTATCCTAGTAATTATTTTTTAATGAAATTATTTTCTTACTTAAGTATGATATTCCACTCTCAAAAAATATATATGGTAGCTGAAAACATTAAGACACCCATAAAGGACAACATCTTAAAAAATTACAAAATAGAAAATAAAAATAAAATAAGTATATAGTTATTTTTACAAGTCCTCAATAACCAGTTTGCATAAACTATTGGCAAAAAATGAAAAAAAAATCCAATTGTTTAACGGATTTAAATTTTTTTTAAATAAACTTTTACCTCAAGCTTGTTTGTCATGTTAAAATAACTGTTGAGACACATAGATCAATGGAACAGAATAGAGAACCCAGAAGTGGGCCCTCAACTTTATGGTCAACTAATATTCGATAAAGGAGGAAAGACGATCCACTGGAAGAAAGACAGTCTCTTCAATAAATGGTGCTGGGAAAATTGGACATCCACATGCAGAAGAATGAAACTAGACCACTCTCTTGCACCATACACAAAGATAAACTCAAAATGGATGAAAGATCTAAATGTGAGACAAGATTCCATCAAAATCCTAGAGGAGAACACAGGCAACACCCTTTTTGAACTCAGCCACAGTAACTTCTTGCAAGATACATCCACGAAAGCAAAAGAAACAAAAGCAAAAATGAACTATTGGGACTTCATCAAGGTAAGAAGCTTTTGCACAGCAAAGGATACAGTCAACAAAACTAAAAGACAACCTACAGAATGGGAGAAGATATTTGCAAATAACATATCAGATAAAGGGCTAGTTTCCAAAATCTATAAAGAACTTATTAAACTCAACAGCAAAGAAACAAACAATCCAATCATGAAATGGGCAAAAGACATGAAGAGAAATCTCACAGAGGAAGACATAGACATGGCCAACATGCACATGAGAAAATGCTCTGCATCACTTGCCATCAGGGAAATACAAATCAAAACCACAATGAGATACCACCTCACACCAGTGAGAATGGGGAAAATTAACAAGGCAGGAAACAACAAATGTTGGAGAGGATGTGGAGAAAAGGGAACCCTCTTACACTGTTGGTGGGAATGTGAACTGGTGCAGCCACTCTGGAAAACTGTGTGGAGGTTCCTCAAAGAATTAAAAATAGACCTGCCCTACGACCCAGCAATTGCACTGTTAGGGATTTACCCCAAAGATTCAGATGCAATGAAACGCCGGGACACCTGCACCCCGATGTTTCTAGCAGCCATGTCCACAATAGCCAAACTGTGGAAGGAGCCTCGGTGTCCATCGAAAGATGAATGGATAAAGAAGATGTGGTTTATGTATACAATGGAATATTCCTCAGCCATTAGAAACGACAAATACCCACGATTTGCTTCAACGTGGATGGAACTGGAGGGTATTATGCTGAGTGAAGTAAGTCAATCGGAGAAGGACAAACAGTGTATGTTCTCATTCATTTGGGGAATATGAATAATAGTGAAAGGGAATATAAGGGAAAGGAGAAGAAATGTGTGGGAAATATCAGAAAGGGAGACAGAACATAAAGACTCCTAACTCTGGGAAACGAACTAGGGGTGGTGGAAGGGGAGGAGGGCGGGGGGTGGGGGTGAATGGGTGATGGGCACTGAGGGGGACACTTGACGGGATGAGCACTGGGTGTTATTCTGTATGTTGGTAAATTGAACACCAATAAAATTAATTTATTAATAAAATAAAATAAATAAAATAAAATAACTGTTGAATAAAATAAAATAAAATAAAATAATAAAATAAAGTAACTGTTGATTTGAGCATTTCTGTGTCATGAACATTAATGTATCTAGAGAAAAGAATGGCTGGCATGTTAGAATGTGAATAATGCAGGAATCTGGAATTGCCTATCCTTCCAGTCTGAGAGTCATAAGGAAAAATAGAACTCATGGTTTTGAATTCAGACTAACTGCCTCAGAAATCCTTGCAAAAAGAACTTTTAAGGGGCCTGAACAATCTAATGAATTTCTAAGGAAATCATATCTAGCAAGCAATTCTTAAAATTGATCACAAATTATCTCTGATTTATTTAGGTCCATTCTCCACTATAATTACTTTTTTGAAGATTACCCCAAGCTTAAAAATAATCTGTCCTGCATCTCCATGAACAGTGGTTCTTGGATGTGCTGTCTTTTCTCATGTTTCTTGCTCTTTCCCCCTCTCTGGACTTCCCTATTTTTCTCAAATGAACAAAACCTGTTCTCTTAGTTACCTTGACTTGAAATTTTTCCTTAATGTCTTTTTCTACATCTTCTTCAAATCCAATAATTTAAAAGAAAATGACAATTATTTTTCCTGTCATTGACACCTCAGTTTAATTCCCACTGTCATTATCTTGGTCCCAAAACTCATTACTTCATAGCAAGACTATTTTAATAACTTCTTAGCTTGATCTTGTTTCTGGCATCTCCAAATATTTTTTATATACCCCTGCTTTCTTTACTCATTTACTCAGTTTACTTTTCCTACTTGAAATTCACAAGATTTCCCCATAGCCAACAAAATAAATGTAAAATCCCCTAGTCTATCATCGAAGACCGTTAACTTCTGATTCCGATCTACTAAGTTATCCTCATTGACTTCACAGATATTTTTGAGAGTTACTTTATGCCAGGGACTGTGCTGGGAATTGCACATAAAGATGACTAAGCTAAGGTCCTTTGTCTTAACAAGCTCATAGTGCTTCTCAGTAAGAGGACATCAGCCGGTAATGGTTTCCAGATATTCACAATTCTAGGGGCTATTTTTTTATCCAATAAAAGGTTGGCTACTCATTTCCTCCATGAAGACTTCTTTAATAATTCAGGTCATTTTGGTTTCTTCTTCTTCTGAACTTTTAGCTCATGGTGTTTGTAATAATAACCTGGACAATGTGTTCCTCCCCACTTCTAGCTGAATTAGTTATTTGACCTTATACCATTATGTAGGCTTAAGGTATACAAGATAATCCTTTGATACATGTATATACTGCAGAATGACTCAATAAGGTTGGTAACAAGAAGATAGTTAATTAAGACCTCCAATCTCTTTACATAATTATAATATTTTTTGTGCGTGGGGAGAATATTTAAGATATACTCTCTTAGCAACTTTCAACTAAGTAATAACATTACTGTTAACTAGAGTCATCTTACTGAATATTAGATCCCCAGAACTTATTCATCTTATGAATGAATGGGGATATCCTTTGTACTCTCTAGCCAACATTTCTCCATACCCCCCACCCTGGCAATTGGCACTTTACTCCATGTCTCTATGAGTTTGTCTAATTTTTTTTAATTCCAAATGCAAGTGAGATTATACAGATTTATTTTTATCTGTCTGACTTAATTCATTCAGCATAATGCTTTCAGGGTCCATTCATCTTCTTGCAAATGATAGGATTTCATTTTTCTCATGGCTGAATAATATTCCATTCTCTTTCTACATATCACATTTTCTTTATTCATGCACTGATGGACATTGAGATTATGTCTATATTTTGGTTACTATGAATAATGCTGCAAAGAACAGGGGGATGCAGCTATCTCTTCCAGATAGCAATTTCATTTCTTTTGGGCATATACCCAGACTGTTGTCCATCTGTGTATTTTCTCTGGATAAAAATATATATTCATGTCCTCTGCCCATTTTTAATTGTATGATGATGATGATTTGCTATGGAGTTGTGTGATTCCTTTATATATTTTGGATATTTGCCCCTTAACTGATACTTTGCAAGTACTTCCTCCATTCTGTAGGCTGCTGCCTCATTCTGTTGACTTTTTGTTGTTGTACAGAAGCTTTTTAGTTTGACGTAGACTCACTTTTTAAATTTTTGCTCTTGTTGCTTGTGCTTTTGGTGTCATATGCAAAACCTGAATGTGACATTGCGACATATTGTCTACTTCTGCAAAAAGATTTTTTAAAAACCCAATAAACTAATTGACACCTGCAGATTTAGCTCTGGAGACACAAATGGGAGTCTTTTGCCAGGTCTCCGTATGAACTGGACTAGATTATAGCTGAAGTCATTACAGCTGAGTATAGGGCCTCTAAAGAGTTCTGGGAATGCAGACAAGAGTGTCTTGTATTGGGTTTCTGGGCTGGCAGGTCTGCTAGTAAACTGTGTGACTCTGATAAGGTTGGATGGTCCTTCAGGATCTCTCGGGGTGCAAATGGAAATGTCTCCCACTGGGACCATGGAGAGGTCCAGGATTACTGGCAGATCATGGCTGTGAGGAGGTTTGACCCATGTCTAGGGCCCTTTAAGTTTCTCCAGGATCAGAGATAATGTCTCCTGGATGGCATCTGTGCCAGCAAGACCATTCACGTACCATGGCTGAGATGAGAACCCTTTCAGAGTCTGTAGTCTCTCCAAGTTTGGCAGATTTACCTCCAGGGGTTCTCAGACCATGGCCGACAGGGGCTGGAGCTAGTTCATGGGTTACTTCAGGGATCCACAGCTGGACCAAGTTCTGAATGCCTATTGCCCAATGCATGGGTGGGTGTGACTTCTCCCAGAGCCCTTGGTGTATGATGCTGGTGACGGGATCAAGCTAAATGGGGCTGTAACTCAGGCCTCAGTGATACAGAGCTGTTAGCAGGACTGTAACTGGGACCAAGGGCAGGGAGGTGCCTTCTGCATGCTCCCTGTGCTGGCCGTACTATTCATAGACTCTGGCTGTGATTGGCTAGAGCCAGTTACTGGGCCCTTTCAGCACCTGCAGTCTGAGTTTAGGAGGCTCTAAGTTGTAATGAAGAGGTGGGTGCTACTGACTCTAATGGTTAGAGGTCAGGGATGTTCTAAGTTGCTCTGGACAGCTTTCACAATAAAGAATTATCTGGCCCAAATGCCTATACTGCCTAGGTTGAGAAACACTGATCTGGATAATTTTTTATCTATGCATATAGGCCTTTTCTTCAATTATGAAGTGATGAGGTCACAGCCAGACACAGAGAAGAGGTGATGGGAAGATGAAGGCAGAAACTGGAGTGATGTAGCCACAAGCCAAGGAATCTGAGGAATGCCAACAGACACCAGAAGCTTGGAGGCAAGGAAGTATTCTCCCCTAGAGTCTCCAGAGGGAGTGCAGCCTGCTTATGCCTGGATTTCAGACTTCTAGCCGTTAGAACTATGATAGAACACGTTTATTATATTTTACGCCATTAAGTGTATGGTGATTTGTTATAGCAGGCGTCTGTAAACTACACACATGCCCGGTACAATGCTTTACCCATAGTAGGCAATTAATACATACTTCATATTTATGATGAAAACTGCCTTGCTTCTTCGTAGAAACTTGATTAAGCCTCCTTACAAAATCTAATCAAATACATATTCTTATACCTCCATATTACTTCCCTCAATACTATGATGTATCCCTAAACTATAAGACATATTAGCCCACAAATTAATAGAATACTGCCTAAGGGAGAGGCCACACAATTTGATGATCAGATGTTGATATAATGAATTCGCTCATGTATGTACTCATTAATTTATTTCAAATGTACTCCATACAGATGTATCCTACTATAGTTTCTCCTATTGGACTTCTTAGCTATAAAATGGGATGTTATAATTTGAAAGCTAAGTTGTAGTTAATGTAGTTTGTAGCAACATCAGCTTTAATCTCTAGATGGCACTATGTTATAAGGAATCAACCTAAGATCTGCTACTACAATTTTCATATAACTGTTTCTGGAAATAAAGAATATTTTCCTGCAAAAATCTTCCAAGAAATTTTATGCAGCACTATGAAAGTTCTATTTCACTAAATATGGATAGGATTCTAATTTTCATATTACTGTGATAAAGAAAGATAACAGAAGAATTGAGCTAAAACATTCTTGCTAACAGTAAGGAATATATCAGAAAAATTTATTTTCATTTAAGTTTTTGATTATTCTGCATACATTGTGTTGGGGAATATATAAACAACAAATGATATAGCTCTGGTTTCTCATATGAGAGTGTCCACATACCTTGGGATAATCCTTTGATAGTTATAGGTAAAGATTAATAATTCACTCTTCATTTTATCTTAAAATATAAACAAGAGAATATTTATTTTTTATCCTCATTACTGATATTTCACCTTCAATCTGAGATAAGACAAAGCACTTGTATTATCTTTTTTACATTCTTAACCTTTCTTTTGAAAAAAAATATATTGCATATGTGGGAAACTCATTTAGCCAATAAAATAATGTTATTCCTTGTCTTCTTCACTTTCAAAGCATTTTGAACCACTCCTAAGGTACTTTTTTCGTTGCTTGATTTGTATTTAATTATTTGCATACAGACCCACCTTATGTACAAAATTATACACTCCTAGGGGAATGGTATATTGACTTATTTACCTTTATGTGAATGATATATTCTTGGTAACTGTCTATTGCATTAAATGGATTTGGTAGTGCATTATGATGATTCAAAGGAAAAAACTAGCTTATTTGGGAGTTGTTCTTTTTAATCCTTTTTTTTTCTTTAAAAAAATCCAAAGGTCTTTGATCTGAAGCATAAAGTGAGATTAGTAAATAAAAACATAAAATTTTCTTCATCAGGGCAATAATTTGGGGATTAAATTAGTTATTAAGTAAAATTTGAGGACATTAAAAACCAGTTTGTTTGAATTTTTTCCATTTTCTTTATACAAATAGAAAATCAATCTTTGTCATCACCCCAACCTAATTCCAATCCTTAATTTATACTTTTTCCTCAGGTCTCAGTTTACCTGCTAATTCTTACAGGTTTAATTCCTTGCTCTTTAGAGAAATTTTGTCCTTCGTGTTCCTAAAGCACACTGCCCTTCCCATATAGGAAGGGTACATATTTTGGAACTTTGTTGCTTATTTTTTTTGTCTATGTGTTTATTATTCTTTAAATTTCAAAAGGACAAGAACCATGTGTATCTTATTTACCCTTATATAACCAGCACCTGGCACAGAGACTGTTGCATCATGACCACATGGTGTTTACTGTGAAGATAAGAGCTGAATAAATGATTTAAGGGTGAAAGGGAAACATTTATATCATTTACTTTGCAAATATGTTGGGATATTTATTAGACATCAAAAACTATGCTAAACACAAGAGAGGGAACATGACAGACAAACCCTCTGCCTCTATGGAGTTTCCATTTTAGGGTGGTCAATACGTAAGTAAACAAGTGAATAGAAAATAAAAGATAAGTAAAAACTAGCCAAGAATACTAATAAATTAGTATATAATTGATAAAAGTGACAGGCTTCAAAAGAGTTCCAGGAAGGCCTTTCTGAGGAGATAAAAGCTAAGGTGAAGTGGGAGAAGTTTCTGTGGATTTTTTTTTTTTTTTGAGGCAGAACATTTCCTTCAGAGGACAGGTAATGCAAAGATCATGAATCAGAAGTTTGCTTGGTGTGTTCCAGGAACACAAATGGAGTGAGTGAATGATAGATGCAGAATGTGATTGAAAACGTGGCTGGAAAGGAAATCTGATGTCAAATCATAAAGGACCTTGTATAACGCAACGAGGACTTCAGATTTCATTTGTGAAGCTAATCACATGAACCACTTGAATCTGGGTCTAGGGGTCAGCGGGAAAAGTCAGAACAAAGTGGGAGAGCAACTGGATATAAGGGAGATTCTCTATGCCTGTCTTTGAAGATGAAAGAAGCCACATGGCTTGAAAAGTGTGTAGCCTCTGGGAGCAGACACTGGCCCTAGGTGGCCATCAGGAGTTGAGAGTGATCCTTGGCTGACAGCCAGTATGGAAATGTGGACCTCAGTCCCATTATCTCAAGGACTTGAATTCTCCAAGAATCTTTAATGAGCATGGAAGTGGGTATTCCTCAAAGTTTCCAGATTCAAGGGGTCAGAGTCTGGATTGGAGCCCTGTGAGACTCTGAGCAGAGACCTCAGTCATGCCTTGGCCAAACTTTGACCTGCAGAATTTTGAACTAATACATGTGTATTATTTTTTTGCATTTGTGGTAGTTTGTCACACAGCAAGAAAAAACAATACCTCCAAAGTTTTTGTGATGATCAAGTACCCAGTATTCCTAATTGATTATATAGCGGCAAATATTAAAGGTCCTTAGCAAGTTCAAATATTCTAGAGGTCCCTGGTGTAGACCCTAAAGATGAAACTAAAGGGCAGTTCGTGCAGTGGATGGAAGGTATTTAGGGTATACAGAGCCAAAAGTAATTTTTTTTTTTTTGAGAAAGAGAAAGCACATGCAGGGCATGGAGAAGGCATGGGGTGGGGAGCAGAGACAGGGAGAGAGAATCTTAAGCAGGCTCCATGACCAGCCTGACATGGGGCTCTATCTCACCACCCTGAGATCACATGACCTGAGCCAAAATCAAGAGTTGGCCGCTTAACTGATGGAGTCACCCAGGCGCCACCAAAAGTAGACTTTTATTAATTTTGTCTCACACTGGCTTTACCCTTAATATAGTTTTATTCTAAGTTGATTCTAATATCAAAACACCTAAGTTCAAAATAATGGCTTTACATTTGATTCAGTACTCCTACAAGTCACCGAGTCTGATTGCTAATGTGTCCTACCTTCCTATTTCCTTTGGTAGTCCCTTATTCCAGCACTACCTGGTAGTCCCTTATTCCAGCACTACATCCTCCAGTAATTGGTTGATATTGAAAACATTTACTTGGCTATTTCCAAGCCCACTTCTGTGTATTACCTCCAGACTCATCTTGCCAAAATCTTTCTTCCTTCATGCTCCTCCTTCACTCATAGCTTCTTTCCACAGGATTCTGTCTTGCCAAGACCTTTGAGCTGCAGTGGTCTCTTGGCGTTTCTCATTTTATGCACAAGGAAACTGAAGCCAGAGAGGTACACTAACTTATTTGACATCAGAGCAAGCAAGGGGCAAAGTGAAGCCTGCAACAAGATCTCTTGATTAAGTTAGTGCTTTTCCCATGATACTTTTCAGACTTCTCAGAATGACTTCAGGGCTTCATTTTTATTTGCAACCTTACCTCTCTTGCCTTTACCCTCTTTGCTCCTCATCATGAATCATCCACTCCAGACAGACCCATTTCCCAACTGTCCTGTGAATGTATGACTCACCTTATTCTACCTACTGGATGCTCTCCCTTTTCCCTTTGCCTTTCACAATTATGGTGTTTGTGTGTACTGGTCACTCTACCTCACACAGATGTCTCCTTTTTCCAATCTGTGTTTGTGTGTACTGGTCACTCTACCTCACACAGATGACTCCTTTCTCCAATCTCAGCATTTTCTGTTTTTTTTTTTTAATTTATTTACGAGAGAGAGAGAGAGAGAGAGGCAGAGACCTAGGCAGAGGGAGAAGCAGGCTCCCTGCAGGGATCCCAATGTGGACTTGATCCCCAGACCCGGGATCATGCCCTGAGCTGAAGGCAGACGTTTAACCACTGAGCCACCCAGGTGTCCCAAGCATCTTCTTTTTGGATCAGTCATTCATACATACAGCTTACAAACCACCTTATTTGGTGGTAGATGTTTCATGGATGGCTGTCTTATCTTTTCAAGAAGATTATACATTCCCAGATGATACTTACGGTTTCTCTTTCATGTGTAGCCAGCTCTGCATTCAGCATAAATAAGTAATAGACTGAACAAAATTCGTCTTAGTCTTCTTCTGTACTGTTTGCATTTTAAATCAACTAATATTTATTGAGGGTTCTTGGGTATTAGATGGGGGAATGAAAGATGAGGTAGGCTAACTGTTCTCAAATGAGCTCACATTCTAATGGGGAATTTGGGCAAGTGAAGTACTCTGAAGTAATATGATAAATATATTGCACAGCAAGTTTGGAGGTAATACTACTCCTACGAATCCAATGATTAAAGAATATGAGGTCTCTCGGTTGGTTTTGATCTTGGCATGGTTTTTTCTACTATGAGGCTGTTGGTTCATACAGGGATTTTATTATGATACATGTTACATTAGTTCTCTGCTGCAGCCAGTTGAACACACTACAATAACTGCAAAACACTGCAGCAAAGCCACATTTTGCTATAGCATGGATCCAATTATTCTGGGTAAATAACTTATCTGATTAGATGCCTTATTGTATTTTCATTTGAAAAGTGCTCTGATCCAGAGCCAGTTAATTAAAAATCTATTTCAACCTGTTTTTTTTTAATTTCAAACAAATACGCCCTTATCTTATTGTGAACATTTTAAAGTTTAGAATATTGGCCCTTCCGAAACATGTTGTAACTTAATTATAATAAATTCTGCAGCTTGACAATAGCTACAAATGAAAACAAATCTTCTCCACATAATGCTTTCTAAAAAGGCAAAAAAGAGAAAGGCTGAAAAGTCCAGTTGACAAATTGCAATTGGTCTGTGCTAGGGTACTTCAGTACATCATTCAGTATCACTGGAATGTAAAGGACCTTTGTTAGGCTTTAAAAATTGAGGACTTGGATTCCTACCCAGTTGTAATAACACAGTGTAGCATTGTTAGTTCTGATTCAAGTGCAACTGATCAAAAGGTTATTGAATATTCCTTGCCTCTCTGCCAACTCTGAATGTCTTCTCCCTGACTGGAATATTTGGATCCTGTTGTTCATTAACGCTTATCTTACATTCCATTCACTATCATTATCTACCTTTCTCAGTAATTAGCTAATTACATTTCAAGATAATTAGTTTAATGAAAGTGTGGGAAGTATGCAGGGAGAATCTAAGTGATATTGTCAAGACTTCTACCTGTAGATTAAGTAAAAAATCAGAAACACAAGAAAATTAAAAAGAAGGAGCACTTAAAATACTATGTATGTGTGTTTCACTGAAATACTTGAAGTAAGTGCTAGTCTCCATTTAGGTTCCATTGCTCCTTAGGGGTATATAATGGTATTTGGGGTGTTAGGAATTTGAATGATTCTTTTAAGCCTATGGTGGCTTTTTTGATCAGTACAGATGCAATGTTTGTTGCTGCTTGTTTTGTTTGTGAGTTTCTCAAATACAAATAAAGAAATATGGAGAAATTTAGAGAAACAAAGTGAAATAATGTTATATTAGTCTATTAATAGAGGGAATATAGCCATACTGGTAGTATTTCTCCATTTTAAGAAATGAGCAAACAATTAAGTTGAACCTAAATGCTTATATATTCAATTATCTAGTGATCCATGTATGTATGCATGGATGAATTTATGGCTATGTATGTATGTTTGTATTGAACAAGGCACTTTGCTAAATGCTGTAGGGGAAAAAATAAATATATTAAAAGTACTTTTTCCCTTTGAAGAGGTTATTATCTCTTTAATGGCAGCCATAAGAATGCACATCTCACTCTTTCAAAAACAGGGAGCATAACTGACCAACGACTTCTGCTGTTGAGCTCTGAAGTTCATCACTGATAGGTTGCCTTGAACCCATGCTTCCTAGAGGCTGCTCCCAGCCAATGGCCGAGTACAGCCAACATACTGAGGAAAGCGGATCCTCGGAGACATGGGACTCCTACGGTCCATTCTGCCCCCTGAGAACCACAGAACTTCCTCTGACAGCAAGGCAATCTAGGATGCTCCCACCCAACCTTTCCTCCTGTTCTCCTACAGCCTTGCTTTGCATATGGATGGTTCTCCCAACCTTCTCCAGCTTGCAAAATACAAGAAATACAAAATAAGAGGCAACAAACAGTACAGTTGAAGAGGTCACAAAAAAGAGGTCCCTTGCCTCAAGTAAAGGAAGACTGATATAGAAATTAGGATGCATAATATATTTGAATATAATAAGCATTCTAGTTGAGTGGAGTATAGAAGAATTGAATGAGGATAGGTTTGAAAGTTTTAATGAAATTAAATTATAGAAGACCTTGAATATTATGCTGAAGAATTTGGCTTGTCTTTTTCATCTAAAGTCCTTCCCCTGAAAATGTGAGAGCAGAGACAGTTCACAGATTTGGAAATGCTGAACACCAGCTTGTGTTTTCTCTTTCAGGCTCTCAGTAAAAAGGCATGACTAATATCTGGTGGAGTTCAGCAGCCCAAGCCCAAAAGGAAAGCTATGAAGAGCAATGGGACTGGACCGGGATTTAGGATTCTAACACCTTGATAGTTTTCTTTGTGAGCTAAAGTATTCCACACATACATGCAACAAAGACTGCTTTTGAGACTTGGGTCTTAGTTCTATATCAACGACAAGCTAATTGGCTTATTTTCTTTCTTCTAGAAACTGGGTTACAATGGGCAGTGTATGGGCCAGAGTTGAGAGGTTTTGTTTGGCAATGATGGAGATAAAAAGAAACCAGAAATGTAAAGTCAAAATCCAAATTTATGACTATTTTTTAATAATCAGTTTATTAGACTAGATTAGTATTCCTGTGTGACTACACAGCTGGAGTTGAGTAACAATGACTTTAGTTAGATAGGGCCAAGGTTTTCAGTATGCCACAATTCCCACTCCATCCTACAGTCTAACATTTGGTTCACACTATTCATCTATAGTCCTGATTAGTGTTTGAAGCCTTTTGAGCTTGTGACCTCATCTACATTTAAGCCTTATTTCTTTGCCACACTGGTGTTGAAAACCCAACCATAGCCACATGGGCAGCATGTTTTTGCTTTTGGGCAATAGCTCTGTGATTATAAATTAAAACAGCTGAAGTGAATTGGATCCCAGGGAACTTTGGTGATAATCTTCTTGTTTGACCAAGACATACAAAGGGCACAATTTTCTACCAAGCACCAAGAGGGTTACTTTGTCAACAGAGGCAACTGATCTTCTGTGCAATCAGCGTTGAGGCCAATTGTACAGTCTCACTCCAAAGAACAATTCAAGTCCTGTTTTCCTCCACAGCGAAGAGGAAGATCAGGGTTTTTTTGAGGACATGTGTAATGTAAAGTTCTCTACAATATATTACCATGCTATATGAGCTTTTGCCTAGGTTATATATTACTTGCATAATCTTTCTTTGAAGATCCATTTATTGAAAGGCCACAGGAATCACTCAGTCTGTGTCCTAGGTGATGAGGTTTACACTTGATTTCCCTGGTCATTGTTTCTACCTTACGGCCTCACTGATGGTATCAGTAAACTTTTTTTGTTAAGTGCCAAATAATAAGTATTTCTAGCTTCATGCACCAGGTGCTTTTTGTCACAAGTATCCAACTGGGCTGTTCTTGTGAAAGCAGCCATTGGTATTATTTAAACAAAGGGGCATGACTGTGTTCCAATAAAATTTTATTAACAAAAATAAGTGGTGGGTAGGATATGGCTAACAAGTATAGTTTGCTGACCCTGCCCTAGGGCATAAGGAAAAGGATACACTTACCACAGCCCTCCATGCCACAGCTAAGTTTGTCAAGGATTTAGGGAAGCTACCACTTTTCATATTCTAGATTTCCTTCCTTCTGTTTAAAATGGAAGCTTCTCGGGGATCCCTGGGTGGCGCAGCGGTTTGGCGCCTGCCTTTGGCCCAGGGCGCGATCCTGGGGACCCGGGATCGAATCCCACATCGGGCTCCCGGTGCATGGAGCCTGCTTCTCCCTCTGCCTGTGTCTCTGCCTCTCTCTCTCTCTGTGACTATCATAAATAAATTAATTAAAAAAATAAAATGGAAGCTTCTCCATATTTTTACATTCAGCTTCCGAGAAAACTCTGCTTTTCCCCTCCCCAGCTCACTCATCAAACTTTCCACCAGTTTTGTCCTTCTCAAGTCTCCATAGGTTTTTGGTGTTACTCCTGAGCATACCCACCTTGATAGCCCATGCAAGTGGATGGAACATGCAGAGCATGGTCTCAGTTCACTGATCTTTCTATGTCCAAAGAACCCAGCTTCACTTCAGCTACCCACCCCTCTTGGTACTCCTTATCGTCTCCCCTGACATTTCTATGCCTGTTATTTCCAAATTTATCCCTGCAGTCCTGACAAGAGTTTCAACTTGTTTGTCCTACTGCAAACTGATACCCATTTAGAGACCTAACAAACGACACACACTTAATATTGCCAAAGCTGAATTTATTATTTCTGTCCTTAAACCTGTTCCTACTTTGTCCTCCATCCTCAGAAAAGGATCCTATTTTATCCTCAGTCCCAAGCCTGTATTCTATTTTGCTTGTTGCCCACATCCAAGCCATCAAAACATATTCTAAATCTCACCTTCTTTTTATTAGCTTTTAGCCTATTCTACCTCCTGGAAAGATAGAATTCTCCTTGAATCAGTGGAGATGACAACCACCTCATTTCCCCCTCCCTAACTCTTGCTGTTCACAGTCTACACAGAGCAGCAATAACCAACCTTTAAAGCATAAACAGATCACTCCTGTCCTTTAATCTTTTGAAATAAAATTAAGAGCCAACTCCTTATCTATTTCTGTTAAGCTGTACATGATGTGGCTTATATTGCTTGGATTTTACTTACCATAGTGTTGCCGGCCTTCTTACCATTCCAAGCTCATTCTCACCTTAGTATAGTTGTGTTTGCTCTCACTTTCTGGATTGCTCTTTCCTTTCATGTATTAAAACTGAATGTTTCTTACCCAACTTTCAATTTAAATGGTGTCTCAGACTCCCTGACTATCTAGTATAAATAAACTACCTTGTCACTTTGCAACATTTCACCACATTTTAATTCATTATCATGGCTTTTTTGTTTATTTGTTTACTTTATGGCTCCTCCAGCAGAGTATAAGCTTCTAGGGAGTAAGAATTGTTTGTTTATTCAATTACCTTAGTTCTTTAGTCAATTGATTGTTTTGCATATGCCCTGTCTATCAGGCACATCTAGTTGTCTGTCCTTAGTTTTTTGTTTTGTTTAATTTTATTTTTTTATTATTATTTTAAAAATATATTTATTCAAATTCAATTTGCCAACATATAGTATAACACCCAGTGCTTCTCCTTGGTTTTGATGGTAAATTATCTTGACTATTATTTCAACAAGTTTCCTGCCTATATAGCTCTGGCTGTTTTTCATCACACCAACCTGGTGGTCATCATATTCGTCATTCCTGAATGAATTAACTTTTACCCTCTCTGTGCCACTATTCTGCTCGATAAGACTTGCTGGAGAAAATTACATAACTGAGAAGACTGATACCATTATAAACTTAGAGTCATCATTTCACTTGGGCCCTCGACACTGCCTGGTAATCTTAATATATTTCCTAATCAAATTTCAAATCTCCGCCCCCTCACTCGCAGCACATGAGCTCACCCTCAGCTTCATAGAAAAAAATAAGTCCTCAGAGGCCCTCCCTCAAGTTTCCACTGCCAAAGCCACAAACCGTCCTTTCTTCCTTCCCTCTTGTCACACCAGGGGGTGTTCCTCTCCTGGATAAGCCCAAACCCTTTGTTGTTCTGGAGACTGCTCTTTGCTCCTTAGCAGGATCTTGCACAATTAGTTATTTTCTACTCCATACTTGACACTACTTGCTCTTTACTGACTCTCCTTCACTCATTATTCTTACTGGGTTGAATTTCTTTCAGTTCCTCATATCCATCAACCTTTTCTTTCTCTCTTATTCTTTTTTTTCCTCCCTCTTTTGAAATTTTTGGCATAGTCCTCTGTCTGCAACATTCCTTCTCCCTCTTGCTCTCACTCATAGCAAATCATCTGGCTAATCTGTGTTTCTTTCAGATATCAGTTGAGATGTCAGTTCTTCAAAGTGGCCTTTCCTATCCACAGCCTCTAGTAGGGCCTCTGTCATTGCTCCTATCATATTCTGATCTCCCTCCTTTCTGATATCATCATTTAAATTATTTGTTTAATATCTATATTCCTTGATCCACCTAAAGCTCCATGAGGGAAGTGACCACAAATGTCTTATGAACTACCTTATATTTGTACCTAATACATTGTTTGGCACAGCACTGGCACTCACTAATGGATATTTGTTGAATAAATGAATGAATGAATAGAAGAAAGAAAAAGAGTAAGAGGAAGAGGAAGAGAAGAAGGGATAGAGTAAGCAGAGGGAGAAAGAAGAAAGGTAGACAAAGGAAGGAGGGCATCCCAAAGAAAAGCACATCCTAAAGCCTAGAACTGATTTGGCTAAGTTATTTATTTCATACCTCCTTTCACCAGAGTTGCCCATGGCTTCCCTCTTCCATCAGGAAGGTGCTCCAGACCCATTTTCTATATGGGGAATAAGCACTCTGATAAAGGTCATCACTGCATGGCTCTATGCTGCCTCCAAACTATTGATCTCTTCCAGCCTGCTGTGTGTCGGATTCCATCACCTGCTGTTGCCCAAGAAGTCTGAGGTTGACTCAGGTTTCCTTGAGAGAGGACTTGGGGTGGAAGGAGGAAACATTGGGCTCCTCCTAGTGGTCAAAATGTACCCTTACAATGAAGTTTTAGGTGCACTTGGGCTTGGACTGGAGAGATTAGAGGTTGAAGGTTGTAGTCTGGGACAGTAATTAGGAAGATGCTACAGTGGATGAATAAGGTGATAAGAATTTAAATGAGCATGGTGAGAACTCTTTATATTGTTAGATCATGTATATACTGCTGTACACTAACACACAACTTAAAAATAACTAAATTTAGAGAGCTAATTCAAATAAATATGTTCTCAAGTGTTTCCACAGACTGATAGGCTGAGAGATTACCTAAAAAAAAAAAAAAAACTAATTTGAACATATCAGATTGGGTTAGTGAATAACAAAAATATTGTTTTGAGCAAAGAAACATTAAATATATCAGTATGCTGTTTTAATTAGTCGCTAGACCTAAAAGAAAAAAATTAAAATTTCTTATTAAGGATTCAGTTATAGAAGCTTCTTAGATAAATGCTATGTGAATTTGATTTTCCTTTTATAATCTTTACCATGTCACAAAAAGAGTAGCAGATGACATAAGCAGATGGACTTGTGTTATCTGCTACTGCTTAAAATCTTCTCTAAGCATTTTTTTGGCCATATTCATAAACATAGGATATGGTGGAACTAACTTACATCTGCTTAAGATCCTTGGTAACTTCTGTTAACATTTATTTTAGTAAGTTATAATATGGCAATGCTTTTTAAATTATGGACAGTATGCTATCCACTTTAGAAATAAGGTCTGAGGTATATTTCAATACTTTTAGATAACTCTAAGTTTGAAAAACAAAATGTGCCTTTACTTGAGTTTTCTTTTTTTAATTTTTATTTATTTCTGATAGTCACAGAGAGAGAGAGAGAGAGAGAGAGAGAGAGAGAGAGAGAGGCAGAGACACAGGCAGAGGGAGAAGCAGGCTCCATGCACCAGGAGCCCGACGTGGGATTCGATCCCGGGTCTCCAGGATCGCGCCCTGGGCCAAAGGCAGGTGCCAAACCGCTGCGCCACCCAGGGATCCCTTGAGTTTTCATATTAATGAGTATTTCTGAGAATATAATTGTTTGTAGATGATATTTTCAATTCATGGGAGTAATGGAGTCAGACATGGAAAAATTCTTGTTGTAGCTAATAATTTCTGCAGCTTTTTACAAATTTCAAAGCATTTTAGGACTATTACTTTCCTTCTTTACCTAGGCTTCCCTGTTTTAAGTAGCATGGTTTGCTACTGAGCAAAAAGCAAGCTACTCTGTCTCCACTAACTTTGTTAACTCTATCTGAGAAAAGAATGTAACCGTGTCCACTCTTTACATGATAAAAATTTGCCTGACTTTAGTTTTAAAGTAACCACAGGGAGGGGCACCAGGATGGGTCAGTCAAGTGGGCTCCCACTGATGTAGAGCTTGCTTAAAATTCTCTCTCTCTCTCTCCCCTTGTGCCCCTCCCCCGCCAATTGCCTGTGCTCTCTTAAAAAAAAAATCACTTAAAATAACCACAGGGAGGGTTCCCTGAGTGGCTCAGTCAGGTAAGTGTCTACCTTTGGCTCAGGTTATGATCTCAGGATACTGGTATCTAAGGCGAGTAAGGCTCTTCCCTCTCCCTCTGCCACTCCCCCTGCTTGTGCTCCCTCTGTCTTAAATAAATAAATAAATAAATAAATAAATAAATAAATAAATAAACTCTTTAACAAAAAATAAAAAAAAATTACCACAGGGAAACATATTGAATGTTATTCCCATACCTATAAACTGATAGGAAATATCGCACTGGATATCAAAGAATTCTTAAACAATTATGTTTAATTAAAAGTACATACTAATATTTGTATAGTTATAGTTCAGCTTGTTGTAGAAAAAAGCCAAACCTAATGAAATTCACTAGTTCAGTTGATTTTTATAGAAAATTATTATCATTATGCATTTAATAGATTTATTCTGTTGTATAGCTAAATAGTAAGAAGAAATATGCTTTCTGAAATAATGATAACTTTTTTAGGATTTTATTTATTCACTCATGAGAGACACACACACAGAGAGAGAGAGAGAGAGAGAGAGAGAGGGGCAGAGACACAGGCAGAAGAAGAAGCAGGCTCCATGCAGGAAGCCCGACGTGGGACTTGATACCAGGACTCCAGGATCATGCCCTGGACCCAAGGCAGACACTCAACCACTGAGCCACCCAGGGATCCCTAATTATAACTTTTAAATTCTGATTTGCTTACTACTTTATTATTTAGAACAAATTTTGTGATTTTTTAAAGCTGGATTTAAAAGCTAGAATTTGTAAGCCTCAAAGAAGCTCCAGGTGAGATCATTACATATAGAAAAATGTTAGTAAGGTATACATTTACTTTTCAGGCAAGTGTCCCTAAAAGACTATCTTTAAGAAGGAATCATTGAGTGAAAACAAATCCCCAAGTTATGGTCTATTTGCTAAGATTATGAGGCCAGCCCACTGATTTCAGACAGACTCCTGGTGTTCCAGAGAAGTCCATGAGAACTTCCACAGTGGGCAACCAGAGTGTCTGGGCTAAGACTTCTTACTCAAACTTCCTCCTTCTATAGATCAACTCCACTACTACAAATATAACTTATTGAGGTTTTCCCAAGATTTTTTAATTTTTGAGAGGCTTTTTCTACTGAACACAATAACCACAATACAAAGTAAAATGATAATTTCTTAATTAAAGATGTTAAAATGAAGAACTGGGTCAAATCAAATAAATCTTCCATTATTTTCTGAACATTCAGGCAGCTATTTCCATTTTAATCCTACCCAGGAATTACAGTATAGTCTCAATATCTTTTCTAGGTTTTTCTGGTATAACACATTGGTATTAGAATATTTATAACAAGCTTCTCTCCTTAATTTCTTTTCTTTAAAAATCCTCATTGCAGAATTCAACAATTTACTAACACAGAATTTGTTAGTCATGGCGTTTTCATGATAAAGCAAAATAATTATTCAGTATATAAATGCATTAAAATTTCGTCAAGTCAATCTTACACAATCAGGGACTAACAGCAGGAAAGGCTTAGCTCATAGCAAATTCAGATCCTAAAATATACACCTGTTTTGGCATTACTATAATCAAAAGCTGTTGATTGTCTGATGTTCAGAACTGCATCTGAGAGGAAAAGTTCAAGTTGATGAGTCAAATGAAAGCTGATAATTTAAAAGATTAAATGTTGGGATTTCCCAACCAAGACCAGAAAAGCTAGGTTGAGACATGGAGCACAATACTTTTTTTTGTGTGTTAAATATTATCAGTTTCTTGTAGCTGTGGGTGGCAGAGAACCTGTGATACTCATGGGTAAGGCTACTTATATCCCACACTGATGTGTTTACTTCCAGCTCCTAATGATGGGGCTGAAGCCTTAGGATTCAATAGTGCCATTAGATTAACAATGTCACACAGGGAATACATTAACGTCAACGTCCATTTCTCTACAGGAATGAGGAATTCCTCATTCTGAATTCCTGCAAAACACCGTCCCTCTTTTCAGGGTGCACAGTTCTGAAATCTCCAGTTCGAAGTGGAAAAAGGTAAAAACTTCAATGCTTATCCATTATTTCAGTCCAAAGAGAAATAAACCTCAGTGTCTCTCAAGCTTGTGATCAGTGACCTTTGTTGTCTGACAGGAAAATGAAAAACCACCCATTTTTATATTTGGCTTAATAAGGTACGTGAGGTAGCAATGTTCAATAGCCAAAACTGACTGGTGATTTCCTTTCTAGATGACCCATTAAAATTGGCTGAAGATAATGAATTCATCCATCACTTATGACTAAGTGTACTGTCCCCTGCATGCACTCAGGATAATAGCATTTTAGAATGAAGGGTATTAAAATCATCAGATAAATCTAACATTACCAGGGAAAGTCATTTCACAATGATCATTCAGAGGTCATCATTATACACATTCATACCAGTTTCCAACTGGTTGAGGCCCAAAATTGGAGAACAACAGAGCAGGACAAGATGCAATTTCTTTCAAGTGACATCAGTATTTTTCAGCTACTAGGTTGTCTAGCTTTTTACAGGGAGAGAGAGAGATTGGAGTGTTTCTCAGTTACAGTATTGTAGACATTTTTTTCTGCTTTTCATGAAGTAGAAACTTTATATATTTGATTAATATGAAGCCACCTGGATGCATATTATTCACACAGATTAGGACTGAAAGGCTCTGAAGAGGAGCAGGGTTTACACCACTCCAGGAGAAGCCATTTTGCGTAAGAGTGTGGGCTTCTACCTCCACCATTTGCTGCCTGGGTAAAGTTTCCAGAAGTTATTCAACCCATTCTCCCTGCCTCGGTCTCCTCAACCACAAATGGGGATAATAATATTAGCTGCCTAGTGAGAGTGAAGTGGAAATTAAATGTATTTATAGGCATAAAATATTTATCATACTGCCTGACACAGAGTAGACCCCCAAAAAAGGTTCGTTATGCTATGAGCTTCATCATCATTATTGTTTTTGTTATTTTTAGTTTGTTCTGACCAGAAATCTGAACAAGCAAAAAGGTACTGAGTAAATGTGTTCTGTGGGACGATTTTTCTTGATTTTCTTGTTTTTCAACTAATTGCTCCAGGATACTTTCTAAGCCAGCTTGCATTTTTTTTTCTCTTATCAATACTGTTTTATAGCCTTCTTGATCAGAAACCACTCTGTTTAATCCAATAAACACATACACTTTTGGAAATTTGGGACTTTCAAAACACAATATTGGATTTAGCTTATGGTGGGGTAGCAGGAAGTTTCTGAAATGATCAGAAACCTCTGGAATAAATTGGCTTGATTTGTGGTTCTTCCATTATGGAAGGTCACAAAAAAGACAGGATCCAGAGTGTCATTGAACTGAAACCTTCTTTCTACTGCTCATTATAGGTGACTGTTGTTATGGTAAAGGAACATGATGGAACAGAGTGGATATTGGAGAAGATATTTCAACCAGTTTACTGATGAAATAGAAAGTTTCTCTCTTTGGAGTGGATTTTGGGCAGAATATCTGGTTGCAATTTTGGTTACAGAATACCAAGCAAACCAAGCAGACTCCACCTATGGAGTCTGAAAAGCCATCACAAAGTCCACAAAATGTACCAAATTCCCCTAATTTGTCTTCTCTTTATTACACTGGGACCCTTTAGGAGCTCAGGTAGGATCTGGTTTTGTTTTGTTGTTGTTGTTGTTGTTGTTGTGTTATTGTTGTTTTGATATGTCTGTAGGGAATATAATCATTTTAAAAAAACTTATTTATTTTTTGCAAGAGATGGAGAGAAAAAGAGAGCATGTGTTCACATGTGCGCAAGTGGGAGGAGGGGCAGAGGGAGAAGCAGACTTCATGCTGAGCAGGGAGCCTGATGTGGGGCTCAATCCCAGGACCCCAGAATCATGACCTGAGCCAAAAGCAGACACTTAACCGACTAAGCCACTCAGGCACCCAATATACTAATTTTTCTTATCATCTGGTTTAGAGACCATAACTGACCACTGTGTACGTTGTAGACTTGCTGATTAAAGTTTTGCGTATTTGAAGCCTGTCTTTCTAAAGAAATAATTATTAATGCCAACTGACTCTGAAGTCAGAACCTGGGATGACAAGCATAAGAAAGACATCATCCCTGACTTCAGTGATCTCTTGAGTCTAATGAGGGAGGAAGCCCCAATGATACCATGACTCTATTTGGTCATTTAAGCATAAAAATTGCTCTAGAAACTGAGAGGAGGAAGAAGCTAGTTGACCAAATAATCAGTTGCTGCTGACCAATTTTTATAGCTTTAGCTTAAATTCATTCATTTGAATAAAGCTCATTCAAAGAGACAGATGGTCTCAAAAACTAAAATATCCCAAGACTGCCTCTCTGAGTTAAGATATCTTGATAGAACTGAATAAAAACGGGGCTTATTTAGACTGTAATGTTTCTTATATTGTAGCATTGTAGATGATCCTAATTCAGCAAGGACTTCTTACTTCTAGGCATTCTCAGTCCCCGTGTTTGCATTTTGATTCTATTAATATTTATAGGACAGGCAAGGGTTCTCGGTACAGTCTCCGGTTATGTAATTTCATTGAGTTTCACTCTTAAAAAGCAATGTTGGAGCATCCAACAGGGATACATGTTTACTGGCAGAACTATATATCAGAAGAAATCATTTAAATCCATTACTTACTATGTCCCTGAGCTATAAACCTATTGTATAGAAGGCAATACTAAGAATAAACTCCTAAATGCCATAACTTGGCTTTAGAATGCAAGACAATGAATGCACTTATGTAAATTCTATCTTTCAAAGAGAAGACTATTATTCTTTACCATGGTAAACTGACATGTAAAAGATAGGGAAATGTGCTAGTCACTGTCTTGATCTGATGGCTAATTTAATTACTTGCTGCAAGTCCTGTGGACCACTTCCACTGAACTACATGTTTGGATTTTTTTTTTTAAATAGTGAAATCTTGGTTGCACAGTAACACATAAAGCTCTAATGGAAATTTGATTTCATTTAATATAGGTATCCACTCCCCCTTTCTCTTAGATATTCTTAGACTTATACTTCCTTCTTGTTTTACCATTTATTGTTTTTTCCCACACCATCCCTGAAACGGGTTTGGTGTCCACAACTTTAAAATAATTCTCTGTTCTGTAGGTAATATTTTTAAAAATAATTGTGGTTAAAAAATGTAACATAAAATACACCATCTTAGACATTTAAAGTGTACAATTCAGTGACGTAAGTTCCAGGACTTGTTCATCACCCCAAAAGGAAACCCCATTCCCACTGGCAGTTGTGCTCCATTCCTTCTCTCCTTCCCTTAGACCTTAGCAACCACTCATATGTTTTCTGTCTTTATGCATTTCTCTGTTCTGGATTATGCAGCTAATTCTGATGACTAGTACTGTCTGAGAAACATTTTGTTCAATGCTGACTTCATTGTTCAATTCAAATGTTTTGTTTGAATGCTGACTTCATTCTTATTTTGGAAAACTTTGTGAAAATATTTCTTCTTTTCAAATTTGGTACACATGTCCCAGCACTTATCACTAACCATATGTCAGATACTTATAGTTTAACTTTTAGCCCTGTTTTGCCTTTTTGTGACTATTTTGCTTATATTGGACTTCCAGCATGTTAGGAATGTCAGCTGAAGCCATTGATGGATGAATCTGAAGGGCAGTAGGATGATATAATTAGTAATTAATTCAGAGCCCGAGAGCTACTACTTGGGGTTTATTCCTTATAGTGATCTTGAAATTCAGCAGATGTTTATTGAATACTTCTCACATGCAGAGTGCTGGGAGTATACTAAGGTAAAGTATTTAGAGACAATGTGGATGAATTCACAGAATATTTAATTCCTTCAGCAGTCAAGAAGAAAACTGCTGTCTCTTCATGCTTCTCTATCAAAGAGGAGGCCAAGTGACTCAATGGACTCTTTGGGCATTGGAGACAATCTGTGCCTCACTTGGGTATTCTACTGCGTCCTTTATTAGGGTGGTTAAAAACATGGTTTGCAGTATAAACAGGGAAAATCTGGGTCTAAGAAAAGATGACACTTCATGGTACATAATAGGGAGAATGACAAAAAAACTGATGCCTACCTCTGTAGAAGCTCGATAGCTCAAACTTATCTGTTTTAACTCTTGCTAGAAGGGAACTGGTATTTGGTGAAATCTGAAGGTGTGGTGACTTAGAGCCAGGAGGCAGTGTGTGTCTGCAATCAGTGGGCCCTGAGGAATTATTGCAAAAGTCAGGATGAGAGAGGAACAGGCCTTCCTGGAGCTTACCATCTGTAAGAACAGTACACACCTAGGAGCCAAGAAGTGAGAAATGGAAGATTGTGCTCCGAAAGCAGGTAAGATTACCTAAAAAGAAATCAAGATCGTGCCATCAGCATACTTAATTTGACTTTTTAATTTTTTCCTAGAGCTTCCATCATATGTAGCTGGAGACTTATCTACATTCAAAGGACAGACACTTATTATTGTTACCATTATTATTACATGAATATTTATGATTGTGTCATACTAAAATATGTCTTTGAAGCAGAAATTAATGAAATGCTCTCATTTTATTGCTTGAGTTGAAAATCACATAAATTAGTTTTATTTCTATTTTGCTCTGAAGAATAAATTTGGATGCTTTCCTTCATTGGCAATATTACTTTTAGTAAGTTTCTATCAAAAAATGAAGGAAAAGACAACTGTGGAAGTATAGGCTTGACTAAATATATAATCTTATTTATAAAGTCTACGATATACATTTACATTATCAAATATGAATGTGTGTAAAACATAGCTGTAACTCCAATTTCCTAAGTAACACCAACCTAGGATAAACATAGGAAGACAAAAAGTGAGTAACATTCTCAGTGGTATTCCTCAACTCAAATCTTCAGTTTTATAATACACTTATTTTATTTACAAAATTGCAAGCTTTATTATTATTAATCTTATTTTTGGAGGTGGGGGAAAACAGATTATTTAGGGAAGTGTGAGGTGACAAGTACTGAATCAAACTCAAACTGAGAATTGGTTAGAGAACACAGGGCTCAGGTATCTGTTATCAGAATGAGGATTTGGGCCTTGGGTGTTTCCCACCTCCATTACTCTGTGATACACACCTTCTATGTATTTTATGCGTCTGACAAGAATACATCTTGAATGTGATGCTTTAATTTCCAGATGAGGTATCACCCTTTTAAACTTTCAAATGAAATGCATCTCAGTCATCGAAAGAGTGACTTTCTTCCCTTCCTTGAGATGTTTCTATCATAATAATGTCAAGATACAAAAGTACTTCTTCAGCAGAGAGAGGCAATTTTGATTATTCCTACAAATGAGCAGAGAAAACTAGAAAACTGACTCAGTCATCCAACATCAATGTCAAAGAATTCTTTTTTTTTTTTAATATAGATGTCACTGACATATTTGCTGAACAATCCCACCATGCCTCACCCAGGGCAGTGCAGAGAAAGCAGTGTGGATGTCTGGGGCAGGGTGAATAAGCACCACCAGGAGGTGGAATTGTTGGTCACCAGCCTGGTGTGAGTCAGAAAAATGAGGTCAGAAGTCGTCTGTACAACAACATCTCCTCAGATCTGACATCGAGCTTTCCCTCCTTGAATTTTGAACTTTGTTTTCTCTTCACAAACTTAACAAAAATGTAAGTACACCTTCAGGGTGATACTTAGCAGGAGAGGATGAAGGAACAATCTCAAGGCTCTATGGCCATTGAAGGGCAATAGGGAGATTATCTCTGTGGTGAGGGGAGACATTTGTCTTCAGCTCATTTACTGCATTGTGTGCTAGGGTTGGATACTTTGTATTCCTTAAGTAATAATTAGCTAATATCTTAATAAGGATCACTAACAGGAGGGATGTAATAATTGAAGGGGGGAGGATAGAAGGGCTTCAGAGCGTGGTCTCCTCAGTTTTGCCCAAATTTGGGTTAGATCCTAAGATGGAGAGGATCTGGGTGCCCTCTCACCTCCCCTTCTCTATGATTTACATCTTATGCAGATCTTTTGCATCCAGAAATGATACACCTCAGATGCAACGCTGTATTTCTCAAGTCTCCTACAGAACTTATTTTTATCATGCCAAGTACTTGCTGCTTTCTATGAAAGTAGTTCTTTTAGTTAGCACCTTGACTATTTCTTTTTCTAAATTCTTGCTCTCAATGAAGAATTGTTTTGAACATTACAGAAAATCTACATAGAGAACAGAGCTGGGAGAAGAACAGAGACAGGAGCCATCTGTTGCTTTGGCTATCCTTATGCAAATTGGAAAAAACTTTTTTTCTCCCCTTTTTTAAAGATTTAATTCTGAAATTATATAAATATTTAAAGTAGTTGAAAAAGCCCAATCTTAAACTAATAATTTCTATCTCAAAGTTCATGAAGTATGACTATAAAATAACATACTGGCTTTATTCACTTTCTAGCACATAAACTTACAAATAAATATTATATTAGAGGGGATCCCTGGGTGGATCAGTGGTTTAGCACCTGCCTTCAGCCCAGGGCGTGATCCTGGAGTTCCAGGATAGAGTCCCGCATCGGGCTCCCTGCATGGAGCCTGCTTCTCCCTCTGCCTGTGTCTCTGCTTCTCTCTCTCTCTCTCTCTCTAATAAAAATAAATAAAAAATCTTAAAAAAAGAAAAATGTACTTTAAAAAATATATTAGAATACATCATAGGAATCTTTATTATTATTCAAATGATAGTATCATTTTGTAAACCTTTTATTTTTTATTTTTTTGTAAACCTTTTAAATATATATTTTTGAAGCTTGCTTTAGATCTAATGTTAAAAATTATTTTCACTATATAATTGTATTTTTTAAATCTTTTTTTCAATTTTTTGTCAGAATTGTAGCCATGCATCTTCAGGCTGTTTTCAAAAATCAAATCTGTTATCAACACAATTTGTCACCTTTGCATTTTTGAAGTCATTTTCTTTTACTTTCAAAAGAGATCTAGGATCTTAGGTCACAGTGGCAGCAATGGAAAATGTCTAAAGCCTCTAATGAAAATAAATTTTAGGGATCCCTGGGTGGCGCAGCGGTTTAGCGCCTGCCTTTGGCCCAGGGCGCGATCCTGGAGACCCGGGATCGAATCCCACGTCGGGCTCCCGGTGCATGGAGCCTGCTTCTCCCTCTGCCTATGTCTCTGCCTCTCTCTCTGTGACTATCATAAATAAAAATTAAAAAAAATAAATTTTATAAAAGGATAATACTTATTTGGGTTTATGATATGTGGAAGATGGTTTTTTAAAATGTCATTTCACTAAATGTCACACCCCATATATCTGTTTTCAGATCCAGTGTGATTGATGGGAATTAACTTTGGATGTTGGAAAAACTCCCTATCTGAGTTTTTGTTTGTGTTCTTGTTTATCGTTGTGAGATTATCACTTGCGTTCATCCATCTCCCTCTGCTATGAAGATGCCAGTGCCAGAAGCTCAGCAGAAAAATAGTCAATGGTTGTTCTGAGGTTCTTTACTGAAAGAAATACTGAATACTCATCTTCCTCCTCTAACATCTGTGCAGTGATTTTGAAACTGAATTTTGGGTTTATTTTTATAAGTGGATGGTGTACAACTCTCTTAACCATAGTAGTTAAGGATTTAGAATCTGTAGTAAGAAGCTCTCAAGAATTTGAAAAGAAAAGGAAAAAACAAGAATTTGAACACAAAATCAGAAGCAGTCTTCCTTATTGAAATTGATACTAAAAAAATAAAAAATTAAAAAAAAAGAAATCGATACTAATAGCATATATATATTGTAAGCTATTCAACTGCAGAAATACCACACTGAAGCAAAAAGAATACCATTAAATTAGTGCATTTTAGGAAGGCAGTTGTAATTGCTTTAATAATAAAAGTATGTTGTTGCTGTTTTAATATTTAAATGCTATCAAGACAATCACAGTTGTTGAATGTAGTGGGTCCAAATGCTAGCCTATGGATAAACTGCATCAAATGACCTGGGGAGTTTTAAAATTATTATTATTTTTTTTAAAAAGTTTTGATTTAGGGATCCCTGGGTGGCGCAGCGGTTTGGCGCCTGCCTTTGGCCCAGGGCGCGATCCTGGAGACCCGGGATCGAATCCCACGTCGGGCTCCCGGTGCATGGAGCCTGCTTCTCCCTCTGCCTATGTCTCTGCCTCTCTCTCTCTGTCTGTGTGACTATCATAAAAAAAAATTCAAAAAAAAGTTTTGATTTAGTCCTTGGGGCTTTAAACCAGAACTACTGAATCAAAATTGCAGAGACCAAGGAATCTTTACATTGAAAACATATTCCAGCTAATTCTGATGCAGTTTGGTTATGCAGTGCATTTGAGACCCTCTGGTGCAAAGGAAGGTATCCTCAGCAATGATCTCAGAGGAACGACAGAGTGCAATGGAGATCAGAGATGAACAACACATGATCCCTGTTTTCAGGAGCTCTGTGTAAGGGGACAGGGTTTGTGGCTGGGGATTACCAAGAATGAGTGTTATTCAGGCACCAAAGAGAGGAACCCAAACAATTCTGGAAAATTCAGAATGGACTTTCAGAAGTGATGCTGGAAGTATCATATGCTGAGTATTATAGTATGTTTGATTAAGCAGGTGAGCAGAACATATAGGAGAGGTACTTTGTATGCAAAAGGTCTTTGAGAGAGCATATGGTTGGCAAATTGCAAGTAACTCATAGGATGGGATCGAGGATGGTAGAGCTGAGAACTCTGAGAGAGCAGGGGCCTGATTTGAAGAGCACTATATGTCATACTAAGGGGCTTTTACTGTATTCTGCATGAAGTAGGTACCATTGAATGATTTGGTATATGAAAATGACAAGATCAGGTTAGTGATTTGCACATGGCACTCTGAGGTCAGTGTGCATGTGGGGGATATTTGGAGCTGAGTGAGGTATGATGGCTGTTCCAATAGCCCAGTGGGAAATGAAGAAGCCATGTGGCCACACAAAAAGAGAGGAAGAAGATCTTGGTCAAGTCAGGAGCAATACTTAAGGACCCAAGATTTACTATGAGTAATTCTTCTAAAATATTTCTGCTAAAGCACACCAGTAACATAAGGAAGTAGTTGTGAAAACTTTGGGGTTATAGCAAATGGACCCCATATTTCTTTGAATTGTTACACACCATCTCCAAAAAACATGCTCATTTTGAATGCACTTATTTTATGAAATGTGATGTTCAAAGTCACTTGTTAATATGAAGATGACAAAGGGTGAGGGAAGGCATTCCAGGAAGATTCATTGTGTTCCTTCTGTGCATTCATATATTACCTGTTATGACATCGCTGTCCATGGATGTCATATTTCAACTTGAAAAGCACAGAACTGCACAGGCATTAAAGAGGCATAATTAGATAATTTGGTATGGGAACTAGGGAGGATGGAGCATGTAGGATGATCCCCAAGTTTCTGACTTGGACACCTGGTTGAATGACAATGTCAGTAATTCCTGTAGAGTGCTAAAAGGCATGAGAGGAGTTCCCTTTCTTTAGGAGAAAGGGGAACAAGGAGGAATAGTTTTTCTGGAGGAGTGAAGGAATGATGGGTTCCATTTTGGCATGTTGACGCTGAGTGCAGGTGTAGATAGACAGGTAGATCCTGGCTCTGGGCTGTGGACCGAAGGTACACAGATATATGTTGAAGGTATTGTTATGCTTTGAAATAATCTTTACTGATGCTAAAGATGGATTTAATATTTGCTTGCTGGATAATTCTAGTCGGTTAACCTGTCTAGTTTTCCAATTTTGTATTTGAAAAACTAAGTAGTTCTACTCTGAGATATTAGAGGTGAAAGGTGGTGACTGTAGGACTAATTGGAAGGGAAAAGGCACAGTTTCCTTGGTCAAGTTATGAGCAATTCTTAAGGATATAATACTGAGCTTTATACTTGCCATATTCAGTAAAAATACAAAATGAAAAATACAACAAATGAGGAACTAAATGGCAAGGAAAAGAAAAACAAGAGGAAACAAAAGAAAATCCAAGTAGAAAGTAGTAGGAAATGTAAGTAAAATAAACTTTTCTTAAGAGAAAATCCAAGCGAAATAAACAAAAATAGAATAAAAAAGAAACAAAAACAAGATTCATTATCACAAAATTCATTAAATCACTTAATAGATGAAAAAATAAATTAAAATGGGCTGAACTCATGTAAGCAATATATTTTAACCAGAAAATTGTATTGTTAATATCTCATTCTAAAAGAAATTTTAAAAATACTTGAAAAATAGAGATAAGCAAAAAAATAAAAATAAAAATAAGAAAATTAAAAAAAAAAAGTTTTATCTTCCAGGAGGAAGCATCCCTAACATTTTGGTAAATATTCTTCCAGTTTTTTTTCTCTGTAGAACACCTATATGTTATTTAAGATATATATTACACAGATCTACAGTATATGTGTACATTTATAATAAATTTATATATTGTAAAAAATATACATATATAAATATGAACAAATAGTATAAATTATGGGTATTAATATATGTGTTACAAATATAACCTCTTAAATTCTAACAGAATAGAGGTTAAATTTGAATTAGAAGTGATAGAATAGGTAAAATAAGTTTAATTACAAAGTTAACATCCTCAGGGTTCTTCTGACTATTGGAGTTAGGATCCCTTGAAACATTCCCTGGGCCTCCCTCCTTAGAGTTAGATTTCCCTGCAGGGGATCTTTAGCAGATGTCCTTTGAGCTGAGAGCAAAAGGGCAAAGGTCATGACCCTTGCCCTCTAGCTGGGTCCCTGTATTCTCTTAAGCAGCTGTTGGAGATACTTATCAGCCTTCAAAGGCTGCCAGAAGGGAATCCCTGCTGGGTGCCTACCCACACGTAGAAGTCCCCCTTTCTTTAGGAAGTCTCTTTCTTGCCAGAAGCCAATCTAACCTACACGTGTTTAGCCCAGGACAGTATATAAAATTCTTTTATATGCATCATCTCATCTGATCTTCACAACAACCCTATGAGGTAGGTATTATTCCTTGACCTTTCTTTCTTTCTTTCTTTCTTTCTTTCTTTCTTTCTTTCCTTTCTTTCTTTCTTTCTTTCTTTCTTTCTTTCGGGGGCAGGGGGGATTAAGTCACTTGCTTAAGAATACAAACAGCTAATAAGAGGTGCAGCCAGAACTCAAACCTGCAGCTTTGATTTCAAATCCTATGATCTTTGCTCTACATTTACAGAGCCCCTCCTGCTCCTGAGTAAATGGACAAAACTGCAATTCTGGATTTCTAAGGCTGAAAGACATACCTGCACCAGTTATTCCTCCACCTTGAGATTATGAGTCTTCTTGGAATGTTTTTTTAAAGGCCTATGTGGATCTCAGTAACAACACAATAAATATTTGTTGGAAAATAAACAGATATATTTTGTACTTTGAGTCTTTGTGAAGTTTATCAGTCGATCTTCCTTAGAAGTTGGATTCAAAGGTATTTTATCTCTTTCAGATCTCAAAATCATATTCCTATGCCTTTAATTAATAGGACAATGCATTACGAATAAGGCTTTACCAATGCAAAAACAACCTACGAATTTAAATTGAAGTAAAGTAAGCTATTGGGATAAGGATACAAATGTAGACACAAAAAGGGAAAATGTAAGATATTGAGCCTCAAAAGGCATGTGAGTAGAAGGTAATAGGTTTACAAAGGTGGGAATGAGGACATTTCTTTAATAATTATGCCTGGAGTTTCCCCAATCTACACCTCCTATTTTTTCACTTTTTAAATTAAATACTTGGAGTTATGTAACATAGATTGATCAGACTCTCTCACTTTGTCTTTTGCCTTCTATTGCTGACCTATCTTTTCCTCGGTATATTAATCAGATACAGAAATAAGGCATCTGGTCAAATGAATTTAAATGCAGAGAGTTTAAACTCTCTAGGATAATGGTTTTTACAATCTATGATAGAGAAGAACTCATTTTTTAAAAAAAGATTTATTTATTCATGAGAGACATACAGAGAGAGGCAGAGACATAGGCAGAGGGAGAAGCAAGCTTCCTGTGGGGAACGCAATGCAGGACTCAATCCCAGGACCCGGGGATCACGCCCTGAGGCCTAAGGCAGACGATCAACCGCTGAGCCACCCAGGCGTCACTAGAAGAACTCTTTCTTTAAACAAGCATCCACATGGAAGCCCAACAAGTAAAATAAAAGCAAAGCTGATGTCATGGAAGTGGGAGCAGGAGAGCAAATCACCACCTCCTGAGGCTCTCACACCCTTGCTGATGATGAGTCTAACCCCAAGGACTTGAAGCCAGTTGAATCCTTCAATTTTATTTTCTATGATAGAGTACAGCAATGAGATAAAGAATACATCCTATGTTTGTCACCGGCTTTGCTAAAAAGTAGAGCTTAGGGGAAGTAAGGGATCTGGGTGGCACATAAACAACGTGACACAAAAATGGGAAGTGGGAAAAACAACCTGCTTCTATTTTTCTTCTAAATTTTTCATTATGAACATAATTTTGTGAAAGAATAAATGTTCTGTCATTTTCAGAATTTAAAGAATGGGATGAAAAACTTTTAAAAACATTGTGAACTGCATTATATCTCTTTGATTTGTGGTCTAGCTCTGCCATCCATCATAATGTCTGGAGATAGAAAGAGACTTTTGTTCATCAATCTGTCTTCCTGCTCTTGTCAGTGCTGTGTCCTCAGATAAACATAATCTGTTTCTATTATTTATTTTTTGAAAAGGTTTGAATAAATTGAAATATAGAAGCTTTTGTTTTATACACATACTCTGTAGAATTGAATGCTTTGGAACTTTTTGTGGCTAAAACTCGCCAATCAGAAATTGAGAGAATAAATTTTATATATACATATATTAAATTGTATAGTAATTGCTAGGTCTGTTTGCTTTCTACTGTACTGGAGGATATTGGATCTTTTTGTACTTTTATAAATCACATGGTGGAACTATTTATGAAGCTTTTGAGAAAATTATGTAATTTCTAAAGTGCTCCTTCTATTAGGAATGCAGGTATTTTTTTTTTCATTGAGTAATGCTTCATACTCAGCATTCCTCTGCATATGTGTAATAGCTAGATCTCTTGGTGGGAGTTTCCATTGAACTTAAACCTGGCATTGTTTTTTATTTCTCATTTGTAGATGGTTTTCAGATTTACCCTCATATGGTGTACAGTTTCTTTCTTTTTTAAAAAATTTTTATTTATTTATGATAGTCACACACACACACAGAGAGAGAGAGAGAGAGAGAGAGAGAGAGAGAGAGGCAGAGACACAGGCAGAGGGAGAAGCAGGCTCCATGCACCGGGAGCCCGACGTGGGATTCGATCCCAGGTCTCCAGGATCGCGCCAAACCGCTGCGCCACCCAGGGATCCCTACAGTTTCTTTCTATGTTCAAGCACATTCTTCATTTACCTAATGGCATTTTCCTATTCTTGACATTTGAGGCAGTTAAATATCTCTTAAGATATTCATAGATATACACCAAATATCTTTACATCTGAGAGAAATTTAGGGGATGCTTACCTCATTACCACACTCTCTCTTTAATAATTCTCTTGTTGGAAATCAAAAGTCCCCTAAAGTTATTTTCATTCTACGCTGACTTTATATACACAAGAAAAGTTAGAAATAGGCTTATGATATGAAATGTTTAGTCTGTGAGTATTTTTATTTTTTTTGTGAGTATTTTTAGAAAAATTTTATGAGAGTAACTTGTTTGGAGAACTTATGAGATGTGGCACACTAAGGAAGATAGCATGGTTCAGGAGGAAACAATTCCTGTAGAGCAAGTAATTTCTTTGAAGGAAATTATCCTACAGAGAATGCAGAATTCGAACTGACCACCTACGAAAGAGCTTCCATGTTTTTACATACGTCAAAGTTACTTTCACTGTGGAATCAAAGTTACTTTTACCATCAACTTTTATTCTCCAACGTGTTCCTTTGGCATTAGATGGCCTGCCTGTGTGATCTTGTTGCTAACCCACCCCTTTTTGGTCTTTACAACGGAGAAGGTAATTCCTAACATGGCTATATGAAGGGAGTCTTGTTAAAATAAATTTAAAAATGGTGTGAAAGAACAAAAAGAACACAGATGCTGAGTTTATCCCATGAAAACACATCAAACAGGGTTGCTATTCCTTTCCAAATATACATGTTAATCAGCATGAACATTCTGAAATGCTTGAACAACCTGATATTCCAGCAAAATTCTTCTCAGAACAAGATTAAAGAGAGGAACTGATTCAACATCATGGAAAGTAGGTATAGATCAAACTTGAACACAAAAATTCTATTTTCAGCTGAGGAAATCTTATTGCTAAAGCATGTTTCTGTTTGCAAGCTGGATACACTAAGCAAGCCTACTTTTTGTAACCTCTTGTTCTCAGTAGAGAACATATGTATATAATCACATGTGATTCATTATAAAGTTTCTGTTTTGCATGCAATCAGATGGTTATGGGTTTTTGTACAAGAGTTTCCGTTTGAGGTTAACCTTCATTCCTGGTGTCATATATAGTTCCTCTTAAAATATTTATTGCAATTACTTATGATTCCTTAATGTGAGGTTTTGTCGAGCAGTAACGGCCATCTCTTACTGTGATATTTACTCAACTTCCAATTATATTTTTAACACAGACTTTATTTTTTAAAGTATATTTAGGTTCACAGCAAAATTGAGGTGAAAGCACAGAGATTTCTTGTATATCCTTGGTCCTCACACATGCATAACTTCCCTCACTATCAACATTACACACCAGAGTGGAACATTTGTTACAACTGATGAGTCTACCACTGACACATCATTCTCACCCTAAGTTCATAATATACATTAGGGTTCACACCAAGTGTTGCACATTGTATGGGTTTTGACAAATGCATAATGGCATGAACTTACCATTAAAATATCATATAGTACTGCCCTAAAAATCCTCTGAGCTCCACTTATTCATCCCTCCATTCCCCCAGTCCATGATAACCACTGATCTTTTTATTTTCTTTATAATTTTTCCTTTTCCAGAAGGACATATATTTAGAACCATGCCTTTCCAGAACAACTATACTTTCTTAAAACAGAAAATATTTATTTGCAAATCATTAATTTTTAAATTGGTGACTATTTTTAATATTAAACATTAGTAACATAGTATATTTTGTAGTCAATATGCACAACATGGAACTGTACATATATTTTTCAAGTTTTATAAAGATCATGTTCTTTACCTTGTAGCTGCATCCAATTTCAAGGGACACTTTCAGGTCCTGAAAGAGGCAATTTATTGTCTTGACTCTGCATACATAGTTTCCCTGACTTCTGCTTCTAAATTCCTGGATGAGATACCTGCTTAGAAAAGAGACAAGTAAAGCTAAAATACTTGAAAAACTTTAAGATTCATTTTTCTATTCTCATCGACTTTTCTGTCAAGATAGGAAATTCTGAATTCTACCAGGGGCCTAACCCCTTAACATATTTCCTGCCTTACTGGAATTTGGAAGAACTTGAAATTTTCAAAATGGGTTGCTTAAGGCTGAATTTTTAATTACTTATTTTAGGTAAGCCTTCCTGTTCTTCCAAACCAAACCTTGAATGATTTGTGGACATGATTACCCTGGCTGCTGTGAAATAAGGTGACAGGGAGGTCTTGTTGTTTTGTCAGAAGTAACCATTATAGACCTTGTTAGGTTGTGGTCATTCCTCCTACATAGATGGTGTTAAAATCCCAGAATGTGAAGTCTTAAAATGTCATAATAAGAAATCCATTTTCCTCTGAGCAGCTAATCAAGTCTCCCTGTCACAATTTGTAAACATCATTATAGTGACAAACTGCTTAGGAGAAGTCCTAAAGAAGTGTGGAAAGAAACAGTTCTATGTGTGAGCGGTGCTAGCTGTCAATTCCCAAGTATTAAGTGTGGACGCCTAAGGCAAGACCATGAAAACACTGAAAGAGAGGTGGAGTACTAAAGGAACAAAAACATTAATTTTAACATCATCGTTTACACAAAATTCAGTTCCATAAAAATAACGGAAGTCTCTTAAATTTTGTTTGAAGTATTGATAATGCTAATAGGACTTTTAAATTTTGATTAAAAAATGGCTCATGTCATTTGTTTTTCTTTGTATCAATGAAATAACTTTGGTTTGAGAAAAATTTTAAGTGCTGTGTGAAATGAGGAAGTCACAAAAGCAAGGGACATTATTACCTGGAGAGGAAGTGGTTTAGGAAACTTGTCAATCACAGTTGTGACCAAGGAGCCACTTTGGTCACCATTTCCGATCTTTACCAGCCGTTATCTGGGGAAGGGCAGATGGCGGCACCCAAGTTAGATACCACACTAGTGAAAACTGCTTGGGGTTGGAGATGAGGGAGATGGAGCAAAGTCATGTGTCTTATATAGTGTTTTAATTTTAAAAAAAAGACTTTAAAAAATACTTGCAAAATATAGTAATCAGCTGACTCTAAAATGCAGATGTTCTAAGATGGAAAAATTATACTTTATAGAAGTTCGCGTAAAAATAAATAATTTAAACTATGTTTAAAAGGAACATAGATCTCTAATCTAAAATATGTCACTTAGAGTTATATGATAGATTGATGAAATATACAGAAGGAATAGATAGAACATTAGACACATGCAAAAAATGTCTGGACAAATAATAATTTGTCAGAATACAGTTGAAAGGTTAGAAGCGTGTGGAGGTATAGTCTAATATAGCTCACTTTACAAATCAATTTCTAACAGATTGCAAATGTTCTCAAAAATCTCAAAGTGTGGGATATTTTTATAAGGATCATTACTTACTGCAGATCCTGGCATATGTCCTGCTTCTTTTAAATGCAAGAGGTTGAGAATATGTTATCTGAACAGTTGGTTCCAGAATTCCTTTTAGGGAAGCACTGCTCTTGTTTCTGCAATGTTCTCTTGGGGCAGGTGTAACCCTAGGGTATTGGCAGGAGTAACAGTAAAGGAAGAATTGTTGGGCTTCTGGGGGTAGAGAGCGGGAAGGAGAAGAAAAGGTGGTGGTGGTGACGTGTGGACTCAGAAAAGTCTGACAGGCTTGGGGCTGGAGGCCTGAGAGGAATGGATCTGCCAGTTACAGTCAGTTGGGGATGGCTGAAAATGGCTCCTTGAGCGTCCCAAATCTCCAGTAAAAGTTTGCTATAGCTAACAGGCTTGACCTTGTTACTGCTGTTGAGAGAGGGATTAGAAGAGGCATCTTTGTTCTACATTTGAGATAACCCCGGGACCAATAAATAAAGAGAGCAATGAGAGAGCACAGAAAAAATTAACTTGAGTCAGAAAATCCTATCAGAAGAGATTGTGAGAATTTACGGTACACCCCCACCTGCTCCATTCTCGGTGATTCGGATAGATCTAAGGAAGATTTTGAATTTCTACAATCCATGGAATAGGAGTTCAAATCCATTTTATGTAGATTTTAAGGACTAGGATGACCATGTGATTACATAATAAAGTGTGATATCTTTGACAACTGAGTGTGAAATTTCAGAAGAGGCCTCTTTTTCCATGTTTTGGTTGGATTTTCTTTTTCATATTAATATTTACAAGATCTTTACATATTACGGGCACAAATCCTTTGTCAGATATATATGCAGCAAATGATTGCTTACTTTTTGGCTCTTTATTGCTTTTATAATATCTTTTAATGAGCAGAAGTTTGAAATTTTCAAGAAGTTGAGTTTATCAAATTATTTTTAGAGTTTGAGGTTTCAGGGTGTTAGGAACTCCTTCCCAACTCTGAAGTCATAAAGATATTATCCCATACTGCTTCAAAAACTAACAAACCTAATGTTTAATCCTTCTAAAATTGATTTCTGTGTTTGATGTAAGGTATGGATGAAATTTTATTTTATTTTTTATGGTAATAGAGGTCATGGAAATTTTTTTTTGTCATAAAGTTGCTTTCTTTTAAAGAGATTTTTTTCAATATTTTGCCATTAACTGTTATGTCTGTTTTAATTTTCTTCTTGTAGATGTCCTTGCTCAGGTTAAGGAAGTTCCTCTTTCTTGCCATTTTCTTATTTCTCTGCATTCCTCTTGAAAGGTACTGAATTTTGGGATGTGTAGGTGGTTCACTTGGTTGAATGTCCAACTCTTGATTTTGGCTTGAGATTGAGCACCATGTCAGGCCCTGCACTTAGCAAGGAGTCTGCTTAAGATTCTTTCTCTCTATCTCTATCTCTCTCTGCACTACTTCCCCACCAGCTTGCATGCTCTTTCTTTCTCTCTCAAAGAAACAAAAAAGATACTGTATTTTATCAAATCCCCTTTTCATATTTATTGAGGTGATAATTTTCCTCTTTTTATTCTATTAGTATAGTGAGAGTAATAATCTATTATAAATTTGATCCTATGTTTTGGAGTAATTCCAGTTGTGTCATGATGTACTATTTCTTTTAAACCATTCTGTGCTCAATTTTCTGAATTTACACTCCTTAGTAAGATTGGTGAGTAATTTTTTTCCTGGTTTTCCTTGACATCACAGTTTGAGAACTCCATAAAGGTGTTATGAGGACATTCTTTTTTTTTTTTTTATTCTTTGAAACGTTGTGCACAATGGGAATATCTGCTATAAAGCCATTTGGGCCTGATGTTCTCTTTGCAGAAAAGACTTTTAATGATTATAGACTATTCAAATTTTTACTTCTTGTGTCAATTTTGACATTTTCCATTTTTTAGGAATTTATTTTGTCTACATTTTCAAAACATTTGATACTAATTTTGCTACTAACAACTCATCATAATGTGTTTAATTTCTGCAGCATTTATAATTATGTCTCCTTTTCATTATAGATATCTTTTTTAGGGGCACTTGGGTGGCTTAGTGGTTAAGTGTCTGCCTTCGGCTCTAGGGTCCTGGGATCTAGTCCCCCAATGGCATCCCCATGGGGAGTCTACTTCTCCCTCTGCCTATATCTCTGTCTCCCTGTCTCTCATGAATAAATAAAAAAAATCTTTAAAAAAACCCAAATATATTTTTTATATTGTGTCTTTTGATTAATCAAGTCAGGAGTTTTCATATATTATTAATTTTCTCATATCTTTTCAACTTTAGGCTTTGCTGATTACTTTTATTGTATTTCTAAATTTTCATTAAGTTATGATTTTATCTTTGATATTCCTTTCCTTCTACGTCCTTTGTGTTTGTTTCTTTAAATTTTTGAGCTAAACTCACTAATGTTGGTGTTTTTAATTTTCTAATGTAAATATTTTGTGGTATGTATCAAGTTTTAAGTTCCACTATAACTGTATCAACCTTTTTTTGCTTTTGTTTTGTTTCGGTAGGTGTGTGCGTTTCTTTCATCTTTCTTATGTTCATTTAGACTGAGTTTATGTCTTCTTTTTTATCATTTTACTTTTTTCTTCTCAATTTGTTTAGTGGGTTATATATCTTTGTCTATTCTTCTAGAAGATATTCTATTTATTTTAAACTTCATACTTAACAAAGTTTAGAATTGTCAAAGTATTTACTTTCCTCTTGAAAAATAAAAAAAAATAGAATCTTAGATGCTTTAACTCTGATCGTATCTCCTTTTCTTTTTTAATTTTTTTTTATCTTTTTTTTTTATGATAGTCACACAGAGAGAGAGAGAGAGAGAGGCAGAGACACAGGCAGAGGGAGAAGCAGGCTCCATGCGCCGGGAGCCCGACGTGGGACTCGATCCCGGGTCTCCAGGATCGCGCCCTGGGCCAAAGGCAGGCGCCAAACCGCTGCGCCACCCAGGGATCCCCGTATCTCCTTTTCAATTTACATAGCACTGTTGGCTGATAATTTATTTCTATTACATTTTTAATGCCAGAAATTATTTTATTATTATTATTTTATACATTCAACATTTGCTTAGATTTAATCACAAATTTAACAATACCTTTACTCATAACTCCCCCTTCTTGCACTCACAACTTCCCTCTGGGATTATTTTCATTCTGCCTAAAATACATCCTTTAGACTTTTCATTATAAAGGATTTTTGGTAATATAATTTTTGCTGATTTTTGGTGTTTTGTTTCTTTCTTTTTCAGTTTTTGTGCTTCCTCTTTGTTAAAGAGATTCAGTTTTACTTTATTTACCCAAAAAGAAGTCAGTAGTAATTCGAAAGACAAATTATGGGTCTGGAGAGAAGAGGAATGAGGATTTATTATCTAAAGGGTACAGAATTTCTCTTCAGGATGACAAAGAAGTTGTGGAAATGGATGGTGGTGATGGTTGCACAATATTGTGAATGTACTTAATACCACTAATGTGCATGCTTGACAATAGTTAAAATGGTAAAGTTTACATTATGTATATTTTCAAATACACACACACACACATACACACACCAGTCTTAAGAGATGGATGGCCTGTATTCAAACTGCCCATGTTTTCTAACAAAAGAATTACAAATTAACCTTGCTTTGCTTTCATCTTCTCATTGGTCAAATGGAGAGATAGAATTACATACCTCAAAAGGCCTTTATGAGGATTGCATGAGTTAGTAGATGTAAAATGCTTTAAGTGTTTTGCTGGTCTCTAGTCACCATTCAGTGAGCATTAGGTATTATTATTTTTCTTTGTTTCTCATATAAAAGTATCACTATCCTGGGACAGAAATGAGAACACAGACCTATATGGAGGTCATATAACTCACCCAGAGGGTAAACACAATATTGTAACTGAAAGTCTGCATTTCTTTCCTGAAATTGTGGCTGTACACTCAATGATTTTACCCATTTCAGTCCTAATTTCTATTTCCCTGCCATGTTCAGAGATAGGAGCCTATAACTCAACAATTCTTATTTTTTTCACTTTGGCTGTTTTATGTATTTGTTTATAGTCCCAAACAAAGAAGTATATTTTTCCTGGATTGTAATGCCCAGTCTGTTTGTATTCTTTCAAAAAGTCTTCATTTTCTTTCTTTGTTGTGGTAAGAGTTAAGAAAAAATAAAATTAAAGATCTCACTGTAGTTTATGAAGAAAAATAATGAGACGTTATGTAATATAAGCTTACCTAGCTTCTTAATCTGTGGATCTTATTGGTCATATAGTATATATTTTGAATACAGTTAGGTAATCTATAAAGATTTATTCAATATACATAAATTAATGTTATCTCTTCATTCTTTTTTAAAAACCTATTTAACTGCAGTTAGCGAAATTGATAACCCTATTTATCAGGCAGCTCAAGCATCTTTTAAAGGTACATAGAATGTTTAGAACACTTAGACAATGTAAACTGAACATATTCTATAATGTTCATGAAATTTACTCAATTGGCTGGTTTGGAAAAAAAAGGTTCTTAATTTCTTTAATCATATTTTCGAAGTGAACATTATAGTGGAGACAGAAAGTAATTTAATTGATTAGGTCAGAACTCATCAATAGTAAAAAAACTTCCCAAGTGTCCATGAAACATTTACAAAATAAACTTCATACAAGGACACAAACAACAACATTTTCTCCCTTGACATTAAGGAGCTCACAGACACATACATTTCAAATAATCCCTTTTGCCCAGCTGGCCATCCATTTCATATTAAGTTCCTCTAGGAGTATTTCATCAAGCTGGAAGATAAAAATATATTTAATTATCAGAAACTTCAAATTTTTAATAATAATATTTTTAATTGGCTCTTCAGCTTTCATTTTTAAAATAGGGCAACATTTCCTAACAACTCAGAGCTGACATATCTTTTGGTGGCCGAATGTAAGAAATGCATGAAATCCAACCTTTTAATGTTATAAATAGAGCAAAATCTACTTGCTACTGGTTTTCAAACCAATTAAAATTATGCCCTAAAAGACCTGATGATATCTATTGCATAATGCTAGTTTTACATGTAATATTTTAAGGACAAATCAAGTATGATATTCATCCCCAGGAGAGAGATTTTGTACTAATTGTTATAGTTTTTGTTTGTTGCTTGTTTCGAGACCTATAGAGTCTGGATGACACCCTGCCACCTCACTGAGAACAGATAGTATTTTAAAATTGAGGAACCATGGAAAAGTTAATTTTCCTAAGTTCATTTTCTTCATCTTAAAAATAAGTATTAGGTAAGGTGGATCACTAAAGTCTAATCTATGAAATTTCATGATTCAAAATTCTAGACATGAGTTTTTATTTTCTGTACTTCAGTTTATTAAAATGGTAAAGTAATATTTTTTAGTGAGGTAGTTGATCGAGTGTATTAAAGACAATTGCAGTGGGTCTTCATAGCACAAATCTGAATGTTATTATCACTGATATATTTTTCTTGGTCTTTTTTACTATGACTTAGAAATTATAACCATTTTACCTTAAAAAAGGCAATGGTGTAAAAATAAATCCTGTTTTCAGTAGTTACCTCACTTATTACTTTCACTACCTTAGAAATATAAGGGTCCTATATGGTAAGTAGCATTAATATTTCAGGTATTCATTTACACAATATGCTATGTCTGTCAATTTTTGAACTGTTGAGTTTAAAAACTAACATTTAAGACATTTATGATAGCCATGTTGTTTTAAAGGTGGAGAGGAAGATATGAATTTTCCCAACCTCTTGTTTTATGGGTGAAGAAACTGAGATTTAAAACACATAAAAAAACACAGGCTTTGGAGGAGGTCCACTGCTGATTCAACTCCTGAAACTAATACCTATCTAGGGTGCTGGCCTATGGTTTTTAGATTTGCCCCCACCACAACTCATGGCAGAGACAGAGTTTCCTTGTTAGCACTTTGAATTTGTGAGTGCCTTCTTTCCTAGTTTGCTTTTCACTGAGAGTGAAACATTTTGAGGACCCAGATTTATAAAAACAGGAGTTCTGGTTCTAATTTATTACTTTGCATGGGCCAAGGACCTTATTTCTTGCCCCTCACAGATATTTAAACCCAGGTCCCAAGTTTACAAAGACTATCCACATCAACAACTCACAAAGAACAGCTGCCTGTCCTATTCATTTACTGCATTCAGTTTCAATTCTCTTTTGTTTCTGACTCCTGCAAATTCTCCTTTCTTGAACTTTCAACCATGCATTCAGGTGAATTTTTATCTAGCATTTCTAGGTGTATTCAACTGGATAATTTTCCTTGTTGGTCTCTCTCTGGAAGCTAGTTGTAGTAACAGTTTGTTGAATTCTTATTCAACAGTGCTTCAAATATACTACTTTATATAATCCTCACAACAAAATTTTGCCTACACACAGTAGGCAAATGGCACAGGCAGGATGTCAGTGAAGGCCTATTTGATGCAAGAGTCCTTCCTCCTAAACACTTATCTCCATTGTCCACTGACACACCTGCTTTCAAGAGACAACATCATTTGATGTGTATTATCTGCTATGATTATTTTTAAAAATGAATAACCTTTTATATTTCACCTTAGAATATGCTATACATGTATATGTATGCATACGTTTACTTAATGATGATCCCTTCCCATTGATGTTTTCAGAATGCATTCATGATTTAAAAAAATGTTCTCCCTATAATGTTTTCTAGGCAGATGTTAGTCAATGCATATTTAATTTTAATGATAATTATATATATATGAAATATGTTCTTTCATGGCAATGCTGGCCATGATTTAATAACTTACAATTATATGCAGGATAGTGCCCATGATTTTTAGTCTATCACTCAACACTTTCATGAATTAATCCCACCTCCTTAACACTCATCTTCCCAAACATTGCTTTATGGTTTTGGAGTGAGAGAAGAGTCAGGAAGAGCCCCTAAGCATGCGTCCCCTGATTCTAATTTAGTAACTGAATGGGTGAATGGGTTGGGCTAGTTTCTGAGATAGAGAATGTATGAGGTGAGGACCAGGACTGGGGACAGAAAGAGAAAGCAAATTCAGTATTGCACATTGTGTTAGCTATGGTGGGACATCCAAGTAGAGATGTTTAGGAGGTAGTTTGGTTCTAGGGAAAAGGAGAGAGAATGTTGGGTTGTATCTTCCAAATCATAGTGAAGTTCCTGGACACTAGTGCCTCAGTATGTATTTTATAATGCCAGTGCCTTGCTCAGTAGATGCTCTCTGCCTAGGATTAGAATCCTTGGATATATTCACATTTTACTTCTGCGTATTTCCAGAACACCCCACTTACCCATGCCTTAGCTATCACATTGTGTACCTTTGCTTTGATCACACATTATTGATATCTTTTACTTATTTTCTGCTCTCCCTGCCAGACTATATGTTCCTAGAGGGCAGGAACAGTTGTCTTACTTATTATTATAAATGGCACCTGGTATTAAATACATACTTGTGGGAGAGATTAGTAGATACTTCCTAATTATATTTCTAATTCAATATAGTATTATGAAAGTACATAAGATCAGGAAGGAAGCCAGAATTTTGTTATGGACAAATAAGTAGTAAAAAATAAGGGTGTTCTTTATTGACTAGTTCAAGAGGAAAGTACCATTAAGGTATAAGCCTCATGAATTGTACTAGTTCAGAATTGTTTTTTACTATTTAGCCTGAAAACGAACTGGAATGAGTTCACTTATTTCTGCTCCTATTATGCTCTAGTGCTTTACACACTCCAGTTCTTTATTCATTTTTCACAAGGTTAAAAGGGTTATTTGGAATTGTACAGAATGTTCTTCCATTGCTATGAAAGGAATGCATGTTGGTAACTCCCATTAGCATTTATCAAAGTTTATATGTACCTAACTCCATGTAAACAAAATGCCTCAAATTCCCATTTCTTGCAAACCTTGTTTGTCATTAATAGTTTCGCTATTTAAATTATACAAAAATATATACATGCTTTAAAACTATATGAATTGTTTTAAAATGTCAAGAAAGGTAAAGTTTATATATTCTGCCACCTGCTTAATGCCTGTAAAATCATTCCTGCTGGAGATATAGAATTGTCTTCCATTATATTAACATTGCAAGAATAAAAATCCAAGCCTTTTAAATCACAAGTTTCATAAGGTGTCGATTGGCCTAGAGCAGGATAAATTCAGACAAATATTTATGGTGCCAAGAGTTGTATATATAAATATTCTTCCTTGAACATGTTTCCAGTGTACTGTTAAACTGCCAAGGTGATATAATTTAACAGGTAAAGCAGTGAACAGAGAGCCAGGGGTCACTGAGTTTGAATTCTTTCTCCATTCCCACTTTAATATATGATTCTGAACCATTTGGACCTTTTTAAGTCAAATTCCCACTTCGCAAAATGGCAAAAAATTAATGATATAGTGATGAGGCCAGGGTCCATGGTTATAGAAACTTTTAAAATCTGGAATTATTATTAAAATGCAGAAATTTCTAACACTGTCATTTATGGGGAAAATTATCTGCATTTATTATTAATCTTCACATTTGCAAACTCTAAATGTAATAACACTGGTTACCATCTATTGACTGCCTGTCATGATCAGACATTGTCCCTGGTGCTCTATATTTTTCATTTACTTCTTGTAACAAACCTGTAAAGCAGGCATGATTATTTTTCCCATATTAGTGGGATTAATATTATAGAATGTGATGTGCCCAAGATCTCCCAGTTTGAAGGTAGTAGAATCAAAATTCAAATTCATGTAATTCTGAAGCCAGAAGGCTGGGTTTTTATTCCCTATGCCACATTGCCTCCATGCTTTGCAAATGAGGTATGTGAGGCTTAGAAAGGTCAAGCATTTCACTGAAGATCACAGGCTAACATGCTGGACTGGAATGAAAACCTGGAGTGTTTGACGAGGGAGCCATAGTTATTTCTGTTACTGCTTCTCTAATAATATTAATGTGCTTGGTATCTTTCGTACCACCTTTCTTTATTGGATTACCAGGATAATTGGAATCAGTGTTCTGCTGAATGCCCTGACCTCTCTAATCTCAAAAATCCAATCTTGCTAATGAATTCTACTTTAGTGGATATGAAGGTGGATTATGCATCAAAGGTGAAACCGGTCGCATTTAAATCTTTTTGGAATTCAGTCCCTTAATGCTTAAATGAGGGGTTGGGATGGTAGAGTCTCTAGATTTTCAACCTTCATTATAGTGCAGCCCCTCTGAGTGCCGTGTATGTACTGATTTCATCTACTGAGGTTCTGGTGTCTAACTTGGTGTCTGGAACTTTGTAGATATACTGAAAATATTTGTGAGTTTTTAATGAAGTTGTATTAAATTCTTTGATTTTTAGACCAGGCTAAATGGATTTTCCACTAGATTTCAATGATTATTAAAATGACAAGTATATTCTTTCCTTTATAAGATGAAGGGAATTAAATACAGACAACAAATGATTTACTTGAATTGTTTATCATATCTTTGTTCAGGAGACAATGTGAGATAGTGACATGATGGAACTACTTACTGGTAGACCCATGTAAAGTCATCTGTTCCCTTCATGCACCTAAAGATACTCAAACCAGTCATGTCATCTTGCTAAGACTGTTAAGAGGGACATGGGGTATGATATTATCAGAAAGCATAAAATGTTAAACAGTAAAGGTCCAGATAGTTGCAGCCATAGGATATAATAATTATTATATGTAGGTAGTTTCAGAAAGCCCAAGGATTCCAGCATAAATGGACTTATTTTAGATTCTGATTCCCCTTGCACACCATTCCCTTATAGGTATTCCACGTTATGATTGCTTCTAAATTAGCAGAATTTTCTCAAACTGTGCTTTCATGTAGGTAAGGGAAGAAATGAAACCTTCTTCAGGATTGATTAACATATTGCCAGCAATGTTCAGTACAAACAGCCGTTACCTTTGAGTTCCTGCCACAATATAGACACTTTCTAGTTGGTCCCATGGTATCTGCAGTAGGCAGAATAATGGCTCTCTAAAGATGTTGATGCTCTAATGTCCAGAACCCGTGAACATGCTACCTTATGTGGCAAAAGGGACTTTGCAGATGTAATTAAGATTACAGGCTTTGAGACATGGAAGATTATCCCGCATTATCTCTGTGAGTCCAGTTCAGTCACAGAGGACTTAGTAGTGGTGAATCTTTTCTGCCTGCGGACAGAGAGATGAATGTAAGGACTCAATACACTGTTACTTCCTTTTTTAAAAGAGGTCATAAGCCAAAGAATGCAGGTGGCCACTAGAGATTGGAAAAGGCAAGCAAACAGATTCTTTCCTAGAGTCTCCAGAAAAGAATGCCATCCCTTTGATTTTTGCCTGGTGAGACCTGTGTTGAATTTATGATCTACAAATCTGTAAGATCACAAATTTGTATTAAGTCGCTAAGTTTGTGGTGATTTGTTAGTGCAGCAATAGGACACTACTACAGTACACTGTATATTATCTTTCCTAAGTCACAGCTTTGATATTTCATAAGAACTGCCTTTGAGTAGTATTTAGGAGGTATTAGGTATCATGCTAGGTGTTTGTGTGTGTGTGTGTGTATGTCTAACCATCATGCAATAATGACACTAAAGAAAAAACACCCAACTATACTAATTTTCCTATTTTGCACGTGAGAAAACTGAGGCTTGGAAAGTTTAAGTAACTGACATAATCATATATCCAGTAAGTGGTAAGTGACCCAAGTATTTGAAACCATGTCAGTCTTTGGTCAAAACCCATACTGGGTCTATTATACCATGCATATGTTAATTTAAAATGTTAAGATTCATTTTTTTCATCAGAAGGTGTTCAAAGGTGATGATGTTCATGTAAAAACAGACTTTGCCATGCCAGAAATTTAGCTATCTTAAATGTCAAATTATTTTCTCCAGTATAGTGCCTGGTATATGATAGGTGTTTCATATATGGTAATTAAATCAATGAATGATTAGTATTGTTTAATTAAAATAGAGGGATATAGATATATAATGTTACACTTAATGCATTGCAAATATATATTATAATTCTATGTTCATATATATGTATAGGAATCAGCATTTTTTCTTTGTAAAAAGTAGCATAGAGATGTTACTTTTTGCCACAAAAATCAAGGATTCTAGCAGATTTCTTCTGCATTTATAACATTTGAAGTTATAATTACATATTATCTTAAAATGTGATTTGTAGGTCATTTGCGATTTATTTTTATATTTAACATAAGTGATGAGAGTATATTTAATAAGGTAAAGAGATTAAAGTGCAGGAAATATATATAAATTTTGACATGAATGTTCTCATTAAAGTATTAAAAAGGATTACTGAACAATGCAAAGGAAATTAAATGACCTTTGTTTTTCAGTTAAGGTGTTTCATTTTCTTTTAAAAATTGCCAATAAAATTGGAAAGATAACAGAATCCAATTAAACCATGTTCTTTTCATTTTAAAAGTGTCCACTAATATTTAAACACAAACTTATGAGTAATAGTGCAACTTTATTCATTAATTAAACTTCAGTCCATATTATTCCATTTTAAGTGATTACTAGATGACCTAAGGGAGAATGTAGATGTCACTGAAACTTCAATTTCAAAAGGACATCAGTTATAACTAAACTAGTCCAGAGGACAATTAAACAAGAAGCAAATTCTTCATATAACCAAAATAACATTTACTGTTCATTTCCTTCCAAATTTTTTATACAAGTTTCAAGCCAAGACTCTCAAATGATAGTGATTCATTTTATTAATGAGAAAAGTAGTTCTCATTATTTTATTAAATGACAACGGTTACTATTTGGCAACAAAATAATCATAGGAAATTGAGAATGTTATCTTGTATTGTTTTAAAGATTTCTTTATTTGTGAGAGAGAGAGAAAACGCACACAAGCATGGGGAGGGACAGAGGGAGAGGAAGAGAATATTAAGCTGACTCTCCACTGAGTACCGAGCCTGATGCAGGTCTTGATCTCACAACCCTGAGATTAGGACCTGTGCCGAAATCAAATGTCTGACGCCCAACCAATTGAGTCACCCAGGTGCCCCATTATCTTGCATTTAATAGAAAGATTTTGAGAGCAAGATACTCAATCAGGATCTAAAGTAATTTAAAAAAATACATGGTTTTGGTATTAATAACATGATAATTTATTTTAAATCTCCAACATTGTTATTAATACAACTATACAGACATATTTATATTATAAAATCATACATAATTAAGTATATCTATTATATAATGCATTGATGCCTAAATAATAAGTAATTTAAGTGCAAATAGTTCACACTGAAAGTGAAGGGGATACTTTATATATATTTTATATCACAGCAATCTAGACTGTAGCATATATCGAATATCTTGATTAGACAATTCAAACACTTTGTGATAACCAAATAGTCACAACTGTGGGAGTGCAAGTGGATAGTTTCAGGAGAGTGAAAAATAGATGACATTTCAGATGGGAATATTCATAGTAATTTGATGATCTCAACTCAGAAATCCATTTCGGAACCCTATCAGATCTGTGAAATACCAGTACACAGAGGGTGAATATCAAAATGGACATAGAACTTGCAGCACAGGGAAGAGCAGTTGAACTACCTGAGGTCAAGAAGTACTTCCTTCCACATGCTGGTGGCCAAGAAGGTGTGGTTTAGAATCAAACAAAAAGACCAGAATTAGAGCTCATGAAAAACTGAATGCCTTGGAAAATAATTACATTTGCCCTCCTCTTCTCCCCTCCTGGATGTCTCTGGGGAACATGGCTTCTCTGCATTTCCAGCCTGATTCCTCTGTATATGAGTATAGGATCCTCACTGCTTTCTTTCACTCCTTCTGGCACTTTACTTCCTAATTGTCTCTTCTCTTTTGCCATCTTTATCCTCATCCTCCTTTTTATCTCCTTCCTCTTGATTATGACTGAGTCAAGCTTATCCATAGCAACTCTTCCCCAAGCCCTCCAGCTCATTTTAAAGGGAATCTAGTTGTTTCTTTTTTTCAATCTTGCATATTTTTTCATTCTCTGTAAATATACACACACGTAACTCAAAGTGCTTTATTATTTTTTGTAACTCTTAGTTTGCATAAACACTAAAACCAAGTGATCTTTAGATTAATTGTGCTTTGCCATATACTTATCTCTGGTTTCTGTGAAGAAAAGTGCCACTATTTTTAGTTCCTGATCTTAAAATAACTCATTTTGAAATGCTGTAAAACCTTAATGAATATATAACTTCATATAAATTATTGAAGCTATAATTTCCTATACTAAACAGTCATTAAATTAACATACATCCTTAGATCTCTTTCCAGCTGTACAAAATTAGCTTACTTGAGTACTTTTAGTTTATGATTTAAGGCAACACAGAAAGTATTGCTTTTCTAAGTTGTATTCTAAGGTTACAAACAGCAATCTGACTTTAAAATCCCATTTAGAATGTTTCCTCCAGTTAGTATTCATGTAATAGAAACCCAGTATTTTCCTAAGAATTATTGAATTTCAAAACATTTCCTGAACTTCTCATTTACAGATGAGGAAACTGAAATGTAGAAAATTTGGATGATGTACTTAGGGTTTCAAAATGAAGCTTGTATTTTTTGAGATATGCTCTCTGTTCTTTCCTTCTTCTTTCCTTTAAGAAAGCAAGTGTGACAGAACTGGTTTTGTTTGAATATAATTATGACTAAGAAAAAAAAATCAAGCAATTGAAATGGTGGCATTTTAAAATGAAAATATTAGTTTAAATTTTTATTTTTTAATTGTGTAATGTCCAGGAATGTATAAATTCCACTATATGCTTGTCAAGGTGTCCCTGTTTTATTCTTCACAACGCTCTTTCTGAGGATTTCAATCTCCAAGAGCCATAACAACATAGGAGAGTCATCTTCATGTGTTCCAATAAATGCAGTTTCCTTTTCTCATATATTCCTTTTTTAGCCTCTAGATTTAAGCTTTCTGTCTGTTTCTATCTCACATCTCTCACAGATTCTTTCCACATACTTCACTCTGCTAGTTTGTAATGTTTCCTTTTTGACAATTCCTTATTTCTCTTCTTTTGAAAGGGAAACCCTGCTGCTGTCATTAAGTTTTCTTTAGACTTTCTTCAGATCTCTCTTTTTGCCAGCTACCCAGTTCCCAGTTTGCATGGAATCTGCTGCTGGCAATATTTCTTTCCTTTTCTCTTTCTTTTTTTTTACTCAAAATACTCAGAATGTTGTCTGCATAATAATGATAATAGGTATATTGTATTTATAAAGTACCCTCCATCTGATAATCTCAATGTAATTTATGTGCATTAATTCATTAATAGTTTCTATTTTCCCATAATGTGGTGGATTAGTTTGTTTTTCCTCTCCGTGAGTAAAAGAGAAGTGAATAGAGAAGAAAGGACTTGGGGCTCAAAAAACCATAAGTGCTATGAGGACAATGTTCAATAAGACAAGTTTTGGGGAACAATGTATCTATGTTAAAAATTTAGTTGACTTCACTAATTTTAAGAAAATGGTACTAAGTGAAGTAAAATTACCAGAATTAATTTTATTTCAAGAAATTCTACTTTGAATTTCCCTTCCCTTACTTGCACTTCTAGATTCAAACTAAGGCATTTGAGGGTTTGTGGATCACTCCCTGTGATCAGCTCATTTGTTTATATATTGTCTATGTCTGCTTTATTAGTAACTTGGCAGAGTTTAGTAGTGTGACAAAGACTATGATTTCCAAATCCTAAAATATTTCTCATTTGGCTCTTTACAGAAAATGTTTGCTGACTCTGATCTATTAGGATGGCTCAGGCTGGCTAGCAAAGTAGAGGAAGGGGTCTTTTTGCTATTTCTTAAAGTGGGTTCAAGTTTGTCTTTTTGGCTTATTCCATTGGCCTAACCATTTGCATTTTAGTCTTTTATCTCAGGCTGCCTTTTGATTATGATTGCTAACAAAGTGATTCTTGGAAGTTATCTTAATCAGGCTTCCTGAAAGCAGAAACGTGAGAGGGTGATTTCTGTGTAAGGGGTTTATTGCAGAGTTACCTGCAGGAGAAGGGGAGTAAGGGAAGCAAGACAGGGCTTCAGCTAGCTAAGCAAGATTTCAGATGGAAACTAGCTTCAGCCTGTTCTCAGAGGGAGCTTGTGGAACAGGAATTGGAGCAAAGAGTTGGCCCCATCTTGAGGCAGGAGGTTGGCTGTACTTTCCGTCAGTCATTTATTGTGGCTTGCCTCTGGGGCGGTGGAATCTACCCGGGAAGGCAATTCTCAGGAGTAGGGGGCAGCCCTGAGCCTTCGGAAGCCTCGGAGGAGCTGGAGAATGGGCACTCCAGACTGGTAAAGATTAAAATGTGTGCATCATTAAGTTTTTACAGTGTGACAAATGGCTTACTGGCCTAATGCTGCAGAGATTTGTGACATTTCACATTTCCTTAGGTTGACCGTTGGATGGGAGCTCAGCTGAATGATCCTTTAGGTCTTAGGAGGTCCCAGCTGTTCTCATTCACATCTGGGGTCTCAGCTTGGATGGCTAGGACAGTTGGGGTGACTGGCTTCTCATAATACGATTTCATCTTATCTACCACAGAGATCTACCAATTGCAAATCCAGTTTACTGCTTGTTTTTGTAAATAAAGCTTTATTGGAGTACAACTATGCTCATTTGTTTATGTATTGTTTATGTCTCCTTATTACTAAAATGGCACAGTTGAGTAGTTTTGACAGACACGACATGATTCCCCAAGTCTAAAATATTTACCACTTGACTCTTTACAGTAATAAGTTTGCTGACCCTGATTTATCAAGATAGTTTGGCTGGCTGGCTTGCATGGTGGAGGAAGAGATCTCAGTTCACTAATGGAAGCTGCATGGCTTCTTGAGCCCTAGGCTTAGGACAGGCACAAAGAAATTCTGACAAATTCTGTTAGTCAAAGGAAGTCACAAGACCAGTCCACATTCAAGGAATTTAGGAAATAGACTCTACCTCTTGATGGAAGGAACTAAAAAAATGTGCGGCCATTTTTTTTTCTATCTACAGCAGTGAGGCCCCAGTAGCATCCACTGCAGAGGTTAGCCGTATCCTCATTTTTGTAGATAAGGAGACTGAGACCCAGACAGGTATAATGCATCAAATAACACTATTTGTTAGGAGAAAAACTTAAACTAGAATCTGGATCTTTTGATTATATTCTACTACTATTTGAGCTCTGCCATGATACTTTTACTAAATAGTCAGCATTGGAAGTAACTTTCATTGGCTATTAAATGTTATGCCTCAGGACTTTTAACATGTTTGGTATGAATTCTATTATATACCAAAGAAAAATATAGTCAAATCTTAACCATCTGCTCAAATTTTGACTTTTCCATTTTAAATCAATCATAATATAAAAATACCAAATTGAAAGCTTTACTTCTTATATGTTGTATGTAATGCTATGACAAAAAATTGCACTCTGACTAGACAAAGACTCTTTAGTAGACAAACTAAAAACATAAAAATGAAAAATTAAACACCAGAGGACTTTATTGTCAGACCAACTATTTACTATCAATCTTACTAGGATATGTCACTAGGACAAATGTATGAAAATGAAAGTATGTGATATCCTGGATAATTCCTGAACATTATCTTTAAAACATTTTGTGATCAAAACTGCTACTGTAGGATCTGGAGTATGACATTTATAGAATCACAGTAATTCATAGGTTTGTTGAGCATTTACTATATCTAGTCAGTGGCCACAGTTTTACAGATGATGAAATTGGGACACAGAAGAGTCACACAGTGATAAACTGGATTTTTTTTAAGATTTTATTTATTTGAGAGAAGAGGAAGAGAAAGAGCATGAGCAGGGTGAGGAGCAGAGGGAGAAGCAGGTTCTGTGCTGAGGAGGGAGCCTGACACGGGGCTCGATGCCAGGACTCCGAATCATGACCTGAGCCAAAGGCAGATGTTTAACTAACTGGGCCACACAGACCACCTGATAAGCTGGATTTGAATCTGGTCAGCTGAAATCCATTACTGTACTTTTAAGTACTGAGTAGAAGTTCTGTTCCAACAACATCGCTTACCAGTTCTGTGACTTTGATTAAGTCACATAAATTTCCTGAGTCTCAGTTCCATCACTGAATAATGGCAATAATGGAACCTGCCTCAAGAAGCTGTTAGGACAAACCAATGTGGTAAAATACATGAATGCCCTGTGTTTGAGTATGTTGGGGATACAAAAGTAATTAAGACATGTTCCTACTCTTCTACAAGAGCTTACAGTTGACCTAAATTAGAAGTAAATACAGTCAGGTATTATGAAATTGACACTTCTCCATAATTCAGTAACCAGGGAATAGAAATTTTGACTACTGTACTGATTCCTATGAAGGCAGTAGACATAAACTTTAACCCTTCTTCTCCTCATTTTAGATTTTTCTCACTAGATCAAAAACTCATACATGAACCTACCTCCCAACATATTGAATCTGAACACAGATAGTCTTTGTCTCATATTATTTTCAAAGTCAGTAGTCTTCATTGATATTGTTTAGGGAAACTTATCTCTGCAGTTTTTACTCCAATTTCCTGAAAACTCTACTTCATTTTCTTCTTTGAAGATATTTATTAAATAGCAAAGACAAACAAAACATTGTGGTAGGCCATGGGAAACAAAAAGACAGCAAAATGCAGTGTGAGCCCTCAGAGAGCTTTACAATAAAAATTAATGGTTTCCAACTTACTTATATTACAGACCCTCAGCAACCACAGAAATGTAAGTTGCATTATCTGTGGATTGAATAACACGTTTTAAAAATTAAATGTATAACTATTTTTTAAATGTAGTGAGATAACTCTTATGACTAACAAAAGCTCATTAATGTATACTTGTTTGTCATGAGGTTCTTCACTCAATATCATTAAGGACAGTCCATCATGGGTCCTGAATATTCCTGCATACTGCTGAATGTATCAGACTGCCAGACTTATCTATCTCCTAGTCCAGAGCCATTTCTATAGATAACTATACAGACAGCTAGTAGGTCAGGAGAATCATACCCTGACATCCTTGCAATTCCATGCTCTCTGGAGAAAGGAGGTGTAGCTGTTTATTACTTGCTACAGTGTTTGCTACTCACTCAAAAATATTGCTGAGCCTTGTCTCTGGGGTTCTTACTTGTGAAGCAAATCTAGTGCATGAGTAACACCTATCTGGGCCAGCAATGTTGTCCTGGCAAGACTGGGGACAAGGGCTAAGAAAACCCATGTGCTGATGCTCACATTGTTTCTTGTGCTAACAGGATTAAAACATCTTTAGTCTCAGGTCTAGGAGACTCTTGCCTTCCAACAGCATCCATGCAGCAATCACAGGCTAACTTATTAGCCTGTAAGTAGGTGAAAAATCTTAGATCCTTCACCCATTTCTGACAGACCTGGAGATCTTCAACAATCAGTTTTTTAATTATGAAAGTGATTTCTATCACTCCATAAGCTAAGAATCATTGGTCTTGGGTCTCAGATAAATCAATCGCTATTAATTAAAAGACTTAGATGAGCTAATAAAAGGAAAGACTTTGGAGAAGAGAATGACCATGAACAAATATGTGGTATGCAGTAAGAAGACAAAGGTACAGAGTTAAATAAATGTGACAAGAGTATAGGATAAATATGAAAAAAATTGAGAATGCTGGATAAGTCAGCTGGGGCCCACTTCGGAGCATGATCAATGTCAGGCAGTGGGGAGCCCTTGGAGGTTTTCTAGCGAGAACATGACACAATTAGTTTTTCTCTAGGAAAATTAATTTTTCAGTAGGGAGAATATAGAAGAGACCAAATATGGGATACTAATTAGGAAGGTTTGAAATAGTTTAGGTGTAAATTCTAAACCAGTAGTGGAAAAGGAATAACAAGAGGTAGACAGTTTTAGACATTCTGTGGAGAGAGATGAGATGGGCTTCTAATTGGTTAACTTTATAAAGGGATTGAAGAAGAAATAATAAACTAAGAGTTTTGAGCCTAGGAGTAGGAGATGGCACTTGCATTGAAAAAATACAGAGAACTACAAAGGATATTTGGAGGTAGGGGGAAGATATTGGGTTCACTTTTATCTAGTTGTGATTTGAAGCAGCCCATGCAACCAGTCTGTCTTCCTTTCTTTCTGTATTACTCTCTCCTTTCCTTTCTTCTTTCCATTTATCCATATCCACCTGTTGTCAAACTTTTGATTTTTGCCAGTCTTTTCTTGGGAACAGAAATATAAATAAGTCACAATCGAAAAGGAAGATTTAAAATCTCAGTATAATGTGATGGATTACATAATATATGCTATAAGTGTAGAAAAGGAACAGCTAACTCTAAGGGAATTGGAGAAGTCATTTCAGTGGAAGAGTATTTGAGCTGGGTATTAAACACTGAGTAGGAGCTTATGAGGATGAAAAGGGCTGTGGGAAAAATAGAACATTTCAGGGAAAGGGAACAGGAAATAATATGTGCACAGTACAAGCAGGTAGAAAAAATATCCAAGAGGTTGGCAATGAAATATTAGTGAAATAGCTTGAAATGTCATTCTATAAGATTTTACTAGTTCCAACTTGAACAAAGTGATAACAACCTAAATTTAGTATGTGCTTACTATGTATCAGGCTCTTTTCATTTAAAGCATTTTATAGGTGTTAGTCTTGGTATACTCAAAACAGCGATACAGGATTTAAGATGAACAAACTAAGGCTAAGAACTTAACCAAGGTCATGGAGCTTATGAAACAAAGTGTCAGAATTCAAACACCCTCAGGACCAGGATACCATTCATCTCATAATCTTCATGGGGCTGTACATAGTGGCCTCAAACCATCCAGACCTTATTCCAGAATTGCTCTTAGTCATTATATTCCTTTATCATCACATTATTAAACTGAAGAAAGCCTCTGTGTATCACTGAACCATACAGAACTGAAGGGATGAGTATGCAGATTTTTCAGGGGTGACATCAGATTACCCAAGGGATACGTAACACCAGAAAGAATTAAGAAGATTAGGGATTGCTACTCAGATGGTAAACTTTAATCACTGATGGATAATTCTGTTTTTTAAACAGAAAAATCAGGGCAACAAGAGGCAATTTTCCCTAAATACAGGCAATCAATACTCTCATAAAACTTTAATGTTCATTTCAGTTTGTGATAAATAACTTATTCTTTTCAAGTGACCTATACTTTGGCTTTTGTCTTGCATGAAGTCTAGAGAGAGAATGGACCTTCTCAGTCCCTAATGCCAATGAAATTCACTAACCTGAATGGATAGAAAATCAGTACACGTGGAAGTAAAGCCCTTCCCTTTAGTCTTTCTCATATTTCCACATTATTTTTGAAGTTATTTTGAGGAATGCAATGCTGATATTTTTTTCTGAGTGTCTATTTTCAATGTTCCAACCACAAAATGAGGCGAACCTTAGATGCTAAATACATTAGCCTGCAAGTTTTGTTTGTTTGTTTGGTTTTTGGGTTTTGTTTTGTTTTTTTGTTTTGTTTTGTTTTTGGTTTTGGGTTTTTTTGCACTCTTCATATTAAGCCTATGATAAAAGGCCCACTGGAGGGCTGTGTTCAGTGCCTAAAGGGAATGCTTTAAATTTAATGATACAATCAAAATAGATTTTCCCTAGTAACTACTATTGTACTCATTCGAGTGGATTCCAGTGCAGTTGTGTTTCCTTTTGCTTTATGCTTTGTGTATAAAATAAGTGAGATGCTTTAGTTCATTATTACAAGTATCCAGCTAATAATTTACTTTGCCTGTTATTTATCTCTGTCAGGATGAATGTCTGCCTCTCTCCCACTCTTGGTTCACAGGCATTATTCTAATAATGTTAGTTCTGCATTTTAAGAATTCCACATGGAGTTGCTAAAAATTGTTTAGAAGTACTTCATACCAGAAGGTTAAATCTCAAAGAATTTTGGTCTTGCATCTAGCAAGCTAAATTGCTCCTAGCAACGTTATATTAATTAATGTCAGGTCAAGCTATTTCCTTTCCTTTGTGCTCAATTCCAAGTACCCCAGCAAGTGATTTTGGCCGAATCATCAACAAACTGATTTGAACTGTAGAGGTTGACTGTACTTAAACCACTTGCTATTCTGAAAATAGCTACTTGGTTACAAATTTGGCTATTTTATTACTTCTTAGAATCACTTTTAACAGTAAATCACCTCTTTGTTAAAACAACAACAACAACAACAACTGGTTTGGAGTTGCAAAGATACCATATTTTCTTTTCCCTAGATACTTGTGTAAATGTTGTAAGATGGAATTAGTCTGTATCTAGAGAATGTTCTAGCTCTGGAAGATTTTCTGCCCTTTGCAAACAGTGACCGTACTTTTCTTGTCAGACTTAGCTGAAGGCAAAGAGGGAGGGAGATGCTAGGTGGATAAACCATGGCAAGCTCACAGCTCACCTACACATCCTTTCTTGTAGCCCTGATATTGTGCCCACTGTATCCTTCCATTTGCCCCATGTGCTTTGGGTGGAGCCTTGTTTCAGGCCACTCAGTTGGAGATGGTCCATGTGAAACTGATCAATCAGTCTCATTAAGAGAATACCATTAACCAAGATTTTGGTGATAAAAATGCAATAATACCTAGAATATATGAAATTTAAGCAAAGATGAAATAAACATGTCAAAACTAGAGGAGCTTTTAAGGATGAGACAAGTTTCTTTAAATTGCAAATATATAAATTACAATGAATAATTCTTCCTTTTTATCTTTAACATCCTAGCTAAAATTTGTTCATCCAGGATCACCCAATACTTAGATCCATAAATAATTCTCAATCAAGTATTGGGAAATCATCCAGGGGAGTTAAAAATGGAAAAAAATGCATTTACATTAATACATATCTGTGAATGTGCTCTCTGTGCCTCTCTTTATGTATTCAGCACCTATTTTACCTTCAAACTTTTGGTTTTCCTTAGCTTCTGCATTTTCTTTTGGTATATTTATATATATGTTTTTTAGAATCTGATAGTTTTTTATAATTTTTTATTTTTTTGTTTTCATTGAAGTTCGCTTTGCCAACATATAGTATAACACCCAGTGCTCATCCCATCAAGTGCCCTCCTCAGTACCCATCACCCAGTTACCCCAACCCCTCACCCACCACCCCTTCCACGACCCTTTGTTCATTTCCCAGAGTTAGGTTTGTCTGGTTTGTCTCCCTGTCTTATCTTTCCCACTTGGTTCTCCTTTTCCTTTATAATCCCTTTCACTACTTCTTATATTCCACATATGAGTGAAACCATATGATGATTGTCTTTCTCCAATTGACTTATTTCACTCAGCATAATACCCTATAGTTCCATCTACATCAAAGCAAATGGTGGGTATTCATCCTTTCTGATGGCTGAGTAATATTCCATTGTACAATTAGACCACATCTCTATCCATTCATCTGTCGAAGGACATCATGGCTCCTTTCACAGTTTGGCTATTGTGGATATTGCTGCTATGAACATTGGGGTGCAGGTGTCCCAGCATTTCACTACATCTGCTTCTTTGGGGTAAATCCCCAGCACTGCAATTGCTGGATCATAGGGTAGCTCTATTTTTAACTCTTTGAGGAACCTCCACACTATTTTCCAGAGTGGCTGTACCAGTTCGCATTCCCACCAACAGTGCAAGAGGGTTCCCCTTTCTCCACATTCTCTCCAATATTTGTTGTTTCCTGTCATTAATTTTTGCTATCCTCACTGGTGTGAGGTGATATCTCATGGTGGTTTTGATTCGTATTTCCCTGATGGCAAGTGATGCAGACAGAACATTTTTTCATGTGCTTGTTGGCCATGAGTATGTCTTCTTTGGTGAAATTTCTTTTCATGTCTTCTGCCCAATTCATGACTGGATTTTTTTGTTCGGTATATTTCTAAAGAAATGTCTTATCCAAGGGAAGAAATTTTTTTATTGATATCCTTTTCAAGAAAAAGAGGGGAAAAATCTGAGAAACTAAAAAGATTTAAGCTGAAACCAGAACAAACATTGACTATATCAACATGGTTTTACTGTTGCTACTTTGCGGTGTTTTGTCTTATTCACTGTGGGAAGCTATAATGAAATCAGTTTTATAATGAGCCTGAACACCAAAAGTGCCTTAAGTTGGACTCTAATTTTAAAGAGTCTGAGCCCTCCTTTATTTCTAGAATTTATCTCAAAATGATTGATAAAGTTAATGAGTTCTAGTTGATAATACAATTTGTGCTGCCATTTCTGTTAGTAATTTTGGAGGACAGCACTAGGATATATTCAGTCTAAACTAAATTTGGATTTCACCATCGGGCATTAGATGGCAGTATTAATCAAGACATTCAGAGTTGACTTCTGTTGCAGCTACTTCTAAAGGTAGTTATAATTCTCCTAAGAACGTTTCATGAAATAGTTATTTATTCTGCATTTTTTCTTCTGCAAAGGGAATGCATAAAATGTACTGCAGATCTGGTTTCATAATCTCTTGCCTCTTGTATTTACTTCTGTTTGCAGGAAGCTGCTAAAAGACAAGTGCCTTTATTTCCGGTAGGTTTGTTTCTAATGTTAAGTATCCAAAGTGTTTCTTTTGTGAATTTTAAACAGTTTTTCTCTTGTTGTGGATAAAATTGCATAAATGTCAATGATTAAAATTTCAAAATTAGTGAATGGCCAATAGTAAGTGTTATTTGTAACGGTTGTGTATAATCTCATTTAAAAAAGTACCATTTGAATGAGAATGATTGCCACCTCTGATCAGAATCCTAGTTCAGCTACTTACTAGCTGTGTAGTATTAACCCTTCCATACCTAAAATTCTATAATACTAGTTCCTAGCATAGTCTTGCTATTGAGGATTACATGATTGCTTATATGTAAAATACTCAGAATAATACATGGCATGTAGACAGAACTACGTGTTTGCTGGTGAGGGCTTGGGAGATGCCATTGTGTCTGTAATCATAACTCCCCTAGAGTGCATTTCTATAAAATAAGTCTGGTTTTGGTTTTTTTTCTTGTCTCTGTATTTTACAGTACACAAAATATCAGGAATGAAATTCATAAAAAGCGAGCTCTCTCCGCTGCTGTTGCCAGGCAGATTGGTGTTCAATTGAGCCAAATAGGAGTCATCATGGTTTACATGCAACACAATGGCGGGATTCTTTTCAGCGATGACCAAACTCAGAGGCGATTCTTCCCACTGGAAATGTCATGGAATCAGGTTCCTTCCATCTCTGCAATAGAGCAGAGCACAGGACACAGATCTGGCAGTGCAGAGAGGTGTCAGGCACACAGCTCACAGAGAGGAACAGGCAGCTGCAGGATGCACATATTGAGAGAGAAACCATTTTCAGAGACATGAGTAATCCTTGGCAGGCATTCAGAGGGGCACTTTGGAGGAGAGTTTGTAGATCATTTACCAGGGTAGACAAAGAGTTGGATATTGAAACGTGAACTTTTGAGATATCGCAGATAACATCTGAGAATTCTCTTCTCTGGTGCTGGGAGGCAGACAACCCCCATGAAGGGCAGAGTGAGAACATTGTGAGAGACTCTGAGTGTGGTAAGCAGAGCCTAGAGATCAGAAGAGAACTGTAGATCAGATGCTTAGCATCAGCTAACGGTTTCCACCAATTCTCAGTAAGGAAAAAGTGTATTTTCCATGATATGCATGATAAAAAAATAATAGTTAACATTTTTAAAAGCTGGGTATATGCCAAGCACTTTATTGTCCATATCTAATCCACAATAATGGTGAAGTATTCTTTCCTATTATGTTCCCTGGGAGAAAACTGAAGCTAAGAGATGTTAAGTAACTTGCCTAAGGTAACCAGTGTCAGTGTGTAAGTTAACTGATCAGTTAAACTGAATACAAGTCTTCTACCACATTGGTTCAATCATTCTACATTGAGTCTTTTATTGTTTCATAAAGTTATAAGTTAAAGAAGCCTTTTAGGTAATTTTTAAAATACCTTTAAATTGATACAGATGCAGTTGGAGTGAAAGGATTTTACCTAATGATCTCAGTAAAGGTACTGGGTCCCATGATAGGCAAACAGAGTAAGTAGCCTTCTTTATACAATATTGCCTTATCAGGACTTACTATAGTCTGAGTGTGCCACTTGTATGTATGTCTGTGTACACACACACATACACACACATATGTATATAATTTGTATCTATATGTTTGTATGTGAATATCTACATTCATGTATATGGATCTTGCCTTTTTAATGTTTGCTATATCAGCTAATCAAAATTAAATATAGGGTAATTTTCATTATTCCAGGGCTGGGATTTAAGGACCCCTAGACATGACTTAGTATTTTATAGCTTTTAATTTTCTAAGATAAACCATTCACTTCAATGTTTAAATTTGACCTTGTCTGCCCTCCTCACTCCCATCCTTCTATTTTATCAAATGGAACAACATCCAATTCTAATGTTAGTGTCTATTAATGGATATTAGGTTTTTCACTTAAACCACCAAATTAACCTTTCTAATAGAGAGTTAAGCACCTCATTTAGGAGAGATTTTTAAACTTTTAGTCTGAATGAAAGTATCATTTTAAGTCTCCCTGACATCCCCTTTCCTCTTATATTCCATAAAATTTATCATTAGCATACAAGGAAGACACCAGTGATGTCTTTTCCTACTGGTTGAATTTGACACTAAAGACAAAAAAGAAAAGTGTGACCTATCTGCCACAGAAGTCAGATATAACGTCTGAAATCACTGTTTACAAGGTCCATTAGTGTTTATAGCTCTGCCACTTTCCTTCATGGTCTGCAAAGCATTTTAGTTCGGACTCAGTTATTCTTTCATAGCAACCAATTTTCTATAGTGTGGGTATCTCTTTGACTGAGAAAACTCTAAAGGAAGTTCTGATGTCTTCTATGTGAAGGTCTGGTAATGCATTTGTATTGCTGGGCAGCAGAGCCCAGGAGACTATAATTTGTCTGTGGGACAAGGAAAGCTGTGCATCCTGAACTCCAAAGTCAAAATGGTACCACAGATGACAATGTCTACTCTCTTCTAAATAGTTTGAAATCATGTTTTCTTTTTCCGATCATACAATTCTGTTTCTCTTTAACAGTTCATGATACCGTTGATACTTCAGACTCTCCAAACTTGCAAATACTTCACGATTGAATATATATATTGGAAAATATATATCTCGATCCATTGACTTGGATGGAGATTAAACTGGAGCTAAAGCATCTAGAAAGTATATCTATAAGATGAGTAAAATGATGATTTATATACTTACTACACAAGATGTCAAGCAAGACCAAGACTAGATGGAGTTAAGGAAATCTCCTTAAATTTCATGACCAAGGCCTCTCTCTTCACTTACCCAGGTTTCATCCCTAGAGTCAAGAAATGGGAAGGGTCTGGGATTTTTTTCTACTTGCAAGCTAACAAGTTAACCTGCTATAGTTTTGAGGATGCTGGTAGAAGACACAAGACTCTTGGATCAAAGACTAAGGATGTTATTACTTATGACATATCAAGAAGCTTGTTTCACATTCCTTGTTAGCCCCTCTTGCCATCCAAGTCTTCTCCGTTATGTAAACAACCCAGTTGGATGCTGTATACCAAGTGGGTTTGCAACACAGCTCAGGAATCCCAGGCTTAAAGAATCCAAATCTTTTATGGTGGACTGTAAACAAAGCTACCTGACCTTTCCCAGAGTAAGATTTATCTCTATTACACTGCACAACAAATAACAACAACAAATAGAAAAAACTCTCTCTCCTAAGGGAAGATACCATCTCTATCTTTCAAGGTTGTTTACTATACAAAGATACTATAGAGATAAGCTGAGTAACTCCACTCATAAAATATGCATCTAATTTGTATATTTCTATGTTTGTATGTGAATGTATATATTCATGTATATGGATTTTGAGATACAGACAATTGGCCCAGGGTCATATTCTGTTTTGTGTTGTGTTGTATTTTTTTTTCTCTTATGTATGGCTTTCATCCTGCCATCTATTTTTAAAATTTACCTCTTGCTTGGAAAAGTGTGGTGCCAAGCATGCAGCAAGACAACATGGTTTTCATAGGCAAAAGTATTTCATCAGAATTTGAGGCAAAAATTTTATATGGTATTTGAATACTTCTAATAAAATTAACTTTTCTGTCTTTATTGGTGACTTTTGCTGTTCAGCAATATTCAAAATATGTTATTTTCAGCATCTATGTGCACCCAACCTCCTAGGCACCTTAAACCTACACTTTCATAATATATCTTATTTTCTGAAGGCATATTGTCATTCAGCAGATTTTTAAAAATTACTTCTGCTGAAGATACAAGTTAAAGTTGTGTTTTTACAACTACAGGCACAAATGAGACTCTTTATGATAGCTGCGTCCAATTGGATTTGCCCAGGTACTCTACACTTGATGATGCTGAATCTCTAGATTTTAAAATCTACCACAGTTTAACTGTAGTAGATTATGCCAGTGGTGCTACACTTGTTCTTAATTTAATGGCAAGTAAGATGTCTGGATGGCAGGAAGTGACCTTGAAACATGACCATTAATTCCGATAAGAATTAATTGAGGAAACAAACATTTGCTTGTGAATCAATGAGATTTTTTCTTTTTCAAGAAAAGGCTACTTACTCTCAAAGTGACTGCTTTTCTCCCAAATTTCAATATGACATTTTTGCCAAAAAATTAGTTTATTAAGACGTATAAACTTCCAGTTATAAATAAATCACAGGGAGTACAGAACAGGGAATTTAGTCAACAATATTGTAATAACGTTATTTGGTGACAGATGGTAACTCCACTTACTGTGGTGAGCATTTTGTAATGTATATAAATGTCAAATAACATAGTGATTTTACTATGATTCACTATGCTATACATCGGAATCTAATATAGTATTATATGTCAATTATAGTTCCATTAAAAGTAAATACATTAATTAAAAAAATACCATGCTGAAATGCAATCATTTTACATTAATTCTGGATTAAAAGAATCCCATATTTCAGAACAGATTGAATGCTAAATGTAGAGCAACTCGTGAACGTATCTGTTATTTAGGATTTTTTCTTTTAATAGAATTCATTTCAGCCTTACCACAGCCAAGTAGTATTAGTAATGGCTGTCAGCCAGGACCTAGAAATAGCATCATTCAATAGAAATGGGTGCTATAATTCTGATCCTTAAAACTGAAATCTAAGCATACATTTATTTTGCTAACGTAATGAAGAATGGCGAACAGGGAGGTGACCCTTATTAGTTAAAAAAATAACACTGACAACAGTAACCAACAATAAACCTCTCTAATGAAATATTTGTTTTGGGTGGTTTGTCAGGGATGTACCATTATATAAAGGACAGATATTATTTCCTTTAAAAATAACATGTATAATATATTAACTATATATATAATATAAAATATATAATACGTTGTATATTTTCTTATATGCAATATAATAATAATGTTATAAAAATATAATCAAAAATATAAATGTATATTTAATGTTCATTATTTCAGATGCCCTGGAGCCTTCATTTTATTTAGAATCCTCCCTTTAAAACAGTTGGTACAGGGCAGCCCGGGTGGCTCAGCGGTTTAGCGCCAACTTCGGCCCAGGGCATGATCCTGGAGACCTGGGATCAAGACCCACGTCGGGCTCCCTGCATGGAGCTTGCTTCTCCCTCTGCCTGTGTCTCTGCCTCTCTCTCTCTCTCTCTCATGAATAAATAAAATCTTAAAAAAAAAAAAACAACAGTTGGTACAGTCTCTCCAAACACCTAACTTAGCACAGTTGTAAAGAGTTGGCGCTATAATGTGGGAAACCATAAGTAGGAATTAAATAAAGAAGTGTTTATTAAGTGGGTACACATTTAAATACCTTTTGTGTGCCTATTACAGTGCTCAGGTGATAAACATGAAGATATATACAGCCTCTACTTCCCGTCCTCAAAGAGCTTAGGCAATGCAAACCAACGCACAGACACCCTCTAGCCGACCCAGGGAAGCTGGGTGGGGACAAGAACCTGGCATGAGCTGACTTAATATTCACTTGGAAGGCTGCTGGGGCTCACATATGCCATATATAAGACCTATCCGACATATCTCTTTGCTTGATGCCATAATAACACACATCTACGAAAAAGAAGGAAATCCTACTCTGACCTTTTGGCACATCCCTTAAGCAAAGCTTGGTCTTTCACTCGAATAAGAATAAAATGTTATTTCCCTCTCTCTACTCTTGATAGCTTCCTAGCCTCTCTCTTCCCTGTAATCTCCAGTACCCCACTCTTTCACAAAGTTTCTCAGTGCTCTTATACTGCCAGGATCCAGTGGGCTTACAGAGTCCCTCACCATGTGACTCTCTAGTCTAGAATGGGGTGTTTTCTGTAAGGGGCACTACAGTAAATATTTTTGGCTTTGTGGGCCATCTAGGTCTGTTGTATAGTCTTCGTTGTTCTCTTGTTCATGGCTCTTTTAAAATATTCAAATCATTCTTAGCTTTCATGGTAGTATAAACCTGTCAATCCCTAATGGTTCACAGCTTTTAGCATGCATCCAAATAATCTGGAGGGCTTGTTGAAACACAAACAGCTGTACCTCACCCCCAGACTTTCTGATTCAGTGGATCTGGGGTGGGACCTGAGAACTGGCATTTTTAACAAGCTCTAATGTGATGTTGTCATTGCTGGTCCTGAAGCCACACTTTGAGAACTGCTTTAATATAGTGGCCCTGATTCATGATAGTATCTTAGAATCAGCTAAGGAATTAGAAAATATCAAAACAAACAAACAAAACCCAAATTATGTCCAGGCCTGTTCCAGAGTCTAAAAATGGTTTTTGCATTTTAAAATGACTGATGTGTATCCAAGCTCCAATCCTAGCACTTTGTATACACACACACACACACACACTCTCTTCCATCACACTTCCTTGTCTCCTAGGTAATTATTACATGCAGTCAGGACTAAAGGTGATTGTTCTGGGCCCTGCTGGACCCCCTCCCTCCTCCAAAAGAGAGGCCAAGTATCCCTTCCCCAGCAAACCAGTGCTGTGCACTAGGTAATAATGATGAACTAAGATATGCTTTCAAGTTACAGATAGACATTTTTTCCTTTTACTACCCCAAAGTTTATCCTTTTCCCTTTCAACATACAGTAAGACTTCAGGGACAGGCTTAATTCAGGTAGAGCTAGACTCGTACATTCCAGTAGCCTAGCAGAACATGTGCAAATTGAGAGGGGACAGTCACCATTTGATGGAGAAAGCTACAATGTATATGATGCCACTAGCGGGAGCAACCAAGTGGCATAAGGGGGTCAGAGCATAGAGGTCCTCGCGCCTGTGCCTGTTGGGGGTGTGAGAAGGTGTGTGTGTGTGTGTGTGTCTCAGAAAAAGAACATCTGTTTCATCTCCTTGATAATTTTGCTGGTGATGCTCTTGGACCCTCTTCAGGTGCGAGTACAGCTTTGTGTGAGTGGCGGAGGCGGCAGATTGCTAAAATAACTTCCGTTGATTCTTTCCAGCAACATGAGCCTTTGCTTTTCCTTCTTCAAGCCTTCTTGGAAGGTGCCTTCTGGAATGTGCAAGGTCAAGAATCCAGCAGGGCGGCGGCGGCTCCCTCCCACTATTAAAACTCAGTGTCTGTGACGAGAGCTGCAGAAAGGTCCAGAAAAGGAGGAAGAAGCGAAGTGGAGAAGGTGGCCGAAGGGGGCTGGGGGCCGGGGGCTGGGGGCGGGGCAGGCGGGGGAGGGGCAGGCCCGGGAGGAGCGGCCCGCAGGCCCGCGCCTCCGCCCGGCTTCCCCGACCTGGGCGCGGCGCGGGGCCGAGCGCGGGCTTCCGCCGGGGGGGTAGGGGGGGGGGCGGCCAGCGCGGGGCTGCGGCTCCCCGAGGCTGGGCGAGCCGCGTCCCAGCGCAGCCCCGAACGCCGCCGGCCCGTCCGTCCCCTCCGCGGCGACGCCCGCCCCGCCCCGCCCCGCCCTGCCCGCGCGCTCGGCTCGGGGCTGGGCACTTGCGCCCCCGCGGAGGACGCGCCCGGCGGCCGCGACGCACCACCACCGACCGCGGGGGGAGCGCCCCGCCACCCGCCGGCGATGGGGAAGTGGTACGGTCCTCCGGCAGCTCCGGCCGCGGGCAGCCTCAGCGGAGCGGCCGCTCGGCTCCCGGGGCTCCCCGGGGCTCCCCGGGGCTCGCCGGGGCTCGCCGGCTCCTTTCCTGCCCCCGGTCAGCGCGGGAGGAGCTGGCGGCGCCGCGGGGCCCCCGAGGCACAGGCGGGGCTCGAGTGTGGGCGTGCAGGGCTGCGTGTGCCGTCGGGGTCCGGCTTCGCTGCGCCTGCCCGCGTACCCAGTGCTGAACCGGAGCCTCTAAATTTCGCCGGACTTGACTGGCCACCTCTGGGGAAGGATGCTGGGAGCGGGGGGGTCCAGCGGAGGAGATCGGTGGCTTCAGCACAGAGGAAAACGCAGTTTGCCACTATTCCTCTTGATCGCGGGTGCGCTCTGTGACTTCGGTAGTTGATCTCTCAGCAGAAGCTAGGAAGCAAACAGGATATTTAGGTTTAAAACTGCCCGTCTGTGGTCTGATGGCTCATCTAACGTGGCCTTGTGTGTGGTCAAGGTCAAATTTTAGGACCACGTAATGATTTTAGAGGCTGCTGTTTCTTCCAATGGTCTTTCATATTTTATTGTTAATCTTTTTTTTTTTTATCCTTCATTTCATTTTTATGTGCCTAGTGTCTGGACACAGTCATGTTGCTAAATGCCCTAATATGGGGACTCTCAAATTTGATGTGCATGTCAGGATCACTGGGAGGCATTGCTAACAGAGTCTTGGGTCTCACCCTTGATGTTTCTGATTGTGTAGGTTTGGGGTGGAGCCTGTGAATCTGCATTTTCTAACAGGTTTCTAGGTGATCTTGATGCTGCTCTGGGGACCCTGCTTTGAGAACCACTGAGTTCTCAAACTGGAAAACTGCTGGAAACTGGAAACTGAGTTCTCAAACTGGAAAACTCAGTCCTAGGACTGAGTCTAATGCTCACTGAACCCTATCCAAATCAACCCCCAGAGCTTTAAAAGACAAACAAAACAACAACAACAAAATGTATGCCCCAGCCCCAGTGCCAGACATTCTGAGTTAATTGGTTTATCATAAGACCTGGCCATTTTGGTATGGTTTTAAAATCTGTTTTGGTGCCATTCTCAGGCTATTCCTATCTGCTATTAGGGTGGAAACCTACATCACAGTGTTGACAAATGTCTCCATTAGAAACACTTGTTTACATTCAGACATTTATTCCCAAAAGTTAGAAGATGCACCCACTGCCTCATTAGTGGAAATCAATTTGATTGATTTGCTTATCTTCACAAAATAGGAAATAGCTTAGATGCAGTCTCAAATGGGGAGATACTCTGGAAAAAAGGAGTCTGTCTTGCAGGCAGATGATCCAGAGAGAGGATAAAGCAGGGGGGAGGGACAGTCAAGTAGAGGTGACCTCTAACAATATTTTCATGTGGACATGAAATTCATCCTGTCTATGCCCCCACTTTTCTAGCAAGAAACCTTCTTTACAGTGTTGTTTTTTAGTTCTGACAAAAAAAGAAATCATTACCTGATGATGGGTGATACTTTTATGTGCATGATCATATTTAAAGATAGGAGCACCAGAAAGGATCTTCTAGAATCTCAGACATAAACAGAAAAAGTCATCAGTAACTGTACTTGTAAATAAAGGCACATCTATGAACCAACTCCCTGAGGATCAGATACCCAGGACAGTCAGAGAGCCTGTAAGTCTGTGGAAGAGATGCCCCTGGCTTGGCCCATGTGGTCCAAGTAGGGGGAGAGTTTCATAAACCTTAATTTGCATGCAGCTCCCAATTTGTGAGTTCCCCTGTTAGTGGGATAAGCTTCTCCACTAATCTGATAGTTGAAGTACAGCCTCTCATTTTTGTTTTGATTTGAAATTTTGAATTACTAGGGAACCTGAACCCAATATGCTCAAACCAATTTTAATAGATTATCTTATGACTTGATTACTCAAATCCTTTATTCATTTTTCTATTGGCATGTTTTTCTTAATAACCAGTAAGAACTTTATGTGTTTTAAGGACATTCATATCTTCTGTATACATTTTCCTATTTTTGTCATTTTTTAAAGATTTTATTTATTTATTTATTTATTTATTTATTTATTTATTATTTATTTATTTATTTATGAGAGACACACACACACAGAGGCTGAGAGAGAGAGAGAGAGAGAGAGAGAGAGAGAGAGAGGGGCAGAGACACAGGCAGAGGGAGAAGCAGGCTCCATGCAGGGAGCCTGATGTCGGACTCGATCCCGGGTCCCCAGGATCACGTTCTGGGCGGAAGGCAGGCGTAAACAACTGAGCCACCCAGGGATCCCCTCTGTTTATCATTCTTAAATATTCCTTTCCTATCTTATTAGACAAAGTAGATAAATATTCGCTATGAAATTTACATATTTATTTTTCACCTAAACCTCTTGTTGGTCTGGAAATAATTTTGCTCTGAAAGATGAGATACATTTTATTTTAGCTGCTTTCTTCCAAATGGAGAGCTGGTCCTAATGCAATTTTTATTAAGTTGCTGATTATAGATGCCATCTTTACCTGTAGTTATACCTAAGTGTATATACATTCTGTTTCATGTATCCATCTCTTTCTCCCTAGGTCAGTACCTCCCTTTTAAAAACTATTATAGTTTATAAAGAGCATTTTAATACTTCAGAAATCTCCTTATTAAAAAAATTCTGTGTATTCTAGATGATTTATTCTTCTAAGTGAGATAAAGGGTTGCTTTGTCAGTCTCCTCAAAAACTGTAATTATAACAATTTATAACAGCTGAAGATGTTTAAGAACCTCTCACCAAAGCACATCACTTGGAAAACACAGCTCATGTAAGCTTGCTTATAACAGGTATGTAGGAATTTGCTTTCTTTTGGTCAGAAATGGGAAGATATTGAATATTTAAAGCCACCTTTTAAATAATACATTTGTTTAACATTAATTAACTAACCAACAGTTATGACTTCATAGACTTTTGAATGTGATAGAAGGGGTATTTGAGAGAAAGCTAAACTCCAAGGGACAAAGTTTTAAAAAATACAGGAGATGATTTCTTTCTTAGGTAATATTTGTAGGTCAGTAGGGCACTCTACTCCTTGAAATTATTTGCTACCCAGGTTTCTGCTAATTTCATGTTCCAGCATCCTGCAGAGCAATCAAGAAGCTGGATTGCTACCATGTCTGGGTTGCAGTAAAAAATTAGGGGAGAGAGGCCATAGAACAGATATGTTCTTGGTTTTAAGGCATAGCCTTATTTCACTATGAGGCTGAAAAGGCATCTATCACTTCTGCCCATAGTCCTTTGCCACAGTGTAGTCATAATCCACACCTAACTGTAAGTAAACCTAGTATAAATAGTCTGTAATTAGAAGGTGACACACTCAGGATAACTCTCTGTACTGTAAAGAGAATGATCAGATTTTGATGGTCAGCATGCTCATCCTATTTGAGCTTTATAAAATAAAATCCACCTTCCCAACAAACTTGTTCTTGGATTTCATGTAAATCATGGATGAGTCCTGACCAGACTGTATCCCCTTTGCCATTTTTGTTTTCCTGGTACTTTGACTTTGCCTTGTATTATCCTTATATGGTGGCCACCACACTCCACTTAGCTCCTTAGTTTGACAAGACTTGTATTTGTTATTCTTAAAGAACTCTGTGTCTCCCTCCCCACCTCATTAGTCATGAGTACCAGGTCTAATTCTGGTTTCATTTTCATTCTCATGAGAGGAGACAAGAATTACCCCTGTCCTATATCTTGTTCCCACCCTGGCTAGTTCATCTTTCTCCAACCCTGACAGGAAAGAAGGGCCTGAATGCTAAAGCATTATTATTTTTAAGATTATTTATTTATTTATTTATTTATTTATTTATTTATTTTATTTATTTATTTGAGACAGAGAGAGCCAGGTAGAGGAGTAAAGGAGAGAGTCCTAAGCAGACTCCTTGCTGAACATGGAGTTGGATAGGGGGGTTCCATCTCACAACCCCAAGACCAAGAACCAAGATGCCCAAACAATCACAACCCCCAGGTCCCCTTGATGCATTATTTCATGATGATAAATGAAATATTCTACAAACTACTATTTGAAGGTAGGATGAAGTAAAAAACATGCAGTTCAATCTTGGGATATTCAGATATTGGTAACACCATTAGTAATAATGGGAGAAACTGATATGAAGTGAGTGTTTGGATAAGAAAATATAATAAACTATAATGTTTGATTTGCTCTACTAAAACTTTTGTTTCTGCATCAAGAGCTAGCTTATACATGGTAGGTAGATAGAGGAGGGGTGCCATTATAGTGCATCCATCCCATATGTTTTTCCATGTGTGATTTGTTCCAGCATGCTAATGTTTTACACCAACACTGACACACAGCAGGTATGTTTTACACATCTCATGATAGCAGCTGAATGCAAGATACATGAGCACCACTGCCGTAGAGAATAAAGTCCTATACATGATGTTTATTGCCCTATATTATTCCTCTTGACTCAGCATGGCCACATGCTTTGTCCTGGAAGTTCCTATTTTGCAATTCTCCCTAACATTTGTACATTTTGATTTTGTTTCTACAACTCAGCAGCCTTAACTCCTCCTTACATCGCCTCTGTCAATCTACTTTCACTTAGTATTTTTTTCTTTATTAGGAATGTCAATGTCTTTTTAGCTGAACTAGCATTTTTATCAAGATTGTTTTTGTTTTGTTAGAGTTCTTGTTACGAATCACATAGATTGTGAGTGGTCTGCCCATAACTATATATATATATATATATATATATATATATATATATATATTGCATAATCTCTAGTTAATCTCTAGTTATTTTTCTTCATATATGATTTACAGAATATGAGGCTTTTTTTGGAGTGCATATTTTGCCTTGTAGCACAAGCTATATTTTGTAAATGCAACATGACCTGAATAGAGGGAAGTGGAGTCTGTTGATGGTCTTGCTGTTGGATTTGATTTCTACTTTGCATAGATCTATTCTGTTTTCTCTAATTAGGAGAAAAAAAACCCAAAATTTTAGGTTATGTTTTTCTTTATTATTCCTGATAAGGCCCAGCTTATGGCTGTATATTATATGCTGTCTTATATTACTTCTTGTCCAACTTTTTTCCAGGTATAGAGAACTGATAGTCTCACCTTTAGCCCAAACCCCCTTTAACTGAGGACAATGGAATGTAAAACGAAGTGGTACTTATAGTGTGATCTAGGAAAAATAACTTGACACTTGATGTACATATTTTCCTTTGTATACTTAGTGGTAATTTTTTTTTCCCATCAGATTAGGTCTAATCTGTTAACACACCAGAGCAAATAAGCAGACAAATTGGGTATCCCTCATTATACATGCCTGGATTGGCACATCCTTTCTGCCTTTGAAAGGACAGGGATGGCTATGTATTTCAGAATGAAGAAATATTAGCCAACATGTCCACACTAGAATAGGCATATGGGTATAGCATTGCTCTAAAGCATTCTATTGTCTGATTATATAAGCTCCTGCTTTCCATGATTCTATCAATGTCATGAGAGCAAAATCCCAATCCCTTACTTCTCCAGTCTATAGCTGACTTTTCTGCTTCTTTCTTATATGAACAATTGGAAGAACAACTATATGAGAAGCTTGGGATGACCAGTAAAAATTGACCAGGGCTTATTTATTCTTTTAATATATATATTTTATATATATTTTACTTATTTATTTATGAGACACACAGGGAAAGAGGCAAAGACATAGGCAGAGGGAGGAGCAGGCTCCCTGTGGGGAGCCTGACGTGGGAATGGATCCCAGGACCCTGGGTCATGACCTGAGCCAAAGGCAGATGCTCAACCACTGAAATACCCAGATGCCCAAGCCAGGGGTTATTTTAAAGTGATAGCTTCTATTTCTTCAGAAACTGTCAAACTGAAGTAGTGAAATCACTGGAGGCACTGGATTGATCACAAGGGATTTGTCTATCTAGAATTTCTGAACTCCATTTCTTGGCTGAAATCCCCTGTCTGCAGCTGATCCTACTGATCACTGTGCAGCAGCAGGAAAGGGCAGAGTGATCTTAGAGGCATCAACTACATTGTGAAGTCTTAGGCCACTCCTGTCTGCTGAAGCTCCAACATTGCCAAGAGGCATGTTGAAGTTCAGACAAACACTCTCCTTTTGTTTAAGTGGCTGGTGGTTGGGATGGCTGCTTTCATATTTGGTAAACCCAAAATGGGAGGAGTACAATCTCATGGTTTGGAGAGGACCAAGAAAGTCATTAACTAAGATTTAGACCAAAACAGCAGCCAAACCAATACCGAATATAGATTTCAACTTCATTTTTATTCCTTAGGAGTCTTGCATGTACTGTTATTTTTACAAGCAAAGATTTATAACTGTTTAGGTATGTAATGTTTTCATGCAGCTTTAGTGAAATTATGTTTGCTGCTGTGTGAAATTCTTCCTGGCATTCTAAAATTAAAGCCATTCTTTGGCAATTTTTACATTCTCCCCTCCTCCAGAGAGTCATTGTAATATGTTTTTTGTCATTTAATGAAGCCAATTGCAATTCAGGACAGATCTATTCTAATTAACTAGGGTACCATGGATTCCTTAAAGAATGAGATTTTGGGTCTGACAGTATGAAAATAAGAATTGGTCTCTGTGCCTTTTTAGAAGCTGTGGAGCCCATGAAGCTGTTTAAACTTCTTTTGTTTCATCAGAAAGATTTTGCTTTCTCATTCCACTGCCTTATGCCTCTGGGGGAAAAGTTCCCTATTTAACTAACCACGTGGACTTCTATGTGTGGGTGAAAAACTTCCATATATTCTGTTTGCTGGTAATGGAAAATCATACCTATGTTATGAATGATGAGATTAGAGTATGTTCCCTAGATGGGAATGGACCAGGGCTATCTAAATATCAACTGGAAACCACCATTGAGTGTTACTGCTCTGTCTCTGCCTTTGAAGGTATCCATTGTCATATTCAATTATTATTTTTCTTGAAGACCCAGCATGGCCTTATGAGTTTTGCAAGTAAGTAAATGATCTGTCTCTGTGTCTCTCTGGATACATATGAATGTATGGGTGTGGGTATGGGTACATATGTAAGTCTTTTGGCTTGGCACCAGGGAACCTGAGCATGGCTCCAGGTGAATTTTTCTCTGATACCATTCTCACTATACCTTCCTTTCTCCTCTTCCACAGTTTAGAGCAGTTCCTCACAGGCCATTCCATTTCTGTCTCTCAGGACATCCAGAATATTCCCCCATCCTATTTTCTGACGACTCCCTCTCAAACTCTCTGTTCCAGTAAGTAAGCTTCCTCCTTCGTCCCTGTACACATCATGCTTATTCTTTTCCTACCAGGTATCTGGCACATCTCATCTAATGAATGAATAATTAAATGAATTCCTGATTTCAGTGCTTTGTTCAGACTGCTTCCCAAGGGATGGTGAAAGAAAGGGAGGGACATTCATGCTCTTTTCTTTATTTGTTGAGCTTCAGCTCCTCAACACTCAGGTTCCGCTCATCTTTCCTCATGGAGTCTTCCTTGATAATGACCCAAACCTTCCTTGCCCTTAATTCATCCTGGAAGAACCTATTATGTATCTTGGTGCTTACTTTATGTTTATTTAGCACTTTAAAGAAAAAGTTCATATATTCTTGGATTCTCTATTTCACAATGAGTTTTAACTACACCAAAGGTTTTTGAGTGCTGGGTTTCGGCCATATTCTTCTTTTATATTCTCTAGCAAACTTAGCACTTACTATCAAGCACATAATATGCCCTTGATAATAACTACTTGGAGAACTGAAATGAATGACATTGATTAATCTCTCTGAATGTGGTCAGTTTGTGCTATTGCTGTAATTCAATCTACCATTTGCCTCTCTCTATTACCACTATTACCACTAAACCAATGAGTCACATTTGTCCACATATACATGCCCATGTATATGTCTGCATACATATACACACTACACAGAACCAGTAGTCTACTGGAGGATTAATTTTCAGTGGTTTTTGATCCTATGCAAAGTAAAAGGAAGTAATGTATTGTATTTTCCACTCAGCCCTCTTCTAATCATGGGAAATTACCACAAATAGTTGCAAATATTCTGTCCTCTCAGTCCTGGGCAAGGCTCTATTGTTAAAACATTGCCCTGTGTTTAAATGGCTGCTCTGCCACTTATGAACAGTGTAACCTTGGGCAAGTTATGGAACCTTTCTGAACCTTGATTTCATCCTTGTAAAAGGAGAATAATCATGTCACCTTTTCAAGGCCACTTTTGGGATTATCAATAATGTCTATGCTAGTCACCATTTATTGAGATTACTATGTTCCTGACAGTGTGCTCTGTCCATAAATTTCTCCTTTACTTGTTACCATATCGTTGGCATATACTAGATGCTCAGTAACAGGGACTATTATATTTTGTACCTTGGCTTAAATGTACACTGAGTCAGACTAAAGATTGCCAAAGACTGGTTTTTCATTTCCCAGGATTGGCGGAAAGGTTTGATGAAGTCAGGCTACTACCAGGTGCCTGTGGCCCAAGGCCAGTGTAATGGTTGCTCTGAGTGGAGGCCAAATGCTAGGGCCTGCCATCGCATCTTCATAATGGCCCTTGGGCCAAGAAAGCTTGCTCCCACAACAAAATTTGGCTTAGGGAACAAGAAGGTACTACCCTGTGTTGCTTGTGAGCTGATTCACACTATACATCAGTTGAAATGGCAAATCAATTGCATTTAAGCACAAGAGAAACTCACTTATGTAAACCAAGGTGACACTCCAAGGATAGAGAAGGGTAAAATCTGAGTCTTGTGAGCAGTTCTTGTTTCCTTTGAGCTGAACTCTAAAATGATGGAGCTTAGCTTTCATCAGGAGGGCTTTAGATTAAACTCTAGGAAAAGTTTCTTGATTGTAAAGCTTTGAAAGCACATAAACATCAGAACTAATAAGAACTTACCTATGAGTTACAGCTTTCCCGTACTTCTAGGAAGCAGAGAAATGACTTGGATGACTTCAAACAGTAACCTCCCAGGACAGTGATTTCTTCCTCTCCTATTTCCAAAAATAAAATTATATTTTAGATTATGTCCCCCACCCCACCCGACCCCGCTTTCATCTTATTAAACAATAGACTTTTGGGGGTGAGGTCTGAAGATTGGTGTTTTTGAAAAGCCTTGCAAATGATTCCATTGTGCTGCCAGGGTTGGGACCAACCACCTCTTTGGATAGAACCATTCACAAAGATTGCAATCCTGCAATCTTGTGACAGAACCACAATTCTGTGATGGGATTCAATACAGTAATATCCTGTTTATTGCCACTTTGTGGTTGCACCTTCCATTATGACCCCGAGTCCTGGCTGAAGTGATGGCAGGAAAGCTCTCTTCTCATTGGTCTTACAAAGATTTTATGAAGTTCCTAAATGGAGTGATCTTAGTTTCTTACAGTCTCTGTCATATCTTCCCTTACTTTCTTACTGCAACCTCTCCTGAGAAAATCAGGGCCAGGTGTAGAGCCTTTTCTATTACAGTAACCTGCTAAAAGCTTCTATATACTCTTAGTTAAGAATAGTCACTGAGATAATATTCAGAGGCATTTTTTATGTGCCATATTCATTACCACCCTCATTATACAGGTAATACCAATGAAGTCCAGAGAATATAAGTAACTTGTCTAGGACTACACAATTTATGAATGATAGAGCTTGATTCAAAGTCAAGATCACCTGGGTTCCAAGCTCATGTTCATGTTTGTGATATCCAGTCACAAAAGAACTAAAGATTGGTGGAGAGGAGGCTAGCAAGATAAAAGTAGGGCTCTACTCATAGAAAGGGCTATGGGGGTACTTTTCTTTTTAAAATCAATATGGAGCTCAAGGATACAGAAAAATGCAGAATTCTTTTTATTTACAGGGTAGCAGCCTGAGACTGAGGCTCAAGATAATGGAGAATGAGGAGACAATTCAAAAAAGCAGTCAAAATCACTGGATGCAGCAGGCTTACATTAGGGCTCTCCTCAGCATCAGGAGGATAAGAAATCAAAATAACAAGAATTTGTTTAAAGTGGCTGTGCTTGCAACACATGTGTTGGCACCACTGTAGGAGGGAGGGCCACGGGGTTACAGTCTAAGTGGAAAGGGTTGCTCACATTTTATGAGCATTTGCTCATGTTCCAGATAACACAGTAAGCAAGTAGTATGTGTTTTAAAATTTCATCCTCAGAATAACTTTGAGATGAATAGCATTCTCATTTCCATTTTAACTACCACCAATATGAAGTTGTATGTAACAAATTTACCCAAGTTCAGAGATAGTAAATGTTATAAGGGGATTTAAATCCTGGACTTAACAGTCTTCATGTTTTGCCTCTACACATTATTGCTCCCCTGCCCCTGCCCCTGAGGCTCCCAGCTCCTCACTCCTTCCTTTTTTTTTTTTTTTTTTTTCTGTGAGGGACAGATCAATCAGAAAAATGGAATTGTAGCTACTTCCATTTATTAATCCAACTAAATTAAAATTGATAGCACTTTCAATATTTGTGGAGGTCATTTGATGTCTTATTCGGTGGGAAGGTGGAGAAGAGACTTGTCTTTGAGGAAATCCCCCCTGCCCAAGTCTGTGAGCTGAGGTTAGGAGACCTGGTAAATTACTCTCTCTTCCTCCCTATAAGTAATCATGTGACACAGGCTCAGTCAGTAAAGAAATGCTCGTGCCTGGGGCTTTGAACTGTTGAAACTTAAGAGGAAAAGCAACTGGTGAGAAATCTTCTAGTAGCAATGGAATAATTAGAGGAGTTAATCTTGGGTGCCTACTGGAATTGCTGTTAACAAGACATTATCCTTATCAAGATGTTTAGTGGTGGGACTTGAGCTACGTCCCTTTCTGAGATGCTGTCCATTTCGGAGACTCATTCTTCAGCTGCCCCTCCCACAACCACCCTCTTAAGTCTTTGAAATGCTGGATATCCTTTAGGTAATGTCTTTCTTTCCTTTTTTTTTTTTTTTTTTTTGTTGTTGTTGTTGCTTAAATTTGGGTTGATGTCTCTTGCTACCAAGGATCCATACTGATACTGACTGCTATACTTAAAGTGACTTATAAACAGACTAATTATATTCAGGAGATATTCAGACTCCTGATCCATATAGCTATTTTTCCTTAGCTGTTGCTATCTCACATTTTAGGTCACTCAGAATTTTGGTCATCTTATAGAAAAGGTTTTCTCTTCTAATTCACTTACATTTATCTCACTCTCAAACATTGTTTTTGATCTACTTTTCTGATTTATTCACTTGACTACTTCTCCAGATTTCTTTCCCAGCCAGGTGGGCCACATATGGAGTCTTTAATACTTCCGTCAGCTTTCTCTCTGGGTGTTCTGCACCTCAGCTTCCCTAATCATAACCATGATTGCCTTGTACTTTTACAAGGCACTTGCTTATTTAATTTATTTAGCGTACTGTTCAATTAATGACTTAGTCACAGTCAGCGTAAAGTTTCTGCACTGCTCCAACTTGGAAATAGAAAAAGGAAGTGTTTCCTTTTTTAAATATCTGAACTGGCTTATACCAAAACAGAAAATGAGTATTTTAATTCTTTCATCACTGTTGTATCTTCTATGACCTCGAGTTAGGCTGTTATAAATCTTTTTTCTTGCAACAGGACTTCTAAAGCTTGTGGGTATTCATGGACTATCTTTGGTTATTATGACCCTGACATAAAGGACTACATTAGCTGTTTTGAATAAAACGAAGTAACAGAGAGGAAAAAATATGCTAGTTAAAATTATAAGTAACAGAGCTGTTTTTGTCCCTAAGAAAGTGGCATAATTCTTCTCTGGAGACTTTTGTTTAAGAAAATATTCAATAGTCTGACCTTGGAGCTAATGCTTAGATGATTTGGAAGAAGACAGCAAAACAGCAGATTGTCTGCAAATAAAATGCAGAGAAATTGAATGGTGGGAGCTGCCAGAAGAAGTGAGCAGCAGATGCGGCCTTGAAATATGGTAGAAAGTTGCCCAAGTAGAAGGGTAAATTTTCTCTAGAGATGAGAATGGTTGAGGGATTTGAAGCGTGGAATATTTAATTTTAAGTGGCTTGTTTGAAACCTCCAGTAAAGAATGGTATATGTTCCCTTGATTTAATGACTTTCTGGGCATGAATGGGTGGGGTGATTGCCAACCAAGAGAGTAGAGGTCTCAGATGTGATAAGGAAATAAGTGCCAAGAGGAAATGACCCAGTAATTGACATGAAACAGCTTCACTTTCCCCAAATAGACCAGAGGGAAAATAATTCTGAAGAACAGGACTTGGAAGTATTTGGGTTGCAATTGTTACTACATAGCTAACATTTTGGAGAAAGAAATTGAGCAACTGAAGAAGCGGAAAAGGAGACACTAGATCAGCTACAGCAAAGAGAAGATCAGCTCGATGAATACAAGCAGAAAGAAGAACTGGAGGTTCTCCCAGACAGGGAACTCTCTGTCTTTTGTAATGCTGAAATGTGGCTGGATCTATTACTCCTCAGTAAGTATAGATCTTAGGTGTGTAACCAAGTGGCATTAACTCTGTTTAGCACCATCTAAAATGAGGTATAAGCAGCTTCAAGGTATCTTTCTCTAATAGCATTAGTCAAAAACAGAAAATATAAAAGAATATTCAAACATCTAACAGAAATGTGACTAAGTATTTTTAGAATATAAATTTCTTAGTGGGAATGTTTGTATAATAGAAATTATTTCCTTATAGATGATGGGTAGAGAGGCTGTAATCTGCTTTTTACAGTCATGTTAATGCTTCCAAATATATGGCTTACATGATTGTAGCCATAAATTCCTAATATAACAGGTCTTATTAATCTCTTTATAACTGAGCACAACTTCCAAATTTAAAAAAAAATGTGATTAAACCCCATGGAAATGAATAGTTCCCCAACTGGGATTTCTTTTGTCTGACTAGAGAGATAGATGGGAGGGAAGAGGTAAGGGTCTTTTGGAGAATTAGGATAGGATAGATATTTAGAATAAAGGAATATTAAAAGGAAGATGGGGGTAGGGGGAGAAGGAAAAGATATTGAAGAAAAACAAATTAAGAATTGCATTTTAAATCATTTGGAATAATATATTATTTGCAATTTCTATCTTGGTTGAGATAAATTCTCACCTTTAGGAAGTATGAGAAATAAAATTTCTACATGGGAACTAAGAATGGCTATTTTATTCTAAGGCTACTCATTACATTATGTAGCAATTGATCTTAATTATAAACATCTATTCTATAGTAATGGTGTATCACGACCATCACAGAAAGTCAGCAACAGGTAGCTCACAGTACTTTTGGAAGAAATATTTTGGTTTAATGTTGCTATTTTTGAATATTGTAAGTTTATAAAGCAACTTGGAATAAAGTATTCCTCACTCGGTTCAGAGTTAAAACTCAGGACACAGAATTTTATCATGTTTTTAAGAACATGCAGTTTCCTGTAGGACAATGGTGGCTATTTAAATCTGCGTCCCTTATACCTTTTCTGAAAAACCATGTGTATCAAAGATAACAGCAAATAAACCATCCACAATCCACATTTAAAGCATAATAAGGAGACTGTGCTACTACTAGCTTCAATTGTATGTAAGTAAATAAGTAAATAAACATAGAGTTAACACCATAAATGCTATAGTCATGGTTAATGGCAGAGTGGGGAATTAGATACTGAATGAAAAATTTGTCAGAGGTTTGGATAAACTCTCCCCTAGAAAGAGTTACTTGGGTATCTTTCTAAAAGAAGGCATTTAGATATTTTCTTTTTTTTTTCATTTAGATATTTTCAACATAACATTTTCCCCATAATATAGATTGCTAACTGAGGGCTTGGTGAAAGAAAAAAAAAAAACCCTTTAGGCATAAAATGATTAATTTGTATGAACTGAAAGCTGTTCATCACATTTAACCTGTCATTTTGCTCCTTGTTCCTCATTTAAAAGTAAAATATAAGAAATACACAAAAACATTTCTCATTAATTAAAACATTAAAAGCAAGTCAATATAGTGAAAAAATAGAAATCTAATTGGATAGAACCACCAAAGGGGACCAGATAAAAATCCTTTTGTAAATTCAACATCGCTAAACAATATGGGAAGTGAGTGTGAATCAGAGAATGGATTAGGACTTGAAAAAAATCCCAGCTTTATTAAAGTATACTTGACAAATAAATGTATATATTTGTGTGATGATTAAATATACATAGACACTGTGAAATGACTATAATCAAGTTAACACATCCATCCTCTCACACAGTTACCACATTTTGTGGGTATAGTGAAATCATTTAAGATCTACTCTCTTAGCAATTTCAATTGTACAATCCAGTATTAACTATAATCATTATATGCTGTACATTAGATCCCCAGAACTTATTCACCTTATAACTGAATGTCTGTACCATTTGACCAACATTTCCTCAAGCCTCCAGTCTCTGGTAACCACCATTCATTCTACTCTCTGGTTCTGAGTTCGACATTTTTACATTCCGTGTATAAGTGAGGTCATACAGTATTTGTCTATCTGCATCTGGCTTATTTCACTTAGCACAATGTCCACCAGTTTCTTTTTTTTTTTTTATAAATTAATTTTTATTGGTGTTCAATTTACCAACATACAGAATAACACCCAGTGCTCATCCCGTCAAGTGTACCCCTCAGTGCCCGTCACCCATTCACCCCCACCCCCCGCCCTCCTCCCCCTCCACCACCCCTAGTTCATTTCCCAGAGTTAGAAGTCTTTATGTTCTGTCTCCCTTTCTGATACTTCTCACACATTTCTTCTCCCTTCCTTTATATTCCCTTTCACTATTATTCATATTCCCCAAATGAATGAGAACATACACTGTTTGTCCTTCTCCGGTTACTGTGGCCAAGTTCAAAAAGGGTGTTGCCTGAGTTCTCCTCTGGGATTTTGATGGAATCTTGTCTCACATTTAGATCTTTCATCTATTTTGAGTTTATCTTTGTGTATCGTGCAAGAGAGTGGTCTAGTTTCATTCTTCTGCATGTGGATGTCCAATTTTCCCAGCACCATTTATTGAAGAGAGTGTCTTTCTTCCAGTGGATCGTCTTTCCTCCTTTATCGTATATTAGTTGACCATAAAGTTCAGGGTCCACTTCTGGGTTCTCTGTTCTGTTCCATTGATCTATATGCCTGTTTTTGTGCCAGTACCACACTGTCTTGATGAACACAGCTTTGTAGTACAACCTGAAATCTGGCATTGTGATGCCCCCAGATATGGTTTTCTTTTTTTTTTTTTAAATTCCCCTGGCTGTTTGGGGTCTTTTCTGATTCCACACAAATCTTAAAATAATTTGTTCTAAGTCTCTGAAGAAAGTCCATGGCATTTTGATAGGGATTGCATTATACGTGTAAATTGCCCTGGGTAACATTGACATTTTCACAATATTAATTCTGCCAATCCATGAGCATGGAATATTTTTCCATCTCTTTGTGTCTTCCTCAATTTCTTTCAGAAGTGTTCTATAGTTTTTAGGGTATATTTTGAGAACCATTTGGATGGTAAATGGTTCTCCAACCTTTTATTTTCAGGTTGTAGGTGTCCTTCTGTCTAAAATGAGTCTCTTGTAGACAGCAAATAGATGGGTCCTGCTTTTTTATCCAGTCTGAAACCCTGCGCCTTTTGATGGGGTCATTAAGCCCATTCACGTTCAGAGTTACTATTGACAGATATGAGTTTAGTGTCATCATGATATCTATTTAGTCCTTGTTTTTGTGGATTGTTCCACTGAACTTCTTCTTAAAGGGGAGTTTTAAGAGTCCCCCTTAAAATTTCTTGCAGAGCTGGTTTGGAGGTCACATATTCTTTCAGTTCCTGCCTGTCTTGGAAGCTCTTTATCTCTCCTTCCATTTTGAATGAGAGCCTTGCTGGATAAAGTATTCTTGGTTGCATGTTCTTCTCATTTAGGACCCTGAATATATCCTGCCAGCCCTTTCTGGCCTGCCAGGTCTCTGTGGAGAGGTCTGCTGTTACCCTAATATTCCTCCCCATGAAAGTCAGGGACTTCTTGTCTCTTGCTGCTTTAAGGATCTTCTCTTTATCTTTGGAATTTGCAAGCTTCACTATTAAATGTCGAGGTGTTGAACGGTTTTTATTGATTTTAGGGGGGGATCTCTCTATTTCCTGGATCTGAATGCCTGTTTCCCTTCCCAGATTGGGAAAGTTTTCAGCTAGGATTTGTTCAAATACATATTCTGGCCCTCTGTCCCTTTCGGCGCCCTCGGGAACCCCAATTAAACGTAGGTTTTTCTTCCTCAGACTGTCATTTATTTGCCTTAATCTGTCTTCATGGTCCCTTAATTGATTGTCTCTTTTTTCCTCAGTTTCCCTCTTTGCCATTAACTTGTCTTCTATGTATGTCACTCACTCGTTCTTCCACCTCGTTAACCCTCGTCATTAGGACTTCTAGTTTGGATTGCATCTCATTCAGTTGATTTTTAATTTCTGCCTGATTGGATCTAAATTCTGCAGTCATGAAGTCTCGTGAGTCCTTAATGCTTTTTTCTAGAGCCACCAGTAGCTGTATAATGGTGCTTCTGAATTGGCTTTCTGACATTAAAGTGTAATCCAGATTTTGTAGCTCTGTGGGAGAGAGGGCTGTTTCTGATTCTTTCTTTTGAGGTGAGGTTTTCCTTCTAGTCATTTTGCTCAGTGCAGAGTGGCCAAAAACAAGTTGTATTGGAACACGGGGGAGTATCACTGGTCCGTCCAGCTGGTCTTCTGGGGGAGGGGCCTGCTGTGCTGATTTTCAGGTGTGAGCACTTGGGGGAGCTGCTCTGCCCCTGCCTGCTGCCGGGCTCAGCGGGGGTTGTTTACCCCGTGGGGCCCCAGGAGGATCAGCCGCAGTTGCTATGGCAACTCTGGAAGCCTGGATTCAGCCTCCGCAGGAACTACGGGGCTCGGGGCTCTCGGCTCTCCGTCCGCAGGGCCTGGAGGCTCCGGGGCGGGGCCGCTGATCTGCTCAGCTCCGGGCAGGAGCGTCCTTGCTGTCCTGGGCCCTCCCGGCCTCTGCCTGTCCCGGGGGAGGCCGGATCCTGGGCTGTGTCCCGGCGCCCTGTGCTCCGGGGCCTGCGCTGTGGGATTCGCGCTCCCGCCCCGCAGCCCCCTCCGCGGAGCCGCCGCCCGAGCCCCTCCGAGCTGCTCCGGTCGGTCCCCGCCGTGCGCGCTGCAGCCCTTAGGGAGCTCGGCCGCGGGGTGTGGGGCTCTCCCGGGGCGCAGGTGTCTGTTAGTGTCCCCGGGAGCCCGAGGGCATCCCCGCCCTCCTGGGTCCTGCTCCAGCTCCCTGCGAGCCCCTTTCCGCCCGCCCGGGAAGGTTGGTGCAGCTCCTGCTCCTCCGGGACGGGGCTCTCCTGTCCTGGGGACACTCGCCCCGGCCTCAGCCCGGCTCCTCCGGGGCCCCTCCCCCTCGGAGGCCTTTTGTTCCTTTATTTCTTTTTCCCCGTCTTCCTACCTTGATAGAAGCGCGGACTCTTCTCACTGTAGCGTTCCAGCTGGTCTCTCTTTACATCTCAGGCCGAATTCGTAAATTTTCAGGATGGTTTGAAGGTTGTCTAGGTAATTTGGTGGGGACAGGCGATTTGGGGACCCTGCTCTTCCGCCGTCTTGCCCCTCCCCTGTCCACCAGTTTCATCCAGGTTGTTGCAAATGGCAGAGGATACCCCCCACCTATTTATTTAATGGCTGAATAATATTCCCTTGTAGGGAAGACTTTTTATGGGATAGTTACAGGTGAGGGCTTCCCACTTTGGTGTCCAGTTTAGCAATCCTGCTCAGAGTGCAAGTGTAGGCCGCTATGAAGCCTGAAAATGGAGGACCACCCTTCTTGTTGACATAAATATAATTTCTGTCACCTGTAGGATAAAACCTGCCTGTTAGTTTCCAGGTAAAAGCAGTCATTTCCTTCCCTATTGGTGGCAGGCTTACTGACATATAAACACTCCTCTCACTATTTCTCAGATGTCTTGGACAGAAATGTAGGTGGTTCTTCCCACAACCCTGTCTTTCTCGGTCTAATAGGTCTTATCTCTCAGGGTTGCAGCTGTGACTTTTTCTGAGGATGCATTACCAAAGTCCAACCTTACTCACACTCCCACCACCACTCCTACCTCACTGCCTATCATCCCCATATTATTTTAGGTGACTTTTTGCCATATCTTGTTTTGACTGAACTTTTTTTTTTTAGAATAACAGTCTTTTTTTTTAATAAATTTTTATTTATTTATGATAGTCACAGAGAGAGAGAGAGAGAGAGAGAGAGAGAGGCAGAGACACAGGCAGAGGGAGAAGCAGGCTCCATGCACCGGGAGCCCGACGTGGGATTCGATCTCGGGTCTCCAGGATCCCGCCCTGGGCCAAAGGCAGGCGCCAAACCGCTGTGCCACCCAGGGATCCCTGTTTTGACTGAACTTACCCTCATCTCCACTCTTTAATTACATTATTATTCCGTTTCCTTATCTTTCACTAGATTATAAAGTCAACTCATTCACCTTTATGAACTCAGTGTCTATTGTGGTGCTTGGTACATTGTGGATGCTCAGTAAATATTTGATAAGGGAATACTTTTGTTCTTCTCAAGAAGAAATTGAGTATAAATAACTGAAACTTTCAGAGAAGTGTACTAAAATATGCCTACAGTCATTATTGCCTTTTCATATACCTTGTGCTCATGAATGAACAGAATAAATAACCTTTATGCTGCTCTCCAATGAGAGCTATTCCACTTGTATTTTTAGTCAATTTAGGCAATAGCATTCAATTACAAGAAAAAAATAACTGGAACCATTCTTTGCACATTATACCCTACTGTTCATGGATTAGACAAATTGGTTTGAAGACAGCATACTACTTTCTTAATATCTATCTGGCATTTTTATACTTGTGCCACCAGCATAGTTTGGAGTTTTATGGACTCCTACAGAAATAGTTTTTAAATTATGAACAGGAAACAATCCTTCCTGTTACTTCATCCAATCTCTAGCACACACTGCAGCTACTTCAAACTTCCTGGCACAGATGTGATCATGTCCCTCTTCTAATCGAGAACCTACAGTGAGTGACTCTTCCCTGTATACCCATCCTATTGCCAGTGAATAAAATCATCCAACTTACTTTACATTTTTCTTATCCTTCCCTCGTCTTAATAAACTTTTTATTGAGGTGCAATTCACTTGACATAACATTAATGATTTTAAAGTGAACAATTCAGTGGCATTTGGTACACTCATAATGGTGTGCAACCACCTCTCCCCTAGTTCCAAAACATTTCTATTACTGCAAAAGGAAACTCCATACCAATTAAGCAGTTACTTCAAATCCTCTACTCCCCCTCGTTGCTGGTAACCATCAATCTGTTTTCTATCTTTATGAATTTAATTCTTGTAGAAATTTCATATATTTGAAATCATAGAATAAGTGACCTTTCGTGTCTAGCTTCTTTCACTTAGCACAATGTTTTGGGGCTTCATCAGTGTGATAGTATGTGTCAGAACTTTGTTTCTTTTCATGTTCAGTTAATGCTCCATTATGTGGATATGCTATGTCTTATTTAACCATTTACCTATAGATGGACATTTGGGTTCCTTTGACTATTATACATAATGATGCTATACTTTCTTAAACTGTTGCATCTTTTTTTCACTTCTCTCTTCTTACCCAAATTAAGAGAAATAATTAGTCTTTTCTCTGAACCTCCATAACCTATGTCACTTATTAATCCAAATAATCATCCACACATACAAACATTAAAAAAAATTACTGAGCTCCTACTCTCTTAAGTACTAAATCCCTTTCAAAGCCAGACAAACATTATGTATTTGTGAATATGTCTTCTTTCTCTTACTAGTGTTAAGTTTTAAAACATAGGAACATCATCTCACTTGATCTCTCCATTCCTCACTGGTCTCAGCTTAGCAGACAGAGTGAATTAACAAAGGCACAAATGCAACTATTTTCTAAACAGTCTACCATTGCTAATGTAAACAGCTGTCTTTAAATCCTTGACCTTCACGTATCTTCCACTAACATGAAGGACTGACCTCAGATGAGTCAGGGAAGTTTATAGCAGCACACTTTCCCCAAACTTACCAAGTTTACTGCACTGTCTCTCTTTTAGCCTCTGGCCCCCTACTCATCCTTTCTTTGTAAATGTGATTTTCAGTTTCTCCAGGGTGGGAATTGTTGTGGCAAGATAACCATTATCTATTTCCTGGCAGCAAAACCAAAGAATACGGTATTACTTCAACTTACTTGCCTATAGATTTTTTTTTAAGTGATTTTGCCAGACTCATTTGAAGTTTTAGTAAAACCATTCAACAAAATGCCAATATAAGAAGTGGTTCATATATCTTTAAATATTTCCCAAATATTCCTTATAGAAAGATGAGAAGGAGTTATGATAGTGTGTGTGTGTGCATGTGAGATATGCTTCTTTTAACTTATTCATGGTAAATAGTTTTCCAAAAAATTTTTTCTAAGTAGTCTTGAAACAAGGCAAATGGCCATGGTGCTTATAGGATTGATAACTTCCAATATAACATCCGACATTTTAATCACATCTCACATAGAGTAAAGACATATTGTTGGCTCTTTTCTAGGTTTTTTTAATTTTTTGAACTGATAGGTTTGATTACCTATTTTCTCCAAGCTACAAAATAGTCCTCAGATAGAAAATTTCTGAATTTAAATACTACTTGCTACACAATACAGGTAAAACAAACAAACAAAAATCTATTTTTTTGAAAATGAGAAAAGATGGGATGGCAGGTATTCGGAAAATCAGTACTCTTATTGTGCTGAAAAATAAGGTACAAGACCTATGATTTATTTACATACTATATTAAATTTAATTTAAAGTAAAATCCTGATAACAGCATTTCTAATTAGGTGGATATTTTCAATTTCTCTTGCTTCCCAGCATAACTTCTCATGCCCTTGCTGATTTTAAGCAGTGCATTAGATGGCAGTATTCACATAGTTTACAGTGGCACTTACTGCAGTCATTTCATTGCACAGACCCAAATACGTACCTTTATTTTGGATTTTATACTACTCTAGTCTCTAAAGCTGCTATTTTTCTGGACTCCCTATTTGGTTCAACTTGGAAAAAACAATTTCTAAGAATGCTAGTGATTGTGGCTATCCCATGACAGATATAAAAGCATGTTCTATGTCTTCTTGAATCCTTACGTCTTACTTAAGCAATGAGGAAATATGGCAGATCATAACCTGTCTCTTACTCATGGGTATTTAAAACTCACAGAAATACACTCTGCTGTCATTTGCTATTATAAAGCCCGCCATGCTCACTTAAAAGTAAAGACAAGTCTTTGTTATTAAGAAATTTATAAGGTTTGAACCACGTTCCTTATTAAACATTTTTTTCCTAATTTAAAAGTCTTTTTAATTTCAGTTTTCTTCCTTATTCCTTTCTCTTATGCCTTTTTGTTGACTTTGACCCTTTGGCTTTTGAAAATAAAACCCCAATTCTAACCCTCCTTGTGCTTCTATTTATTTTTATCCTCAAATCCAATAAGGATAATTTGCCAGGTCCAAGCCTGATTAACTCTCCAGGAGCAGAGTCCATTTGGCATATGGACCAGATGCCAAATAATTTAATATGTCTTAGATGCCATCAGGGAAGTATCTCAAAAGCCTAAATCAAGATGTCTTTTAGCATTAGGACATAGCTTTCTTTTAGAAATTTAGCTTAAAAAAACAAATCTCCAAGTCACTGTTTTCCTCCAAATAGTTGAATGGTCTGCCTTCTCCAATTTCTGCCGCCCAGCAAAATCTGTTTTCTAGTTTTCCAGAAACACTGGGACCTCTTGACCTGGGAAGGTATGATGCCATATGTTAAAACCACTTAGACTAAATTTAGAAGCATCTTTTTCCCTACCCCAAGTGAGATCAAGCAGTCAGCGTGGAGAGAATAGGCAGGACTTCCAGAACTAAGGCTTTAGAGGTCAGAGGAATAAAGAGAGCTTTGTAATACCTGAGTTTTAATCCTTCTTATTTTTTCCAGAAACATCAGTGATTCTGGCTATATCTAATGATTATAAATATGCATATGGAATAAATCCTTTTGGAAGGAGGAACTCTCAAAATATGTTAAATGAATACCACGTGACTGTGAATAATAATGCATATCTGATGATAGTTGTAAAAGCTTCTTATATTGAGATAGGAACAATAGGTAGATTCTTTTATCTGTTTTGTAGATGAGGAAAGTGAGATTCAGAGATTCACAGAACTAAGACTAATACACCTTCTGACCTGCCTAGTCTTCTTTTGGTTAAACTGAAAACTCAACCAATTCCAATGCCTTTTTTTTTTTTTTTTTGAATAACAATCCGGATTATGTATGTCCTATGTAAACACTGGCTCAAATTTCTCTTGACTACTTAGCTAAGGGCAAAGCTAGAGGTAATTACCTCCTTTGGTCAGGAAACCTTTATGCGGAATAGCTAGAAAGGCCCACTAACTTATTAGTAAATTGCCGTATTACTCCCAGGTTAGTCTGAATACTTTTAGAAGTCATTTTACTCTGGATTAAGGATTTTTGAAGGGGTGGGCAGTGTTTTAGATAATTCATCTCTTAAGGGAAGAATGAAGCAGAGAAATTCTTTTTAAGTGAGAGTTTCCATAAAAAAAAAATAAAATTTATGAAGTTGCGATAGACTACATTTGGTGTTTAATACCCACCATATGTCTGGTTTTATTCAGGGACTAGAGGAGTGGGTTAGTGCTTATTTTCACAGATTATATAAATAACAGTCCTGCTATTGCTTATTTCTTCTAGGTGAAAACATTTTGAATTATACTAAATAAAATGCTAGGGAAAAAATTACCACCATCCTAATTATTAATAAAGGCAGCCCGGTAACAGTTTAGTGTCTATGATACTTTGAGCTGTGAGATTTTAGAGTGTGGATTGTTTTACAACCAGAGATAAAGGTGATTGATTGTTTTCAGGACTTTCAATATTAATATCTCCATTTCCTGTTGTCCTTTTTCTCACTTTGATTTTTTTCAGGCTTTGCTTTATGACTCATAAATCTAAAACTGAGTTTTAAAATAAGGGTCCATCACAACCTTTGATATTTTTCTTTTTTTCTGTATCTATTCCCCATTAGGACACCAAACATCAACCTTCCCCATTCTCCTTTCCCTGTATGCATCTCAGTGGTAGAAGCGCAAACAGACCTTGCCTGGTTCAGTGCCCAGAGGGAAGAAAGGTACTAACATTCGTGGAGTGCTCTCATGTCCAGGCACTGTGCTAACCTGTTACATATGTGGTGGTATAATATTTCAAAGTGCTAATTGTCCGGTATAACTGCCAATTCTCCCCCGGCTTGGCAGCTAAATGGAAAAGCAACATGGCCGTGGGGACGATTTACAGTGGGGAACAAAGTTCTCTAGCTTTTAAGTTCAAAGGGCACCATCTGGGTATGAGAAAGGAAATTTTTTGAAAAGGAATGTAGTCAGGGAGAACAGGTTTTTCTTCCTAATTTGAAATTAAAGAGATAAAGGAGCCTGGAGCTGGCATCCAAGTCTTCTCCAAAGTTGTCCAGCTCCAAAAACACTGGACTTGATGTTACTTTTTACTTTCCTTCCTTGAAATGTGTTGGCTGCTGCTTTGTTTCAGAGGCCACCCAGAGTCAGCAGTTTGGCAAAGGATAACAGATTGAAGTTACTTCTTTGGGATTTGTAACACAAAGGGAGCAATTGAGTACAATGGGCATTGACTATAGAATTGATTAAATATTTTAGTTGAAGTGTTTACAGATAGGCTGTTTGGTCGTGGACATAAATCTTTCTATTCTTCCTCATTTTCTAGTTAATAACAAATAGGTCTTGTCTCAACTCTACCCTTCTTGTTCCTTCCACCTTTTACTTCAGAAGGCTTTCAAGCTTTTGCTGGGATATCTTCATCTTCAAGGAGTATTAATGAGAGGGCTTGTTTCTAGCCTTCCTAGCAATCTTTTTAAGTGCCCCCATCTTTGAACGGCACTCTTCTCTTATCCGGCCCTATGTCTTCACCCTCTGCCATCTGGCTTTCTGTCTCTCACTGCCCTTTCCTTACTTTCCATCCTTTGCCCTAGCATGTCCTATCTAATGCATACTCCCCTGGGCTGTAGTTCCTTTCCCACAGGGTTCTCTGGCAATATGCAAAATGGAGAGGTTATTTATTTCCTTTAGAAAGTTGTCATTTTGGAGTGAAAAATTTAATATACTCTTAGGAGGAATCCTCCCTACTTCCGTCTACCCCAGAAAATAAGTCCAAGCCGTTTCTAGCTACTTCCTGAATTTCTAATTTTAAAGCATGCCTGTAGCAGCCCTCTTCAGAATGGTAGTGACCACCAGCTGCCAAGATTTCAGAGGGAGATGTGAGCTTTCTATTAGTCATTTAGTGCTGTGGCCACCCTGAGTGAGCAATGCTAGATGTTAGGGTCTTAAGTTCACACATAGCCAGTCCCTTGTGCAGATGTCACGTTGGACAACAAATCATTTGTCTCTGTCTCAGTTCTTCATCTGCAGGATGGATTTCTACTGCCTCGGAAGCAGGATAAAATGAGATGAAAGATATGCAGTTTTTCAAGATAAAGATTCTTTTAAAATGCAGAGTTGTGGTATTATTCTGTGGAGATACTGTAATAAAAATATCTACTATCTCTTATTTAAAACTAATAGACTCAAAATATATGTACTATTTAGATTGGATTGTAAAGTAAATCTATTTTCAAGTAAAATTTGAACTGTTTTTGACATTTTCATATCGCATAAATTATTTAAACCAAACTTTTGTAAAATTGAGCAAATCATGTTAATTTTAAGATTCTTTCTCTTACTTTTTAAAAGTAACAGTCAAAAAATAAATAAAAATAACAGGCAAATTAAAAGCCATTGTGCAAGGCAAGTGAGTACAAAGAACAATGTCTATTGGACGCTTGCTACTTAATAGGATTTCTTGTTTAGTTCCAGCCTTTAGAAAAAGCTATCACTTTTTATATTTGCTGGCAACAATCAAATGTAAGAAAGTATAGTTTTTAGGAAAAAACATAAATAAATATTTTAGAGGATATGCAGATCTGTTTTCATTTTCACAGATGGAAATACTGCAAAGTTGGTTACAGCATATTTATCTCATTCAGAACAATCCCAGTTGAATGTTTCCTTTATACAAAAAATTGCAATTTAAATGGAAAGGTATATACTTTCATGTCACAGTGATGTCCTATGTGGCCTACATTTCAAAACTGATAGATGATATACATAATCTTTTCTATTTTGTTGAAAACAATAATCAAATTGTAAGGGTGAAAAAAATTGTGTGTTTTTTTGCAAATGTTATGTGGCAGAAAATCAGTGGAAGATTTGGTCAGGGATGAAGGCTGAAGCACTGATGTAGTTCACACAGAGCTGCAGCATGTGAAGGGGGCAAGGCCACAGAGCCACTCTGCATTTCCATAGGCACAGGACAGAAAGTGGAAGAAAACGAAATTGCCTCAGAAATGCAAAACCATTGCAGGACTCTATTAACTATATTCTTGGGATGAGATCTGGAATATTATATCTCTCACTGCACTTCCAATGCACATTTGTTCAACTGTGATAGAATTTAAAGCTATAGGTAGCCTGATGTCAATATTGCAATTTAGAATTTTAATCTGATTGAAGACACAGCACTCTCTCCCTTGCAGTATGCTCTATGTGCTTGGATTTTTGGTAATTAGTTGGTAATTATTATTTTGGTAACAGTATTATGAATGACTTTGAGGCCAAGGAACCCTGCCTTGCGTCACTGTTGGTCATATCTCTGGCAAGACAAAACCACAATATTTTGTTTATCATGAGGGATTAATAAATACTTTTAATTAAAACTTATGAAATGTATGCAGTTTACATGGTGTATGTTTACTGAACGCAAATTATAAACAGATGTTTATATTAAATAGAAAAATACTGATCATGGACCTAGCCAAGCGGAAGTACACATAGACAACTGAAAAAAATGTGGTGAAAATTTCAGAAAAGCAAATACTGCTTTTAAAAGAAAAGTCTGGGGATGCCCGGGTGGCTCAGCGGTTGAGCGTCTGCCTTTTGTATAGGGCGTGATCCCGGAGTCCCGGGATTGAGCCCCACATCGGGCTTTCTGCATGGAGCCTGCTTCTCCCTCTGGCTATGTCTCTGCCTCTGTGTGTGTCTCTCATGAAGAGATTAATAAAATCTTAAAAAAATAAAAATAAAAATAAAAGTCTGGCTCTGGGAAATACTAGAAAAAAGTATCTACATATCGCAGAAAATGTGCAGGTTTCATTCATTGATTCATTCATTCCTACAAATATTTTTGATTATCTGCTATGTAAAATGCATTGTGCAGGGAAGCAAGTTATATGTCTCTGCCCTAAGTTAATTCTATGACGACATAATAACTTATCAGAAGTATCTTGGAATATCATCCAAACACTAGTAAATGTGTTAGCAACTTTAAAAGAAAAAAATCTGCACTTGAATTTAAATATCTGCACAATTCTCCATGACAAAATGATGGTATCAGATAAATTCACTCAAAGATAAAAGCTTGATTTTATAAGGTATTAGAAGCAATGGTGCATGAAAAACATTGATTTTATAATGCTCTTATTAACTTTATTGTGCATAGATGACACAAATCTAGATATAAAATCGCTAGATCTTCTAACATTAAAATTACTTCCCTACAAATACTAAAGATTGTGTATTAGTTTAATATAAAATCAGAAGCTCAAAAAAATCAGAAGCTCCACATGCTATGTTACACAAGAATAGCGTAGATAAGGAAAAAAATAAATACAGTTATCTTAAAACAAAGATAAAGAAATAACAGATACCCTTATCACTCTTTAGAATGCACAAGACTAGGAAGTGGGCAGAAATAAGAAGACCCATACAAATTCAGCCTCTAGTGACTGTGTGTGTGACTTGTCTAGTTCACTTCCTGGGTATCCTACCTCTGCTCCCATCTCCTTTCCAAAAAATAGAAAATAAAGAACCTTAAAATTATGGGATAATAATACACCTGCCTTCCCAAAGTAGTTGCCCTTATTTCACTAAATTGTTGAAGTGATCAAAATGAGAAGCTGTATATGAAAACCTGGTTAAATACACACATTCTTACCCATGTGAACAAATGCCATGATTTACTACAGTTATACTTATTGCTACCAGTTTTCAACTCACTAAAATTTTTAGAAATTGTGTTTTGAAATGATATTATTACCATTTGCTCTGTCTCATAAAAGATTCAATCTCATATTATAGTTGCATTTCCTTTTTAGTCAGACCACCCTTCCTTGGTTTAAATTACCTACTTTATTCATGGAGCAATTTCAAAATTACCTTTGATGGGAGGGAGAAGAAATAAGGGGGAGAGAACCCACAAGTGACTCTTAAAGATAGAGAACAGAGGGTTCGTGGAGGGAGGTGAGTGGGAGGATAGGCTAGATGGGGATGGGTATTAAGGAGAGCATCTGTCAGTGTTGAGCACTGGGTGTTGTATGTAAGTGATGAATCACTGAATTCTACTCCTGAAACCAATATTGCACTGTATGTTAACCAACTAGAATTTAAATAAAAATTTGAAGAAATAAAATAAAATGTTCACACTACAAAAAAAGTTACCTTTGATTTTGTCAAAAAATTCAGTCAAATCCTTAAAGGGGACATTTGCCATTAATAAAGATATTCAAAATAATTTGACTCATGTTTTTTAATCAAATACATATATATATATATACATATATATAAATGTATATATGTGTTTCAGAAAAGCAAATACTGCTTTTAAAAGAAATATATAAATATATATATTTAAATATATATATAAAGCTGTATAAATCCTAAGAGTAAAGCTTGGTGAATTTCCACAAAGTGAATACACTGGTTAATCACAACCCAGGTTAGAAAATAGAACATAACTGGAACCCCAAAGCCTCCTTTGTGCCCTCCTCATAGTCATTCACAATTTCTTTCTTCCCCAAAGGTAACTACTATCCTGATATCCATCAACATAAATTATGGAGAAGAATTTGATATAGGCAAGATTGAAAGGAATGTATGCTTTTGTATTATTTACTCAAAACTGATAGTTATCCAAGTTATTACATATATCAGTAGCTCATTTATTTTCACATGACAATATACTGAATGAATATTATGAATATGCCACATTATCCATTATGATGGTTTGATGATCTTTTGAGGGAAATGATCTAACTAGCATTGGGCTATTTCAAATACTATTGCCATAAACATTTTTGAACATGTGTTTTGCTGAACATATGTCTGCATTTCTCTTGAGTACATTCTTAGGGGTAGAACTGCAGTATCAGTGGACATGTATATCTTAGTTTCATTAGACACTATCAGTTCTCAAAATGTGATGGAACCAATTTGGACTCCCACCATTAGGAGGTAAAATCTCCAGTTTATTTTTTGATGATATATTACTTAATTTCCAAACATAGAGTGGTTTTATAGTGATTTGACTATTATTGTTTTCTATCTTTCTTTTTTCTCAACCTTTTTATTTTTTAATTTTATAATTAACTTTTAATTTTAATTCCGGTATAGTTAATATATGGTGTTACACTGTTTCAGGTGTACAATATAGCAATTCCACGCTTCCATATATCACCCAGTGTTCATCACTTCAAGTGCCTTCCTTAATCCTCATACCCTATTTCACCCATCTGGTAACCATCAATCTGTTCTCTATAGTTAAGAATCTGTTTCTTGCTTTTCTCTCTTGTTTCTTTCTTGTTTCTCTCTCTCTCTTCTCTCTCTCTTCTTTGTTTTGCTTCTTAAATTCCCCATGAGTGAATCATATGGTATTTGTCTTTCTCTAACTTATTTCACTTAGCATTATACTCTCTACCTCCATCCACATCATTGCAAATGGCAAGATTTCATTCTTTTTGATGGATGAATAATATTCCTTTATATATCATATATATCCTTTATATATCATGTATCAAATATATATATATATGATATATATGTGACATATATGATATATATGTATCACTCTTCTTTATCCATTCATCTATTGATGGATACTTGGGTTGCTTCCATAATTTGGCTATTGTAAATGGTGCTGTAATAAACATTGGTGCACATTACCCCTTTGAATTATTAAATCCCTCTAGTGATACATTGAGAGATAATCTGAGTGAAGCATTGGTAGAAGAACAGCAACAAAGAAGACTGTCTTGTACTTACACAATTATGGAAATTATTTACTTGAATATCTCATAAATTATATCTGAAAGTAGTTTTAAACTTGTTTTTCAAAAATACCTTGACCACTTAGGGACATAAAAATCAAGACCACAAGGAGGTGCATGTATCCCTTTGAGTTAGTGTTACTATATTTTGGGGATAGTTCTATTTTTAACTTCTTGAGGAACCTCCATACTATTTCCCCTAGTGGCTGCACCAGCAGGAAAAAATATACAATGGGAAAAAGACAGTCTTTTCAACAGATGATGTTGGGCTACATGCAAAAGAATGAAACTGGACCACTTTCTAACACCATACACAAAAATAAATTCAAGATGGATTAAAGACCTAAATGTGAGGCCTGAAATCATAAAAATCCTTGAAGAGAACACAGGTAGTAATCTCTCTGACATTGGGTATAGCAACATTTTTCTAGATGTCTTCTGAGACAAAGGAAATAAAAGCAAAAATAAACTACTGGGGCTATATCAAAATAAAAAGTTTCCACACAGCAAAGGAAATAATCAACAAACAAAAAGATAACCTACTGAATGAGAGAAGACAGTTGCAAATTACAGATTTGATGAAGGATTAGTATCAAAAATATATAAAGAACTAATGAAGCTCAACACCAAAAAGCCCCAAATAATCCAATTAAAAAATGGGCAGAAGACATAAACATTTCTCCAAAGACATAGAGATGGCCAATAGACACATGGAAAGATGCTCAACATCAGGGGAATGCAAACCAAAACTACAATGAGAGATTATCTCACGTGGCAGAATGGCTAAAATCAACAACACAAGAAACAAGTGTTGCTGAAGATACGGAGAAAAGGGAACATACCGTTGGTGGGAATGCAAACTGATTTCTACCTTCCTTTATAGTCCAAAAATATATTATTGATTAAAATCCTTTGAATCTCTTACAGCTTGCTTTGTAGACCTGCATATGGTCAGTTTCGATAAATACACAATGTTTACTTGAAAAAGAATGTACATTCTGCAGTTGTTGTTGCTTTGCTGCATATTAGGTAAATTAGGTCAAGTGTGTTAAAAGTATTGTTAAAAATTTTTATAGCCTGGGATCCCTGGGTGGCTCAGCGGTTTAGGGCCTGCCTTCAGCTCAGGGCGTGATCCTGGAGTCCCGAGTCAAGTCCCGCATCAGGCTCCCTGTGAGGAGCCTGCTTCTCCCTCTGCTTGTGTCTCTGCCTCTCTCTCTCTGTGTCTCTCATGAATAAATAAATAAAATCTTAAAAAAAAAATTTATAACCTTAATGAAGTTTTTTGCCTTTTTTTTTCCATTATTGAAGTGAGTATTTAAAATTTCTCACTATAACATTCTACTCTCTTTATAGTCTGGCAATTTTTGCAATATACTGCAATATATTTTGCAATATAAATTTTGCAATATATATTTTGTACCTATATTATTAGGTACATATAAATTTAGAGTTGTTTATCTTCCTTGTGGGGGAATGTGAAGGAACATCTTTTGTTTATATTTAGTAAGACTTCTCCCTTTAAATTTTACTTTATTAATTTATATATGTTAGTTTTCTTTGAGTTAGTATTTGTTTAGAATATATTTTTTTCAGACTTTAACTTTCAAACTTTCTTTGTCCTTCTATATGTCTTTATAAATGTGTCTTATAAGCAGTATTTATTCTGGATTTTAAAATCCAATTTGGTAGTTTTTGCTTTTTTAAAAGAAATTATTTAGTCCACTTATTTTTATTGTTTACACATGTGTTTATGTTTGTGTGTGTGGTTTTGTTGTTTGCTTGCTTTTAATTTTTAGTGAAGTGAAATTTAAATATGTTGAGATGTATCTTAACTGTATAATATGATGAGTTTTTACAAATATAAACACGTGTAAACAACATTTCAATCCAAATATAGAACGTTTCCATCACCCCAGAAAGTTCTGCTGGCCACATTACAGGCAACCTCCATTTGCATACACAGTGTTCTGAACTCTAGTACCATGATTAGATTAGATATGTATTTAATATAATTGAATTATACAGCCTGTAAGCTTTTGCATATAGTTTTCTTTGTTCCACATGATATATGTGACACATATAGCATATTCTTTTTATTACTGAGTAGGTTTATATTGTATAACTATTTTCCTGTTGACATACAATTGAGTTGTTTCCAGTTTTTGTATAGTATGAATAAGACTGTTATAATCATTTGTATGTACATACATTCCTATTTCCTCTGGGAGAAATGCAAGAGTGTAAAATTTCTGGGTCATAGGATAAATGTACACTTAACTTTATAAGAAATTATCAAAAAGTTTTCCAAAGCCATGGAGCTGCTTCATAATTGTTCTAAGCCAGTTAGATGTAATGTAATCAAGGATACATTTGATAGTAATTCTATCATTTTACTCCTTTTTATCTGTTTGCTCTGACTGTTCTATATCTTTTCCTGGTGTTTTGCTTTTTTTGTGTGTTTTTGTTTTTTGTTTTTGGCATCCTTTGGATTTCATAAAATATTTTTTTATCATTCCAGTTTCTTCCCTTGAACTTTTTGGTTACATATTAATTAATTAATTATATTAGAAATCATACCATGTATCCTTGACCTACAAAAATCTAATATAAATCAAATCTTTATCACTTTTTTATACTGTATAAGGATCTTAAAACTCTTCAATGCCATTTATTTACACCTCTTGCCTTTGAATTATTTTTGTCGTGCATTTTAATTCTATAAGTACTTTTTAGCCAATCAGGTAAAATTATTATAATTATTTTCAGTCCATATTTATTTAGGTTTATCCATATATTTCAAACTTCATTGTTTTTATTCTTTTCTGCATTTCTGTGCTTACAACGATTATAATTTTCCTTTTGCTTGAAAAAATATTTTTAATATTTATTTTACATGTCTGTTGGCAACAATTTGTTGTACTTTTAGTTTCTCTAAAAATGCTTTTATTTGTCTTCATTTTAGAAGAATATTTTCACTGGTTATAGTTTCTAGGTTGGTGCGTTTTTATCTTAAGAGACATTATTTTATTGTTTTCTGACTTCCTTTATTTCCTTTGATAAATTTGTTATTTTGGTCCTTGCAAGTAAAAGCTTGTATTTTTTCTCTAGCTTCTTTGAAAGTCAGATCCTTTCTTTTTAATTTTTTTCAGCAAATTTTAGTAATTTACCTAAGTGTATTTTCTTTGTATTTATTGCACTTGGGGTTCATATTGCTTTTTGAATCTATGGCTTGATATTTCTTCATTAGTTTTGAAGACTTCTTGGCTATTATGTCTTCAAATATTGGTTCTTTATCATTTGCTCTTATTTTCTGCTTTGGGACTCTAATTATACATGTATTAGATTTTGATATTTTGTCCTATATTCTCTTAGTCCCTTTTCCAGTTTTGTTCTCTCTATACTTTATTTTGGACATTTTTTCCATGAACACAATTTCCAGGTCATTTTCGTCTCTTCAGTTGTACCTAACCTATTATTATACATATGTATTGCATTCTCCATTTCAGTTTATCACAATGTTTTAGTTCTAGAGAATTAATTTGCTTTCTTCTTTGAACAGGTTTCAATTTTTTATTGTCTTAGTCTGTTTATGCAGCTATAACAAAACTATGTAGGCTAATAAACAACATTGATTTACTTTCTTACAGTTTTGGAAGCTGGGGAGTCCAAGATCAAAGTGCTGGCGGATTTGGTATCTCCTGAGCACCACTTCCCAGTTCATAGTGGTCGTCTTCTCACTGTGCTCTCACATGGTGGAAGGGGCAAGAGAGCCCTCTGGCGGCTCCCTTATAAGGGCACTAGCCCATTCATAAACACTCCACCTTCATGACCCAATTACCTGTCAAAAGCTGCACTTTCTAATACCATCACATTGAGGATCATTGAGGATTAGGTTTCAGAGTCTGGAGTTTTGGAAGGACACATCTTCAGTCTATCATACTAATAAAATTCTTCATCTTGTCAAATATTTTCTCAAGTTAATTGTAATATCTGTGCCTTATAACTTTAGTATTTGTATTATATCTGCATTTGTCATCTATTTTCACTCTAGGTCTGATCAGATTGCTGGGTTCACTTCTTTGTGTTTATCTTCTCTCCAGAATCTTGACCCCTCAAGCCCTAGACTACCAAGTTTAGGGTTCCCAGTCCTCTGAGACTATAGAAAACTACTCAGCTTCCCAGCCTCTTCATATCACATTCTGCTCAATTTCTCAGACTTTATGTCTGTGCTGATTAGGAAGGGGAAAGTGGCTTAAAATGCTGAGTCTCATGTCAATGAATTTCTGTTCCCTTTCGGATCTTGGCATCTTAAGTCTGGCTTCCCTGAGAGCTCTACAAAATCTTCAAGCAGATTTTTTAAAAATATTTTATTTATTTATTCATGGGACAGAGAGGGAGAGAGAGAGAGAGAGAGAGAGAGAGAGAGAGAGAGAGAGAGAGGCAGAGACAGGTAGAGGGAGCAGAGAGCCTGACGTGGGACTCAATCCCAGGTCTCCAGGATCATGCCCTGGGCTGAAGGTGGCGCTAAACCACTAAGCCACCTGGGCTGCCCTTCAGGCAGATTTTTAAAAAAGTATTTTGTCAAGCTTGTCGAATTTTTCTTGGTGGGAAGACCATTCTATCCTAGTCTGCCATAGCCAGAGATATTTACCTTGAATTTTTATGGCAAAGACAAATAACTTAATACCCACAGAATCCTGGGGTTGGGCAACATTCCTATATGACTTTTAGCCAATGTGGCTTTTAGTTTCAGGGCAGAGGCAAGCTACCATCAAGAAAATTTGTATGTGCAAATTTAAATTTAGAGTAAATCAAGAGAAATACTCCAAATTACTGTTTCATCTTTAGACTAAAATACTACAAGAATCACTTTTTATTTTTTGAGTTTTCAGGGGTTTTTTCTTTAAATAAGAAACAAAAATGGAATTAGTAAGATTAAAACACTAACTGTACAATTAATAAAATAGTTGATTTATATTCTGATTTATTTATTTATAATAAATCAGAATAACAGAATTAGAAAATAAGTTTATAAAGACAAATATAGTTTCCTCATTTCCTTTCAATTATAATGAATTATATCCTTTACCATCTTAATGTTCTTCTGAATTTTTAATTTTACTAGATTCTGAAGATTAACTTCAAAATCCTTAGAAGAAGAGAACAAACGGTAAAAATCATATTTAAAATTATGTGAACCTTAATTATTAAGTATACCTTTGAAGCAAACATTTAAAAACATTCTAGTGTCCACTGTTTACATAGCAATTACATTATAAATTATAATTAAAAAATAAGATCTTATTCTAAATGTGGTAGGGAACTGAGCTATTTAAACAACATTGTAATAAACGCATAAGGAAAAAATTCCTTTGGTAGATCAACTCTTTATTTGTGTTATCCAAATTTGAAATATCTATTACTAAATTTTTAAAAGTGAAACATAGCTTATTTATTTATTTATTTATTATTTATTTATTTATTTATTTATTTATTTATTTATTTATGAGAGACACTGAGAGAGGGAGAGAGAGAGAGAGAGAGAGAGAGAGAGAGAGAGAGGCAGAGACATAGGCAGAGGGAGAAGCGGGCTCTTCGCAGAAGCCTGATGCGGGACTCCATCCTGGATCCCGGGATCATGACCTGAGCTGAAGGCAGCAGCCCAACCGCTGAGCCACCCAGGCATCCCAAAACATAGCTATTTTAAAGCAGATATAAATTATAAGTAATCTCTTGGCACCCTATTCAAGAAAATCAAAATCATATTTGAGGTAATATAACATATTTTGAAAACACAGTTAGGGACTTTGACATTAGTAAATGCATAATTATCTGAATTAAAGTTCTGTATCTATAATCCTTTATAAGTTGATTATGAAGAAAGCTATCCCATTGGAGGGATCACCTATCTTCCTATGATCCTGAGAGGCAGTCCTCAATAGTCAACATACCCTTAAATGTTGCAATAATATGAACTCATGTTTTAATCAGAAGGTTAAACATAGTCCTAAGGGTTCTCTAATTTCTAATTCTCTTTATTCATTTTCCTTTGGTGATTATCTAAAGCTAGAACCCTGCAGGTTATTTTGCTCAGAAATGTTTAAGCCAGATTGCCAAAAAACCTTTTCCTACAGGTTTTGAAAAAACATTTCTCAGATGTATAGGAATTCTTATTTGTCAAAAATCTGCATGAATCTAAAATTAAACACAACAACAGCAATTCATGTTGAAAAGAATTTATGAAGAAGGAAACCATGGCAACAGAATCATTTATTTTTAACTGCACCAACCCTTATCTCTACCCTCACCTCAAAACTAAGCATACTTAAGCCATTGCTTTTTCCATGCTTCCTTTATCCCATTGTAATTCTGCAAGAGTCAAAAATAGCAACAGGAATTGTCATATTTATATTACTAAGTACTGTGCAAGCCATCCTTCTCTTCATATTTACTTGCTCACATTATCCTGCAAATAGTCTTTGAGGAACTTCTGTAATTGTCAAGGGGAAGCTCAGGTAATGCATCCTACAGGGTCAAGTGCCACTGTTAACTTGGACAGGCTCTCCAGTGGGAGGATTAGGGTTCTGATTTAATTACTCAAGGATTTTACATCTTATCAGAAGTGAGCTGACCATACAGAGCAGGAGCAAATGTAACTGCAGCATATTTCAACATAAGTTAAGCTTCCCTTGGCTCCTCTTTGTGCACAGAATCCAGAAAGCTCTGTTTTTGCTGTGCTACTGCCTTTTACATCACTGCCTGACCTTACATCACCAGGCCAGGAGAACTCACACAATGTATGTGCTTTTCTGAAGCAGAGGATTACAAACTTCTGGTAAAGACTGTTTTGTTAAAATGTTCTAAAATGACCTAACAGAAATATTTATATGATGGATAACACTAAAAAAACATAAGCATATTTCCCTAGAATTTCAAATACAACTCACTTTCAAGACCAATATATACATGAAAATCTTATAGCCTCTTCTAATAAATACCAACTAATAGGTTATGGTATTTGAAATGTGTTTATCCCGATTCCTTTGTCTATTTTGATTTCTGTTAGCTCCGTTAGGGTGAAGAATGTTGGCTATACAAAATAAAGGTCCATTCCTCATTAGTTTAGATCAGCTCTTCATCCAAGAAGAGCCCTATGAGAAACAAAGACTTCAGTTTTGAAGATCAAGACTTGGGTAACAGAAAAAGGCACAAGAACATATTTAAAGCATGATGGGCATTAACCCAATAAGTCAACTGAATTGCATGGAAAATTGATCTTATATTTTCTGAAATAAATGGAAAACCTGATAGTTAAAAGGGCTCTAGCTTGCTTATCTGTTAGCCACAGTCAGTGTTAAATAAGAGATTGCATGAAGGCTCAGTCTTATACCAGTCACATCAAGAGGAGAACAGAGGCAACAATTCCTTATTGCTTCATTCCAACTTCTCCCTCATACATAAGGAAGTTTCTGTGGCCAGTTTCCCAGAATTCCCCCCATTAGGTTGCTCTGCAGGTCAGTTTGCCTGACCTTGTTTCACTGAAGGTTTTCTGGGATATGAGCCAAAAGATTACCTGGTATATTTGCACAAAGGCTTTGGCAAATTCTCACATAGATACTTAAAAGAATGAATATTTAACAATGACATTAAGCGTCTGGATTTCTCTGAAGTAAAGGAAAACAAGAAAAACAGTGTTTTAGATGATTTCTTTGAAATGAGACAATGCCAAAGGCATATCTTTTTTAGCTTCAGTACGGAGATACAAAATCTTTTCTCCCTTTGGAAGAATGATAAGGAGAAAAGCAGGAATATCTTGCAGTTCCTTTATTTCTACAGCTGCAGTTACTTTATTTCCTGCGATTGCTTCTTTGTTTCCAACACTTCCCAGTTTTGGTAGCAGCTCTGGGGATTTATTCAGCAAATATTTATTTTGCCCCTATGAAGTCTAAGTCACTGCCCATGATCAATGGTTAAGTGTAGAAGTTGGGCTACAGGAGCAAAAATATAAGGGGCTCCAGGTGTAAATATGGTTTTGACTAGCTGTCTCTTGCCATGCCTTGGAGACATGCAAAAAGAAAGGTGCTTATTTGACAAGAAAAAATAAGAGCACAAAAATAAAGAAAAAGGACAGAGATTTTCTTTTCCTACACTTTGTAGAATATGTAAATGACTCTCCTTGAAACAAACCAATTTGGGACACCATGATTCAATGAGCAGATAAGAAAAAGGAAAATATCAACCTTTCTGAACTTATGGTCAGCTTTGTTATAGTCAAGCTTGATCAATTTGGGTGCCTTTGCATTGAAAGGCTCGCTAAGAAGTTGGTAAGTCTAACAATTTTTATTCTTCGGATATGTCATTGGAAATGTATTAAACATATTAAGTAGGTAAGCAAGTGGCAGGGGAAATTTGGAAATATCTGAAAGAATTGCTTATAGGCATCTGGGGTATGCCTATTCTTGGGAAGAGACAGGTATTTAAATTCTTTTCCCCTGCTGGCAAACACTGTTAGGAAAAGAAGGCTGGGGACGGCTGGGTGGCTCAGTGGTTGAATGTCTGCCTTCCGCTCAGGGTGTGATCCTAGAGTTCCGGGATCAAGTCCCACATTGGGCTCCCTGTATGGAGCCTGATTCTCCCTCTGCCTGTGCCTCTGCCTCTCTCTCTGTGTCTCTCATGGATAAATAAAATAAAAATCTTTTAAAAAAAAAAAAGGAAAAGAAGGCTGATGTTAGCATAAGGAAAATTGAAGACTTATGCTCCAATATTTCATTTGCAGTCAACCTCTTCTCAAGCGGCTGTGTTCAAATGTCTGATATATAATAGGATAACAATAATAAACATGTGAGGTAATCAAGACAAAGAGAGAAGCAGAGTAGAAAACAATTGACATTAAGCCAGAACAGGGATGGGAATGTAAAAGGTGTGTTATGAGGTGCTGCCCCCTTGCCAGGAGAGGAACCCTGATTTGTCCCAACACTTTCTGGCCACCATCCTAAATGGGAAACCAGTGGTTACATGATTTACACTGTCTAAATCTAGTGCAATCATTCAGAAAAAAAGCATAATTATTCCTGGTACTTAGACTTGAAAGAAATTTTCCCTCCCTTGGGTCCTCATAAAAAAGCCAGTGAATCATCTGCTGAAGCTCCTGGAGTGTGTCCTCACTGGAGGTGGAGGCATTTCATGGAGAGCTGCCTCCACTCAGGTCCGTGGGGTCTGGCATCCACTCACTACTCAGTAAATTAAGTCACTTAACCTCTCAGTGACCAAGATGCTTCAAATAAAAACAAGGGCCTGAGTGACCTCTTGGGCTTCATCCAGCAGGAAAATTCTGTTTCTTGGATTCTAGTCAGTACAGTAGGTCTTGAAAAAGCTCTGCTTGCTACATTTTTCATCCTAGAATAGTTTTGAAATAAGACTATACATATGTGTTTGTGTATATTCATTGAAACTTTTTACTCATTGATATACTGTACTAGACAAGGTCCAGGAAGGAAATAGAGTCCATACCAGTAATTTGAAGAGATAATATTCATTTATTTATTTATTTTAAAGAATTTATTTATTTATTCATGAGAGACACAGAGAGAGAGGCAGGCAGAGACATAGGCAGAGGGAGAAGCAGGCTCCATGCAGGGAGCCCAATGTGGGGCTCAATCGCAGGACCGTGGGATCACGCCCTGAGCCGAAGGCGGATGCTCAACCACCCAGGTGTCCTTGAAGAGAGAATATTTAATATAAAGAATTATTAACTGGTAGCAGGTGAGTAGCCACTAAGAGGGGATAAAAGAGAATTCAAAGAATACCCTGGGGCTGAGAAACAGTACCCAGTGAAGGAATGCACTTGAAATGGGGCATCCTCTGCAAGGCTGAGATTTAGACTTTACTGGAGAGAGAGTAGCTGGACCTACTGGTTGGCAGAGAGTTCACTATATTGTCCAGGCTAACTCTTGTCACAGCCAGGTGGCAGGGATTAGCATTCAGAAAACCTTCCATTGGTGTCTCAGCAAACTGGTAGAAGGTTTGTTCCCTGGTTCCCCTTCCCCATCACCTCTAGCAATTGAGCCTTAGACAGGAAGAGAGGAAGCAACCAAATCAAGAGAAGTCTCTTCCTCTGGTACAATCTGTCCTCTGACACCAGCAACTGACAAAGCTTAATATGGTGCCAGCTGGCAAAGGAGAAATCCGTACTGATTCCAACTCCAGTATTTCAAAGCAGGGTAATAAAACGTGAATTTGGAGATTAGAGGCAAAAAAAAAAAAAAAAAAAAAAAATCAATCACCGGCATACCTACCTTTCTCTAAGTCATTAAGTTCTTAAATGTGTAATGTGCCTATACACATGTTTACCATGCATTTTATGCTACAGTACATAAAGTGATGCATATTACAGAGGTTTAAGTGTTGGGATAAGAAAGAATGGCAGTAGGATCTAGGGCATTAGTAATTTTTCCAGTAGTCCCATGGACAGTTGACAAGGGAAGTTTGTCAAAGAAGTATACTGTATTGCTGTAATAACTTTCCAATATTCATGGCATACATGTTTGTGATCACAGCAATACTCAGTAAGCCAATAATAATCTGAAAAAGAAGACCATATTTTGAGTAAGTGCTAATTCATTTATTCAGTCAGTCAACAGATATTTGACAAATATCTATTATATGCTAGAGTTAGGGATATAGAGCAAGATAAGAATTAAAAATCTCCAAAGGATTTGCAGTGGTAAGTGCTACAAAAGAAGAAGAAGAAATTGCATAAGTGCTATGAAAGCAAACTATAGGGAAACTTCACCTACTCAGGAAGACTGCACAGAATTTTCATATAGTGCAATTGAAGGTGAGCTGAGAAGAGTTACTTGCCTAAGGGAAGGGTTTGGTGGAAAAAAAAAAAAACAAAGCAAAACAGGGCCAGGCATATCATGTGCAAAGACCCTATGATGGGAAAGAATATATATTCAAGGAACTGAAAGATCTGTGTGTCTGAAGCCTAGGGATCATGGAAAGGGATCACTGAGGGAGATGAATTCTCCAGCTAATATCCTTTAACTTCATCTGTACTGTTGGCTCTTCTGGGTCTCCAGACTATTGGCACATAACACAGATTTGGACTTACTAGGCTCCAATATCATGTGAGCCAATTTCTTATAATAAATATCTTTTTACATATATCACATGTCCTGTTGGTTCTATTTCTCTGGAGAACTCTAATACTAAGATTTTGGTAGGTAGGAAAACACCATGTGGACACTTCTTAATGATTTAATCACACTGTCAATGGTTCTCAAATGGGGGCAAATTGGCAGACATTTAGCAATGTCTATAGATATTTTTGGTTTCCATCCCTTGGGGAAGGTGATATTGGCACCTAGGGAGTAGAGACTAGGTTAAATCTTCTAAAATGAATAAACACAGTCTCCCAACAACAAAGAATTGCCCCTTCCATGTAGTCAATCCAATTGTAGCAATGTTGAAAAATCCTGCTCTGTCTGAATGGATAGCCACTGAAATCTTTTAAGCAGGACTGAGTAGGGTGTTGGAGTGGGGTGGTAGGAGGAAAGATCAGTGAGACTGATCTTTTGCATTTCAAAAATATATTGGTCTGGAGAAAGTCCGTAGTAGATACACATTGTGATCAAAGGAGTCTTAAGAAATACTGCTGTCATTGGTAGCCTTATATAACCTTAAGTGAAATTTGTTTACCATCATTCATAGTTTTATTATTTTTTAAAATCATCACTATAAAAATTCTGGACCCCATTCCTCAGGAAGGAGAAAGTGAGTGACAGCATTATTCAAATGGCTTAATATAGGGGGAAACAATTAAAAGATGGATAATGTTCATCTTTTAGTTATCTTATTCAAATGACATGAGTTACAGGTTCCTGTGAAATTAAGGAATTGATTTATTTCCTATCAACTCAACTTGCAGACTTAAAAACATTTTCAGGTAAGCATGCAACAAATTCCCCTAAATTTCCATATGGTTAAGTGTTATTAAAGACTAGCTGTAGAGGAAGTCATAAATATTCCAGGGAGAAGGTAATGAAGATTAAATTCTGAGATTTCTAATTTGCAGCCATAGGACTCTTAGCTGAGATCTGAGAGGAAAAGATTCTAATTGCTGTAAGAAGTTTTTGGTATTGCAGTGATAGATGTGAAAAATAGGAAAAAGCACATTCGGAAAGCATAGTATGTCACAAGATAGTTAGATAGCATAGCATATCAATGTATAGCTTGTAGCCTATCCAATTTACCCTACCTTTAACTCAGAAAGGGTAATATTTTAACATTTAGACACCTTTTTATTCAATACTTTCTGTCTAGAGATAATGAAAAGTATAGATTGTAGGTATACTTCTATAAACAGCTTTGTGCTAAGATTTTTAGGAGATCTTTTGTTTTCAACTTTCATAAATTTTTTAAAAGTTTTTTGTTTTTTATTATTATTTTTTATTTTAAGTAGGCTCCACATCTAATTTGGAGCTTGAACTCATGACCCTGAGATTACAAGTTGCATATTCTTACCAACTAAGCCAGCCAGGCACCCCTCAACTCTTTTAAATGAATTATGAATATTGAAAATCTTTGTAGCAAAAGTATTTACCAGCCTTGTTTGAGTATTTGGCAAATTCTTTTTATTTTTATTTGGCAAACTTTATTTTCCTTCCAAATTCTGATTAAACCCGGGTATATTGGCCCATCTAGACCTAACTTCATCAAAGTACTGGCTCTCACTATATTTTCAAATTATTAAACACTTCCTTTATTCCTTAGACAAAGAGAAACTGTCAGAAAAAAAACATGGATTATGAATAAATGCTAAAAGCCAGTAAAAATAGCTAAAAATAGGACTGTCCCCCAAATATGAAAAAAAAATTCTATCTTAATGCAAAAAGAAAAAATAAGAATCTTCATGTTGGCTAGGAAATAAATAACCATCAAAATATTAAGTGGGTAAATGCTAGAATTTTTTTAATTTTTATTTATTCATCAGAGACACATATAGGGAGAGGCAGAGACATAGGCAGAGGGAGAAGCAGACTCCCAGGGAGGAGCCTGATGTGGGACTTGATCCCAGAAGCCGGGGATCAGGACCTGAGCCAAAGGCAGACACTTAACCACTGAGTGGTTGCCCCAATCCTAGAATATTTTAATTCAAGAGATTCCATTTGTTTTCATCTGGGTGAAAAAGTATATATCACATTTTGCTGTGCTGAGCCCTCTTGATGCTTTTATTAATTTATACCTTTAAGCCTTCCCCACCGCCTATTATTTGCTTAAAACAAGGAAGCAACAAACAAACAAACAAACAAGCTAGAATATTAGAAAGGAATACTTCTGAAAACTGAAATAATTTGATTGTTACCAATCAGGAGTGTGTATTAAATAGATTCTTAATATATATGGCAAAAACGAAGTAATATTTAGGATTCAGAATTGTACATATTAAATAATTGAATATTCAATCCAGAGGGCTTCTACATACATTTTTAAAACTGAACCACCAATATGGATGGAACTAGAGGGTATTATGATAAGTGAAGTAAGTCAAAAAGACAAATACCATATGATTTCAGTCATATGTGGAATTTAGAAACAAAACAGATGAACATAGAGGAAAAGAAGGAAAAATAAAATAAGATAAAAACAGAGGGAGGCAAATCATAGAAGACTCTTAGCTATAGGAAATCAAACCAAGGGTCGCTGGAAGGGAGGTTAGTGGGAGTTAGTGGGGTGAAAGGGAAACTCGGTGATGGGCAATGAAGAGGGCACTTGGTAGAATGAGCACCGGGTATTACATGCAACTGATGAATCACAAAATTCTACCTCTGAAACTAATAATACACTATATGTTAACTAAAGAAAATTTTAAAAAACACAAAAACTACGAACCACCTGGCTCCCTCATCTGTACTCGAATTGGCTCCAATACTACATTTTACTCCCAATGTATATTTGTATTTGTATATTTTACTCCACATATATTCACCTTTCACTCACACTCCTGATAAGAGGAATTGCATTTCTTTGTAGATGGAAGCAATCTAGATAGTGGCTAAAAGGAAGTGTTGATGAACAAGCAGCTGCAGGGGTGTTGTCTACAATATTTAATGACTGTCCTGCAAAGAATCAGAATCACAATTTATAAAAACACTGACCTTCCTACCTCTTGCCACATCACATTTTAAATCAAAGAAAACAAAGATTCTAAAAGAGGAAACATATGGCCAACTGTTCACACTGTAGTCCCTGAAATCAATCTATTCCACTAGAGGACATGTTAAATGGTAGAGCATTTGCCTTCATGCTTTGTGTTTTCATTTAGTTCTCTTGTTTTTGATCCTCTCTCTGCCAGATTGTTGGTTGATAAATTATTTTCAACATTTGTATGACTTTTGTTTATGTATTCCAGAGGGGGGAAGACCTTTTGTTATAGGTAGTAAAAATCAAGAAAAACAGATAGTCGGGGTCCTGATTTGCCAAATGTCAAAGGTCATGACAAGTGACTGGCTCCAGAGGCTTTGAGGTCAAAGGTGCAACTGGAATCCCATAACCTCCACTCTGAATTTTTGCATCACAAAGGAGACCAATGCTTTCCTAACTTCTGTGAAGGAATCTATACCCATGTTCATGGTTTTCCTTGCAAAGTTATTTCAAAATGATTCTGCCCATGATTATTTTCCCCCTTGAAACCAAGTGGCATGAAATAAGCTTTTATATAAATTGAATGTCTCCTTAGCTTTTTATTAGTATTCCATATTGGCAACCTAGAGGAGGAGAAACTAACAGAGATTAATATGTGTTTTTTAAAAGGAAAATAAACACATTTTTAAAAGTTCAAAATCCAAACCAAAGAGGTATATTTATCTTTTTGTTATTTTCTTTTTCAATCCCATGTGCATTTATTAAATGTACCTAAAAATTTGTTTTCCTTGAAAGAATAACTAAAAGCAGTAGTATTCTCTATGCTTTCTAGTGGGGATTTATCTTTAAAGCTGAATTCTTAATACAGGTCCAAAATCAGGTTTTGTAACAGGAACCGTTCTGGAATTATTATAATGTGTGTGTGTGTGTGTGTGTGTGTGTGTGTGTGTGTGTGTTTCTGATTTGAAACAAATATAAAACATCAATGATGCCAGGGTCACTGTTTAGGTCAGAATGTCTGGCAGATCTCACGATGTATTAGTAGCTGTGGCTATATCTATACCATGTGAACTGGAGGAAAAATGGAGAACCTTACTTTTCAACTCCACTGGTTTCTAACCTCTCATGAGCACTTAATTCCTCATAGAGAAGGAAATAGTCACGCTGTAGAATCCTGTGGCCCATGAAGGGTAATTGGATAACATCTTTTGAAAGATTTACAAGGCTGCCAAGGATTTTGCCAGCTTTAAACCTGATTGATTCAGTGTGAAAAGATCTGAACAATTCTGACCTAAAAGTTTAAAGACAGACCTTTCCTGTGAAAGTATAATTTAGAGCCTGTAATAAAATTGTATTGGAAAACACCACATTGAAGAACACAGCCATAAATTGCAAAACTTAGCATTATGTTAAAGGACTTTTTTTTTTCCTTCAAGTCCTCTGAAAGAAGCCTAATTGTTCACCAGATATTTTAATAATGAGGTGTTTTTTGTTTTTGCCCTTTTTTTTCCCTGGATGTCCCTAAAGAAAGACAAAACTAGCCAACTACTTTGCCTCCCTATCCAAGAAGTCAAACATCTCAGTTATACCTACACATGGTGTTTATATATCCTTTTTCTTATTAGGTAAAATAAAGAAAAGCAAAATTCTGTTTATCTTTAGCAAACAAAGAGTAGACTAAACAGACTTGTTCCATATTTTAATTTTTCAACATGCTGGTTCTCATCATATATTAATTTCCATTTTGATAAAATATATACACCCATAATTAGTGCAATATTTTGTGGGTAGGCTCAAATGCCTGTGATGACTCAGACAGATTAATGATTAAACATCTTCCAGCTAATTACTCCAGGTCATTAATTATTTATCTAAGTCCATAATTCTATCATCTGTTTTAGCGTCTCTCTTCTATTCCCCATCTTGGAGGAAAAGCAAGTTTGGGGAAATGAAAGCATAAAAATTTGAAGCAAACAAAATTAAGTAGAATATACACATCTTTTTTCCGTTTCTTTAAAATCAGGAAAAAATTGAGACTATGGTATTTAGACAAAAGCCTATTTATCTTTAAACAATACCTCCTTTGTGACATGTTCACTAACTTTGTGTTTCCTCCTCAAATTTCAGTTTGAAGGATTAGGGGAAAATGCTGTGTGCCCACTTACCTGTGATGTGGGAGATATGCCATTTGCCTTTTGATTCTTTGAATCATATGAACTAGTCTCAGACGTTTAAAAAGGAATCTCAATTTATGGGGATTTTTGTCATTATAGACATATTTTATTTACAAGTGACTAGAAATGACTTTTGTTTTTTTTTTTTTTTTTACAAATTTGTGAGAACACTGACTTGTCAACAAATTGAAGGCCTACTTTTCCACATCCTTTCAAAAGACAAAAAAAAAAAAAGCAGAACTGTAGTACTAAGAAAGAAGTTTCAGTTAAGAAATGTGTAAAGGAGGAACCCTCTTCCTTGTAAACTAGTATAGAGAAAGGCATTCTGAAAGCAAGGAGGGGATAATGTGCTGGGCTCTCGTATTTCTTTCCTGAAGAATTAGGTAGTAATTCTTACTAGTAATTCTAACTAGTAAGTTAGCTTAGGCTTTCACCTCTTCCAACTCTAACTAGAGTTAAGTGTCTAGGAGGTAATTCAACCGCTATCTGAAAGTCCTCCTTGCCTTGTGAATTAGAACAGTTCTACCCTTATTGAAGCCATAAAGAGTTGAATAAATTCCACTGTATCAACTTCCAGCTAGCTGACTGCTAGCAATTTCTGCAGGACAACGTTATTACATTGGTCATCAACAGTACTCTAAAGTGGCATGGTCCCTAGAAGCGCTTCCTCAGGGGGTTTCAGTCAGTTAAGCTGAAAATTGTTAACTACCGGAAAAAATACCCCAGGGAGAATGAAGAGGCATATTAGAAATTGGCAATAAATATATTTTCTGATATGTTCACATCACATCAAATATCTTTATACAAGTCATCCATTCTACAATGAAGGTTTAGAGCAGATAGCCTTTTCCAGAGGCCTGATTTTGAGTTCTGGTGCCACCTAGTGGAAAGGAGGAGGAAGAGAAGATGCAACCCAGATGACTGAGTCACTACACAGTAATAGATCAAGACTATCATTAATTTCCTTCAAATCAGTTAGAATATAAAAAATACCTATTATTTTCCTGATAAGATACTTTTCAAGTCTCCTCATCAGTTAAAGTATTATCAAACACCTATTTTTCTGCATTACTTGCAACTTTGTAGCATTAGCTGCAACTATTCTTCTTCACAGATTTTTCATAATAGGTTGGTCTACTTCCAAACAACCTTCCTCATCTTTGTTCATGATATCTTCTCAGCCAGAAAAGACTCTCATATTTGGAAATCTCACATTTGGAAAGACTTTATGGTTGGATTAGATGTCTTTAGTCTTTGTGCCTCCCGTAAAATTTCCTTCTAAGAATTTCCTCCAGCATCTTCTTGAACATCTCTAGAGGCAACGAATTCAACTATCTGAGATGGCTTGCTATGTTTTCAACCACCTCTGGTAGAAAGTGTTTTCTTACACTGGATCCACAGCTTCACCTCAAGAGCAGAGTGAGTGGTAGATGGAGGTATGGCTTCAGTGCACAGACTCCAGGGCAAGTTGAGTTTGCATTTCAACTCTGTTTAACTCTCTAGTTGTGTGGCACAGGACATACGACAAGTTACCTAGGTCTCAGTCTTTTCACCTATAAAATAAAGATGAGGGCAGCCCCGGGTGGCTCCGCGGTTTAGTGCCGCCTTCAGCCCATGGCCTGATCCTAGAGACCTGGGATTGAGTCCTACGACGGGCTCCCTGCATGGAGCCTGCTTCTCCCTCTGCCTGTGCCTGTGCCTCTCTCTCTCTATGTCTCTCTCATGAATAAATAAATAAATCTTAAAAAAATAAATAAAATAAAGATGAGAATAATGCCTATTATCTTATCAGTGTTGTCAATCACCTTGTAGGAATGAAAGTACTTAGAACAGCATATAATACAGTACATGCTTTTTAAGTGTTTATTATACTTTTAGGTTGGGGAAGCCATCAAGATATCAGCCACAGGGATCCCTGGGTGGCGCAGTGGTTTGGCGCCTGCCTTTGGCCCAGGGCGTGATCCTGGAGACTTGGGATCGAATCCCACGTAGGGCTCCCGGTGCATGGAGCCTGCTTCTCCCTCTGCCTGTGTCTCTGCCTCTCTCTCTGTGTGTCTCTCATGAATAAATAAATAAATAAAATCTTTAAAAAAAAAAAAGATATCAGCCACATCTGCAGTAACGGGGACAGATGAAAAGAGTATATTGAACAATATACTTTTGTATATTGTTCAAGATTTTATCTCAATGTGTATACTTAGAATATTCCACCTATAAGATACTCCACTAGTTCCATGGGAACATAAATTTGGGAGATGCTGCATGCTATAGACAGCTATCTAGTGTATATGGCTATATACAGATGTCCATAAATATATGTACAAAGATATGTGATAATTAGCATAATCAAGGCTGTCAATTCCTGACATATTAACAACTTACCTTACTTTGTCTAACTTGGCATTTCCTTAAACCTATTTGACCCAAGAATCCTTTTTATAATAGAACATCTTAATATCTTAATACACATTTAGGGTTTAAGAGTAGGATCTTCAACTCAAAACCTTTAAGGACAAAGCAAATAATGTAAACTAGGGAAGTAGGTCAGGTGAAATGCAGTATGGAATAGTGTGAATCATGGAAAACCAAAGGACACATACCTCACATATGCATTTCAATTTGGCTTGTGAAAAACACTGTGTAGGCCAAAAAAACATATCTGCAAGCTGAATCTTGGCTATGTTCGGCAAATCTGATTCCTGCAGAGTGAGAAAAGAGAACTAACTGTGTAATTTGGGGAAGAATGAATTTTAGGAGATAATAAGGAGAACTTAACAAAAGAGACTGTGAAGGAAAGGTAAAAAATATAAAAGCAGGAGAGGGTAGCACCAAACAAAATGAGGCAAAACAGAGGGGTCTCTGGGACCAGATAAAGGGTCTATCCATGTCCATTGCTGCTCTTATAAAATACTACAGTCTTTGTGGCTTAACGCAAAACTATCTCAAATTCTGTGGGTCAAAAGTTTGATGTGGGTCTCACTGGGCTAAAATCAAGTTGTTGTTGGCAGGGCTGTGCTACTTTTGGAGGCTCTAGGGAAGGATCAGCTGCCTGTCCTTTCCAGCTTCTAGAAGCTGCCTACAGCCCTTGGCTTTGGCACCCTCCTCCAACAAAGACAGGTTGTGTCCAGTCCTTTTCACATCACATCACATCACATCACATCACATCACATCACATCACATCACATCACCTACCCTCCTGCCTCCCTCTTCCACTTTTTTTTTTTTTAAGATTTCATTCACTCACGAGAGACACACAGAGAGGCAGACATAGGCAGAGGGAGAAGCAGGCCCCTTGCAGGGAGTTCAATGTGGGACTCGATCCCTGGACCCAGGATCACACCCTAAGTCAAAGGCAGATGTCCAACCATTGAGCCACCCAGGCGTCCCCCCTCTTCCACTTTTAAAAAAGACTTGTGATGACATGGGACTCACCTAGATATCTCAGGATACTTTAAGGTCAGCCAATTAGCAACATTAATTCTGTCTGCAACCATAATTCCCCTCTGTCCTGTAACACCACGAATTCACAGGTTCTAGAAATTAGAACATGGACATCTTGGGGGAGCCATTATTTTGTCTATGGTAGAGAATATGTAGGAAGAATCCTGAAGAGAGAGGCTACTGTGTCTCTGAGAGCAAGGACTGGAGCTTCTTTACATCCCTGCTCTGCTAAACTATCCATCCTCTTACTTTATAATAATGAGAGAGAAAGGTAAGAAAGGGAAAGGAAATTGAAACCCACTTGGCAAGAAATTATGCTCATAATTCAGTGTGTGGCTCTACGGTGTCTGTACAAATTAGAATACAGATGCTCTTTCAGGAAGAAAGATTAGAAGAAGAGGCCTATGGAAAGAAAAAAAAAAAAAGAGTACTTTTCCAAGCAAATAAAATCCCAAAAGGCTACCCATTCCCCAGTGAGGGGAAGATCGTTTCAAAAAGAGCGCCTACTCTGGCTGATGCTGTGAAAGACTGTGTGGAGGGATCAGGGGAGAGTCCACGCAGCCTCATCTGGGTTCCTCTGCTTGGGGCACAGCATCACAATGGTGGCTGCACAGTGACAGGGAAGGAACAGGGAAGCCCAGTAATCAGGGCTCTGCTGTGAAAGTTTCTCAGTTGCTGTCATGCTCAGACCCATGCTTATTCCATGGCCTTTTCCAAACTTTGTAGGATTTTCTCAGAGCATTTTGCACGGAACTCTAGAATAGCCTATCACACGTGTTATCTTGATTTCCTTGATAAATACCTTTCTTCTTGATAGTGAGTTCCCTAAATACAAAGGACATTTAAAGCATTTTATTTTGACCCCAGCAGAGTGTCTATTTAAATCATTAGGTTTACCATGGGTAGGGGGGTACATGAGAGGATTTTACATGACATAAAGATAAATTTTAAAACATTGCTAGTTAAGGATTTGAGTATATCTATTTGTGTGTGTGTATATAAATAGCTTCTTGATATTCAAAGTGTACTTCCAAGCCTCACCGTGGAGCTCATGAAAAATGCAGAAATGAGCCCCATCCAGACTTATTGCACCAGAATCTTCATTTTAGTTCTATCCCTGGGTGACTTGTTCGTATATCAAACGAGAAATACCGATGAAGAATGAAACCCATGATCTGACAGGTAATGCTGTGTAGAATGGGGCACATTTTTTAAAAGTGAGTCCATTTAAGGCAGCCTGGGTGGCTCAGTGGTTTAGCATCACCTTCAGCCCAGGGCGTGATCCTGAAGACCCAGGATTGAGTCCCAACGTTGGGCTCCCTGCATGGAGCCTGCTCCTCCCTCTGCCTGTGTCTCTGCCTCTCTCTCTCTCTCTCTCTCTCTCTTTCTCTCTGTGTCTCTCATGAATAAATAAATAAAATCTTAAAAAAAGTGAGTCTATTTAAGCTGCATTTAAAGGAAAAATAGTACATATGTATTGCCTAAATATGGCAAACAGTGAAAGAACTAAAAAAACAAAAACTGAAATGTGGAAAATAGTGAACACAAAATGTGACTAAAAATGTGCATTCAATTAGTTGTGTATAACTTTCTGTGCCTTTGGGCACCATGTTGTTATACTCACCTAATAGGTTGCTACTACTTTTTTCCTCTCCACTTCTACCCTGAATCTTCTTTCTAAGAAGAAACTTTCTAAGTTCAGTAACTTTCTAAGTCAGTAACTTCAAAGCTTTGCCTTATTTGTTTCTTTTTTTTTTTTAAGATTTTTATTTATCCATTCATGAGAGACACAGAGAGGCAGAGAGAGAAGGCTCCCTGCAAAGAGCCCAACACAGGACTCGATCCCAGGACCCCGGGATCACAACCTGAGCCAAAGGCAGACGCTTAAGCACTGAGCCATCCAAATGTCCCACCTTATTCATTTCTTTACTCAGTCAACAGATACTTGTCTGGGAGCGTTTGTCTGTGTCATAGCCTAGGTATTGGTAAACAAGAAATTACATATATATATATATATATATATATATATATATACACACACACACATATACACACACATATATACACATATATGCATAATAAGTATTAGATAGATATTAGATATATTAACCTCATAGATATTATATTATTCCACCATACCTATGATATCTGTAGGTAACTAAAGTAATTTCTTTATTACTGACAACTAACAAACCCAAGAACAAAGAACAAACCTCACTATCCTCAGGTTTGACTTAAACATGCAAAGCCATGAGCACATGCACATGTTGCAATACTTCAGTTGTAAATGAAAGTATACTTAATCCTATGACAAAGTACTAGCTGTACATAAAGCAAAACCAGTTGAGTAATGGTAGCATGCAAACTCCACCCAGATTCCACAGGTCCTAGGAGTGGAATATGCCACATCTTCATCCTTTGATATGGATCCACTAGCAGACATGGGCCCTTTCAGGCAGTTAAAAGCCACGGGTCATAAATAAGCAGTCAAAAAGCCCTTTGCTCTGAGTGACTAAATGCTAGCTGCTACTTTGGGGCCGCTACTTGAGGCAATACAGTCTTACTCTTGGAATCCTAGGCATTAATTGTTCAACTACATCATTCTTAATCTAACCCTCATGAAACCAGGAATTTCAAAGGTAAAATGCTTCGTGTACGGAGCTTATCATTCTTCTCAGACTTTCAAAATAGTCATACTTTAGGAAGGTGCTTCTCCAAATTCTTTTGTCCACTTATGAGTAAATCTTTTATGATGTACATTAGGGATATTGTTACTCTGTGTTTTGCTGGTTTGACACTTCCAAAGGCCTAAATAAAGTGAGTCGTGAATGGTTTAGAGTGTGGTTTTAAGATCAAGAGACATGGGGCATTTGTACCAAGAATAATAATGTATTGCCTAAATATGGCAAACAGTGAAAGAGCTAAAAACTTTTTACTTTTAAGAAAATCTTATTATTTAAAGATGTAGGGCAATTAGCAATCAATACTTTATTCAGTAGAGAATTGATTCCATAATCCAATGAAGATCTAGTATGAATGACTGACCACTGAGGCAGTTTTATTATTGAAGATATTCAAATGCTCACTTCTCTGTGTTATTTTGATGTAAAGGCTACAATTTAATATTTATCAAATGTCTTAAGTGCTTTATTTGTATCTTCTCATTTAATCCTCACAACTTCCATTTTAGAGGAGAGAAAACAGAGTTGATTTGAACCCAGGATAGCATGAGGATAAAGTTCAAATTCTTAATTCTTTCCTTGAAATTAACTTAAACTTTTTTTTTTTTTTTTTTTAGTTTATGGTGTCTGTGAAGCATGAGTCTATAATATAGGGGAAAAATTTGGCTGGCTTGAAGAAAAAGTAAATTGAAACAGAAAGCAATTAATTTCTCTTAACGTGAATGAAAAATGACCTAAATACTGTGGAGAAGTGATTTCAAATATGGAAGTTTATAGGGAAAATAACTTCTGTTCTAAATAAGCAATTTAGCATTAATTCTCCTATTTTTTAATCTTTATATTTACATTTTACATTTGTTCTTAAAACTTGCTATTTTCTACCCAACCATGGATATATTGTTACATATATGTACATTCTCTCTCTTTCTCAGGGTGTGTGTATACATTTTTATACCAATATATGCAGTTATTTATTCATAAAATGACTAAGAAACATTGCCTTGGCTCTCTTTACCCCTCTGTAAATCTCTCAGTTCTCCAGTGTTTGGAAAGGAAATATGATCAGTAGAATGAAACTGGACCTACAACCTTCAGACCTTTGCTCGTGACTTAACTGGCTGTTTGTGCTTCAGTATCTTCTATTTGTAACATGAGAACCATAGCAGAACCAACAGATAAGGTTACTAGGAAGATAAAAGGTAATAAGGAATGTCAGTAGTACCGTCCCTATGGAGGAGCTTTAGAGCTTGAGCCGTCAGGCCTGTTTCCTGAGGTTCTGGCAAAAGATACAGCCTAGTATAGGCTGTGCTGGTTAGATTTCAGCCTTCCTTGTTCCAGTCCATAAGCTAGGACTAAGCCCCATTCAGGCTAGTCTCCATGTTCTGTATCAGCCACAAAGGGATTTCTTGCAAAGACAGCTTTCCCTTCACTGTGTGGTGTCTTTGTGATGAGAAATAAAGAAACAAAGATTTAGTAAAGGGGTGCCTCAGCTGGTTAGGCTCAGATCATGATCCCCGAATCCTGGGATCAAGCCCTGCAGGGGGGTGGTGGTGGTGGAGTTCCCTGCTTAGTGGGGAGTCTGCTTCTTCCTCTGCCTTTCTCCCTCTCTCCCTCAGGCCCTCTCCCCCCACCCCCACCTCACTCTTGTGTACATGCTTTCTTTCTCTCTAATAAATAAATAAGATCCTAAAAAAATTTTAGTAAAATAAAATTACTGAAACTCAGTAAAATAATATACATTGGAATTGATGGTATCATTGTATATTATTACATCCACTAGAAAAAATTTCAAATGCAAAAGTTTTTCCCTATTGTTGTGGCTATTATGGATGTAATAATTTTTACATGGCTATGGGACTTACATATGAATTGTTTAGATTTCTTTCTTTTGTATCTTTCAGAAAATTAACCATTTTTTTTACATTATAATAGTATCTGAATAGAAACAGAAATAATAGAAATCTGAAAAGAGGGACGCCTGGGTGGCTCAGTGGTTGAGCTTCTGCCTTTGGCTCAAGGCCTGACCTGGGATCCTGGGATCAAGTCCCTGCATCAGGCTCCCTGCAGGGAGTCTGCTCCTCCCTCTGCCTATGTCTCTGCCTCTCTCTGTCTCTCTCATGAATAAATAAATAAAATCTTAAAAAAAAAATCTGAAAAGAGACATTCAAATGTTTTAAATAATTATTCTGCAGACCTAACTTTTCTATATTTAACATGTATTGGTGTATTTATAATTTAAAACACCTTTTATTTAAAAATTCTTTGGTAAAATATTTTTGAAATAGCTATTTATATCTCTTTGGGATGATTTTAGCCATTGGGTAAAGTCAGCAATGAAAAGAAGGATTTGACACTTCAAAAAATAAAATAGTTTTGGCATGTGAAAAGTCACACCTCAAACTTTAGCCGTTAATATTAACAGGGATACTTATAGCTGAAAGGGTCGTTACATACTTATAAAGGAAGTTTCACTAAATACAGTCAGCATTAAGAGGACCTGACAGGAAGAGTTGAAAATAAAACCTCAAGACAACTTTTTGATTTAAAAATCTTATTTTTTCATGTGTTAATGTCATTTTTGAGGAAACTTCACACCTTATTGCAACATAATAAAGAAATGAGAAAAGTAAAAAAAAAATGGTTAGCCCAAAGTAGCGGACAGTCTTTAAATAGGTAGATACATAGCCCATGAGAGTTTGAAGCTTTCATCTTATTCATCCTGTTGGCCTATTTAGGAGATTTGTCCAACACCAATTTGGTTAAAACACATTCTTTTCTTATAGTTTTAATTGAACTATATAAAAATTGTTTTGTCCTAATAAGTAAGCTGGATTTTCTTCACTATAACAGGGTTAATATCCTTATAAATATTATACCAGAATATTTTAATTTCTTACTGAAAACATGTCCCCCTTCAGGTCAGGAATATAGGGAAGAGATAGGTGGGAAGATAGTAGAGTAGGAGGACCCTAGGCTTACCTCCTCACAGGGATACAACTAGATAACACATCTGTGTAAATAACCCAGAAAATGACCCAAAAACTGGCAGAACAAATTCCACAGCGAAATGTAGAGAAGAGGCCACATAGAAGAGAGTAGAAGGGCAGAGACGCAGTGGGGAGTTAAACAGAGCCTCAGGACTGAGGGAGGCAGGGTCTGGCATATATGGAGAGGGGAGAGGAACAGACTATTACCCCTAGAAGCCCACATGGGAGGTAAAGCCCCATAATATTTGGCTTTGAAAACCAGAGGGGCCAAATTTTGTGAGTGTTTACAACCAGCAGGACTTAAAACTTGGAATTTTAGGGCAGCTCCAGTGGCCCAGTGGTTTAGCGCCATCTTCGGTCCGGGGTGTGATCCTGGAGACCCGGGATGGAGTCACACGTGAGGCTCCCTGCATGGAGCCTGCTTCTCCCTCTGCCTGTGTCTCTGCCCCTCTCCCTCTCTGTGTGTCTGTCATGAATAAATAAATAAAATCTTAAAAAAAAAAAACCCTGGAATTTTAAAAATCAGTGGGCTCAGCTCTAGGAGAGCTGGGAGAGCAAGAGGAAACCGAGTTGTCACCTTTAAAGAGAGCACAACAAGGAGCCTCTCTGATATAGCACAGAAGCAGCAGTTTGAAAAATGCCTGGGGCAGGGGCATATGGGAAAGAGTTATTTACTCATCTCAGAGCATGTCCTGAAGGGACAGAGATTCTTGGGAGACTCTTTCAGGAGCAATGAAGCTGGTGGGCACCATTTCCTTCCCCAGCTCCTAAGATAAACTCATGGCCACCTGCTCAAACCAGTACAACCAACACTCACTTCCTAACTTGCTAACAACCCTGCCTCACCTACCTGCACTTCAGAGTATCCATCCCCTCCAGTCAGGCCTGCTCCAATCCAGCTATGCAGGTCCTCTCTCCCAGAGGACTGACACAATATGCCCCGCTCTGCACACATTGTGGATCCTCTCCCTCTAATATGCTCTTGGTCGTGCCCAACCAAAGTTGCCACAAGCCTGGCAATGTGCAAGTGGCCCCAAGAGGGACTAGCACCACACCAAAGAGACTTTCGACCCTGGGAGAGAAAAAGATAGCCACACACATCAGTGAGATTGTAGCCCAAGGGGTGGGCTGGAGGCAGACATCTGGTCTGACTGCAGGCCCAATCCACCAAAGAAAGCTTAGGGGAAAACACAGGGAGAGTTCCCTGCAGTTTGGTGCTACTATTTCTCACAAATGCCTGATCTGACTCAACTCAAGTCCAAGGTGACTCCAGATGGGCCCACTAACACCACAGGGACCAAACACTGTCCACGACAGGCAAAGAAAGCTACGTGATTGTACTGAAGGGAAAAGTGACTCACCTACAACAGCGGGGCACACTCAACACCCATAGGAGACGATCCTGATGTGCCAGGCTCTACTGCATCGGGCTATTGCACTGCAAGGAACTATAAAACCTGTTTAATAAAGCCACTTCTTTCAAGAGCAGGACATGTAGCTGACTTTCCTAAAACACAGAAACAGACTCAAAGAGACAAAATGAGGAAACAGAGGAATACATCCCAAATAAAACAATAGGACAAATCACAGCAAGAGACCTAAGCAAAATGAAGATAAGTAATATGCCTGATAGATAATTTAAATCAATAATCATAAAGATACTCACTGGACTTGAGAAAGGGAGGATGACATCAGTGAGATACTTAACAAAGAGATAAAAAGAAATTGAAGATGAATAAAATAATAAATGAAATTAAAAATGAACTAGATGGGATAAATAGCAGACTAGAGGAAGAAGAACAAATCAGTTACCTGGAGGACAGAGTAATGGAAAATAATCAAGCTGAACAGGTGAGAGAAAAAAAATGCAAAAGGAGAATAGACTTAGGCAACTCCATGACCCCACCAAGCATAATAACATTCACATTTCAGACAGCTTAGAAAGAGAAGAGAGAGAAAAGAGAGCAGAAAATTTATGTGAAGAAATAATAGCTGAAAATTTCTGGAATCTGGGGAAGGAAATAGAAATCCAGATGCAGGAGACACAGAGACCTCCCCACCCCCCAACAATCCAAGGAGGTCCACTCCAAGACACAGAAATTAAAATGTCAAATAGTAGTAAAGGCAGCAAGACAAAAGAAAGCAGATAAATACAAGGGAAACCCTGTAATGCTATTGGCATATTTATTCAAACCAAACTTTCCAGGCCAGACAGGAGTGGCCTGACATATTCAAAGTGCTAAAAGGAGAACAACAACAACAACAACAACAACAACAACAAACTGCAGCCAAGAATACTCTGTCCAGCAAGGCTCGCATTAAGAAAAAAAGAGATAAAGAGTTTCCCAAATAAAAGTTCAAGGAATTCATGACCAGTAAGCCAGCCCTATAAAAAATGTTAGAAAGGATTCTTTTAGTAGAAAGGAAAGACCATAAGTAAGAGTAAGGAAAGTAGGGATCACAAATGCAGTAAAAATAAGTATATATGTAAGAATCAGTCAAGGGACTCAGAAAACAAAAGGATGTAAATTATGACATCATGTACCTAAAACATGGGGGAGAGAGGTGTACGGAATGTGTTCTAACTTAATGACCATCAATTTAATATAGACTGCTATATGCAGAACATGTTATATATAAACCTAATGGTAATTCCAAGTCAAAAACCAGTAATAGATATACAAAAAATAAAGAGAAAAGAATTAAAGTATATCACTTAAGAAAGCCAACTAATCAGAGAGAAGAACAAAGGAAGAAAAGAATAGAGAACTACAAAAACAACAATAAAACAAGTAACAAAGTGGCAATACATGCATATGTATCAATAATTACTTTGAATGTAAATGGATTAAATGCTTCAATCAAAAGACACAGGGTGATAGAATGGATAAAAGAACAAGACCCATCTATAAGCTGCCTACTCATTTCAGACCTAAAGACACATGCAGATTAAATTTGAAGGGATGGAGAAGTATTTATCATACAAATGGATGTGAAAAGAAAGCTGGGGTAGCAATACTTAACATCAGACAAAATAGACTTTAAAACAAAGACCGTTAGAAGAGACCAAGGACACAATATAATCATACAGGGAACAATCCAACAAGAAGATATAACAACTGTGAATATTTATGCATGCTACATGGGAGCACCCAAATACACAAAACAGTTAATAACAAGCATGAAGGAAGGAAGTAATCAATAGTAATACAATAATAGTAGGTGAATTTAACAGCCGACTTACATCAGTAGACAGGTCATTCAAACAGAAAATCAACATGGAAGTAATAGCTTTAAATGACTCATTGATCCAGATGTATTTCACAGATATATTCAGAACATTCTATCCTAAAACAGCAGAATGCACATTCTTTTCAAGTGTACATGGAACATTCTCCAGAATAGATCACACATAAGGCTACAAAACAAGCCTCAACAAATTAAAAAAGATTGAAATCATAACATACATCTTTTCTGCCCACAACACTATGAAACTAGAAATTAACCACAAGAAAAAAATCTGGAAAGAGCACAGATACATGGGAGTTAAATGACATGCTACTAAACAATGAATCAGTCAACCAAGAAATCAAAGAGAAAGTCAAAAAACACATGGAGACAAATGAAAATGAAAATACAATGGTTCAAAATCTTTGGGATGCAGCAAAACTGTTCTAAAAGAAAGTTTATAGCTAAATACAGGTCTACCTCAAGAAGTAAGAAGAATCTCAAATAAACAACCTAACCTTATATCTAAAGGAGCTAAAGAGGGATCCCTGGGTGGCGCAGCGGTTTGGCGCCTGCCTTTGGCCCAGGGCGCGATCCTGGAGACCCGGGATCGAATCCCACATCGGGCTCCCAGTGCATGGAGCCTGCTTCTCCCTCTGCCTGTGTCTCTGCCTCTCTCTCTCTCTCTCTCTCTCTCTCTCTGTGTGTGTGACTATCATAAATAAATAAATTAAAAAAAAATTAAAAAAAAAATAAAGGAGCTAAAGAGAAGAACAAACAAAACTCAAAACCAGTTGATGAAAGAAAATGATAAAGTAGAGCAGAAATGAATGAAATAAAAACTAAACACAATAAATAAAACACAATGAAACTAGGAGATAATTCTTTGAAAAAAATCAACAAATTGATAAAACTTTAGTCAGACTCATCCAGAAAAGAGATAGAGGACTCAAATAAGTGAAATCAGAAATGAAAGAGGGAGAAATAACAACTGATACCACAGCAATAGAAAGGATTACAAGAGAATATTAAGAAAAATTATATGTCAATAAATTGGGCAACCTAGAAGAAATGGACTAATTCCTAGAAACATATAACCTCCCAAAACTGAATCAGAAATAGAAAATTTGAGTAGATAGATTATTATCAATGACACTGAATTAGTCATCAAAAAATTTCCAATAAATAGAACTCCATGGCCAGTTTCACAGATGAATTCTATCAAACATTTAAAGAGGAGTTAATATCTATTCTTTTCAAAATATTCCAAAAAAATAGAAGAGGAAGGAAAACTTTCAAATTCATTCTATGAGGCTAGCATTACCCTGATACCAAAACCAGATAAAGACACTACAGAGAGAGAGAGAGAGAGAGAGAGAGGAGAGACAGAGAACTACAACCAAGTATCCCTGATGAACATAGATGCAAAAATCCTCAACAAAATACTAGCAAACCAAATCCAGCAGTACATGAAAAAAAATCATTCATCATGATCAAGTAGGACTTATTCTGGGGATTAAGGGTGGTTCAATATTCAAAAATCAATCAACATGATATATCACATCAATAAGACAAAGGATAAAAACTGTAAGATCATTTCAACAGATGAAGAAAAAGCATTTGACAAACATGCATTCATGATAAAAAAAAAACCCTCAACAAAGTAGGTTTAGAGGGAATATACCTCAATATAACAAAGGTTATATATGAAAAGCTGACTGATAACATCATCCCAAATGGGGAAAAACAGAAATTTTCTGCTACAGTCAGGTACAAGACAGGGATATCCACTTTTATACTTTTATTCAACATAGAACTGGAAGTCCTAGCCACAGCAATCAGACAACAAACAGAAACAAAGGCACCCAAATCAGCAAGAAAGAAGAAAAACTTTCATCATTTATTTATTTTTATTTTTATTTTTTTACTTTCATCATTTATAAATGACATGATACTCTATATAGAAAATCTGAAAGACTCCTCCAAAAGAACTGCTAGAACTGAAAAACAAATTCAGTAAAGTCACAGGATACAAAATCAAGGTACAAAAATCTGTTGCCAATAACAAGGCAGCAGAAAGAGAAATTTAAAAATCAATCCTATTTACAATTACAACAAAATAATAACATATCTAGAAATAAGCTTAAGAAGGTGAAAGACCTATATTCTGAAACTATAAAATATTTATTTTTAACCCTTTATTTTTATTTTTTAATAATAAATTTATTTTTTATTGGTGTTCAATTTACCAATATACAGAATAACACCCAGTGCTCATCCCGTCAAGTGTCCCCCTCAGTGCCCATCCTGTCAAGTGTCCCCCTCAGTGCCCGTCACCAATTCACCCTTCCACCACCCCTAGTTCGTTTCCCAGAGTTAGGAGTCTTTATGTTCTGTCTCCCTTTCTGATATTTCCCACACATTTCTTCTCCCTTCCCTTATATTCCCTTTCACTATTATTTATATTCCCCAAATGAATGAGAACATACACTGTTTGTCCTTCTCTGATTGACTTACTTCACTCAGCATAATACCCTCCAGTTCCATCCACGTTGAAGCAAATGGTGGGTATTTGTCGTTTCTAATGGCTGAGTAATATTTCATTGTATACATAAACCACATCTTTATCCATTCATCTTTCGATGGACACCGAGGCTCCTTCCACAGTTTGGCTATTGTGGACATTGCTGCTATAAACATCGGGGTGCAGGTGTCCCGGTGTTTCATTGCATCTGTATCTTTGGGGTAAATCCCCAACAGTGCAATTGCTGGGTCGTAGGGCAGGTCTATTTTTAACTCTTTGAGGAACCTCCACACAGTTTTCCAGAGTGGCTGCATGAGAATGGGGAAAATTAACAAGGCAGGAAACCACAAATGTTGGAGAGGATGCGGAGAAAAGGGAACCCTCTTACACTGTTGGTGGGAATGTGAAAACTATAAAATATTGATGAAAGAAACTAAAGATAACACAAAGAATGAAAAGATATTCCATACTCATGGATTAGAACAAATATTGTTAAAATGTCCACACTACCGAAAGCAATCTATAGATTTAATGCAATCTCTATTAAAATACCTATAGTATTTTTCATAGAACTAGAACAAACAATTCTAAAATTTGTATGAAACCACAAGGGACCCCAGATAGCCAAAGCCATCTTAAAAATGAAAAACAAACCTGGAAGAAGTACAATACGAGATTTCAAGTTAGGCTACACAGCTGTAGTAATCAAAACAGTATGGTATTGGCAAAAGATGAAACACATAGATCATTAATATATAATATAGAGCCTAGAAACAAACCCACGATTATATGGTAAATTAGTCTTCAACAAAAAGGGCAAGGATATGCAATGGGAAAAAGACAGTCTCTTCAACAAATGGTGTTGGGAAAACTGGATGGCTACATGCAAAAGAATGAAACTGGACTACTTTCTAACACTATACACAAAAATAAACTCAAAATGAATTAAGGATCTATATGTGAGGCTGGAAACCATAAAAGCCCTTAAGGAGAGCATGGGCAGTAAATTCTCTAACATTGGCCATAATAATATTCGATATTGTCTCCTGAGGCAAGGGAAACAAAAGCAAAAATAAACTATTGGGACTACATCAAAATAAAAAGCTTCAACATAGCAAAGGAAACTACTGTCAAAACTAAGTAAGATATCCTACTCAATGGGAGCCATTTGTAAATGATATATCTGCATTCAAAATCTATAAAGAATTTATCAAATTTAACAGCAAAAGACCCTCCAAATAATCCAATTAAAAATGGGCAGAAGACATGAATAGACATTTTCCCAAGAAGACATATAGATGGCCAACACACTGTGAAAAGATGTTCAACATCACTCATCATCAGGGAAATGCAAATCAAAACCATCATGAGATACCACCTCACACCCTGTCAGAATGGCTAAAATAAAAAAAAAAAAGAAATAACAAGTGTCGGCGAAGATGTAGAGAAAAAGGAACCCTCAGGAACTGTTGGTGGGAATGCAAACTGGTGCAGTCACTGTGAAAAACAATATGGAGGTTCCTCAAAATTAAAAAATAGAACTGCCATATGATACAGTAATCTCACTACTTTGTATTTACCCCCCAAACCATGAAAACACCACTTTGTTCTTTTTTTTTTTTTTAAGATTTTACTTATTCATGAGAGACACAGAAAGAGAAAGGCAGAGACATAGGCAGAAGGAGAAGCAGGCTCTATACAGGGAGCCCAATGTGCGACATGATCCTGGCACTCTAGGATCATGCCCTGAGCTGAAGGCAGATGCGCTTAACCGCTGAGCCACCCAAGTGTCCCCAATTTTTCCATATTCTTGATAATACTTGTTTGTGTTTTCTCCATAATACCCAAATGGTGTGAGGTGGTATCTTACTGTGGTATTGACTTGTCTGACCCTAATAACTAATGATGTTAAGTGTCATTTCATTTGTTTATTGTCCATTTGTATACCTTCAGCAAAATGTCTATTCAAGTCGTATGCCTGCCTTTGAATTGGGTGGTTTTTGTTGTTGAATCTTAGGAGTTCCTTAAATGTTTTAGATATTAATCCCTTATTAGATACGTGATATGCAAAAGTTTTCCCCCATTATGTGGGTTGCCTTTTTACTGTTGCCATGTCCTTTTTTTTTTTATAAATTTATTTTTTATTGGTGTTCAATTTGCCAACATACAGAATAACACCCAGTGCTCATCCCATTCAAGTGCCCCACCTCCTCTTCCCCGACCCCTAATTCATTTCCCAGAGTTAGGAGTCTCTCATGTTCTGTCTCCCTTTCTGATATTTCCCACTCATTTTTTCTCCTTTCCCCTTTATTCCCTGTCACTATTTTTTATATTCCCCAAATGAATGAGACCACATAATGTTTGTCCTTCTCCGACTGACTTACTTCACTCAGCATAATACCCTCCAGTTCCATCCATGTCGAAGCAAATGGTGGGTATTTGTCGTTTCTAATGGCTGAGTAATATTCCATTGTATACAGAGACCACATCTTCTTTATCCACTCATCTTTCGGTGGACACCAAAGCTCGTTCCACAGTTTAGCTATTGTGGACATTGCGGCTATAAACATCGGGGTGCAGGTGTCCCGGCATTTCATTGCATCTGTATCTTTGGGGTAAATCCCCAACAGTGCAATTGCTGGGTCAGGGAAGATCTATTTTTGACTCTTTGAGGAATCTCCACACAGTTTTCCAGAGTGGCTGCACCAGTTCACATTTCCACCAACAGTGCAAGAGGGTTCTCCTTTCTCCACACCCTCTCCAACATTTGTGGTTTCCTGCCTTGTTAATTTTCCCCATTCTCACTGGTGTGAGGTGGGACCTTATTGTGGTTTTGTGGCAAGTGATGCAGAGCATTTTCTCATGTGCATGTTGGCCATGTCTATGTCTTCCTCTGTGAGATTTCTCTTCATGTCTTTTGCCCATTTCATGATTGGATTGCTTGTTTCTTTGGTGTTGAGTTTAATAAGTTCTTTATAGATCTTGGATACTAGCCCTTTATCTGATAGGTCATTTGCAAATATCTTCTCCCATTCTGTAGGGTGTCTTTTAGTTTTGTTGACTGTATCTTTTGCTGGGCAAAAGCTTCTTACCTTGATGAAGTCCCAATAGTTCATTTTTGCTTTTGTTTCTTTTGCCTTCGTGGATGTATCTTGCAAGAAGTGACTGTGGCCGAGTTCAAAAAGGGTGTTGCCTGTGTTCTCCTCTAGGATTTTGATGGAATCTTGTCTCACATTTAGATCTTTCATCCATTTTGAGTTTATCTTTCTGTATGGTGCAAGAGAGTGGTCTAGTTTCATTCTTCTGCATGTGGATGTCCAATTTTCCCAGCACCATCTATTGAAGAGACTGTCTTTCCTCCAGTGGATTTTCTTTCCTCTTTGTCGAATATTAGTTGACCATAAAGTTCAGGGTCCGCTTCTGGATTCTCTATTCTGTTCCATTGATCTATGTGTCTGTTTTTGTGCCAGTACCACACTGTCTTGATGACCACAGCTTTGTAGTACAACCTGAAATCTGGCATTGTGATGCCCCCAGCTATGGTTTTCTTTTTTAAAATTCCCCTAGGTATTCGGGGTCTTTTCTGATTCCACACAAATCTTAAGATGATTTGTTCCAACTCTCTGAAGAAAGTCCATGGTATTTTGATAGGGATTGCATTAAACGTGTACATTGCCCTGGGTAACATTGACATTTTCACAATATTAATTCTGCCAATCCATGAGCATGGAATCTTTTTCCATCTCTTTGTGTCTTCCTCAATTTCTTTCAGAAGTGTCCTGTAGTTTCTAGGGTATAGATCCTTTACCTCTTTGGTTAGGTTTATTCCTAGGTATCTTATGCTTTTGGGTGCAATTGTAAATGGGATTAACTCCTTAATTTCTCTTTCTTCAGCCTCATTGTTAGGAAAACACTACTTTGAAAGGCTATAGGTACTGCTATGTTTATTGCAGCATTATTTACAATAGCCAAATTATGGAGGCAGATGATCTCCATCCATTGACGAATGGATAAAGAAGAAGTAGTATACACACACACACACACATATACACATCTATATATAATGGAATATTAATCAGCCATAGAAAAGAATGAAATCTTCCCATTTTTAACAACATGGATGGATCTAAAGAGTATAATACTAAGTGAAATAAGTCAGAGAAAAACAAACCATATGATTTCTTTCTTATGTGTAATTTGAGAAACAAAACAAATGAACAAAGGGAAAAAAGAGAGAGATGAATCAAGAAATAGCATCAACTATGAGAACAAACTGATGGTATCAGAGGGGAGTTGGGGGGGCATGGGTGAAATGGTGATGGGGATTAAAGAGAGCACCAAACAATGTATAGAATCATTAAAACACTATATTGTACACCGGAAACTAATTTAACACTAGGTTAAATATTCCTTGAATTTTAAAAAAATGCATAGAGGAAGCAAGAATTTTGGTCCCCTTATTAAAATGATAGCCTTAAAAACCAAATGATTTTCATAGGAGCATTTTAATAATTTATTTGTATCTTCTATAAGCATAAGAGGAAATAAACTTGGAGGTTCCAACCCTTAGGCTTTTTCCACAGAGAAGATAACCTTTCCGGTATAAAGACATATGAAACTCTTCTATATTCACTTGCTTTAAAACTCATAGAATTCAAATAACTATGTTTTCAATGTGCTATAGAACAGCCATATTTTCATAATTGCATTTGAATCATTCAAAGAAAGTTAAATCTCTTTCAATATAATTTGAGTGACTACATTCTTTCCTCAGGTTTGTGCTCTGAGGTATCTGGGATTCAATCCTAGTGCAACTGCATTCTAGATATGAGACACTGGGCAAGTCACTTAATTTCTTCAGTTGATGGGAAGTTAAAATGATGTTATATATTTAAGTCCTACAGCATTACATCTTATAGAAAGCATTTGTTAAATGTAACCTGAGTTATAGAACCATAGTAGTGATTTAGGTGGCCAAAATATCACATTAACTAAAAATATTCCCATGCTCTGGTATTCTGGACATATCACCATTCTTTTAAATGTCCACAGTCTAATTTGTGTGAACTAAGAACACCAATAATCTAAATGATGGCAATAACAGAACATGTTAGGCTATCAATTATTTGACTTTTATATACTCATTTGAAATATGTTTAAAGAACCTTTGCTCTATGCCAGGCAATAGTCTGGGCATTGGACTAACAATGGTGAACAGTCCTTGCCTGTATGGAGCTTACAGTCTAGAAGGCAGAAATACTCCAGATCTACTCCGGATTGGGAGTGAGGGAAGTCCAGGATGAGGCACTGACATCCAAGCTGACAACTAAAGGATGAGAAGAAGCCAGCAAGGCAAAGGTCTTAGTGTCCCCAGCTGTATTCCCAAGGAAGCAGCAAATGCAAAGATTGTAAAGGCAGAAGAAACTTGCTTATTTGCAGAACAGAAAGAAAGCTGATGGGGTAAATAAAGTACAGTAAGTGAAGGGAGAGTGGGAGGAGGAGAGGTCTAGGTCATGTAAAGTTTTGGTCATGATAAGACTTTTGTTTTTTAAACAGGTGAAAGAGACACCTGACTTGCAATTTAAAGACTACCATAGCTGCTGTGTGAGCAATGACTGTTGGGAGATGAAAGTTCAAACAGGACATGTAATAAGAAGTCATTTTAATTCAGAAGACATGATGTGAAAAAAGAAAAAAAAGACATGATGTGCCTAGGGTTGAGGTGGTCACTGTGAAGATGGAAAGATTGGATGTTCTATAACATATATGCTCCAAAAGGGTATATTTAGAAGTAGAGTTGGTAAGACTTCTTGATATTATGAGAGATGAGAAAGTAACCAAGGACAACTGCAAGGCTTTTGGCTTGAGAAATTGGGTAGTCTGAGATACAATTTACTGAGATGAGGAAATTTAAGGAGGAAGATTATGCAATGAGGCCAGTTTTCAGAGCCACATGGCCAACCTCAAGAGTGGATGTGTTCCATTTCTCCAAATATGATGTGATTACTTGGAAACAGAAAACTTGCCACTTCCCTCATCCTTCTAAAATACCTTTCACTTTCTACCTTTTACTTAAAACTATACAAAGACTGGAATATTTAGAAGCACCTGGGTGGCTCAGTCAGTTAAATGTCTGCATTCAGCTCAGATCATGATCCCAGGGTCCTGTGATGGAGCCCCACATTGGGCTCCCTGCTCAGCAGAGTCTGCTTCTCCCTCTGCCCCCTCCTCACCTTGTGCACTCTCTCTTGGTATACCCAAGATCACTGCATAGGTAGATTTAGTGTTTAGTTCATGGGATGGCTATCTTGTAGCTGTAGCTTCCACATGATGGAAGAGGCAAGGGGGCTCTGGGGTGTGTTTTGATAAAGGTACCAGTTCTATTCATGAGGGCCCCACCCTCATGACCTCATAGTCTCCCAAAGGTCACACCCCAAAATGTCACTATCACAATGGGGATTAGCTTCTTTTCAACATATGAATTTTGAGGATATGCAAACATTTAGTATATATAGCAGGTCTTGATTGCTACCTGAAATCCTCCATTGCCAGCATCAGTAAAGATCAAGAAAGCACCAGCATCAAAACTTACAGAATGTCAGAAGCTTGGAAGAAGACCCCAAAGACAATATTGAGGCATATTTTAGGAGCATCACCAGTGCTCTCAATAGCATTAGAGGGCAATATTTTGTGGGAAAACAGAAGGATCAAAGACTTATTGGAAGTTATCCCAAGAAGTAAGATCTTGTGAAGATCTGAAATTCCTTTACCACTTTATTTTTATTTTCCATTCATAAAAAGTCTATTTTTTTCAACAAATTTGGTGCATCTTATATAATGTTATAGATTTAATGAAATACCATTTGCCTTTGCAGACAGAGCCAATAAGGACTTAGGGGTAAAGAGAGTAGAGTGACTGTGTAAAAGTGAAGATTCCAACCCCAGATTCTTATTCTTCAATTTGACTATTTTTCTGAGTCCAGGTTCGTCTCTTACTTTCCCTCTAGTCTGTTTCTAGTACTTTGCTACTAATGCTTAAAAATGGAGTATCCAGGGATCCCTGGGTGGCGCAGCGGTTTGGCGCCTGCCTTTGGCCCGGGGCGCGATCCTGGAGACCCGGGATCGAATCCCACATCGGGCTCCCGGTGCATGGAGCCTGCTTCTCCCTCTGCCTGTGTCTCTGCCTCTCTCTCTCTCACTGTGTGCCTGTCATAAATAAAGTAAAAAAAAAAAAATGGAGTATCCATGTCATTAATTTACAGCATTTTACAGGTCAAAGACTGGACTTTGGCCACAATCAACTTAAGTAGATGTCTTCCAAGATAGCATATGCATAGAAATGTTAGGCTTTATTTCTTTTAACTTCTTGCCTGATGCAAAATAAACTTTGAATTTATATTCTTTGAGTCTTATCCAGCCTACAAGGTTTTCTGTTATCACTCTGTGTTAAAAGAAGAACATGAGACCATTTGTAAAGGTTTTTGATGTGCAAAATTGTATACCTATAAGTCATAACAATTGTACCTTGCAAAAGGAATTTTTTCAAATTTTCATCTTTTAGCCACAGAACATTAAGTAGCACAATCCATTTTATATTTAATTTTATTTGAATGTTACATAATTAGGACATTAGTTTCAAATTTTAAGATATTATTTATTTATTCATGAGAGACACAAAGGGAGAGGCAGAAATATAGGCAGAGGGAGAAGCAAGGTCCCTGTGGGGAGTCTGACGTGGGACTTTATCCCAGGACTCCGGGATTACTCCCTGAGCCAAAGGCAGATGCTCAACTACTGAGACACCCAGATGTCCCAGTTTTCAAATTCTTTTAATTTTACTTATATAATCTTAATAAAACTGTACTCCATTAATGTCAGTTCAAATGTACTAGCATGATTAAAAGAAATATTTTAATTCAAAAAAGTATGTTGATGTTTTCTGTCAATATTTGTTGATATGGCTATAAGGCATATTTTGTATGTAAGTAAACCATCTATAGTCTGTTAAGAATGAGCTAAAGGCCAGATTGCTTGGGTATTCATTACAACTCTGCCACTTTTTAGTCGATTAACCTTAAGCAAGCTACTTATTTTCAAATTTCCAGAGTTTTCTCATTTATAAAGTAGAGGCTGCTACAGTTGTAGAACTATCTTATACAGTTGTTGTGAGGATCAACTTGAAATCATACATATAAGCCACTTAGTACTTGTTACAGAATTAATAATAATCAATAAATGTTTATTATTGCTGTTAACTTTTAAGATCTCTTTTAAATATCTCTCTCCCTAAAGTCATGGTAGTTATTTCTCACATTTCTTTCCCTGATATCTCTCAAAACTCTAGCTTACTACATTACCACACTTTCTTCCAGATTGCTTGCTTTCTTATTTTTTCCCCAATGTAACTCTATTCTTTCTTATAAACTAATTTAGATTTTTGTAGGCACAATTCTCCACCCATTATCTCAGCCCAGTAAAAGTCTAGAGTCCAGTAAAAGTCTTGAGCAAGTAATAAACTATCTTTCTAAGAAACACTTGTGATTGGTACAGGAGTACTGAGGTTGGGAGAGGGAAACTGTTATTTCCTATATTTAATTTTGTGCCCATTTCAGTACATTCCTGTGGGAATTTTCTCCATTCTGTTTATTAAAAAATCACATATATGTGTGTATATATATATACCATGAAGTCATTTAGCCTCTCATCCAACAACTGAAAATATATTTTGACAGTTATTTTTAACAATTAATGGAATGTAATTTAATGGGTCAAGTCTGGACTGGAAGGCAGGGTTTTTTTTAATAGATTTCTTGTTGAGCCTGCCAAAGTGCTTTTCTTTCTTCCTGAGTGTAGTGGGATAATACATTTAGAAATGACCTACAGGTACATTTTGAAGGTTCATGGTCCAAGAATTATTTTCAATATTTTTAAGATGACAAAAATATATTTTTAGTATACATTTTAGTAATATATTATGCTTTATATTCAGTGGTATGCTGGTAAATGTTTAACAGCTGTGCCTGTCACCCCTCCCCTCCCCAACCCAAAAAAGCAACCACTGACTTCTTTTGTTTCATTTGCATTTCCATGGTGTAGATACTTTCACTATGGGTGACTTCAAGGTATACCAAGGTGAGATCACTGAGAATTGGGAAGAGATATTCAGTAGGACACTGTTAGAGGGTATTCCACAATAAATAAATAACAAATGTAAATAATCTTGAGAGCACAGATATTAATAAAATGCATTAAAGGTATTAGAAAGTAATGAGTTTGGAGTATTTAGTAATCCCGTTGCTTTTAATGTAATTTATTTAAGTTTATATAATTAAATTTTTGATAATGGCTATGTTTAGTAACTGATTTCCAGAATTTCTGAAAATTTAAGAATGGACTCTTAATGAGCCTCTATGAGCTGGCCTGGCCCTAGCACATTATTTCTGTATATATGATATTTGTTATTGCCCATTATAAGATGGGTCAAAGATAGAGGCATTCCAACTCATGTGTTGTCCCTTTCTTCTTGTATTTTTTCTTTCCTTTAGTTCTTAAAGATTTGCTGAACATGTCAAAGACTTAAATAGAAATCAGTTTTGACAAATCATAAAGTTACCCATTTATGGTGGTATTATAAAGACTGAAATAAGAAGGTTACAATTCATCAGGATTTTATAATATATGCTTTCATTATATATTATGACATGCACATACCTATCCATGTATCTAGATATAGTAGAAGATCTATTTTTGTTTCTATGAAAATCATATTGAATGCTGTGAAGACTCAAGTCACTAAAAAAAGGGTCTGTAGGTATGAACCAGGACTGGGCAAGACTGAGATAAGCAATATCAGCTGAAGGTTTCTATATTCTGATTATGTTGTTAGTATCTTTACATTCTTGGACCATTTTGAAGAAATAAAACTGGAAATTTTAGATAATCAATATCTGAATGTGGATGATAGTAATCTGGTAACTTATAATCAAAGCAAAAGAGTATATGTAAAGAAAAACAAATGTGTATGCACTTATTTTAAAATAAAATTTAATTATTTCTAATGATTATTTGCTTGTTTTTAAAAAATCATTAACCTATGAACTACTGCTCTAAACTGAGTGGATATGCTTTTGAGGGAAAAAATATATATATTATATACATACAATATATAGCTATATATGCTTTATGTGCCAGTTCCAAAATTCATATTTACTAAATTTTAAGTGAAATAAAGTATAGCAATAGAGTAAGTCAAATGAGATAATTAATGGTTTCAGTTATGTCTCTCCATATTTTAAATTTGACTGAATTAAGGAATAAAAAAAGCAAAGCTGGAGGCATCACAATTGCATATTTCAAGTTATATTACAAATCTCTAGTAATCAAAACAGTATGTTACTGGCACAAAAATAGTCACATAGATCAATGGAACAGAACACAAAACCTAGGAATGAACCTATAATTACATGGTCAATTAATCTTCAACAAAGCAGGAAAGAATATCCAATGGGATACAGTCTCTTCAACCAATGGTATTGAGAAAACGGACAGCAACATGCAAAAGAATAAAACTTGGACCATTCTCTTTCATCATACACAAAAATAAACTCAAAATGGATTAAAGACCTAAATGTGGGACCTGAAATCATAAAAGTTCTTGAAAAAAGCTCAGGCAGTAATTTCTGTGACATCAGCCATAGCAACCTTTTCCTAGATAGGTGTCCCGAGGCAAGGGAGACAAAAGCAAAAATTATCTATTGGGACTACATTCAAATAAAAAGCTTCTGGACAGTAAGGAAAGAATCAACAAAACTAAAAGGCAACCTGTTGAATAGAGAAAATATTTGCAAATGATATGTCTGATAAAGGGTTAGTATCCAAAATCTATATGGAACTTATCAAACTCCACACCCTCAAACCCCCAAATAATCCAATTTAAAAATGGGCAGATGACATGAACAGACATTTTTTCCAAAGAAATAGACATGTTTTCCAAAGAAGACATATAGACACATAAAAAGATGTTCAGCATCACTCATCATCAGGGAAATGCAAATCAAAACTATGAATAGCTAAAATCAAAAACACAAGAAACAACAAATGTTGGTGATGATGTGGAAGAAATGAACCCACTGTTGGTGGGAATATAAACTGGTGCAGCCACTTTGGAAAACAGTATGAGGTTCCTCAAAAAGTTAAAAATAAAATTACCCCATGATACAGGTATTTACCCAAAGAATCCCAAAATACTAATTCGAAGTGATATATGCACCCTGATGTTTATAGCAGTATTATTTACAATAAGCAAATTATGGAACAGCCCAAGTGTCCACTGATTGATGAACGGATAAAGAAGTGATAGATAGATAGATAGATAGATAGATAGATAGATAGAAATAGAGATATTATGCAGCCATAAAAAAGAATGGAATCCTGCCATCTGCAACAACATGCATGGAGCTAGAGAATATTATGCTAAGTGAAATAAGTCAGAGAAAGACAAATACCGAATGATTTCACTCATATATGTAAACTTAAGAAACATATCAAGTAAGCAAAGGGAAACAAAAGAGAGAGAGGCAAACCAAGAAACAGGTTCTTGACTACAATAAACAAACATAGTTACCAGAGGGGAAGCAGATGGGGGGATGGCAATTAAGGGGGGCACTTGTTGTGATGAGCACAGGATGATGTATGGAATTACTGAATCACTATACTGTACATTTGAAACTAATATTACACTATGTTAACTGGACTTTAAATAAAAACTTAAAAAAGGAGTACATAAAAAGAAATTTATTAAAGTTACACATATTAAAATTTAGTTCTTGTTAGGCTTATAAATCAATATACATAGTTGTGATACTGGAGGAATTTAATACTACTTTAAAGAGATCTTTAATTAATAGTTGGTGCTATTTAAAGCTTAAAGATTAGGGACACCTGGGTGCCTCAGCAGTCAAGTGTCTGCCATTGGCTCCGGTGTGATTCCGGAGTCCTCAATCCCAGGACATCAGGTTCCCTTAAAGGAGCCTGCTTCTCCCTTTGCCTGTGTCTCTGCCTCTTTCTCTGTGTTTCTCATGAATAAATAAATAAAATCTTTTAAAAAAAAAGCTTAAAGATTAGTGAATATTTTAAATTAAAGTCTCATTTAATATATTCAAATATACTTCTATTTGAATTTCTGACGAAACCAAATTTCAAGTACTCAAATACTTTTACTTATTAGACATATTGAAATGGCTATATGTAAGTTCTACCCATTGTCCAGTATTTTTCATTATCATTTCACTTTTACTTTTCAACTCTAAATGAGAACTTGAAATCAATTATTTGGTGACACATATTAATTGGAATTACAAGGCTGTTCTAATAGGACAAACTCCAGTGAACATTACACATAGAAACTACATGCCCAGATATCTTAATACAAGAATATTAACACCATATGTCTGATTCTCTTAGGTCTTTCTGTACTTAATTTTATACCTTTCCTAGGTTTAATGAATCTTATTCATTAAATAAACAATGGTATTAGTCTGAGCAATTTGGAGAGTATCTTCTCAGTTGGTCATGATTGCATAATGACCAGGGACATTTGATAGAATATTATCTGGGCTCCTTTTCATAACATTGATGAGACATTCTGAGTCCTGTTTAGAGGCATAACCCTAGTAGCCTCAGAAGTCTATTTTCTAGGTTTAATCATGGAAAATTTGAAATTCCCACTGATGGTGTGATAATATTTGATTAGCCTCTACAGTTCTTTGGCTCTTAATATTTAAATGGCCTCCTTGGCAAATTATGAAGATATTCAAATTTGGGGGATCCTGCATTCATTTAATATTCCTTATATGTCTTTGGGGCCATATAACTTTTACAAATATAATAATGTCTAAATAAATTTTGAATATCTTTCCTGGTTTTATCTATTGGACCAAATCTTCAAAGATCGTTCTGTCAAAAAAGTATTTGAGACTTCCTATTTGTTTAAACAAAATCAGAGTGATGGTTCTATGACTTCACTGCCAAAAGAATGAAGTGCATGCATGCCGAATGAAATTAATCAGTGCTATTTGTTCAATCTTTTTCTGGTTATGTAAATAGGTAAACAAAGTGTCTTCTCTATAAACAGCACTATGCTTATGAAGTGAGAATATGAAGAACCCTTGTAAATTTCTTAACATTTTAACATCTTTAATACTGTCATATTAGATAATAACTTCCCTTAAACTCTCAACCCCCCAGATCCCTTTAGAAAAATTAGTATCATTGATTTCTCATGATAGCATATGGAAAATAAGCACAATGATCAGAGGTCTTGGAGCAGGCTGTAGTGAAAGCACACTATGCCTATAGGATGGCCTATGACACAGAACCAGGGTAGGAGGGGATATGGGAAGTGAAGGGAGGAGAGACACCTGGGTGAACAGTATACAGTAAAGCATTACTTCAGTCCCACTTTCATATCTTTCTGTATTCTGATGGAAACGGACTTGAAAATAATGTCCTTTGCTTTTGAGTGCTTGCTCCCTTCATATTACCAGAAAATTCACTACAAATGATAAATCAAATGGTTAAAACACCTCAAATGCATTCCTAAATATCAAAAATGTCCTTCTGAGGTGAAACTTGGTGTGGGCTAGTCAACTTTTCACAATTCAAGGCAAGGAGGAAAGCGGCCACTACTTGTAAATCTCTTCAAAAAAATCATTTCAAAAACTCTACCGAATTCAGTTCACTAATTTTCTTTTCTTTTTTTAACTTTTGCTTTATCTAGAAATCAAGCAGTTATACTTTTCTTTGTGACTCTCCTCGCCTGCTATGTAAGTTGCCCTATATATGCCCTATGTAAGTTGCTCAATCTCTTGCAAATATTTTCCAGTTAAAATGGTGTTTTTCTCATGGCAACAACTTATATACCCTAGATCATATTTATACACATGAATTAAAGTAGAAAATTGAGCATTTTAACTCCTATGCTTCTGACCTTTGCTTTCTGTAAATCACTGTTTGGGTTTGGATTACCATGGTTCCAATTATACTTTGGCAAATGGCTTTGCTGGAACAGGCTTCCAGAATTTTCAAGTCAGTAACAATTAGCTTAGAGGGATATGTGAATTTTTTTTACACCAATACTTCCACTTTATAGTTGTTTTTTGTCATTAACATCTGTGTTAACAACATCCACTCAACTAATGGATAGGGCACAGCTGCAGGTATTAGCTTATGAAATGGGACATTGATGTAGACTAGAATATATGTTTCTTTGTACAAAGAAATTAAAATGCTAAGTGAACAGGAGTCCATTACTCATGTCAGATGACTAGAAAATTCATGCCATCCAAAGATCTCACTGATGGGCCCCAAAGAGATGCAGACCTTAAGACAAAGGCACAAACAAAAGACAAATGCGTGAAGTTCTGTGTGTGTGTGTGTGTGTGTGCATGTGTGCACATACATGTGTACACATGCAAACTATTTTATGTTGAAAGCAGCTAAAAGTAGGTGAAACTCTTATATTTTAATTAGTACTTTGAAAAGCATATCAGTTTCCATCAATTGGCAAGCAAATTATTGTCTGAGTAATTTATCCCTTTCTTCCTTTCCTGACATATTTTCCTAAGCCAGTATCACTGTAAATTGCTACTATCCATTTATTTAACAGTTCAATCAGCGATTGTACTAATACTTATTTATAACATAGACCACTGTTTTCATAGTGCTCTTCTGACCTATATTCAGTGCTTTACATGGGCTTCCTAAGGGTCACAAAATTATTTGAGAAAATTTGATAATCGGGGAAACTTACATTGTCAAAGTGAAGAATTGAACAAAATGTAAAAATAATAACAATTGGGGATAGAAAAAGAAAGAGAGTAGAATACTTTTATCCTAATTCAGATTCCAGGCAAGCTAAATAGTCATTTATGGAATTATCTGAAAAATTACTTTTGTGCTTTAATTCATTCAGATGGCATAAGCTTTGGCCTCATTGCTGGTTCATATTATGTACATATAAATTATGATTAAATCAAATAAATACATATCTTGGTAAAATGACTTTTTGTGACAGAAAGCCTTGTATTCTATAGTTTTAATCTTTTTTTTTTTAACTCAACTTTCTTTTTTGGTTATCACTGAATCTAGTTGTTTGCTGTAGTCTGAATTCATGTGGCGAATACTTAACTGTGTGGTTTTACTCAAGTGTGAAAATCATAATGGAGCTGGGTTTGTTGTGTGGCCTCTGACTCATTTCCCACAACTTGAGAAGGTGTCAGAATTATGGCTTCTATTAACATTTCTTTGTGAGGGATTTGTGCACCAATCAGATTTGCTCCCAGCCTGAATCAGTAGAAGTGAAGCAATACTTTTTGTTGTTCTTGATTTTGAAATCAAGAAGACACACTGGGCTCACCTTGTTCAATCATTTCAAACCTCCCATTGATTTTAATGTGTCCATTAAAATGATGGCTCTGTTCATCTTATGTGATTACTACTAAAGTGGTCAAGAGCTTAGAAAGCAAAATAGAACCACTGAAAGATACTTCACTAGGATGAAATTCATATCCTCAACTTCCAAAGAACATTTTTTCAATTTCCCAAGAAGCACAAGCTAATGTATTCACTACAACTTATTTACTACAGTGGAACACTTTCTAGCAGATTTAACCCTGAAGGCAGGTCAGTGATATTGATAATAAATGCATTAGAGCAAACTATAAATATCCTTTTGTGTTAAAAACTAGAGTCTTTTTATTTGAATATTACATAAGAGAGGTCTAAAAATCTCATGAAAAGTGTATATAATAATGAATAAACTTTACACAACAGGAGTGAGGAATAACATTATTCCTTAAAAAAAAATCTGACTTGTTTTACTTTAAAAAAAAATCCTCCCTCTGTTGTATTATTTGAAGTAGAGAAATACAGCTCAACAAGTCTACTTACCATAATTGTAGAGGGTTTTTATTGTTGTTGTTTTTGTCTTAGCTTATTTTTCCCCAAGTGAGAGCTATTTCAGTAGGTTTTAATGTTAAATCAGTTCAATGCAGAGCTCTTCCTTTACTGACAAAGAAACATTTTGATTGAAGACCTCTTTCAACCTTGAAAGGGTCAGTTAAATTTTACCCCAGCCAATGGCTTTATTGTCTGTGTTGCCTTGAACTATGTTTCAAATAATAGGGCCTCTGCTCTACTTTTAAATCTAGTACTTTCCAGTGTGTGCTGCTTCTGTTTCTCCTAAGAGGAAGGGTGCTGAAGGCAATTTTTAAAGTAATCTCAAATCTTCTATTGAAGTAAGAAAAATAAATGCATAAATATAAAACAAACTGTAGGCACCATCATTATTATTTTTACCTTATGAGACACATACTTTTCAGTTAAGGAAAAAAATAATCAATTTTGTTAGGAAAAAGCTTGATACCTCATTTGTACTTCTATATAGAAGTCAGTTGAGTCAGTACCATGCTTTATAATGAATGAAGGGGATATCTAAGATACACATTTTAACTAAATCTGTATTTTCTACTTCCAAAATGTGTTTTTCATTGAATATATTAATGCTACCAATAGCAGCATAGATTCTTCTACATCCACCACAGAAAATTTCTCCTGAATGCAATCATCTGAAATTCCACAATTAAAGACTTTAATTAGACTTTTGATGTTTTTGATATCACTGTAATTTTCCAAATTTTTTTGAAAAGAAATTCCTCAGGGAAAGGTAATATTTTAAAAGTTACCAGTCATTTTCACTTATGTCAGAATTAACGTTGGATCCATTTCTGAGACTGGTGTTGATCAACAAAGGCAAACCATATCCAGTAGGGAGTGGGTAAGATACAGTATGTGATTTCAGATTCAAGAGGCCAACATTCCACTAGGAATTTTAACTAACTGCAGCTAGGAAATTTAAGGCTTTTATAAGATTGAATGTTTACACAGAGGAAAGGTTTCCTCAGGTTGCAGACTAGGCTTTGGATTTAGAGTTAGATAGCAGGATGTTTCTTAATCAAAAGCTATGTTGGCATCCCTAAGACAGAAACTTCAAATTATTAATACCTGGTATCTTTTCCAACCACATATATTCCCCAGTCATTAGCAATGACTCTTATTTCCACTGGAAGACCCAATGATGACTATGCCCTGATTGTTTAAGGAAGCCTGCCTAGGGTAGAAACACAAAAGCTTACAGCAATAGTCATGACTTTTCTGATTGCTAGCAGTACTTGGATCTTTCCTCTACTTTTGTCTCTTTTCTCTCTGGATGATCTCATACATTGTACTTACTTTAAATACTGTATTGTGCTGATGATTTTTCAAGTTAATATCTCAGTCAAGATATCCCCCTCTAATCTCCAAATTCACATGGTCCATTTGGTCCTCTAATAGGTATCTCCACTTGAATGTACATAAAAGTACGCTATTGATTCATCTTCCACACAATCTTGGTTTTCCCTCCTTTTTGTTGGGTTCTCCACCTGAGTAAATCCACCAGTTTCTCAAGCCTGGAACCTAAAAGTCAGCTGTGGTTCATTAACTTTCGCCATTCTCATCTCTGCCACTTAATCCTTCATCAGGTGCTAGTCAATCAAAGAGCTCTACTTTTTATTGTTTCATTGTGATTGCCCCAATTGAGGCTGCCATAGTTTCACATTAGAGATGCTTCTATGGCCTTCCAACTGGCTTTCTTACTTCCACTCCGGTTTCCCTTAAAATCTAATTTTCATGTGGTAAGAAATAACAAGGGTTGGCGGGAATGTGGTGAAAAGGAGTCCTCCTGCACTGTTGGTGAAATGTTAATTGGTATAGCCACTGTAGAAAACAGAGTGGAGGTTCCTCAAAAAATTACAAATAGAAATACCATATGATCCAGTAATTCCACTACTGGGTATTTACCCAAAGAAAACAAACATACACCCCTATGTTCACTGTAGTGTTATTCACAATAGTGAAGATATGGAAGTAACCTAAGCGTCCACTCATAGACTGATAAGGAAGATGTGATATATGTGTGTATATATGTGTGTGTATATATATATATATATGTATACATATGTATATATGTGTGTATACATACACACACAGGAACATTATGCAGCCACAAAAAAGGAGATCTTGCTGTCTGCAACAACATGGATGGACTTAGAGGGTATAATGCTGTGAAATAAGGCATACAGAGAAAGACAAATACTATATGATTTCGCTTATTTGTGGAATCCAGAAAACAAAACAAATGAATAAACAAACAAAAAATAGAAGCAGGAGGAAGGGCAAGATGGTGGAAGAGTAGGGTCCCCAGGTCACCTGTCCCCACCAAATTACCTAGATAACCTTCGAATCATCCTGAAAATCTACGAATTCGGCCTGAGATTTAAAGAGAGACCAGCTGGAAGGCTACAGTGAGAAGAGTTCGCGCTTCTATCAAGGTAGGAAGACGGGGAAAAAGAAATAAAGGAACAAAAGGCCTCCGAGGGGGAGGGGCCCCGGAGGAGCCGGGCTGAGGCCGGGGCGAGTGTCCCCAGGACAGGAGAGCCCCGTCCCGGAGGAGCAGGAGCTGCACCAACCTTCCCGGGTGGAAAGGGGCTCGCAGGGAGTTGGAGCAGGACCCGGGAGGGCGGGGATGCCCTCGGGCTCCCGCGACACTAACAGACACCTGCGCCCCGGGAGAGCCCCACACCCCGCGGCCGAGCTCCCTAAGGGCTGCAGCGCGCACGGCGGGGCCGGAGCAGCTCGGAGGGGCTCGGGCGGCGGCTCCGCGGAGGGGGCTGCGGGGCGGGAGCGCGAATCCACCAGCGCAGGCCCCGGAGCACAGGGCGCCGGGACACAGCCCAGGATCCGGCCTCCCCCGGGACAGGCAGAGGCCGGGAGGGCCCAGGACAGCGAGGACGCTCCTGCCCTGAGCTGAGCAGATCAGCGGCCCCGCCCCGGAGCCTCCAGGCCCTGCGGACGGAGAGCTCTGGAGTTACTGCGGGGGCTGACTCCAGGGCTCCAGAGCTGGCCCCGCTACTGCGGTTGTTCCTCCTGGGGCCTCACGGGGTAAACAACCCCCACGGAGCCCTGCACCAGGCAGGGGGCAGAGCAGAGCAGCTCCCCCAAGTGCTAACACCTGAAAATAAGCACAGCAGGCCCCTCCCCCAGAACACCAGCTAGACGGACCAGTTCCAGGGGAAGTCAAGGGACTTAAAGTATACAGAATCAGAAGATACTCCCCCGTGTTTTTTTTTTTTTTTTGCTTTTTGAATTCTGTTTGCTTCCCCCACCCTTTTTCCCCCTTTCTTTTTCTTTCTCTTTTTCTTCTTCCTTTTTTCTTTTTCTCTTTTCTTTCCTTCTTTCTCTCCTCTCTTTTTCTCCTTTTCCTAATACAAATTGTTTTTGGCCACTCTGCACTGAGCAAAATGACTAGAAGGAAAACCTCATCTCAAAAGAAAGAATCAGAAACAGCCCTCTCTCCCACAGAGTTACAAAATCTGGATTACACTTCAATGTCAGAAAGCCAATTCAGAAGCACTATTCTACAGCTACTGGTGGCTCTAGAAAAAAGCATTAAGGCCTCACGAGACTTCATGACTGCAGAATTTAGATCCAATCAGGCAGAAATTAAAAATCAATTGAATGAGATGCAATCCAAACTAGAAGTCCTAACGACGAGGGTTAACGAGGTGGAAGAACGAGTGAGGGACCTAGAAGACAAGTTGATGGCAAAGAGGGACACTGAGGAAAAAAGAGACAAACAATTAAAAGACCATGAAGATAGATTAAGGGAAATAAACGACAGCCTGAGGAAGAAAAACCTACGTTTAATTGGGGTTCCCGAGGGTGCCAAGAGGGCCAGAGGGCCAGAATATGTATTTGAACAAATCATAGCTGAAAACTTTCCTAATCTGGGAAGGGAAACAGGCATTCAGATCCAGGAAATAGATCCCCCCCTAAAATCAATAAAAACCGTTCAACACCTCGACATCTAATAGTTAAGCTTGCAAATTCCAAAGATAAAGAGAAGAACCTTAAAGCAGCAAGAGACAAGAAGTCCCTGACTTTCATGGGAAGGAATATTAGGGTAACAGCAGACCTCTCCACAGAGACCTGGCAGGCCAGAAAGGGCTGGCAGAATATATTCAGGGTCCTAAGTGAGAAGAACATGCAACCAAGAACACTTTATCCAGCAAGGCTCTCATTCAAAATGGAAGGAGAGATAAAGAGCTTCCAAGACAGGCAGGAACTGAAAGAATATGTGACCTCCAAACCAGCTCTGCAAGAAATTTTAAGGGGGCTCTTAAAATTCCCCTTTAGAAGAAGTCCAATGGAACAAACCACAAAAACAAGGACTGAATAGATATCATGATGACACTAAACTCATACCTTTCAATAGTAACTCTGAATGTGAACGGGCTTAATGACCCCATCAAAAGGCACAGGGTTTCAGACTGGATAAAAAAGCAGGACCCATCTATTTGCTGTCTACAAGAGACTCATTTTAGACAGAAGGACACCTACAGCCTGAAAATAAAAGGTTGGAGAACCATTTCCCATTCAAATGGTCCTCAAAAGAAAGCAGGGGTAGCCATCCTTATATCAGATAAACTAAAATTTACCCCGAAAACTGTAGTGAGAGATGAAGAGGAACACTATATCATACTTAAAGGATCTATCCAACAAGAGGACTTCACAATCCTCAATATATATGCCCCGAATGTGGGAGCTGCCAAATATATCAATCAATTAATAACCAAAGTGAAGAAATACTTAGATAATAATACACTTATACTTGGTGACTTCAATCTAGCGCTTTCTATACTTGATAGGTCTTCTAAACACAACATCTCCAAAGAAACGAGAGCTTTAAATGATACACTGGACCAGATGGATTTCACAGATATCTACAGAACTTTACAACTAAACTCAACTGAATACACATTCTTCTCAAGTGCACATGGAACTTTCTCCAGAATAGACCACATACTGGGTCACAAATTGGGTCTGAACTGATACCAAAAGATTGAGATCGTCCCCTGCATATTCTCAGACCATAACACCTTGAAATTAGAACTCAATCACAAGAAGAAGTTTGGAAGGACTTCAAACACGTGGAGGTTAAGGACCATCCTGCTAAAAGATAAAAGGGTCAACCAGGAAATTAAGGACGAATTAAAAAGATTCATGGAAACTAATGACAATGAAGATATAACCGTTCAAAATCTTTGGGATGCAGCAAAAGCAGTCCTAGGGGGAAATACATTGCAATACAAGCATCCATTCAAAAACTGAAAAGAACTCAAATACAAAAGCTAACCTTACACCTAAAGGAGCTAGAGAAAAAACAGCAAATAGATCCTACACCCAGCAGAAGAAGAGAATTAATAAAGATTCGAGCAGAACTCAACGAAATCAAGACCAGAAGAACTGTGGAACAGATCAATAGAACCAGGAGTTGGTTCTTTGAAACATTAATAAGATAGATAAACCATTAGCCAGCCTTATTAAAAAGAAGAGAGAGAAGACTCAAATTAATAAAATCATGAATGAGAAAGGAGAGATCACTACCAACATCAAGGAAATACAAATGATTTTAAAAACATATTATGAACAGCTATACGCCAATAAATTAGGCAATCTAGAAGAAATGGACGCATTCCTAGAAAGTCACAAACTACCAAAACTGGAACAGGAAGAAACAGAAAACCTGAACAGGCCAATAACCAGGGAGGAAATTGAAGCAGTCATCAAAAACCTCCCAAGACACAAAAGTCCAGGGCCAGATGGCTTCCCAAGGGAATTCTATCAAATGTTTAAAGAAGAAACCATACCTATTCTACTAAAGCTGCTTGGAAAGGTAGAAAGAGATGGAGTACTTCCAAATTCGTTCTATGAGGCCAGCATCACCTTAATTCCAAAACCAGACAAAGACCCCATCAAAAAGGAGAATTACAGACCAATATACCTGATGAACATGGATGCAAAAATTCTCAACAAAATACTAGCCAAAAGGATCCAATAGTACATTAAGAAAATTATTCACCGTGACCAAGTAGGATTTATCCCCGGGACACAAGGCTGGTTCAACACTCGTAAAACAATCAATGTGATTCATCATATCAGCAAGAGAAAAACCAAGAACCATATGATCCTCTCATTAGATGCAGAGAAAGCATTTGACAAAATACAGCATCCATTCCTGATCAAAACTCTTCAGAGTGTAGGGATAGAGGGAACATTCCTCAACATCTTAAAAGCCATCTACAAAAAGCCCACAGCAAATATAATTCTCAATGGGGAAGCACTGGGAGCCTTTCCCCTAAGATCAGGAACAGGACAGGATGTCCACTCTCACCACTGCTATTCAACATAGTACTGGAAGTCCTAGCCGCAGCAATCAGACAACAAAGAGACATTAAAGGCATTCAAATTGGCAAAGAAGAAGTCAAACTCTCCCTCTTCGCCGATGACATGATACTCTACATAAAAAACCCAAAAGCCTCCACCCCAAGATTGCTAGAACTCATAAAGCAATTTGGTAGCGTGGCAGGATACAAAATCAATGCCCAGAAATCAGTGGCATTTTTTTTTTAGTTTTTATTTATTTACGATAGTCACACACAGAGAGAGAGAGAGAGAGGCAGAGACACAGGCAGAGGGAGAAGCAGGCTCCATGCACCGGGAGCCCGACGTGGGATTCGATCCCGGGTCTCCAGGATCGCGCCCTGGGCCAAAGGCAGGCGCCAAACCACTGCGCCACCCAGGGATCCCCTCAGTGGCATTTCTATACACTAACAATGAGACTGAAGAAAGAGAAATTAAGGAGTCAATCCCATTTACAATTGCACCCAAAAGCGTAAGATACCTAGGAATAAACCTAACCAAAGAGGTAAAGGATCTATACCCTAAAAACTATAGAACACTTCTGAAAGAAATTGAGGAAGACACAAAGAGATGGAAAAATATTCCATGCTCATGGATTGGCAGAATTAATATTGTGAAAATGTCAATGTTACCCAGGGCAATGTACACGTTTAATGCAATCCCTATCAAAATACCATGGACTTTCTTCAGAGAGTTGGAACAAATCATCTTAAGATTTGTGTGGAATCAGAAAAGACCCCGAATACCTAGGGGAATTTTAAAAAAGAAAACCATAGCTGGGGGCATCACAATGCCAGATTTCAGGTTGTACTACAAAGCTGTGGTCATCAAGACAGTGTGGTACTGGCACAAAAACAGACACATAGATCAATGGAACAGAATAGAGAATCCAGAAGCGGACCCTGAACTTTATGGTCAACTAATTTTCGAGAAAGCAGGAAAGACTATCCACTGGTGGAAAGACAGTCTCTTCAGTAGATGGTGCTGGGAAAATTGGACATCCACATGCAGAAGAATGAAACTAGACCATTCTCTTACACCATACACAAAGATAAACTCAAAATGGATGAAAGATCTAAATGTGAGACAAGATTCCATCAAAATCCTAGAGGAGAACACAGGCAACACCCTTTTTGAACTCAGCCATGGTAACTTCTTGCAAGATACATCCATGAAGGCAAGAGAAACAAAAGCAAAAATGAAGTATCGGGACTTCATCAAGATAAGAAGCTTTTGCACAGCAAAGGACACAGTCAACAAAACTAAAAGACAACCTACAGAATGGGAGAAGATATTTGCAAATGACCTATCAGATCAGGCTAGTATCCAAGATCTATAAAGAACTTATTAAACTCAACACCAAAGAAACAAGCAATCCAATCATGAAATGGGCAAAAGACATGAAGAGAAATCTCACAGAGGAAGACATAGACATGGCCAACATGCACATGAGAAAATGCTCTGCATCACTTGCCACAAAACCACAATGAGGTACCACCTCACACCAGTGAGAATGGGGAAAATTAACAAGGCAGGAAACCACAAATGTTGGAGAGGGTGTGGAGAAAGGGGAACCCTCTTGCACTGTTGGTGGGAATGTGAACTGGTGCAGCCACTCTGGAAAACTGTGTGGAGATTCCTCAAAGAGTCAAAAATAGATCTTCCCTGACCCAGCAATTGCACTGTTGGGGATTTACCCCAAAGATACAGATGCAATGAAACACTGGGACACCTACACCCCTATGTTTCTAGCAGCAATGTCCACAATAACCAAACTGTGGAAGTAGCCTCGGTGTCCATCGAAAGATGAATGGATAAAGAAGATGTGGTCTATGTATACAATGGAATATTACTCAGCCATTAGAAATGACAAATTCCACCATTTGCTTCAACGTGGATGGAACTGGAGGGTATTATGCTGAGTGAAGTAAGTCAATCGGAGAAGGACAAACATTATATGGTCTCATTCATTTGGGGAATATAAAGAATAGTGAAAGGGAATATAAGGGAAGGGAGAAGAAGTGTGTGGGAAATATCAGAAAGGGAGGCAGAACATAAAGACTCCTAAGTCTGGGAAACAAACTAGTGGTGGTGGAAGGGGAGGAGGGTGGGGGGTGAGGGTGAATGGGTGACGGGCTCTGAGGGGGGCATTGACGGGATGAGCACTGGGTGTTATTTTGTAAGTTGGCAAATTAAACACCAATAAAAAATAAATTTATTATAAAAAAATCTAAAAAAAAAAAAAACAAAATAAACAGAACTTGAGGAATTGCTCCACCCCTTCTAGAGGTCCCCTAGACCAGTCCTTAAAACTAAGCAGAAACCCACCTCGGGGTCCTAGTCCCTGCTCTGCTGTGTTGGGTATACTTGGACCCAAGCTCGAGCTTGTAAATAAACCCTACTGTGTTAGAAAAAAAAAAAAAGAATAGAAGCAGATCCATAAATACAGAGAACAAACTTATGGTTGCCAGAGGGGTGGGGGTAATGGGGATTGGTGAAAGATAGTGTTTTTGTTTTTTTTTTTTTTTACAAAAACTCTACCGTCAACATGGGGCTTGAACTCATAATCCTGAGATCAAGAGTCACATGCTCTACCAACTGAGCCAGTCAGGTGCCTCCCCCCCCACCCCCCAGGTTTCTAGTTATGGAATGAATAAATAAGGGAGATAAAAGGTACAGCATAGGGAATATAGTCAATGGTATTTTAATAATGTATCGGTGACAGATGGTAACCACACTTACGGTGAGTATAGCATAATGTACAAACTTGTCAAATCTCTACGTTGTACACCTGAAACTAATGTGACATTATCTGTCAACTATACTTTGAAAAAAACCTATTCTTCATATGGTAACCAGAGAGGTGTTTTTATTTATTTGTTTTGTTTTCCTTTTAAGTTAAATTAGATCACGATCTCTGCTGCACATGAAATCAGTGTGACATTCTCCCACTGCACCTAGAATCAAACCTTTACCATGGGTTCTAAGATTCTGCATTATTTTGGTACAACCTCTTTTCTCCAGCTTAACCTTCTGCCAAACCTCTCCTCTCACTCACTCCTCCAGCCTCACTTGTTTTTATTTCCAGTTCCTTGGGCATTCCAAGTTTTCTCTCACCTCAGGCACTTGTACATGTTCACTCTATTTGGAATATATTTCTCACTTTTTGAATGGTTGTTATTTCTTTTTCTCACCTTTTAGTTCTCAGAGTAAATATCATCTATTCAGAGGGGGGCTGGTGACCATCCTACCCCTTGCCCATCCATAACTATCTACCCAAGCATAAAGTTTATTTCCTTCCCCTTTCTACTAGGCAATGAACTGCAGGAGGTCAGGGAAGAGGCTTCTATTTTCACTGCCGTCATGCAATGTTCATCGTGACTAATATTTGGGTATTAAATGAAATGAATGCCAACTTTTTCCAATTGACCAAACCTTCCTGAAGGAGTCTGGTTGCCTCTCTGTATTTTTTTTAGAGCTTTTACTGTTTTTCAGTTATTTTTCCTATTGCTTTCTGAATACTTTTTTCCCCCTTTGCTTCCTGTACATTATCTTTGTTTTTCAGCTTTGAGTTCATGGGTGTTCATCTGATCCACTCATTTAAAGTTATTTGCACACTCTTCAAATGAAGAGCAATCTGTTGGATGTGGCAGGGCCCAGAACTATGAGAAAAACAAAAGCCTACTCTTATGCCATTGGCACATCTGTGAAAATAGGTATGAGGCAGAGAGAAAGGAAGGGAAGATTAAAATATATTTGAATAAGGTAAGGGACACAAATGCATGTACAGAATTACAGGGATTTCAAAATGCCTCAGCATATGTCTTGTTGCTGATGTACCCTATAATCTAAAGCTTGAATTTTCTGACTTCTAGGGCCCACTGCATGCTTTTTTTATGCTCTGGAATTTGTCATGATACCAGAACTGAATATAATAGCCTTTATTTGTTACTTGCAATAATTTTTCTATATTTATAAACAAACTCAGATATTTTAGCTCATTTGTTCAACTGGTAGTTGAATAACTGGTAGTTGTTACTTTGATGAAAAAATAAAAGATCTAGAGTAGCGTATAATTATAATAATGAAAAAGTCAGCTGATTAAAGCATACTATTAAATACACCACAACCAGATTCACCATCTTAAAGTGTTGATATCACACTGAATATATTCCTTTAACACACATCCATATCAGCAGCGACAACATAATTTTTCATTAAAGCATTCCACCCACCTTGTAAGTAAAATTTCGTTAAGGTTTTAGAATCCACCAGTGAGATAACTGCTCACTTGGAAAGTGAGTGAATCACTCTCTTGGACGGATAGAAAAGTTTAACCAAACTTTTGAAATGTTTAGGAAAAGTTAAACCAAAACTATTTAGTGTAGTTAATATAGTGCTTTTTCTTTCTCCTTCTCTATAAGGAGAGTAGTTCAGTAATATAAAAATTCATCATCACTTCACATTGGTATGAATCTGTAAGGAAACCAGCCAGAAAGTGTTCATGTCTATCAAGCCCTGTATCCAAATTTGATGGGCCAGTGGTTATTAAAAACTCATGGAAGCTGTTTAACTGCATACCAACCTCACTCCAGCAAAAACCAAAACCACACAAACAAAAATAAGGCATAAAAAGCCCAAAGGATAAAATTCTAAGCATTTGAATTCTGCAGTATCAAATTCACTTTAGTAGTAGGTGGTGAATGCTTTATTTAAATCTATTCAGGTAGAAACAAAGTTTTTCTTTGGCTAGTGTTTTGTGTCTGATGTCCAGTCAATTTAACATTAAGGTGAGTAAAGTTTATTTTGCCAGCCATCAAAACACACAGAAGAGTTCCAAAATTGCAAGTTGCATAAGAATGGTGTTTTTGAGATCAATTTCAAAGTAATTTATCTGCTTAAATATATTGGTATTTTAATTTTCAATTCACATGTTTGATAGAACTAGCATTCACTTGCCAATATGAATGGAACTCATACGAGATGGTATTGACTTAGGCATGAAGAAAAAAATTTATACTTTATCAAAACAAAATATTACAAGCAAAACCTCACTGAATAAACCCAGTTCCCTGCCACTAAGGAATGTACACACTTTTCAGTAAGTTGTGAATAAGTGACTAGATAAGAGTTCAGTCTCTTAAAGAAACACCATAGACTGGTGTCAATCAAGCACCTCTATTTTGACATATATTTTTCTTTTTGCTCTATGTTCTTTCATATTGTACAGAGGACATTAATTAGAATAATCAGATAGTGTTGCAACAAATTCATTTGAGAATAATTACAAAGAAAACTCTCCTTTCTTTCATTTTTCCCCCTAAAGGTCAGCATGAGTTCTAGACTGAACCAAAAATAGTCTAATCCTTATTCAGGAGGAACACTCATCAAATTTTACAGAATTACTTGAAATACAGCTTTATCACTCTATACCAAATACAATAATATTTTGATAAAACTAAATTACCAAATAAAAAGGTGTATGGAACTAGTGAACATCAAAGAGAACAAATTACTTTCAAAATTTGACCATTTTGAATGTAATAGAACATAATGCAATTGCATTATTGTTGTTTTAAAATGTTATTGAGGTATTTCATACATTTAATAAAGAATATTGAGAAATTTCATAAATAATAAAGCCAGTTTGGTGAGATTTTAAAGGCATAAAGTTATGATAATTATTTGAGTTACAGTATTTTATTATGTAAAATAGGTGTCAATATCATTATTACTGCACTTTCCAGGATACTTTATGAGCTTGTTGTAATATAATTTAGTTTAGAGTGCACAGCAAAACAAGTATTCTGTTACTACACAACTAATCTTTGTAACAGCTGCACATTTACCATCCTCAGCTGCTCCAGTTACAACAATCATCCTTTTAACAGCCTGACACCTGTCTCTTATTATATTTGAGAGCAATTGTTAATTTCCTTAAATTTTCCATCCCTTTTAGTGCCTTCGCCTTGCTTTATTTCTCTGATGCACATTTACATGGTCTATTATATTAATTCTCTCATTTAATCTTGAAAACCTAAAATTATTAGGAAGTTAATTGTGCAGGGATCAGAGGTTTTTCTCACTTACAGTACAACCCTGTTAAATGACACAGTCTGCTCCAGCTTCTTGCTGACACTGCAAGGGATTGTCTAGAATGAAGAGTTCAATTACTTTCACAGTGCTAATCATATATCATTATGTAGAAGCATGAATCCTTAATTCCCAAGCCAGACCCAGAAGCAGCATAGCAGCAATAAAGGACATTCCAAATTCCTCTCTCCACTGCAGCATGCAGGTAATAACCAAAGATAAAAATAATTGTGTCTACTTGGCTATGCTCTTTATTAATTTGATGATGCCCACAATGAATCATGTTCATTAATTTTTATTCACCCACACAAGATTTTTGTCAGGATTGATTTGAAATGCATTGTGCAAGGCCAAATACATATTTACCCTCTCTCTCTTTTTTCTTTCTTTCTTTTTTTTTTTTTTTTTTGAGAACTTTTCCTCCGCCATTTAGGAAATATAACGTTTCAGGGTACAAACAAAAGTTCTTAAATAACATTGAACCAAGTCTTGCAGGCAAGTAATTCCTCAGCTTTAACAAAGTCTGATTGCTCCTTCTCCCCATACAATCTGAAACATGCAGGTTAATATGTAACACACACCATTCTCTTGTTCAGTTTCCCCAAGGTCAACAGAGAAATGGAATTGAAGAGAAGAATATTTTGTTTGTTTCAGAGGCAGGAAAATGTCTTATGAAATCTCAGAGCAGGGTGTAACCTCATTAAGATAAATGAATGTAAAAATAACTCACCAATCATAAGTTATGGAAACAGGAAATCAGTGCTTGTGTTTTATAACAAAGGCACTCTTAGATTTCTGGCGTTAGAAAAAGCTTCTGTTACCATTTTGTTTCTGTCTCCTTCCTTCTCTCTGTTGGCCTGGCAGGAAACTCTCTGGCTCCCTTTGCTCATGTTTCCAGCTGCCAGCTTGTTCTATCACCTGCCCAGCTGTGGCCAAAGGAGGCTGATAAATTTCTCCCCTTTACTCAGATGAGTAACTTCCAAATCCACAGGGAGTTATAATCAAGATTGCCCTGTGCAAGAGAAACACAGCACAGTCCTTACTGTTTAACTTTTTTTTTTTTCTCGCTAAAGCTGCTCAGGGTCTTACTGTGTTGTACTTCTTGTTTTCAGACTATGAGTAACCGTAAGAGGATCAGAGATGTTCTATAGTCACAAACACAACTATTTATAGAAAATAACTCCAAAAAGAGTTTTCTAATGTAATGACTTCAATCAAATAGCAAGGTTGGCAAATAGAAGGTTTCAAATTGTTCCATTATTTGCTTGACTTTCTCCAAAATTTAAAGGAAAAAATATTTTCCCTTTTGTTCTCTCTTCTTCCTTCCCTACCTCTCTCTCCTTCTCTCTTTTTTTTCTCTCTCCCCTTCCCTTCCTCCCTTCCCTTCTTTCCTTCCTTCCTTCTTTCTTTTTGGTGAAAGGGTCAGTTTTGTGCCCTTTTGTATTTTATGTGACCAGCTCCTAACCCTAGACTTTCGTCAATATTTGGCTAATATTTTTTTCTGTGGCATTAATAAATCATGTGTAAATTTAATATTCAATATTATATGATCTATATTTAAAATGTATTCTATTTTCCAAAAGTTGAACCTATAACATTTAAAATCTTCTCTGTTGTTTAGAGCCTTCCATAATGCTTAGACTACCAGGGACTCTGCTTCAGATCACTGGAAACTAGTACTTTTTGCAAAAATCATTTCTATAGATATAGCATTTTTTTAATTTTTTTTAAATTTACTTATGATAGTCACAGAGAGAGAGAGAGAGAGAGGCAGAGACACAGGCAGAGGGAGAAGCAGGCTCCATGCACCGGGAGCCCGACGTGGGATTCGATCCCGGGTCTCCAGGATCGCGCCCTGGGCCAAAGGCAGGCGCCAAACCGCTGCGCCACCCAGGGATCCCTAGATATAGCATTTTTGGGGATTAAGTGGTAATCTTTTTTTTAAAAATTTTTATTTATTTATGATAGTCACAGAGAGAGAGAGAGAGAAATTGAGAGAGAGGCAGAGACATAGGCAGAGGGAGAAGCAGGCTCCATGCACTGGGAGCCCAATGTGGGATTCGATCCCGGGTCTCCAGGATCGCGCCCTGGGCCAAAGGCAGGCGCTAAACCGCTCCGCCACCCAGGGATCCCTAAGTGGTAATCTTTTGCCTTTATTTTTTACACAATCCATTGTAACTACTGTGAGACACAACTTATAAAAATATCACAGTATTAGTTTGTTAATATTTAATAGCATGACAGTTTCTCCAGGTTTTGATTATTAGAGCACATGACCCAATTGGGTTGGATGCAATGAGACTGGGAACAGCCTGATATTGGAGAGTTGCTAAGTATAATTAATTATTAATTGACTTATGTGTACTTGGAAAAGTCAAAGTTGTTATGCTTATTTACCCTGGTTACACTCTAAAATGGCATTGAGATCTTTTAAGAAATACTAATATCAGACCAATGGAATCTGAGGTGGAGCCTGGGAACCTGTATTTTTAAAAAGTTTGCCAAGTGGTTCCGATGCAAATGAAAGTGGGAATCCTTGAGCTTGAGTCTCAGTAACATCAGTGACAGAAAAATCAGCCTGGGGCCATTCTAAGCACTTCAACTATTGATTCCTAAATACTCATGACCATCTCACTATTCTTATTTGCTTTCACACTTGCATATTTATCAAAATATGAAGAGTTTGGGTTGAATGCATATCCTGTCAAATCAATATTTGCTCCCATATATCAGCTGGGGTCTGGATACCCTCTGATATTTCAGTAGGTATTTCAAATTAGCCTTCTTAAATGTTTTACTTCACCTGAAAAATTGCCATTCTAAAATTTACTGTGAAAAACCTATTTACAGTTTTATATACCTTATTATCACTAAATCATATGGTTTTACTGTTTGAAATAATGCTTACTTTTGTTTTCTCAAAACTCACCTCCTTCAAACTCAGACATCCCTGTAATTCTACTACAAGATTTTATATTTGACATCATGTTCAAGTTTATAATTTCAGAGAGTAATTATTAATGGCCACTAATGTATATTATTGGGTACTATTCCAGTTAATTTTTTTTCTGACTTTAAAATTACTACATAAAAATGTTAAGTTTTATAGCTATAAATTTTTTGTGTAAATATTAGTCACACATCAGAACATAGTTCATGTATCTTGATTGTTTAAAAAAGTCACATTAAATATGTTTATTACTTTTTTTCTAATCCTCAAGAATCTTCTCCTTTGTGTGACAGTCTCCCATCCCTTTTGTTTTCCAGATTCTGTTTTGTTTTTTGATCCACTCTATGAGTGGCCAGTGGCTGGCACATGGAGCATATATTGATTAGTTCTTATTGCATAACAAATTGCCCAGAAATTCCAGGGCTTAAAACAATAATCATTTGTAACTGTTCATGCCTCTCTAAAGGTTGGTGGAAGTTCACTGATGTAGATTGAGTTCAGCTTTGTGGCTTTGCTTTTCACTCTGTGCAGGTCAATGGGATGCCTGGGGCAGCTCTGCTTCAGGCTGTGGGGACCAGGATGGTTTTATTTATATCTGTTATCCTTTTCTTGAGACTCGATCACCAGCTGGGGTATGTACTCATGAGAAAGGCAGAAATTTTAGAGAGCAAGTGGAAACACAAGAGGATATTGAGGTCTTGGCTCAGAAACTGCATACCTCTAACCTACATGCCAATGGCCTAAATGGATTACAAGCCAACTCTAAGTCAAGCGATGGAGAAGTCCACTTTCTCTTCCTTCAGGCCACACAAAGGTATGTATGCAAAAAGAGGGTTGGAATTGGGAACAATAAGTTACTATATAAAGAAATACTCCTCATTCTTGTGCTTATACCTGGTATGATTGACCTGTTAAACCACTCTAACTGGCCTCAGAATTCTTCTTAAGTCAGTGTTTTATGAAGCTATGCCAAATTGATTCACTATTAGATAGAATTCTGTTTTCTCTTCCTTATCTGGCATTCATTTTCTTCATGTTTAATTATTTCTTTCTCCTTCATATTTCAAAATTAAGACTTGGTCTAGATTGTAGGACTTGTGTAAAGCATTCAACTTTAAGAAAAAATTATTTAACCAATAGTTAATATTTGTCTACTATTAGGACAGGATTGCAGGGAGAGATGACACTTTTCAGCCCTCTTAAGGTTATGTGTGGCCTTTGACCTACGTTCCTAATGAATTTTGAGTAGAAATGGCCCATGTCTTTTCCAGAATGAATCCTTTCATTTTGAGACTTTTCAGTTTTTCATCCTTGTCAGTGGTCATGGAAGCAAATACTGATTGTGGGACCCAGGAAATTTAACAAAAATCCCCTACCCCTGGACAAGCAGAGCAGGACTAACTCCATTTTGTGCTGCACCCGCCACCTCCTGTATCACCCCCACATGACCTGCTTATTGCTTAAGGCGCTGCCCCACCCTAGTCAAGCCGCTGGGCACACCCTTACCAGAAATCGGCTCATAAAAATGTAACCCGGCCTTGTGCCCGCCAAAACTGCGTGCCAATTCTGACCAGAGTGATAGGCCAGTTCAAAGGGTCACTATAGGGTGAATCGTGATTCAATTGGCCACCTGCGTGTGGACCGACATGACTGTGCAACTTTCTATGTGTGTTACAATCCCATTGGCCACTGGCCCCTATAAAGCTGCTCCGCCTCTTAGCCTGGGGTCCAAGTGCCTGCTCCGCTGTGTGGGGTATACTTGGACCCAAGCTCGAGCTTGTAAATAAACCCTCATGTGTTTGCATGGATGTTGGCTCCTTGGTGGTTTCTCGGATTTGCAATGGGCACAACACTGATAATGGAGGTATGATGCTGAGCCATTGCATAGAAGACATCCCCTGAGGCATCAGCCAGACTCACAGCTAACTTGCTCATGAGAAATAAAACGTTTTTATGCCCCTGATATTTGGAGATTTTCTGTCACCTCAGAACTTGATCTATCTTGAACAAACTGTGTTTTCCCAAAACTGAAGCTGAAGGTAAATAATGAACGCAATTCACTAGAGCCAATTCATTATCTTAGATGAACAAAAACAGTGCAGTATAGCATATGTAGGAAAGGAAGAACGAGAAGGCAAATGTGAGTGATTTTCAACATTTCTTAGTTCTTTTTTCTTATTACTAGTTGCAATTAAAATTGTTATACTTTGGAAGAGCTCTCATGCTAATCACGATATCTAGCCAAATAGGAGAAAATAAAAGCAAGTGAGGAAAGGAATGGTATAAAAATGCCAGGCAAAGGGGGCAACCCTGTAAGTTTTTCTCTTCTGTCACTCACACCTGACTGAGCTGGTTTGAATATGGAGGTACTGATTAGGGAAGTATCTTTGGAAAAGTTGTCTATTCAGCCTTTATTTTAAGTCAAACTAGTCTTGGATTGAAATTTAAGATGCTGTTCTTCCAACAATCTGCATTGATTTATCCCTTAGCCTGTCCTTTAATTTTTTATTTTTATTTTTATTTTGACATTTTGGTATCTTGGAAAGTTGATATATTTATAGGTAGAGATAGGAATCTTCTGGCATTTAACAAAGAAATGTTCTAAATCATAACATTCAGGAAAATTCCTTGATTTATAGAGTATCTACAGCCCCTTGGGGAAGAGTTTGAACACTATGTATAGTTGGGATTCATATATATAGAAACAGATTGACAAACTGCTATACCTGGAGGTAAAGATGGACATGAAGGTTCCTGATGGAGAGTTACCATGAATGAAAAAGGGGTCTGGCAAGTGAGGCCAGAATGAATAGGTAGGAATGAATGTCAGGTGTAGTAAAAGTTCTTCATTCTAAAAGTATATAATGAAGCTGTGCTTTAATACTGCTAAACTCAGAAGAGCAGCAATACTGTGGGCTTTAAGAAGAAAATGGCTGAGATAAAAATAAGACTATCTAACTGCGGAACTGTTCTCCTTAACTACTCACTGCCTCCACCATCTAGAGACCTTGGCAATCACTTCCTTATTTCCCAAGATAGAAAAAAAAAATCACCAGAAATCTGGAGATCAGCAGGAGCAGAGATGTGGAACAAAGAACTACACCAGTTTATGGACAGCAAGAATTCAGAACTCTAAAACAATGTGGCTTCAGAACAACTGCTGGAAACTCTGATCATATGTGAGATATATCCCTCATGTCAGGACTCCTAATGGGAGAGAGACTGTACCTGTAAAAATGGTAAAGTTGGGGTACATAGAATATGTCTGAACCTATCTTTGGATGATGGTTAAATCTTAAATATATATCTTAATTTTAAGAGAAATATTCATCTCAAATTTCAGTCCAAGGTTTGCCTTAAAAATACTTTTCCATTCAATACTGCCACAGTCAAACCTCAGCTCAGTCAGGTGGGAGTGACAGCAGCAGAAGAAAACTTGCTAAGGATGCCCCCTTTGCCTGGTATTTTAGGCCACTCTTTTTCTCCCTTGCTTTTATATTCATGTTTTGGGTCAGGTATCATGATCAGCATAAAAGCTTTTCCAAAGGTTATCAATTTAAACAACCTGCAGAGATAGTTTCAGATATATGCAGATTTAAGTATTTAGAGATCAGTATACAGAGCACAAACTAAGAATGTAGTTTTTTGGTACATGGTAACTTTTGGTAAACATTTTAGTAAAATATACATACATAGTGAAGATAACTAATTATAAATGTAGAACTCAAAATTTTTCCACAAAATGAATGCATCTATAATGCCAGAGTCCATATTAAGAGAACATTACCAGCATCCTGGAAGCCTCCCCAACCCCTCCAAATCCATATACCCTCAAGACTGACATAGTTTAGTTTTGCCTGATTTTGAACTTCATATACATAGAATCATACACTAGACTTTTTTTTCTGTATGTGGATTTATTACTTAATAGTTCATGAGTGAGATTTATTACTGTTTCATGTAGTCATAGTTTATTAATTTATTAGCCTATAGTATTCTATACCATGAATATAGCACAGTTTATCCATTCTAGTGATGATGGATTTTTTCTCCATCTTGGGTCTGCTTGGACTAGTGCTGCTGTGAACATTCTAGCCTATGTGTTTTGATAACCATTTGTACAGATTTTTGTTCTTTTTTAATTTTATTTTTATTTATTCATGAGAGAGACACAGAGAGAGGCAGAGACATAGGAAGAGGGAGAAGCAGGCTCCTCACAAGGAGCCCGATCCTGGATCCCAGGATCATGCCCTGAGCTACCCAGGCATCCTGATTTTTGCTCTTTGTATAACTGGGAATGAAATTGCAGTCATAAGATACGCATGTATACAGTTTATATACACTGTTCTGAACAGTTTTCCAAAATGTTTGTACCAATTTACATTTCCATCAACAGGTATTTTTTATCTAATTGGTATACAGTGATTTTGATTGGATGCCCCACATTTGAATAAAAAACCACAGAGGTACCAGATGAAGTTATCTTCCATGGGAGAAGCATCAATCACTACTGCCTCTATTTAGTGAACAGAAAACAGGGCTTGGCATCTAAATCTTCCATTTACTAAACTGAGTCAATTTTGGATAAATTCCATCTACCCTTGGTTTGTTCTTTGTTTTTGACTCTAGACTTCCAATTTTTCCACTGAACAATTTTTCAAATTGTTCACTGGGATCACCATCTGTGGAGGATGTTTCTATCCTTTGCAATGAGTAAATGAAGAAAATCCCTTGGCATTACTCATTAGCTTTCTTCTTTAGGCATCTTAAGAATTTAGCAAGTGTCTTAAAGGAGAAACCCTCAAGTCTTCAATTTTGTCATATTTACCCTATGTGATTACTAAAGTCTGTACTGATTTCTGAATCTCACTCCTTTGCAAGGACAAGAATGAATTCTCAATCCCTTACTTTCCTCATTAGAAGAAAAAAGTTGAAAATATAGCTGTGGATCAATAAGGCACCACTCCTTCCAACACTATCAACTGAAAATAATTGTGTTCACTGGAACCACTTCATCTGGAGGATCTTTTCCCTTCAGTATCACAGTATTATGGAACAGTCTGCTTTACTTTTCATAAATTTTAGGCTTTGCTATTTTGTTTCCTTTCTGTATAGTCTTAGAATTATTCCACATGTCTTTGGAGGAAACAGGCTGTATGTTTGAGGTTACTCAACTCTACAATCTTGTTTCTTCAGTGCTGTGCAACTATTGAACACTCCACTGGTTTTGTTCTCCCATAATGGCTCCCTGCCGATGCTAAGCCAGGTTCTTCCTCTCTTCTGGTGCTCCAGGAAGAAAAAAGAATTGCCCCCAGAAAGAATGGCTTCCAATCATCAGCTCACCTCTCCATGGTCCTCTCACATCCATTTTATTAGTTGCCAGTTTTTATTGCTTCTGCAGTAAAATGACGCATTAAATGAAGGCTTTTTTGCATTTTAACTGCTTTTTTTAGTTGTTCTTTGTGGAAGCATTAGTATGGCATGAATTAATCCTTCTCTTAGTTTAGAATTTCCAGATTTGATTTCTGTCTAAACAGCAGGTTTTCAGAGCATGGAGATTAGTAGAAGTATGGCACATGTTTAGCCATGAGTGATAAATTATTACTTATAAAATTACTTTCAGAAATAAAAATAACACTAAGAAAGTCCCTTTATAATTCTGAAAATGTGTAATGTTTAAATATTTTTTCTCATTTATAACAAAATTCTATAGTGCCTTATAGAGAGCATTGTGTCTGTATTACACCATGTTGATGCTACGTATATACTATTTTGAGCACAAATAAACTTTGCTATATTGTGATACGAAGTGAGTTCATTAGGACCTTAGATGCAAAAGAACAATTATTTTGTGGTTTCCTTAATGTTGTTTTGTAAACTTTCTCTTTTAGTCATTTTGAACTTGCTCAATTTCTGCCAATGGCAACCTGTTCTCAAGCTTCAATACTTTGTCTTCATTACCCTCAGTTTTTTGCTTAGTAACAAAGTTTATTAGTCAAGCTAATAGCCATGAATTGTGGTTCATTAATTTAAACTTCAGATTCACTGGCTTTAATAAGAAAGCCCACAGTCACTTCTTAAATCACTTTCAGATGTAGTTAATTTCTTTTAATCTTTTCCTTTTTTGTTGCTTTTTTTTCTATCTTTATATAAAAACAATTAATAGAGATCGACTCATTAAAAATGGTGGTTGAGTTTGTACCATAAGTAAACTAAAAACCATCATTTCTTGATATTCTTTTCAGGTAGTATCATTTTTAAATGCTTTTCTTAAAGCCAGGATTACAATTTTTGAAAAAGATTTTATAATCTCTCTTTCCCCAGTTTTTTCAGATTAAATTAAAAAATATAAGGGATGGACACTCAATTACTTAATTTTATGAAACTTTAATGTGGCAATATTTCCTATTTTAATTTACTTTCTTGGTGTTATGGTAGTATTTTGTTTCCGGACAGCATGAGGTTTGATTTTTAAACCTCCTTTTGCTATAATAATAAGTAAAAATTCCAAACATACAAGGAAAATGTTTTGCATATAACACAAATAATTTAATATGCATGTATATATATAAGCACATATACAAACGTATATGTGTATAGATACACACTACACACACACACTACCAATACAAATAATATTCTATTGTAATCCCTAATGGTAAAAATATAACTTCTAATTGCCTAATACCTTGTCACCTCTTTGAAAAAGAGTGTTCTTCATTATGTGATCAGCTTTCAAAGTTGAGTGAAAGTTTACTTGATGGTTACAGTGCTTGAACTCTTGTATAGTAAATTAGATTCTACAAAGCTCCCATGTATTTATTGGAGTTTAACAAAACTGCATGATTCTGTACCACTTGGGTACCAGCAGGAAGCAACCCCTGAGAGAAGAAATCACAGCTGGGAGCAATTAAGACTGATTAGTTTGTGGCTGAGAAAATCAAAATGGAAAGAAACTTCTCTTTGGGGGAATTAGGAGCTGCATTCCCAAGCATTTCTGAGTTGAGTACAATTCTCAGAGGAATTTAGGGCCAAGGAAAAATGTGAATTTCAAATATTTGGAGGTTTTCTCAGCTTATTTAATGTCTGCATAACCACGATGTGTTGACTCTATTGAATATTTGAAAGAAAAAAGTTCAAGTAAATGACCAACTTTTCTTCACATAGATTTCCCAACTTTTTCATATACTTCAAGGTTTCCCTGATATTTTCATTTGATCTTATAGATAGAATATAGATGCTTAATGTAACTTCTTACTATTTACTGAGATTGCAATAGCTATGAGAAATTGGCTAAGCACATAAATATCAGTTCTTCTGAAAAAAGTGCACATTATTGTGTATGAGATTGGTCTGAATTATCCTTTAGAAACTGTAAAATAGTTCAGTTGAAATTTTAAACAAGAAATATGCAGAAACTTTATACATAATTCCTGAAACTGCTATCCTGGATAAAGAATTGGTTTCTAAAGATCTAGATAAGGATGTGCTTAACAGAGCAAAAGAAATTAAACAAAATGGCAATAGACTGCATAGTTTATACCAGTTTCTTTGGCTTTATATTTAAATTATAGATGTGCATTAGAAATTTTTTTTGAATGGGCTGAATTGGGTCACTAACAAATTATAAATATAAATTAACTAGAAAGTTGTTTTCCTAGACTTTGTAAGTAATCTATCAAAGATTCATTTATTCTCAATTCTATGTCAGTTGGTGCTGACTTTATTGTTTTATGTGGATAGGTTTGTTACTATATTGAACCTTCTATAGTAGAAATATGATGACAATATTAAGATGTTATAAACAACAATGATTCTATTTTTCTTTCTCTTAACAGGTAGAATGGGTAATTTTTATATGTAATAATTTATTTAACATGATGTTCTTCTGTGTCCAGATTTTCAGTCATTTTATTTTCCTCTCATCTTTCTCTCTCTCTCTCTTTCTTCTTTCACTGTGGGGTGTGCTGAAAATATAACCTATGTGCAACAAAGTAAAGGCCAATTTTTAAAATATATTCCAAATTATCCCTGTGAAGGACTGATGGTTCAAAGAGGATAAAATATGGAAGAGAGGGAAATCATAATTATTAACTATAAAAAATGTGGCTTCGTAGGATAATAGATTACTGAATCAAAACTTGTCTTGGGTTTTATTTCTGGATATATAAGTATATCTATGTGGAATCTCAGTTCTCTTAACTCATTTTATTACTTTAACCACTTTACAGAAAGTGACAATACTAATTCTGGATGCCAGATGATTGGATAACCTTAATACTACACAAATAGAGAAAGCTTTATTAGAAATATATTAAGGATAATACACTTCATTTTTAGTTTGAAACAATTATTGACTAAATTATAGGAAGCCATGGTTCAAAATTCAGCAATCACTGACCAGAGATTATGTGAAAGAGAACCCGGGGCTGATTATTGCCAAATTGATTTTCTACTTCCTAAACCTGTAGTTCTCAACTTGTTATCATTTAAGTCCCATGAATTCTTCTATAAAATAACCCAAGTATCAACAAAAGAAACTATTAAAAAATCTCACTTTTTTCAAAGTTAGAAATGTATGTATTTGCATGCATTATAATGCCATTCATAGATTTAAGATTTAAATCTTAATAGATTTAATATTTAAAAACAAATCACTGCATTAATGTTAGGAGTATATATTGTTGCTATTAGGGATTTTGTATCTGATAACACTATCTCTTGGGACAGTATAAATCACATTACTGCCATCAGTAGGTTATTAGAACTGCTATGTAGGCTGACAAGACACAGTTAAAAATGGCCAGCAAGTTGGGAATAAAATGGTGTGCAATCCTACAGAGGACCATAGAAACCATTAGAAAGATGGCCCAGGAACCAATTTCTGTTTATCCTGTATTACCACAGTAGGTTGGGTCACCAATATATTCCTACTTACAACTGAATATTAAGTTAATATCCACTGGAGTTAAGTCAAAAAGAATCTTTGGAATATTTAGGAAATATTTAGGAAAGCACCTGTTACCAGTGGTCTTCAAACTGGAACACATATAATCTGGGAATGAAAGAAAATTTTCCAGAGGAGAAGAGAGCTCAGGTGTTTTTAAGAGACATTTTTCGGATCTTCTACTTTCATATGAACTTTTTCTTAAAATAAGTCTGTGATGCTTTCATAATAACCCTTCTTCCATTTTATCAAAATTAAACATCTCTTCACATCCCAAATCTACATGGAACTTTAGACATCTTTGGATCCCTCTGGGGAAGCTTTAATGACTGACAAAACACAAAGAGCCCTTAGAGATTTCTTTCTTCCCCTCCTCATGCACATTCTCTTAAGCATATAGCACAGTATTAGAAAGCAGGCCATTTTGGTCAGTATGGAATCATTGTGGGATCTTCTGAATTCAGGTATTTGGTAGAGTTTCACTCAATAATTAATGGCTATATTTACTCAATGTTTTGTTTTTGTTTTTTGGTTTCCTCTGTCGAATAATGAAAAATACACTACTTCGGAAGGAAATTCTCATGAAAGCATACCTAAGTAGATGTCATTAAAAAATAATGAGCAAGAAAAATGTTTTTGCCATGTATATAAAAACAAGCCATTCCTTTTCCAGTATTCTCAATATTCGTCCTTGGAGAACTTTAAAAAAATTACCTTCAAAGAACCAAAGCAAAATATATTATTGACATTGGCTTTTAAACACTAACTGAAATATTTTCAAGAGCTACCAAAATTTTTATGATTCATAACTAAGAGTCTAGGTCTATGATTCTGGTATGATTTCTTTGAGATAAAAAATAAGTCATATCATGAAATAATTATTCCAATTATAGCTAATCTTTATTTTACCTTACACAATATTTAATATTTTCTGCCACCTATAAACAGTCTGAAATTATATACTAGCTCAAGGATATATTCATTTTGATGGCTAATTTAGTTGTTCTCGATTTGATACATGATGGTTATCTAACTAATCTACAAAGTTGAATGTAGGACTCAAAATTTCACATGAGCATTTTTTAAATGTATTTTTTAAAATTTTAAGAAGGCTTCATGCCCAGTGTGGGATCAAGAGTTGAATGCTTAACCAAATGAGCCAACTAGGCGTCCCTGCACATGAACATTTTTTAAAGAATGCCATAACTTTTCTTCTCCATCTTATAAATAACTTTTTTTTTAATTTTATTTATTCATGAGATACAGAGAGAGAGAGAGAGAGAGAGAGAGAGAGAGAGAGGCAGAGACACAGGCAGAGGGAGAAGAAGCAAGCTCCATGCAGGGAGCCTGACATGGGACTCGATCCCAGGGGTCCAGGATCAGGCCCTGGGCTGAAGGCGGTGTTAAATCACTGAGCCACCCAGGATGCCTTATAAATAACTTTTTAGTTTTAGCTATCTATAGCATATTCACCTATATTGTATCTTATTACAAAGTAAAGAGAAATTATATTTTCTACTCATTTCTCTAAAATTATAAATGTGGGTAGAATATATTTTGATGTCTAGCAGTTTAATCTTTTTTTAAAGTTTATTTATTTGAGAGAGGAGAGAGAGAGCATGAGCGATGGGTAGGGGTGGAGAAGGGCAGAGGGAGAGGAAAGAATAGACACCCCACCGAGTGAGGAGCCTGACGCAGGACTCTGAGATCATGACCTGAGCTGAAGTTAGACACTTAATGGACTGAGCCACCCAGGTGCTCCTCTATCAGTTTAATCTTGATGAGAAACCTTTAGTAATCAATACTACAAAGTGATTTATTTCTTGTAGAAGGCAAGTCAGATTTGGCCAATTAGGTTATATTGTGGACATTTTCCATAAATGAAGTAATCACATTATGCCAGGTTCAAGGTTTATATGGAAATATATTTAATTGATATGATGAAAAATATAAAAAAAAGAATATATTGAAATGAACTATTAAAAAAATTTTTTTTCCAATCCTTTCTGAGTATGTCAATTATGTTGAAGGTCCCTAAGACCACTGCTAGGATTGATGTTACAGGAGGAAGCCTCACAGGAATCCAAATAAAGGTTAAAAAAAAAGGGCCCCCAAGTAAAACAACTGTGGTCATAATTAATAGTTCCTTAAGTTTTAGTAATGCTTTCTGGTATATTTAGACACAGAGAAATTATATTCTAATGTATAAGCAACAAATCCTTTTGAAGATCATGTGGTTTCAGATTTTCTGCTTTCAATGCAATTAGACAACAAAATATTTGAACCGTTAGCTCATATGTTATTAAAATCACTTTGGGGATGCCTGGGTGGCTCAGCAGTTGAGCGTCTGCCTTCCGCTCAGGATGTGATCCTGGAATTCCCGGATCGAGTTCTGTATTGGGCTCCTTTATGGAGCCTGCTTCTCCTTCCTCTGCCTATGTCTCTGCCTCTCTCTGTGTCTCTCATGAATAAATAAATTTAAAAACCTTTTATTTTTTTATTTTTTTTTAAAAGAACCACCACTATATATAACTATATATATATATATATAGTGGTGGTTCTTTAATAATCTTTTTTTTTAATTTTTAATTTTTATTTATTTATGATAGTCACAGAGAGAGAGAGAGAGAGGCAGAGACATAGGCAGAGGGAGAAGCAGGCTCCACGCATCGGGAGCCCGACGTGGGATTCGATCCCGGGTCTCCAGGATCGCGCCCTGGGCCAAAGGCAGGCGCTAAACCACTGCGCCACCCAGGGATCCCTTAAAAACCTTTTAAAAGTCATTTTTGATGATATATCACATATAAAAGCCTTTGTGTTCATTTGTCATTCATTTGTCCAAGTATTTATTCAACAAATATTAATACCATATATGCTCCAATAATACTTGTGCTTTGGATAGAAATATTAAATGAGACACCATTTCTACACCAATGAGTTTGAAGTCTACAGAAGAAACTATTATACGGTAGTAAATAATGTGGTAGTAGCACGTATGAGAAATCTGGGTTCACTGAATCAATGGCTTTCTGGAGGAGTTGGTAGAGAATATGAGAAGAGATACAAGTTCATGTTTGGATCTAACTTTTAAAAGATATTTATTTTACCTGTAATCTCAATTTCTAAAGGTTAAAATTTCACATGAAATGCCCCTCAATTGTGGAATAGATAAGCAAACTGTGGTTCACCCACACAAAGAGATATTACTAAAAAACAAAAAGGAATGGACCACTGATAGATGCAGCAACATGAATTAATCTCAAATGTGCTATGCTAAGTACAAGGACCAGATTTAAAAATGTACTTCCATCTCTAGGGTAGCCTGTAAAAGGCAAATTATGGGAGTAGAGAACAGATTAATAACTGCTCGGGGCTTGGGGTAGGAGGGGTTGCCTAAAAAGCAAGGGGGAATTTTTGGAGGTGATAGCATTCTTCTATATTCTATTGACGGTTAAGTCTCAGAACTGACCATTAAAAAGAATGTTGATTGGGGTACCTGGGTGGCTTAGTCGTTAATCGTCTGACTTCGGCTCAGGTCATGATCCAGGAGTCCTGGGATCAAGCCCCTACTAATGGGGTGTCTGCTTCTCTCTCTCCCTCTACCCCTACCCCTGCTCATGCTCTCTCTCTTGCTCTCTCTCAAATAAATAAAATCTTTAAAAAAAAGATGATGATTGCTAAATGTAATTCATAGCTTTACTTAAAAAAAAAAACCAACAAAGCAGTTCACATGAATTTAGCTGTGTTCCCATAGGTGCAAATGTGCATACACATATGCCTTCTCAAAAAACTGGCGACTTATTCCTTGCTCCCGTTCCCCCGTGAAAGGGTTCCCAGCAGAGTTTCTCAACAGGAGTGCTATTGGATTTTAGGCAGGATAATTGTTCATTGCCTGGGACTGTAGTGCACTTTATAGCATGTTTAGAAACTCTGGCAATCACTGGCTAAATGCCAGGAGCATCCACATACCTTTCCAAAAGTCCCCCAAGGGATATTTCTAGCCAAAAGCCATATGCTGGGCATGATTTCCCTGAACTCTCACCAAACGAAGAGGAGTGAGCATCACTGAAGAAGAAAGAAGAAAGTGTTTCACTTATCTTTTTTCTTTTTCTGGAGGTGGATTGCCTACATGTAGAGAAAGTACATTCTAGTTGGCTCTATCCCATGAACAGTGGAGTTGATTTTGCTATTGGCCACAACTTGGTGTTGGGAGATGTGAAAGGTAAATTCACATGAGTATTAGCAAGCATCTATCTGCACACCTGCCTTTCATCTTCTAAGCTAGCTTTCAGAAGAAAGAGATCTAGCACTTCCGTCTTCCTCAGTCTGATTCCTGCGTCTGTCTTAGCAGATCTCAGGAAGGAAAGACAGGAATGTTTTACACAGATCCATTGCCCCAAATTTATACAGTTGTTAATTAGTAGAAGTATCATTTGATTACTATAAATCTTTCAACCTTCAGTTCCTTTTATAACACACACTTGAGCATATTAACCCAGACCCTGAAACTCAAAGTAATCCTCTAGCATTGTGAACTTTCTGGAATTCATTCGTGGGTGTGTTTGAAAAACCAGTGCCATTTGCTTCTCATAGCACACCAGGTGTTTCCAGGTTCCTTTCCCATCTTTGAGTGTAACAGGTCAAAGTTATATAGCAGCAGTGTCTGCCCTGGTAACCCAGTGTCAGGCTCTCTAATTGTGTCACTGACTGATCCACACTAACTCCTGTTCTGCAATTTGTACTCTGCACAAAGTACAAATGAACCCATCAGTGTTAGGTGGAGACAAGCTTTTCCTTTGAAGCATGGAAACACTTTTTTTTTTAAGTAAGAAAGTCTTTATTTTGTGGGATAATGGGAGTGTCATAATATGGAACATTATCAGGTCTTTTTGTCAGTGACTTCAAAAGCTAGACGCATTACCACCTACATCCTGAGATTGAAAATTTTTGTTGCAAAATAGTATTGATGGCATTCTGAGATGACAGAGGTATACTAGTCTCTAAAGAAAATAATTAGTTGGCAATTTATTCCTCCTATCTTAACAGCCCTTCCAGCACTCTCCTGTTGGCTTTCTTGTTCTTTCTCTGCTATAACCCTACAGAATGTTTCTAACTACGTGTCTAATCTAAAAACTAAACAGCTAAACTCTCACTACATAGTATTTTAATTCTCACTTTGTTCTAAGTGGTTGACTATGTTTTAATATGTAATATCAACTCTTTCTGCTCTTTAACATACGTCTTTGAAAAAAAGAAGATTTTTATTTATTTCAGAGAGAGTGTGAGCAGGAGGGAGAGAGAGACAGAATCTGAAGCAGACTCTGAGCTGAGCACAGAGCCCCATGTGGGGCTTGATTCCATGACTGCAAGATCATGACCTGAGCTGAAATCAAGTTGGCAGTTTAACTGAATGAACCACCCAGGTGCCCCAAACATTTGTCTTTTAAAAAGGATTTTCAATGGTTTATGTAGTCTTATTGGGTGGGCCTTAGGCACTAGAGCACAGTTTGTAGGAACAATGTAGGGTTCTCAGAGCCCCTCAGATAACACCGCATAAACAATTTCTTTGTGAATACCAGCCTCTGGAAGTTTCTCAACTTATTGTCTTAGAACTTGAATATTTATCAAATATAAAAATGTTTTGTGTAATATTCTCTGATCAGGGCTGCTATGTATTATTTTATTTGAGGGGGCATTTAATTCAACAAATTTTTATTAAGTACCTATGGTGCACCGGAAATAATAATTATAACAGTAATAATGTATATAGTGTAACTCTGTCAGGAATTCTTCTAAGTATTTCTGTAGATTGATTTATTTTAATCAATAGCATTGCTAGGAAGTAATTACTATTATCACATCCCCATCTGATAGATGAGGGTCACGCTTCTGGTGAGCAGTGAATTTGGGTTTTAACTCTCACATTAGTTCAAGCCTCTGTCCTTGGGGTTAATGTTGGAGGACACTAATAAAGGTTCTGTTTCAAAGATAATGTTGTGTCTGCATATAACAAAAACAACAAACGTATGAACTAAATTTCTGCAAAAGGGCTCTAATTATGAGGTGATTACATTCTAAGTGGTGTTATTTTGCTTACATGTATAGTTTTGTCTTGTCTTTTCTTTTTTTTGCAAAGTTAATTATTCCTCCATAACCTCCTCTGACAAACAATGTTAGTTTCGCATGTAAGTAAAAGCAAGTTTTACAGAAATAGAATGTGTAGGTTTATCACAGGATAGTATAACATTTCAGCATTTTAATTTGTAAATGATTAAAAATCTATTAACAATGGCCTCATATCTTGGAAAGGAAGCTTTACAAAATAATTAAAAACCTTTATTTAGAATATGTATGCTATTCAAACAGATCAAAGCCACAAACAAAATCTAATACCTTTAAAGTATATTTGTAAGATTTTTTAAACTTTATCACTAAGGTTTATTTGTAATGAGACCACCATGTACTATATATTCTTTTAACTGATAGTCACTGATGTACATATAAACTTAGAAAGTCTTTTATAAATATGTCGAAACTAGCCAGGCATAATCCAAAATACAAACTAGAGCCAAACACAATATTCACTGTAATCAATGCCAGTGCACAGAGAGAACTCATTTGTAGATCTTATTTTTGCTTATTAGGTTTTCAAAAATATAGCAATGATCTACCAATGGAAATAATTTAGGTGCCTGGATTTATCAGACTCCTTTTTTTGAAAAAGTTATTTACATCATTACTATGTTCTACAGGTGCATTAAGAATGCAATTATTCTTCCAGTTAATTCATTCTAAATTGACAAACTGCTTAAAAATTAAAGCAGGGAAAATCATCTTTTTGACTTTATAAATTAAAAAAAAAACCTATTTCAATATATTTCTTTTGTTGACTTGAATATATGTTTTAAATTTTGGTTATAAAACATGACTTTGTGTATTAAACATTCTCCTCAAAGTAGTTGGTTTGCTGGTGACACATGACTCTTTCCCTGGAGGGAGGCTGATGACACTGCCAATCTCTTAGGAGAAAAGAGAGAGTAGCCCACACGCCTCTGTCCCTCACTTTTGAGTCAGACTGATAATATAAAGGGAAAACTTTCTAATTCCTTTATAAATAATTAACCTCGGTTAACTTTGGTAATTAAATTAAGCAAACCAATTAACTTTCCGATAATATTACAGAAAATCAATTGAAAAAAATCAAAAGATGATGAAATACAAAATTTGCATCTCTCTTAGAATCTTGAAGAATATTTATGTAATTATTTTTTAAGTAGGCTCCATGTCCAGCATGGAGCCCAATATGGAGTTCGAACTCGAACCAGGACCTGAGCTGAGATCAAGAGTTGGATGCTTAACCGACTGAGCCACCTAGGCAACCTGAATATTCACGTAATTTTAAGAGTGGATAAATTGGTATTACAGCAATGTACATACACTTAGCTAGAACTTTGGAGATGTGGGTCTAAGTCCCTGCCCTTTCCTGAACCAGCTGAACAGTTTTGTGTAAACCACTTTTACTTTTACTCTTGGGACTTTGTTCCTTTATTTATCAAAGTAAAGGGTGAAATAAGAGAATCATGCACTGTACCTTGTTGGTCTCTTCTCCCTCTGTTACTCTGATTTTACAAAGACGCCCTTCTCCCTTGGAGAGGCTAAAGATGAGTCAGGCCTGGAGGCCCTGGAGTATGGAAAAAAAGGACCAGAAGACCTTTCCAAGAGCAACTAGTTCACTGAGCACCTACAACTTTCTTCCTAGTCCTGTGGATCTTTGAAAAGGCAGCAAATGCTTTATCCTCACTCTTTATAGTGATATATCCTCAGGGGAGGGATAACACGATTTCATCAAAGCTCATGCTTTTAGAATTTAATATCTCATCATTAAAAAGATGTCAGAGAAAGTGAATCAATCCTCTCCTGTGTACTGCTTTTTAGAAAATTCTGTCAATCCTAATAATTAATTATTTTGCATCACTATTGATTTAAAAAATGTATGTGATACAGATTTCTTTCAAACACATGTCCATTGGCCTGCAATGGTTATAAAGAAATTCTTATTTTTTCTATCCTTTTTTATTTTTGAAATTTTATTTTCTGATACATGTCCTATGATTCCTGACTTAGACTGGGTTGCCCTGAAGTAGACCCTGAAATAAGAATTTATGTGAAAATGGTTTATTAGGAAGTGCATCCAGGAAAAACACATAGATGAATGGGAACCTAGAACAAGGAAGGGAAGAGAAGGAGGAAAAGGGAGGAATCCAAGCAAATTTGCAATATCAAGATAAATCCCATGGCTCTATCCAGCAGAGTAGACCTAGGGATAGGGTAGGTCACACTTCAGATTTGTCCCTTATGTGGGATGTGGGACCCAAAGTGCTTATACCAATATATCACAGGTCACTGATTAGTAATTAACAGATTCTAGGTAAAGTCATAGGTATGTAAATTTCTAGGCACCTCCATCTGGCCGCTGGAGGGTGGTCCTCTAACAAAGAGAACAACCAGGTTTAGGGAATAAAATAAAAGAAACCAGCAAAAAGATGTAGGAGATAGGGACAGAGAGTTGACAAGGTCTATTGTAAGGGCATTTGCACTCCACAAGCAACCATAAAGCTGATGAAAATTATCTAATGAAGTAGCTTCCTATAAAGAATAGAGGGGTAGATCTTGCTGATCTGTTTTTACAGACAAGTGTTTGTGTCTGTGTGGGTCCTGCAGGAAACAAATGGCATACCACACATTCAGTAATTTGAAGAGTTTAATAAAAGAACTATTTACAAAAATGAGGGCAGTGAGCAGGGAAGCATTAGGGATAAATGCAGTACTGGCAGTGGGGTCTATTTCCATTCCTAAACTTGAAGGCATGAGGTGAGGAAGCATAGAAATGCAGAGGGAAGAAAAGCTCTGTTCTGCCTTAGGTGGCAGGAAGGCCTGCCCGTAGATTCACTACTCTGGTCTCACTATCTAGGCTCCTTACCTTGGTTCCCATTGGCCAAAGGAAGAGCCAGAGCACTTGGGATGCTCCTGCTTTGGTTCCAGCTGGAACTCACAGAACTGAAGAGAATTGAGAGGGGGCAGAGGAAACAGAAGGGGAAAATGGAAGATCTGAACAGTGAAAGATGAGTTGCTAAATTAAAGCAAGTTAAAGAAATTGCCTAAGCCCAAACTACGAGCATTCCTATCACTGTTTATTCCAGCAAGATAATCTAAAACATTTCTTCAGGATATTTAGGAAAAAAATCTATTCATCAAACTTGAACTTCTCTTTCTACCCCTTACCAGACTGCCCTACTTACCTTTCTAGAATTATTAAAAGTGAAATAACCTAATCCTCAGGAGCTCTTTTAATGCTTGAGTTTCTCTGGCCTTTTTTTACAACTTCACAATTTTCTTTGGTAATGTACATCTCTTTCTTTTTTTCCCTTCAAATTGAAAATAGATTTATTTCTTATATACTTATTATAAATAATGCAAACTACCAGTTAAAAAATAGCAAAAATTTACCTTCAGCTACAAACCAGGGATTAATAATTGTTAATACATTGCCATATATCCATGCAATATTTTTTAGTTCACACACACATATATGTACATGCAAACACACACATACAGACTTATTTGTAAAAGTGAGATTATGTACAAAATTATTTGGATTCTTTAACAACTCACAGAAACTCTTCCATATTTAGATACTTACTTGAGAGAGAGAGAGAGAGAGAGAATGGGGGAGGGGTAGAAGGAGACAGACAAGCAGACTCACCGCTGAGTGGGGAGCCCTGTGGGGGGCTCACTGCAGAACCCTAAGATCATAACCTGAGCAGAAGTCAGATACTTAGCCAACTGAGCCAACCAGGTGCTCCAGATGTTTTTTTATATAAATGTGAAGCAATTTATACTATCTAATAAATTCTGCAATTTTGAACATGTAATCTCTAATTTTTTGACATTTTTTGCTATTATAAATATTGTGACTGTGGTCTACTTATACATATGTTTTTGTGTTTATCCCTGATTTTCTTAGGTTAACTTTCTAGATCTAAATCTCTTGCTGGAAATTTTTTTAAAGATTTTATTTATTTATTTAGAGAGAGAGCATGTGTTCAAGTGAGGGGAACAGTGGAAGGAGAGGGAATGAGAGAATCACAAGCAGACTCAACACTTAGTGTGAAGCCAACATAGGGCTTGATCTGATGATCCTGAGATTACAACCCTGAGATTAGAATCTGAGCTAAAACGAAGACTCAGACATTTGACCTACTGACCTACCCAGGTGCCACAAATTTTTATTAAAGGAATTTCTTCTCTTTTCTACAAATGACATTCTTTCTTTAAAAAGATTTTATTCATTTATTTGACTGATGGAAAGAGAGAGAGAAAGAGCATAGGCAGGGTAAACTAGAGAAGGAGAAGCAGGCTCCCAGCTGAGTAGAGAGTCCAATGTGGGGTTTGATCCCAGGACTCCGGGATCATCATCTGAGCTGAAAGCAGACATTTAACTGACTGAGCTACCCAGGCATCCCTACAAGTGATATTCATTTGGGAATGCCAGTTCTAGGTGATATCTTCAATTCAGCCTGAATTTTATTTTTTTATACACTGAACTATTCATGACTACAATAGGAATATTTACACTGTATATATATTGATCTTTTCTGATAGAAATAAATAGAAACCTCTTGAGGATAGTGTAAGTTAAAAGGGGACATGTATTTTGGTACTGCTGAGATATTTCATGTGACTCAAGATCAGAGTTATAGTCAGATCTTAAGAACAGATTGAAAGGAGGGGTGCCTGGATGGCTCAGTTGGTTAGGTGTCTGCCTTTGGCTTGGGTCATGATCTCAGGATCCTGGGACTGAGCCCTGCATCAGGATCCTTGCTCAGCGAGGAGTCTGCTTCTCCCTCTCCCTCCTCCTTCTCCTCATTCATGCTCTCTCTCTCTCTCAAATAAATAAATAAAATCCTACAAATAGTAATAATAAAAATAACAGACTGAGTTGAATAGAGGGCCAAAAGATACCAGGAAAATTTTCTGTGTACATGTGCTTATTCTTTCCTATGTCTGTTTGTAAATCTGATTAAAGCCAGTCTTTCTCAGTTTCCCATTCCTTACATAAGCCATTATTTTTTCCATGAAAAATAATATGAGTAAGTTCCTAGTCCAATTCTTAATTTATTTAGGAAATGGGGATAATTGATTGGATCTGTTTGGGTTTGGATGCTCACTCCTGACCTTTCTCAATCCGTGGTGTATGAGTGGACTGTGTGAGTATGATAGACAGTTTCAAGGCAAAGATGGATAGGCAGCCAGGCCAGAAGTCAAAAGTAATAATTGTAGACATTAATAATCAACTTTAAATAATGTATAGAACAAGCAACCAGAAGATCAATGAGAAAACAGAGGACCTGAACATCACTATGAACCAACTAGATGTAGGAGATGTATAGAATGCTCCACCCAACAATGGTAAATCCACATTCTTCTTGAGTACACATGGAACATTGTCCAGGATAGGACATATGGTAGGCCATATAACAAATGTCGATACACTTAAAAGGATTGAAACCATACAAACTATGTTCTCTGACTACAATGAAATGAAATTAGATATGAGCCAACAAGAAAGAAACTCGGAAAATTCACAATGTGTAAATTAAATGACACACTCCTTCCTAGATAAACCTTGGGTCAAAGAAGAAATCACAAGAGAAATCAGAAAAAACTTTGAAATAAGTAGAAATGAAAGTAAACATATGAAATTTGTGACATGTAGCTAAAGCAGTGCTTAGGGGGAGATTTATAGCTACAGATGTCTATATTAAAAATTCATAAAAAAATAAAATAAAAATTCATGATCTACATGGAAGATTATTACCTGTACCTAGTACATTCTCCAGAGTTCTTGATAACACATATGGACTTACAGAATTTTGGGAAAAAGAAGTGCTGCAAATGATAAGTTAAAGGTAAGAAAGTATAGGTCATTCAAGGCAGAGTTTCTGATAATTGCATTTTGGGTGAGTTAAGATGGCTTAAGATGCACTTTATTGAAAAACACAACCCATATTTTGATGTGTAAATCACAACAGGAGGCAGCACCCAGGGAAGCATTTTGGCTATTTTTATTAACCAAATTTTATAACAGCTTATAATCAGTGGATGATCCTCCATTATATAGAAATAAACCTTGAGTTTAAAATGTTTCTACTTTCATTATTAACAAAAGGATAAATGCTAATATTGTATTCTCTGCTTGACACGTCACTTTGGTTTTGTAGTTATCCAATTGTATTATAAGGAAGAAGCCTTCATGTTTCATTCTGTTGGAAAAGGAATATCATATTTAAAAAAGTGTCTTAAAAAATAAGAAAATAAAAATGTCTATTATGTGTCAGGAATTGTGTAAGCACTTCTGTACACACTTGCTTATGTCTTTGTCCCATTATCTTTCCTGAGACACGCATTATCATCATCACTTCAGAGGTTAAAAAACTGAGGCTATCATAAATTAAATGATTCACCCAGAGTCAGGACTTGTAAATGAGGAAGTTAGATGTAAACAGGTCTGACACATGCCTTAGCTTTTACTTTTCCTACTACTCCAGGTTATCTGCAATCCGCCACAACCAGTGCTGAATTTTGCTGGGAGAATTCTGTCTAGAGTTCTTTTACCCTGGACTTTTCTTGCCAATTATGTCAATGACAGCATATAAGAGAAACCATTGAATTCCTTTTTTTTATTACTTCAATTGCTATAGAAATTTTGTATCATACTCTCACCTTATCAAATTGATAATTAAGAGATCAATTTGATTGAATTTGAGTAATAAAAGTAATGATGGTTCCTCATATATTTTCTTTTTATATGTGTCTGCTTAAACCTCAACAAGATTTGAGACATTTAATTCACATTTGTGAAGAATTTCAAGTACACCAGGTGATTTTACATACTTTGCATTATCCTGAGTTTTATTTGGCTTGATTCTTCTTCTAGTCTGAACTTATTCTCAACTTGTGACTATCCACACTTCTAACCTCTTGTTTTTTCTTTTCCATTTTTAGATCACATATTCTTTATGTTCACTACATGTGTCAAAGTTCAGTTCTTTAATTTGACTCATAAATATGTTTATATAAAAGCCAGACACACACATTTGTTTTGTAATGTTTTTAGACAGTTGATGTTCCTCTGAAAAGTGCCACATGTGATTGTGTGTTATTGATTGATTGGTGAAACCAATACATTCTTTCTATCCATTTTATAAATTTCAGGATGTTAACTGGTTTATGGTGAATGCCTTATTTGAGTGAACAGCGAAACTGTCTTGCCTACATGAGCTACTATTTAAAAAAAAACTTATAGATTAAAAGGGGATTCAAATGAGCCAGATAATAACACTGATTTAAGAGCAAAGGTATCCTTTTTCAGCTTTCAATATCCAATGGCATGTAAGAAATGATTAGACCTTGCAACCTTTTCTTTCTCCCCCCTTCTCTGTCTCTTTTGGTTCAAGATAAATTTCAATTACATAAACCCTATTTCCTGCTGCTAATCACCTACTCCAGTCAATACCTTTAAATAGTCATTAATGCTGGGATGAGATCTCTGTCATGTCTGAAACTAAGAGAAAATTTGGAGCAGCCCATTAGCAGAACAGGAAATTCCCTAATATCCTCAGGATATGTATGGAAACTCATTATGATTAAATTCAAAAGGAACTAATATCTTGGGGATATTTATTAAATAAACTTGCCTAAATACATCTGATAAATACATTATCTTTCCCAAAAAGTCTAATTACCAAAATCCATTTATCTAATTAAGTGACCCTCAAATATCTTAATTTTTCTTTTGAAACTCCTCTATGATAATGAATTCACTAACAATGAAACCAGCTTGCTAAAATGGATACCAAGATAATCAACTCATTTGTGTATCTTTGTGTTTCTTATGTTAGATAAAAGCATTCAGAGAAAAAAAGCCAGAATTCCACCCTCCAACACTAAATAAAGTAACTTTTTCTAAATAATTTTTCAAGGAAAAGGAAAAACATCATTTACTTCATTGTTATTTGTTGCAGTGGCAATACATGAAGGAAATAAATATTAAACATGAATTATATTTGTAAAGGAAAAAATTTCAATTTTTCCTTAATGTAGTAAAAACAGCAACACACTATTATTCCAGATAATCAGATAGTAATTATTTCATAAAAGGAAGAGGGTAAGCATTAAAAAACCTATCCTAAAAATAAATAAAATATCCATAACCTATCCATTTTGCCTCAGCAAAATGGAGGCCCATTCAAGAAGCACTAGTTACCAAACTACTTGAAATACCTTTTGATGTCAGGGTATTCTCCATTTAATCTCTCACTTATTTCTTTTCTATACAAAACTCCTCTTTCTCCCAATCCAGGCTGATCTGTGCACATAATTTTCTTCCACACATTCCTCTCTCTTTCTTTGACACCATTTGCTTATGACTTGTCTCTGTGTTTAGAATACTCTCCCCAACTTCTCCTTCCATCTAAATCCAAGAGACAGTTCTAAAGAATAAGAAGAGCAAAGATTTTGAAATTTGGAAGAAGTGGATTTGAATTCAACCTCTGCCTCTTACTAGTAGTGCAACAACAAGAAACATTAAAAAAAAAAAAGACAGTAGGCGCTAAATACCATCCCACCAAACTGAGACTAAATTACAGTTTCAATTCTCTCAAAAATGGAATCTTAAATCAATCAACCAGGAATCACCTGATCAACAGTAGGTAAGTAATCTAAGAGACCCCTGTCATCCCCTAAAGGAAAGTAGCCTTGTAAATAACTAAAGCACTTTTTTTTTCTGAGTATAACTTCCTTGTTTTTACTCCCATCTCTGCCTATAAGAGTCTTTCATTTTATATAGCTCTTTGGAGCGATTTTCTGTTAGACTGGATGCTGCCCAATTAATGAATCATTGAATAAGACGAATAATAAAATGTACAGAGATGAATTTTGGTTTTTAAAAGAAGTAAGCTTGGAAGCTCAGTTTTGTTATTTATAAACTGGTAATGTATCATTTATCTCATGGGGTTGATCTAAAGGTTTAATGACATAACTGAAGTTTAAGAAAAAGTCCATGACATGGAAAGTTCTCCATAAATCCTACCCCTTCCTTTGGATTTCATAGCAATCACAGCCAAAGTGATCTCTCTTTTAGACATCCTCTGCCAAGCCTTCCATCAATTTGGTGTTTTTCACAGGTCTTATATATAGTTAGTTACCTTTTAAAGTTCACTTAAAATCAGTTACTGAACATTGCTAAGAGTCATACTTGGTGTTAGACGCTGGTGAAGATAGAAAAAATATCCACAAGAAAATTATGACCTATGCTGAATGAGGGTCTAGTAATCTGGGCTCTGCATCATAAAAAAAAATATCAACTACAACTTACCCCAAATTAATTAAATTAATTAGAGCAGTTAGTTGTAAATGTCAGCTCTGAGTAGATAGCTTTAGTGGGAGATAACACTGTGGCCCCAAGATTTTGTCCTGTTATATATTTCTGTCAGTAAGTAGCAAAGAGCAGATCACAGAGATTGCCTTATTAGGAAGCCCATTCTTTCAAATTCTAAAAGAAGCGACAGTTAAGTTGAGAGAAAAGGGAGACTGAAAGGGCAAGAGGCTAGTAAGTAAAAGCCTTTAGGTTCAAAACTTCTCAAAATCTTGCGAATGGAGACTAGAACAAGAAATTTGCCATAAGCAAAATACCCATACTCCTGACCTGTGACTATTTCAGCTCCTTAGGAATCCAAAACTCAAGTAGTAGGAAGTAGGCTGCAAAAGTGTAGCCCCTAGAAAGGGCATATCTCCCTTTTTTCCCCACGATTGTGTGACCACAGAGAATAAGCACAAAATAATCCTAGAAATAAACGTAGGGGTGCAGGAATCAGGGGCTGCCAGATAGGCTTTCACAGGTCAGAAACTATACTCCTATTAGGGTAGGTGTCTTCTCAGCTTCTGTCTAGCAGGAGTTGATAATTTCTATGGATCAGAGAAACTACTACTGTGGATTTCCTCTTCCTTCTTTTTTCTTCTCCTCTATTTCTATTTCTATTTCTTTCTATTGTTCTATTGTTCTTCTCTTGTTTACTTTCTTTCTTTACTTTCTTTCTTTTTTTTCTTTCTTTCTTTCTTTCTTTCTTTCTTTCTTTCTTTCTTTCTTTCTTTCTTCTTTCTTTTCTTTTCCTTCCTTCCTTTTCTTCCTTCCTTTTCTTTCTTTCTTTCTTTCTTTCTTTCTTTCTTTCTTTCTTTCTTTCTTTCTTTCTCTTTCTTCTTTCTTCTGCATTTTCTATTCTTAACCTCTTTGGGAGGAAAGTTCTTATTTATTTTATTTTAAAACTACAGCTACCTTGCTCTTACGGCATCACTAGTGTTGAGTTTGTGTGTGTGTATATAGTGATGGGGGTACATGTTACCTTCCTTTTACTTCAGGTTACTTGATCAGGAGAAACAACACACGGAGCTTATGGTGAAGACTATTTCTTAAAGATCCTAGACTTTGATGTAGGTGTTGTAACTGGCCAGAATTTTGTAGTTGTTTTCCTTGGGCAAGAGGTGAATTCCTTTTAAGTAAGGGGAACATAAGATTTTTCGGTGGTCAAAGAACAAGTTGTGGTAAAACCTGATAGTTGTTTCCTGATATGCATTCTCCCTACTTCAATTTTTTATTCATTCATTTATTTATTATTTATTATTTATTCAATTATTTTTATTAATATTATTTTTGCAATAGAAATTTGATTTTTCTATTTCCTAGTCTCCTTTAAAGCTAGTAGAAGAGAGGTATGCATTTAGGAAAAGGAAAAGACTTACTTCTCTGGGTTTTTATTTTCCTAAGTTGGCTGGAATGTGAACAGTAGTGATGAACCATCGCAGGCTATGTGGATGAGGGAAAAAAAACCCTCTTATTTTGATGAAGCCAAAGAAGATAACTGGGTTCCAAACAGGCTTTGGATTATCCTATCAACACTGAACTACTTTACGCCTGGACTTCTATTAGAGAAGGAGAGAGTAAGGTGGGGGAAGGAGGGAGAAAAGAGATGTATCTTTTAAAACTCTTGTCACATTTGGTATATAAAATCATGGACTGGGTTAGTTCACTTAGCTCAGTGGTTCTCAGTGGGAGATGACTTAGGATCCCTGGCGACATTTGGCAAGATCTGAGGACATTTTTCATTGTCTAGGGGCTGGATGCTACCCTCATCATGTGGGTAGAGGCTGCTGCTGCTGTTACACATCCTATAATGCACATGAGAGCTCTACAGAGTCTATAGATCTCTCAGAATAGGCATTAATTCCTAAGACTATTAATTTATTATTCCTAGGACTATGAAAGAAAAACTAAATAAAATAGTATTTTATTTTTTTAATTTTGTTATTTTATTATTTATTTATTTATTCATTCATTCATGAGAGACAGAGAGAGAGAGAGAGAGAGAGAGAGAGAGAGAGAGAGGCAAAGACACAGGCAGAGGGGAAGCAGGCTCCATGCTGGGAACCCGATGTGGAACTCCATCCCAGGTCTCCAGGATCACACCCTGGGCTGAAAGCGGGGCTAAACAGCTGAGCCACCCAGGCTGCCCAAAATAGGATTTTATTTTATTTTTTAAAGATTTTATTTATTTATTCATGAGAGACATAGAGTTAGAGAGAGAGACAGAGAGAGAGGCAGAGGTAGAGGGAGAAGCAGGTTCCAAGCAGAGAGCCTGTTGTGGGACTCGATCATGACACTCCAGGATCACGCCCTGGGAGGAAGGCAGCACTAAACCGCTGAGCCACCCAGGGATCCCCAAAATAGGATTTTAAAGACACATTAAACAGTTTGTATTTTATGAAATCAAAATCTAAAGCCACTTTAAAATTATTTAAATGATTTGGTATTAAATATAAGAAAATCACAACCTAAATATTATAATTTTGAAGCCTAAAAATTATAATATTCAATGTGAATTTAATATTATACAATTAATTCATAAAAAGCTTATTTAATTTTTTAAATTTTTAAAAATATTTTGTTTATTATTTATGAGCGATACATACACAGAGAGGGGCAGAGACACAGGTAGAAGGAGAAGCAGGCTCCACGCATGGAGCCCGACGTGGGACTCGATTCCGGGTCTCCAGGATCACGCCCTGGGCTGAAGGTGGCGCTAAACCACTGAGCCACCCGGGCTGCCCAAAAAGCTTATTTCAGAATATATAACAATTTACTTCTACTGTTTATTTGACATGCTTCTATACCACGAGTTTTCTAAGAGGCAGGTAAAAATATGAAACCAAAAAACTAGAATGGGTTATTGCTGAAATGCATATATATACACTCTAGTATTTCAAGAGCTTAAAAATATTTTTTTCTTTGGCTAATATTTTGAATAAAATTTTCACAAACATAGTGCCTCTAGAAAAATGAAAAGCTTAGGACTTATACATATGCATATTTTATCAGCATTTAATACCTGCTATTGAGTTTACTTGAATACATTTATATTACAAATATATTCTTTAATATATAAATGTATGTATGTATATATATATATATATATATATATATATATATATATCCTCTTATTCAAAACGGTTTATCCAATAGCACATTGGAATTCAGAGTTCTTTTCAGTAGAAATGAGAACACAGAAACTTATTTGCTCCCTCTGCTGGAGAGATGATTGTTAATTTAAAGAGACAATATGATTTTGAACTCTGGAAAGCAATGCGTATGTTTTCTTTCTTACCCTCAGAAGTGGCTCAGTAAGTAAATGTAATGGCATCTTGAGAGGCAGAAATAAGGCATATTTAGTATTCTATTTTAAAGACTAAAATAAGGAGATGAGCTTTTGGAAAATGTTGACTTGAGAATGAAGATTTAAATGTTTCTAAAGCTTACTTTACTGTTGATTTTATGGGTTCACTTCCCAGAATTACCTATTTATATAGATGGAATGCCTGTTTTGTGTTCCCTTATAGATGATGTGGGCTCTTGAGTACTGTATTTTTATAACATCAATACCCAAGCAAATAAAACAACAGATCTCTCAAGACTTATGTATGGCATTTAGAATTTTTTTATTTTGATTTTTCTCTTCTCCTTGTTCCTCAAGTAATCTTTGACCACATGTGCTGGTGCAATTAACATGAAGTGTACAAGGAAGCCTGACAGTATATCAGCTTATAAATATAACAACAAGGGATGCCTGGGTGGCTCAGTGGTTGAGCACCTACCTTTAGCCCAGGGCATGATCCTGGAGTCCCAGGGTCAAGTGCCACATCGGGCTCCCTGTGAGGAGCCTGCTTCTCTCTCTGCCTATGTCTCTGCCTCTCTCTCTCTCTCTCTGTCTCTCATGAATAAATAAATAAAATCTTTAAATACATAAATATAACAGTTATAATTTTTAACATTTTTTCCACTTAGAGGAATTCTGCTAAATGCTTTATGTCAATAATCTTATCTAGAGATTTCTCAAATACACGAAGGTTGGTATTAAAACTAGCCTCATTCTACAGATGAAGAAACTGAGGCCTAGGCCTAATACATAAGTAAGTTTAGATTTGTAAGTGGCCAAGCCAAAACTTTAAATCTAGTCCAAGTTCAGATTTGTAAGTGGTCAAGCCAAAATTTTAAATCAGGCTGTCTCCAGACCTAAGCCTACTCATTTAACCATCATAAAGAGGTTTGAAATGAAATCTACAGTAGAATGTCACATGCAAATTGTATGACTGTTTTTATTTTATTTTTTATATTTTATTTATTTATTTATTCAGAGGGGCAAAGAATCTCAAGCAGACTCTACACTGGATACAGAGCCTGACTTGAGGCTCAATCTCACAATCCTGAGATCATGACCTGAGCTGAAACCAAGAGTCAGACGCTTAACCCAACTGTGCCATCCACGCACCCTGTATGACTGTTTTTAAACCACTAAAAACTTATACATGGTACTGCAAAGCAGCCATGTCTTCTTGCCATACATTATATTAATGCAAGTTGCCCGAGAAATGTAAATTTGCAGGAGACTTATTGTTCTTTCAGACTGGTGCAGTGAAGACAATCTGATGAGGCTTTATGGGGAAAAGCATGACTCCCTGGTTAAAAAGTCTGCATTTATGTGCTGATTCTCTGGGTCGAAGGGTCAATGTTTTCACAGGGTTTTTTTTTTTAATCATTAAAATGGATATGCTTCTTGTAGGGAAGTCATAATAATAAATTTGAAAAGATCTGCATGATGCACTGAGCCTTACAACATGGAATAATATGCTCTATAAATACTCAGTAAAAAAACCTATCAGCCCAAAAGTTGAGTTGATGTGTAGCTATACTCTTGTGCATCACATATGGTAATGGAATAGAAAATTACCTGGAAAAAAATCTTTTACACTGTTAGAAGATTCAATTCAATGCCCTGAAGCTGAATAACTTTGAATTAGAGCGTTAACACCTTATTTAATGGTTTGAATACTGACTTCTTACCAATTTAAAGGAAATGTAATAATGCATCTGCTGCTTTTTGATGATATAGTCAAACTATAATGCTGGACCATTGAATCAGTTGCTACTTTAATGAGCCAATATTTAAGAAGTATCTTTGTTGATGAGTACTGATTGATCGACTTGAGAAATTATGTTTATGATTATGAACAACTCATGGTCATGCTATATTGAGTAAAAGCACTGCTGTGGAAATTTTGATTACAACCATGCAAAACATAGTTTAAGATATAGGAATTATGATAGTTAAATTGATTAGTTAGTTAAATTAAGTTAACCACTTAAGATCTATAGTTTTAAAATGAGCTGGCTAACAAAAAGTTGTCTACTGAATTTGGTATTTCAGAAAAACATCTTTAAAAACGTAAAACCAATTCCCCAACCAGAAAACAGTAATTCTATTTCTAATACCAAAAAATCTCCAACAGAGTGTGATAACATTGCATACAAAAAAAATCTCTTTAGGAGAAATTGTACTGGTGGTATTGAGAATCCTTCAAATGATTCAATGGACATCATATATACCTGTCATATCACCTCTGGAAACTAAAACTAGAAAAGAAGAGAAAAATAGTTCCTGACACATTATTGCAAAGAGGCCTGTATTAGCAGACATGAGAGGCATGCCCAGAGCCATTGAGGAAAAATATATGTAGGGGAATATTAGGAGTTTCATAATAGAGGTTGTTATTAGCAGCAAAACAATCTGTATTGCTATTAATAAAATTATATTTTTACTCTTACAACTAGTAAGCCCTGAGAAAATACAAGTGTATTTGTACACATTACATGGCATATGACAAATGAGGTCTAAGGAGGTTGTAACTTTTCAATAATATCACCACATTTACTGGGGAAACTAAACTATAAATACTATTTTAGAAAAAAAAATTCCTTAATATAGTAAATATCACAGTTGAAAAGGTACGGAGTTGTAGACATTAGGTCAAATTTAGAGTCTATGTTTGTGAACAAGGAATGGACCAGGAGCTGATTAAATAAGTGGTAGTATATTCATACAATGGAATCCCATGAAGCTGTTAATAAGAATGTGGCAGGGACATTCAAAAACGCTACAAAGTGGAATTCTAAAATACGTCCACATAAGCCTTAAGAAGGCAGGAAAAATAGGTGTGCTTGGGTGGCATAGTCAGTTAATTGTCCAACTTTTAGTTTCAGCTCAGGTGGTGATATCATCAGGGTTGTGAGATTGAGTCCCGCATAAAAGAAAATAAACAGAAAACAAAAATAAAAACAAAAAAAAAAAAGAAAACCAAACCAGACATAAGCCCTAACAAATCAGTATTTTCAACTAACTATGAATAGTATAAATACACTAATCAAAAAAGTTAGAGTGAATAAAAATTATTAACCATATTCTGTCTATAAGAAATTCACTTCAAATATAATGTAGATAGACTAAAAGTAAGACAATGGAAAAATATTTATCATGCAAACATTAATCAAAAGAAAGCAGGAGTGGCTATGTTAATATTGGATAAAATAGACTCTAGAGCAAAGAAAATGATCAGACCAAAAGGAATTTTGCATAATGATAAAAGGTCAATTCACCAAGAAGGCATAGCAATGATATACATGTATGTACCAAACAACAAGCTTCATATTCTAAAAACTTCTGTTTGATAGCAATGCTTTTTGTACAATTGAAGAGATTAGCTATTTAGAATACCTTAATTATCATTAGTTCTCTATAATATCAATTTTATGTTTTCTTTGGCCTTTTAAAGTTTTCAATAATGGCATTTTTCCATTACAGAACAATTTTACCAACACTTCTCTGGTATAGAGTCATTAATTGAGCAGATAGAAACTATTAGTAATAAAATTTTTAAGAGGTTTAAATTATTAGCACACATAAGGGAAGGTATACAGTGTATTTTGAGAGTAAGATTTTTCTTTATAATACCTTTGTCTAATGTGTACATTAGCTATACACAAATTACACTATGTAACAAACTACCCCAATACTTGATGACTTAAAAGAACAATCAATTATTTGCAAAGATCTACAGTTCAGTAGAGTTAGCTGATTTGACTGCTTCAGGTGACAGGCTGGGGCAGTTTGAGTAACTCTGCTTCTAATTACAGATCTGTAGGTTGTCTGAGGTAGCTCTGTTCATGTGTCTTTCATCCTCCTTAGACCAACTGGATTGTTAGTGGATGTACTTCATATGGAAATGCAGAGGCACAAGAGAGCATAAGAAAAGTTGGGAGGTTATCTTATGGTCCAGTCTTGGAACTGGCACACTGCCCCGCTGCTTGCATGCCACTAGGCAAATCAAATAACATGGCCAAGCCCAAATGTGGGGAGTAGGTAAATATTACTCTACTTTTAGAGGAACTGCAAATTCTCTAATCAAAGGGTGTAGACAAGGGGAAGAGTAAAGAACTGGGTATGACTGTTACCAGTACTGAGTAAAGAACTGGGTATGACTGTTACCATCTCCCCAAACAATACACACACACACACACACACACACACACACACACACACACACAGCTTGATGTCTTCCTACTAAATTTGGGTGGATTTCTAGTTTGGTTTTAAAAGTATATATTCCTCCACATGACCTTGAAATAGATACATATCAAGATTTAGATGTAGATGTAGTTCTATTGCTTAGGCAAGCTCCGCCGGGGCCTGAACTCATGATCCCAGGATCAAGAGTTGTATCTTCTACTGAATAAGCCAGCCAGGCACCCTATATTTTATTTGTAAGTCAAAATCATTAAGGATAATGGCATTGAACTCCTATACTATTTTTGTTTGCTATATACCTCAGAGAGACAGGCATAATTAGGAAAGGGTAAACAGAGGTAGAAGCTATGCCATCTGATACTAAATGAAATTTTATACTATATGCCTGGAATTTCTCTTGTCTACTTGATGAATGGGTGTGCATATTACTTCCTTATTTTTGTCTTTTGAGACTGTTATAAAATGTTTATGCTGTAAGAATTCAGATACTTTAAGAATGATCCAATCCAAAATATTCAATCTGTGCTCTTTTTTTAAAAAGATTTATTTATTTATTTATGATAGACATAGAGAGAGAGAGGGGCAGACACAACACAGGAGGAGGGAGAAGCAGGCTCCATGCGAGGAGCCCGACGTGGGACTCAATCCTGGGACTCCAGGATCGTGCCCTGGGCCACAGGCAGGTGCCAAACCGCTGAGCCACCCAGGGATCCCCAATCTGTGCTCTTTATAACTCTTGTGTTATAAGTAGGAGGGCAGATACTTGAGGAATCTTCCCTCTACTTAATAAAAAGAGATTTCAGCTGTTTTGTTTATTGACCTCTAATGTAATGTTTCATGACATAAAACAGTTGGATCATCTTTGATCTTACTAAAATCACTCCTTTTTTTTTTAACAGATGAGGAAACTGAGCTCTGAGATATGAAGTGCCTTATTTCTACAAGGTATCATGGCCTAAAACATTAAAAAAAAAAAAAAGATAGGCCAGACTTGAGTTTCCTGGCTTCAATACTATAGTAGTTTTGATGCATAACAAATTGTCACAGATTTACTGGCTTAAAACAACACTGACTAACTCAAAGTGTCTATGGGGCAGAAGTCCAGGAATGATTTTGCTGGTCTTCTGCAAGGCTGTATTCTCTTCTGGAGGCTCAACTGGGGAAAGATCTGCTCCAAAGCTTGCTCAGGTTATGGCAAAATTCATTTCTTTATGGCAGTAGGATTCAAGTCAATTTACTTCTTCAAAGCCAGATCACCTAGCAAGACAAGTGCTACACTCTTTAAAAAAAAAAAAAAGATTTATTTATTTATTTTAGAGAGATAAAGAGCAAGCACAGTGGGAGGGGCCATGGGAGGAGAAAGAATCTCAAGCTCACTCCACTCTGTGTGGAGCCTGATGTGGGGCTGCATCTCAAGACCCTGTGATCACAAACTGAGTTGAAACCAAGGGTCAGATGCTTTACTAACTGTGCCACCCAGGCACCCCAAGCGCTACACTCTTACAGAATCGTGTATATTCCATCACCTTTCCTACATTCTGTTGGTTAGAAGCAAGTCACAGTTTTCTGCCCACAGTCAGGGAAGATTACACAAAGCTAGGAAGACCTAATGGTGAAATCATGGAGGCCATCTTAAAATCTGTCCACCATGAATACAATAGTGTGTCATCTGTCAAAAAATCAGATGAGAAGGACACTGTAGTGGTTTTTAAAATATGTGTATAAAATTTTTAATATTCTTCCCTTCAACTCTACTCCCCCTTGAGATTGAACTTGACTCAGTGATTTATTTCTAACCAAAAGAATATGGTAGAAGTAATGGTGTATGACTTCTGAGATAAAAGGCATTGTGATCTTCTCTTTGCGCTCTTTCTTGGATTACTCACTCTGGGGAAAACCAGCTGCCATGTCAAGAAGACATTAAAGTAGTCTACGTGGCAAAGAACTGAGAGCTCCTATCAAAAGTCAGCAAGTCTTGCCAACAATTGTGTGTGAGTGTTGACCTTCTACTAATAGTCACATAAATTAGCCATCTTAGAAGTGGATTCTTGAGCTCCAGTCAAACCATCAGCTTTCCATAGCTTTAGCAAATATTATCTTATGAGAAAAGCTGACTAAGCTTTTCAGCTAAGCCACTCCCTAATTCTTGACCCACCCAAACTGTAAGAATTATGAATTTTATCAGTTTAAGTTACAAAATTTGAGGGTAATTTGTTATTCAACAATAGATAACTAATATAAGTGCTTTATTGTCTGCTTTAACATTCATCAAAGAAATCCAGACTGTAGGTTACAGGAAACTCTGTTTATGATAGACTGTGTTTTATATTTTTGAAAATCCTTTAAAATTTTTGTTTTATTTTTATCCCTAAAGTGACACCAACCCGAGTTAGAAATGCCCACTTTTGTTAGCATCTAAGAATTCTTTGTAGGAAAAATAACAGTCTATGCCATCTCTTTTTTTTTTATGCCATCTCCTAAAGCTTTGATTAAAGGGATAATTTCTCTCTGGAAAGGCTCTTCTTTATTTAATATTTAAATGTCAGAGATGACTTGAACCTTTTCTACTGCATATTCTAAAGGGTATATACCACACATTTTCTTCAGGGAAATGTTCCAAAGATAAAGTAAGAAAGATGAGAACACTTGTTCTTGGATGGTTTCAGATGAATAAAACCTCACCGCTGATGCAAATGACTTTGCTCAAAGGTTTTACTCAGAGAAAACAGCCAAAAGATTAAATCTTCATAAGGAATTATAACCCTAACAAATTTCAAAATGAGGCTCCATTGACAAAGGACCTGTGGACTATCCTTCCACCGAATTGTGAGCACAGGAGCAAAGCAACAGAAAAGTTCAACAAATTGGATTTGTTTTCTTAATGGGATTGAAATAATCTGACCTAAGTGAAAACAAAACAAAACAAAACAAAACAAAACAAAAAACCCCCCAAAACTTTGCTAGTTCTGAAGTTAAGTGGGCAATTCTTCGTGGTTATCAAAATAATGGCTTTACAATTGGATGTTAGCACCAGGTAGCAATTATTCTTCACTCCTTTACTACTCTTATCATTTTCATTTTCCTTTATATCTTCCATGCAATCCAGTTTTATAGTGAAGAGCTGATTAAGCCATGATAGAATATTTTCACTTTTCCACTTCAAAAATTATCCTAGAATACTCTTTTCCCAAACACGTCTACTTCACAAATAGCCTTATTATTTTTTCCTTTGGTATTAGTATATTAGTGGTCAAATTGAAGTCTTCCATGGTAGAAGAACCAAAATGTCTATTAGTTTAATTTAATCCATAATAGATTGTGATAGTTGTGCCTCAACTGGGTAAATTTAACAAGGCCTGGATTTAATTTATCAAGTAAGTAAATATCAGCATGGAGCCCTGATGCATCAGAGTTGGAAGTATAATGAGATCAGTAGGTAAACCCTCTATAAAATTACTTGGGGCATAGAAGAACCCAGACACAGCAATTATACTTAGCAAGAAAAAGCAGTTCTAGAGAATGTAAAGCAATTAGTCAGATTTACAATCTCAAAAGAAAAAAGAGAAAATTACTTAAGTTAAACTAAGAAGCATCCTAAATCATCATTACACTGTATTGATCTCAGTTGAAAGTGACTGGCTAGAAATGCTTGGTTTATCTTTACCATTAAATATTTCTATAGTGTTGACTAGCATCAAGAATATATAGCCCGGCATTTGAGCTACAATAAATTAGAAACACGGGCTTTTGCAATGTGTGCATATCTTTTTGAAGAAGACACTTAGAATGTTTAGGAGAGTTGATGATCTATATGTTAGTTGTATTTTTTAACATTCCTGCCAATACACCAAAGTAAAGGGTAGGCAAATACATTTAAAGAGGATGAAGGAGAAGTGTAAATGGCTATGGTTTTAAGTGACAAATAGGTTGTATTATTTTAACTGTTTGGTCTTATATCAAAACATATCATTGTCCATTTACTTATTGAATGGTCCTAAATATTTCTCACCAAGTTTATTTTTTAGAAAGATTTAATGTCCCTGAAAAAATATGAAAGATATTTTGAAATATGCATTGCTATGTTAAAATATCTATGTCATAGCCAGTGGAACGAAGAAATATCTTCTACTGATTTGTATGAATCTACCCTTAGAATGTTAAACTGTCCCTATTGGAGGCATCTGACCTATTCAATTAAAATTTTGGACTGGGGAGAGGAACATAAAATTATTCCTATTTGCCAGTAAAATCTACCCTTCAATTTGTCTTAGCACTACTTGGAAAATTATGTACTAAAATGTCATCTGCATATTTTTAGCAGAGGGCTAAAAAGTAGAGATTGTCATTTTCTGCAAAGAGGGGAGTTGACCAATCATTAACTCTACCAATTATTCATTAAAAACATTTCTTGAAGAGAAAAAAGAAAAAGAAGAAGTGAGATGGTCTAACAGTATCATCTCTACGTAGATGGGGTGGTGTGTGTGTATGTATATGTGTGTGTATGTGTGTGTGTGTTTGCTCACATGCAATTTTATTCTTTATGACCTTAGTTATCAGAATTAATAAAGTACACATACACACACAGAATGGCCAGAATAACCAATGCTATATACTATCTGAATTTCTCTTTCTGGAATTAACCACTGAAATCTTTCTGTAAAAGAAAAAGGGAGATACTTAGACTATACCAGAGGTTGTGATAGTAGCTATGTACATATCAATTAATTTAATCCTAAGCAACTCCTAAATTATAATGTTGAGGTTCCTATTTACTAGAATAATAAATCCTTCTAGTGCTGATGCTTTGAGAAAACTAGACAGTAAAAGAAAAGGCAGTGTTTATTGGCCCTAAGGTGGGCCGTGGAACTATCTGCTCTAAAAGGCCTACAAGTGTAGAGAGAAGGATTTAACAGAAAAGAAAAACAGAAATTAACAGAAAAGGAAAGCAGAAACAAACAGAAAAGCTCTGGTCCTTTTAAAATCTCTCTCTTCCCTTACCATTTTACTTAAAGCAATGGTTGGTGAGTAAGGAAAGCCTAAATTTGAAAAACTTCCAAGATTTGGGTTTTTGTATGGCTAAAGGTGGACACTACGGTTTCCATTTTTTTTGTTTGTTTGCTTGTTTGGTATTTTTTGTTTCATATTTGGGAAACAATTCAATGAGTCCTTGTTCATACAAATTGAAGGTATCAGGAATAATAAGAAAAATGTAGAACTATCTTTCTTATGCATATTGATGTAAAAATCCTCCAAGTTAACCAATAGCATCCAGCAGCACTTGAAAAAATAATGCGTCATAACCAAGTAAACATTTTGGGAAATCTAAAAATAGTTCAATTTTAGGCAGCTTTTATCATAATAGACCAAATGTGAACTCAAAAGATCATTTTCCATGAATGTTGAAATATCTTTATATAAATCTCAACACTCATTTTTCATTGTGTGCTGAATATATTGTATTTGCCCCTTTAAATCATTATTTACCCTACTCTATGCCTCCAGGAAGCTGTCCTGTATGGACTCTATCAAAGGACTGTTTTATCTCTGGGGTCTATCTGGGCTCAGCCAATGATGATCCCTGCTTTCCAGAAGCAGATCACAGAATGAGAAGAAAGCAAGGTCAAATATTTAATTTCTGTTTCCTCTCTTAACCATTGCTTCCAGCTATCCCCCCCCCCCAAAAAAAAAGTCACTTTCCTTCAAGGTGGCTTTTGTATATGATTCTCTCCCTCTAAATTCTCTGGTAAATGCTTCAATCTCCTGTCCCTTCTATCCTTCAGGTAATCCCACATTTAATGAAATATCCTTTGAGGTTCCCCAATACTCCAGCCTTACCTTAATAAATAGTCTCTTTGTTAGAACCAAATTATCCTAATTTCAGTGAGCCATCTGTTTTTCTTCTGTGATTAGTTCAGATGGGAAACTTTCTTAGTATGATCAAACATTGTTTTACATTAGTAAAGTTTATAAATAAAGATAGAATATATCTTGTCTTTGTCCAAGGTTCCTAGCAGGGCTTAAAAACACCTGGAATTTTGTGAATGATACAAATATCTTTGTTATGCTAATAGAGTAACTCTTGGTAGGCCCTTACATAGCTTCAAATGGGGACTGGTCCTCAAAAGATCAAACACGTTTTTAAAGAGGTGGGGACTTGGAGTTAGCCTGACCTCTGGGGAAAAGAGTGGGCTGGAGATTGAGTTCAACTACATGGTCAATGATTTAATCAATCATGACTAAATTATGAAACCACATTAGCAGCTCAGTGGAAGATAGTGTTGTCCTGTCTCTGTGTGAAGATGGCATAGGAACTCTGCAACATTCCCTTCCAGAACTCACTCTACGTGCATCTTTTATAGTAAAACTGTAATCACTAAGTATAGCACTTTTGCAGGTTCTGTGAGTCATTCTTGTACATTATCAAAGAGGAGATTATGGGAACCTTCAAATTTGTAGTCAGTTTGTTGTATGTCCAAGTTGCCTGCAACCCCCTAAAATGTAGCTGACATCTGAAGAAAGGGCAATCTTGAGGCACATGAAGCCCTAACACTGTGGAGTCTGATGTTAACTCTCCAGATGGCTTAGTGTCAGAACTGTATTGCAGTATATCCAGTTGGGAATGAAACAGAACAAATATATCCCAAATCAGGAGGCAGCATCGTTTCAAATGGTGAAACTTCAAAACATTCCCATTAAAATTGAACTTCCACTATCATATTAATATTTCTCAGTTTTAGTAATATAATTAGACTATGAATTTTCACAGAGAACATTGGTTTTGATAAATCTTACACGCTCTGATATATTTCATACTTATTTTTTCAAATTATTTGATATGGATTTTGATCTCCTGTTTGGTTCAAGAATTAATATTTCTCTCTTAATTTCCAGGGTTTTTAAAATTACTTTAAAAATATTGTAACTATATCACATTTTAAACAAAGATCTTATTTGGTATTATATCTGCTTCTGGGAATTATTAAGCTTTTCCTGCAGATTAATATTGAGTTTTCTTTTATGAAATGCTCATATATGTGAAAATAAGATATAGTTTCTGATTTCCTGATATTGAAAACATTTTATATTTATCAAAGTTTGTTAATTTTGCCCTTAAACTCTTAATAGTTTTTTATTTACTTGATTTATTATGGCATCTGAGAACTGAGACAGGGTCTCCCATTTATATCGTGTTGATTGGTCCTTGGCATCCTCCCTGCCTCACCTCTGAGTTAATCTCTTCTTGTACTACTTTCTAATAAACAGCTAAATGCAACCAAGTGAGTACATTTAAACCAGCATTTAGCTAACTAAATGCAACAGAATATTTTACCTGGTAATCACTTTGTCAAGTCCAAATTTCTTTCACTAAGTACATCTTCCATGTTACCACAAGAGGTGGTACTACCAATTGCTTTGCTAGTATAGGATATGGGTTGCCATTTTTCCTTCTTCTTAGAACAGTTTGCTTTCCATTTTTCTGCTTCCTCTAACAGTTTCTTCATTTTCCTAGCCTCTGCCCCCAATTTCATCTCACATATTACATATTTTACATTTTTATTATGGTAGCTCCAATTAAAAAGTATGAGGTCTGCCACTCCTGGCTAGCTCAAATCCCACCCTGTGTCTGTTAATTTCCAAAAAGGGATCAGAAAATTGCTGGGCCAGTGTCCAATCTAAGTGATTTGATACCATTAATTCAAATCTGACACTTAATATTGCTTTTTAAAAATTAAATATGTTTATCTTTATCTAGTACATATTTTTTGGTAAAGATATTTTTAGGGCAATTTTAGGTTCAAAAAAAGATTGAGAAGAAGATGCAGAAATTTCCCATATACCCCTTGTCCCCACTCTTACATAGCCTCCCTCATTATCAACATTTCCTACTGAATTGGTAAGTACTGCATTGAATCTATAGGTTAGAGATCTTGACAATATTGAGTCTTCCTATCCATGAATATGGAATATCTCTTCATTTTAGGTGTTCTTTGATTTCATTCCTTAGAATTTTGTACTTTTACTTATATAGGTCTTACACATACTTGTTAGATTTATACCTATGTATTTCACTTTTTGGGGGAGTAATATAAATGGTATTTAAAAAAATTAATTGGTGTGTAATTGACATACAATATTATATTAGTTTCCAGTATACAACATAGTGATTTGATGCTTATATACAGTACACAATGCTGATCATGAGAAGTGTAATTACTATCTGTCAATCTGAATGTGTTTTTAATTTCAAATTCCACTTGTTCATTCCTGGCACCTGCAGCAGTGATTGACTTTTGTATATTAATCCTGTATTCTACACACTTGCTAAAATTGCTTATTAGTTCCAGGAGTTTTTTGGCAATCCATTCAGATGTTCTACATAGACAATGTCTTCTGTGAATAAAACCAGTTTTATTTCTTCCTTCCCAATCTGTCTCTTTTATTTACTTTCCTTGTTTTGTTGCAGTAGCTAGAACTTCCTGTACAATGTAAAAAAGGAGTTGCAAGAGGGGATATCCTTGCTTTGTATCTGATGTTAGCGGGTAAGCTCTGAATTTCTTATGGTTAGGCATGTTAGTTGTATGTTTTTTGTAGATATTCTTTTTGAAATTGAGAAAGCTGCCCTCTATTCCTAGTTTGAACAACAGAGAATTAGGGAATTGAGAATCTTTCATCATAAATGAGTGTTGGTTTCTGTCAAATGCTTTTTCATTTTTGATATAATTATGTGATTTTTTAGTCTATTAATGTAGTAGATTACTTTAATGTATTATTGATTATTAAACAAGCCTTGCATACCTGAGATAAATCCCACTTGGTTGTGGTATATAATTCTTTTTATACGGTGTTGAATTAGAAATGTTAATACTTTGTTGAGGACTTTTGCATCTATGCTCATGAGAGATATTGTTCTGTACTTTTCATTTACTGTCATGTTTTTGGTATTAGTGTAATGCTGACCTCATAGATTGAGTTAGGAAGCATAATCTCTGCTTCTATCTTCTGAAAGAGATTACAGAAAATTGATATGCTCTCTTTTTTAAATGTTTCATCAAATTCACTATTGAACCCATCTGGACATGGTACTTTCTGTTTGAGGAAGCTATTAAATTTCTTTTTTTTTAAGATCATTTATTTATTTCTTCATGAGAGACACAGGGAGAGAGGCAGAGACACAGGTAAAGGGAGAAGCAGGCTTCCTGAGAGGAGCCTGATATAGGACTCAGTCCCAAGACCCTGGGACCGCACCTCTGCCCCAACCTGAGCTCAACCATTGAGCCATCCAGGTGCCCCTGATTAAATTTCTTTAATAGATATAGACCTATTAAGATTGCCTATTTCTTCTTGTGGGACTTTTGGAAGATTTTGTCTTTCCAGAAATTGGTACATTTCATCTAAGGTTATCAAATTTGTGGGCGTAGAGTTGGTAGAGTTGTTCAAACTATTTCTTTATTATCTTTCTAATGTCCATGGGATCTGTACTGATGTCACCTCTTTCATCTTTCATATTAGTAATCTGTGCCTTTTTTTTTCTGGCCATGGGTTTGTCAATTTTATTGATATTTTCAAAAAATTAGTTTTTGATTTCATTGATTTTTCTACTGATTTCTTATGTTCAATTTTATTGATATCTACTCCGATTCTTATTATTTCTTCTCTACACTTAGTTTGTATTTAATTTGCCCCTATTTTTCTAGTTTTTTAAGGTTTTCAATATGAGTTTTAAAGCATCTTAGCTTCCAATGTGGAGATGGACAGAAGTCCATATCCTAATTATATGAAGTCTTATGACTGGGGCAGGAATGATGAAAGAAGTAATGGGGAATGCTTAATCCTTTGGTTTTAAGAATCTGGTATTTCTTTTACTTGTTCAACTTAGACATTTTAGATAAAGGAAAATTACATCTTTTCTAACCACTGCCCTGAAGGAAGATTCCTGGTATTTAGGTTGTTCTTGCCTGGAGGTTGCTCCTATGCAATTACAGCAGTTGGAAGTGTAAATTATCTGACTTGTTGAGGACTGCTGCTGAATGTCTCGTGTAGTCAAAAGAGACTCAGTAAGATTGAGAATAGCAAACTGATTTTATAATTTTTTTGGATATTTCAAACCTTTTAAGTTGTGTGATTATTTGATAATTGCCAGAATTGTTACTTAGCTAATTTGTTAATCTTCTGTTAATTTATTGTATATTTGTGTAAATATTTTGTATTATTGATTGCTTTGTTTTTGTTAATACTATAAATAGCCTCTGAAAAACCTCAATAAAGAAGTCTTGAATCTGTAGTAGATATGTCAAGCAGTTAAGACCATTTAGTAATTAAGTGCTGAGATGGATATCTAGTCAAGATAATGCAGTAAATAAAGACTATGGATGGTTTTTTCAATGTGTAAATTCTGACACCATAAATTATTATCTTGTAGCATTTAATAAACTTTCTAAATCTCAGTTTCCTTATCTTTAAAAGGAATTATTACAAATACTGTATAAACTCTTTTGTGGGGTGAAATAAAATGTTTACAAAATCCAAAGCACTGAGCTAGTTCCATATCAAATGCTCAAGAGATATTAGTTTCTTTCTTTTCCTCAATTTCCTACATTAGTATGAGACCTGAGTTTTATTTAAAGATATTTAAAGACTACTCTTTAATCTGACATACTTTATATATTATTAGGCTCCTTCTATGTAAAGTCTCAATTGTGAAGTTATTTTATTATGTTTAGCCTTTATGATAGACAAGGAAATAATTTTCTTGATGTAAATATGGGTAGAAATAAATTTATTTTAAAAATCCCCTTGCTATAAGCCAAATTTATTCTCTAAAGCCATTAGTGTTATTTTTCAATTTGAGCAACATATTTATAGGATTTTTACATTTATGGGATGAAAAAAATGTTATGAATTCACTCAGATATAATGCTTCTCAAATTGTGGAATTTAGGCTTTTTTTTTTTTTTTGGTGGTTATTGTCAGCATCAAATCTCTCTTTTTTGCTACTAGCAAAATGGTTTTGATCATTCTACCTAAAGATGTATAGTTATATCCTAGCTACTGCTGGCAAGTCAAACAGTGGTGAGTACTTTTCAAGAATCATACTCTCCAGATTTGATGTGCTAATAACCAAGGCTAGTCCTTGGCAAAAAGGCAAAACTTGTCTCAATTCCTTCATGGTTTATTTCATACTTTGTTTTTGGTAGCAAATTTTTCCTTATTTTCTAACAGCTTCATTTTGCTTCATTCTTATTTTCATTGTGAAGTAAATATGTTTATTCTAAACTATAAATCGACTAGGCAATGTATACAAGGATATATTCCTTCCTTTCCCATGCAAGTTTGATTTCTTGGAAAAATAGAACTCTTTCTGATATTTTGACCATGTAGGTCAAGTATGGCATTGTTCTCTCTTCTAGAATGGAAATAAATGCATTTTTATAGTAAATTTTTATACTGAGAGTACTGAAATAAACTGCTTTACATTTCTGTTTAGCACTTTGGAATTTCAAAACAACTTATATATTTTATCTTCTTAATAATTGTGTAAGATAGACAAGCTAGGTGGCTTTATTGCTATTAAATAAAGTAATAGCAAATCAAAGATTCTAGATGATATGTCAAGAATCTAGAAGCTGAAGGGTGGACTGGAAATCCAATCTTGATTTTCCACTATCCTACCATGTCTCTCTATAACTCAAATAAACACAAATTGACTGTTTATGGCAGATAAGTTTGGGATATGTGGTTATTTGTATTAGTTCTGACATGCCAAATCATAAGATTGATTTTTTTCTGCCAATAATTGTAATGAATTGTGTGAGAGGTAAGTTTATAATTCTAGCTTTTGTTATTGCAAAGTAATCGATAACTGTTACCCTATAGCCAGGTACATCTGCTTAGAATTATTCATCTGGTGAGTGAATTTGTCCTGGGCTATGCTGACCAGTATCAAGTAATACCAGATGACTAAACATGAATGCATCAGAATTCTGTAATTAGATTCTGTTCTAAACAAACAAAGAAACAAAGTTGAAATGTTCCCTGCCCTCTTGATAAATTATTCTAGTCCCAAGAATCTAAGTCAGAATCCAGAAGAAATATTTTTCTCAAATAAAAGCCTGTGGATCCAAGTCATTTCTTATCAAACTTTCATGGGATAGGTATCAGGGAAAAAAATGCAATTCATTGAATAACTGCATGTGCCTGTTCTTTTCAAGCCTGTCAAATCCACAAAGTATATTACTGGCCTATTTTACACATGAGAAAATTAAGGCTCAGAAAAACTAATTGTTAATTGCTGATAATAACAGAGCTCAAATTTGAATAGCGTGCTCCTAAACCAAAGTTTATATTTTTTCTACTTTCCCACAAACTCTCTCTCAAAAAAAAAAGGTCCATAATTTCTGCAATCTCAAATATTTGTACAAATTTGTTTTAAACAGATCATCAATTCTTAAGTAAATTAGGCAATGGGATGCCTGGGTGGCTCAGTGGCTGAGTATCTGCCTTTGGCTCAGGGGTCCTGGGATCCTGGGGTTCTGGGATTGATTCTACATCTGGCTCCCTGCATGGAGCCTACTTCTCCCTCTGCCTGTGTCTCTGCTTCTCTCTTTGTGTCTCTGATGAATAAATAAATATATAATCTTTAAAAGAAAGTAAATTAGACAACATTTTTAGTTGTCTGACTAACCAGAAGAGTTACAGAAAATAGGGAGAAAGATTGTAGAATTAAAATAAGTTCATTAAATTTAAGTATTGAGACCATATCAAAATAAAAAGCTTTTGCATAACAAAGGAGATCATCAACAAAATAAAAAAACAACCTACTGAATAGGAGAAAATATTTGCAATGATACGTCCAATAAGGGATTAACATCCAAACTATATAAAGAACTTATACAACTCAACACCAAAAGCCAAATAATCCAATTTAAAAATGGGTAGAGGACCTATACAGACATTTTTCCAAAGAAGACATAGAGATGGCCAACAGAAATATGAAAAGGTCTCAACACCACTAGTCATCAGAAAAATGAATCAAAATCAAAACCACAATGAGATATCACTTTACAAACTATCAGAATGGCTAAAATCCGAAACACAAGAAACGAGTTTGGGCAAGAATGTGGAGAAAAGGAACCCTCATGCCCTGCTGGTGGGAATGTAAACTGGGGCAGCCAGTATGGAGGTTCTTCAAAAAATTAGAAATAGAATTACCATATTTACCAAAGAAAACAAAAATACTAATTCGAAAAGAGATATGCACTCCCATGTTAATTGCAGCCTTCTTATAAAAGCTAAGATATGGAAGCAGCCCAAGTGTTCATCAATAGATGAATGGATCAATAGAATAAACTAGTGGTTGCCAGAGGTGAGATTGGTGGGGAATGAGTCAAATAGGAAAAGGAGATTAAGAGAACACTTATTTTCATGACCACTGAAATGTGTATAGAATTGTTGAATCAATATACTGTACACCTGAAACTAATGTAACACTGTATATTAATTATACTTAAAAATATTATCATTAAACTGTTTTTTTATAATATTGTACTATATTAAATAATTACACATAATTTAAACCCCATGCTTAATATTAAGTTTGATTCGGAGGTAAGGCATACCTCTGATATGCTGCAGTATCGTCCCTGGAGTATAAAAAAAATATTTTGTATGGAAGAGGAAGCTCAGCATGGTTACTGAAGACTTGCCAGCATAAAAATTTAAAAGGTATTGACCGGGGATCCCTGGGTGGCTTAGCAGTTTAGCGCCTGCCTTTGGCCCAGGGCATGACCCTGGAGTCCTGGGATTGAGTCCCACATTGGGCTCCCTGCATGGAGCCTGCTTCTCCCTCTGCCTGTGTCTCTGCCTCTCTCTCTCTCTCTCTTTTTCTCTCTGTGTGTCTTTCCTGAATAAATAAAAATATTTAAAAATAAATAAATAAAAGGCATTAACCTTTGTAGCTACATATGAAATAGACGGATTTAATATTCAAAAGATCTGTGTGTTCTACTTACAAATTTAAATTTTAATTACCATAGCTCATGATAAAAGCCTCCTTAATACTGTATTTTTTTTAAAAACTACACTAATTTATTTTCCCAGTAAAAAATCTTTATGATTAATGCAACACCCCTAAGAGATCCTCAGTATTTTGCTTAGCAAACTTTCTGTTAAAAATAAATAAATAAATAAAAATAAAATAAATATATAGTAACTCATTAAGAATTTATTTATTTTTTTAAAGATTTTATTTATTTATTAATGAGAATACACAGAAAGAGAGAGAGAGAAAGAGAGAGAGAGAGAGGCAGAGACACAGGCAGAGGGAGAAGCAGGCTCCATGCAGGGAGCCCAATGTGGGACTCAATCCCAGGTCTCCAGGATCACGCCCTGGGCTGAAGGCAGCGCTAAACCACTGAGCCACCCAGGCTGCCCCAAGGATTTATTTTGAAAATTGTTTTGCATTTTAAATACTGTTTGGTAAATTCTATTTTTGACAGCAGTGAAATGATTTAGTTTGGAGTGGGCTCCTGGTCATGCTGAAGGACTGTAATAAATCAATTCCATGAAAAAAAAATTGTTCATCACTATATTAGCTCTAGGCCATTCAAAAGCAGCTAAGCCTTTGTTTTACCTCAAAAAGGAATGTTTAATTCATTAGAACAGGTAGGAAAAAACATGTTTATGCTTTTTCTTGGTATTTTACTTGAAGATTAATCTTTTGTTCACTACTGGATCTGCACAAAACAAATTTATTTGAAAGGAATGAACTGTCAGGCAGTATGTGAGTCTTTTCTTAAAGTGAATAGGAAATATCTGGGGCCTAAACAATATTTCAGTTTGAGGGTAATGTGTTTTCTGGTTTCTACCCTGTCATAGTCTCACCCTGGTCTCAGAGGTGAGAAGAGATTACCTATTTGACATATTGTGCCTAGAGCAAGTTCTGAAACTAGGATTTACATTATTCATTTGACTAGGTGCTGATTTCCATAGATTTGCCATGGGTAAGAATACAATCCATTTTCTTAAAAAACTAACATCTTTCTTTTACAAATGAAGTTGTATTTTGTACAAAATAATGAGGGAAAAAATTCACGAACGCTTAAAGCAATTTTTTTCATGTTAAACTAGGTAAAATCAGATTTTTAAATACTTTTAATTTTTTAACTAATTTAAGAGGTACAGGAAAATTTGGAACTCTGAGCATTCCTTTTTGGCCATGGGTTTAAAAAAAATCACGTAGAGATATAAATAAGTTACAAATCCTGAGGTCTTTTAAATATCTGCATTACAACAGAAAAATAGAAAGTATAAATAGTCTGATGAAGTGAAATATAACTTATCGCTTCTGCCCACCCATGTTAGTTTTCACTGATAAAAACTGTCTTAAGTTGCTGACTGTTCTTGTAGAGATGCATTATCGATGGACTCAGTTGATAAAGATTAATGATCATATTAAAATTTTCAGCAATCAATAAAAATTTATAATCACACTTTGCAATATGGAGAAGTTTTTTTTTTTTAAAGATTTATTTATTTATTTATTCATGATAGACATAGAGAGAGAGAGAGAGAAGCAGAGACACAAGAGAAGGGAGAAGCAGGCTCCATGCCGGGAGCCCGATCGCGGGACGCGGGACGCGATCCCAAGATCCCAGGATTGCACCCCGGGCCAAAGGCAGGCACTAAACTGCTGAGCCACCCAGGGATCCCCGAAAAGCTTTTTAAAAATAGGGAATAACCCATAATTCTATTTCAACATAAAATTATTTTATTTATACATAATTATATTCCAGACTTTTTTCCCAATTTTTCTTCTTCAAATACAGAGATAAAACAGAAGAAAAGTTCTATGAGATCAGAAAGAAGTCCCCACTCTAGAATTAGGTGACAAAGACAAAATATGTATCCCAAGCAATGATTTATCTGTGATACAGATGAGAATTAACTTTACACCATTAATTCTCTAATGTTATTATCACTATTTTAAATTTTTTCTATGACTACCACAACCATAATTAGTCTTTACCATGAAAAAGGTCCCCATTATAATCTCTCCAAACTCATCCAAAACCAGTGTCTTGACTTGAATTTACAATATCTGCTAATATCATTAATAGATGAACCAGGCTTGACATACCAGAATATCTCTTATACCAATTTTTATGTTTTATCTCTATCTTCCATAAAATGCCAATTTATGAATATTAGATATTCATAATGCCTTCTTAATCCACTTTGTTTTTCCTAAATTCCATTGCCATTGCCCATATGAAATAGGATAAGTTATTTCAGACTTTTCTAATAGGGAAAATAAATTTCTTCTGCCTTTCAGAATTTAAATATCTCACTTCTATCTCACCCCCAAATACCCAAATATTAACTCACTCAGAGTTTAAGAATTAAACCTTTCCTGCTGAAAAGCAAAAATAGTTATTTGCTGAATTGGTTTTAATGGACCATCAGAGTTAATTGAGAAATAATTAGTGGAAAGTATTTTTGCATAGCACTTAGAAGGGAGAAAAAAATGTTTGAAGAAGTGAAAAGGAAGGAAAAGCATTTGAGTGAGGAAATCATGTCATGGTCTAAAAAGGAGATTAGAGGATTTACAGGACAAGAGAAGAGAAAGAAAAGACTCAAGATTTTTAAGAAGGGAGAGGTTGGCAAATTTTTTTATATAAAGGACCAGATATTAGGCTTTATGGGCCACACATACGGTCACTTATTCATCCCATTTTTGTTTTGTTTCATTTTACAACCTTTTAAAAATATAAAAACTATTCATAGCTCCAATGCTGCCACTGTCTGAAATTGGCCAATGGATCCTAGTCATCCAGTAACTTTTTTGGTTCCATTTCAAAGTCTTTCATAATTTTTCTCTGACAACATTTGGACCCATCCTTCATTTTGTTGCAAAATAATTCTTTTAAGATACTAATATGGTCAGACTCCTTCTTCTCAAAGGATTTCAATAGGTTCTTGATGAATTAATTAAATACAAACTTCCCAGACTTTGTATTCAGGACTCCAAATCATATATTTGGCTCCTACAGATTTATTTCACTGGATCTTTCCATGTATGAACCACTCATTCTTACTTAAATATGCCTCATTTTCTCACTTCTGTATATTATCTCATGTTTGAACTATTATACAGAACTCTTCGCCTTTTGAAGTCCTAGCCTTCCTTACAAGATCTATTTCAGTGGCTGTCAGCTCAATAATGTCCTCCTCAACCTTTATCTAGGGAGAATATTTTTTTTTTGAGCCCTCCTAACATTAGCATCATTATTTATATCCTTCACGCTTATCTTCGCAATATTAATTCATCTTTACCTATATTATTTCCTTTAATAGCAGGAAGAGTGCTGCTATGCTAAAATTACCTTAGAATATGTGGCTTATAAAATAACACAATTTAATTTCTTACAGTTCTAGGCTGAAAAGTCCAAAATTAAGGCACCGGGAAGATTTAATGTCTGGTAAGGTCCCACTGCTGGTGCATAGACAGCTGATTTTTCACTATGATATCACATAGTAGAGGGGGCAAAAGAGTTCCCTGTGGTCTCTTTTATAAGGGCACTAATCCCATTATGAGGGCTCTGCCCTCATGACCTCACCACCTCCCAAAGGTCCACCTCCAAATACTATCACACTGGGGATTAGGTTTCAACATAGGAATTTTAAGGGGTTGCAAACATTCAGTCTGTAGTATGTCCCATTCACTAGTTTTTTTCTTAATTACTTAATCTAGGCTTTTCAAAGATTAGGTGCTCAGTAAACTTTTGTTGTATTCTATCACTTGTTTCTTGTTCTAGCATAATTTTCAATTTGCTGAGATAAGACTTTTTATTAACTTATTGAAATTATTTAACAAAAAAAACAAAAAAACAAACAAACAAACAAAAAAGAAATTATTTAACAGTGTTTATTCCCTTTATGCCATTAGCCAGTGTGATATCTATGGGAAGTCACTTAACATTCTTATTTTAGTTACCTATTGCTGCATATCAAATTTCCCTAAAGCTTTTTAGCTCAGAGTTAAAAATGCTTTAAATTTATGATTAAAATCATTTCCATCCATGGATCCTCTGTGTGTGACTTAGCTGGATTCTTTGGCTCACAGTCCCTCACAGTATTTCAATCAAGATAATTCTATACTGAATCATCTCAAAGTTCAAATGGGTAAAGATCCCCTACAAAGTTTACTCACAGGCTTTTGGAAGGATTCAGTTTCCCATGGGTTGTTGGACTAGGGGCCTCATTTTCTCACTGGGTGTTGTTCAGAGGCATTTTTCCATTCCTTGTGGCTTCTCCACAAGTCAGCTCACAATATGGTGGATGCTTCATTAGAGTGAGCCAGTAAGAAGAGCCAGAGGGAGAAGAAGAGGGATGGAAAGAGAAGTCAAGTCTTTTATAACCTAATCTTAGAAGCAACATTCCATTAATTCTATTGTATGCTATTTCAGGGGCACATAACTAGGTCTAGCCCAGAGTCAAAAAGAGAGAATTACCCCAGGGTGTGAATATCAGAAGGTGGGATCACTGGGGTCCATTTGGAGTCAGTCTGCCACAATTCTCTAAACTTCAGTTTTCAAGCCACTCAGAAGATGGTAATAATGTTGAATCTACCAAATTTGGAGAACTGCAAGATTAAAAATGTCATTATAAATTAAAAATGCTGTTAATAGTGGTCTCTACATGTAAGAAGATCATGGGAAACCTTCTGTCAAACAAAGAAGAAATGGCCAGATTGATCATATTTATGGAAAAAAATCAGAATTGATCTTCAGCAAAAATTACTGTTTACTAAAAATGATTAAGTCCGACTATACATTTTCCCCTCTGTTATCTAAGCATCCAGCTTTGGGGAATCCACATTCTCCTCTTGTCCCATTATATTATTGCACATTTAAAACAGACATACTTGCATTTTAAAAGAGCCCCTTTTTATTATTTTTTTAAATATTCTATTTTTTTATTCATGAGAGACAGAGAGAAGACAGAGATGTAGGCAGAGGGAGAAGCAGGCTCCTCGCAGGGAGCCCAATGTGGGACTCGATCCTGGAACTCCGGGATAATGCCCTGAGCCTAAGGCAGATGCTCAAATGCTGAGCCACCTAGGCATCCCTAAAGAGGCTTTAAAAAGAAAAAAATAATCTTATGACAAAGGAAAGGTTCCCAGGCATCCATGAAAGTCTCTGATTTTGGAAGACCTCTTTCCTAGAAATCTTGAAAGTGAATTTTTAATCTGCCTACGTATATATTAGAGTCCTGAGAAATTATCTTTAAATGTCTGGTTAACCTAGTTTAACCACCATTGTTTCAACTTCTACTGCTGCAAAAATTATTGCAATTGCATTATATCATTGTTCCAGTAGATGGCAAAAGCATACTATGCACCAAATTGAAGTAAGTTTGAAAAACGTATATTGAAGGCATGAACAAATGGTCTCAACATGTTTTAAAAATCTGCTTTTGTTGTGTTTGGGACACCATGAATATAAAGGGAATTGTAGCATTCCATCACAGACACCTCTGATTCGGACAGGGTTTGCTGATATTCTACAGAATAAAAAAAATAAGTTCAAAGAAACGAGTGTTTTTATGCAGAATTAAGTTATGCCTGTGTGTTAATCTTGTAGTCAATTCAATCAGCCTTTTTTTCTTTTTCCTTTTTGGTTTTGTTTTAATAAAACAGAATGGATATAATATGGAAATGATTTTAATTAAAAGAAAGGCATATGGCACTTTGTAATTATAAACCATGAAGATCAGTTGTTTACATAGTGGTGTTCTGCAATGGGAGTTAAAAGACACAGAAAGACATAAGACATTTATATTCAATTGCCATTTTTCAGTTATATGATACCAGCCTTTCCCAAAGAATGTACATATTATTGCACATATTGTAATTTAGAAAGCATGTATGCTTAACGATTTCATTGCTATTCTTGCCTATTTATGTTCTTGCTAATTTGACAATACTGTAATTTAAACCAAGAATATTATGCAGTGATGTGATTGTAACTGCTGAGAAATAGGGATGGTGACATTTATATCCATGCAACATAAACATAAATTAGGCAGAATTTAGCTTTTTTTTTTTTTTCTGGCATGGATGTTATTTAGAAAGGATGCACACAATCAAATTTCAGCAAGGTAAATCTTAATTTTTTTTTGTTTTTATTACATAAAAATGTATTTCCACTAAAAAAATAATTCCTATAATAATGTTGATAATAGTGTCCAGTGTTTCATTGCTTTATTTGTCCTTTCAGCTCCAGAAAAATATTATGTCCAGGTCTTCCTATGAGGCACCCTATACTTGGTAGTGGGGTTTCCTTGGGGAAAAGCCACATCTAGCTTGAATAGGTATGAGAAAGTTTGCTGGTGATGCTTTGCAGTGGACAGATGGGTAGGATATTAGTTGGAGCTAGCTCAGGTTGTCAAATCTGAGAGCTGAAGCAGTACCATAAGGGGAAATGAATACTGGGGTTCATGGCTGGAAAATTAGAGCAAGACTGGTTGAGCTGAGAGATTGATTTGGGCAGTTCAGGAATTAGTTTTTGAATAGAGGCTGTATGCCTGGGTACTCTTACAGTGTAGTGTTTTGGAAGCCTTTAGGTTTAAAGGCACTAACTAAAAGAGCATTACATCAATGCCTTTAGGGATTGTCAATCTACGAAGTCCTCTCTGACTGTCTCTTGAGTTTTACTGATAACTGAGACCCAATTAGATTGTAAATGGGATTTGGATTACTTTTTGCTTAATACATTACCTTACATATGCTTGCAGTAAAGCTTTGCTGGCATTTTTCTATACACTGTAGACATCTTTCAGGATAACCCATTTGAATGGGCATTTTATTATCTTAAAGTACTTGGTTTTGAAATAACATTTTAGAGAATTTATTCTTTTCTTCTACATTTATGTAATTTTAGCACTAGTCTTTATAGTACCTCATTGTTCCTCTTTCTCCAGAAGAAGTAGATTTCCCTTTATAGATTTTAACCTATGATTTTTATTTATCCAGTTTTTAGTTTCACTGAGATTTTTAAGTAACTGTGAAAATAATTTTATTAAGGGTTTCTTAATAACATAAAGTATGTATATCTATCCATTCTTTTTTTACATGCATATTTTCCTTTATTCTAGATACTATAGTAAATCAAATTCACAAACACATAATTGTATATCACAACACGAATTAGCTTAAAATAATATGCCTTGAGAATTAGAATCTTGAAAAATTCAACAAAAGGATAAGTCAGGTTTGATGACCTGGTAGTGAAATGGTATTCGAGAACTTACCTATGTGGTGTTCACATCTTGGGATGTGAATGTAATTAGAAAAGAGAATTGTATCATTAATTTTGATATACCAAATTTGATATAGAAGAAATGTTAACACCTCGATCTATGTCAATTTCAATGAAATATTTATATTTTGTTTTCTTTGTTGAAAACAGCATTCAGGCAGAGAAGCTCTTTGATGCTTGTTTCTTGTGTCCTGGCCTCAATCTAACTGTGAATACTTTTTTATCTTAGTTTTTAGAGCTTCTGACAACAGACTTCTGATACTGGTTCTTACCTCCATATTCTTTTGTCCCCCCCCCCTTTTTTTTTGTTTCTTTCTCTCTAGTGACATAATCACTTGTATATTTGACTTTTAAAAAAGCTTTAGGTGACTATTTTTTTAAGATTTATTTATTTATTTATTCATGCAAGAGACAGAGAGAGAGAGAGAAGCAGAGGGAGAAGAGGCTCTGTACAAGGAGCCCAATGTGGGATTCGATCCTGGGACTCCAGGATCATGCCCTGGGCTGAAGGCAGGTGCTAAACCGCTGAGCCACCCAGGGATCCCCCGACTTTTTTTTTTTTAAACTTACTAACATGTTTTCCACTTCTTTCCAATTCCCAGGGTTTTAGGGTCTTGGCTCTACTTTATGCCAAAATATATGCTGTTAACCCATCTTATTTATGCCTTAGCTTCCTTCTCAGAAATAAAAACACTATGGGGTGTCTGGGTGGCTCAGTTGGTTAAGCATCTGCCTTAGGCTCGAATCATGATCTCAGGGTCCTTGGAACCAGCCCCACATCCAGTTCCATGCTCAGTGGAGAGTCTCCTTTTCCTTCTCTCCCTGCTCATTTTGTCTTTCTCTCAAATAAATAAAATCTTTTAAATAAAGAGAAATACAAATACTACCAATATGTAATTCCAAAACATGGCATTATAGTCTTATTTTCATTGTTTTTAAAGATTTATTCTTTTTTTTTATTTATGATAGTCACAGACAGAGAGAGAGAGAGAGAGAGAGGCAGAGACACAGGCAGAGGGAGAAGCAGGCTCCATGCACCGGGAGCCTGATGTGGGATTTGATCCCGGGTTTCCAGGATCGCGCCCTGGGCCAAAGGCAGGCGCCAAACCACTGCGCCACCCAGGGATCCCCTAAAGATTTATTCTTAATTGAGACAGAACGTGTGTGGTGGGGAGGGGCAGAGGGAAACAAAGAGAATCTCAAGCAGACTCCTCACTAAGTGAGGAGCCTGATGTGGGGCTCAATCTCATGACCCTGAGATCATGATCTGAGCAGAAATTAAGAGTCAGATGCAGGGCACCTGGGTGGCTCAGTGGTTGAGCATCTGCCTTTGGCTCAGGTTGTGATCCTAGGGTCCTGGGATCGAGTTCCACTTCAGGATCCCTGCAGGGAACCTGTTTCTTCCTCTGCCTATGTCTCTGCCTCTCTCTGTGTGTCTCTCAGGAATAAATATACAAAATCTTAAAAAAAAAAAAAAAGGAGTCTAATGCTTAACCAACTGAACCACCCAGCCATCCCTACCTTCATTTGTTTCTAAAGGATTTATTTACTCTCCATCCATTATTTCTCTACTACTCATTTAGTTTCTTTTTTTTAAGATTTATTTATTTATTCATGAAAGACAGAGAGAGAGAGAGGCAGAGAAATAGGCAGAGGGAGAAGCAGGCTCCTCACAGGGAGCCCAATGGGGGATTCGATCCCAGATCTTGAGATCATGCCCTGAGCCAAAGGCAGATGCTCAACCGCTGAGCCACCCAGGTGTTTCCTCATTTAGTTTCTTTTTCAATTTCTGAATGCCAACCTCCTCTCTTTATTTTAACAGAATTTTATTCAATAATTTTACAATTATTTGTTGAACATCTACCCTGTGAATATATTAGTAAATAAAGCTGATAAAATCCATATCCTCATCAAACTTCCAACGTAATGTAAAAGAGACAGACATTAAAGACATAGTGAAAGCTGAGAGGTCTATGATAGCAATACTTAGCCTCTCAGGAAGGACCAAAGGAGGCATCTTTTCCATTACTAGGGAAGCATAACAAATTCACTTCACATTTAATGCATCAAATAAGCACTGCTATCCTCACAGATTCAGTGAGACAAGAATTCAAATAGGGTACAGTGTGAAAACTGGTCTCACACCTTTAATATCTGGAGACTCAGCTGGAGAACTCAGAGCATAGAAGCTGGAATTATCTGAAGAAAACCGTCCACATGTGTGGTGCTTGATGCTGATTGTTGGCTAAGATCTTAGCTGTTATAGCTGGCCAGAAAACCTAAATACAGCCTCTACATGTGCTTGGGCTTCTTCAAAGCATTATGAATGAGTTCCAAAAGTAAGTGTCCCAAGAAAGAGCCAGGCAGAAACTACATCTCTTTTATGACTTAGCCCCAGAAGTCACATAGCACCACTGCTGCCATATTGTTTGGAGAAGTCACAAGCCAGCTAAGTTTGAAGAGGAGGGAAAATAGACTTTAGCTCTTGATGAACAAGGGACAAGCTTCCGGGAAAGCATACAAGATGATAATATTGCTGTGCTATATGGTCATTTTTGGAAAAAAATACAACCTGGTACAGTGTCCTTGAGAAAGTGGTATTTAAAATGAAGCTGACTGACAGAGAATGAATATGAAAAGGGGTTATAGTCAGAGGAAGCAGTCTGAGTAAATATCCTAAGCTGAAGCAACCATTTGGCTTAACTGAGAAAATGAGAGTCAGTTTGGCTCGGTCACAGAGAGTGCAGAGGGAACTGGTAGGAGATAAAACTGGAGAAGTCAGTCCTTCCAGGCCTTGGGTAAGAGTTGAGACTTAAAGCAAGGCCTTATAGATCATGGTAAAAATATGCAAACCTCACTGTAAAAGCAATAGGACACCATGGGCAGGTTACAATTTGGGAGTGACATGGTTGGACAAAGTCAGGTTGCTGGATTCAAATGTGGGTGGCGGGGCCATTTGAGTGATGATTGCAGTGATCCAGGTCAGAGACAAAAGTAGCTGGCTTGAACTGGGAGGAGATGGGTGGAGATAGAGTCAGGTAGATAGATTTGAAATATAATTAGTTGGAATGAGCAAGATTTGGGAAATGCTTTGGCAATAAAGGGTAAGAGGTGATCAGATTTTGGATTGAAAACTATATGTGGAAAGACTTGAGTAGCCCAGAGTTAGAAAATAACACCTATTAATAGAAGTATAACTTAATAGGCGATGTTCTTAGGTCACTAAGAAGTAAAATGGATACTTCTAGAGACATCTAGATGGCCATTTGTTTATTCTAGATTTAAGTGAAGATGCTCAGACTAGCTTCACCAGCTCATTGGTTACCTGTGGCCAAGCACCGCAATCACTATAGATACTAAAAAAACACACTGCTATGACTCTTCCTACCTTCCCAACTATTCATACTCAAAGGGATAGAGAGAGGGCCTTCAATGACCTAGACCCACTCTTCTCAAAACCACCCTTCTATACTGCAGAGTATAGAAAATATTCACTAGCAAAGAAAATTCTTTGATCTGCAGAGTTTCATTGAGCATAATTTCAGAATACATTCTTACAGATTTGTGTAATTAATTCTGATTATTAACCCTCACTCTAAATACCAATTTCACTTTTTTACTATCTAAAGAGTATCTTTCTTATTTCATAACAAATAAAGTAAAATCTAACTAAAACAGTGCTTTTCTTTCCGATTACAAATATTCTATTGATGAATTCAAATATTTTCCAGCGTCATGTCTATGGATTTCTACTGTGCTATCAAAAATGGTCCCAGCAAAGAGATCTTTTACACTGAACTATTTCTAAAATCCTACGTACTCTACTGCTAATTATATCTCAGTCCATCCTTTATGAAATGATCCTTGGCCTGAATGATTTTAAAATGTAAGAAAAGTTTTAAAAAATGTAAAATAAGTCAAATTCCTTTTCCCAAGCCACTTTTCTTTTTCTGCCTGGTGAAATTCTGCTTATTCTTTAGGTAACCTAATTTGTAAAATTGCATCCCATTTTATTCATATCTTCTTCTGATTCAATCCATGAAAGTGTTACCATCTAGATGCTGATGATTTACAAATGCATACTTCATCCCTCCTGGGCTCCAGACCCATTCAACCCACTTACTATTGGACATCTCAATATAGTTTTCCAAACACTTCAGTGTTCCTACAACTTAATTTACAATCTTTTCTCCCAAAACCCATTCCTGCTACTCGAGTCTTTCCACATATAGTTTTCAATCCAAAATCTGATCACCTCTTACCCTTTATAGCCAAAGCATTTCCCAAATCTTGCTCATTCCAACTAATTATATTTCAAATCTATCTACCTGACTCTATCTCCACCCCTCTCCTCCCAGTTCAAGCCAGCTACTTTTTTTAAAAATTTATTTATGATAGTCACAGAGAGAGAGAGAGAGAGAGAGAGAGGCAGAGACACAGGCAGAGGGAGAAGCAGGCTCCATGCACCGGGAGCCTGACGTGGGATTCGATCCCGGGTCTCCAGGATCGCGCCCTGGGCCAAAGGCAGGCGCCAAACTGCTGTGCCACCCAGGGATCCCCAAGCCAGCTACTTTTGTCTCTGACCTGGATCACTGCAATCATCACTCAAATGGCCCCGCCACCCACATTTGAATCCAGCAACCTGACTTTGTCCAACCATGTCACTCCCAAATTGTAACCTGCCCATGGTGTCCTATTGCTTTTAGAGTGAGGTTTGCATATTTTTATCATGATCTATAAGGCCTTGCTTTAAGTCTCAACTCTTACCCAAGGCCTGGAAGGACTGACTTCTCCAGTTTTATCTCCTACCAGTTCCCTCTGCACTCTCTGTGACCTAGCCAAACTGACTCTCATTTTCTCAGTTAAGCCAAATGGTTGCTTCAGCTTAGGATATTTACTCAGACTGCTTCCTCTGACTATAACCCCTTTTCATATTCATTCTCTGTCAGTCAGCTTCATTTTAAACACTACTTTCTAATTCTGGGCTTATTGCTTTCAAGTAGCTGATTGTCTTGAAGAAAATGGGCATTAGGGCAGCCAGGGTGGCTCAGCAGTTTAGCACCGCCTTCAGTCCAGGGCCTGATCCCGGAGACCCAGGACTGAGTCCCACGTGGGGCTCCCTGCATGGAGCCTGCTTTGCCCTCTGCCTGTGTCTCTGCCCCTCTCTCTCTCTCTCTCTCTCTCTCTCTCTGTGTGTGTGTGTGTGTGTCTCTCATGAATAAACAAATAAAATCTTTAAAATAATGGGCATTATTATAAATGACCTTGTTAGTAAAATGCTTCAAATCCCCAGAATTCCAGAATGCTGTATTTTCTCAGCAAAGAGAGAGTGAACAGTTTGATAATAAGCATTATCTAATGCAAATGGGATTAATACTTTCCAAGCTGGAATCAAACTTTGAAAACTACTGTATTAGATTTATCCTTGTCCTCAGTGAGTTTACAGTTACAGGTGAGGGAGAAAAGAAGTAAGCAGATACTAAAAATACAATGTGGTAAGTACAAAGGGATACTTGAGCTGAGATTGCTTAGAATCATCAACAATCAGATTCATGTCAAATGGTGACTTGATATGTAGACAGGCAAAGTGAAGTAAACATTTGATGTTATAATTAAAATACTCTGTCCCCAAAGTCCAACAGTATAAACCTTTTACTCAAGGAAGAAAAAGTGACAATGCCTACTTCATTGCTTGTCTGTGCTGATTGGTTTTACCAGTTAAGTGCTTCCCTTTACAATTCACCTCATCTTTGTGGATTTAACCTCACATCATTTAGGAACTACATTTCTCTCCTATGTTATCAGATAAATAGTGGCTGTGTTTGTGTTTCTTGACAGCCATATGAAAGTGTAGTTATAAGTCTGGGCTTCATGGTTCACATATAGTTGCAAATATAATGAATTATATCAGAGCCTAAATAAAAGTCCTTTCCTTTCTTTTTTTTTTTTTTTTTTTTTTGGGCAAGGTTTATCTTCTGACCCAATTTAAGCACTATCAACTGAGAGATTATTTTATACAATGAAAAGAATAGAAAAACTCTAAACTTTTGAAAATAGATTTTGTTAGTACAAAGTAACTGTGAATAGTCTGTAATCGTTTTACTTGTGAATTGTCAGGGGGAAAAAGTTATTTCTTTTAAATTTCACTTTAGTGAGAGATTAAAGAGCAGTTTCAAAAAGTGCAGGTATTTCCCTCACATGTCAGATACTTAAAATTATCCCAAAGGAGAGAACAATGCTTGCTGAAAGTATACTTTGGAGACTAATGAATGCTGCCTCTGCCTCCTCTCCTATCTTCTAAACTGCTTTAATACAAGTTTCTTATTCTTTCAACTCTTTTTCTCCTAGTTCTGTCCCTTTGCTCTCTGCCACACTCTTCTCATAGGAAGAAGAAGAGTTTCTTGCCAGTTAATATTTCAGGACTATTTACAAGGTCTAATCCTGTATCCTTCTCATTTTATCTTCTTCTTCTATTCTTCATGTTTTGACCTACTTTTCCAGGTAATGTCACTTAATTTTCCCTGTGATTTTGATTTTGTTCTCTTCTTTAGGACTCTGTGGTTAGAATATATGATTCCTAACTCTGATTGGCTTCTTTTTTTAAAAAAGCACTTAATTCCATTCTTATTCATAAACAATTTACATATAATAATTATAAGAAAACATGTGAATTAATGAATTAAGCAAATGATGAGGGTGCTATGAAGTCACAAGAAGGCTGAGTGTGTCCTCTTTATAGTTATGTCAGTTTTGCAATTTGAACCAGATTCACTTTTTAAATGTCCTTTCTCCTGATCCTGACTCCTGACTCCGGATCCATTTGACTCCCTGACTCCCTAAAACCCTGATTCATCTGGGATTCTTTAACAGATATTTTCCCCACAGGACAAAATACCACGCCTTCTCCCCCCATTGTGGAGTCACTCTTACTCTTGGACCTTCATCTTTCTCCTAATGGCCATCCTATGTGCCTTTACGCTAGTGTGGAAACTTTATTTTTCATAGTCTACACTCAGCAGGGCCACCTTGGACTAGAGCAAATAGTTTCCTTACTAAAATTTTATTTAAAGTCATAAGGAATACCTACATTAACGTTACATTCTGCATCCTTACATTCTGTACCCCACAATTTTCTTCTAGTGGTTTGGCTTAAATCCCATCAGGCTACAGTAAATAAATTAATCAGGCAAGTCCTCAGTGTACAGTACAGATAATATTCTAGCCCTTCCAGCCTTTCCCCTCCCTTTCTCAAAACAGTTATGCAAATTCATACCATTGAGAATCTCTACCTTGCTCCTGTATCCTAGGTACCAATTTCTATTCTAGACAGGAATCATTGATTGCAAGGAATAGAAACCTGTTGAAGATCTCTTAAACAAAAAGAGAAATGTATTATAAAGGTTTGGATAAATAGAGTCAGATGGTCTTTTGGGGACTGTCACTGGAAACAAGGCTTCTGTCTGGAACCTGGCTTGTTCTTTCAGTATCCTTTGGGCAAAATGGTCTCCTTTAGGCTTTTATTTATAAGTGTAGTCTGTTTTGCTCTCCACAATTTTAACTTGGCTTTTGTTCTTTCACTTGGCTCCCCAGAGCTCACTGACTCCATACCTCAGCGTCTTTTTGATTTCATTCAAGAGATGGATAGGAATTCCTGATCTGTCTGTTGTCATTCACAGTGGGGCTGCATGAGAAAGTTTGTCACACTTTCACTTATTAAAAAAAATTCTTCACACACACACACACACATATATATGATATATATATGTGTGTACATATTTATCTATCTATATATCTATTATCTATCATCTATCTATCTATCTATCTATCTATCTATCATCTATCATCTATCTTTTGTCAGAGCCATCCCTAACAAACAATTAGATTAGGTTAAGCCACTTTCAGAAAAAAATAAACTAAAATGATGCATGTAGGTATTATATGAAAATAAATTGTTTTACAACTATCTCAAAAGTGGAACCATGAGGGGTGCCTGGGTGATGCAGTTGGTTAAACTACCAGCTCTTGGTTTTGGCTCAAGTCATGATCTCAGGGTTGTGATCTCAGGGTTGTGAGATCCAGTCCTGAGTCAGGCTCTGCCCTCAGCACAGAGTGGCTTAAGTTTCTCTCTCCCTCTTCCTGCCCCCTCACCCCACCCCTGCTCATGCATGTTCCCAAATAAATAAATAAATAAATAATTTTAAAAAAGTGGAACCTTGGTATAGTAAATAAATATACATGTTTAATACATAGCAAAAAAGTACTTTAACAATCAATTTCTCTTTTTATATCTAGAATGAATTCAAGTACTCAATTGAAGAAGAAATCTATTAATAAAAAATGACAGAGATCTAAGTGTAGGGTATCTGCCAACCAAAATAGTAATCAACCACTATCAACAAACTTATAGAAGGGAAAAAACAAGCTGTCGTTGCTGCTTTTTAAGGAGCTTGGGGGCTCATGGGTGGTTCAGTTAAGCATCTGCCTTCAGCTCAGGTCATGATCCCAGGTCCTGGGATCGAGCCATAGGTCGGGCTCCCTGCTTCTCTCTCTGCCCCTCATCCTGCTAATGCTCTTTCTCTCTAATAAGACCTTTAAAAAGAAAAAACAAAAATGCAAGTTTGAACTACAACTTGATTTGTGTAAAAGTCCTGAAAATGCTGTTTTCTGAGGTTGTGAACGTGGAGGCCTCGAGATGAGATTAATGCCTTCATAATACCAGGACCCCACTGGTTCTCTGTTTCCATGCGTGTGCACAGAGAAGCATTTATGTGAGAAGGCAGCGAGAAGACAGCCGTGTACAAGCCAGGCAGAGAGCTCTTATCAGGTCCTGATTTGGCTAGCATTTCGATTTGGACTTTCTAGACTTCAGGACTGTGAGAAATAAATTTCTGTCATTTAAGCCACACAGTTAATGGAATTTTGCTATGGCAGCCTGAGCTGATTAAGATAGTATCCATTTTACCTTTGGCAGCTCTCACCTTGCAGGGAATGTTCAAGTTAACAGCCTTTGTGTATTCAACTGAAATAATTTTCAGAACAACAATCTATCCCTTAATCCAAATAGATTTGAATAAAAACAGCATATAACAAGAAATAACTGATTTACTGTGGAGAGAAGAGCAAGGGAACTTTCTGGTACCTGGTAGGATAAGCTTGAATATAAAGTAAAGTCAGCCAGGAATTTATTCCTTAAAGTCTGGTCAATCTGGTTCTAAGGTCAAGATCTATACCTTGCAACCTTTGCTATGGCTTGTTACTTCAAAGGTTTCCAGGTAAGTCTTTCATATAAGATGTAGTGTTCACACTTGTACATGTTACACTAAGATAGGAATTGGCAAACATATTCCGTAAAGGACCATATAGACTCTTTCACAATCAATAAGCTGCACCCAGATGCAGCCATAGACAATATGCAAACGAATGGGCTTGGCCATGTTCCCATTATAAAAATCAGTCATAGTCCAAAGGAAGGGTTTACCTTGCTGGCTATAGTTTGCTGACCTGCTGGCTCTTTTTCCCTTCCCTCTCAAACCATCATGTATCAGTCTTAGGGTCTTAGAAAAGGGATGCATTCCTGGGTAAAAAATGAACTTTTTCATTGCCTTATCACAAAGAAATGTAGTATCTGATTAATCACCTCACCAAAGAGTTGCAGTCTATCCCATCTGGCAGTAGGACCTGCTTTTCCTGCAGATGTGCTTGCTTTTTTCTTTCCAAATCCCTCAGAATATAGGGTCTGTCCACTGGGATAATTTCCACTATACTATTCATAGTCTGAGTAGAGATAGTTTGTGATAGCCACATATTGAGTGCTTATATTTAATTACGTTTTTCCTCTATTATTTGGATTGAACTAATATTTTTCCTCCAAATTCAGGAATCAATTGACCAATGGATTTTTACTCTGTGGCCAACATTGTGAACATAAATGATACTGCTCCCATTTTCTACTGATGCCTCATTATCCAGAATCTTCAGTGAAAGAGGTGTTTCCTCATGAATGATTTCCCAATGACAAAAGCTCATTGTTTTAAACACCAAGATTTTAGACTATTAAAACCATTTTGAAAAATGGTTTGAAAAAATTACACACTTTCTTGTTATTTTGAGCAGTCTACTGACCAGAACTGTACCCTTTGAATGCCTTAGGATTATGAAATGAATCAATTTTAATACAGTGAACTGTAATTCAGTTATACTCTTAGGAGATGGTGAGCTATATAAGGTATTTTCTTTTATATTAAATAACTCAAGAGAGCTATGCTTTTGAGCATGGCATGAGTTCTGCCACTCAAATCATTTGTTCCCCAGCTCGGCTCCCCACGGCATCCTGCTTTGAGTATCTAGAAAGTTATTTTGTGTGAGAAATAAATAAGCCTTATGAATGTATATACATTAATGAATATTTTCCACTCAATATCTCTGTGAAAAACTCAAGGAAGCAGTTTTATCATATTATTATCTAAGTGTGATAAGAAGGTGAGTGAAAGACCTTTTCTTCCTTCAGAAAAAAATCTTTTGGCGGTCATCCATAACTCTTTGGTGGGAGTCTACAATGTCAGCATCCGCTATACTCTGAGTAGCTTTGAAGGTCTCTATACCAGTCTGCATGCTAATGCTGGGACCAGCACTAACTACCTTTCTGCATTTAGTGCAGTGTGTCTTGACTGAGTGGAAGAGCTTGAGTGCAACATAACACTTGCACAGTGTTTCTTCTTAAGCAAGAGGAACATAATGTGGCAATAGTAGTAACAACAAATGCTATCATGAAGTTTCTGGGATTTGGAGGCCTTGGCAGAAGAAATCATCACAGGGAACTGAAAACAAAGGAAGTGGGTAAACAGAATCATTGCCACTGCGTGGTTGTAAAAGTACTGTTCCCAGAGGTACATATGGGACAGATTTGGCTGAACCTTCTAGGAAAGTGTGCTAGAGGTCCCAGGTACTATATGTATGTATGTGTGTGTGTGTGTGTGTGTGTATACATATATATATATATATATATATATATATATATGACTTTATTTTTAGTTCCGAATTGGTGTTTCACTTGTGTTAAATGTTTTCTAGCACAACTTTCCAAATCTACAGAAAGGGATCAACAAATTTGCTGAATGTGTTTTTAATGAAGATTAAATGAGGATTCACAGATGATTCAGTACAGTACCTGCATAATCCTCAATGCATGTGTGATCCAAAGTATCTGCCTTCCATATTTGTTCCTTTCTTGGAGGTCTCTGTCCATTGTTACAAAGGGGACTAGAACTTCTTCCTGAGTGTATTTCTAGAACTGCCTTTGGATTGTTAATTCTCACCGTGGTGGGTTCTTTCTCACTGTGGAGTGTCCAGCCCCTCCAAAGGTTGCTCCACACTCAGTGCCCTAGACACAGGAAACGCATTCTCTCTCCTGAGGGCAAATCAAAGGCACACTTGAGTAGGCCACGTTTACCTTTTCCACCTTGTCCTTTTAATCATCTTCCCACCATTACCACTAAGGTTAGACAGATGGATAGGATTTTTTTTCCTGTCCAGTTGGAGTTATTAGAGTGGAATTACAATTATTAAAGAAAATTAAAAAAAAAACAAGATTAAGCCATGTTAAAGTAATTAAACAAAGATGCCATGAGATTTATGTGCTGTAATGCCATGGCAACCCATATAAAACAAGAAAAATCTTAACCTGTCAATGCCTCAAAATTATGAGGTAGCAACCTAAGAACCAATCACGAACAACCAAATAGACTTGAAGCTTTAGCCAATCTATAATTTCCTTGCTTTATTTCTACCTTTCATCTATAAAAGTCTCTCCCTAGCTGTTGGTGAAGAGCTCCTAAACACCTGTGGTTTGGTACTGCCTGGTTCAAATTGATTTTTCATCAAATAAACTAAAAAAATTTTTTTTAACATGCCTCAGTTTACCTTTTAACAACCATGACAATTATAAAAATATAAATGAGTGCATGTCAAAAATTATTTTTTAAGCTCACTCATGAAACCCAGTAAGATGTTATAATTATTTCAAAAGAAAATTTAAAGTGCCACACATATATATGTTAATCATGAATACTGAAATGGATTTACAATTAGATGGAAACTTTTTTTTTTTCTTAATGGAAGCGGTGGTGGGCCAGCAGAATAATCAATTGTCCTTCCTCAAGACAGAAGTTATTTGCATTTATATGGACAAGAGTCATTTGCATGGGTATCAGTAATCTAGTTATATCTACACTTTACAGAGCTGTAAATTGCTTTTTTTTCTTTTGCATTTTTATGTGACTGTACACATCTGATGTACTATACATCCATGTATAAGAGGTAGCTATCTTCTCTGAGAGGTGAAAGTCTTATTCTTTCATGAGTGCCCTCGAAGAATAGTGAGTTTTTATATACATTCTTGTATATATACGTGTGTATATATATAATTTTAAAAAAACAAAGCATCATCTCTGTCCATTGTTAACTTACTGGTAAGAATGGGGGCCACCAGGCATTAGTGGAGCACCAGAAAGTCCTGGAGGCACGCGAAAAGGATTATAGGGAGTGGGAAATAGTTCTGGAGCGGGAATATCACTCTGCAAGAGCAGGATATGGCCCTGGTGATCCCCAGACTCCTGGTGAAACAGCACCCAATAGGGCAGGTGGTGCTGCCCGTGGTGCTTGAGGAGGAGGAGGAGCAGGATATAGCCCAGCAGATGGGTATGGCGTATTAGGGGCAGGGGACTGCCCTCCCATTCCTGGTGCCCAAGGTCCAGAAGACATGGCTCACCACAAACCCAAAGGACAAGCTGCAGCTGGATCTGTGGTTATACCATTTGGTCTCAAAAGCACTGGAAGGGACAAATTCAGCGCAGGATATGGCCCTGTGAGACCAGAGACTGGCACACTTGGCGCTGGATAAGGACCAGCAGGTACACAGACAGAAATCTTAGAAACTGCGTATTTTCCGTCAATCTTATTTCCAGTTTTTAGTTAATAGTCTGGGGAAGAACAGCTTGACATCACGCTCAGCGTGGTTCTTACCCACTCGGTGGCCAGGGCAGTGGGAGCCGCCGCCGTCCTCAGCCGCGGGCCGCACGCTCCAGCCTCTGCAGGGAGCGCTGAACAGGCCGGGGGACACCTGCGCTTCTGCAACCGCGTCTGTGACCTCGGGCTGGAGCAGCACATTTGGGAACTAGAGCAGTCCATGCACCCTGAAATTCCTCCTTAGTCTCAGCCTTCTCAGCTACCTCCAGCTTCTCCTTTTCAATCTCCTCAGGACTTTTTCAGAAGTTGAGGTCAGGCGGAGCCTGCGTGGGCGCTGGCGGGAGAGAGCGTTGCGCAGGCGCAGAACCTCCCTGCGACAGCTGCCACCTGCTGGCTGAGCGAGCTCCCACCCTGGGCACGTGGGCTCCAGATAACGCGAGTCCCTCTTACACAAAGCAAGGAAATGCAGGTTAACGAAACACGCCTCTGTCTTGTGAAAGGTACAACAGGATCGTGTATCATCTGTTTACCCTGAAAGGGATAAAACCCACTCTGCCTTGGAAAACACTGGTAATCATTTTGCTATAATTAAAAGTCTTTCATAATTTATACTTAAACAACAAAGAAAAGAAATAAACTGTGCATGAAATATGATTTTTCCAGATTAGAAAGCAAAATTACCTAAGAACTCATAGTTCCTAATTTTTATGCTGACTTCTCTTTTTCCCCATTTCCTATTTCAATCTGTCAAAGATCTTCCTACCTTTTTCTTTCTTTTTTTTTTTTTTTAAATGGGGCTCCCCTGGGTGGCACGATCCTGGAGACCCGGGATCGAATCCCACGTCGGGCTCCCGGTGCATGGAGCCTGCTTCTCCCTCTGCCTGTGTCTCTGCCTCTCTCTCTCTCTCTCTCTCTCTCTCTCTCTGTGACTATCATAAATAATAAATAAAAAAAAATTTAAAGATGGGGATCCGTACCCATCCTTGATGGTGTGTAATATTTAACCAGTGAATTTACTAAAGGATCCAGTCCCCTCTTCGTTTATATATTTCTCCAGGAAGTCACTCAAACTGGATTAATTCCATAAGCCTTCAGTCAAATCGTTGATGCTGGTTGTAAACAACCCAAGGTCTGCAGAGCAGACCAGGGCCTGGGGCCCTCTGTGGTCCTAGTTAATCAAATCATTGTTGCTCTGTATCCACCTTCATCAACTTCAGCTTGTCAGTTTCTGTTCTCACATTTTCAAAGAGTAAAGATCAGAATTGTTGGACACATTCACACATATGTGCCAAGAATAAAGCTAATTAACATAGACAGTAGGCTAAATCTATATTGAGGAGAAAAAACAAATGTTTTGCAAACTGCTTCATAATTTTTCAAGACACTAGCCTTTTCATGGAGTCAGTCAGTTACCTTATCATGTGTCATGGTGTTTTGCACTTTCCCTAATTGCTGTGGGCACTCTTTTAAGCATTCTGAGAATTAGAAAGGAACTACATACTTCTTTAGGGCTGTATCCTTAGTTTCAAAACAAAGTTTGAAGCAATTGTTCTAGTAAGGACTCAATTAAGTTCTTAGCCCAGGGCCATTATTATATTCAGTGTCTCTCAGGGAAAAGGAGAAGAAAGGTTAATGCTTCTCTTCTCTTTTACTGATTTAGTCTGGGAGAATAAATAATACCACCTATTAGAGCTGTATGCAATACAGAAGTATGTTGATGCCAAGAGAAGTTCTAAGATAGGAGTTGGCAATGTCTTTCTCTAGAGTCAGATAGTAAATATTTTAGGCTCTGGAGTCATATGTTCTCTCTTGTAAATACTTAACCCAACCATTGTAGCATGAAAACAGTCATAGACCATATATAAATAAATAACCAATAAAATGTTATTTATAACAACAGGTGGTGGGCTAGATTTGGCCATGGGCAATAGTTTTCTAACTCTTGGGTAAGAGAGTTTTTTTGCTGTTGTTGATTAGTTTTGGCCAATGAAATAGTTGGGTTTAATGTTTGTAATGAAATACATTTCTCTATTTAGGCTATTCAGAGGAATTTTTCTTTCTGTTTCACGTAAGGCAGGTTGGTATGTCAATATTATTTGGAAAAATGAGAATTTTTAATCAGAGAAAGATACAAAAGAATTATGAAATAATATGACAGCATTGAATTAAACCTGTAAGTTGTTCACCACAGAGTAGTACAATATCAGCATATTTGCCTTTGATGGACTTTCTCTATACTGTATGGCTTTGCCTGTATTCAGTTTACTTCTCATGTATCACATTTTAATCTAGAGCTATTGATATTTTAGAAATAAAGCTTTCATTGACAAAGTGTAGTCTAACAGTTTTTGTGACTGTTGGGCAAATATTGAGACAGGTGTGTATGTGTGTGTGTGTCTGTTAATTTTTGGTATTCTCAAATTCCCTGTTTTGGGCCTCTCTGCTCCATCAATGCATGAGGCTGATTCTACTTACTTTCTCTTCTTGGTGCCTCAGAACCACTCATTGGGCCCTGAGCTTAAAGGAAAGTCTGAGCCTGAATTCTAGTATCAGATTAAAACTTTTTTTTTAACCTGACCCCAGAAGACTTTTAAAAGATTCCTTCAGACATCATAGCAAATGAGAAGATTAAAATGTAAGGAAAGGCATGAAATAAACAAGAGCATTTTCTTATTATCTTTTGGGGAATCTGTTAGAAAATTCAAAGAAACTTCAAGTGTATCTGAACCTGTATAATGCCTATCACAAAGAATTTCCCAAGTCTTGGTCACTCTTCAAATGTACTTTAGATACCACATAAGAAATGAAAATAAGTCCTCCACAAATAATTGTAAAGCTCCCACCATACTTGATCAAAATGTATGTGGGTTAATACCTGCACTTATGAATATCTGAGGCCAGAGTAATAGAAATTTGACCCAACGTTCAAGATTTTCTTCTACAAAGAAGTCTTCTCTCACAATTACAGTGCACGGGAATATTTTCTTACTTCGGAATTTAAACATGTTTATTGTTTTTGTTTTTCATTTTGCTACTTGTTTATATCCCATCATTTACAGGTGTCTCCCCCTCAAATTTTTATCACTAGTCCCAATTCCTTATTTAAACCTCAGACTTATATACTATCTCCCTAAAATTTCTACTCTAATGTCTAACATTGCTCCCCAATGTCTAAACCTAATAAATTCAAAATAGAATTCTTGGTTCTGCTTCCTCTATTTTCTCCCCACTCAATATTTTTCATCTCAAATAGCTGCCTTTCATCTACTTACAAAGGCCAAGATCTAGGAATCATTCTGATCTTTTCCCTTCACCACTTACCTTTAATCCGTTACACACCCTACAAATTCAAACCTGAGACTAGATCTCAAATCTGGCTGCTTCTCACAACTTCCACTTCTACCACCCTAATCTAAGTCACCATCACCCATCATGAGGACTTCCGCAATGCCTTCCTCACTGATCCCCTAGCTTCTACTCATGCCCCTTAACAGTACAGTCTCCATACAGATGCAAGAGTATTTTTTTAAATATGCACATCAGATCATATAAATCTCCTAACAAAAAGCTTCCAAAGACCTCCTATTTTATGTAGGATAGTATTGCGAGTCTTTAAGTGGTCTAGAAGGCAGTAAGCAATCTGGTCCTTGCTTACATCTTGGATGTTTCCTACCACTCTTCTCTTTGTTCATGAAACACAGACACACTAGTCATCATTTTGCTTTTTGATTATGCCACTCCTATTCTTCCAATCTTTATCTTTGTTCCTTCTCTGTCTAGAATGGCCTGTTGCAGGTATTTTTATTGTTGGTCCATCAACATCATTCATGTATTTGCTCCAGTGTTTTCTTTCTTATCTAAGAAACACACCTCATTGACTACTTTGCCTTTTAGCAGCTCTCTATTCCTTATTTTCTTCATAGCACTTAAAACTCTCCAAATTTACATCATTTCTTTGTTTACCTGTTTGTTGTTAGGCTTCTCTTTTAGAATGTAGGAGTTATGTGGCAAGGACTTGTATGACTTTTTACCAGTTCTCTCAGGTACAGAATGCTTAACATATAGAATGTACTCAATATATATATATTGAATAAATAAATGAATGTTTTATACTTAATCTCCTGTTCTACTTAGATATGTTTAATTTCATTAAAGTTTTCTTAAATTTACATTGAAAGAAATATTTCATTTTAATTTGAATTCCTTTATTGTGAAAATAAACATTGACTTACATATTTATTGATAATTTTTATTTATTCTTCTGGGAAAAATTTGTTCAAAATTATCTTATTTCCTCTCACAAAGGAAAGATCCTGGTAATCATAATAATATAACAGCAATAACAGTGGTTAATTTAAATAAAGTTGGTACAGCCACTTCCCTCACCACTTTATTAATGATAATAAATAAATTTCTTTTTTTAATGATTTAATTTCTTTATAACCTAAAAAAAAAAAGAAAGAAAGCTTATAAGAAAGCAAAATGTCCTCTGAAAGATCAACAGGTTTTTTTTTAGCAATTTGAAAATCTTGGTATTTATCTTGAACACATTATATTTTTACCAACTTCTGAGTCAAGGTTAACTTTACATGGCAATAATCTATTCTTATATGACAACATAATTATTCACATAAACTGGAGTAGCGTAACTAGAAATAAATATTACACTAAATATTAGAACAAACTGAGCTTTTCAAAATAAACATGGGAAAACACAACTTGAATATGGTATATTTGATTTAAACTTTTTAAATGGTTATCATTGTTAATTCTAATACTCTAAATAAATTTCTCAGATTCTTCACGCATTTTGCAATGGACACCTCACATTACTAAAGGTAATGGAATCACACTGCACAATATTTCTACCATCCAAACCTGCTCTGGAGACCTCATCCCTTTAGTACTAAGAACAATATAAATTGTCTTTAAAGAAACATTTATGCTTTGCATAAAACAGCACTATTATTTGCTCTATATTTTACCTTGATATTTTATTTTATTTTAGAAATTTACTTCTCTGTGTAAGGTCCTGCCTTAAACACACCACGTGTCTCCCTGATTTTCATCTCATTTCCTTGGTGTCCTTTGATTGCCTTGAGAATGTGGCTTGAGGGTGAAAAACAGGGTGGGGAGGTCAAATAAAAACAGACAGGAGTCCATGTCCCTTAACATAGATGCAATGTGGATTTCTGGTCTTTTTCATGATGATATAACATATCATTATCAATGTGCAGATCCAGCCAAAGATGATCTCATTCACTAAAGGGCCAAGGAAAGATGTGAGCAGAATTCAATCTTGAGAACACTGCAGAGCTCGGCCATTGCTTTAAACAAACTTACCCTCATCTGGAATGAAGTAGGATGGCAGATTGGAGTGCGTTTCCTTTTAACCAAACTGTGGCTCAGGGCCATTGGAATTTATCTCCACTAATCAAAAATTTAGAATTGATATTAAATGTTTTCTCATGGCATTATAAAAAATGAAATTCACATTAATGTTATTTTATTTGCAAGATTTGGATCTTCTTTTCTTCCTCCTTTCTTTTTTCACTTTATCTCTATTTTTATAACTAATTATATTAGCTATTTTTCTATGGAAGGCAAGACACTCATTCCAAAAAATAAATATATATTTTTATGTTCTAGGCAAATAGATAAATTTCTTATGCAATAAAATGATTTTTCTTTTGCCATTCAAAAATTTGTATTTTTTTAAACCAGGGGTTCACTTACATGTGAGGATTCTTCTTACTTTAAATGACTTAAAATCACTGTTGCTAATAGGTAAAATAAATAAACTATTGACTGGCAAAACTCTAAGAAGGACATTCTTAGACAAAGAGATGCTTGAAATTAGAGATCCCAATGCTGCTAGGAATCTTCCTTATCTCATCTAGTGCCTGAAGAATTTATTCTTTAACCTAACCAGACAACTCCAGACTTTACAGTCTCATCACCAACAACCCCCTTCTACCTGTTCCCATTAGAGAAATAATAGGAAAAACCACTTGTTTGAACCATGTTGGGCCACATGGCCATCTCTGCATCAATCACCGTGGCTTCAAGAGTCTGTGACTGGACACACTCATTTGCCCTTACCGATCCTCCAGATGGAGAGGAAGAAAAACAGATCCCCTGAGGCAGGCCTCGCTATCTGATATAGATTAAGCAATGATGTAAATCAGAAATGCTTACACTGAGGGTCTGTGCCCTAAAACAACTATACCAAATGCTGCCTTAACATATCAGAAATAACGCAAATGTAAGCATATTTCAAATAAATCTGTCAAAATGGTATAGTGGCAAAAGGAGACTCCTGGACTTTTACACACTAAAGAACTCTGTTGCTTTTGGCAAGTTACTGAAATGCTCTGATCTTCTATGTCTCTATTTGAAGTGAGCATAAATAACCACATTAGTGTTTTGTTGTAAAGACTGGAAACTAGAAAACACATCTGTATACTCCTCCAGGACCTGGGATACAGTCTGCACTGAGATAATGGTCACCATTGTTGTTTGTTGTTGCTGCAGAATTTTGCAGGGAAAGCATTTTTCCTGAGCTGTGTTTTAGCAACACGTAATCCATCTGAACATTGCTGAGGCTGTGAAAGTTATTTTTTCCACCATATAGCACACATACAAAAAATGTTCTACAACGTGCAAAACCCACATTTCTCCTGCTTCTTTTTTTAAAAAAATTTATTTATTTATTCATGAGAGAGACACAAAGAGAAAGAGAGGCAGAGACACAGGCAGAAGGAGAAGCAGGCTCCATGCAGGGAGGCCGATGTGGGACTGATCCCGAGACTCCAGGATCACTCCCCAGGCTGAAGGCGGTGCTAAACCGCTGAGCCACCCAGGGAGCCCCCATTTCTCCTGCTCCTTATGCCTTTATCTTCTTTGCTTCCCTTTTAAAGCCTTACTTTCTGTTTTCTTTTTCTTCCTATTCTCTCGTCACTGTTTTAAGTTTTTCCTTTTTCAATCTACCTTCCATCTCTGCTCAGTGCTAACTCCCTGCCCACACACAGACTTTGATGTGTGCGGCATCACACATACCAAACTTGTGGGCACAGTTGAAACTTGTGGGAACAGTTCAACAGAGAATTAAGCTTCCATTTCTATGACCAAGATCAAGAATACCAAAGGTTCAACCCTGGCAATCCATTTCTCTGTGATGTGAGAAGATAATGGTCGTTAATCATAGGGAAAACAGTTGTCTACTGAATTTGACTGCTTCCTTTGACAGTCAAACTGACAGGATGCTATAGATGGAGTTTAGAGCAAGTACTTTCAAAGAAAAAGCATAAGTGCCTTCTGTGAGGGGAACCTTTGTGGAAGGGGAGCAGATTCAAGATCAATTTCTACAGGTGTGTGTGTGTGTGTGTGTGTGTGTGTGTGTGTGTGTGGTGACAGATCAAATCCCATGTGTCTCTCATATTCAGATGGCATTAGCATATATCTAAAGCATCTTTCTTTTCAATAAGCAGTATGTGTTCTGGAAATGCCAACTCATATTAAAATATAATTAGCAAAGTAATCCTCTTCTCATAATAATAGCGTGTTTTAAATTCAATATACATACTTTGGCACTTGCACAATGTTTCCAGTCATTAGTGTATATAAGCCATTCTATATTCTGGTCATACACGTTGGTAGACAAGGTCAGTATAGATCATGAACTCAATAGAACTCAATACACTAGCATTCACTTGAGATATACTCATATCCGTAGGACTAAATATAGCTTTTCACTACTACTGAACTTCACTACAATTTCACCCCATTAACAAAAATGTGTCAGTCTCAGTTTCAAAATAAGCTCATCCCTGACTTACTCTTCAACATGATTTTGTACCATATTTTATGCTGTTCTTAGGTCTTTCCTTTGATATTCCTAAGTGTGTTATTATTTTCAATATGGAAACCCTCTTTACTAAAAGGCACTCATGGAATTCTCTTAGAGTAACGTAAGTACTTTTTTGAGGATGATGGTGTTAGAATAAAAATACCCCATGTTATGTAATTGAGAGTGTTTGACAGTGATTTATGCATTTGCAGCACCTTAAGACTTTGCCATTAACAGGTGTTATCCATGTCAAAACATAAAAAGGTAATTACTTTATAGAAAGAGATGTTACCCAAGTAATTCCTTAGAAGTGTATGCTACTTCCAGTATAACTGAAATTTCATGCCATTGCCAATGAGAGCATGTCTTACAGTCATCAGTGCATAATCTTAATCTTAATGAGGTCCTAATCACATTTGGCTGTCATAGGTTTTTAAATATATCTTAAGTCTATTACTTGGTTCCATTAATTAGTATGTATATTTTCAGGATCCTAAAATAGATATCATATTAAGCAGAAAATTTAGAGATGTGTTCTCAACATCCTGTTTGGTTTTTACACTGTTCATAGGATATAGAGGCTTAAGTATTAGTGGAACAGACTTCTATATTATAGGCATTTAGTAATTTTGCAAGAAGGTCCTATTAACATTTTATTTTTTTCTTTAATGGCTTTAATGAAAAGGAAAAAAATAATTGTCTTAAAGACCTAATATACTCATCTTGGATAGGGGCTCTTTAGGGGTAGAGAGACTATTATAGCCATTAATGAATTTTACCAATTCTCTGGGTAATGTGTCATAATTGAGAATCAGCTTTGCTAGGAACTGAATTATATCACTCTAAAATTCATATATTAAAGCTTTAACCCCTGATGTGATGATATTTGGAGATGAGGCCTTGGGAAGTAATTAGGTCATAAGGGTGAGCTTTCTCAGTCTCTCTTTCTCTGTCTCTGTTTCTCCACCATGACAGCACACAATACATAATCAGGAAGAGAGACCTCACCAGAAATAGAATCAGCCAACATCCTGATCTTGGATTACCAGTCTCCAGAGCTGAGAAATAAATGTCTGTTGTTTAAGCCACTCTGTCTATGGTATTTTTTCTACAGCAACCCAAGTAACTAATACAAGCTTTATAATCTGTATGGATAGTAATATGCTAATTCCATTAGAAGAGCTATTAGCTATTTGGTAGGCAGTGATAAAGAGAATTGTTTCTATTTGATTTTGCAGGGAAGATGCTCTGGAAAATAAAACCAGCTCACCTTGAATGGTTCATAGTTTAAAAGTCTGACTCAGAGTCTTTATGCTCCAATGACATATTTCACTTTTAAATTTGGCTAGCATAAAGCATATGAGTGACAAATATGTGGTAGAGACATGTCACTATAGGTCATGTCTCAATGGTATTTTTCAAGAGCTAGTAAATGTAATAGAGCTTTGTACATTTTCTGAAGCATTCAAGTGAGTATAATAACTTTTCTACTGTTCCATATGAGTCATATAATATGTTGCAAATATTAAAATCAGCTTATCTTTATTTAAAACAAAAGTCAGTGTTTCTGTGATGTGCTTTCAAATGGCTGTCAAATATTAACTTTGTACTGTATTTTTCAACATTTATAAATAGGACTCTAAATAAATCATGGCTCTCAAATAGTGCTACATTAACATCTTCTATCAAGATTTTATATAACTATTTGGCTAATGAATAAACAAAAACTTATTGTAATAGTTTTGAAGAGATATTACTTGATGATAGTGATAATTCTTCCTACAAAAATATTTTTGGTTAAAACTACATAATATATAAGGTTCCAGAATGTACAATATAAAAATAACAACAGTTTCAGCATCATGGATATCTATTTTTCTATATTGGGCAATTTTAATTTTTTTCAAAATTGTATTTTTTACATCAATACTATGAGGCAATGTATCTGAGTAGGACAAACAACAACAACAGCAAGTGAAAACAGCTCCCTGAATAGTGCAAATTTGTATTCTTTTTAGAATCAGGAAGACTTAATCTTCCTGATTTATAGGTTTATGGATTTAGAGACTGAAATAGAAAAGTTTTATAAATGTAGTTTAAGTCTATTAGAGAGGATGAACTCAGAAATATATTTAATGAAATAAAATTAATTAAAGCACTTCATAAACTGTAAAATGCTGAATAACTGTCTCCCTCCCCAATAATAAGCTCAAATCTTCTCCCTCCTAGTTCAGGGATTTTTCTATTAGAACAAACAAAATAAGGCAGAGCATCCTGTAAAACATTTTTTCCCTGTGCTGGGAACTTAAATAGGAAGAGAAGTACCTAGGTTGATTTCTTTCTAGCCCAGGATACTTAGTTGTTTTAGCAATAATTTAAGAATCCTAATGGAATTCCATCATAAGGAATGCTCTATAAAGCATTCCTAAACAACAAAATTCAGAATGCACACAAGTTTAGACGATTAAAGTAAAAATTTTGTGCCTCATTTCAAGGATTTAGTTGGAAATAAAGTTCACTTTTCAAGTGATTAAAGTTAGAATGATATTGTAGTAACGGTAGCCCTAAGAGCAGTTGCCAATTACATAAACTTATTTTAAAGATACAGATGTCTCCTGCTCATGGGTCTTATTTGACCCGAACAAAGGTGGTCCATGATACAGTGTTAATTCCTCTGAGAATAATCGATAGTTTTAATACATTTCAAACCATTAAAAATGTGCAAGTGCCTCTTTGGGAGAAGTAACTTAGCATAAACATTTTTTATTGCTGATTGCTACTTGTGTCCTTGTGCTTGGAGTATTAAACAAAATGTTCCCTTACTGAGGAGAAATTAAATGGAGAATAAAGATAAAAGGCTTAAATATAAGCAGTATTCAATATAAACATAAGTTATTTAAGTTGATTTACTGCAACTTGAAGACTGTTTTTTAATAAAACTTATGCTGTGAATATTAAGAGAATAAAGCCAGTTCACAAGCACACACACATACACACAACTTACAGAAAGTTTTCCCTTCATAAAACTGAAGAATCAAACATATACAACAGAGAAAAAGAAAAGATTTATTTGCACCCTGAATCCTGGTGTTGAGGAATATTGGCTTATTTAGAAAAGGCAGTTTGACAGATTTGTGAGGGATGAGGGGAAAGTTTTCAATTCCTTGCAGGGCTTAAAATATGTTCTAAAGCTTTTTTTTCTTGAGTCAGATTGTTAGTAATATTAATATTATGTTTTATCAGCCATGCTGCGTTTGTTCTCAGATGAAACCTGCAGTGATTGGAAGACTGACAATGAGAATTCATGAAGAGATTGATGGCTAAGAAGAAAAGAGACTTTTCATGAGACAAGAGGGGAAGCGTAGGAAAAGCAAGAGGAAGACCAAAAGGAATATATAGGAAGCAAACATTTACTGTTATGCACAACATCTGTTAAACAGAAACAAAGAGAAGGAAGCTATGCCTGAGCATCAATTTCTGAGAGAAATTAGGAGAATCTGGTCATGAACTCTCATAACCAACCAGCAGGTGGGGCCAAAGGCCAAGAAGAACTGGTAATTGTCAGGGTGCATCCAAGACCTTTTAGGGTGAAAAAGCATTGAAGAGAGGCGTGGAAGTCAGTAATCAGCATAGTATGGAATATTCATTACCCTAAGAGGTTGTGTTTTCCCTGCTCACAGAACATGAAGTTGGTGGGCCAGTCCTTACTATCTTTTTTTTCACCTAATTTTTCATTTAATTTGTTATCTGTGGTCCTTTTTTAAAACATTAGGTTCACGAAAATGGACATTGCTATTAGTCTTATTATGAAGGATTAAAAATTGTAAAAGATACATAATACTTTATGTTGTCATTAAGATTTCAAGACCTTGAAGTGGATAAAAACATAATGGCATCACTGTCTTTCATATTTAAAATGCTTTTGGCATTGACAGCCCATATCTCAGAAAAATGGCCAGTCACCACACATTCTCATTGCAAAAAATTTCAGGTACATCCTGTTGTCATTGAAAACAAACTGTGGAAACTAGCTGTTCAAAAGTATAACTAATGTATTTTTAAACCATGTTTTAAAATATTTTGAGATGTACTAAAATAGCTCTTGATTAGATGAAAATAACTTTGTACTTCATCAATAAAAATAATTGTGCTTTTTCATATTTATAAGTAGTATGGGAAGTTAATGTCAACTCTTTTTTAGATTATTACTCAATGTTGCCATTTTTGACATTAAGCACCATGATCCACCCCAAAATAATTTTCTTTAGAGGTGATCTATTCAAATATGTATTAACATTACCATATAAATGATGATAGTTAAATTTATTATTAGTAAATGGAATCCTACTGTTGCACACACTTAACACTTCTCTTGCAATCTGATCTATTTTAAATGTATTCTTTAACATAATTATATAAAGACAAATTTAATCTTAATATGTCAGAAAGTATTATCATCTTGCAAGCAGTACTCCAAGGTTAATAATGTCTGGGAATATAAAGTGTTTTTGACTGTAAGATTAGTCTTCTTATTTGAAAAAGGCTTTAAATTTCATTTCAAAGGAGATTTCACGCCCCATGAAATTTAAACTATGACATTTAGAAAACATTCACTTTATTATAATGCACTGAAAAATTATAGTGCAAATGCTTCCTGTTCCTATCCATCAAAACTGTTGTTAGAAATGTAAAGGGAGTATTTTCTTAGGTAAAAATTATGTGATATGCTGAGAAAAAAAAGTGCCTCCTACTGTTCATCCTGAAGTCAGGTAATTACTGCTTCAATTATGTTACAGAATGTTTTAAAATTAGGTCTTGCAGTTGTTTTCAACAGAATTTATGTTTAGATAACCTTTTGTTCATTGAGTTTTCCATTTATCCAAAAGTTTATGAGGTGCTCCATACTTTTTAAAAAATAAGTTTTGAGGAAATCCTTTTATGTACTCTTAATAATACTTCTATGTCACAAACTAATACTGAGATTATAAGATGCAAAAATGTGGCACTTTTAAATACTAATGTGAAGATTTCATTTGTCCTCACACAGTAATTTCAGATGTCCTTGCTAGAGCTCAACTTTGATTTAAGTGACTTCTTCTCAATGTTTTTCTTCTTTTCAAAACAAGATCTTTTTGAATGATATCAAAAAAGTCTACTAAACACATACTAGATTTCCTACAAAATTTTGGATCATACTTTTATTTCTTGTTTTACTTGATAATACATTTATTATTGAGATTTAGAACATATTCACCATGACCTAAAATTACACATTATTTTATTTTTTAAAGATTTTATTTATTTATTCATGAGAGACACACAGAGAGAGGCAGAGACATAGGCAGAGGGAGAAGCAGGCTCCCTATGGGGAGCCCGATGCAGGATTTGTCCCAGGACCCCAGGATCACACCCTGAGCCAAAAGCAAACACTCAACCACTGAGCCACTCAGGCATCCCTAAAATTACACTTTATTATACATTTTGATTTTTTTAAAAATTGAAACTGATCTAATCACTCAATATTTCTCCTTGAAGTTCCTAAATGATAAAAGCCACATGTTGAGTAGTAATGGCAGAGAGTAGACTCTCAATAAACATCAGGTCAAATGGTTAGATGGATGATGTTAATAAAAGGTAAGAATGATGTGAATTATTCCTATTTTAGTGTCCAATGCTGACGAAATCATGTTCTCACAAAGATGTTTTCCTGTATATCATATCTAAAATGCCATTCTCTTAAATTAGAACAGCTCATTTATAGAACAAAGAGAAGCAAATGATGGAAAAGAGGAGGTATATACATTCTTTCTTGTCTAAAATGAGAAATAACTCAGGAGAAAGCTAAGCTCATTTTTATTACTGTTGAAGCCAATTGGCCCATGGTCAGAAATGTTTGCTAATCTTTGATACTCCAGATTTATCTATCCAAGGTTTTCAGGAAGAGTCAAACAACCAGCACCTATGAGCCTCCAAAAATGTTGCCTTTGTGCTCAGCAAGTCAGGTGTGGAAACAAGTCTCCATGAACTAATCACAGTTAGATGGTTCTTACAAGTTGTGCAGCACAAATTCACATCAGCTGGGTAAAGTTCAAAATCCCTTAAGTGGGGGGGCCATGAAGTTATTTTGAAAAAGACCCAGACTTGTAGTTTCCGTAAATTTTTGGCAAAAACAAATAGATATTATATTTGAAAAATATCTTTTTGTTCCAGGTATCAAAGATTCCTCACAAATCATTTTTTGAAGCATATTCAGTAGCACCAGTGAAAAATAAACCTATACATAGAAAGAGGTACACAGAGAGAACTGGCAAAAAAAATCTGAAAACTGAAATACATTCTCAAACACCTAATATATGGGAACTATATCAACCACAGGTTAGGAAACTATTCTTTTTAGGTTCAAAGAAGTAAAAGACAACTTGTATGTAGTTGAAGACAACATACAAGTACTAAAAACTGACCAAGGAGATTTGTAAAAGCATGAAATATAACTTCTAGAAATAAAAATTACAATAACAAATATTGAAGACTCAATAAATGGTCTTAACAACTGATAACATACAGCTGAAAGACAATTAGGTGGAAGAAAGATCAGAGAGATAACTCAGAGCATACTTTTCAGAGAGAAAAGTTAACTGGTATGGGAGGTTTTCTTGGATCATGAATGAGTAAGTTTTACAAAGATGTGAAGAATAATAAAGGTGGATTGATTAATCTATTTCACCTATGGTTTCTCTCTAATAGTTTGAAAGTTATGTATGTCATTCCTTTTATCAGTTTACTTATAAGTTATAACATGCATCTTTAATTTTTCTATTATTAATCAACAAAATTGTCTCTTTCTGGATAATACGGGGATGTGACACTTATTCAGTCCAGTGTATGTGTTGGTGTTATCGTGTGTTTTAATTCTTAGTATTTCAACCTACTATGGCATCATTATTATTGACCTTCCATCCAAAAGAAGAAAGGATAGGATTGATAAAGAAACACTTAGGAGGCAGGGCAATTAGCTTCAAATAAGCTAGATGACTTAAATATATCAGTAATTATACTAAATGTAAATTGTCTAACTGACCCAATTTAGACACAAAGATTGTTAAGTAAAATCATTTGAATGAAAAACATTGTGGAAGGCACGTCTACTCTATAAGGCTATGTAAAAAAGTAAAAGTGAAAGGGTGGGAAAAGGTAACCACGCAAATAAAATCTAAAATAAAGCTAAAAAATCTAGGATCCCTCGGTGGCTCAGTGGTTGAACGCCTGCCTTTGGCTCAGGGCATGATCCTGGGGTCTGGGGATCCTACATCGGGCTTCCTGTATGAAGCCTGCTTCTCCCTCTGCTTATGTCTCTGCCTCTCTCTCTGTGTGTCTCTCATGAATAAATAAATAAAATAAAAAGCTAGAAAATCTATTTGAATGTCAGACAAAATAAAATCCAAGATCCAGAGAATTACCAGAGATAAAAATGGTCACATTATAGTCCTAACAGTTTGAATTTGTTAGGACAATAGGGGGGTTGTGTATACACAAAGGTATGTATCTTTTTATTGTAAAAAAACAGTTAAAATTTTTCCTTTCTGTTAATTATTTAAGATTTTTATAAAGCCAGTGAGGCTCTTTAAGGAAGTTATTTCTTCCAAAGAACAAAGACAAAGCCAGGTAATGACATTTAAACTCCAATGATACATTTATTGGAATGGTGCTTTTTCTACCACACTAAATTAAATAAATTTGTCAAAAGTAAATATATATATATATATATATATATATATACACACACACATATACACATTATATATATCATATACTTACATATATAAGTATATATATATACTTATATATATACATATATATGTGTGTATATATATGTATATATATACACATATATATATGGTCCAGAATTATACAAAGAAAATGCAAAAAGAAAGAGAACACTGAGAAATCCACATAGCAGTAGAAATGTGGAGAAAGGGGAACCCTCCTGCACTGTTGGTGGGAATGCGAACTGGTACAGCCACTCCGGAAAACTGTGTGGGGGTTCCTCAAAGAGTTAAAAATAGATCTGCCCTATGACCCAGCAATTGCACTACTGGGGATTTACCCCAAAGATACAGATGCAATGAAACGCGGGGACACCTGCACCCCGATGTTTATAGCTGCAATGTCCTCAATAGCCAAACTGTGGAAGGAGCCTCGGTGTCCATCGAAAGATGAATGGATAAAGAAGATGTGGTCTCTGTATACAATGGAATATTACTCAGCCATTAGAAATGACAAATACCCACCATTTGCTTCGACATGGATGGAACTGGAGGGTATTACGCTGAGTGAAGTAAGTCAATCAGAGAAGGACAAACATTATATGGTCTCATTCATTTGGGGAATATAAAAGATAGTGAAAGCGAATAAAGAGGAAAGGAGAAAAAAATTAGTGGGAAATATCAGAAAGGGAGACAGAACATGAAAGACTCCTAACTCTGGGAAACGAACTAGGGGTGGTGCAAGGGGAGGTGGGCAGGGGTTGGGGGTGACTGGGCTATGGGCACTGAGGTGGGCACTTGACGGGATGAGCACTGGGTGTTATTCTATATGTTAGCAAATTGAACACCAATAAAAAATAAATTTATATTAAAAAAAGGACCTAAAAAAAGGAATATAACAAATATCTTCAGAAATTGATTAAAAGTAAACAAAATCAGTTAAGAATATAGATTTATAGGATGCAATGAACAAATCACAAATTAGATCATTAATGAATACAAATAGAACAGCAACACATAAGTACAGGATACACCTTTTCAGACACACATAGGACATTTACCAAAGTTGACCACATAGAACTTGATCATAAGGCAAGTTTTCACATGTTTTGAAGGATTGCTTTCATGATCCATATATGATTCACCTAGAATTCAACTAGCAGTCAATAATGAAATGAAGTAGAATATTTCCATATCTTTGTAAATTAAGAGATTAACTAAAAAATACTGTGTTAGGAAATAAATTACTACAGGTATAGAAAATTAAAAAATAAGGGAATTTATAAGGAAAATACTACTCTATCTTTAACTATTAGAAAGCAGCTAAGATGTTATTAGAAAAGAAGCTGAAAATTAATGAGATGCACATCAATTTCATAAGTTATAAGAAGAAATCCAAAACAAGTCCAAATAAAAGAGGAACCTAATGATGTAGATAAAACCAGAAGTTAATGTTATAACAATAAATATTAGGAAGTTTGAATAAAGCCAAATGGTTGTTCTTTGAAAAATTAATTTTTTTTAAAAAAAAGCAAATTTGGGCAATGATACTCACCAATCAAATATAATGCACAAATGATACTAGAATGAAAAAGGAGGCCTAATTCTAGATGTTACAGAGATTTTAAAAGGTAATGTGAAGAATTAATGAACAGCCGTTATATCAACACATGGGAACACTTAGATAAAACAGGCAAGGTCTTAGAAAAGATACAACTTAGCAAATCAAAGAAAGAGGGAGCCTAAACTTGTTAGCCAAAACTCTTCCCACAAAGAAAATTCTGGATGCTCACGACTTTCATATGTTATTATTATGGAAAAAGATAATAATGGCAAAACAGAATAAATATGATAAACAGCAAATTAAGACACTTAAAAACAGTTCCCATGCTTACAGATGGTATAATCAGATTGCTGTGAAGTTCCAGGGCCGTGGGCTGTAAAGAAGCAGATGCTTGCTGTCGTATTCATGACCATCTCACCGAGGCATGAACATCTCCATTCTCTGCATCTTAATCCTCAATAGTTCTTCTTTGTCACAGCATTAAAGAACTAAATGTCAGGCCATATGCATATTGGCACGTTTGCCTCTCTTTGAACCTTTCTGAGATATAAAGGATGAAAAAAATACTGATGTGTCATACTTAGTATTCAAGCCTTGCCCTGTGTGGACATTTGGACTACAAAAGGAATAAAATCAGCAGATTAGAGGAAACGTTGGGTTTTTCTAATCTTTGAATTTTCAAACCACACAAATGATCACGGTGAATCAATTTTATTTTTAGTGTGTCTGCTTCAACAAGTTTGATCTTATGAAGAAAAGGTAACAGGGGTTCTTTGGAATTTATAAGTAAGTATAAATTGGACACCTTTCTATAGATCTTAACTTTTTAAATTTTTTTTATTAAATTCCAGAGTTAACATATAGTGTAATGTTAGTTTCAGATGTACAATTTATTCAACACTTCTGTACAGCATCCAGTGCTCATCATGACAGGTGCATTCCTTCATCCCCACCAACTATTTAACCCCATCCTCTTGCCCCCTCCCCTCTGATAACCATCAGTTTGTTCTCTATAGTTAAGAGACTGTTTCTTGGTTTGCCTCTCTGTCTTTCTCTTCCCCGCCCCTTTGCTCATTTTTTTTTTCTTAAATTCTATGGAATTAAATTCAATTTCTATTTTATCTACCTTGAACTTAAATGTAATCTAACCATTTTATTGCACTTGAACTATTTAAGCATATTATTACGTGATCCTATTTCACAATGAAATGTAACAATAATAAAAAATTGTAGTCCTCAAATCTAGTATGTATCAAGAATCAGCTGTAGGGCTTGTTAACACACAAATTGCTGGTTGGTCCCACCCTGACTGGAGTGGGGCCTAAAAATTTGCTTTTATAACAGGTTCCCAGCTGACACTGTTGCTACTAGACAGGGATCATATTCAGAGAACCACTGTTACAGAAACAGAGCTCTAAAGCACTATGCTGCATTTTTTCCTTGTAGTAACTTATTTAATGCAGTCAACAGCTCGTAGATATATATTAGCATTATTTCAATTTCTAGATAGGAAAATCGAGAATGAAGAAGAGTAAATACATTACTCAACTTCAAACTATAGAAGGATCAGAGTTTGAACCCATGTCTATCTGCCTCCTTCCAATTTCTTTTGGAATGTGTGTGTGTGTTTAAAATAGTTTAATGTAGATTTTAAATTCTAATTAAAATTCAGCATTTTTGTTGAATTCATGATTGTGGAACTCTATCCAATGGTTTCTTAGAACATGGTTTACAAAACATCGTAGAATCCCATATTTTAACCACCATTTCTAACATAAGTTAAAAATAGCCATGATCAATTTATGCCTTCCTAGCAATCAAAGAAAAATCAATCAAGAACTTTTGTTTTTATTTCTATTAATTTTGGATTTGATATCTATAGCCATAGCATATACCTTTATTAACCTAAATGTTTTTAATTAAAAATTAATAATTGATTAATGATGGTGGAAAAAAATTTCTCTTCAAATGATAATAAAATATTCTCTAATGACAATTCCAAACAACTTACTAAACTAAAAGAATTACCAAATTAATTTAAAAATTCACTGTTGGAGAGAGGAAATCGCACAATTATTAAGTTTGAGGAGCCTATAAACCTAAATTCTTGCATATTTCTTTCTCACAGAATATTTGAACCCTAGTTCTTATTTTTTGGATATCCCAAAGGGTCTAATTCACAAGGATCAAAGGCTTCTACATTGACCATTGCTGTTGCCTATTCTTCAATTTTTTAAAGTGCAGTATTACTTTTAGATCAAAGCCTTTTTTGAGGGTCTTCTTCTTAAGAAGCAAGCAATTTTAAAATTCCAAGGTATGTCCTATCTGGACAAGTGTAGCTCCAGTAGAGACCAGGAAAAGAAGGAAAAGATGCATCTTTGAGTTTATCAAAATTGCAGCATTTATCTTGGCATTTGAAGATGTCAAAAAATAACTTGGGCATGAATAGTACATAGTTTGCTTAAATGTATTAATTTATATTCTGAGGAACTTCTTTTGTAAACTTTGCCAAAATATTGCTGTCTTACCTTTGCTGTTTGAGCATAGAATATCATAGGTATTAAGCCCTGGTTTACCTTTGGGCTAGAGCAATGTGATTGCCTGGCTTCTTCCATTTTCTTTTTTCTTTAAAGCGTCTTTAAAATTGAGATTATTGGGCAGCCCGGGTGGCTCAGCTGTTTAACGTCACCTTCAGTCCAGGGCCTGATCCTGGAGACCTGGGATCGAGTCCCACATCGGGCTCCCTGCATGGAGCCTGCTTCTCCCTCTGCCTGTGTCTCTGCCTCTCTCTCTCTCTCTCTCTCTCTCTCTCTCTCTCTGTGTGTGTGTGTGTTTCTCATGAATAAATAAATAAAATATTTAAAAAAATAAAAAAAATAAAATTGAGAATATTTCGGGGAGAAGCAAAAATTACACTGCGCTATTAATGATTGAGTGCTATTTAAAATATTTATCCAAATGTTTTTCTTTCTGATGTGTAATTTTAAAAGGCTTTTGGTTTTCTTCACTGATTTGATAGACCTATGGGCTCACTTTAAAATCATGTAATTATTTTTTTAATTTGGGAATATTATAATTCACGCCACCAGTTCTTAATTCTAGGTGAATCCACTTTATTTGTTGAGGATGATAAGTAGATTGGGGACTCCTTGGTGAAATACTTTTTAGAGTTCTATGGAAAAACACAGATTTTTCCCTTTCCTTACATCAACTGACCAGAAGACTAAAACAAGCAACCTAATGGTTTTACCATGCCATTTCTGGCACATCATTAATAGGGTCCTGAGGCTTATTTTCATAGCAGAAAGAAAATACTTTATTCTTGCCTGCATTGTCTATGAAATCAGAGCAAGAATATATATTCCTTGGCTTTGAGAAGTTCTGGTCTAACTTTTCCTTGATTTTTTTTCCCTGGTGAATTTTTTCCCAATCTATTAGAAAACCTTCCCAATATCTCTAATACAATAAATGCTTTCAATGTTAATAACAATGAATGGATAAATTGTCCCATGGTTACCTTGCTTTTAGTGACCAGATTGTCACTGGAATTTTTTCCCTCAATTTTGAGCTTATGTCTCATTTTAAAGACCTTTTTTTACTGCATCTCTAATAATAAAGCTGGTGTTCATTTTCTGCAATGTAAAAACAATTTCCTTACTTTTATCTCATTATTGAAATTTCTAAATATTAATTTATAATTAATTATAAATTAATTTATAATATTAATTTTTTCTATTGGTATATTCTCTATTCTATTTCTATTTTCTAATTTTAATCTATATTTTCTATTATTCTCTTTCAGTTTTTATGTGGTCAAGCTATAAGCATTTACACTCTTTTTTAAGATTCTATTTTATTTTTTAAAGATTTATTTATTTATTCATGAGAGACAGACATAGAGAGAGGCAGAGACATAGGCAGAGGGAGAAGCAGGCATCTCCGATGTAGGACTCGATCCATGATCCCAGGATCATGCCCTGAGCCAAAGGCAGACGTTCAACTGCTGAGCCACCCAGATGTCCTAAGATTTTATTTATTTATGAAAGAGAGAGCATGAGCAGGGGTAGAGAGAGAGGGAGAAGGATACTCCCTGCTCAGTGGTCATCCCCAATGTGGAACTTGATCCTACGACCCAGAGATCATGACCTGAGCTGAAGGCAGCTGCTTAACCAACTGAGCCACCCGGTGCCCCAGCATTTACTCTTTTCAATTTTACTTCATAAATCAGCCCTTCTAGTTCTATTGGCCTTTTTATTAGTAATTCTTGATTTATCATATAAAATGCTAATTATAAAATTATATAACCTCAAGGCATTTCTTTTATTTTTCTTCTTTTTTAAGGTAGGTCCATGTCCAGCATGGAGTCCAACATGGAACTTGAACCCCCAGCTGTGAGATCAAGACCTGAGCAGAGATCAAGTGTGGGACATTCAACTGACTGAGCCACCCAGATGCCCCAAACTCAATGCATTTCTGAAGCACAGTATATATGTGATAAGACTAGGTATATTTCTGTGCATTTTATTTAAAAAGGAGCTCTCATGGGATTCTTCTACTTTTCAAGCATCAACCTGGTGCCAACAAATGTGCATGGATTACAAAATTCTCTTGAACCTCTGAGAATTATGTGGTTATTTGGTTAAATGTCTATCCTCTTACAAAACTAGAAACAACATGAGGAAGGAACTACGTCTGTTTTCCTGTCTTCACAGTAATGCATACATTAAAATGGAAATTAATGATTGAATTTTTATTTGAAAACTCTACAGTGTTATGACTTAAAGCAAAAATATCATCAATATTTCTATAATTGTTATTCTAGAATTATTTTAGCAGTTAGCTAACAGAAGTGGTGAGTCAGAGTAATTGAATTATCTGCCCTGGCCCTGATGTCACAATACTGTTTTATCTATAAGGAAAAAAAAGTCAGTCTTTAGGCTAGAATAATTTAGATATTGACTAGAATGTGTTAATATTTTTGAAATTTTGTCAGATTGTACTAGTCAGCTGCCCTTACGGAATGCTAGAGACTAGAGAGCTTAAACAAACAGAAGTTTCTCACAGTTCTGGAAACTACAAATTTTAAATCGAGGTGGTGGCTAATTTGGTTTGGTTTCTGGCAAGAGCTCTTTTCGGGACTTGCAGACAGTGGCTTTCTTGCTGTATTCTCATGTGGCCTTTTCTCTGGGTGTGTGCAGAAAGGGAGAGACATTAAGGATGACCCTTTCTTCTAAGGACATGAACCCTAGTGGATTAGGATCCTACCTTTATGGCCTCACCTAACCTTAATATGCTCCTTAAAGTCCCTATTCGAAATATAGTCACCTTGGAGGTTAGGACTTCAATATTTGAAATTTAGAGAGATACAATTCAGGCCATAGTAAGATTTAGTTTCCACCTTAAGTAGTACTCATGCTTTACAGTACTTCCTTGATTGATGCTGAAACATATATGCTTGGAATAGAAATGGGGAAAGGGTGCAGTGGTCATGCGGCAATGGATGATGAAGGCATTGCTTAGTTTAGACTTTCAAAATCACCATGTTCTAAAGTGGTTTTTGACACCAACAGCCAGTTCCCTGATTCTCTAGATACCCATCACTATCCAGGCATTCAACCCAATTCTGACAACAACAATCCAGAGTTAGCACAAACCCTACAGTTTAAAGGATCTGTTTCACAAGACTGCCTCCACTTCAGTTGCCAGTCACGAGTCCTGGGCCACCTTTGACAACTGGATAAACCTCAGGGGTTCCTTCAACCACCTCCTCAGTCTTCACGAATTGGTAGAGAGGTTCACAAAACTCAGCAACAAAGTTTACTTACATGTACTCATTCATTATAAAGGATACAAAGCAAGAACAACTAAATTAACGAGGTGTGAGGTCCAAGACATGGGAGAGTAGGTGTGTGGAGCTTCACTCCTCTGAGCGAACCATTCTCCCTCTTAGCACCTTGATGTGTTTACCAGCCTAGAAGCTCTCTGAAGAATCTCATTATTCAGTTTTTAAAAAAGATTTTATTTATGTATTCATGAGAGACACACAGAGAGAGGCAGAGACATAGGCAGAGGAAATTTCCCCATTCCAAGGCCCAAGAGGGACCCTACCTAAGTCACCCCATTATAATATTTGGTGTGATCCAGGGGGCACTGGTTATGAGTTAAAAAGACATTCCTTTTGCTCAGGAAAGTTCAAAGGTTTTTGGAGGTCTGTATTAGGAACTGAGGACAAAGACCAAATATATTTTTGTATTATACCACATCATGTTTAAAGTGGATAGCAGAAAGAGATGTGAAAGTCAGATTTTCATTTATAAGGATTAGACTCAGGAGAAAAAGACTCCTTGAATTCCAAAGTCTATTCTATAAATACCAAGATCCAGAATCTAGAGGACTCAAGAGTTTTAGGATGTATGCAGAAATCAATGTAAACGTAGTTTTTCAGCATGGGATGAGGTAATGTTTAACCAGTTGGCTCCAAGGTGAAGAAATGGAGAAGAAAAATAAATTAAAAATGGATGTGTGAAAATGTTTTTCAGAGGGCTCTGGCCTTGGACTCTCTTAAAATTGAATCTCTGGAGAGTTGGGCACTGTCAGTTCTCTTCATAATTTTGAAGACCCATAAGCAGAAAAGAATTGTATTCCAATTTCTATCTACACCCCTGGCAGTAATTATTCTTACAAAATTTTCTAAGCTATGGTAGAGATTTGGAACATTTTTTCTTACCAATTCTATATGACATTTCATGATTGCAATTAAAATTAATTATGTACTTTTTCAATTTCTCAATAGATTAGTGTTTCTTTATTAAATATATTAGAGAGGCCTGGAATATGCTGCATCTTCTGGACTTTTGCAGTTTTCTCATGCCCCCAGAAACACTATAAATTTGTAATGCCCCCCCCCACCCCGATTCTCAGTTTTGCTTTGTGTAGTTTTAGTTACCCAAGATCAACTGCGGTCTGGAGGCAGATGATCCTCCTTCTGATATATGTCAGGAAGTCACTGGTAGCCTAATGCTATGTCACAATGCCTACCTCATTCACTTTACTTCATCTCATCAAGTAGACATTTTATTCTTTCAAATCATACGAAGATGGGTGAGTACAGTACAATAAGATATTTTGAGAGAGAGAGACCATATTCACATAACTTTTATTACAGTATATTATAATTTTTCTATTTTATTATTAGTGACTTGTTAATCTTTTACTGTAACTAATTTATAAATTCGACTTTATCAAAGGTATTTATGTATAGGAAAGAACATAGTATAGATAGTATTCAGTACTATCTGTGGTTTCAGTCATCCACTGGGGGTTTTTAGAATGTAGCCCCTATGGTCAAGGGGAGACTCCTATATTTTGGGCCATTTCTCTGAATAGTATGCTGCTAATTTCCTGGTAAGAGTTACAAGAGATAAAAAGATAATGAACTAAGAAAAGACAGACTGTCTTTCTAGAATGGTTTTGGAAACCTCGAACCTTTGGCCATGACAGAATTTGTCATAGTGAATGTCTAATTCTAAACAAATTAAATGTCAGAAGATGTTTTATCATAATCAGTGGAACTTCACAGATAGATGATTCAGTCACTGTTGTGAGTTATAGTCAAACACATCAGTTTTTGGAGCCATCATCTAATAAAATGGAAACCACAGAAAATGTCTACTGAATGGTTTTTAAAATATTGAATAAAGGAAGGAAAATCCATGACTTATGGAGTATAGAATTATTTTTTCTGTTATCTGGAATCAACCCCTCTTATAATATGCATAGTCTTTCTATATGTATATTATCTGTACTCTAATCTATAGTTTTAAGCTTCTTGAAGTTTTGAAAGACCAAAAAAAGTACCATTACTCTAAATAGATTCTATAGAAATTTGTGGCATCCCTTAGGGAAATGCAAATTGGAAAATGTTTGCAAAACATTCATCAGAAACAAGTTATGAAAACTTATTAAAATTTTGTTTTACTGGTTACAAAAAAAGAATCTTCTCTCTCAAATATCAGAAAGATTTTATACTTTAATCTTTTTATCAAGTGTTTTTCCTGTTATTTTAGATGATACTATCAATTGGTGATTCTTGCTTCACTCTTTAGTTAGAATAGAATAGTTGCATTTCAGATTTTAAAAGATATCTGAAAAAAAAAATAAAAGATATCTGTAGCGATAAAAAATTACAATCTTTATTGAAGCTTTCAAAATGTGGCAAAATAACCCTATCAGTGTTGAATTCACATAGTAGAATTACTTTGGGTAAAAATCCCTCATAATGAGGTCATTTATGGTAACTAAAACTGTTTTGAGGTCTGAGATGGAATTTCCATATTCAGAATTCCTTAACATAATAGTCTTATAATGACATTTCGGGGTACTTTTGCACATACCAGGTATTTTCCGCATGGACTTTTCCCCTGTCCAGGCTTGTGATAAGCATGGAATAGTGCCAAAGTGTTTTCTTTTAAAGGGCAGCATCAGGAGAGGATATTTGTTATCACATTCGTTCTGTCTTGCCAACTCTGCTGAGTGTGCCAACCAAGCTGATTACACAGCAATTTAGGTTTTTGGCAGATTCTTCTGCCATTTGAGTAAAGGTAAAGGTAATGTTCTCTGTAGAAAACACCTTGCCTAATATGTCTGAAGAACTCGAAGGCAATCTCATGGCAATTTGGATATAGAGCCTTGGAGATGAAATCTTGGTTAGGACGTGTTCACAGTAAATAGTAATTGCCATCAGTATGGCTAACTACAGCTACAGTTCAATTTCTTTTCCCTTGTATGTAATTAAGTGGAAGCCCTAAACTATCCTCTAATAAGGGAAAAAATTACACGTGTCATAGATCTTTATACGTTATCAAGGTTTTACTGTCAGATATGAGTGAATACTAAAACATTCTCTCAGAAAGATGATGGTAATTACAGATGGGGAATATGAAATTAAATCTAGTTCAATTTTCATGCTAGTAATGAGTGGAGGAAAGAAAGTTTGCAGGAACATACTTTTCAGGGAAGTGGCTAAATAATTTAGCACACTCTCGACATTTTCTCTATATTAAGTAAAATGCCTAAACTCTGAGCGTATATTTTTCAATTTGTTGGATTCTCTCTAAATGACAAAAAGAAGAATATTATAAACATTTTTATGCTGAATCACAATGAAAAGAAAGGTATTTAGGAAGCAGACACAATTTATTCATCTCTTTGAACTGAAATGGAAGAAAAATGCATTAACTTCCTTAATTAAACGGCACATGATGATACTGTTAATATCAGCAAAAATATAATGCTTATTATGGGCTGAGCATTGGTTTAAGCATTATACATATATTAACTCATGCAATCCTTCCAACGACATCGTGAAGTCATTAGTGTTATTGTGCCCATTTTACAGAAATAGGAAACTAAGGCACTGAGGTGTTGGGTTACCCAAGACACAGTCTGGGAAATGGTTAATCTGATATTCCAATCTATATTCCCCACTCTAAGCACTGCTAATACAATTCATTCTCACAAAAACTGTATGGGATAGGTACTGTTACCATCCATATTTCTGAAAGTCTCTGAAACCCAGAGGGTTAAGTGGTTAACATCACAGCTTGTTAATAGTGGAATTGTGATTCATACTCAGAAAATCAAGTTTCAAATTTGCTATTAACTATTCTGCTATTTACCTGTCTGAAATTTTTAAATAGATAAGTTGGCTATATCCAAGATTAATAATAACCAAAATTTGGTGCTTCCCTGTAGTTGCTAATTTAAAAATTTTACATCATTTATGAGGCTCAAACCAATGAGAAAACCTTATGCTATGCAAGGAGCATATAGGAATTGGTGAATGGATATCTACCTTGCTAAGGGGGATTTTCTGAGTTGCCCAATGAGATGATCAACTTCACTGGATTATTTAACTTTTTTCTTCTTTCTAGTTTTAATATAGATTTAGGCATAATCTGTATTCCTTGGTGATTAAAATCACTACATTATTAAAACATACTGTAATAGAGTGATTATGAGCATCAGTACTAGAGCCAACTGCCTGGGTTTGAATTTTCCACTGAAAAGCTGTGTGATTTTGAGCAAGCTACCTAACTGCCTATGCCTCACTTTACTCATCTATAAAATGAGAATAATGGCAGCTACTGTATCATAGGGCTGTTGTGAGGACTAAATGAAAATTTCTAAGTAAAATAATTAAAATACTGCTTTGCATATTGTAATTGCTATATATGCCTGGTAGTTCAATTCTCCAATTTGCCAGATATAATCTCACTTTATGGCATTTGCACAGGTTCCAGTTTCTACCTGGACCATTCTTTCCCACAGATAAGTGCAGGATTTATTTCTCATTCTTTTAGGTTTTTAATCAAATGCTATCTTTTGTGTCAGCTTTCACCGGACACACTCTCTAAAATTATAATGCCTTCCTCAATGTACTCTATCCCCTTTCTTTGCTTCATTTTTTTTTATCATTTACATATCACTCTATGTTTTCTGAATGCTTTATGTTTTACTAATTTTTCTTATTCAGAGTCAGTCTCTCTTCACTAGACTATAAACTCCATGAGAACAAGATTTCTTTATGTTTTGTTCTGGGTTGTGTCCCCTCTACCTAAGAAAAGCACTGGCGCATAAGAGATGCTTATCAGTATTTATTCCATATATCCATGCATGCTTGCACACGTGAGTGAATGTAAAGCGGTACCATATGTCATGTGATGTTAGGTGTTACCTCTCACTTTGTATTAGGAATGATGATGGCATTTGAGTTGTTGTAGAGCTATAAAATCTGCTGCTAGCCTTGGTGTGAATTAGAAAATATGCTGCTTTCTCCAAGATGTAGTCCTGAGCTAGGGCATGTGACCTGGTGAGGCAAACAGGATAGATTTCAGGTTGTCACCTTTGCACCTGCCAGAAGTACAAATTTCTTTTATTGAAAGGATCAACTGAAAAATAAATATGATAAATTGAAGTACTTTAAACAAAACTAAAAATTAATTAACGAATATCTACCTACCTAAGTATCTATTTATCTATTCATTTAATTAACAGATGCCTATCAAACGTAGGGTTCTAATTTTTTCTTCATTTATTCTGATGAGGTTGATATTATTTTTTTGAGAGCAGTCAAGCTTCATTTAAATCTTTGACATTTATTTTTAAATATTACAAAGAATGTTTTTTTCTTTTTTAAAGAATTTATTTATTTATTTATTTATTTATTTATTTATTTATTTATTTATTTATGAGAGACAGAGAGAGAGAGAGAGAGAGAGAGAGAGAGAGGCAGAGACACAGGCAGAGGGAGAAGCAGACTCCATGCAGGGAGCCCAAGCCAGGACTCCATCCCAGGTCTCCAGGATCACATCCCAGGCCAAAGGCAGGTGCCAAACCACTGAGACACCCAGGGATCCCCAAAAGAATTTTTTTAACAGAGATCACCACATTTAAAATCAATGTAAATTTGCTTGAAATTTTCCTTTCAAATGCAAGGAAATTTTTATCAGGGGGAATCAAATTTGTGTTTTTGATGTCTTAATTCAAAATTGACTAATTATAACTCAGTTTTAAAATTTTTACTTTAACTCTATTTTGAATCACCAAGAAAAATTGGACACCTCTATAATGAGATGAAGCCTTTTCTACTTAGAAAAGTTTAAGAGCAATGTTTTCTGTCCTCAGCCTAGAAATAAATACAAGGTAGGACCGGATTCTGTTTTGAAATTTGCATACATTAGCATACCTAAATTATATTAGTAATTAAAACACCCCATATATTTGTATCTCCCTGTTTTTTCTGTACCAGCGTACTAAACAAAGTTTTATTTTTCTTTCCCCTGTTCATTTACACTTCATTCCTTCACCTAGATAATTTTTTTCTCTATAGTTTGTGAAAAAAATATCATAAATTCCCATAAAATAGAGAACATACAAATTGCACTGGTGTGCCAGTGGTCTCTAAGAGCTTTTTCTCCATTCTTGGCTGAGGGCCTACATGATTTGTAAAAACAGCTGATGGCTGTAATCCAGGGCCTTTGATAATCTCTGTGCACTCTATCTTACTGTGTTTATTGTCCTTGATATTTCTCTGATTTGACATTATAATTTCTATCCAGTTGCCTTAGACTAGACTCCCTGCCTGAAGTCACTTCAGTTGTACATTTTTCTAACATTGGTTTCTTTCTTAGACCTTTTCTCTTGGATGAACATGGGTGTTACCAATTGCAGTTCTGGAGTCAGCCCAACCTAACCTAGACCTATCTGGACCTTAGAATTTCAGCCCAGCCTGGGGTTCAAATATTTGGAGATAGGTGCACCTAGTCTTTGAGGTAGTCAGAGGACTCTCAAATAATTGGTGTGTTAACAATATTTAGTTTACAAATCCATGAATCTCTTAATTTATTGTGATGGCTCTAATTTCATGTAACAAGGGTTTCTATATTTCCTATAAATATTTTGAACATTTCATTAGAATCACAATCTCTGTAATAATTTTGTTGGAATTATAAATGGGATTAAAAATCACTATTGTTTTATAATGGTTACTGCACCATACACAAAAGTTAATTCATGGTGGATAGAAGATATAAGTGTGAAAAGAAAAGCCACAAAATTTCCAGATGATAACATAGGATGATATTTTTCTTATCTCAGGTTGAGGAGAGGTTTTTAAAATGAAACATATAAATTGGAAACCATAAAGAAAAAATGGATAAATCTGTCTATATTAAAAATACCTTTTTAGTGTTAAAAGCACACGCACCCACACACACACACACACACACACACACACGGGTGAAAAGACAAGCAAATGCAACACATAGAGCGACTCTGTGTGCTGCTATGTGGAACGGAATGGATTCTATCCCTGTTGGCAGTAACCTCAAAGGAAGGGGTGGGCAAGGGGAGGAGAGGATCAATCATTCCCACAGCTGGTAACTTAATTGTCACAGAACCAAGTTTCTAACCTGTACTAAATAAAAGCATGCTGCTGCCCATTTAAATGTAGCATTACTGAATAAAAGAGATTTGAAACATGAAATGAATAATGATATTAAGTGTGGGGAAAAAGAAGAATGTTCAAAGAGAGGATACTAATTAAGAGTAGAAGTTTGGACCCTAAATTCAGTGAAAAGTGTCTTAGAAGAGAAGGCAGAGGGAAATTAAGCACATGGAGGAAAAGGCCATCCAAACACATAAGCAGGGATTGGGGTTGTATAGCCTAAAGCCAAGGAATACCTGTAGCCAACAAGGGCTTGAACACACAAGGATTGCTTCTCCCTTAAAGTCAGCAGAGGTAGTTTGACTCTGCTGACACCTTCGTTTTTGACTTCTGGCATCCAGAACTATGAGACCAAAAATTTCTCTTTTAAACCAAGAAAGAAAAAAAATTCCAATGTTAAAGTTTTACCTCAATCCAATTAAATCAATGTCTTGTAGAAGTGAAGTCCTGGCAATGCTATCTTCGAAGCCCCTGAGGTAGTAACTCTGCCATGTAATGGATGTTGAGAAGCTATGTCCCAAAGTGTTACTCCTTCGAGTTATTTTCATTTTAATGAGCGCTTCTTCATTCTGAGAGACCAGAGATAGTCTTGACCTTCTAAAAAATAATGCCCAGTGGCCGTTATTTGTACTAGGGGATGTACTGGAACTTAGGGTAGTGACCTCTGGATCCTGTAAAATCTATTGGCACGTCTACTATGAGTAAGTGAAATGACTGGAAAATAATTTTTTGAAAGATATTTGAAAACTAGGAGCATTATGAAAGAAGGAAGCATTTTTATTTCTTTTTTTTTCAAATATTTTATTTATTCATGAGAGACAGAGAGAGGCAGAGACATAGGCAGAGGGAGAAGCAGGCTCCACACAGGAAGCCTGATGTGGAACTTGATCCTAGGACCCTGGGATCAGGACCCAAGTCAAAGGCAGATGCTCAACCACTAAGCCACCCAGGTGCCCCAGCATTTTTATTTCTTGATATTGCACTAAAAGAATAATTCTAAATTAGCATATAGGGTAACATCAAAAACCTGTGTTTTTTCCCTTTTTTATGCAATAATTTGTGATAGTTCTTCTTTCCTAGTCAATCATCCTGATCAATAATGAATATATCTAGCTATAACAAATGAAATCAAGAAGAAAATAATCATAACCTTACAGGGAGATAATTCATCTCACCCCAATCCTTTCATTTTAACCTGTTGTTAGAAGGCAGTGCAGAGGGCCACCTCTTCATCGCTATTTCTTAAGAAAAGAATTAGTCATACATATTGTTAAATTGGCTTCATTTCCAAAGAATAAATGAGAGATGAACTGCATTGAACAAAGAGACAGCACTACACTTAGAAAGCCATTTGCTTGCAACAGGAAATCAATGTAAAGCAGTCTTACAACATTGCATGACATTAAATGTCTATAATCACTTTATTCTGCTTAAGTTGTATAGATGTGTTCCGCCAGCATTCTCCCTCTATAATCTCTCCCTAGGAAAACTCATCTTCTTGCACAACCGCAGGGATCACTTATAAACTAATAGCTCTCAAATCCCCATCTCTATTCCTGACATCCCTTCTAAGCCCCGGGGGCTGTATGGTGCAGTGGCTAAGGACATATATCCAGGCTTTGGAGTCAGACTATCTATGCTCAACTCCCAGCCACCACACATAGGCTGGATTACATCCTCAAAAAGTCTTGCCTTCATCATCTTAAATTGAGAAAAATGCATGTGGATCACCCCAAAGCCTGGCAACAAGTAAGTACTTGATAATGTTATGTATATTTTAACTATCATCATTAAGCCTAGCCACACAGGTACCCCAGGAATACCTTAAATACCAAATTGTCCAAAGCTAAATTCAGTATTTTTTTCCAAATACTTGAGTCATCTCTGTGAACTCTACTTATTCAATGTCATCATCCTACCAATTTGTGGTCCCCAGAGCATCTTTTTTAAATCCTTCCTTCCCCCTAATTTCTCACTTATGTTTACTTGCCACATTGTGCTCTTCTATCTCTGCAGGTTCTTATTAAACCATTTTCATCCATCCTCATGAACACAACCTGAATTCAGGCTGTCATCATTTCGCAGCCTCCTTGGAACTGGTCTCCTAGGCTCTGATCTCTTGTCTTCACATTGTTGCCTGATTTCTTCCAGCAGCACAGATCTGAAATAAAAATAACTCTCCAATGCAGTTCAAATGTTTTACTTCACATATCTGTCCAAGACTTTCACTCTTCCACTTCTATGTGAGGTTTACAGGAATCATCTCCCATGGTGGGATATTTAAACTAGTAAGCAGATCAGTTTCATATGTGATATAGCACATGTAACATTATCTATGGCTTATAGATCCTAGATTTTGTTTTGTTTTGCTTTGTTTTACTATAGACAATTGTTAACAAGGGATAGTCTGTTAAGGGCATTTCAGAGAAAGAGTGTGTTTCTCCTATTAAATACTATTGGTCTATTTGTCTGGCTGCCCAATTGACATGACGATTAAACAAAATGTCTCCTGCTTTTGTTTCATGCCCTCCTCCCCATGTGCCCCTTTTCTCATTCATCACCCTGCCATGCTATGGACCGGAGGTTGGCTCCTTTAATTTTTTGCTGACAATGACCAAGGTTGAGATCCAGAGATTTAGTGGGAATTGTAAGTTGCTGGAGATGTGCTAGATACTAGCAGAAATGGACGCAGAAAAAATGATACTATGAGAAACATTGCCTGTTATCAGTCTTGTTTCAGACTGTCATTTATGTAACAGACATTCACTGATCATCCATTATGTGCTAGCCACTGAGATGTTGGGGGAAAAAAGACAGGCACAGTCCCTAATGGTCAGACAACTAATTAAGTAAGCATATAAGTAAATTAAATGTAATAAGAGCTATGGAGGAATTAAGAGGGAATGAAAGAAACAAACTGGAGGAATTCTATGGTGCAGTGAGAGGAGATGTCTCCAGGGAGGTGATGCTTGAGCTGAGAAGTGGAGCAAGAGAATGAACCTATGACTGGAAGGACTGAGGGGAGTGTTTTCTTGTCAGAGAAGGGAAAGGGATTGCTGTGCTCATTCAGCAACAGAAAGGAGGCCAGTGTGGCTTGGACATGGTAACCATAGAGAGTGGATGAGGTGGGGGGCAGCAACCAGACCATGAAGGTACTTTTTAGCCAGGGATCTAGATTTTTAAAATATTTTATTTATTTATTCATGAAAGATATATCTATATCTATCTATCATCTATCTATCTATCTATCTATCTATCTATCTATCTATCTATCTTTATATATATATGAGACATATATAAAGAATATATATATATATATATATATATATATATATATATAGAGAGAGAGAGAGAGAGAGAGAGAGAGAGGCAGAGGGAGAAGGAGGCTCCCTTCGGAGAGCCTGAAGTGAGACTTGATCCCAGGACCACGAGATCACAACCTGAAGAGAAGGCAGATGCTCAACCACTAAGTCAACCAGGTACCCACCAGGGATCTAGATTTTGATTTTGTTCTCATAACAATGGAAAGATATTGAGGGTTATGAGGGGTATTGAAGTGGGGGAGTGAAAGCAGTTCTGGATCCATTTCTCTTTAATAAGATCAAATATGAATTGGATGTTTATCCTTTGACAGAGGACACTCATCAGACATGGTTTTGGAGAAAACCAACAGTTCCTTAACCAGTGGCTATGTCTGCTGCCAAAAGCTTGCTGACCAGGAGAACACAAATTCATTCAAAGGAGAGGTCTAGAGATGCTTCTGCATGTGGGAGGGCAGGAGCTAACATGTCAATTTGTAAAAGTGGGGTAAATAACAGAGATAGAAATGCTTTGTGTTAGTGTTGAGCTAGAATTTTCTTCATGAGGCCTGAAAATGGAAAACTATTTTGACCTCTTATAACTTAGAATCACATTGAACTAAGTATATAAAGAACTGACATGCATGTAGGGACTGAAAAATATTTATCATTTCAAATGTAATGCAACACTTTGGGTAAGTTTTTTGTTGTAGTAGAAGCAAAAAAAAAAAGATACAGTAGACAAGCCAAGGAAATTTACATAAAACACAATGGAAAGTGGCTGAGAAGAGGACAATTTTGGAAAATGATCTCTCCAGGAATACTGCCAAGGTAAGTGGCAGTAGATATTGATTATATAGACCTGTCATGGATTGGTTTAACCAGTCATTCTGAAAATTGAATTGGATTTTTCTTCCTGAAATGATGTTTATGAAGCTGTGCCAAATGCAATCACTCTTCCCACCCATTCTGGTTTGTGTCTGCTTTTCAGACTTAATAATGCTCAGACATTTATAATGTTGGTCACAGGAAAGTCTTTCTGTATGCCTGGAGCAAACAGATTATGTTACATCATTTTACATGAAAATTTCCCTCACTTTAAAAATATTATACATTCCACAATAGTGTGTGGATAATATGCAACGCAGTGTGGGATTAAGTGAAGCATAGAGAAGAAGGAAATGCAACAAAGCATGTGAGCTGGATAAATAAGGTGAATGTATAATCTATTCTCCAAACCTGGAAACTTTTAAGAATAAAGAGGATGCTATAATTACACTTGTACGACAGGCTTAACACGGAGATGTTCTGAGCAGACAGATATATGTATTTCCCCTGGGGATAAGAGGAGCTATCAGAATCCAGGTGAAAGCAAAATGTTGGTGACAGTAGGTATTTATTTTAGAGACAAAAGTCAAAATAAGCTTCAGAACAGGTCATGTGAAATGCTGGTTTGTGGAATGGTGTACACAGAAATCTGGATGCCAACGAGAAAGACCAGTAACAATACACTTGCAGGTAAAATTGACTCAGCATATTGAAAGAGACTAAAAAGTTGATTAAGTCTAACTTTCAACCCTATGCAGAAATCCCAAATATGTAAGTAAAAGATGAATGAAGCGATAACTATTGTCCTATGATATGGAAAAATGTAAAAAAAAATACATCCAAGCAATTTTATGAAGAGGTAAAGGACTAATGAAGCCACAAATACAGCCTGGTCTGTTCAGGAGTTCTGACAGATGACATCCTATTCAGGGGAGCCTGGAAATATGGGTAGGTATTAGCAAAACAAACAAACATATAAAGATGATTGATTCCAAATGTGGGGAATGGTAAGATGCAAAACACTTACAAACATAATAATTTGGTACATATAGCATATAAATGAGAATTTCAGGATAAATAAATTTTGAAAGACAGGCTGTCACCAACTCCTTGAGTGGTCCTGAGAATCAAAACATGCCACCTGTGAATTGGGGACCATCTCACTAAAAGTTGTACTTGGTAACAACGCAAACTGAAGTTTGGAAATGCATCAGCTGAATCTGAGAGTAAAGACCTTGACAGTGACCATCAGATTGAGAATGCACAATTCTTACCATTATAATCAGCTTGATGCCATTAATTTTTCTTCCACTGATTGTGAGCCCACTGTTCAACTATAAGTTGGTTGCGGTTGCCCTATCATTTGAGTTATGAATAAGATACTAACATTCCTGTATGCGACATGCAGCAAAGTGACCCAGTGTCCCTCAAGATCCTGGCTTGAAGTCCTTATTTCTCTTCGGCTTTTTTTTTTCTCTCTGAGCCTGCTGGCCCTCTGATCTCTGCATTGGCTCAGGAAAAGAATCAGTCTCTTTCTCTGCATTTGTTTCCTAAGGTGGTTTCCACCATTTAGAGTCTATGGAAAGCACAGTTACAGGTGAGTAAGGCTTGGCAGTCTGTTTGGAAGGTGTTCCCAGGCAACAAGAGTGAGAATGTAAAGGAGGAGGTAAGGCAGGGAAGAAAAAAAGGCCACCATGGGCTGTGCTGTCGGTGTCACTGTTGGAAATGGTGGGGGCCCCATCATGCCAGAGCCTCCTGTGAAGTCTGCAGAATGCCTACCTGGGCAGTTCATCACCAGGACAGCAGTCCCAGCGATTGTTTGCCATCTTCTGCCCCCAGCCACTGGAGCTTGGCCTGGCTGTGCTCAGCTGCATTCTGGACTGGGTTGTGTCAGGATGAATGAGCTCCTGTGGCATGTGAGAAGTCTCTAAGAGAGAATGCCCCAAGTTGTGGGCGTACAAGCATACAAGATGGCTCTGGATGGTATGTTTAAGATTGCTGGAATCTTCACAGCTGTGCTTGTAATTGGAGCCACAGGCACGTATGACCAGGGTATTTTTCCAAAATAGGCTTGTCTGGTTGTGGGGGAGGTTTACATTGCAGAAAAATTAATGTTAAATTAATGTTAAATTATTACATTAATATTATGTATTAATTATATGTAAAATATGTAACATATAATTATATTACATATAATATTTCCAAAGGGCTTTTTACTATCTCAAATTTCTTATGGCACATTTTATTTTGTAGGATCCAGACACTTCAAAAATTGATCTTCCCAACCTGTTGCCTCATCCCTTAATTCACTTCACATCTCTTATTTCTCACTCTTTCAGGTACCGTCCACTGGGGCTTTCCTATGAAATTAAACGTCCTGGAATTATCAGCTAGAACAATTTAGCTTCTTTCTCTAAGGAGAATCTGGACCAACTCTTGCCTCTCCCAAAGATATTCTTTGATATTCTTGTGGAAGACACAGTCATCCACTGTTGGTGTCACCGAGGAGCAACCAGAGAACTGACTAAAATTTTAAAGGTCTGTATTCTCTTCCCTCTCAGCCCCAATTAGGTTGAATGGAGCAGTTTAGAGATTTGTTTTCCCTCTACTATGAATGATGCCTCCTCCACCCAGCATGACAACTTTCTAATTGCAAAAGGGAAAATATGCAGTTTCGACTTTAAATAGTTTCTTTGCCCCCACCCCAAAGCTCAGAGAGATTAAGTAACTTCCAACTCATGTAGATAATAAGAGCCAGAGTTGGGGTTCAGATCTGCTTATGTTTCACTGACAACAAAGCTCCGTACCAAGTATGTCACTATTATACCCTATCACTTTCTTGGAAATAATGTCATGCTTACATTCAATGCTTACATTTGCAATTAATTATTAGCTTTTCCTCCCGTAGCTAAGACTAGCTGGGAAAACAGAAAATTTCATCAAAAACATCATCAAACAGAAAATTTCATCAAAAACAGAAAATTATAATTCTTGAATAAACTCAGTCTAGCTAATTGTCAGATTCAATACTTTGAGACCAAGGAAAACTTTGCTTTTCATAGTTGATTTATCAATTGCTTTTACATCATCTCAGTGTTAAATTTAGCTGTATTTTGTTTTTTAGTGAATTTGGACAAATGGGATAAGAAGACCAGTAAGTTTCCTAAACTACAAAGGAGTCAGATGAAGGCTCTGTGCATTTAAGTTGAGTATGCACAGTATCAAAAATAACATGGGAAGGAAAAGATTAACATTATACATGGGCCCTTAGCATAATTTGCCTTGAACTTCCTTTGTAATAAAACTCAGGATAACATTTTTCTAGTTTCCCTTCCTCAATTGATTTTATATATTGAACCTCATAGTTGTGTATATGCATATGCATATATTCACATACTTATACATAAAAGGTTTCATTTACTGACTGAATTTAAATTTCTTTGGATATGTTTTCTGTTATCAAAAAAACAGTTTCCAGGACCAAAAAAAAATACAAAATTTTAAACTATTTAGAAACTTTATATTTTATTTTTGTGTCACCGCATTTTAGCATATAAGTTTATAGATGAGAAGGAAAAAATAATAAAACATGTAACGTGGAATACTGAGCTATATCCAAAACAAGATGTAGTAAGGAAAAGAAAATATGATATTATTATTATATAATATATAACTAAGAATTTCAAAATTGTCTTGACCCTTGTTTTATCCTATAGCACCTATGTGTTTATTGTAGAACTTAAAAAGAAAGGTATTAGTTACACATATAGTTAGTTAGTGTGAAACTTGCTAACTTTCAGCTGTGTTTGTTCATATAATGTATGCCTGATTATTAGTATGTTAGCTAGTAAATCTAGCTTTATGATTGAGCAAGCACCTTTCCATTCGTGTGTGTGTGTGTATATGTGTGTGTATAATTCTGGAAAAACATCCTTCAAAATGCTCCAAATGAGAGTCCTTGAAATTAGGTTGCAAAGGAAAAAACCCTTGCTTTTAGAGATTAACTATTTCTGGGCTCTGACATTCTAAAGTCAACATTTATTTTCTCCAACCAAAGTAATTGTGTTGATGCTGAGGCGTCAATGGAAAAAAACCAGGTTTAGTCTCCTAGAAATACAGTTTAATAATTGCTATTCCTATAATTATAGGAACAACAATACACTTAGTTTTTCCTCCAAAAAGGTTAAGGACACTGCCACATTATTACAAGTGGCACTTTAAAACTGCACAAAATGATACGTGCTCTTTTGAAGGCATCTTATCAATGACTATTGATTCAACCCAGAAACTGGATTTAATGACTGCTTTGCTAAGTACATGTCACAGTAAAGTCCCTGAACCAGCAATCTTCAAATGAATAGGCTGTAACTGCATTGACATCTTTTCTTAAAACTATTCTGTAACACTTTCAGCTTATCAAAATAATGTTTATTTAAATTGGTGAAAGATAAATTGTGTTGCATTATCTCTAATATTCATAGTTGGCATATTTGAATGTCTACCATTATGATGATGAACACAAGTTTAGTGAACATTGGCTTTTTCTTGGATTTTAGGGTGAAACGTGCATTCTTGCTTTGTGGAAAAATGTATGTTTGATTTTCAAATTCTGCAGGTAAGAAATTAATCTGGGGCAGCCTGGGTGGCTCAGTGGTTTAGCACCTGCGTTCAGTGATCCTGGAGACCCAGGATCGAGTCCCACATCAGGTTCCCTGCATGGAGCCTGCTTCTCCCTCTGCCTGTGTCTCTGCCTCTCTCTCTCTGTGTTTCCCATGAATAAATAAATTTAAAAAAATTTTTTAAAGAAATTAATCCAGTAGTTTAAAAAATTAAAAAAATTGGAATAAATTCATAATCTCACTGATAATCTTTGTGTATTTTTATCTTTAATGTTTTATATTAACTGTGAAACTTATTAGCTGATATTGTCTTCTTTTCTCTTTTCTTTCTTTCTTTCTTTCTTTCTTTCTTTCTTTCTTTCTTTCTTTTCTTTTTTTTTTTTGAGAGAGAGCACTTCCATGTAAGCAGGGAGGGTGCAGAGGGAGAGAGAATCTTAGGCAGGTTCCATGCTCAGTGGGTAGCCCCATGCGGGGCTTGATCCTACAACCCTGAGATCATGACCTGAGCTGAAATCAAGAGTCCGTCACTTAACCAACTGAGCCACCCAGGTGCTCCTATTAACTGATATTTTCTATGCAAAATATTTATTTTAGGAAATAATACCAAAGTGGTAGAGCAAGTACAAATTATTGAGTATAAACTCTCTAGGTCTTGTTTTGGTTAAAATGACTGAATTATATACTATTATACAGTCCATACTATTTTCCAAATACATTTGAGCTTTTCTGCTTTGGACTAGAGTTGACAACCAAATAAGGAAGGTTTTAAGTGGAATTGTGTCAAGAGCTGTGAAGAGTTTGAGATTTTAGCTCACTTGCAGGCGGGTAAGTTAAACTGCTACCATTTAATGGATGCTGGCATAAGCCTCATGATATCTGTGACGGAGACAAAACACTCGATTATTCCCAGCAGAGTAATAGTGTATTACCATTAACTACAATTTTCTACGTGTCCAAGTTTACTCCAAAGTCTTCCTGATCCTACATGGTGACACCAAGAGGGCCAGATCTTATCTGCATACATACTGGGTCATGTTACAGGAGAGGAATCCCTGAGTTTGGAACTTGAATCTATTATTATTATTTTATTTATTTTATATTTCTATTATTATTTTTTTAAAAGATTTTATTTATTTGTTGATGAGAGACACAGAGAGAGGCATAGACACAGGGAGAAGGAGAAGCAGCCTCCCTACAGGAGCCAGATGTGGGACTTGATCCCGGAACAGGGGATCACGCCCTGAGGTGAAGGCAGACACTCAACCACTGAGCCACCTAGGCATCCCTATTATTATTTTTTTAAGAGAGAAAGCGCAAGCACAAATGGGAATGGGAGGAGCTGAGGGGCTGAGAGAGAGAGAATCTTAAAAAGACTCCTTGACGAGTGCAGCATGGAGCCTCATGTGGGGCCCAATCTCAGACCCTGAGATCATGACCTGAGTGGAATTCAAGGGCCCATCCCTTAACCAACTGAGCCACCCAGGCACCCAGGAACTTAAATCTACTCTTATGGACAGTAAGCAAACCCACCCTTTGCTGCAGAGAAACACTATATCTTCCAAGGCTATTCACTATCCAAACATACTAGATAGGATAGTTTGTGACCAAAGGACAGTAGCACTCTTCCTGCAGAATATGTAGAAATTTGGATAACTGTCTCCCAGGAATCTGATTTATATATGAATTTCTGGAACCAAATAAATTGTGTAGATAGTTTTGTGAAGTAGTAGAATCCTGTGAAAGTGTGAATCAAATTGAGAAATGAATGTATCAATCTTCCAATTAGAATTTTCATTGGTAGATTATCTACTGGAAGGGTGGTTGTACTCTACTGTCTATATCTTGCTATTATGAATTATCATGAATTATCACAGCTGACTTCAGCCACTTTGAGTTAAATTGGGCCTTAATTTATGTACTTTAACCTGTGATTGATGGTAAAAAAAACATGATTCAGAACTGCAATAAGTTATTCTTAACATGTTTCCTTCAGGTGATTATTTCTGTTAAATCGTTGCCATATTACCTAAAATCTCATTCCAGATACCACTAGAATCTATTTAATTCTTGGCTTTATATTTAGGATTAATTAATTAATTGAGCATACATCATCTCAACTAATTCAGTGGTGGCTCAAAGTTAAAAAAAATGAACCAGTTAAAGGATAGAATTAGGAAGCATTCAACTATTGATTGATTTTTAATTTGATGTTTCACACATCATCACTCAAATCTCATTTTCTAAAATTATTTTATGCCTTGTGAATTTCTATATAATGTTTATTTCTTTCATGAGACTAAATTAGAGACTTCCTTGGCTTTCATGTCATACTAATATTCTTTAACAGCTTTGAGAGATAATTTATAGCCCCCAGATTTTCTTATTTTAAAGTTACAGTTTGATGACTTTTACTAAATGTATACAGCTGTCCAAATCCTCATTACAATCTACTTTTAGAACATTTCTGTTCTTTCCACCCATTTGCGAGTCCTGACTCCCTTTCCCTTACACCTGACAACCACTGATTTGATTTATATTTATATGATTTTTACATTTTCTAAAAATCTCTTGTAAATGAAACTATGTGTGTGTGTATATATATATATATGTATGAATATATATATATATTTATGTCTGACATCTTTAACTTAGCATATTTTTTATGATTCTTCCTTACTGTTGCATGTGTTAGGACATTTTCCTCTTTATTTCTGAGTACTATTTCAATGTATGAATGACTATCATTTGTTTATTCATTAAGCAGTTCATGCATATTTTTGTTACTACTATATTTTGGCTATTGAATAAGATATGATGCTATGAATCATATCTTCAATGAAGATGCTATGAACATTTGTGTATGTCTTTGTGTAAATATTTTCATTTCTTATAGACCATATGGTAAATGAATGTTTACCTTTTTAACAGGCTACTAAACTGTTGTCCAAAGTGATTATATTATTGTACATTCTTCTTGTCAGCAATGTATAAGGGTTACAGTTTTTTCATACCTTTGCCAACACTAGGTATTGCCAGTCTTTGATTTTAGCCATCATGGCAAATGTACATAGCGGTATCTCTTCGTATTTGTATTTGCATTTTCCTAATTATGAATAATATTAAATTTCTTTTCAAGTGCATATTTCCATTTATATATCTTCTTTGTGAAATGTCTACTCAGGTCTTTTGACATTGAATCAGATTGTCTTATTATTGAGTTGTAGGAATTCTTCATATATTCCGGGTAACATCTTTTGTTAGACGTATGTTTAGCTTGTGGCTTGTTTTCCGGTTTTCTCCTAGTCTGTGACTTGTCTTCAGGTTCTTAACATTAACTTTTGAAGAGCAAAAGTTATCAATTTTGAAACATCCAATTCAACGATTTTTATTTTTCTTTCATTTTCATTTTTGGGACCAGAATATTTAAAACCTATTGGCTACAATCACCTATATTCACCTTTATCAATGGATCTAGGACATTGCAAGCTTCATTCTCCTATAGTGGGGACATGGGCATTCATAATACTTTCCTTGGTAACTATTTCCCCCGGCCTCCATGGCTAACAATTAGTCCTCAGACTGCCACAATACATATCATTAAATATGTAGAGTTCTATTCCTGCACCCTTGATGCACCTTCTTCTTTCCATTGACTCTCAGAGAGCAAACTATTATTTTAATTTCTACATACTTGGTGGAGCCACCTCATAGCTCCTAAGAAATTACAGTTTTTCTGCCCCAAATTGGAATTCTACTTCGCCGGGTGGCTCAGCGATATAGCGCCGCCTTCAGCCCAGGGCGTGATCCTAGAGACCCGGAATCGAGTCCCACGTCGGGCTTTCTGCATGGAGCCTGCTTCTCCCCCTGCCTGTGTCTCTGCCTCTTTCTCTGTGTGTCTCTCATGAATAAATAAATAAAATATTAAAAAAAAGAAATTACAATTTTAATTATTGGTTACATTATACATAGGTAAAAATACATTTTCTTGATCTTAGCTGCCTATTTTTCAAAGAAAGCTGTTACTAAGGTTCATTGAAATGTACTTCAATAAAAGACCCACTTAGAGGCTAAGTTTATTTGATATCATGATTAATTAAAATATTGTTAATTGGACAAAGTGATATCATCCAACCACCATGGGTAAGTAATTCAATATTTCATGCTTAATGTTTTAATAAAAATGGTATTTTTTCTGTAGGAATCACTAGCTTTTCCATTTTAAAAAAATTACTTATAGCCTAACTCACAGTTGACATTTTGCTTTTATTGCAAGACTAATAATGGTAACAAGGAAAATTAAATACATGTTAGCAAACTGGTACATTTAAGAATACTATGCCTTTGCTTTAGAGGATTTGTTGTTCAAATTTTCTAAGTCTTTAACGATTGACACATGTGTACATTGCAAAGAAAAGCAAATAGCCTCTGAGGCTCAAGGATAGTTCTACAGAGTATTAAGTGCATCAAAAAGCGTGAAAGTTAATAACTCTTATCTCCTAATGCAGAAATGTTAATGAAGTGTTTTTTAATGCCCTACTTATCTACCAAGGGACCTTTCTATTCTTGTCAAGTTTTCTTCCGCTATGAATAACAACTAGAAAATTATTATAATTCTACATTATTTTTCTGTAATTTTTACTTTTGGTCATAAGCTTTTAACATTTGGTTATAAGCATTTTAATGAACTTTCAACCTCACATATATTCTCTTCATCTTTCACCCACACAAAAATATATATGCAGCAGAGAGAATAAATCACAAGGGGAAAAGGTGCAAATCCTAAATTTAACAATATTTAATAAATAGAAAAAACAAACAAAAATGTCCTTTAAAAATAATAATTTAAAATTTATTTCTTTTTCTAAAATCTACAATAGAAATTAAAACTTGTGGCTAAAGCTGACATTTCCATATTTACATAGAATTTAATTTTTTTTGATTTTTTTTATTCATTTATGATAGTCAGAGAGAGAGAGAGAGAGAGAGAGAGAGAGGCAGAGACATAGGCAGAGGGAGAAGCAGGCTCCATGCACCGGGAGCCCGATGTGGGATTCGATCCCGGGTCTCCAGGATCACGCCCTGGGCCAAAGGCAGGCGCCAAACCACTGTGCCACCCAGGGATCCCTATACATAGAATTTTAATATGTTCAATCTGTTTTCTAGACTGCTATCTATATTTTTAATATAATAATATTTATTATGTTGATTTCTTTTAAAAATATCAATTCTTAACCTCTTCACTGCTAGACAAAAATCTAAGTTAATCCTCCATATATAGTCTTTAATTATTTGCCCTCTTCTTACGTATTTTTTCTCTTATTTGCTATATCTCCTGACCAGCTACCTATGCTTGATTTTTTTTTTAAATTAAGTGACGACTTGTTGATAATCTGCAATGTAGTAGGTCCTGGGCCCCGGAGATAATAAAATCACCAAGGTTTATGTCAAGTCTTTCATAGATTCAAAGTTCTCACAGTGTAGTGAGGATACATCATCATCTTCATCTATATCCTCATAAACCACCATGATAACTATTCTTTCTTATTTACCCTAGTACAAATGCTGTGCATTAGGCTTTATAGGTATGAATGCACTGAAACTTTACTGTAAACCGTAAGGTAAGCATACTTAGCTCTACTTTAAAGATAAAGAAATTGAAGCTCAGAGGAGTTAAACAATTCGATTAAAGCTACACAGCTAATACATTTGTAAGTCGTGTCTCTGAAATTCAAACCAAGAGCCATTTTTGCAATTTTTCTCCTAATGGCTTCTCCCCTAACAAATTTCAGTACCCTCCAGGAAATGCCACAGAAGCATAGGAAATTATGAAAAGATGATTGAATGTCCATGATCCTGCCCATGGTGGTGAAGGGGTTATGTTTTGCTTTATAGAAGAGGAATCAATTCAGCTGAATTTTGAAAGATGCCTGTGATCTTTTCAAGTGGACACAGAATGGGAAGCAGAATATTTCAGTTATTTATACACATAGAAGCATGAAAACACAGCAGTGGAGGAACAGGGAAGGGGTGTTACAAAAGCACAAATTACATGGTACAGGCTCTAATTTTCTGTGGTGTGTGTGTATGTGTGGGTGTCCTAGAGTATCTTAATATGAAACAGTGTGTGATTTATCAGTATGAAATTTTTCTGAGATTTTAGCAATCGGTTCTCTAGAAAGACATTTAATTAAACAATATTTTCTTTTCAAATAAAGCAATGTTGGCAACGTAATCAGATGTCGTAAGAACACTACATTATTTTATTAAAATCTTCTGATACAATAGAGAAATTATTTATTAGAGCAGTTACTAAAATTGGCATCTTAAACCCACAGGAAACACTGATTAGGATTCTTGATTTTTGTTAGTAGTCTATGTCTTAACCCTAGGAAATGCTGTTGCCTAACTACCAAGAAGTATGGTTTTCAAACTAGTTTCTATGTACTCTTTCCATTCTCTGTACTGACAGTTGCTCTAGGTTTGTTTCTTAATGATTTCAATTTTCCCTAATAGCGCTTTCATTTTCACATTTCAAGTCGCTTCTGGATGATGGTTAAATAATTAAATTCTCCAGATTCTTAAAATATTTGACCTAAGTACTATTGTTACTGTATGTTAGATGCTTTCTTTTTATACTTGAAGTGAAGGGGTCACTGCTTATTTTGTATAGTCAGGGTCAACATGGAGGAAACAATTCCTTCCATGGTATACACTGGAATGCAAAAAAAAAAAGTGCTTAACAAGTCCAGGTTGAATTTCAAGGGGGAAAAATTACATTACTCTAAAAATGATTCATCATCTAGAAGAACAGAGATCACCAAGAATACCACTTAATTTAGAAATCACTGTGTAATAAAAGAGAAACTAAAAGATTTTGTTATTGATTTGTAGACATTTAATATTTATTTCCTTTTTCCCCCTTATAAAATGTTAGGCTGATTATTTTCTAATGTAATCATTGTGATAACTGTACAATTGAGTAGTTGGAAGACATATAACATATCTAGTAAAATCACTTGTTAACATTCTTAGGAAATTCAGAACCAAGACTTTTAAAATATCTTGTTTTGGTATTAAAAAAACAAACAAACCCACATTAGTCACATTAGTTTACTAGTAGAATTAAAACAAACAAACAAAAAGGAGGCCTTACGTGACTTAAGAGAAGCCTTGCTAATGATCCAGCACAGAAGAGTATCCAGGAACCAGAAGTTGAAATTAGAGGCTTTACTTAGCTTCATGACAAACTGACCAAATTATTTCATTTAATCATTCTTAAATGTACCACTAAAGTGTTTTTAATAAGGATATTCCATACTCAGTTTTAAAAATTGTCCAAGTGTTTTATCAAGGCTAAAATGAGGAAATTTTTTTCTTACATTGTAACCAACCCCCACTTTTCTGGTTAATATTCATGAGTTGTAGTCATTAATTTAAACACAAGAGGGAGAAGGCTATCACAATCCTTTGTTGCCACCCACCCTTCCAAAGCACTTTGCATTTGTCTATGTGTGTGGTTTCAGTGTTTCCAACTGTATTCTTTGTTTAAATCCTTTTCACTAGGACATGTTTCTAGATTTTAATTTTGTCTTTTAATCTTTTTCTCTATAGATACAATCAATTATTATTTAAATATTAACTTAGTTTTCTGATTGTCAGTACTAATGTATATTTAGAGTATTTTCCTATTCTTATGTTGGACTTCAGAAAATAAACCCTGAATATTGGAGACCCAATATTATCTGCCAGGACTAAATCAGTTGTTTGAGAACTGTCATAAATATTTTTATGCGCATGACATTTTTAAGGTGTAGTTTTGAAAGTGGTTATTTAAAACTAGAAAGTCAACTTAGAGCAACATATTTTCAACTTCATCAGTTGTTATTTATTGAATGTCCACTGACCCAGTAGCTTGTGATTAGTATATTTTGCAGGCTATCACAGGAAGATTTACCAGTCAACTTTAGATCTCTTGGTTTGGATGATTAAAACTTTCACTGTTACTTTTGAATTTCTAACTACATTGTTATATCTGGGAGAAATTTTATTTGAAATAATCTTGAAATAGGCAATGTTGATGGGCTTATTTTTATTTTGTTTTTTTTTTGTTGTTTTGTTTTGTCTTAGAGGAATGATGATAGCAGATGATTTCAAATGAGAAGAGTTTTTACTTGGTATTTTTGAAATTTTTGTAATATAAAAAGAGTGCAATAAATGCAGAATTATTTTAATATTGCTTTAACATTTTGAACCTGCAAATCACTGAAACGTTTATATCAGTGATTTTCAACTGGACACTTAAATGATTATCAACATCTCCAGGAAGCTTTTAGACATGAGGAGCTATCTCAGCCTTACGTTTTTAAAGTTCTCTTTCTTGGAAATGCTAAGTGGTTGAAGCCCACTGGTCTGCATCATATAATATTTTTGTGGGATGGTAAGACATTTGCAGAAATAGCATGGGTAAGTAAACACATCATCATAATCAATCCAGAAATCTATGTGAGATTGTGACAGTTGGAATAAAGCAGATTTTTTTCTCTAGAGAAATTGAAAATAGGAGTAATTTTAGTTATTTGTACACTAAGTGTAGCTGTGCCAGAGTATATCTCTGATCCTTCAAAATCCAGATGAAATTAGGCAATTTATGAGGTATTTATAACTCACTAGACACTTTCAAAGTTCTTAATTTCAAAATTTAGGTCTTGCTGCTCTTTTCTATCCATGCAACATGAATATGTGTTTTTAAAGGAAGATATCAAAATAAGCTCTTTTCTTTGAATTTCTGAAATTCTGTACCTGTTCTTTACTCTTTCCCTTTACTTAAGTTTGAGCTAAGAATGAACCTCTCTCTAACTTTGAGATTGCATGTAAAATAGAAATAAAGATCATGAAAGGCTATGTTTGGCCAAGGTGAATAGATCAGAGAATGTGAAGAAATATGACCGTGCACCATGTCTGATGATGTTTGTAACCATCTCCTTCTGAGCATTTTCTTGCTATTCATCTGGTAAGTCTAAAGATGAGCTTCCACATAAGAACACCTGAGGCAAGTCTTTGGAGAAGGTGTTGGAGGGGTGAGAGGTAGCTTATCGATATTAACATATGTTGAGAGCCAAAAATAAAGGAAACAGAAGTGGAACCAAATAAAAAAAAGAAGGAAGAAATTGCCATTAAATAATATGTTTTCAATCCTTGTAGTTTTTTTTTAATTTTTTTTTTTTTTATGATAGTCACAGATTGAGAGAGAGAGGCAGAGACACAGGCAGAGGGAAAAGCAGGCTCCATGCACCGGGAGCCCAATGTGGGATTCGATCCCGGGTCTCCAGGATCGCGCCCTGGGCCAAAGGCAGGCGCCAAACCGCTGCGCCACCCAGGGATCCCTCAATCCTTGTAGTTTTTATGGAACAAAGCTGTGAGTGTTCTGGAAAAATGGAATCAAACTAAGAGTTTCATGACCTATGACCAGAACAAGATTAAAGAGTACACATGGAATGACTGGGGAAAGGTGAATGGGTTTATTTGGCAAATACTCTTCTTTAGACAGACTTAGGAGAGATTTGAGACACTTATTTATACAGACTACACATGTGAAAAAAAAAGGAAAATAACACTTTGAAGTTAAGTTATCCCTAGCCCTACATTATAAAATGAGTTATAGATCAAAACCAAAGCTGTGCCTAGGTTTAACATAAAATGTGTTTGTTAGAAGCAAGCATTCACGTCTCATTTCTGAATTTTGATATTTTGATCAAATTCATGTCAGGAGATTATGAGTACTCTGTTGAATCTGAAGACCCTTTCACAGTCAGCAAGATTTACTACTTCTGAGGGCAACATAACAGTAGACAAGTTGGTAATGCTATTGATGGCAGTCGATGTGTGCTGGGAAAATAAACATCAATCTACTAAGTAGAATGACAGCATGAGGTACCAGAAAACTGTAACAATAGTCTTAACAGTAAGAAAATGCAATTTCCCCTGCTGTGTTTTATGCCTAGTTTTATATGACTACTGCATTATACAAATTAATATTTAATGCAGTTCAACATCATGCTTGTCAAACAATAGTGCAGGATATAAACCGTTGCAAAATCATTTTCTGTGTTTGACAGAGAGTAATATCATACTTTTCCCCCCCATTTTTCAGTGCAGCTCTTTCAAGCTCTGGAGTTGTCTCACCAACAAGGAGTCCCCTTATTGCAAGCAAATTGTTATGTAAATTGAACTGACCCAGTGAAAGTGAAAGAAAAGCAGATTTTGTTTGTAAGTATCTTGAGAAATACCATGGATTATTTGAGAGTATTCTGTACATGAAAGGATTGAGAAATTAAATTCAGAAACACTGAAATTAAAACATTGATTTTTATCCTGGACACTTACTCAATTTTGCATTGAGAAATATGACTTCAGAGGATGGAATGTAGAATGACAGACTTTCCTGGGTTTGTCTTCTCTCCTTTGATAAGTTTGTGGCTTGGTAAGGGGACAGGAAGGTGGGCAGGTCAAGGAAAGAATGCAGTAATCTCTTTTGACCTAAAGGTGAAAGATAATGACCTTGGACTCACTGGCCACCGTGTCATGATTTACAAAAGTCTGTGACCATATCTTGGTCTCCCGAAGAGGTGGATGGTAGTTCCACCTATTGTTAGGCTCACGGGAAACTGAGACACCTTTCTGTATTTTTTTTCAGTTGAAGCCAAATGAGTTATTTTTCTTGTACTGGAGATGGGTTGGTTCTCAGTGAAACTTATCTGATACATGTCAGACTGGCCACGGGTATATCAATAATTATGGTCATCTTAGGTCAAGTAATGAAGCCAACAAAATTTATTACTCTCATCCACTTCCTCCTATAGTTCAGTTCACATTTCAGCCCCCTTTCAGTGCCCATTATCAAGCCTCTCCATACCCTAAAGAGACTAGCATTTTTTTTCCCCGCTGGTAGGAATTTATTATACAGAAAGTTATGTAAGGGACATTGAATAATACAATGGACAATATGCTGTAGTGCATGAGAAATGATTTATGTAACTACATAATATTTATATGGGTAGTATCAGCAAAATAGAGATGTATATATAAATGAACACATGCAAGTATACTTATAAACTGAATGCATTGGGAGCACTATTTCTACATTTTTGAAGCCATGAATAGGCTACATATTTTTCCTATCCATTCATATAATTCACCCATTAGTGCAACATCAATTTTATTGGTAGCAAGTTCTAAATTACTCAGATAAATGACTGAGAGTTTACCATGAATGAGTGTTGTATTTCTAACCAGACCAGTTTTCATGTGGAAGTACATATCTAGTACTTTTTTCTTTCCCATTAAAATATCCATTTCTTCAATGACCTTACTTATATTCAATATTAAATGAATATTATTGTGGAAAATTTTAATCTCATTTACTCTAATTTTGAAGATATTGGTTATAATTAATAAGATGCCTAGTATTTCTAGGCACTAAGCATAGTTAGGAAATATTTTGGTTAAGAGGGATCTTCCCAATAGCCTCGTAATTCTCACACCTAAGGCAATGATGTAACCATAGCAAGTAAGAGCTTTTGTTTCTATATATGGTAACTCCATTCTCCAAGTTTCTCAACCAGAAATTCCTGGAGTTATCCTTGATTCCTCTTGTTATTTAATGCCTCACATCCAGTCATTGGCAAAACATGTAATTTCTAACTGCATCCTGAATCTGCACTTGTCACCACCTCCAAAGCCACTCATCTTTCAACTGATCTTTCACTTTTGTCTCCTGACTCTGTGATTCCCAATGTAGATAATGCCTCCACTTGGAAGCATTTCCAAAACTTGGTGACCAGTATTCATCAGAGTGGTTGAAGAAGGCATTAGGTCTTTAATGGGCTGGGTCTTTAATTAGCCAGTGATGCTAAATGCCCTTCAATACAGAAGATAGTCCCTCAAATTATCCTCCACCCTGCTTCATGTTAAATGCTCCACATTCAGAGTCATTTCTGAGCCTACTATATAATTTCATTTTACTCAGAAACACTTTGTGAGTTTTTATTTTTATGTGCATGGAATTTTCAAGGAATATACCTCTTGTGTAAGTTAAAAAGGTTAAACTTGGTGTTGTTTGAAACAGGATTTTTTTTCACGATTTCAGAAAATGACCTCAGCCATCCTATTTTTGGTCTGTGAGTTGCTGGTAGAAAACACCTGTATTGGCTGATCCTTTTAGCTTCATTCACATTTACAGTAGGCATACAATGAGTGTCACAATCTGGCCAGTGGTCATTTCTGGCTAGTAATTTTCTAATGTATTCTGTAGGAAAAGACATTCATTAAAACATACGGTTTTTAAAATATATTATTTTGCTTGTACTGCTCTTTGTTATTATAAATAGGGCTTTTGAACTTCTAAATTATTCTAAAATTTTATTTATGTTGGTAATCGGTTGTACAGATAATTTAGATTTATTTAGAATAGTAAAGAAGTATTTTTGTTTTTAATTTTAAAAATACATGGGTTTGTTAGGGTTGAAATCATTCTCCTAACTTGTCTCTTCATTGCTTGCCTACCAATGCTCTCCCTCCAACAGCCAGTTATCCTATTAATGCTGGAGTACATCCCTGTCACAAATAGCTCTCCTCACAAATAGCTTCCCAGTTCACTTTGAATAAAATGCCAAATGAAAAGCTCTGTGCTTTCCCTGATAACTCCTCTGCTTCACCTACTTCCTCGCCTCCTGCAACACTCCCAAGTCATTTCACTCTAGCAAGTGTTGACCTCCTTGCAATTTTACACACATCTAGCAAACATAGATGTGAGGATCTTTTCCTTTTGCAGGAAATCTCCTTCATCCACATAGCTTGATGGCAGTGCTGAACTTCATTTAGGTTTCTGCTCAATGTCTTCCCTTTCTATAAAAAACAGTGTTAAGAGTTCTTGCCTTCATGATCTTTCCCCTTCCCTTGTTTTTATGTTTTCAATGTGTTAATTAGTCCCCAATACATTACATAGTTACATATTTTTATTGTCTCTTTTCAGTAGAATATAAAATGTATGAAAGCAGAGAATGGTCTGTTTTGTTCCCTATTTATCTGTGATGCCTGGAATGGTGCTGGGACATAATGGCCACTCAAGTATACTGAATGAATCGCTTTGTTTTAAATTTCAAGTTTGAGTCCTGAGCACACCATTTATTAAGTACAAAATCATGGGCAATACAGCTTGAAGCCTCAAGTTTTGTGTCTCACTGAAGATGCCTACTTCACAGCATTCCTATAAAGGTTAAGAAAGGATGAGTCTGAAGTGAAGATGGCAGAGGTGTAGGGTCCTCACCTCACCCAGCCCCACCAATTTACCTAGACTACTTTCAAACTATCCTTAAAACCTATGAATTCCACCTGAGATTTAAAGAGAAAACAGCTGGAACACTACAGAGAGAAGGGTTTTCATTTCTAACAAGGTAGGAAGGAGGAAAAAAAAAATCCAGTAGGGGAGGGGCCCCCACGAGGAGCCAGGCTAAGGCAGGAGGCAAGAGCTTCTAGAACAGGAGAGCCCAGTCCTGGAGAAGCAGGAACTTTAAAAATCCGCACTGTATTCTCCCTGGATGGAAAGGAATTCAGCAGGGATCTTGGGCAGGATCTCAGGCGGGGCATTGGAGCCTCCAGTCTCCTGGGGTCACTAACAGAGGATGTGCCTCCGGGGAGAGCGCGCCACACACCGAGGGCCGATCTCGGCCAGTAAAGGGCTGGAGCGCTGGGGGGTGCAGGGGGGGTGCTCAGGAAGAAGCTGGTAGGTCAGTCGGGGGCTCTGGGTGGAGGGGGCTGCGCCCTGCTGCCTTCAGGAGCTGCGGGCCCGGAGCCCGATTCCAGCAGTGCAGGCCCCAGTTCCCAGGGCACCAGGGGACACTGCCCAGGATCCTGCCCTCCCCCCTGGGAAAGGTGGAGGCAGGGAGAGCACAAGACAGCGAGGGCTCTCCTGCCACCGGGAGCCCCCAAGCTGTGTAAGTCAGTGACTGCCCTGCCCCAGCATCTAGGCCAGTGTGGACTGGGAGACTGCAGTAGTTACTGCAGGGGCTGACTCCAGGGCTGGAGAGCTGGCCACCACTAGTGTTGTTGTTCCTCCTTGTGGCACCATGTGCCAGGGGCCTCAGGGGTAAACAGTTCCCACTGAGCCCAGCACCCAGCAGGGATGGGGCATTCCCCCAAGTACACACACCTGAGCATCAACACAGCAGGCCCTCCCCCAGAAGACCATCTGTAGGAACAGGGGAAGCAAGTTCTTGACTGATTTCAAGTTCGACTACAAAGCTGTGATCATCAAGACAGTGTGGTGTAGAAGAATGAAACTAGACCATCTCTTACACCATACACAGAGATAAACTCAAAATGGATGAGAGATCTAAATGTGAGACAAGAATCCATCAAAACCCTGAGGAGAACACAGGCAACACCCTTTTCTGAACGTGGCCACAGCAACTTCTTGCAGGATACATCTATGAAAGCAAGGGAAGCAAAAGCAAAAATGATCTATTGGGACTTCATCAAGATGAAAAGCTTCTGCACAGCAAAAGAAACAGTCAACAAAACTAAAAGGCAACCTACAGAATGGGAGAAGATATTTGCAAATGACATATCAGATAAAGGGCTAGTATCCAAGATCTATAAAGAACTTGTTAAACTCAACAGCAAAGAAACAAACAATCTAATCATGAAATGGGCAAAAGACATGAACAGAAATTTCACCAAAAAAGACCTACACATGGCCAACAAGCACATGAGAAAATGCTCTGCATCACTGGCCATCAGGGAAATACAAATCAAAACCACCACGAGATACCACCTCACACCAGTGAGAATGGGGAAAATTAACAAGACAGGAAACAACAAATGTTGGAGAGGATGTGGAGAAAGGGGAACCCTCTTACACTGCTGGTGGGAATGTGAACTGGTGCAGCCACTCTGGAAAACTGTGTGGAGGTTCCTCAAAGAGTTAAAAATAGAACTACCCTATGACCCAGCAATTGCACTGCTGCAGATTTACCCCAAGATACAAATGCAGTGAAATGGCAAGACACATACACCCCGATGTATAGCAGCAATGTACATAATAGACAAACTGTGGAAGGAGCCTCGGTGTCTATTTAAAGATGAATGGATAAAGAAGATGTGGTTTATGTATACAATGGAATATTACTCAGCCATTAGAAATGACAAATACTCACCATTTGCTTCAATGTGGATAGAACTGGAGGGTATTATGCTGAGTGAAGTAAGTCAATAGGAAAAGGACAAACATTATATGGTATCATTCATTTGGGGAATATAAACATTAGTGAAAGGGAGTGAAGGGAAAGGAGAGAAAATGAGTGGGAAATATCAGAAAGGGAGACAGAACATGGGAGACTCCTAATTCTGGGAAACAAACAAGGAGTAGTGGAAGGGGAGGTTTGTGGGGGAATGGGATGATTGGGTGATGGGTACCCAGTGGGGCATTTGACCTGGATGAGCACTGGGTGTTATACTATATGTTGGCAAATTGAACTCTAATAAAAAATATAAAAACAACAACAACAACAACAACAACAGAAGGTTAATTAAGAAAGATAATTTATGTAAAAACCTTACATAGAATATATGTATCCCTCCATTTAACCCATTTATCCATTCAACTATGCATTTGCCTATTCCATGTATTCTCTCTCCCAGATCTCCCACCTATTCTGACAATTCACAGAGTAGTGAGATTATCCCAAAACTCCATACCTTAGTCATGCACCTTTGAGATTTGTGTATCTTGTGGATATTCACGAAGTATAAAATTATTCTCCCCAAGAATTCAGAAACTTTCCTAATATGTTAGGTATGATGGAAAAATTGATATTAAAACAACCTCTATGGTGTACATAATATTATTTTATTAGTAGTAGTAGTGTATTTTAGAAAATGCTTTCACCTAAGTATATCTATTTTTCCTGGATCTCAATTTTTCTCCTATGTCTGCAATTATGGAAGTTAATTCATGGAGATGTGTTAAAGTTAATTGCCAGATAGGGAGGAATTAACCATGATGTTGCTACAGATTTATAATAGGTACTTTTATAAAATTATTCATGTAACTAGAGAAGTTGAATTTCAGTAGAAATAATAATTAATATCCCATTTAAAACAAATTTAATTAAAGGATTTTGGTCCATTAGAGACATAGAAATTAATCACATTAGTGTTTTCTCCTGTACTTTCACTCTCTGTCCTTCCTTTTTCTGTAGGCCATCCAGGGATTTTGGCCTTATTTCAGTGATTAAGATAAATAGTGATTTGTGGGTCTGCTTATTAGTCATATGAAGTCAAACTCCTGGTTACTAAGAAATCAATATTTTACTCTTCCTACTGGAGTTTGGGAAAGTATGCCCTTTCTGAATATACATTAATTAAAGATTAAACAGAAAAATGTAATAAGTACTTCATACATAAACTAATTCTTTAGAAATGATTTCAAAATTAGCTGCAACATTGTTTGAAATAGCAAAAATATTAAAATTAAAATTAAAAAACCAAAACCCTAGAAATAATTCAATTTGCATGAAAATTGGCTAAGGAGAAAAATGTCATAGTTATATGCATGCAGTATTTTGTAAATTAAAACATACAAATTTATTTAGAAGTATGTATATCACATTGCTAAGAGTGGTTTTTACCTCGGAATTAGGGTTTTGATGTAATTTCACCTACTTGTATATCAACTGGATAAACTTTGATCATCATCAACTAATAATAAAGAATAATAAGGCAATACAGATTTAAGTCCTCTGCTATATCTAGATAAACTTTCTGGGAAAAAATTATTTCTGGTATCTGTATTTTCCTATAATGTATGAGCCAGAAGAACTTAAATATTCAGTTTGGTGTTTCTGGAAAGAATATAATTTGTAATTCACATGAATAGTGTACTTGGACAAGTTACTTAACCTTTCTAAGCCTGTTTCCTTACTTTTAAAATGCAGACAATAAGAATAACTACCTCAAGGATTGTAAAATTGAATGGGAGAATTACTACCTACACTAAATGCCATGTCAGAAAAACTACTGGCCTGACTTATAAATCAGAATGAGAAAGCCCTTCCAGAAGCATACAGGACAGAGAAAATATCGATTATTACTAGTCGCCTTTATATCCCTAGCAGAACTTCATGTCCTTATCTTTCACATATTCAAATAGAAATTATTATTCAACAGCACCTTTTGTTGAGCCCCTTTCCTACACCTACTGGGAAAGAATATTTTATCTTCAGAAGCTAAAGGAATTTGTCTAATTTTTCTGCAAGAATTTAAGAAAGGTTAAATACTGTAGTTCTAGCTCATACCACCAGAACTTGGTCCCAAATGTGTAACAGAGGAACGTGTGCCTAATATCAGATCATAAAACAGACAGAAACTGAACTAAGTATATCTGTAGGTAATTCAAATCTCCATAGATACTCAGTTATGTGACTAACAAAGAACCGTTGTATTAAAATTAATGTGTCTTTAATGTTGCTGGATCATCATCTCCTACCTCAATAAAAGTAGGACTTTAGTTGACATCCTTTCCTAAAACTTCCATTTATCTGTGAAAGTCTCTGGGGTTTTCCATATACTTATGACCAGCACTTCACGTTCCTCTGCTGTCAAACAACCTGCTGATATTTCTTGCCTATGGAGCAACTGGAGGCAAACATTTTGCTGTGGCTTATGCTACAAAGATGCTCTATGAGGTTTAAGGTTTCTTCTAGGATCCTGCCATATGATTCTACCCAAGTTGTAAACCTTTGCGTTTCCAAATGCTGTATCTTCCTTTATTTTCTTTTGTGCTAGAACCAGTAGCAGTAGCAGTACAGAAAATATATTTTCCCCCAAATATGAAGCTGTCCAAAGATCCCAGATCTTCATGAAGTATTTGTTTGTTGTATATTTCCCCAAACTGCTCTTTTCATTTCAGTTCCTACCCTCTTTCCAACTGAATCAAATCTCCTTCCTGTTTGGGCATAGTGACCATATTGTCTTTTTTTTTTTTTTTTTTTTTTTTGAGAGAGAGGGAGAGAGAGCAAGAGAAAGAGCAAGTGAGAGGTGGGCAGGAAAGGGCAGAGGGAGCGAAAGAATCTTAAGCAGGCTCCATGCCCAGTATGAAACCCAACATGAGGCTCGATCCCAAGACCCTGAGATCATGACCGGAGCTGAAATCAAGAGTCAGATGCTTAACCAACTGAGCCACCCACGTTCCCCATATTGTTGTTGTTGTTGTTTTCATCAACTTCCAGGTTTTTCAGAAAAACATTTCTAGGTTCTTCAGAAAAAATTGGTTCTCCTAGGTTTTTCAGGAGGGCTTTTTTCCCATTAGTTAGGGACATTGTCCCATTAATTCATTAGATAAAACCAGATTCTTAAAATTAGAGTATAAATTCATCTGGGGATCAGGGTATTTGTGATTATGAGAGAAAGAGAGCATTTTTGAGGTCCTGTCATATGTTTCCTCTCATTTCGTGTTTACAGTAGTCCTGAATTAGCTTGCATCCTGGATTTTGTGTATTGGCTAAATTCTCAATCTATTCTCAATTATTCTGTATCTTTGTTGTAAGAGTTAGAAGTCTTGGAACTCTTTCCCTTAGACTCTACTCTCTTGTGGCCAGGTTTTGGGTGTGACATTGGTTAAATCATTGAAATTTACTTCCACAAGATTTGAAAAATGAAAGGACACAGAGGTGATTTTTCCCTCCTTCAGTACTGGTAACAGATAAGGGGACTCCTGCAGACTTGGATTCTGCAGTGGAATCCAAGTGTTGTACTGCCTAGTTCCCACATATGGGGCTGTGGACAGCTGAGAAGTTGGCAGCTATGTCAGGGGACTTTCTCATCTCTGGGAAACAGAAATTATGTTCTGATCTTTTGCCACTGTAGTAGTATAACTTGAAATCTTATAACAGCCCTATGAATTTTGTTTATCCCACCCATCTAATGTTTTTGCAAGCATCAAATTCCTTGTAATAAATATCTTTCAATATGGACCAAATACTGTTTGCCTCTACTGAAGCCTAAAAAACATTGTTTTATTTTCATACAATTACATATGATTTATTTTCATGTTATTACATATGAGAAAGTGATCAAATTAGTAAATCATAGAGACACACTCACTGTGTTATAGTATTATATTGCCTGCCCAAACCACCTACTGGTGACTGGAATTTATTAGATGCTCAGTAAATGATAGTTTTAATATGAGAAAATTCATCTCTACTTGCATGAAAAATTACACTCTCAGTCTTACTTTTGGTTTTTCTATATTCATATGTTTCATTTATATTAGAAGTGAGATTTTTTTCATCTGTGAGCTTAGTTTATAAGAATTTTTTAAACAACTCCCTATTTCTTCCTGCCTCCATATCTTGGCAACTACCATTCTATTCTCTGTTTCTCTGCAGTGGAGCATTTTAGATACCTCATAAATGTGGAATCATGCAGTATTTGTTTTTCTATTGCTGATTTATTTCACTTAGCATGATGTCTTCCAAATATCCATGTTGTTACAAATGGTAGGACTTCCTTCTTTGTAATGGCTGAATAATAATATATAATATATGATAATATTCTATTATTCTTATCCATTGCTGTGTTGATGGACATTTGGGTTGTTTCCATATTTTGCTATTATAAACGATGCTGCAGTGAACAGGGGAGTATACAGATATCTCTTTGAGATCCTGACTTCAAATTTTTGGATATATACCCAGGAGTAAGATTGCTGGATCAAATGGGGGCGCCTGGCTGGCTCAGTTGGTGGAGCATGCGATTCTTGATCTTAGGGTCATGAATTTGAGCCCCATGTTGGGTGTAGATTACTAAAAAAAAAATTAAATAAATAAAATGAGGTCATATTGGATCAAAGGACTTCAGTCAAGTCCTTCTGAGAAGAGACACAGACACACAAGGAGAAAGCTCTGTGACAACAGAGGCAGAGTTTGGAATAATGGATCTACAATCCAAGGAATGCCAAGGACTATTTTTTTAGTTTTTGAGGAAACCCCATACTGTTTTCCATAATGGCTGCACTGATTTGATTCCACCAAAAGTGCACAAGGGTTCTCTTTTCTCCACATCCTCACCAATATATGTTATTTCTTTTCTTTCTTTTTTTTTTAATAACAGTCATTCTAACTGGTGTGAGGAGGTATCTCACTGATTTGTATTTTCCTGATGATTAGTGGTATTGAGCATCTTTTCATATACTTGTTTGCCATTAATATTCTTTTGAGAAATTCTATTCTAGTCCTTTGCCTATTTTAGAATAGGATTATTTTTTGCTATTATATTGTAGGGGTTCCTTATATATTTTAGAAATGAATCCCTAATCAGATACATAGTTTGCAAATATTTTCTCCCCTATTGTTTCCTTCACCTCTAACTTTTAGCTTAGCTTATAAGAAACATTTTTGGTAAATCTATTTCATTTGTTCATCTACAAAAAAATTAAATTTAGTCTTTCATGAATATGTATGCTGTTATTCATTAAGCTAATATTAGTAGATAGCATTAACTTCACTGATTTACACTCATTATTTTTAACATAACTGCTATTCTTTTGTTCTTTCTTTTCAAGGTAGGTCACATTTTCCTGTCTCTTTCCTATGTTGAATAAATTTAAATTGTACCCTGAACATTTTCAGTGTTATGTCATGGAGGCTCTGGATTCTGTTATAGTCTTCCATAGAATATTAATTTTGTTTAGCAATTAACGTTAGGCAAAAACTATCTCTTGGGCAGTAGGTAGTTCAGGTTTCTGCTCTGTTATTTTATTTTTATCTGGGCTGGTTGGAGTTCACTATGTGCAGGCACAGTTCTGCAGTCAGCCAGTGATTTTTTTTTATCCATAATTTGTGGCTTCTCATCTCTCTTTCTCTCTCTCTCTCATTCAAAGTTTTCCTATCACTTTACAGAATTCTGCATTTTTTTGGAGCTAGGAAAATGGGCATTTTTTATGGGGACTTTTGCCACCATGCACAGTGTCAACTACAATACAATGTCAACTTGGTGCTTGTCTCATGCTATTTTCTTCTTCAATAGTTGACTTCCTTAAAGAATCTGCTAAGTTTTGTTCACTCTCCAGGGGTTTTAGATATTGGTTTGTTGTATTTTGTCAGAAGATTATAGTTGTTACATGTGGAAAGGCTGGTCTGGTAGAAGCTTAGTCAGCCATATCAGATGTGTAACTTCATTTGTTATACCCAAATGATAGAAGTTGATTTACTGTTCACATGCAGTGTGAAATAATGATTCCTAATAAGCATCCATCCATGTGGTCACTCAATGTCTCAGTTCCTTCTCTCTTATGATTCTGTTCTTCTTAGGAGCAATGAATGGAGAAAGAGAATGGAGTACCATACAGAGGTATCTTATACCTTCAGGTTAGGAAGTAGCACATATCATTTCCACTTGTATTCTATTGAAGAGAAGTCAATCACATGGCCACATATAATTTCAATGGAGCCTAAAGAATGTAGACTAGTTCTGGTCCAGGAAGAAAAATAAGTTTTCTAATCAGCTAGCAGCCTGTAACACATGGAGTTTTAATCATCACTGTTTTTAGAAAAATTACTACAAATTGCATCTTCTGAGGAAAATTTAATATGTTCACAAGATACTTCCTCAATATCCATGAACAATTCCCTGAACTGAAAATAATACCTTCTCATTATCTTAATCTCATGACATTATACCTGAAAGATACTTCTGTAGAAATATTATTCATGTTGGGATATGACTGCCATATACATCTATGAGTTCATTTAAAAACACTATTGAACACCTCCTATATCCAAGATTTATGAGAAATAGTCATCATTGCAGAAAAGCTCTTTATGGTCATTAACGCAGGAAAAGAAGAATGCCAAAGTTAGTTCTGCCAAATTACTATCATAGTGCAATTTACTTTGTGTATTTCGTACTTCAGTATATAAGGTCATGATTCATTTCTAACAGAGAAGAAAAGTATCTTTCATTCAGTTCCTTTTATGAATGTGAAGAACATTAATGTGACAAATAAGATGGACTAAGAAGGAGGAGGCCACTAACTTATTATGAGTCAAAATAGCAAGTCCCATTTTGGAATACGGTGCTAGGGATAAAAAAAAATAAGACTGCAAAAACTAACTTATTTATCTGTCTTTTAAAAATGAAGGAACAAGACTCTCTACTTTAGCAGCTTTATTTCTGAGACAGATTCAGGCTTTTTTGGGGGGTAATATACACAGTCGATTGTTTCCATAATACTCTCCTACCCTCATCCTCTCAAATTGGTGTGTTTTTGTTTCTATTAGAGAAATGGAGAATGAGTGTTTATGGATATTTACACCATCAGTATCCTGAAGTAAGTCTGAGATGTGCCAGCAGGTGAGCCAAGGTCAATAAGACTGTCATTTTCTCTCTAAAGAAAGGAAGAAACTATACTTGCCTATATTATGATTTTCCTTTCTTTGTAGTAGTTTGCTAACCCCTGTGAACATAACAGTTGGGAAAACTAGGAAGGGAGTTGTATCTGTTGTTCATCTTCCTCTCTTTTCATTCTTTATTCCTAGACTACAATCTCACAATTTAGTTCAAGGAAAATTGGCTCTCACAAAGGTGAGGAAGAAAACATATGGGTCTCTGTGAATTCTATTTGGTATTTTGAACACAAAAAAGGAAGGCTGTTGGAAATTTCCAAGACACATGGAGCTAATTGCCACATAATATTTATAGCTACGCAATAAAGTAGTCATATTTTCAATAAATTTAGAATGTGGGATAAACATCTAGGATAAGGCAGGAAGCAAGATGATGATAAGCTTTCATTATCACCCTTTCTGACAACTCAGAACAGTTGTGACTTAAGACATGGACCTACACACTCTCTTAGCTTGTGGGATTTCGTGCTTGCCAAGACTGTGGCCCTCTTTCCCCCAAATTTCAGAGATCCACACTCTGTTCATATTGTTACATTATTATTTGTTCTACTGTGTGGTAACCCATGGCAAGTACACTTCACATAGGCTTTTCTATCAGCTGGTCGTAGTGAACCATAAGACAACTCCTATTTTACCTACAGCACAATGCAAAGGCACTGTCTTTTTGAAACAATGTCTTGAATAGAATTTTCCTGGGGTTTCTGGTTGATTGCTTGAAACTATGGAGATCAAGGATGAGGCTGATAAAACACAATGTTCATTTCTAAAGGAGGCAGGGAACATACCAGTGTAAAACTAATTAAGCAGGTCTTTAATTACACAATTACGGTACTTTCGAATAGCCATGCTGTCTCATATTAGTTATGAAATATATTGCAATTCCCAGGGAAACCAATGGGCAGGATTTGAGAATGTTTCTATTTCTTTGTGTGCAATAGAATCAAATACTGGCAGATAGAAGAAAATTGTTTTCTTCCTAATTATCCACTGTATTTGTAATTATTAGTTATGTCTTTTTATATTTGTTGGCTATATGTTAAATATATATATTAGTTTAGAAAAGTACACAGCTTAAGTACCTTAATCATATATATTCTTGTAATGGATATCGAGGTCAGACTCCAGAGTAGTGACTAGAGTATTGCATATTATACATAGTTCTAAGTTCTTTCATTTTCATCCCATGACACAAGACAAAGATATTTTCAGACTCTTGGAAATTGTGATAACTCTGATATACTCACATGATTTAGTGAATGACACTGAATCAACTAGAGAAGACATTTATTGGAATTCAGATTCCAATGTTCATTTTCTTTTCTTATGACATTTTCATTTCTTAAATAATTCTTTTCAAAATGAAGGACTTCTTTTCATTAAGTTTAATGTGTATTGTTGTAAAAGACAGGAGAGTAGGACTATTTTTCTTTCAAGTTATATTTAAAATAATAAGAATATTTTTTCATGGAAAGAAATTAAATAATAGTTACACCTCAATTTAAAGCCGGCCAGTTGCTTTACCCTCACCATGCTCACAGGCTGCCAAGACAAGAATACATTGGTAGGTACTACTGTATCTTTTTTTTTTTTAAGATTTTATTTATTCATGAGAGACACAGAGAGAGAGAGAGAGGCAGAGACACAGGTAGAGGAAAAAGCAGGCTTTATGCAGGGAGTCCGAAGCAGACCAGATCCCAGGACTCCAGGATCACGCCCTGGGCCAAAGGGAGGCGCTAAACCATTGAGCCACCAGGATCCCCAGTACTACTGTATCTTTTTTTTTTTTAAGATTTTATTTATTCATTCATGAGAGACACGGAGAGAGGTGCAGAGACACAGGCAGAGGGAGAAGCAGGCTCCATGCAGGGAGCCTGACGTGGGACTCGATCTTGGGTCTCCAGGAATACGACCTGGGCTAAAGGCAGTGCTAAACCGCTGAGCCAGCCGGGCTGCCCAGTACTAAGATACAGTAGTACTTAAACCTTTTGCTGACCTAGTAAATAAACAGAATTGTACTAAGTAAACTGTTTCAAGACAGTGAATAAAATGCTTTCACTTACAAGTAGAGTTTGGTGTGGGAGGATTTTTGTTCCACAGAAATTCAGAGGAAAGATAAATGTGGGTCTAAAAAAACACAGCAGAAGCAAACAAATTAACATATGCATATCCTGGGAGTGTTTCTATAAATCACTCACCCAAAGTGTGGTTGAAGGACAGGTGTCTTACTACGGTGCTGTCACAGAGCTAAGTGGTCAGAGCTGCAGTTTCCTAAGAATCTTAATTCCCTTTTCTCTCAAACACACTATTCTCCTCTCTACACCAACATCCCAGCCTCTCCATCTAGGCCCAGACTAGAAGTCTAGTATGTAGTTATTGTCTAAAGTGGTGGTCATTAGAGCTGTTGCACAAATAGTGAAGATGTTCCTTCTTGTTCTGTAGCAGGACTATACTTTCTTTCCCCTTAGAATCATCTATAGTGCTTTGGTTCATGAAATGCTAGTGGAGATATGTGCTTTTTCTGGGTAGAATATTTAAGAGCCACTGTGCAGTTTATCATTTATCTCTTACCCCCTCCTTTTTTCACATGGTGGCTCCTCTATCAGCCTGAAATCCAGAGAGAGAAGACATGGAGCAAAACCTCTAGACAACTTTTTAAAAAGGCAGTGTGAGATAGAGATATAGATGGATAGATGATAGATAGATAGATAGATAGATAGATGATAGATAGACAGATGATAGATAGATACAGATGATAGATAGACAGATAACAACTGATTATAAGGGCACCTGATTGGCCCAGTTGGTTAGTGTCTGCCTTTGGCTCAGGTCATGATCCCAGAGTCCTGGGATGGAGCCCTACTTGGGCTCCCTGCTCAGGGGAGAGCCCTGCTTCTCCTTCTCCTGCTGTAGCTTCTCCTGCTTGTGCTCTCTCTCTCTCTCTCTCTTGCCCTCACTCTCTCAAATAAATAAATAAATAAATAAATAAATAAATAAATAAATAATTTTTAAAAATTGGTTATGAGGTACCAAGATTTTGAAGTCATCAGTATGCCCTAACATTTCCTGCCTGATAGACCAACAATGTAGAGAATGAGATGTTTTATGCATCTCCATCTGAAATTCAGAATACGTTTTCCCAAAATAATGTTTATTGTTTAATCTCTCTCCTGCCCACTCCCCCATATTAGCTAACCCTGGGAGGGGAAGTCTTTCCCTAACTAGAAAGGTTTAAGATGTCAAAATATCCTAATATATATAGAAAACTGAACATATATACAACACACAGGGATAAACCAATTGCAATGCCAACAAGGCAGAGATGTACATACTTTCTGCAGGAGGCCCTGAAAAATTACATAGCATTAGATAGGGATATATAATCCATATATAGAGAGAAAAGGAGCAAATATTTGGGGACAAGAATTTAATCTATTACCAGATAAACAGGCAAATCACAAAAGCAGAAGAATGATGAGCAACATACACATATTCAACCCAAGTGATTAAAAAAGTGCATATTAGTAATATAATGGTAATTCCTGGCCCAGATGGGAAAACTTCTTGTTTTAACTACTCTGATGATTATTTGATCTTAAATATCAGGACTTTTTCTCCCAGCATTCCGTCTTCATCGGAATTTAAAAATATAATACAATAAAAATTTAAAAATTACTACAAGGACAGTCATGAAGGATGGCTTTTAAAAGCACCACATTGGATATCTTCTCAATATTCCATGGAGTTTTGGAGAATTGTTAAAATAAATTATATCTCCCCATGTAAAAAAATACTATAATGCCATTAAAAATTACATTCTGAAATTCCACAATGATATAAATAAGTTAGTTGAGGCTCTTGGGCCATTTTGCAAAGTTACACACCTGAATAAATCAACAAACTCATTATATTATCTGTGATTATTTCTAATTATTTGAATAATACACTTCTCCTTTCAACCAGTTGGCAATTTTAAAATTATTTAACAAGTAATAGATATTGCATGTAATTGAAATAAATTTAAAAAATGGACTGATTACAAGCATGTAATTTTTATTAGACATTGCCTACACAGGGCACAACATTTTGTCTCTGGGTTCAAATCCAAAGGAAAGAAAAGTTAAAAACAGTTATCAAAGCTGGCTACTCTGGATAACTCTTCTAAGGCTTTGTCAAGTGAAGCATTTTTAGACATTTCAGACACACACACACTGTGAACCATTCACTTGCTCTCTGTCAGAGCCTTCTGTGTCCTATAATTTTAAACTCTAAAAATACTCAGTGGTGAAATATTGATTTCCTTTCTAATTTCTGCTCAGACTTTAGTTGGATGCCTGGTAAGGATTCTACTCTGAGATGATCAGTACTTGACCTTGTACTTTGTTCCTTAGTGAAGAAACATATTGTATTTTTATACTCTCACCTCAGGTAGTCTATGTCTTTTTCTTGGTATTTGTGTTGTTATACTACAAAACATAAAAAGAGAATCAATATTTTACTTTAAAATCAGCTAATGATAAAATACCCAAAGTGTGTACAGATTTTCTATGAAGTCATATACATATGAACAATACGGCAGTAACTGCATTTATTAATAATTTATTTGCAATGAATTTGCCATGAATTAAACTAAGCAATATTTATAAATTTGCAAAATTTCATCCGAATATTAGTTGTAATAAGTAACCAAACTATTGACTCCCTAAAAACAAAAGATTTACTGACTTATTTTTTGATTCATACCTAGTATTTAGTATATAGATGGTGAGTCGTAGAAGGTAATGGAAAGATCTGGTAGCAAACACAAGCATATGTTAGAATTTAGCATATAATTCAATCATTTATTCACTTATTTTCTCAACAAATATTAAATTATGAAATAATTGTTTGCTATTAATTATTTAATAATTATTAATTTATTAAATATGTTATTAGAAGACAATGAGATGAAATCAATACTTTTAATCAGTGGAAAGAAATCATCAATGAATAAATGATGCTGGCACCATTTGGAATAACCAAACCCAATGTCACTGAGAAAAAGATGCATACACATTCTGGAGAAGGCCCTGGAAAGTCACATGGCACTAGGTGACACAAATTAGGGCACAGTAAATTACTAATGGATTAAAACTTTAAAAGTTTTTGCAGAATAACTATGTTCTAACAAATTTGATCAAAGATTAGATTATATAGAGTAAGTTCCCATTTTATTTGGAAACTTTCCAAGATAGCATGAAAACTATTTTTCAATTAAAACAGATAAAAAAAATCAGTTTCATGGTATGAAGTCCTAGAATTACAAATACTAACCATGTGATAACTGCTCGAATACATTCCACTGGTACATTTCTTTGTGATCATTAAATGTTTAGTACTTCACTAGTACTTCACAGTTATATTTTGGCAATCAATAAATATGAAATTAACACATCCATCCCACTTTATGCCAGTGCCATGATTAAGATTCTTCTGGATCAAGGTATTTCTCTGATACCTGAATATTGCTTGATGACATATTTGTAACTAAAACTTTCATGATTTCTTTTTTAATCTAAGTTTTTATGATGTATGTTAGAGATAGATGGAATTTTGATACGTATCACTTGATTACTATGTCTCATGAGGATTTAGAGAAAAATAGGGCAATCTGATGTGTAAGGAAGTATTTAACTCTTAAAATTCATTACACGTGAAATTTTATCTCATATGACAATAGCATAGTCCTTATTTCATAAGGACTTCATAAATTATTGAATTTAAAGTTATATGGATTTATTTTTAAGTAATGTTTTCCTATTTTTTAATGAGTCTATAGATTTTACTTAAGTAAAATTCAAAACATTAATGGATAGAAAATTAGAAGTTTCTATAGACTTATAGACTTTATATTACATAGCATTAAGTGACATCAATTTTTAAAGTGATGTAAATATTAGTTTAACTTAACTAGTCTTTCAAAAAATAGATGTACTAATAATTAAAATTGAATGTAAGATGCAAAGAATTGGAAAAAGCCAAACAGTAGTTTAACTTTTAATCACTAAATGATGGGAAATGTGGAGAAATAGACATAATTATTTGTAGAGTAAAATTAAGGAATGCTGAAAACTCATTGTTTTCCATAGCAAATATCTTAAAGGTTTTTAGATTTTCATACAACATTTTTGAAAAGACTATTCTGAAAAATCTTTTCTCTTAAACGCAGTGATATGGAATGTTATTTGCCTTCATGGAAAAAGAAAATCATCCTTGTTCTATACATTTTAATATAAATTATTTAGAAAATATCTAAACCTAAATATTTCTTCTACTGAACATATTCTCAATAATATCATTTTTAAAGTTGCATATTTTAAACAATAACAATCCAAGGATTGCAATGACTGCTAGAGCAATCATTTTTCCTTTTTGAGGGGGAGGAGATATACATACCAGAATTAGGAAATTCCCTCTTATTACTGTATTGTAAAAACAAAACAAAATGAAACATTTTTCATGAATCAACTTTGAATTTTATCAAATAATTTTTTCTTATATGTGTTGTGATGTTATTTATCTTTTTTTCCAATTCATATAGATAAAGACATTGGTTTTCAAATATTATATCAAACTTCCATTCCTAAAATAAATTCTACTGCAGCATTAATACTTTCTATTCTGACAGATTCAGTTTGCTATAATGTGATGGAGGTTTTGCTTCTATAATCATAGAAGACCTTGGCATGTGATTTTCCTTTCTTAGAAAGGCCATGTCATGTTTTGATTTTGGGTTTAAGCTGATTTTATAAAAGAGATTGAATCTTCTTCAGGAGATTGTCATGAAATTTTTTTTTAAATATTCTAAAAATATAGGGAGCTTGGCTGACTTAGTAGAGCATGTGACTTCTGATCTCAGGGTTGTAAGTTTGAGCCCCATGTTGGGTAGAAATTACTTAGCAAATATTCAAAGAATATAAAAATTTAAAGATTTTTTAGCTAGTCCTATTTTAATTCTGTATCAGTTTTTAAATTTGTGTTCTTAAGAAATTTTTACATTTCATGTAATTGTTCAAACTTATTGGCATGACTTTGTTTGCAATATACTTTTATTATCTTATTAATACCTTAGGATCTGTAGTGCATCCCCCTTCCATTTGTTGTTGATTGTTAGTAATTATTCTCTTTCTTCTTCATAGGCATTTGTAGATGTTTATTAATTGTATTAGTCATTTAAAAAAACAACTTTTTGGTTTTTCTGTATTTCTTTGTCATAAGTTTCTTTTCAATTCCATTGATATTTGCTATTATTATTTTCTTCCTTTTACTTTATCTTTTTTTTAAAGATTTTATTTATTTATTCATGAGAGACAGACTGAGAGGCAGAGACACAACACAGGCAGAGGGAGAAGCAGGCTCCATGTAGGAAGCCCAGTGTGGGACTGTATCCCAGGACTCTGGATCATGCTCTGAGCCAAAGGCAGATGATCAACTGCCGAGTCACTCAGGCATCCCTCTTATTTTAATCTTATTTTTAAGTAGTTTTATCGCAATATAATTCACATGATACACTTTGCTCATTTTTATTATTTATTTTGTGTTAATCTCTTATTTTATTTTTCTTATTTAAGTACAGATGACATACAATGTAAACCAGTTTCAAGTGTACAACATAGTGATTCAATGATTCTATATATTAAGCAATGTTAACCATAAGTATAGTTGCCATCTGTCACACACAGTGGAATATTACTCAGCCATAAAAGAGAACTCTTAACATTTGCAGCAACATGGATGGACCTAGAGGGTATTATGCTAAGTGAAATAAGCCAGGCAGAGAAAGACAAATACCATATTATTTCATTCAGATGTGGGATCCAAAAAACCAAACAAACACACACATAACAACAATAGCAAAGAGAGAAATAGACTCATAAATATAGAGAACACACTGGTGGGGGAGGTGGAGAGATGGGTGAAATGGGTAAAGAAGATTAAGAGATACTTTATCTTATTTTAATTTACTCTTCTTTTTCTAGAAGTATTTTCTAGAAGTATTTCAAGAAGTACGTAGATCATGGGTTTCCTATTTTAGTATGTGCATTTACTGTTGTGAATTTTGTTTTAAGCACTATTTCATCTGTATCTCAACTATTTTAACATGTTGTGTTTTCATTACCATTAAAGCTCAAAATAATTTCTAATTTCTATTTTGGGCTACTTAGAAGTATGTCACTTAATTTCCAAATATATAAAATTTTTTAAATTATAATTTTATTATTGATTTCTATTTGTGCTATTCAAATTCATATCTTTCTGGGATTTATTTTTGCATTTTTATCAGCCAACATTTCTAAATAAGTGTATATACATATCTATTAATACTATTTCTTTCCATTTCTTGCTTCATTCATTCTTAGCCTGTGTGAATACATTCATACCAGTTTACAGTTGTGATATCTTCCTGCTGAGCTGTTTTAACATTATGAAATATTCCTTTTTAAATATGTTATAATTTTTATGTAGAAAGTCTATTTGTATTCTGAAGTCTCACTACTGAAACATGATTATAAATCCTTATGTTGTGTATAGGCTCTGGTTTCTCCACATTCCACATGGATTATGCATAGCACAGAGCAGAGTACATATTGAGTTTTATTTTCCTTAAAGATTTACTTATTTATGAAAGAGAGAGAGAGAGAGAGAGAGAGAACACACGGGGAGGGGCAGAGGGGATGGGAGAGAGAGAATCCCAAGCAGACTCTCCTCTGAGCATGGAGTCCAGTTAGGGGCTCAATCTCACTACCCTGAGATCATGACCTGAGCCGAAAACAAGAGTCTGATGCTCAACAGACTGAGCCACTCAGGCACCTCACATACTGAGTTTTATTTATTTATTTATTTATTTTTAAATTTTATTTATTTATGATAGTCACAGAGAGAGAGAGATTGAGAGGCAGAGACACAGGCAGAGGGAGAAGCAGGCTCCATGCACCGGGAGCCCGACGTGGGATTTGATCTGGGGTCTCCAGGATCGCGCCCTGAGCCAAAGGCAGGCGCCAAACCGCTGCGCCACCCAGGGATCCCACATACTGAATTTTAAATAAAATATTTGTTCTCATTTTTTTTTTTCAACCAGGCATGACTTTACTGTGCCTATATATCATGCTTTGATATGGGCCAGTATTTATCATTGAAAAGTCAGAAAAAGACCTTGATAACCTGAGTGGGTAACAGCGAAAGGTTTATTTTTATTCTAAGGTAGTGCATAAAATGATATAAGCAGAGGCTTTAAGGGAAAATAGGTGAAAAGCCCCAACCCTTCTCTCCCATTAACAGTGGATTTTGGATGTACAATTAACTCTCTGGATGAGGGTGGGAGTAAGGAGCCAGAGTTGGCAGAAGTAGAGTTAAGGGGAGATCACCGAATTGCCGAGTCAAGGATCTGTTTAAGAGATTAGGAGAGAACTGTAAGAATGCAGATTTTTAGGAAGTTCTGGGGCAGGATCACTCCTTTTCCCTTGATCACTTATTTAGTGCAACTTAGCAAACATACTTTGGCACTTTAGAATCATGTCCTAATATTTCTAGGTGCTTAAGTCCAAAGACAAATAAGATATAGCTGCAGTTCTTGAGACAATTGTCATCTAATGGATGAAAGAAACACAAGCAAATCTTTTGAAGTGAGATAAAAAGAATTTGAAGTCAGACAATTGCCAGACACAAAGAAATAGTTGTGCCACAGCCAAACTTGTAATACAGCTCATAGCATGAGACCGGAGGCAAAAGGCAAGGAGTAAATGGAGGGGAGAATAGTAAGGGTTTAATTAAAATATTGTTTATTGAATCTTAAAAATATTGGAGATTTTCTGCCAAATGTGTAATTTTCATTTGCAATCCAGAATATTAGTACAATTTTGCATATTACATTTGGAGGATACCATGTTTGCATAAAAACATGTTATAGATTTTTTAATTTTAATATACATAGTAAGGCCTTATAAAATAATGTGCATCTCTCTCCTTAAAATAATTAATCTAGTATCCTCTAGCAGGCACTTATTTGCTCAAAGTTACATGTAGATAAAATTCTTTGACTTTTCCTTCTTTGTAGGTAGTATTTTGATGAGAGAAGGTGTACAGCAAGCAATCTCTTATTTATGTGAAGGAAACTAGGGCTTTTAGATTTCTAATGCTAATGGAGGAAAATTTGATTGAGTGAAACATATTGAAAATTCAACCTTGACAGCTGGAAAAGATAAATGAAATCCAATTTTGCTTCACTGTTTAAGCTTTTACCTGGGTTTAAGATAGGCCTTGAAGACATCATCTTCTATAGATCAACTGTCTTGCTCCTGGATGCATACTGGATAATATTGGATACATACTGGATGCATACTGGATACATACTGGGCAAACTTTCCCCAGCATAGATGATTTATAGGTGATGACATTTTTTGTCTATGGTGTAAATGTCACTAGATAATTCCAGCAATATATAGAAGCAATGAATTTAGAAAAAATAAGTATATGAATGATTTTAGAAATCCTAGAAGTTAATAATAGTTCAGTTCCATTGGGAACATTACAAAATTGAAAGCCCTAAATATAACTTCTTGAACAACTGCTCAGAAATCTGACTTTTAAAAACTGTTGTAAGACCAGAGAATTGGAATGGGAATAATATGATGATACATATGCCAAAAGAATAAGAAATTCTGTAATTTTTTTCTTCTGGATTGAATACCATAGAGGTTTAGAGTCTTGGATTCTTATATAAATGCATGCAACTCATTGTAATGCCTAAATACTAAGTAAATCACTCTATTTATGGTCTCCATTGGATTAAATGGAGATTAATAGATAGACCTTTTATTTCAACATATGAATCATTCCTACTGTGTGCCAGGTACTAAGGAAAATTAATAGATAAGGAAAGCACAGGATCTGCTGTCAAGGAATTTTATTCTAGTACAAGCAAAAAGCAGACACTCATGAAAAGATAGAACATATTCCAAGTAGTAAATTATAGACCTGCAATGAGTAATAAAATCATGTTAAGGCACTCAGAGCACAGAGTATTTCCAGCTCTATTAGTCAGGGGACTTTTAATGGAGGTCATGAAGGCAATTACATTTGAACTGTCTCTTGAAGAATAAGTAAAATTTTAATAGATATAAATTACTAAGAAATTCTTTCACAGAAAAGTATTAGTAAACATGTAAATAGGAAAACAATTAAGTTGACTGGGTAGGCTACAGATGACGATTTATGAAAAATAGCTATGAGAAAAAGTGTTAAGGGACGTTGGGACCCTGTTTGTAATGGGCATTGAAACCTGTGCCAAGAATGTAGACTCTAATAATCATCAATGAGTCTCCTTTTATAATCAACAGGGGAGTTGTATGATTAAAGCAGGGCTCTAATAGTTCTAGAAAGATTGCAGAGAGGTGCAGTGAAGCAAGAAGGCCATAAAGATGCTGTAAAGTGTCTAGGCACTACATTTTAAGATTACGGAAATGGGGGCAAGGGATTTTTAGTTAGATCTACTTGTATTAAAAAATGAATAAAATTTGGGGTGTGATTAGATATTGTAGGTCTTAGGAATAACACAGAGAAAAATAATGACTCCATGAATGAAAATATGCAGATCTGGAGAGAGAAATGGAATGGCAATATAAATGGGAATTCTCATTACATTGTTTCTTATAAAGACAGAAAATCTAAAGCTATATCATTGCTGAAGAAAAAATATATGTATTTCTATATCTAGGTATAGTATATCTATGAAAATTAAAGTCAAGAGGGTAGGTAGGCTTCTCCTGATACAAGATGATACAAGATGAGAAGAATCATATAGCAAAGGCTATGGTTTGGACATGCCACAGTTAATCCTATAAAGAATCCAGTAAAGGACAAGGGAATGAGTTTTCAGATAATTAAAAGGATTAAGGGAAATGGACTACAATGAAAACCATTAAAATTTTAAAAAGAGAAGTTGATAGTTAAATGAGGTACATCAGAGAGATGGACAAGAGTAAGGGCTGGTGTCAATCATTCCAGTGTACAATTATGAGGTACCTGGGGGATTGCAAGAGTGCAAGTTTCAGAAAGTACATGTATAATTCAGGCATGACAGGTTATCAATTTTGTTTCTTTCTCCATTCAGTCATTCACAACATATTGGTGGAGCACCTCTAATGAATTCTAGGTATTGGGGATATAGCAGTGAACAAAACAAATTCTTTTTCTCTTGGTTCTTACATTCTAGAGGAGAAAACTGTCAATAGACAAATATGTATCAGGTGGTCAAAAAGAAAAATAGGAAAAAATGGGGATAGTTTAGAGCATTCCTAGTCCTCAAATGAAAAAGAGCTGCTTGTCTTTTACTCATCTATCAGTGTTCTATCTTTGAGTTGGACTCATGAATAACCACAGGCTTATTTTGTGAATTTATTAAATTTGTTCAATTTCAAAATGCCACCGGAGAATGGATAGAGTCACTCCCTGGTCTTTATGGAACATAACCCTTAGAATGTATGGAAGTCTATTTATATAGTCACATGAAAGCAATAGACCTTTCTGCAAAAAATTAACAGCTTTATAGATGCTATGGGTAGATAAATAAAACTGAGGGAATACAGTGGCAGTCCCAAGATAGATATTTTTCTCTGTGTGTCTGTTTTAAACAGATCTGGAAAAGGACCAAGTTATTTTAAAAAATCGGTTGCCTTAGGGGTCCCTGGGTGGCGCAGCGGTTTGGCGCCTGCCTTTGGCCCAGGGCAAGATCCTGGAGACCGGGATCGAATCCCACGTCGGGCTCCCGGTGCATGGAGCCTGCTTCTCCCTCTGCCTGTGTCTCTGCCTCTCTCTCTCTCTGATGACTATCATAAATAAATAAAAAATTAAAAAAAAATCGGTTGCCTTAAATGTGTTAAGGGCCATATTATTACAACATGCATGTGCTTCCTACCAACATGGCTTGAGCTCATCTTTATCTAAACTCAGAGAAATGAATATGAAATCTTCTATAATAATGTTTGGTTTCATGTTGGAAGAGTTCTAGCTTTCTAGAACTTATTTGCACAGATAAGAGATGCACAGGCAAGTTCTGATTTAACACATTTGCAAGGTCAGGTTGTTTAATTGAATAAGAAAACCAGGTTTCAAGCAGTGCAGAAATCATTGCTGAGCACTGGGGAGAAGGCCCTTTCCCTACCTTGATTACCCTTGCACTCTTTTCTTAAAATGAAAATATCTATAAAGACAGGAAATTTCACTCTTTCAAAACAAAAGGTAATTAAAATTGCCTTATGCGTATATTTAATGTAGGATATTTGACAATATATTCTGCCTTTATTGAAAACCACCATTGGCATTAAATGTTGCCTTACCTGAGAAGTAATATAGCAGAATGACTTTTATTGCAGATGGTAATTTATGAAAAGCATAGCCAAAGGAATTGATGTCAAACTTTTTCCACAAGCTTTATTTACTTTCATATTGCTCACTATTTACCAAGGTTCATCACAGCACTAGTCACTGTCTCAGCTGCCTGTTTATGTTTTTTAAAGTGGTTTGTTTTTTTATTCTCATATAGCATTGAAACTAATTACAGTTGCTTACTCTTCTATTTCAACCCTCAATGCTCTCTGTTTTCTCTGGATTTTGCTTTCACTTACAGTCATAATATTTTTTCCATTTTGTGTCTGATCCTCTTTCATATACATAGCCAAGAGAAGAACACCCTATGCCATGGAGAATGAAAAGGCTTTTAGAACTAATTTTCATTTTGTGTGCAATGCCCATGGCATTCTCTGAGTGTGTGATGTGCTATCATTAGGTTTTGATATGCAATTGAAATGCAAAAAGTTTAAAAGCTCAGCTTTATTGGCCTTATCAGCAGTTTGCACTCTCCCCAAAATTCTGTTAGAACAATTACTTGATCACTTTTGGTCAAAGAATACTACAAGAAAAGGAACCTCATAGATGATGCTTAAAGAGGAATCGAGGTTTAAAGGAGGGTTTGAAATTGTATACTCTATTTTTATACCAATTTTATTAAATTTTTTGGTTAACAATGGCCTTATTCAAATATGATTGAAATTTTTAAAAAGTGCCCCAATGTATCTTATCTTTCATTTTGCTGGCAAGGACCTGAGAGGACAGAGGTTTATAAAAATATTCTACATAGAAGGAAATACAGTGAAAAACTTGCTATTCATATTTCTTCATTTCACTAGGCTTCCACTTTAAGTCATTCTAAACTGGAATGGACCTTGAATTAGTATAAAGAGCAAAATAATCTGGCCTACCTCGGGAAGGACCTAAATATCTGTGTGTCTGCACATGTGTGTGCACATAATTCTAGTCAAGGGAAGACTTCAATAAAATGCATAATCAGAGGGGTACCTGGGTAGCTCAGTCAGTTAAACATACGACTCTTGATTTCAACTCAGGTCATGATCTCGGGGTCATGAGATCGAGTCTCATATCAGACTCTGAGCTCAGCGAGAGTTGCTTGATGTTCTCTCTCTCTCCCTCTACCACCCCCCCCCAAATAAATAAATATTTTTTTAAAAAAAGAAGAATCAGAGAAACTTCAACCAAGTTTTACCAGTCTTGTAGTTGTATACTTTAGAGTAGACTACAACTACAAAATGAGTGGTATAATGGAGAATATGACTTGCTGTATTTTCCTTTTCTCCATTGATTTAGATATTGCTCAGGGCTTGTAGAAGCTGACATAAGAAAAAAGACTCAACCATAAGAAACTAAGAGAGTTTTCATTTTATTTTTTTAAGAAATAAGAGAGGTTTCATTTTATTTTTTTAATTTTTGAGGCTTTGATGTTTATACTAAAATAATGTTGTGGGCATTTCAGAAATAGGAGAGTAAATGCTGAATTCCAGGATTCTTATCCAGCTTATATATCTGTATGGTATCATGCCCAACCTTAGATCTTAGAATGACCTATGTCCTATATGTATTGGATAGCTTAAGAACCCTTGGAAATGATAGTGATTAAGTTAACTTCCATGATGCGTGAATATGAATCTCTGTATTTAGTTTAGCAATGTTGACCTCAGTATATTACATTCTCCTCATGAAAATGAGATCCATATGTGACAATGTACTAGCACCAGAGAAACCTGGGAGAGAAAATGAACTTCAGATTCCTTACAGAATCAGAGATCAAAAGATCTGTTCCATTAAACTTTAAACCAGAGAAATTCATCTGTCTGCCCCAGTGCCTAGTGTCAATCAATGACTCAGCTTTAGCTGGATTATGGTTAAGCCTGAATGGTCATGCAAGAGAGAATTTCAGACAACCAGTCTCCAAAGAGATTGCTATTCTAAGACTCAACATGAAAGAGAAATATGCTTAGGTTTTGCTATAGAGCAAAGAAATTTTATTCACCTTCAAAGATATAGTAAAAGTACCTATATTCCATATTTGTCATATTCACATATGAAAATAGAATAATCACTAGCAATTTAATACAAATAGATATCTTGTTTCTTAATTTACTTAATATAAGCCAAGATTCTCATAGGCTATGGTGTTAAGCACACTGGTGAGAATCTAAAATCTCACTAGGTATCCACAGTTTATGTAATTATAACCAGTTTATTGAGGAAGAATTTCTACTCATTGGGATATAAAAAAGAAAAGGACTTTTTTTTCCCCTAGTAAATGTCTCCTACCTCTGCTCTCTTGAATCCCTCCTCTCCATTGATTAGTCAATTTTTTACAATTTAGTCAAATCCTATAATTCTTCAGTTTTATCGGTTGTCAGAGAAGTCTCTATTTTGTTACTAAAACCCAGTCCTATTCATTATGAAAGTTCAATATCATATCAGTTTCATTTTTATGATTCACTTTTTAAAATGCAGGATCAGTAAATCAGACTGAGATTCATACATGTTTGATGGCATCAATTGAGTAGCTGATCATGTGGTATAATTTGAAAAACACAGATAAAATAAGAGTTTTAAAATATTTTAACTTAAATCTTAATATGAAACCAGGGGACTAGATTAAGTTCACATACATCCTGTTGGTTAGTTGGAATTGGCTTTTTCACTTTTCTATCTGAAAAGAAGTTTAATTTAGAGGATATACTCCCAAGAGAATTTTCAAGATTTGTGACTTCTGTGGCCATAATTACATATAAAATCTTGGCAACATGATTACAATTTATTTCTTTAAGCAGGGTGTGCTAGGGGAAAAATAATTTTGTAATAAATGGGAATGAAATATAAGCCTTTTAGTTATTATTCAATTTTATTATAAGTACTTGGTATATCAAAATATTAAACTGTGTAAGTATTTGAAAACCAGGGTAACTTTCTATCACTTACTTGTAAGCAGAGGAAATAATTATTTTCTAACAGAATTCTGGTTAAATATTAAAGTTCTTATATGAATTGCAAAAACAGCCATGAGATGCAAAACATGTTGACCTACGTTCTGGATCGTGGATTAGAAAACGAAAATAGATGAAGGATAACTAGAGATCCTGGTGAGACTGAAGTGCCATCTGTGTATCTCCACAGCTTCTGTCATCGTGGCACCTGGGCATGACAGGGAAATATGCATGTGCACATACGCAGGGCAGCTTTGAGCTCAGAGTCCTGCTGACCTCAAAGAACTGAGGACTTGAAGTGAATTCATGGATTTCCCTTCCCAGTCTTTGGCTCAGCTTCTAATATCACTCATTAACAAATAGTAATCAAATAATAGTGTTCACTTTGGTGCTTATAACAAAATGACCCTCTCCACTTTATAGCCTCTACTCAAAGACAAAAAATGCTAAATGACAAAGTAGGAATATAGCTCCTGTTCACTGCCTTTTTGCATTTAAGGAATGAAATGGTGACTGTTGTTTATAGTTAATGCTTTTTAAATTGTTTTTTTTTTTTTTATGATAGGCACACAGTGAGAGAGAGAGGCAGAGACACAGGCAGAGGGAGAAGCAGGCTCCATGCACCGGGAGCCCGACGTGGGATTCGATCCTGGGTCTCCAGGATCGCGCCCTGGGCCAAAGACAGGCGCCAAACCGCTGCGCCACCCAGGGATCCCTAGTTAATGCTTTTTATTAAATGACAGTCCTTCCTTGAGCAGTGGAATAATTTTAAAGGAAATCTGTGTTCGTTAAAGAACATTTTCCTCCTTTTCTTCTAAATGCTCTCATGTTCTCATCTTAAGGAAAAGATGTTGCTTGGCAGCCTTGCCATATTCATCTGATTCATCATCCTAATTATTTTTAGTTTAGTGGAAGAAACTCTGATAACTAATTCATAAATAAATGCTTTTTAAGACCACTCATTTATCAGTGCCTCTTTATAATCAGTTCAATTGGGTTATAATTTAGGGTATAATACCTGAAGCATGTTAATGTAGTTATGTGAATGCAATAATTAGAAATGACTGGTGTTTGTATTTTGACCTTCGTTCTAAAACTTTCAGACCACCGTCAAAACAATACAGTAATAAAAGAAGATGTGAAGTTGATTTGAGCACCATAGCACAGAAAAATCTGTAATTTGTCATAGTAGTAGGCTGGAAAAAGATATAAATACAGAACATAGTTATCTAATTATAATTTGTTTTTGAGGAATACCTGTTTTGAAAAAGAGATGCAGCAAATATTGCCCCTCTAATATAGGAGTTAGTAAACTTTCTTAAGAACTTGTTCTGCATGTATATTCATAAAGTTTTTTAAAAAATGGAAGTAAATTATTGTACACAGGAAAGGATTGCCCTGTCCACTGAGAGATAGAGTGAATAAAGACCTTAGTAAGTCTTTAGTAAAAACAGTTTATTGGGCCTCACTGAATTTAAAACTTTTTCAGCTTATTCCAGAATCTTGTTTCCTTCCTATTACCTGCATTTCTTCAAAAATTGTTTTATTTTTTCAGTTCATTTCTTAATGGCTACTTTTTAAGTGCCTACAATTTTCACAGCAGTGGGCAAATTTTACTAACCTGTTCAAATTATTTCATACGAATGATTGTTAGGGGAATTCTATAAAAGCATTACCTACACAATGCTTAGTACATAGCTCTTAATATTTTTTTGGCTCCCTTCTCCATCTTGAGACACTGAGATATAGTTGAACACATTTAATTGAACATCTCCCATGTTGAATATGATCTGGAAAATGCTCTGGGGAATACAATGATGAATAGGGCCTTGTCAAGTTTGTGGGGAAGGTGGACATGAAAAAATCTTCTCAAGGAGAGATACTATGTCTTTGTTCAGTGCCACCTTATACCTAGCATGGTGCATGATAACATGGGATGCTCACAATATTGATTAATTCAATAATTTCAACTAGGAAGAAATAAATAAGTAGAATCACAAGTAACACACTGCAAACTCTAAGATGTTTTTTATTGTTGAAGATATTGAAGAAGTGGCATTTGTTTTAGGGTCTGAAAATATTGCTAAATTAGAATGAGGGGGAAAAGGTATTCCAGGCTTGGGGAAGAGTATGGAAGAGATACATAAAAATGATAGTGTTGGTGGAGTTTTGTACTGGGAGTGGCTGGGTTTGCTGTCACTGACATGCATTATGTGAGGAAAGACTGTGAGAGATGAATCTGAAATGGCAGGTTCAAATTAATCATGCAAAGGCCTCAACCCCACCTTGTATTCCATGTTTATGCATGATGAAAAAATAGTGGACCAGATGCCTGTTCTCTCTGAACTTAACTCCTGCTTTACCAATTAAAGGTGTGTTTGTTCTGTACCTTGTGACTTATGTGTTTGTCCTCACTTTTATGCAAATAAAAACCCTGTTTCCAGTTTATCTCCAGTGCCTAGAAAAAATATTTGGTGGAAAGCATGAATTCAGTAAATATTTCTGTAATTGCTGAATATTTAAATGATTCCACATGGTTCTATATGAAATTGCTGGCTACTACAGATTTTTGAGTGGAGAAAAGATATTATCTAGCCTCTATACCATGACAGCAACCCTAAGAGCTGGCATGGACATTTCTATCCATCTGCTTATATTTGGGTTCATACACTCATATACTAGTTACTGTGAATGAATTGAATGGTCTATTATTTAGGATCAATCTTCCTATTTCCCATCTGCTCTTCCAAGGGCATTGTTCTAGAAATATTTCCTACATTATCAATTTTGCCTTCTCTTTGCCATTTCCACTGGCATGCAAGCATGCTGTTATTTTTCCTACATCAAAGAACATAAAATACAGCAGTCTTGACTCCATTTCCTTTATTACTACTTCATTCATTCCCCATTTTTATGTAAAGCCTCCTGAGTTTACTGTTTATACTTAACTGCCTTTAATTCTTCTATAAATCATGAAATACATGTGTACAAATGATTTAAAGCTCTGGAATTTGTTGTCATTTAAATACCTGATTTGTTGTCACAATCTATAGGACAAAAAGCTATATAGAAGGTTTTATTTGAATAGATGTAAGAATTTTCATATGACTGTATAAAAGTACATATACATAGAAGTACAAAAAACAATGTTAAAATTCTCATATTAAGAAAATATATAAATTAGGAGTTTTAGTATAATTTCACTGGAAATATTAATAAGAACGTCTTCCACTATGGATCAAATGGTATCTCCACAGACCATGACTCAGTAGACACTCACTTTTTAGCTCCCACATTTTGGAAAACAATGACTTACACCACCCAAAAACAAAATAAAAACTAAAAAACTTTCTTGACAGATCTTAGTCTTCAAGAAAGATGTTAACTTAGCATTACCTAGAAGATATTAATGTTCAAATACCAATGTTTTATAGCTGGGAGTTGCCTTAAATCTTTATTGCAAAAAGGTGGTGTCATGAAAGATCAAGGTCACAAAATTCTTAGGTCAGAAAGAGACACCAAGTAGAGGTTGGTTACCCCATGCCTGAGGAATAAAAACCTAGTGGCAAGCATTTGCATAGCAAATAGAGGTAAATAATATTCATTTTTAAATCTAATTGATAATATATGAATTTTTAGTAATCCCAGATCAAAATCCTAATATTTTGCTTCAATCATTTTAAATGACTTAATGCTATAAGGTTGGTATGGAATGGGAAAGACACCTGTATAACACAAAATCTGGACTCTAGAGGGAGAAACTAAAAATGGATTCTAACCACACATATCAATATCAACAAATCTATTGGCTAGAAAATATTAAAGTTAATTTTAAAATTCTACCATATAAAATTTGGAAATATATCTAAAATTTGTACAAACATGCTTAAATAAAAAATAAAAAAAATAAATATCCTGGGATTTCAATGGTAGTGGGTAGTGATAAAGGAAATCTAAGATGTTTCTTGCCTTTAGGATTTTTTTTCTCCACCATATGGATAGGTACTTTGTGTCTATGTGTGTGTGCATTTTGTATACATATAGGCATATATATGTATGTGTGTGTGTTTTTTCAATCTAAAACCTACCATCAGGAGACTGAAAGACCACAGGAAGAGGCTAGGAAGCTTTTATTCATCTCCCGTTAGAAAACTGACCTCATAAGGGAACTAGTACATAGTTTTCTTTTACTAGGCTGCTGCCAGGTTTTTTTCTGCTAACACCTGTGGTATATCTGTTACATTAACTCAGATTTTGGGAAAGGTACCACTGTGGATTATTGTGTTCTTTGTGTTTCCCTGGATGAATAAAATTAATACATGTGAGATATGAATGGACTGCTTTTTTTTTAAGATTTATTTATTTGAGGGGGAGGAGAGGAAGAGGGAGAGAGAGAGAGAATCCCAAGCAGACTGTCTGCTAAGTGAGGAGCCAGACACAGTACTCAATCTCACGACCTTGGGATCATGACTTGAGCTCAAAATCAAGAGTCAGAGGCTCAAATGACAGAGCCACCCAGGTGTCCAGGAATGGACTTCTCTTTCTTTCTTTCTTTCTTTCTTTCTTTCTTTCTTTCTTTCTTTCTTTCTTTCTTCTTTCTTTCTTTCTCTTTCTTCCTTCCTTTCTTTTTCTTTTTTCTTTCTTTCTTTCTTTCTTTCTTTCTTTCTTTCTTTCTTTCTTTCTTTCTTTCTTCCTTCCTTCCTTTCTTTCTTTCTTTCTTTCTTTCTTTCTTTCTTTCTTTCTTTCTTTCTTTCTCTCTTTTCTTCTTTCTTTCTTTCCTTTCTTTTCTTCCTTTTTTTTAGAGAGAGGGCACATGTGCCAGTATGTATGTGTGGGAGAAAGGGCAGAGAGAGAGAATCCCAAGCAGGCTCCACCCCCAGCACAGAGCTCCCATGGGGACTTCATCTCTCCACCCTGAGATCATGACCTGAGCCAAAATCAAGAGTCAGATACTTAACTAACTGAGCCACCCAGGTGACCCAAGAAAGAACCACTCTCTTTGAAGAGAAGGAAGAGAAACAGGAAGATGAGCCTTGAGACGAGGAAGCAAGGATGAAAACCAGATCACGTGAGGTTTATATATGACTGGTATAAAAAAAAAAACCAACACCCTTCTCCTTTGTACTCTGAGAGCTGTACTATTTTACTCCATCTTAAATTTGTTTTGCCCTATGTTGCAATTCCTCTTGCTCCAGTCTCCAGTGAAGTCTTATTACATTCACAATCATCCTGTGTTAGGGCAATAAAAGAAGTCTGAGCTTCCTTGCAACTGTTTTTGCAGAGGCCACTGTAGTTGTATTGCATTTAAGGAGGAGAGAGGGGCCAGAATCCTAGGGAACAGGCCTCAGTGAGGCCAGCAAGGTTCAGGGAAGATCTGAAAGTGGTGAGTAGTGGCCATCTCAGAGCAGAGAACAAAGTTCCTTTATGCACTCTTATAGCAGAAGACATGAGAGACTAGATCCCCTTCAAATACACCATGAGCCTTTAAAAGAGATGTCAGGCAACTGGACTTTATTTTACTGCATGTATTTACGATCATGCAGAAGAGTTAATACACTTTCTCAGGGATTTCAACCAGAAAATGAACAGTTTGGGATTTATAGAAATTTCATTTCATTTTCCATATTCATTTATCAGAGGGGCAGAGAAAGAGAACCACTCTGAGAAATATAAAATAATTTATTATAGGAACAGACCCTAAGCAGTTGTGGGTATTTGTCGAACGGTCTATTGAAGGCTGTTTTTTCTATTTGTAGGTTCTGAACTTGACAGAACCTGCAGCTGGGAAGGAAAGATGGATGAGAAATGGGAAGGCAATGGTAAACTGTACCCACAAGGATGTCTCTCATTGCCTCTGTTCTCAGTGAAGCAGATGCCTACAACACAGCACCGCATTTTCACCTGGCCCAGCTGCTAAGAAGCTGAAAGAGGAGTTCTTGCAGGAGCTAGAGGAGTTTGGGACCTGGCTGCTACAACAACAGGTAACCAGAAGATCAGTGACAATGTATGTGAGCTGTAATAGCTCCCAAACTCATGCTCACCTTTTCAGGATAAACATGGGTGCTACTGCCCTGCCATCTTTCAATTCATATGTGAATTCTGTTCATAGTCAATTCTAACCTGGAACCTTCTATATTTGCCTTTATGGAAAATAAATGTAGGAAATGTAGTTCTAGCTCAGCTAACTTTAACACAACACAAAATATCATATTTTATTTAATTTTTGTAGTTTTAATGTTATTATACTTTGAATTGTGGACTTTGCATTGATAATAAAATTTCAGGAAGCTGCGGCATCTTATCTCAAGGTTTTGAATAAACCTTAGCCCTTCATGAGGGTTATTATATTCTATATAGTAACATTATACAGTGCTTATTGTGTAAAATGTAGTAATTCTGAATATTTTTGTCCTTATAAAAGTTGGAACTGTAGTATCTTTTCAAGTGTCATTATTGAACATTTTCTTTACCAAGTAAAGAGATCTCAATGATAATTGCAATTAAAATTTTGATATCTGGAGTGGGAAGCTCAGTTAAGCAAAACATTAGGTTAAAAAAAAAAGATGCCTCTCAGGACTGTGAATTATGCTTTATTTCAGGTGAATAGAAAGTTCTGTTTTCTGAATTTAAGTATTAGATACAGTATTAAATACAATATCAAATGTAATAAGCAACACCTTCCAAACACAATGCCTGGCACGTAGTAAGGACATCGCTAAAAGCAGAAGGAAAAATGATGGTGATGTAGATGAAGAGGAAGGACACTGGATTATGATAGTGGATGCAGGGACACAAAGTATAGCAACAAATAAAGGAAACCCATCAACCACTGTTTTTCAAGGCATTCATGCATAGAAGTTCTGATAGAAAACCAGAAAAAAAAATCACTTATTAACAGGCAATTCTAATGATCCACTCATCTTGTATACCCTCAAAGTTGTAATTTATTCTCTGAATGTCTCTCATAATTTCCAACCCATAAGTAACTCCTGTGTGAGGTTGTCAGACCTCTGCATTAGCTCACCAATCACACGTCACTGACCTCTATATAAAATTAAGGGATAATCTGGCTTTAGGGTCACTTGGCAAAAAGCATGGCACCTCTGGGTAGAAGAAACCATCTTTATTTAGGAAAGACCTGGAGAAATGGAAGGCTTTTTGGTCTTATGGATTGTATGGTATATAGGCCAGTACTATCTGGATGAGCTCTATGTAACTCTTGCCATTAATGATCCTAAAGAGGACCTTTTTAGAAATAGTAAGAAAGGCAAGGAATTTTAAGGGTATGATACAGAGCTGTTTTGTTTTGAAAGTGCGAAAGAAATGTAATACATAATTTCTGATAAATTTTAGTTTTATTTTTTTAAAATTTCATATTTAAGTAATCTCTACAACTAGTGTGGGGCTCGAACTTACAATCTCAAGATCAAAAGCCACATGCTCTGCCAATTGAGCCAGCCAGCTACTCCTAATGAATTTTATTTTTAAACTACAAAATGTCACTTTCCTCTCTATTCCTCAGAAAGGTGTCCACCACTATTATAAGTTTTCTCCTTCTAGGCACATGGTTGAGTTGCATTTCCTCACTCTTACCCCCACCCCCGTGCTTAAATGAGGCATGACCACTGACCTGCTGTGGCCAATGAAATGGGAGCCATAGTGAAGTGTGTCAGTTTCTGGTAGGAAAATTTAATTGTAGGCACTTGGCTTTAAATTTATTTTCCCAAGTGGTGATTGAGGCAGCAAGCACAGAGATGGAAGCTTTATGAGCCTGGGGCTCTGAGTGACTTCAATGAGCCGAACCTTATGCTGCTCCATTTGGAGACTTAGCATGAGTGAGATATAAACATTTGTGTTATGCTGCTAAGAATTGGTTGGTGTTTGTTACTGCAGCCTGACCTCACCCATCCTGTCTGGTAAAGATGGTGATGTGTAGTACTTATATACTAAAAAAGAACCACCCCAAAATGCACAATCCAAAGTCATTCAGTATGTTGACTTAAAATTCATGCAGTGAGGAAGAGGCCATAGATCCACAGGAGTTTGGTGGGAGGGCCAAACTTCTTGGGTGGTTGGTATTGGGAAACAAGTGTTAAGCCCAGGGAGAATGTGTGGGCAGCCATCTGTCTTTGGCCAGGTGAACATGCTAATGTTCCAGATCTTTAGGCAAAGGCAGGAAAAAGATGACAGGTTTCTGCTCAACAGATAATCTCAAGATGCCAAACTTTTTTTCTCTATGCCTTACTTTTCTAAGAAGCCTCCAGATCTCTAGGACTCAATCATGAACAAAAATACTTATGCATAAATTTATTTTTATCTTATCTCTTATAAGAAATAACTTGAGGCAATTCATTAGTCTGGCCGTGCATATATTTGTTGAAATATTTGCACTATTAAGATAATGACACAAAACATTTAACAAGTGTATTTCATGCTTTTTTAGCAAAGAAAGAAAATATTTTAAAAACTACCCTAAAACTACTTGATACAAACATGGATATTTTGTACATTTTAAATACGCTTATTCTCTTTGTTGTGAAAAATATAATTTTAAAAATAATGAACAAAAACTATTATTACTGAGAATTGAAATGTACATTAATTCCATGATAACATAGTCTGGCTAATGCAAGGATTTAGCTTTTTCAGACTGAAGTAATGTGTTTTATATAAAATAGTGTAATACAGTCAGTAGTCATGGTCCATGATCATTTTACCAGCCACTTATTTATATTATCTGGATTATATTTTTTTCCCATTTTAAAGTCTTGGCTTCTTTGTTGTAAATTAATTGACCATATAAGCATGGGTTTATTTCTGAGATCTCTATTCTGTTCTATTAGATCTATATGTCTATTTTTGTGCCGGCACCATACTGTTTTAATCACTATAGCTTTATATTATATTTTGAAATTTGGAATTGTGATACCTCCAGTTTTGTCTTTTTTTTCAAGATTGCTTTTTTGGGGGGTCTTTTGTAGTGCCAAATAAATTTTAGTATTATTTGTTCTAGTTCTGTGAAGAATGTTATTGGTATTTTGATAGGGATTGGATTGAATCTGTAGATTTCTTTGGTAGTATAGTCTCTTCAATAAATAGTTTTGGAAAAACTGGATGGCCACATGCAAAAGAATGAAAGTAGATTACTTTCTAACACCACACACAAAAATAAACTCAAAATGGATTAAAGACCTAATTGTGAGACCTGAAACCATAAAAATCCTAGAAAAGAACACAGTCAGTAATTTCTCTGATGTGGCCATAGCAACATTTCTCTGGTATGTCTCCTAAGGCAAGGAAAACAAAAGCAAAAGTAAACTATTGAGACTACATCAAAATAAAAAGTTTTTGTGCAGTGAAGAAAACCATCAATAGAACAAATGGACAACCAACTGAATGAGAAAAGTTATTTGAAAATGATACATCCAATAAGGGATATATTTAAATTTATTTAAAAATAAGTTTAAAATTTTAAAATAAATAATAAAATTATCTGAATTATTTTAAGCTTGATAAGGAAAGAAAGTTTTTTGAATTTCTCAAAAGATGCTGTGCAGTCTCATATAATTAATCTAATACTTATGTTAAAGTCTAATATTATGAGCACATTATTAGATATTGCTAAATGAAAAGACATGTAGAAAAAAAGCACAAATAGGATCTATTTTAATGTCCTTTAGAGTCCATATTAAGATCTATATTAAGCAAATAATTATGTAAACAATTTCTTATGACCTGATAAGTGCTACAAAAAGGGACTTTCAAGCTATTGTAAAAGAGGATAATGGAAAGACATGATCTTCTCTGGAATTCAAGGAAGTTTTTCTAGAAGAAAAAAAAATCTAAGATAAGAGAGAAACATGAAAGATAGGAAACAGGTAGAGGAACAGGGGAGGATTCTTCCAGATAGTGGGATCAGCTTTCCAAAAGCTAGGTAGACACAAAGTATTGTGACTCATTCAAGGAATAAAATAAATGTATAAGATAAAGAGCAAGGGTAAAAGTAGAAGCAGACTAGAGAATACTGGTTTGGAAACAGACCTTTGTGATTTGCTGATATATACAAATAAACCGTATATATGTGTACCTATATATGATATATATATGATGAGTGAATGAACTTATTGCTGAGGGACAGACAACATTTGGAATGAGAGAGAAGAACTTTCTTCAGGACTGAGTCCTGAGGAATTTCTACATTTAAAAATAAAAGAAGATGACAAAATGATGAGGGAGGAACTGTCAGTAAATCAGGAGGAAAACAAAGAAAGTATGGTATTATAGGAATCAAAGAAAGAGCCTTTTAAGAAAACGGAGTGGGGGGCACCTGGGTGGCTCAGCGTTTGGGCGCCTGCCTTCTGCTCAGGTCCTGATCCCAGGATCCGGGATGGAGTCCACATTGGGCTCCCTATGGGGAGCCTGGTTCTCCCTCTGCCTATGTCTCTGCCTCTCTCTCTCTCTCTCTCTCAGTCTGTGTGTCTCATGAATAAATAAATAAATCTTAAAAAAAAAAGAAAAGAAAAGAAAATAGAGTGGTGGCTAGCCCTATCTCATACTGATTGCTTTCTCACAGAGCCCCTGCTGTGAGATCTTCTGCTATTGTTGTTGTTGCTGTTGTTGTTGTTGTTTTTAAAGGAGGCTCCACACCGAGCAAGGGGTCCATTGCAGGGCTTGAACTCACAACCCAGAGAGATCAAGACCTGAGCTTAAACCAAGAGTTGGACATTTAATTGACTAAGCCACCCATAAGCCCCAGATATCTTCTGATTTAAAAAACAAAACAAAACAAAACAAAACAAAAAAACAAACCAGAAATCTAGATTATGTCAAATCCTTCAATTTTTCAATCAAGATTTGACTGTTAAAATTGTACAAACACTGCCAATGGGATGGGAATGATGTCATTTACAAACTCTGTGTTGCACCAAGATTTGTAACCAATATAGTTATTTGATTTAATCAGACCTCTAGAAAATTAGCAAAACATTTGGCCATAATTCCTAATTTATCAAGCACTGAAATGTTGTATGGCTAGAAACAGACATACTGAAAAAAGGAAACCCATAAAAGTTTTATAACCAGAAGTATTCAGTGGTTTGAGGGCCCTTTTCAGATCCTTTTGTTATATTAGATTTGCCCCTGAAATGATAAACTATAATTTGATGAACACATCTTTTACTTTTTAATATTTACTTCCTCATATGTATGAAAACAGTAATAATTATGGTTACCAGTCTTCATTTCCAGGAAATATGAGTTTTCAAACAAGTTTTGACATTAAAATAAGATTTCTAATGTCTTTATTTCAATTACTTCCACATCTATGAAAATCAAAATAACTTCATTAAAGTGAAAGGTGAATAAATTGAATTACTGACAAGTCTAAAAGGTAGTGATATATAGAGTGAGCTCAGTAAAGAACAGATTATTTTTCATGCATCATATATAATTAAAAAGATGTTACATTATTTTGTCATTGAATATAAAATATAGCCCTTATTCCTATAAAATAAAATGTCTAATGACAGTGGGATGTGACTGGAACATCTATGACCCAGAGATGGTCAGTGTTGTTTAGACCATTAAAAGGGCATTCTATTTCTTTCCTTATGACTCCTTCCTGGTTGGATATATTTTTTCTGAAAACTTTGATTTGGAGAAAGAAAGGAAACTTTCCTCATAAGCAGTGATGTTATGAAGCAAACTTCATTATTGATACATTCACCTAATGACAATCTGGCTGGGTATAGACTACCAACTAACCAACCAAGAACCCCAGCTCTTTTATTTTTTTATTTTATTTTATTTTATTTTATTTTATTTTATTTTATTTATTTTATTTATTTATTTTATTTTATTTTATTTATTTTATTTTATTTTATTTTATTTTATTTTATTTTATTTTATTTATTTTTATTTATGATAGTCACACACACAGAGAGAGAGAGAGAGGCAGAGACACAGGCAGAGGGAGAAGCAGGCTCCATGCACTGGGAGCCCTACGTGGGATTCGATCCTGGGTCTCCAGGATCGCCAAAGGTAGGTGCTAAACCGCTGCCACCCAGGGATCCCCCCCCCCAGCTCTTTTAAACATGGAATCTCTTTCAGGCAGGGACCCAGATGGAACAATTTAATTCAGACGCCTTGAACGAAGGAATTATTTGAAAGAATCATGGGCATTAATTAAGGGACTACTTAAAAGACCAAAAAATGGATACTAGTGAGTCAGTCATCCAAGAGTAGCATTTTAGGAAGCCATTAGCCCCTACCAGTTGAAGAGGCAAAGGGGGAAGATAGTCACTCCTGGACCCAGAGCAGCTGAAAAGGGCACAGTAGGAGCTGCAGTGGTAGAGGGATAGGGCCTTGTGAGGAGAGCTCACTCCCCAGCTCTCCTGCTGCTCCCTACTAGTGGTAAACTCAACAGAAGTCAACCAACCAGGAAGGGACTCCGGAGATGCCGTCAGCAGACTCTGAGCAGCAGAGAAGGGTCACAAGAGGATCTGAGTGGGAGGATGCAAATGGAGCAAACTCAGCACAGATCTAAATCAAGACAGGCTGAGCGCGTCTTCTCCAGGATAAGCTCGCTCATCGTGTTTAGGATCAGGCTCCGGAAGCGTGTTGGGGACCTTCAGCACTGCAAGCAGCTCTGATTGAAGAGGTAACATTCTGAAACTGATGGTGCCTCAGGGCCTAAAAAATGGCTGTGCCAAGCATGATATTGGCCTTATTATTTACTTCTTTAAAATATTTTTATTTATTTATTTGAAAAAGAGAGAGAGTGTGTGTGTGTGTGTGCAGGGGGAGGGGCAGAAGGAGAGGGAGAAGCAGACTCCAGGCTGAGCCAGGAGCCTGAAGTGGACCTGGAGATCATGACCTGAGCCAAAAGCAGATGCTTAACCATCTGAGCCACCCAAGTGCCTTGATATTGGCCCCCTTTAAACCTTTTGTCTCATTTCCTACTAATAACACCCACCTCTGGGAGAAGTCATTATCAGTGTTTATGGATTAAAAGGAAAACAAAATGCCTGATTTTTGAGAGCTTAACTAGCTGGTAAGTAGAGAGACTGATATTCAGCTTGTATTTTTTCCTTTATTCCATGCTTCCTCTTGACATTTGAAAGCATGTGCTTCACTCAAAGGAAAATAAGCAGTAAAAGCCCTTTATCTTCCTCCTGGTGGTAGCAGTGACCACTTTTGTCAGCAGGATCATCGCTGGGGCTTTTTACTTCAGACCTTCCAACTCCGTTGCTTTTTCAGATCTGGCTTCAACCCAGGCCCAGTAGCCACTTTTACTTCCCTACCATCTGGTCCACTTCATTCCTATTTTATTCTGGCTCCAGTCCTTAGACACTAGTCAATTACTTCCTGAAAAAAAAAAAAATCTTCTTGGGTTAGGAAGAAGTATGGAATCAAAGGTGAAGAAAATGAAGGAATAAATTGGAAGCAAGTAAAGAGGAGGACAGAAACAGGAAGAGCTGGCACTTGTTCTGAGTGGGCGAAAGGCGTCCAAGCTGCCAGGGCAACTGTGCTACTTCTCTGAAGCTCTGGGCACACAGCAAGCCATGCAGAGAGTACGTGTCTGCTCTAGTTCCTTGTTCTGAGTCCTTAAAACTCAAAAAGAACTGGAAGGAAGCAGAGCAGGAATGAAGTGAAGTCAAACTGGGAGGCATTACACTTCTTCAGCCATTGCTTTATGGACATACTAGTGTAACTGTTTCTCAGCTGGGCATTTTTTTTTTTTGAAAAAATGGAGATCTTGCAGGACCTTACTTGCTAAATAAGTTAAAGTTATAGAAAAGATACTTTTCAACTTCAGAATGCTCCTGAGATATGGACACTTTGCTTTATAATCAAATCTATTAACATTACATTTTTGTATTAGCATATCGATGAATAACAGCCACTCACCTATAAGGCTCCCCCTCTTTTCTCTGTTGGAGCAAAAGATGATTTCCTTGAAGCTAAGAAAAGTTAATGTTCAGGGTCTCTCACATGTCTGGACTCCTTCCAGGACTTTATGTCTAATTTGGTATTGTAATTTTGTATTTTTTCCTAAAAAGAGCCCCTCAAATTTTATCAGCTCAGGTTCCACAAAGCCAGGTTGCTGGGGTGGGGTTAGATTTGGTGTTAAACCTCAGAAAAGGACATGTTGGAGCAGAGAGTACAATTCTTTCAGCACCACTTGGCAGACTCTCCATTCCTCCCTGCAAATACCATCGGAATTGTCACTTTTGACTTCATGATTCATCTAAAAAAAGAGTTAATCAGTGACAAATTCCTACGTGATAAATTGCCTCTAACATCTTTTTCACAACACTCAGGCCAAGTAAACCTAAGAAGTTTAATGCATGCATGAATTAAGTGCTGCAAGCCTTCAAGGAAGCTTTCAAACCAATGAACTCTAAATGGTGTGGAAAGGAAAATGCACAGTGAGTGATCGTATCTGATGCATTATTGCTCTTTAAAAATATTACTCATCAGTATCTTTGGAATAATACTTTCTTTTTCCTATGTTCAGCTTTGTATTTAGGCCACCCACAAATATGCATTAGTGAGGAAGCATCGTATAGCTGTGGGATGCAAACTTTTTCTGAAATCCTTTCGGCTTTGCAGTTCATACCATCTGCACTGCAACTTCTCAACTCATGCTGTAGCATGAAAACACCACAGACAACGTTTAAATGGATGGATGTGTTTGTGTTCCAATGAAACTTGATATTTGCACACTGTCATTTGAGTTTCATATAATTTTTATGTGAAATAAATAGTCTCCTTTTGTATTTAAAAAATCATTAAAAATATAAAATCATTCTTATCTTACAGACCATACAAAAACAGAAGGCAGGCTGGATTTAGTCTAGGAGTGGTCACTTGCAAACCCTGTTGTATACTAATAGTGGAGAGACTATGAGTTTGAGGGTATTTAGACTTGATTTTCTATCTTGATTCTGTTCTATTAAGTAAATTAATTTATGCATCACTTCACCACTCCCCAGGGCCTTAGTGTTCTCTTCTATAAAATAAGGTTATGATACTTATCTCAGAGGGCTATTGATAGGATTACATGAGGATTACATTTATTTCAAAGAAACTAACCTAATCTCCAAAGAGTAAAAGTTAATATATTTGCATTTCCTTCTGTTTACTTTTTTTTTTTTTTTAATCTTTTGGAACTTTTTTTGAGGGGGTATATTATTTGAGGTATAATTGACATATAACATATTAGTCAGGTATAGAACATATAAATACAATATACTGACTCAGTATTTGTATACATTATAAAAGAAGGGCTACCACAGTGAGTTTTCCTAATGTCCACCACTTTACACAATTAACGATTTTTCCCCTGTGATGAGAACTTTTAAGGTTTACTCTCTTAGCAACTTTCAAATAGGCCACAGAGTATTATTAATTATAATTACTATGATGTATGTTACATCTGCCTATTTTCTTGATAGTTTACTTGACTGACTAGTATAAGTGTGTTGAATGGATTTTTTTGTGGCCATAACAACTGAAAAAAATGTTTTGAAATTAAACACTAAACAAAAATTTTCAACTAAATTTGTGGGACAATGTGACATAAATCTTGTTTGTATTCAAAATCAAATTTGCATTGCCATTATTTTAATGTTGTTCTTTGGAGTCATATAGTTTTCTTTGCATTGTGAACATTTTAATTTTTAAATGAAAATATTTTTATATTTTGAATTTGACATAATTAGTGTTAGATAATTCGGTGCTTCTTCCGTGAATTACTGTCTCTGCTCCAGTGGGCTTACCCTGTATAATTTACAGCCAAGACAACATTGACAGAAGACAATGTAATGTGCCTCTCTAATAATGTATGTTTCCATATCGATGTGCACGTCAGTGATAAAATTCTACGACTATACACTGAAATACACATTGTTGACCAAGGTCACAAAGATCCCTGAAAAAAATGGATTATTTCTAGACAATCTGCATTTAGTTAAATCTCCATATGACTTTTTCATGAAGCGAAAATTCTAGGATAGTAGCCCACAACAGAGAGGAATTGATAAACTTTAAAATCATCCAGCGAATTTTTTCAAAATATACATATCCCGAGTTTTCACCATTCCCTTGAAAAATAAAGAAATCTGGGGTTGGGACAGGGGTTCATTTATTTGTATTTTAAAAGAAGAAAGCTTCTCAGGTGATCTTGGCACCCCTGTAAACACACACACATATGCAAAGGAACAGTATTTTTGAAGGTCAACAGCAGTACTTTCCTGTTTGGAGGCCTCCTAGTCAAGAAGCTGTTTTGCTTCAAAACCTACTCTGGATGTGGACGATTATTACCAGGGAGTTACTTTCAGTTTTCTCCAGGGCAGCAGTCTGAATTTTGATAATTTTTTTCTTCATTCTTTTTGATGCCAGAAACAGTTACTGAGCATTCACTGTAGGCAAGACACTGCCACACACTGTGAGGTTAAAAAAAAAGATGAATGCTTCTTCTCTTCTTTAAGAAGGTACAATACAATAGAGCAGATATGACAGCTCTACTCCTAAGTACATATCACAACATTAAGGAAATACAATGTCTTATTGGAAACTAGAGGATCGTAAGATCATTTATGATTTCAGGGACAGAGAAAGCCCTCATATATGATTGGAATTGCTATTTTCAAATGTTGCCGATTTCTAGGAAAATAAGCAGGAATTTCTTTATAATGTAACATTATTCATAAATTTAAGATTTTATTTGTGGTATTGAAGTGTTGGTAAATCATGATGAAAAAAACGTTTGAGTCATACTCTTATGAGTAGCATCCATAAACAGTTTATTTCATTTGTAGACGACAGTCTTTCTAAAATAGTTCCTGATGTTATGTAAGAGCATATAGCTATAAAATCCAAAGTGTCTTTAATGTTCACAATTTATAATTCCAATGAAAATTTCTCAAGAGATAAACACAATTATAATTTAGCTTTATTTCTCCCCTAATGAAGTATTCCATCATGGTGATGAGGAAGCTGGGCTAGCTGAGGACAAAGCACAGCTGATATCCCACAAATAACCCCCACCCAGGGTAGGATATGTGTGACATTCTTACAGAAGCTTCCAGTTGTCTTAATGTTAATGCCTTGCTAGAGGGAAAAACAAGTCTTTAATTTGACAATGGGAAGGCCTCCAATATCTTATAGGTCCTCCTTAGCATATGAAAATCCTAAATCCTTTTGAAAACTCCCTTTTTTGCTTACCTCCCCCCAACTCTACAAGTATATAATCAGCCACCAGTCTCAGGCCCAGGGCAGCTCTTCCTGTCCAAGGGTCCTGTGCTCGTGTTTTAATAAAACCACCATTTTGTACCAAAGACGTCTCAAGAATTCTTTCTTTGTCATTGGTTCTGGACCTCACCTATATCCCAAAACTTCATCAATGGTACATTATAGCTCTTCTGATTCTTTCATTAAACAGAAAAAAAAAATTAACTTTGGTTTTACAATATCTGCCTATATCTGTGATGTATGAAATAAAATAAGTAATTTCCAGAATGTTTATAAGGAATGTGGACATAAATGGATTATTTGCAATAGTTTTTGCTAAACTCTATGCCCCTTAGTCAAGAATGGCCTGTATTATAAATAGTGCACATGAAAATTACATTATTTTATCAACAGTATTTGTATTAGGAGAGGTAGACACCAAATGGGGATTTTCAATTTAATGCTGTATTTATTTATCAATTTCTTACTTTCAGTTTCCACTCCCTCAAATGCTTTTTTTTTTTCCCTCAAATTCTTTAGCAAGGAATTTTGGTCATTTGTTAAAGTCTAGTTTGATTACATACGAAAATTAGATAAGGTTTAGTTCAATTTAGTCAAGAGCAGCTCATGAAATATTTAATTCATAATAACATGAATTGGTCTCTCTCCAGCTCCTCATTGCAAATTTCACTGGAGGAACTTTAGTCATAGAGATATAATGAGTAGAAATCTAAATTAGCATTGGGAAATGCTTCAGTAGGGCCAGGATTTTTAAAAGGTAAATATTTGAGCAATGTATATTGAACTTGACGTCAACAACTACTTGAATTTTAAGGGATAAGAAAGGCAAATGAAAAAGAGCAAATTGCAGGGTATTTTTTCTTATTTTGTGACCTAAATTTTTTCCTATAATCATAATATTTTTTTTTCTGTTTAATTAAGAGGAACATGATTTATGAGATGATATTATTGGACAATTACTCTCATATTTTTTTAAGTTAAAAAATAAATTATCACATAAACAAATTTGTGTTATCTTAATTTGTTCCTTCCTCTCATAGTTAAGGTGATATCCTCATCTGTATGCACCCTTCTCACATAGTTTAGAAGGGCACATACATGAGACTATCACCCACAGCATTCCAGTAACTTGATAACCATCACTGTCTTTGACAAGAATGAGACAAAGAATCACTGTATTTGATAAGAATGAGACAATAAAATGGAAATTCCAGAAAGGGGATACCATTAAACTTTAATATTAATATTATGGTTACATAGCCATTAGTATTATGAGTAAATATGGATTTCATGGACTATTAAATTTAAAGGGATGGGCAATTTTATTTGTTGTACAAATCAATGGGTCCTGATTAATAGAGAAATGTAGCATTACATAGGTAATGATCATGTCTATCATATTCACTGTCACTTTCCTAGCATTGAGTAATTCATATAAAAAAAATCATTTTGAAACTTTCCTAATCTTACATTGGTGGCATGTTTAGTATTTGAAGTGAATTTATTCTATTACTAAATTTTGTCAATAATTCATTCATCTCTCCACTTATTTATTTCAAGAAAGCTTTAGACTGTTTTATACAGTGCCAAATGAAGTTTCAGCCTATGGAAAATCAAGTGTTCAGAGTATAAAATCTGGTCTCTATTAGGAAACCTGAACTATAAAGCCAAGTTCTTGAAAATGTATAATTCTATCGTTCTTGGCTTACAAACTACCCATAATGATTCGAGAAAGGTTCCTATAGTCCAAGATTAAAAAACAAGAACAAAATCATTAAATTAAAACTCATCACCATCCATGAAATACACTACATTCACACACTGGCAGTAGCTAAACTTAAGTCCTCTCACTACCATTCTTTAAGCTCTGCCTAATACACAGTCATCACAAGAGTGTGATTCTAGTATTAACCAGCAGTCATCATACCTGTAGACCAGAATATGAATTTCTGTCTGTCCTTATCCTATTTGTTTTCTCTTATTTTTGAATCCTTCTGTTTTACTTTTGTAATCCTCCAACAGTTTGTACCCTTGTGCCTTAGAAAGTTCTTTCTTTCTTTTTAATTTAGCAAAAATTTAGCCGTTTATAGAACAGGCTTTCTGCCTTTAATGTAGAGACACGCACATATATTTAGCTCTGTTTTATTTATTTCTATTTCTGTTCCTAACTGCTATTAAACAACTCATATAATGCAGAAACTACAGGAAGTAAACCCTCGAGAGTGACTTTCTTCAAGTGCCCTAGAATGCCTGCAAATATCTATGAAAGCTTATGTAGTTCCCTTGAGTAATTAAAAACAAAACAAAACAAAACAAAAAACCAAAAAACCACCCTCATGTTAGACAGGAAAAAGTGATATCTTCCTGGCTAAGTAACTTTCTTCTATTACTCAAGCACTTTTTCTTTCTTTTATGGCTTGTTCCCTGCCTGTCTGCGGTTATAATGGATGAGGAGATTATTCTGTTTCCATCCTTCTGGCTAGAGGGTTGCTGTTTAACTCTCTTCTACCCACTAGTCCTGAGTTACATACTACCACAGAGGAAGTAATTCTACATGAGCAGATAGCAAATCAGAAAAAAAGTATGTGAACCATCCAATCTGTGGGCCCAAGTCATGCTTTTTAGTATCAGTTGGTCACATAACATATATAGTATCTTCTGAATGTATAAATTAAGCAATGTAATTATAATTATTTACCCAGCTCTGTGTTACTTTATCTTACTGCCATTTGGAATGGGTCTGACCTAAGGACAATAATTTATAGTGGCTTCTAAGTACTGGAGAAAAGATATCAGATTACCTGTATTAGTAGCACCACTACAACTACTATCACTGCTGTCACTATTGATTTTAACAATTATTCCCTTAACACATTTATGTTTTTACTTAATCCTCACCATACCTACAACAGAACAGTAGAGAGATGATGTTATGACCTTATTTTTACAGATGAAGTAACTGAAGCACGGAGAAGTTAATTTGGACAGTGTCAGACAATGACAATGATGGAGGCAGGTTTCTAGCTGGGATGATCTGGTTTCCAAAGTCTGGGCCTTCCCATTCCACTCTATGTTTATTTTGTATTCACTTAACTTCCTGTGAAAGCACGTGTATTAACCACCAACACAGCCACACACATGTAGTTATAAAAATGGTAAGAAGCATCTCAAGGGCACGTTGCATATAATGATAACGGGTACCAAAGATAAGAAGTGCAACAAAAATTCGTTTGGTAAAAATGTTCATGAGGTACAATGGAAACATAAAGAACAGGGAGTTTATTTAATATCTGTGTGAGAGTAAAAATCAGAAAGCTTTCACAGAGGGCAAGGATTTGTGAGCTGTGTCTTAGTGTTTGTCAGGAGGAGAGAAGACTGGGACGCTTGGGTGGCTTAGTGGTTGAACATCTGACTTTGGCTCAGGTCATGATCCTGGGGTCCTGGGATGGAGTCCTGCATCAGATCAGGCTCCCTACAGGAAGCCTGCTTCTCTTTCTGCTTATGTCTCTGCCTCTCTCTCTCTCTCTCTCTCTCTCTCTGTCTCTTATGAATAAATAAAGTCTTAAAAAAAAAAAAGGAGAAGACTGATCCAAAATGGAGTTGCCACTTGGGTAAGGCATAACAAAATAAAGCCCAAAGAATACAAAAGAGGCTTCCGATGGCTATGTAGAGGAGTGTAAGGGCTGAGGGGAATAAGTGGTGCTAAAGAATGATGAAGGTGTCTTGGAGTACTATGCATAGCATATCCAAGAATTTGGATTTGTTCTTATAGAAACTGGATGCTTACCAAGGGTTTTAAGCCAAAAAGATTGGGGTGTGACCACTGGCCCCAATATAATGTATGTTTATGTGCAAGACCCTGGATCTCGATAAGCCTCAGTTCTCTCATTTGTGAAGTGCAGATTATTAATTCTTACCTCATTGTCTGTTGTGAACAGTCATACAATGATATGTAATATACATCTGATCCCTCATCCCTCTGTTGGGAGAAAAAGGAGAAGAAAAAGAGAGCATGTCTGTATGTGGATATGGAGTGCTGGTAAATTTAGTGGCTGTGGGAGTGTTGGGACATGACAGTTGATAGGGCTATAGACACTACTTGGTTTTCTCACCCCTTAGCAATTATGGCAGGATTTTACTTCCTTACCCTTCTAGAACTTTTACATGGCCATTGACAAGTTTGTCTTGTGAGATGTTTGTAGAAGCAATGTGTATAGTTTCAGATGAGTACATTTCATTTACCAGGATGCAGCAACAGCCCCCTCCCAAAACACACACACACACACACACACACACACACAGCTGTGATGTTCAGGGAGGCTTCTATGGAGGTAGAACTTTGGTAGCCTGCTGGTTCCTCTAGTGGCTATCAGCTTCACAACCAATCAGCCCCATTACCAACACCTCCCAGGACTTTATTATGTGACAGAAAATAGTTCTTGTTGAGATAAGCCACTAAGATTATGAAACGGGTTACCAAAGCAGAACATACCTCATCTCGGCTAATATGTGTGCCAGAGTGTAGGCCTCTGGTGGGGTTTCATGGAATTGGAACGAGAGTAGGCAGTCTCTCACATGGGGCTATGGGTAAAGTGGGGCTCATGATCACTGAAAGACGTGTGGGGGCTTGAGATTCAATCACCTCAAAACTCAAGGGACCAATTCTACATTGGGAACCCTTGCTGCAAAATAAAAGTCACTGTAATAGTAAGTTAGGAGCCAAACTGAGTAACCTGAGCCAACCACTGGCAATCTGTGTGCTCCCCCTGGTGTGGCTAAAACATTTGTCTAAGGACCATCCAATTGTAACATTCTCATCTTAAAATGCTCGGATGGGGCCAGCAAGGTGTCTGGCATATAACTTAAATTCAACAAGTATTATTTGTCTTATATATCTTTTCTTTACTTTCCTTCTTCCTTTATAAGATCCTGTGTTTGCTATTTATTTATCAAATAATTGGGATTGATTTACCCGAATAGCCTCAAAAATGCTACCTATATAATAATTTACTTCTGCAATTTAGTGCTTCTATAATTAAATATGTCACATTTAAGCATAAATGTGCTCAGAATTATGCTCTTGGCTCTATTCATTATTCAGTAGTGAATAAGACATGACCTCATCATTTTTAGGCTAGAATAATAAATGCACCAAATATTTTCTTCATCCCATAAAGTTTTGTTCCTTTGTTGTTGCACTTATAAGGATATCTACAGAATGTTCTTATACAAAGTATTTTATTTGGTGACTAAATGGAGGCAGATAGTTTGTTAAGATAAGGGTAAGGTTGAGATATCTTAACAATTGGTTTTGATAACTATCCAGTCAGTGGATTGAGGCACCAGGAAAAGGCTGTGTATCTGATTAAAATGTATGGTTGTGGCAGTTTTTGTGTTACAGATACTCATAGTTTAAGAAAACCTCTAGGAGACAATAGAATCAAAGATTGTGGAATAATGTCAAGTACTTGGGGGTGGGCAATGAGAAAAGGAATCACAAGGCATAACAAGTACGGAACCATATGTAAGTGTGCAGCACAAAGGGTTGAAAACCGTAGCTTTGCCACAGGCACGTATCCAGTGATCAAGATAAAATGCAGCTCACCAATAACTGGCACCAGAGTCTCATTTCTTTGACTTCCCATTTTTTCATGTGTGGAAAGGAACTGACGAGACCAACATTTCTAAGTGTCTCTCTACCAAATGCTCTACTAGGGCCAAAAAGATGGATTAGACATAATCCAGAAGTTCAAGGAGCTTTAAGCATGACAGTTACTTTAATATATAAGATTGCTCTAGCATATAGTTTTATATAGAAAGCAAAGGTTTCACTGAATACTAACAGTTCCAGTTTAAATTAAGTTAGTGGGAAACAATCATAACATCATAGCGTTAGTAGCAACCTTAGTGTTCACCTAATCAAATCTTTTAATCAATCAAAAATTTCTTGTACAAGGTCAAAGTCTTAATTTGAACATTTCCAAATGCTGATTTGAGAATAAATGATATCCAAGCTTTGTGATATGCTTACCAGGCAATTTATTAACTTTAAATCTTCCATTTAGCAACTTTCTTTTCGATGTGGAGAGGGCTCTGGCTACATTAATTATACTATTTGAAATCATATTAAAGAGAAACTTAATGTTTAATAAGCTGAATTCAATCAATGCTTAGGTGACAAAAATGTAAATAAGGGCTAAAGTCAAAATTGGAATACATTTTTTCCTTATAAATTAACTTAACAAAATTTCAGGATTAAGAAGATTGTGGGTAAAATGGCCTTTTGTAATAATTATAATAATAGACCTGTATAAACTATATGCTAATAGCATTAAGTTAGAGCAGTAGTATTATAAGCCTGTTTTCAAACTTGTACTTCAAAACCTGGGAATCCTAGTATCAATCATAAAACTCTTTAACATGATAAGTGGAAAAATGAAATCTTGGTGATCTAATTTATTTTTTTAAAGATTTTATTTATTTATGTATTCATGAGAGACACTGAGAGAGAGAGAAAGAGAGAGGCAGAGACACAGGCAGAGGGAGAAGCAGACTCCATGCAGGAAGCCCAATGTGGGACTCGATCCCGGGTCTCCAGGATCATGCCCTAAATTGAAGGCAGATGCTTAACCACTAAGCCACCCAGGTGTCCCTGACTAGTTTATTTACAGACTTAGGGACTTTTAGTTCAATGCTGCCTATAACATACTATTTCTTATGAGCTGATCAAAGATAGAAATCATAATTGACTCTGTTTTACTGTTATCATTGGGCACATCTGTTGGTATCTTGGTGTATAATAGATGGTCTTTGTACTTTAGCATTTCTTAAATAAATAAACATCTCTTACACTGACCACTAACTATATTGGAAATACATTTAAGTTACATTAGTGGAAACAACTTTTAAGGGAGAAATAAGAAAAAAAATTGCCAAGACCTGTTAACTATTAGAATAGATGACATAGCCACTCTTCAAGATCTTTGTGATAAGATAGACAACTCATGCAAATTAAGATTAATCGGTATTGCACAAGCAGAAAGTATATAGATCTTTATCAACAATGAGGTTACATCTCATAGTAAGTTGAAAATATCATGTCAAAAATGTGTTTAACATGCCTACCCTACAACATCATGGCTTAGTCCAGCCTACCTTAAATATGCTCAGAACACTTATATTAAACAACAGTTGGGCAAGATCTTCTAACACAAAGCCTATTTTATAATAAAGTGTTGACTGTCTCCTGTAATTTATTGAATACTGCACTGAAAGTGAAAAATACAACGGTTGACTGGGCACCGAAAAGTTGTCAATATATTGGTTGTTACCTTTGGGATCACATGACTGACTGGGAGCTTTGGCTCAATATTACTGCCCAGGCTCATGGGAGAGGATCATACCACATATCACCAGCCCATGAAAAGGGCAAAATTCAAAAATCAAAGTATTATTTCTACTGAGTGAGGATCAGTTTGGCACTATGGAATGTCAAAAAAAAATCCTAAGTCAGGGACTGTCTGCAATGTCTAAAAATGTAAGGGCCTATAAAAATTTTAATACAACTTTAAAATGGAGTCTGAATTCATGTTGATTCATTAATCTCAAAGCAGTTAAAAGGTTTGTATAAAAGACAGAAGCCACCTTAAATTGTGTAGATTCAGTAACACTAGAGGACAGATTATATGATACTATCTTGTATGAGGTTGACTATAAACAATAAATAATACACTTACTTATTAAAATGTCTTTTAACGAAGTCACTTTAGAAGAATAAATACTTATTTTGAACATGATTAGAATGTGGCTTTTTTTTTTAATTCCAAACTCCTTACCCTGGCATTGCCTTCATATCTCGTTTACAATCACTTGAGGGATAATAAGGATCATTACTGGATAGTTATATTTTGTTGACTTCTGAGCTCTTTCTAAAGAAACACATTTATTGTCAAAGGATAAAGCTAGGCCACCTTTGACAATATTAAAAAGAAAATATATCTAGTCCAGAGGTAAGATGAAAGAGACCTAATAAAGTGCTTTGAGCAATGACAGCATCACTGAAATAAATGGACATCTTTCCAAGGAAATTATGTGTAGCTGACAATGTTCATTTGTTCAAGAAAGCAGTGCAGCGGGTGCAAAATAAAGAGCTTCCCTACATTCCATTCTCCTTCACAGCTGTTTCATTCCTTGCCAGGTTCTTAAATATGGGTGTCTTCTAAGGTTCCGCCATTCACCCGCTTTTCTTTCTCATTGGATGTCTCTTGTATCATTTAAGCTCTGTCACTGGCTACGATTATCACTGTTAAAACTACTGAATGTATGCTGCCAAACTACATTTTTCTTTTGACTTTATAGCAAATTCCAGGCTCTCGTTGGAGCTCTCGTTCCACAGGCACCTCAAGTTCAACCTGACTGAAATGAAACTCATCATTTATTCTTAGAAGACCCTCACTCTGCTTTTGTCCCAGCTCAGTGAAGAGAACTACCATTTGGTCAGTCATTCAAGCCAAATGCATATGCTTACTCTAGATACATACCTCTTTCCCTCTTATTCTTTATAGCAATAGGCCATCAAATCCTCTTCTATAATATCTCTTCAATATTTCCTCCTCTCTCCATCCCCACTGCTGCTTCTTTTTTGGAACCTTATTATTTCTGCTTGGAATGTAACAGGCTTTGAATAGTTCTCATTGACCGTTGCTTCTTTCTTACAACCCATTTTTCAAAACCGTTGGTAGGGTACTTTTTCTAAAATGAAATCATGATGTCACTTGCCCTGTTACTCCAATGCCAATGCATTTCCTCGAACTTTTGGAGAAAACTTAGGTTTCCTTTCCTCTGTTGGAAATGCCCTTCCTCTACACCCGTCCACTGTCCATTGCTGTATACAGCAGTAGTGAAGAGCCATTATGCATGGTACACCAGGCGTTTTCTGATTTTTGTTTCCAGCTTTCATGAGACTTATGTCACTTCATGTAAGATGCCTACCTTGAGTAATAGGATGAGTTAGTGTTAGCGACCTTTGATGTCTGGGATTTGTCTCTCTCTCTCTCTCTCTCTCTCTTTTTTTTTTCTTTTCTTTCTTTTTTTCTGGTAAACAGGGCTTGTCCTGAGGGCAAAGGTTTTTTTTTTTTTCTTTTTTTTTTTTTTTTTCCCCTTTTTCAATCCATCTCTGTAGGACCTGGCAGAAAGCCTTCAGGTCATCACTGACTACATAAATAAATAAAGCTTTCCCATATTCTAGGAACTGTAAAACTGAAAAGATGAAAGACATGCTTATAAAAAAGATATTTATAGCCCACTGTGAGTAGTCTAATTACACATGTATTTCAATAGAAGATGATATAGTAGACATGAAAATTATACTGCAATGATATAATCTATTGCTTTAAATACAGAGCAGATTAAACAGTTTACTTCATTTTAATAATCTGATGGGTGGCATAATTATCAGACCACTTAAAAATCATAGATGGATTTAGGGACCCTATTGACAGTCTAAATACAGAACTGGAAAAAAACATAGGGGAAATCTACATTTTATTGTTTTTTGAAGTTGAAAGATAAACATCATTTTTATCTGAGTAGCAGCAAAGCTCTCTATTATCATCTGCCACTAGCTGGTGTTTATAATAATATATGAATATTTTAGAGAGAGAGAGTTCAGGGGGGAGGGGCAGAGGGAGAATCTTAAGCAGGTTCCATGCTGAGTGTGGAGAGGCTCAATCTCACGACCCTGAGATCATGACCCGAGCCGAAATCAAGTCAGACATTTAACCGATTAAGCCAACAAGGTGCTCATATAATAAAATATATTTAATTTTACTTATTTGTTTAATGTTTACTTTTATTTTATTTATTTTTTATTTAAATTCAATTTGCCAACATATAGCATAATACCCAGTGCTCATAAAATATATTTTAAGAGTATATTTTATTAGCACAGATCATGGAGACCTGCAAAAATGAAAATATAATGGAAACTAATATATATTAATAGAGGAAAATGCCAGATTCACAGTCTGTTCCTCAGGTGTCCTCGTATTAGCAACAAGATTAAAATCTGAAAACAGAGCATAAACAAGACTTAGTTTGACTCTAAGGAATGCAGATTTCAAATATGCCTATTGGATACCTCTGTAAATGTCTTTATATAGGTATTTTAATAATTTTTCTCCTAAGTTTAGATAATTAAAAAAAAGTTCGATAAAATAATTCAGGATAAAAACCATACAAACTAAACATCTTATTTAGCATAACCATAAAGTTTTACCAGAAACACCCCAAATATCTAGGAGTATTCCATATTGTTCCAATATACATTTTTACTTTGTAACTTTTACATTTTTATGTTAAATTATGAAAACCGTGGTGAACTGATAAACATGGGAAACTCTGAACCTCAAGTCTTTAGGATATCTGAAATTGATATTAAGAGAATATCTCTGGGAGCCAAGCCCCACATCTGGCTCTCTGCTCAGTGGGAAGTCGGCTTCTCCCTCTCCCTCTATGCTCTCTCTTTTGCTCTCTCACACATTCTCTCTCAAGCTAATGAATGAAGTCTTAAAAAAAACCGTTATCTCTGACACATGAATTTTCATGGGTATATCTTTAGTATCAGTAGTGAAATTGGAGGAGATTCTGGCTTTAATTGAAAATTTAAAATTCTTATTACTTTAGATAAATAGAAAATATTACAAATAAAGAATTGTATGAAATCAGACACAAATTAAAAGGCTTCACTGAAATACTGTGCTTCCTAGCTCCTTGAGCTCCACTCCCCAAGTCCTAGAAATAAGTGCTTACCCTCCTCTGCCATTACAGACATTTATGTGAAAAATGTGAGACAGTTAGCAAACAGCTTAAGTTGAATTGAACTTTGCAAATCTGTCCAAGATCTTTCTCAATTATTCATTGGGTGTAGGTGAAGAATTCTTCTTCTTTACCTAGGTGATTTCAAAAAAAATCTGAAGAAACTGATGGTAACTCTGCTTCTATTTTGACCCACAGAGATACTTATTATATTTTATACCCTCAGGTACTTTGTTCACGAGTAAGAATATAATAGCACTCACAATAGCATTTATTCCCTGAGTGATAATTACCTGTTTAAAAATTGGTACTTAGTAATCATAATCACAATACTGTGCTGCTAGTATGATACTTGATAACCTCTTCTTCCTAATATTTCAAAACAAAACTTTTATATTTCCTAAATTTCTATTTTTTCTCCTTGCACCATATAATTGCCACTGCTGATAATGCTAATATTGATTTGAAATTTGATTTTATAACACAACAACAGCTTCGGCTAAATCAGTATTATTATACTTTGTTCATAATATATCCAATATAAATGAATGAATTCAATTAAAAAAATACATATATAACTTATGCACTTATTTGCAAGGATGAGTTGTATTGTGGAACTAAACACACTATATATTTTTATAATTCCTACAAGGTGAGTTTCTTATATATATGCACATAGGTAATTTATATATACATAAACATATGTAGTGTTATATATTATACTTATAATGTGTTTTAAAATATTTTATGTTATCATAGATAAAAAATAGAATTAGCAATACTTAATCATATGTCAAGTGTTCTGCAGAGAATCCTTAAAAACAATTGATTTATAATGTAAATATTCTCCTAAGAATATATATCAAGCATAAAACAATACATTTAAGTAAATTTTACTTATTAATATATTTTTCAGTATATTAAAAAATTGATGACATTAGAAATGATAATATTCTCTTAGAGTAGATCTCTACATAAAGATAGAAGTTACTTTTATAAAACACACAGCAAATTATTTTTCTTTTTTTGATAACAACCAATCCTCTTGATGTCTTTCTTCTGAGTTGGTTGACTATAGACATCTTTGAACTATTATATCCATACTATATATATCTGAGTATTCACTCTTATGTCTATTGTTGAAAGGACCTAAAACCACATCTATATAATTTTCATGTTAAGAGAAATGAAGATAACCAATAAAAAGACAAGTGATGGAAGAAGATGGATTTAACATAGACAAATCTACATTCTAATCTTGCCCTCTGCCACTTATTTGGTAGGGTGTCCTAAGGCCAACCACATAAGCCACATAAGCTCTCTGAGCCTCATTTGGGTGATTTGTAAAATAGGGTTATAAAAACCTACCTTACAATAGTCTGAAAACTTTAAAACATCGATGAAAGAAATCACAAATAGTACAAACAAATGGAAAGATGTTCCATGCTCATGGACTGGAAGAATTAATATTGTCAAAATGTCCATAATACCCAAAGCAATCTATAGATTCAATGGGATCCCTATCAAAATACCAACAATATTTTTTACAGAACTAGAACAAATATTAACAGAATTTTTATGGAACCAGAAAAACTCTAAAGAGCCAAAGCAATCTTTAGTAAAAAGAACAAAGCTAGAGCTGTCACAATATCAGATTCCAAGATATACTGCAAAGCTGTAGTAATGAAAACAGTATGGTACTGGCCCCTAAAAAGACACATAGATCAATGGAACAGAATAGAGAGCCCAGAATAAAACCCACACTTAGCTGGTCAATGAATTCACAATAAAGAAGGCAAGAGTATACAGTGGGGGAAAAGATAGCTCCTTTAAATAAACGTTTTTTGGAAAACTGGATAAGTACATAGAAAAGAATACATCTAGACCATTTTCTTATATCTTACACAAAAATAAACTCAAAATAGACTACAGACCTAAATGTGAGAACTGAAATCATAAAAATCCTAGAGATACCACAGACAGTAATGTCTCTGACATTAGCCATAGCAACATTTTTCTAGATATGTCTCCTGAGACAAGAGAAACAAAAGCAAAAATAAACTATCTGAACTGCATCAAAATGAAAAGCTTTTGCACAGCAAAAAATAAATAAATAATAATAAATAAATAAATAAATAATAAACAAAAAGACAATCTACTGAATAAGAGAAGATATTTGCAATGGTAATATGATATCTGATAAAGGGTTAATATCCAAAATACATATAGAGAACTTATACAACTTAACACCCCAAACTACTCATAATCCAGTTAGAAAATGGGCATAGGCCCTGAACAGATACCTTTCCAAAGAAGGTATACAAATAGCCAACAAACACATGAAAAGATGTTCAACATCAGTAATTATGAGGGAAATGCAAATCAAAATTACAAGGAGATATCACCCTTACATGACAATGTAATTTGGTACTGTTTTCCACAGTGGCTGTACCAAATTACACTTCCACCAACAGTGAATGAGGGTTCTCTTTTCATCATGTACATCATTGCCAACACTTGTGAGTTCGTGTGTTTTTAGTTTTAGCCATCTTGACAGATGTAAGGTGATGAGACTATGACCTCGGCTAAAACTAAGAGTTTGAAGCTCAACTGACTGAGTTTCCCAGGTGCCCCTTCAATCAGTATTTTTATGTCCTTTGGATATATGCCTCTAGCTTTGCTTTTCTTTTTTAAGATTGCTTTGGGTATTTGGGGTCTTTTGTGGTTCCATAAAAAGTCTAGAATTGTTTGTTTTAGCTCTGTGAAAAATACTGGTGGCATTTTGATAGGGATTACATTAAATGTGTAGACCACTCTGGGTAGTGTAGACATTTAACAATATTTGTTTTTCCAATTCACGAGCATGGAATGTTTTTCCATTACTTTGTGTCCTCTTCAATTTCTTTCATAAGTGTTCTATAGTTTTCAGAATACAGATCTTTTACCTCTTTGGTTACTTTTATTCCTAGATATCTTATGGTTTTTGGTGGTGAAATAATTTTTATTTCTACATATCCTAAATCCTGCCATTGAAACCCATCATAGTTGACCATTTTAAGAGCTTAAATGTCAGAAGTAGAGACTTTGATTAAAAAATAAATGAAATATCAAAAGAAAGGCATTAAAAATCCCTTTTTGAATTGTCATACAATAGTGAAGGGATCTTAGTTTTCACAGTTTTTTCTTTTCTTTAATTTTTGTACACACTCTGGATCTAAACCAAAAAATTACTGAAAATTTGTTTTACTAAGGCATAAGAAACTAATTATCAAGCAGCAGGTTCTGATGATATTAGAAGGGGGGAAAAACAAAAAACAAAGGGCATTGTGGAATCCTGTCCAAGGGAAAAACAGTAGAAAATGTGTTTTGCATTACTGAAAGTATAGGTATTTGTTTTTACACGCTTGTGTTTTAAATTGTCCTTGTGAAAATTGATGATGCTGGCTTCAAATATAAAAGCTGGTGGAAACAGTACACTTTAAATTTTACTCACTGATGTTACAAGTTATTGGATGCTATTAGGACCTCTTTTAGGAAGATTTATGATAATAAGTATTCATCACAAAGCACATCATTCCAGGGAACAAAAAGCGATGCTGCATTCATTTTGTATGATTAATGATTCACATGTAATGAGGAAAAAAACGCTCAGGACTAAGCTACAATTGTAAATGGAAATGAACTTTATAAAGAGATTTTTCTTGTTAATGTCAACAAAAGAATGAAATCTTGCGTATGCACGATATTTGCAAGTATTTACATCAGCTAACAACAAACATTATATCAAGTAATAAGACAATCTGTTAATTTGTATCATAATTAAAAATTTACATTCTGTGATATCTCAGAACTCTAAGCATGTTTAATAAAATTTAGGTGGTGTATTTATTTTGTAACCCAGATATGATATTAATGAACAGGCTGATTCGAGCCTAATTTGCATAGTAAATGAATATAATTAAAATCAGTCTTTCACTAAAAGCTCACAAGAAATATTTAATCTGTAGATATTTTCAGGAAGGCAAGTAGCAGACATTATTTTATATTCTAGAACATTCCTTAAGATCAGTTGTTTAAGGAAACAAATTAGGTATATTGTTTGGTTATTTCCTTGCCACTGGGCGTTGGCGGCATAATCATATTTCAGGGGAGTGTGATCTAAGCTTCATTATGGTGTTAAAGCCCTGTAAACATAAAATGACAGATGTTTGCTTTTATTGCTGGTGTAGCTATTTCTTTTCCTTTTTGACTGACCCATGTGAGTGGATTTGCTAGTTTGAACTGCACCCTCCTGGTGGGGAAGCATAGTTGGCAACCAAACACATATTACTGTATTTAGACTCTTTGTATGTTAGATTCTTGTTAAAAAACAAACAAAACCCTAATATTCTTTTTGAAGTTTTTTTTTTTTAACTTTGCATGTATTATAGTATACTTATTTTTGGAACAAAGAACAAAATAAGATACTCTATTTCATTTGAAATATTGGTGAAACAAATTCATTAGAAAAGACAAAAAACTGTACTTTTTACAAAAAAAAATCTTTTTCTTTTTAAACTTCTGATACATAGATCAGCTCTGGTTGCTTTTCCCTTCTCTGAATGTAGCTGAATCAGTTTCACTATGCTGTTTAACTGGGATGGGTTAAAATGGGGTCATTGATTGCCTGTTTTCTGATTAAATTTTAAAAGCTCTCTTGCTTTGGGTATCACAATGAAATCTATATCCTGCAGTTATCCAGTGTTTCGTTCTGAATACAAGTTTTCCTTTTCCTTTTTTTTTTCTATTTTTACTTTTCATGGCTCTATTCTCAAACGATTTGCCTCCTTTCCCTTGAAACCCTTTCTCTCCTGTTTCATATTGACTTTAAGTATACTTATGACTCTGTATAGATGAAATACCTTGGAGTATTCAATAAAGTTTCATTGATTGTCTACCTCCAAACTCTTTTCCTGATACATTCTGATTCTTGATCTCTCTTGATCGGTTCCCTGAAACTGGCCTACGACATGCGTTCAATTTCTCTTTCCCTGAAACCTGAGATACTAAGTTTACTGGAACAGACACATCTTTTGGTGTGGCAGGAAGTGCTGTAGCATGGTTACATCCAGATTAGAACTCAAACAGAATCCAGTGCAACTAATTACACCCCAGTTAACTCTTACACTCCCTATGCTATCATGCAAGGGGGTGAGGTTTCTTCCTCTGTTACTTTATCATGTGTGGTATTAATTCCAATTTCTTTACACAAACTCATAGATGCCAAGTAATCTAATGCTTAAAATATAAGCTTTAAAGTTACACTGCTGGGTCCAAACTCTAGTTTTTCAATCTATGGGCTGTGTGAACTCGGGTTGTGTTCCCCAAAATGGAAACCATTGAAATGCTTCAGGCATCTTGCTCTGTAGGAAGCAGTCCCATAGAAATTATGGCATGGAAAGAGAATGCTTCATTCCACTCTGACTTCTCTAGGTGGTTTCCCCTACAGAAGGAAGTGGAGAGAAACGCTGACCCCACAAGCCTAGTTTTCCACATTCAACAGTCAGAAAAATTACCCTTGTCCCAGGAAGGTATGCACAGGGCAGGGATGGGAGAAGAGGTGTCTCGCATTAATCTAGAAGTCCCTACACAGGGAATCAGGAAGCCAGGGTAAAGAGGGTTCCCATACAAATTAAACATGATGGATACACAAACTGTTTTTTCTTCCACTCATTCTTGCAACCTACCCAGCTATTAATGATATTTCAACCAGCCTCCAAATCCTTTTCTCAGTCTTCTTAGCATCTTAAATGTTTTTATTGGTGAGGTCTTATTATGTTAGAAATATCTATCATAACCTGAAATGTAGAAATAGCCATTATACAAGAACTCTAAAAATATGAATGAATAAAAAATTTATAACCTTCCTCATTTGGGAGTCATCAAACACAAGGATGAAAATCAGGACACGTTTGAAGAAATATTTTGCTCACATTGAATTTTCATGGTTGTTGGGCTTGGAGGCATATTTCCTTTTTTTACTTCCCTGTTCTGTTTCATTATCATCCCATTTCTTCAACTTCCTTCCTCTTCCTCCCTCTTTACCTTCTCTTTCTTTTCTTTTGGTAGCAAGTTATTGAGACAAAATACACATATCATACAATTAATCAATTAAAGTGTAAAATTCAATGTTTTTAAGTATATTCACAGAGCTGTGCTCAATTCCTCTCCTCCCCAGTTTTTAGTGAACGATCATGGAGGACCACTTTCCTGCATACAGCACAATTCCCTTGCATGTCTCTCACCATGTCACATCCTTTTCCTAAATCAACATAGGTTCAATCCAACTCTCCACCTGCTCAGTATCCATCCTTGTGCAACAATGTGGCTGCAACCAATTTGTTGGTCTCACTTGAAATCCATAATCACTAACTTCTAATGGGCCCATGACACTGACTTATCAAGGATAATTTATACTTCTCTGGAATACTCATCAGCACCAAAATAATTATATTTGTTCCTTTCTCTTATAATCTCCAATATCTCTTTCCCATCTCCACTCAGTGAGCTAAATAAAACAATAATAACTTTAGTGTATCCCCGCCACTCTATACCCATCTATCTGCATGTGTGACAATGTACCTTGATTTCCCTCCTATTCCAGTGATTTTTTTTGAACTCTTAGTTTCTAACACCCACTCAAGTGTACTACATATTCTCCTGTCTCACTTACTTAAAAGCATTGCTCCAGCAATTTTTTTCTGTGCCATATGTATTGTCAAATTTCCCCCATCTACTTCATTATTAATGTCAGCATATAAATAAGCTTTTTCTCCAATTATTGAAAAAAGCAAAAGCAGAAAAACATTCTTAATATCTTAATGATTTTTTTAAATTATAAAAGTAATGTCTGAATGCATTCCTATTGCAAATTATTGGGACAAAGTAAAAGATAGTGCATATATTTACCCCAAACCTATTACCCTGTCCCCCATCCTTCCCCACCCACTCCATCTCTTAATGTTAATCTTCCTCTGGATGGCTCCCCTTTGCTTTGCTCCCATTTACCTTTGCTTGAAAAAGTTTTCCGTACTCACAGTACTCACTTCTCTTTTCATTTCTCTTGTGCTCACTCCAATGGAGACTTTTATATCCATCCTTCCTCAAAATAGCTCTATCTTGTCAATGTTACTAATGACCTTAATGTTGCTAATTCCAAAGGTCAAGTCTCAGTTCTTACCTTACTTGACCTATTAGTAGCATTTGACATAGTTGACCACTTCTTTCTTGATATGATTCCTTAACATGGCAACTCAAATATCATATTCACCTCACTCTACAATTGTGGGTTTTTCAAGTCTTCCTGGAATTTTTATAATTTCTGCTTTGCGCATTTTGAAGTTTTACTGTTTTGAAGTTTTACTGTTTTAACATTATTTTGAAGTTTACTGTTTATTATTTATGCACTGATTGTCAATTGCTGGATATGGATCAATCATTTTTGTATTACCTGCATGCTGTTTTAAAATGGTTGTGCTGCGTACCATTCTCACTCATTTATAGCTTCCTACATCATTTGCATTATCTACTTAGTAAAACAACAGCAACAACAACAAAACTCTGCTATGTATTTGAGTTGGTGAATTTTGACATACTATTTATGAATCTTTTAGTCATTGGAACATTTCTAACTTAATTTTAAAACTAACTTCATTCCACTCTGACTTATTGCTTTCTCATTGAATTTGATTAAGGATTTAAAAAAATATTTTCACAACTGGTTTCCTTTGCTAGGATTTCCTAGGTACTTCTCTTTTTTCCCCTTCATTTCTCTATTTGCCAATTTTTAGTGTATTTTCATTTAATTGAATCTGAACTCTCTTTTAAACAAGATTTACTACCTTCAAGGGGAGAGATCTAGATCTATGAAATTTATTTTAACCACTGTTATGTTGGAACAAGCCCTACCAATTTACTTTTTTATGAATCATGTTTCTGCATTGATTTTCCTTTCCTGATTTTTCCTGTATCTTAAATTATAATTTTTATTTAAGTATTATAGGAAGGAAATATACATCACATCCATATTCCTTTAGTGTCTACTTAAAAAAATTATGTTTACATTGCTTTCAATATCTAGATATAATTTCTACAATAAAAAAGCCCTGCATTTCAATTTTTCCTCCTTCCCTATCCCTCTCCACTTCAAACTGAACATATTTTGAATATTATTAGTTATTCCTATTTTATTTCATTTGTATTTAGATAGCATACATTTTAATGACTTCTTGGTGCATTGATCTTTGAAACCCATGTCTTCCTCTTTCTTGAAATCAGTTTTGATAAAAGTAGAATGTATTTTTAAGTTTTACTTTCATAGAAAGTTTATGGCTGGAAGTCACTCCAAGTTTTTAAATATCTGCAAATTTCTTCTGTTTTATCCCCAAATGGTAATTTGGATATATGGAATTCTATGCTCATATTCCATTAAAGTTTTAAAGATGTTCCTTCTCTTTATCTAGTATTAATTGCTACTGAATGAGAAGATCATTCCAGGATCAGAAACCTGATCCTTATTTATCTCTGGTGTTCAAAATATTCACTACAGTATGTTTAGATTTGATTCATGTTCTTTATTGTTTTGGTGCCCATTCAATGAAGGAACTCATACATCTTCTGTCTGGCCATACATCCTCTACCCCCACCCCCTCCCTTTGTATTTTTAATTATGTTTCCCTGCACCTTCTCTTTCTATTTCTTCTACTTTTTTAAATTTTTATTTATTTATGATAGTCACACAGAGAGAGAGAGAGAGGCAGAGACATAGGCAGAGGGAGAAGCAGGCTCCACTCATCGGGAGCCCGACGTGGAATTCGATCCCGGGTCTCCAGAATCGTGCCCCGGGTCAAAGGCAGGCGCCAAACCACTGTGCCACCCAGGGATCCCTATTTCTCCTACTTTTGATTTCACTTAAATATGTGTTTGAGATTCTGGTGGTGTCCTTTTGTCTCTCACCTTTCAATATTTTTTGAAGGTTTATTTATTTATTTATTTGAGAGAAAGAAATGGAGAGATCAGCGTGGAGGGGCAAAGAGAGTGTGAGAGAGAGGGAGGGAGAGAGAGAGAGTCTCAAGCAGACTCCCTTGCTGAGCACAGAGCCTGATGCAGGGATTCATCTCAGGACCCTGAGATCATGACCTGAGATGAAACCAAGAGTTGAATGCTTAACCGACTGAGCCATCCAGGCACCTCTCCTTTTTTGTACTTCACTTTATCTCAAGTGTTTCATGTTTCTTATTAATTATTATTTGACAAACTAATTAACCTATTTGTATTTGTATGTTCTTAATACTTACAAACTGGTGGTGAGGGGACAGAAGTGAAATATGCTGTTAAAAATGGTGGACCTGTAGTCTGTCTTTTCCGAAGTATCCTTCTGGAAGAAGGTTCCCCATCAAGGTCCTTCCTGCTACATGGCCCTGTGTCTTAGGCTCCAGTGCCAATAATGGCTTATAAGGCAGCTTTATAGCTGGACTCAGTTTAGCAGAACAGGAAGTGAAAAGAGAGATTCCTTTTTCCAGCTTCCTTAAAGATATTTTCTCAATTAGCTCTGAATGACTAGTATCCTGAAGGACTCCTCTGATTATGATGTTGGAACACCCTTTGAAATATTACACCTCCATTGCATTCTTCCATAGCACCATGTCTGGATGAGAATTCTCTGAGGCTTGCCTATTTCTCAGTTCTTCCTGTCTGCTTTCTCTAAGAATTGCTCCATATTTTTTTGGGGGAACTTTTGGCACTGTATTTGCTATCCAGCATTATTATACACTGAAATATTTTTTTCTGTTATTTCAACTGAGTTTAAGCAGAAGACAAAAGAGATGCACATGCTCAGTTGCTATTGTGACCCAATCCTTACTACTGACTGCATTTTAAAAAATATAAGTATTTACTTTTTGTCCGTAGGGTGCCAGGAACTATTCTCGGTGCTGCAGAAACAGCAGGTAACAGAACAAAAACAAAATTTGTGACATGATGGAGGCTGTGTAAGGCTTTGACCATGTGTACTAGGGGGCTGTATTTTTTTTCAATTGACATATATTTAATATACAATATTATATTTTACTTAGAATTTTAAATATGCTTTGCTTTTAATAATGTTTGCTTCCTTTTGAACCTTTGTAACATTATTTTATCAGATTTGGGTTATTCTGGCTTTTGTGGCACAATATTGCTCTTTTGCTATTAATGTTTTCCTGGTTTTCTTTTTTTCCTGTTGCATGCTAAATTCTGATTCTGAGTTTGCACTTTATTTCTTTTAATAGTCACTGTCCTTGTTTTCCATTTTATCATTCCCTCTTTCAATTTTATTGTCTTACTTCATACCTCCTGGCAATGGTTTATCTGTTGACACATTTTCTTCAAAGTGTTAACTTACAGCTTTCAATTTATGTTTATTGCATTATGGTTTCAATGTGAATAAGTAGATCGACTTTCTTTAGAATTTTTGATATCTTGGAGATTTTTTTATTCTTCATTTTCTAATTTCATAGTTGTAAATCATACATTTTAGACAGAGAAGTGAATAACTTGACTTCAGCTTTTCTTGTTGTGATCCTCTTTGTACTTCACTGCTTTTTCAGAGAGAGACAATAGTTTGGTGCTTATTTTCATGAATTTATAACACACATTAGATGGTTCCATTCTTGTTTGAAAGAACTTTGAAATAAACTTTGATTTATAATTCACACCAGTGTTGTGGCTTCTAAAAAGTGCATTTGATATCCCTTTGAGCCTACTCTGATTTCCAAATTTGCCAGTGGGCATGTGTTGTAGTCTATCATTTCCATTCTAAACTAACCACACAAGAATACCTACATAAGGCAATCCAAGATTTTCCCTCAGAGTTCTCATACAAAGTTCTCCATTTGAGATCAGAGAAAGAAACAGAGATGATAGGATCTTGCTAATAAAGATGTAAGAGAAAGTGTTTCCAATTTTCAGAAACAATGTGTCTATTCTTACTGGTATAAAACTGTGACCAGAGTTTTTGGAACAACTATTTGAATGTCTACGGGATACCATAAACTGTGATCCACATACTTCAACACACTCTATCTTCCACGTTTATCAGCAACTCCCTCACTTGATCACATAACTAGATACTCAGAGAATGGAAAGTATTATACCCTGAAAGTTGATAATTTAAAATTTCTAAGGGGAAATTAGATATTTAATGGAAAGTAAGATAAAAGTTTTTTTGGAACTTTTATGAGGTGAGTCAGATAGCTACCATAAAATATCAGAAAGAATGTTTCCTTGTATCTCAGTTGGCTATATTTTTAGAAGAAGAGAAAAGGAAGGCCAAATTCCATATCATAAGAGAAAGAAATTTTACAGGAGATCATTAGCCAGTTTTCTTATGTAGGTGAAATAGTATATTATGCAAAAACCTGTAGATCTGGCATTTTAAGCCATGCTTGTTATTTACACTTGATATTTCCTACTACATGTATTTTGCTCCTTTGAGATAAAAAAGAGCTCTACCAATGTTAATCACAATCATTTATGACCATGGACTACTCTCTGTTCCTTTATTGTAGCCTAATATTTTTGAAATCTGCACTTCTGTTTGTACTGCTACCTTGCCATAATTTTCATTACTCCATTACTTGTTTTATATGCAAAATCAGTGTTACTTCTCTCAAGTGCCCGTCTTTCTTACGGTCTCCTCTGAATCTCTGGATATGTATGAGTGAGAGAGAGAGAGTCAAACCAACTCTAACTCAGCACCTTAAATGTAGACCAATAGATGCTGAACTATAAACTATAACTCTTGTGTAACTTTAAAGCCAAAACCAACTATATCTACATAGATTACTTCCTATATTAAATCAGTCTAATTTTACCATTTCACTGATTTCATCAACATGATTTTATTATTCTAGGAAACTCTATTTCAGGAAATAAAGGTTACAAGTAATTTCATTTCTATGAAGAAAATCATTTTGATGAACATCAAACTGCTGAACTAAAAACATAACATCAACAGATTGCTTATTCCCCAAACTTTGAAACCAAGACTTGCCATGTCCACCCACACTAAACTAGGGTATTATAACTCTTACCCCATTCTAATCCAGCCCATCCCCACCTCACCTTCTACCTACCACACATCCTGAAAGACCTGCCCTAAACCAGATTCTATAGCCTTATGAAAAATCTACCTTCACCTTTCCCCTTTTGAAAGGCTAAGATTTTGGTATAGCTGAAAGGCTAAGATTTTTCTGTTAATGCATGCCTAACTTTAACAAGTTGCTTGAGTGGTATTTCAGGTGAGCCAGCATTCAAGGAGCATGTGTCATTTACCTGGTTTTTCCACTTTGGGTCATTAGGAGGTTGAATTTATAAGAACATAAAAATATTTGAGAAAGAATGAACCACACTCTAGTTTCTCCCAATTCTTCTTCAATAAGAAAAATGAAAACTCTTAACCATGTGTGTCTAAGGAAAATTTTATGTTGATTAGTGTCTGTCTAAATTTTCTTCAGCAGTACTGATTTTACATGATTCATTTGTGTATATATTCCCTTTCCTTTTCTGCTCACATTCAATATCACACATTTAAATGATGTCTTGTTTTTGCTCTTATTTCTGATAGCAGTGTATTCCTCAATAAATTTGCTCCAAGTATTACTCAAAATCCAAAGTCTTTATCAACAGTGTTTCTGAGGAGATTTGCTTTTGTCCAATATACAGGGTCTCCTTGCATTTCTCTGCTCTGTCTGCTTTCCATATTTTCATATTATTTCATCTCCTATCTCTGTGTTACAGTAGTGAAGTTGGTAAAGTATAGGCAAGGAGAATTTATCTTTAAAAGCTACTGTCTTTTTAGGGGAAGACAGCTTTCAGATAAAATCTATCCCTAGCATAGAATATCCTTGTGGGGGAAAATATATTTTGTTAAGATACCTGTGTCTAGTATTTAGGCACATTCCTCTTGGATGGGAAAGCTAAAGCTCTTTAGGCTCTATTGGTGAAGTTTTATTTTGTAGTTAGTCTCCTTTTGTAGCAGGGAATCTAAGATGAGGATAGAGGAGTTTCCTTCAGCCTTCCTCACTAAAATAAAGCTGTTGTTTTGCCCAGAGGGTATTACTTAGGTGCTTAAGAAATTGTGTTGCCAGTTAATCATTAGAGAGAATCAGATGCCAAAGACAATACATTAGCTCCACATTCTAGACACATACATTGTACAGTTTCCCATCTGATGTTATTAGAAGTGGAACAAAATGATTACAGGGAATTAGTTAAATAAAGATAGGAAACTACCTGGCAAGTTGCAGAATTGACAAAACAGCTAAACTCTATTAGGCCCATGCTGATGAATTAACTAGTCTCAAATAGACCTCCTAATAGAAGTCTAAATTAGCTAACAGCAATAAAAAATGTAATCAGTTACTTGGCAAGGATCTTCAGGAGGCAGACTGCCCTGAAAGTGGAAAGTATAAATGACAATATTAGTGAAAGTACTATTCTTTACGTAAAAATGGTTAATAATTTCTAAGGCATATTTGTATTTTTGGTTCATTTTTAGAAAAAAAATTCGATAAGCACAGTATTAAAGAGAGTAAACAAAATTATATATCATACATAATCACTCATGTAATGAAGTTTTTAAAATTGTTTTTGCTACATGCCCACATGTTTTGGTGAAAATTAATGATGTGGAGAGTTTGGTTCTTCCAATTTCGTAAGTTTTAATCTTGCTTTAACATCAGGGAGTATAGTGTTTTAATTATGGAGAAGAAACGATGCCCTTTGCCCTCTGCCTGAATCCAACCAATCTGACCCCGGTAGTTAGTGATTCTGAAGTTGACTAGGTCAGGTTCATAGAAAAAAGGGCCTTGAAACTTCAGAGAGTTCGATGTTGAGGATCTACCTGTGGATCTAATTTGATTGTCAGCACAGTTCTCAGAACTTAGGAGGGATTCAACTAATATTTGCTCTGGGTGAAATGAATCCACCTGGACTTGCATTTTCAGTGCAAGTGCCATTAATCCTCTTCTGTCTATGCCTTTATCATGCACTGTTTTCCTGGGTGGGTAAGAGGAACAAGGTGGAGGCACAGATGACTTAATATTCAAGGTTTTATTATTGAATGAATTGTTGCTATAATAATATTTCTTCATTTTAGAGCTTGCTTAAAATTGTCTAGAGATTTGGGTAACTGTAAGATTTCCCAAAGTCTTCAGAAATAGTGCTCTTCCAGGACAAAGGGAGCATGAGAATTCCTGGTTCCACCAACACTCAGGTCCTATTTCATTTTTAATGTAAAAATGTGGAAGAGATAAAAGCGTTGATTTTTAATTCTATGCCTCTGTATTTCTTAGTGTGTTAAGCTAACCCTCTTTTAACCGAGAATCCTCTTTATGATTTGTTCCAATCTTCTGTGCAAAAATCTAAATGATTTTTAAAGTTCAAGATATAAAACTTTTTCAGTTTTGCATTGGTTTTGTGTGTAAATTTTATGAATCATAAGGTTACCGGTAGTTATAAATTGAAAATAATGGATTTACAGCCAAATTTTCCATGCATTAATGAAATCCCATGAAGCCTTAGAAATTTTAGACTATCTAACTTAGTTTTGGACTAATAAATATTTTATGGTTCCTCTGGGTTTATTTTTCAAGCAATACATACTAGCCCTCAGCTTAAATTGTTTATTTCCTAATAGATTTTGTCTTTGTTTATAATCTCATCCATGAATGGGTATTCAATAAATATTTAATAAATATTTTTAAATGAGGAAAGAATCTCTCCAGTGAAGTGTTTTCAAACGCCATATTTTGACTGTACATATTTGATACCTACAGTATGCTAATAGCAAAATGAAATATTTCTCTTCACTTCACCTGTGGCTTCTTCACATTTATAGGTATTTCAAGCCAAAAGCAATGATATTTTGAAAGTCTTAGCAAAGAGATTGAAAAAAACCCCCACACATAACAAAGATTCAGTGATGTCCTTTGGGACCATGTTTTGAATACCACTTGTTTAGCTTCTATAGGAACAAGTGAAGTCACAAATAACAATGTCGATATATATTTAAAATGAATCTACTCAAGGCTTCCTATGAAGCTTTGAAAGATGTACAAAAGGAGACTCAGTGACACTGTATAAGGAGCTCTCTTATAAACATAAGGATGGATTTGGGGGGAGCAAATGAGGTGCTGGTTATTCTGTAAATTCCAATGCAGGAGTCCATTGACCACACTTTAACATAATTTTGTAAATAATGGATTTCTAGGCTTTGCCCAAGAGATGCTGGATGAATATTCAGGCAACAGATGTTGTGAGGTACCAGCCACAGATGCAAAAGTTAAGGGGAACCAAAAAAAAAAAAACTTTAGCAAGAAGATAATATTTTAAAGAAATATAAATTACTGCAAGATGTAAAAAGAGATGAACTATAAAAATTCTAAATAAAGATGTGTATTATTGATCCTTCTTTTTGCTTCAGGCTGTTACATGGCTCAGCAGGGGACTGTGTCTTACAACCAAAGGAAAATTGTGACATATTCCTAGGAAGAGGCCATTCATGCCCTAGGGCAAATATTTCCTTCAATGGCCTCTAGTTAGCTGCTCAATTTCCCCACCAGGGGTTCCTGCAGTTCTGGGCTGCTGGTAATTTGCTATAGCCTCTAAGGTCTGTGCTCTCAGCCTCATAGCAGAGATCACCCAAGAAGCAGGAAGCGGTTGGCTGGAGACTATCATCTTTGGAATTATGATTTCTGCACCTTATCTCCAGAGGGCTTACAAATGTCCTACTATTGGCATGTGTCTGTATTTAAATTCATTATTACTTTATTTTTTTATTTTTATCTTTTTTTTTTATAAATTAGTTTTTATTGGTGTTCAATTTACCAACATACAGAATAACACCCAGTGCTCATCCCGTCAAGTGTCCCCCTCCGTGCCCGTCACCCATTCACCCCCACCCCCCGCCCTCCTCCCCTCCACCACCCCTAGTTCATTTCCCAGAGTTAGAAGTCTTTATGTTCTGTGTCCCTTTCTGATATCTCCCACACATTTCTTCTCCCTTCCCTTATATTCCCCTTCACTATTATTCATATTCCCCAAATGAGTGAGAACATACACTGTTTGTCCTTCTCCGATTGACTTACTTCACTCAGCATAATACCCTCCAGTTCCATCCACGTTGAAGCAAATGGTGGGTATTTGTCGTTTCTAATGGCTGAGTAATATTCCATTGTATATCATTATTACTTTAGAAGAGCTGCAAATCCAGGGAACTTCAGATCTAGATGCAACAGAAACAAATAATTACCTAACAAATACATTTCTCTCTTTCAAGATTTTTGGTTCCTACAAATATGAATTTCAGCTTACACTATGCTCAGGCAGTGCATGCCTCCTGTTTTAGCACCTTTAATATTCTTTAAAGTGAATGGTGATAAGTTAATTGAGGGTTTTCTTTGACATCTATTGAGGAATAACACATTGTTGAAACATATTTGTCAAACATTTTGATAGAAAAATTGTTTGCATGCTTTGGATAATTACAATACTTTCAAAAGGGTAAAAAAATTAAAAACAAAATGTGTGCTATTTCTCATGTAGATTTTATTTTTAAAACAATAAATATGTCTTACTGCTTGACACCTACCTGGGATGTATATATGACATGGGAAGAGCACAAAGACAAATTGCCATAATTTCCTTATTTAATTGATGTCTAAAATAAAATGTACTCAATCATAAAATGAACAATTTACTACAGGAATCACCTTGCCAACCAAGAGAGAAAGCCTGGATATTACTAATACCCCTCTCTGAGAAATACTAATAGAAGGTTAGCTGGAATTAAATGTCCTGTGTTTTCCTATCAGTGACTTGTCCACAATTTGATCAAAGGGAAAGAGGTAATGTGTATATTTTATCCATTTTTACTCCAATCAGAAGAATGCATGAGTTCTGCACAGAGGAAGATGGAGAAAAATCAATTCCATTTAGCATGGAAAAGGTAATCTTTCCTGTGTTGTCCTCTGTCACTTTTCCTACGGTTATATTCCCCAATTATGTGATACAGCATAATAATGCCCAAAAAATGCACTTAGCCCTGAATAAGAATTATATAAAACCATGTCTCCTGAAAGCTCATGACCTTGACCAAGCATCCAGGAAGAAAAGGTTCTAAACACATGACATCCAATTACTTGAAACAAGAACTTTGGTTATCTGGGTTCCCTCTAGTTAACTGCTAACAGGCTGTTTAGGAAAACACCAGGGAGGTGAGGCAGGCAAATCAGGGAAAATAATGGTGGGAGGATGAAACAAAGCATGAAGATTTAACATTGAGGGTTGAGAAGGCCAAGAGAAGAGATAAAGTAAACAATTGTAATTCAGTCTATGGACATTTGCTGTGGGAAGCAAAGAGCTCCTCACTAGTAGTTTCATGGCACATCATTTGACTGCAGCTTGGCACAGTAAATAATCATCAAAACAATGCTCCTACTTCATCATAAGGATAGAGTGTATGCAATAATTCTATTAAAGGATGTAAGTATACATAATTTTTAATCCCTTATCAAAACTGTATATGTATGTATGAGTGTGTGTATGTGTACATATATACGTATTTTTATATGTGTACATATATTAATTGATACTTAGATAAGTAAAATAATTACTTGGATAGTTAACTTATGATATAATTTCATTGCATTTTGATGCCATATAATGTTTCTCTATTTTGAACAGTCCTCTTAACAAATACTATGAATTTCAAGTATCTCTTGGAAGCAATAAGCAATAATAAAATCAGATTCTTTGCCTCTGTCTGCTCAAGACAATAGACTGGTTATAGACGAAAAAGACTAGACTTGATTTTAGAGCACTTTGGTATGAGACTGAGCTCCATAATTACTCAGTTATTCTGAAGAGAAGTCACTTAAACTTTTAGATTGGTATCTATTGAGAAAAATAGTCTATCCTGACAAATTTGCGGTGTGTAGATGAGAATGGAAAATAATATTGTAAAAATTTATCAATATATAGATTAATATATGCCACTTAAAATATATATCACTTTAAAAAGCCTGAACATGAAATAAAAAGAGTAATTCAGAATGAAAACCATCAGACTCTTACTGAGTCATTAGTGTGAATTTTCAACAGTGAGCTCTACAACTTTTTTGAAGACATGACTTTTATAATTGTTTTCTCAGCATAAGTGAGTTTAAACAACGAATCTGTCCAAATCTATTTAGACTTTGATATGGAAATTATAATGTCATTTTTCAGTACTATCTTAAAGAAAGGTTTTTGTAAAGATACATGTTAATATTGTCAACTCTAAATCCGAGTTTAAAAGGAATTTATACTTATCTAACATAATGCTGACTACTCTTCCCATGTGTGTATCTTGTATTACAGATTTCAGTGGTAATACACTTTTTAAAGAAGCACATTTGAGAATCCTTTGAAATTTATCACCTATCATTTTAAGAGAAACAATTGCATATAAATATTCACACATTTTTAAATATAGTTTTAGAGGATTCATTGACATCCTGAAGTCAATCCATGAATTCCAAGTTAAAGACACTGCTATGCAGTTGAACTTTCAATAATGTGTAAGTTAGGGAAGTTGAATCCCCCAAACAGCTGAAAATCCACATATAACTTTTGACTCCTCCAAAATTTAACTACTAATAGCCCATTGTTCACTAGAAGTCTGATTATATAAACAGTTAACACATATTTTGTATGTTGTATGTATTATATACTATATTCTTACAATAAAGTAAGCTAGAGAAAAGAAAGTGCTATTAAGAAAATCATAGGGACACCTGGTGGCTCAGTTTTTGAGCATCTGCCTTTGGCTTAGGTTGTGATCCCGGGGGTCCTGGGATCCAGTCCCATATTGGGCACCCCATGGAGAGCCTGCTTCTCCCTCTGCCTATGTCTCTGCCTTTCTGTGTCTCTCATGCATAAATAAATGAAATCTTAAAAAAAAATAAGAGTTGAATCACTGGAAAGTAATTGTACATTGGAAACTAATGTAATACTGTACGTTAACTATACTGGAATTAATATAAAAGCTTAATTTAAAAAAGAAAATTAAAAAAAAGAAAAAGAAAGAAAATTATAAGGAAAATGTATTTACAGTACCATATATTTTTTTAAAAATCCATGTATAAGTGGACCTGTACCTTTTAAACCTGTTGTTTCAGGATCAACTGTATTTCTTTGTAGAAAATGAGTTCAACTAGTTAAAATAGCTTTTCATTCAAAATCTGAGTTTTTCCCTGAATTTTGACAAATGGCAAACAGGGAAATACTCCTAAGAATTTAGAAGTAATAATTGTATTCTGAGATATCCTTCTTCTTCACTTTCAATATTTTAAGATTTTCTAGAAATTAAGAAAACCAGATGTTATCTAAGGATAAAATGAAAACATTTATACTGTGTAGCAAATAATTATGAAAACTGAAATTAAATTGAGAGTGGGCCAAATAAATCTTTTATATAATACTACTTTGTTTACTTATAACCTTTGGAAAGTTTTTTTGGAGGGGGGATTTATAATGGTTGATATTGTTCTAAGAATACTCATTATCATTAAATTTGAACAGAAAATGATGCAAAAGGAAACCTTTTTCAAGGGTTAAGAGTGATGTTGAATTTTTGCCCAAAGCTCAATTATCATGGAATGAAAAGCCAACTGCTGAACAAATTAATCATTACAGACAGAAAATAAAGAAAAGAAATGTGTAGAAGCTGGAGTGGATGAGAATGATGTAGCTAAGGCAAAAGAAGATAAAGAAAGGCAATAGTATTAACATAGAAGCAGTCAAATTAAATGATTATCATGTTTCATTGTACATCAAAAATGAAGACCCAGAGTGACACAGCTCATTTAAAAATAATCTGTTTTGGAAAAAAAAACTATTTTAGATTGATGATTTTTAGTTCATTTGGTAACTCCAATGAGTCTGTGAACACCCCATATCCTGTTTTCTGGGTGTAGCTGCCAATCACAGGAATGAAACTATGGGATTCATGGCTACATGAGTGGAAAACTCTTATGTGAAGTGACAGTCTGTGTCAGTATTGAGACTGTGGAAAATGGGTGGCAGAGATTTTCTAGACTCAGGAAATTCTTCACTCTCATTCCTATCTTAAGATAGGAGTATATATGTAAATACATATATAATTTGGGGCAATTATATATGCAAGCAAGTATTTCTTCTTCTCTGTTATCCATTTCCCACTGTACTCCTACTGGAAGGCTATCCATCAGGCCAGTTAGGTCATGAGCTTCAGTTTTACAGCATTTTTCTATAGTGAAGAGTGGTGAAGGGAGAGGAGGGACAGTGAGTCCCATCTCACCATCATGCGGGGGTGCCTTGAAAAAAAGCTGAGAGACATAAGCTGCTGTAGTGAAAGCTGGAATTGGCTCTGTTCCTTTCTCAGAGGTTAACAAGCAGCAAGTAGCCCAATCTGGGTTGTTAACACCCAACCTTATGAACATGCATGGTCTTGGTATGCGAGTGAGCTAGCATCCTAAGTAGCAGTGAGGAAGGAAGTTCCATGGTGGAAGTCCAAGCTCTACAGGAATTAACTTTTTTTTACAGTGATGAACCACAGCCACTTTTGGGGATGGTAATTTTCTTTATTTTTTTCCACAATGAGAAAACATTTGTCTAGACAAAGTTAAACAGTGTTCATGAGTTGACATCTTGCATTGCATCACCTCTATCAGCCTGACTTGAGAAAACACTTTGGAATGTGAGTCAGAGTTGAAACTAAGAAGATTTATTATGTATTTTCCTAAGTGTCTTTAAAGAGTTTTAAGCAGAAGAATAGCGTGGTCAGATTTCATTGCAGAAAGATCATACTGACAGCTTTGTTCAATGTATAACTGAACAAAACTACAAGCAGACAGAAGGTTGAGAATTCAGATAGGAGACTTGAACAGCTTCAGGCAAGGCATTAGGAGAAGGACCGGGGAGGAGTTAGTAAATTGGTGAGGACCTTGGAAAATGAGATTGAACCAGAATTTAACAACAGTTTGTGGATTATAGGTAATGGAGACAGAAGTCTAAGAATAATTGTCAAGGTTCTGAGCAGAGTAACTATTCAAATTATGGTTTTTCTAATAAAATAGTATTTCAAGGAAAAGTGGGTTATAAAAAGTAGTTTTGAAAATTTAAGGTTTGGAGGGCATAAGAGTCTAACTGGAGACACTCAGTATGATTTTAGGTCAGCTCAGCTCTCTTTAGAGTGAGATAAACTTGAACTTCAACACCTCATTAGCTTTTGTTCAGATATTTAGAATAATTACTATCATCCAGGTTAGGTTATAGGGGGTGCACTTAGAATCATCTGAAGGGAGGAAGTTCCAAACTGCATGTACCTTTCTTTCTCCTTCAAGATTATAATAAGTCTTAAATAGAATGCCCTTCCCTCCTACCAATTTCTCTGAGACTCTTGTTGTAGTGAGTTGCAATTTATGATAGAAGTCTGAAGTATCTATCAGTTAGGGGCATGAAAGATTAATAAATACTGAAACTAGAAACTATGAAAAATTCAACTCAGCAAATGTGTATTGAATTAGTTCTAAAATCTTCCATAGTTACCCATAACGATGAAAAGTTAAATGAAACTTAACTACACTATTTAGTAGTTATAGTCTCAGGAAAGTCAGACAAGTGGTGAAAATTTTAACATAATGCAATGAAAGCAATGACAAAGATATTCATGTGGTGTTACGGAATACAGACTGCATGATGGTGAAGAGGGGTAAGAGCAGTAGTTTTGGAGGATAGGAGCTGTTACTTGGGTGAAGCAGAAGATGGAATTTTCCAGTGTTTGTCATCATGGATCATTTAAGATTGCTTTTGACTGCAAGAGATGGAAAACCCAAGCAACAATGGGTTGCTCTCTAGCAATAGAGACATTTAGTTTTATTTTAGAATACGGAGGGTACGTATAGAGTATAAACTACTTGGAACAATACATGACAAACTAGAAAATCCTAGACATTGCTTTATATAAGCATATTTTGTAGAAATATGGAGGCAAAAAAGAAGAGCTAAAAAAGTGGAAAATGACACTAAAGATAGGATTTAGGGGTAAGTTGAGTAGTAATGGACAATGGATATTTTTCTGTATAAACCTTGCATTACTATTATTTGAATGAGATATAGATATTAATATGATAAAAAATAAAGTATTGAAATAATATTTTGACTATCTTTGCTGATATATTCATTAGGGTCCTGATTCACTGAGTTTGAACTTTCAGTTGTATCTCTTGGTGGGAAGACACAGTTTTGAAACTCAGGTTTTGAAGTGTAGTGTTTGAATACAAAAAATCCTCAGAAGAATGAGAGAAACAAATTACTGGAGAGAATAAGTAAAGTTAGTAGATAAAGGAATTTCATATTTTAAGAAAGTGATCAACAGCCCGAATAAAGGCACAAAACTTTACAATGTATTCATCAAATATTTAATAATTAGTGAATTTGAAGAGAGAAGTTGTTTATAATTTAATAAACTTATTGGACTGAGAAAACCACAAATGCACAAATCAAATACAAATATATTTTAAAAATATATGAATCACTTTTTCTTTACTTCTCCTTCTCCTCTCTTCTCTCTCTGAGGGTATCAAATTATATTTCACTACTTTTTTGGGGTATTTTTTATTGGAGTTCTATTTGCCAACATTTAGCATAACACCCAGTGCTCATCCCATCAGGTGCCCCCCTCAGTGCCCATCACCCAGTCACCCCATCCCACTGCCACCTCCTCTTCCACTACCCCTTCTTCATTTCCCAGAGTTAGGAGTCTCTCATGTTCTGTCACCCTCACTGATTTTCCCACTCATTTTCTCTCCTTTCCCCTTTAATCCCTTTCACTATTTTTTATATTCCCCAAATGAATGAGACCATATAATGTTTGTCCTTCTCCGACTGACTTACTTCACTCAGCAAAATACCCTCCAGTTCTATCCATGTTGAAGCAAATGGTGGGTATTTGTTGTTTCTAATGGCTGAGCAATATTCTATTGTATATATGACCACATCTTTATCCATTCATCTGTCGATGGACACCAAAGCTCCTTCCACAATTTGGCTATTGTGGACATTGCTGCTATAAACATTGGGGTGCAGGTGTCTCAGTTTTTCACTGCATCTTTGGGTAAATCCCCAGCAGTGCACTTCCTGGGTTGTAGGGTAGTTCTATTTTTAACTCTTTGAGGAGCCTCCACACAGTTTTCCAGAGTGGCTGCACCAGTTCACATTCCCACCAACAATGAAAGAGTGTTGCCCTTTCTCCACATGCTCTCCAACATTTGTTGTTTCCTGTCTTTTTAATTTTCCCCATCCTCACTGGTGTGAGGTGGTATCTCATGCTGGTTTTGATTTGTATTTCCCTGATGACAAGTGATGTGGAGCATTTTCTGATGTGCTACTTGGCCTTGTCTATGTCTTCCTTAGTGAAATTTCTGTTCATGGCTTTTGCCCTTTTCAATGATTGGTTTGTTTGATTCTTTGCTGTTGAGTTTAAAAAGTTCTTTATAGATCTTGGATACTAGCCCTTTATCTGATATGTGATTTGCAAATATCTTCTCCCATTCTGTAGGTTGTCTTTTAGTTTTGTTGACTGTTTCTTTTGCTGTGCGGAAGCTTTTCATTTTGATTAAGTCCCAATAGTTCATTTTTGCTTTGGTTTCCCTTGCCTTCATGGATGTATCTTGCAAGAAGTTGCTGTGGCCAAGCTCAAAAAGGGTGTTGCCTGTGTTCTCCTCTAGGATTTTGATGGATTCCCTTCTCACACTTAGATCTTTCATCCATTTTGAGTTTATCTTTGTGTATGGTGTAAGAGAATGATCTAGTTTCATTCTTCTGCAAGTGGCTGTCCAATTTTCCCAGCGCAATTTATTGAAGAGACTGTCCTTTTTCCAGTGGATAGTCTTTCCTGCTTTGTCGAATATTAGTTGACCATAGAGTTGAGGGCCCACTTCTGGGTTCTCTATTCTGTTCCATTGATCTATGTGTCTGTTTTTGTGGCAGTACCACATTGTCTTGATGATCACAGCTTTGTAGTACAACTTGAAATCTGGCATTGTGATGGCCCCGGCTCTGGTTTTCTTTTTCAATATTCCCCTGGCTATTTGGGGTCTTTTCTGATTCCACACAAATATTAAGATGATTTCTTCCAACTCTCTGAAGAAAGTCCATGGTATTTTCATAGGGATTGCATTAAATGTGTAAATTGCCCTGGGTAGCATTGACACTTTCACAATATTAATTCTTCCAATCCATGAGTATGGAATATTTTTCCATCTCTTTGTGTTTTCCTCAATTTCTTTCAGAAGTGTTCTGTAGTTTTTAGGGTGCAATCCTTTACTTCTTTGGTTAGGTTTATTCCTAGGTATCTTATGCTTTTGGGTGCAATTGTAAATGGTATTGACTCCTTAATTTCCCTTTCTTCAATCTGTATAGTGTATAGAAATGCCACTGACTTCTGGTCATTGATTTTGTATCTTGCCACACTGCCAAATTACTGTATGAGTTCTAGCAAACTTGGGGTGAAGTCTTTTGGGTTTTCTATGAACAGTATCATATCATCTGCAAAGAGGGAGAGTTTGACTTCTTTGCCAATTTGAATGCCTTTTATTTATTTTTGTTGTCTGATTGCTGAAGCTAGGACTTCTAGTACTATGTTGAATAACAGTGATGAGAGTGGACATCCATGTCGTGTTCCTGATCTTCAGGGAAAGGCTCGCAGTGTTTCCCTATTGAGAATGATCTTTGCTGTGGGCTTTTCGTAGAAGGCTTTAAGATGCTGAGGAATGTTCCCTCTATCCCTACACTCTGAAGAGTTTTGATCAGGAATGGATGCTATATTTTGTCAAATGCTTTCTCTGCATCTATTGAGAGGCTCATATGGTTCTTGTTTTTCCTCTTGTTGATACACTCTATATCAATCAACAAAAACATATTGATTGTTTTACAAATGTTGAACCAGCCTTGCATCGCGGTGATAAATCCCACTTGGTGCTAGTGAATAATCTTCTTAATGTACTGTTGGATCCTATTGGCTAGTATCTTGTTGAGAATTTTTGCATCTGTGTACATCAGGGATATTGGTCTATAATTCTCCTTTTTGGTGGGGTCTTTGTCTGGTTTTGGAATTAAGGTGATGTTGGCCTCATAGAACGAGTTTGGAAGTATTCTGTCCCTTTCTATCTTTTGGAACAGCTTCAGTAGAATATGTACGGTTTCTTCTTTAAACGTTTGATAGAATTCCCCTGGGAAGCCATGTGGCCCTGGACTTTTGTGTCTTGGGAGGTTTTTGATGGCTGCTTCAATTTCCTCCCTGGTTATTGGCCTGTTCAGGTTTTCTATTTCTTCCTGTTCCAAATTTGGTAGTTTGTGGTTCCCAGAAATGTGTCCATTTCTTCTAGATTGCCTGATTTGTTGGTGTATAGCTGCTCATAAAATGTTTTTTAAATTGTTTGTATTTGCTTGGTATTAGGGTGATCTCTCCTTTTTCATTTGTGATTTTTAAAATTTGAGTCTTTTCCCTTTTTTTTTAATAAGCTGGCTAATGATTTATCTATCTCATTAATTCTTTCAAAGAACCAGGATCCCTGGGTGGCTCAGCAGTTTAGCGCCTGCCTTTGGCCTAGGGCACAGTCCTGGAGTCCCGGGATCGAGTCCCGTTGGGCTCCCAGCTGGAGCCTGCTTCTCCCTCTGCCTGTGTCTCTGCCTCTCTCTCTCTTTCTCTCTCTCTCTCTCTCTCTCTATCATGAATAAATAAATAAATAAATCTTTAAAAAAAATTCTTTCAAAGAACCAACTCCCGGTTTTGTTGATCTGTTCTACAGTTCTTCTGGTCTCTATTTCATTGAGTTCTTCTCAAATCTCTATTAACTCTCTTCTTCTGCTTGGTGTAGGTTTTATTTGCTATTCTTTCTCCAGTTCCTTTAGGTGCAAGGTTAGCTTGTGTATTTGAGTTTTTTTTCCAATTTTTTTGAAGGATGCATGTATAGTGATGTATTTCTCTCTTAGGACTGCTTTTGCTGTATCCCAAAGATTATGAACGGTTGTATCTTCATTTTCATTAGTTTCCATGAATCTTCTTAATTCTTCCCTAATTTCCTGGTTGACCCTTTCATCTTTTAGCAGGATGCTCTTTAAGCTCCACGTGTTTGAGTTTCTTCCAAATTTCTTCTTGTGATTTAGTTCAAGTTTAAAGGATTGAGGTTTGAAAATATGCAGGGGATAATCCCAATCTTTTGGTATCAGTCAAGACCTGATTTGTGACCCAGGATGTGGTCTATTCTGGAGAAAGTTCCACGTGCACTTGAGAAGAATGTGTATTCAGCTGTGTTCAGATGCAAAGTTCTGTATATATCTGTGAAATCCATCTGGTCCAGTGTATCATTTAGAGCTCTTGTTTCTTTGGAGATGTGGGGCTCTATAGATATCTGTCATTTGCAGAAAGTGTCGTATTGAAGTCTCCTACTGTTAGTGTATTATTGTCTAAGTATGTTTTTACTTTGGTTATTAATTGATATACTTGGCAGCTCCCACATTAGGGGCATAAATATTCATGATTGTTAGGTCCTCTTGTTGGATAGATCCTTTAAGTATGTTATAGTGTCCCTCTTCATCTCTTACTACAGTCTTTGGGATAAATGTTAATTTATCTGATATAAGGATGGCTACCCCTGCTTTCTTTTGAGGACCATTTGAACAGTAAATGGTTCTCCAAACTTTCATTTTCAGGCTGGAGGTGTTCTTAGGTCTAAAATGAGTCTCTTGTAGACAGCAAATAGATGGGTCTTGCTTTTTATCCAGTCTGAAATCCTGCATCTTTTGACAGGATCATTTAGCCCATTCATGTTCAGAGTTACTATTGAAACATATGAATTTAGTGTCATCGTAATGCCTATTCAGTCCCTGTTTTTGTGGATTATTTCTTTGGTCTTCCTCTTTTACAGGGTCCCCCTTAATATTTCTTGCAGAGCTGCTTTGGTGGTCACATATTCTTTCAGTTTTTGCCTGTCTTGGAAGCTCTTTATCTCTCCTTTTATTCTGAATGAGAGCCTTGCTGGATAGAGTATTCTTGGCTGCACGTTCTTCTCATTTATGACTCTGAATATATCCTGCCAGCCCTTTCTGGCCTGCCAGGTCTCTGTGGAAAGCTCTGCTGTTAATCTAATATTTCTTTCCATATAAGTTAGGGATCTCTTGTCTCTTGCTGCTTTAAGGATTTTCTCTTTCTCTTTGGAATTTGTAAGTTTCACTATTAAATGTCAAGGTGGTTAATGGTTTTTATTGATTTTGGAGGGAGAACTTCTCTATCTCCTGGATCTGAATGCTTTTTCCCTCCCCAAATTAGGGAAGTTCTCAGCTATGGTTTATTCAGATATGCCTTCTGGCCCTCTGGCCCTCTTGAGGCTCTCTGGAACCTCAATTATACATAGATTTTTCCTTCTGGGGCTATCATTTATTTCCCTTAACCTTTCCTCATGGTCTTTTAAATTGTTTTTCTCTTTTTTCCTTAGCTTCCTTCCTTGCCATCAACTTGTCTTCTAATTCGTTCACTTTCTTCTAACTCATTATCCCTCATCGTTAGGCCCTCCAGTTTGGATTGCATCTTATTTAATTGATTTTAATTTTGGCCTGATTAGATCTGAATTCTGCAGTCATGAAGTCTCTTGATTTCTTTATGCTTTTTTTCCCAGAGCCACCAGTAGCTTTATAATTGTGTTTCTGAATTGGTTTTCTGACATCAAATTGTAATCCAAATTCTGTAACTCTGTGGCAGAGAGTACTGTTTCTGATTCTTTCTTTTGTGGTGAGATCTTTCTAGTCATTTTGCTCAGCGCAGAGTGGCTGTATGAGCAGGCCGAGTCAAGAATATCAACCACGACCTAAGTAAATTTCACCCTAGATGATTCTGCTGAGGTCAGAGACCAGAAATTTAAAACAAACATCAGAACAAAATAAAACAAAAGGACCAGTAAAGCAGAAAACAAATTTTAAAACAAAGTAGCAAAAAAATAAAAGGCCAAGAATCCCAAAGAATAAGCAAAAAAGAAAAAAAAGGAGAAGAGAAAAAAATGGGGGACTGGGAGATGGTGTTTCTGATGAAATTGTAGTGCAGGGAGAATATAGTCTACCTGAGGGGTTGTAGAAGGTGATCCTCTTGTTACTGAATAAATTAAGTTCTGTATATTAGAATATGCTCAATCCCAAATTTATATAAACTAGAAATACTTGTAACTGGCCCCAAAATTGACCACCAAAACATAAATGAGATAAAAGAGGGGGGCAGAATGGGAATTAGGCAACTCACAGAATCAACTAGCACAGTATGCCACTTGGTTCTGGGTCATGCTGGTCATGTTTTACAAGGTATTAAATTCTGCCATTGTAGAACAAAATGAGGCAGAGAAAACAAAAAACACAAAACAAAATACATATCTTGTTTATCTCCCCAAATTAAGTTGAGTATGTTGAAGGGAATCTAGAAGTGGAAAATATATCTAGGACCTGTAATTGTAGAAATATGAAAGTCAAAATAAGGAAGAATCTTAAAAATGAAGAGTGGTAAAATATTGTAGTTAAGGTGGGAAAAGGGGAAAAAAAGGAAATTTACAGTCTGATATAAAAACAAGTACCGGAGAAAGGAAGAAAAAAAAAATAGGAGGGGTACCCTCTGGTTCTATTTACTGTAAATCCCTTGATTTCCCCTGGAGCTTTCCAGCGCTGCTTGGTCAAGAACTTGCTCTTCCCCTGCCCTTCCAGCTGGTCTTCTGGGGGAGCGTCTGCTGTGTTGATTCTCAGGTGTGTGCACCTGGGGGAGCTGCCCCGCCACCCCCTGAGTGCCGGGCTCAGGTGAGCTGTTTACCCCCTGTGAAGCCTGTTCCCTGCCCTTTGCCTCTCCCAGGCACAGGGTGACACAAGGAGGAACAACCACACTGGCCGCCGCCAGCTCTCCAGCCCTGGAGTCAGCCCCCGCAGTAACTACCACAGTCTCCCGGTCCGCACTGGCCTAGATATTCCCGGGCCGGTGGGGGGTGCTGACCTGCACAGCTCGGGAGCGCCCCCCGCAGCAGGAGCGTCCTCCTTGTCCTGTGTCCTTCCTGCCTCTGCCTGTCCTGGGGCAGGTGCAGGATCCTGGGCTGTGTCCCCTGGTGCCCTGGGATCCAGGGCCTGTGCTGCTGGAATCGGGCTCCCGGGGCCACAGCCCCTGAAGGCAGCAGGTGCAGCCCCCTCCTCCCGGAGCCCCCCCTGACCGACCGGCTTCTCCAGAGGCCCCGCCGGGCGCTCCAGCCCTTTACCGAGCTCGGCCCGCGGTGTGTGGCGCGCTCTCCCCGGGTGCCCTTCCTCTGTGAGTGACCCCGGGAGACTGGAGGCTCCACGGCCCCTCCTGCGGTTCTGCCCGAGTTCCCTGCTAAGCACCTTTCCATCTGGAAGGATCCAGTGCGGATTTTTAAAGTTCCCCCTTCTCCGGGGGCTGGGCCTTCCTGTCCTGGCGGCTCTTGCCTCCCGCCTTAGCCTGGCTCCTCGTGGGGCCCCTCCCCCACTGGATTCTTTAAAGTTTTTTCCCCACACCTTCCTAACTTGTTAGAAGTGAAAACCCTTCTCTTTGTAGTGTTCCAGCTGTGTTCTTTTTAAATCTCAGGTCGAATTCATAGGTTTTTCAGGATTATTTCAAAGTAATCTAGATAAGTTGGTGGGCCAGGTGAGGTGAGGATCCTACTCCTCAGGTATCTTGCCCTAGCCCCCCTATATTTCACTACCTTGAAGAGATTTGAGATTAATAAAAAAAAAATGTGAAGAGAGAGAACTTTCTGTTGCTTTTTCAATCCATATAATGGTGATAACTTGGCCATCCTCCCCTAAACCAAGTTGTGTATGTATCAACAGAAAGCTTAGACATATGAATTTTAGTTTGCATTTAAGCCATAGAGTCGAGAGGACTGAATATACAATGTAGAGAAATTCTCATATCCTATGCCTCTAAATTTTTTAGCAAACTGAAGCAAGATCTCCTTATGTAGTTTAAGAGGCATAAAAATGGAGTAGAGACCCCAAAAGGACAGGGTGTGAGCAATGTTTGTTTTGGCTCTCATAACCAAATTATGGTCAAAACCCATCCCACTTAACTGTGTAAAGTATCTTGTGGCATTGATGGAGGCTGATGTTCAAGTGAAAAGCCAGAAATAACAACACTACTTCCCCGTGGACTTTCATTGATCTGTAATCAATCTAGAAGTTCTTACGCGCAAGGGAGCAAAATGTAACTGAGATGAGAGATTTCGTGCCTCTCAGTTTGAGGGATGAAGTGACACTGAATACTGAGTTGCAAAATAGATGTCTTTAACTGAAGTAACATATGGAACTTGTGTCCAAGAATCAGAGATGTGTAGTAGTCGCAAATTAGGTATGGAGCCAATGGACCAGAGAGAATAACTATAATCCCAGAAGCTACAATAATAGACTGCCAGTGTTACTACAACACCCGCATCTCTCACCAACCTCTGAATTCATCGCCAGGAGACCATGCCAGGTATGAGACAAGCAAAGACCAAAGACTACCAGTCAACGAACTGTGACCTATTTTTCTCTAGAATCAAGATGCCATGTTGGGAGGTAGGGAAAGGTTAAGAGAAACAACCCTGATAGAGGGCTGAATTTCAAACAGGGTGGATATTAATGTAAAACTCATGAAAAAGACATTAATTTGAATAATCATTTTACACAAGAACAATATGCGTCTTATCTTCATAGCTTGGTGGCCTACCTATGATGAAGTAAGTTCAAATACAGACAACTTTTTAACAGTTCTTTGTTTTCTATTACTAGTTTTAGTTGTGGTTCATGTACTTTGATTCTGCTACCATGTGTTAAGTAGGAGCTTGGCAAATGTAGGGAAAACAGGAGGAATGATTTGTTTTCATTTATATATTGTCTCCCAGTCTCTTTTGTGCACTTCTTTCAGGATTCAATTTTAACTTTAAACTTTACCTTTTAAACTTTAAGGTATCTTTAGGCCCAATACTCCTAATTCTCAGTTGTGGTATTAAACTGAAATGTTATTAATATTAACCGCACAGGCCTGTAAAAAGTCAAGGAAGTGGGATGAGTTCCAAGTGTCAGTTTGTTAAGGTCAAGTGTTTATGAAGGAATCAGGAGCTTTCCAGATGATTCTGCTGTCATTTTAGGACTTATCAGCTTCTCAGTTTCTGAATTCCTGCTCTTCTACTGAAGAGATGCTTTACTTTATCAATATCCTCCCTATGGGGATCCCTGGGTGGCGCAGCGGTTTGGCGCCTGCCTTTGGCCCAGGGCGCGATCCTGGGGACCCGGGATCAAATCCCACGTCGGGCTTCCGGTGCATGGAACCTGCTTCTCCCTCTGCCTGTGTCTCTGCCTCTCTCTCTCTCTCACTGTGTGCCTATCATAAATAAATAAAAAATTAAAAAAAAATCCTCCCTATGCCTTATTCTAGCCCCTGAGATGAAGACTGTCACTAGTCAAGAAGGATTTAAAATGATAAATTAGGTAACTCAAGAGCAAGTCAGTTTTCATACTAGATGAGCCCTCTCCCAAATCTGCCTACATTTTAACAAAATTTTCCTTTGTTCATACCAAGTCTCTCTCCCATCTCCTTCCCTCTCTCTCTATTATTTCAGGCATCCAAGTCCTGTTTTTGACATCTAACTAGTAGCAGAGTCTGTCTGGGGCCAGATTTCTGTTTTACTCTTACATATCTTCCCTTCTAAGAATTGGTTAATTCCTTCTACGCACTGGCTCCATAGCTGGGACATAACATTGTGACAGATTTATCATTTGCTCTGCTGAGTTTCAGAGTACTGCCTGTAGAGGCACCTTCATTACATTGTGTTGAGTAGTCAGGAGGCCAAATGTTTACTTGCCTTACCATCTGTTGTCTGTATTCTTCCTACTGAGTTGGATTTCAGTTCACCAGGTGTAGTCAACTCCTTCTACCCTCAGCCAGTTTATAGTTCCAAGTGCTTCCCTCTTCTTGTCTAGCCTGCACCACATGCTTTTGGATATAATGATTATTCTTTGGGGGGGGGAAATCTGTGGATCAATTAGGATATGTTTGGCCTTATATCATGGAAAATATGTTTCCAACTGGCACAAACAATGTAGAAATTTGTTAGTTTCTAAAGCCTGAAGTGCAATAGTGAAATAGGATGACTTCGGGATTGGGATCAACTAAACTCCATATCCATACATATAATTGTGGAGATGTGGCTATGGTACAGTGAGAAGATATGGGGACAATTTTAAGACATCTTTCATTCTGGTTTTAGAGATTGGTCTCAGAGGAAAAATTGCCCTAATGAAATGACATCTGATTTAATTTAAAAACCAGCTTTCATATGAGACTAAGTGAATTCATCTGAAAGTTTCAACTCTTCAAATTTGGACAATTAGAGTTAAGTGATAAAAGTCATATTGGTGTTGATAAGGTAGGCCTATAATTTAGTTGCACTTGGGGAGTAAAATATATCAGGATTAGGCCAAGAGGGCATTTGTCTATGACATTGTGTCTTTGATCTTATATCATTTTTTATTTCAATATGCTGCCTCTTCCCAAAAATGGTGGAGGGAGACTAAAATGTATTATTTAGCCAGTACTCTGCAGAGATTAATGTACTTTGAGAGGAAATATGCATCACTTATGGTATCAGAGGTTTGCCTAGGGAACAACATCAGGTCTGTGATTTGTGACCTTTGTGAATCAGCTTCTCAGGAATGTGTGTCGAGGCTGGGTGGGTATGGTTTTTTTTCCCCCCATAAGTTATTAAATTTCAGGTTTTATAGCTTGGATTTTAAAATGTTTAATCTGAACTGTGGCTAAGATAAACTTTGTAGACAGTGACCATACAATGCTAAACAATCTGTTGGGTAAAAACAATACTATTATGTTTTTAAAATTCACACTTAAAGAGCTTTAACCTTTCTCCTCCTTCCCCAATGCCTCACCCCTAGTAGCTATTTAGTACATGTTTAAATATTTTTAAACTGATTACCCTCTTTGCTGTCTTCCCTCTTTCCTCCCTTCTTTTACCATCTCCTTCCTTCATTTTTCATTTCTTAGCTTTTAAAAAATGGAACTAATGATTCTGATAGCTTATAGACCTATTCACTAGAGTATTTTTTGCCCTTGCTACATGTCTATATAAACCAGGATATGTAAAGACTAGGCTGAAGAATTTATATCCAACTGGTAAATTATAATATTTATGCTGTGTCTAAACCTGTATTGATACACTATTTTTTAACACAACTAAACATGAGTTATTGTCATAGAGAGGTTTTTAATGTATTTATATATATTGCAGCAGTCACAATTTGAAAAATTTTACTCTAAAAACTACTCCTGAACTAATCTGCATATTCTCTTCAAGGAAATAACTTGAGATTTAAGTCTAAAAGATTTGGGTTGGTTAATCTCTTTTATAATTAGTTTCCTTGTATGTAAAACCAGCTTTCAGGATAATTGTATCAATGGCTATAAACTATTAATTTTTACACTACTTATTATTTTTCCACAGGATAAACTATTAAGAAAGTTGGTAAATATAAAAATATTTAAATTATATTCCCATCCAATTAAGTCCCTTGAATGCACTAAGACTATTGATAGTCCCTATGACACCTACTGTCTCAATCTACTCTAACAAAACACTGTATACCGGGTGGCTTCAACAACAGACATTTATTTCTTATAGCTCTGAAAGCTGGGAAGACCACTATCTAGTGCCAGCATCGATCCCCTAATTAACTTCAAAGACCCACATCCTAATACTATCACATTGAGTGTTAGGGCTTTAACATATGATGGGGAGGGGGTGGCAAAACATTCAGTCTGCAACATCTACCAACAGGCTCTCAATAATGTTTATTGAATTGCAAGGACAAATCTCATTTCCAGAGTATCAGCTATATTTTGGACATACATATAACAAATGAGTTGTTGAATGGAGCATATCCTATAAAATAAGCACTGGAAGTTCCTTACATTCTAAAAATAAGCATTATAAAAATGAACTATATCAAGATTATCTGTTTTTCAGATAACATGATATGGTTCCTCCCTTTTATCAATGTACACATAAGGAGTTGGAGAGAGTTATTTCTAGAATTTACACATACATATATAAAGAGTATTTAGTGATGTTTATGATGACACCTATTTGTACCCAATAAAGGTCCTTCTTATATAGATTTTAGAATATAAAGAAGCTAACATTAATTGTAAAATAAGCATATTTTGTATTCATTACCTTAACATAGCTTGTGAAATGGTGCTTAAAGAGTAACTGGTAGAAAATCAAAGACTCAAATATCTTTTCTTGAATAATGTTTATTCAGAAAGGCCTTTGAAAAAAGAATATTTTTTGCCTTAGATTTTTACCTACATTTTTTAATTCCTCTATCTAGGTATATTATTTTTGATACAGCATTGTTAGATTAATCTGTATCAACTGACTCTTTCCAAACAGGGCTTTCTAGGGTGACTTTATATTTGATGTAATTTTATCCTTGCCTTACTCAGTTTTCTCTCTAAAAGAACTATTCTTAAACCTATACTAATACTTAAGATATTATCAATACCTCACCACAAAGCTTCTTGTTAGGGTCTGGAGGCAAGGGCAGAGGACCATTCTGTAAACTGAAAAATCATGAATAGTTTTATGTGCAAAAACTATTATCATATATGTATTATTGTTTTTGATATTCACAATGCTGTAGATTATTTGGAGGTTATGATCAGTAACTCCACACAGACAATGGGATGGTAAAAAAGTGTGTTGGCCTTGAATCTTTACAATATCTCTTACATCTCAGGTCTGAGTTTTACCTGCATTAACACTTTATATAGCTTTATCTATGCAGTTTCCCCAGTGTAATATCAGAATGAAAATATATGTTTTGTTCAACTAATGAGTACCTCAGTGGAAATAATGAGAAACCGAGGGTCAGAGTATCCACCAATGTAAGAAGGATTTAAACTGAAGGAGACCAGACATAAATGACCCAGGTAAATCAAACATTATCTGTTCATATAAAGAATGAAGAGAGAAGGTAGCCAGTTACCATAGATTTCAGGGAAATCCACACTCGTTACACTCTTTTTAATGATAGAGGTTTAAGTTTCCAACCATCCTACAAAATTTCAGAAGTGGACCACACAATTGAAAATCATTTGAGTGAAGGAGAGAGTTATACAGGATCTTTTGAAAGCTCAAAGGCCTCCTTTCCCATCCAGACTTATATAAACAAGGCTGAAGACATTCATGGTACCTACTAGGGGCCACCTAATCTTAGGCAGGTGTACTTCATCAATCTTGGTGTAATATAATATACTCTATGAAGAAAAAAGGCAGCTGAGCCCAAAGCAATGCACTCAGAAACACTGGTCCTCATTTATCACCTCAGCATCACTGGTACTGGCTTAACCTTAGAACTGAAGGATTGAAAAGAGTGTTTGTTATCAAGATGTCCCTACTCAACAGTCACTCCGATTAGCTATAGATTTTATTTGGCAAGATATCATGTTTACTTTCTGTGCGTGTATTTGTAACCCATCTAATGAATTGGACATTCACATTTTATTGCAAACATCATATTCTCTGTGCCAGGGAGTCAGATACCCAAATGAAACAACAGTGATCAGAAGTGAAAAAGATGAGGGACAACTGTGTTTAATGTCCTGTCACTTAATATATAAGAAGAATGTTTTCACTGACTTTTAGTCTAATAGAATTAAAGCACAGATCTTTTGGAACCTTCATAATTAGATAGCCATTTTGCACAGTGTAGCTTATAGTCGATTCCTGTCAACCGGAGTCAAAGGTGATTAGAAGATCGATGAAAATACAAAGAGTTGTATAGTGTAGATATAGCTGAAAGGTGAAATAATTAGGAAACGACACTGAAATTACCTCCTTCCCATGTAAAATAACATTCTTAAAATCCCAGATAAGATCTTGGGCTAACAGTCAAGAATATTATCACAATAACCACTCTGAGTTCATTTAGGAGAGATCAAGAATTATGCTTTTGAAAATTGTGAAAGCCATTACTTTCATTCCACCCAGATGAAATCATTCCCCCCACTTCCATTCCCCATCATAACAGGGCTTAACAATATCTATCAACAAAATCTTCTCACCCATTGATTGAACTGGCAATTTTGAGGTCAAATCAGTTAAAATGAAGAAGCATTATGCTAGCTCCCTACTTAAGAAGTGTTTAGGATCTAACCAATTTTTTATTGATGGTATCAGCTGGCTGAGTACCAGTTGGGATCTAAATTTTTCCTCCAGGCCTTTCCCTTGAGTTACTACACATTCTAATCAATCATTTTGAGCCCTAATACTCATGGTCAGGCCCTTGCACAAATCTATTTTTACTTGAGTTTCAAAAATACACTCACATATTAAAATTTCATAAATTCTTACATTGCTTTCTGTTTCTTTTCACCTCAATCTAGGCAAAGTTTTAATTTTTTTCTTATTTTTTTCTCTTACATAGTCTTAGTCAAAGCAATATACTAAGTGAGGCAGACATGTACACTGATCTGGAATAATGAGTTCACTAATGAGTAAGGGTTAGAAGAGGAGAATTTTAGTGCCTCACACTCCATTTCAAGCACTTTTACCAGTACATTCATAATAGTACTGACAATAATTTATAGTATTTGTTGGATCCTACTATGTACTAGATATTGTAAATGATTCTTTTTAATTCTCATAAAAACCCCGAGTTATGGGTTAAACTTATTCTTGTCTTCCTTCCTCCCTTCATTTCTTCTATCTCCTTTCCTTCCCTCCTTATTAAATTTTGGATGAAAAAAGTTGCCAGTCCAGTCATAGCTTGTAGATATATCTGAGCTCTCTGTATATACAACAATGCCTGATGGGAATCAAGGGCTTAGGGATTATTAAAAGATGGATCATAGAGAAAGGAAATGGATACTTCTGAAAAGTTTCCAGATCTTCTGGCAAGTGGCTTTAGGAGCTAAAATAATAGATTCACTAAGGACTGAGGATGATACATAAAGGAATAGTTCAGAAAAAAAATTCATATGGCTTTTAAATTTTATTTTCAAGGAAATAATTTTTAATTAAACTAAAATGAGACAATTATTATTTCCCCATATGGCAATTATATCTTGTAGATTATTATATTAATTTTAACAAAGTGCTCCATTTTGATTCATTATCAAGTTTAAGGGTGCACTAATGGCTAACAAAGCCAGAGATCGTTTGTTTTTTCTCTTTGAATTATCAAATAAGGGAAGTTAACTAAGTTATAATCACGAAAATGTGTAATGCAGTAATGGTAATAAAAATGGTGTATTTTTCAGCGGAGATAACTTATTAAAATATTATAGGAATATCAACTTAGTGAAAAGAATATTACTGCCTCCTGATAACTGAATCCTTTATCTTGTGGAACATACAAACATGGCCACATAATTATAATGTCCACAGTTTTGACTGTTTCAAAATCCTCAAAAATTACTGATCAAAACATTGCAGTCAGCCATCTGTAGCCTAAGCTCTGAAAAACCTCTTAAACTAGCGAGAGATCCCACATTAATCAATTTGTGATTTATACTGGACTTATAATTGATTTTCATTTGAAATCATAAATATAGAATAGTTCCCATTAAAATAGACTCACTCTTAGTACTGCACTAATGCACTGTTTTGACAGTATGGGAGCTGTGGTTCAAATTCATAAATGGAAGAGCTGGGTTCAAGCACCTAACAACATGTAGAATCAAATTTCTAACTAGCTCTCAGAACGAAGACCGAAGATGAATAGAGACAAATGACAGTACTCTTGCATCCTGAATAAATCAGTTTAGGTACAGGTCTGAAGACCGCTTTCTCAAATGATTATTTTTATAATTTAAGTACTATTTGCAATCTAATTTTTCCTTATGCTTGCCACTCTCCTTTTAGCAGACATCTGGAGCTAGCATGGAAATATATCTGAAACATTTTTATTGTTCTAGACTCCAGCATTTCCCCCCTCCCACCCATACACTTTTTCCACCTTAAATATCATTCATAAGCAACCCAATGCGCATGTGATGGCTGAGCAGGTAGTGATATCCAATAACAAAACAGAATGTGATGACATTACAGCAGAAAGAGTTTGATATGGGTGCAGATAATAGGAAATTTCACATATTATCAAAATGATGAGACTGAACCATATAAAAAAGAAAGCAGAAAAGGCTCATTAATAAATAACATAGGCAAGAATATCTTCTTAAAGGGAGATGATCAAATGTATGAATGAAACATGTATAGTTTCATTTCAAATTTCATTTCTATTCACTTCTTGACAGAATCAAAAATGTTTTGAATACAGACAGGATGATGGGGTTCTCTTAGTATTCCAAAAGATTCTTATTTCAGGATGTTTAGCAATGGAAATATTTGAGTCATGTGAAATCCAGCAGATGGTTCAAGTTGCTTCTGGGGTTTCGAGAGCCCAGTCTTCCTACCCACTGTGGTTATTCTTTGTTCTGAAAGTCGTGGAGGTTGAAGACACTCCTCTCATCTATCCCCTGAAAATCCTATCTCTTCCCTCTAAAGCCCACTGGAAGCATTTATGACTAGGTACTCAGTCTCTTTACTCTCCAGAGGGAACCCCTGATCTTCTCCTATGTTGACAGTGTCTTCATTTCTATGCTGGTCCATACCTGACTCTTCCCCATGTGCTGGGAACCAAGTCTGAATCCAACACAAGAGGCTCTCTGTTATGCCCCTTACCACTGAAGGCTCTGGGAAAGCTCATCCAATGTTAAAGAAAACAAGGGGATGTTTGTTTCATAGGTATACGAGTGTGTGTGTATGTGTGTGTGCATGCGTGTATCAGAGGGACTCTCTTAGTAATATCTGTTCCTGTGCTCCTAAATAAATATATGGATTAATAGCTTTCTCCATTGCCCAGAATGAATTACTAACTAGGAATTAAACATTTCTGTGGGGATATGTACATTGTATCCCAAGAAAATAAAAAGTATAAAATTCAAATTGGGGTGTTTTATTACATCTAAATATCAGCCTATACATACGACAAATAGATTACCAAATATAAAAGGATTAGAACATATTAAATATACTTAACATGTAAATGAATATTTGACAAGTTTCACTGTTAATGATCTCCAGGATTATCATTAAAATTTTATCCTTCAGAATGATAAATGCAGAAAGGATAGATGTCTCCAAAACTATAGCTGCTGAAAATTGTGTATGTGTTCACATTAATTTTACATTCTAGCTTGTTTTATTCTCATTTATCTGTTTTAAAATAGATCTGAGTCATCTGAGTAGTTCACATATTTCAATTTTGGATAAATATGCTTGGAGGTAGCTCATTAAAGAAAACAAAACATAAACTTATGTACCCAAAACATGCTGTTTCAATTGAACATAAAACCTATCTCTAAGCTCCTTGTCAGAATAGAAAAAGCAGGAAATGTTCTGTTAAAATGTGATGATGCTTCCATCAGAAAAAAATAAAAAAGAACAATATTAGGGGAGAGAATAGTTTCTTTAGTATCCAAGCTGCAGAGAACATTCTCCTGTGGACAGTGCAATAAGCCAAATCCAGGATGACTGTGATCATTTCTGCCAAGTCCTTGAAATAATGGGGCATGTGACTGCACAGGTTCACAGGCTGGCTTTCCTTGTGCAATTGCAGTGTGACTGGGCAAGTGTGATTCCTAGTCATTGTTACCTACTTTGTGATCCAAGAAGCAAGGGAGCATTGGCAGCAAAGTTAGAAATTGTACCTGATATCTAAATCTTTGATCCTGCTGATACAGCTTGCTAAAGGTTGGAGTTCCAGATGACTTGGTGGGAAGTATGGAATTTTGACAAGCTCCTTCTTGGAAGGGGGGATGTGGTGGACCCTCTCCTTGGACTGACAGAGTCCCATTGCCACCAACTGTGTCTACTGTGAAGAACTGGGAATCCTGAGGAGCCCACATTACCAAGCCTGCCAGGTTTAGCTATGAATTCATCCTGTTAGCTCATCCCAACAAACTACGACATCTATTTGGCTTATATATGAATGAGTTCATATACTCCAGACCTCCACCTGGTCCTCCTTGAGACCCCATACTCTGTTCAGACTCTATTCTGGGGTAGAATAAATGGAATAGCACATAATATCAGGAGCAATGATTTTATGTTAATTAGATCAAGGGTACACATGTAACTTCTCCTTGTAAGACTGTTAATAGGTGTTAGATGACAAAAATAAATTTATAGACAAGTCCTTTTAGGACACATTGAATTTACAAGTTTAAACAGATTTCTTTACTGAACTACATAGGACTTTGAATGTACCATTATACATTGTAACTGTAAACTCAAACATTTTTATGAGCTTTTCTCACATCTACCCTCTTCCCCCATGGTATAAAGATTGATCTTTTTATTCTTGGTTGAAATTTAATTTACATTTGACTTAGTTTTACTAACTTAAAGAACATGAACTGTATATGTAAGTAATGTGACAACCTATTTAGCAAGTTTGCACAATATTTTTCTCTGATAGCTTAGACCTTAACAAATATGTTATGAAGATGATCACTGACTGCATCACATTTCCTTCTATGGGTTCTGAGCCAACAGACTAGAAGGGGATCCTGAAATGCATGCATAGATTTGATATTATCCCTTGATTGGTCAAATGTTTTCTCAGACTTACCCCCAGTGTAGTCCTTGGGCTGACCCACATGAACATTATCAGGATCTGCAGACAAACAACTGCTCATTTAGATCACCCCACCCATGGTTCCCATGGAAAAGGAACTTGTGGGTGCAGGCAGAAAGACAGGGAAACTTATAGAGATTTTCCAGGCCCACCACACAAAGTATCTCAACTGTGGTTTAACCAATTACATCAGCATATCTTTAGAGTAGGACCAACTGGGCACTTCTGAAGCAGTAGCATTTACATGCAGGCAGAGGGGAGAAAGCTTCAAAAACAAAAAACTCCAAAAACTCCTGCCAGCACCCTATAATTTTGAAAAGGGGGATTTCTACTTTAAAGACAAATCTGGAAATGCTGGGGGACAAGAAAATTTTTCCTGTTAGACAGGATGATCACTCTTTTATTATATTTGGGCTTCATTCTATACTGTAATTAGAAAGCAGTCTTGAATGTATTTTTAGCCAGAATTCTATTAACCAGTATCAGTCTAGGACAAGCCCAGAGGAGTGAGTGTATGACACTATTTATTTTCAAGAAAGAACACTTCATATTCCAGAAAGTTGCAATATGTAGTTGAAAAGACACTGGACCTTGGATGGAGAAGACTAAGTCCTAGAGCTGATTCAGACTAATCGTATTGCATAGCTGATCTCCATCCTTCTTGGGTCCAAATCTCCACAACTCTGATTTGGTTCAAGATTCTCCTAGTTCTGCTTCAGTTCCCATTTCTCTTCTAGCCTCACCTTTCTCTTTCCTTTCAAGATGTATCTCACAATTTCCTCTACCCAGGATTAACTGTTGTTTATTTTTAGAGTCTGGATTTCTATCTCTAACCTTTCCCTCAGCATTTAAACTTGACTCTTGAATGTGTCACCCACAGAGTGATCTACTCTCTTTCAGCTGCAATTTTATAAATAATCAGTTAATATTGGGTCTAAATAGCTTATACAGTCCCTTTCTTGGCCTTTCATTCAATTGAAATCAAAACAATTCCTTTATGCAAATAAATGAAGAATAAACTTTCAGTTCTCAGTGCCAGACTAAGATAGAATAAAACTTTAGAAAATATGTTCATTTCCAAACATTAATTAATATATACTTATGAGCAAGAGCACCTGGGGCCTGAAATAATAGTGACCGTATCATAATTATTCTAGTGTTAGGACTTTTTCTCCATAAATTTCTCTTTCAATGAACTGCAATTCAGTAACAGATACCTTGATGTTGCCTCAAATCAGGTATCCTTATTGCTACTTGAGACTTATTTTTCATGGTTAATTGACAAACGTAAATCATTTCAAAAAGGATAAAAACATCATTTTATATATTTTACAAACTCTATGTAACATTTAACCTAGGTATAACATCCAATGTTCAACAAGAAATGCACATTTAAATATGGGAACTGAAATTCACTGTGTCTCAGAGTTTGTTGAGACCTTAGATGCCACATAATTCAAGACACAAACAAATTGTCTTCTGTGATGTGTGAGCAATTCAATTTATTTAGTCAATAAAGAATAATACCGAGATGAAGCCAGAGGTATATTTCCTCTCAATTAGCTGTTTTCTGGTTATTGGTTTTAGATTGTTTTCTAACAATTTGATGTTTCTAATAAATTGTATGTTACTGTGTTCAATTGTACCCCTTCTACTCCGTACTGCTGACAGATCTTTCTAAAAAGCAAATCGCATCATGTTACTCAGCTAATTAAACTCTTTATGCTGGTTCTCATTGTCTAAAACATTGATTTTCAACACTGACTACACATCAGGCCTGGAACACCTTGGAAAATGGTGCCCAGGCCCTTTCTAAATCTATTAAAAATGAATCTTGAAGTGTAAGTCTGGCGATAGTCATTTTTAAAATTAGGATCCTTGGATGATTCCAAATACAGTCATTCTTGAGAACAGTAAGCTAAATATTCAAGCCCAATTTCCATAGCATGGCATACAAGTAGGATGCTCATAGCACAGACTACCTCTCTAGTATCCTAGTTCTCCTCTCAACTGCACTTTGTTGCCCAAAACACATAGATATTCATGCAGACACATACATATACATGCTCAGCAGATGTGTATTTTTAGAGCAGTTTAAGATTTACAGCAAAACTGAGAGGAAGGTAAAGAGATTTCCCCAATATTCCCTACATTCACCCATACATAGCCTCCCCCACTAGAATTATCAACATCCCCCAGTAGAAGGGTACATTTGTTATAATCGATGAACCTAAAATGACACATCATTATTACCCAAGGTTCATACTTTCCATTATAGTTCACTCCTGGTGTTGTATATTCTATGGTTTGGAATAAATATATAATCATATGTATCAATCATTATTTTATCATACAGAGTACTTCCACTGTCCTAAAAAATCTGCTTTCTTCCTTATTCATCCCCCCACTCCCTGCCAACCCCTGGCAACCACTCATCTTTTAATGGTCTCTATAGTTTTGCCTTTTCCAGAACATTCTATAGTTGGAATCATATACTATACAGCCTTTCAGATTAGTTTCTTTCACTCTCAGCTGCTTTAAAACTCCTTGAAGTTTCATAAATGAACCTCAGATGAGAGTTAAAAGCTAGGTGAATGTGGTCAACCTAAGTTCTGGATTATCCTGCCACTCAGGAAACTTCAAAAGGATTCTGGTTTGTTCAGATACCTTGATTCTATGGAGAAGGGCTGCACCTCACCTACTTCTCCCTCCTGCTGCTTAATGAACCACAGGGATCTCATGGAACAGGCATGCACTGACCACACCATCCACACCCACACTAGCTAAGCGGACCCATGGAGGAAATGGCTCCTCTACAGCCCAGGGAAGAACCATATTGTGTTCCCTTGTTTTCCCTGAGGACCAGGAAGGAAGCAAAGAGCAGCTTTCATTTCTGGCATCTACTATGCCACTAGACTTCTGGTCATTTGCTGTGCTCTACAGACCAAGTAGGACGAAATCCTTTAAGACTCATATCCTACTTTGTTCTAGAGCTAGCATAGTGTTCTGTTAATAATAACCTAAAATTAATTGATAAATAAATGATAACAGTTATTATAGCTACCATATATTGAGTGCTTCCTGTATACCGGGAACTGAATTACATGCTTTTTATATGCTATCTTTGTATTTTAATTCTTACAAATAAAACAAAACAAAACAAAACAACTATGGTTGAGTAGTATTATCTCTATTATACTGATGAGAAAACTGATGATGAACATCATCATTATCATTACAACTAATATTTATTGAGTTTTCCTTTGGCCAGTCAGTATACTGTCATAGCTATAATACCTCATTTAATTTTTATTACTACCACGTGAATTATAAATTATTGCAAATGAGGAAACTAGTACAGGCAGAGAGAAGTAAACTTGCCCAAAGTCACTTAGCTACTAAGTGTCAGTATCTGGATTTTGACATAAGCACTTTGACTTCAGAGCAATGATCTTAATTATAAAAACACTGTTATTAAAACTCTGGCCCCTCTGGGATGTCTGGGTGGCTCAGTGGTTAAGTGCATTTACCTTTGGTTCAGGGCATGATCTTGGAGTACTGGGATCGAGTCCCACTTCAGGCTTCCTGCATGGAGGCTGCTTCTCCCTGTGTCTCTGCCTCTCTCTGTGTGTCTCTCATGAATAAATAAATAAAATCTTAAAAAAAAAAACACACTGACCTCTGACTTCAACTGTCTTATTAATCTCCAATATTTAATGACATACAATGATTATATGACTTACAAAAACTATTCTTCTTCTAATATTGTAAGCCATATTTGTTAGTCTTTCTTGTAACACACAATCTAGAGTGCAGATATTTAACAAACAGATACATGGAAAAAGAAGTATATCTAGAATATACTAAATTGAAAAAAAAATAAATTTTACTATGACTTAAGAAATAAATTTCATTAATTAAAAGCATTTGCAAAGGTACATTATATTAGTCCTCTAGAGAATGTTATTCATTTGCACACTGGTGCAAGGCCATTGGCCTATATTTAGAGGATATTTTAAGAAACTATCTCTATGAATCTTTGTGCTTCACTTGCACAAGGCTGCTGATGAGATAGTTGTTTATGTTTCACAATGTCTTCTTAATTGGAACCACTGGGGAAATGTCTCTCTCATCTCATTTTCATTAAAAATTGTGCTTCCCCTGAGAAAATGATTAACTTTAATTTTATGAACCTTGTGAATCATGTAACATATTTTGATTACCCCTTCATACTGGCTGCTAAAAGTCACAGAGACAAATTTATAACATACCTAAAGCAAATATTTAGGGATTCATAGCCCTCATTTGGTATGCTGACTTTAGCAAAAAGTACATTTTGCACTCCTACATTTATTTCATCCTCAATGGTAAAATATCTTTGCAAGCCAAGACTATGTTAATATCATCATTAGTGTCTATACCAGTAGAGAAATTTGTCCCATTCTTGTTTGTCTTGATTAAAAAAAATAAAACCTCAGAAAAAAAAATAATTTATTTTTGGAGATTAAGCACATGGAGGACCAAAATGTGATGGTTCTTGTAATTTGCAGAAAACAGGAAAAGAAAATGCAATTTTGTCCGGAAGGACTAAATGTGTAAGGACCACACAACTATATTCAAATAGCAAAAGATGTGATCTTCACTAGATGTTAGTGACTAAGGCACAGACTCTGAAGCCAGACTTCATGGGTTCATTCCTGTCTCTTCTTATTAAAAGAAATGAGTGAGTTACTTAATGAAACCATGTCTCAGTTTCCTCATCTGTATAAGAGAGGGAATAGTTATTACTGTATAGGAATTGTCTCAATGATTAAATGAATTTATTTATATAAACTTCACTGGGCCTGTCATATTGTAAGCACTGTTAGATATTATGGTTTGCTGCATTTTCCACAAGTGCTGATATTATCAAGAATGATATTAAGAGTAGGGATGAAAGAAATGAACAGGGGTGTCTGGGTTGCTGAGGTGGTCAAGCCTCTAACTTTTGATTTTGGCTCGGGTCATGATCTCAGAGTCATGAGATGGAGCCCCAGGATAAGCTCTGCACTCAGCTCAACAGGGAGTCTGCTTCTCCCCCTCTGTTCCTCCCTCCACTTGCACTCTCTTCTCTTTCGCTCTCTCTCAAATAAATAAATAAATCTTAAGAAAAAGGAAAGAAATAAGCAAAATTTAATGTCTTCAGCAAAGAAAAAACTGGGAGGTCAGCTTATGATCACTCAGGGAAGAGTACTAGGAAAAGTCCTTCAAGACAAAGGATGCTTTGAAAGACACAGGAGGGAAAAAACAAACAAACAAAAACAAACCAGAATGGAGGCTTCAATAGGATCAAGCAGGACAATACTTCCACTTCTACATTCTGGGGTAATAGGTGTGATAAAAGCCAGGTCTCCATCTGAGAGGCCTACAGGGGAACAGCAACTATCCCAGAAGGTAGTTTTCAATGAAATAGGTGATGGGAAAAGCTAAATAAATTTAAGGACTATAGGTATTTGCTATTGCCTATCAAAAGTTACAGTTTCAAATGAGTTTTCTTGTACTCTTTCCATTCTCTGCACTAACAATTGTTATAGGTGTGTTTCTTAACTATTTTAATCTTCCTAAATATCTTTTCCATTTTCATATCATTACAAGCCTTTTCTGGATAATGACTAGATGCCCTATTGCCACTTCTGTGTTAGATGGTTCATATACGCGCTTCCTTTTTATACCTGAAGTGAAAAAAACCACTGCTTATTGTGTAGTGTCAATGTGAAGGAAATAATTTCTTTCATAGTCTTTACTGGAATGCCATGGAGGGAATCATTGACATTATCTGTTAAATTATGCTGAAAATGCATGATCTAGAATGCCAGAACATCATCAATACCAATTATTTTGGAAATCATTGTGGAGTAGAAGACAAATTAAGATATTTTATTACTGGTTGGTAGGCATTTAACATCTATGTACCTTTTTCCCCTTCATATAATAGGAAGGTGAGAAGAAAACATGCATCCACATGGGATGGTGTTTGAGGTTGAACAACAATCAGAGATGTTGGAAAAATCCAAGATATCTGGAGACAATCATTATTAAATATTTTCCATTTAACTGAAATTATTATTAAATGTGTCCCTAAAACTTATAATAAGGAGATTCCAGAATTCAAATTTTCGATATGAGCACAGAGCTCCACCTGAGACTACTTCAGGGAAACAGCATTCTCATGGAAGTCAGGTTTGAGTTAAGGTACGAAGGTCACAGAAAAGCCAAACAAATTTAAGGATTATAGAGTTTGCTGGTTATTCCACAGTAATTTCAAAGTACGATGGAAAGATTTCACAGATCTCAGATTAGAGGATACACAGAAAAGTAAGGTAGTAAAATAGGAGCTCTGGGAGTTTTGGGTTTCTGGAAGTTAGATATGAACAGCTACAAGGCATGATGGGATTGGTCTTGAAAATTGTTTAAAGGGTGGCTCAGTCAGTTAAACATCTGCCCCACATCAGGCTCCCTGCTCAGTGGGGAGTCTCCTTCTCCCGCTCCCTTTGCCCTTCTCCTTACTTGAGTGAGCACACTCTCTTTCTAAAATAAATAAGTAAAATATTTTTAAGAAGAGAAGATTGTTTAAAGAAAAGTAGTCTATCAATTTTAGATAAAATCAGTGATTGCCTGGCTGCATGACATTAGTCTTTTGAAGAGCTACTACTCTCTTCAAGAACCGTGAATGATTGATGGATATGGAAGAACAATCTAACAGAACACGTGGTAAGGGAAAGACATCTTTGACACTACTTTCCCAGGCAGCCATAGAAGGCATGCCAATGCCAGAGAAAGATGCTAGGTGATAATTCTTTAGAAGACTGTTTTCACTCCTGTTAATTTTGTTTAAATGAAAGAGGGTATATGTTAAATGGGTTTATCCTGTAATGGGCCATAGGAATATGGAATAAGTGGATATATTGCTGAAGATTTGCCCAACGATGGAACATATGCCTTGCTCTTAGTAAGTTTGCTGTCAGTTGGAAAGAAAGCAAAAGGTCATGAAAAGACTTAAGTAAGTCAGGTAACAAAGGGTAATATCCCAGGAATATCACAGGCCATGGGTCTGAGGTGTGATGGAGTTTGCCCATTAGAGAGGTTGAGAGGTCAAAGTAGCTAGAACACAATATTATGAAGTGGAACACAGAGCAACTATAGGTATAAGCAGACCATTTTAGGAGTGGTTTTGAGCCACTGAAGCCCTTGAAGCAAGGGGTTGAACTACTGTTTGCTTTGCAGGGGGCTAGAGGTGTAGGTTGAACAGTTATAAGGCTGCAGCAACAGTACCGAGCAGAGGAGCTTGCAATAATTGTGTAATTGAGCTGCCACCTGAGATTCTCCTGTCCACAGAATCCAAATTTCTCTAGAAAGTCTATATACCCCCCTTAGTTTCATTTAATTCCTCAGGACTTATGTTCTGATTATTATTTTTTAACTTGATTTTCTACTGGTGTTGGATGCTTGGCCTGTCACAGTTCACTTCCAATTGCTGAACCTCTCTCCACCTCAAACTTTACCAGCCATTCAGTGCAGTTCATTTCCATGCTTTCTTCAATACAACAGTCATACATGACATTTTTGACTCAGTAACTTCTACAGAGGCTTTTTTTGGTGATGGGAAGAAACCAAAATTGAAATTAGACATCGTTGAGCCTAAAAGTATTTGACGACCTACTCTAGCAGCCAGAAATTCATCCTGTGTGGCATTTCCTTGTCTGTTGCAAATTGCCCACATTCTCAATCCTTCAACATCTCCTATATCATCCAGCTCCTTAGACTACTTCTACACCCCCAAATTTAGATGAATTCACATGCAGAACACTTTAGCTGTCACTCTGTCACTATTATATTATCTCATGAAAGTATTTCACTTTAAACAAAAAAGCACCTTGCACCAGAGGAAAAATTATGACAATATTTTGTGTAGAAGGGACTACAATCATTTGTGGTTTTAAACAACACGTTTTTATGCCTTAAAAACCCACTGACTGAGAAAAGAAAACACCAGAGGAAGTTTCTAACAGAGATTAGGAGTTGTATTCAAATGGAATCAATCAAATTGAGTTTATCCTTACCTGCTAACATCTGGGCAATCTGCCAATGTAATAAAAATTCAATAAACTTATAAATTATTACCAGAGCATGCAGGCCTCTTTTTCTAAAAGTGTGCATAAAGATTGCTTATGGTATTAAGCATGTGAAAAATTAATTAATAACTACAACTGTTACTTTTGTAACACTTTACTGCTGATGATTTTTATTCTTTAGTCTAACTATAGCACTCTAGGAGAAATGAGTATAGACAGGGAAAAATAAAACTAGACTTAAAAAGTTTTTGTTTTAAGATCTACAGCTGAGATGATCGAGGAGCTTAGCCCAAAAGAAATGAATCTGTTTCTCTGTCACTGTCCATAAATCTAGGCTTTTCGTTTACTTCATTCTGAAATTTCAAGAGTAAAGAAGTTTACCTAAGATAACAGATACACAGTTTTATGTATCTTAAAGCAGATTTCCAGGTAGAAGTAATAACAGGTATATTTTTTGAATAACAGGTACCCATTGTTAAACAAACTGGATTCATCAATAAATTCACCTACATTTGTTTAATTCGCTATCTCATAGAGAAACATTTGATTTCCAATGCCAAATATGATTTTGAGTTCTTGACTGAGCCATTGATTGTGGAATAAATCCTTGGGGTAGCTTTGTTGGAGAAACCATTTAGGGATAGGACAGTCTGTTTTTTCAAGTCCTGGATTTGGTCAAGCAGTGATGGTTTTAGGAATTACTTTGTATCATACTGAATAAGTACATAGATATATATATGGTAAAATAATGTGTAATCCATTTCTTATGGGATTCACCTAAAATTAAATTATTTCTGTTCAGTCACTATTGAATTTATCTCATAAATATAAATGAAATCATTGATTTAACTGGTAATTTATTGTACATGGCATTAGAGTCAGTCCACAAGGGGGCTCCCTTGCTTTGATTTTTAGATTTCCTTGATAATTATGATACTTTGGAAGATTTTTTTTTACCTTTGCAGAAGAATTTAATAAGCCAATTTTAAATGCACCAGAAACTCTGAAATGTATTAATGGGTCACATTAACCTGAAAGAAAGAAATGCAGCCTCCACACTGTCTGGAGCATCTGATCTTTCTTAGTAAAAACTTTTTAAAATAAATGTCATGTTGTTAGTCAACTATGACAAAATTGTGCTTCTCTAAGTTGTGCAAAGCCAACTGTATCAATGATATACAAATTCTGTGAGACAACATAATTGCAATGGTTAGTTCTGTGAGACCCCCGTGATTTTCATATGACAAAATTCTATGTCAAATGGATAGATAGCACATGTCATTTTTGTAATTTTTGTAATTTTTGTCATTTTTTTAAAGATTTTATTTATTTATTCATGAGAGACACAGAAAGAGGGAGGCAGAGACACAGGCAGAGGGAGAATCAGGCTCCATGCAGGGAGCCTGACATGGGACTAGATCCCAGGACTCCAGGATCAGGTTCTGGGCCAAAGGTGGTGCTAAACCGCTGGGCCACCTAGGCTGCCCTGTAATGTGAATCTTAAAAAAAAAAAAAAAAAAAAAAAAGTATTATTTCCATAAAATAGGATTTAGTGATCTTTGAAAATATCTATTTGACTATGCATTTGTTAGTTCTTTTTCATGAATACCTCTGTTTGTTCAATTCAAGAGACTGCTTGTGTGTGGACTTCACCGCAAACACTGTTTTAAAAACTAGATGGATGAGACACCTGGGTGGCTCAATAGTTGAGCATCTGCCTTCCACTCAGGTTGTGATCCCAGATGTGGGGATCGAGTCCACATCAGACTGCCTGAGAAGAACCTGCATCTCCTTCTGTGTCTCTGTCTTTCGTGAATAATAAATAAATAATCTTAAAAAAAATTGGATGGATTTTATAAATGAAGAAGAACTGATATTGCCAAACAGCTTACAGTTTCCTATTAGGAGTGAAATCGTATGTATGCATTTGTATGGCAACATGATGGAGGTGCTGAATGTGGAGAGGTTTGTATCTTGATAAGACAAAAAGGAACATTATAGATTTATGTTAGGTTTACAAACACGTGAAATGTTGCATAATTCTACACTAAGGAAATATTTGTTACTTATTTGTCTAATACCAGTCACTGCTGAATATATATTTTTGTGTATTCTTTTATATAATCTTCATACTAAACCATACTATGGCCTACATTTCCATCTGTTGAGCTCTATTTCCCTGCAGGCAACAATGGAGGACTAAACAATCCAGTGACGCCCAATTTGGCCTCTAGGTGGCAAACAAGTCTTTTTTGTTACCAAGCAGATGTCACCATCCAGTTCCATCCTGTCTTTTCTAAGAAAGAGTAAAATTCCTTAGGAAATGTTTAGAGGCTTTCAAGTTTCACATAATTCTGTGAGTAGCAACATAACTTAGATATTAATTCAAAAAAGAAGTAAATCACATGACTGGAAGTTTTATGTTACCAAGAACAACAGATTCTGTTGTCATAATACGAGAGCAGACATATCCAATAACAAAAACGACAAAAGGAATCAACATGGCTATGTTCCAGAAAATTTACAAAAAAAAAAAAAAAAAAGTGCCTAGCCCGTGGTCTAGGTTCTTTGGCCCCTGCTACACATCTTCTTTCTTGTTCTTTGGATGCTCAAGAGTTTAGAAAGTTACACTTTGTGGTTCATGACAAACCAGATACTCTGTGAGTGTAGAACCATGCCTTAAAAATTTAAAGTGGGATCTTTTTTGTTTGTATATTAACAGAGGTGATAAATTTATTACCAGAGCCAAATTTTGTCTCTTCTGAAAGCAGTAGTCCTTTGTGAACACCTCTAACTAATTGTATTGGACCAGCCTCTCCAATCCCTCACTTCATCAAGTTTATAATAGCTTTGGAAATGAATGATAGTTACCTATCACACAGCAGTTTAAAGCAGAGGTCTTTACTATCTGATGGTTTTCAGTTAAAAGTTTTCTTGCCCTATAACATTTCCATTACAATAATCACTTGAAAACATATGCAACAACAAAAAAAATCTGCCTCTAAACTCTTCTTAATTTATATAGCACAGAAAGAAATAATATGCGGCAGGGAGTACACAATTCCTAAAAAAACTAAGTTTAGTAGCCAGAATTGTGCAAATCCTGCTACTTTCATTCTCTACTCCTCTATCCCTATATCCTGCCCAACAGATCTTCACTGTGGTGTCAATGAAGAAAAGGTATAATAACCAACCTAAGGGATAGAGATATCCTTGAAAAGAGAACAAAGGTGCACCTAAAACATGTATTTCTAATTAATCTTTGACATATGATGATGGATAAATTTAATGTGTCAACTTGACTGGGTCATGGTGTATCCAAATATTTGCTCAAACATAATTCTGTAGGCATCTGTTAGGGTGTTTTGGGATGAGATTAACATTTAAATCAGTAGACTGAGTAAAAAGGATTGTTCTCCTCAATGTGGATAGGCTTTATCCAATCAGTTTAAGGCCTAATGAAACAAAGAAGCAGACCCTCCACTGAGTAAGAGAGACTTCTTCCTGCCTCCACCTTGGAGGTAGTCTTTCATCTTGCCTTTGGATTAGAACTGAAACATAGTTCTTCCTGGATCTTGAGCTTACTGAAACTTTAGATTGGAACAACACAATTCTCTCTCTTGGTTCTTAAACCTTCAAACTCAAATTAGAATTAAGCCACCAGCTCTCTTGGGTCTCCAGCTTGGTGACTCAACCTGCAGATCTTGTGACTTGTTAGCCTCCATAATCACTTGAGCCAATTACTTATAATAAATCTCTACATAGGGCAGCCCTGGTGGCTCAGCGGTTTGGCACCACCTTTAGCCCAGGACATGATCCTGGAGACCCAGGATCGAGTCCCATGTCAGGCTCCCTGCATGGAGCCTGCCTTTCCCTCTGCCTGTGTCTCTGCCTCTCTCTCTGTGTCTCTCATGAATGAATAAATAAAATCTTAAAAAAAAATAAATCTCTACATAAATATTTAACATATATACTAAATAATATACACATACCCCATTGGTTCTCTGGAGAACCTTAATATATAGACACATATGTATGGTTTCATTAGTACCCAACTCCCTGCTTTCACAGTCCAGATACTCTCCCATACTCTCTGTGCTTCATCTGTGAACACTGACTGCAGACAGAACCTCTGCTTTGACTGAGAATTCAATGAACCCTTCACTTTTTTTTGGCTGCCCATTGCAGCTGGAATTTTGATATTCTTATTTCTACAATGAATGTTTCTACTATTAAAGTCGAGTATAGGAAGGGAGCCTACTTCTCCCACAGCTGAGTATAGAGCAGAGGAAGTTGATATGCTTAACATCCCAAATTGGAACATCATTGTGCTTTCCCAGTACACTTTGGTGAAGCTGAATTATGAATATATCTTCTTTATTTTTTTAGGTTTTTGTAGAAAACAAACTTATGAAAATTTTTTTTAATATAAAGACATTCAATCTACCACATAAATCTCAAATAACTCTTGAAACATATTATTCATGCAATTTAGAGACCAAGAAATACCATTGTTCTTTGTGGTTTGTTGCCTAATTTCTTAAGGTTTGGATTGATTTTTCATAAGTCTCTGGCTTGTGGATATACACTGATTTGTTTATATAATGGATAAAAGGCATACATTAAAATGCACTGACATTAGTGATGAGGTTGAAGAAACCAAGGCATTTGGTTTACATAAAGTTCTATTGAAATGTCTGGAACCAAAGCAACAGTCTGTATTTCAAGGCTCTTTAGAAAACAAGACATAAATCTCTACTTGATAAGGGGAACAAATCAATAGAAAACAAAACACATTTGTATGTTCCTGATAGCACTACAAATGGGGAATAGAACACTTAGGTTAATCTATAGTTCAAGAAGAACCATTCAACTCTGTTGTGCACAGTGAATATAATTCAGGAATTGTGATACTTTTTGAAGTAAGGGCTTCTATTTTTTAAGTACCTCTAACCCCTTTTGTATGAGTTGAAAATTTGATGTTTTCTTATTTTTAACACTGTTAGATTTCCCTGCAAAGTGCAGAAACAAACAGAAAAAGAACATGGTGTCTCTTACAACTGAAGAAAATCTACTTTGACCTTCATAGCTACTAGACAAAGTCATTGTTTTTTTTGTTTTGTTTTGTTTTTTGAAGAGGTAGAAAATATGGAGTAAGAATGAGGAAAGAAAATAATTGTGACCCAATATATTGAATATTAAATCAAATTAACATTAAAAGATAGTTATGGCCCCAGAGAAGCAAATTTCCATCAGATCTTGAACTTGATTTATATCTGTTAGTAATGAAAATAATGAAGAATTATCTTTGTGTTATATTCTCTTAACCCTGTCTAATGAAAAGGTTTTTTTTTTCTTTTTTAAATAGTTCTACAGAAAAATCCTAGTGATTCACTACTTGAAACAGAATCTAGCATTATGAAAAATGAATTCCTCACTGTAATTTTTTTGTTCTATGCTCTCAGTAGACATAAGTCTGTGCTTCAGAAAGTGATCGTGCATAAGAGCAGGGAGAGGTATGGAACCTGGATTCCTTCTAAGACCAAGTAGAGCTCAGCCTTGCAAAGCCAAGCTTCATAACCCCATTTTATTTTATTATTTTATTTTTTAAAGATTATTTATTTATTCATGAGACACACACACAGAGAGAGAAAGAGAGAGAGAGAGAGAGAGAGAGAGAGAGAGGCAGAGACACAAGCAGAGGGAGAAGCAGGCTCCATGCAGGGAGCCCGATGTGGGACTTGATCCCAGAACTCCAGGATCATGCCCTGGGCCAAAGGCAGGATATAAACTGCTGAGCCACCCAGGCATCCCTCATCACCCCATTTTAAAATGGATTTTGAACATCCCACCTAGAGATGGATTTTGGACCCTCCATGTGTTCTTTCACACATTAAAATTAAAAAGTACATTTATTTCTGATCATACAGCACACATTTATTGCTTTTGCTCTGACATTGGTAGACAGCACACTAAAGAGTATTTAGAGTATTCAGAAATGCTGAATGGTGTGGCCATGGGTCACACAGATATTCAGAAGTTTCCCCTGTCCAGTTTGAAGTAGCGAGTATGATTAAATGATTAAACTATAAAGTAAGATTTCCAATCCAATGCCAAAAGAAAGGAATGAATGAACAAACGGACAAAGAAAGAAAAAGGAAGATACATTTTTACTTAAATTTTGCTAAATTATTTATTTTTTAAATTTTGCTAAATTTAAAACGTTTTGGTTTCTACCTTGGTCTTGTACTCCTTTACTTTCATCTGCTTATATTAATATTCAAACTGGTTCCAATCAAATGAGTTTGTTGGTGTGCCAATTCTAATTTGTTTGAGCAAGTATAAACATCCCTTTGATAATGAAGTGTAGGTGTGTGGTACTGGTACAAGAGATGAATTCATGAGAAAATCACTTCTTATAAGACAAAACTTAAAAAGATAATCAAAACAGTAGGTCCACAAGCCCTTTATCAAAGCCCATTCCTGCCCTTGATCAAACTCTTAAAATGCTCTCTCCAGAAATTTGAATGGTGACTGAAAGGTTATCTACATGACTAGACTGAATGCACTTAGAGGGATATCTGAATTATCTCCAATACACTTTTTTTTTAAGACTTTATTTATTTATTCATGAGAGACGCAGGAAAGAGAGGCAGAGACACAGACAGAGAGAGAGAAGCAGGCTATTCACAGGGAACCCAATGCAGAACTTGATCCCAGGCCTGGAATTATACCCTGAGCTGAAGGCAGATGCTCAACCATTGAGCCACCCAGGCATCCCTCCAACATACTAACTTTATAATATTATTCTAAGAACATAACTTATGTAATAGCTTTTTTCCCAAGAGGGTGAAAAATGTTTTGTTTTGTTTTTTAAATTTATTTATTAATGAGAGATACAGAGAGAGAGAGAGAGAGAGAGAGAGAGAGAGAGACACAGGCAGAGGGAGAAGCAGGCTCCATGCAGGGAGCCTGATGTGGGACTCGATCTGGGGTCTCCAGCATCAGGCCCTGGGCTGAAGGTGGCACTAAACCGCTGAGCCAACGGGGCTGCCCGAAAAATGTTTTTATCCCATTTTTAACCTATCTTTATAATTAATTGCTTATAATATTTAATTTAGTTAATTAAAATTATATGTTTCCCTATTTAATAGGTTAAATATAGAAGAGTAGGAGAACACATAGGCCCAAGATCCACCACTTGGTGGTAAGAAATATACATTCATGAGTCCTCTGATATACATTAACTGCTATACTAGCATATATAGATCCACGGCCAGGGTTCACAAACACTATACGAAAATGCAGGTTTCCTCGTCCCCAGCAACGTTCTTTGCCACAGCATATGGTATATATCTACATAATTATTCACAGAGTCAATGAAGAGTTGACATTTAATAACCTCAAAACAAAAACAAAGTTGATGGATAGATAATGTGTCACAGAGGCTCTGGGGCACCCCCCCCCCCCGCCCGCCCCTGACCATCTAATGTTACAAAGTGTCCATTTTGCAATACTTTTAAGCAATCTTTGATCATAAGACTTTTTTTCCTTTGATTTTTACCACCCAACCCCCCCTTACCCCCCTCTACCATGGACCTTCCTTTGTTTTTTGAGATGTGCCCCTTCTCCATTTTTTCAGTCCCACAATCCTTCAGGATTGGGATATCCAGGTGACTCAGCGGTTGAGTGTGTCTGCCTTCCTCTCAGGGTGTGATCCTGGAGTACTGGGATCAAGTCCCACATCATGTTTCCCTCATGGAGCCAGCTTCTCCTTCTATGTCTCTGCCTCTCTCTTTCTGTGTCTCTCATGAATAAATAAAATCTTTTAAAAAGAAATCCTTCAGGATTAACATCCGTCTTTCTGACCATTCTAGGATTCTGGATGCTTTCACAATCTGACAATAGTCATGTTTTTGCTATTAAATTTATCATGTAGTATTAAAATTAATCTTGAATTAATCTCCCAAAACTGGCCATGTACTTTTTAAGGGAAATTACCAGTTAGATATTTGTGGACTTCCTTTGAATCACATAGTGTTTCAGTGGAAGATCAAAGGATGTGTGAATGAATTTATAGTTATTTAAAAACCTAAACCTGTTATCTGTACCAATTCCATTTGCTTACTCCATTTTTCAGAGCAAGTATAAATGATCAAGTGTTGTTTTATTTTTAGATTAAAGTCATGAATGCTACTCTATAATGTTGGCATCAATGGATGCCAGAATATTCAAGAAAATAATTTTTTGCCCATTCTGATGCCCATACTTTTAATTAATGATTTTAATAAAACTGAAATGAGCGACTAGTAAATAATGAGTTGAGAAATGTTTAACTTCATATTTCTTGATACTTTAAATTATTGATCTTATTTGCTATGGTGCTGGCATTTGACCAAGTATCCTGCCAAGTTAGTAATTAAAATACAAATTGGTTTTATGAATCAAAGTGCTTCCTTTCTAGAAAAATAAATCCTCGGAGACACTGGCAATTGGTATCATACACATTTCTAATGTCAAACAATAAAAGATTAGTTGCAGTTGTAGACAGAAAACCCTTAGTCAGGTTCTGGTTTATATTGACAGAATCGCTCAGACAGAATTTCCCAGTCTAAACACTATCACCCATTGTAATAAAATTTGCCAGAAAATCTGCATGATGAAGCACTAAACTGATAATAATCCCCTTTAAAGTGCAGATAATCCAGTCTCACAGGTGTCTGGGTTTATTTGTAAATCTATAATTTCAAACTCAGAAAAATAAACATCTCTCATGATGTTTATGATCCCTTTCTATCCTTGACAGGCTTATTTCAAACATGGACCATTCTTGGGACATGAACTACATTACAATCCTTCGAAGTACTGAGCATCATGTTTAGGATGATGTTGCCTCAAAACTTTAACTTTGCAAACTCAGTACATATGTTCCTCTTAGAATTGGGGGTTTTCTTCACCCCTACCTGCTAGACAGTGGAAATAGGCATGAGTGCCTCAGAAGGAGAAAGCAGATCCTAGATGGGGAGTACTAGGGAGGTATACTTTTCAAAGAGGTTTAGAGTAGTTTTGTTAATGAGAGCCTGGGAATGTGAGAAAAAGGAGCAAGCTGTATTATAAGAACTGATGTGGTATGACACCTTATGGATTTTCTTTTTTCCCCTTATGTTTCTCTTCACCCCGAGAACAGAATGAGAAGAGGAAGTTACAGCAGTAGTGGAGGTCTTTCCCTCATTTTCAAGCATATCCTTAGTGAGGTTGATTTATGACTCTTGTGAGATTAGCTCCACTTCTTGGGATCTAGATATTTTCCTTAACATATCATTTAGATCTTCTTTTTTTCCTAGTGGATTTTCTGAAAACCAAAGAGACATTCCAACTACTCTTCTATTTAAATAATAAGAGATTCAGACCCCTTCTTCTAGCCATATTCTCCTCTGTATTACAGCATAAAAAGGAAGTGCAGAAGCAGAGCTGTAAATGCGAGATGGTGTGCAGGGCTGGGGTCCCTGGTCAGTTGTTCTCCATCTCTCTTCTGTTATTTGATCCTTTTTTTCATTTAGGTAGGTAGGACTAGAGGGCTTTAATAAAACTAACCACTGTATATAGTTCGGTAATTTAGCACATGTACATTTAAAAAAATACTTCTAAAATTGTTCAATATAAGAGAAAGTGATGGGGTTTAATATTCAGTTGACTTCAGAAAACAAGAAAGGGGGTTCTTGGATGGGCTATTGTCATGGCCCCGTTACTTAGCATCCCAAGTAGTCATAGGTGGTAAGATACCAAGAATAAAATATTAATCCAAGAATGTTAATTAAGATAACCCATTTCTGTTAGGTATCATCTGTTCATATTTTGGTCCAAGACCCCTTTGGATGGAAAACCACCCACCTTTTCCCAAGTTACACAGACTAAAGCACTCCGATAAAAAGCTCCATGGCTAAGCCACTCCAAGCATATAAAATGGCATATATCATTCTTTGTATGTAGAGATGTGTGTGTATATATGGGCACAGACACACATGCACACATAACCCTTTAAGTAGGTTTTGTGCTATGAAAGGAAGAGAGAGAAAAAAAGAGGGGGAGAGAAGACAATGAAGGGAAGCAGGGAATAGCAGACCATATCACAAGGTGATCACAGGAGGGTGCTGAAGGAATCTAAATAGGACTAGGAGGGAGACAAACACTTGTAGGAGGAAGACTGCTCTTCTTTATCCCTCTGCCAGTTTAAACCTATCTTTCTAGCTACACGAATGTTGTCATTTAATACTGGAGCTTGGTTAAAAAAAAAGAGAGAGACAGTCAGACATGTACTAGGTCTGGGGTGTATCAAGGACAGCCTAGTGATTTGAACTGTAGGGTTGGTGGACAGCAGGGTAGAAAGTACTCCCCTATGTATCCAGAGTGCCAGGACAGTTCATGTAGCCCCAGGCTGCAGATTCCATTCTTAGGTAACATATATACAGAAGAACAGGGAAGATGACTTATATTACTGAATCAGAAAGAGTTTTCAACAGGGCAAAACAATCTTATTTTTTTTTTCTAGTTCCTGAAGCTGTATTTGTCATTCAAAAATCTTCATTAATGGGCAGCCTGGGTGGCTCATTGGTTTAGCATCCCTTCGGCCCAGGGCGTGATCCTGGAGTCCCAAGATCGAGTTCCACATTGAGCTCCCTGTATGGAGTCTTCTTCTCCCTTGCCTATGTCTCTGCTTCTCTCTGTCTCTCATGAATAAATAAATAAAATCTTAAAAAAAATCTTCATTATTTATAATAACAAAAAATCTGTTGTCCTTCAGGAATCCTGTCAAAGCCATGATTATATATTCTCAAAAGACATTTTTTTTTTAACTCACATAAGGTCATACTGAAACTGCCAGGGTCTCAAGCCAGCAGAACCAGCATATATGAGGAAGGATCAAACTTTACTGTTTCTTCCAGAAAGGAGGTTTGGTAGGAGGTAGGGATGTAAGGTGGAAGGGTAAAAATTATTGCCTAGTATGTGATTATGACACCCTCACTTCATTCAAAATTTTAGTAAAATTTATACTCATGAAATGTTATAGGCAAATCATTTTGTTGTAGGGAGAAGGATGTGAAAGAGTTGATCTTCATGTTTAGCTTATTGCAGGAGACATTGTGTCAGCATATTTTGAACAGGAGTACACAGAAAAACAAGGAGAGAAGAAATTGTATACAGTTTGAAAAATTCCAGAAGCTATGTGAAAGGGGTAATCTGGACTAGTATATGAAATGACATTGGTCATTAAGTTTAATCTATCTGCAGTGGGCTCTGAGCTAATAGGGGCATACCTACAGAATGTTTGGAGTCACTTTTCTTTGGGGTGGTCCAAATATATGTGTGTATAGATATATACTTATATGCAGTTGAGATCTTACTATATATAAATATCTTTTCATTTTCTGGGGCTATAATTTGTTCTAAAAAACCCTTAAAAATGTATAAATAAATACAATTTTTATAATATTTCATAAAAAGAATAGTCCATATTTTACTTTAAATTTCCCTGTCTAGAATTTTTTCAAATTACTTTGGAATTACATTTAATGCTGTAATAAACAATCATGTACTTAGATAGTTTTAAATATGATTGCCTCTGTTGGAGAAATTCCTGGAAGTTTTACAATATATAACACTTACAAAGCTGTTGATACTTATTGACAGATTGCTTTCCAGAAATGTACCACTTTCTACTCTCCCCAGAAATTGGAAAATCTCCTTATCACCTTTCACTGGAATGGAGCACTACCAAATTCTGATATTTGCTAATTCAAAAGCTGAAAACGTTATTTTTTTTTTTAATTTAAACCTGACTACTAAAAAATTAATACTATGAATTTGTTAATTTTTTGGAGGGCCTTAGTTATCTAACAGATTTGTATAATCTTTGTATAAGAATAGTAATGAATATTAAAGGTTTCAGACATATTACCTGGAGAAATATTAATACATGTACTTTTGAAAAGGTTTCTTTGAAATCTGAATGAATTAACTTTACACCTCTTGGAAAGGTTCCTTGTGCTTAGAAAGTGCTGCATATATTAGCTTTTCACTATTAGTACTTGCAAAATCATCAATTATAAAAGATAATTTATAAATTCTTATGGGTGAAGATATCTTCAACTATGGAGAAAAATTGTGATAGACATTTTTACTATTGTATAATTTACTCTAATTATAAAATATGTTTTCAAGAAATGAGTATAACCACTCTGGCTCAGGTGAGTGGGGGACTCAAAGTGTCATCAACTCAGCTTTTCCTTGTCTTCAGAGTGATCCATCTTCAAGATACTTCTTCAGAACTTCCAGTGTCATTGAACATCAAATATCGTTTTATCAAATCCCTTATTTAAAAATAAGATTCAATCATCCCTGAGAAACAAATTAACAGTCCTTGATCATATAAGTTAAAAGAGGCATATCTCTTATATTTTTTCTTTGCAGTTGATACAGAATAAAAGAAAAATCAATGTAGTATATTCCCCAAGAGTATGAAGTAACACAGCCCCTATTTCAAAGCATTTTGAAAAAAAAAAAGAAAATCAGGATTATTTGCCTGGTTATTGTTTTGTGATACCGGTGGTGAAACGTATGTTAATCTTCTAGAAACAGCTACATTTCAGCCATCCAAAAATTTTGACTAGAATCACACATTTAATTCAAATTACATAAATATAATCAAAATACTAATTCAGCAGTGATTCGTATTTAAAACACAAATCTTTCACAGAAGCATAAATTCTATGAACTTACACAGCATGCACACACACACAAAAAAAAGATATTTAAATATCAGAAGAAATTTCAAAGTCACATCAATGAAAATACTTTTCCTAAGGGACTACCGAGCAAGTATTTTAAACTTTATTATTTCATAGCTTAACGTCATGATTTTCATTACCTACTTGAAGAATTAGTTGAGAAATTACAGTACTTTTACTTGTTCTTCTTTTACCAAACCCAGTGTGTCAGTAACATTTATTTCCACGTTTGCTACATAAAAAGGATAGTTTAGGTGGGAGCATTTGTTTTAGTGTTGCATGCAATATGCAAGAAATTAAATGCATTAGCTAACAAGTTTAACATGCTTTCTTTTTGCTTCTCTTAAGGTTGTTTTGTGAGATTATTGCACAGGTTATGCTTTTTGAGCTCTAGGAAACCCAAGGAGCCCTTTATTCTTTCCTTTGGATTTGGGAGTTTACTACTTGCACATAACAATGCACAGTCCATCTTTATGCAAATAGCTTAAGAGGCAATGTGCCTGAAGGGCTGTTTTATGGCATTATTTGGTTTTATATCTTTGCAATCAACACCATACAGCTAACATGGTCATGTAAATTCATGAGTGATTTTTCTATTGAAACGCAAACAAGGTCACCTGCTTTTGAAGATCAGAGCGAGATAAAAGTGACACCATTTCTATAACGATACTAAAACAGTGTGTACAGCCTCTTTTTTTAAACTATTGATTCCATCTTTGAAAGTATAGCATTGATTTTTTCCTCCCAATTTGGATTTCTAATGCTAATTCTAATGAAAGAATTTTGGACGAGCTCTGCTATGACTATTCCTGTTTATATTCTTTTACAGAATGCTCTCTAAAACATGAAAAACAGTTTCAAAATTTGTTTTGCTTTTCATGGCTACAGTGAGCTCTTTGGAGTATGTTTTTTGTTTTTATGTATCCTTAGGATGCATTCTACAATATATAATACAGAACAGGCTGTACTATTTTTAAAAATCAACTGGTAAATATGTTTAATGTGATTTCTTTTGTTGAGAAGGGAGGGTGACTGCCTTTATCACCTTTTACCCTTTATACATAGTTTCAATTTTATTAAAAATAAAAGTATTCAAAATGAAGTTCACATTCACTTAAAGAAGTTTTTTTCTTTTTGTTTTGGAGGAAAATGTGTTTGTGCTAAAGTATGTCTTAGTTTAAAGTATGGCTAAATCCTCTTTTTTTTTTTTTAATACCATACAGTTTATTTTTTTAATGACAAAGGGGGAAAAATAGGATCTTAATATGTAGGCTATATAAACAAGACAAAACCAAAATCAGGTACCTGTCCATGCAGTTAATGGTTTAAGAAAACCCAAACCAAAGGTTCTAACACATCTTTCCTTCAACAATCTATAAAATGGAGAACGAGGGTCATTATTTTACCTGCCCTGAAATACAGATTGATAACTTTCATAAATATTTGTCACCCTGTCCACTCATCTTCTATAATTTTATCTACTCCTAAGAATTCAATGTTAATTCAAATGGCATTTTTTTTTAGTATAGTTGACATACAATGTTACATTAATTTTAGGTGTACAACTTACTGATTTGATAAGTTTATGTAGGTGGTGCTAAACCGCTGAGCCACCTGGGCTGCCTGTTGATAAGTTTATGTATTATGCTATTTTCACTATAAGTATAGCTACATCTGTCACATTAGATAGCTTTAAATACCAGTGACTGTTATTTTTTATACCAACATTTGTATAGAACCACAGAATGACTAGCCAAAGCAACCTTGAAAAAGAAGAACAAAGCTGAGGTATCATAATACTAGATTTCAAGATAGACTACAAAACTGCAGTAATCAAAACAATATGGTACTGGCACAAAAACAGACACATAGATCAATGGAACAGAATAGAGATCTCAGAAATAAATCCACAATTATATAGTTAATTAGTCTATAACAAAAGAAGCAAGAGTTTTCAATGAGGAAGAGATAATCTTTTCAATAAGCAGTGCTGGGAAAACTAGACAGCTACATACAAAAGAATAAAACAGGATGACTTTCTAACATCATACACAGAAACTCAAAATAGATAAAACAAGGGGGGAAAAAGCGAAAATAAACTATTGGGACTACATCAACATAAAGAAACTTTCACACAGTCAAGGAAACTGTTGGGGCCAGGTGGGAAGGGAAACTCCTCAAGATGGCGGATACCCCAAAATGGCTGAAGTTCCTGTCACTAACTCCACTTGGGACGCCGATGGACCAATGACCTGCTGACAGCTTGACGCAGACCCTTAGACCTCTCCTTTGGACTTCCCCAACCGAACCCAATGTCCTTAAACCCCAGAGGAGGAAGTCACCTTTGACTGGTCGAATTGCAAACCTTTCTTTGCATAGAGAGGGTCACTCTGACTGGTTGGATTGCAATCCTTCCTTTGCATATGAGCCAACCAGTAGGAAACCGTTCTGCCTTACAACGTTATGTAAACCCCCTACCACCTTGTCTTGGCGCGACTTCCCCGACTCACTCTCTTTCCCCCGTGGGTCGTGGAACCTCGCCCGAGGGTGCCTGCAATAAAATCTGTTCTTGGACCCTTGCTTGCCTTGGTGGTCTCATTTCCATTTAGTTACTAAAAAACCTAACAGAAACCAACACAAAACAAAAAGACAACCTATTGGATGGAAGCAGATATTTGCAAATGATATATCAAATAAGGAGATAATATCTAATATATATAAAAAAACTTATAGAACTCAACACCAAAGAAACAATCTGATGTAAAAATCGGCAGAGGACCTGAATAAACATTTTTCCAAAAAAGACATACAGATGAACACACATGAAAGGTGTTCAACATCACTCATCATCAGGGAAATGCAAATCAAAACTGTAATGAAGTAACACTTCTACCTATCAGAATGGCTAAAATCAAAAACACAAGAAATAATAAGTATGGAGAGGATATGGAGAAAGAGGAACCATTGTGCACTCTGGGTCAGAATGCAAGCTGGTGTAGCCACTGTGGAAAACACTGAGGATATTCCTCAAAAAAATTAAAAATAGAAACACCATATAATCTGATAATTCTGCTATTGGGTACTTACCCAGAGAAAACAAAAATACTAATCTGCATCCTTATGCTTATTGTAACATTACTTCCAATAGCCAAGACATGAAATCAACCTAAGTGTCCATCAATAGATAAATAGATAAGGAAATAGATAAGGAAAATGTTGCATAGCCATAAAAAGGGATGAGATCGTGCCATTTGAGACAATACGGATGGACCTAGAAGGTATTATATAAGTGAAATAAACCAGACTGAAAAAGGCAAATGATACCATGTGATGCCACTCATAAATGGAATCCAAAAAATAAATACACAGAAAACAGAATCTGACTTATAAATACAGAGATGTGATGGTTGCCATAGGAGTTGGGAGTGGGGTTTGGGAAAAATGGGTAAAGGGAAGAGGAAGAACTCCAGTTATGGATGGAGTAAGTCACAGGAATGAAGGCTCCAACCTCATTTTGAAAGAGGCTCCCTGTGTGGATAGCTATTTAACAGAGAACATAAACTAGCTTACTGAGAGGTTAATCCCAAGACTTTCCCCTTCCAGCCTGGACTTTTTACACACTAGATTTCTTTTCTGTTACCCCACTTTGTATTACTGCTAATAGGACCTATTTCTAAGCAATTATAAATTATTCGGTTCATTCTAAAACGACCTTACATCTCAGTCCTAGGACTTTCCCCATGTTACTGATGGAAACGCAAGAAGAGAGTAAATAAGTTTGTAGTTGCCAAAGCACCCCCAACCTAGAATGGGGCAGAGCTGAAATTCAAAGCCAGGTGGGGCCTTCATCTACTGCATTATACGCCAGTATCTAATTTGAGAACACCAGCCCCTGAAATCTTCTTCACAAAATAAAAATGGATTAGGAAGAAGAGATGAGGCACACTGAAATTTCTTAATTTTTTTTTTCTTTTTCTTTCTTTCTTTCTTTCTTTCTTTCTTTTTTTTTTTTTTTTTTTTTACCAATTCTGAATAAGTTCAGAAATTCTTATAATACTGACAGAGGCACCGCAGCAGAGCTAGAAGGGCACTGGCATGAGTCTTAGAAATACTGGAATGGAACTTCTTTACCTCTTAATAATTGTCAGAAAAAGTCGGGGTGAGGCACTTCATTGTCTGAGCCTCGGTTTGATAGAATGAGGATAAAGACACACACTTTAACCTGGCAACATCACAGGGAGATCATGAGGCAATAAATAGATGAATGGAGAGCACAGTATACAAATAAGAGATTATAGGTGAGAAAAAAATTTATCCTAAAATTTTTTTGAAAAGTTTAATTTTAGAAAAGCACAGATAAGGAAAGATAGGTGTATTCAGCACCAACAATTAGCTGTTTATATATTGTCATTTTTAGAAAAGTGGAAAAACAAAATAGTAGCCTCCCACCCCCACCGCCTTTTCCCCCCTCTCTTTAAGTTCATTTCCTACTTTCTCTCTCAGAGGCAACCATCAGGATAAATTTGGTGAGTTTTCCATGAGACCATGTTGGCATACTTTTGCCGAAAATTTGTGTATCCTTGTTTCATTGGTTTATGTTTTCACAGATTTACATAAATGCTGTCAATTTATATGAAAAAATTTTCACACCACAATATTTTTGACCTCTTCCCTGTGCATTTCTATATCTGATGCAAGTGTATGAACCTATCACAAATATTTATCCATTCTCCTACTGGTGGATACTTTGTATCCAAAGTCGGCTATGCTTTAATAAGCAGTTTTGCACACAGCTCCTATTATGCCTATGGAATAATTTCTCTCTGTGTGTATTTTAGACCAGAAGCATGTCAAGATTTAAGGCACAGTGCCCTGATGTGATAAGCACACCTAGTTTTTAAAAGTGTTTTGTATTTATTTTCTTGTTTCCTGCACTGAATAATTTGCAAGCATCATATCTCTAACGTGCATAATGAAACAAATGTTTTGGATTATAATTCCTTGGTTTAATGGTGTCTTGAAACATCTTCTCTAGATATTAAAAAAGAATTAAATTTTTTAAAGATTTTATTTATTTATTCATGAAAGACACAGTGAGAGAGAGAGGCAGAGACACAGGCAGGGGGAGAAGCAGGCTCCACGCAGGGAGCTCAATGTGGAACCCGATCCTGGGACTCCAGGATCATGCCCTAGGCTGAAGGCAGGCGCTCAACCACTGAGCACCCAGGTGTCCCAAAAAAGAAAGTATTTAAAATCATCTGTCATCTGGCCACTAGAATTCATTTTCAAAAATGCAAATGTGATCATCAAATGCTTCAGTTTAATGCTTTTCAATTCAATTGATAACAAATCACTACCAAATACATACTGAATTCTTACCAAGCTCTGAAGAACCCTCAATGATCTCAAACCCAATTTTGCCCTTTAGTCTCTTGATTCGTTCCCCAGACCTATGTTTTGTCTACACTGAATCTCTGATGGTTGCTGATCTGTAACTTATAGTTTAATACGTTTACACTTTGGTGATGCTGCTTCCTCTGCCATCCCTGAAAAAGCAATCCTTTCACACTTGGAGAACATGGTCAGTACCTGTTTGCTGAAACTCTTTGTGACTACTTGCTCTTTTACTTTGCATTCTTTCTGGTCTCAAACTTAATACCAGTTTGTTTTAGGATCAGAACAGGAGAAAAAAAAAAGACCAAAAAAAGCTTACTATTTTCCCATCACGGATTTTCCTTATAAGTGAAGGACTCAAAGTAGGCATTGTAAACACACATAAGCCAACAGCAGTTGCATGAGAAAATCTTGCACTTTTTCTCCTAGCTACTAGGCCACTATATGCGTGGGCTATGTTCTGTTGCAAGAGACAAAGATGGAGTGGGAAGGGACTAGAAGGGAGCTCTGCCTCCTTCTCTTAACCACCACTTGTATTATACTTGCCAAGAAGCCTCACCTCCTGGGTGAGGTGCTAAGCCACATACGTGCCAAGCCACATTCCTCCTGGGGCAGCTGCCACTTCGGGGGTTCACATTAAATAATCCTTAAAAGCAGGGGCTGTGAATTTAGTGTATCACAATTTACTATGTTTCAGAGAGTAGTGTCGCAAGAATATAAAAACCAGTGTTTTAACCCCCATCTGTCTCCAACTCTGAAGGAAGTGTTTGGGTTGAATTGGGTCTTCCCCAAATTCATATACTGAAGCCCTAAACCATAGTACCTCAGAATATGGCTGTATTTGGAAATAAGGCCTTTAAAGATGTGATTAAGTTAAAATGAGGCCTTTAGGGTGGGCCCCAATCCAATTTGGTTGATGTCCTTAGAAGAAGAAATTGGATGCACAAGAGACATGCCAGGGCTGTATGAGCAAGAAGGGAAGACCAGGTGAGAACACAGGGAAAAGGTGACTACTTGCAAGCCAAGGAGAGAGGCCTAAGACACCAAGCCCACACAAACCTTCATCTTAGACTTCTAGCCTCCAGAACGGTGAGAAAAAACATTTCTGTTTTGAGGCAGCCCAGTCCTGGTAGTTGGTTATGGCAGCCCTAGAAAACTAACACAAGTGAATTGGAATGTCATCCTGCAACTCTGACAATGTAGTACACATACTCACTAGCAACTCTGTTTCAGGAGCTCCTGGGTGGCTCAGTCAGTTAAGCATCTGCCTTCAGCTCAGGTCATGATCTGGGGTTTCTGGGACCAAGATCTGCATTGGGCTCCTTGCTCAGCAGGAAGTCTGCTTCTCCCTCTCCCTCTGGTGCTTTCCCTGCTTGTGCATTTTCACTGTCTCTCTCTCTCTCTCTCAAATAAATAAATAAATAAATAAATCTTTAGAAATTGTATGTATATATATACACACACACACATATATAAAATCTTTATATATAATTATATATAAATATAAAGATTTTATATAATTTATATTATATATAATTTATATATAAATCTTTATATATAAAATTATATATGTATATATAAAATCTTTTAAAAAAAGGAAGTCTGTTTCATCAGATGGTGAACCTCAGTGATTTGTCCTTGATCGGTCAATATAAAGTTTATCCCAATGTCGCCTGTCACTTACCACTCTTTTGCAATTTTAGTTTTTCATATATCTGTTCATTATCTGGGACCCTACTAACACCCACTCTCCTTGTAGACAATCAGTTCGCTAGAACATAAGTGATTGGAGGGCAGAAATATGTGTTTTACATACTGGCAAATGACCAGTATCTAGAATAGTGCCTGACCCAGAGTGGCTGTTAAAGAACTCTTTGTTGTCTGAAAGAAAGACTCACTTTAAGATTAAGTCACATTCATATTTCTATACAGAGAAAAAGCAAGGTGGGACATAAATACATACTTTGCAGACAGTTTTGGTTGAGTAAATGTGAGATTTCACAGGTCTTCTCCAGAAAGCCTAGTCATTGCAGAATCTTCATTCTTTTCAAATTCAGTGTTTCCCTTTTGTTAAAAAATAAGTTTGTATTTTCTTTTAAATTTAACAAACCATTGTGCAATGCTCTAGGCGTGGTTCTCAAAGTTTTATAAACCCTGTGACATTTAGTTCTCATAAGAATCCTTTGTGGATTTTTAGAAGCCAATTGTAATTCCCTAAAAAGTAGGAGAAGGTGGGACAGAGAGGCCTGCCTTAAGCTTTAGCCTGCTCAGCAATAATTCCAGCATGGATTTGGAAATCAATAGAACTATTAAAACCCAGATTAGCAGCAAACCATAGGAGAAGTGGGAGCCATCACTGCTGACCTGATTTACAAATGGGGAATGTATAACCCATATATATATATATTTAAAAATTATTCCATCAGTGGCATTTTTAATGGTAATTTGCACTGGGTTTAACTATATGATCACTTTATTCTTATTTTGTATTCATTTATATATTTTTGAATTTTTGGTCACTTTTTAAAAAATACATCAGTGTATGGTATCATCATGTCAAAATCTGTGAAGGGTTTGAGCATTTACCCAGTTTATAAGCTAACCACTTAGTCTGTACCATTTTATATATGCTGGCAGAAGACAGGAGACTCCTGTGTCAGAGACAATAGACTTTGTTACTCATGGCCCTGAAAAGAGCATGACTTTCATGTTTGCATCAGTCCCCCTTCCCTTATAAGTCCATAGGGGCAATGAAAGAGTCCAGGCAGATGCTGTATACACAGTGGGTTTGTACCACAGCTGAGGAACTCAAGAGGTTAAGAAATCCTTAGTCTCCTAGAGGGAGACTCTAGCAAACCTGTCCAGCTCTTGATTTGGAGGGAGACATCCTTATTATCTTAGACAGCAAACAAATCTGCCTTTTGTCTTAAAAGGAGATATTTTCTCTATCTTCCAAGGCTATTTCTATAAATACTTGAAAAGATAGTCCAGAAAGAAAAGCTGCCATGAGAAATGCAGAAATATATACAACCCATGAAGCACTGTCTCCCAATTTCTTGACATTTTTTCATTATTCTCTTTATACATTCATGAGACACTGAGAGGCTGCTATTTTGCACCTGGAATCCTCATTCTCCCTTTTAAAAAAGAATGTTCTCTGTGCTTTTAAAAAAATCATATTATTTGTACAGTTTCTTCTGAATCTCACTGTGAATTCCAGTTTGATTTTCTATGCTAAATGATTCATTTAACAAATATTTACCAAGCACTTTCTTTGTGCTAGACACTGTACTAGCAACTAAAGATAAAACAGTGACTAAGATAGACAAAATGTCTCTTCTCCTGAAAGGTCAAGTAATGAAATAATTTTAGAGGATAGCTAGTGATTTGGCAATTGGTGACATTAGATGAGCGGTATCAGCAAAATACCCTCCGAGGAGGGGATTTGGAAGCAGACATGTGACAGATGGAAAGAGGTTGGCAGAGATTAGCAATGAAGAACATTCCAAGAAGATAGAAGCACTAGTACAAAGAACCTGGAATGGAGGAGTTGGGCTCCTTGGTAAACAGAAAGAAGGCATTTGTGCCAATATAGTAGGGGAAGTAAAAGTGATAGGAAATGAGATCAGAAGTAGACAGAGCCCCAAATATGTAGGATTTCCTTATAAGTTATGGTGAATATGCTGGTTTTTATTCTAAGTATTATGGGTACATTTTGTCTAAAATCTAAAAGTGTCAAGGTGGAGTGGTTTGGTCTAGGGTGGTAGCTATGAAAATGTAGAAAAGTAGGCTATATTGGAAGTTTCAAACCTAGAGCCAATGAAATGATTTTATGTCTCTGCTGGTTTATATGCTCAGGTTTAATTTTATATTCAAGCTTATTCTATATTAAATTTTAATTCTGATGCTTGTTAATGCCAGAATCTCTACAAACATAAATCAGATTTTTAGTTATTTTATGTAATGTAATTGGTCATATTATCTCAAATACATCTTAAGGAAATAAATCAGGCATTTTGGAAGAGTCTTGCTATGAAAAAGATATTGTCTGATAGAAAAAATAATTATCAAATGATAATTAACAGTCTAACAGTAGTAATAGGATTGAACACAACCTAGCATTTCTTCTCAGTAGCACTTTTTTGGTTTTGCAACAAATGACTACTATATACATTAAGGACAAAGCAAGAAGTCTTATTTAGGTCACCAAAGCCATAAAATTTTAAATATTTCTTTAATCTTGGACAATCAGGCTCTCAACGGAGGAAACAAATTTTGCTTTGTAAAATTCCTGTGATATGCTCAGGCTAAAATGTGAGAACAAGATTAACAAATGAGGAAACAAAGAAATGATGTAAAAATATATTCATCCCAAACATGGAATTGATAAGTAAACCTTAGATTCTTATTAAATATGATTCTTAAGGTTTTTTTATTTATTCTGTAACAATTTGTTATGTTTTTTTTCTCCATCTTGAATTAAAAACATAGACATATGTTCAGAGAAAAAGAAAGCTAAAACATTTGAACTGAAAACAATTTGTTTCATTATCTAATTTGGTTCAGTCTCTAAAAGTGTGACTTTTACCAGAAGAAAAGTAATTGCATCAACTTTAAGGATTAATCATTCTAATAAATCAGTATGGTCATAAGTGGCTAAAATATGTAATACAAAGGTTTTGAAGTCATCATTTGATATGCTACCCAACAGATTTTATCTTGACATACTTATAAGTTGTTTTAGATTTAATTGTAATTTTAAAAATGTAGTTATAATTTAGATTTTTTTACTCTCCAATTTTTTTTAAATTAGTATATTCTTTTAATATGTGGTATGTGGGTCTAAATGTAGAATAAGCAGACATTTATAAATATTAATCTTGAAAAGCTTTCAGTTGTTTGATACAGATACTTAAAAGGCAAGAGTTGATTTGGTCATTTGAGGCCACCAGCTACTGTCAATAAAAAATATATTGTTGGGGATCCCTGGGTGGCGCAGTGGTTTAGCGCCTGCCTTTGGCCCAGGGCGCGATCCTGGAGACCCGGGATTGAATCCCACTTCGGGCTCCTGGTGCATGGAGCCTGCTTCTCCCTCTGCCTATGTCTCTGCCTCTCTCTCTCTCTCTCTCTCTCTCTCTCTCTCTCTCTCTCTCTCTCATGTGACTATCATAAATAAATAAAAATTAAAAAAAAGATTAAAAAAATATATATATAGTTAATTTAATGTTTAAAAAAATAAGAAAGCATTTTGTCAGTAGCTTGAGACCTTCCTGAGCAGCACTGGGGAGAAAATGGTGGTATGATTTATCAAGCAGCATTTCAACTGTGTCTCATATAATTATCCATATGAACATGTGAAAGAAATCTATTTCCATACTTTACACTTTATTGATATTGCAGGGTTAGACCAAATCTTGTAGTCTTTGAACATTAGAGAAAAGACATTCTGTACATTTTGGTTTGCTTTAAGAAAGTAAATCTTTCTGTACATTGATTTTTGTATCCTGCCACATTGCTGAATTGCTATATGAATTCTAGCACTTTTGGGGTACTGCAACTTCTTGCAAGATGTATCTATAAAGACAAGGGATATAAAAGCAAAAATGAACTATTGGGACTTCATCAAGATAAAACGCTTCTGAACAGCAAAGGAAAGAGTCAACAAAATAAAAAGGCAACCTACAGAATGGGAGAAGAGATTTGCAAATGACATAACAGATAAAGGGCTAGTATCCAAGATCTACAAAGTATTTAGCAAACTCAACACCCAAAAAACAAGCAATCCCATCAAGAAATGGCAAAAGACATGAACAGACATTTCTCCAAAGAAGATGTACACATGGCCAACAGACACGTGAAAAAATGCTCTACATCACTTGGCATCAGGGAAATATAAATCAAAACCATAATGAAATACCATCTTATACAAGTTAGAATGGCTAAAACTAACAAGACAAGAAACAACAAATATTGGTGAGGATGTGGAGAAAGGGGAACCCTCTTGCACTGTTGGTGGGAATGTGAACTGGTACAGCCACTCTGGAAAACAGTATGGAGGTTCCTCAAAAAGTTAAAAATAGAGCTACCCTACAATCCAGCAACTGTGCTGCTGGGTATTTACCCCAAAGGTACAGATGTAGTGAAACTATGAGACACCTGCAGCCCAATATTTATAGCAGCAATGTCCACCATAGCCAAATTGTGGAAAGAGCCAAGATGTTCTTTGACAGATGTGGTATGTGGTATATATATATATATATATATATATATATATATATATATATATAATGGAATATTAGCCATCATAAAGGATGAATACTTAACATTTACATCGACGTGACTAGAACTGGAGGGTATTATGCTGAGTGAAATAAGTCAACTGGAGAAGGACAATTATCATATGGTTTCACTTCTATGTAGAGTATAAGCAATAGTGCAAGGGACCGTAAGGGAAGGAGGGGAAATTGAATGAGAAACAATCAGGAGAACAAACCATGAGAAACTCTTAACTCTGGGAAACAAACTGAGGGTTGCTGGGTGGGGGGATGAGGTAACTGAGTGCTGGGCATAAAGAAGGGCACGTGATGTGAGGAGCACTGGGTATTATACACAACTGATGAATTACTGAAAACTACATCTGAAACTAATAATGTACCATATGTTGGCAATTTGAATTTAAATTAAAAAAAGAAAGTAAATTTTTCATGGTAAGAACTTCTCTATCTAAATTTACTAATTGATTGCGAAGATTGTTATAGTGGTGCCATTTTTACATATCTTAAAGTGGCTGAGAAACCTGATAAGCCAACTGTCCATTCCACACTGTATAGGTACAATTCTTTTGCATTGTACATTCTTGATGCATTAGGGTTTACCCTTTATTTGGTTCTTTGCCTTATGGGCTTTTTCTTTACAGTATCTTCTGTATCACCTGTGCATCTGTTAGGTAGCTATTCTCTCTCTCAAACCCTTTCTCTTTTACATTTTTAAAAAGATTTTATTTATTTATTCATGAGAGACACAAAGAGAGAGAGAGAGAGAGAGAGAGAGGCAAAGACCCAGGCAGAGGGAGAAGCAGGCTCCATGTAGGGAGCCCGATGTGGAACTTGATCCCGGCACTCCAGTATCACACCCTGAGCAGAAGGCAGATGTTTAACTGCTAAGCCACCCGGGGGTCCCCTATTTTACATTGTTTTAAGGTGTTTATTATATCCTCAAGGTTTTTCTTTAGCATTCACCTTGCAGAGCATTATCCAAAGTGGTGTATGACATACAATTACTATTAGCCTCCATGTAAGCTTTGTCCCACAGACTTATATTGGATTAATCATATTTTTTTTTGCAAATTGGCAGATTTTAGTAGCTTGTTTTCTATAGTTCTCCCTATTTAGTATTAAGTATGACTCATGAGTGACATTACTGAACCTGCTTATAAAGACTTACTGCAGTGTATTCTGAGGAACATACTATGAATACTACAGAAACTTCCCTGTTTCCATCTTTAACCCTGTCCTTCTTTTTAAAAAATATTTTTAAAGTTTATGCAGCTTTATATATATTTTTAAAGATTTTATTTATTTATTCTTCTAGGACACACAGAGAGAGGTAGAGACATAGGCAGAGGGAGAAGCAGGCTCCCTGTGGGGAGCCTGATGCACGACTCCATTCCAGGACCCCGGGATTAAGACGTGAGCCAAAGGCAGGCACTCAAGCACTGAGCCACCCAGGTACCCCTAACCTTGTCCTTCTTATTGCCCTTCCTTCCCTATTCTATTTTTATCATAACCTTTCACCACCTACATGTTTTTTCTTGTCAAAGACCACCTCTCTCTTTCACATTTTTCCACCACTGAATCTTTCTTGATTGTTTTGACCTTCAACAGCTTCTAACAAAGCCCATTCTATTCCCTCTTTTATCTAAAATGAACCTTGTTTTGCACCAAATTCAACTGAATTGCATTTTCTTGGCTTAGTGTACAGAATTCCAAATTGCTAATTGTTTTATATATCTTTCTAAAAAACAATTTTGAGAAACAGATGGCTACAATTGCCCAGGATCTGCAGCCAAAACCACTAGTCAACTACCAACAATCTTTGGCACCTATACTAATTTCTTGTTATTAGATCCCTGGGAACAGGTTGATAGAATAATTCCTCTCTTACAGTCTTGACTGTGTTTTCTAAAATAAAACATAGCCACAATGTCCATAGTAATGATTACAATTTTAACACCATAATGACCATTTCCCCTGGGAGAGCTGTCAACCTGAATCTTTGATAAGAACATGGAGATTTTTACCATTATTTTCCTAATCATAGATAATTACTGTAGCAAATAAATGTTAGCAGGGAATTGCAACCTAAGTTACATCAGACTTCCTTTGGTTTTCTGTGATATGATTCCAGCAGAATAAATTATTTTCCACAGTAGTTGTGATGCAGCAAAATTTCTACAGGTGTACCCCCTTTCTATTATTATTATCAGATTTTTTTCAGTTGTTTTGTCTATAATGAGAGTCAAATGAAATAAATTCCCCTTATCAACAAACATTTATTGAATGCCTGTCTTAAGAATGTAATGGCACATTATCTACTATCATTTAAAAAAAATGCCATGGGTCTGCTAAGATTTCTTTTCAGATTAGTTCATTTATATTGATGCAAAATCTGTTATCTTGCATTCTTCTTCATGTGGCATATTTAAACACTAGCTGGATATTATTTAGATTAAATGTTTTTCATTTTGGGACATATTCTCCATGTGGATTCTCTTCTGGAGTGAAAATGTGATTGTGATAAAATTTATCAGATATAATCAAACAATGTGGAGCTGAACTTTTTTTTTTTCTTTTTAGAAAGAGAGTGCATGAGTTGGGGGGACAGGGGACAGAAGAGAGAGAGAGAGAAAGAGAGAGAATCTCAAGCAGGCTCCATACCCAGTGAGGAGCCTGAAGCAGGGCTCATATCTCATGATCTGAGCTGAAATCAAGAGTTGGACGCTTAATGTACCGAGCCACCCAGGCATCCCAATGGAGCAGCATATTTATACTACATCTCACCAGAATAAAGCACACACATGATTAGAAAGTGATCAAATTCTGAAGTCTCTATGAGTTTTCTTAAGTATTTCATTGTGTTGCCTTAATGCCAGTCAGACTTTAGTTGCTCACTGGCTTCTCCTTGGCATTACTTCCATCACCATATGCTTTAAGAAATTACTGTATTTTAATCCTAAACCACTATCTTATAAGCAATAACCATTTGGCTCAGCTTGAACAAACTATGTGCCTTACATGAAGGATAGTGAGAACAAACAAGTTCTTCCTACCTTCATCATCAAGTTGGCATTATTCCCTCCACTACAGGTGCTTCTCTGTTCTAGAAAGTAGATATAATAGGCACTTCTTTTTTGTTTTTGGCTAAATAGAATCCCATTTTCTTTGTTAAAAGCACCCATCCTGCATATTTCATGGTTCTGGAAGAACTGTAAGTAAGAGAACTAAGCATCATGCTCAGATCTAGAAAATAAGATTATCCCATTCTCTAACAAAGAATGATTAATCCAAGCAGTGGGCATGTAAATTCTTTTCTGGCATAAACACATGGAAACTGAGAGGAAAGAAAACAAATTTTCCATCTTCAGTCACATTGAAGTATGTTTGCCTAAGATATATTCTGTGACACTTGAAGATCTAACTACAATATTTAAAAATAAAGGCGGGATGCCTGGGTGGCTCAGCGGTTGAGTGCCTGCCTTTGGCTCAGGGCGTGATCCCAGGATCCAGGATTGAGTCCCACACCAGGCTCCTTGCATGAAGCCTGCTTCGTTCTCTGCCTATGTCTCTGCCTCTCTCTCTGTGTGTCTCTTATGAATAAATAAAATCTTTTAAAAATAAAGGCAATCTATAAAACTGACTGTAAAAATTAAGCATATGAGAGATAATGCATACTGTATCACACTGGCATTGAATTCAGTAGTAAAGCCAAGGCCCTCTGATCTGTGATCTCCCCACTATCTTTCCCAGTTTCAGGAATATCTCCCATTTTCTTTTTCTTTTTTTTAAAATATTTTATTTATTTGAGAGAGACACAGAGATACATACAGAGAGAGAGAGTGAGAAAGAGAGGGGGAGAGAGAGAGAGCGAGCTTGAGCACTCTAGCAGGAGGGAAGGGCAGAGGAAGAAGGAGAAGCAGGCTCACCACTGAGCAGGGAGCCAGATGCGGGGCTCAATCCCAGGACCCTGGGATCCTGACCTGAGCTGAAGGCAGATGCTTAACTGACAACCACCCAGGCGCACTTTAGTTTTTCATTAGGTTATTTTGAGTTACTGGTCTATAAAATTGTATGTAGAAATTATTAATAAATAAGGTGATCCTAAAGTAAATAATAACAATTATAATAGCTAATACATATTCCAAATTTATGGTTTATCTGAGACTCTCCCAAGTGTTTTATATATATTAGCAGTTTTAACCCTCTCAACAACTCTGTATAATATTTAAGGCACAAAGAAGTTGAATAATTTGCCCAAGGCTTTGAGGGCAGAGTGGCAATCTATTTCCCAGTGATCTGATTCCAAAACTTACTTTAAAGCATGTTTATATACTAAAAAGGAGAGATGACATCTGTGTCAGCTCTGAAGGTCACTTTTGGTATTATAAGATCTACACATTGCTGTATACTTGCTTACTTGCTGTCAATACTGAAGTTGAGATTACAGTACTTTTCTGGCATTGTTGAAGAATGACAAAAATTGTATATATTTAAAGTGTGCCACTTTCACCATAACCCTGTGGTATAGAGATGATTAGCAAATGAGAGAGCTAACTCTTGAAAATTACGTAACTTATTCAATTCACAACAAGTGAGAAAAGGGTATGGGATCTAAATAACCACCTGAATCTGAGAGTTGTGCTCTTCATTCTGCTTGACTGAACAGAGACATGTAAATGTTAAGACCTGAGACTGACTTTAGGGCAGGGAACTTTTTCAACAAATAACCTACTTTAAGAGAGAAAAGTAAACTCTCTGTATAGAGTGGTGCTTATAGCACATCTGATGGAATTCTATATTCCACTTGATCTTACAAAATAGAAACAAATATAAAGTGCGAGGCAAATAAGTAGAGGAAGAAATGTTAGGGACATGTTATAGAAAAGTGAGGACAATGGATGTGGGCAAAGGAATAAGAAAGCAGATATTTAAGACAGATTAGAATAGCTTGAACAAGGTAAAGTGAAAAAGAGCAAGACAATGGAGTTGTTCATTGTGGATGGAGGGACTGTGAAAATGTTTGAAAGCTTGTCTGGGGCCAGGCTGTTAAGGGCTATTGGCTTGGATAGTTCAAATGCAGCCAGCAGTGGAGAGTTATCATATGCTTTTATAAAAGGGAGTGGTGTGATTGGTTCATTTCCCACCTATTTATTTTACATCCAAAATAAATAAAATACTCCTCAAGCATGGTGGGAATCAATGAAATAAAGGTGTATCCCAATGTTGTCATGAGGATAGACAATAGTCAAGCAAACACAGATAAAGTGAAATGGATCCTATACAAATGTACAAGCAAAGTTGCAGAGCATTATGCAGAGTGCTCTTGATAGCCCCCCAGTACATTCAGATATCAAGGTAATTGGGGAGGGTGGCTTGAGATGGATTTGAAAGCAAGTAAAACAATATGAGAGCAGAAACAAGCAGATATAAACAGCTATAAGCTATCTCTTTCTGGCTTTAATGTTGTTTTCATGATTATATCCATGTTTGAATATATGTCCCATCAAATCATCCCAAAGAATATCTGCTGACAACTGTGCAGAGCATATAAAGAATAGGTAGAAATTCAGAAGATTCACACATATTATCAGTTATTCTGAGTTTAAAAAATGAAATTAAAAGAGCATGTATTGAATATTATCGTATTGCCACATGTCTGTATATTTTATAGTCTAATTTTCATTGGAACCATGTAACATGCATAATAAGCACATGGTAACTTCTTGATAAATATTTGTGGAGTGAATAGACTTTTGGTACATATTTTTTCTCCAAACAACAATGTGTTTGGAATCATTAATGCACATGCCGTCACAAATGTTTACTATATTTAAATTTATTTCCCTTTATCTCATGTCGTCCCCAGAGTTGATTGCTTTTCAAGTTATAAGTGAAAGGTCACCACATATAAGTAGAGGAAAATGAAATTGGTGACTTATAAACACATTTATTTAAATGGAATCAGGGCAGCAAAATCTAATTCCATATATAGTATTGTGAATTATTCATGTTTTTTTTATAGAAGTGGGCCACAAACATTTGATGACATTTTATAAATTCTAACATTTTTATTATGCTGAGTCCTATTGTGCTATAGATTTACAGTAATGTTACAGGTGTCCTAAAAAAACAAATACTAAGACATTACCCCTTCAGTACACACTGTTTTAATTACAATTGTATTTACAAATAGCCTAATTAATTGACACATCTTTGAATTACTCAGAAAACCAAATAGCTGAATTATTTTTGGTTATTGGCTTAGTAGGAACAAATAGTGGTTGTAAAGACTAAAAAGCTAAGAGAAAATGGAACATAGCTGACTTTGGTTGCTGATTTATAGTCAGACTGAGCCAGAACTATTAGCATCACTAAAAACAGTACTAAGGATCTACAGTCCTCAGAGGTTCTTAGTTCCATAATTGACCTTTTTCCCTAATATACAGAGGTGCTAGTTCCCATATATACCTATTAAATTGAAATAAAAAGCAGAATGTGACCAAAGAAAAAGAGTAATTGTAACTTAGCTATTCAAAAGAAAACCTCTGTTTGCTTTCATCTGTTTTAAATATTCATCCCTGTGATTCTGTAGCAGTAACGTTTTCTGGTGATTTTCACCCTCCTTCCTCCATCAGTGGTAGGTAATACTTGGACAAAGGGAGATGTAAGAGTGGAGTGTGATGCTCCTTACTGGTAACTGAGAAGCATTTGAACTTAAAATGTCCACTCGTCAAAATATCCATGCAATAATAATGACTAAAATATCATATTGGTTATGTTAGTTTAAAAACTGGAGCAATTTAATGTTAGCTAAGAAACTTGAAATTCAAGGCCTTATATTCCAGTAAGGCTTTTTCTATGTGTATAGGTTGAACCAGTGATCAAGAAGTATATTTTCCATTTCCTAATGATGATAACTGCACATATTCGTTCAATATGTGAGCATTCTTTTGTGTATAAAAGTAGAGGCATTTTTATAAGAGGGTACTTTACAAAAAAAAAGCACAAAACTGGAGATTTTGATTTAATCAAGTCAAATTTCTCTATCACAGACCTAACTTCTTAATCCATAAAAAGAGAGCATAATTGCCATACTCACAGGGTGGCTGTAAATTAATAGATGTGAAACCACTTTAAAAAACATTTTTATAAGATATGCAAATCCAAGGTGTTAAGAGATTGTATAAATATGAAAGATTGGCCTACAATCCACAGAAATGATAAATTTTAATGTGAGTTTTATGTAAATGATCTTTAGATGTTTAGCAGGCAGAGGTATAATCTTTCTGACCCATTAATGCCGATCTTCATGCCAGCCTAAAATAAATTTAATAAGGCTTATATAATTCAAAAGTGTAACCTTGACCTTGTGTTACCTTTTTTTTTCTTGAACTTTAACGTTATCATGCTACATGCCTTTATAGGATAGAACCAACTGATGTTGTTTTGAAATAACCAGACTAGCAGACACATATTCTAAGAAGTGGAAATACTGGCAGCTCTCATTTCAATAGTTTAATCTACTTGGTAAAGAAAATCGCCTTATGAATCTTGAGCTAAGAAGAAAAGAAGCCATAAACTTCAAGCAGAAATTCTAGTGAATAACGCTTTATTTTATTAAAAAACAAAAGAAAAAGAATGAGGATAGACAATAGTATTCATTAAGAATTATTTAAAACAATTGTAGCTATAAAGAAAAGTAGTATTTTTATGGTATCATGATCTCTTTTTCAATGAATACTTGAACTGGTGAATTGATTCAAAAGCAATTGAATATGCTCACAGAATTCAAGTTGCTAATGAATTTTCTTGCAGCTTTAGTTAATAAGCTCAAAATGTCAATATTTACAAATAATTTTACAAAGGTGTAAAGTATCTCTATGAAGTCCAAATTCTATTGGTGTTTCAGATGGCATTCAAACTAGATGATTTTGTAACAGTTACTTTTGTAGCACTCACCTAAAGGACTCTCTCTGAACAATAGGTCAATTCACACACTAGTTGTCATTTTATGGACACATCAGCATGTTCCTTCAAATGAGCAAATCCATTATCAAGGATTCCCCCTCAAGTTTACAGAAAGTTTATGTACTTTTTCAGATCATACGCATGTCAAAAAGTTGATATTTTAGTCACATTCCACGATGAACCACCCATACATACGTCATTCTGTTTGCCATTTCAGTGTTCACAAACCCATAAAGTGAGTTTATGGGTGCTTTAGAGAAATGGTGGGCAAATCTTTTTGCAAAAGGCTAGATAGTATTGGCTTTGTGGGCCATATGGTATTAGCTGCTCAACTCAACTCTGCTGCTAGGGCACAAAAGCAGCTATAGACAAAAAGCAAACACATGAGCATGACTATGTTTCAATAAAACTATGTTCACAAAAGTAGGCAGTGTGCCAGATTTGGCCACAGGCCATAGTTCTCATAGTCCTCACCCCTGTGCTGAGGAGCCACTGACACTAGATTAACTCCTAAACTTTTAGAATAGGACATAATTGTAACAGTTAAGACTTTAACCATCTGGTATTTGGAAGCCAGGGCTTCCAGAATTAGTATAGCTCACTTTTTAGCTCCTAATGCTATAGGATGTCCCTCAATATTTCATTCTCCATTTAATTATTTTCCACCTAAAATTGTGGTCATCAAGAGGAGGGACTACAATCCTGCTATGGCTGAAATTCATATTTAAGCTCCAACCCCCAATGTGATGATATTTGGAGATGAGGCCTTTGAAGGTCATTGGGGTTTGATGAGGTCATGAGGGTGGGTTCTTCAAGATGGGATTAGTGCCCTTATAAGAGGAGATAGCAGAGAGCCTGCTCTCACTTTCTGTCTACCATGTGAGAACACAGTGAGAAGATGGTCACCTGCAAGTCAGGAAGAGAGCCCTCACTGGAACCTGTCCATCTTAGTGCCGTGATCCCACACTTCCCTCCTCCAGAACTGTGAGAAAATAAATTTCTGTTGTTTAAGCCACCCAGTCTGAGGTACTTTGTTTGAAAGCCTGAGCAGACTAAGGCAATTCCCTAATCTTTGTTGCTACTAAGTGTGGCCTTGGATCTTGAGGACAAGTGCTATCACTTTTGGGATAGCAGAATGATGAGCCAGGATAGTTTTCCTAATGATTTTGTAGAACAGAGATCATGCCATTCCAGGACAAAAAAACAAAAAACAAAACAAAACAAAACAAAAAACCCAAAACGAAAAAAACCAAGCCAACAGAATTTATGTAATAAAAATAAACCTCTACCTTGTTCAATTACCAGATGACTTTCTATTTATTTTGAGGTTTTTCTTACATATAAGTAAACCTTTTAACTAGTAAAGGGGATGTGGGTGAGTTTACCTCACACTCTTGAGTTTATGGAGTTGTGGTTATTTGATACAATCTCTCCAGGACATTTCTTGGGTATTTGTTGTCAATATTCACTTGTGGGAGTCAACTCCATGGATGCATCCACAGTTGTCATTCATCTCAGGATGGTAATGAAAAGCCTAGCTTGGGACCAATGTGAACAGCATGCTCTGATGATATCTGACAATGTGGTAATATCTGATAGATTTTGGTAGGGCTACACACCTCTGTAATAAGTTTGTCTGAGAATGTAACCAATCTGCCCTGTTACCATTTTTATTTACCTTCTTTTGCCATCACTTCTACTCACCTTTTGGGCATGATACATAGTCTCAGGACAGCAGCACACAGAGCAGTCTGAGGTCTCACAAGCTTTCATTTTTATCTAGGAATGAGGGAGCAGGACCATTGAGCAATTCTACTACTTAGGAAGTGCCTTCTCTACTTAAACCATTGCTTTCTTCTATTTGTCTAGATCATTCCATGTCTCTCCCTGGGGGACCACACTTTGCTTGCTAAAGCTGAAAAGCAAGAGCTCTACATGAGCTATTTTAAAGAAGAGATGACTCTGAAGTTGAGAGGACTGTTGCCATTTCTCTTGGATCTACCATTCCCTTAGGCCAGAGAGGTACAATTTTATGAAGTCCTTGGTAGCAACAACTGAAATAAAAATGAAACAAAACAAAACAAAATAAAAAACCCCAGAAAAACTAGAATGTCAGAATATCCAAAAAAAAATCTCATATCTATTCCTTTAGGTAAGTGGTTGCCATTAAGTCTCAGTGAAATTAAGGTCCTCTTCCATGTTGGTTATTGTCAGTTGTTAACTGGGCTGTATTTGGTTAGAAAAATGTCCATGGGTTAAAGTTAAGAATATCTTCATATACTTGCTCCTTTATTTATTTTTTTTTAATTTTTATTTATTTATGATAGTCACAGAGAGAGAGAGAGAGAGAGGCAGAGACACAGGCAGAGGGAGAAGCAGGCTCCATGCACTGGGAGCCCGATGTGGGATTCGATCCCGGGTCTCCGGGATCACGCCCTGGGCCAAAGGCAGGCGCTAAACCGCTGCGCCATCCAGGGATCCCTACTTGCTCCTTTAAAAGCCCATCAATCTCTTAATTACTTCCTCTCCCTAAAGATAAAATAAAAGGTAAAATTCCAGTTATAAGAGCACAGTCTTAATATCAATGGTGGTAAAATGGATTTTTAAAAAATATGGAATACTTCACTAATTTGCATGTCATCCTTGTGCAGGGGCCATGATAATCTCTGTTTCATTCCAATTTTAGTGTATGAACTGTTGAAGCGAGAATGAAAGGGGATTTCTTAATTAGCAGCAATAGGAGCAGGGAATCCCAAATACCAAGAATAGATAGTAGCCAAGCAACTCACACATAAGGGATTCTCTTATGAGAATCCACAATACATTACTCTTTTTTAGTCCTACTGAAATATCCAGGAATGGATACAAATTCATTAATTTCCATATAAGATCATCTATCAGGGGCTCTTGTTCTTATGTGGCTAGAATACTATACATCTCCCATTGTCCTAGAATTTACTTTTATATAGTCTACACTTCTTACAATCAGTACAATTGCAGGTACAGTCTAAGCAAGGGCTGGGAAAGACATAAGAGAATTATCCTGAATACTCACAAGAATCCTCTTTAAGAATCATTAACTTCAAACATGTACCCTTAAAAGCCCATTCCTCATTTATTCTGGTGGGTTTGTAGAAGCAGTCAGCCTTTAGATCGTAAGGGGTAGCCAGGAGCCAAAATCCTAAAAAATGTTCAACCTTCCATTGCCATTTCCTAAAAATGCACAGGCCATCAGAGATATTATCAAAAATACCCAGAGTTTTTATTGGCAATTTCAGGTTACATTCTTACCATTGTCTCTACTCACTTTCATATTAAATCACATCAATGTGACAAACCCTTGGGAGTATGCCAAATGAGCTAGGCCAGGCTCAAAGGATTGATCTGGGCTTAGGATTAACAAGCAATCATTGGATTTACCTGAGACTACTTCCACTTAGTTTTACTGCTCAACCAGGAAATAAGCAATATAATATGCACGTGTTAAAGGCAACACCTTCCTATACTTTTCAGGTTCCTCCCCTTGGCACACCTCAGGTTTGGAAGTCTTGGTACTCTCAGTGGAGAGTCACTCTGATGAAGAAAGCCCAGAGACTGGGGCTTGTTGGATTTTTTTCTCCCCAGGGCCAAACTCTACTCTAGGGACCGACCATCATATTACAACAGTAACCATTTCTTGCTATGCTACCCATATATACATATTCCATTTCTCCTCCATCAGAAGACACAAGATGGTTTGGCAAGTCTGGTCATGGCCTATCTTAGACACTACCTGAAATTATATATAAAGGATGAGCATATCATTACATATTTATTTTTCTGAAGAGAAATGCCTTTCATCTGAGTGATCTGCAAAACAAAACAGAGGTGTCTGGGTGGCTCAGTCAGCGGAGTGTCTGACTTTGGCTCAGAGCATAGTCTCAGAGTCCTCACTCAGTGGGGAGTCTGCTTGTCCCTCTTTCTGTGCCTCACCCCCCTGCTCATGTTCTCTCTCTTAAATCTTTAAATACAACAACAACAAAATTCCCACTGTTACAGAAGATGCCATTCAAATAAGGGAACAAGTGATACTGTAACTACAACATATGCCAAAACAAAATACCAAATGTTCTATTTTAGGAAAATAGTCTAAATTGATTCTAATTTATGGGGATATAGATTCACCCACATTAGTGAATTTCTAATCAGAAAATTAGATTTTACTTATCTGAGTCAAATTCCAGCAAGTATTTCTGAGAAATGTCCTATCTGTTGAACACTAAAATCTGGTATCAGACACAAAAATTGAATCAGGTGTTTTTTTTCCCTCATAAATGGGATTCTTATTGTACCTATCATAACCACATGCTGTAGTTTTCGAATCATCACTAATTCTGCAAGGGGAGTTTCCAAATGTACTGAAAACATGGTAGTCATTCATAAAGCAAGTATTATTTACTGAAAGCTAGGGATATTTTTTTTCCAGGAAATTCAGTGGTAAAAAAGTGTCAGTTTTTATGGGAGGCATGCTTTTAAAAAAAAAATTTGAGAGAGAGAGCAAGCACAAGTGGGGGGAGGCACAGAGGGAGAAGCAGACTCCTTGCTGAGCAGGGACCCCAAGTTGGGACTCCATCCCAGGACCCTGGGATCATGACCTGAATCAAAATCAGATGCTTGACTGACTGAGCAACCCAGGTGCCCCAGGGGCAGACTCAAGGCAAAGAATGAGAGATAGAAAATGTTCAAAGATAAATAAATGAAAGAGGTTATTTTGGACTATTAAGAAAATACAGAAGAATAATGGAAAGAAGTAAAAGGGGGAAATCTTTACCACAGGCGAGGTAGTCAGAAAATGCCACATTAGGTCAATGTAGCTAAATGTAAAATAGCAGCTAGCATAGAGTTAAAAGATATTTTCTTTGTCCTCCAGAAACAAACAATATGAAAATAAATATATGAAAATAAAATAGCATAATGAAATTTCATAAATGGCATGATTGAAATCTTGAGCTGTGGAAATATGGACAAGGAAACAAATTCTACCAGTGCAAGAAGCCAATTTGTCTAATCTGTATGTATTAGCTTTTTGAAATGAATTTGGGAAATAAACAGATAAAATGTGCAATATAATTTTTTAGAATGCTGTTGTAATATAATTAGGCTTATTTTTGTCATTATTTCAACTTGTTTATAATTAATTCATCCTACAAATTGCCTGTTATGAATGTACTGAGCTAAATTTAGTTGCAGATTCATTCATTTCAGAAAGATTAAAGGTCATGAAGAAAATGATACTTATTCAGAAACAGGAAGCAAGATCAGTCTAATGGTGTCTTAGATGTGCTTTGGGTTTGGAGAACATGATCAATGTTGAAAGAACTAAGAAGTGCATACTTGGTTTGGAATGGCTATTGACAGGCTAGAACATAAGCAGCCACACAGGTCAAATTCAAATCATAAAGTTGGCTCAATTCTACTTAAAAACATGTCTTGAACACACACAGATGAGGAATTATTTAAAACTTAGAGGTATGACACTACGTTTTTATTCTAAAACATTCAGCATAATGTTAATAGCATAATGTTAATAGATCAGGCTCCCCAGGTTGGAATCCAAGTTCTATGACATGCAATTCTTCTGAATCTCAGTTTCTTCATCCTTAAAATATTTTCAGGTAATTTTTAAAGGTTACAGGAGATTAAAAAATGAACAAAGAACAATTATGAAAACTAATACACACTATACACACTCAATTATTAGCTAGCTTCAATGTAAATAGGCATAATACTAGCTGTTGGGAGAGATACAGGGCTCTGTGAAATTTAGAAAATGGGAATTGCTCCTGATAAAATGGGTCAGAAAATGATTTTAATGAGTTGGGATTGAGCAGTGCCTGTAAATAAGTAGCATCCTAACATGTAGAAGTGGAGGGGAAAAGGCAAAATCAAAAAAGAGGGAAGTGGAAAAGCACAGCTCTTCTAGGAGCAGTCAAATAAACTCAATTTTCTGGAGTGATGGTACCTGGCTCGAAAACATATGAGTTGAATTTATTCACTGTTGAATTGATTTATTTATTAAACTAGTTTTTTTTTCCCAACTCTGTGTGAGCTATGAAGACGTAGAAAGAGAAACAAAAATAACTCGGGATGAAAAGATGCTTCTGACACAGACTGTAGGTTGTCAGCATCGAAGATTTAGTATTATTCATTCTCCAAATGAAAGGGGACTCTAATCCACATGACACTGAGGATGAGAATATTAAGCAGGAACATAATGAGAAAGAGTTGTCTAAGAAGTGTAATTCCACAAAAAGTGCCATCCCAGGAGGGCATGAAGAGACTCTTCTAGACAAAGCGAGTCAAACACATTGTAACCCTCACAGTGTATGTAACATATTAGAATGGATGAAGGAAAGGATGACTAAACACTTAATGAAATTTAATATAGGGATCCCTGGGTGGCGCAGTGGTTTGGCGCCTGCCTTTGGCCCAGGGCGCGATCCTGGAGACCCGGGATCGAATCCCACGTCGGGCTCCCAGTGCATGGAGCCTGCTTCTCCCTCTGCCTGTGTCTCTGCCTCTCTCTCTCTCTGTGACTATCATAAGTAAATAAAAATTAAAAAAAATTTTAAAAAAAATGAAATTTAATATAAAACTTACTATTGCCAACCAATATAAGTGTTTGTTACACATTTCTAAAAAGGATTTATAAGAGATGAAACATTCCCTGATAAGAATAAATGTAAAAGTGAGCTTTCTACAGGCAGATTTACCAAAGCTTGCAAGGAAATTATTCCAAGGAAGACAGGTCAGCTAAGCATGCACCGCCTTAGAAAGACTATACTTACAACATTATATTCAGACAACTAGAATATCAATGAATACATTATCATGAAATACGATCTACGTATTCAAAAAGTATTCCCTCCAAATATATGACACTTACACTGTGGAGGGAGGGCTAATACATCTTTTTCACATAAATCAATGCCATCTTTATTCCAACAACAACTATGTTCAAATGTTCAAGAGTACAGAAGAATGACTATTTGCATGTTATCTTAGAAGGATTTGATTTGGAATACTGTATTTTTTTTTAAAAAAAAAGCTTAACTGCAAAGAAATAAAAATCCAGCTTGTATATGAACTGAAATAAAATGGCTGGAAAGATTTTTAAGAATTTGAATGTATAAACATGATTGTTTCTAACTAGACCATCTTCTAGAGATTTCTTTTAAGCATCAGCATTATTTTAAGAAACACTTGTAAGGCCTCCATTCATCTCCAGAAAGCTGATGTGCTAAATGAACAAGTGAGGCCAATTTAGCTCTACAGGGACATAAAAAGTACTTCTCTCAAAAAGCTGGTTATTTCTAATAAAATATAAAATATCTGCTAAGGGGAAAGATTAGTGAGACAATAAAAATAAGAGAAGACAAGTTATAAATACAAAATTGCAAAAGAAGAAATAAATGTCAACATATAAAAAATACTGTCCCTCAAGCAACAATGTATTTTCAAATATATTCAAGGAAACAGCACATATACTCATTCTTCCCTTTATAAATGATAGTGAAACAGGGAGAATGGTTTAGGAACTCATAGATTGGACAAGTATTTGGCAGCCATATAAAAAAATGCAGTGTTTGGTTTCTGAGAGGGAACCTTGTTTTAACTTTTGATTCATAGTTTATGGGAATATGGGACATTTTAGCTTGGTTTAATAGTTAGAAAAAGAAAATAACCTTTTGTCCTCCATTCAGCTCTAGCAAAAATCCAGATCTTACCAGGAAAAAATTTAAAAAAATATATATGTAAAAGCAGGAAATAATTGGCCAAACACAGATATTTAAAGTATTTAAACAAAGTGTCTGCATTTCTTATTCATTGTTACCTTACAAAATTTACCTTAAAGCAAATTTATTCAGAACAGAATAAAGCTACTAAAATATTAAAATTACCAGAGACTCAGTTTATAAAATAAAAAGTAGACACAAATTCTTCTATTAAGATGCTACGCAGTGAATCATTTGAAGTAATGATTATTGCTATCTTGACCATGAGACCTCAGTTACTAAGAAAACCATCCATCAATCTACATGATACAGTGAGTGCTGAGAAAGGGATGTTTTGGCCCCATGCCGCTATTATTTTTTTAAACAGGAGCACATTCATCAGTAGACATATTTTAAGTGGTTAAAGCAAAACACTATTCTATTGTACAATGTTAGACCTGATATTGATCAAGTCTTTGTGCAGAATACCTTGTATCTCATCCTTGTATTTTTTGAATAAGAGATATTTAATATCTTGCCTCAAATATGGGGTCATACTCTTTTCACCAATCCATTTCTTTAAAACTAACATGATTGGTAACTATGTATACATATTACTTCTCAAATCCAAAAAAAAAAAAACACATTATGGTGAATTAGTTTTTTTAAACCACTAGATAAAATTAAATTGAAGGCAATATGGAAAAGGCAAATGGGAAAGGCAATCCTAAAGCAATTGGGGGTTCTGGCCACGAGTTCGGAGACCTCTGAAATTAAATGATGTTTCTGTATGTTCTCCCATCACCAAGTTGGGAATGTTTTTCAATCAATTAATCAAAACCTAGAAAACTTTACAGTCAGTTTAACAAGAGAAAGGGACTCATGTGCCCATCCATCTTTCTCTTGCTCTTATTCTCATTCTTGTGTCATCTCTTTACTGTATGTTTATCAACACTTAATCATGTATACTAAGCATGTTTATAACATCAAGTGTTACTTAAGGTCCCTTCTACATAGGACTACAAAATTCTATGATAGACTCTATAAATAAGATCCAAAATTGAGTAAATAATTTTGAATTTACATGTTCTGAATCATTCTTTGCTTATTAGGTTAAATATAAAACTTGTTTCAAGCAAATGATATCTGCGTATTTCTTCCTAGTGGTGCTCCAAACTTGCCTCTGCTTAGGAGAATATAAGTAACAACAGTACTCAGGAAACATATGATTTCCTTTTTTAAAAATAAGAATCTAAGCTATTTTATAAAGATAAGGATAATGATATTGCTTACGAGTAGGCTATTATTTATAAAGAGTTGACCTAATGCAGCATAGTCGATAACTCTTATATTTCAAATTAAGCCCTGCTCTTTAGACAATGTTCAGCAAACTTGACAACTCTCAAAAAACTTTATAATAGGAAGTAGTAGAGGGTTACCTACCATCTGATCCTCAGTTGATACATAAAGCACAAGTAATCGAACTATTCGTTATGGTTGGATCTATTTGCTTTAGAAAACAAATAAGCATAAATCTTGTCTGGATAGAGGCATTCTACTTCCCTAACGAGGGGACTTCAGTAATCATGGGAACACCACATAAAAATTTGCATATTTATCAATAATATATTCTAGATCTACTGAAGTTTTCTCTTTTCTTCTAGAAAAGCAAAAATAGTTCTGGGAAACTTGAAGTGGTATGTGGATGTAAAAGGTGAAAGACTTATATGATCTGAAGAGAGACCAGAGTATTAAGGTCTCGATATTTGGGGCAGATAGTACATGGAAAGTATGTAAACCAAAATATTTTAATCACACATTGGAAGGTATAGCCTGTAAAAAAAAATCTTTAAGTAGAACATACAGAATTGTTATGTAATGAGTTTTAAATCATCTATTATTTAGGAAATACTATTTAAAACTTGTTACAGATATTGAGATAATAGAATTACAAAAGCTATAATTAAACTACAAAGCCAAACTATTCTGTATATATTGAATTTATAGTATTTGAATTACATTTTTTAAAATATTGAATTTGAGAGAGAGAGAGAGAGTGCATGTGCAAATGGAGAGGCAGAGAAGAGGGAGAAGCAGAAAATCTCAAGCAGACTCCTTTCTGATTGTGGAGCCTCACGGGAAGGTGATCTCATGACCCATGAGATCATGACCTGACCCGAAATTATTAGTCGGCACTTAACCAACTGAGCCACCCAGGAGCCCCTACACATTTTTTCAAACATGCATGTATCATCATGTATAAAAGCACCTTATAGTCTTCACAGCTGACATACAACAAACCATATACAGCATCAGTTTAAAAACAAATGGATAATAAAAAGTGAAATTCTTGAAAATTTAAATGTAATTTCCTATATAACCACTGGGCCAAAATAATTTAATTAAAATCATGCTTTTTAATAAGAGATACCTATTAGCTCATAAATGTATGTCAAAAATGGTACTAACAATTTTTAAAGATATTTCTTAAAGCATTTATTATTTCATTCACCACAAAATGCTTTTTGAATCCTGTTTATTTTGAAACTGTTTTTTAAAAAGATTTATTTTAAAGAGCTAGGACATGAGTGAGCACAGGGGAAGGATAGGGTGGTGGTGGTGTTGTGCAGGGCAGGGCACAGGGAGAGAATCTCAAATGGACTCCCACCGAGCATGGAACCTGATGCAGGGCTCAGGCTTATGACTCTGAGATCAGGACCTGAGCTGAAATCAAGTTGGCTGCTCAACTTACTGAGCCATCCAGGCACCCCTGAAATAATTATTAAATATTACTGAAGAAAAAAAAAAGGCTTCAATCTAATAATTTTAAGTCCTTCTTGACTAACTGCCCAATTTCCTATTCCATCCTTAAAGGTAAACTTATTTTTTAGTTCTGAATGTCTTTCTAGACATTTTCCTGTATTTTTTCTACATCTTTTGAGATTATATGTATTATATGTATTTTCTCATATATTTTCTGTTATTCATAGGGCATTGATTTACAAATATTAACCAACTTCACTTTCCTATATTATTTTTATAATACTGATTTAATTGGCTTTACACTTAAAGTGCAACTCTTTTAGATAGCATATACTTGTGTTTTGCTTTTTCATATTGTATTTATTAGGTAGAGCTACCAAAACGAAATACCACAGATTGAGGAATTTAACAGAAATTTGTTTTCTCATGATTCTGGAGGCTAGAATTTCAAGATCAAGGTATTGTCAGATTTGGTTTCTTCTGAGTGCTTTCTCTTTGGCTTGAGATGCCTGCCTTCTCACTATCTCCTCTTATGACCTACCCCCATGTGTGTACCTGTGTCCAAATTTCCTCTTCTTATTAGGAAGAAGATTGGTCATGATGTATTAGCACCCACCTTTGAGACCTCATTTTAATTATGCCTTTAAAAATTTTATCTCCAAATAAGGTAACATTCTGACATACTAATTGTTAACATTTCAATATATGAAATTTGGGGGGACACAATTCAGTTTAGAAAACTACCTAATGATCCCTGCCTTTCTTTTCTTTTTTTTTTTTTTTTGTTTACATCCTGGAATTATACAACATGGTCTCCATTTGTGAACTTCACACTTCACAAATGGAGACCCTATAGTTTTTTTTTTTTTTATTTTATAAATTAATTTTTATTGGTGTTCAATTTACCAACATACAGAATAACACCCAGTGCTCATCCCGTCAAGTGTCCCCCTCCGTGCCCGTCACCCATTCACCCCCACCCCCCGCCCTCCTCCCCTTCCACCACCCCTAGTTGATTTCCCAGAGTTAGAAGTCTTTATGTTCTGTGTCCCTTTCTGATATCTCCCACACATTTCTTCTCCCTTCCCTTATATTCCCCTTCACTATTATTCATATTCCCCAAATGAGTGAGAACATACACTGTTTGTCCTTCTCCGATTGACTTACTTCACTCAGCATAATACCCTCCAGTTCCATCCACGTTGAAGCAAATGGTGGGTATTTGTTGTTTCTAATGGCTGAGGAATATTCCATTGTATACATAAACCACATCTTCTTTATCCATTCATCTTTCGATGGACACCGAGGCTCCTTCCACAGTTTGGCTATTGTGGACATTGCTGCTATAAACATTGGGGTGCAGGTATCCTGGCGTTTCACTGCATCTGTATCTTTGGGTCGGGCCTGGTTAGTACTTGGATGGGAGATCCCTGCCTTTCTATTGGAATTTTCAGTCTACATTTAATTTTTAATATATTTGAATTTAGATCTGCTATTTTTGCCATATTCTATTCGTCCCATCTGTTTTTTTGTTTGTTTGTTTTACTTTTGGATTAAGTGTATGTTATTTACTACCTCATTTTAATTACTTTATTGGCATTTTAGCCTTACCTCCTTGCATTCTGCATGTGTGATGGCTCAAGGGATAACCATATGTATCCTCCACTCTTCAGAGTCCACTTATAGTTACCATTTGCCATTTCATATAAAATAACTTTGCAATAGTTAAGTACCATTTCTCCTATGGTTTTCCTATGATTTTTATATTTATTTTTTGTTTCAAGTTTTTATTCAAATTTTACTTAATAGCTTAATATTGGTTTCAGAAGTAGAATTTAATAATTCATCACTTATATATAATACCCAGTGCTCATCACAAGTGCCCTAATATATCTACATATGTTATAAGCTACACAAAATTATAACCTTATATTTAAATAGTTTAGATCTTTGGAATTTATTAATAAAAGAAAATTATGTATTTTTTTCTGTCACCTCATTCCTTCTTTAGTGATATCATCTTCCATCAGCCCAAAATGCTTGTTAGAATTTCTTATAGGACAGGGATTTATCTTATATGGATTCACCTTGTTTCTTAACTTCTAAATATATTATTCGTTAAATTTGGGAAATTTTCAGCCTGCATTTAACTAATGTTTCATACTCCATTCTCTATTTTTAAGATTCAAAATACATACCTGATAAAATGACTGATATTATCTCATGTTTTACGGTTTTAAATGTTCTCCTATTTAGGTTTATTGACTTTGTCCTTTGATCTTCAAATATAATTTTTCTGGTCTTTAGTGATATTCATCTCTTCAATCTTCTATTGGCTTTTAAAACTATCCATTTTTAAAAATATCAGGGGGGGCGGGGTGAGACGGCAGAAGAGTAAGGTCCCCAAGTCACCCGTCCCCACCAATTTACCTAGATAACTTTCAAATCCTTCTGAAGACCTACAAATTCAGCCTGAGATTTAAAGAGAGAACAGCTGGAATGCTACAGTGAGAAGAGTTCATGCTTCTATCAAGGTAGGAGGATGGAAAAATGAATAAATAAATAAATAAATAAATAAATAAATAAATAAATAAATAAGCAACCAGTTGGGGAGGCCCCCCGAGGAGCCGGGCTAAGGCCAGGTGGCAAGTGCCTCCAGGACAGGAAAGCCCAGTCCCAGAGACGCAGGAACTTTACCAATCTTCCCGGAGGGAAAGGCGCTGGCAGGGAACTCGGGCAGGATCCCAGGAGAGGCAGTGGAGCCCCAAGGTTCCCAGGGTCACTAACAGAGGTGCCCCTGGTGGACAGGGCCCCACACACCGTGGGCCAAGCTCCCTAAAGAGCTGGAGCGCCCGTTGGGGCCCTGGGCGCAGCTCCGGCGGGGGCCCAGGTGGCGCCTCCGCGCGGAGGGGGCTGAGCAGCCTGAGAGCGGGATTCCAGCGGCACAGGCCCTGGAGCCCAGGACGCCGGGGGACACAGCCCAGGATCCAGTGCCGCCCCCGGGACAGGCGGAGGCCAGGAGAGCACAGGACAGCGAGGACGCTCCTGCCCGGGGGGCCCCAGACGGTGCAAATCAGCGCCCCCTGCCCCCAGTGCATCCCGGCACCTGCGGACTGGGAGACTGCGATAGTTAATGCAGCAGCTGACTCGAGGGCTGGAGAGCTGGCTGCTGCCACTGTTGTTGTTCCTCCTGGTGTCACGTTTGCCTGGGACTAAGTGGGACCACCAGGGAGCAGGGGCTTCACAGAATAAACAGCTCCAAATAAACCGTGCACCTGGTAGGGGCCAGCAGCTCCCCTAGGTGCACACACCTGAGAATCAGCACAGCAGGCCCCTCCCCAGAAGACCAGCTGGAAGGACAGGGGAAGAGCAAGTTCTTGACCAAGCAGCGCTGGAAAACTCCAGGGGGAAGTCGAAGAACTTACAGTATATAGAATCAGAGGGTACCCCTCCTTGTTTTTTGTTTGTCCCCCCCCCCTTTTTTTTCCTTCTTCTCCAGTACAACTTGTTTTTCGCCACTCTGCACTGAGCAAAATGACAAGAAGAACTCACCACAAAAGAAAGAAACAGAAACAGTACTCTCTCCCAAGAGTTACAGAATTTGGATTACAATTCGATGTCAGAAAGCCAATTCAATTATAAAGCTACTGGTGGCTCTGGAAAAAAAGCAAAAAGGAATCAAGAGACTTCATGACTGCAGAATTTAGATCTAATCAGGCTGAAATTTAAAAATCAATTAAATGAGATGCAATCCAAACTGGAGGGATAATGAGGTAGAAGATAGAGTGAGTGACATAGAAGACAAGTTGATGGCAAGGAAGGAAGCTGAAGAAAAAAGAGAAAAACAATTAAAAGACCATGACTAAAGGTTAAGGGAAATAAATGAAAGCCTCAGAAGGAAAAATCTACATTTAATTGGGGTTCCAGAGGGCACCGAAAGGGACAGGAACCAGAAAATGTATTTGAACAAATCATAGCTGAGAGTTTCCTTAACTTGGGGAGGGATACAGGCATTAGGATTCAGGAGATAGAGAGATCCCCCCCAAAATCAATAAAACCTGTTCAACACCTCGACATTTAATAGTGAAACTTGCAAATTCCAAAGATAAAGAGAAGATCTGTAAAGCAGCAAGAGACAAGAAATCCCTAACCTTTATGGGGAGAAGTATTAGTTTAACAGCAGACCTCTCCACAGAGACCTGGCAGGCCAGAAAGGGCTGGCAGGATATATTCAGGGTTCTAAATGAGAAGAGCAGCCAAGAATACTCTATCCAGCAAGGCTCTCATTCAGAATAGATGGAGAGATAAAGAGCTTCCAAGATAGGCAGAAACTGAAAGAATATGTGACCACCAAACCAGCTGTGCAAGACATTTTTAGGAGGACTCTGTAAAAGAAAGAGGAAGTCCAATGGAACAATCCACGAAAACAGGGACTGAATAGGTATCATGATGACACTAAACTCATATCTTTCAATAGTAACTCTGAACATGAATGGGCTTAATGACCCCATCAAAAGATGCAGGGTTTCAGACTGGATAAAAAAGCAAGACCCATCTATTTGCTGTCTACAAGAGACTCATTTTAGTCATAAGGACACCTACAGCTTGAAAATAAAAGGTTGGAGAACCATGTACCATTCAAATGGTCCTCAAAAAAAGCAGGGGTAGCCATCCTTATATCAGATGAAGTTTATCCCGAAGACTGTAGTGAGAGATGAAGAGGGACACTATATCATACTTAAAGGATCTATCCAACAAGAGGACTTAACAATCATCCATATATATGCTCCGAATGTGGGAGCTGCCAGGTATATCAATCAATTAATAACCAAAGTTAAGACATACTTGGATAATAATACACTTATACTTGGTGACTTCAATGTAGCACTTTCTATAATCGACATATTTTCTAAGCACAACATCTCCAAAGAAATAAGAGCTTTAAATGATACACTGGACCAGATGGATTTCACAGATATCTACCGAACTTTACATCCAAACTCAACTGAATACACATTCTTCTCAAGTGCACATGGAACTTTCTCCAGAATAGACCACCATACTGGGTCACAAATCAGGTCTTAACTGATACCAAAAGATTGGGATCATCCCCTGGTTATTTTCAGACCATAATGCTTTGAAACTAGAACTAAATCACAAGAAGAAGTTTGGAAGGATTTCAAACATGTGGAGGTTAAGGACCATCCTGCTAAAAGATGAAAGGGTCAACCAGGAAATTAGACAAGAATAAAAAGATTCATGGACACTAATGAGAATGAAGATACAGCCATTCAAAATCTTTAGGATACAGCAAAAGCAGTGCTGAGGGGGAAATACATTGCAATACAAGCATCCATCAAAAAACTGGAAAGAACTCAAATACAAAAGCTAACCTTGCACCTAAAGAAGCTAGAGAAAAAACAGCAAATAGATCCTACACCCAGCAGAAGAAGAGAGTTAATAAAGATTCGAGCAGAACTCAATGATAGAGACCAGAAGAACTGTGGAACAGATCAACAAAACCAGGGGTTGGTTCTTTGAAAGAATTAATAAGATAGATGAACCATTAGCCACCTTATTAAAAAGGAGAGAGAGAAGACTCAGTTAATAAAATCATGAATGAGAAAGGAGAGATCACTACCAACACCAAGGAAATACAAACGATTTTAAAAACATATCATGAGCAGTTATATGCCAATAATTAGGCAATCTAGAAGAAATGGACACATTCCTGGAAAGCCACAAACTACCAAAACTGGAACAGGAAGAAATAGAAAACCTGAACAGGCCAATAACCAGGGAGGAAATTGAAGCAGTCATCAAAAACCTCCCAAGACACAAAAGTCCAGGGCCAGATGGCTTCCCAGGGGAATTCTATCAAATGTTTAAAGAAGAAACCATACCTATTTTACTAAAGCTGTTCGGAAAGAAAGAAAGAGATGGAATACTTTCAAACTCGTTCTATGAGGCCAACATCACCTTAATTCCAAAACCAAAGAACCCACCAAAAAGGAGAATTATAGACCAATATCCCTGATGAACATGGATGCAAAAATTCTCAACAAGATACTAGCCAATAGGATCCAACAATACATTAAGAAGATTATTCATCATGACCAAATGGGATTTATCCCTGGGACACAGGGCTGGTTCAACACTCGTAAAACAATCAATGTGATTCATCATATCAGCAAGAGAAAAACCAAGAACCATATGATCCTCTCAATAGATGCAGAGAAAGCATTTGACAAAATACAGCATCCATTCCTGATCAAAACTCTTCAGAGTGTAGGGATAGAGGGAACATTCCTCAACATCTTAAAAGCCATCTACAAAAAGCCCACAGCAAATATCATTCTCAATGGGGGAAACACTGGGAGCCTTTCCCCTAAGATCAGGAACAAGACAGGGATGTCCACTCTCACCACTGCTATTCAACATAGTACTAGAAGTCCTAGCCTCAGCAATCAGACAACTAAAAGAAATAAAAGGCATTCAAATTGGCAAAGAAGAAGTCAAACTCTTCCTCTTCGCCAATCACATGATACTCTACATAGAAAACCCAAAAGCCTCCACCCCAAGATTGCTAGAACTCATACAGCAATTTGGTAGCATGGCAGGATACAAAATCAATGCCCAGAAATCAGTGGCATTTCTATACAGTAACAATGAGACTGAAGAAAGAGAAATGAAGGAGTCAGTCCCATTTACAATTGCACCCAAAAGCATAAGATACCTAGGAATAAACCTAACCAAAGAGGTAAAGGATCTATACCCTAAAAACTACAGAACACTTCTGAAAGAAATTGAGGAAGACACAAAGAGATGGAAAAATATTCCATGCTCATGGATTGGCAGAATTAATATTGTGAAAATGTCAGTGTTACCCAGGGCAATTTACACATTTAATGCAATCCCTATCAAAATACCATGGACTTTCTTTAGAGAGTTAAAACAAATTATTGTAAGATTTGTGTGGAATCAGAAAAGACCCCAAATAGCCAGGGGAATATTAAAAAAGAAAACCATATCTGGGGGCATCACAATGCCAGATTTCAGGTTGTACTACAAGGCTGTGGTCATCAAGACAGTGTAGTACTGGCACAAAAACAGACACATAGATCAATGGAACAGAATAGAGAACCCAGAAGTGGACCCTCGACTTTATGGTCAACTAATATTCGACAAAGGAGGAAAGACGATCCACTGGAAGAAAGACAGTCTCTTCAATAGATGGTGCTGGGAAAACTGGACAGCCACATGCAGAAGAATGAAACTAGATGACTCTCTTGCCTCATACACAAAGATAAACTCAAAATGGATGAAAGATCTTAATGTGAGACAAGATTCCATAAAAATCTTAGAGGAGAACACAGGCAACACCCTTTTTGAACTTGGCCACAGTAACTTCTTGCAAGATACATCCACGAAGGCAAGAGAAACAAAAGCAAAAATGAATTATTGGGACTTTCTCAAGATAAGAAGCTTCTGCACAGCAAATGAAACAGTCAACAAAACTCAAAGACAACCTACAGAATGGGAGAAGATATTTGCAAATGACATATCAGATAAAGGGCTAGTATCCAAGATCTATAAAGAACTTCTTAAACTCAACAGCAAAGAAACAAACAATCCAATCATGAAATGGGCAAAAGACATGAAGAGAAATCTCACAGAGGAAGACATAGATACGGCCAACAAGCACATGAGAATATGCCATCACTGGCCATCAGGGAAATACAAATCAAAACCACAATAAGAGGGGATCCGTGGGTGGCGCAGCGGTTTGGCGCCTGCCTTTGGTCCAGAGCGCAATCCTGGAGACCCGGGATGGAATCCCACGTCGGGCTCCCGGTGCGTGGAGCCTGCTTCTCCCTCTGCCTGTGTCTCTGCCTCTCTCTCTCTCTCTCTCTCTCTCTCTGTGTGACTATCATTAAAAAAAAAAAAACAAAAAAAACCCAAAACAAACCAACAAAAAAACACAATAAGATACCACCTCACACCAGTGAGAATGGGGAAAATTAACAAGGCAGGAAACAACAAATGTTGGAGAGGATGTGGAGAAAGGGGAACCTTCTTGCACTGTTGGTGGGAATGTGAAGTGGTGCAGCCACTCTGGAAAACTGTGTGGAGGTTCCTCAAAGAGTTAAAAATAGACCTGCCCTACGACCCAGCAATTGCACTGCTGGGGATTTACCCCAAAGATACAGATGTAGTGAAACGCAGAGATACCAGCACCCCGACGTTTCTAGCAGCAACGTCCACAATAGCCAAACTGTGGAAGGAGCCTTGGTGTCCATCGAAAGATGAATGGATAAAGAAGATGTGGTTTATGTATACAATGGAATATTCCTCAGCCATTACAAACGACAAATACCCATTTTGCTTCCATGTGGATGGAACTGGAGGGTATTATGCTGCGTGAAATAAGTCAATCAGAGAAGGACAAACATTATATGGTCTCATTCATTTGGGGAATATAAAAAATAGTGAAGGGGAATAAAGGGGAAAGGAGAGAATATGAGTGGGAAATATCAGGGTGACAGAACAGGAGAGACTCCTAACTCTGGGAAACAAACAAGGGGTAGGGGAAAGGGAGGTTGGTGGGAGGTTGGGGTGATTGGTTGATGGGCACTGAGGGGGGCAGTTGACAGGATGAGCACTGAGTGTTATGCTATTTGTTGGCAAAGTGAACTCCAATAAAAAAATTGTGCATCTTTAAAAATAAAAATAAATTAAATAAAAATTTCATATATTTTATTATTTACACATACAGAAGATATACTTTGTTTTCATAGATGCTTTCCATTATTGTATTTTGTTAAAATATATTATGTATCATGAATTAAATAATCTTGACATTTGATATTGAATATAACACTATTACTTAAATAAATGTTCAGATTTAATTAACGGTGAATCTGAAAAATAATACTGGACTTTAAGCTGCTTTCCTTTTTGATAAAAAGGGATAGAGTTAAATTAGAATTAAACAAGTAGAAGCAAAAATCTTTACTAGTGTAAGTGTATTAATAAAAAGCTGATGAAAAATTATGTCTGATTCTAATACTCTCTAATAAGCATCATTCAACATAATTTAATCTTATATTTTATTTCTTTTTAGCATACATCAACAAAGTATGAAATTTGGTAAAAACAATCAGTTTTCAATGTTATGTTAATTTCTCATGAACAGGCAGCTTTTTTCCTCTATTCATTTTTTTGACAAGTCAAATATTGTGTGCTCATGTTCTATATTCTTTTTCTAACACCAATAACTCATTACTAAATACCAACAATGATGTTGTTGTAAACAAGTAGTCTATCCTCCCATTATTTACCATTTACATTTATTGTAAGTAATAAATATTACCACACGTATTTGAAAAGCAGATGAAAAATAGGATATTTTTAAAATAAAAATTATTTTAATAGCAATTTATTATAAATGACAATTACATTTTAAAAATGAGAATGTAGTAATGTGTATCTTAGTATATAGAGTTTTTTTTAATGTTTCATACTTTCAATAATTGAAATGCAGTAAAAATGATTCTACTAAAGGTCAGTGGTACACATTTCAAATACACTAAATTAGTAGCTATAGAGCTAAGAATATTAGCATTAATTAAAATTCAGAATATTCTTACATATGAAAAAAACACTATTTTCTCTTTGCCTTCTTTCTTATCTAATGGTATATTTCACCTAAAATGACAGCATTTTACAATGGAAAGAAAACATAATTAATGCTCTAAGCCACTCCTTTTTAGAAATGAGAAAACTGCTTTGAGTGGATTTATTCTCCCAAAATTCATATGCTGAAAACCTAATGCCCAAGGTGATGGTTACTGAAGGGTTAGGTGATTAGGTTATGAGGACTGAATCGTAGGAATGGGATCAGTGCCCTTAAAAAAAAAGGGACACCAGAGAGCTTCCACAATGAGGACACACTGAAAAACTGATAATTGCAGCTGGGAAAGGGCTTTCACCAGAACTTGACCATACCGGAATCCTGATTTATGACTTCCAGCCTTCAAAATTGTAAGGAATTTCTGTTGTTTATAAACCATCCAGTCTGTGGTATTTTGTTTAGCAGCCTGAATGCTGCTAACCTAAGACACTAACCTAATGCTATATAACCTGCCTATAGTCATAGATAGGAAGTTGCAGATATAAAACTGAAATTAGGTTTATGTCAAGCTAGTTCCAGAAAAATTCATCTTTCTAATTTTTATCTAACTTTAAAAAGAAGTTTATTGCATTTTCCTAGACATTCATATTAAACTTTTCCATCCAAATGAACAGTGTAAACATAGAGAAGCAGTAGCCCGTATTCAAACAGAATCTGGCAAATGGGCAGTAAAAATAAACTTAAATTTCCCTTTAAAATCTAAGATAAAACCTACATGTGTATGTGAACGTGATTTCTTGAAACAGTCAATATTCATATACATTAAGAAATAACAGTTATTTTCTACAGAACATTAAGGTGATAGCTCTTAAAGACCATCTAAGTTTTATGCCAAGTACTCTTAAATACGAGATTATATTCATAATATCATATTTTTAGGAAGAAGACTTTGTTTCAATGTCTGTCATTAGAGTAAGGTTTGCTTCCCCCGAAACTAAAAGTAGTAAATGTGAAAAGCAAAAAACAAAGATGTACAGATGTTGTAAGTAATTTCTAAGATGGCCCCCAATGATCTCAGCCTTCTGGTATTCTTACCCTTGTGTAATTGCCTCCAGTTGAGCGTGGACTGTACTTATTGACTAACTTTTAACAGGGAGAACACGGAAGTAATGAGATACCATTGCCAAGATTAGGTCCCCAAAAGACTTGTCTTCTGTTCTCAGTGTTTCCTGTCTCTCATCTATAAGCAGCCATGTTGTGAGGTCACTCAGGCATCCTATGGAGAGGCCTAAGTAGTAAGTAGCTAAGGCCTCCCAGTATCCATGTATGTGAGTTTAGAAGAGTATTGTTCTGCCACAGATTATTCTCCACTTGCCTGAAGTCCAACAGTTTGCCTGAGACTTCATCAGAGACTGAGCCTCAGCACCCAGATTAGCTATGCCCACATTCCTCACACACCGAAACAATGATGTAGTAAGAGTTTGTTGTTTTAAACCTTGAGATTAGGGGGTAACTGTTTATATAGTTGTACAGAGCTGCTGTAATACATTTGAACAGAGCTAAAAACTAAAACTCAAGAGTATCATCATTACTTCCTTTCCCATTCCAAAAAATATTGCTTTGGAGAAATCACTTTTAGCTAAAGGTCAAAATCAATCTTGGCTTGCCTTTTAAAGACTATTTTTTGTTTGCTTCCCAAAAGAGTATTTATATTTCCATAAACTTTAAGGCCATACCAGCTTTCATGTATGTTTTAAATAACAAAATCACTCTGCAAATTACATTGCTTTCTACTTCTAATCACCTGGGATAATGGAAGAGAAATTGTTTGCCAGTTGAGTTCCCTCGAAGTAACATGCCACAGCTAATCAGTGTTCTCGCTCTGTGGTTACAGAGAGACTGTTAGCAAGGGGTTCTGCTTTATGATGCTGCAGGGTCACCATTATTCACCCCTGGTTTAACACCATGTAGAGGTGGCAATAAGAAATCTAATGAAGAAACCATCAAGCCTGGAGTAGTAATTTCAGGAGAAATCATGCATGGTTGTTTGAATAGGGTTGAGTAAGAATTGACATTTTATGTTATTGACTGTTGTATAGGTGCTTTACCCTCTCATCCTTTGTACATTTATGCCACTGTGATTCCTTCTGTTTTAGTAAGCAACAGAGCATATTATCACCAGAGCCCTATCTTTGTGCCAGACTTCTCTTGCAGCTGTTCCAGTAATAATTTTTTTTACTAAACAACAATCTCTAAAAAAAGGCTCTGAGAATCTTTATTACTCTTAACCTGGCTTTTTAATTTTTTAAAAAATTTTTTCCTACAAAATCAGATTACCTCACTTAGAATACTTGGGAATTTTTTTTTCTTCTAAACTTATCTACCTTTTTTTCTCTAATTGAAGTAGAATGTTTTACATATTTTATTAGAGTTGTGATACATACATAAAGTCAAATTTCCTCTTTTATGAAAGGTAAGCTCAGGCTTGTCAACAAAATTGAAGCAACGCTATTATAAGCACATAAAATCTGCACTGGGTAATTTATAACATCTTGTCCTATTAAAACAAAACAACCTATATTCCTGAACTTCAAAGGCAATCTAAGTTAACTTTCTTTAAACAAACTCTAAATATTGAATGTTTTGGCCCAGCTTTTAAAACTTTTTGAAGTTCATAGAAAAAAACAAAACCTACCACATTGATCGATTTATTACATCTTTGCTATCTGATACAAATAGCAATATTTCTATTGCTTTCATGTGTCTTTTAACAAATACTTATAGAAATAGGAATGTATTCTGTTTTATCAAGCTAAAGAGGATATTTCTATTTCAGGGATTTAAAACAGTGAGTCACTGGCATAAATGTTGAAAAGAAGAGCTTAATCACCAACTAAAATTTAACTTTTCCATTTTTTGAAACTGTGATTCATCATTCCTGGTTGAAAATCTATAGCTAAGATAACTATTGTTTATTTCCCTGAGTACTCCAGTTCAATGCTAACAGTTTTTCTTTTTTTTTTAATGAGTAATTTTTGAAGCATATTTAATCACAAATCACAAACCAAATTAAAACAAATCAAATTTATCAAATATCTGAAGCAAAACTATTCTAACTCTTTAGGATATTATATACATATGAAGCACAACTTCTGTAATTGTTTTTAAACTTAAGACTGTTGCCCCATGGCAAGGACACGAAGGCACTTCATTTAGCTGATAGGTCTCTAAGAGACCAATTGAAGCTACTCAGTTCAAATGTAGAAAAGAATTCAATCCAGGTGCCTTATTGAGTGATTTCTTAGCTTAATCAAGAGGGCTGCAAAATGAGCCTGGTGATATTTCATGTGAGATATAATTGCTGAAGAAATAGACTCATGGGTGGAGATGAAACATGCACTGTTAGAATACTCTAAGTTCTTTACTCTCCCATTTAAATATGTATTTCTGATTGTGGCCTATCTCTATTTATGACTGTAAACTTGTAAACATTCCGGGATTACTCTTAACAGTGATGCTAAATGAAATAATTGCATAATGAATCTGTGTCCAAATTTCAGCAGCCTTCTGACTTACAGAAATAAATATTTTCATTTCCAATAGTCTGAGTTTCTACCTTTTGAAGGATATCAAGTCTGTTTTTCTCCTAGGTTTCTCTTCCTAAAATATTTTAACATGTTAATGAATGATGCTTGCATGCTCCACAAAACTGTCCAGGTGATTGCTAGCCTCCTCCAGAACTTCCTGCAGAACCCTATAGGCCCCTGAAATCAACTTCAATGTTCTTTCTGTAGGTGTGTGTTCCCTCCAAGGCATAGGTCATTTCCTCCCTCAACTCACCAGATCACATGGAGTCCAGACTGGGCTCTACACATGACCACAAAAGACACGGAATGTGTGCTTATAAGAGAGAGGTGATGAGAGTATGGTATACTCTGGTCATAAGTAGTTACTTCCTCTATGCTGTTCCTCAATTCACAACATCAGCATTGAATCCAGCACATTCCAGATATGGCAAATAAGTCTTCCTTTACTCATACTGTTTCATTAGTGCAGAAAGGAGATGATAGTGGCTCAAATACATGCATATTTCTATGATGGAAAATTAGAAAGATGTGGGATGTGTTTTTAAGTGAATACTGGATTTATTGATGGATTGGATGTGGAGGGAGTAGCAGATAAGGTGAGCACAAAACTCTATGATGGAATGAATGTGGGAAATAAAGAAAAGCTCTATTCCCGATTTTGAAAATCTGGAAACCCTCTTTCACCCGCAATCAGTGCACTGCTATTCCTAACCTTTTTTCCTAAAACTGTACAGGCTTATTAAGGGCTGGAAGGAAATGCACTATTCATTACCCACCTCTTCACAGTTATTCTAGTCCCTTAAAAGCCCAAATGGTTAAACCATAATAATTCTTGTTTAAATGGACTGGTTGTAATTTGTTTCCTTAGATTAATAAAATTGCCTAAGTGGGGAGATTTTAACATATAAAAAATCAATAGTTGGATGCTTGTTTAAATGGACATATAAAAAGCATAATATAGAAGGCATAGTGAATCAGCCATGAAAAACCATCAATATACAGTCTGTTAAGACATTTTGTAAAGTGGCTGGACAGATTTTCATTGAATTTATTATGCTTTTATTTTTCATTGAATTTAGAGGGCAGAAAAATAAAAATATCTTTTGGTGCCCTTAGGGATTCCTCCAAAGACAGAGGCAGACATTCTTCAGCAAAGCTAACACTATGGGATGGGAGAGACCCTGATGACACACTTTGCTATGTAAGATGTCTCTCAACAAAGATTGTATCAGAGGTCTTTCTGACCATGATTTGTAAACCACTACCCCTCAACTCTAGCCTCTCAACCTCCTTTACCTTTCTTCACAGCTCTAATCACTATCTCACTAAGTTATATTTTTATTGCTTGCCTCTCCTTCCTCAGATCCAGAATGGAGGGCATGTTTTGCTATGTGTTTTGCTACCACTGTACCTCCACCATAGACTAGGAACTTATACACAGAAACCTAGCACTTAAGATCTCTTTGAAAGGTGCACCTGGGTGAATAAATGTTCCATGTGGTTGCTAGCAAAATCTGTCATTTAGCTTCTATTCCAGCCTTAGGCTTTTAAAGACAAAACAGGAAAATGTCAACCTCATTGTCATTTCTGGCATCCCTGACCTAGTAGGTGATCAATGATTATGTTAGCACACAGGCTACCATCATATCTCTTCAGTAACACAACATCAGGAATAGAGACATGGAATGAATGACAAAATATTTACTTTTAAAAAAGGGAAAAATTATAGATGCAACCTACAGTAAAAACAGGTCACCTTATATGTTTCATGTTTTAAAATTCTGCCAGTTAAAAGGCATACTCTGAGAAAATAGCATAATATTCAGTAATGAATGGGATAGTCATTAACTGTAATAAAGCAATTAAGAACTTTCAAATATTTTAATAATTAGCAAAATAGATGAGCAGTTAATAGTTGATAATATTATAATAACTTTGTATCGTGACAGATGGCAACTAGACTTATTATAGGGATCATTTTGTAATGTATAAAAATAGCAAATCTCTATGATGTACACCTGAGAAAGAATACTGTATATCAATTATACTTCAATAAAAAAGCAACATTACTTAAGCAATTTGTTATAAATATAATAGCCCTTTTATGCAAACCTGTGTTCATAAAAGTATAGAGATTATACTAGATGCAAAATTAAAAAGAATAACAGCTACATGTATCTCATAATTGCTTACTTCCAGATAGACCATACTTGTTTCAAGAAAAATCCTGCTGAAAATTCTTAACATATTCGAGAATGAAATAAAGTTAAAACAGTAAAGTTACCTCAAATTTCTCAGAGGAGGAAAATCTCCAGAATCACTTATGACATCTATAATAAATCATCTTTCATCTGGTCTGAAAAAGAACATAAAAGTACAAAAAACAAAGTGTTCAAGCAAATGAGGTACCAACAACATATTTTGTTTCCACAAATCAGAATTCATCATAACAGGCTTTCAAAAATGCATTAAGTGTAAAATATTCTTAACAACAACAAAAGTAAACTTGTTCTAAAACAAGGCAATCCCTTAGAGTGTTGAGTTTATGGAGGCTTAAGCTTTAATCAAATTTACTGAAATAATTATGTTGTAACACCAAATATTTTGACTAATTAAAAACAAGTTGCTTTTGAGAATTACCCAAGGTACAAATAAGAGAAATAACTTTTTTCTTTTTTTAAAAAATATTTTATTTATTTATTCAGGAGAGACAGAGAGAGGCAGAGACATAGGTAGAGGGAGAAGCAGGCTCCCTGTAGGGAGCCCGCTGCAGGACTCCATCCTCAGACCTGGAATCATGACGTGAGACAAAGGCAGATGCTCAACTGCTGAGCCATCCAGGCATCATGAAAACAACTTTCTTTAAAAAAAAATCTAGTTGAAAACATTTTTTTTTTCTGAACAATTTCTTCTGTAAAATTTGGTTAGTGATATTTAGTGAACCAGTTGCAAATAAGTATGTGTTGGGATGCACAACTATAAAAGGAATAGATAGAAAGAGTGAGATACTAGCTGGTAATGTTAAGAAGTTAATTCCTGTACTATGTGTCATCAAACTTTTATAATTTTACTAAAATTTTAAATATCAAAATCAGACTTAAAATGTTCTAATAGTTTTAAATTATCACACGTGTTCTTTGATGTATCTATTAAGGAATATATTGATTTTAAGAGGCAAAAATTCATCTTTCAGTAAAATGTCTATTGGGTAAACTACGGTTCTGAGATACAAAACACAAAGTACTTTCATGTTTGAGCTCTCAGTTCTTAACACAATGCAGATGCTCTGAATTTTATACTGAACTTTGATAATGTGGCCTCTCACCAGGACAATTCTAGAGGGATTCATGATGAGTAGTAGCACATGGGATTTATTTATTTAACAATGCTTTATGATTCTTTATTGCAGCAAAAGTCATGCAAGCTTCACTACAACCATGACTGTCCTTTACAAAGTGTAAGCTTGACCCCTGTTATTGTCACAATAAGAAAATCTTTGATACTGGGTTGTTTTATCTAAATGTATTATGAAATAGCATTTGAAAATGACACAGCGTCTTTGATAAGAGCACAGGTTTCAAAAAGTGCAGATCTTGACTCATTTTCATGCATTTCATGATGCATGGTGAGCATAAATATTTTAATAGTAGGAAATTTGCATGAGAAAACATTGAAATTAGCACTTTATCAAGTAAATAAATTTTGCTTAGCTTTCTCTTGGTCACACTTCTTTTTTCTTCCTCCAAGTTTTTATTTAAATTCAAATTAGTTACCACATAGTGTAATATTGGTTTCAGGAAAATTTAGTGATTCATCGCTTACATATAACACCCAGTGCTCATTCACAAGTGCCTCCCTTAAAGCTCATCACCCATTTAGCCCATCCTTCCACCCACCTCCCCTCCAGCGATGCTCAATTTGTTCCCTACATTTAGGAGTTACTTCTTTTTTTAAAGATTTTATTTATTTATTCATGAAAGACACACACACACACACACACACAGAGACACAGGCAGAGGGAGAAGCAGACTCCACATGGGGAGCCCGATGTGGGACTCCATCCTGGGACTCCAGCGTCATGCCGTGAGCCAAAGGCAAACAACCACTGAGCAACCCAGGCATCCCCATTTAAGAGTTACTTATGGTTTGCCTCCCTGTTTTTTTTTTTTTAAGATTTTATTTATTTATTCATGAGAGACACAGAGAGAGAGACAGAGACAGAGACAGAGACAGAGACAGAGGCAGAGAGGGAAGCAGGCTCCATGCAGGGAGCCTGATGTGGGACTCTATCCCGGGTCTCCAGGATCACGCCCTGGGCTGAAGGCGGCGCTAAACCGCTGAGGCACCCAGGCTGCCCTCCCTCTCTGTTTTTATCTTGTTTGATTTTTCCTTCCATTCCTCTATGTTCATCTGTTTTGTTTCTAAATTCCAGATGAGTTAAATCATATGGTATTTGTCTTTCCTTTACTGATTTGTTTCACTTAACATAATACACTTTAGATCCATCCACATCATTGCATGTGGCAAGATTTCATTCTTTTTGATGGCTGAGTAGTATTCCATTGTGCATGTACCACTTCTTTAACCATTCATCAGTTGATGGACATTCGGACTCTTTCCAAAATTTGGCTATTGTTGATAGTGTGGCTATAAACATTGGGGTGCATTTGTCCCTTTGAATCAGTATTTTTGTATCCTTTGAATTAATACCCGTAGTGCAATTGGTAGGTCATAGGGTAGCTCTACTTTTAGATTTTGAGCCACTGTTTTCCAGAGTGGTTGCACCTGGTTGCATTCCCACGAACAGTGTAAGAGGGTTTGCCTTTCTCCTTGAATTCTTGCTAACATCTCTCATTTCCTGTGTTGTTAATTTTAGCCTTTTGTTTGGCAGGTGTGAGGTGCTATCTCATTGTGGTTTTGATTTGTATTTTCCTGACAATGAGTAATGTTGAGCAGTGTTTCATGCATCTGTTAGCCAGTTGTGTAGTCTTCTTTGGAGAAATGTCTGTTCATGTCTTCTGTCCCTTTTTATTTGGATTAGTTGTTCTTTGGGTGTTGAATTTGATAAATTCTTTATAGATTTTGGATACTAACCCTTTGTCAGATATGTCACTTGCAGATATCATCTCCCATTCTGTAAGCTGCCTTTTAATTTTGTTGTTTCTTTCAGTATATAGAAGCTTCATTTCTTTATGAAGTTCCAATAGTTCATTTTTGTTTTTGTCTCCATTGCCTCTGGTGATGTGTCTGGTAAAAAGTTTCTACAGCCCAGTTCAAAGAAGTTGCTGCTTGTGTTCTCCCCTAGGATTTTGATAGTTTTCTGTCTCACATTAGGTCTTTTATCCATTTTGAGGTGATTTTTGAGTATGGTGTAAGAAAGTGGTCCAGTTTCATTCTTATGCATATCATTGTCCAATTTTCCCAACACCATTTATTGAAGAGACTGCTTTTTTCCCCCATTGGATATTCATTTCTGTTTTGTTATATATTAGTTGACCATATACTGTGGGTCTATTTCTGGGTTCTTTATTCTGTTCCACTGATCTGTGTGTCTGACATCTTGACACAAGACATACTGTCTTGATGATTTGGCTTTGTAATACAGTTTGAAATCTGGAATTGTCATGCCTCCGGCTTTATTTTTTCAACATAACTGGCTATTTTGGATCCTTTCTGGTTCCATACAAATTTTAGAATTGTTTGTTCTAGCTTCACAAAAAATGCTGGTGTTATTTTGATAGAGATTGCATTAAAAGTATCAGTAACTTTGGGTAGTATAGACATTTTAACAATATTTGTTCTTCCAATCTATGAGTATGGAATGTTTTTTTCCATTTCTTTCTGTCCTCTTCAATTTCTTTCATAAATGTTCTATAGTTTTCAGAGTACAGATCTTTTATCTCTTTGGTTAGGTCTATTCCTAGGTAATTACTGGTTATAGGTCTATTCAAATTATCTATTTCTTCCTGTTTCAGTTTTGGTTTTATATGTTTCTAGGACTTTATCCACTTCTTCCAGATGGACCAATTTGTTGGCATACAATTGCTCATAATATTCTCTTACAATTATTTGTATTCCTGCAGTTGATGGTGATCTTTTCCTTTCATTTGTGATTTTATTTGGGTCTTTTCTCTTTTCTTTTTGATAATCTTTTGATAATGACCACATTATCTGCTTTTTCTGCATACCTCTGCCCCTGACAATGAACAGCCTCTCTATGGTGCCTGCCAGGTCTTTTGTCCTTGGAGAGGCAATGTACCTTTTTCTGAATGTACTCTAGGAAGGGGAACATCCTCTCCAAGTGCATCCCATAGGATCCCTTCACAACACTGTCCACTCTGGGGTCTCTGCCCTCCTCGTCCCCAGGATGAGCCCTACTCCTCACTTGCTCATCTCAGGTGAATAGTGAGGACTTCCAAAACCTCAGAATTTGAGCTTTACTACTTGGAAAAACTTGGGATAGCTCTTCTTGACTCCCTAGTCAATGGTTTTGGGGAAGTGTTTTTTCTTTCACAAACCCAATACACTGCTCTCTCTCCTCTTCTCTATCTTCATAGAAAAGGGCTACTTCCCCTCCTAAGCGCCGTGGCTTTTCTCTACCCCAATTCACATTTCCATATCCTATACCAGCCATATTCTTTCCAATTCTGCAGATTATTCTCTAATTCTCAGATCAATTTCCTAGGTGTTCAAAATGATTTGATGTTAATCCAGCTGTGTTCCAGAGAGGAGGCAAGCCCAGGGTCTCCCTACTATCCTGCCATCTTCACTCCTCCTTACTTCTCTTCAACCTGACTGATGAGAATGGGCTTAGTCATCAGTGTAATGATTTCTTCATTACCATTCTTCTTCTTCATGTACCATTGACTTCCAGCAAAATGAAGAGAGATGATTTTGTTTCAAATTGGAATTCTTGTTTGAAAGCATTTAGTGAGATAATAATGTTTTTGCTAGTTTTTGTTTAATGGAAGATATGGATCATTCAATAGTACTCATAGGTTTTATACAGAACTATATTAGAAAATACTTAGAAATGATGTAAATGTATTTATTTCTATATTTTCTATGGAATATATTAGAAAGCATCTACAAGTTATATTTTAAAAATCCATAACAAAAAAATCCATAACAGTCTATGTTTTTATAGAATAAAATGTTATATATTGAAACCTAAAAAATACCTCAATCTGTGTGAAATTAAAAAAAAACCTTATAGTATGGCTATATCTATTAACATATTTGTGCCCCAATATTAGATGTTTAGGAAAAACAATATTAGATGTCTAGGAAAAACAGATGTTTAGGAAAAATAAATGAATCTTAAGTCTTGCCCTTTATTACAAATCAAAATCATGTAGAAAGTTAAATATGCTTTTGAAAATTACTTATGTTTTTGGCAGAGCATGCCTCAGCCCTCATTATCACCTACAAATATGAAAGAAGTTTTCTCTACTACAAAAAAAAAATGTTAAAAACTTTCTCTGAAAGCTGTATCAGATTGGGTTTGGTTGAGAAAACAAAACCACTACAATTATCATGGGACAAGGAGTTTCATGTAGGAGTTAGCATTTCCACCCATGTAGAGGGAGCTGAACAGAGTTCTGAAGATCAGGATGGGAGCAGCCAGCAATCTGATACTACAATCACTAGCATGCTTAGAGGAAGGCCAGCATGCTCACCACTCAGGGAAGCCTGCAAATTGCATAGCAGGAAGTGCTCTGGCAACCTGCCCAGCAGTGGGGAGGGGGGCGAATATGAGGCTCTGGGAATCCTGGCTTCTGTTTCACTTCCAGATCTCTCATAGGTTCCCCTCCTCAGCAAATAGCCATGAGCAGCACAGGAAGTCTGAGAAGTAGAGTTGGCAGCTATTGAAGAAATTGATGATGTTAAGGTGGCAACCACCGATGTAGTGTCAAAAACACAGTAACAATGTATTTTTACTATATTAACTAACAGTATATCAAAATTGAAGTAAAATGTTAAATTCCTGGGATGCCTGGGTGGCTAAATGGTTAAGCATCTGCCTTCAGGTCAGGGCATGATCCTGGAGTCCAGGGATCGAGTTCCACATCCGGCTCCCTGCATGGAGCCTGCTTCCCCCTCTGCCTGTGTCTCTGCCTCTGTGTGTGTGTGTGTCTTTCATGAATAAATAAAATAAAATCTTAAAAAAAAAGTTAAATTCCCAACATGATCTAAAGTTTGTACAGAAGGGGAGGAGCCTGGAAAGGGGTTGGCTATAGCACAGAGCCCCAAGAAAAGGGACAGAGGGTTTGTGCCAGGTGCTTACAAAAGGTTTTTATATATATATATATATATAAATTAATTTTTATTGGTGTTCAATTTACCAACATACAGAATAACACCCAGTGCTCATCCCGTCAAGTGTCCCCCTCAGTGCCCGTCACCCATTCACCCCCACCCCCCGCCCTCCTCCCCCTCCACCACCCCTAGTTCATTTCCCAGAGTTAGAAGTCTTTATGTTTTGTCTCCCTTTCTGATATTTCTCACACATTTCTTCTCCCTTCCCTTATATTCCCTTTCACTATTATTCATATTCCCCAAATGAATGAGAACATACACTGTTTGTCCTTCTCCGGTTACTGTGGCCAAGTTCAAAAAGGGTGTTGCCTGAGTTCTCCTCTGGGATTTTGATGGAATCTTGTCTCACATTTAGATCTTTCATCTATTTTGAGTTTATCTTTGTGTATGGTGCAAGAGAGTGGTCCAGTTTCATTCTTCTGCATGTGGATGTCCAATTTTCCCAGCACCATTTACTGAAGAGACTGTCTTTCTTCCAGTGGATCGTCTTTCCTCCTTTATCGTATATTAGTTGACCATAAAGTTCAGGGTCCACTTCTGGGTTCTCTGTTCTGTTCCATTGATCTATGTGTCTGTTTTTGTGCCAGTACCACACTGTCTTGATGAACACAGCTTTGTAGTACAACCTGAAATCTGGCATTGTGATGCCCCCAGATATGGTTTTCTTTTTTAAAATTCCCCTGGCTGTTCGGGGTCTTTTCTGATTCCACACAAATCTTAAAATAACTTGTTCTAAGTCTCTGAAGAAAGTCCATGGTATTTTGATAGGGATTGCATTATACGTGTAAATTGCCCTGGGTAAAATTGACATTTTCACAATATTAATTCTGCCAATCCATGAGCATGGAATATTTTTCCATCTCTTTGTGTCTTCCTCAATTTCTTTCAGAAGTGTTCTATAGTTTTTAGGATATATTTTGAGAACCATTTGAATGGTAAATGGTTCTCCAACCTTTTATTTTCAGGTTGTAGGTGTCTTTCTGTCTAAAATGAGTCTCTTGTAGACAGCAAATAGATGGGTCCTGTTTTTTTATCCAGTCTGAAACCCTGCGCCTTTTGATGGGGTCATTAAGCCCATTCACGTTCAGAGTTACTATTGACAGATATGAGTTTAGTGTCATCATGATATCTATTTAGTCCTTGTTTTTGTGGATTGTTCCACTGAACTTCTTAAAGGGGATTTTAAGAGTCCCCCTTAAAATTTCTTGCAGAGCTGGTTTGGAGGTCACATATTCTTTCAGTTCCTGCCTGTCTTGGAAGCTCTTTATCTCTCCTTCCATTTTGAATGAGAGCCTTGCTGGATAAAGTATTCTTGGTTGCATGTTCTTCTCATTTAGGACCCTGAATATAACCTGCCAGCCCTTTCTGGCCTGCCACGTCTCTGTGGAGAGGTCTGCTGTTACCCTAATATTCCTCCCCATGAAAGTCAGGGACTTCGTGTCTCTTGCTGCTTTAAGGATCTTCTCTTTATCTTTGGAATTTGCAAGCTTCACTATTAGATGTCGAGGTGTTGAACGGTTTTTATTGATTTTAGGGGGGGGATCTCTCTATTTCCTGGATCTGAATGCCTGTTTCCCTTCCCAGATTGGGAAAGTTTTCAGCTAGGATTTGTTCAAATACATATTCTGGCCCTCTGTCCCTTTCGGCGCCCTCGGGAACCCCAATTAAACGTAGGTTTTTCTTCCTTAGAGTGTCATTTATTTCCCTTAATCTGTCTTCATGGTTCTTTAATTGTTTATCTCTTTTTTCCTCAGTTTCCCTCTTTGCCATTAACTTGTCTTCTATGTCACTCACTCGTTCTTCCACCTCGTTAACCCTCGTCGTTAGGACTTCTAGTTTGGATTGCATCTCATTCAATTGATTTTTAATTTCTGCCTGATTGCATCTAAATTCTGCAGTCATGAAGTCTCGTGAGGCCTTAATGCTTTTTTTCTAGAGCCACCAGTAGCTGTAGAATAGTGCTTCTGAATTGGCTTTCTGACATTGAAGTGTAATCCAGATTTTGTAACTCTGTGGGAAAGAGGGCTGTTTCTGATTCTTTCTTTTGAGGTGAGGTTTTCCTTCTAGTCATTTTGCTCAGTGCAGAGTGGCCAAAAACAAGTTGTATTGGAACACGGGGGAGTATCACTGGTCCGTCCAGCTGGTCTTCTGGGGGAGGGGCCTGTTGCGCTGATTTTCAGGTGTTAGCACTTGGGGGAGCTGCTCTGCCCCCTGCCTGGTGCAGGGCTCCGTGGGGGTTGTTTACCCCGTGAGGCCCCAGGAGGAACAACCGCAGTAGCGGGGCCAGCTCTGGAGCCCTGGAGTCAGCTCCCGCAGTAACTCCGGAGCTCTCCGTCTGCAGGGCCTGGAGGCTCCGGGGCGGGGCCGCTGATCTGCTCAGCTCGGGGCAGGAGCGTCCTCGCTGTCCCGGGCCCTCCCGGCCTCTGCCTGTCCCGGGGGAGGCCGGATCCTGGGCTGTGTCCCGGCGCCCTGTGCTCCGGGGCCTGCGCTGTGGGATTTGCGCTCCCGCCCCGCAGCCCCCTCCCTGGAGCCGCTCCCGAGCCCCTCCGAGCTGCTCCGGCCCCGCCGTGCGCGCTGCAGCCCTTAGGGAGCTCGGCCGCGGGTGTGGGGCTCTCCCGGGGCGCAGGTGTCTGTTAGTGTCCCCGGGAGCCCGAGGGCATCCCCGCCCTCCTGGGTCCTGCTCCAACTCCCTGGAAGCCCCTTTCCGCCCGCCCGGGAAGGTTGGTGCAGCTCCTGCTCCTCCGGGACGGGACGGGGCTCTCCTGTCCTGGGGACACTCGCCCCGGCCTCAGCCCGGCTCCTCGCGGGGCCCCTCCCCCTCGGAGGCCTTTTGTTCCTTTATTTCTTTTTCCCCGTCTTCCTACCTTGATAGAAGCGCGAACTCCTCTCACTGTAGCATTCCAGCTGGTCTCTCTTTACATCTCAGGCCGAATTCGTAGATTTTCAGGATGGTTTGAAGGTTATCTAGGTAATTTGGTGGGGACAGGTGATTTGGGGACCCTGCTCTTCCGCCATCTTGCCCCTCCTCTGCTTACAAAAGTTTTAATTGAAAGTGGATACACATAGCAGGATACCAGAGAAAGTGGAAAAAAAATGCCTAAGTTCCTTCAAATGCTGGCCTGCTAGACAAATACAGCACCTTCATTCTTTCAGTTTAAATGTTTTTATTACTCCTTTAAAATAAAAGTGTACTACAATGGATAGTCTTGAAGTAGGAGTTGACTGTATCATTATAAGCAATTAAGACTCTGGGAAGACGGTCCCACTTAGGAAAATAACTAATGTAAAAGCAGTGAATATTTCTTCTACTTGACAATCATGTTTGAAATGAGTTCTAGGGGTTTTTCAAATGTTCTGACTTTCCTCTTCATTATTTTGGTATAAACTATTTCCAGACTAACCATATGTTAGCATTAGTACTCTGCCTTGTTGTAGGTATGTGTGTACGTATGTGTAATACACACAAAAAAAAGCATCATGATTTTAAAAAGTAATAGGACAAGCAATAGTCCTTGCTCATTCAACAATGAAATACACACTTGTTTTGTTTAAAGAATAGTAATGGTTGTGGTCCTGCAGAAGGATATCAGCTTTTCAACTTCCACCAATGTAAACTGAAGCCTAATAACCTACTTATGAGGCCAAGATAGTGTAGTGTCTTCAAATTAAGTGGAAGGTCTGTGGAAACTTTTAGCAGTGCATCTCACTGATACTAAAATTGCATTACTCATTACAAAATAATCATACCTGGAGGAGCAATAAAGAGTAGAGTTAATTGAACTGTATTTCTAAGTGGTACACATTTATGGAACATTTACCTTCTCAGAACCCTGGGAAATGGAAGCATCTAAAAACAATTCTGCTAGTCAGAAGGAGAAGTAGGGGAAGAAAACATAAAATAGGATCTGTTCCATATGTAATTAATGCATTTACATAATTGAGTCATCCAGTTCCAAAATTTCATTTCTCCTTGAAATTCAGTCCAGAAAAAAAAAGGGGAGGCAGCAGATATAAATAGGTCTTCCACCTGGGTCTATTTCATTTTACTGAAAAGAAAGTATTTGTTTCTATAATTGCTTTACAGGTCCCAGATAATGTTGCATCACTGGTGAGTAATTTGAGTTCGGTTAAAAGTTAGGGTTTTCTTTTAAATGTTAATTACATTTGGGTTTTTATAGTCATTGTCCTTAGGTTGAAAAAAATCTATCAAGTGTCCATTTTGACTTGTGGTTCTCCTTAGTGCTCCAGAAGACTTATGATATGGTCTCTTCAAACAATTCAGTGACAGAAAATGCTGGCACAAAATTTAAAACTGTAAAGCTCATCTTATTTACCATGGTATATGGTAGAAAGCTCCCAGAATCAAAGTTAGAAAGCAGATGTTCTATTGCACTAACTTCATGTAGGATTGTAAGCACTTAACTACTTTGAGTCTTCTCTTCCTTATTTAATTTTTTGATCGACAAGAGATCCTTTTTAGGGCAACATTTTATAATTCTGTCTCTTTGTGTTATTTGCAGAACCAACACTTTTTGTGTGAGGACTTTCAGAAGACTGTGCTCCTAAGTAGGTAAAGATGGTAACTCAGATGCCACCATTCATGATGGGGTCCTGAAGAATAAGAAAGAAATTCTCCTAGAGGCATTTAAGGCAGAGATTCCTAAGGATTTACAAAAAGGAATTGGACCATCTCCTCTTGGGAACAGAAGAAGCCATATAGTGCCTACCCATAACAGAAACACAGATGTTTACTAATCAATTAGCTTTTAGTGATTTTCCTCCCCACATTTGGAGACTACTAAGTAGAAAAATCTAGTAGTGATTAAGAACATGAACTCTGGAAGCCTAACTTTCCAGCTTTGCAATCCCTCCCAAGAATCCCACTAACCGAGCAAACATGGGCCAGTTATTCAACCTGTTTCTTCATCTATATTCTGGGTGACAATTTTCCATGATGCTTCCACATGTCTTGTGATAAATCTTGTAGTGATCTACCTTTTCACAGACTTTTGGGTACCAAACAGTCTTGAAAGATAAAAATAGGGTCTCCCTGTGGGTCACATGGCAGCTTTCTTTTCTGATTTGAATCATACAGAGAAAATATTTATAGATCTTTCCAAGTCAGAAAATGGGCAAGTTTGTTAGCAGACTTCTTTATATAGACTGGTTATTGTTTCTTACTTGTGAGACAAACACACTGGGTACACAGCATCCACCTGTCCTGCTGGGTATCTCCCACTTTGGGAACTGGAGAGACAAGGGGAATGGATAAGAAGTTCATGGTGCTGCTGACCTCTGTCTCTAAGCCTCATGTTTTCCATCAGCATCTATGAAACTGCATCAGGTTAACCAGTTAGCTAGAAATATGGTACAATCTCCAACTCTTCACTGTTTCCAATACAGTAAAAGGAAGTAACATGACACTCATCTCAAACTGTTATGAAGTTTATAACAATTTGGAAGTCTGTAAAAACCTCAAAAAGTTACCTTATACATAGTCCATAGCATGTGTTCCTTAGAGCAAACAGAAAACCTTAATTAAAGGATGTAATTTCATGTCTCAAAAATATCTTCTCTCACATGACTAAGACTCACATATGCATATCCTTATATTCAGAGACCTCAAGAATACATATAAATTTAATATGTAGCTGGCACTTCAGTATTTTCATTATTCCCATATTAAAGGCTCTATTTTGAAACTGATAGACTTTCATTGGAAATCCCTCATTATTTACCAGTTTTGTGGGCTTTACAGGATTTACTTAACCTCCATATTGGCCAAACAGTAAGATTAATTTTCTATAGCTGAATTTAATTTCTTTTACAAGATCCATTCCATGAGATGTTAAAAAAACAAACCATGAATCTTCCATTAATTCAAGTTCTTGCCACTTAAATTCTTCAGTACCATCTCAGCGCTGGAGATCTCTACAGTCTTGCTAAGGGACTTGCAGAGAGACGGTCTTCAGCTGTAAGCTGTGCACACAGACAGACAGAGCTATATGTTACTCAGCAGTGGATCTAGGTTTTGTCTGTACTGAGATATGTACACTTGGTGGTTGGTAGAGGAGGGTATAATGAAATCACAAAATTATGTATGCAAAATTAAGTATACAAACAAGCATTTACTTAGAGTGAAAAAACACATTGCAATTTACAACTGTAAAAATGATAACCAACCCTATAAATAATAAATCTCCAAGAAATAACTCACACTTCTAAAATATTTTTCCTACACTTTGACTGCATTTTAAATCCTTTTTATAATAACAAGAACTTTTAAAATATAATTGTTGGAGAGGAAATAGATAATGTGTTTCCCTCTTGATTAAGTTTTATTATTGATAACTGGGATCATAAACTATGATTTCACATGAAGAAAAACTCATTGTTTATAGTTCTGCTAGAGGGATATGACCTACAAATAAAGGACCTTTGGTAAATTCTATATGGTATGATTCTTCATTATCTTTATGTATGACATTAATGATCTTACATTCCTGGAAGTTACAACTTCCTGATAGAGAAGACTAGGAAACCTCCACAGATTATCTTTTGGTTTTCAAGATAGGAATGGAGATATGTCAAAGGGACACAGAAGCCAATTGAAAGAGCTCTCAATGGTCAAACCTAAAATAATTTGAGCAAAAATAATAAAGTAATATCAGATTAAACTCAAAGTATATATTAAAAAAGCAACATGAGCCCGTACCTATACAAAGAAATGATTACATAAATAAATGGGTGAGACAACCCAAAACTTCCAGTTGGAACTCCAAACTATTTATGTAGATACCCTACATGGGTATCTTGAGGACATGGAACATAGCTCTCCACTCCTAGAGTAGACATGGAACATAGCTCTCCACTCCTAGAGTAAACGATGCATAGTGACTTCCTTACAAAAAGTACAGTTTAGAAAGGGGAAGAGTGACTTCATAGAGAGGATGCCTGATAAAGCTTACCTCAAAACATAGCTCTCCACTCCTAGAGTAGACATGGAACATAGCTCTCCACTCCTAGAGTAGACATGGAACATAGCTCTCCACTCCTAGAGTAGACGATGCATAGTGACTTCCTTACAAAAAGTACAGTTTAGAAAGGGGAAGAGTGACTTCATAGAGAGGATGCCTGATAAAACTTACCTCAAAACCCTGGTAACATCAATAATGAGAAGCCATCTTGATAGCCATTAATTACCCCTGACATGAAATGATGACATTGGCTCTTTATCTCTGTGGCCCTCCTGGTTCATCAAAATCCATAACCTTAACCTAATCATAAGATAATCATCAGACAACATCTAGTTGAGGGATATTCTACAAAATTCCCAAATAGCATTCCTCAAAACTGTTGAGATCATCAAAAAACAAGGAAAATAGAAATAGAGCCAAGCAGAGTGTAAGAAACATAACTAAATATAATCTGGTATCTTAGATGGGATTTTGGAATAGAAAAAGCAAATTAGACAAAAACTAAGGAAATATCAGTAAAGTATGGGCTTTGATTCATCACAATGTATCAGTATTGAGTCATTAATTATAAGAAATGTTATACTAATATATAAACCTAATCAGGTAAGCTAAGTGTGGAACATAAGGAAAACCTCTGTACTATCTTCACAATTTTTCTACAAATCTAAAGCTGTTTTAAAAATAAACTATATTAAAGGGGAAAAAATATTCCTGCTTTGAACATGTCAAATCTTGTTCTTACCCACTATCCATATATTTCTTGTGTTAAGTAACCTCTGGCACTGCACATTTAAGTTATTATATCAGCTGAGAAAGTACAATGGGCAAGAAGAATATTTCTGGAAGCCAGACATTTCCAGAATGCTAGCAACAATCTATTTGAGAATCACCTAATATCCCAATAAATTAAAACTATATGTATTGCCAACTCTGTTTTTCCTCTGTCAGATCCCTTAAAATGCCTGCAGCTACTCTAATGCCACTCTGCATAAATGAGGTGTGGTAGAGTGGAAGTCACTACAGAAAGAGGTATTGCTATTAATAGAGTGCAGTTAAAAATACATTATTTCCATGAATTTTTAAAAGGATAGGATAGGTCTAGCTTTTGGAAATACTAGAAAATCATATAGGAAATTAAACATCTTTCAAAGACAATTATGCTTTCTGACCAGATAATTTTTTTAAAGTAATTGTTAAGACACTGGAGAATGAGCAAAACTAATCAGAAACCAGAGGTTATACGTTCCTTGAAAGAAGAAAACGAGACTGGGTAAAGCTAGATCTGTCCAACTTTTTTTCTGCTAAATCATACCCATGAAATAGATTCTCAAACAGTGAGGTCCCAATGGACTGAGAAGTCAAAGGCCAGAGTTCAAGGTCAAAAGCAGCTATAAAGTGAGGAAACAATGCTATTTAAAAAGAGTCATAAATGGAAGCTCCCAAAACCTGCATTCAAGCAGACCCTTGGCTATTTCTTGAACTATGCACACATTTGGTGAGACCCCCAAGCTGCTCAGACAAAGCAATAGCTGGAAGGCTGAGAGAACAGATCATCAACAGGCACAGAGTACCAAGAAGATAGAATTTAGAGTTTAGGGATCCCTGGGTGGCGCAGCGGTTTAGCGCCTGCCTTTGGCCCAGGGCGCGATCCTGGAGACCCGGGATCGAATCCCACGTCAGGCTCCCAGTGCATGGAGCCTGCTTCTCCCTCTGCCTATGTCTCTGCCTCTCTCTCTCTCTCTCTCTCTCTCTCTCTCTCATTATCATAAAAAATTAAAAAAAAAGAATTTAGAGTTTAATTCCTGCCAAGTTAAAGGTCTTTTTGAAGAAATTATAAGGGGATTCTAAAATTTATGTGGAAATGTGTACACTGAGGATAGCGTAGAAACTACCTAGAAAAAAGTTGAATAGGAAGAGTGTTTGCCTCTGAATGTGGGATATAATACTTGAGGGCACAAGAGAACTTTCTGGTGTGACAAGAATGTTATTTATCTTGATATGATTGATGGTTACACAAGGGTACACACTTGTCAAAACTCACGAGCATATTTTAAATCTGTGCATTATACTTATGCTATTTAATCTTCATTAGAGTATTGGAAAATAATAAGGTAATTTCAATACAATTCATGTTTTTGGAGGAACTCGTGCAAGTTAGGCGCCCTGAAACTTAAGCTTCAATAGCTTCATGAAAAATCTGTCTTGGTTATCCCATCATATCCTCCCATTTCTGTCTATGCAGTCACTGGTGCAGACATTTCAGGTTCAGACAACTTTCTTGGTTAGTTCTGCAACTTCCACATCTTCTCCTCCCCACCTGAGAGGCCCTGTGAAGATTTGGTTGGTCTTCTGCTCTTCTGGAACTCTAAGAAACTTAAGAGAGTTGTGACATGCTCCATCTCTGTGTTTTCTATGGATCAGGAAAAATCATACTATTTGCAATGCTAAAGACACATGAATATGGTATGAGGTCAACAAGTTACATTTGATCATCTACTTAGACATACCATGCTAACAATTCTTCTACTGTGGTTTGATGGTGAGCTTAGAGGAACTTTTCGCTCTTGCAATTTTTTTTATAAATTTGTTTTTTATTGGTGTTCAATTTGCCAACATATAGAATAACACCCAGTGCTCATCCCGTCAAGTGCCCCCCTCAGTGCCCGTCGCTCTTGCAATTTCTCCATGTCTAACTGCATAACAAGGCACGGGTGCACTAGATCTTTGAACCTCCAACTTTTACTTTTTAAAATCGTCTCCATTTTGTTGGGGTCATCTAAAAATTAGAAGAATACAGGGCAAAAGAACCTCTCAAGTCTCTCAGGCCTTTCCTTGGGGGAAAAGCTTAGACTTTTGAAGCCTCATTCTACTTCTTAATTTCTATGTAACCTGAAAAAGGTAGCTTATTTCAGGCTTGTGTAAGGTTTTTATAAAACCACGGATATGGCTTTATAAAAATGTATGATCATAGCACATATATCCTAAATGAAATAATGTAAGATTTTTTAAAAGATTTATTTATTTGAGGGAGAGAGCACAAGCACACGAACAATGGGAGGGTGGGCAGAGAGAGGGGAGAATCTCTAGCAGACTCCCTACTGAGTGCAGAGCCCTATGCCGCTGGATTCCAGAACCCTGAGATCATGGACAGTGGGGAAATCAAGAGTCAGATGCTGAACTGACGAAGTCACCCAGATGCCCCTAATGTAAGATATTTTAAAAACTCAGTATTATAGAATAAGAAACCAAAACAAAATTAACTACTACTACTAGTTACTCAAACTATAGTTTTGAAAGTAATGAAGTTTTTTTTTTACCTGCATTATAAAAATCTGTGGCAACTGAGGCATTGTTCATAAAATATCCTAACTATGGATGAATGAGAAGCAAAAAATACATAGGGGGAAAACAATAGTTTCATACATAAAAAATATTACCCTGATCTACTTCTTTAGGTCACTGTTTGCTATGTAGAGAAAAGGACACCCTTATAAAGTTATTGGAAGAATGACATCAGAAAACAATGTATTCGAATTTCTTAGCACAATGCCTGCTATATAGTAAGCACTCAATGACATTAAGTGAATTGACTTAGATGATCATTTTTTTCTCATGAACTCAGAGAAGTACACAAGTAGGAAAACATTTATCAAAAATAACACGTAGCAAGGGCCAATAGTTATTTCCAAAAGTATTGACCTGAGTAAATTAGCCATTTAATAAGAATATTGAGCCCTTGTCTTTCTAACTTAATAACTTACACTAACATACTACAATCTACTTCAAAAAGTCCTATTATACTAATTATCTGAAATAATCCTCAAAACCTGTGAGATAGGTATTATCTCTTTAATGAGAGGTTACAAGTCCTGTGGAGGTGACATACAGCTAAGTGTCAGAGCTAGAATGAAAAGCCATGAATCTTGATTCTAAGTCTCTGGCCTCTTCTACCAATGCAGAACTTTTTCATATGCAAAAATAGAGCAAGCTATTTCTGATCCTTCCCAACCAGTCCCAATTAGGACTCCCCTGAGATCTCTCTCTCTTACCCAAGCTTTTTCTGGCTTGTTCATCCATAAAAGTTTTGTCCCTTATTTTCCTAATTAGTTTTCAAACAGAATGATCTTGTGCATTCTTTTCCTGGGTCTGAGCTACTGCAGAGACTAAAAGAAAGGTGACAATATGTTGTGAGGATGAGAGGTATGAGCACTTAAGAAAGAGAAATAAATGGAATTTAAATGGGTATGTCGGTTCAGAAATGGGAAGGAAAGAACCAAGAACCAAGAAAATAGTTTTCATTTATCTTCCTTTTAATCAAGGCCTGCATTTGAGAAGATGAGGTCCATCCTTCAAGGCAGAAGGATAAGGGCTCTGTAATCACTAGATATTAATCTATGGTAGAACAGACTCTACTGTCCATATCATCTCTAAAATGGGGAAAATTCATCTTTTAAAGACATATCCTTAGTTTACCTTCTGGATAGATGAAATTCTAAATCTAGTAAATTTGATATTTATCAGGTCTCATATTTCGCCGGTGTTTATTTGTTCCTTTGTATACAAATACTGTAAATTAACCAAGATATCAACCAATAATGAAAATCTGTGAAAATAACCTGTGAACCAGGATGAAAATAGATTATTTAGTAATGTAAGAAATATTTCCTGCATCAGTGTTGATATAGGAGAAGTTAAAATGAATTTTAAGGTTTTGATCAACTCATGATATTGCAATGTCGGGTGAATTTTAATAAATTCAAGTATTTATTATGATACACTATAATTACTTATAAGGAAGCACATTGTTTGGTTTGGTATATCCTACTGAGTCGTGTACTTGTGAAATCAAATGCAGAAGTGGGTTATTGTTCTTTAACAGCATCATAAACATTCATGATTAAAGAGTCATTTAACATCATATACTAGAGTTCTGGTATTTAAATATAAATTTAAGTATTTCTATCACCTTTGTTAGAGGGGGTAATGTGAAATATCTGAATCTGGTCTTGTTGTGACAGGAAAATTGCCAAACCAGTTTTTAACGATTCCATGCCTTATTCAACAATGACATAAAATAACATGGTGAGGCGGTCTAAATTCTATTATAAAACAATTTATTCATTGGTTGGTATTGCTTTTATTTTTTTTAAGAGGAAACCTATGGACCAGAGCCTAAAATAAAAAAAAAAAAAACTCACTAGGTAAAGATGTAATTTGTAGTAGGTCTAAGTAATTGTAATGAATTCAATTGTAATCAAGAATAAGGCTAAAACCAGGGGGGGGAGTGGCCTAAGAGATGCACAAAATGTGAAATGTGTTACCTGCTCTCTGGGAATAAAATTAAATCTTAAGTCATAAGTGTCAATTTCAAGAGGCTTCCAGTTGGCATAGGACTTCACAATCAGGGCTTACTGTTTCTTTATCAAAGTGGGAAAGAACTCTTCAAATATATCTGGTATCTTTTGGGTCCTTCCTAGTATGGTCCAAGGTCCTGACTGGTGACAATTAATGCATAATGGGGTCTCACTGGCATTTTGGAGTGAAAAGCTGGTACCTGTTTTTGGAACCCAAGTCCCAGCAATTTGCCTATTTTTCTGGCTTCCAGACTTTGGCTACTAGCAACTCTGCATCATCTCACAGAGAACAGGGAGAGGCTCAGGGCTACTCGAGGACATGTTGTGACTATCATCCTTCTGGAGCCTCTCATTTGGGAAAATCTCCATAATTTGCTTCCCCTGAAGCCTGTTTTTTGATAGGTCCTTAGGAATTCAGAAAAATATGTTCTTCTTCACAAAGCCTGGCAAATTCAAGAACTTTTCTGATGCACACTCAGAAACCTCATTTTGGATTGCCAGAGGTTAGAGAATAAATGCTTTGTTCCAACAATCCTTTAACCTGTTCCTTCACCTCTTCTTCCCTTCACCTCTTCTTCCCAGAGGTTAGAGAATAAATTCTTTGTTCCAACAATCCTTTAACCTGTTCCTTCCCTTCTTCCCTTCTTCTTGTGGAGAACTGTATATAAAATGACACAGGGAAGGAATATACTAATATTTTTATATTACCTTTTTTATACATGTGTAGGTAATTCCTTATTAAATGTCTTTGCTCTAGATATTGATTTGAATTTTCTACTTTTGTACTTATTGACAAGAAAAACTTTGTCCTCATTGTAGCGAAATTTGTAATAATAATTTAAAAAAAAGTTATACCGAATTACAGAAAGTCTGTGTCAGAAAGCCAGACTGAACTTATCCTTACCAACCTTATATTGGCCAACTAACAGAGAAAGAGGTATTGAAAGAAGTGTGCTTTACTGTATTTACATCAGAATGAGTTGAACATTGGCCTCTTCCCCAGGTTCATTATTCATATTTTTGTCCATTCCTGATTCTGACAAGTTTTAAGACTGGTGTTTTTGTGCTTTTGTTATCAGCTTTTATGAGTTCTTTAGATCTTAAAAATCTTTGTCCTATTTATTACAACTCATTATTTTCCTTTAGTTTTAGATTTTACTTGATTTTGTTGCTTATTGTAATTTCCATAATCCTTTTAGACTAAGTTATGCAAGTTAAATGAACCATGGTTGTTTTATTCTTTATCTCAAGTACTTTAAAATCATGGCTATAAATATTTGGTACTCAATAAAAATATTGTTGAATCAGTAAATGTTTGAACACTTTCAAGTCCCAGGAAGCTTTGATTGTATTAATCTAATTCCTATAGCAATCTATAGAGAGTTAAAAGAAATAAAAAATAAATGAAGATTCAATTTTTGCTAGGTAGAGTGATTTAGCTTTAATTTTTCCTTTTAATTGTAAGAGCATTTTAAACTTTTCATATAAGTTATTGGAAATTTAAAAAGAACCTGAAAAAGACTGAATAATTTCAAAATCCAAACATAATTATTGATTTTTAAAAATATCTCCTTGGGGGGATCCCTGGGTGGCTCAGTGGTTTGGCGCCTGCCTTTGGCCAATCCTGGAGTCCCGGGATCGAGTCCCACATCAGGCTCCTGGCATGGAGCCTGCTTCTCCCTCTGCCTGTGTCTCTGCCTCTCCCTCTCTCTGTTTATCATGAATAAATAAATAAAATCTTTTTAAAAAATTTAAAAAAATAAAAATATCTCCTTTTCTTTGTGGATGCAATTTACATTCTGTTTACATTTTTATGTACCTATGCACATACTGAATGTGTAAGCCATTGTCCTTTTTAAAACTAAGTATATCAGGACACCTGAGTAGCTCAGATGGTTAAGCATCTGCCTTCAGCCAGGATCGTGATCTCTGGGTCCTGGGATCAAGCCTCACATCAGTCTTCCCTGCTCTGGGGGGAGTCTGCTTCTCCCTCTCCTTCTGCCTCTACTCTCTCTCTCTTTCTCTCTCTCTCTCTCAAATGAATAAAAATCTTAAGAAATAACACTAAGTATATCATGGATTTGGGAACTGAAGTAAGTAACCCTCATAATATATGCCAAGAATGGTTTTTCATCTGACTATAATTGTTTACAAATTTGTTTTGACAACTCTTTCCCCAAGCTCTGTAACCATTTGATTCCTTTTTTAAAAAAGGTTGATTCATTTATTTGAGAGAGCATAAGCAAGCATGGGCACACTTGTGAGCTCAGGTGTGGTGGTGGGGCAATAGTGGGAGAGGGAGAGAAAGAATCTCCAGTAGACTCTCTGCTGAGTGCAGAGACCACAGTGGCTCCCTCGCTCCATCTCACAACTCTGAGGTCCTGACCTGAGCTAAAATCAAGAGTTGGACACAACCAACTGAGCCACCCAGGTGCCCCCTCAACGATTAATTTCTGTATCAGTTTTAGACAGTGGTGTTTAAAAAACTAAGATATGTTAAAAATTTTAGTAACTTATTTGAGCAAAATTCCAATCAAATAAGGCAGCAAAGAACCCAAGTGGTTAGGAACACTCCATGCCAGGAACCTGGGGGAAAGGTTTTTACACAGAATAGGCAGAAGCAAAGGAAGGAAATTATTGATTGGCTATAGCTCAAAGAATAGTTGGCTGTTTGTGACACTAGTTGTCCTTGGTTTCAATTTTGTAACCTTAAGGCACTTAGGAGCTTAGCGATTAGTTTGCATAGGCCACCATGGCATCAGTGCCATCTCAGTATAAGTTAAAACTTTTCTTTAAAAAGATGTTGGTTTTCAACAGATAGCAGTTGCAATCTTAGTACCAACAGATTAATTGATAATGGAAGTGGGAAATGAATTTGAGTATATATATTGGCAAAGAATACAAATATCAGCAAACACTTGAAAACTGAGCTATTCCGTATGTAGTCACGTATATGGCTTTCCAGACCCCTTTCAAAGTCCTGGAGCCTTAATGTCATCTCCCACCTAAACCTCCTATGGCTCACACATTATGAACCTGTTTGAAGAGGATAAATACATCTGTCAGTCACCCACAAAATGTATAATCCTGTTAAATAAACAAATATCACTTAAAAATGGTTGATTTGTCTACTGTTTTTCCTCAAAACATAATTTCCTCATTCCCAAAGCAGATAGTTTGAGAGTTACTTCCTGAATCAGTCTATCTTTCAAGATAAAAAAAAAATAGTGTTACTTTACAGCAAAACCAAAAGATAATTTGAAGAATTATGGGCTGGCTTCTTTACCCCAAATCCATGTAAGATACTTTGGCATGTGTTACTTTGGAAAGTTGGCATTTTTAATAAACAGAAGAGCATTTTGCTTTTTCATTAAAGAGATATTTCAATATCTTACACGCTCATTTGCAACCTCATAAAATGTTTTCTTTCCCTTTAAATGTCAAGGTGATGTTTTCAGGATTAATATATAATCATTCTTTACACTTAAGGGACATTAGTAGGTGGGAGGCAATTATAAGTAGGTTTTCCTAAAGCTAAAGCTAAAACACCTTTACCTATGAAACTTAAATTCTTATGTAAGCAGTAATAATTTAAAGAACGATTTCTGCTCTAAATATTTTAATATGTACAATGAACACTAATGTACCAAGAAGGTGAAAAATATTCACAGACTAACATATTTAATTGCATATCCAGCAGAGAAGCAGCTATATTTAAGTATAACTATCATTACTCAGATAATCAAATTTATTTTAACTGCTAAAATTACACCAGCAATAATAGATCTTATATTATTCATATTTCCAAATAACAGTATTACCAGAGTTATTTTGTTCACAACCCTAGGAAGTATATAGATTAAGTATTATTGTCTCCATGAAAATTCCTAAGCAGAGAGAATGACAAGGCCCAGCCAAAAGTCACATAGACAATGATTAAGATAAATCAATAATCAAAAACGATAAATCTATATCAACATAATTTCATTTTCTGCCAAGTTTTTATTCAGCTAGAGTATTCTCTATTGGCAATAATATATAGTGCTTTGTCATACTTAATATTTATAAAGTAAGTCTTAATTCTGTAGTTCTGTATAAAAAAAGCTGAAAAAAATAGATTGCGAACACTGTTGCCAGGAAAGTATCTTATCAATAGTGATATAAATTATAATATTCTCCTGGTGAGGATGATACAGGAGAACTTGGTTCTTGTCTCATGGAGTTGAGACACAGGAGAGTGAGTAAAGCAATAGAAGTTTATTCAGCAAAGATACAGAGAAAGCTCTCAGAAGTGAGAGGAGTCCTGACAGGGTTGCCACTGAGGGCTTTTTAGCTTGCCTTTTATTGGGAACCTAACCAGGGAACCCAAGGCCTTGAGATTGCTTTGTGCTGTTTCAAGTGATTGACATATGGCTGTTTTGGGGTCTGGTGAATCTCTGGGATTGTCTGGTAACCATCAAAGGGAGATACCCATCTAACAGCTCGGGGCTAGGGAGCCTAATTTACTTCTCTGTTTTGATTGTCCTATCTCCTTGGGATGGGTAGGATCCTGACTCTGGACCATTTGGTGTCCTTGGGATTTATGGGAGCCCACAGATTTATGGGAGCCTGACTCTGGGCCTTTCCCTTATCTTTCCCTGCCTACCTCCATCTATCCCTAACCCATTCCTACATCAAGGGGATGCTCTGTAAGGCTCTGGGCAACTAACTACTTTCACGGCTTCAGCATCCACTGACCTGACTTGGGCATCAAGTTCAGGGCCATTGTCCCCTTTCCTTGAAGGACGCACTGGTTCATAACCAAAAGACTTTATCATTTTGTCCTATAGAATAAAAGAAGTCAGCAGCCTTCCTACTTCCAACCCATTTAGCTGTTTTCTTGTTAGTCTTAGCTGGCAGTATTCTTGCTGGTTTAAAACCACCTCTATTCCAGGCTTCTATTAGATAACTGATGGGGTCCATGGTTTGTACCCATCATAATTTCCTTATTAACATAGGCAGTCAGTCACAATTGGAGGATTCTCTTTGAAATATGCTCTCTCTCTCTCTCTCTCTCTCTCTCTCTCTCTCGGCAAATAGGCTGAAATTTTTCAACTCCCTAATTTCTAGTTCCTTTTTGCTTATTACTTGATAAATCCTTTATTGCTCTCTTCTTGTATTTTACTGTAAACAGTCAGGAGGAAATAAGCTTCTCCTTCAACACTTGGCTTATAAATCTCCTCAGCTGGGGGTGCCTGCGTGACTTAGTTAATTGTGGGACTCTTGATTTCAGCTCAAGTCATGATCTCAGGGTCCTGGGATGGAGCCTGGCATCAGCTAGGGCTCCAGTTCAAGAAGGTAAGGTAGGAAGACTGAACTCATTCCCTCCAAGGAATATGCCAAATTGCACCTATGAATAGAAGAATTTCTCCTAAAGAATAACTGAGAGCTGGTTGAACGACCAAAGACAGAGAAAATGGCAAGAGAGATGGAGACATGGTAACAAAGGGAAACCCCACCCCCAATGCCATGAAAGGCAGTGGGGAGGGATAGTACTGAGGAACCAGGAACAGAGCCTTCTGTCCTTGAGCACAGGAAAAAAAAAAGAAAGCCAGTTTAAAAGAGCAACTAGCAGATAAATGAGGACATTAAAATCCCACTGAGGAGCTGTAGGGAAAGTTCTTCAGGTCAGAGGGGCTAGAGAACCACACATTTACATTCTCACCCCACCTTAAAAGCCTACACTGGAGTAGAGTCTAGACATCAAAACAGGTTGGTGTCCTAATCTCAGTGAGCTTGCCACCTCGGTGAGCCCAGGGTCCCCAAGCCCACACTACCTCTAGGTCTTACTAGGACATAGATGATAAGCCAGGGTTAAAAAGGGGCGGAGTTGCTATGGGAACACACTCACACCCCCCCCCCACTTTAAAAGTCTAGATCAAAGTAGGATCTGGCTCACAATGAGCTTGCAACCTCAGGGAGCCCAGGGAGAGTAGCATGATACATTCAAAGCTCTGAAAGGAATAAACTTATAACCAAAAATACTCTACTCAGCAAGGTTATTATTCAGATTTGAAGGAAAGAGAAAAAGTTTTCCAAAAACAAGATAAAGGAGTTTATCATTACTTACATTTCTTACAAGATCATTACTTATCATTTCTTAAAAGAAATGTTGAAGGGATTTTTAAGTGAGAAAGAAATGGCCATAGAAACCTGGAAACTATTAAAAAATGTAAAATATGATAACATATACATAAAATGTAGAGAAGGGAGTAAAAAGGGAAGTGAAGGAAAAAATTTTTTTTCCTTTTCTTTTTATTTAGGATGTTATATATGAACCTCATGGTAACCACAAACACAAAATCTATGATAGATACACACAGACCAAAAAAAAAGAGAGAGAGAGAAAGAGAAAGTCAAAGAAAGCACTATAGATACTTCTCTATCACAACGAGAGCAAGAAAGGACTATAAAAACAACCAGAAAACAAATTTTTAAAATGGCATTAAATATATATATATGTATATATAATATAAAAATGTATAAATAATATGACAAAATACCCTTTAAAGGGACTATATTAAGAAACATAGATGGGCATTACATAATGATAAAGAGATCAATCCAGCAAGAGGATATAATACACTTTTAGAGATCTATGCACTCAATATTGGAACACCTAAATACACAAAGCAAATATTAATGAACATAAAGAGAGAAATTAATGGTAATACAAAAATAGTAAGGGAGACTTTAACACTCTACATATATCAATGGATAGATTATCCAGACAGAAAATCAATAAGGAAGCAGTGTCTTTGAATGACACACTGTACCAGATGGACATATAGAACATTACATCTCACAACAACAGAATATGCATTCTGTGGAATGCATATGGAACATTCTCCAGAAGAGATCACATATTAGGTCATAAACAAGTCTCAATAAACTTAAGAAGACTAAAATCATACTATGTGTCTTTTCCTTTCACAATGCCATAAAACTAGAAATAAATCCAAAGGGAAAAAAAACTGGAAAAAACAAACAAACACATGGAGACTAAACAATATGATTGTAAACAACTAATGGGTCAATGAAGCAATCAAAGAAATAAAAAAAAATGCATTGAGACAAATGAAAATGAAAACACAACAGCCCCAAATCCCTGGGACATAGCAAAAGCAGTTCTGAGAGGGAAGTAGATAGTAACATAGTCCTATCTCAAAAACTCAATCTAACCTCATGTCCAAAGGACTGAGAAAGAGAACAAAGCCCAAAGTAGAATGGAAATAATTAAGAGAGCAGAAATAAATGAAGTAAAGACTAAAATAACAACAGAAAAAAAATTAATGAAACCAAGTGCTGGTTCTTTGGAAAAAACAAAAATAAAAACAACAACAACAACAACAACAACAACAACAAAAAAAAACACTTAGCCAGACTCATTAAAAAAAGAGAGAGAAAAAAAATGACCCAAATAAAATCAGAAATAAAACAGGAAAAGTAACAAGTAACACCAATTAAATACAAAGCATTTTAAGAGAATACTATAAAAAATATATGATAACTGAACAACCTAGAAGAAATCAGCAAATTCCTAGAAACAGCAATCTTCCAAAACTGAACCAGGAAGAAGTAGAAAATCTGAACAGATTGATTACATGTAATGAAACTGAATTGGCAAAAACAAAAAAACACCCCCCCAAAACAAACAAACAAAAAAACCCAAACAAACAAACACAAACCCTACCAAAAAATTAAAGTCCAGGATGAAATGGATCCACAGGTTAATTCTACCAGACAGTTAAAGGAGAATTAATGCCTATTCTCAAACTATTAAAACAAAAACAAGGGCAGCCCGGGTGGCTCAGTGGTGTACTGCCTGCCTTTGGCCCAGAGCATGACCCTGGAGTCCTGGGATCGAGTCCCACATTGGGCTCCCTGCATTGGGAGCCTGCTTCTCCCTCTGCCTGTGTCTTTACCTCTCTCTCTTTCTCTTTGTCTCTCATGAATAAATATTAAAATAATAAAACAAAAACAAACAAGCAAACAAAAATCAGAAGAGGAAGGAGAGCTTCCAAATACATTCCAGGAGTCTATCATTACCCTGATATCAAAATCAGAAAATGACACCAAAAAAAAAAGTAAACTACAGGCCAATATCCCTGATGAACATAGATATAAAAATCCTCAACAAAATATTAGCAAACTGCATATGATATTAGATAAAAAAAAAAACATTCACCAAATCAGGTGCAATTACTGAGGTACAAGATGGTTTTTACAAAATCAATGTCATACACCATATCAAGAAAAGGAGAGATAAAAATCATGTGGTCATTTCAATAGATGCAGAAGAAGCATTTGACAAGATTCAACATCCATTCATTATAAAAACTCTCAACAAAATGAAATTAGACAAAACATACCTCAACATAATAAGAATATAAATGAAAAGCACTCAGCAAACATCATACTCAAACAAATGAAGAGAGCTTTCAGGGCACCTGGGTGGCTCAGTTGGTTAAGCGTCCAACTCTTGGTTTCGGCTCAGGTCATGGTTTAAGGATCATGATATGAAGCCCTGAGTCAGGCTCCACACTCAGTGCAGAGTCTGCTTGAGCTTCTCTCTCTCCCTCTCCTTCCCATCCCCTGCCCTTCCCTCTGCTCACATGCTATCTCTCTAAAATAAATCAATCAGAAAAAAAAAAAAAAGAGAGAGAGAGAGAGAGAACTTCTTTCCAAGGTCAGGAACAAGACAAGGATGTCCACTTGTATCACTTTTGCTCAACATAGTACTGAAAGTCCTGGCCACAGTAATCAGACAAGAAATAAGAAGCATCCATACCAATAATGAGAAGTAACACTGTCACTATTTGCAGAGAACAGGATACTACACATAGAAAACCCTAAAGACTCTACCAAAACACTATTAAAATAAACAGATTCAGCAAAGCAGGATACAAAATTCATACTCAGATATTGGTAGTATTTCTATATATTAACAATAAAGTCACAGACAAAAATTTAAAAATAATTTGCAATTGCACCAAAAATTAAAGAAAACAAACAAACTAGGAATAAACTTAACCAAAGAGTTGGAAGACATGTACTATGAAAACTATAAAATACTGATGAGGGAAATTGAAGATGACACAAACAAATGGAAATGTTTCCATGCTCATGGCCTGAAAGAATAAATATTGTTAAAATATCCAAAGCAATCTACAAATTCAATGCAATCCCTATCAAAATAGCAACATTTTTCACAAAGCTTCAATAGTACTAAAATTTGTATAGAACCACTAAAGACTCTGACTAAGCAACCTGAGAAAAAACAAAGCTAGAGGTATTACAACACCAGATTTCAATATATACCAAAAGTTGTAATAGAAACAGTATTGTATTGGCACAAAAAAATAGACATGTAGATCAATAGAATAGAGATCCCAGAAATAAACCCACACTTACATGGTCAATTAATTTATGACAAAGAAGGCACGAATATGTATAGGGAAAACACAGTCTCTTTAATAAACGGTGCTGGGAAAACTGGAGAGCTACATGTAGAAGAAGCTAGTGTACTGGGCCACTTTTTATTATTGTACACAAAAATAAACTCAAAAGGCATTAAAAACCTAAATGTGAGACCTGAAACCCAGAAGAGAACACAGACAGTAATTTCTCTGACATTGGCCGTAGCAACATTTTTCTAGATAGATTTGCTAAGGCAAGGAAAGCAAAAACAAAAATAAACTATTGGGACTATCTCAACATAAAAAGCTTTTGTACAGCAAAGGAATCCATAAAGAAAACAAGAAGATAGCTTACTAAATGGGAGAAGATACTTGCAAATGAGGTACCTGCTAAGGGGTTAAAACCAAACTATATAAAAATTTATACAACACCAATAAAATAAAATAAAATAATAAATAAAATAAAATAAAATTTAAAGATGAGCAGAAGACCTGGATAGACCTTTTTCCTTTTTTTTTTTTTTAAGATTTTATTTACTTATTCACGAGAGACACACAGAGAGGCAGAGACACAGGCAGAGACAGAGGAGAAGCAGGCTCCATGCAGAGCCCAATGCAGGACTTGATCCTGGATCTCCAGGATCATACCCTGGGCTGAAGTCAGACGCTTAACCACTGCACCACCCAGGCATCCCTGGATAGACCTTTTTCCAAAGAAGGCTTACAGATGGTGTACAGACACATGGAAAGATGTTCAGTATCACTCATCATCAGGGAAATGCAAATCAAAACCACAATAAGATATTACCTCACACCTGTTAGAATGTATAAAATGTAAGACAAGAAACAAGTGTTGGTGAGGATGTGGAGAAAAGGAACCCTGGTTTACTGTTGGGGGCATGCGAAGTGGTGCAGCCACTGTGGAAAACAATATGGAGGTTCCTCAAAAAAATAGAAATAGAAATACCATATGATCCAATAATTCCATTATTAGGTATTTACCCAGAGAAAATGAAAGTACTAACTCAAGAAGATATATGCACCTCTATGTTTATTGCAGCATTATTTATAATAGGCAAGACTAGGAAGCCGCCTAAGTGTCCATTAATAGACAAATAAAGAATGAGTGGTGTATGTATATAAATATACACACATACAATGGAATATCACACAGCCATAAAAAGGATGAGATCATGCCATTTAAGACAACATGAATGAACTTACAGGGTATTATGTCAAGTGAAATAAATCATACTAAGAAAAACAAATACCATAGGACCCCAGTCATAAATGGAATCCTAAATAAACAAAAAGTGGAATCAGAATTATAAAGAACAAACTGATGGTTGCCAAAGCAGAGAAGGGTGAGGAGTAGAGTGGTGCAAAACAGGTATGGGGAATAGGGATATACAGGCTTTTAGTTATGGAATAAGTCACTGTAATAAAAAGCAGAGCATAAGGGTCATAGTCAATGATACTGATCATAGGTATACTTTGTGAACACAGCATAATGTATAAACTCATCAAATCACTAAGTTGTACACATGAAACTAATGAAACATTGTAAGTCTACTAAAAAAAAAAAATCTCAGCTAAATATCCAACCTTATCACTCACTAGAACATGAACACAATTCAGCCATGTTCTCTACCACTTTCTAACAACCACCACCTTTTCTCCATTGTCCGGTAACATGTTCCTCATTTCCATCAGAGACCTCAACAGAATGGTCTTTACCACTCATATTTCTACCAACATTCTGTACATGATTACTTAGATATTCTCTAAAATGAGACTTCTCGGGCAACCCTGATGTCACAGCGGGTTAGTGCCACCTGCAGCCCGGGGTGTGATCCTGGGGACCCGGGATCGAGTCCCACGTTGGCCTTCCTGCATGGAGCCTGCTTCTACCTCTGCCTGTGTCTCTGCCTCTCTCTCTCTCTCTCTGAATAAATAAATAGATATATAGATAGATAGATAGCTAAATAAATAAATAAATTAAAAAAAAATGAGACTTCTCTACAATTCCCTTTTCCTTTCTGAGCCTTCACCAGGATCACTTTTACCAGCCCACAGGCTTTTTCTAATATGCCCCTCAGTAATCTTCCATCCTCTAATCATGACAGTTTTAAAGCCACTGGCTGAGTGTTTGCATCTAAGTTTTGGCTTAGGTCATGATCTCGGGATCATGAGATCAAGCCCTACATCCGACTACTTAGCACAGAGTCTGCTTAAGATTGTCTCCCTCAAAAAAAAAAAATTAAAATTAAAATAAAAAAATAAAAGATTATCTTCCTCTGCCCCTCCCCTGGCACTATCTTTCTCAAGTAAATCTTAAAAAAAGAAAGAAAGAAAGAAGTCACTTATGCATATTTTTTCAAGTATACGCTCTTTGAAATTGTCTTATTATACATCTGACATGAAATCCCACACGCTATTCAATGGTGGATAACCACCTTTCCTAGAAGCAGGTTAGTAATCTTTTTTATTTTTATTTAAGATTGATTTATTCATGAGAGATGCACAGAGAGAGGCAGAAACTTACGCAGAGGGAGAAGCAGGTTCCCGGCAGGAAGCCTGATGTGGGACTCGATCCTAGGACCCTGGGATTAACACCTGAGCCAAAGGCAGACACGTAATCACTGAGCCACCCAGGTGCCCTGGTAATCTTTTGTAACCTTGGTATTCATTTATTCAACAAATATTTATTGAACACACACAATAGGTCAAAAACTTTATCAGCACTGGGGATTTTTAAAGTTAGTAAATTTTATTTTTTTAAGTAATTTTAAAAGTTAAATTTTAAATCTTGGGTGCTAAAAGTAGCCTATTTTCCAAGTTAATATCACATTCCCTAATATTTTAGTCTTATAAAGTGGATTTAGAACTAAATAACTACATTTTAATACATTATTACAACACAGTATTGAGATATTATTTGTAATCCACCAATTCATTTGTCCTCTACTGGAGATTTTCAAAGGGAATACAAAAGAATTTAGACATAAGAAAAATATTAATATTACACAATCCATACATTTCACAAGTGACCTACAGTAACCTACAGAATGAAATAACAAAAAGGTGCCTTGATTGGAACAATTTATTTTGTCCTTTGGTCATGAACTACATCTGATTGTTCCTTATATGCTCACAAAGATAGAAAATTTTGAATACTGTTTTATAATTCATTTAAAACACTTATCCCTACCTTTAAAATTATTTGAGCTTGAGAATTCCTTTGAGAAAGTATCACTGAAAAGGTGTTGAGGTAAAGTGAAAAGAAGAAAAATTGTAATTTTTGGAATATCAAACATGTTTAGTATACTGGCATGTCATTTTGGAAAAATATGTGCAGCATAGTAATCAGAGGAATAAAGAAATGTGAAACAGTATGTCTAAGGTTCAGACCTGGTGTACTGAATGTATATGCAACATGAGTTAGATAAAAGCAATTATGACCTTTCCTCATGAAATGGAGAAGCAACTTATAAAATTTTTTAAAATGAGGTGAAATTCATGTGTTAAATTAATGTGTATTTTATTTCAAAACAATATTTTAAGAAATAAAGGAGCAAATTTATGAGAACAAAATGCAAACTGAGATTAATATTAAAGTGCTGCAATTAAAGGACATGCTGAAAGACACAAAGAATTGGTACATTTCACTGACAATGTCTGCCATAGAAAAGTCCATTTTTTCTGCTTATGGTTACATATTTCTTAAAGTGTCATTAGTGACATCTTGAAAATGTTTTTACTAAGGATTTGTATGTGATTTGATCTGGAGCAAAAATTAACTTGGCATCCATGGCATGAAGTGTTGAAAACACTAAGCTCTTATTTCATAATAATGGAGGGAAGTGGAGTTACTGAAATAATTATATCTCAAACTTTTATATACAAAATATGAATTTCTATTCTTTTTAGATTACAGTGAAAAATACAGAGCCCTATTATAATAGAAACTATGCATTTATTCTGTGTTTTTCCCCATATTGCCATTTAAGTCATCCCAATAAAAATGTTTGCAATTTATTTAGAGGACAGTAGCTAATAAGTTCATTTCTTATGTTAAATTTATTTAGATGATGACCTCTAAAAGAGTGCTAAACTATCTTATGCACAATTCTCTTGCTGGTCATATATTTTTGTTTTCAAAACCACCATATATTGCCCTTTATCACCTTAGTTACAGCTGACTAATCCAGAACAAACACTTTCTCCGGGTGCAATGAATCGACAGCCTAGTCAGGGGTTGTTGAAATACAAGATCAAACAAATTACTCAATGAAATATGACCTAATTAAATCTAAGAGAGTAAGTTCATTATATGAGAATATCAGATGATGGTCACGAGGAAGAGTTAGGATTAAAAGAAACGCATGATGAAAATGCTCAATTCAAAGTTACAAAGAAAAGGACTTAATGCTCAAGCAGATAAATGTTGCTAGGGAGAGGTATGTAGTAACATTCAGCTATGCCATGGGAAAGAACACTGATGCCACACTGGAGCACTGTCCTACTGGTTTTAGATGACTTCCACATCTTTTCTACATATGTCTTCACAACATTCTCTTTTTGGGCTTATTTCCCTTAAAAAAAAAAAGTGCTGTGCCACATCAAAAGAACTCGGAGAACAACTTGAAAACCATATTGGTGGGGGCAAGGGGTGGTGGTGGAGGAGTATTCCACTCCAACAAAAATTCTCTTGAGAATTGCCCAAAGAATTCCTTTTATATACAGGTCAGCACTTGGGTTCCAAAAGTTATTTAAATATACACATAGAATCATTGACTGTTAACTTCTTAGGTGAAGAATCCTTAGTTAGTGGAATTATCCTCATAATTTCCAAGATAACCCATTTTTTTCATGACTAAAGCCCAGAAACAACCTAGTAGGTTGGCTTTAATATATACTGTGGGGTGGGAAATAAGTATTAATCTACATTTGTGTAATAACATCTTAATGAGACAAATTATAAAGATAATTGGTGGACAAAAAAGGACAAATTTGAATATTGATTATCCTAATCATTGGAACAGTACCCACTTTAAATTGTTTTCAAAGGCCTTTCCTCCACTGCCTCCTGCATCAGACTCAGGTTTTGAATACTAGAAGTAGGAACTAAAAACCTCATTGTCACATTTATGCATTATTAGATGATATCACTTAGTTCATTTTCACCAGCTTAATTGTTAAAAATTCATTATGCAGAAATCTTAGCCCCATTGACTCTTTACTGAGTAAAGCTATTATGCTTATTGTAATACAGTTAGTAATCTGGTACATTTTAATTCTTGCTTTGAGATAGTCAATGTTGAATCAAATTGAAATCCTTTATTATTATAATCTATAATTCAAAAAAAAATTTAAAAAGTAAAAGGGCATCTGTCATGACTGGATCCACTTAAAAGGGAGTGTCTAACCCAGATCCCCAGAGTGACCAAAGTTGAAAGTGTTAATACTTCATTTTTAAGTTACCATCTTCTGTTTAGATTTTAAATATCTAAGTGACTTAGTGACTTATGCTATTCTATATTCACCACTATTTTCTTGGAATAAAGGGGTAATGGTTGGGTGTTAAAAATCACTTGGAAAATAAAGATCTATAAAGAAAAAACTTACTATGTAAAGGAGAACAACATTTATTGTAAGAACTGCATTTTAGACCTCATCTTTGTCCCTCGAAGAATTTTAAGTGAAAAGAAAGATCAATTATGCTTTTTTGCTATTCTCTTGAGTCCTTAGGGTTAGCTAAGAGGAATCTTGGGGCTAACTTGAATATTAGGTTCCCAAGGGGAAAAAGGAGGTCAGATTCAACCTGCAGAAGTTTTTCTGCCACATTAGCTGCCTGAGAGGCTGTCAGATTGTTCGGGTCTTAGCAATTTTTCCTCTGAATATGACTGCTCTACGTCTGACACTAGGATGCTTTAGTGCTTGTTGGACAATGGAATTATCAAACACATAATGATAACAGGTAATGATTTTATATTTCCCATTTTCCTCTAACTAGGAATCAGAAAGATCTGTGGGTGGCATTTTCAAAGAAATTTAACAAAGCATTCCTGCCCTACTTAGTACTGATTCCATTGTTTACAAGGTTGCAAGTATGCCTGCTCTCAATTATTCAAGTCACTGGATATACTTACATCTATGAGTAAAAGTACCTTTATTTTAACCAATTGTTTTGCTTTCCTCTTTCAACTCCTCTAAAATGTCAGCAGCACTCCCTGGAAACCTATTTGAACTATTTTCCTTTTATTAACCTTTTATGCCTCCTGGTACACCTTCCACTTTAAAACTGCTCTTGTGTAAATCAGTAAGTTTTCACGTTATGAAAGCAAATGGATGTGGTGGTGGGTTTGTGTGTGTGTGTGTGTGTGTGTGTGTGTGTGTGTGTTATACTCTTACTTCTTTTCATTCATTCATTTAATGAATTACGGAATATCTACTATTGTAAGGTACTAGGGAAACAGGTCCACAAGACAGAGACAAACCACATCCTCACAGTATTCACGATTTAGTTTGAAAGACAGACACTGAACAAGTAATTACAGAACTATGAAATGTTAGAAAAAGGCAACATATAACTGAGTGACCTATCCAAGTTTTGAAGTTAGAAAAAGCTGCAATTAGAAAAAGGAGGCAATTTTTAGCTGAGTTCTAAGTATAAGTAAAGAGTTGTGAAATAGGGATAGAGAATTTTTTTTAATAGGAAAAAAGCAAGTTCTACATTCTCACCTTTCAGTTAACACCTATTTATCTAGCAAAGTAGTGCTAAATCTAGATAAGAAATAATGAGGATCTAAAGTTGAGGACAGAAAGGGAATATATTGAATTGTATTAAGATCTGATGAATTGGGTGATGATATGCATGTGAAGGTATGAAGGTCAGGGAGAGGGTAAAGTTAAGGAAATCCTTGCATTCATGATGGGCTACCTGGTAGGTGGTGGTATCCCTTACTAAGACTGAGAACACTGGCATGTAAGTGGGTTTGGAGAGAGCTCATGAATCTAATTTTACATGTGTTCAGTTTATGGGGTTCTAGAGATAAACTAGTGAAGGTGGTAAGTAGGCAATTAAACACACATTGTCTAGAAACAAGGCTAGAGATACACCTAAGTTTCTTAAATTTAAAATGTCCCCAGGTGAATACATCATCGCAACAAAATATTAATGTGGTAAACAAAGGCAAAAGAAAAATTAAATTCACAAGTCCTTGAAATAGGCACAGTGATCTTCTCCAGGGAGGCTCAGTGTCCTCAATGTTGACACTTTGTTAAGGGAAAATGGTAATTTTAGCCTGAACCCCCAGGATCATTTTAAGGCTCCTTTAACACACAAAAATTTCTTTGGAAACTTCCTTTATCTTTACCTATCAATATATATGTTCGCAATTATCCCCCAAGCCTATGGCCCATTGATAGACACCTGAAGGGTCTCATGACTGAATTTTTATGAAACAATAATAAATGACCATTTCCTAATAGCTAGCCCCATCAAGGTCTTAGAAACTTTGTTTTCAAAATATCTTGGAGGCTTGTGCTGTCCCAAAGCCCTTCCCAACTTGAAAGTATATAACAGGCCACTCCTCATGACCCTGGTACAGCTCTTTTTGCCTATGGGTCCTGTCCCCGTGCTTTAATAAAACCACTTTTTTTTCACGAAAGACATCTCAAGAGTTTTTTGTCTCCAAACCCCAACATCTGTCCTATATCAATATGATCCAGATTCCCCTACATCCTTATGATCATGGGTCTAGCATTCATTTTATCAAAGCCAGAAGTGTGTGAATCACATTTACTCCTCATGGTTTTTCATTGTTCATGACTCTTTGTTCACCATGTTGTTCCAATTATACTTTTTTAAGGTTCCTCAGCCTCACCTTGTTCCATTCTTCATTTCCCCAAGTGCTCCCTCCCCTGGGGAATTGCAACAGCCTCTAATTCAAATGTTTTCCTCAGTGGCAGCATTAAAATGAACATTTATATTGCTGCCAGGGGGAGCTATTTAAAATAGAAAACATTGTTATGTTTCTCTTTTTATCCTCTTCCCACTGTTAGCTTCTCACAGGTCTTCTTTGGCTTCTTGGTTTTACTGTGGAGGGCCATCTCATTTTTCTGTATCTTTTTCCCCAAATATAGGAATATAATTCCTTTCAATTCTTTCCTCATTTACCAATCATTTTTGCTTAAAGTCTAGCCAATGTAAGATTATAAAGCATTACTTTCATTATGGAGGTAACAGAGAATAAGAGGATGGGGAATACCATGGTCTATAGAAAGACTGTTTGCATTCAGATTTCAGCCCCAAAATCTACTAGCTTGGTGACTTTGGATGATTTACCTAAGCTGTCTGTGTTTGTCTTCATATGTAGATTAGAAAGTCCAATAATGACTATTTCATAGTGTTGCTCTGAGAATTGAACTAGTTAATGTAATGGATACAGGAAAACACACAGTATTAACTATTAGAAAAATGATTTCTGAATACTCATAAAAGGGGAAATGCATAGGATGTTAACTAAACCAACTCCGTTATTAATGTAATCAGATTTATTAAGTACCTGGTGTGTGACAGGCACTATTCCAATATTGATTATATAGGAATGAATAAAAATCTGTTCCTTCCATTATGAAAATTAGTACCAAGAGGAAAAAATATAAATTACACGTCTGTGAGGAGAGATGTGTATACCAACAGATGATCATCACATTGGCATAGCATATTTAATATTCTTGACATAAGATTTTTCTCTTTCTCTCACACCTTTGTTTCTTATTTTCAGTATTGGACATATCTACTCATTTGCTCCATTTGTAATTGGATATTGCCCACTCCTTGCCCTCACTTTTATTCATGTATTTAACAAGCATTTATGAGATGCATTCCTTGGGGATACATCGCTGAACACAATAGACACAATCACCACCCCCTCAGAACCACACTATTCTAGCTTATACTTCCTTGTTAATTTCCTCATGAAAGTAGTGATTCTGGTGAGTAGTAGTAATCAGGAACTTCTGAAGTATTCAATTGCACTAAATAGTTAAATCATTCAAGGAAACAATATAAGAGCTGCCATAAGGCCACCAGTGATTCCAATGAGAAGGAAATAGGAATTTCGACTTAGAGGTGGCCGCCTTGGTCAGGAATGATCACTCGAGCTTTTTATATTAGGAGTGAGATTTGAGACATGGTGAGTCATTTTTATACAGGTAAGGAGGAAATAGGACATTCCAGAGAAAGTGAGTCAAATTTATTATCTACTCATTGAAGTGGATTATTTTCATTTCGAATCAAATGCCTGACTGTTGAGACTCCATCTCAGCCTCACAGTGGAGGTAAGGGTACTGGAAGTAGCAAATGACTCAAAAGCCTCTAAATTATCAGCAGTTACCTAGCCATCCCATGGGGGATCCTAAAACCCACCCTATCCCAGACCAGGCTTTTATGATATGCTTATGATTTGTCCATGTCATTGCCTGGTGAATGGGGAGACCCCAGGCTCTGAGCCCCCACCCTGCCTGTCCCAAAGATGTTAACCAAAGTCTGGCTGTCTCATCACAAGAACAAATTCAAGGACAGACACGACAGCGGATGAGGGACACAAGTGGGAAAGTTTATTACAGCAAATGTACATTCTTAAAATGTGAGAACCGGCAAGGTCAAAAGAGCATGCTGCTCTCTGTGGTATTCAGGTCTCTATCTGCTATTGATAGTTCTTAATCAGTGGGTGGAATATTCATTACTTGGGGCGGGGATTTCTTGGAAGCAGAGTTTTGTGCCTTTTCTTCCTTGTCTGGTCAGGGGTTTCCTGTCCTAACACCTGCCATCTTGGGCCTGTCTGGTTTGATCTGGCTTCCTGTGTTTTTGGTTTTGTTTTTTTTTTTTTTTTTTTTGGAGTGCTGTCAGGACAGGCCTCTGAATAACCCCCAGAGTTGACTGTGACTTCCTCTTCACTGACCTTCAGATATTACAGATATTAGAATCTAATGAACTGCCTCTAACAACATTATCTGCAGTTGCTTTTGTACAGTTACTAAAGATTTTTTTAAGTGGCAAAAAGGATCCAAAAATCACTTTCGTGGTACTAAGAGAAATGAAGCTGAAGAGAGTGTATCTTGGAAGCAAAACTTTCAGGGGAAAATCAGAGACCCAAAAGAAAAACAGATTTAGAGTCACACCTCTAGAGCTTGCTTTGTCTGCTTTTTCATGAAGCCCATGATGGGCTTATCTACATACTGCATGTTGATCTCCACAGATTCTTATTCCAGTCCTGTCTATAGATTTGTCTATTCCCCCTGCCCAATTGACAAAAACCTTCATGCAGGCTCTGCCAGTAAACTTGTTTTGTGAGATCTCAGTCATTGTCTAAATTCTGCGTGCTCTATGACCCTGGCTTACCAGACAAATTTTGGGTTACCCATTAACATAATTCCCTGATCTGACACACAGTCATTTAATGAAAGGAACATATCTTAATTAAAACATATGATTAGCTTTGTCAATTTAAATGAAAATGACTCTAATTTAGACATAGGCATAGAATTTTAAAGTTAGAAGGGGACTTAGAGATCACCTAGTAAATGAATGGTTTTGATAATTGTCCTCCCCTGCTGTGCACATTAGCGTCTGCATTGCATTCACTGCTGTCAAATCCATATTTTAAAAGAGACAATATGACTTTAGGATATGGAAAGTTTCTAATCCTTGTGCTTCCTAACAATCTTGCCAAAGCCCTCTGACCTTAGAGTTCATGACATAATTATTTATCAGGCTAAGGATAGAATTATTTATGGTTTAGAGTAGATAATAAAAGGGATTACTACCCGGGTAGTTTCTTCCTTAGACTCACAGTTTTCCTAATCTCTTTCCCTATGGCAACAGAGCAATTACTTTCCAGCATGTGGATTCTTTTGTACTTTAAATATAGACAATGTAATCATGCTAAAAACTTTTGAGTTAGCTAGTGCTCCTGAATCAAAATCCCCAACTACAGAAGAGCATTGATTCACAGTTTAGTTTTCTACAAAACCTGGTTAGAACGGTATGAAAAGGACCAGATGGTCCTCAAATAAATCCCTATCATAGTTGTGACAAAGTCTAATACGTCTGAATCTTGATTAAAAAAATAATTTGTAAAAACTGGAATAAGTTTGCTGGGTGTTTTCTTCTTAGAAATGTTAGGCAAATGTTGGTAAACAAAAAAAAGTTTATAAACAAAAGGATGTTGGCTCAAGATGGGGGTGTCAGTAAGGATACAGTGAAGTAGAATATTGAATTATATAAAGGACTCAAATGCATTATACTTGAAAATCAAATTATACCAAAGAGAATATATATTAAAATATTAAAAAATAGTATTACAGAAGTTACCAAATGGCTTCAGAAAACTTAAATCTGTCTCTATTGGGTAGCCCTGGTGGCTCAGTGGTTTAGTGCCGTCTTCAGCCCAGGGCATGATCCTGGAGACCTGGGATCAAGTCCCACGTCAGGCTCCCTGTATGGAGCCTGCTTCTCCCTCTGCCTGTGTCTCTGCCTCTCTCTCTCTCTCTCTATCTGTCTCTCATGAATAAATAAATAAAATCTTAAAAAAAAAGTTAAAAAAATCTGTCTCTATTAAAAAAGAGACAACAAGCATGGAGTCTGCTTGAGATTCTCTTTCCTTCCCCCTGCTCCTCCTGCTCATGCTTGCTCATGGGCACACGCTCTCTCCCTAAAGTAAATAAATCTTAAAAAAAAAAAAAAGACCCCTTTCTTTCCTCCCCAGCAAAGTGTCCTTGCCTGAAACAACTCACTCTTTGACATAAACATCCCTTTCCCACTTTTTTCTACCTCTGAAAGTCTTTGTGTAGCTTGAGAGTTCCTTTCAATCTGCTAGATGCTGCCAGATTCATGAATTATCCAATAACACCAATAAGATCTTTAAATTTTACATAGCTGCATATTTTAACAGTGTTTCTTATGAAATAAATCTCAATTATTAGATTGAGTTTAAGAAAAATTGAATTAAGAAAAATTTCTTTAAGCCTGGGTTTGAACTTGTCCTAAACGTCAGTTGATTCTATAAAAAATGGAAATTACATCGAAAACACCATGAGAATCTGTGTATTTCATATGAGTTGCTCTATTTTTCCATTTCCCAAAGAGTTTCAAAACCTTGTGAACATATTGTAACTAGGATAACTTATGCAAAAAAAAATATGTGGCAGTAGCTTATATTCAGCATCATTATTTATGAAAATAAAACCTGGGTTTGTTATATCTTGGGTTAGAAAGATTGAAGAGCAAATAGCTAAAGTATCTGAAGAGTTTCTTCCTTTTCAAAAATATTAAAACATCATTAGAAACTATAATTTTTAATTGTATTACTGGAATGATAAAATGTAGGTCAAAGTTATATAATGGCATACCTTCTGAGGATTAAAAGGGACAAAGCAAGACAATGTCTTTCCCAAAATGCAGCTTATAGTAGTCATGTTCAATGATGGTCAATGTGACATTTTGAAATAATCCAATTTCTGCTTAGTTCTAACATAAAAACCAGTAACTTATAGAGTAGATGGTTGACTTGATAACATATATTAGATATTTCCTAAATTTGTAAATGTTTCTTACATTCAATGAATGATGTTTTTCGATACAATAGTGAAAACAGTACTTTGAATTGAATTTTCATTTATTAACATCTTGAAACCTTACGCATAATTGATGCAGGTATTAATTTGGATTGTATTGTGCAGAGAAGGTAGAAATAAGACTTAAAAAAGCAGATTTAAACAGATCCTGAACAGTCCTCAGTGTGTGTGATAAGGTCATATTTTAATCATTTAGTCAACACTAATCCAGAGGTAATATTTTTAGCAAAGGGGCAGTATAATTAGATTCATCACTGAAAGAAGATCCAAGTAGTGAGGAAGGACCAATTAGGGCAAGATGGGGAGGGGGCGGAGCTGCTTAATTTTAATCTACATGAAAAACATTAGAAGGCCGCTCAAAATTAGCATTAGGATGGAGAGGAAAACAAAAATGAAAAAAAAAATTAGGAACTAGATTTGTATAGGCCTTACTACAGATTTGAAGGGTGGTGAGAAAGAGAAGAATCTAGAATAACCATCACATTTTTGGCTTGGGAATAATTTTTTCATGTTCTCAGGGAGTAGGAAAAAAACACATTTGAGAAGGGAAGATTTTGAATTCTGAATATGGAGAGCTTGAAATGAGTGCGTGAAAATGACAAGCATGTTGTGCCCAAAATTGCGAATCTGAGAAACCACCAAGGAGCCGACACTGATGCAAACACACAAGGGTTTATTAGCAAGCTGGAGTTTGGGTCCAAGTATACCCCACACAGCGGAGCAGGGACTTGGACCCCAGGTGGGTTTCAGCTTAGTTTTAAGGGCTGGTCTAGGGGACCCCAGAAGGGGTGGAGGAATTTCTCAAGTTCTGTTTACATTCTGATATGGGGCTTTCAAGGACATTGAGCTCTGCTCTCATTCTAATATGGGGCTTTCTAGGACGATAAGCTGTAAGCTGTTTTCTTCCTGTAACTGACGTAATGTAAATTTCAGCTCTTAATCACAGGGGCCTGGGATGGCTGTACTTGTGCTAACGCTGAACTTAGAGTGGAATGGCCTTAATTTTCTCGGCCTCCACAGCAAGTGGAGTTGAGAATTCTTTACTTACATGGTGAAATAATGAACTTGGTTGTGGTAGCTCAGAGGACAGACAGCAAGACAACTGAAAGTGAGATTCTCAGAAAAGTTGTCTTTAGGTAGAGAACCAAAACTCAGATGGATGAGTGGAAAGGAAATACAGAGCGATAGGGAGGAAAGATCAACAAACATTTATCCAGCCAAGTTTTAGTAGTCTTAATAAAGAGTAAAATAGTGAATAGTGTCAAAATTAAATGTCAAGAGGAAAAAAGAAATGAAAAAATGCCAATTCATTCATGACTACCATTAAGCGTCCTTAATCCATGAATGTTATTAGGTAAGAGATGAAATGTGCCTAGAAAGAATTTAAAATTGAAAGCTAATCCCTAGAACTAGAATTTTATAGATCAGAGGCCTTCAAATTTTGAAAACACTTATTTAACAAAAATAGAGCCTGCTGCTTATATAAGTAAAACCATTAAGAAGTTATATACATTCACTATTCTAATATTTGAAATAGTGTAATTAAAATTTTTTAGATGATTGAATAAAGTGTTAATAACTATTTAAAATATTTCAGCTGGTACGATGTTATGAACATGCTGGCACTTAGCAAAAAAATGTGGAGTGAAAAAAAAACCATTTTGAACAATCCTCTGTGATGGTGTGAAAATGTTAAATTGGTTAGAAGAACCTTGCTAAAGTCAACCAAAAAGTTTTGTTTCCTTCAAAGGTTAGCTCAATGTTCATGTATCTTCTCTAACATAAAGCTTTTAGTCTGAATAATAAAAGAAAACAGTTTATTTTTAAAGGTAGGAGGCTTCATACTGTGTATCATTCATATTATTTTGATCAAAACGCCTATTGTTTATCAGTGAAGGGGAAAGAGATTATTCTAAAGTGAATTCATATCCTAGGAGGGGAAAAATCCCAATTATCCCCTACTCTCCAGCATCCCCTCATGTCCTAAGGATAAAGAAAAAAAAATGATTTCAAAAGCTCTGAGGCAAGCTGATCATCCTGATGATACTGTAAGACATGAGTACTGTAAATTCTCTGAACACCAACCACTTCCAGATAGCATTTTAATAATTTCATTTGAGCAATTTACCCTTAGGATGGGTACTTTATTTTTACATAGATTTTTAAAAATCTTTTCAAGAAGTATGTATTCTTAAAAGCAATATTTCATTTGCAATGTGCGCAATCCACCTGGGAGGCATACCATGTCACTAAAAAGTAGTTCTCACCTGAAAAAGTTACTATTACCTTTATTCTTTACTATTAATAGTAATCCTTACTAGTTAATAGTAGGGCTACACCATCATATTTTTCTTCTACTAAGTAATACATAGGTGTGGAGAAAGGTATTCCTTTTCCCTGTATTGTTATGTGTTATCCACTCAACATTTTTATCAGGTATTTATTTCACTGTAGATTCTCAGCTGGAAAACAAATCTGTCAGATAATTTTAGGTCAGAAAATGATATGAATTTTAAAAATCAGATTTAGATGGAATATTAGGGTCTTCAGTCAAAGATGTAAACATATAATTTACTGAGAGGGAAACGATAGGAATAAAACTGAGCGGTAAAATTTGCCTAATGTTAATCCAAAATGACGGTAATTCAAAATGATTGTATCATGGCCTTGACTCATTGGTTCTGTTAATCAGCCTCATCTTGAAAAGTGCAATAAATTTAGCTCTATCTCTTTGGGATTTCAGGATTCAATGTTTAATTAATTACTGATTACAACATATTCTGAAGAAACAAATACCCATTAAGTATCAAGCTGTGGGCAAGGATCTATCTCCACCCCTCACTAGTGAACTCTGTATGAGCTTAAACAAATCATAAAGACTTGGGGCTTCAGTTTCATCATCTTGACAGGATGAATTCTAAATTGCCTTGGATGGCATTATGGGTCCTTGTGCACTTTCCTTGACTAATTAGCTAAGACTTCCATTGCACCCTCTCTTCTTGACCCTCCCCCATTATTCATTTTATGCTTCAAGAATACTCAATTACACGTTGTTCCCAGATAATGTTCTATTTCTCTAATTTCCATGCCTTCACATGCACTGTTCTTTCTGTGCAAAATGCTTCCATCCCAGGAATTGGCCTAAACTCTCTCTGTTCACTCCCAGCCTACTGTGCAATGCTTCTTGAAAGAAACTGAGATGATCTCCAAAGAGTGGAGTCTCTGGCAATGTCCACAACATACTTACTCATTTTCTTAAATGATTTGCCATTAAATAGTATGCTCTTCAAAAAAGCTTGAACTTTGGGGCAACTGGATGGCTCAGTTCGCTAAGCATCTGCCTTTGGCTCGAGTCATGATCTCAGGGTCCTGGGATCAAGCCCCACCATCTGGCTCCCTGCTCAGCAGGAGTCTGCATCTCCCTCTCCCTCCTTATGCTCTCTCCCTCTCAAATAAACAAAATCTTAAAAAAAAAAAAAAAAAGGAGGCTTGAAGTTTATCAAGGATATGACCTTAAGGATATGAACATAGTTAACATCTTTATTGAATATACTTACATAATGGATTTACTGACTGTATTTAAATAACAAAGGTTATAAAATCAATTTACCATTGTATATGAAATAGTTGATATCAAAGAGCATTCTAAAGATGTTTACTGAGCAATAACCATGTACAAGACTATTGGTAAGTACCGAAAATACAAAGCTAGATTATACAGAGTCCTTGTAACCAGAGAAGTAGGCAGGACTACAAATAGAACAATCTGGTGATCTCTATGGAGGCACTGGTTTGTGTATTGAGGCCAGATGATGGAGAGACTAACCTTGCCTGGAAGAGAAAGACTAAGCAGGTGAGATTTGAGTTGGTCTGCTAAAGTACTGGCAAGAGCAGGAAAAAAAGACCATTTTGGAAGGAGTGAATGGGATATGCAAATATAATGAACCTGTATTTTTAGTGAACAATGAGAAAAACAGTGTGGGGGGATAGGAAATGTATATATTGGAAAAATGGGGTGGTAGAAGTCTAAAGTTGTAAACGTACATTTTAAGCAGAGTTATTCTTTTATGGAAAAGAGCAATGCGATCTAACTTGTATTACTGGAAGAGGACATCTCAGAAGCTAGGGAAAAACACAGAGGGGAGTGGGGAGACACAGGGTGGGGGCAGGGAGGGAAGACAAGATCAGGTGACCAAGAAGGCCTTAACATTCCCCTTAGCATGACTAAATTTTAGACAGGTTTTTTTCCTAACTCCACAACCCTGACTTCCCTTTTCTCAGATCATTTGCTTTAGAAAATTTGCGATTGTAAATTCTCTACCCATTTGACATGTTAATCTTCTCTCAGCTTTTTCTAGCTTTACAGCTCTGAATATCTTTCTCGAAGACTTGAAAGCTACCCTTTCCAAACAAAATCATCAACAAAGGGAGGGTCCTTAACTCCCAGTTTCAATGGGAGGGTGGGTGCCCAACTTTAATAAGCTCTGTCAAATACAAGGGGCCTGATCACATTGATCAATGCTACCCATTACCGTCCTCCAGTACTTCTCCACTAGCTTATTCCCCTACACACACACACACACACACACACACACACACACACTTAAAACTCTCCCACCTTTTGTTTCAGTGGAGATTAGTCTCTCTCTCTTGTGAAAGGCTTGATTCCTTAATGCAACAGTTTTGAATAAAGTCTTTCTTGAAGTTTTAAACAAGTGCATCATGCAATTTTTCTTTTACATCTGAAAGAAAGCACTATCTGTGAAGAGAAGTGCATGGATGAAGTCACGTTTCTGAGATGCAAACCTTAGGGGACAAAGTTGAGAATAATTCTGAAATATGTAGCTAAGTAGATGATCATACCTAGTACCTGAACTAGAAGAGAAGACTACAGCACATATTTTTTAGAAGTTCAGTTTAAGACTTGCTACAGATTAGATTTCTATAGTATGTACTACTAGTTGCCCTTGTAACAATGGTCTGCAGTAAGAGAAGAAAAGATGTCTGGTTATGTAGAAACCAATGGTAACAAATTCATTACACACACTTTTGAAGTAGACATGGATTGAATTCAGTTATAACCAAAGTTTTAACGGAAAGAACACTGAATTTGGAGTTTACAAAATTCATATCTGAATTCTGATCCCGAAGTTTAATTACTAGGTGATCTTGAACAAGTCTTTTAAATTTTGTAAGCTTCTGTCTTGTCTCTATCTGCAAGACAATGCTAAGAATAAGACCTATCAGCAGCGGTCGTCCTAAGAGTTGTTAAACCTTTCTTTCTGTTCTATTTCCTAGGGACAAAGATAAGTTAGACTTTCTGATCTCCCTGTGATTGAATTGGTTCTAGCCAATGAGTTATGAGAAATGATGAATGTTGCCTATGAAGCCCAGTCTGTTTTTTCTAGTTTTGAGATATAGTTAACACATAACGTTATATTGAAGGTATACAACACAATGATTTCATATATGTATATATTATGAAATGATTATAAAGCATTTAGTTAATATCTACCACGTCACATAGTTACTCGTTTCTTGTCATGATAACTTTTAAGATCTACTCTCTTAGCAATTTTCAAATATACAATATTTGATAGTGGGTGGAAGACTGCTTTTTGCCCACCTTTCTTTTCACTCTGACATGTCAATATTTGAGATGTTCAGTGCTCCCTCAGACTGACCCCTGAGATAATACAACCAGCAGAGCTCCCTCCCCCTCCAGGATATTCTAGTTTGAATAAGTAATAAGCCTTTGACCTTCTGAGTCTGGAAGATTTTTTTGATGTTAGTTATCTCAGAATAACCTAGTCTATTCCAAATGGTATAGCATTCAATTGTAAAACATAAAGGGGGAAAAAATGACAGTATTTACCTCAAATCACTATATAAATATTTTTATACTCTTCATTACTGTCAAGTGTTAAAACATTTCCATTTAAAATTTAATAGAATGCCAGAAATATTTTACAATCTGAAATATAGGATGCCAAAAAATTGGAAAGACAGTTTAAAAATTATTTTTGTATAGTATATGTAAAAAATTTCTTAGGGATAATTATTCTTATAGTTTTAATTCTTATACCATTTGTAGTATTATCTTTCAGTTCTAGCTTTGACCAATTTCATACCAGAGTTATAACTTTCCATTATATATGCTTATTTATTTATTTATTTATTTATTTATTTATTTATTTAATTTTATTTTTGAGAGGGAGAGAGAGGCAGAAAGAAACAGAGACAGACTGACAGAGAGACAGAGAGAGACTCAAGCAGGCTCCATGACCATGTGGAGCCAGATCCCACAACCCTGAGATCATGACCTGAACTGAAATTAAGAGACGCTTAACAGACTGAGACCCTCAGGCACCTGCATTCTCAACTATCATTTTTATAATAGAGAAAAAGGTCCCACAATCTCTTGTTAACAAAATCCATCAAAAGTAATTTCTGGGCATATCTACAATTTTAATGGTAGATAATGGCCATGAAATTGATTTTATTGATGTCTAACTTACATTTCATTGTAAGCTTTTAAAAACTAAAATATAGTAGGTGCATAATATAGTCCAATAAATGTTTTCTCCTCTGTTAAATTATAACTGACATAAAATGATCTATTTAGGTTGAGCTAAAACCAACTTCTGGTGACTAATGCATAAACAAGAAACTGGATGGTGGGTCATTGTTTGCTAAGAGATTAAGTTTTGGGTCAAATAAAGAATGGATTTTCAGAATATCAGGGCCTAAGAAACTGCTCTATGTGCAGATCAATTATTTTCCAAATTGGAAGAACTTTTAAGACCATTGGAGAAGACTTACATATAATAAGTCTTCAGGAGAGAGAAACCAATGATGGAGTGAACACCTCACAATTCAGGGGCCTTGTCTGTAAGTATTTGCATTTCATCCTTCAGACAGCCAAACAAAGGATGAATAGTCACTGCCACTACCTTATGATTTTTACAATGTGTGGATGTCTTTATTTTCATTAACTTTCAGGGTCATCATGTTTTGAAAATAGGAGGGAGCAAAAGTACTCACTCCTCCTGCCAAGTAACAAATTAACATCTTACATTGTTTATTAATGGCATCCAATTGCAAATGTCACCAAACAGTTATTAAACAGCAAGTCCTATGCACAAAACTCAATGGTGCATGACACCTCTGATTAGGTGCAGTTTTGTTTTTTTTTTTCTGAAAGGGTGATTATTCTTAGAAAGAATATTTCATTACCCTTAATCTGAGTCTAGTTTATGCAACCATAACTTGAAGCCTCATAAGGTATGTAACCAAACCTCAGTATAAATCTATCAATGCTGCCGGTTATCTTAATGAACCATCTATATGATTGAAATGCACTATTCTAAGTTATATGTCAGAGCTTATTAAAACTCTCATCAATTGCATTGTTGAAATTTTTAAAAGGTTCTGCTGTTTTAATGCATGAGTTGTATTACCCTTCACTTGAAACAAAGCGGTGTTCTCTGCAGTTTCCAAGCAACACATCTTTTTCAATTACTATTTAGCATTGAATTCTGCCCCTAGATTCCTAATACACTTCCCTTCTTAACTGTGTGTATATTCGGGGTCTTGCAGAAGAATGAAACTATTCCATTACTTTGACCAAATCTGCTATATGTCATGTGTAAACCTTTTGTAAACAAGATAAATGCATTAGGACATTCAAAACTGAATTACATCAGCTGAACTTACATTCAGCAAAGAAAGAATTCAATTTAGTTAAAACTCTATTCAAAAAGAATTTTTACTGATTGGAGTTTTCATCTTATTTAATGAGAAAATAGAGTAAAAATTCTGAACACAGATAGCTATATTCACTCTTACCTTGTAAACTAAGATTACAACTACAGAGCAGAAATAGAGTTTGACTAAAACAGGATCATAAACATAATAAAACATGCATGTATCATGTGCTTTAAGCCTTCGAGACATATCAACTTTCTAATGCTCAAATTAACATTTAGATAAGTTAGTTACTAGCATTAGTCTCACTTATAGATGCAGAAACTAAGACAAGGTAAGTTTATATATCCCCAAAGTCAAAAAATTAATTAATGGTAAAGGCAGGATTTGAACCAATATTGTCTGACTTGGAATAATTAAGTAATTGATGTTCCAAAATTGTCATAATTGATAGTCCTACATAAAGCGAAATCCAGTAATCTACCAAAAGAAATTACTGAAGTTTCAACACATCCAAAATTAGATCTGAGTTTTACAAATGTTATACAGCTACTGTTTCATTCAAAAAGCAATTATAATTTCACAATAAATTTTATTGAGGAAAGTACTATTAGAGGTAAAATGAGACATATTTCATTCCCCGTGCATAGAGTTCCACACTCAATGTTCCAAGGGCCATTTTTAACCCATTTCTCCAAAAGGTCTACTGCTGTTTTAGGTTGCCATGTTAAGCTCCTCTGAAAAAGTAGTAAGGATACAGAAAAGTTTTTACAAAGTGGCTGTTATTGCAGACAGATTCTTCATCGACTCACTATTGGAGATAGAGCCTCTTTCTGTGTGTTTCTGTAAACCTGTGTGCCTTTGGTATTTTCCAGGCCAGTGAGAAAATCAAGTTTAATAAAAATGTATCAGTTCATCATGTAGCTTGCTCTACTCATTTGCTTTAACAGCTATGCTTTGGTTTGCTCATACACAGTGATTTATAAACTTTTTAGCTTTCTAGAAAGTGTCGATAACACATTTTGATTAAGTGACACTACCCAAAGGATAAAAATTGGCTTCTGAAAAAAGACGTTTTAATGCTTAGTAAGTTTTCTTGGGTAGTGGACAGAATTTATGCATAATGAGAATATGCAACGGATTTAACAGTTTTGATATAATTATCCGGCATAATAATGTAAACTGCTTAGCAACATATCATTAAAAGCCAAAAAAGAAAAAAAAAAGTTTACCATGGATATGTAAAAATAACCCTGGATGGTTAGATATTTTATGTGCACTGCTGTTGGTATATGTATTCTATGCTCTACTGTTTCAAAGTCCAAAATAAATGTTATAATTTCAGTTTTTACTTTTGGTGCCCTTCAAGCAAGTGTGTGGAAGAGCTCAAGTTCACCACTAACTGTAAATGAAGTAAAATATGCCACTCCATTTGTTCTTTTGCTAAGTAGTTGGGGATTATTTAATAAATGCTTATTATCTCATTATACTGAACAGAATAAGAAAGAAAGAAAAATTTAAGTGATTTGGAACACCTTGCCGCACATCTTGAAACAGTGGCCATGTCTATTTCTTAAAAGAATAGGTATTTAAATTATCTTTTCATTTTGGCTCCCTACTTTATGCCAACCTCAGTGCCTGATAAAGAGCTAGCAGAACACCTGTCAGAATGTTGTTAAATGAAGAATTCCTATTGTGTACTGGGCTAGCCAATCCTGCAGGAGCCTACACAGTAGCATAAAGAAAAGGTTAAGAACCACTATTGTTAGCATCACTACTGCTCAGACCCGAGACAGTACTAGTCAAACCTTGCATTGATTCTTTCCAGCCAATGAGACAGAAAGACAAGGGACTGTATGTGTGTGGGATGGGGAGGAAGAGGAGAGTTAAGAATAGGAGCATGAGCAACAATCTTCATGAAAATTATTCTGTTTGCTTTACTTCCAGATTTGCCACCTTAAATTCATTCTCTCCTTCACAGCCAGAGGAATGTTTCTGAAACATAAATTTCAGCAATATTCTCTTCCCTACATAAATTCCTTTAATTTTATTCTATGCCTCTGGTTTTTAAGCATCACCTTTCATTACCACATGCTGTTTGTAGTCCAGACATACCAAAGATGATCATGTCTTTGCAAGAAGAACTAAAGTAAAAACATTAGAAAACTCAGAAACATTAAATATATAAAACTACTACCATTAATAGCTTTTCTCATCCACTTTTCCTCCTACACCTAGAAAAAGTAACATGTACTCATTTTCCATAACATGTACTCATTCAGAATGTACTCTTCTATTCATCCACACTACTTTTATTCCTTTGTTGCTCTGTTCTTAGGAACCGTATATGCCAAATATGCCTGGTCCATCCTCTTATCTTTGAATTCTTTTTGCATACATCTTTCCAATTATCGTTTAAACATAATCTAGTACTTTCCATAAAAATTCCTCCAAAGCCCATGTTCCTCTTTGTAATTACTATTATGTTCCCTATACTCCACATCTCAACTTCCACAACTCAACTGATTTATAGGCCAATAAAATCAATGTGACTGCTCCTGCCCAAGTCACCAATGACTTCACACATGCAAAACCAGGAATTGGATTCTGTTGACTGCTACCTCCATTGTGAGACCGTTTAGCTCTAAGTTACTCCACTTTTCATAGTTTATAACCCTGATTCTTCCTTCTCTGTATACTTCCTGGTTTCTCCATCTCTGGTAAAACTAAATGTAAGAGTTCATCAGGGCTTTGTCCTATACTCTCTTCCCTTTTATTTTTTTTTATTTTTTTATTTTTTTTCTCTTCCCTTTTAAAACTATACTATCCTCATAAGGAATTACATCTCCTTCCAGGGAATAAAAAGTAATGTATTATATTGAAGGGTAGCAGAATGTTATACCTCAAATATGACACTTTGCCATATTAACTATTCTGAGCTATAATTACCTAAAGATAGCAAATGATGGTAGAAGCTTTCTCTGAACTCCCCTTCCTCAGTATGAATTCTGCAAAAGGAGCTCAACTGTCATAGATCCCCTGCCTGAGAGTGAATTTTATCAACCAAGGAAGGTTGACTCATCAGGATAGAAAACAATACTACACCCAGATAAGCTTTGTTACAAATTATCACAAGCTATCACATCTCCCATCCTAAAACTAAAACTCTCCCCTAAAAAGCCTACATGAGACCCCCTATTTTCCCTTTTAAGATGATATTTAAACCTGAATTTTAGAGCTACCATTTTGAGTTACTCATGTTCCCCCAAGTATCTTCCCACCTATACATAATATAGACATGTTAATAAGCTCCTGTTTTTCTCTTGCTAATCTGTGTCTTATTACTGGACTCTCAGTCAAGAACTCAGAAGATAAAAATTTTTCTTCCCCTATAATGTCAACAAACTCCGAATTTAACTATAGGTGAGACTTCATTATTAAGTTCTATGCACACATATCTGACTACCTATTCAGCATTTCCACTTGGATAACTCTCAGACGTCTTACACACAATCTATCCAAATTGAATATTTGGCCATCTCCCTTCCCCTCCCAATCCATTCTTCCTCCAGTGTCTCCTTTCTCCACTGATAGCCTCACCACTTGCTGTTATCATCTATATCCTTGGTAACTGATTCCCTTCTCTATCCAATCAATCATTGAATCCACTTTTTATCTAAGTGTACCTCAAATCTGTTTACTTCTCTCCCCTTTGCACTGTAATTCATTATAATTAGACCAAGTTACACTGTTACCTGTAAAACTACAGTGACCTCAAAGTTTGTCTTCCTATGCCTTCTCTCTCTCACTTTGTTCTAACTTCATCATTGTTTACAGAGAACCAAGAATAATCTTGAAAAAAAATCAAACTTGCACATCTGATCGAGCCAACTCTCTCTCCTCAATATGCTTTGCCTTCTCACTGACCTTAGGATAGCTTTAAAATCTTTAACCTAACTGACCAAAACCCACTGTATTCACCACTGCCTAGTTCATTGGTTTCAATTTAATTAACTTTTGCAGCTCTGTTTTAGCGACCTCTGTTCTCCATTTCTTAAAATCAGTTCTCATTTTTCCCTCAGAATATTGCCATATATAACCCTCAGTCAAGAAGCTTTCTCCATTTCTTCTAGCCTTGAAAATCTTGAATCACCTTTCAAGTTTGATATTACATCTTACAATTATAAAAATCTGTGCCTGACTCTCTAGGCTACTGTGTGTGTGTGTGTGGGGGGGAGTTTCCTAATATAATATCTCAGTTTATTTTTTCTCCATATAATATTTAGCAAGTGGATTGAGACAATTTATGTGATTTTCTTTTGCATTTATGCATAACCTACCAGTAATGAATTTCACAAAGCCAAGAATCTTGTCTTAATTTTTCAACACACTCTGCCAAATAGATACTAAATACAAAGCTATGAAATGGATTGGATAAATTACACAACCACCCTACTGAGGTGTTTTTCTTTAGCTATTCCTTACCTTTAGCAAAAATCAGAGATAAACCAACAATAGTTTATAATATAATAATATAATATAGTGTTTAATGGAGTTTTTCCCAATTACCTATCCTTCTGTGTCCCATATGTTTAAAGAATTATTAAGTTAGTAGACTAGTAACTCTTCCTGTTTAGTGCACTAAATATCCTATAAGGAGTTATTTTGAACTTTGAGGATTAGCAAGAGATACTTATAGTTTTATCCTGAGAATCCTACATTTCATATGTTAGATCTCTCATACAATCATATTTAAACATTAGAGATTTAAATGAATCATCTGAAGTTTGTCTATTACTAGTATCAAGGCCAAATATGCATTGATTTATTGTGTATTTTATTAAAATGCATGAGGTAACCTACAAAAAGTTCAAGCAAAAAAATTCTCAATAATACTCTTAATTATTTGACTTTACATTTTCCCCTTCAACCTATTTGTAGAGTAATTAATGCAAAAGAGGTCATCTTAAGAATTTTCACTTTCAAATAAAAGTTCATAATGTATTAAAAAAAAACCATTCCAGAAAATTTCAGATTACTTCATTTGGTATTTGCTCACAAGTTGCAGATGTTAGATCCTATTTATATTCATGTCCCACCAAGAAAATTTAAAATGTAAAATAGCAGTTGGTCCTTTTGAAAACCTAAATTATATAAAATTGAAATAGCACATTTTAAAACTACAGGATTGGGATTTCATAATTAAGAACACTATTTTTTAAAAAAAGATACTATTTCCTTTTTTAAAGCTTTATTTGAGAGAGAGAAGATGAGTGGGAGCAGAGGGTGGAAGGCAAGGGCAGAGGGAGAGGGATAAGTAGACTCCATGCTGAGAAGGGAACCCAATGTAGGGCTCCATCCCAGGATCCCAGGATCATGACCTAGGCTAAAGGCAGATTCTTAACCTACTGAGCCACCCAGGGACCCCAAGAATATTTTCATGTAGATTTCTATTAATAGAATACTATCTCACAAAATCCAGTTTACATCACAATAACTAAGAAATTGGGGGGAAATAAACCTCTTTCATAGTGTTTATACATATTTAATCTTTATCTTCATTCAAAATTTTAAATTTTATTAACTTTATTCTGAGTTAGAATCACTGACACTATTAAGGTTTCAGTTAAACATGAAAACTGAACACACAGCAAGGGGTAGGAAAACTTGAATGATCAGTCTTGTACTTGTTGCAAAACCACTCTGCAATCATTATGCTCACAGATTTACAACATTCAGGTACAGAAACTCAATACATCAAAACCACACACGGTGAATCACAGTACTCTTGACATACATAGCAATATGACTATTTGAAGATATTTATCAGCTACAATTTTATTAAAATTGTGGACTGAATGGCAACTTGTCCTAAAAGTTTATTTTTCTACTGAGAGGCATGATACAATAGAGCTGGAATGGAGTGTAGACATTAGAAGTCAAGGTTTGAAAAGATGTTTTACCCAAGTAACTTAATCTCCTAATCATTTTATTCCTTCAGAGATAGTATAGAATTGACAAATGCAATGTTCTCTTAGGTGTAAAGTATTTTGCTCTATTCATAACACCATCATTTGATTTCAGTTAGAGATTGTTTAAGCACAGCTTAATTTTTTACAACATAGATAAGCAATTTAAAGTGGAAAGATACAATTATAATCAAAATCTTTTTAAAACCATGAATTCTTACTAATTTGTAGTGGAGCATCACATAAAGGAATATTTTTTCCTGATTTCATTCCAGTGTTTCTTTTTTTTAGTTATTACTTTTATTGGAGTTGAATTTGCCAACATATAGCATAACACCCAGTGCTCATCCCGCCAAGTGCCCCCTTCAGTGCCCATCACCCAGTCACCCCCACCCCCTGCCCACTTCCCCTTCCACGACTCCTTGTTCATTTCTCAGAGTTAGGTGTCTCTCATGTTTTGTCACCCTCACTGATATTTTCACTCATTTTCTCTCCTTTCCCTTTATTCCCTTTCACTAATTTTTATATTCCCCAAGTGAATGAGACCATACAATGTTTGTCCTTCTCTGACTGACTTATTTCATTCAGCATAATACCCTCCAGGTCCCTCCACATCGAAATAAATAGTGGGTATTTGTCGTTTCTAATGGTTGGGTAATATTCCATGGTATACATAAACCACATCTTCTTTATCCATTCATCTTTTGATGGACACCGAGGCTCCTTCCACAGTTTGGCTATTGTGGACATTGCTGCTATAAACATTGGGGTGCAGGTGTCCCAGTGTTTCACTGCATCTGTATATTTGGGGTAAATCCCCAGCAGTGCAATTGCTGGGTTGTAGGGCAGATCTATTTTTAACTCTTTAAGGAACCTCCACACAGTTTTCCAGAGTGGCTGCACCAGTTCACATTCCCACCAAAAATGCAAGAGAGTCCCCCTTTCTCCACATCCTCTCCAACATTTGTTGTTTCCTGCCTTGTTAATTTTCCCCATTCTCATTGGTGTGAGGTGATATCTCATTGTGGTTTTGATTTGTATTTCCCTGATGGCAAGTGATGCTGAGCATTTTCTCATGTGCATGTTGGCCATGTCTATGTCTTCCTCTGTGAGATTTCTCTTCATGTATTTTGCCCATTTCATGATTGGATTGTTTGTTTCTTTGCTGTTGAGTTTAACAAGTTCTTTATAGATCTTGGAAACTAGCCCTTTATCTGATATGTCATTTGCAAATATCTTCTCCCATTCTGTAGGTTGTCTTTGAGTTTTGTTGACTGTTTCTTTTGCTGTGCAGAAGCTTCTTATCTTGAGGAAGTCCCAATAGTTCATTTTTGCTTTTGTTTCTCTTGCCTTAATGGATGTATCTTGCAAGAAGTTGCTGTGGCCAAGCTCAAAAAAGGTGTTGCTTGTGTTCTGCTCTAGGATTTTGATGGAATCTTGTCTCACATTTAGATCTTTCATCCATTTTGAGTTTATCTTTGTGTATGGTGTAAGAGAATGGTCTAGATTCATTCTTCTGCATGTGGCTGTCCAATTTTCCCAGCACCATTTATTGAAGAGACTGTCTTTTTTCCAGTGGATAGTCTTTCCTGCTTTGTCGAATATTAGTTGACCATAAAGTTGAGGGTCCACTTCTGGATTCTGTATTCTGTTCCATTGATCTGGGTCTGTTTTTGTGCCAGTACCACACTGTCTTGATGACCACAGCTTTGTAGTACAACCTGAAATCTGGCATTGTGATGCCCCCAGCTATGGTTTTCTTTTTTAATATTCCCCTGGCTATTTGGGGTCTTTTCTGATTCCACACAAATCTTAAGATGATTTCTTCCAACTCTCTGAAGAAAGTCCATGGTATTTTGATAGGGATTGCATTAAATGTGTAAATTGGCCTGGGCAACATTGACATTTTCACAATATTAATTCTGCCAATCCATGAACATGGAATATTTTCCCATCTCTTTGTGTCTTCCTCAATTTCTTTTAGAAGTGTTCTGTAGTTTTTAGGGTATAGATCCTTTACTTCTTTGGTTAGGTTTATTCCTAGGTAGCTTATGCTTTTGGGTGCAATTGTAAATGGGATTGACTCCTTAATTTCTCTTTCTTCAGTCTCATTGTTAGTGTATAGAAATGCCACTGACTTCTGGGCATTGATTTTGTATCCTGCCACACTGCCAAATTGCTGTATGAGTTCTAGCAATCTTGGGGTGGAGTCTTTTGGGTTTTCTATGTAGAGTATCATGTCATCTGCGAAGAGGGAGGGTTTGACTTCTTCTTTGCCAATTTGAATGCCTTTTATTTATTTTTGTTGCCTGATTGCTGAGGCTAGGACTCCTAGTACTATGCTGAAAAGCAGTGGTGAGAGTGGACATCCCTGTCTTGTTCCTGATCTCAGGGGAAAGGCTCCCAGTGCTTCCCCATTGAGAATGGTATTTGCTGTGGGCTTTTCATAGATGGCTTTTAAGATGTTGAGGAATGTTCCCTCTATCCCTACACTCTGAAGAGTTTTGATCAGGAATGGATGCTATATTTTGTCAAATGCTTTCTCTGCATCTATTGAGGATCATATGGTTCTTGTTTTTTTCTCTTGCTGATATTATCAATCACATTGATTGCTTTATGAGTGTTGAACCAGCCTTGCATCCCGGGGATAAATCCCACTTGGTCATGGTGAATAATCTTCTTAATGTATAGTTGGATCCTATTGGCTAGTATATCTTGTTGAGAATTTTTGCATCCATGTTCATCAGGGATATTGGTCTATAATTCTCCTTTTTCATTCCAGTGTTTCATCTCACAGGAACCCAATCTTCCTATGACACAATGCACACAGAAGCAGTGAGACCTGGAGGAATGTCAAGTACCCAAAGGAGAATCTTACATTCAAGAGTTTGAGCTCTCTCACTAGACAAATCATAGATAAAAATTTCACAAATCTCACAAATATTATATAGTTAGACCTACTTTCAAGCAAGATTATGAAGACTGGAGATAATATAAATTGACTGGCCATACTTGGCTCATACTAGACAAAATTGTGGATTTTTTAGATGATAAAAAAATCCTATATGTCCTATAAGAAAATATCTTCCATCTCTATAAAGTGGCATAAAATTAAAGAATAACAGAAATATTTGGCAGAATTATGGAAGAATAGAGTATCTTCCTTACACAGTAAAGCAGTAGAAAATAATAGTATTTAAATAGTGCCAATTTTATGCTGGTTGCTTTATTCTGTATCGTAATTCTACAAAAATTGTATAAAGTAGATTTTTTTCAGTTCCAGGTCTTCCAAGACGGTTCCATGACTCCCAGGAGTTTAAGGTGCTTCTCTTTTTGACACCAAAGCTCTTGTTTGTATTCTCTTAGGCTGGACTCTAGGATCTCTTTAAATGTCATCCATGATTCAGGAAATCTATTCAGTGGGAAAAGCCTCAATCTGCCTTCTAAGGAAGGGCAGAGAATAGGTCTACAGGTGCATGGAACTGAGGGCACTAAGATTTTCTGTCCAAATCTTCAACGAGATACAAGATTCTGATAATTCTTGATGTGGACTGCTGCTGCTGTACAAATGCAGTAACATCCAGAAAATATATCGAATATATACATTTATGTATTTATATATATCCACACATATATTTGTATTTATACACATACACTGATATGTTTTTATATATATTTACTTCAATATAAACAAAAAAAATCAATGTCTAGTGTGCACTTATAACAAAAGAATCTGGACTGAGCATAAGGGAAAAAGATAGAACTCACTGAATTAAGTAGCATTTAAGCTTTGACCTGAAAGAAGAATCTAGCCAGAGTTATATGCCAACAGAATACCTGAAATGTGTATACAAAATTGTACAGAGGTCAAGGAAGCATTCACAGATGGAGGAGAATACTGGGAGACCAGCCAGAGTATTATTGGAATAATCTGAACAGAGAAAGCTACTTCTAATAGGCATAGTTTGTGTGTGATGGGAACATTTACCAAACAAAATAGAAAGTTAATAACTTTACAAGAAAGCAAATGTTAAAATTTCACACCTTAAGCTAATATTAGTCATAACCCAACTTTTCAGAGTAATAAAAGTTATTCTTCATGATTAGAATACTTTAAAGGGAGTTTCTGCTGTGAAAAAAAGTTTAATTGGTTGTTTTCTGTATTCTGTGAAATGCACTTTTAAGAACATGCACCTTGGCATCAAAATTGGCATTTTGCAATGTGTGTGGAGCCTGTATTATAATGAGACATAGGGACCTTTGTGGGATGGAGCAAACCAGTCTGTTGGGCATTTATATTCAGTTTTCTAAATAATTAAATAAGAACAGAATTTTTCAGTTTACTTCAAGAGCTTCTGGTTGCCTGTGATTAAGAACAGGTTGGGAGAAAGAACAAGGAATATCATTAAAGTCTGAACTATTCTGATTGTTTGCAAAATTTACTCTTATTTAAAGCAGTTAGGGACACCTGGGTGGCTCAGTGGTTGAGTGTCTGCCTTCGGCTCAGGGTGTGATTCTGGGATCTGGGATCAAGTCCTGTATCCGGCTCCCCATGGGGAGCCTGCTTCTCCCTCTGCCTGTCTCTGCCTCTCTCTCTCTCTCTCTCTCTCTCTCTCTCTCTCTCTGTGTGTATCTCTCATGAATAAATAAACAAATCTTTTTAAAAAAATAAAGCAGTTTTTCTTTAAGTGTCATCCACCAACTAGCAGCCTCACTGTCACCTGGGAACCCAGGTGAGAAATGAAAATACTTGGACCCCACTCCAGATCTACTGAATCAAAAACCTGGAATGAATGAGTGTGTGTTATAAGCCTTCCAAGTTCTTCCAAAGAACACTGAATTTAGAGAACCAGTACTTTTAACCAGTACTTCTCACTTTATCACTAAACATCAGGGAAATGCAAATCTAAGCTGTAGTAAGATATGACCTTACATGTGTCAGAATGACTGGAATAAAAAAAAAAAGAACGTGTTAGTGAGGATATAGGGGAAAAGGGACCCTCGTGCATCATTGGTAGATAGGTAAACTGGTGCACCCACTGTGGAAAACAGTGTAGAGGTTCCTAAAAAAATTATAAAAAATAGAATTACCATATGATTCAGTCAATTCCACTACTGGGTATTCACCCAAGGAAAATGAAAATACAGGGGCTTATGGGTCGCTCAGTCAGCTAAGTGGCTGGCTCTTGCTCTTGGCTCAGGTTGTGGTCTCAGGGTCCTGGGATTGAGCCCCACTCTGGGCTCTGGGATCTGTGCTCAGTAGGAGTCTGCTTGAGGATTTCTCCCCCTCTCCCTCTGCCCTTCCTACCCCTCCTCAAATAAACAAATCTTAAAAAAATGAAAATACTTATTTCTAAAAGATATTTGCACCCCAGTGTTCACTGTAGCTTTATTGTAGCCAAGATATGGAAGCAACTTAAGTCTCCATATATAAATGAGTGGATAATGATGTGGTATATACACAAGGGAATATTACTCAGCCATAAAGAATGAAATCTTGCTATTCACAACAACATGGATGAACTAGAGGGTATTATGCTAAGTGAAATAAGTCAGAGAAAAAACAAATATCATGATTTCACTTATATGTGAAATCTAAAAACAAATGAGGCAAAACAAAAACAAAAAAAATAAACAGATTCAAACTGAGAAGTAATGATTGCCAGAGGGGAGGTGGGTGTGATATGGGTGAAATAAAGGGAACAAACTTCCAGTTATAAGTCATGGAGATATAAAGTACAGTATAGGGAATTAGTCAATTAGTAATGTTGTACAGCGACTATACTTATTGTGAACACTAAGTGATATATAGAATTGTTGAATCAATACATTCCACACCTAAAACTAACATCGTATATTTATTTTTTAAAATTTGACTTTCACCTGTTAGTTGGAATCAGCATAAGAGAAGGAGGTCCTACATATCAGGGATACCTCACCTGTACCTAGTCCCATCTTAGTATGGCTTCTAAATAGGTTATCAACATATCTCAACAACTTATATATTACATCCTTTCTCCTAACACCATGCACAGCAATAATCATTCCCTTTATTCCACTCTAGCATTAGCTTCTCTGAATTCTTCAACTCATGGCTATCTGGCTTCCACCCCAGAGAATACTTCTCTGGTAATTGTAGCCAGCTCCTCATTGTTAACTGTAAAATCATGGCCTTAAATTGTATGATTGTTTATGGTCTATGTCCTACTAGAATTCAATCTCTATTAGGTGATTTTTCTGTGTTGTTCACTCTTCTATTTGCATCTGGAAGAATACCTAGCACAGATTACTTCCCCAGCAAAATTTTTTTGAATGACAGTAAAAATAACTTTTTTTCAGCTCCTTATCCTACACATCTTTGGGGTACTCCACAGGGTTAACAAATTCCATTAACACCAATATTCAAAACCATCAAATCTCCATCATTGATTTCAAAAGTACTTCAGTCTCTGGCTTTCTTCATATGTTTTATATGTCTTTTTTTTTTTCATTTTCCTGTGGAGATTCTTTTTCTCTGTTTTGCAACTGCATCCATTCATAGAGGCAGAAAATGATAATAATTAAAGAAGGCAAATTTTGAAATAAGATCCTATATAAATTACACTCTATGAGTCTTGCTTTTCTCATCTATAAATTGGTGCCCTGATATTATTTACCTGCAGTATTTTGAAAACTAGATGAAACTGTAAAACTGTAAAACCTGATGAAACCCCTACTATGTTGTTGTTCCTCTGCAAATAATGGAGATCACTAACCTTCAACATTTAACTGTTTCATATCTACATTTGCAACGTTCTGATGGACCACACACAGATTTTTTTGACTTTCTATTCAGCTTGTGAAGACCATGCTGATTAGCTTTCCTCTTTGGATGAATCGGAATCCTTTGGCTAAATGCTCACTTCTCATCTTTAATATCTAATAAATAAGCTGCAATTTTTTATTTGACCTAAAAATCCTTTCATATCCATTTTTTTTCCATTTTCACCATTAGATCAATGGTACAAAATCTGTAGACAAGCCCATTACAATAGCTGGCAAATGCTGTATGCATTCTCTACGGAGTCTATTATTCTACTTTCTGCAGCCAGAGTGCCAACTTTAAATATAAATATATTAAGACTATCCATTGCTTTCTTATTGTTCTTAGCAAAAATGAAGTGCAATTACTATGTGGTCCAGTAATCTCAAACTAATTTATTGCAATCCCAGCCCTCTACTATATGGAGAATGTTCCTTCCTAAAGCATGCTAGAGATCTTAGGGGCACACACTCTAGGACAGCCATTAAGCATAGCCAAAATGGTTATGCACATCCCATGGTGTGGATGAAAATCAGATGGCCCCATATGTTGTCCTGATCAGAGATCCTGAGTTATTGAGAAGGTCTCATGCAAATGAATGTATTTTGCAAGCCCCATTCACTTATTTCCTTCCAGGTCCTTAGTTTTTCTCATTATGCTGCTCAAATTTCTCAGTCATTACAATATATCACCTCCTCCCCCCTTACCAGTCAATTCTAGGGTTCCTGAGTCCACATCATTTTCCTCCACTGAGGGGACAGCAAGGCCACGAAAACCAAAAACACTTTTTTGACATCTTACTAAAATCGAAATATGAATTTTTATCTTTTCCTCTGAAAGACAGAAAGGGCTTTAACTTCAAATATTCCCTGGTTGTGAGGACACACATTTGCCTGAGATCTTTCTTAAAAAGCATTCAAGGAAAGCAAATAAAACCAATGTAAAGGTGGTTGAATGTCCAAATCCTATTGTAATAAAAGAGAAATTCTTAACATGGCCTATAGCATGCTTCCCGGTCCAGCCATTACCAGTCTTCTCCATCTCCCCTCATGTCATGAACCCTCTTGCTGTCTCCTGAAGTCTCTACTGGACTTAAACCAGTTACTCACATTTGCCAAGCCCTGACCTGCCCCTGGAATTGTGCAGGCTGTTTTTAACAGTTTGAAATACCTCCCTTTCCATCACCTCAATGAACCCTCACTGTTCCTTCTCAGCTGCAGTCACTTTTCTCATCTTCTTGACAACATAAAATAATTCATTATTTTATACTTTAATAGCACTATACTTTTAGGTACAAGATTGATAGTAAACATTCTAAAAGTTAAACTATTTACTAATTCTGGTTTCATTAATCAATTATTTTTGCAGGGTCTATGGCTTAAGTTTGCAATTTGCTTACAGGCTTCTCCCCAGCCACACACACTATTACTGATCTGCTGCCAAGGATGAGCCCTTCATTTTTTACTCAGCTAACAAACTCCATGACTCACATTTCTTTCCTAGACAGTTTCCTATTTCCTGCTGAATCTGATGTTAAATTCTCAAATGTCAAATATGGTTAAGTTCCTTTTCTGCTCAAAACCTTCATTGGTTCTTTAAGTGCAGAAGGGATACGAGTATCTTAGCATTGTAAAGTACTTGCTAGTTCAAACTCTTATTTTTGCCATGTTTACCTGCTTACTGTTTCTCCAACAAAGTAACTTTGGTGTCAACTACATCAACATATCTCCTTTACCAGAGATACATAATCCAAGTTCCTACAAGTTAAAGAATGTACAATAGAAGCTAAAAACCCATTGGACTTGATATGGAACAGGATTAAACACTGGGAAGACCTTGTTTCCCTTCGTGTCTCAGTGAGAATTTCCTTCCAGGATATACATGTTTGATTACCCCACGTTTGCCTATGTATTTTTTTCTCTTCACTTCTGTTCTCATTATTTTTAAGTAATGTGGTTTTCCTAGAAAACATTCTGTAAATAAGTACTACTGGTTGTGGTACTGATCATTACAGTAATATATAAGCCACTTAGAAAAAGGAAAATCTGAGTTTATAACTTCATGCATCAAAACAACATTGGCTATTGATCTACTGGTAGCACTGGAGCCACATCATTTGGGGATGATCAAGAACTTGCTAAAAGCATAGAGACGTGGCCTTGACAGGTCCTGAGCAAAGAAGGCAAGGAAGAAGTCTCCTCTGAGGAAAGGTTCTATGAAGGCGGAAGGTTTGCCACAGGGGATATGACAGATAAGCCTGTGAGTGAGGATCTATGGGAAGCAATGCCCAAAGTCATGAAGTATGTGGGAGGAACCAATGACAAAGGAATCAGGATGGGGATGACAGTTCCTATTTCTTTGCTGTATTTCCCAGTGAAGATGGCTCCCCTCAAAATAAATTAAAAGTCTGGTTCCAGATTCCAAACTAGTTTCAGAGCAACTCACTAGTTCCTACCAATAACAGCATCAAGACTGTGGACAGGGAAAGCATCACCATCCACTCCTTGCAATTTGGTGGTTATGCCAAGGAAACTATGTAGTTCATGCTGCCCAGCTGTGTACCACCTTGAAGGGCAGGACTACCTGACAGAATGACTTCTACTTACTTCAACACTGGGTAGGACCCTCCCATGAAGCCCTATGAACATCACAATGAAGTCTGGCTGGTGAAAGCATGAATGACTCACTGAGCCAGAACTTCCTGCATATGTACTTCGTGTGTCTACTTTCTCAGGGGAGAAGGAGGGAGCAAAGCTTGCAACTGTATCTCCAGCTTAACCAACTTTCCTTTAAAGCCAATTACTGCTAATTTTCTGAAATAAGTATATATCATCTATGTTCTTTTTATTAATGGTGGGAAATAATACAGCCAAGATAAGCAGCATCCCTCTAATGTACGTAGAAAGCTCTGTGGTGGACCAGAAAAAAAATCCAGCAATATTTTCCCAGTTATCTGCATCACTAAAAACAGATTTTTAAAAAATTATTGAACCTATTTTTTTAAATTTATTCATGACATACAGAGAGAGAGAGACAGAGGCAGAGGCACAGGCAGAGGGAGAAGCAGGTCCCATGCAGGGAGCCTGATGTGGGACTCGATCCTTGGTCTCCAGGATCAGGCCCTGGGCTGAAGGTGGTGCTGAACCACTGAGCCACCCCGGTGGCCCTGAACCTGTATTTTGAGAGAAAAACGTGATTTGTATGCAATCTTTCATCCATGATTCGTATAAGAGCTTTGTTTACAAAGAAACTGAAAATAAAGATCTTTGACTTAAAAAAATGACAATTGGATATTTTCTTTATAGGGATAGCTGATATGATGCAGTATTTAAGAGAACTTCTGCACTATTTAACTAAACACAGACTGTGTATAAGCAACACTGTTAAGACCTAAAGGAAGGATGTAAAGGTGATGAGATAGAAACTACTGTCCTCAAGAACAAAGTTTCTCATGAGGGCAACATGTAGCCATATGATTACATTTAGCACAAAGCACAGAGGGTAGAGTGCCAAAAATTCTATAAAAACTAAGTGCTTTGACAATGCCTGACAAAGGAAAAAAGATTAATTTTTACTGAGATGACCGGGTCTGACTTAATGATATAAGTAACATTTGACCTGAGTTGAAGACAGTGGAAGATTTGATTAGTTAGAAATAGGGAAACAGGTCATTCCAGGCTAAGGGAGAAGTATGAGGCAGAGCAGTGAGGTACACAGGGCATGGTCTCTTTGGAGAAAGGCAGCTAGAACAGAGCAAAGGTTCACATAGGTCTTCTGTAAGAAAGTGATTCATATACAAGATGAGGTTCAAAGGACAGATTGGGGTCAGACTGTGAAGTCATAAATACCACGTGAAGAAATTTTTATGACCACAGCAAGGGGCAATAAGAAATAGCACTTTTTGTTTTGTTTTTGTTTTAAAATGATCAGGATTTAGTTTTTAGCTATTCTAGCTCTAGGACATTGGAAACACACAAAAAAACCTGTCTTAGTCTCCATCTCCTATTATAATACCTATTAAACTATGGTTTTTTTTTTTAGATTTTATTTATTTATTCATAGAGACACAGAGAGAGAATGAGAGGCAGAGACACAGGCAGAGGGAGAAGCAGGCTCCATGCAGAGAGCCTGACGTGGGACTCGATCAAGGGTCTCCAGGATCTCGCCCTGGGCTGCAGGCGGCGCTAAACCGCGGCACCACCGGGGCTGCCCAAACTATGGGGTTTTAAAAAATAATTTACTCTGTGCTGGGCTCTGCTCTGGAGCTGGTGTTGTAGCAGTGAAGAAAAGAAAAAAAAAATCCACACTTATAAGAAGATTAAATTTTTGAGGAAAAACAATTAATAAAGAAACCCACCCATGGTATATAATGTGAAGGGAACCACAGCAGATTTGGGGTGGAGGGGATGATGGAGGCCACTATTTTAAATAAGTGTTTAGGGTAGGCTTCAGTGAAGGATAAACTGTTGGTTTATCCACATGGCTTTATGGTGCTGACAGCCCAGGCAGACAGGACAGCAAGTGCAGACTAGCTGAGGAAGGAGTGTGCAGTAGTAAAGTAGCTGAATTTCAGCTATTTGGAAGGTATAGGCCACAGCATTTTTATATAGATCAAATAAATGTTAGCTATGAAAAAGTAGTCTGGGGTGCCTAATTGTTTTTTGGCCTGAACATCCAAAGAAATGACAGTGTCCTTCACTGAAAGGTGTCAGGATACAGTAGAAGGAATTGGTGAAGAATAGAATCAGGACTTTTGAGATGTTCTTTAGATCTACAAATGGAGATTTCAAGCAGCTGTTACATGCATCTTTGGTTCAAAGTAAAGTTGAGGATGGAGGAACCATCAGTGAGTGCATAGATGGTATTTGAGCTTGGGAGGGCATGAGAGCAGTCCCAGAGAAAGAGAAAACAGAGAGTAAGACTGGGTACAGAGCCTCTGAGTTTTCTAATGCATTACTGTTGAGAAAATAAGCATCCAAAATTATCACCTGAGGAATAATGGTTAGTGAGGAATAAAATCGGATATTCTAGAAGGTAGAGAAAGTACACCAAGAAGGAAGAAATGGGGGCACCTGGGTGGCTCAGTGGTTGAACATCTGCCTTTGGCTCAGGTTGTGATCCCGGGGTCCTGGGATCAAGTCCCACATCAGGCTGCATGGGAGGAGCCTGCTTCTCCCTCTGCCTATGTCTTTGCCTCTGTGTCTCTCATAAATAAATAAATAAATAAATAAATAAATAAATAAATAAATAAATAAATAAAGTCTTTAATAAAGTAAAAGAAGGAAGAAATGATAAACTACATAATGGGCAACTAATAACTCAATTAAGATGAAACCTGAGAACTTACAAGACTGAACAACACGGAGTTCTTGGTGATAGCAATTGGGGCAATGGTAATTTGGTAGGTAATTTGGTAGGTAGGCTTAAAATATTTCCCACCAAAGTTTGTCATACCATCAGATCTTATTAAAAGACCCCAAATATTTATAAAAAAACTTAAACTTTTTAAACATTAAAAAAACTTTTAAAGACACATCGAGGAATATAAAGGAAATTTTTGAAGGCCAAAATAAAACAAAACAAGGAATACTACTTCCATGACATGCAGTCATGTAGCAAACTTCGTAACAAGACTAAAACAGTTTTTATTGCAAAGAGAATTATTTGTAACCACCAAAAAGGGATAGGAAGAACAAAATCTAGGCCAACCAATTGCCTGGAGCTGAATTAAAGACCCTAAAATGAAGCTGGGAATTCATCCTAAATTATCAATGAAAGGGTGATGTAAAAACAAACAAGAAATACAGAAACAGTGGGGCAAAAAAATACTTATTTGTCACAGGTTTGGATCTGGTGGAAGGGAAAATATACTGTTTTTTAGATTGCAAGTCATAGTTCATACATTTTGATGCCTGAATACATTCTTTAGAGTTTTTGTCCTCCATCTTATTTGGCTTTTAAATAAATCCTCAATTGGAATGGTCTTCAGATATCCAGAAGCAAATGTAAATTTTTTCTGCAGAAATTATGATCATCTGTGGCCACAAAGAATTCTCATACATATCCAAATATAAAAGGGAAAATGAAATAGATGAGGGAAATTGACACTGTAAATGAAAACCAGGAAAAAAAATAGCAGAAGTAGAGTGGAAATGCTATTCTATGTAATGTTTAGAAAAATTCTCACAGCAAGGCAAATTTCCTCCTGGGCTTCCCCCTAAGTATTTGGGCCTATTTTCCAATTTGCTATTTTTTTCTTAAACTACATAAAGTCTTCCTTTAACTCTTATATTAAGTACTCAACTTCAGTTATATTTTGCAGCTTTATAACTATACTCCATTTGATTTTTAACCTTTTTTAATTCTGCAAAATTCCCTGAAAATATTTTGTTTTCTCTAACTTAACATTTTAATGAATTATTAAAAGTCAGTGTCTTATTAAACCAATCTTAATCTTTGTTTATCTTTGTTATGTTTTCATTTTTGGCTTTTGTTATCCATTTTTACTGGTGGATATTCCAGGGAAATTTTGATTGAATTCCAGATATGTAAAAAATATTAGAGAAATTTTGAAGACCTGAGTCATCTTCTCTAGACGGGATTTCTTTTTTAATTTGAATAATGCACTTGGCGAAAGGCAGATCTCCGTAATCTAAGTAACGTTTAAGTTGATCTGTAGCTGTGCTTATCTATTTCTTATTCACTCTTTTCCTCAACTAAATTCAGAGTATTTACCAAGGCCTCTCTTCTTACTCCTGCAATCTAATTTTGTACCTCATTCCTGTAAGATGCTCAGATTGTCCAGCTGCTATCTTCTAGTTTCCATACCACACTCAACTTCTTAGCCTTCTGATTCCTGATTAATGCCCAGAAGGCAGGCCTAGAATATTAGGCTCACCTTTCTGAAGCACTCTGAATGTTACATATCTGTTAACTAACTAGAAGTTAAATAAAATCAAACAAACAAAAGAACACTCTGCCTTGTTAGCGTTTAAATCCCTTCATACAGATTCCTTTAAAATGTTTTCCTAATTTTTGTGCTTTTCTTCCCTTTACTAGGAGCGAATCTAAAATCAACTAGGCTGCCGTTTCTACAACAGAAAGCCTGAAGATACTATTTTACCTCTAGGAAGACAACTGGGAATGTAATTGTGAAAGATTATAGAGGACCTCAGACATGCCACTGATGCTCTGCTCTAGGTCATTCATTGTATTATTTTTATGCCCGATACAAACATTAGCATTACATAGATAAATAGATAATATTAGCATTACATAGATAAATAGATAATAGATAAATACAGGATAATGTGGATCCTGTATCTTAACAGGAAAAAAAAAAGTGGAGAATTAAAGAAACAGAAATTAGCAAGTACAGAAAAGTTTTTGCTTTTGTTTCAAAGGGGAAGCTGAGAATTTGGATATTATGTGAAAGGATTTAGAACAGAAATTAAGAAAGCGTCTACAATTCAGAATGCCTCCATGCTGATGTGGGTGGTATGAAGACTGAATTCATCATGCAAAACACAAAGTGTGAATACTTACATAACAAGAGTACATATTTAAGTTTCTTTCTGACCTTTTTATCATTTAAGAATTCCAGTTGTGGGGAGTAGAGATGGGCAGTAAGGAAAGCAGTGGAAGTGGAAAAAATAAAGATGCAGTCTTGGAAAAGATAAAGATGAGGTGAGGGGTGAGAGAAAGTGGGGAGTTTATGACTCTTGGATTTCTAGACTCTAACTGGGAGGAAAGCAAAATAGCCATGTACATATTAGAAAAGACAATGCCAGTTTATTAACATCTAGTTCCAGATTCAATAAGGAAAGCAATAGTCTGTTTGGGATATTACTTTGACACGGTTTGTACCTTGGTATGATGTCCATTATACCTATAAGATCCCAGGCTACGGCAATAGGGTAGTTTTAATAGGGGCAAGAGGCTAGGGAATATTACACTCTACTTGATTTCAATAGGACACTTAATCCTTAGCTATGTAAGGGTCAGATAAAAGCAAAATAATTCTCTTGTTGCCATACTTAAATGCCCTAATTTCTTTCTCTTAAGGAGTACAATTATCCAAAATTAGTGCTCAGAATCTCAGAGCAAGATAGATGAAATTCATGTAATCCACGGGGGATGTTCTCTCACTGGGATTGCTGGTTTGCATTAATTTGGTAAATTTGGATTCTAAGAGCATTACAGCTCTGCTTGAGATAGGGAGTATCTGTCAGTTAATTATTCTATGCTGTTCTGAATAGTCCCCTATGTACAAAACTAGAGCCACTGTCACTCAGAGAGGTTAAATAGTTATAAAAAATATAATTATGGGAAGATAAATTATTTTTATTCCACCTGACATCAAAACTTATTATCAACTATCAGTACTAATATTTTCCTAAAGGGGAGAAAACTTCACGATAAGAATGTTTTTAAGAAAAATTGCCTTACTATAAAATGTGCCATATCCCATTTGTATTTCACTGTATTCTAGAGCTATCAGTCTTATGAAGCAATAAATTTCTGTTGTATACTCCATAAGCTCCTGTGATAACATTTTATATTGCTTGTCTGCTGCCTGAAGGAGGAGGGTAAAATATTATTTCAAGGTGCATTTTGCATCCAAGGAGACCAGACCTGTTTATTGCAATAGTCCGTTTTTTTTTTTCTCTAGGGCAGTGGCTATTAGATATGAAAGAAAATGAGGAGGATTGGTTTCTCTTCTCCAGGAAAGGAAGAAGGAAGAGATGGGAGAAAAGGAAAAAAATGGGAGGGGAAGATAAATCAATGAAATCTTGGGAGCTGGATCCTAAGTGGGTAATTGTCTATTGAGGTTATCTGTCCCTTGGGAGGTTACTGGCTGAAATGTCTTCAAATCAACAAGCAATATTAAATATTTGTTCCATGATAAATGCTGTAATTCTAACCATGTCACCTTCAAATCTTCACTATTGCTCTATAGAAGGTAGTTTATTTTGTTCATGTAGTCCATGAGGAGGTGATTAGGTGTCATGTTTGATGTTTTGAACTGTGTTTTCTCAAATTTGTATGTTGGAGACCTGATACTTCATAGAATACCTTGATTTAGAAACAGGATTATTGCAATATGGTTAAGATGAAGTGATCTTGGAATGAGGTGAGCCTCTAATCCAATATGCCTGGTGTCTAAAGTATCATGTGAGGAGACACATACAGAGAGAAGACCATATGAAGACATAGGAAGAACACCAACTACAAAAAACACCCCAAGACTGCCAGCAATTCACCAGAAACTAGAAGAGACAGAACAGATTTTCTTCAGAAGCTCTCTAAGGGAACCAATCCTCACACAATTTGATCTTGGGCTTTCAGTCTCCAGAGCAGTGACACAATAAATTCCTTATTAAGCTACCCAGTTTGTAGTACTAGATTATTGCAAGCCTAGCAAACTATTATTTTTTAACCTAGTGAAAAAGAGAAATAGTATGAAAGCAATTTGTTCCTCAGATGTAGAATCATCTGGTGTGTAAGTCTGGGTCCTCTGAGAAATTGAGGCCAGCTGGGATTTGAGGTGTAGGATTTTACTGGGGGAGAGGCCCATGAAAGATAAAGGGAGGATAGGGAAGGTAGCTACAATGCAAATCTGACCCCTGTGAAAATAGAGAAGGAGAAGGAAAAGAAGGATTGGACATAAGGAGTCTCAGACCGGAGCCTATTTTTCCTTAAGATTAGAGAGAGACAGAGAGAGACAGAGAGGCAGAAACAGAGAGAAATCATGGGCGTAGGGGCAGAGGGAGAAGGAGAAAGAGTCTTAAGTCAACTGTGTGCTGAGCCCAATATGAGGCTGGATCTCACAACCCTGAGATCATGACCTGAGCAGAAACCAACAGTTAGCTGCTCAACTGACTGTGCCACCCAAGTGCTTGGAGCAGATTTCTAAGCAGGGTTAACTGAGGCCAACAGAGAATCCTCTACCTTAGGTTCCCTATCGCAGGAGTTCCATGTCTTGCAATAATAAGCTTCCATATTATACCTGCTGTGCTTGTTCACTGAGAGTGGCCTGAGGGCAGTATGACCTGAGGACAAATGCAGCAGGGGCTAGAGAAGGGTGCCAGCTAGGCCATCCTTTAACTATTGCCCACAGCTTGACATCCCAGCAACACAGTTCCACAGTTGCCACACTGGGGGATTTAAAGATGCCTTAGGAGAGGGACTTATTTCTTGAGGGTCAGCTATAAGTTACCTGTGCAAGGTACTGTCCGGCACTCCTAGGGATAGCCTTTTGGTCAGGAGGTGGCAAACAATGTCCTGTGGACTGAACCCAACTTTTATTTTTGTATGAACTTTGGACTAAGTGACTTTTAAAGGATAAAAAAAGGAAATGAAAAAGGAGAAGAAAAGATCCAAGAGACTGTATGAGACCCATAAAGCCTAAGACATTTAATATCTGGTTCTTTAAACAAAACATGCACTGACCATTATTTTAGAAGTTATCTACAGCTATCAGTATTGGGTTTCCACATGTCAAGGTGGCCTGTTTCAGCTAATGATCCCTAGAGCATCTCTGCTGGTAGAAGGAAGCCAAGCTGGGCATGATGCAATGAGGTGGAGTGGTAGGTTATGTTGCCTTTAAAAGAAGAGGACATGGAATCATTCAGGCACAAAATGTCTTTGGGCAGTCATATACTGTTTTAGTTCAAGCTTCACTTCTGTTTTCTCCTTTGCAGATAAATAGAATTGTCATGTTCTGTATGATAGGTGTGGCTAGTTCATGGCCACTGACCTGCTGAGAAATGGGTGATGGCAGCTACTGGTCCATCCTTCAACCTAACCCACTGGGTATCAGTCAACCCTATGCTAAATTCAAGCCAGTTCATCCTATAGTCCTATCCTAATATCACAAAATTTTTTTTTAAAAAGTATGCTATTTAAAATTGAAACTTGGCTGATGAAATAATCCTTGAAGCTATATGCAAGAGTAATGTTTTTATACTTTTTAAATCTTATAGGTAAATCTTAACCATTTTCAAGTTATTAGCAAAAGAAAAGGTATGTGGTTTTTACTGTGAGTGAAATGTAGAAGGTTTTTGAGAAAAGAAACACTAGATGAATTGCTCTAGCTGCTAGAATGTAAATATACTATATAAGGGAATATAGAATGTCCAGAAATTGACCTAAGTAGGGCTGGATTTACACAGAAATTGGTTAAGATCATCTGGTAACAGAAGAGAAAAAGAAAATGAGGGCAAATGCTGATAGATGGGGCAGTTCTGTTGGTAGGAATGTGTGAAAGGCTCTGTTGATGGCTGAAAGGTTTTTGAGAATGAACACTAAATTCCTAACAGAAGGGACACTGCACTGAGTCTGAGAAAACAAAGACTGCTTTAAATACAAGATCACTAAATGTGTAAATCAAAGGTCAGAATAAGTGTGAAACTGAATAATACTCTGGCAGCAACATTAGGAGGGGATATTTGGAGGAACCCCAAAAAATTTATCTATGTTCATTGACCCTTATGTTACCTTTATTTTTTTTTTTTATAAATTAATTTTTATTGGTGTTCAATTTACCAACATACAGAATAACACCCAGTGCTCATCCCGTCAAGTGTACCCCTCAGTGCCCATCACCCATTCACCCCCACCCCCCACCCTCCTCCCCCTCCACCACCCCTAGTTCATTTCCCAGAGTTAGAAGTCTTTATCTTCTGTCTCCCTTTCTGATATTTCTCACACATTTCTTCTCCCTTCCCTTATATTCCCTTTCACTATTATTCATATTCCCCAAATGAATGAGAACATACACTGTTTGTCCTTCTCCGGTTACTGTGGCCAAGTTCAAAAAGGGTGTTGCCTGAGTTCTCCTCTGGGATTTTGATGGAATCTTGTCTCACATTTAGATCTTTCATCTATTTTGAGTTTATCTTTGTGTATGGTGCAAGAGAGTGGTCCAGTTTCATTCTTCTGCATGTGGATGTCCAATTTTCCCAGCACCATTTATTGAAGAGAGTGTCTTTCTTCCAGTGGATCGTCTTTCCTCCTTTATCGTATATTAGTTGAGCATATGTTACCTTTAAAGATAAGAGTTTGAGGGTGAAGTATTAAAGGTTTTAAAAGGCAAACATCTTTTCATGTCTTGTATAGTTAAGTATTTTGTACTGATTTTATGTATTGGTTGTTGCAGACCTGAATGTCCAACTCTCAAGTCCAAATGTATTTTATTACATATGCTGAGAAACAGCCACCAGATGATTTGCAATGATCCTACAGAGATACTATTTCCTGTTCTTTAATAAACCTTCTGATTGAGTTCATGACTTGCCCAGAGATTAAGTACAAGGATGTTTTTAAAGTTTGAAATAATTTCATAACTTGAAAGATGTAGTTTATAAAGGAATTTTTTGTAATTAAAAAGTTAATTGAAATCAAAAGAATTTTAAGTTAGAACCAACACTTTTAAAGTGCTATTAAAAAGTAAAAATGGAATATTTTTTAAGACATTTATCCTTTGTAAAAATACATTGCTCTGCAAACATTGTCACTATTTTCTGTTAGGGAAAAATCTTTACCCACATCTTATGTAAAAAAGAATTTTGCTATTTAAGGTTTCAATTCTCCTTCATATTGCTTTTGAGTATGTACTATAGGTTTTGTTTTGGTTAGCTATTGAGGATTCCTAATTTCTTTTTGATATTTTACATATAAATCAATGTGACTTTGAAAAATAGTAATTAATATAAAGAGCTTTACTTTTAAAAATACTTTTCAATCTCCCTTTGCATTTTTCATGTGCACCTTATGACCATGGGCAAGTCACTTCTCACCCAGAGACTTCAAGTACTTATTTGAAAAAGTTGTTTCAGACTACCCAGTAGGTGCCTTCCAATTTTAAAGCATAATGATCCTATGTGTATTTCTTCTTAAGTATTCTAAACTTTTCAAAGCTTAAGAATCTTAGCAAGAACAAGGAGTGGGTACTTTTTAGTCCATGCGAAGTTTCCATTTTGCCAGATAATGTTCAAATAATTAGATAAGACCTTGGACCATGCTATGTTCTCAGCCAATGCTCAAGTATTAGTTCTACAGAAGTAAATACATTAACCAGTTTTTTTCCCATCTTAAAATAATTATTGAAGAATTATTTAAAGGATGAGATTAATATATCCATACAACTTTCTGGAAAGGAGTATAATGCAAAGAAATTTTATTTATTTATTTATTTATTTATTTATTTATTTATTTATTTATTTTTAAATTTTTTAATTTATTTATGATAGTCACACACACACAGAGAGAGAGAGAGAGAGAGAGAGGCAGAGACACAGGCAGAGGGAGAAGCAGGCTCCATGCACCGGGAGCCCGACGTGGGATTCGATCCCGGGTCTCCAGGATCGCGCCCTGGGCCAAAGGCAGGCGCTAAACCGCTGTGCCACTCAGGGATCCCGTAAAGAAATTTTAATAAAAAATCTGTTAAAACATTTTCAACCAATATGGTCACTTATAAATGTGGTAAGATTTTATATATATATATATATATATATATATATATATATATATATATACATAAAATACATACATATATATACACATATACATCAATGAGTGAAATCCAACCACATAATGTCATAAAGGAAAATTTGTGGAGTTACTGATGTATTCGTACCCAAATGATATAATTCACCCTTATAGGAACAACAACAAAGTTATGAAAATTGTAGGTTTTAGAAACATAGATTTGATCTTGAACCATCATCTGCCACTTAGTAACTCTGGGGCTTTCAAGTATCAATTAACATATTTGAATTTTTATTTCCTTACTTAACAAAAGGGATAATGCCAACCACATAGGGTTATGGTAAGGATTAAGTATACAAAGTACTTATGATAAATGGTTAGTATGTATTATTGTTTCAGGACGACCTAAATACATTTCTCTGATTGCAAATAAATCACTCTTTGGAAGCTTTCTTCCACAAAACGCAAAAGTTTATGCTAAGTGGCTAGATTTACTTTTGTTTACATTCCTTTTCTGTACTGTTTAAAATATTTTTTCTTCGTTTCTTTTTCTCCACTTTGCCTTTTACCATTCTTCATTTTTGTTGATTTCATGAAGTGTTTGGAGATATTCTCTGTGTTAGGGTTCTCCAGTGAAGCAGAACCAGTTGGGGGTATGTGCATACACATATATTTATACGTATATATTTATACATAATATATATTTGTATGTGTGTATGTAAGTATGTGTTTATATATATGTATTTGGGATTTTATTTTAAGGAACTGGCTCATGTGATTATGGAGGCTGGCAAGTCCAAAATTTGCAGGGTGGGCCAATGGCAAGAGCCCCAGGAAGAGCTAATGTTTTACTTTAAGCCTGAAGGTCATTTGCTGAGAGAATTCCATTGGGAGCCAGTTTTTGTTCCATTGAGGCCTTCAGCTGATGGGGGGAGGCTTACCCACATTATGAAGGATAATTTGCTTCCCTCAAAATCTACCAACTAACACGTTAATATCATCAAAACACTTCTAGAAACAGAATAATGTTTGACTACATATCTGGACAGCATGGCCCAACAAAATTTATAGGGCCTAATCAGATATATTAAAAAACAAAGCAAATATGGTGTGGAGGGTAGGGAGTTATCAAGCTTTCCTGAATGTAGAGGTTCCATAAGCTGTGAAGACTTAAGACAGTAATTCATCACAATCTTATATTTTAGAATGGAAGGTATTAAATTTATCTAAAAATATAAAATTGTCATCTATTTGTGCATTGTAAGATGATAAAGCGCTATAAAAGATAAGTTACATGCACTGAAAAAATTCATGTTGAGTTTCATTATCCATATTATATAACCTAGAATGACTAGTCAAAAGATTAGAAAATGTAGCAAACACTAGTAATTTATAGGATTAGCTTTGTGGCTTGAGAAGCTCTTGATAACTAGAATTTAATTTGTTCTACCATAATTTAAAAAGAAATGCCTTTATAGCCTCCTAATATGGAAACAGAATTACTGTGTTAACAGAAAGAAAACTCTTTGGAAGGGAATATTATTTAAGTGTCTAGCTCCAGAAATTCTAGTGATTTATTTTCCAGGTAGGGATTTCACATTAAATTCATTTCTGTACTAACACTATGGCCTTGCAAAACTCCCAAGGTATTGGGGCTGCATCAGTCACCTAGTAATTGTGCTAAGCAGTTACTGTGGCTGCAGGAGTGACACAGGAGATTCTCTGATCCGCTGAAATTAGAGAGTAGATTCTAGTTCCCTGCTTTAGTTTGGATGCATTCCAACAGGAAAGAACTTTGAAATGGCTCTCCTCATTTCAGGCTAAAGAAAATACCAATGCTGAAGGGGGGAATTAGCCAAGCAAAGCAATGCAAACCAATACTGTACAATTTAGAGAACTGGCTATACCTCACCATCCTTGCATCTGATACTAAGAAATCTCTCAAAGAATTTATAAAGGATTTGGAAAAACAAGAGTATGTATTCCAGAGAGGTCTGGAGAATGGGAGATGAGAGCAATGTGGGGCCCAGAGAACAGGCTCAAGAGCAGAATTTTTCATCTTAGTCATTCATCAAGGGTTACTGGGCCCTTGTGTGACCAGTATCCTTATAAGAAGAGGATTAGGACACAGATGTGTATAGATGTGAATACAGAGAAGGTGGTGACCTGTAAGCTACAGATAGAGGCCTCAAATGAAATCAACCCAGTCAAAACCTTGGCAATAGTTATAAAATGTATTTTTGAACCTACAGGAGAGCTTTATTTAAAGCTTTATTTGAAAGTTTTGGGTCATTGACAGTGTAGAAGACATGCTATATTGAAGCTGAGCTCATTGCCTGGGAAAGAAATGTGCCAAAGGATTTATTTCAGGTAATCTGCCATTCTGTAGTTTGAGTTACTGATCTGTCTATGTACAAAGAAAATTTAATTTTATTTGCAGGTGTACAGAAACATACCTTAAGACATGCATGTAGACAGATAGAGATAGGTATCTTAGGTTATATTTCTATATCCAGGATACTTATAAAATATCTCAAACATCAAAAATAGAAATATTTTATATTAATACAGTACACCAAGGAGAATCATGAATTCAATATTTTAGCTTCAAAAATAAGCACAACTTAAAACCACAAAACTTTCTATAATAGATCACTTGTATTGGCCATTGGTGATAGGTGATAACATAAATGCTACTTCAAATACAGCTATATTTAAACAATGGCATTTCTTTTACTGTTATTATATCACATCTGCCCAATTTTTTCTGTTTTGTAAAAGCCAGTCATTTTTTATCTCAGAATTACATCCTTACAAAGACTTAGGATTTTTAAAAGTTTTTGCTTAAGTTTTTAATCATTGATCTAAATTCATGTAAACTTGTTGAATGTTTTGAGTATAGAATTATTAGCCCATGCACTAAGCTTAATTTTTATTACTAAAAAATCTGGTTCAACAAATATATATATCCTTTTTATCAAAAGCAATAAAATGAAGGTTAATTAAAAGTTAATTTGGGGAAATTTACCAAACTTTTAAAGAAGAAACAACAATCTTCTTCAACTCTTTGGAAAAAAAAAATATAAGAGGAGGAAACCACTTCCAATTATTTTTCCCCCCACAAGTCCACTATTACCCTCATAATAAAACCAGACAAGGACACCACAAAAAAAAATTACAGACCAATATCCCTGATGAACATAAATGAAAAATCCTCAATAAAATATTAGAAAATTGAATTTAGCAATACATTAAAAGGATTATATATCATGATAAAGAGGGATTTATTCCAGGGATGCAAGGATGGTACAGTATCTGCAAATCAAAATGATATACTGCATTAACAAAATGAAGGATAAAATCATGACGATAGATGCAGAAAAAAAAAAACATGCGACGTTCAACATCCATTCATGATAAAAACTCTAAATATAGAGGGTACATAGCAAACATACCTCAATAATAAAGGTCACATATGACAAGACCACAGCTAATACTACACTCAACATTCAGCTTTAAGATCAGAAACAAGACAAAGATGCTTACAATGTACCAAATAGATTTGGTGAGGAGGAACCACCACAATGACTACACTTACATTCATATTGCACAATAACAGAGTCCAGCTGACTTGGATGTTTAGTGCCTGTTCCATGATGAATGCCCTCTGACAGGCATTAGTGAGAAATACAAAAAACTTCCCACTATGCTCTCTCCCAAAGGTCCATCCAGATCCTCTACCCAAGAACTGCTTGCCCCTCATCTTCTAATCTTCCTGACCAGGACCCTCACCAAACCATTGGTTTCTTCTTAGTATTTATATGTTCTAAATATCATTTCTCTCTCCATAAATAAATGGAATATCAGGTATACTGCCAAAAGTTCTGTCCAGCAGGAGGATTTTTCATCCCAAGCAGGGGGAGCTTCAGAGGAAGAGGGAGAATCAGGCTCCCCAGTGAGCAGGGATCCAGATGTGGGGCTCCCTACATGATTGTTTTCCTTCTACTTGACTTAAGAGATCCCTCCTCATTAGGGTAAATGATAGGCCCTATATCACAGCATTGACTCAGTAGTCCAGGGGCTACTGGAAGAACAGTGTGACTTCAGTCACTGTCTTCATGCTTAGTCATTCACCAGGGGCCACTCTGCAAAATATATGACCTCAGGTCAAATTCTGAGGCAGATCCAGAGAAAATTGATAACTAGAAGTTGTCACTTAACTATGCCTTTCACAGGTGAGGAGAAAAGTCCTTTTTTTGAAGGGCTTTATAACCTATTCAGCTCTGTACTCTCCAATCAGTATCACTATGTAAAATTAAATTTTTTTTACATATAACCAATTAACAAAAAAAATTGTATCTAATGTTCCTCCAATTGGTTCACAATTTCCTCTACCTCCTTAAATATTTGGAATATATTTATAGCAGCTACTAATTCCATCATCTCATTTCTGGGTCTGTTTATATTGATTTTTTTTTCTCCTTAGTTATGGACCGTATTTTCCTGGTTCTTTGCATGTGTGGTAAATTTCAATAGGATGTTGTATGTTCTGATTTTTACATTGTTGGGTATCAGACTTTGTTCTGGAATTAAGTTATTTGTCAGTTTTGTCTTTTGGAGTTTTACCTACATTCCAGTTATGGCAGGCCTAGCACATCTTTTAGTATAGGGCCACTTCAGTCCCCCTGTGAGAGGACAACCTTCTTGGAATTCTACTGTTTCTATGGCATATAAGGTCCTTCCACTCTGGCTAGTAGGACACAAATTATTGTAAGCCCTATGTGAGCTTCAGGAATTGTTTGACCACTGCTTTCCAGTGGTTCCTTCTTCTAGTATCAGGTAACTTCTTATGCATATTGAAATTGGTACTTAGGAATTCAAAATTCCCTTCACAGATCTCTGGACTCTCTAAGCCACATCTTTCTAATGTTCTGCTCTACAAATGACAGCTACCTTGGCCTCCTTAAATTCCTAGCTCAGTCTCTTCAACTCAGCGTCACTACACAATGCTAGTAAGGTATTCCATCTCTGCACTGTCCCAACAATTATCCCCAAGTAGCAAACAGAGTTAATTGTAGGGTCCTAACCTCCTTCATATCCTTCATCAAAGACCTCTCAGGCTTGTGTTGCCTATCTCTATTGTCTGAAATCATTATTTCAGATATTTTGTCTGGTTCCTTCAGTTGTTAAAGTTGGAAGGTATATTAGGTCTCTATTATGTCTGGAAGCTATAATCTAGACAATAAAATTTAAATATATTTGCTCTATCACTGAAAGTCATCAAATGCCTAGGAACAAATCTAAGGAAGTATTTGGAAGTCCTTAACAAAAGCCATAAAACATTATTAGGAGCCTTAAGGAAGACCTAGATCAATAGAGGAATACACAATGTTGAAATACTGAAAGACTCAGAATCGTAAAGATATCAAACTTCTCCAAATTAACTTGTGGTCTTAATGTAATATGATTTAAAATACTAGTAATTTTTATCATGGACTTTGACAAAATCATTTTAAAATATCGAATTGCAAAGGGCAAAGTATATTCTAAGACACTCTTGAAGAATAACAAGGATTTAGTCTCTCAGAAACTGAGAAATATTTTAAAGCTACTTAAATGAATACAGAATGAAATAGGCACAAAGAATATCAAAAGGGCCAGTGGAATAGAATAGATCCATACATATGTGGATACTTGAGATATATGACAAGAATGATATTGGATAATATAAAGGGAAGATGCTCTTTTCAATAAAAGGTTCTGGATGAACTGGATTCACACAAAATAAATGAGACTTAACCTTCAATCTCATACCATAAACAAAAATCCATTTCATATTGATTATAGATAAAAAATACAAAAGGTATAACATTAGTCTTTATATCTTTATGAATTTGGGATTAAGTAAACAGTACACAAAAGACCTTGAATGCAAAAAAATCCAGTAAGTCAGATAATATTAATTATGTTTATGAAATGGCATATGAAAGGAGTGAAAGCTAAAAAGAAAAAAATATTTCAATAGAATATTGAAATAGAATCCACAAATGGACTCTATCCAGAATATATAAGCAACTGCTCTACATCAGTATTAAAAAGACAGACAACTGAACAGAAAACTGACAAAAGACAAGCAAGGAATTGCCAAAAACTGGCATCCAAATATTCAGTAAGTTTTAAAAACTAGTCAAATATCAATAATGGTAAAATTCAAATTAATATGACAATGAGATATTCTAATATCAATATCACTAAAAATAAAGGAACCACCACTACATTCAACATGGTTTGGTCTCAACACTAATGTTGAAGAATGCAGTCAATATTTATAAGTATAAATATTGCATGACTATATTCATAAAGGTAAAACAAGCATTTTTAAGATTTTACTTTTAAGTAACCTCCCCCACCAAGGTGGGGCTGAAATCCACAACCCCAAGATTAAGAGTCACATGATCTACTGACTGAGCCAGTCAGGTGATCCTTTGTTTTGTGTTTAGAAATTAGAATGAAAAAAAAAAGAAATTAGAATGATATTAAGATTGTATAGGATGGGAGATGTAATTAAAAATCATCATAGGGAATCTTCTTATTTACAATCTTATTTTTTGACTTGGATGGACATGATACTAGAAATATGTTTACTTAGGTCATTCTAGTTATTGATTTATGTACTTCATGTGTCTATTTTACTTCAATAGAATTTAAAAGAGAACAGGAAGTCCAAGAAAAGGAACTAGAGGAAGAAAAATTTTGCCACACCCAATAAAGGATTTAAATGAAAGGTACTTACAAATTGGTATACAGAAAAATATTTTAAAAAGCTTGCATGATTTTCAGTGTTTTAGGAATCAAGAGAAGCTCTCAAATACTTCAAGATTGAAGAGGAGTAACAAGTTAGCGCAATAGAAGTTTAAGACCTGCATTTTTATCAAGTTTTGATTGGATTGTAGAAGATAAAAACAGAATAACCACATTTTTAAGGGAAAATGATATTCAACCTAGAATTCTACACTGAGGCAAACTGTCCAATTATAGATGGAAAATAAATATATTTTCATAAATGAGATCATTTTAAACTATCCTTCTGCACCCATTTGAGTTACTCAATACTCACAGCTAAAACATCAGTGAGAACAGAAGCAGTGGAATTGCACAGACAGTGGCCATGATTGAAGAGATCAGGGAAATGAAATCCTGGAATGATGGTTGCATAGTGGACTTTGTGTCTTACGTTTTTCAGGCTATGAGAGCAGAATATCACAGACTGAGTGGCTTAAAAACAGCAAGAATTTGTTTTGCACAGTTCTGGAGTCTGGGAAGCCCCAAGCTCAAGGTACCAGCAGATTCAGAGTCTGGTAAGAGCCCACTCCCTGATTTATTGACAGCCATCTTTCCATTGTAATCTCATGTGGCAGAGTGGACAAGGGGCTTTTGGGGGGCTTTTTGGGGTCTCTCTTATAAGAGCACTATTCCCATTTATGAGGGTACACCAGATCAACTTCTAAAGGTTGAACTTCCAATTACCATCACATTGGGGGAATAAATTTCAATATGTGAATTGGGGGTGGGGAGCACAAATATTCAGTCTGTAGCACTTGTAAAGTAGTTATATTAGCATTGAAACATCAGTGGCTCTAGAATGGTTATTTGAGAAAGACACTGGCTAGTGGACAAGCTACTGAGTACAAAAGAAAAAAAAGATGGAAGATAATTATATACAATGAATTACCTACTTTTTCATCACAAGATAAAATAATTAAAAATTAGAAAACTTAAGAAAACCAAACAAATGGAAACATCAAAAAGATAAATTCAAGTAATGGAAAGTTAAGGTGTACATATGAACCAAAGTAAAATATGTCAGTATTTGGAACAATTAAAGGAATATAAGAAAATCCAGTTTGTCCTGGACGTTAAAAATGTTTTCTTAGTGTCATTCTTGTCCTGACACTGGACCTTAGAGAAGCTAATAAAGAGTAGTGTTTTAACCTCTTCTGTATATTTTGCAATTAAAAATATTTAATCAGATTCAGGAAAATTCTCTTTTCAACCCTCACAAGTTATCTATAGACTAAGAACTAAATAATTGTTTTTAAAGAGAAAAGCATTTACTCTGATAAAAGTATAGGAAATTACAAATGTTGAAAAATAAAGTGGGAGGTAGCCATGACATGTGGAGCTCATATCCCGTCAGGAATTAAGAGAAAATGAGGAGTCCAAAATGTTGGCACAGGAAGATCCTGATCTCATCTCCATGGACACGTTGAATGTACACTCACATATAAAGCAATTCCTTCTGAAGAATGGCTGACTGACTTTTGCACAACAAAAGATAGAAGGACCAGAGAGAACCGCAGGTCAGACAAGAGACTTGGTAATGGCAGGAGCTACACCCTTGACACTGAGAACTACAGTGGGGAACCATAGCACAGAGATACCATGAATAGGTTTGCCTACCCTGAGGCACAGGGAAAAAAGCTCTGGTTTAAAGGGCAACTAGACTAGAAGTGAATTAACTCTAGAGTGTCTGCCAAATGACAGGAAACTGCTGGAACATTCTCCGGGGTTGAAGGTGCTAGTAAGCAGCATTGTTTACATTTCCCTGGGCTTCTAAGCAACCATCCCCAACCATTTCCCCCACTTTCCCAAATTCCAGCCATCCCCAAGAGGACTCCAGTATGGCAAGCACCAACACATCCCCAGCCCATTCCAGCTGCAGCTATTTCACACCAAGGTAGCACAGACACAAAGAACCCCTGGATTCCTGTACCCACTTTATTTCCAGATGACTAGCCAGGACAATTCTGCAGAGAGCATCCTGGGATATCTTGGCTCACAGCTGCTTCAGCTCCAACTGTCCTTCCAGGGCCTCCAAGTATGAACTGTAAAATATCCCAGTCCATACCTGTCTCAGCTCTAGTTATGCTGCTATGGTACTCCCTGTTCAGAGCATTCCAGAACCCCTCCAGCCCATGTCATTCTGCCAGGGATCAACCCAACAAGAGGATATAGCGATTGTAAATACCTATGCACTCATCATAAGAGCACCTGAATATAGAAAGCAAATATTAAAGACATAAAGGGAGAAACTGACAGTAATACAATAATGGTAGACTTTAATACCACACTTATATCAATGGATAGATGATTCAGACAGTAAATCAGTAAGGAAGCAGTGGCTTTGAATGAAACATTAGCCCAGATGGACTTAACAGATAAATAGAGAACATCCTATCCAGAAACAATAGAATACATGCTTTAAGGGAATAAAGAACATTCTGCAAGACAAATCACATATTAGGCCACAAAACAAGTCCAATAAATTTACAATTGAAATGTATGTTTTCTGACCACAACAGCATGAAACTAGATGTTACAAGAAAAAAAAAACTGGAAAAACAGGATAAATATGCAACTAAATAATCATTGGGTTACAGAAATCAAAAAGGAAATTAAAAAAATAGATGGAGAAAAATGAAAATAGAAACAATAACTAACATCTTTGAGACACGGGGAAAAGTCCTATGATGATACAGACCACTTCGAGAAACAAAAATTTCAAACAAACAATCTAGCCTTACCCTTAAAGAAATTTACCCCTAAGGAGCCCCTAAAGCCCAAAGTTAGTAGAAGGAAGGAAATAAAGATCAAAGCAGGAATAAATGAAATAGGGACTACACTCCCCAAACACAAAATGAAACCCAGGGCTGGTTCCTTAAAAGATAATCAAAACTGATAAACCTTTAACCAGACTCATCAAGAAAAATAGCACTCAAAATCAGAAATAATGAACAAACACTACAGAAATACATAGGATTCTAAGAGACTACTACAAAAAAATTATATACTAACAAACTGGACATCTTAGAAGAAATGGATAAATTATTAGAAACATATCATCTCCCAAGACTGAATTAGGAAGAAGTAGAAAATCTGAACAGATCAATTACTAGTACTAAAATAGAATCAGTAATCAAAAAACTCCCAGTATCAGATGGCTTTACAGGTGACTACTGTCAAACATTTAAAAAAGAGTTAATACCCATCTTTTTCAAACTACTCCAAAAATAGAAGAGGAAGGAATATATCCAAATTCATTCTATGAGGCCAGCATTAACCTGATAACAAAAAACCAAAAACACTACAAAAAGAAAACTACAAGCCAGTATCCTTGATGAATATAGATGCAAAAATCTTTAACAAAATATTAGCAAACCAAATTCAGTATATTAGAAGGATCATTCATCATGATCAAGTAGAATTTATTCTGAGAAGAAAGGATGGCTCAATATCTATAAGTCAATATACCACATAACAAAGGATAAAACCGTACTATCATCTCAAGAGATGCAGAAGAAGCATTTGCAAAACTCAACGTCAGTTCCTGATAAAAACTCTCCACCAAGTGGATTTAGAGGAAACTTATCTCAACATACTAAAAGTCATATATGTAAATGCTAATATCGGCTAACATCATACTGAATGAAAAACTGAAAGCTCTTCTAAGATCACAAACAAGACAAAGATATCCACTCTCATCACTTTTATTCAACATGATACTCAAAGTTCTAACTGCAGCAGTCAGATAATAAAAGGCATCCAAATTAGCAAGAAAGAACACTTCCACTATTTGCAGATAATACTATATATAGGAAACTCTAAAGCCTCCACTAGAAAACTATAAGAATCAATTGATGCAGTAAAGTTTCAGGATACAAACGTCAATATACAGAAATCCATTGTATTTCTATACACTAATAAAGTAGAAGGGAGAGAAATTAGGAAAACAATCTCATTTACAAATAGAGAAGAATAAAGTGCATAGAAGTAAATTTAACCAAGGAGATGAAAGAGCTGTATTCTGAAAACTCTAAGAAAGCTGTAAAATAAATTGAATATGACACAAACAGAAAGATGTATCATGCTCATGGATTGAAATAATATGGTTAAAATGTCCATATTACCCAAAATAACCTACTGATTCAATGCAGTTCCTATCAAAATATCAACAATATTTTTCATAGATCTAGAATAATCCTAAAATTTGTATGGAAATACAGAAGGTTCAAGTAGCTGAAATGATCTTAAGAAAAGCAATGCTGAAAAAAAAAAAGAAAAGAAAAGCTGGAGTTATCACAATATTAGATTTCAAGATATGCCACAAATTTATAATAATCAAAATGGTATGGTACTGCACAAAAATAGATTAGTAGAGAAAGATAAAGAACCTAGAAATAAATCCACACTGATATGGCCAATTAATCTGTGACAAAGGGGGCAAGAACATGTAAGGGGGAGACAAGTTCTCTTCAGTAAATGCTGTTGAGATAACAAACAGCTACATGCAAAAGAATGAAAGTGAACTATTTTTTTTACACCATACACAAAAATAAACTCAAAGTGAATTAAAGACCTGAAACCATTAAACTCCTAAAAGAAAACATTGGCAGTAATCTTTGGGCCCCCCAGTTTAGTAACATTTTTCTAGGTATGTACCCTCGGGCAAGGGAAACAAAAGGAAAAATTATTTGGACTACATCAAATTAGAAAGCTTTTGCAGAGTGAAAAAGAACATCAAGAAGATGAAAAGGCAGCCTACTAAAGGAGAGAAGATAATGTAAATACTATACCTAAGCAAGATTAATATCCAAAAATACGAACTACAACTCAACACACACACACACACAAAACCAATAATCCAAAAATGAGTGAAGGATCTGAATAGACATTTTTCAAAGACAACATGCAGATTGCCAATAGACACATGAAAAGATACTCATCACTATCAGGAAATACAAATCAAAACTACAATAAGATATTATCTCCTACCAGTCAAGGGGCTACTATTTAAGAAACATGAAACCACAAATGTTGGCAAGGATGTGGAGAATAGGGAACCCTTATGTACTGTTGGTAGGAATGTAACCCGGTATAATCACATTGGAAAAGATTATGGAGGTTCCCAGAAAATTAAAAATAGAACTACCATACGATCTAGTAATTCTACTGTTGGGTATTTACTCAAAATAGAAATGCCAATTCAAAAAGATATATGTGTCCTTATGTTTATTTCTCTTATGTTTATTTTTCTTTATACCCAAGATATAGTAGCTACTGAAATGTCCATAGATAGATGGATAAAGAGGTGATATGTGATATACACCCAACAGAGAAATAATAGTCATAAAAAAGAATAAAATGTTGTCATTTGTGACAACATGGAAAGATCTACAGGATATTATCCTAAAGGAAGTCGGGAACAGATAAATACTATATTATTTCATGAATCTAAAAAGCAACACTGTGGGAGAAAAAGACTCCATTACAGAGAAACTGGTGGTTGCCAGAAGGGAGAGAAATGTGGGATGAGTGACATAGTGGATTAAGAGGTGGATTGAAGTGGATCCATGAAGTGGATTAAGAGGTACTTCTAGTTATGAAGTCATGGAGATGAAAAGTACATCACAGAGAACAGAGTCAAAAAATATTGCAATGTTGTATGGTGACAGATGGTAACTAAGCGTGGTGAGCATTTGGGTAATGTATAGAACTGTCGAATCACAACACAACAACATTGTCAGCTAAACTTCAATTAAATAAAAATGTCTAAAGGAGATTAAACTAGAAATAGTATGTCATTTTCATTTACAAATTAACCAACTGAACACTAGAAGTGATTTAAATTTAGGTTGAGTGGCACGAGGCAAAGGGGCAAAGAGTTATACCCTTAAATGTCATAGCAGGAGTCAAATGGACAAAACAATTATGAAAGAGCTCTATATACATATCTTTTTGAAATATGGTCACTACCATCAGAATAGCTAATAACAGATATGATTAAATGAAATTGCCTCTCAGTACTCTAAGTTATAAAGGGAGTGGGAACCACTGATTTTGAATGGAAATTCTTGGACACTATTATTTTCCATATTAAAAAAATTTAAATGATAACTAAGGTTTTTTTTTTTTGCCTTGTCTTTAATCTAAAACTTTTCATAATATTTCAGATCACCTTTTACTGTGTTTTTTTTTTTCTTCTCTGAAATTACCAATTTTCTTAGTAATTTCAAGGGTAGTAACAAGGTCATGTCCTTGGCTGATCTTATTATGATCATTATGACATCCCAAACTTCATCAATTCCCACTCCAAATTAGCTAATCATCTTCATTAGGAAAATTTTGCCATCTTTCTCCCCAGTAGTTTTATGAATGTTCTTGGCTCAATTAGAACTTCTATCCTCACTTATCCCCCATTAGGGGGTAGAGGGGAATTAAGCAAAGTCAAAAGTTAAGACCTCTGAGTTTGCTAATTCTTGTTTCAACCAAATGATTATGATTTAATTCTCTGCTTCCAGCTGCTGTGATGGTCCTTTTCACTAAATTTAATCAGTCAGACCTATCAATTAGCACTTGTTGATGTGGAAAAGAAAAACTAAGAGGAATCACCTGGGATCCACTCAGTGTAAACTATTCATATGTTGCATTCCACCCGCACCTCCATCTGAGCTAGAATTCCATAAAGCATTAAATGACCTCTGTTTCTCCTATTTCACCAGTCAAGAATAAGTTCTCCATAAATTTCCAGTAAATAAGTTGAAGTTTAGAGAAAACTAGATATAAATTTTAGTTCTAAGGAGAAAATACATACAGCAGCTTACCAAAGTAGTGCCTGGCATATCCAAATATAAGGCAACACAATTAACCAAAATGGTTGCTTTCCTTTATGTATCAGGAGACATTACATTGGCATATTGCTTCAAAGACACACGGACATTTTGTCTATGAAAGTTTTTTTTTTTTAAAGCATGGATTTTACTTAAAATATATGTCATTTGTTTTTCTCACTGCAGAGGTAATTCTTGGGGTCAAACACAGTATGACACTGATCAATGGCATTTTCAAGTAATGTTGTAAAGTACAGTTCTGACACATTTCCAGTTGTTTCCATTTCATATAATAGCATCATGCACATTCAGCATTAAGAACAGATTGCTCATTAAATGGGCTATCAATCTTTGGTTAGGTACATTTAAAAGATGTCAAGGAAATTGCATCCATAATGATGTAATTTTTCAACTGTTGCTTTTCCTCTTTCTTGTAGTGCTACTAGTATTAAAATTGGCAGTGTTTGCATCGTCCAGATAGTATTCGTAAGATAGGATCCCTCAAAATAAAGAAATCACACCTACTATATGTTGATGAACTGATGCAGGACTCAGTGAGAGATTTCAACATTTACTATTAATGTGCATTTTATCAAAATTCCATTAAGGTGTCACAATGCAACATTAGTCAAACTGGTTAGAGCTAAAAATTTCATTGAAAAATTACCAATAGACCTTAGTCTATGTAGTTCCAGTCATTCATTCATTGAGTTTAATTCATCCATAGTGTAATGGTTAAGAGAAATGACTTGTGGCAGGGTGTCTGGGATTGAATATTGGCCCTGTGATTTACTAACAGTGTGGACATTCAGTTTATATCATCTGTACTAAGGGGACAAACATTTACCCAGGTCACAGGTTGTTACATTAAAGGAGTAATATGTAACACTATGTAAGCCATGTAGAATAGTACATAATGCAAGTTATGTTAAGTGTATGTGCTTATTCTTATTCTTTATTCATACATTTATTCTACAAATGATTATAGGGCATTTACCATTCAATAATTTCTAAAAATTTCAGATATTTCAAGAATCTCAGACACATTTGAGAACATTACAGATCTCAGAAGTATTTATGAAGTGACAATTGTGTATAAAAAGCAGTTGTTGCAGGTATATGAAAATGTGTAAGATGTGCAGCTACACAGAAAATATGGTTGTTTATCATATAAGGGGATATAGCCAATGTGGAAAGAGGTTAAGGGGAAAAAGCAACACACCACAGGGGTATTTAAATAAGGTAATAATGACTTAGTTGATTCTATGCCTCATTTCACACTTTCTCAAATGATTTATCCACTGTGTCTTTAGTTTAGATTCCCATGAACCTAGAAAAAGAACTGGATAAATTCCTAGAAACATACAACCTCCTGAGAGTAAATTATGAAGAAACAGAAAACCTGAAGAGATCAATGACTAATGAGAAGATTGAATCAGTAATAGAAAACATCCTAAAAGTCCAGGACCATTTGGCTTCACCAGTGAATTCTAACACACAATTTAAAAAGAATACCAATCCTTTTTTTAAAAGGATTTTATTTATTTATTTATTCATGAGACACACAGAGAGAGGCAGAGACACAGGCAGAGGGACAAGCAGGCTCCATGCAGGGAGCCCGACGTGGGACTCGATCCCAGGTCTCCAGGATCACACCTGAGCCAAAAGCAGAAGCTCAATTACTGAACCACCCAAGTGTCCCAAGAATACCAATCATAAATGCTCCTAAGAATAGAAGGAACACTTCCAAACTCATTTTCCAACCAGTATTAAGCCTGATAACCAAAATCCAACAAGAACACCACAAGAAAATTACAGGCTAGTATCCTAATGAAGATGCAAAAATATTCAACAAATTATCAAACTCAATTCAACCACAGATTATCAGAATCATACCCATCATAAGTGGGATTAATTCCAGGGATAAAAGGATGAATGAACATCCACAAAATCAAATTGATAACACATTTTTAAAATGGATTAAAAATATCTCAATAGAAGCAAAAAATATCATGTGATAAAATTTAACATCCAATTATGATTTAAAAAGTTTTCAACAAAGTGGGTATAGAGGGAATGTACTGCAACATAATAAAGGTCATATATGACAAGCCCACAGCTAATATCCTGCTTATCCATGAAAAGCTGAATGCTTTCTCCCCTAAGATCAGGAACAAGAAAAGGATGCTTACTTTTACTACTTTTATTCAACATAGTGCTAGAAGTCCTAGACAGAACAATGAGTAAGAAATATACAAGGAATCTAGGCTGGGAAGGAAGTATTGTTACTATTTGCAGATGACTTAGAGGCATTACCCCTCTTTTTATTGCATTTCACTCAAATGTGCTTCATAGATTTTTTTTTTTTTATACATTGAAGGTTTGTGACAACCCAACCCTGCATGAATCAAGTCTGGCAGCACTATTTTTCCAACAGCATTTTCTCACTCTGTGTCTATCACATTTGTATAATTCTCACAGCATTTAAAAATTGTTTTATTATATTTGTTATGGCGAGCAACAGCCAGTGATCTCTGTTTTTGCTATAGTTTGAGGGCACCACAAACTGCACCCATGTAAGATGGAGAACTTAAATGTATGTATTCTGACTCCTCCATTTGGCAGTTCCAGCGCTCCCTCTCCTCGCACTTTCCTGTGCCCTGAGACAAATATTGAAATTATGCCAATTAATAACCCTACAATGGCCTCTAAATTTTCAACTAAAAGGATGAGTTGCTCATATCTCCCCTTAGATCAAAAGTTAGAAATAAGTTTAGTAAGGAATACATGTTGAAATTTCAGATTGGTCCAAGAGTCCTAGCTTTCAGTCCAATAAAATAAAAGTTCTTGAAAGAAATTAAAAGTGCTATTCCAGTGAACACATGAATGAAAAGGTGAAACAGCATTATTGCTGACATGGCAGAAATTTTAGTGAGGTGGATGGAAGATAAAATCAGCTACAAAATTCCCTTAAGCTAAAGCCTAATCCAGAACAAGGCCCTGACTCTCCAATTCTATGAAGGCTGAAAGAGAGGAAGAAGCCACAGAAGAAAAGTCTGAAGCTAGCAGAGGTTGGTTCATGAGTTTTAGGAAAAGAAGCCGTCTCCATAACATGAAAGTGCAAGGTGAAGCAGCGAATACTGGTGTAGAAGCTACAGTAAGTTAATCAGAAAATCCAAGACAAGTCATGAAGATGGGTAAATAACAGTTTTTCAATGTAGATGAAACAGCCTTCTGTTGGAAGATGCCATCTAGGACTTTCATATCTGGAGAGAAGTTGATGTGTGGCTTCTTAGCTCCAAAGGACAGACTGACTGTTAGGATCTAATGCAGCTGGTGACTAAGCTGGAGCCAATGCTGCTCATTTGCCATTCTGAAAATCCTATAGCCCTTAAAGAATCATCCTAGATCTACCTTGCCAATACCCTATAAATAAAGCCTGGATGACAGCACATTTGTTTACAATATGGTTTACTGAATATTTTAAGCTCACTGTTAAGATCTACTGCTTAGTAAAAAGGTTCCTTTCAAAATATTATTGCTCATTGACAATGCAGCTGGCCACTCAAGGGCTTTGATGGAGATGAACAATGAGATCAAGGTTTTCATGTCAAACACAACATCCATCCCACAGCCCATGGATCAAGGATTAATTCTGATTTTCAAGTCTTATTTAACAGTCATATTTTGTTAGGCCTGGATCTGCCATAGATAGTGATTCCTTTGATGGATCTGGGCAAAGTCAATTGAAAAACCTGGAAGTGGTTCACCATTCTAGATGTCACTAAGAATATTTGTGATTTATGGGAAAATGTCAAAATATCAATATTAAAGTTTGGAAGAAGTTGGTTCCAATCTTCATGGATTACTTAAAGACGTTCAAGACTACTACATAGGAAGTAATAGCAGATGTTGTGGAAATAACAAAAGAACTAGAGGTGAAGCCTGAAAATGTGACTGAATTGTTGCAGTCTCATGATAAAACTAGCACATGAGTCACTGCTGCCTATAGATGATGGGAAGTGCTTTCTTAAAATGAAATCTATTCCTGGTGAAGATGCTTAAAGACTATTGAAACAACAATAAAGGCTTTAGAATATTATATTAATGTAGTGGAGAAATCAGCACCAAGGTTCAAGAGGATTCACTCCAATTTTGAAAGAAGTTCTACTGTAAATAAAATGCTATTAAACAGTATCACATCCTGTGAGAAATTGTTCATAAAAGAGTTAATCAATGTGGCAAATGTTATTGTCTTTTAAGAAATTGCCATGGCCACCCAACCCAGGCTTCAGCAATCCCCACCCTAATCAATCAGCAGCCACCAGCATTGAGGCAAGATTCTTCACCAGTAAATGGTTAAAACTCACTGAAAGCTTCTTTTATGGCTAGCAGTTTTAACAAAGTTTTTATTTTTATTTTTTTAATTTTTAAAAAAGATTTTATTTATTTATTCATGAGAGACACAGAGACAGAGACAGAGACACAAGCAGAGGGAGAAGCAGGCTTCCTGCAAGGAGCCGGATATGGAACTTGATCCCGGATCCTGGAATCATGCCCTGAGCCAAAGGCAGATACTCAACCACTAAGCCACCCAGGTATCCCAAAGTTTTTTGTTTTTTTTTTTAAATTAAAGTATGTACATTGTGTTTTTAGACATAATGCTATTGCACACTTAATAGACTACAGTATAACGTAAACTTCTATATGCACTGGAAAACCGAAATACTCATTTGCCTCACTCTATTGTAGTGGTCTGGAACTGAACCTGTTAGCTAGGAAGTAACAAGGAGTTACTCAGGTCAGAAGGCTAAAAGCAAAAGGGATAAGGGGGAAGGGACAAAAGCAAGGAAAGAAGGTATCCATTTTGCAAGACAAGTAGCTCTCACCAAGGACATATATGGTCAAGTGTTCTGTGGATACCCCTTTGTATGAGCCAGCTTGAGCCTGATTAGGGATGAAGACCCAAGTTGCCCTAAATGTGCCTTTGAAATTAAGGAGCTTGATACAGTAAGGAATATATACATTTTCTGTTAGGCACTGGTTCAGCTCTGCATTCATAGCATATCAACATGCCAATGCATACATCATTATGTTTTAAGAAATGGTGGAAAATCTCATTCCAGGAAGAGATCTTACTATTATGAGCTGCAAGTATCTCTGAATAAAAATCTTTCTGTACTAACCCCAAAGAGAGAGAGTGTTTTGAGAACCATCTCCCTGACTTTCTTGCAGCAAGTAATAAAAACCATTTGCTCAAACCAAAAGACCAAGGCGGATCTATTGGCTGATACACCTCAGGCAATGAGCCCTTTGCATTCAATAACAAATTCACAATATGTGAAATATATAGAGAATATTTTAAAGATATCACCCAAAATTGTTAGAACTAAGTCAACAAATTTTGTAAAGTTGCAGGATACAAAAATCAAAGATCTGCTGCATCTGTACATTAAAAATGCACTATCAGAAAAGAAAACAATCTTGTATTCAGTTGTATTTCCTCAAAATAAAATACCTAGGAATAAGTTTAACCAAGGAGATGAAAGACCTGTACACCAAAATTCTAAAACATGGATTAAAGAAATTGAAGACACAAAGGAATGGAAAGATATATCCATGCTTATGAGTTGAAAGAGTATTGTTAAAACAGCCATACCAACCAAAGCAATCTACAGATTCAATACAATTCTTATAAAAAATTCCAATAGAATTCTTCACTGAAATAAAACAATTCTAAGAATTGCATGGAATCACAAAGTAGCCAAGATAATTTTGAGAAAGAAAAATGTTGGAGCCATCACAATCTCTGAATTTAAATATTACAAAAGCAATTGTAATAAAAATGGTATAATAATAGACAAATAGATCAGTGGAAGAGAGTCCAAAAATAAAATTGCTTTTTTTGGCAATTTATGACAAAGTAAAAAATAAAATAAGTAAAAAATAAACAAGTAAAAAATATATGAGAAAAGGACAGATCTTTAAATGGTGTTGGGAAAACTAGACAACCAAATGCAAAAGAATGAAACTGGACCACTATCTTATACCACATACAAAAATAAAATGGATTAAAGACTTGAGCATTAGACCTGAAACCATAAAACTTCAAAATGACAAAGTAGTAAGCTCCTTAATATCAGTGATCGTGGTGATTTTTTTGGATCGGACAGTAAAACAAAAATACATGGGACCACATCAAACCAAAAGGCTCCAGCACAGCAAAAACAAACTTGATGAAAAAGCAATCTACTGAACGAGGAAGATATTTTCAAATCATATGCAATAAACGATATCCCAAATATTGAAAACTCCTATAACTCAATAAAAAATGTGATTAAAAGTGAACAGAGGTTCTGAATAGACATTTATCCAAAGACATTCAGATATCCAATAGCTACATGAAAAGCTGTTCAACATCAATCAGGGAAATGCAAATCAAAACCACAAGGAGGTATCACCTTACACCTGTTAGAATGGCCATTACCAAAAAGATAAGAAAAGTGGAGACAAAGGGATCCTTGTTGCACTGTTGGTGGAAATATAAATCGGCAGAGTCATTACAGAAAGAAGTATGAAATTTCCTCAAAACTTAAAACTACCGTATGATCTAGCATTTGCACTTCTGGGTGTTTTCCCAAAGGAAACAAAAACATCAACTTGAAAAGACATCTGTACTGCTATGTTCACTTAAGTATTATTTATAGTAGTCTAGACATGGAGGTAACCTAAGAGTCGATTAATAAAGAAAATGTATATATAGGAGTATCATTCAGTCATAAACAAAGGAAATCTTGTCATCTGTACCAACATAGAACTTGAGGGCATTACATTAAGTAAAATAAGAGAAACAAATCCATGGTGAGGAGAGGGTGAAGGGGGTCAAAAGTTACAAACCTCCTGTCTTAAGTCTTAAGGATGTATCATGCAGCATGGCGACTATAATTAATACTGTACTGCATATTCGAAGTTTGCTAAAAGTAGATCTTGACAGTTCTCACCCCAAGAAACAAAGCTATAATTAACTATGGTGACCAGTATTAACTAGACTTATTGTGACCATCATTTCATAAGTTATACAAATACTGAATCATTGTATTACATATCTGAAATAGATGTGAATTGTAGCTCAAAAAGAAATCCCCATTTAAAATACAGGTGTACTTCAGTGTGGTCCTAGATGCAATATAGTGGAAGATACTTTCATCTTGTAAAGAATTCCAGTTTTCTATAATTCAGCATGTTGAATGTAAAAAAAATTAAAAAAAACCCGTTGAATGCAGAACAGCTTATGTTTACTCTTTTTTCAAATGTAGGAACTGCTAAAATGAATTTGGAGACTTCCAAGAAATAATTATTCTTGTTGACTTTTGTTACATTGTCTTCACTAAAATGCCCTTGTATGTCCTCAGTAAATCCTTAGCTTTTCCTAAGTACTTTTTCTTTCTTTGCCCTGCCGACAGGTGTACTCACTGCTCCCACCATTTTAGAGAACCTCCTTTTCCCTCTCCTCACTGCTCACCTAACTCCCAGGATCACCTTCCATTGGCAAAGCCTCCTGTTTGTTGATCATCCCATGAGCCTCAGACTATTTGGGCATATCCTATGCATGACAATCAGGTAACATATCAATGACAGCACAACAATTATGGGTGAAGAACTTCAAGAAATACTGATGTTTAGTCAAGAGATGCCATACTAATTATATAGACCTAAAAACTTAAATTGAAAGATCCTCCTCAGAATATCAAATAATCACACAGCCATTTGAGGCAGATATTTTTGAATAAACAGGCTGCTGAGCCTGGATTCCACTGCCACCCTTTAGGTAGATATCTGCTCTATATTGAAGGCCACATTTCAGCCAGTCCACTCTTTAAGACCAAAAAAAAAAAAAAAAAAAAGCAGGTACAGTAAGCCCTACATTCTATGCGAACACCTGGGGACATTGCTTTAAATGTCTACCGAGTCATTGCTCATACTGTTCCCTTGCAGACAGACACCTGTTATTCTCAACCATTCAAATTCTATGTAAGAGATGGTTTCATGAACTTAAACCTCAAAGCCTTTTAAAAATATCTTCACCTGAAATAACTTCCAGCTTTAGTACCTAAGTTACTTCAGGACCTAGTTAGTGTCTCTATGACATCTAAAATACCTTTATTATTTCAGCTGCATTATTCTACTGTACCTTGGATCCCTTCTGTCATTTTCTCAACTAGACCACAGGATGAGTTTTGGAAGAGCACTGGCTTTGGAACCGGAAACATGCCATGTGCTTGCAGAGTGACCTTCAGTAAATGATACAATATCTTTGAGTATCAGTGTCCTCTTATTTAAAAGAATGAGGACAGCTATCTTTGCTTTTAGAAGGTGTAGTGAAGCCCAGATTTTAAGGGCTCAGTATCTGAATTTTTTGAGATCGATGATCATGTCTGATATTCCTTTTATTCTCCATAGGTAGTGTCTTGCCATTACTTTGAAACTCAAACATGTGGAATTGATTTTAAGGAAAAGGAAATGTGACTCACTGAAGCATGGCAAAGGAACAGAGCATTTTGATAGATGACGTGAGGCCACATCTCATTGCTGTTGATTGCAGTGACAAGGCACAGGCCACTAGATGGTCATGGTGCCCATCAGTCAGAAGTGGACTGAATGGACTAGATCAAAAACATTAGGCAGCCAATGAGGAAAAAGGCAGAACATTAAACAAACAAATTTAGGTTTTGCCAGCAGTATTTGGAGTTTGCAACCAGAGGACAAATTACAAGTATTCTCACTGGTGAAAGGACTTTAAGTCATGTAGTTGTCTTTTAAGCCTCATTTATTCATACAAGTTGCACAACCAATAATATCATCGTAGGAAAAGAAATGTAGATCTTCAAAAGCTCAAATGTATGTAAAAAAAGCTCAAATATAATACAGTGCAGCATTACCTTATGCAAAATAGTTTTCTTGATTCAGATCATATGTTTCACTCCTACTTTATATATTCCTGTGCTCGAGATGCTCAACCAGGAAATATTTGTGATGTTGGAGACATTGAGAACTGATATAATTAGGGTACAAAGCAAAATTATTTTGATTTGGGGTTCAGTTCTTCCAAGAAGGAGGAATTATCCTGGATGCAAACAAGAGATTTTTCTCCTCCACTTCACCCATATTGCCTGGGAAAATCAATTGTTTAACAATTAAAAGTGGAGCCCACCACTGATCAACAGCAGATATTGACAAGTTGTGATTAGACATCCAACTGCAGCAGTTTTTCTCCTCCCTTTTCTAGCACTGATTGATGTAGAGTTTGATTTATATATTTGTAGTAAAGAAAATTGTATGCTAGGTTGGTAAATAAACATGAACTCTTCTGTATTTTAAGGTGATTTTTAAACATCCATAGCCCAAGACCATAACACACATTGTAAATACCTCATATTCTTCTCACCTGCCCCTGAGGCAAAGCAGTTAGAATATGTTCTTTAAGGAAGATTCTATTTTCAAAAGTGAAACTAAGTCACCATATACATATGTTTCTCTAAGTACAAGTTCAGCCTTAAGATCAATAGGAATAAGCATTTTGATGGGCTGCCAAAAAGGTCTATGTAAGTAATCTTAGGATGGTGAATGTTGTGGCACAAATGATGGTGGATGAACCAGAAGATGTTTGGGGCTCTGGTTTCATGGCTGGAGAAGGATGAAATTAACCTTATTTGTAGGGATAAGACTGGCTAAACAACCAATGTTCTCTAAGCTGTACATGACTGCAAGAATCTCTTTGTTCAGCAAAACTGCTGTGCACAGCCGGGGCTGGGCGGGGCGGGGGAGGGGGGACAGTTAAAATGCATTACACTGAGATTCTGGAATCCTAGGTAGGTTCTATTCCTTGCTGATTCTCTAACTAGCAATGTGACCTCAGCCAGCTCATTTAACCTCTCTGTATTCCTTTCCTTGCATATAAAAGAGGCAGAACAATACCTGCCTTTTCTAACTTTCAGGATTGTTTTCCAATTCGATGGAGATAAAACATGTACAAGTGTTTTGCAATGTATTGTGCAGCATACAAATGGAAGTTAATAATCATTGCCAACTCTGTTTATGACTCTTTCTTTCAAAGGCTGTCCTTGCTCAAAATGAGTCATTCCTCTTCATGCAATTACTTCAAGCTGATTATGTGTTCAGTTTTATCCCTCTGCATTCTATAGTATAGCTACACTACATCCGCCAGCCGTAGCCCTTCCACCTGGGTCTCTAATGTTTCCTTTTGTAGACTACTTTACGTCTTCCTGAACTTACCTGTCATCCAGGAATTGTTTGGGGACATACATATTGCCCATTAAATAGGTTTTCTCAGCTCAGTGAAAGTTTTAATAAATGATGTATCTATATTTGACAATGTGCTATGTTCCCAGATCCTGTTCTTAGCCATATGGTGTAAATGTACTGAGTTATACAAGGCTCATAGGTGATATTAATGAAACTGTAAGAAATTGGTTATGGTTGTAAGAATTCTAGGTCTCAAACCTTAACCCTATTGTAATTGTTAAGTTAGTATTTTATGATCAGAAGCTTGGTACCCTATATAATCACCTTATCCTACTTTGTCTCTGGCAAAACAGGTCAAGAATCATATAAGTTCATTATACTAAGTCTCTAGTGCTCAAACCCTCTGAAGCTTCATTTACATATTTGTCTACTACTCTTAAATATGTTACATTAGCTATGGAATAGCAGGGTTGTCAGAACTTTGATACAACATTCACAAGACATTGATGGGATCTTGCCAATGATATACATAGGCCGTTTACACATATGGTCAAACTCTTCTCCTTTTCAAGTCCACTTCTAAAGCCTTTGAGGATTCAGTATACTTCAGAAGGTCCTGCTCCTAAAATATCTGGCTCCAACTGGAGCAGTAGTTCATGAATGACAGCAGCAGATGCTGAGTGGGTCTAGTATGCAACAGATCCTAGGAATGGAACTCAGGTGAAACACATGAACCTGCTAGTGGTCGACCATTCATGAATTTCATTTCTTATCCTAACTGTAAACTTTACTTTGGACTATAATTACGAGCCCCACCTCAAAGCTTACCCATAGGTGGCCCATGAGAAATCCTTAGAAACTAGTGGGGAGGGGATCCCTGGGTGGCTCAGCGGTTTAGCGCCTGCCTTTGGCCCAGGGCGTGATCCTGGAGTCCCGGGATCGAGTCCCACCTCAGGAGCCTGGCATGGAGCCTGCCTCTCCCTCTGCCTGTGTCTCTGCCTCTCTCTCTTCTCTATCATAAATAAATAAAATCTTTAAAAAAAAAAAAGAAAAAGAAAGAAAGAAACTAGTGGAGAAAGTGGAGCCTGTGTAGCCGGACTACACTTGTGTAACTGACTCCATGGTGGGTTCTCTGAGGGTGCAGTGATTTTTAGATCAACAAATCTATATCCCTTGGTAAGGCATTTTCAACTTTTCAACCTCACCTGTCATGCCCCGGAAAATATAAGAACAGGGAGTTTATCTTGTGCTAAGATTATCAGGGTTCAAATCACTGATAAGGAGTTTCTACTAGCTCAGGTCACATAGCACATTATCCAATGTAGGCTGCAAGAAAAGAAATTCACCAAAGAGAGATTCATCAAGCCTTCAAATTCATTTGAAGACAGTCAGGCCATTACTATGAAATACCTTACAATGTAAAGTCTGACTGAGAAATGATCTTTATACTCTAAATACTGGAGCTATTAAGAAACCCAAGGAGCCATATTTTCAGTGACTCAACAAAAGCACCCTTGCTGGAATTGGTTTCACAAAGCCACATGTAGAGCCAACTACAATAACAGCATCTCTAGACATTATGGAATACTGTGCTTATGACTCTGAAGGCCAAGTTCCAAGGTTCTTGGGAACCAGAGTATTGATTTTATTAACAAGTGGAAATTTTCTTTGAAAATTCCCTACCAGGCTCCTATGAGTGTATAGTTTTGATATTCACTAATATTTGATACTACTAATATAGATCTGATTGATATCCCAAAGAAAGAGAGATGATTTGTCTGAACTTAGAGATATCCAAAGTACTCTTAGGAGCAAAAGGGCCCTTCCTGTCAACTGGGAGATGAGACTGCACATATTTCACAACTCAGAGGAAAATCAGAAAAATTTTTTTTATCATCTCTGGAATGTGGGCATCCTGCATTATTAGACCTATTCCATTTTTCAGTGTTTAGTCCAGAAGAAAATGGGGCAAACCATATCTAGCCTCCCTTGGCCAATCTCTTGTGTTCACCACTTGAGACTAATTATACCATTATACTGAGAATTACACTGAGAAGTAGAGTTAGAAGTTTGGGGGGAAAGTATAATTTTACAAAGTGTCAACTTAGCTAGATCATGTCACTCAGTATTTGGTCAAACATTTCTCTAGGTGTTTCTGTAAAGGCATTTTTAGGTGAGACTTTGAGACTTTGACATCAGTTGACTTAGAGTAAAGCAGTTTACTCTTTCAATTATGGGTGGGCATCATCTAATTGTAGGCATTAATAGACTGACCTCCTTGGAAGAAGAAGGAGCTCTGCCAGCAGATGGCCTCTAGACTTAAACTAAAACACTGGTTCTTCCTGGAGTTTCCAGTCTGCTGGCCTACCATGTGGATTTTGGGCTTGCCATACTCCATATGTATAGGAGCCATTTCTTTCTTTAAAATATATATATATATATTTATTTATTTATTTATTCATGAGAGACACAGGGAGAGATAGAGAGAGAGGTAGAGACAGAAGCAGGCTTCATGCAGGGAGCCTGATGTGGGACTCAATCCCAGGTCTCCAGAATTGGGCCCTTGGGCTGAAGGCAGCACTAAACTGCTGAGCCACCTGAGCTGCCCCATTTCTTTAAAATAAATATGTACACATGCATATATACATCTATTATTGGCTCTGTTTCTGTGGAGAACCTTAATATATCCAAGTAATTTCAGAATGATCCACACAAAAAGACTGTAGTTTTAATGCAATTAGGCTCTCTTTTCCTGCATAAGGCAAGTGAAGATTTAGTCCTTCCCATGAGTGAATTTTACCACAAGTTTTCCCATTTTTAGCTTGGCTCTGCCACCTGAGTTTACCTTCCTTACTGCAGAGAGGACTCTAGCCCTTAAAAGTTGGTCTTAGATAGCCAATAACTAACTCTGGTAAAAATTCTACACTGTCCACAAAAGGGGACTTTATTTCTTGGGACCCTCCAGGGTTTGTGATTTCAAAGGTCTCAATTTATTTTACAAGGCTCCAGAAGGATACTGAGTTCCAAGCCATGAGCAAGTTTGAAAGTAGGTCATTAAACTCTAATCCATTCTTCTCAATAGTAAGAGCTCTGAACATGCCAGTCCTTTTACTAAATGCCTTTCTGAAACATGTCTTTCCAAATACTTTTTTTTTTTTTGGTCAAAAGGACATAGCCTATTTCGGTATTGAGAAGAGTATTTATAGAATTAATAGGTGCTGGATAACCCTTACAATGACTAGATCCCCAGTGCACAATTCAGGATACATATATACACAGGATAGTTTTCAATGGCCATCTTTTTATTGTCATGGGCATGGAGCATATTTTAGTTTTGATTTACCCTCCTTCTGATGAAAAACAAGGTGAATTTTGTCCCTTGTTCTTATTATAAACCTTTCCTCCATGCTGGTTTACCTTACCTGTCCCTCCCAAGGATTCTAGTCATAAGCATGACTTATTAAAGGTATCTAAAGGCACAAATTATTCACTTCTTTCCATGTTTATATAGGTGGTCATCAGGACATTAGGAATGGAATGCTATCTATTATTACCAATCCCATAATCCTAATACAAAGCTGTTATGAGACAAGACTAGCAGTGCCTGGACAGGATGTTACACAATGTATGGTATCCATGTTTAGAGGTTGGTTTTCTGGGGCCATGGTCTTAAGTTGTTGGGCCCTGCTACCATTTTTCAGCCAGCTCTCCCAAGCACCTACTGAGCTGCAGAGATTCAGTTTGAGCAGAAATAATCATTGCTCATGCACTTCCCCTCTATTCCATTTATCCTTGATTGTTAAGTCACTTTACACCCTGAAAGGGAAGAACTTGGGCGACACTTTCACTTCTGTGTTCCCCTGTATATAATCATTTAACAACTCCTTTTTAGTTCTCATCCTTACTAGCTCTCAAGGATTTTTTTCCTGTCTCTACTGCATCCATCTTTTTTTTTTTTTAATTAAGAACTTTTTAGAGCAGTTTCACAGCAAAATTGGGTCACAGCAAAATTGAATGGGAAGGGTTCTCCCATGTCTTGTCCCCAGATACCCACAACCTTCCTCACTATTGACATTCTGTACACAGTGGGACATTGATTATGATCAATGAAACTATATTGGCACATTATCAGTCAAACTCTGGTTTATGTTAGGGTTCACTCAGTATTTTATGTTCAATGGATTTTGACAAATGATGTATCTATCATTATAGTACCATACACAAGTTTCACTGCCCTAAAAATCCTGTGCTCTGCCTATTAATCTCTCTCCCTCTTCCAGGTTTATAAAGCAAATTGTCATCTTTAAAACCTATGGTTTTCCCATCAAATTTACTCCCTCCCATCAACTGACATGATTTTAAAGTATATACAAGCACGGCATGCTTTATGTCCTTGGAGGGCATACTAATTTAATATTGCATTAAAAGATTTGTGTCTTTGACTTTCACTTTCCACTCTAATCTTCGTCCTTCTAATCTTGTGAGGACAAAAACAATGGAAATGTGTGGTTTCTTGTCCTTTTTGGTCACTCTTAGAAGAATGGGTGTGTAATGATATGCATTCTTCTGTTCCAAGGTAACCATAGAAACAAGACTGGAAGTGTACAAGCAGCTTTAGAATGGAGATGATTGAAATAGCAAATAGATCTCCCACATTAGGGAGAACATTTTTCTTTCCTCTAGTGAGTTAGGAAGGTAGGTTTTATCTACAGGATCTATAGAGAATTTCTTTTACCTATATAAAAATGTTTTAAATCCAATGAGAATAGGAAACTTGATTATATCAGCTAGTATCAAACCACCATAAGTTATCAGTAACTTCAGGTTAGTGGTTATAAAATGTGAGATTTTAAGAAACAGACGCTTAATACTTAAAATAAGTAATGAATTACCTTCCTTAATGTAGTTGTTAGAAAATCACCTTAATTTGTCACAATTTGTATTGGTAGCTGATTAGTCCACCAAACATTTGCTTTGCTATATAATGATGTTAACCAGAATTTACCAAAGGAGGCTCCATTATAAACGTTTACTATTAGTTAATTCTCATTAACTAGGAAACATTCAGAATACTGGCTTATTTTTGCTAATGAACAAGGTGTATGTTTAGGTATTTGACCAAGAACTCAAAGCACTTTGTGTGCTACAGCAACAGATCTATGCCACCTGTCCTTCCAGGTAAGGATACAGTTTGTCAGAAGTAGATATACTTAGATGAGGCACAAGAGGACAGAAGGTGAAACATCTGGTCAAGGTGAATGCAAGTAAAACATGGGGCTTTCCTAGCCTATGAACATGCCTCACTCAATTTTGGTCTTTCATGTGTTTGGCTTATAGATAATGTACTCCAAATTCATCTATATCATTGCAAATGGCAGGATTTCTTTCCTTTTTTTTTTTTATTTCTTTCCTTTTTAAGGCTAATATTCCATTGTATGTATAGGACATTTTTCCCCTCCATTTAGCCATTGACACTTAAGCTATTTCTATATACTGGATACTGTGAATAATGCTGTAATGAACATTGGAATACAGCTATTTGTTTGGGATACAGATTTCAATTCTTTTGTATAAATTCCCAGAAGTGGGGATTGCTCGATCATAGGGTAGTTCTATTTAATTTTTTTTAAAGATTTTATTTATTTATTCATGAGAGACACACAAATAGAGAGGCAGAGACATAGGCATAGAGAGAAGCAGGCTCCATGCAGGGAGCCCAACGCAGGACTCAATCCTGGGTCTCCAGGATCACACCCTGGGCCCAAGGCAGGCACTCAACCACTGAGCCACCCAGGTGTCCCCTATTTAATTTTTTTGAGCAAACTTCATATAGTTGTCCATAACGGCTGCCAACACAGTATTCAAGGGTTCCCTTTTCTTTACATCCTTGCCAACCCAAGTAATCTCAACTCATGGGAAAAATAGTAACTATGTGGTGAAGGATAGGTTAGTTTGTGGTAATCATTACACAAGGTATACTAAAAACCACATCATATATCAAATTTACACAATATTTTTTCATTTATATTTCAATAAAGCTGGAATAAAAATTAAAATTTAAAAAGGGTGGTTGAGATGCAATATATCAGAATTTCTCATAATTGTCCTTAAGCATATAAAAGTTAAAATGAGAACCATGAAAATTAAGTATTGAAATTATATTTTGGAGCCGTGAGTCCAGATACAGAAGTCAACAGCACTTTGTTTTCTCTCATCTTGGGAATCCTGTCAGAACATGAGCTCTCTGAAGCTTTTATTGATCTTTCCGTAGACTTTCACCCTAAGAGACCACCAATACCTAAGTTGTTTGGTGTCAATAGACACAAGAAAAGGATGCCAATAAAATCCTTAAAACCCCTGAGGGGATCAGAGTCAACAGCCACAATCTGCTAGCAGGCCAGATAAACTTGGGAGGCCAAAGGTGTTTTGTTTTTAACTTGTACCTTCATGATTTGATAATTTTAAATTATCTTGATAAACATGCCACGTACACCACATGCACATACAGAATGTATACATACATATATGCATAGGTGTTACATATATATGTATACATTTTTCTATTTTGAAAATTGTCAAAAATAGAAAAAAAATTATGCATTTTTATGCCTTTCTAGTTTGTTTTTTTGTTTGTTTGTTTGTCTTTTACAACTTAAAGGATGGAAACAATTGACCAATTTAACTTTTTATAGGAACACTTCATTAAGTATTTTTAAGTTATTTGAACAGTCCTCCCAAGGTTATTGGCCATTTAATGACCAGTATCAGGTGAATCCCTTTAAATGTGTTATGTGCATAAACTCATTCTAGTTGCCTTTGCTGTGTAGGCTCCACTGGATCTTCATCATGCATTTTATGGCCATGATAGGCAATCATCTGGTTTTCAACTTCTTTGCCCCAACACTTCATGGCATCTTCCTGACCCATGCATCTGTCAATTGAGAAACATCAAATATTAAGACTTAAGGAAAGTCTTAACTTGAAATTGTATGCAATTCCTTTTTAGCCAAATGTCCTTGTTAGCTCCTACATAATTTTACAAACTGTCAACTCAAACCCCTGTGCTCTGTTTAAATGTGGAGATTTTAAAATTCATCAGCACAATGGTGAGTCTACACTCTTGTTTACACTGACGTTGAATGGGATTTCAAGGTCTCTGGCGGACATTTGTCAGAGGATATCTGAGAAATAAGGATACAGTCAACCGTCTTTTTATGTATCAGTGTTTAGTGTTAACAGCAACAATTAACAACAACAACAACAACAACAACAAAAAAAAACACAAAGATTAGAGGACTGACCCTAACCTACTGATCAAATACTTGAAGTATCATTTTTTATAATCATGTCACGTAATTCTTATGTATATTAAGTTTTGCAAGTTTCTACCTTGGGTAATTCAAATTCTGTCCTTAGATCAAATTAGATGATGAGAAAGCTGCACACTGGGAATGCTCTCTTTAGCCTTCATGTACTTCTGCTGTACTGAATACAGATAATTGACAAGGTATCATCTGTTTCTATTGACAAGGGAGAGAAACATTGCCTTATAAAACTCACTATTATAATTAACCTTGGAATATTATGGATAGATAGCATTGATCTTTATGTGGTTCCTGAGAAAATATTTCTCTTAAGCTCCCATAGGATTTAAGAGGCCTTGTATAACTTTTCTACACATTTTAGATGTGTATTTATTCATTCCATAAATAACTTTTCTAATTATATGTTGTGGCAAAGTGATAGGTTAGGTGAAATTTAAGATACTTTAAACTGTTACAAACTTGACAACTGGTTCTATCTTGTCTTCTCTCCTGTACTACCCATATCCACATTGGGAGAAAAGAGGGAGAATCTGATGCTTGATGAAAGTTCTGGATTTTTTATACTGAGGGATAGCAAGCTTTTGGAAGCCACAATCTATTTAGCCCTACAATGAAACAATAAGTATTATGTTGGAAACCAGAATGGGACATTGTATTTCCATAGTACTGTCTTTCCCTGCCCTTCCAAGATCACTACATAGACAAACAGTGATTACACTGGTGGCTTTCTTTCACTTTAACTACTGGTGTGGTCACTTAAGAAGTTGGATTTTCAAGGACCTACAGATCAAATCTGGTAGTTTTTATCTAGAAGTATCTACAGGTATATCAGGCAATATGCACAGTCTTGCACACATGCATAATCAGGCATAAGTGGTTTCTAGGCTTCTTTTGCAAATGTGAATAATGTATTTTTTAAAAGTGTAAGCCACAAGTCAGATCTTATCTTTGTGAGAAGATAAATCCTAATCATGTATGATGACATGAGGACTGAATTGAAGACTTAAGAAAAACACACACATAGAATTTCCACACTTGAAAGTCAGGTAATCTTTTAGGGAATTTTGAATTTTCCACAATGTATCAAAAGTTTTATTATTTAAGAACTAATACCCATTATTTGTATAATTGGTGTCATCTAATTAGAATTGCTGAGTTTCTCATAGACACATTTCTTGGAAGTCTATAAATGCTGACTCCTTTTCATTTCTTAAAAATCTATGATTTTCTACTGTAAGAGGATTTTCATTGTTTTTCTTCAGGTTTATAAAAAACTGTGATGGCTACCTAATATCCTGAAACAAAATTTTACCATCATTCCATGGAAACAGTGTCAGGGAAGAAATTTCTTCCATCCCCATGTGTGATGGTCCCTCTTTTTCATTTATATACACATAGAAGTTATTTTTTAAGGTTTTATTTATTTGACAGAGCACAAATAGAGAAAGGAGGCAGAGATGGATGGGGGTTCCCCACTGAGCAGGAAGGCTGACATGATCCCAGGACCCTGGGATCACCACCTGAGCCAAAGGCAGACGCTTAACCCACTGAACCACCCAGGGACCCCTAAAAGTTATTTTTTTAAACAGCAATTTCTAATAATGACCACTTTCACATTTTCATAAGGGATGAGGGCTCATAGGACTATCAAAGAATACCCTCAGATGATATTTATCCTTTTGAGACACATAACCAAAAAATTTAACTCCAAGATTCATACACATCTCAAAGCTATAACTTAAGTATTGTTTCTCTGCAGACCCTTTGTCAAATATGGACACTCAAGAAAAAAAAAAAAAAACAGCTCTGTAAGAGCTGTTTGGAATGTTTGCCTCACATAGGAAAAATACTTCCACCCTGATGAACTTAGATTCTTTAAGGTGTCATTTGCATTCCCTTCAAATTATATACAACTTGTGCAGATAGTAGCATTTTACACTATAAAACTGAAATAACATATAAATATGTAAGTATTGCATACTTGAGAATAAGTCATTTTCAGATGACCTGGCACTATAGACCCTTTTCCATAAGTGTTCCTTGAACAATTTGCTTATGCCTATATCATGTAATATGGATACAACACTCTAGGCTAGATTGAGTATATATTAGTCTACAGATTATAACAGATGTAAAGTCCTTGTAAAAGACTTTGCTTTACCTGCCTTTGTGGATTCCACCATGGTCAAAGGCCATTGCAGAACTCAGACTACTTAGTTTAGGATTATTCCATTTCAAACAACAAAGGAGTAACTATTGCCAGTGTAACAGAAAACTCTATTTGATCATTTACTCAGTTAGCTACTGAGCATCTTTAATATGCCATACATTGTGCTGGTGGCTGAGATGAATAATAAATAATTTCTACTGTGTTAAAATTGTCTGAAGTCTAGGATGCTATGGTAAGGACTGTCATAAACTTCCCAAATATTCATTATCCCTGCTTGTTTAGTAACAGAACCCTGATTTTATTCAGGAAAACAGTATCTTCAAGTAAAATACTGTATTTCTCATCGCCGTTTGTAGGTAGGAATGACCAATTTGATTTAAACAGAAGTCACAGGTTCAGGAATCCAGGGAATGTCCTTAAGAAGTGGACTTGACCAGGAAGGCAACTTTTGTGCCCTTGCTATTCCTCTGACATGGGATGCAGGGCATGGAAATAGATGATAGCATTTATCTTATTACCTTCAGGATTAAAAGCGATGTTCTAAGAACAACTGATAGAGTTGTTCTTAGAACAACTAGATAAAGTCTAGTAATGTGGGCAAATATTGCATAAGCACTGGACTGTTGGACTTCTTTTAAGTGAGAAAATAAACTCTTAATTTTAGACACCAAAGCAGATCTTTGTGAGTTTTATTTCCTCACACAACTGTAGTTTCCTTTCCTCTAGAAATGGGCCACTTCTAGGTAACAGACTGCTTAATCAGCAGCTTGACAAAAATGACCCAAATCTATTTAATCACTCCCAGTTCCTGGGCAACAGTTGATAGAGTCACCTCTGCTCTCCTGGAAGATGGGAAGGTTCTTATCTGGTCCCACGGCACTTCAGTCTTTCCTGGGAGGCCTCATAACTGTTCAGCTAAGACTATGTTCCTGGCAAGTTAATCCTAACACTAGGGGACAGATGAGCCCTTTATGCAGAGGTAGTTTTTATTCATATCTTTCATGGGGAGTTTGCTGTAGATATTTATAAGAAGATATTCCATATTGACCATTTGTACCTAAAAAGAAGTGTCAAGCTTCAAGAAAATGTGAACATGGAAGAAAAAAAGAACCCTTGTGCACGGTCAGTGGGAACGGAAGTTGGTACAGCAGTTATGGAAAATAGTATGAAAGGGCCTCCAAAAGTTAAAAAGAGAACTACCCATGATCCAGCAATTCCATTTCTGGGTATTTGCCTGAAGAAAATGAAAACATTAACTTGAAAATGTATAAGCATCCCATGTTCGTTGCAGTTTTTAAAGTAGCCAAGATATGGAAACAACCTGTGTCCATTGATAAACACAGAGAAAATATAGTATATATACAGTGGATTATTCTTCAACCTTAAAGAATGAAATCATGCCATCTGGGAAACATGGACAGACCTCAAAAGCAGTGTGGTTAGTAAAATAAGTCAGAAAGAGACATAGGATCGCATATGTGGAGTCTAAAAATAAAAAAGCTCATAGATCTAGAGAACAGATCACTGGTTGCCAGAAGCAGGAGGTTAGGAGATAGGAGAAATGGGGGAAGGGGTCAAAAGTACAAACTTACCATTATAAAGTCAGTCATAGAAATGTAATGTATGACATGTAGAGTAAATAGTGTATTGCATATTTGAAGGTTGCTCAGAGTACATCTTAATTTGTCACAAGAAAAAAGTGTTGTAAATATGTACATTGATGGATGTTCTGTCTATGCGTAGGAGGTAAGAGTTAGGAAGAACTTTCTGGGCTTCTGAACATTTTCCTGGTTTTCAGACGAGGAGTACTATTTAACTAGATTTTGTAAGTCAAAGAATAAATAACCAAAACAGAGATTTGCACTCATTTAGCAGTTAGATTAGCAAGGCAATAGCCAAATGATATTGCAGGAAAAGACGCTGCATCTTCACATGCAACTACAAGTAAGTGTATATACTACATAAATATGCTTGTTACCACTGGAAAACATTTAAGTCTTTTCTATGAATCTATGCATAGTTTTCATTAATCATTTTTACAGCATTTTTAGAAACCTCTCTATTAAAAGCATTCTTCTACAATTTCTCTACATGCGTATATAGCGATCTGTCTTTAAGACCTAAAAAATGCTCCTCACTTGGTACATTTTAAACAACGTTTTGTCAGTGAATGGAAGTTATACAGATTATGAAATGCATTTAGAGGTAAAAACATTTGTAATAAAGATGCTTCTAAGAACAGTGCTTGCATACTCTCTTGAGAACAGTGTTAAATTAGGCATTCATTCATTGAGGACCTGATGTTGTCTTTTAACCATGAGTGCTTGAAAGTAGTGCTATTCAGGTTACCAGACCTCTTATGTCATCATTTATTAAACCCCATGCAAAGCAACTGATCAGTTTTCCTTTGCAGGCTAACACCTCTTAAGCAGTGCTACCTTCAGAGATTTGCTAAAATGTTTCTTGAGCATAACCTTAAGTATTGTCATTGCTGTGATTCCCATTGTTGCTGCTGGAGCAAGTTCTGCTGGGGCTGTTACAACTAACTCATAGTTGCTTTCTTCCTCTATATGTTCATGATACTACTCTCCCAATTAGGAGCAATACATTTTAATAAAATAACTTTTTAATATGTTTAAACTTTAAACATATTATACTACATCAATGAAGGTCAAGAAGACAGACCATCAAGGAAGAATTTTTCTGTAGAGATTAATTTTGGCTTCCTTCTAGGAGCTGCTACAATATTGACCTACAATATGAGGTCTTAAGCAGACAAAATCTTCTGGGGGAAGAAAAAGAAAAAAACTGAAGATGATTAACCTCTCTGGAAAAACCCATTTCTTTCTTCATGGTCTTTTGCTTCCTTTTAAATTTTTGTTTTAATTGTTTGAGTTTTATTTATACTCCTTCTTCCCTCTTTTCATTGTAACATTATAATAGTATAAGAAGTCATGGCTAATATTTCAAAGGTGGATATGAAGTTTTTTCAGTAGATATAGAGGAATTTTCATGTGTATAATTGCAATAAACCAAATATATACTTCAGTGTGGATCCATGAAGACCTACTACGATTATAAAGTTTGAAATCTATTTTACATTGAATAATTTTCCATCTGTAAATTACCTTATTTTTCTACCAAACAGATATGTATTGACATTTCCTATTGTCAAAAATTCTGTTTGCTAAAATATGGAACTTTGATAGGTTGAGCCCAAATAAATGGAATTTATTACTTGTAGCCTAAAGCATGATTTCTTATGAAGTACGCATTAGAGCAGTGATTCTCAATTGGGGCAATTTTTCTCACTGAGGGACATTTGGCAAGATCTGGACATTTTTAATTGCATAACTGTGCAGGTATGTACATATGTGCTGACATCTAATCCATTCATGCCAGTGATGCTAAATATCCTCACATGTACAGGCAAACTCTCTACAAAGTGGGTCCCAAATGTTAAAAGCGCTGAAGTTGAAAAATCCTGTATTATTGTGATTGGACGTTAAATGAAATTTGATTAAATTTTTAATTCATAACTCAAATTTTCTATAAAATAAAAATATTTAAGGCTTTTTTGTGGCATGAAAAATGGTCAAGAGTGCACATCTAAATTTTCCATTAACTGAATTCATATAAAAACGTAACATGAGTATAAATCACTTCAAAAGGATACACGAAAGAGCAGACTTCTTTGACTTGGAACTTGGTTGGTATTAAGGAAAAAGGTATTCCCTTTCCTAATGCAAAGAGGAAATATTCCCCCAAACAACCCAAAACAAACCAAAACAAAACCCTAAGTGTAAAAGGTATTACATTATTTTTCTTTGCTGGCCAGGAATTGTTTAATAAAGTTGTTTGTAAAAACCTATTTTAATTAAACATATCTTGATGTATCATGGAGTAAAATCTCATTAGTTTACAGAACATGCACCCTAAAATTGATAATGCTGGAGAAATGCTTTAAATTATCATTTGGCAATAACCCTGACAATAAGATAAAGTATCTGTTCAGTCTTTCTTCAAGGAACTTATGAGTTAACTGATTATTTAATAGAAAATGTTAAGTCTCAGGAAAGAAAAGGGAAGACAAGTTTGCAGAACTGCTTTTAGTGATTTTGAATTACCCTTGAGTTTAGAAATGTGAAATTCGAGATGCCATATTTTGAATTATTACTATCAAGTAAAAAAGCTATAGTCTGTATCTTCTGTTAAAAAAATACAAGAATAATTGCTGTGGAAGTGATGAATGGACAGCAAACCATGTGAATATTCATTTGTAGCAAATGAATAGATTTCCAAGAACTTCCGGTATTTGATCATTATCCACATCTTCCCAAAACTCAATCAAGAACTATTATGGCAGTCAAATTATAGAAGTTGTCACTGTATTAGCTATATTTATATCTTCATCACAATTATATGGCTAACCTCACAGTATTGTAAAATGTAGCCTTTCAGAGGAAGAATCTCAAACAAAAAGTGATGAGATGTAATCGAAAAGTACCCTCATGCCTGTTAATTATGTCTTTTCTCTAAAAAGGAATCATGATCCAAATGCGATGTTTTTGCCAAAGAATATAAGGGAATTTTCTGGTGCCAGTATGAAACTCCATTAAATATTTCTCTGAAGTAAGTGGATTAAAATGCTTCCTTCAAAGGAAAAAAAATCAGTTACACTATAATAAGATATTTTTTTCTTTTTCTTTGTTAGCGCTAACAGAAAAAAAAAATCATTTTGCGTTGCAATTTAATAGTCAATTTGTATCTCCATTGCTGGACCATATTAACAAAGTAAGCTATGTTTCAATGCTATTTGTCCAAGTAACCTAACTGAAAAAAATAAATTTCTATTGAGAATCAAGACTTACAACCATATGTAGCCAACAGAAAGTGATCTAAGAAGTGTAGCAAAGCTAAGTTTGAAATTCATCCAACTGTAAAGAAATGCACCTTCCTTTTGGCATTATAATCTGCTTAACCAGTGGTTTTTATTTTGAAAGCAGGGGAATGCTTTATCAAATGTAATCTTTATGAAGTCTCAGTGTATAAACTGAATGATCACAAATACGATAGTACAAACAGGGTCCCCAAGAGAAACCAGATCAATCTTCCCCAACCCTTCTTCCTTCCAACAGAAATACAAAAGAGTTCTGGAAAGGTTTCAGAGAACTGGTGCAAACAGAATTGTCCTCCTAAGAGTTTCTCAGATAAAATACAGAGCTATATAGTACATCTAGAGAATAGCTGTTTATAGTCTGTTTTCTGTTTCTTAAATTTCTTTAATTTTTGAAACTTATGTAATTAGAGCAAATTGTAAAATTTCTAGCAGGTCACAGTTTATTTTTTATTTTTTATAATAAATTTATTTTTATTGGTGTTCAATTTGCCAACTTACAGAATAACACCCAGTGCTCATCCGTCAAGTGCCCCCCTCAGTGCCCGTCACCCATTCACCCCCCACCACCACCCCTAGTTCGTTTCCCAGAGTTAGGAGTCTTTATGTTCTGTCTCCCTTTCTGATATTTCCCACACACTTCTTCTCTCTTCCCTTATATTCCCTTTCACTATTATTTATATTCCCCAAATGAATGAGAACATATAATGTTTGTCCTTCTCCGATTGACTTACTTAGTTCTCAAGTGAAGCTTACAGTATGTAATTTGGGATCAATATACTACCTCTGTATTCAATAGTCTTTATTAATACTTATAACTTTAGTCTGGAGTATATGCACTCTAGGAGGGTGTAATAGGATCCATTTGTGTTCTTAAAATTTCTATGTATTTTATGGCATTCTTTAAAGCCTTGGTTTTACTCTAAGTATATATGTATTCATTTACTAATACACAAAAATAGAAATATATGTATATACCCATATACATATATATTCATATGGATATATACATATGGAGGTATGCTTGAAGGAAAAGTAGTCTTCAGGTATGGATGTTTATGCCCGTATTCCCAATACTAAGTTCAAGTAACACATAAGTACCCCAAACCTACTTTCTAATCTTATCTCTGTACTCTTCTGGATAAATTCCCTATATCTCTAAACACATGCCACACTTTAAAGATCCTGTGATTTCCCTAAAGCTGTTTCCTCAGCTTGATTTGCCTTCATGTCCATCTCTCCCTGCCAATTTTTCCTATCCAGTTTTCAAAAGCTTTACCTCAAACCATATGTAATTTCTCTGAGGATGTTGAAATAGCCCTCAGAACTGTGGTAAAAATCAACATTTTAGCACATGAATCTTGTGCAAGTTACATTTTATGGTGATTAGCCAAATGGACTTTCAGCACTGAGTACTGGAAAGGGGCAGGAGAGTTCGGTGTGTGCAGCTTCTGTAACCTCCCATGTTCCTTGCTAGACATGCACTTTGTGGGCCACAGAACTCTGCGTTTCCCAGAGGAGCTCCTGCCAACTTGAATAATCTGAGTGCGTACCAAGACTTTTCATGCATTTCTGAAATATGCCTGGATAATTTGCCCTGATAAGTCACAGGTTCAGTTGCTTATCACATCACCAGTGGGGACTCATTTGGAAGTCAAAAGTTAAACTAAGGATATATTATGAGCACACTATTCTTTTCCTGTTTCCTAACCTTACACTGAAGTAAGTTCTCTAATGCTCCTTTCAAGCTGGAAATACTTAGGATATGTTTTGTCAACCTAGTCTCACACATAAAAATCAAATAGAAAAACTATCATTCATGTTTTATATCAAATCAAATAGAAAAACTATCATTCGTGTTTTATATCAAAGGTAATGTTATATTTTAGGGCAAGAATTATACAATTTTAACTGAAAGGCAGGAATATAGAGAATATTTTTAAGAGGTTTCCCTTTATAATACCCTGTTGTAATAAGTTACTGTATTATATATGACATCATAGCAGAGATCAGAAATGCTATTTTTAAGAGGGGAAAATATCAAATTATTCTCACTAAAGCAAGACTTTATGATTATAGATTTCAATATTAGATTGCTCACATTTCAGTATGTATTAGAATATAGTCTCTACAAATTACAAGCTTTGTATTTTGGATATGATTTTCTAGTCCTTTGGATATCTAATGAATTGCAGCTATTTTCTGAATAGATATAGCTCTTTTTAGAAACAAGGAAACCCCTCAAACTCTCAACACTAATAGTCTGCAATAACAAAATAAAGGCAGACTTTGGGGAAAAAACTTCTAACTTTGGAAATCACACTTGATTAGTAAACTAAATTATGGAGTGGGTCTGGAGGCTTAGTTTCTGTACAGTAATTCAAACAAAAAGGTGATAAATTCAAAAGAATGAACAACTTGAGATTTATAATGGGCATATTTTTTACATATAAAAAATCATAAACTACTTAGGTTCATTTGTTCTCTTGCATAAGCCTAAGTATATTCAATATTATTTGAGCTTTATATTACCAGGTTTGTATTCTAAATCTCAAGTGCAGAAAACTTGATCGAACCTTTAGTCCATGTTACATTATCCAAGATGATCTATAAAAGGGTTCCTCTTGCACCCCAGTGCTACTTGATGCTACCTCACAGGCATCTACTCTAAGGTTTTGAGTAAAATTCATATATAGTTAATCTAATATATGATTTACCTACATTTATTTAGTCTAGAATTCTTGTTCTCTTTATACTTTTGTTCAATAATGTGTTAAGATGTATCCATGTTTAGTCACATCTGGCATATTCTTTCATTGTCCCATAATATTCTGTAATACGCATCTATTGTATTCAATCTCTAGTGATAGAAACATAAGTGGGTCCAGGCTACCTAAGTGCCTCTGCAGTGAAGATCCTTGTATGTGATCTTTCATTCCTATGAATCTTGCAGTCACACTGGAAGACAGATAGCTGGGCCCCAAGGTCTACACATTCCTAATTTCATCAAATACTGGCAGATCACTCTACTGAAAAGGTGTTGCAATAGAAACTCCTACCATCAGGGACATTTCTCCAAATTTACTGTTTGCTATTATCAGACTTCTAAATTTTGTCACAGGTGTAATAGATAGTTTAGGTTGTGTGACTATGTAATTTAATAATTTCTAGCCTTTTGGATTTTTTTTATATGCATACCATGTTAACTCCCTCCATTTTGGATTTCCTGTCCTTCTTAGATGTACAGTAATTCTTCTTGTACTTCTAGATATTAAAGACTGTTAGTTGTACTTATCACTCATTTCCATATACCTTATAAATATGTTGAGGTGTTCTCATGGCAGGGATTCCTAGTTTTCTTATGATGATCTCTAACAATTTTCTTCACCTGGGGTGATATGTGGCAGAAAAAGAGGATCATGGCTGACTTGTCTATATAATACTTTTATCTGCTTTCTTCAGAAACTTCAGTATTGCTGGACATTAGCTCCCAGACTCCTTCTAGAATCACAACACAGGAAATGTGTGCATATGTGTTTGTGGGGGAGGGGAGTCATAAAACAAAAGCATCATTCCAAGTATTTCTCATTTTTTATCTCAAATTCAGAAACCTGTATTTGCCTAGTATAATCACCAGGGTTGCTTTCTAATGAGGGAGCCAAAATTCCAACTGTCTGAGATCTTTCTAGGAAATACCACGGATTCATATGCATTTTTTAACCCAGCCACTGTCAAGACATATGTAAGCAGTAAGTCCAAATAACAAAAATTTACTGTAAAACTGTTAACAAAAGCCTTTGTCATTTTCTTTTATTCTTAAATGTAATTGCAAAGCTCAAAGACCTAATTAGCCAATTACTTGTGCTTTGTTATATGTTGAACCTGAGTTAGCTCATAAGCAGTCTGTCAAATACAAACTGAAATTAACAAGTTGTAGATATTTATGGACAAAGCTATTATAGTTAGAACATCTTTGTGTGCTAAAAACTAGAACTATGACTTAAAGATATAGGACAGAAAAACATTTAAAATCAGAAAGATGTAAAGATTTCTATTAAACACATAAGGGATATTAAGTTAGAACATTTCATTTCATAGTTTTCCATTGGTACTTAAGTCAGAAACATGTATATAGTTATTTGAATCATACTTACATTTTCTTTAAAGACATTGGTTTTGCATAATTTGTGCTCTGACTTCTATCTGCTACTTAGAGGCATCCAATTTATGCTTATTAGACATTTAAGAGTTATTCATATGTCAAAGGAGTACATTTTAATGAGAAATCGGTTTGTTAGAAAAATCACAGGAAATCTAAAGGATTTTTAAGAATTACTTACAAAGTTATAACTTGCCTTTTAAAGTAGGACAAGAAGCTATTTAAATAGGATGGGAGGCCTTAGGGTGCAGTGAACATTTTAATTGCATATTTAATTAGAAATATGCTAGGGAGGTTGTGTTTAGTTTAGCTGAAGCTCATGGGCCTTGGCAAAACATCTTTTTCTAACATATTTTTCTAATATTTTCTTTTACCTTTTTAGAAATTAGATTGAGCTGAATTTAATTTTGTTGCTATTCATTATGAAAGGATTAAAACCTTTCATTTTCTCATGGAAAATAAGTTGACAGGTTTATTTTAAAGGCTTTTTCTCTCTTCATTATCCTTGAAACTTACTTAGTATCTCAACATTTGCTTGACAGTTCAGCAAATATCAAAATAGCATTTAGATGTGTAAAATACATGTCTTTTATATGTTTTTTACCACTTAACCCAGAACATCAGTATCTGAGTGGTATGGCCATTAGAGTTATGAAGCCTATTAAGTAAAATTAACTGAGCTGTGCTACTTTATGTGAAGGAGCTATATTATTAGCAAGGAATAATTACAGATTCCTAAGTTTATCATACTGTACTTGACAGAATTTTGTCTGATGATGTTGAAGACAGCCTATTTTCTGCACTAATACCACCTATTTCAATGGAGAACAGAAGCTATGTGTTCTCTGGGGGGAGGGGAGTTCTCAGACTTCAGTTTTTATTGTTACAGCCTTTTACATTCTGCAAAAAGTTCAAAGTGTAAAACTACTCAAGAGTCTCTAGATTGTACCCAGTTGTACATTGTTATCCCGAGAGTTAATCATTTACTGAGGTACCTGTATCAACTCTTACATGATGGTCTTTTAGGAGGTGATATATTTTCAACTGCATTTACCATTGTCAGGAGATACTGATAGGAGGTTGTTGGGTCGATGAGAAGATACCCATTTTTTCTATTATTCTTGGCATTCCTCTGTCCCTAGAAATAAGTGTGCTCCTGGAGTATAAAGCAAGCTATGTGGAACTGAAAAGTATCAGAAAGGAAATTCAAGAGGTAGAATGCATAGCTATGACAGAACTTAAATAATTTGGCTCATTTTGATGAATTAAATAATGGGTTTCTGGGCTGAGAATGTGTTTATGGCAGGGGGTGTTGATATGTTGAATGAGGTGTTAGGTTTCCATTTGTACAAACTTAGCAGCTCAACACCAATTTGTTACCTCAATTCTGTAAGTGACAAGCCCAAGTATGGTGTGTGTGTCTGAGTTCCCTTCCTAGGGTCTCCCAAAGCTAAAAATCAAGATATTGGCTAAACTCGACTTTCTCTAGAGTTAGGGGTCCTTTTCCAAGCTCACATGGTTTTGGCAGAATTCTATTCAAGTATGTAAAACTATTTTGCCTTCCTTTTCACGTGGCACCCTTCATCCTTAATGACAGCAATAAATATGCCCCTTACATCCTCAAGGTTAGCCCAACTGTCTCACTTCAGAATCTACCTTCACAAAGAAACTAGCTCCCTTTAAGAACTCAACTGATTAGGTCAGGCCCAAGACCTTGCTTTCTTAATTCAGTTGTGAAGAAGATCCCAAACACAGGGGTTAAAATTCAGTCCTGGAGATTATAGAGGGCACACTCAGTAGGGTCAGAAATTCTGAAAATCATTTTAGTATTTTGACTACTAAATGTAGGTTCATAGTATAGCTCATTAAACATTCATACAATTATCTATAATCAATGAAAGCACTTAAAATGCATGTGTACATGTAAAGGGATGACAATTAGGAACTCTGAAAGACTAAGAATTTCAGAAGGAATGTTATCTCAAGCCCATGAGCTTCACCTAAACTCTACTCATCTAGCATTTTTCTAATATACAATTAAAACTATTTGACACTTATTACCACGTTATAATTATTAATGCATGGTACTTAAATACAATTTAGGATCAGGCTCATGAAAACAAGTAATTTTAGGATACTGGTGGCACTGTAGATCAGTGAGGAAAATGGGACTGTGAGTAATCATAACAGACTCTTAATTCAAAACAAGTAAACAAGCTTGTATTGAACTGAACCCTTCTGGCATGTCTAAAACTCTGCTAAACTATAAAGATACAAAGAGCCCAAGTCTTGACTTTTAAATTTTTATTTATTTATTCATGAGACATACCCAGAGAAAGGCAGAGACATAGGAAGACATAGGCTCCCTATGGGGAGCCCGCTTTGGGACTCAATCCCAGGACCCTGGGATTACAAACTATGACAAAGGCAGACACTCAACCACTGAGCCACTCAGGCGTCCCTTGACCTTTTTTTTTTTCTTTTAAAGAAATTCAAGATTTGACTGGAATAAATCATCTCTCCACAAAAATCACAAGTGCCTATTTATGCAGTACTGTAAAGGAAGTGCAAAAGTAGAAAAACTATTAAGAGTTCAAGTAATTTTGTTTTCTATCATAATAAAGAGTGATCCTGGTTCTGAAGGATGACCAGTACATGAACACATGCAGTGGAGGAAGGATACTGTTACAGGTTTTATTTAATCTGAACAAGAAGTGGGAGTTTCTGAAACTGATTGGGTGGAAGGTATATATTGTGGACAAGTATATTTGAACAGATTGAGTGAGGATGACTTTTCAGGTGTTTTGAAGATTCTAAAAGGCACTGTACACCAGAGAGCAGCCAGTGTGACATGATGAAAGTGGTGTTTCATAAGGATAATTTTGGGGTAATGTGTATGTCTTAGAAAATTGTAGAAATGCCAAAGCCAGGAAAACTAGACGGCCATTTCCATAATGCAAGTTAAAAGGTCTCTACACTGGTAATAACTGTGCAACCAGGGGAAATTGAAACATCACCAAGACTTGCTCCAAGAAGAAACAACTGGAATTGGGGATATCTGGTCTTTAACCAAGTTGGGACTTGTCATCAATGCCTTCCTGTATTTAGCCTGGTAAGAAGACAGCACCATAAAATAACTTATGAGCTGCCATTATAATCCAATTTTGAAGACAAAGAGCCTAGTTTTAAGCAGGCATGTTGAGTTTGAAAGGATGGCTTTATATGCAAATATACATGTTCCATTCTGTCTCTAACAGCACCAGAAATAGCCAAATTCATGATTAGAGCACTCACAACACGACAGATGCCTCATGAGTTACAAACCCACCTCACCACCCCACACCCACCCAGCTCTCAAACTTACGCACCGGCCTACCTCACCCAAAAACAAAACCAAGAAATCAGGTGGGTGGGTGAGCGCTCTCGCTCGCTATATATATAGAGAGAGTGTCTCAAGGAGAGATTCACACAAACACACCCTAAAACACCACACAACCCACTACACCCTCTAACTCCTCACCCTAACTCCCAATACAGATAACCCAGCCCCACCTAACACTACACCCCCTATCTATCTCTGTGACGTAAGGCAGTTCGTTGTGAAGTGAGTGCAGGGGTGTGAGAGTGGGAGGACTGCAAGCAGTATCAAAGAAAGTGTCACTTTGAAGTGAGAGCGAGAGGACTAATGGTTTGAGAGCGATTAATATGAGGTTAGACCTAAGGGAAATGTACAAAACAAACAAGCATCAACTCGAATTAACATAAAATCACAAAAGACACCCACTTCACTACCAACTACACCTAAAACATCAACTTACAAAATACAACACACACACACACAACAGTGGGAGAACTGAATAACCCATGGTGTTTGAAGTGTAGTGTAATTTTTTTATTTAGAAGGTTTGAGTAATTTGTTGATTGATGGTATATAGAAATAGTTATTGTACATAAGTATTATGGTGGAAATTTGTGATTGAATGCGGAGGCGAGGGAGGTGTGAGGGGAGCCGAAAGCGGTAATTGGGGGGATTTTTGAAGGGGGGTTTGGTTTATGGGTGGTGTAAGTTTATGGTATAATATGAGGGGGGAAGGGAGGATTATTTTTTGAAAAATTGGTTATTGTAGTTTAGTTATTTGAGTGGGTATGTTAAGGAAAGATTAGTGAAGGGGGGGGTTTGATGTTGTGTAAATTTTATGATTATTTGGTTAGGGTGGTGATGTTTGTTAGAAGTTTATTTGTTTGTGGGGGTGTAGAATGTGGGGTATTGAAAGGGGTGAGTTTGGTTGGTTGTAATATTAGATTATTATTTTGGATTTGTTAAGTTTTATTATTAATTAATAATAATATATTATATATATTTGATAAACCTTCAAATTTGTCCTAAGTCAGTGTGCAAATCTTTAGGACTTATAATAGTTATAGTAATGATTAATATATTTATGGAACAATTAGAATGTGCTATTTACTGTTCAAAGTCCCTTACATGTATTTTTATTGAATCCTTGCAGTTACCTTAGAAAGCAGCAACTATTGTAATTTTTATTTTACAGATAAATTCAGGGAAATTGTTCAAGTTCACACAGCAAATCAAAGAGCCAAGATTTAAGCATTTTATTATAATTGATGAATATTAGCCAAAAGAAATAAGGTATCTTTGTCTTCAAAAAGACTGTGTGTCTCTTTGTTCACAAAATGCTTAAAATGAACTTGTAAACCCTAAGAAATCAGAAAACTTTTTATTACAATAATTCGGTCCTTCCTTTCGTCTCTCCCCCCATGGGAGGTGGGAGGATTACCAGGTCCAGCATTGACAAGAGAAAGAACTGACATAATCAATTGCTCCTGTTCACGGTCATATGCTACCCCCACCCCCTACCCCCAAAGGACAAGACCTATAGGATTACCAAAGACAGACTGAGGAAGATCTGTCTAAATCAGAATGTGATAACTACAGAAATTCTAACACAAAAGAGCTGGCCTTCTGGGCTACATTACACACACAGAGACAGAGACAGACACACACATACACACACACACACACTCTCACAGATCACCTTTTTCCATTTCTCAAAGCAGCCATGCACCTGGAGGGAAACAAATTTGCTAAGAACACATTCTGCACACAAAGCCTAGTTCTAGGATCTAGAACCCTTCAACGGGTGAAGATAGCTCCCCTACTTAAGTTTTCACTTTAAATCAAAAGGGGGAAAAAGCATGGAAAACTGTCTATTCTAGGTCTGGCAATTTATATTGGAGTTTTTGTTGTCATATGTAATATCAAGTGTCAACTGGAGTAGTTTTTCTAAAATAGAATTGGATATACTTTTTCCTAAAAATTTAAAAGCCATATTGTTACCATTTTCCCTTGAAAATGGAAATTTTTAAAATCTTTCTTATCATAGATCAAATAGATAAATGAAAGTAAAAATAAACCTCATTTCTATTATCATCTAGCATTGCAAGGAATGTATATATAACATGAAATACTGGGGGAAAAGCTTGTAAAATTCTGAAAATAAAGTAACTAATGCCAAATGATGACTGTCTGAAATTTCTTATGATTTTGACTATTTTCACTTTTATAGTTTGTATTATCATTGATAAGTTTTTCTCCCTATTCTCTTTCAATTCTAATTCAAGCTAAAAGAGTAGCTGTTTTCATTTCAAAGTTTACTGTTTCAAAAACATCCAATTTCTTATTTGAAGGCAAGATGGTTTTATATTCAAAATCTATAATTTAGGCTTCCAACAGACTCCAGGCAATAAACATGCTATTCATTTCTCTGAACTTTTTGCCCCAAATTTGGCTTTTGAAAATTAAATTGGTCAGTGATGTAGACAGCTACAATGAACTTTAAAGTAGTACTTTTCAGGCAACTTTGAATGCCTAAGAAAAAAGTCAGAACCCTACTTCTATCCACTCATTGGGTTCCAAAAAAGTGTCAGGTGTTATGTCATTCTAAATCTAAACCATTACTGTACTTCTAATAGGCTTTTGTCCTTTGACCCATCCCAGTCAGTTATGCAGTGAAAAAACATTATCAGTACAGTCTCAGAGACGCCAATCTAAGAAAGCCACTGCTAAATTGTTCTTTTTCTTTATGCTTTCAACTACAGATAAAGCCTTTGGGCCATTCTTACTCCCAAAACTACACACATGGAGTTTGCTCACTCAGATTAAGCCTAAAATGGTGATTTCCTTCAGGCAATTATTAAGGGATTCTATATCCTGAATAAATAATGACAAAATGTAACACCTTCAAAACTGGAACCTATTTTACAGAGAAATTTAAAATAAGTCACCTGATGGTCTTAAACAGCATACTGTAAAAGCCACTAGGGTGTTTCTGTCAGAAGAATGGCTATTGTCGGCATTTGCTCACTATAGTCTTTCAATTAATGCATTAATATTTCTAAAACTCAAGTGTTATTAGAAAAAGTCAAAATATGTTATGATTTAGCAGACTTTCTGCTTAAGTATTTAAGGTTAAGTATCTTAGAAATGTGTATCAAGTAGTATGTAAATGTAAGCAGCTAATATTTGGTCTAAGGTCCTTTAACCCAGCTTTCAAAATTGCAACGCTACTTTGTAATGTTTGCACAGTTATCAGACAACAGTTGTGCTGATAAAATCTGCTGAATCAATGTCTAGATACCTAATTGAAATGACTAGTTACAAAGCTAGCATAAACAGTTCAGTTTAAATCAAACTGATCCATTGCCACCCGTTTACAAAGCAAAATGACCTAGGACACTCACATCCCCCCACCCCCAAAAGTAGTTTATGTTGCTCAGTTAAGATAACGTGTGGTGTGTGAATGTTCTGACTATATGGAAAAAGTTACAGTCAGAAGAGCTTTCTGACAGTTCTATGAAGAATAGAATCTGGATTAAGTCAATCCTGAGATTCTAAATGTTCAAAGAAAAAGTTTTCTTTATTCAGAATATTAAGGTAGGATGACAAGTAAATCTTTAGCAATTTTTTGATCAGACTTATTTTTGAGGGACAGCAAAAAGCCCACCTCCAAAGTAGTAGGGGTTGGAGGGTAACATTGACTATATCCTAAGATACAGTGTTCAGGATTGCAGTAGATGATAAAAAAAGATGTAAGTGAAGCGCATACCTTAAGTTTATTTTTTTTTTAAAGATTTTATTTATTTATTCATGAGAGACACAGAGAGAGGGAGGCAGAGACCTAGGCAGAGAGAGAAGCAGGCTCCATGTAAGGAGCCCGATGTGGGACTCTTCAGGACTCCAGCATCACACCCTAAGCCTAAGGTAGACAGACGCTCAACTGCTGAGCCCCCCAGGCGTCCCATATCTTAAGTTTCTGTTGATGTCACCTGTCCAATAGAAACTCTGACTTGCCTAAAGATTGGTTGGATTGTCTATTAAATTGAATTCTAGGAGCTATGAGGCACTTTTTAATAGGCAACTAAATTTCAAGGCTTTTTTTACCCGTTTGGTTAAAACTCTAAAAATTAAAGACCTGACATTCATTACTTATATGTTTTACAGCAGAACAAAAATACTTGAAATTGTCAATGCCAACTGCTTTGCAACTTTTGTGTTACCCTGGCAATGTTCATGTATTTGTAATGATGGTAAAGAATTACTGGTTAGTTATGTATGAAGGAAGAAAGTCTCTGGCTCAAAGGCCTTTCCAGCAGAAGAGATTTAGCATCATTATTTCTGAAATATGACCTTCCCCAGCAGCATTTCTAATTATACTCCCAAATTAGAACTAATACACTCTGAAGACCAGACTCATCATTGTGACTTACACTGTTTAGTTCTATTGGTAACTGAGCACTCATTGCAGCAAAAATGGTATTAGGGATTGTGGATTGAAAAAAGGCAGCCTTTTGAATGTACCAATTCCCCTTGTTAGTAAATAGCCATGGCAGTAATTATGGACCACAGAGGTCCACATTCTCAAGCATGCTTTGAGAGAGAAATCCATCACTGTCAGCACTTCTGTCCTTGGTTATGTTCTTAGCATCAAGAGAATGAGTCTGAACAAAAGTCATCTATAGAACTAGAGCATATGTTTAATAAATTTCAAGCTGCTGTACAGCTTCTCCAACAAGCTCCTTCAGAAAGAAAAATGAAGGACATCAATGAATTACTTACATGTATTTTATAAATAGGCAGTCCTTGGCAAGGCATGTTTGAAAGGGTAAGAATCACCACCAGAATAACATCATGAACTTCCTTTTAGAGCTTTGGTATTTATAAAATCTCTCATTATTGTCCCCATAGAATTTTGGAATCTCATTCTGGTTTTTTTTTATTCTATTTTTCAAACTTCCATTAGTTCCAAGCCTCTTTTTTGTATTTAACTTTTATATGTGTTTACCCAGGTAATTTACATCATGAAGAAAAACTGGTGTCAATAGAACACAGAAAGCAAAGGGAAAGGATAGATCTAAAACTTTCCTCAGAAATTCTCAGTGTTTTCAAGAAATGTTGGTCTGTACCTCATTCCAGTAGTCTTTCATATACAGCCATGACCTCAGACCACACCAGCATTTAGAGCATTTTCAAAACATTTATACAGTCACTTGTTTTTCAGAGTGATAAAGACAGATAGGGGATTTCCCATGTAGGTTAGTCCCTTTGAAAACATGGCTACATATAAACCCAGAGTAAGATACTCAGTAGCTTGATAATGACACCAGATAATTAGCGATTACTTAGTACATACTATATACTCATATTCATTCATTAAACCTTCATAACTCTGAGGGAAGTATTATGGCTATTGCCATTTTTCACATAAGGGAATGGAGGCACAGACAAGGTAAAAAAAATTGCCAAAAGAGCTCATGAGTGGTTGAACATTTCAGCCATCTGTACCTCTACCTTGAACCTCCTCAGATACCCTTGCTTGCCTTGGAATAACCCTCTTGATTTCATCCAAAATGGTCTTCCCGATATTTATGACAAATACCAATAAGCCTTTTAATCATAATTAGAAAACACATTCATTCTGAATGTCCTGCTTGAGCTAGTTGAGGTCAGAACCATTGGCAGACACTCTACTGGACATGGGAGGTATGGTAGTAAATTAAAGAGATATAGTCCTTGCCCTCGAAAGTTCTTGTCTCAAAGACTGTACAGTAGATTCTCAGCTTTAGCTGCCATGTATCAGAATCCTCTGGGAAACTTATTTCTGAGAGCCAGACACACCCCAAAATAATTACATCTGATTATCTAGGAGTGGGATCAGTAACTAGAATTGGCATGAATTTTTTTAAAGACCCCTGACAGTTTCATGTGTGGCTAAGAATTCTCATCTCCAAGTCTATTGGTAAGACAGAAAATATAGCCACAGCAAAAATGGTTACAAAACTTAAGTATGAAAGAGGGTGATGGTAGATTATAATAGGTTTGGGATGGATATCAGAGGTCTCTCTAGAGAAGCATCAATTAAGCTAATGCTAAAATATGAAACTAATTTAGTAAGATGAAGTCACTCTTATGAGCATTCCTAGAAGAGGAGAACACACAGATGCCCAAGTCTTAGTGTGTTCCAAGAACAGACAAGGGCATTTTCACCAGAGTGTAATGCGGGGGGGGTGGTGGTGGTGGTGGTGGTGGTGGTGGTGGTGGTATCAAGCCATATGAAATGAGTCTGAATAGATATTCATGGTTTCTGTTATAGTTTGATAAAATAAGGTGAAGGAAATCCTCCACTTTGGTGTCCCTCCCCTCTATTTTTAATTCTTTCCTATAAACTCTGTAGATAGAGTGCAGAAAAATAAAACCTAAAAGATAGATGCAATCTCAAATGAGCTTACTCAATTTCTCTTGTAAAATAGTCCTCTTGATGGGACATTTTGCAAATTCTGCTTTGTAGTAAGCATAGAAGTGCACAGTGGATCTTGGAAAAAGGGATCACAGCAGCTTGGGTGCAGCCTAGGGGGCTGGTTATGTGCAAATAGTAGAGGACTGGTATCACCCAGCTTCTATTTGGACTTCTGTCTCTGTTCTAATTTTAGTCTTAAGAATGATTTTTATTTAAAACCCCTCCTCAGCAATAGCCATCAACCCCATCGCTTCATTGTGTTATTGTCATCACTGGCCTCTATCCTTCAAAAATGCCATTGTTCACTAAAACATTATCTCCCCCTAGAGTTGACCCCCAACCAGGTGCCTGGGGCAGTCTTGCATTGATTTTGTTCACCAAGTCATACACTAAGTATTCTCAGCCTTCTCTGTCTTATCACATGACAGAAGATATCATATCTCCCTTATTAGCAGTAGGAATGTATTGCAGAAGATTATTGGTATCTTGCTTGATTCTTAACTCCATGGCAGGCAATCCCAAGTCTCCTTGACCTAGTATCTTCAACTGATGCATGTAATCATTTGAAAGTCAGATACCATTTTATTTTTAAGTTTAGAAATTACCTAAACATTCCTTGCTATCTCAGATATACAGATGTATAACATACATACATATCTGTGTGTGTGTGTGTGTGTGTATATATATATATATATGTCATAGAAAATTCTATTTAAGAAATTTGATGTAGACAGTTAAGTTAAACAAAGGAACAAAACATCAAGTCTAGAAAGAAAATGTAGAATTGGCACAAATGTTCTGTGAACTCCCCAGAGACTTTATGTACCAGTTAATTCAAAACCTGAGGCCAAATGGGCAGGATGCACTATCTTTGGGTCCTCACCTGCTCTGGCTCCTCTGCAGCCAGCATTTCTCAGTGATCAGACTTTACAATATCTGCAGGTAGAACTCTGTCAGGCAGAAAGCCTACTAACACTGGTGTGCCATGGGAGGACTGGATTCTGAGCATTTGGAGGAAGAGCTATGTAGGAGAGGTCTGGTGAAAAGCTTTGAACATGTAATCCATCTTGGCTTGCTGGCTTTTGCCTGCTAACTCTCTAATCCTTCCTCAGTTTCTCAAATTGTCTCCTTTCTGGCTCATCTAAAATGCGCGTTCCCTCTGTTGGGAAGGTGCTTTAGATCATGGACAGCTGTACCTCTCTGGAATTAAGGATCACAAGACACAGGATGGCTCTTCTAAGGTTGAATCCTAAGACATGGCCGTTTATTTCAGGTCAAAGGCCAAGTAACAATTCCCTAAGTTTCAGGCTGCTATTAGTAAAAGAAGAGAATTAGGTTCAAGTTTTCCAAGTTCTGTGGTCCCATTCAAGAAGATTCAAAACATGGGATTCAGAACAGCATCTCTACAGATAGACACAACATGCTAAGGCCTCTCAGATTATAGTGTGTATCTATCTTGGAAGCTTGAGGTCAGAAATCCAGAATATACCAGACCCCCAAAACCACTGCCTTTTTTTTTTATTCATACATGAATATTCATACATCAGTTAAAGGTTCCTGATCTAATTAGAGCAAGAATTTAAATTCAGGAAGCACCTGGGGCAGGAAGCCAAGTGGCTAAAAACCATGAGGTACAGGGGTACTGACAGCTATCTTTCACAGTCTTCTGATGGCCTGAGGAGCTCCTGTCAGCTCACACAGAACCAACATCAGGACACATGACAAAGGCCTATTTTTCTATACTCATGAACAATTTTAAAGAAAAACAAGCCTGCTTGTTTAGAATATCAGTTCTTTATTGAATATTTTGTTAGAATTAAGATTCATATGTACTTCAATTTTCAGTTGCCCTTTCAGGCCGAAATGGTCTTTATTTTGGTGATAAGTTAGCTAAAATTGCAGAGAAAAGTTATATCTGATTCTAACCCTCCTGATCTATTTTTTAAAAGTCTAGTATTTCTAGACCTTTGCCTGGAAACGAGAGTCATTTGATATATACTTTTTGGTATTGGTCTGTTATACAGAATTAAATAATTTATGCTTAACCCCTAGGCAAGTGATTCAGAGGTACTGAGCTAATTTTCTCTCCCAAATATGCATGATGTAGACTCCTCACTTCCACTTGTGTTTTAGCAGGTATTACAAGTTCTTAATACTTCAAGGGGATATTTTAAGATTCTTTATCTATAGTCAAAGAAATAGGCCCCATCTCATGTTATACTCTTCATAAAGAAGGACTTTGGATTTTGTTTTGGACTTTAAACATTTTAATTCCAGAATTCTTTAGCTTATTTCAACAGCTAGCAAATAGAAACTAGTTGAAAAAAGTGACCTTTTAAAGAATTTTAATAGGGGCAGCCCAGGTGGCTCAGTGGTTTATCACCAACTTCAGCCCAGGGCGTGATCCTGGAGACCCGGGATTGAGTCCCACATCAGGCTCTCTGCATGGAGCCTGCTTCTCCTTCTGTCTGTGTCTCTGCCCCTCTCTCTCTCTGAGTCTCTTATGAATAAATAAATAAAATCTTTAAAAAAATAAAGAATTTTAATAGTTAAGGCAGTTTATGATGTCCCAGAGAAAATACAAACCCATTCTTTAACAATGTGAATTTGCTGTTCTAACATTTAACAAAAATCTTAACCTGAGGACATAGACCTATTATGTACTCCACAAAAAAAAAAAAAAAAAAAAAAAGAATTCTATCCTAATGATCAGCAGTATTAGGAGTTACAGTAGTAGTGAATATATGTAGATCTCTTTGAAGAAAATATGGTTAAAATTTTACAGTTGATATTTCAATAGAAAAATAAGGTATTTTGAGGAAGTAAAGCAAAATATCACTTACAAAATAAAAAATGACATGCCTGGTTTTCTCAGTAGGTTAAGCATCTATCCTTCGCTCAGGTCATGATCCCAGGGTCCCAGGATCAGATACCACATTGGGCTCCACATTCAGCAGGGAGTCTGCCTCTCCCTCTGATCCTCTCCTGTCATGCTCTCACACTCTCATTCTCTGTCAAATAATGCATTAAAAAAAATGTCATACCTTATTTCAATTGTGGAAAGTGTGTTTTATTATTCATTGTTATGATGCTATCTTTTCTAATTATTTGAGTTTATAAAAATAGGTGATTGGGAATTTTATTTTTAGTCCATTTTCAGTCTTAGAAGGCAATGAGAATCAAAATTTGATCTAGCTAACTTGAACTGTTAATTTTAAGACAATGCTCTGTCAATTATATAAGTTGTTGGCAGATCTGTGTTTTAGTTCAGAAACCATTCTGTCACAAACTGATAAATTCTATAATGGTTATGAAAGGTATACACCTGTATATACAACAAGAAACCACTGCATAGGACCAAATAAATTCATAATGCAAACATTTAAAAATTATTCATCATCTACACAAATGAAAATATAAACTGACCAGGAGAAAAAATACATGTTGGGGAAAGAAAAGTAAATACTGCTCTGATTTTAAATTTCCATTTAATTTTGATACCAAATTAGCATCTCAGGTTTGAAAATACTTCAATATTAAAATTCCTGTGCAAAGAATTAATAGTCTATTCCTGACATTGAGACTAGTATATAATTCAGGACACAAATGTAAGTGACATTGAAGTTTGGGCAATATCTCTATCCCATATCATTGAATAGCCTGGTTATTGAGGAACCTTGGTTGACTCTATCTGAATTTAACCGAGACTCTTAAAGTATTTATATTTTCAATTGCCTTTATTGCAAATAAATTTCTGGAATACATACCCATCTGTCATTAAACCCATGGATGGATTATGGTAATGTAGAGCCTTCCTACTAGAAGGACTAGCAACAGCTGAAACATTAGTAAAATATAGAATCTGAGTTACCACCCCAGGCCTGTATCTTCCAAAACTTTTAGATGACTTGTACATACATTAAAGCTTGAGAAGCACTGACATCACAACTCAAGTGAAAACTTGAAAGCCTCTCTTTTAAGATCAGAAGCAAGACAAGAGTATCCACTCTCACCCTTCCTAATCAACATAGTACTGGAATTCTAAGCCAGGGCAATCAGACAAGAAAAGGCAACAAAATTGGAAAGAGAAATTTGTTTTTTTTATGGGACATTTTATGGAGAAAATTCTAAATATTCCATCAAAAAAAGTTAGATGTAATCAATGAATTCAGTATAGTTGCAAGATACAAAAATGGACATAGAAAAATCAGTAGCATTTTTAAATAGTAAATATCTGAAAAAGAAAGGATCCCATTTATAACAGTATCAGAAATAGTGTACTTAAGAATAAAGCTAACCAAGAACATGAAATATCCCTATACTGATAATTGTAAGACACTGATAAAAAAGTCAAATACACATAAATGCAAAACTATCCCACATTTATGAATTGAAAGAATATCGTTAAAATATTAAAATATCCATACTACCCAAAACCACCTATAGAGTCAATGCAATCTTTAAGATTCTGATGGCCTTAAAAACAAGAAAAAAGAAAAATTTTCAAGTTCACATGGAAACAAAGAAGATACCAAATGAAATAATCCTGAGAAAGAAGAACTTGGAGGTAGCATAATTCCTAATTTCAAGGTATACACACACACACACACACACACACACACACACTACATACATACACATACATACATCCAGTATAGTGCTGATATTAAAACAGATACATAATATGACAGTGGTATAAGACAGTATAGACTGGTATATAAACAGATACATAGACCAATGCAAAATAACAGAAATCCCAAAAATAAAGCTACACATATAGACTCACTATTTGGGAGTCAATACTTAGTGGAGAAAAAATTCTCTTCAATAAATGGTTCCAGTAAAACTGGTACTCATATTAAAGATTGAGACTTGACTCCTATCTTACACCACTCACAAACATTTGTTTAATCCATTTTAAGTTAATTTAAGACCAAAACTCCTAGATGAATATACAGGAAGAAAGCTTCTTAATATGGGTCTTGGCAATGAGTTTTTGCATAGGACATCTAAGGCATAAGGAACACAAAAATAAGCAGGACAACATTAAACTAAAAAGCTTCTGCACAGCAAAGGAAATGATCAACAAAGTGAAAAGACAAACTATGGAATGGAAAAACATTTGTAAACCATGTATCTGATAAGTGGTTAATATCCAAAGTATGTAAAGAACTCATACAATAGCAAAAATAACCCCAAATAATCCAATTAGAAGTGAGTAGAGGATCTGAATATTTTTCCAAATAAGATATACAAATGGCCAATGGCCAACAGGTGCATGAAAAGGTACTCATTATCACTAGTCACGAGAAAGGCAAATCCCAATCGAAGCATTTTAAAAGGTATGACGTGCTGCCAATATGTAGAGAATCCCACTGTTGGTGAGATTAATTTGGTATAGCTTCTATGGAAAACTGTATGGAGGTTACTCAAAAATTGAGCTGCCATATGAGCCAGTAATTCTACTTCTGGGAATATACCCAAAAAAATGAGAACTATTTCAAAGATATCTGCAGCCCGTCATCATAGCATCGTGTACAAAAGCCAAGACCTAGGAAACAAGCTGCCCCATCAATGGATGAATAAAGATGGGATACAAAATGAGTAATTCAGACATACAAAAAGAAATCCTGCTATTTCCAACAACATGAATAGACCTAAGGGAATTATGCCAAGTGAAGTCAGAGAAATACTAAATCATCCCACTTATATGTGGAATTTTGTAAGCAGCAAACTTAGAAAAACATCAGATCTGTTATCAGAGTTAGGTAGCAGGTAAGTGGATAAAGATGGTCAAAATGTACAGACTTCCAGTTTTAAGTATCAGAGATGTACAAACATGAGTTCTATCACACTGATGTGTGTATATTTGGGAGTTGAGTAGATTTCAAGAGTTGTGAGTACAAGGAAAAAAATCTTATCTTTGAGATGAATGTTAAATAGATAATGGTGATCATTTCATAATCGAAGGCAGTCCTATCATTATGGTGTACACCTTCAACTTATATAGTGCTATTTGTAAGTTACATCAGGAAAACTAGGGAAAAAAAAAATCTTGAGAAGCACTAGCTTAGATCCTAGACTCTCAAATCCATCCCAAATTTCTAAATCCTGGTTTCTTCTCTTATAAAAGATAAATGATACTGTTGTGCCCAAGATTGCAAATCCGAGAAACCACCAAGGAGCCAATGCTGATGCAAGTACATGAGGGTTTATTTACAAGCTCGAGCTCGGGTCCAAGTATACGCCATACAGCAGAGCAGGGACTTGGACCCCGAGACTAAGAAGCACAGCAGTGTTATAGGGGCCAGTGGCCAATGAGATTGTAACATACACAGAAAGTTGCACAGTCATGTGGGTCCACACGCAGGTGGCCAATTGAATTACGATTCACCTTATAGTGACCATTTGAACTAGCCTATTATTCTGGTTAGAATTGGCATGCAGGTTTGGCAGGCAAAAGAGGGGTTTTCATTCCTTGGCGGTTAAAGGTCAGAGGTCCTGCATTCCTATGTGTGCTAGTTTCTGATAAGGTGTGCTTAATAGTTAAACTAGGGTGAGGGAGTGCCTTAAACAATAGGCAGGTCGTGTGGGGGGGTTTACATGAGATGGCGGGTGTAGCACAAAATGGAGTTAGTCCTGCTCTGCTTGTCCAGGGGTAGGGGATTTTTGTTAGATTTCCTGGGTCCCACAATACTTTGTAGCACTTTTTCTGTTCTGTTTTGGAGATTAAATAAGATGCATACAAACTAGTTAGCATGATGATTAAAGAGAACATTTAATAAGTATTAGTGGTTATTGGTAAGCCATGTAGCATGACAGGATCGTAGGCTTGTAAGTCAGGCTTTAATTTGTTGAGTCCATAAGTACTTAAAAATACATCTCAGTAGATAACATACATGTTCTAACCATTATTTGAGCAATGACCAGTCACAGCCAAAATAAGCCTTCTATTTTCTCTACTTCTCAACAAATATTTGAATATACTCCTCTCCAAATGTGGCCTTCAGACACTTAGACCTTTGTATAATCTACTCTCAGCCTCTGCTTCCTTTAATAACCTAATACTTCTAAACCTGGTCTGTTGTATTTTCTATGGTTTTAGTAAATTAGTGTAGTACTATGAAATGCATACTTTTAACCAGTATAGTATAGTACCTTGCATTATTAAGGTTCTATGGGACTTTAGAGGAAATGGTAGGGGGGAAATGCATAAATTCAGACATTCATGGGGCACCTGGGTGACTCAGTGGTTGAGCACCCACCTTCAGGTTAGGGCATGATCATGGAGTCCTGGGATGGAGTCTGATATTGGGCTGCCTACAGGGAGCCTGCTTCTTCCTCTGCCTATACCTCTGCCTCTGTGTGTTTCTCATAAATAAATAAAATCTAAAAAAATTCATTCACACGCTTTTTGAATGTTTATTATGTTTTGAGCACTTGTCTAAGCAATGTAGCTACAATATTGAAGAACTGAAGTTACCTGCCCACATAGAGGCTACATTCTAGTGGGTGGATTGATATGCTGATATCCTGGATCATACAGTCACTTATAATCACACATATATTCTTGCATAAGTACCTAACACAATAGGCCTACACCTTCCTCAGATTTGAGATTGTAAAATCTAAAATAATTTTGTGTGATAAAATTAAAAGTGGACTGTGCTTCCTGGCTAAACAGATAATATAAAATATAACCTATAAGTTATATAGTATTTTTTGTCATTTTTCTTCAATTATACTTTCCTTTATGGACCATAACAATCTAAGTAGTATATATAGGATGACATTTAGTATTTCTGGGTATGTGTAAAAATCAAACCCACATTTAATATTGTAATTTTTAAAAGATTTTATTTACTCAGAGACACAGAGAAAAAGGCAGAGACTAGGCAGAGGGAGAAGCAGGTTCGCTGTGGGGAGCCTGATGCTGAACTCGATCACAGGATCCTGGGATTATGACCAGAGCCAAAGGCAAATGCTCAACCACTGAGCCCCTCAGGTGTCCTTAATGCTGTAATTCTTCTCTCCATCACTTTGTATCATTTTAGTCTTGAGTAATTTGGTTGATATTTATGCCTTAGTTTTCTTGTGCATTAAAAAAAATCAGAGAAATAGTATTATCTTAGCTTTGATAATACTGAATGAGGTTAATATGTGTTTAGTACTTACAGTGTCAAATATTGTGATACTAGATATTTATTGACTATAGTCATTGTAATACATAATCAGTCTTCCATTGGCCTATATTGTTTTCACCATTATATCATACACTGATTTGTACTTTTAGTTCGACAAAATGATCCTACTTTAGATATGAACTCCTTCTAATGAATAAAGTGTATGTAAAGTAATATCATTTATCATTCATACACGTACAATTTCAAATTTACACACTCCCTCTTTTCAGGGTGCCAGTTTCTAGCTGCAAACTCAAGGAAGGTGGGGGGATTGAATTTTTTTTAAAGATTTTATTCATTCATTCATTCATTCATTCATTCATGAGAGAGACAGAGAGAGAGAGAGAGAGAGAGAGAGACAGGCAGAGGGAGAAGCAGGCTCCATGCAGGGAGCCTGATGTGGGACTCCATCTCAGGACTCCAGGATCACGTTCTGGAGTCGAAGGCAGGTGCTAAATCACTGAGCCACCCAGGGATCCCCTGTATGTCTTTAAAAAGGTGATTCACATGGTCTCAAGCTAAAGGTGAGTGCCTTGCAATTTCTTCCTTCAGAGACAACTGTAAATTCGATGGATTTTAAAGGCAAGATTACAGCATAGCAAAATATGTACAAGGAAAATGCTGTCAATATATCATTTTGTTAGCATGCTTAAGATTTCACAATCACTCTATATCCAGACCACAAGGATTACAATAGTTATTAAATCATGAATAAAAAAGTGAGAAGTTAAAGACAGAAATTAACTTATAGGGAAATAGGACAAGCAATTACAGAATGGTCATTTAAGTGGTTTAGGTAGGAAACACTAGTATTTCATAAGAGACCTAATATGGGATAAAGAGGTTGTCAGAGTGCTTCAGGGGACACTGCTGAGGATAGACTGCTATCTTAGAAATGGACGCTAAACCATGCGAGTGCACTTGCCCTCAGGAGCATGGCTGGGCATCGATTGCTTGGAAGGGGTCAGAAAAAGATGAAGTTCTTATATATAATCTTCCAGTTACCTAAGATGTAGTAGGGATCATTTCCTTTCACAGATGAGAATATAGGGGAGACAAAACTTAATGTATCGGTGGGACAGAACTAGAGTATAGTCTAGCAGTGATTTACCTCAGATCAAAAACTAAAGTCTAGGCTTCATATTACCTCACATTACCCTCACAAAGACAACTAGAGATAATCCTGAGAAAGGTGGATGAGGTCATATTATGGGTCGTCTTGAATGCCCTGTAAGAATTTGCATTTTAACCTCAAAGTAATGTGGAGTCATTGAAGGTATACACATTTGGAAGTATCAAATAAATTGCCTTTATTAAGTACCAAAGGTCAAAAGAAAAGTATGTTCTTTTCCAAGCTTCTTTTTCTTTAGGTAGGTGACATAAAGACTTTTTCATGGTCTTTCTGGAACTAAATATATAACTTAGTTCCTGAGGCATTTATTATCCTCTGGTTTGAATCCTGATTAAACTACTAACTTGTATGACTTCAGGTAAATTGCCTCAGTGTGCTTTAAAATGTGAATAAATACTTATTTTAAGAATGTTGTGCAGAGATGAGATAAGCTAGTATGTGTAGAGCACTTGACATATTCACATGGTTTTTGTACTATATGGTGCAGGTTTTGCTATTTTTGTCAATGTTATAACACTCAGTACAGTTATCTTGTTACAGTTCAAAAAAGGATATCAAACACCTAAAAGAAGTATAATAGTGAAAGAAGAATTCTGGCATATAGGGTAAGGAATTCCAGTAATAGCCATTAACAAATGCTAACAACATCGTACCTCTACTGTTTGGATTGCCATAACCTAGGACAGCTACTATAAAAATAATGAGTTTAAGGTTTTTAATGGGAGACACATGAATTATTCAACAGTCCTCTTCAAATCACTATTTTTAGCGTTGGCAAGTACTGGTATTATACGGTTTGTGTTCAGGTAGTATGGATCAACAAAATGTTAACAAAAAGTAACAGATGTTTTTGGTTAAGTTGTGCAGTCAAGAGAACTGGAACTGATGTGCATCTTCTACAAATCTCAAAATTTGTATATTACATTTTAAAAATTAACAGAAATATACCCTAAAACAGTACATGTCATTTCTGATTTTATAAAGATCTTCTTGACAATGGCAACAAAAATATGTCTAGTGTGTTTTGGAAGCATGAAATAGGGAGACCCAAATGTAAGTTAGGGAAGACTCCTTAGAGACAATCTGGCAGCTTCCAATGCAGCAGTAAAAACGAGATGTAGAATACGTATATATCGATACAGCAAGATCATGAGTCAAAGCCTTAAAAAAAAAAGCATTCTATTAACAGTAATCTATACTTTTAGGGTTTTAATGTGACTGGAATAAAATATTTATAATGAGCTCTTCCTCACTAGAGTTCGTACCTAAGATGTGCTTATTCAAAATGGAACAGTGATGTGTAATTGAAGACTTATTCTCTTTACTTATTAAAATACATAAAATAAGAACACTGGACATTGTAGATTTGAAGGAATGGAAAATGAACAACAAAGCAAAGGAAGGGACTGTGAGGACAAATGAGCCAGTTGCCAAACTTTCAGAAAGTAAGAGGATTTGGGAAACACCATTATTTGCATACCAATATCCATTCCTCATTACTGTCAAATAGATTTAACCCCAATTTTGTTCAGGTAATAATATATTCAGGAGAGGTAGGTTTCTCTAACACTCCAGAGAATCAATCGGTCAGTCAAAACTGATCCAAGTATTCATGTTTAAACTAATTACTTCCAGTAACTGGTTTAGGAGTGGGTATATTACCCTGTCCTGATCAATGAAACTTAAAGGCAATTCTGCTGGGAGAATGGGGTATATGGCTTCCATAAAAAAAGTTTCCCCCTGGTAAGGGAGACATGAAAAGAAACTGTATCTTATTCCTTCAGATGGGGTCATAAAAGGACAAGATAACTAGAGATGCTATAGTCCTCATGTGACCAAGAGCTTAGAAAAAAGATTTAGCCATGAGCCTGGGTAAAATGGACCCCCCCCCCCAACAAGATTCACCATTGCTGGATTATCCCACCTTTACCAAGGTTGTATTAAGTTCCTGGTAAGCTATACTCAGAAGGAGTGAAAAGTTTATGAAAGACCTCTCAAGCCATATTAAGAAGTTTAAATTTGGGATCCCTGGATGGCACAGCGGTTTGGCGCCTGCCTTTGGCCCAGGGCACGATCCTGGAGACCCAGGATCGAATCCCACGTCGGGCTCCCGGTGCATGGAGCCTGTGTCTCTCTCTGCCTGTGTCTCTGCCTCTCTCTCTGTGTGTGTGTGACTATCATAAATAAATAAAAATTAAAAAAAATAAAAATAAATAAATCTTTAAAAAAAGAAGAAGTTTAAATTTGTTATATTCATACAGGAATCATCAATTAGTTTAAATGCATCAAGTGATATGGTCAAGGTTGCACTGTAGGACAGGGCAAATGGGGACTAGAAAGGATTAGAAAGGGACAAGACTTGTATCAAGAAAAACAGAAAAGACAGACTTATAAAACATCCCCCAAAATACTCAAATTAAAAAATGGGCAAAGGCATTAACAGACATTTCCTCAAAGATGACATAGAGATGGTCAACAGACACGTAAAAAGACGATCATCACTTATCAGAGAAATGCAAATCTAAACTACACTATCACTTCACACTTGGCAGAATGGCTAAAATTAACACCACAAGAAAAAGGTGTTAGTGAGGATGTGGAAAAAAAGAACCCTTGTGCACTGATGGGACTGCAAACTGGTGCAGCTTCTGTGAAAAATGGTACAGAGATTCCTCACAAAGTTAAAAATAGAGCTACTCTACAATCCAGCAAGTGCACTACTGGATATTTACCCAAGGAATACAAAAACGATTCAAAGAGATATATGCACTTCTATGTTTACAGCTGTATTTTCAATAGTCAAGATATGGAAGCAATCGAAGTCTTCATTGATTGAATAATGGGTAAAGAAGATGTGATACACCCAATATTCAGCGATGAAAAAGAATGAGATCTTGCTATTTGCAACATGGATGGAGCTAGAGAGTATAATATATGCTAAGTGAAATAAGTCAGAGAAATACCATAGGATTTCACTTATATGGAAACAAGTGAGCAAGTTGGGAGGGGGAGATAAACCAAGAAACAGACTCAATTATAGAGAACACACCAATGGTAACCAGAGGGGTAGTAGGTAAGGAGATGGGTCATATAGGTGATAGGGATTTAGGAGGGCACTTGTGGTGATGCATGGAAATGTTGAAGCACTATTATACACCTAAAATTAATATAAGTTAACTGGAATTTAAAAAGAAAAACCAGCAAATAGTTATTGTAGTCAAATCAGGATGGGGTGGGAGAGGGAATTTCATAGAAAGTTTTAATAGTAGCATTCAGAAGCAATTTGTGTTATTACAAATAAAGATGGAGTTAAATTTATACTTCATATTTAAATATTTTGATTTTCTGGAAGTGCTTAAAATTAGCATTCCTTAAAAACCCTACAAAAAATACAACTTCCTTTATTTTTATCTAAGATAAACAAACTATTGCAATCAAAATTTAGAAGTCACTGTTTTAAGATGTATTTTTACCAATAAAGCACAGCATGCTGTACTGAATGCAGAGAGACACAGACCAAATTAAAATTTTGTAGAATGGATTGGTTACTTTGTCATTATATGTAGACTGAAGGGAAAGTTTTTTTTTCTTAGAATTACCTGCACTGGAACAGGATTTTTAAAGTATTGACTTTTAATTAGATAAAGCATCTGGATTTATGCTCTGATAACAATATTTAGAATTCATACCAATGAAATATCATTAAAATATTTAGCAACAATACTGAGATAATTGTGTTTACTTCAAAGTGTTCTCATTTTAATATGTGAAAATTACTTTCATACATTTTTTATACTTTCTTTAGCGTGCAATAAAGAGTTCCATTTATATGCTAAAAAAGTCATACTTTTTGGTGCTAAATAAAAAAGTTGGATCTTGGATGCCTAAATCAGTGGAGGTTTTAGTTAATGTTTAAAATTAAGTGTTCCTCATTTAAGATGTTTTAGATTTAAAATACAGCATCAGAAGCTTATTAGAACATATTTACTTTAGCTTTTTTTCTGCCCCTGGATGCCACCAAGTAAGCATCGTTGAAGTCTCCCCTCCCACCACCATCTTGTCTAAGTCAGAGTCTCCCAAAGAGCCCGAGCAGCTGCGGAAGCTCTTCATTGGAGGTTTGAGCTTCGAAACAACCGATGAGAGTCCGAGGAGCTATTCTGAGCAATGGGGGATGCTTTCGGACTGTGTGGTAATGAGAGACCCCAAAACCAAGCGCTCCAGAGGCTTTGGGTTCGTCATGTAGGCCACCGTGGAGGAGGTCGACGTGGCCATGAACGCTCGGCTGCACAAGGTGGATGGAAGAGTCATGGAACCAAAGAGGGTTGAATCCTGAGAAGATTCTCAAAGACCCAGTGTCCACTTAACTGTGAAAAAGATTTTTGTTGGTGGCATTAAAGAAGACACTGAAGAACATCATCTAAGAGATTATTTTGAACAGTATGGGAAAATTGAAGTGATTGAGATCATGACTGACTGAGGCAGTGGTAAAAAGAGAGGTTTTGCTTTTGTGACCTTTGATGACCACAACTCTGTAGACAAGATTGTCATTCAAAAATACCATACTAAAAACAAAACAAAACAAAACAAAAACAAAACAAAACAACAACAACAAAAAAAACATACTGTGAATGGCCACAACTGTGAAGTGAGGAAAGTCCTATCGAAGCAAGAGATGGCTAGTGCTTCATCCAGCCAAAGAGGCTGAAGTGGTTCTGGAAACTTTGGTGGTGGTCATGGAGGTGGTTTTGGTGGGAATGACAACTTTGGTCATGGAGGGAGCTTCAGTGGTTGAGATGGCTTCCGTGGCAGTTGAGGTGGTGGTGGATACCGTGGCAGTGGGGATGGCTATAACGGATTTGGTAATGACGGTGGTTATGGAGGAGGCGGCCCTGGTTACTCTGGAGGAAGCAGAGGCTATGGAAGTGGTGGACAGGGTTATGGAAACCAGGGCAGTGGCTATGGCGGGAGTGGCAGCTATGACATCTAAAAAATGGAGGAGGCGGAGGCAGCTATGGCGGTGGTAGTGGAAGCAACTTTGGAGGTGGCGGAAGCTATAATGATTTTGGCAATTACAACAATCAATCCTCAAATTTTGGACCCATGAAAGGAGGAAATTTTGGAGGCAGAAACTCTGGCCCCTATGGTGGTGGAGGCCAATACTTTGCCAAACCACGAAACCAAGGTGGCTATGGCGGTTCCAGCAACAGCAGCAGCTATGGCAGTGGCAGAAGGTTTTAATTACTGCCAGGAAACAAAGCTTAGCAGGAGAGGAGAGCCAGAAAAGTGATAGGGAAGCTACAGGTTACAACAGATTTGTGAACTCAGCCAAGCACAGTGATGGCAGGGCCTAGCTGCTACAAACTGCTACATGTTTTAGACAATACTCATGTGTATGGGCAAAAAACTCAAGGACTATATTTGTGACTAATTGTATAACAGATTATTTTAGTTTCTGTTCTGTGGAAAGTATAAAGCATTCCAACAAAGGGTTTTAATGTAGATTTTTTTTTTTTGCACCCATGCTGTTGATTGCTAAATGTAATAGTCTGATCAAGACACTGAATAAATGTGTCTTTAAAAAAAAAGAAGAAAGAAAGAACATATTTACTTTAATACCTATCAACATAGGGGAATTTACAGGAGGTGGACAGAACTCAGTGGTATACTTGCAATCAGAAGGATCCTGAATATAGAGAAACCACCATCAGGCAACAAAATATTTAAGAATGACAAGTTAAGAGCATCTTGTATTAAGCTGATTTTCTAATGTCAGTTTAATAAAATGTCTTGTTAACAGATATCCAATCAAGCTTTATCCCCATTTGTCTTCCAGTTGAGTATATATATCAAACCATGTAACTTTATTGGATTGTGTAAGCACTCCTGTGCATTTGTGCATGCATGTGGTTGCATGTACACATTTGTATATTTGCACATGCGTCAGACTTTTCTATACCCAGTACTGTGGTAGCAATGAAGCATAAAGAACGAGGTAGACATAGGCTCTAAACTCTTAGGGTAGAGGCCAGCAGAGAATATGGATACTAAACAAAGTTAGGGTTACAAATATGATAGAGATATATGGAGCTAAGAGTTTTAGGAGGATACTTTTTCTGAGATAAGTCTTTACTGATAAAGTTTAAGGATTACTGGAACAAACCATAAAAAAATAGGTGTATGGGAGTGGTGGAAATAGGATAGGATGCTGCACGTAGAGCACATAGTATTATCATCCATGTAGTATATTTGAGGAACAAACAATTTGAGCCTGGTTATCATCTTTAGATTGAAGAGAATTCTGGAGAATGAGAAGTAGAGATAAGCCACATCTGGAATGTTAAGTCCACTGTGAGCAATGTTAATGGAGTTTGGTCTTGTTTTAAGGGCACTGAAAAGCCTTTGATTATATGTAGAAAGAGACACTCATATCTGTATTTTAAAAACTGTTGATTGAGATGTAGAGAGTAGACTGGAAAGGAGATTGGATAAATGAGGCATTAGCTAAGAGCTGCTGTAGAAGCTTAGGAAGATGATGACTTAGACTGGGTCATTGATCATGGGCATTGATTAAAGTAGTTGGATTCAAGAGCCTTTTAGGAGAATCAAAGGATTTTGAGTAGCTTTGATTAGCCTCTATAACAGAACCTTGGTGCCAGTGTTTCTACCTGAGCTTTATCATTTTCTACCTATGAAGAATAGGCAGATGGCCTTCTTTATCTGAATAATGAAGATAAACATACTGCCTTATTAATTTGCTATCAATCTTGAAGGTGATCACTATAAGGAATTTAGGGTAGTCCCAAACAATGTGGTAAGTGCTTTAAAATATTAGCATTTTCTACATGTCATTGATTAGATTTTGGAAAGGAAAGCAAGAGCCTTCCAGGTTTACTGGATCAGGCAGTATATGGAATATTTTATTATATTGGAATGGGAAGCATTAGAGAAGGGATCTTTTGCAGGGAAGGTCAGTGAAATTCAATGATGGTGAACTTTGATACATCAGATCTCCAGTGGAATGTCAAACAATATGTAGGACACAGGAATTTATGATGCAGAGTAGAAATCAGCAACACATAGTAGGCATTTATCAACACACATTTTTATATGAAGGATGAGGGGTTAAGCATACACATTAGATCACACCTGGATACAAACCCCAACTCTGTTAACTTCTTAGTTGTCTTGGGAAAAATTTTGAGGCCCAGTGCTCTTATTTTCAAGAACTGATTAGGATAGCTTCACATTATATGAAACTATATGCACCAACTAGTCAGAGATAATGAGCTTCCAGGGATTTTGCCTATTTGTCCTTGGCCCAAAGGCTTCTGCAATCATTGAACACTGCATGAATACTAGCCAGTCACCTGCAAGCAGAGCTTAACAATGCTTTGCCTCATGTATCAACCATGCGGCCTTGTTTCCTGCCCCAGGAAGGCAGGCTTATTGAGGTTTGATATAGCAAGACCCGCTTACATACACAACTAAAAGGTGGAAGGGAATTTTATTTTTCCTTCTTTCTTCTCCAGATAACCTATCCTGAAAATTAGTTGTCTTCTTCTCTAGATAACCTATCTTGGAAAGAAGCTGTCTTCTCAAAAGACAGTCTGACAATATCATGCAGTCTTAGATACCAAACAGTGACCAGGTAAGTAACAACCTATTAGATTTGTTTGCCTTCCTTGTCTATCTCACCATTTTATGTGCTTGCTTTCTGCAATTCACATAAGAACATAAAACTTTTCCTTGGACTTTGGTTCCTTGGCAATCTAGGCATGGTATTTTCCCCCTATGTAACCCTAGCACAGGGTAATGTCACTAGGTGACTTATTTAATGGGAATAAGGGATGTCCTTGTTGGTATTACATGGGCAGAGATAATGGTACTGCCATTGTAATTGCTAAGACTTACTAGTGCTAGTTCTGGTTCAAGATGGTGACATAGGAGGATCCTGAAATTTTATCCTCCCATGGGCACACCAAATCTACAGCTAGAGATGAAATAAATTTCTTCTGAAAGAAATTCATTAATAAACTGAGCTACTAGGCAAATGAAGTGGGGAGAAGTAGGATAGGCTAAGGCAAAATCTCACAGTAAACCATATCCCTGGCATGCCAGGCCATAATTGGGAGGGAACTCAACTCCAGACTTCTCCTTAGGAGAGAAAATTTGAACCACACATCTGGCACCACAACATTTAAGACGTATACCTGTAATGGAATATTACTCAGCCATCAAAAATGAAATATTGCTATTTGCAATGATGTGGATGGAATTAGAGGGTATTATGCTAAGCTAAATAAGTCAATCAGAGAAAGACAACCATATGATTTTACTCATTTGTGGAATTTAAGAAACAGAGGATCTGCCTTCCTCTGCCTTGCTCTAGGTCACCAGTATCTTCTGAAAAATAGCTAGTGTACGCATGATATTCCAGTTTTTGCAGCTGCCAACTAATGGACACAATTTGATCACCCAGCTCTGTTAGCCAAGTGGGGCTTACATCTGTGGGCCCCCCAGGACTGCATCAAAATGGAGGAACAGTTCTCAACTGGTCACCCACCCCCAGGGCACAGCACAGACACAGCAGATTGAAATATGCCCTAATTCTATCAAAAAGGCTTATTAGCTTACTTTCAGAGCTGTGGTCTGATGGTCAGACTTATAAATACATCTCAAGGGACACCTGGGTGGCTGAGCAGTTGAGCATCTGCCTTCAGCTCAGGGCGTGATCCCGGAGTCCTGGGATTGAGTCCCACATCGGGTTCATTGTGTGGAGCTTGCTTCTACCTCTGCCTGTCTCTACCTCTCTCTCTGTCCTTCATGAATAAATAAAATCTTAAAAAAAATAAATACATCTCAAAAGAGACTAAACTCTCCAGAGATTAGAGACACCAAAAGTATCACCTTCGAAGTCTCTGCCCTGCCACAGGTTAGTGTTTGAGAAAGTCACATGCATACACATCAGGCACTCTAGCTTTTGTGGCTGCTGCCCAAAGGACACAACCTCTAATAATCTGGCTCTGGTGTCTATCCATAAGCCAGGTTTATGTTCACAGGTACAATGGGATGGAGGGAAACAGTTAAGGCTATCACACCAGGATTTCAAGCATAGGCAGCAAACATACCCTATCAACCAGTCTTCCTCTGAAAGAGGTATATTTGCATACTTTAAGAGCTACTGCCGGGATCCCTGGGTGGCGCAGCGGTTTGGCGCCTGCCTTTGGCCCAGGGCGCGATCCTGGAGACCCGGGATCGAATCCCACGTCGGTCTCCCGGTGCATGGAGCCTGCTTCTCCCTCTGCCTGTGTCTCTGCCTCTCTCTCTCTCTGTGACTATCATAAATAAATAAAAACAAAAAAAATTAAAAAAAAAAAGAGCTACTGCCTTAATGTGTAGAGTTCAGATGGAGGTCCTCCCCTTTGGGACATTGACTGGTACTGGCACACACTCAACTACTGGGAGACATTAAGAATAAAGTGGACTTCTTAGACAATAAAGGTTTGAGAGCCAACTGAGAGCTAGGGCAGAATTGACCAATAAGGTCCATCCTTCATATGGCCTCTCCTTCAAGACTGGGAGACAGGACTATTTTATCTGATATATAGAAACCAACACAGTCCAGCAAAATGAAGAGGAATATGTTCCAAATAAAGAGAACAAGATTGAAATCTTAGAAAAAGACCTTAATGAAATGTAGAGAAGTGACTTACCTAATAGAATTGATGCTCATCATGCTCAGGTAGAAAAGAATTAACAAGAAGAGGTAAGTATCAAATAGAAATCCCAGACTGAATAAATACTTTTGAGAAATTAAACTAAATGCAGCAGGGAAAAAAAAGGATCCATGAACTCAAACACAGGGCAGTGATACTCCATCCAGAGTATCTATACTTTTCTCTTGAAGATAGCTTAAGGGATTTATGTGACAACATCAAGCAGAACATTTGTATTATAGAGGTCCCTGAGGGAGAAGACAAAGGGGCAAAAAATTAAGGGAGATTTTGTAAATTATTTAATCTGAAGAAACAGACATCCAGATACTGGAAGGCCAGAAAGTTCCCAACAAGATGAACCCAAAAATACCCACACAAAGACACATCATCATTGAAAGTCTCAAAAGGTAAAGACAAGGAATCTTAAAAGCATCAAGAGAAAAACTTGATACATACAAAAGGACCCCCATAAATCTATTGGATTTTTCAGGGAAACTGCAGTCCCAGAAGAGTGACACAGTGTATTCAAATGCTGAAAGAAATTGCCAGCCATGAATTCCCAGAAAACTTGTCCTTCAGAATTGAGACTGTTTTCCAGACAAGGAAAAGTTAGAGTTTACCACTAGACCGACCTTTTAAGAAATGTTAGAAGGACTTTGTTGAGCTGAAAAGAGCACTAATTGAAACAAAAATTATAATCCTTAGATTTAGAATAATGTTGTAAGTGCAGTGGGTTAATCACTTACAAAGCTACCGTGAAAGATGATAATAGCAAAAATAACTACAGCTGTAATAGTTGGTTAATGGATACACAAGATAAAAATCTGTAAGTTGTGACATCAAAAATATCAAATATGGGAGAAGTCCATAAAAATATAGATGTTTATAATGCATTTAAACTTAAATATAGTTATAAACAAGTTGTTTCACATAAGCCTCATGGTAACCACACATCAAAACCCATAGTGGATAGGTGAGTGGTAAAGGAATTCAAGTATACCACTACAGAAAATTAGCAAATCACAAAGGCAGAGTAAGAACCAGAAAGGAACAAAGGAATTATAAAACAGCCAGAGTATAATAGCAATAATTCGGTACTTACTGCTTTAAATGTAAATGGATTAAGTTCTTCAATCAAAAGACAATGGCTGAATGTATTAAAAAAAAAACAAGATTTATCTATATGCTGTCTAGGAGACTACCTTCAAGTGGGAAGTACAGAGATTGAAAAGTTAATTTATGGAAAAAGATAACCATGCAAAGGGAAAAAGAACATTGGGGTAGCTATACTTATATCAGAAAAAAAAAAGACTTTAAAACAAAGACTATAATCAGAGACAAAGTCATTACCCTGATAATGGAATCAATCCACATGATAACATTTCTAGGTATTTATATACTCAAAAGAAGCACCTAGATTTATAAAGCAAATATTAATACATCTAACAGGAGAAATAGACAAGAGTAGGGGACTTATATAACTCAAATCAGTGGATAGATCATCCAGACAAAAGGAATAAGGAAATATTGGCCTTAAATGGCATGTGAGATTAGAGGACCTTAACAGACAGGCACAGAACATTCCAGCCAAAAATACATTCTTCTTAAGTGCACATTGGCCATTCTCCAGGACAGAAATGTTAGTCCACAAAACAAGTCTTAATAAATTTAAGTTATAAATATATCAGGCATCTTTTCTAATCATAATGGTATGAAACTAAAAATTACCTGTACATTTTTGGGTTTGATACTACCAGAAAATGCAACGAAGTAAAGGGGGAAAAAAGTAGGATTACATCAAACTAAAAAGTTTCAAAGCAAAGGAAGTCAAGAAATTTGAAAGGCAACTGCCAAAATGGGAGCAAATACCTGCACATCTTGTATCTAATACCCAAAATATATAAAGAACTCCTACAACTAAAGAATACAATTAAAAAATGAGAAGATCTGAATAGACATTTTTCCCAAGACAATATAGAGATGGCAAACCGGTACGTGAGATGATGTTCAACATCACTAAACAGGGAAATGCAATCATAACTGCAGTGAGATCACTGTTAGCATGGCTATTATCAGAAAACAAATGTTGGGGGATCCCTGGGTAGCTCAGGGATTTAGCGCCTGCCTTTGGCCAAGGGTGTGATCCTAGAGTCCCAGGATTGAGTCCCTGCATGGAGCCTGCTTCTCCCTCTGCCTGTGTCTCTTCCTTTCTCTCTTTCTCACTCTGTCTCTCATGAATAAATAAATGAAATCTTAAAAAAAAAAAAGAAAGAAAACAAGTGTTGGTAAGGATGTAGAAGGGAGCCCTTGTACAACGTTGTCGATAGGAAGATAAATTGACACAGCCACCATCAGAAACTTTATGGAAATTCCTCAAAAATTAGAACTACCATACCATATGATCCAGTAATCTACTTCTGGTTATTTTTTGAAAGAAAATAAACACTAAATGCAAAATATGTCTGTATGCCCATGTTCACAGAAGTATTCATAATAGCCAAGACATGGAAGCAACTCAGTGTCCACTGATAAAGAAAATGTGAAATATATCATGGAATATTAAGCCATAAAAGGAAATCCTGCCATTTCTAACAACATAGATGGACCTGGAAGGGATTATGCTAAGTGAAATCAGTCAGAGAAAAATATTATAGGGTCTCACAGATGGAATAAAAAAAGAGCTCATAGACATGGAACAGATTAGTGGTTGTTGGAGGTTGGGGGTAAAGGCAGAAAAAGAAAAAATACAACTTTTGTTATAAAACTAGTCCTAGGGATGTAATGTAGAGCATGGTGACTATAGTTAATATCATTTGTATAATAAAAAATTACTTGTTTGCTTCAGCAGCACCATATACTAAAAAGTTACTTACATCTGAAAATCATCACAAGAAAATAAATGAGTAATGAAGGATGTTAACTAGAATTATGATGACCATTTAGCAATATGTAAAAATCATGTTATATATCTGAAACTAATATAATGTTATCTCTCAATTGTAGCTCAATTATTTTTTTTAAACCACAATACCTTCCTGTGTGCTTAAACATGCCACAACAAAGAAAACGAAAACCACACAACTATGTTTACATAGTGCCCTGTTGATTGTATCAAAAAGACCAGGTAGCTTTTCTGCCCATGAATGTGGCTGAGTAAGTGCCATTAAAGTCTCCCCTCCCACCACAGTCCTATCTAAGTCTCCCAGAAAACCTGAGCAGCCGTGAAAGTTTTGAGCTTTGAAGCCACTGATGAGAGTCTGAGGAGCCAGTTTGAGCAATGAGGAACCCTCACAGACTGTGTGGTAATGAGAGATCCAAATACCAAGAGCTCCAGAGGCTTTGGATTTGTCACATATGCCACGGTGGAGGAGGTGGATACAGCCATGAATGCAAGGCCACACAAAGTGGATGGAAGAGTTGTGGCACCAAAGAGGGAGCTCTCAAAAGAAGATTCTCAAAGACCTGGTGCCCACTTCATTGTGAAAAAGATTTGTGTCAGTGGCATTAAAGACCACTGAAGATCATCTAGGAGATTATCTTGAACACTATGGGAAAACTGAAGCGATTAAAACCATGACTGATGAGGGTGGTGGCAAGTACGAATGTTCTGTAGTATTTGATGACCATGCCTCCAGAGACAAAATACCTTCAAAATACCACACTGTGAATGGCCACCACTGTGAAGCTATGAAGGGAGGTAAGCCCTATCTAAGTAAGAGATGGTGCCTCATCTAGCCAAACAGGTCAACAAAGTGGTTCTGGAAACTTTAAATGCTGGTCATGGAGACAGTTTTGGTGGGAATGACAACTTTGGTCCTGGAGGAAACTTCAGTGGCTGAGGTGGCTATGGTGGCCATCAAGGTGGCAGTAGCTATGGTGGCAGCAGGGATGGCTTTAACAGATTTGGTAATGACAGAAGCAATTTGAGGTGGTGGAAGCTATGATGATTTTGGCAATTACATCAGTCAATCTTCAAATTTTGGAGCCATGAAAGGAGGAAATTCTGGATGCAGCAGCTTAGGCCCCTATGATGGTGAAGGCCAACACTCTGCCAACCCACAAAACCAAGGTGGCCATGATGGTTTCCGCAGCAGTGGCAGTATGTTTCCATTACTGCCTGGAAACAAAGCTCAGTGGGAGAGAAGAGCCAGAGGAGTGACAGGGAAGGTTACAATAGATTTGTGTACTCAGCCAAGCACAGTGGTGGCAAGGCCCGGGGCTACAAAGATATCACACTTTAGATAATACTTGTGCTTGGGCAAAAAACAGGACTCCATTTGTGAAAATTGTATAAAATGTCATTTTAGTTTCTGTACTGTGGAAAGTATGAAGCATTCCAAATAAAGGGTTTTAATGTAGATTTTTTTTTGCACCCATACTATTGATTGCTCGATCTGATAGTCTGATGATGACACCAAATAAGTGGGTCTTAAAAGGAGGGGGGGGCAGGTAGAGTCTATATTTTAATGGTTATATTTTGTCCTATACTCCTTGAGTATACAAAGAAGTATACAATTCTGAACCTAGCACAGAAACTCTTATCAAGAGCATGAAGCAGTTATGTACTTAATGTTGAGGTGGCTTTAATTTTTTTTAATTTGCAATTCTGAGCATGATTTTAAGTCAGTTCATACACACACACACACACACACACATATGCTGATGTACAAGCTAGGAAAGGACTTAATTTTTGCAATTCAGTATTATAATAGTCATATCTTTTCCCTAAAATTCCAACTAGATAGTTCTATGTGGAGAATACTGTCATTATGTTGGGTTTCCAGGAAGCTTTGTTACAGGTCTTTAATCTTATGTGATAAGCTTTTTTATTTTGAGAACGGAAACTAAATGCATTCAGAGTCTTTCATTTCACATTTATGTGCTGCTAACCAAAATAAGTAGTTCAGCAATCCCCATTAGTTTTTCTGTGAAAATTTTAAAGATTCTGCAAGACATAATTTTAACAAAATTGAATTTTTCTTAGTTCGTTATTCAAGTATACAGAATGATTATATACAATTATTTCTCCTTTTCAGTATCTATTCATTCATTTGCAGTTTTATCAATACTCCCTTTCTGTAGTATCCTTACTAAAGTAACCCCACACACAAATGTTCAATTAATCTACAACAAAGGAGGCAAGAATATACAATAAGGAAATAATCTCTCAAATGGTTTTTGGAACACTAGACAGCTACCTGCAAAAGAATGAGATGACCACTTCCTTACACCACACACAAAAAACTTAAAATGTATTAGCCATCTAAATGTGAGACCTGAAATGATACACCTTAAAAAATGGAAAAACAGAGGCAGTGAACTTTCAGACCTAGGCCTTACCAACATTTTTCTATATAAGTCTCTCAGACAAAGGGAACATGAGCAAAAGTAAATTGTGACTACACCAAACTAAAAAGCTTTGGCACAGCAAAGGAAATAAAACAAAAAGGCAACTTTCTGAAAGAGAAGGTATTTGTACATAATCTACTGAATAAGGGGTTAATATCTAATATATAGAGAGAATCTATAAAATTCAATGTCAAAAAAAGTCTGATTAAAAAATGGGTACAAAAAAAATGGGTACAAAAATAGACAATTTTCTAAAGACATACAGATGCCCAATCAATAAGCACATGAAAAGATTCTCCCATCACTAATGCTTCACAGTTGCAAATCAAAACCACAAGGAGTTATTACCTCCTTGGTCAGAATAGCATTAAAAAGTACAAAGTATCAAAAAGACAAGAACGAGTTGTTGAGGATGTAGAGAAAAAGAGGAACTCTCCTGCACTGCTAGTAGGAATATAAATTGATATAACCACTAGAAAATAGGGAGTTTTTTCAGAAAAGTTAATGGAAATACCATATAACCCAGTAATTCCACTACTGTGTCTTTACTCAAAACAAAAACACTAATTTGAAAAGTTATATGGAAGCACCCCCAAGTGTCCGGTCATAAAAGAATAAAGATGTGGTGATCCCTGCATGGCTCAGCAGTTTAGCGCCTGCCTTCAGCCCAAGGCCTGATCCTGGAGTCCTGGGATCAAGTCCCACATCAGGCTCCCTGCATGGAGCCTGCTTCTCCCTCTGCCTGTGTCTCTGCCTCTCTCTCTTTCTCTCATGAATAAATAAAATCTTAAAAAAATAAAAATAAAAAATAAAGATGTGAAATATATACAATGGTATATTAGTCAAAGATCTTGCCATTTGTGACAACATGGATGGAACTAGAGGTTATTATGCTAAGTGAAAAATGTCAAAGACAAATACCATAGGATTTCACTTATATGAGAGATCGAAAACAAAACTAAAGAAAACTGGTGGTTGCCAGAGAGGCGGATGAAGAGATGGGCAAAAATCAGTGAAGGAGATTAAGAAGTCCGAACTTTCAGTTATGAGTCACAAACAAGAAGAGTACAGCATAGGAAATACGGTCAGTATTTTAACATTGTATTGTGACTGGCCCTGGTGACTACTCTTACCATGTGGGTATTGAGTAATGTATAGACCTATTAAATCACATTCTTGAAATTCATATTGTGGGTTAACTTCAGTGGAAATATTACAAGTATTTAAAATATGTTTTAAAGCCATACTGTTTGCAGTTATAGACCTGTATATACAAATATCAAAATTTACACAACTATCATAAGCACAATATATAATGATCTGTTTTAATTTTGCATTTGTTTTATAGGCAGATAATAGGTAAAATAGATGTTTTATACCAAAGAAATAGGAAAGAAGTGATCTACTTTTCACACACCTGCATAAATTTAATAGTAAAGTTATTGCTCTAATTACCATATTAAGTTTATGTGAATTTCTCTTTGAACAATTCATTCTACTTACATTCCAAAGTATTGTAGCATTTTCTTGGTCATTCAGAGAGCTGATTTTCATTGTAGGAGCATTGCTTCATTGTAGGAGCATTGTAGGAGCATTGCTTTATAAGCAGAATAGAATACTCCATTTCCCAAATCAAGACAAATTTGGGCAGAAGCCAAATCTAAGACCAAAGTCTGGGTCTGAGAGTAGATGTTGGATATAAGTTTTAGCAGCATTTCTGTTATTGCCATTAATGTAATTCCCCAAAACTATTCCTTATGACTAACTTTACAACTTCTTTTATTCGACAAGCAGATAAATTTAGGTCAACTGAATCAGAGTTAAGACCACTATCCCTCTAAGGTATCTGCAGTAATCAGCCACTCATGAACTATTCCCTCAGATGCTCTTAGCTGGACCTCATATCTGAATAGTTTTTAACACCTTGGATATGGTTTTGAATTATAATATCAGTGCCAGCACATATGGTACCTTTCTGAGAATGAGAAAAAGCCCTGGGTCTTTGTCTTTAGATATTGGACCTGATGAAAGAATTAAGACACTTGTCTCTATTACTTATTGCTGTTGAGCTACCCAAAAGCTTATGGCTTAAAGCAATCACCAATCCACCCCCTCCCCAATTCTGTGGGTTGATGAGGGAATTCCTTATCTAGTTTACCTATCCTTCCTTTGAGACTACACCTAACTGGCAGATCAGCTGGTCATGCACACCCGTCTACTGATAAGTGTTGGATGTTACTTAGGACACATTGCTTCATATATTCATGTAAGTCTCTCATTCTCCCAGAGGCCAGACTGATTTCTTTACATGGTGATTTTAAGGTAGTGATTCAAAAGGCCAAGGTGAAAAGCTGCAAAGCTTCTTAAAGCCTGAGTTTACAATTCACAAAATGTCCCTTCTGCCACATTCTAAATTGGTCAGAGCAACACACAAGGACAGTTAAGATTCAAGGTTAGAGAAACAGACTTCACCTTTTGAAGGAAACTGCAAAAGTACGTTGCCCCACTTTTAGGTTTACAACCACGCTCTTCTCGGGTGACACAGCATAGGGGACTATTGTTCATTTCAGGAAAAGATGCTTCTTCCTCCAAATGTATCCAGCTGTATAGCAAGGTACAAGAATGAAAAGTAGAGGAGAGATAAGCTTGAGTTCTAAATAAGCTTGGCTGGACATTTTTGTTTAATGTACAACCTCTACAACCGTATTCAATGGCCTAGCATGTCCCCTTAGGTTAATACTATGCATCAAGACTTTGAGGAATTAATGTATTTTCATGAGGAGAACAAGAGAACAAGATAACTATAGCAAAAGCATCTAGGTACAAGGGAGATGATAAACTAGCTTCATTTTCCACTAACCAAGTATTTGGAATAATATTGTTCATATTTTCAAGTGTCAAGTTTTCCTTACATACTGAAAATAGATCAATGGAAATGGTGTTCAAATATATCAATAATTGAAGTAATTGAAAGTGTTAGATTTTATAAAATACTCAAGTGGCTATGTAATATAGGACTTTGACATAGGGTTTGATCATTAGGCAAAGTCCTTAAACTAATCAATACAGCACACAGATTACTGGGAAATGCAAAGCAAATATATGTTCAGTACTCCCAGGACTTGATGTAGATGTTAAATTAGTACTTGAGGATTGAAGAATTAGTGAAGGATTCCTCAGTAACACAGACTTTGATTCAGCACTTTATTACATGTGATAAGCTTTACAAAGATTATTTGATAAAGATTTGGGGAAGGTAGTTTCCCAACACCATCATATAACTATTTCAAAGAATAAAGTAATTTGCTATGGAAAAAAACCACCTTTTATATGCTGAAAATTTCTCTAGAAGAATGATCAAGAACCCGATCCAGCTGTTAAACCTACACATCAAGGGAATTGTGTGGGCAATGAGAAAGAGGAAAATAATTTTCACATATACCCTTTGGAAACTTGAGATTTGCACCATAAACATATTACATAAACACATTTATTGAAGTGGTGCTGAGATTCTAGGATTGGGAGAAAAATAATTGCACTGTATTTTTTCCAAAGCATTTTAGCTCTTCATTTTCCAATTTACACCTAGCCGGTACAAAAGCAAACCACCTGTCCTCTTCAAAGGTTTCTTTTACTTAAGAAAATTGGCTAATATACAAGATGACATGAACTTGAAATATCTCCTTCCTCCCTGCTTCAGCTAATGGTGGGAGGTTTCTGCTGACTCATTGCATCCTAATTAACTCCATCTTATAAGTTCTGGCCTTATAGCAACCCAGTAGGTAGTCATACGATAATATATTTCTACGCATGAAGTTAATTGGCATGTATGCGACTTTACTCCTTGACCCTGGCCTCATTAGAGCCGATCTCTAACCACCTTAGTAGGTTAGTTACGGCTTATCAAGTGGAGTTCTGCCTTTTAATGCAGAGAGATGAGGTAACTAAAATAACAGTTAACTTTTATATGGCCAAAAAAAAATGGCAGTAAGAATAGGTTTTCTCAGTATAAAAATATTTCCCCATGAAAGCTGAGATATGGACAGATCACTAAAAAGCTACCCAGAATATAGGAAGAACCCAGTTTCCTCTACTTAGACTTAGTTCCCATACCAACAATAAATTAAGGCCCAGTTGGAGAGGGCTGAATTTCATTATTTTGGAAAACTTTTCAATCCAGATTTATTCTTTGATTTTAATCAGCTGGCTCAGTATCTTGTTACTGATTAAACATATTATAGACTGACAATAGGGATAAAGCCAAGCTAACAGGTTACATATCCTACTTGTGAATGTTGATAACCACATATCACCATCCTTCCTAAATATATGAAGTATTTTTGCCAAGGCTAAACCAGCTCATACACATGTATCATGTGTATGAGAATATCACCTGTGTATACAGTCAATATAGAAAACTTTAAGAGAATTCAGAAAGACTTTTTCATATGTGCACAGAATCCAAACCCACTCTATGAAATAAGAGCTATATAATGTAGGACACTAGAGAAAAATAATCATGATGATACTATATTTGGGGATATTTTATCTAGTTTTTTTTTTCTAGTTTTCTTTTAAATGAGGATTTTACATGTTTGAGAGACAGAGCATGAGAGCACGAGATCACAAGCAGGAGGGAGGGGTAGAAGGAGAAGGAGACTCCCCACTGAGCAGGGAGCCCGATGGGGTACTCAGTCCTAGAACCCCAGGATCGTGACCTGAGCTGAAAGCAGATGCTTGACTGGCCATCCAAGAGCCCTATCCAGTCCTTTTTCTGACTAGATGTATAGATGTAGGTGGCAGCAGTGGGTAGTGGTGGTGACAGGAGCAATAGAAGCAATTCTGGTAGGTATGTTATTTTAGCAAATCTCACTTATATATAAGTTTCCACTCAATAGCATTCAGTATATTTGCTACATGGTGCTAAACACTTGGGAAAAAAACTAGGTATGGGTAAATTAGCTACATTTGCTATTATGCAACTTACTATGTAGTCATTTATTTTAACAGGAAATCCTTAAAAGAGTTCTGGATCTCAAAGTTGATTCAGAACTCCAAATTCTAAGCCCAGTGGCTAAATAAATAAATAAATAAATAAACTAGAAGGACAAGCATCAGCCTAGAACTTCACAGCATATAGTGGCAATTCCACGTGGGTTTGAGTCCTGGTACTACCACTTACTAGGTCTGTAATTTGAAGCCCTTCCTTCTCTAAGCCTTACTAATAAAACAGTATAGGTTTTGAAGGATTGTCGGACTGATTGAGAAAATATGCAAAATGCTTACATTAGTATCTGGCTCAGTAGCTATTAGTCTTTTCTATTGTATTGCGTAGTAATCAACTATTCTAAAGGTTAGAGTGAATATGGTATTTTGTACTTTAATAGCACATGAAGGTTGTTTGTCTATATCCTTGGCAACATTACATAACCTTTGTAAGTATTGAAAAATGGAAATATGTGAAGTTGATTTTAGTTTCCATTTTTCTAATTACTTGTAAAGTTGAGCATCTTTTCTTCTTAGCTATTTAAGTTTCTATTAGCATGAATCAACTTTGTATCACTTAAGTTTTTCTATGGTTTCCTACATCCTATTGGTTACAGGACATCCTGAGAGGTTTTAAGTATCAAGTCCTTTCAAGTGTTAAAAATATTTTCTCATTATAGATTTTGCAGCATGCTCAGTCAAAAAAACTTTAATCAAATATATTACTTTTATTATATGTACTTTGCATTAATTATTATAAAAGGTACCTCTCATCTTTCCAGTTATATATTGTCACTAGAAACCCTAAATCAGTAGAAAAACTAATTTCTTAAAGTTTTTATTCTAGAGCAAGCTCATGTACACACTCCAAGAGAGGGAGGAGTAGAGAGGGATAAGAGGACTCTGAGCTGAGCAGAGCCCCACCCGGGGCTTGAGCCGACAACCCTGAGATCACAACCTGAGCCAAAAACCAAAAGTAGGGTGCTTAACTAAGCCACCTAGGCAACCTGGGTTTCTAGTTCTTCAGGTCATGAATTCAGTTTTTTCATTTGTCTGTTAGAAAGGAGACTTCCTCGGGCGGGCAGCCCCGGTGGCGCAGCGGTTTGGCACCGCCTGCAGCCCGGGGTGCGATCCTGGGGACCCAGGATCGAGTCCCACATCAGGCTTCCTGCTTGGAGCCTGCTTCTTCCTCTCCCTGTGTCTCTGCCTCTCTCTCGCTCTCTCTGAATGAATAAATAAATAAATCTTTAAAAAAAAAAAAAGAAAGAAAGGAGACTTCCTCCCCATACACAGAGCCAATTTTCTCCCTCCACTTGTCCATTTTGCCCCATCCTGATCAATACCAGCCCTATCATACTAATTCCCACACATTCATTCCTGTTCTAGGCAGCTTCCACCTGCTCTATTCCTTCCTGTGTTTATACAACACTTTATTGCTTAACTGTTCCTCATGTCATCTCTGACAGGAAAAGTCCCCTCTACTCTTTCTGGTTATTTGCATTTTTGAATTTTATGTTCCGTTTCAAAAGGCTTTTAAAAAAATACTTGCTAAAGTCTAGCACAGGATTTGACAGAATTTATAGATTAACAGACAAAATTCATATCTTAATACTATGAATTAATGACATTCTTTTAAGTTTATTGTAAGTTTTAAGTGTTCAATAAACATGGTGTTTTTCTTGGTTAACTTAGCTACTACATAAATGTGTGGTATTTTAAGTTATATTTTCTAATACTACTTGTATATGAAGACTATGAGGACTTAATCTAGCAATCTTCTTGATCTAGCTTGTTTGAAAATATTTGTGTTCAATCTATTTGACTTTCTGTGCAGGGATGAGGATCAGTTAAAAAATGCTGAGGTCTCATTTTTAAAAGTATATATTCCTGAGACCACTCCAGGATAAAGTCCTTTTAACATACTCTGAAAATTAGGATTTCATTTTGTTTTCCTACCTAGACATAGTTATGACTATGACTTTACTTTATACCATTCTCATCTAGTATTAGAATGAAGATCACAGTAATCACCTAAAATTAGTGTTAGTGGCTTAATTTGAGTTCACCAAGAAATAGAGCCTAAAAAGTGGGTTTATGCAATATATTTGGCAAGAGATCCAGGAGTAGGGAAAAATAGGGAAGAAAGCCAAAGAAGTGTTTCAAAGCTACTGCTGTGGGAAATTTGTACCAATTCTGCTCTAGGCCCACTGAAAGGTATACACAGTGGCTCCCAGAAATCCGTGTGCAGAACAGCCAACTGGAGTGCCTATCAGGTCTCGTCTCTCAACTCTGGGAATATTAAGTCCCCAGCATGTTTAGGCTGCATCTGTGTGTAGATCCAGCCAGCCCTTCATGCCGTGGCAAAAGTCAAAAGCCAGCAGAAAGATGGTTAGTGTGTGTGTGTGTGTGTGTGTGTGTGTGTGTGTGTGGAGTGTGTGTTGGGAGGATGGGGGAGGGTCAGAGCTTGAAAGAAGTGGTTTAAGATCTGCTGACATCAAATGAGGTTGAGGGGATAGACACGTGGGTGCCAGTGGGGGTTTGCTATAGTCCATTTTTCTATGCAGATCCACTTGTGTTCCCTTTTTAAAACACTGAGTCTTTGATATTAAGGCTAACTTCAAAGAGTCAAAAATCCAAGCCAAATTGTAAGCTGTAGTCAATACTTCTGCAGCTGACTGAAGGCTATTGATTTGTATTGATTCTTCTACCCATTTTAGACTTCTTAGCCATACTAGAGCATTTCTGCTTGCTTAGGTAATGGAGTTGGGATGGTCTTGACCTTTGATCTTATTAGCTCATGCTTCCTACAATTGCATTCATCATTACCATGAGGCATAGAAGTACTAGGAGATGCCCCAGAATCTCCTTATAAACATAAAAGCTTACAAAAGGAAGCCTCTATTACCAGATCATATATGAAGTATACATACTTGTAACACTTTCCAACAGGAATCCCTTTAATATACCACAAGAATTTTATTATGAAGTTTAGAAAAATGTTTAATAGTATTTATATGAACTCTAATTTACTAGTTTTAGCATTTAGATATTAAAATGTTCCATGTAAATCCTAATGTAAGTGTTTTTGTATTTCCTTTATACATATGGTGTTAAGTTCTAAGTCAGAGAATGGGTATTTCTAATGCATATCCATCAGACACTTATACTTCCACATTTTAAGAAAAATGAAGTTGAAAAAGAAAGTTGGTACAGGTAATGAGTTTTAGTGAGCTCATTTCCTCATGGAAACTTGACATATAGAAGCCAGCTTTCTCTTATACAGAACTCTATTCTAAAGCTACTAAGGTCTTACTCCAATCAGGCTCTGTCTTGGCACCAGCATGAATCTGTTGAACATCCTACATGACTCGGCATAAAGGTTAATTTTATTTCTTTACTACTCTCCATGGATTTTCATGGGAAAATACCTTAGAATGACAAGAATTTTACAATAGTTTCTCATTTAAGTCCAGAAGTTTCCTATTATCTCTAAGATTTTACTTATTTGTTCATTAGAGACACAGAGATCAGGCAGAGACATAGGCAGAGGGAGAAACAGACTCCTTGCAGGGAGCCCAATGCGGGACTCAATCCCTGAACTCCGGGATCATGCCCTGAGCCAAAGGCAGCCTCTCAACCCCTGAGCCACCCAGGCATCCCTCCTATTACCTCTTAATTTGATCCACTTTATTGCTGAAGTAAAACATTACCCAAAAAGTACTGATAAATCAGAGGGGTTTGTTTTTGTCTTTTTTTTTTTTTTTTTTTTTTTAAGAGCACTCTAGCTCACATCTTTTTGGACTAAGGTCATGTCTAGGATATTCAGAGAAAACAAGGACTCAAGGTTTCCAAATATTTCTACCTATTTTTATTGAAGCACTTTAGAATTTCAGAGGCACAAAGACCCAGAATTAGTTCTAAATTTCTTTTTTTTTTATAAATTAATTTTTATTGGTGTTCAATTTACCAACATACAGAATAACACCCAGTGCTCACTTGACGGGAGTCAAGTGTCCCCTTCAGTGCCCGTCACCCATTCACCCCCACCCCCTGCCCTCCTCCCCCTCCACCACCCCTAGTTCATTTCCCAGAGTTAGAAGTCTTTATGTTCTGTCTCCCTTTCTGATATTTCTCACACATTTCTTCTCCCTTCCCTTATATTCCCTTTCACTATTATTCATATTCCCCAAATGAATGAGAACATACACTGTTTGTCCTTCTCCGGTTACTGTGCCAGTTCAAAAAGGGTGTTGCCTGAGTTCTCCTCTGGGATTTTGATGGAATCTTGTCTCACATTTAGATCTTTCATCTATTTTGAGTTTATCTTTGTGTATGGTGCAAGAGAGTGGTCTAGTTTCATTCTTCTGCATGTGGATGTCCAATTTTCCCAGCACCATTTATTGAAGAGAGTGTCTTTCTTCCAGTGGATCGTCTTTCCTCCTTTATCGTATATTAGTTGACCATAAAGTTCAGGGTCCACTTCTGGGTTCTCTGTTCTGTTCCATTGATCTATATGTCTGTTTTTGTGCCAGTACCACACTGTCTTGATGACCACAGCTTTGTAGTACAACCTGAAATCTGGCATTGTGATGCCCCAGATATGTTTTTTTTTTTTTAAATTCCCCTGGCTGTTCGGGGTCTTTTCTGATTCCACACAAATCTTAAAATAATTTGTTCTAAGTCTCTGAAGAAAGTCCATGGTATTTTGATAGGGATTGCATTATACGTGTAAATTGCCCTGGGTAACATTGACATTTTCACAATATTAATTCTGCCAATCCATGAGCATGGAATATTTTTCCATCTCTTTGTGTCTTCCTCAATTTCTTTCAGAAGTGTTCTATAGTTTTTAGGGTATATTTTGAGAACCATTTGAATGGTAAATGGTTCTCCAACCTTTTATTTTCAGGTTGTAGGTGTCCTTCTGTCTAAAATGAGTCTCTTGTAGACAGCAAATAGATGGGTCCTGTTTTTTTATCCAGTCTGAAACCCTGCGCCTTTTGATGGGGTCATTAAGCCCATTCACGTTCAGAGTTACTATTGACAGATATGAGTTTAGTGTCATCATGATATCTATTTAGTCCTTGTTTTTGTGGATTGTTCCACTGAACGTCTTCTTAAAGGGGAATTTTAAGAGTCCCCCTTAAAATTTCTTGCAGAGCTGGTTTGGAGGTCACATATTCTTTCAGTTCCTGCCTGTCTTGGAAGCTCTTTATCTCTCCTTCCATTTTGAATGAGAGCCTTGCTGGATAAAGTATTCTTGGTTGCATGTTCTTCTCATTTAGGACCCTGAATATATCCTGCCAGCCCTTTCTGGCCTGCCACGTCTCTGTGGAGAGGTCTGCTGTTACCCTAATATTCCTCCCCATGAAAGTCAGGGACTTCTTGTCTCTTGCTGCTTTAAGGATCTTCTCTTTATCTTTGGAATTTGCAAGCTTCACTATTAAATGTCGAGGTGTTGAACGGTTTTTATTGATTTTAGGGGGGGGATCTCTCTATTTCCTGGATCTGAATGCCTGTTTCCCTTCCCAGATTGGGAAAGTTTTCAGCTAGGATTTGTTCAAATACATATTCTGGCCCTCTGTCCCTTTCGGCGCCCTCGGGAACCCCAATTAAACGTAGGTTTTTCTTCCTCAGACTGTCATTTATTTCCCTTAATCTGTCTTCATGGTCCCTTAATTGTTTGTCTCTTTTTTCCTCAGTTTCCCTCTTTGCCATTAACTTGTCTTCTATGTCACTCACTCGTTCTTCCACCTCGTTAACCCTCGTCGTTAGGACTTCTAGTTTGGATTGCATCTCATTCAGTTGATTTTTAATTTCTGTCTGATTGGATCTAAATTCTGCAGTCATGAAGTCTCGTGAGTCCTTTATGCTTTTTTCTAGAGCCACCAGTAGCTGTAGAATAGTGCTTCTGAATTGGCTTTCTGATATTAAAGTGCAATCCAGATTTTGTAACTCTGTGGGAGAGAGGGCTGTTTCTGATTCTTTCTTTTGAGGTGAGGTTTTCCTTCTAGTCATTTTGCTCAGTGCAGAGTGGCCAGAAACAAGTTGTATTGGAACACGGGGGAGTATCACTGGTCCGTCCAGCTGGTCTTCTGGGGGAGGGGCCTGCTGTGCTGATTCTCAGGTGTTAGCACTTGGGGGAGCTGCTCTGCCCCTGCCTGCTGCCGGGCTCAGCGGGGGTTGTTTACCCCGTGGGACCCCAGGAGGAACAGCAGCAGTTGCTATGGCAACTCTGGAAGCCTGGATTCAGCCTCCGCAGGAACTACGGGGCTCGGGGCTCTCGGCTCTCCGTCCGCAGGGCCTGGAGGCTCCGGGGCGGGGCCGCTGATCTGCTCAGCTCGGGGCAGGAGCGTCCTCGCTGTCCTTGGCCCTCCCGGCCTCTGCCTGTCCCGGGGGAGGCCGGATCCTGGGCTGTGTCCCGGCGCCCTGTGCTCCGGGGCCTGCGCTGGTGGATTCGCGCTCCCGCCCCGCAGCCCCCTCCGCGGAGCCGCCGCCCGAGCCCCTCCGAGCTGCTCCGGCCCCGCCGTGCGCGCTGCAGCCCTTAGGGAGCTCGGCCGCGGGGTGTGGGGCTCTCCCGGGGCGCAGGTGTCTGTTAGTGTCCCCGGGAGCCCGAGGGCATCCCCGCTCTCCTGGGTCCTGCTCCAACTCCCTGCGAGCCCCTTTCCGCCCGCCCGGGAAGGTTGGTGCAGCTCCTGCTCCTCCGGGACGGGGCTCTCCTGTCCTGGGGACACTCGCCCCGGCCTCAGCCCGGCTCCTCGCGGGGCCCCTCCCCCTCGGAGGCCTTTTGTTCCTTTATTTCTTTTTCCCCGTCTTCCTACCTTGATAGAAGCGCGGACTCTTCTCACTGTAGCCTTCCAGCTGGTCTCTCTTTACATCTCAGGCGGAATTCGTAGATTTTCAGGATGATTTGAAGGTTATCTAGGTAATTTGGTGGGGACAGGCGATTTGGGGACCCTGCTCTTCCGCCATCTTGCCCCTCTCTAGTTCTAAATTTCAATCTACATTTCAATATTATGAAAAAATGTTCCTTTACTATTTTAGCCACTGGTAATATAAGATCTATTCCTCATGTAAGATTTTTATGTATTTGAAAGCACGCACAGAGCACGAACAGGGAGAGGGGGAGAGGGAGACTCCCCAGTCAGCAGGGAACCTAGCATAGAGCTCAATCTCAAGACCCTATGATCATGACTTGAGCCAAAGGCAAAAGCTTAACTGACCAAGCCATCCAGGTGCCTCCCCCCATCTCTAAAAATATCGGTAAGATATCTTGGTCTCTTTCAGTAGATACTGTCACTTGTAAAAATACAAGGTGTTTTTAAGAGTTCTTTCCCAGTGTTTGAGAATGGTTACAGACAAGAACAAGTGTTACATGATGTTTCAATTTTCATAAAGTCTGATATTGACCTTTGTGTACCATGATTTTTCACGATTATTCTATTAGCCTCAACAATAGTACTATTTCTGTTAGATAGAACTTGTTAGAATGAAATTTTTCCAGATAGAAAAATGCAAGTATAATTGAGTTGTGACTACATACTTGACCATAGAGAACTTCTATTAAACTTCAAAATATTAAGTCAAAAGCACAAAAGTAGTTAAATGTAATTCTGACAGAAATAAATCACTCAAACCCTTACAGCTTTAAGGGACAGCTGGTAATCTACAAGGAGAATTCTAAATGTGTTTCCTTTGTGAACTACTTGCAAATATAGGATTTAAAAAAAAAACTGGTAGCTTGATATTTAAGAGTTTTTTTAGAAAATCTGTTACCTTTGAAGTATTTTGAAGGCTAATGCTTCCGCATTATCTTTATGGAATTTGTTGACCCTTAAGACATCATATATAGCTGTTCTAAAAGATTTGAGAATATGTAAAATACTTACAGGATTCATCTAGATCCTCCAAAAATCAAGCTCAAGACAACCTTCAAATAAGGGTAAACAGCGACTGACTTTACACTGCGGTAGTACAACATCTGATCAGAAGTGTGCTAAGTTTTAGCAAATCAAAAGGAAAGTAACTTTTTATGCCTCTTATAACATCTGGAGCATTGATTGTTCTTACAGATATTTTTGTAATAGCTGGATAGCACTGTTCTGATACCTGGAAAATATTGTACAAGATCACAACTTCCGGTCTTATTTCAATATCTCACTTTATGAAAGTTGGTTATGTAGTGCCTTTGGGTAGATGGAGTTGATATATTCTACTCACCCATAGCAGTTTTGAGGAGGAACACTTAAGCCTTTTACCAGTCATCCTGAGAGTAACGTGTGGTCTTTCCTGATGTGAAGAGGTAGGTCCCATTTCATAACCACCTTGGAACTAGATAGTGGAGTCTAGCTCTGAGGTATAGTCATTCTTGCACAGATAGAATTATATCCTTTATTCTAACATTAATACTGACAGTATCTTTTGGCCTCTACATATATTCTTGTATTATTCCTTCCAAACATGGGAGAGGTTGAGCTTGAGCTTTGCCCTAAAAGTTCAACATTCTTTCCTCAACTGTTAGAGGAGTGATTTACAAGTCACTATATATAGACCTCTTCATACACCACGATTTTTCTGGATGAGTCTATTATCCTCAACAATAGCAGCATTATTTCCTGTTCAGAACTTTTCGGTTATGTAGTGCCTTCTAACTTTTTTATTTTCCACCACAAATTAGGCTATGTTGTTCAATATAATAAAAAAAATCAGAGGTTTTATAGAGGTTAAGGGACATTAAGATACTCCAAAAAAATGCCTTAATGTATGAAGACCCTCCAAGATAAAACAGGTCTTAAATAACTTCGCATTGTCATATTCTAAGAAAATTCAAACATTAAGTGCTCTTGAAAGTAATTCTTAAACATTAGAATATGTCAACTTCTTGAACTTAAGATTTAAAAAAGAAAAAGAAAAAAAGAAAAAAGTCCCCCATCCATTCTCTACAAGTTTCTGCTGGAGATGTTCGTGTCGTTTAGGGCAGATTGAAACTATTTTAACCCATAGTGTAAGATAGTCTTTTGCAGTAGAACTCTAATATCAGGAAACTAGAATACCACGGAGCCTCAATTTAGAGTCCAAATTGTTAACAGGAATTACTACACAGGCTCTGTATTCATCTAATTTAGAGAAGTAAATACCAAGCTCCTAATGGCACACTCAGGCTAAAGTAGGTTTCCATAAAGTCCAGCACACCACCTCATCCAAGCACAGAGTAGGAAAAAAGTCTTGTTTTGAACCTCTTTAGAGCGCCAATCAGTCTATGCCTGCAAAGACTCACATTGAAGGATCTCTGCACAGAGGTGCTCTGGCGTTACTCCTTAAATCCCATGGGTAAGGAGTCTGGGGTGAGTGGCACTGAAGTAAGGTTTCCTTCTTGGAATGTTTATAAAGTGGTAGAGGAAACCTCTGTCTCCAGGACCATGAGGTACTATTGCTTTTTCAGCCCATTAGACCTAAATAAAGGATCTTTTGTTGTTGCTTACAGGTTTGGCTTCAAGACCTCAGGAAGTCGTTTGTCTAGTAAAAACAGCCTTCATGAGATATTGGGATTCAACACTACTAGTTCTGGGTACAGCGCCTCCTGTCACATCTTGCTATGGGCAGGCCAGGCTAGGGCTTTTCCATTCAAGCTGTGCATTGTGATCACCTGAAAGTCACTTGCAACACTTGATGACTAACTCCAGCTTCTTGTAGTTGGATTAGTTTGGTGCCTAGACAGGAGATTTCCCCCAGGTGATTCAAATATGCACACAGGTCTGAAAGCCACAGGATTAGTCTTTTAAAATCTGTCCCTTAGTGGTGTTCATTACTTTGGACATTGACTCCACCTAGAAAATACTGACTGGATTCGCAAAAAAAGTTGCTAGTACTAAAGTCTGTTCTTCAGACTAGCAGGAATACACCCTTTTGCTTGAGGGACTCATTCCCCCATTTTTTAAATTCCACACATTTTTCAAGAATATTTGCCCAAACAGGAAATGCCTATACACCCACTTGTAAAATCTGCATTACATTGAAACTGTGGTATTATATTTTTCTACTCTTTGACTCTCTCTCCAGCCAAGTTTATCCAAGGTATATTATGAGCCACTTTCCTTGGACTCAAAGTTGAGTGTCAACTGAGCTAGATGTTTATCTTTAGTTCTCAAACGCGCAGTTTACACCTCAAAAAAACTCCCTAGCATTGTCTGACGTCATCTTAACGGTCTAGCAATAGCTAGTTTTCTATTTATCTTTCCTAAAATGCCTACAGAATTTTCTGTCCTCTAAACCAGTTCTCTATTTAGCACATTAGTGTCACCTGGAGCTTTTAAATCCATCCCTGCCTGTCCCATTGCAACCACTTAGGTCAGAAGCTCTGGAGATGGGGAGCACGGTTTTTAAATCTTGTCTTCCACACTCTGTGCCCCTGCTATAAAAACCAGTGAATAAAGCCTCATTTTAAATGGAGTCCAGAAGCTCTGAAAAGGAAACTCACACACATACTACTGGTGGCAGCCTGCATAATGACCTCAGAAAAGGAAGAGAATTCTTACCCTGACAAAGGAGGACACTTCTCACGCAGAAGTGGATCTTACTTTTGGGGCTAGGGGGAAGCTCTCTCCTAGTCCCAACAACAATGTGCTAGTGAAAGCTTGCAGCCCGTGAGAAGCCACCACCACTTCAAACTCTCATCGTTCTCCAGTGAATGTCTGTTCAAAACCACCCTCCCCAATTCCCTCTTAGAACCTAGTAAGAGCTGAGCTTGTTTAGGGCCCTTCGGACTTGCCTCTGGTTTTGCTGGGGCTGACAAGGCCCGAGTTGAAATTCTCTGCTACCCCTAAAAAACCTCCATGTTTTGCTAGTAACATAGCTATTTTTAAGGTCTTCATCCCCCACTCCAAACCTGTGAATGAGCTGCCAGTGCTTACGGAGGCCTTGGAATGCTCTCCCAGCCCTGGTTCTCCCGTAGCCTTTTGCTTCAGAGATCACAAGCAGGCCCTGGGGCAGGTTATAAGAACACCTCCGCTGGCAAAACCCAAGCCCCATTAGCTTTAGCCACCTACAAAGTTAGACTACTGCACAAAGCCGACTTCAAGACTTTGTGAATTTGTTTTCTACAAATTAAGTTAGCAGCTTATAACAAAGGAAACCTATCTGCTCATGGTTCTGGAGGTTGGGAGTCTGAAGTAGTCTCCCTGGGCTAAAACCCAGACTTTGCATTTTCTGAGGCTCAAGGGGAAAACCCCCTCTTTTTACCTCGCCTGGCTTCCAGAGGCTTCCTACAGTCCTCGGTGGGCAGAGCTTCTTTCTCGAAACCCACAACCACCCCCACTCTGACGTCTACCTCTCCCCTTTTCAATGTATGGGGATGCTTCTGATTACTTACAATGGACCCAGCCAAGTAATCCAGGCTACTCTCTCAGTCTAAAAGTCTGCTGATCAGCCACCTAATTCCATTTGCAAACTTAATTCCTCCTTGCCATGTGATAGAACATACACTCCGGTTCTGGGGATTAGGACGTGATAGCTTTGGGGGGTGAGGAGTCCTGTTTCCCTCTACTATACTCAGGCTTCAGAATTACAAACAACTGTGCTACTATAGAAGCCTATGTCTGGCTTCAAAGAAAATGCCCTCTATGAAATGTCAAGTCCACCATACCAGGCTTCCCAGACCTCCCAAATGCCTTAATTCACTCCATTTCTCTTAGTTCTGGATATGTCTATTCATACCCACTATTGGTAATATATTGCAAACCACAGGTTCTGCTCTCCTCCTCCAAAAGTTTTAGCAAAATGAAAGTATTTTAAGTTCAATATGGTGTTCAGGATACCAGGAAGTTCTAATGTTTTTTGTCTCTTTTCCAAGAGCTTTTGTTTAATTTCTTATAGTCATATTGAGTTAGGGACAAAGAGTACTGGTAGGGGGCCACAGAAGCAGGCTCACAAAAATCCCAAGAATGCTGAGGTGTAAGGAAACCAGAGATAAAAGAATGAGCTAGACCACCCTGCCCTAGGTGTGGGTGGGGAGGGTATCTTTTTATGACAATCATCTGTGACCAACAAAGAATAACCAGACCCCAAAGAGGAAGTAAGCCATTAAAGATATTATCACTAGTAATTGATATTACTCGATGGTGATATCAATAGATATGTTAAAAGGATTTAGCTTCCCTGATTAGGCTCTCAGTAAAAGACCAACCCTAGAAGTCCTCAGTGGCAACCTTGTCTGGACCCCTCACACTTTTGAGAGCTTTCTATGTATCTTTACTTAATAAACTTCTGTCCCTTTACTCACTCTTCTGTGTCCCCGAGATTCATTCTCCGACTCCGTGAGACAAGAACAATTACTCCAATACAGTAAAACTTTACACTCTAAATATAATGTCCTTGGATAATACTACAAAAAAAAATACAAAAAAGGTGTATTTTTTTATTCATGGTATATGTGAACGAGAAAGGGTTCTCCCTGTTTTCAAAAGTCATTATAGGACCCCAGTTGATGGAGACACTGCCATCTACAGGGTAGCTCACATAATATTTGGTTAGCACTCTATCTGCACACATGGCAATTCTAAAACCTGAATCCTATAAATATACATCTGTTGTATATCCGTAAAATCAGTAAACCCCCAAGTTATTTAAAAGCTAAGAATTATTCATTCTTTCCACATATACCTCATATTCATTAACAGTCTTGTTAGTCTTATGTACTGGATATTCCAAAATCAACCACTTCTTACCACACCCAACAATCCCAATTTCTTATCAGTGGATTTGGAAATATACATTATATATGTTGTACCCAAGATTGTGAATCTGAGAAACCACCAAGATGCCGACCCGATGCAAGCGCACAAGGGTTTATTTACAAGCTCAAGCTTGGGTCCAAGTATACCCGACACAACAGGGCAGGGACTCGGACCCCAGGCTAAGAGGCGGAGCAGCTTTATAGGGGCCAGTGGCCAATGGGATTGTAACACACACAGAAAGTTGCACAGTCATGTCGGTCCACACGCAGGTGGCCAATTGAATCACGATTCACCCTATAGTGACCCTTTGAACTGGCCTATCACTCTGGTCAGAATCGGCGCGCAGGTTTGGCGGGCACAAGGCGGGGTGACATTGTTATGAGCCGTTTCTGGTAAGGGTGTGCCCAGCGGCTTGACTAGGGTGGGGCAGCGCCTTAAACAATACGCAGGTCATGTTGGGGTGATACAGGAGGTGGCGGGTGCAGCACAAAATGAAGTTAGTCCTGCTCTGCTTGTCCGGGGGTAGGGGATTTTTGTTAAATTCCTTGGGTCCCACAATATACACAGTGAAATTTGCTTTTTCATTTAAAACTTTTAAAAGTCTTTGCCAATTTGTGCTTGTGCCTGTAGTGTATATACAAATAATTCATACAAAAACACTGATTATATATCTAAAGTTTTTTTTTTTTTTTTTTAAGATTTTATATACCTATTCATGGGAGACACAGAGAGAGACAGGCAGACCTAGGCAGAAGCAGGCTCCCTGTAAGTAGCCAGATGCAGGACTGGATCCCAGAACCCCGGGTTCATGACCTGAGCCTATGGCAGATGCTCAAACACTGAGCCACCCAGGTGCCCCTAAAGTTATTGAATAGCATTTATTCATATATGGATATGTAGCATATTTTATAATGCAACGTATTGCTGGCATAGAGAACCTACATAAAATATTACATTTTAAAATAGTATTTTAAACTAAGTGCCACACTGAAAAAATATAGACAAAATTACCAAATAAATAAATAAAATTTAACAAAAATTCACTTTATTTCATCAGTTGGGAAATATTGTCTATATATCTGATTAACAGTATAATCAGTTTCACTATTCTATAGAACTAGAAGCAATTTAAACAATTGAAGCACTATTTCTCATTGATACCTTTATTTATAAATGAGCTATATTTCTCAATAATAAAATTTTCTGTAAAATTCATCTATGTGGCTTTTTTAGAATGTATCAATATAGGAGATAAATAAATTTTATAATATGCAAAAGACAATTACCTATTCAGTTTTGGGAGTGTTAATCATTCCATGTAAATGTTCTAGGGAAAAAAATGCAGGAATGTAGGAAGTACTAAATCTTGATATTGCAATTATTGATAACATAGCAATTTTCATAGACTGGTAATGGGAGGAAACAAGTTGCAGTATGTTAATGTAAATGATTGTAAAAAAATATTTTTTTAAGATTTTATTTATTTATTCATGGGGGGGAGAGAGAGAGAGAGAGAAGCAGAGACAGAAGCAGGTTCCATACAGGGAGCCTGATGTGGGACTCGATCCCGGAACTCTGATCCCGGAACTCCGGGATCATGCCCTAAGCAGAAGGCAGATGCTTAACCACTGAGCCACCCAGGCATCCCTGAAAGAAAAATTCTTAAAAGACATGTAAGTCATCTACCTTGTAAAAAATTTAATAATGTTAATGAGTCTTGCATAGCTAGGATACTCTTTAGTACCAACTTATTTCAGCTCTCAATATACATAGAAGTATGGTCCACCTCTCCATAATTTGAAGATAGGGGACAAGCAAAGCCCCAAAGAAGTCCTAGATTATGTCAATTCTTGAGATTTTTAAGGAATGTTGAAAGTGTTTCCCAACAATGTGGTTCTCTCATAATCTGTCAATCATACTTTTTTTTTCAAGGAAGGAACATGATGTGGAGAACAAATGCAGAAGGAAACGTAGATAAAAATTAAATGTCCTTAAAACATGTAGTTCAGAGACGCCTGGGTGGCTGAGTGGTTGAGCATCTGTCTTTGGCTCAGGGCATGATCCTGGGTTGTCGAGTCCTGCATAGGGCTCCCTGTGACCTGCTTCTCCCTTTGCCTCTGTCTCTGCCTCTCTCTGTATCTCATGAATAAATAAATAAAATCTTAAAAAAAAAAAAAAAAAAAAAAAAACCCTGCAGCTCATTGACAAGTACTCCAGGAAGGCAGGGTAAAACATTCCTTCAGGAAGCTCCCAATAGTTTTAATGTTAATGCCTTGCTAGAGGGAAAAACAACCTTGGCTTGATGATAGTAAGTGCTCCAAGATCCCATCAGTCTTCTTTAGCTATGAAAATCCTTTTGCAAACTTCTAGTCTTTACCTCATCCACCTCCATAGTATATAATCAGTTGCTCCTCTCAGTCCCAGATCAGCAGCTCTTTCTGTCCATGGGTCTTGTCCCTGTACTTTAATAAAACCACCTTTTGCACCGAAGAATCTCAAGAATTCTTCTTGGCTATTGGCTCCAAACCCCACCAGATCACATCAGAATATATTATGATGGCTGAAATTCAGGTGATAATATTTGAGTGGATAAAATTCAATTATGTTACCTTTAATTCAATTTACATTAACTCAGCTCTTATTTATCTACTGCTATTTACTAGACATTTATAAAGATGAAGTATATCACCTTCTCTTGAATCCTGTTGTAGGGAGAAGAGGTGTATTTATTCACAACGTATACACTATATTGTCATACATGCCACAACTGTGGAGGCCAAAAAAAATCAAGGCCATTCCACCTCAAGTTTAGCATTAGCACAAGTACAGCCATCTTAGGCCTCTGTGAGTAAGAGCTGAACTTTACAGGAAAAACTGCAGAATGTCCTCGGCAGAGAATCCCATATCAGAAAGACAACAGAGCCCACTCCTGTGGTAGAAAGTCCTATATTAGAATGAGAACAGAGGTCAATGCCCTTGAAAGCCCCATATCAGAATGTAAACAGAACTTGAGAAATTCCTCCACCCCTTCTGGAGGTCCCCTAGACCAGCCTATAAAAAAACCCAGCTGTAACCCACTTCGGGGTCCAAGTCCCAGCTCCACTGTGTTGGGACCCAAGCTCGAGCTTGCTAACAAACCCTCGTGCACTTGCATCGGTGTCGGCTCCTTGGTGGTTTCTCCGATTCGCAATCTTGGGCACAACAACAACAATGGTATAAAAATGACAAAGGAGCAGAAGGCCAGCTGAGGACAAAGCACAAGCTCACATCATGCAAACCACTCCCCTAGTCCTAGGTGAGATATGTGTGACAGTCCTCCAGGAAGCTCCCAACTACCTTAATGTTAATGCTTTACTAGAGGGAAAAACAACCTTAACTTGAAAATGTCAAGGCCTCCAATATCTTGTAGGTCCTCTTTAGCATATGAAAATCCTTTTGAAAACTCCCTTTTCCTTACCTCTCCCAACTCCCAAGTATAAGGTCATCTACCCTCTCAACTCCAGGCCAGCAGCTCTTTCTGCCCTTGGGTCCTGTCCTCTACCTTTAATGAAACTACCATTTTGCACCAAAGACATCTCAAGAACTCTTTCTTGGGCATCAGCTCCGGACCTCACCCCACCAATCCTCACCTATATTTCAAAACTACATCAGAAAGATTTTTTTACCAGGAAATTATTAATAAGACAAGCTACCATTTAGTCTCTAAACAGTAAATAAAATTTTGAATATAAAGAATAGAAGAAAAAAATTCCAGAGAGGAGAAAAATAGCAAGAAAGGTATCAAGTTTCAGGTAAGTAACAGGACTTCTCTTCATGTTAGCTAATAACAACTATGGCCTACTCAAAGAGTGAAAACAGATCTTCGGATTCATCTCCAGCTATATTTTATCTCCGAGAACACATTTATTATTTAATCCTGTAAGATAAATGGTGATGACTTGTTATGATGATTTTTTTTATTCGTGCATTTATCAAACCCAAATTTTCGATTCTGAGGATGCTTTTATAGCACTGATCAATCAAAGGCCATTGCTCAAGTGGCTTTGGCCTCTTCAACCATAATGTTACTTGTTCATTTTGTTTTTATCAGATTGATTACAGAAAAGCTTAGCTGTTTTTGTATGTGAATATAGAGCAGAGACTGCCTAGCTCAGAGACTTGCTGAAATCTGTAAAAGTCCTTAAAGAACCCTATTGGGTTCATTTTCAGTGATTCATTTTTATGTTTATTTTACACTCATTTGTTGGGCAACATTTACTTGTTTTCAATTACTCTCCATAGTAACACTAAATATCATTGCCATTTTATGCATGTTCCTCCTTCTATTTTAATTTTTTTTCCTTAAAAGTTTTCCTTAGGAAAGAAGTACAATTGTGTCAAATTGTGTGAATAGCTTTAATATCCATGGTACACACTGCCAAATTGCTTTCCAAAAACACTGTTCTAATTTCCACTACCAACATAAAGGTAATTATGCCTCTTTCTCCGTCCCCCGGTCTCAGTCAGAAGTGCTTTACAGGGGTCAACTAACCCCTCCCCAAACTCTGAGATTCAGATTACAGTGTCAGAATGCTTATACAGAAAGTATTTTTAATTCTAATTTACAGATGAATGGAAGTATATAGTACAAGTATAACTATGTCCAGAGGACCTAAGAATAAGATTAGATATAGAAGACTCTTTTTTGTAGTTTGAAAACAACAGCATAGAAGGATGAGTTCATAAAAACTACTCTGCCTAGTACAAACAGCTGGGACCCCTAGATAAAAATGTAACAACAAAACAAAGTTAAATTCAAACTTGATCTTGAAAGAAAAAAGTGATTGAATTTTTCTTGGAAATGGGCCTATGGTCTAGGTCTCTAGACAGAGCTGAAGACAGGGGTTCAGGTGTAGATGATTTATTCAAGAATGCTCTTATGAAAAACCTGTAAAGAACAATGAAAGCAAGGCAGGAAAAGCTTTTATAGAACCCACAGGGAAGATTCTGGAATATAAAGCATATCACAGAATAATCCACCCATTGGGGCTAGGGTTTTTGCTTTTGTAGCCTGATTTCACTGGGGCATTAGCTGTGGCCTGGGGCATGGCAGTCAGGTACCCTAGGATCAGATGGCTCCCCTCAATCAAAGGTAATTTGTTAAGAAAAGAGGACAGCATTAAGTCTTCATTATTCCATATGCACAGCAGCTGGGGGGTTGATATCCTGGTGGGGTAAAAGGTATCTGGAGGGGAACTGGAGTGTTCACTACAAGAACCTAAGGTTGGAGTTGTCACTTTGGAAAGCTCATTGTCTTCTTAAAGAAAGCAAAATATTCTACTTATTAACCCAAAGAAAACAATGAAGCTTGTCTCTTGCTTATACAGAAAATATTTCTGACTTTGGTTGGAAAACAGGAAAAAAGTCTTTCGAGAAAAATACAAATCTCAAGCCTCCCCTTGCATAGATATGAACAACAAATTTAAATTAGTCACATGTTAAGGTGAATGACAAGCCCAGAAATTAATATAAAAACTGACACTGGTTTGATAATACCATTGAAGAGCCCAGCAGGAACAAACATCATTTTTTTTTCTTGATTTATCCAGTACGTCAAATATACAGTTGGATGATGATTGATAGGACCCTGAAAATGAGCTTTCAATGAAAGATAAAGTCCACATAAAGAAACACCTCCCTTGCGATGAGTCAGCAGAAACCTGTACTGACAAGAATTAGGAGTGAAATATTAGCTAGAGATAGTGAATAGCAAGCACATTCCTTGCCATAAAAGAATCTTTGAAATATTTGCTTTTGTAAATCCCTCCTATTTAAAAATAAATAAATAAGTTAATTGACTATTGAATTTCCTATCTAGAAAATGGTGTATATTTGTATATATATATAATTTTTAAATTCAATTAGCCAACATATAGTACATCATTAGTGTGTATATATATTTATGTAGGAGTATATATATATATATGTTTATATGTGCAGACCGTGAATTTGCCATCTTGTATTAATTTTGCCTGCTTTTCAGAGTCCAGAGCTCTAATGCAACTCAGACTTGGATGAAAGTGAAGGCTGCTATGTCTGGTTCTGGGGAAGGGCTAAGCCATTTTCCATCTCATCCTGAACAGTGATGAATCTGATGTCCTCAGTTCTGGAGCCTTCCCAGAATTCTGGAATGTAAATTAGCCAATTCAAGATGGTTTATCCTTAGCTGAAATTCCATCTTTCCTTTTCACTTCTGTTGCCATTACCGTTTGCTTATCTGTTAGCTGTATTCAAAAAAAAAAAACCTTTTTTAAGACTTTATTTATTTATTCATAAGAGACACACAGAGAGAGGCAGAGACATAGGCAGAGGGAGAAGCAGGCACCTCATGGGGATGCCAATGCGGGATTCCATCCCAGGACCCTGGAATCACCATCTGAACCAATGGCAGATACTCAACCACTGAGCCACGCAGGTGCCTCAGCTGTGCTCAAAATTATGACATCACTTGTCTGTTTCTTTGCTTGTTCTTTCCCTTTGTTTTTGTGTGTTTACTCCTTCTTTGTGATATTTTTGGAGTTTTAAGGGATTAGAGTTTAAAATATGCACTTAAGGGATCCCTGGGTGATGCAGCGGTTTGGCGCCTGCCTTTGGCCCAGGGCGGGATCCTGGAGACCCGGGATCGAATCCCACGTCGGGCTCCCAGTGCATGGAGCCTGCTTCTCCCTCTGCCTGTGTCTCTGCCTCCCTCTCTCATTCTGTGTGACTATCATAAATAAATAAAAATTTAAAAAAATATGCACTTAATGTGTCAAATTGAAGTAAAATTCATTCTTTTTATTTTCTGAATCAATATTACCAGAGGATTATTATTAATCATAATAAATCAATAGATTTTGTTTTTTTGGGGGGGAGCTCTAAGTCACCTGTATTTTCCAGTTCATTAACCTATGATTTTATTATTTCTATCCTTCTGCCTATAGTGTCCTTATTCTACTTTTGTCTCCCTAACTTCTTACATTGAAATATTAGCTTATGAATTTTGTCCTTTCTTCTATTTATAAATGTCATGATTTAAGACTAGAAATTTCTAAGCTCTGCATATATATATCCATATATATGAATATATATATATCCCACAGGTTTTTTTATCCCACAGTTTTTTAAAAGAATACTTCTACTACTGTTCAGTTCTAAAGAATTCTTCATTTCACATTTAATTTCCTCTGTAACTAATAGAATATTAAAATATGTTTAAATCCATTTACGTAGTTATATATGAATTATTTTTTTAGAATCTCTGATTTGCATTGTACTTAAAGACTTGTGGAGTGTATGAAACCAATTTTTTCACATTTGTTAAAATTTACTTTGTGCCTTATCAGATGGTTGATGTTGAAAAATACTTAAGGTATGTTTTAAGAATATATATTTTGAATGGATAAGTGTAAACTTTTTGTTTATCTCTTAGGTAAGATAATACTTCTTAAAGCTATTATTCAACATTTCTAAACCACTACTCTTTTTTAGGCTGCCCCAGCCTAATAATTATCAGTAGAGGCATGTGGTAAGTTTCTCCAGCTCTGAATTAAGATTTGTAAAATTATCCTTATAATTCTGACAATTATCTATTTTAAAGCTGTCTTACTGAATCATACTTGATCATGTTTTTCCATGTTCTTTGAGATCATTGTCTTAAATTTGTTAACAGTGTTTTCAATAGTGCTTGGGATTTTCTGTATAAGCAATCATGTCATTTGAAAATAGGAACAATTTATTTTTTGTTTCTGATATTTTGCCTGTTACATGTTTTATTTATTTAGTTTGCATTATTATATTAGCCAGGTATTTCAGTCAGATATTCCATAAGTACTATAACAGTGAACATCTTTGCCTAGGTCATAGTCTTATGAGGAAAGCAATCATTCTTTTACCGTTAACTGGAATACTGTATTAGCTCTGGTTTTTCTGTACATGCTGCTAACCCATTCAAGGAAGTTCCCATCCATTCTTATCCACTGAGAGTCAGCATGAGAGGAATGTTCAGTTTTGTTAAATGTGTTTTTTTGCAAATAATGCTAATGTCAAATATCCCCCTCCATCCATACTTAGTTGATGTGTTGAATTATATTGCAAGGTTTTTAAGCATCGAGCCAGGCTTATATTTTTTAGATAAACCCCACTTGGTCTTGATGTATTATCATTTTCACATACTGTTGGATCCTGTCTATTAATATTTTGAAGAGTTTGGCATCTTTATTCATGAAGGATAGTGTGGTTTTCTTGTATTTGGTCTACTTTTGGTATCTGGATGATACTGGTCTCAGGAGGTGAATTGGGAAGAATTCTCTGCTTTTCTGTATTCTTGAACAGTGTGTATAGAATCAGTTTTATTTCTTCCTTAAGTTTTTTGTATAAGTTTTAAGTAAAGCTCTCTGGATCTGGAGTTTTCTTTGATTGAAAGTTTTTAACTATGAATAGGATTTCATTAATAGGTACCAGATTATTCAAGTTATCTCTTCTTGAGGAATATATAATAGTTTGTACATTTCAAAGTTTTTGTCAATTCATCTAAGTTGTCAATTTTATGGGTATAAACTATTTTTTTAACGTTCTGTTATCGTCTTTTAATGTCTGTCTTCAGTGATGATATCACTTTCATTTCAGAAACTTGCTATCTGTGTTTTCTCACTTTTTTTCTTTGTCACTATAGCTGGAAGCTAATCTGTTATACTGAGCTGTTTTCACCAAATTCAAAATGAAATAAAGTCTCGATTTATTCATATCCTTCAACAATAAGGCCAGATTGGCAGGTGGTTATGGAAGCCTTAGGTGGTTCTCTTGGTCTTTAATTATAAATCCGAAGCTTGAAAGTGTTAATGTGCTATAGTGGATAATTACATCTTAAAAGAGCACTGTTTTTCCATTTTAATGCCTGATGATTTCAGTTCCTAAAAGAGTGAAGTAATACTAATGGCAGTGGAGAGCCTGCTTTAATTCCAATCAGATAGTTTATATTCTCCAATCATTTCTGATGAGCCGAGAGAAAATGTAAAATATCTACATTTATCACAAATAATTTAGCTTACTGATTATTGTGATTTGCATTGTATTTACATATTTGCTTTTCAGAGCTAAACTGATACCAGCATAAACTGTATAAGAATTTCTGATAATTAAGTTAGAAATAATTAGTTCATCTCCTATTACCCTATGTGTTAGTATGTATCTCCCCTTTAGGCTGGGAAGACAGTACTTTACAGCTTATAATACTTTACAGGATTCCCGATGAAGCTGAGGCTATGGTGGAGAAAAAAATCGCCATGTCTTTGGGTGCTCAGCAGAAAGCAGATATAATTGGTCAGAAAATGGTCTCATACACTACGACAGTTTCTCTGTACTGTACTGTATTTTATAATCAAAATCATTTTGTGTTTATTTCATTTGTATTACAAATTCAGTGACATTACAGGCCTATCCTTAAAGGTTTAGTAGTATATCAAAGCCATACTCCTAGAGATGAGATGACTCTTTTGGGGACCAGGTCTAGCCCAATCCACCCACTTATCCAAGCAAAACTTACATCCTCAGGTTTCAGGTTGGCCATATCCCCAGACCTAGTCACGTAGACTGTGCTTATTAAATGTTATTTTGAATCTAATGGAAAGGATTATCCACATCCGAAGACTTCTTCTAATAAGATTACTGTCACACATATTTGATTTTGAGCCTGGATATCATAAAATGCATCATTCTTTACACTGTACTGAAATTTGTCTCTTCATGCCCTTGACCCTTCTGTGCTATTTATGCCTCCTAAAGATAAACAAAGTTACTCTAATCCCCTCTCAAATTACCCCCATGCAAGATCTATTCAAAGACAGTTACCAAATGACTTCTTTTTTAACTCTTTGATTTCTTAGATTTTTCTCCAGATATAATGCTTTCAAGAGCCCTCATTATTTAACTTCTTTTTCAGTTATATTAGAATTATGATTATTATAAATAATCATATATATGATATAATGTATATATAAGTATATATATATTTTACAGTAGCACCTCCTATAGTAAAAGGGATAAATTTCTGAAAACTCTTCTGAAAGTATATTAAGAACATACATGAGGATGCCTGGATGGCTCAGCAGTTAAGCATCTGCCTTCAGCTCAGGGTGTGATCCTGGAGTGACAGGATCGAGTCCCAGGTCGGGTTCCCTGCATGGAGCCTGCTTCTCCCTCTGCCTATGTCTCTGCCTCTCTCTGTGTGTCTCCCATGAATAAATAAATAAAATCTTAAAAAAAAAGAACATGTATGATTATGTTATAAATGAAAAGGATAGGTAGGGCTTAAGTAACAAAAAAAAAAAAAAAGCTTTTATTCAACCCATAATAACTATTCCAGTGGTTCTATTTTGTAGCTCATCATCCAGAATTATTTCTCTCCTAAAGCTACAGTGGATGTTTCTTTGAAGCTGCTTTTCCAAGAATAGGGTCTGTTATGAACAGAATCATATCCCTGAAAAATAAATGAAGTCTGAACCCCGGTACCTGTGAATTTGACCTTATTTGGAAATAGGGCCTTTGCAGATATACTTGAATTAATATGAAGTCATTAGTAGGGGAGCTAATTCAATATAACTGGCATTTTTATAATAAGAGGGAATTTTGGATACAGATGCACAGGGAGACAATCATGTGAAGACAGAGGCAGAGACTAGAGAGAGGAAGCATCCAACAGCTAAGAAACACCTAGGGTTAATAGAAGCTGGAAGAAACAAGGAAAGATACTCTCCTAGGGACTTTGGAGAAAGTGGGACCATGATACCACCTTGATTTGAGACATCTAAATTTCACAACTAGAAGAGATTAAATTTTTGTTTTAAGGGGCACCTGGGTGGTTTCGTTGGCGAGGCATATGACTTTTTTTTTTTTTTTAATTTATGATAGTCGGGATCCCTGGGTGGCGCAGCGGTTTGGCGCCTGCCTTTGGCCCAGGGCGCGATTCTGGAGACCCCGGATCGAATCCCACGTTGGGCTCCCGGTGCATGGAGCCTGCTTCTCCCTCTGCCTATGTCTCTGCCTCTTTCTCTCTCTGTGTGTGACTATCATAAAAAATAAATAAAAATTAAAAAAAAACTATTAAAAAAATAAATTTATGATAGTCACAGAGAGAGAGAGAGAGAGAGAGAGAGAGAGAGAGAGAGAGACAGAAACAAGGCAGAGGGAGAAGCAGGCTCCATGCACCGGGAGCCCGACGTGGGACTCGATCCCGAGTCTCCAGGATCGCGCCCTGGGCCAAAGGCAGGCGCCAAACCAATGCGCCACCCAGGGATCCCCGAGGCATATACTCTTAATCTCAGCTCAGGTCTTGATCTCAGGGTTGTGAGTTCAAGCTCCACATTGGGCTTCATGCTGGCTGTACAGCCTGCTTTAAAAACAAACAAACAAACAAACAAACAAACAAACAATTTCTGTTTAAAGCCAGCTATTGTGGTCATTTGTTTTGGAAGATAATTGTGGGAATCTAAAACAGAGTCAAAATATTATTCATGAGCAAAACAACTCTATTGCTACAGTACTTTGGGCTCTTGTCTTCAAAAATTAGATCTATGATATTGCAATCTGCTATCATCATCAAGAGGTCATTGGCTAGGGACATGGTCTATAAGTCTAACTGGGGGCTTTTATATCTCTGAAGTTGGCCATAAATGGCTTGTCTCAAGTACTGGAGCAGTCTAAGCCTTCAGAGAAGAAAGCTGGGTAGTGGAACCTAGAGCTCAGACCCAAGAGGCAGTATCTTTCTAGGTTTCCATCTTGTTGGTCTGATGGAAAATAACCATGATCAATGGTAACTTTTCACTGTTTGAGGTTAGCAGTATCTCTTCAGTTTTCTAGATTTATTTGTTTACTAATAATACTGAAAAGGTAAGGAAATAAAAGGATATTGCATGAAATAATACTTAACAAAATAAATACTGTTCTGGCAGTGAACTACAGATTAAATGAGAGTTTAGAGACAATGGAATTGAGGAAACAAACACTTAGATTGTTGTTACAAGGCCCCAGTGGCATAAAATGAGAACCATAATCTATAAGAAAGAAGCTATAGGCTATCTAATTTATAGAGAACACAAATTTAGTACTGGAGGATCCGTGAACTATTTTTGATGTAATGAAAAAAGAGAGAGAGATGCTTAACATTTACTCATGATAGGATTGATAAGCTGTTTTAAAATTTTTAGGTTTATTTGGTTTTATCTTAAATGAAATGAACTTGGTTTTTAGACCTTGAATAACTAATGGGAAAAATAAAATGTTTTAATACCTATTCATTTTTAATGAGCAAAACAGTATGTTAGGGGAAAATTACATAAAGGGTTTTTAATGGTGGCAGCTCAGGGTCATTGCCTTAGGCCTGGTTCATTCTCCACAGTGTTTGCTCCTCAGTGGCCTGATACCCTGCTGTCTGCTCAATCAGCAATCTCAATTAAAGGAAGAAACAGAATCAAGGTTATTTCTTCTTGCTTCAGAATTGAGAACAGTTTTATTTTCAGAGAAATACATAACCACTACTCTCAATTCTATGAGGATATATGCATTATAAGAGTTAAAAGAATTCCAAAAGTGATGTACTCTATTTATTGCCAAAATATGAAGCTAATTTATATTCATTTATACTGAAAGTAGGACACACTTGACAGCTATTAATCCATACAGTAATTAACATTAGCTTTGCAAGCTGAAGATAATATAAAAAGCTTATGCTGTGATATAAAATGTTTCAATGGATCATAATTAACACACAACTTGAGTTTCTGATTAATCATTTTTCTTAGATTGTTTTATAGGTTATGCCTAATTAATGAAAATGAATATAAAATTTCAGTACTGTATGCTAGAAGTCCAGAAAAAAAGAATTACTATAACTTCACCTTGCTATTATTCTTCATGTATTGATTAAAATTTGGATGGTTTCATATGAGATTATTATTACCACAAAGTCTTATTTCATTAAAAAAAATGTCTTGCTTTCTTTCTAGAACTCTAAAGGACATATTAAGAATTGATGCTATAGAAAAATTTAATTCTAAAATCATACTTAATAACAACTAAATATGTACAGAATTATCACTCACTGACTACTTGTTTATAGAAAAATATTTAGGGACACCTGGGTGGATCAGCAATTGAGTGTCTGCCTTCTGCTCAAGGCATGATCCCGATTTCAGGGATCGAGTCCTGCACTGGGCTCCTTGAGAGAAGCCTGCTTCTCCCTCTGCCTCTCTCTCTGTGTTTCTTATGAATTAAAAAAAATCTTTTTTAAAAAAGTATTTAAGTTTTTCATATTCCTTATCAAAATCCATGCCAACATCTTAAGAAAACATTAAAAATGTGGACGTTGAAAATCATGTCATAACATATAAAATAGAAATCCTTAGATAACTTTTTTTGAAATGAAAGATATGTGGTAATTTACTACTAAAATTACTTTAGTACTGTTCTTGTATCCAGAATGCCCCCTTTAAAACAACTAATATGCCCTAATTATTTTATGTGAAATACTATGAATGCTAACCAAATTTCTTTTGGATGTTAACATCCTTTTGTAAAATGACTGAAATAATGAAGACATTGTTTGTGAAAAAGTAACTCCAGTCCTTTTACTTGTGGTTCCATAGATCATAGATAATAAGCCAAGACCTGGATTCCTTTCCTATGTGGGAAGATAATATTATTCTATTTCATGAGGACAAATTACATTCCTGGCCTATTTAGTCACATAAAATGAATACCTCTTTTTCAAAGAATTTATATAAAGTCATAAATTATCACTGCAGAACAACTCCAAACTTACAAAAATCCACTGATTAGCAATGAATTTGAGGTATTGCAAATTTTTATCTTTTTATCCTTTTAATCAAATTAATTTTCAAAGTTTTCAATTATATATTCACAGCTCTCTGATTACCATTCAACCTAGATATTAATTTATACCCTAAAATCAGGAAACCCCTTCAGGACTCACATGAACATCTGCAGGGCAAAAGTCATTCAATGCATTTTAACTCAGAGTCAAAGACTAGTGCTGAAAGAACATTACATCCCTTTGGTTTGAATATATATCTAAATTTTACACAATGATAACAGTCTCATTCTTTCTAAAATAACCTTGTTTAAGCAAAAAATCATCTGTATATCAATTTATTGGTAAAATTTCTGTGATGGCATTCTTCATATTATTTCATCAAGTGCAAAGATTCATTGACCATTTTCAGTGTAAGTGAGTCAATGAAAATAGAAATCATGAGTGTATAAAGAACCCCAGCATGTCTTCACTATCAGCAAGGGTTGTTTCTGGAAAACATCACTGAAAGATGAGAATAAGCTAATTCATGCCAGTGGAATATATGTGGATATGGAGCTTTCCTGTTCAGAATGTGGGGACATCAACACAAGTTGTGCCCTCAGGCAGTGATGTCCCCTCAAGAAACTCTTCCTTTCTCACTTCACAGTTACTGCATTTGGTTCTCTGGTTCTTTTAACTTCCCTGCTGTACCTGAAATCTCTACTTCTCTTCCATTTCCAGCACCTCTTGGATCTTGACAGTCTTCACAATTACATTGTGGGCAATAAGCTAAGCTTGTTCCTTTTCCCACTGGATTTGACCTTGGATATACCTACATCTGGGAGGTATACAAGATTTCCCAAAGGGTGCATGAACTTGGACACCTGATATACCTAGTTTCCATATGAAGTCCTTCCCACTGGTTTTCTATCTCATCTCACTTTTCCAGTTGCTCTCTCTCACTTTACAAAAGACATATAGACCTCTTGGCCACCCTGAGTCTTCCTATGCTGCATGTTTATGTGTGTAAAATTCCCTAAGGCATTTAATAAAGGGATAATTCCAAGTCTTTTTCATTTCAGTAAGACCTATTTCCCATCTTTTGAGAGAGAGTAAATTTTCTCTCTCCTTGATTGGAAACTAAAAGAGAATCACTGGTATATTAATACAAATATTAATACAAATATTTAAATTGAAAAATGTATTCAGTCTTTTCATGGTAGAAAACAATTCTAACTTGGCTTCTTGGTGAGACAATAAAGACTGGGTTTGCCAGTTAGCCTATACGGTGGATATATTTGATATTAATTGAGCTAAATCTGCAGCTCCAAAGTTTTCCAGAAAATATATTTAAAGCGTGTGATAAAATATATACCTTTTAATAAAAAAAGATAAACTTAGAAATTGTGAAAAATAAACCTTAGAAATTATGTATTGGGATTAAAAATAATTTTATTTTCCAAATTATTTAAATATTTTGAACAAATATTCTTTCTTGGGGAAAACTAACAGGTATAGTATATTTCCAAGGAGCTAAAAACATGATTAATAATTGGGGAAGAAATCTTTTTACATGTCTTTGCCTCCACAAAACTGAAAGGAGTGGCAAATGAAATTGTCAGCAAATAAATTAATAAAAATTAACGTGCAATGATCAGTCATTATGTGATTTCTAGCCTAAAACTCCAAAGCTGTTGAAATTCTTGAATGAAATATTATAATGAAACACCTTCCATTCTCATTTACATTAACATGTTTTCTCAGTACTGGCATTTAAAAAATATATTGCTGTAAAATTGTACTTGAGTGTCATTCTAGCAGTATTAGATTTTTCCTGTCATTAAGAAAAACATTTCCAATGATTAGTCATTAACAAAATGTATAGCATTTTATGATGTTCTTTATTAATCTACTAGTAGTAATTGAAATGAAAACTCAATTTACATATCTTTTAAAACTTGGGGGCTTCTAATCATAGAAATAAAAATTGTATTTCAAGTGTAATATGGAGTATGATGAAGGGTTATTCATTTTAGGGATGTATGATATGGGGATTAGTGAGAGATGCTGGCATAAAATTCTGTTATGGCAATCAAATGTTAGCACAGATTTAACAAAAAAGGAGACATCAAAAAATTAATTAAAAAAATTACCACCTGTTAAAGATGTGCTTGTTCATGTATTTTTTAAATGAATGAATATTATTATCAGATATCATGTCATTATACTACATAATATACATGTAAAATCTAAATTTAGTCTTTATATATCAAAGATAATGTAATATGTTAGGAATTATGTACTTTGAAAGTATTTAAACTCATGATTAAACTTGTTAGATGGCAGTCTAAACTGTGCAACAGCAAACATAATTTTTCTAAATGTTTTGGTCACTACTAAGTAAAATTGCTTACCAACCACTAAGTATTCCACCTGTTTACTCTGTGGAGAGAGATGTGGAGGGAGAACAGTAACTCTTTTGGGTGGCCCATCTATCCTTCTTCTGATCTTTTCCTACTCTTTGCATCCTCATTCCCTTCTCCTTCTTGTTTTCTTTTGCCACAGCCTACCATATTAAAAAAAAATTAAAATCGGACACATGTAATTGCAGATCATTTTCCAATAAGCAACTATCATGAGATCTGCAAGCAAGTATTATATCCCCCCCCATAGATCTGGTATAATTTTTGAACCTTATTGTGATTTAAAATAACTGTCTGCTTCTTAACTTTAAGACAAACTACAGGACCATTTTGAATTTAGTCCTAGGAAATGTCATAAAAATAACCAAGGAATTTATTTTCCTTTCTTTAATTTTTGCCATTCTTGACTTTTTAAAAAAGATATTTTTTATTGAGATTTAATTGATATAAAGCATTATATTATTTTTAGGTGTACAACATAATTATTTGATATATTGCAAAAGTATCACTACAGTGAGTCTAGTCAGCATTCGTCACTACATATAGTTATAACTTTTTTCTTTTGATGAGAATTTTTAAGATCTATTCTCTTAGCAATTTTCAAATATAAATAGAGTATTGCTAGCTATACTCACCAGGTCTTATTTATTTTACAACCAAAAGTTTCTACCTTTTGACCCCCCTCCCCTATTTTACCCACTTCCTCCCCTGCATCTGGCAACCACCAATCTGTTTTCTGTATCTATAAGTTTGATTATTGTTGTTTTTAATGATTCCACATACAACTGAGATCATATGGTATTTGTTTTTCTCTGTGTGACTTATTTTAGACTTGATTGTAAAAGAGTGAGGAAGGTTTACTTTCTTTTTCTTTCTCTCTCTCCTCTTGTCTCTTCCTTCCCTCCCCCTTTATAAATAGGACTCAGTGTAAAGAATGTATAGAGACCCTACACACCTTTTAATAACTATTCTTTCTTGTTACAATTCAATGCCAGGAGATTAGCCACTTATTAGTTGGATTTCTTTAATTATTAACAAAATTAAATTGTACGGTAGAGAGTGATTTCCTGGGGTTCTACTTTGTGATGAAAACATGTACTTTGTGTGAAGTTTGTTAGATAAATTTAATTATGATGCTGGATTCTGTCCTTGGGCATTTTCCTAAACTCTTTAGAAGAAAAGCCTAATATTAAAATAAAAGCATAAAGGAAGTAATTATTTGTTCTCAAAGCAGATTTGTGTCTGTACCTTTGTACTTTATTAGAAGAGAGTAGCTTGCCAAGGAGACAATTTGTATGATTATTATATTTTGAATTTGCCCTTCTTAACCTCGGTTACTATAAGCAAAGAAGGTGTTGGTAATGAAACGGTGGATAGGATCCTTCGTATTTATAATTATTTGCTTATTATGTAAATTTTGAGCTAATTTAAGAACCATATTAGTATAATTCGTCTTAATAGAGCCACTTAATAAGTACATCTTAATAGCCCATTGGCCTGGTTTATTAGTAAGATTTAAACTTTAAGCTCTGTATGATGGTTTTACCTTGATTTTCTTCCACGTTATGATAAGTAGAATGGAATGATATTTTAATTATTATGTAATTTTGCAAAATATTTACATTTTCATCTAAAAGTCAAAATTTAAAAATGAGAGTAGTTAAATTGTTTTACAAATAATTATTCTCAACATATGGAACTGAACTTTTCTTTCTGGAGGCTATTTTATTTTGTAGTTTCATACTAACAGTTGATTTTATTCAATTGAAAAAATGAACCAAAAATCAAACAGATAATGCTGAATACTTTAGTTCTTTCTTTGCTTCAAAGGAAAAAACAGTGTAAACAGGTTTTTCACTGTTACATTACACAATGGATTTTCTCATATTCTGAGTTTCTTGCAAATATCAACAGTATAATTATTAGTAATAAGATTAGCCAAGTGTAAGGCTAAGGAGTTTCTAGATGTTTTGGTCATTTAATCCAAACACTCCATGAGTTTGATTCTTTCATGCTAAATTTAAGTACATTGTTCAACATTGCACCACATGTTAATAGGCATATCCAAGATGTAAATGAATATCCAAATGCTCTGAAGAGTAAACTACAGTTCTAAGTTTCCATTATAGAAAAAAAATGGGTTTTCAGAGTTCCAATTTTATGGTCATTTATTCATAAACCCAACAATTTAAAGATGGACTGTTTATGATCTCCTGATATGTTTCAACAAGAATTCAAATTCAGTGCTATAATGCAGAAATTTTCCTCTTTTTCTTTCTGTGCTATATTCACTGGGTAATTTTTTAAAATGATGGCTGACTGAAGAAATACATAGAAAATTCTTTAATAAAATTTACAATCAGGTCCCTTATCACTCACTCTTTTTATTTGGTAAATGCAAAGAGCCATGACTTTTTTATCTTCAGATCTAGGAGAATCATTAAGCAAAAAAGCACTTTTACAGCCATTATATTCTACCCACCCAATAATTAACAATGTTGCATTTCGTGTATGGAAATGTATTTAACTTAAGTCAATATAATTTAATTTGAATAGGATGAATATAATTCAATAGAATAAGATGGAATGGAATAGAATAGGCAGACAAGACAATATTTTTAATAAGCAAAATAAGATAAAATTTTCAACCGCTATATGGAAAAAAGCCAGCCAAAATTTTCTTGTTCGCTTCATTTTCCTTCAGATGCACTGACAGGTAGAATTCAAACATCATCTCTACTCTGTTCAGATGACCACCAACAATGTCTGTGCCACAGAGCTATGGTTGTTATTTAATGACTGAGGGCAAATGAGAAATTGTTACTGTAGTCTGCTGAGGCTAACATGCCAGGAAGTGTGTGAGAGAGGGTTCTAACTAATGATATTTCCTAGTGCAGAATTGGGCCTAAGTTGAAACCCCATTACAAGTTTCTTTCTGTTTAGGGAAAATAAAAGACATTTTTCTCACCATTTTTTTTTTTTTTTGAAGTGGAATGCTAGGGAAGAAGATTCCTAAACAAAAGGATTATCCAGGGGAGTAATAGGTGTTATTAATTTCCCTTCAACATAGGCCAACAGAAAATGGCTCAGAAATCTTGACCAAATCTACTTAACAAAAACAATTTTAGTTGATCTTATTAAAAGGAAAATATCATAATTAATTTGAGGCATAATTTCCTTTTTCCAACATTAATATGTCCCAATTTGCAATCTCTTGAGGATTTGAGGGCATTATTTTTATTTTATTTTGTTATTTATTTATGATTGTTTAGTTGTATGCTTATTATGACTAAGAGATCCTATAGATTTTTCAAGTACTATTGGGAATTACCTTGTAAAGATGAAGAAAAGAATAGCTGTTGATACAAGTGAAAAAAGAAAAAAGGTAATAATTTCAAGTATAAAATCCTTGAGGAGGCCAGAATGAATAAAATCCACTAGAGCAGAAAATAGATTAGACCATTGGTAGATCTAGGAGGCAAAATCTAATCAGATCTAATCAGAGGAAAGATTTAAGGACTGGGATGATATTTGAACTTGGTCTCATAAAATTATCCTGTTTATTGGTTCACATTCTTTTTTTTTTTAAGATTTTATTTATTTATTCATGATAAACCTAGAAAGAGAGAGAGAGGGCAGAGACACAAGCAGAGGGAGAAGCAGTCTCCATGCCAGGAGCCGGGACTCGGGACTCGATCCCAGGACTCCAGGATCATGCCCTGGGCCAAAGGCAGGCGCTAAACCACTGAGTCACCCAGGGATCCCCCATTGGTTCACATTCTAAATCAATAATAAAATATTACGATCATGAATGATTAATTATTCAATAAAAGTACATGTTTTTAAACATATTAGCTTGAACTGTTTTCTGGTTAGGATTCTTCATAATATTGAAAAGCTGAATCAAAGAGGAAAAGGTATCGCCATTAATACAAAGAGATGGATGTTTTACTGGATGTTTACTGTGAATTTTCATTCACATTCAAAGTTAAATTACTTAATTTTTTCAATCTATGTTCTAGGCTTTTATACATTATTATAAAATGTTAAGCAGTTTTAATTAAAGTATGTGTTGTTTTATATGTTTGAAAGTTAATTAGTATATTCAGACACCATAAATCTGAAACTCTATACATATTTCTCAAATATGTTAATCTTATCATTGTCATCTCTCTCTCTCTCTTTTTTTTCACCTTTGTTAAGTGTATTTGAGTGTATTTCTTCTAATAGTGCTACTAACCCCTGCATTTCTTTTTGCGGCTTCTTTGTTTTTTTGTCAACATACCAGACAATGGATAACCCAGAGGTAGTAACATTGGAGCTATACCAAAAATTACCATCAAAACACTGATGGCTCTGAGCTTTCAAGGTTTCAGTCATTGATGCTGTTTTATTTATAGAGACAGGTTCTACTTACTTGACTGCTATGTCCAAACTTTTAAATGATTAGCTGGTTTTCATAGTTAACTAAAAGGACAAAAATAGTTATACTTATTGTAATATGAAACTTTCCATTAGAATGATTTTTTAGAAATTCTTAGAGAAGAAGGAATAAACAGAACCTTGAAGCATTCATTCATCTAATTAAATATGAGAGAGGAGTTTTTAGCCTCTCGACTTTTAACATCTCCTATGGCTCAACCCATTTCCACAGCAGGGAAATCTGGAATGTTTTCCCTGGAGAGAACTTTGGTAAGTCCCTACTAGTCTTGATAGCTATAAACAATGTAATTTCAATGCTGAAGTATCTTCCTCAGTTTGCTCAGGACTGTTGAGTTTCGTGGAACCAGAACTTTCAGCCAACTGTGATGAGTGGTCAATGGATGCAGTAATTGTGGCTGTTAAGTGTTTTATTTATTTATTTATATTTTATTTTATTTTTTTAGATTTCATTTATTTATTCATGAGAGACATAGAGATAGGAAGAGCACAAACAGAGGGAGAAGCAGGCTCCCCATAGGGAGCCCCATGAGGGACTTCATCCTGGAACTCTAGGATCACTCCCTGAGCTGAAGGTAGATGCTCAACTGTTGAGCCCCCTGAGCATCCCTGTTAAGTGTTTTAAAGGAGGCTTGGTGGTAATTATGTCAATAATTGATATATTTGAATTTTATTAGTATAATAAAGTATACTTATGATATGGAAAAGACATACTTCTCTCTGCACTGCTGGGGACAACCTCTGATAAGGTTTTGAGATTTTGGTTAATACAGAAAAAAAAATCCATCTGATTGAAGAGAATTGGCCCTTTCCAAATGGGGCACTCAAAATCCTAATATATTCCTTGCATTGTGTCTCTCTTCCAGTAAAACTCTCCTTTCCTACCCAAGATTCTTGAACTTTTATAGTTATCATTTTCTTGTTTTTCTTAATAGTTTACGACCTATTACTATTACTACCTACTATTCTTGCCTTTCTTAGTAAGAGAGTTGTTTTGTCTGTTTTTGAACTTTATAGAAATGGAAGGTAGTTATTGTTTTTTGTTTTTGTACATCTTATATATTTTATATTTTCATTTCATTAAAATAATGTACTCATTTATTTATTATACAGAGACATTTGCTTTGTTCCCAGTTTGGGGCCATAGTGAGTGCTATGAACTTTCTTGTACATGTATTCTGGCACATATGTACATGGTTTCCTCTAGGCTATATACCCAGGAGCAAAAATACTGCGTCATCATGTTTGCATATTTTTAAATTTACTAAGTAATGCCTATTTTCCAAAGTATTTTTGCCATTCACACTTTGGCCATCAGTTAAGGCAAATTCTGTTTGCTCTACATCTTTACAGGCACTTAATTCTGTCCACCCTTTTCATTTTTGCCAGCTGGTAGTATCTCATTTTGGTTAAAAATTTTCCTTACCCAATTACTACTGAAGATGAGCACAAGGAATCTTACTTTATCAACTCATTATTTACTCTTTATTGCCTCTAGATCAATGACTTAGAGTCCGTTCTCAGAACAGGCCTAGCAGAAAAAATAAATCTTGCTTAGTGAGAAAATATTGTCTTCACTAAATGAATTACAGGATCTGGCTAATGTTTGGCAGGATAAAAGGAAAAACATGAAGAAATTGATTTTGCGGGTGTTGTATGAGAAGGGCTTTTCATCATATTACATTATTTTTGCTTCTATAGAGTTCTTTTCAATAAGTAAAATTGGCTTCATCATTTATTTATTTTTTTATTGCCTGCATAATACAGTTAGAATGTAAGCTTCTGCTGGCAGGAAGCCTGCCTGTCTTGTACACTGCTCTACTGGGCCCAGTGGCAGCACTTGTCACAGATCAGGTACTCAGTGGTAACTGAATTCTCTAATATAGGCTGCCAAGTGGAGCGTACAATGGAGTTGTTATTCCTCTAGTTATGGAGATTATACTTTTCCATGTACAGGATTATTGTCATGTGTGTGTGAGAGAGTACATGTATATTCTATAAAAGACTTATGATTCTGTGCAGGTTTGTCATTTCTCAGCCTCTTTTTTTTTTAAGTAATCACTATACCCCATGTGGAGCTTGGACTCATGACCCCAAGATCAAGAGTGGCATATTCTACCAACTGAGCCACCAGGTGCCCCTATTTCTCAGCCTCTTTTAATGAAATTTCCACATGAATGACTCCTTTCCAGAGAGATGCATTTGGTAATTCTGTAAACTTATGTGGAATCCAATCACCTTGACCTTAACTGATGGAGTGAGAGTAGACATCTCCAATGGAAGATAAGCTATAGTCTGATTTGTGTCATATGATGTGACCTGGCTCAAAACCTCAAAAACGTGTGTGTAAATTCATTCTGGGTGATGCCTGGGAGAAATTACTGTTTTTCCTCTTATGGAGCTTATCAAGTGGTGACCAGTTGCTAAGGGGGAATCAACTGAAAATAAAAACTTTCAGAATGAAACTTACAGTATTTTGTGAATCTTCCTGGCTCAGACAGATATAAAATAGAAAGAGTATGAAATAATAAATTTATAACATAAAAGAGGAAATAATATTTTTATTTTTAAAAATTTTTTAAAGATTTTATTTATTTATTCATGAGCGACACACACAGAGAGGCAGAGACAGGCAGAGAGGGAAGCAGGCTCCCCATAGGGGATGCAGGACTCAATCCCAGGACCCCAGATTCACAATCTGAGCCAAAGGCAGATGCTCAACCACTGAGCCACCCAGCACCCAGGTTCCCAGAAATAATATTTTTAAATAGAAGAAAATATTGTTGACAAAATGTAGAAGTTGATTCTTCAGAAGAAAGTCATATTACATTGTGATTCATGTCTATGGTCACTTTAGAAAAAAGGTAAACTATCTTAGAGACTTGAGTTGGGCATTAATTAACATAACAAACCAACACTTTATAAATCTGGTTAGTAACTTTTTTCTTACTTCTGTCATATGAGTAGCTCTCACATGTAAAATGCTTTGTAAGGAATACAGTTTCATTAAACTCAACAAATAATTAAATTACACTTTAAAGGTTGAGATTTGATTATATATGATTGATCATACATTTTCTCAGCTTTATACAAATAAATTTTAATATTTATCTGGATCAATGTTGAATTCATTTAATCTCTTAGGTAAATTAACTCTACTTCCCAGAGGTCTCATCTCCAAATGTGATCAAATTAAGGCTTCAACATATGAATTTGGAGAATACACAAATATTCAGTCCATCACAACTTCTTCCTGGTTGCCACTATAACTGGTCTGTCCAAATCTACAAGGATCCTTTCTTTCTATTCCCCAATGTTCCAACAGAATATTTATTATACTCAAAAAATATATGCATGGGGCACCAGGGTGACTCAATTGGTTGAGCATCCAACTCTTGATTTCAGCTTGGGTTACAGGATGAAGCCCCAAGGCAGGCTCCATGCTCAGCACAGTGTCTGCTTGGGATTCTCTCTCTGCCTCTTCCTTTGCCCCTCCTTCTGCTTGCACTTTCTTTCTAAATAAATTAATTAAAAAAAATTTTAATATGCCACTTCCTAATATTACATTTAATTGGAATCCTGTTATTCTTACATTAAAAGTAGACCCTAAAATAATCAACAAACCTCTTGTGGTAGAAATTAAAAGCCCAGACTTAAAATTAGTTTTAAAATACTTTCATAAAATCTTTTATCATCAGCTAAAGTACATCACAGGAAAGAAGGATGAGAATTCTCATCTTGAGATCACATTCCATTTTCTTTCTACAACTTAAGTCCATCTTTATCTCTGTCTGATGAAACTCAAGGTAATCTGAAAGTACTGATGAAACCTTTGGAAACCCTCACAATGTTTGGGCAGATGGAAACTTTCTATCAATACATATTCCTGTTTTATTATGACAGCATTGATTTATTCTTTCTTCCCTTTATGGTTATACCTTCCACAAATGTATATATTCTCATATTAAAGTGCTTTTCAGAAATCATTGTAACTGCAATAGCTATTGTTAAGGCATTGGAAAGAATTTACTACTACAGTGATTAGTCTAGGGTTTTCCAGTTCTCTACCATAAACCCTGAGAGTGGTTGATGCACATATTCATACAAGTTTCTCAAGGTTTCATTATAGTCTTCAATTTGTTGTGAGTTATTATATAGGATAATCACTTTCCTCTCTGAGCTAAAGCCTCCATAAGGTAAATACTTTTACATTCAGCTGGTAAGTCTGATTTTGTATTCATTTCATAGAAAATTTGTTTAGTTACCTAAATATACTTTTCAAATTAAAGTTACAATACTATCTTTGTAAAAAGCCAAAATCTTTTATGCATTATAAGCATATAAGTTTGCAAATATGCAAAACTTCTTTCTTTCTTTCTTTCTTTCTTTCTTTCTTTCTTTCTTTCTTTCTTTCTCTTTCTTTCTTCTTTCTTTCTTTCTTTCTTTCTTTCTTTCTTTCTTTCTTTCTTCTTTCTTTCTCTCTTTCTTTTTTTATTTTTATTTAAATATTTTATTTATTTATTCATGATAGAGAGAGGCAGAGACATAGGCAGAGAGAAAAGCAGGCTCCCTGCAGGAACCCGATGTGGAACTCAATCCCTGGAGTCAGGATCACACCCTGAATCAAAGGCAGATGCTCAACCACTAAGTCACCCAGGCATCCTGCAAAACTTCTTTCTTAATGCAGTAGCATTAATAGTAGGGACTTGATACTCATAAATATTTCTCTGCTTAGTGCAAAATCTTCTCAGGCTTAAAAAATGCTTATCCATTAAGGGAGAAGCTTATTACCAACTCAATTAATTTAGAATACTTACTACAGGAGGTTTAGGCTAGATGTAGTAACTGGATGTGCCACTGTAAACCATAGTTTTTATGGTCATATGGATAATTTCATTGCTCCAGGAAGTATGCAATCACTTAGCATACATGCTGGACTTAAGTAACACCTATTCCTTAATCATCTGTCTATTTATAGAAATTTGCAGCTCCACTCCAGCTTCACTATTTAATCGGCAAATTAAGTTACATAAATATCTTTTTAACTCTGAAGACTTTAAAATTAATAGAATCTCTAACTACGTATATTTAAATTAAAGATGTTTAGCCCTGATAAGTTCTTGCATTTTTTTTTGTATTATTAGTCTCATGGAACAGTTAAAGATAATTAAAATGATATTCAATTGAATTTCAACTATTTTGCATGGTTTTTATTTGACAAATATGATTATTAAGCTGATATTCTTCCTTGAGTCAGAGAAAATCTTCCAACTTTTGTTTATAATGTTAACTAATTTCTGTATACTCCATTGATAAGTTTGCCAATAATATCACATAAGTAAGAGGGCTCAAAATAATAATATTTTTCCCTATACTAATCTTATTAAATTCTCTGTGTTAACTTCCCCTATATTTGGTTATTATGGACTTTATATAGATTCAAAGTGTTTTAATTAAATACAGCCATTATTTTCCTTTTTAAAGATTTATTTATTTATTCATGAGAGACACAGAGAGAGAGAGTGGCAGAGACACAGGCAGAGGGATAAGCAGGCTCCTCGCAGGGAGCCCAAGCGGGACTCTATCCCAGATTCCAGGATCATGACCCGAGCCGAAGGCAGGAGCCCAACTGCTGAGCCACCCAGGTGTCCCCATTATTTTCATTTTGATGCTCAAATTTTCATGACTTCTTTAGCTTGGCTTCTTTGTGCTTTGGCATGACTCTATTGCTATTTGGAAATGTTCTTTTCTTTTGATTCAAAAAATATTATGTAAAACATTTTAAACAGAATTTTTAAAATAATTAATGTTGTTTAGTTAAACATTAAAATAATTGATTCTGTTTGTACATTCCTGCTCCAGACATGGAATACACCAATTCTACAGAAATCCCTGGTTACTTTCAACTAAAAATTAGTATTAGAGAACAAGATCTAAGTATAGGCTGACTTGATCTGAATACATTGCAATGACAGATCTAGAGAGGCCTTTTAGGAGATAGATCATTTTAAGAAAATATGCAAAGTACCTCTATATTTTTTTCTTTCATGTTTCCTGTTTCTATCTTACACTTGGTAACTTCATTCCTAATAAAAATGACAAACTTCCTTGTTTATGTGAGAAGGAAATAGAGGATAACAATTTGATACTAATGTGAGTAACGACAGTACTGAATAAACTCTAGGGTCTATCTATATTTCCTGCTTTGTTTTGTTTTGTTGATGCACCTGGATATGTGTGCACAGTCAATTTATGCTTTTTAAATGTCTCATTAATCATCATTCTCTGAGATTCTATAAGTGCTTATCTGATAGACCATTTAGTCAACTACTCTAATTTTCTTTCCTCTTGAGGTCATTGGGGTTTACTTGGTGATCATATTCAGCAACTGGAAGAGAAACAAGAACTTCCCCTACTAGTATACTTCAAGATGATAAGGAAATTCCAGCATGTTAATCCCAAAAATTCTGTAAAAGAATTTCATTTTGGGGTACCTGAGTGGCTCAGTCATTAAGCATCTGCCTTCAGCTCGAGTCATAATTCTAGGTGTTAGGATCAAGCCCCAGCTCGGGCTCTCAACTCAGCAAGGAGTCTGTTTCTCCCGCTTTGTCAGCTCCTCACCACCCCTGTCACTTGATTGGTCTCTCTCGCTCTCTTTCTCAAATAAATAAATAAATAAATAAATAAATAAATAAATAAAATCATTAAAAAGAAGAATTTCATTTTGCAACTGTTTATCTACATTGTGACTTATTACGGAGTTAGAAATACTTATATATAAGTTCTAACTTGATAAAGTTATAATTAGACAAACTTTCTGCATATTACTATTTAATATTTACTATGTGACATTTATATTCTATTTTCAACAAAATTTTAAATTGATCAAATTCTCTTTTGAATTAAAGCTTTTTAATTTATCTTGTTTTCTTTTCTGATCTTCAAAGTTTTCTTCTTTTATATAATACACTATATCCTCTTATCAGTGTAACATGCTGTATTGCTATAGTAATCTCAAGATTTATTTTGCCTTAGCTTACTTGATTTTCCTAATAGTATTAGCTTATCCGGTATCAATTTAAGTCTTAATTTTCCTATGTAAGTAAAAGGATCAAGTAGTATTTTGCTACCCTGTATTATTATCCGAGAAAAACATGTAAAATGGGCTTTTATGTTTCTGTATTAAATCCTTTTTAGCTCATGGGTGAAAATCATACTTTATACAACCATTTATAGTACTGTTATTTTGTATATACAGACTTTAGTGTAGTACTCTAGTTTTGAAGAGGTGTTTGAATAATATAAATCCATTTTTTCAATCCTATATTTCAAACCCAAGACTATTTAAAAGAGCAGAGCATATGAAAATAAATATTATAATAACAATAATAATATGTAATAATTCAATAATTATCAGGAAAATCACATAGCCCATATTAATCCTATCTAGAAAATTCAAATCAAATCTTTTGTCTTTATTCATATATTTTTATGACTATCTAGATTTTACAAAAATGAATTAATACACAACAGTTTCAACAATGCTAGCATATTTCAGTTTAATATGTTTTTGAAATAAAATAATTTATAATTCATTCACATTAAGCAATTTATTTAGCTTTGGTCTAGGATTTCAATAACTTTTGTGGACTTAAATATATGGTTGCTCAAGCTTTTAATAACCTCACATAACTCCATTTAAAACATCAAAAGCATTATGAACTTTCTTTTTTTTTCTTTTTTCTGCCTTTTTTTTTAGAATGTGAGAGTGTGTGTATGAATGATTACTCAAGAGGTGGGAGGAGGGGCACAGGGAGAGAGAGAGAGAGAGAAGCTTAAGCAGACTCCACTCCCAGAGTGGAGCCCAACATGGGGCTCATCTCGTGACCTTGAGATCATGACCTGAGCCAAAATCGAGAGTCAGATGCTTAACTGACTGAGCCACTGAAGCGTCTCAATCATTGTGGACCTTAAAGTAGAACATTAAATTTCCCAATTTTATTCAATGATAACATTTCACTGACTTTTGAAAATATAAAAGGTACTGGATAAGAAATTACCCACATTATAATAAATGTTTTATAAAAACAGCAGAATTCATATGTGACTCTTTGAAGAAGGGTGGAGGCTATTTGTTCAAAGCCAATCATTTAGAACCAGGACTTTAAGAGCCTAACCTTTCTTTTTTTTATAAAAAAAAAAAAAAAAAAAGATTTATTTATTTATTTATGATAGACAGAGAGAGAGAGAGAGAGAGAGAGAGAGGCAGAGACACAGGAGGAGGGAGAAGCAGGCTCCATGCAGGGAGCCTGACGTGGGACCCGATCCTGGAACTCCAGGATCACGCCCTGGGTCAAAGGCAGGCTCCAAACCGCTGAGCCACCCAGGGATCCCTAAGAGCCTAACCTTAATGACAAATCTTTTTCTTTACATGGTCAGAAGCTTGTTTTAATTTAAGAACATTTAAGTTTCCTCTCTACATAGTTTAGTTTAAAAAAAAATAAAAAGATTTTATTTATTTGGGAGAGACAGAGTGACCGAGAGCACAAGCTGGAAGGAAGGGTAAGGGGCAAGGGAGAAGAAGATTCCCTGCTGTGCAAGGAGCCTGATGCAGGGGCTCTATCCCAGGACCCTGGGATCATGACCTGAGCTGAAGCCAGATGTTTAACAAAGTGGGCCACCCAGGCACCCCTCTCTATATGTAGTTTAATTCACAAAGTACTTTTTGGCTTTGTAAACCCTGCCTTTCCACTAAAAATCCTCCAATATTATCTAACTATGTTTTGAGTAAAATATTGTAACAGAATTCTTCACATTATGCTAAGTGTTATGCTGTGTTCATTTTTTTGGTGGTGGTGGTCGTGGTAGTGGAGGGTACTGGCCTTTGTTGGTGTTTTGAAACTCTTTGAGAATATTTTCTTGGAGAATTTTAAGATTTTATAGCCTCTCTTGGGTTTCTTTGAGGAATGTAATTATGGGTTTGAATTGGTCTCTTTTTATATGCCTCATCTTTCCACGTGTATCTTAGCTCCATCCGGAATTCTAATTCTATCAAATATTCCAGGATATTATAATCTGAGGATTCATCAAAGAAAATTATCAATTTGGGGTCATTTATGGTATGAAAAGATGTTCAACTTCATTCTTAGAGAAAGGTAAACCAAGACCACAATGAGATACCAATTTACATTAAAAAATTAGACAATACCAAAGATCTGATGAGTGATTCAATGAGAACTCTGCATACATACAGCTGTTAGAAATTTGAATGAGTACCACTGCTTTGGGAAATGGGTATATATTTTTTGTAAATTGGACCATTTTCTCATCGTATTGCACACCTTTTCAATCTCTAGATTCACCGCTACTTGGCACAATTAAAAAAAAATGAACAGATGTAGATGTAGCTGGAGCTTAGTGAGAGAATGGGTTTGAACTCTGAGACAAAGAAGTCTCCTGTCATTAACTCCAATACATAAGTTTGCTTTTGAAGCAGCAGTAAGTCTGAGTTAACACTGAACATGAAGTCAGTGTTATGTATCTCCAAATATCCTGGTAAGTATAATTAATGAACTATAGCACAGCGTACATAGGGGTCAATGAGAATTGGAGGTCCAGTAAGGAAGGCAAGGACTCAGAGAGTGATATCACACTTAGGTTTGGAAATGGTGGTACAAAGGGTCAGGAAATCATTTTTACAGGACCCAGGCAATAAGGTGACATTCATCTCTATTGAAAGGTTTTGGAGAAATTAAATTAGATCCTCATAAATGCATGGAGACACCAAAAACAAAAGTGGAAAAGGAAAAGTGTTCATAGATACCAATAGACACTTTGTTTATGCATAGGAGGGAATTGAGGAAGCAAAGGGGCTGCTTTTGACAGTTCCTGATATATAGAGGAATCCTTCTTTGATGGAACGTTATCAGTTTCTCTGTTACCTACATAAAGAGGCAAATCATTACTTGCAATAATTATTTTTAAATTGTTTATTTACAGAGAACATATTTAGTTGTATTCCAAAAGTCATACATAGTTGAGGATGAAATGCTTTACCAGGCAATCTATTTGACTATTAAATTGTAGTAATCTGCAGTCCAGAGATTGATGCCATGTAATCACCGATGAATGACTGAACGTTAAACTGCCTAGTGTCATAAATCAGTTTTTATGTTACAGGTCTCATTCAGGTGTGTTTTTAATCTAGACTTAGAGACTGAGTTTAATAGTGTGTGAAGAAAAGCAAAGACAAACCCTTTTTCACAGGGGCATATTATATTTCCTTTGTGCAATATGAAAGTGATGCTTTTACTTTATACTGCAAGAATGTGGTTTCTCTCAAAGCAAATGAAAATTAACATTAAAAAAGCAAATTTATTGTCTTTGTTCAACTAACACCAAGAGAATAATATGTGTGGAAATTTTAGGAAAAGAAAAAGGCTTAAACTTCTTTATTAACCACTTAATATTTCTTTATATTCTCAGAATTGGATTAGCAGTTTCAAATCTCATTCAAGATTTTTAGAAAGACACTAAATAATAAGCTTTTAAGACTTTGAGCAGTAACACAGGATGCCAGAGTAAATGGAACAATATCAAAGTTTTGAAAAGTAAAATTTGAAGATTAGCATTCTGTTCATACTTATTCAAACAAGTGGACTGAGAAAACCATAAAAATTTTAGCTGAGTTGGGACGCCTGGGTGACTTAGCGGTGGAGCATTTGCCTTCGGCTCAGGGCGTGATCCTGGAATATCGTGATGGAGTCCCACATCGGGCTCCCTGCATGAAGTCTGCTTCTCCTGTCTCTGCCTGTGTCTCTGCCTCTCTCTCTCTGTGTCTCTCATGAATAAATAAATAAAATCTTAAAAAAAATTTAGCTGAGCAAAAATCCTAAAGTTTTCTAAAATGCATATATATTTTTATATATTATATGATATATATTTATATAGAATAAAATATATGAATATAAAAACAGAAAGTGAAATGAACTCGAAAAAAATTAAAAGAGCATCATACAGTCTAGTTGTTTTTTTTTTAATTTAATTTTATTTTTTTTTTCATTTATTTATGATAGCTACAGAGAGAGAGAGAGGCAGAGACACAGGCAGAGGGAGAAGCAGGCTCCATGCACCCGGGAGCCCGACGTGGGATTCGATCCCGGGTCTCCAGGATCGCGCCCTGGGCCAAAGGCAGGCGCCAAACCGCTGCGCCACCCAGGGATCCCCAGTCTAGTTGTTTTTAAATGTGGCTGGTCATTAGAAAAGCATAGGGAGTTTTGAAGAAAAAAAACCAATAACTCGACCATTAGTATTTTTTAAACACTTTAAAATAATTCTACTGTGCAGCTGAGTTTTAAAAGCTGACAAAGTTTGGTAGTTTTAGTGATATATATGGAATTCTATTAAATTCTCTGTGGACTAATCATGATATATGGAATTAAAGTGAATAATAGTTACTTAATCACAATAGTAAAAGAAAATGTTTATCTCTTTTCAGGATCAATAGACAGACCAAAAAACAAAAGAGAATTATGGTTGTAAATCATAATCCAAATATGATTAACCTAATGATGGAAACATAATAACCTAAACTTTAAGGGGCAAGGTGAGTGATGCAGTGGGTGAAAATTCTTGTGTGCATAGGTTTCTATTGCTCACAACTATATAGCTCAATCAACAATGTTTGAATTTATTAAATCAGGTAGTAAGGAATGGACATTTTCAAAGATTTAAAACTTTTGAGTTATAAAGATATTTACTAAAAAATGAAAACTAATAGCAAAACCAAGCAGAATGAAAAGGGAAAGAAATTTATTTTAATAAGTAAAGAGCACCACAAAGTCTGTCATCAGTGATGCAAAATTTCAAAAACAGTATTTATAAGCAATCTGTGCCAAACTATGTTACTAATGCATAAGTAAGAAGAGGAGAAATAACCCCTAGCTATGCTCTAAAGCAATGAACTAGTCTTAGGGTAATCCTCTAAAATTTTAAAAGTAGTATTAAAAATAAATTCAAAAGATAATTGTGGTAGCATTTCTGAGACTAGTGAAGGAAGAATCATAGATCAGACATATATTCCTGACTAAAACAATGAAAACACAAAGTAAAGACGGAATGGTTTTCATGCATCAGATATCAGAATACAAGGCTGTGAAACCTGGGAAACAGCAAATGGCCAATGGTTCTTCAAGAAGAGTCAGCCTAGCATCTTGCTGATTTAGGAGAAAGAATCTGTCCTCTTTCTGAATTGAGAGATGATGCTGGGAGACTGGAGAAAATGAGGTGACAAGAGTTTGTAGAACAAATAACCATAGAAGACAAGTCTGCCCAGAGAAGGAACTCTGGTTATCTACAGGTATTCCCTTTGAGTCTTTAGCTGAGTATTGATCTGTGGATGTACGTGAGGAAACCAGCCAGGGCTCAGATATGAAAAACTCAATGAATTTAAGGTAGCAAGCCTCATAGTTTATGTGTGACCAGGAATAGTTTTTGTTTGACCTAGCCAGCATGAAAAAAACAAAAACAGAAACCAACCAACCAAACAAAAAACTCTTCCTAATTCTTTGTTTAGTACACTCAGAAGGGAAGTGGGGCAAAATTGGACCTGGTCTGAAGGCTGTTTTTAATATTGCCTAACAAAACTTAAATGCAAGCCTTGAAGGAATCAAACTATTACCAAGTAATTTAGATGTATCCCAGAATAATACTCAGGAATGTTTATAGGGATAAAAAATATATACACTACCATCAATTTAAAATCATAAGACCAAGTATCCATCAGAAATTATCAGGCATGCAAAGAAGCAGTAAAATTATACACATATATTTTAATAAATATATATTACATTTAATAAATATATAATACATATAAAATAAATGTATATATTTATAATAAAACATAAATAAAATTACATATGTAGTATTCATATATATGCTAAAGTATCTATTCTATCTCAATTACCTCAATTATTCATATATATCTAATTATCTATCTATATGAATTATAGATCAAAGCTCTAGACATAAAAATTCACTGTGAAATAAAAAATACATGAGCCAAACATTAGCCAGCACAGAAGAAACAATTTGTAAACTTGAAGGCATAACAGTAGACACCATCCAAAATTAAATGCAGAAAAAAATAATAGAAACAAAACGATCAGAGAAACAAGGATCTATGGAGCAAATTCAGGTAGCTTAATGTATATATTATTGAAGTTCCTAAAAGAAAGGAAGATCAGAAGGAAAAAATATTTGAAAAAAATAATGGCCAAAGTTTTTGCCAACCTCTGCTCAATAGATTTATATTAAGAGAGTTATTTGGGATGCCTGGTAGCTCAGTCAGTTAAGGTCTGCCTTCAGCTCAGGTCATGATCCTGGAGTCCTGGGATCAAGCCTGGAATCAGGCTTTCTGCTCACTGGGGTGTCTGCTTCTCCCTCTCCCTCTCTGTTCTTCCCTCTTCATGTACTCTCTCTCTCTCTCTCCTGAGGGGGGGGGGAGAGTTAGTTATGTAACAACTGCTGGCATTTATCAAGAGCTTAAATTGTATCAAAACTCTGCTACTGGGGCATTTGGTTTCTGCTCAAGTCATGATCTGGTGGTGAGATGGAGCCCAGCATCCAGCTCTGTGCTCAATATGGAGTCTGCTTTAGATTCTCTCTCTCCCTCTCCCTATAGCTTGTGCTATTTCTCTCTCTCAAATAAATAAATAAAATCTAAAACAAAACAAAACAACTCTGCTACACACTAGAAATTAACCACATTTAATAATTCACTATTATTTTTTTCCATTTACAGATGAAGACATTATAACTCTGAGATGGGAAGAGACTTACTCAAGATCATAATGAAAGCAGATGTGAAAGAGGAATAATTCAAAAACAAGTTGGTTTGACCTCCAGTTGCAGAATTACAACCATTATGCTAAGCAGCCTCATATTTTAATTAAACTTAATTTAAAATTAATATGATATATGGGAACATGATATTTGTATTCAGCAAATGAAACTGAAAGCCACTGATTTAAAACCTTAATGGAGGGGAAAAAATGACATGAGTTTTTTAATCTTTTAGTGCACTACCTGACATTGCTTTGCTGTTACTATTTCACAGACCAAATCCCAAAGCAGGATTTTTAACAGCCTTTTTAACCATAAACCTCTCACTTCACTTCTTCATCATTGTTTCCTTAGAGCTACTGAAGTAATAGATAAAATGTAAGAGAAAAAAAGCCTTTGAGAAGACTAAATTGTTTTAAAATCTATCTTTTAAAATATTTATGTAAAATTTATAATTACATTAATTATAAAATTTATTTGAAATTAAAATTTATTTTAAAAATTAAGAGGGAGAAAGGAGATGGCAGGTATTTTAAGTATCTAGAGATTGGGAAAAAATTCGAAAAGTTTTAGATAAAAAGTGTGAAGTTTTAGAGGCAGCTGCCAGGTGAGAAAAAAAATTATGAAAACTCTCATTATATTGTGTAAGTCTCCACAGTGTCCTCAAGAATTTTTTTTTCTTTTAGTATAATGTCTACATATTTCAAAAACTTTTGGGAATTGGATTAATGTGAATGTTACAATGTATGAACTAGAACCTCAGGTCAAGTAAAACAAGGTTGGCTTTTCTCTAGGTTCTTTACATTGGTGGCAAACATTCCATGCCGTTCGTTACATTTTTTACCTCTTCTGATTTTTTTTATCATGGAAGTCACATTCAACATTAGTTGCTTTTTGAGAAAATATATGAGTTTATTCCTTTATCTTGTCAGCCTTATATTCCTCATATTGAGATGGTTTCTACTTTTGTGGAAACTTTCTCACAAAGCTTGAATTTGTTTTCCAAGAAGAGAATCCTTTTAGACTTCTTTAAAGACCTTCTTTATGCATAAGCTTCACATCCTGGTATTAGCTGTGTAATATGAATCTATTTCTAGTGACAATTCTATCTATGGCTGAGCTGCCACCCTGCATTATGGCATCTATTTACAAGAATAATACACAACTTTAAAATTTCCATTAACAGGGATCCCTGGGTGGCGCAGCGGTTTGGCGCCTGCCTTTGGCCCAGGGCGCGATCCTGGAGACCCGGGATCGAATCCCACGTCGGGCTCCCGGTGCATGGAGCCTGCTTCTCCCTCTGCCTGTGTCTCTGCCTCTCTCTCTCTGTGACTCTCGTAAATAAATAAAAATTTAAAAAAAAAATTTCCATTAACAGCCAACCTTCACATTTTCTTTAAGATAGAGTTACCTTATAAGCTTAAGTAGTTACTAGTTTGTGGGAAAAGAGAGCTTCAATTTTTCATTTTTTAAACAATGAACTTAAGATATTTTCTTTCTGTACTTTTGATCATGCAGAAGATAATATTACTATAAAGAAGCTATTTATTTTTATTTGTGTTTAATGGACACACAAATCACTGGGTATTTTGCTACAGTGCAAGTCTGTATATCTGATAGTATAGATTTCTACCAAGCTCCTAAGTGATATCAGTAAGGCTGGCCTGCAGGTCATATTCTGAGGTCAGGGAGCTACAGAGTAGTGAAAAAGGGGAGAAGGAAGCTGGATCTCAATATGTCCACACAAAACAAAATTATTTCACTGTCCTGGATTGACTCACTGGAGAATTGTTGAGTGAAAGATAAATCAGTTTAATATATCTCTAAACCACTGCTTCCCACCACCCCCATTCGATTCCTAGTAATTATACCTATTAGCATCCACTAATACATGTGGCTTCTATCCTTAAGTTTGTTCAAGATCTAAGATGGCACCTGAAAAGCTAGTCATTGTCTCTATGTTCTATATTGGCAGCAGAAACAGGAAGGCAAAGGAGACTTTGCCTTTTTTCCCAAGGAGACTTCCTGAAGTCCCACACAATACTTTCATTTGTATCTTATTGTCCAGAGCTTAGTCACATGCACCTACTTTTCTGAAAGGGAGGCCAAGAATTATAGTTTTGATTCTGATCAACTATGGTTTATAAATAGGAGGACCACAGAATTTATTGTACAACTAGAGTATATTGCTAGTGAAATTGGGTGCTATTAATAATAATCTTGAAACAAGAAATTTAACATAACTCTGCTTAGGCAAACTGGAGTAGATTTACGGCTTTCTTATAAAATAGAGAAGAAAGGATATTGGAATAGAAAACTAGTAGTTGCTATCACATAGGTTTCCCTGAGAATTGTTTGGAGAACAAATGTGAGAGGATTGAGGTAAAACATGCTTTAAAGTAGCTTTCCTTAAAATGCTGGTTTAACTCCTAGAGGGTATCATTATACATTTTATTTATAAAGTCCCTTTTCAGGTACAGAGTTTCTTCTGAATGATCAAAGATTAAGCATAGAGTAGGACAGACCCTTAGAGAAACTATGCTTTTTATAACTGAGAAATGGTGTTATGGAAAGCTAGGGCTATTTCGCAGGAAGTGCTACTTATTCATGGTGGTTGCAATACTTATATGCTGCCAAAATAGCAAGTATCAGAGTCTGATATATGATGGAGGCTGGTGTTGTGTTAAAAGCCCAGCCCCTGAGATCATTTGAGTCCTTTAAGGAAATAGCTCTGTGATGACTGTGTCGAAATGTCCAAATATACATGGGCATGAGGGATCCAGTGAGCTATAAAGTAGCTAAAACATGAATATCTATCAGAAGGCTTAGAAAGAGATGTCTGTATATATCATGTGGCTACAGATTTTGGTGTAGGGAACTCTGACCAAAGCACTTTGGACACACAGGTGGACCAGTTTGATACAGTTTCCGGCTGTGCTAAATTTAATTGAAGCCTTTTTCTGAACTTACCCTGACACAATGTGACCATTCTCTAGTTCTGTGTGTGTGTGTGTGTGTGTGTGTGTGTGTGTGTGTGTGTGTGTTTTCTGCTTACATAAACTAGCTGGGCAAGTGGAGGAGAATGACTAGCTTTCACTCTTTAGAGGAGGTAATGCACAATTTGGAAGAAGGCCTGCTGGCAGTTCCAGCACAGACCCTGACAGGCAGTGTGCTAGAGGAGCAAGTGCAACAGCTAAGTGTCTTACAAACATGCCAGTTGCATTTTGGGAATTTGGGTACGGATGCTCTTACTCAGGCTTTCCATTACTAACTGAAAAAGTCAGAAAGACATAGTACAGGCAGACCTTGTCTTACTGGGCTTCACTTTGTTATGCTTCACAGATTTTTTTTTTCTTTTTTTTTTTTTTTTTACAAATTGAAGGTTTGTGATTCCAATAAGTCTCTTGGTGCCATTTTTTCCAACAGCATTTGGTCATTTTATGTCTCTGCGTCTCTCTGCGTCACATTTTAGGAATTCTTGCAATATTTCAAACTTTTCCACTATTGTATATTTTGTTATGGTGATCTGGGGTCAGTGATTACAATTCACTGAAAGCTTAGATGATGGTTAGCATTATTTAGCAATAAAGTATTTTTAAATTAAGGTATGTACATTGTTTTCTTAGACATAATGCTATTGTAAACTTAGTAGACTACAGTATAGTGTAAAAATAGCTTTTATATGCACTGGGAAACCAAAAAGTTTTTTGACTCTCTTTATTGCAATATTTGCTTTATTGTGGTGGTCTGGAACCGAACCCGTAATATCTCCCAAGTCTGCCTGTAAACCAAAAAACAGGTGACCAAGTAACCTCTTAAAATTGTGATTTCCCCAAAGCAAAAAAATGGGAACTGTGATAAGAAATCATCTCTGGTATCTTAAAGGACTGAAGGCACTAAAAATATGCCGCGAACAGAAAATGTTCTGAAAAAGGGAGTCTTTCTTCTGTATTTCTCTAATAACTTCACTTCAGGTCACTCTGGCAGTTTGCAATCTTCTTCAAATAGGCAGGGCCCTGAGAGGAGTTGGAGATGGAAGCAAAGAAAGAAAGATTTTGAAGAACAATCATCCCAGATAATGCATTAGGTATTATCACTACGCTTAAATAATTCTAGGCAAACACATGGCCTCTACAGCTTTATAAAATGGCTGTCCCTTGTGGCTTGTTTGCCTAATCCTATTCATAAATGCTTTATATAATCACCAGAGAAGTATTTCCTGAATAACTAAAGAGCACAATTTTGTTTGATTTGAAAGTGTCACTTTTATATTTTGATCAGATCCAAGAGACCTGTAGGGATGCATAGAATAGAAGAACAGATTCTAACTTCAGACAGCATGCCTACACCACATCTCAAATTAGAATTCCCAGGAACTATTGACATGACGGGGGGGGGAAGATGTTTAGAAGTCATTTGGAGTAGATTCTAAGAGATATTCAATGACAAAGGTGTTATAAATCAATTTAGTTACTCTCCATTATTGGGCAAGTGTTTCGGGTTTATTATGGAGCAGATCTCAGCAGTATGAATATTGATTCCCTCTCATAAATGGACCCATTTGGATGCCATTCAAATGAGTTTTTACAAGGGGAACAGAATAATTTAATACAAGAGAAAGGAGGAGTAAAACACAATGCTGAGGAGAGTACAGCTAAAACATTGACTTCCTCCTCATTCTAGGCTAGCAACAGGAGTTAATTACCTCTGTTGAGATGAGCAAAAAAAAAAAAAAAAAGTAGATAGAGGCATAATGGACAGATTTTGAAGTGAGAATAGATTGAGGAGAAAAAAGAATAGAATATTCTAGGCCAAAGATTGAGGATATTCTCCAAAGATAAATTAATTTTGCCAAATTACAAAGCAAATAAAACTCACTAGTGGGGTGCTATTCTAATTAGTAACCTGAAGTTCATCTCAATAATGGAAAACTATATTAATTTGTAACTGCAAAAATAGATAATTGATATTTCCCAATGAATAGCAATATCTGGTTTTGACAACATTGCATAATCAATTTGATCTTATTAAAAATGGCTCTAAAACTGATCTGGATCCAATTTATCTGGTCCCAGATGGCATAAGAAGTCAAACTTAAATTTAAGACTCTTTTCTGCAGTACTGGCTTACATAAATGCTATTTAAAAGTTACTGGAATTAGAATATATGGACAACTTGTCCTTAGAATCCTCTAGTCAGAATACAGGAAACGTTATGTTGTTATTAAATCATTTCCCCTTAAACTCAGGCTTAACTAACCAGGAACAAAATGTCATAGTAGTTGCTCATTTGCTTGAGGAAATAGAGAACATATATCACATTTTTACACATCTCCAATGCCACCAGAAATAGTGTCACTGACATTTCAGCTTGTTCCTTGGAATTTGAAAAGGAATGAAAAGAAAAGAAACATAATCTTATCTACCCATTGATATCTTCTTGCAGATGAATGTGTATAGTAAATGAGATGAGGCATTGAGGACATTATAGAGGAAAATTCTAGGAATTCCGCCAGTGGAGTGTTCTGAATTGAACAAGTTCTAGAACTTTTAGTTGGGAGAATGTCTAGTGATATCCCATTATTAAGAACTTAGAGATTTTACTAAATATTTTAAGATAATTTTAGGGAACAGATTATGCAGTGGAAGGTAGTGTCCATGGATTTTTTTTTGTTACTTATCACTCTTATTGATGTATCTTTTTCAATATTCAATTAATTACCTCCATGTAAAAGAAATTACAGAAGATGTAAATTACATTTGTGCCTGTATGTGTGTAAATTATCATATAAATATATACATATTTATTAACTTCTATCGATCTAGCTCTAAAAAACACAGTATTCTAATTTTTAAAAGAAGGGTGTACTTGTGGGTACTGTGATATACAATTTTTATTTCAAGTTTTTTGTATGCCTGCTTTACTATTTAATATCATAATGGAAAATATACAACAAAGCAATGTACTTTTTAAAAATAAGATTTATTTATTTTTATGTCCGTTTGTGCTAGTGGGGGGAGGGGTGAAGGGAGAGACTCTTCAAGCAGACTCCCTGCTGAGGTTGAAGCCCCACACTGGGCTCAATTTCAAGATGCATAAGATAAGGACCTGAACCTAAACCCAGAGTCCTTGGCTTAATTGACTGAGTCACCCAGGTGCCCCACCAATGTACTTTCTTTTCATATTTGCACCATAGAACAATATTTTAATTTACTAGGGAAATGGCACTTTTGTAAAATAAAATAATTTAGAATTAGACATCTCAGTGTTTAATACTTATGTGATTGTGATAGAAATTTGGTTTTCAAATCTCCTCTTGCAAAGTTATCCCATTTCCTTTCAAACTGGCATGACAAAGCAAATAAAATCTGATGAGTTCCAAGCTTCTTAATTAGATTACTAACAATTAGATTCTAAAATAAAGGAAGGAGTAGAGAAAATAATTAATTAAGAATAACCCAGGTATAGACTGTCTAAATACAGTGTGAACTGATGTCTTCAAGAATTACGATTTAGGTGGAAGGGAATGTGTATTGACATGTGCTGTTATAGACTCATGGCTACCTGTTCATAATTGCCTAAGAATCCTTTTCCATCCTGTTTTTTACTTATCTTCTAGAAACTAATTTGGAAAGACATCTTTCAGTTGCGATAATTGAGCAGCTTTCTACAGCTACAAAACTTCTGCATTAAAAACTGAAACAATATTGAGAGAACGAAATGTGACCTCTAAATAACAGCTTACTTTAGAGACCTCTGAAATAAAACTACAGGGATCCTTTTACATCGAATAGAGGAAAACCTGTTTATTTGCTCTACTTTATTTCTATCCAAAAAAGATTAAAAATTAAAGTATAATGTTGAAGTGATTTACTAGCCGTAGCGATGGAAGAGTAGGTAAGTAAAATGGAGTAGTAAAGAATTCTATTGCCAATAATTGTGCAAGTCTTAGAGAAGGGACACAAGTGATTTTGATAGAATTTCCTTTCAATTTCAATTATTTCACCCATATATAAATAATGACTTTAGGAAAATATTGAGTCAATGGAAAGTCAATGCATGACAAACAACAACAAAAATATGTGTAATTATTAGATTACTACATCATTAACTTTTTGTCATGGCCTGTTGTCAATGAAGTGGAATGAAAGCAACTTAGATTTTTTTTTTAAGATTTTATTTATTTATTCATGAGAGACACAGGGAGAGAGAGAGAGGCAGAGACACAGGCAGAGGGAGAAGCAGGCTCAGTGCAGGGAGCCTGATGTGGGACTTGATCCCAGGTCCCCAGGATCACACTCTGGGCTGAAAGCAGCACTAAACTGCTGAGCCACCCAGGCTGCCCACAACTTAGATCTTAAAGGAAGTCACTTGTCTCTTCTGCTAAAGGATGAAGTGTAATTGACTATAGCACCTTAAATATCTGGCTAGAAATGTAGTGTATAGAAGTTCTTTTGGCCTGATGCCTAACAAGCAGAAATTTGGTAACGTCTTTATCTCAAACAAAATATTTGATTCTGCTTGTATCCTTTGCATTCATTTATAAGTTCTTTTTATTTAGTATTGAAAGGACTATTGAAGGTGTCATTTATTTTGGCCACACAGACCAGCATCAGCTGCAAAGCATGAGTAAGGTGATCTTGAAATAACAAAGATGCTAAGTTAGTATATTTGCTAATAAGCAATTTAATAATTTGCAGTTCAGTATAATGACAAACACAAAGCCCTATTTCTCATGAACAGCAAAGTGTTTTGACTTTCTCAGGTCATTTGGAATCAAATTATAGAATGGAAATAATGATCCTGATTTTTTGAGTCTAGGATTATATGTTCAACAAAACTGGCTGTACCTAGACACTGTCTTACATAAGCGAACTTGAATTTTTTATATAAGTAAAACCCACATTTTTTTTCTTATAAATTGAGATGATTTTTTGAAATACTTGTTTACCAATTTATGGTTAGTTTTCTCCAGAAAACAGGGTGTTGCTTTAGGATAGTTATCAATATCTAAAATTGTGTTACTAAGCAGTGACAAAATAAGTCTGCAGGAGATACAGCAGCTGCCTATTCCATAAACCAAGTTACATGGTTTTTATGAAAATAAGAAAAAAGAAAAACAGTTTTAACTTCTCTGATCATTTTAGGAAGACATTGATTTAAAGAGATTATGGGGATCCCTGGGTGGCGCAGCGGTTTGGCGCCTGCCTTTGGCCCAGGGCGCAATCCTGGAGACCCGGGATCGAATCCCATATCGGGCTCCCGGTGCATGGAGCCTGCTTCTCGCTCTGCCTGTGTCTCTGCCTCTCAATCTCTCTCTCTCTGTGACTATCATAAAAAATAAAAATAAAAAAAAATTAAAAAAAAAATAAAGTTTCTAAAAAAAAAATTAAAAAAAATAAAGAGATTATGTACTGCTTTCCTGAAATTACTAATATACAGCAGGGGCATTGACACTGAAGACCATATTACCAGCAGCAATAATCTGCTTTTGGACCAGATACTATTAATCAAGATCTCTCTGTTTTTTTAGTTTTCTTTGATATTGTTCAATGATATCTTATAATTTTCTCCACAAAACTCATGGAAGTCTTTTGTTACATTTAAGCCTATGGATTTTTTAAATCCGTAATATTTTAATATTATATACTTTGTGCGCATTTTAATATGTATATAATGTTGATAGATGTTGTATAGACAGAGAATTGAGTTTCATACATGATTTTTTAAGAAATCAGCAACTAGCTATAACTATTAATTAGATGCCTTGGGATTTTTCATGTTGAGAAGCATCACCTACATATAAATTTTTTTGTTTCTTTCTTTCTAATTTACATATCTTTGATTTCCCTATTTTGCTTTACTCAGCTGCCTCAACTGGATGGAGTTCAAAGTCAAGTGTTTATCTTGTACTTGAATTTCAAGGAATTACTTTTGAATTTTACACATTAATAATATTGGCTTTATATGTTTCATAAATACAACTTATAAGATTAAAGAAGTTCTTTTCTATTATGCTAATAAATTTTTAAAAATTGTATATCAGTATATTTATCAAATTCTTTTCCTACATTAATTGAATTGTGGAATGCCATTCTCCCAATCATTTAATATGTTAAATCACATTGATTTGTTAATATAAAATAAAATTTTCATTTTTTGAATAAATATGATTTTCTCACACAAAACAGTACCATTTACTGTAACTTCAAAAAGGTGAAATAGTGAGTTATAAATTTAACAAAATGTGTGCAAGATCTATATGCTGAAAACACTGTTAAATCAAAATGTTCATCAGTTGGAAGACTCAGATGTTCCAATTCTCCCCCAATTGATCTACAAATTGAACACAAATCCAGTCAAAATTCAAGCAATAATCTTTGTAGATATAGACAAGCTGATTCTAAAATTTACATGGAAAAGTAAAAAAATTAAAGCAGCAAAAAGTTTAGAAGAAGGAAAACAAAGTTTAAAGAATCAGACTAATACATTCTGAGATTTATTGTAAGGATGCACTAATGAAACAATGTCGTATCAGTGAAAGGATAGACATTTAAATCAAGGGAACATAATGCAGAGTCCAGAAATAAACCCACAAAACTATGATCAATTGATTTCTAAAAGTTGCAAATAATAGGCAATGGAGAAAAAGTCTTTCCTAGAAATAGTGCTGGAATAATTAGATGTCCACATCAAGAAAAAAAAAAAAGAATCTTGACCTATACCTTATAATGTTATATTAAAATTAACTCAAAATGGATTGATGGAATAAATAAATAGAATAATTATTGGCTGGGTGGAAGACCTTCCTTTGCCCTATGGTTTTTCTAACATCTCTCATTCCATTTGTTTTCTCTTTCATTCTTTTTTCCTTTCTGTGTAATTTTCATTCCTGTTTTGATCATTCTTGACAGAAAAATGATTTAATATATTTTGAATTAATTGAAATCCTTCCGATAGAAAGAGCTATGCAGGGAATGAATTTTTAATAGTGATACTTATTCAAATAAAAAAAAAACTACCTTTTCAAAGCCAAGTGTGTGTTTATTTAAAAACTGACAAGAGATTAAGATGTGTTACTGTTCTTTCCTTCTTTGACACTTTGCTCTACATACTCTTTGTCTCTCCTTTCATTTTATGAAAAGTTATCTCATCCAATTTATCATGACTCATCTTCCTCTTTTTTTTAATTTTATCTATTTATTCATGAGAGACACAGAAAGGGGCAGAGACATTAGCAGAGGGAGGAGAAGCAGGCTCCACACAGGGAGCCTGATGCGGGCCTCGAGTCCGGTACTCTAGGATCATGTCCTGAGCTGAAGGCAGACGCACAACTGCTGAGACACCCAGACATCCCCATGGCTTATCTTCCATCCCTCCTCAACAAAAAGTGTCCTTTTTCCCAAATGTACTAAGTTGTTTGTTCATTATATAAAAAATAAAAACATACAAAACTAACCAAATTCCATTCTGATTCTTCTTACACTATAATATTATCTCACTGCTAAAATGTATATACGTTATCTTACTCCTTATCACTAATTTTCTCACTAATATTTTCAAAAACTTTAATTGTTTTAATCACCCTTTGAATCCTCAATTCTCTTGATTTCAACTTCCTGTTTCCCCACCTCCCACACAGACCTGGTTTTTTATATAGGCCCTTATTTCTTTCTGGCTGTTTGGACTTCAAAAATTTACTTAAATGTCAAAATCCTGATTTTTTTAATCTATAAGTGATCATAAAACCACTATCTTAAAATGGAGTTGAGCTAATGTATAAATGTATTTGGTTACACAGTACAAGTTTGACAAGGGTTAAGTGTTCAATCCAATTATTATTTTCATGATGAAAAATATTAATGTTATTATACACACTTTTAAGTAACATTCAATTAGATAAAATTCAAAGTGATTTGAAACACATAAATTTCTTTGCCCCCATTTCTCTTAATCCTCCAGGGCTTTGCTAGGCTCTACCCTCAGGCAAAAATATCTTTTGCTTTGAAGTTCATTTTATTTCATTATACCTCCCTGGATTTATTAGTGTGGCCTATTAATGTTTAGGTTATTTCTTTTCATTTATTAAGGCCTTTCTATAAGATATTCTCTTTCTTCTCTAACTTCTTTCCAGAATTCCTAACGTCTGCGGAATGGACAAAGGCTAACCCATCCTCAATCCTGGATTCCTCTTTAAAACAGTGCAGCAGGGAAGTGGTGAGGGAATGGGCAAAATGGGTGAATGGAAGTGGGAGGTATAGGTTTCCAGTTATGGAATGCATAAATTATGGGGATGAAAGGTGCAGCATAGAGAACACAGTCAATGATATTGTAATAACGTATGGTGACAGATGGTAGCTACTCTTGTGGTAAGCATAGCATAATGTTTAAACTTGTCAAATCGCTATGTGGTACACCTGAAACCAATGTAACATTATGTGTTGACTATACTTAAATAAAAAATGCATTATGGGTGCCTAGGTGGTAGAGCCGGTTGGATGTCCAACTCTTGGTTTTGATTTCGGTAGTAATCTAATGATTGTGGGATCCAGCCCCAAGTCAGGCTCCGAGGTCAGCATGGAGCCCACATGAGTTTCTCTCTCCTCTCCCTCTGGTCCTCTTGGCTCTTTTTCTCTCTAAAATAAATAAATAAAATCTTTAAAACATGCATTAAATCCCATAAATTAATAAATAAAACAATATGGCAAGTGATTGACCCCAATCAATTTCAGCAACATATCAATAATGCTATACATCAAAATAGTTTTCCACACTGTAATAATATTCCTCATTAGCTAATTCCTCCATCAATTTTTTTTAAGATTTTATTTATTTATTCATGAGAGATACAGAGAGAGAGAGGAAGAGACACAGGCAGAGGGAGAAGCAGGCTCCATGCAGGGACCCCAATGTGGGACTTGATCCCAGGTCTCCAGGATCATGTCCTGGGCTGAAGGGGGTGCTAAATTGCTGAGCCACCCTGGCTGCCCTCTCCCATAGATTTTTAAAAATCTTTCCCTTAAGCAAGTTTGACCATATCTTAATCTCTCCTTTTCCTACTTTCTATATATCCAATATATCCACTTTCTTCTCTGCATGGGTTAATACCCTGCTTCATGGCCGTAATAATTTTTTCTAGCAGAACACTCAATGTGCTTATCTCTTTTTCCATTTCCTCTATCTTCTTCAAAACCCATTAACTTTATTATATTAAGGCCTTTTCATTAAAAAAAAAAGTCTCTTATTTTAGGATGCCTGGGTGGCTCAGTGGTTAAGCATCTGCCTTCAGCCCAGGGCGTGATGCTGGGGTCCCTGGATCGATTCCCACATCGGGCTTCCTGCATGGAGCCTGCTTCTCCCTCTGCTTGTGTCTCTGCCCCCCCCCTCTGTCTCTCATGAATAAATAATTAAAATCTTTAAAGAAATAATTAAAAACTCCCTTATTTGTATATCTTTAAACATGTATTTCTTAAATATTTCTCATATATTTTAACGATTTTCAAATATTTCTCAACCAACTTTATGATGGATTTTGGTTGTGCTTGGCTTGTTTGTTTGCTTTTAAACAACACATATTATTTTCAGATTTTTTTAAAGTTTTATTTATTTTTTAACATTTATTTATTTGAGAGAGAGAGAATGCAAGGGTTGGGGAGGGAGAAAGAATCTCAAGCAAATTCCATGCTAAGCACAAGTGGGGAAGAGTAGAGCGAGAAGAAGAGAATCTTTTTTTTAAAAAAAAAGATTTTATTTATTCATTAATGAGAGAGAGAGAGAGAGAGAGAGAGAGAGAAACAGAGACACAGGCAGAGGGAGAAGCAGGCTCCATGCAGGGAGCCTGATGTGGGACTAGATCTTGGGTCTCCAGGATCAGGCCCTGGGCCAAAGGCGGTGCTAAACCGCTGAGCCACCCAGGCTTCCCCCTCCCCCCCCCTTTTTAAAAAGATTTTATTTATTTGAGAGGAGAGTATAAGCAAGAGAATGAGAGCACAGGAGCAGAGTAGGAGGGGCAAAGGGAAAAGCAGACTCGCTGGTGTGCAGGGAGCCCGACGTGGGGCTCTATCCCAGGATCCCAGGATCATAACCTGAGTGACAGGCAGCCACTTAACTGACTGAACCATCCAGATGCCGCAGAGAGAGAGAATTTTAAGCAGGCTCCACACTCAGCACAGAGCCCAAGCTGGGGCTTGATCTCACCACCCTGAGACCATCACTTATGCTGAAACCAAGAGTGGGATGCTTAACCAACTGTGCCACCCAGGCTCCCCTCAGATTAAGTTTTGAACACAGTTTGAAAACATATCCCCAGTCAGTGTTTATTTTTAATCATTATAAGAGGCAATTAAACTTTGCACTATACTTTCCCCCTCCTTTCAAACATTCTTTGACTTGATGTCCTAGCCTCCTACTATTGAGAAATAATTGATACTATATGTTGTCAATTCCCTTAACTATCTACTTTCTCCACTAATAGATTCCCTCTTTCTTCTTTCCCTTCAGTTTAAGTGGAATTGATGTATCTCTTCTAATCTGCACATAGTTGTTTTATCTCTGCTCATGGCTTCATCCTGTCCTATGGTTTTTGAATGGGCCTAGCTCTATCAGCATTCTTTCTCTTTAGTGGTACCAACTTTTTTTCTCCTGAATCTTTATTGCAAATATATAATAATACTAAAATCTCTTCCATCACAAAAACTAAACAGACTAACAAAATCATCAAACCACCAACCTCTCCATTGAGAGTTAAATTCTAGACAATGATACAGCTCTCCTTCTAACTTTACAAGTAAAGTTTCTAGAAATAATGCTTTATGCTCACCGACTTTACTTTCTCACTTTTTGTATATTCATCCATCTGGCTCCAACATTTATTTTACTCTGAAACTGCTCTTATATAGGCCAACAGGCCAGATGGTCCTGAAAACATGTACTATGAGCTGATAATGCTGAGAAAGATCTGAGATTTTTTTTTTCAAATTTGAAAGGTGTGAAGACTATCAGAATCGGAAACACTGTATAAGATCACTTTCCATTTTATAGGCAAGGCTCTGGCAAAATTCAGAATCTTCAATATGTGTCAATCTCATGTGCGCAATAGCTACTCGAAATCAATTTTTGGTTTTGTTTTTGTGATTGCACATCTGGCTACATGGTTGAAAAGTTGTTTACTTCAGTGAAAAACAAGTAGAGACAGAATTAAAATACAGTATCAGTCAAAATAATCATCAGAGTTATACAATGACTCTAATTCCTTGACCTAAAGTTGTTTTGGTTTTTTTTCCCAAAGATTTTATTTATTTATTCATGAGAGACACACACAGAGAGAGGCAGAGACATAGGCAGAGGGAGAAGCAGGCTCCATGCAGGGAGCTCGATGTAGAACTTGATCCCAGGACTCCAGGATCAGGCCCTGAGCCAAAGGCAGGTGCCAAACCACTGAGCCACCTAGGTGTCCCTGATCTAAAGTTTTAAAAGAATTATGATAAACTATCTTGCAACATAAGGAGAAATGGTGATTTATTGAAAGCCATAATGTTATCACTCCAAAGAGCACTTAACTGAAGCAGGTTTAATTTTGATGATAGGCTATAGATGCAACCCTTTTTATGTAATTCTTTTTAATGTAAATTTGGAAAATATTTTAAGGCTAATTATATGAGTATTTAGAAATAAGACATTCATAGATTTCTAAAGGTAGAATAAATTGGTACCAAATTCCCTGAAGGACATTTCTTAATAAATATCAAACATGTTACTATTTAGCTTTGGTTTTAAAAGAATTATACTATTTTTGGAAGGTGTTTAGTTGTATATAATGTGAAAATTAAAAACAATCTAAAATCCATGAGTAGGTGTGATGTTAAGTAAATGTACAATGGCATAATTGGAGGCCATGAATGATTCTATAGTATCAAATTATATACTACTTAGAAAATATATTACCAACAGAAGATTTAAATGGCATAATAGTTTACAAAATGGCATATATCATAGGATTCCAATTTTATAAATTAAATATAATATCCGATCTATTCACTCAGAAGTCTGAAATAATTTGTAATTATTGATCTTGTTTATTTTTTGGTGGTGGGGTTATGAATAATTTTTGCTTTTTGTAAACCTAAATACCCTAATTCTAAAATAAAATACAATATATTCATATAAGGCAATTTTCTGAGGAAAATTGAAATTGTTACTTGCATTCAATCACCTACAATTTAACAAAGAGGTGAATTCTACATATGACCGTGTCTCAGAAGAAAATCTATCAAACTATCTATTATATTTCACAGGTGGTGATACATAAATTATACTAGAGACCATAACAGATTGCCAGTCCAGATGTTATTCAAACATTGTGATTAGCCTCATGCCTTTAAAGTCATTGGGTCAAAAATATGCACATTTCAGCACACATGTCTATTTAAAGTAATTTGGACATTTGAACTATTTACTCTTAAAATCTGGGCATATTTTCTGTTCCTATGTAAGGGTTTGATGTATTTGTTACTGCTCTTGACACTTTATACATATTCTCATAACTTTTATCATCTAGTTATAGTTTAAGGAACATGTATTTGTTTTAAAATGGTATCTCTATTTTTAGGATTCATGTAAGATGATCAAATTCCATTATTCAAGAATTAAACGAAATTCCCTAGACATAGATAATAATTTTAAGAAAAATAAAAGGACAGAAAAACTGAAGCAGACTCCATGTTGAGTGCAGAGCCCAACACGGGGTTTGATCTCACAACCCTGAGATCACCATCTGAGCCAAAACTAAGAGTCAGAGACTTAACCAATTAAGCCACCCAGGTGCCCTAAGCATGTTCATTTTAAAAGTTTCATAGAATTACACACTTTTAAATGTCAAAGAAACATTAACCTATTTAAGTTAAATAGATCTTTTTTTTTTTCTAGTTGAAACTATATAGAACTTACTGGTACAATCAATATTATGTAGTTTATTTTGTTATTTTTATAAAATCCTTTCTATAATATTAACCATAAATCTATAATATTGGTAGAAATCCAAAGTCCAGGTAAATGCAGAAATTATCAATCTTTAAGGAAAGAATATCTAAGAGTTCAGAGAAACCAATTGTTTTTAATTAGCATACTTAGCCTACTCAATATTCCAATGAACAAGTATGAAAAGAAAGTGAGCAATACAATGCTATGGAGCCTGCCAAAACAACTTAAGATCCTTGTTACTTTTACATTTGACCCTCCACTTTAAATTCCAAATGACACTTGATTTTGAACTATCAAAAAATATATTCACAGAACAGAGAAAGTACACTTTTAAATACTCTGCTAATTTAGAAGTGAAAGAAAATTAATTGAAATGATCCAACACTTTACAATAAAGTTCAGTGCCTTCAATGGGAAGACTTGCAAACAGTTCTGTGTTAACAACTTGTCTTGTTTCTAAAATTAATTGCCTTCAGCTGTATTAACAATAGAGTATGATCAAGTAACATGAAGGCTTTGGACAGATCAATAATAAAGGCATCCTAATTTATCCTTCCTTCACCACCATCACCACAAGATTAATAAGTTTCAAAAGAGCCAGTTGAATGAAGTCTTTAGCCTAAAATTGCTGCTAAAACATTATCCAAATACAAAGCACAAACAGCTCCTCAAATTGCTAAACCAATCAGGCAAAAGTAACAAAGACAGCTGTAGGGGGAAGGGGTATTTGCAAACACACATTTCTTATGCATCTGCTATAAAATGCTATAATCCCTAAGAGCCTGAATTGTCTTTTGCATATGCAAGACTCAAGGAAGTCAACAAAAATATAGAAATTAGTGGCTTGGTGGCCAAAGATTTTGTTGTACAAAGAACCATAATGGTTTGTCTTCATTTTCATCTTTTTCTTACATAATCCTTGTCTGTAATAATAAGAACCAGAGCTTTATAAAAAGTTTGATGATGCAAATGCTACATTAAGAAAATAATCCAATTAAACATGTACTGAGCCTACTCTATCAAGCTCTTGATATATGCAGACAAATATATATAAATTCATGAAAAGCTCTATAAATAAAACATTTCTGATAAATTATGGCTTTAGGAATGTCTGTTTCAAAAAAAAAAAAAAGTAGCATTTCACTAGAGGTTAGGAGAGCATTTTCCTAGACCTATATTTGCCTAAGAAAAGTTCTCTGATCTTAGGTAAACACTTGGTGCAATATATCTCTTATGGGTATTTATTGCTCTTTAATTATATGATACTAACTATAATCTCATCAGAGAACAGGAAGGAAAGCAGTTCAGTGACTCATTGTTCCAGCATGTTCAACTGTTAGATCTCCTGCAACTATTTGGTGATATAAAAGCAATATACATGTATATCTATACATACATAGAGAGAAATTTAATTTTTCATTTTAATATGTGTATATTTCATTTTGTACAATGTAAGTCCCTTAGGTTATTCTATTTTTCCAGACTAAAGAAATGATGTATATGATCAGAATGGACATTGTTTCTGAACATTTTAGAATATACTAAATGACTGAACTTAGCCTTGTTTTGTTATGAGAGTATTTTCAGTGGTTATTCATGTTTAAAATCATCCTAAAACACAAATTCCCTTTTATATAAAATGACTCTTTATTGAATTTAGTATTCCAAATTTGGACTTAGAATGCAAAGATTATAAAAATAATATATACTCGAAAAGTAATTAAATATTTGGAGGTTGAATTTGAAGTCTAATGTTTAAGAAAACATAACTGGAGATTATAATTCATTTCCAATATTACTTTACTCTCTTGCATTTATTAAAATTATTTTTATATAATTTAGTAGAATAAATCCCGAGTTTTTATAATTTACTGAAAGATCTCTAGCTCAAATATCATCTCCCTATATACTTATTTATCTATTATTAAAAACTAAGCATTAATGAATAAAATTTAATTTATCATTCAGAATTGAATTATTCATTAGAGATATTTACATAAAGATAAAAATATTGATGAATTGATTCCAAATGAAAAAAACTTCAAACTTGAAAAAGGAACATTTAGAGAGATTTAGAGCAAACTGATAATGAATATTAGGATGTGCTAAAAGGTAGTATTGTAGTCATCTTAAGGGCATGACCTAGAGATAAATTCATATTAAAATATATAAAAATTCTATACTCCATTTGCTCAGGTAGTAGACAAGCCACTCTATCAGAAATACTTTTACAATGCCATTATTATATTATTAAATGACTTTTTAAAAATGTCAGTGCTAGCCAAAAATGATCAAATGAGGAAAGATTGACTTTGACACCTTTGTACTTCTCCCTATACCATCTTGTAATGCTAGCTGAATGGGAACATACAGAGGAGGTTGCTGGTATGCAAAGCAGTGTCTGGCTCTGACTGAATTGACAGGACAATTCTGTGGACCAGAAATTCAGTCATTTGAAACAATTCTCTTTCTTCCCTTCCAAATGACTTATACCTTATAGTGATCCATATCTCCCAGTCTCCAACCAAGAACCACTTCTTCCTTTGTATATATTATCCTCTGCCCCTATTGCCTTCCCTCTGTTCTTTGAAACATTTACTAGGAATCCCATCCACCTGATAGGTAGTGCCAATGCTGAGATTATAGCACCCTGAAAGCAACAATGGACATATTACTTCTTCAAGTCATTTTTTGAAAAGTTTTCTACCAGGACACCTGGGTGGCTCAATGGCCTTGGGCTCAGAGCATGACCCTTGGTCCCAGATGGAGTCCCCAGATCCAGCTCCCCATAGGGAGCCTGCTTCCCTCTCTGCCTGTGTCTCTGCCTCTTTCTGTGTCTCTCATGAATAAATAAATAAAATCTTAAAAAAAAAGAAAAGTTTTCTACCTATGTATAGGCCCTATCAGCCATTTTTTCACAATGAAAAATAAAAACAATACATTCAATTAAGTAACAATATAGTCTCTAAATAGAAAATACAAGACAAATCTACCATCATTGTCTCAGTTATTCAATTGGTTCCACTTATAAAAACAGTATCAGTTTCCTACTGATATATAAAATAACTCTTTTGATTCATGAAATGTAAATGATTGGTCAGGATAATACTGCTACAAAACGCTATGAGATTCGACACAGGTAAGTATTTTGAAAAAGTGATTTGAAAAAAAAAGAAAAAATAATAATTTGAAAAATCATTATAAAATTGAGCATAATTATACATAGTATATATATATATCATGTACTATATATATATACTACTTTGATCTTAATTAGATGTGCTGTAATGTAATAATAGACTGCACTATAAGAAATGAATTCAGTGAACTCTTCATATCTTTCAGAGCTTTTAATATAATTATTTTACCAGAAATAATACTGGAAGACTTAGTTCACAAATCCTTTATTATATAGTTCTCAATGTATGGCTAACACCCAAATGCATAACAGAGAGGTCTCAATCTATATCACTACTTATATTAATGATAGCTAAATATCCCTTGGGGCTTAAGTCAGGTACCATACTAGATTATTAAAAGTCTAACTCACCTAATTCAGGCAGGTTAGGAAATGGGATAATGAAGAGGAGGACTGAAGAATAAACAGGCATTTGTTAGAACCAGCTCTTTTTGATAAGATAGAAGCATCTTTCTAGCATGTAAAACATTTTCTAAAGAGTCAACCTTTAAGTATATGGATAAATGGAAGTGGTTATGACAAAAATGAGATAAAATAGCAAGGAGAAAGAGGAAAATGGAATGAACAGAAGTAAGCCATTCTCCTTTAGGACATTGACCAATTTGACCACATTTTTTAGGCTTCTATCAAGACACTGGCCCCTGTTTCGTTTGGAGGTACTTTGACCATTTCAGTTTCTCCTCCTGGTTATCGGCCTGTCCCTTTACCTGTCTCCCACTCTGTAGCCATTCCTTAGAGTCATAGTACTGCCTGTGGTAGTACTATGGTTCTGCCTCAAACCACATTTCTAGATAAATAAAGCTCTTATGTTTGTGACTATATTACATATTGCCTCTTTATAAGTCCCTTCTCTTCTTCCTTTCTTTTTGTATTTAAGACTTGGGCAGTTCAATGCTTTTAATCCCTTCTCCCTTCCCCCATTTTAAAAAAAGACTTGTAAATGTTGAATTTGACTATAAAGTCTTTTTAAACATTTTTTATTTGAAAAAGAATTTGAACATACATCAGACATATGCTCATAAGAAGTCTGTATGACTAATTTTTCTGTAAATTTCCACGGGCGAGTAACTCTAGGTGACCTTTCATGCAGGTTGGCAGTATCTGCTTCTCCTATGGTAAGAGCTTTGTTCACTGTTATCTCAGTCTCCCTATTACTTACCTTCTTGGCTACTCTACTCATTTTCTTTGTTAACTGTTCTGTGGTGGCATTTGATACTGTATTCTTGTAATAAGCAACGAAGCATTGTGTTAAGGAGCTATAGATGGACTAATGAGTTGATATTCAATAAACAGGTAACCTCTCTTGGAAGACAAGCAGAAACCAACCAGTTGTTCACCAATATCTGTATTTTCTCTTCTTTGACAGACTTCTAGTTTACATTTCCAAGATCCTTTGCAGTTAGGTAGGGCCGTGTGATGCGTTCTCACCAGTGGTATACAAAAAGAAATGATGAAGCCTTTCCTAGACTTGGGCTCTAAAGTCTCCCTGACATCTTTCAAATTCTTTCTTTCTGTATCTGAATGCAAACAATTAAGTGGAGATTTCTGAATATTTAAACATGCTAGAGCTTTGAGATGGAAAGGGCCAGTGTCCTTGATGGACTACATAGAACAGCAATTACTCCTTACCTGCATTGTAATATGTCATGAGATAGGCACAAAACTTTACTGAGATAAGCCATGAGGAATTATTGGTTATTTGTAAGAGAAGTTAAATTATCCTGATTAGTGCAACTGCACTACATGGAAAGTCTAATTTATAATAATTGTTATAATGTTAGATAACTGATTTTTTTTCCTTACACTTACAGCTTTTTGTAATCACCAATGAATGGCATGAGTATTTTTAAGAGCTTTGTTTGTCTCTTGGAAACATTATTCTTCTCGATTTCTGTTTCTTATTTTCAAATCAAAGAATGGGATTTTAATATGTTGATATAACATTTAAATCAAATTGAAAGAGATCTATATGTATTACCAATAAGTTAGACATGTAATGTACTGCCCAAGCGAGGACACTTGAAAGTAAAAAATTGGGCAGTCCCGGTGGCACAGCGGTTTAGCGCCGCCTGCAGCCCACGGTGTGATCCTGGAGACCAGGGATCCAGTCCCACATCGGGCTCCCTGCATGGAGCCTGCTTCTCCCTCTGCCAGTGTCTCTGCCTCTCTCTCTCTCTCTTGCTCTGTATCTCTCATGAGTAAATAAAATAAAATTTTTTAAAAAAGAAAAAAGGCTACAATATTTTTAAAAAAGTAAAAAAATTTGCTAAAAATGATTGAAATACAAATTTATAACAAATTGTAAAGCAAGAATACTGTAAAATATTAATTTTACGATAACAAATTGGTTTATTAGATAGGTATTTGTAAAAACTTTTCGATTTCTTTTAGCTTTTAAAAATAAGATTCTTTATAAAAAGTATAAAGTAATATATACATACATGTCAGCAAAATTTTAAAAATAACTATTTTATATTGATTATCTAAACAAAAATAAGCAAATCAGAAAACTTATTCTTGTCACATATTTACATACTTTAATCACTTTACTAGCCCTATGAGTCTCTAATATCAAGTGATTTATACATTTTTGAATCATGGTATCTTTTCAACAAAGTATTAACATTAATTTTTTTTAAGTTTTATTTATTTATTCATGACACACAGAGAGAGCGAGAGAGAGAGCAAGAGAGAGAGAGAGAGAGAGAGAGGCAGAGACACAGGCAGAAGGAGAAGCAGGCTCAATGCAGGGAGCCTGACCTGGGACTTGATCCCTGGACTCGAGGATCACACCCTGGACTGAAGGCGGTGCTCAACCCCTGAGCCACCCGGGCTGCCCACATTTTAAATTTTTTAAATAAATTTGATCATGATCTCTATCACAATTGATTTGTATGCTTAATTAATTAAAAACATTTGCCACATTCAATTGACTCTTAATCTTAGATCAGAATATTTTTAATTGTGAGAAAGCTCAGGTAAAATGCTGGTAAGAAAAGAATAGTATTTGGGCCCCTGGGTGGCTCAGTCAGTTAAGTGGCTGCCTTAGGCTCAGGTCATAATCTCAGGGTCCTGGAATCCAGCTCCGCTTTGGGCTCCCAGCTCAGTGGGGAGTCTGCTTCTCCCTCTTCCTCTGCCACTTTCCCTTGTTGTATGTACTCTCTCTCAAGTAAATAAAATCTTAAAAAAAAATAGTATCAATGTTTCTCACTATTCAAATATGAAAATATTGCAGCCCAAATATGGAATAGCTACTACTCTCCTTTGCCTGTGAATTCCAGAGTGTCTTTTCTTTGGCAAATATTTACATGAGAAAAAAGCCATTCTATTAGCTCTTTCTTGTTTCAAGCTTTGTTTTAAATAACTGCAATATCCTAAAAGGTTAAAAGGATTAGATTTTAGTTCTCCATCCACTGAATATTTTATTAAAATTTCTACCTGATTTCAAATAGATTTTAACTAAAATATAAAGTGGTGCTTTAAAAAATAATTAAAACCACCCTGGGTTCTTAAAGGTGATTTCTAAAAGTTTTTCCAAAGGTCAGACATTTCTTAAATACAACTGATAATGGGCACTAGAAGATAAAGATGTAATATAATGCAGAAATTCAAGAGCTACATAACTAAAAACATTAATTCAGTTACATTAAATCTTTATGTGGGGATGCCTGGGTGGCTCAGCGGTTAAGCATCTGCCTTTGGACCAGGGCATGATCCTGGAGTCCCAGGATCCAGTCACACATCAGGCTCCCTGCATGGAGCCTGCTTCTCCCTCTGCCTATGTCTTTCTCTCTCTCTCTCTCTGTCTCTCATGAATAAATAAATAAAATCTTTAAAAAAAAAAAAACACTGTGTGTACCTGCATGTGTGTATATATATGTAGCATATGTTACATTTTGATAGCTACAGCTTCTAATTGCTGAAATATGAATTTATTTGAATGTAATAATAAATTATGTCTATGCCTTGAAACTTATTTCTAATATACTTTGTATTCCATATGTTTTTAAATTTATTAAGGATCATTTTTTAAAATATGATACTCTACCCCACTATAATTTATCATTAATATTGACTTTATAGTAGCATTAACTAATGTTTGATGTTTAATATTTGACAAAATGAACTTCTAATAGCTTCATTCTGATTTCATAAATTGGATGAAAATATGCAACCTATATAAAATGTTAGGTAACTTCTTATATGAAGTATCTGATGGCATTGCTATAAAACTGGAATAATTTCATTATCTATGAAGGATTTTCTGATGACAAAACTAACATATTGACTATTTTTCATGATGTATAAGAAAAATTGAAGATGAAAATAGAACAAAGTAATTTTTTTAAATATTTATTTATTTATTTACTTTTATTTATTTATTTATTTGTTTATTTATTTATTTATTTATGATAGACACAGAGAGAGAGAGAGGCAGAGACACAGGAGGAGGGAGAAGCAGGCTCCATGCCAGGAGCTCGACACGGACTCAATCCCGGGCCCCAGGATCGTGCCCTGGGCCAAAGGCAGGCGCCAAACTGCTGAGCTACCCAGGGATCCCCAGAACAAAAGTAATTTAAAAAAATATTTGAGTAAATTTTGTAACCACTTTTTCATATCAGCTTTATTTAAGTTTATAAAGATAATAATAGAATTTGACCAAAATAATAGGGATAGACAACAGAACTTCAATCAGGTGACAATTTCAAATTTAGTTCTATGGTAAAGAATGATGATTTAATTGCTAAAACTTTTTATTCGAACACATACTTCTTCACATATCAACTAGTTTTATCAATTATTCCTCAGCAGATTTGATACTTTAGACTTCCTTTTTTTTAGATTATTTATTTATTTATTCATGATAGAGAGAGAGAGAGAGAGAGAGAGAGAGAGAGAGGCAAAGACACAGGCAGAGGGAGAAGCAGGCTCCATGCAGGTAGCCCGACGTGGGGCTCGATCCTGAGACTCCAGGATCATGCCCTGGGCCAAAGGCAGGCGCTGAACCGCTGAGCCACCCTGGGATCCCCTGACTTCCTATACTGTATCTTGTCACCATGGTGGGCAGTAAATATTGATCAACATTCTGTGTGGCTATATTATCAGTAGCAACTTTCTTGGACAATAAAGCATATAACTCAATTTTCCATTAAATGTATATATTTTTTAGTTTATTGCTACCTAATGATTTTTTTTTGCTACCTAATGATTTTTAAAAAAATGACACAAAAGCATCCAAATAAAAGCATGACCAAACAATAAATGTAGAGTTGTAAGTTTGAACCATAAATGACAAAATAATTAGTATGACAAAAACATCCATATCAATATATTCTACTGCATGGCTACTCAAATTCTACATAATACATATATTTACAATATAATTAACACATGATTTCTCCTTACTCCTAGCGGCTTTTGGTATCTCATAAACATTATCTGGTGCCATGCATGGCACAGCTAGCTATCTGTCAAATCTTCAGCAAAGACAGCCAAGTGAGAGAACATGCTTCATGTTATTAGTTAGAATACTATCTTTAAAGAGGTTAGTTCCCTTGGGTCTTGGAAAGGTTAGGAAATGAGAACCAGGGTTTTAGTTGTCTTTCAGATTTAAATGCATGTTAGAACTTAGTTCACTACCATGAGTCTCTACCACCATGGGGACAAAAGCAGAAGATGAAAGTACAAAGTGACAATATGCCATACCCATCCTAGATGAATGCAACTATTGATAATAATTTTTAGTAACAAAAACAAATCATGAGCAAATGGTAGATAAACCAAATGGGTCTCAAGAATAGTAGGTGTAAACTGGACATATCCCAGGAAAACCAACATTTGGTCACCCATGATATTGACACTTCTTTACCATGGAACCATATTTGAAATTGTCACTTGGTTGGAGTTCTGTTGTCTGTTCTATAATTTCAATCGAGTTTCATAATTATCTTTGTAAACTGAAAGCTGATATGAACCTTAAAGTTCTAGGACAGAAAAATCTCAGTCTGATAGCTACAAATACTGAATGTAAGTATCTGGATGGATTGCCAATCACTATAAAAAAGTAAATAATCTCATTTTTAATCTAGTTACATTGATGCATATTGAGTCACATAAATTTAATCTGGAATTATAATCATGTAATATTGTTATCATTCAACAGTAAAAAATCTTAAAAATGCTGAAGGTATCACAAAGAAAATACATTGGATTAAAGACTACTTGAGCATTCAGTTGCTTGTTTAGTGAGGGAGCTGTGAAAATGGAAGAGTATAAACACTAACACAAAGGTCCCTTTGCCATTAACATCTGTGACAGCCACGGTTATTAATATTATAACCGTTTTTCACAGCAGGAATGATTTCAACTTCCATTTTATATTACAACAAATAATTTGGGAAATGATTAATGAGATTTTTAATTATAGATTGAGTTTATCTTAAAACAATCTGTGGCACTACAGCTGGAAAGGATCAAGCTTTAATTACATCCAGGAAAAATTCCACAGTGAAGCGAAACAAGTCCATTTTAGGGTGCCCAGACCTTCTCTGTGACTGGTTCACCTTCACACTTGGCTGCTTAGCTCTGTTTTTTAGCACATGGTGCTAATGAGGCCACGGTCGTGTTTTCACTCCCCATATGTGCCAGTTAGCTTCATTCTGTTCCAGTGCTACAGATTGTTTTCCTAAACTTGTACTGCCAACCCAAAGATTTCTCCACTCACTCACCAGGGAGATCAGGCAAAAAAGCATGGAAGATTCATCATAAAATTAAAACTACTGCTGATTGCTTAGGGATGAAGATAAGAAGGCTCACTTGGAAAAATCAGTGTCATATTCCTTAAAATGGCATGTTAATTCAGAGGCTTTCTCTGACTTCATTAGTTTTACTTTAAAAAATAATTACTTAAGGGAGACTGTATAGAATAAAAGAACACTAGACTAGGGTTTTAAACCCAGATTTTATTCTGACCATTTTGCCAAAGTAGCTGTAAGACCTTGAACATTATGTAATTAGCCTATGCTCATTATCCTTATTGGAAAAATCTGAATAGTGCCTCAGATAATTGTCCACCAGACGACCTCTAAGTGTTTATAATTCCATGACTCAAGATGTCAGGCACTGGAAGCATTATTGGACATGAAGCTGGAGGCTGGAAGGGGGACCTGACGTATCTGAAAAACTCAACCTGAGTCTCAGGCAGTTGTTAGTTGTTAGTTGTCAGGAGCTCTTGTTGAGCAAAAATGTGCTCCCATTGACTTACAGGTGCTTTTGTTTTGTAGAGTTGGCTTTACAGTTTGTTCCTTATAGGAAGTGTGCAACATCAGCCTTCAGGCCAGGGGAATAAATATATGGTATTGGTCTCAATGAATTTGCTCACTAACTATCTTTCTTTTATTTCAGCAGACTTCTGCCGTAGGCTTAGAATGAATACATTCTTTCTTGTCAAGTCCTGGTAATTATTTTTCGCCATAAATAAGCACAGAGCCCTTTTCAGCTATGCATCACCGAATAACTGTCAGAAGACAAGTGCCATGACAAGAAATGTCCCTCCTTAAAATGATTTATTTATTTCTACCCAAAGACACCTTGTTGAGGGGAGAGGTTGACATGAAATCTTTCTGCTTCACATAAAAATAGGTTCTTGTTTACTAATCTAGAGAGAAATAAGTAAATCCATATTTAACCTAAGTGTGTATCATAAAGACTTAGGGTTTGTTTTAAAAATATAGACTAAAGACGAATCAGGACTAAAGCAATTCTTACTGAAGAATTTAATTATTACACCTAAAAAGAAACAGTAGCCATTGTTAGTTTATTCATAGTAACTATACCTGGGGTTGGGGTAGACAGAGAATACTTTTATTTATGAATGAATGAATTTCCATGGCTTAGTGTTCATGAGATATAATTTTAAGTATTTTTCCATGGACACTTAGCAGGATATGTAGATAATGCAAATACTTCATTTACTTTTACTCAGTTACACACACAGACACACACAGAATATTAAGGGTTATTTATTCTATCCTTTCATTCCATTCCATTGATTCTTGCTCCTGGTTATATGTAAGAGGTGGACAAGCAGCCTTGCCTTTCTGATTCCACAACTGTTCTTACTCTATAATGTTTAAGATTAGGAGACAGAGAAGAATGCCAAAAATCACCTTATTATTGTTTTGGAAGGAAGGGAAGTACCTATTAGAGCCAAGAAAGAAGTAAAAGATGTAAATATGAAAAAAAGGCAGAGTGAAATTTATTATTCTCAGTTGACCTGATTATGTGTGGAGAAAATCTAAAAGAATCACATAAAATTTTTTGAGTCAATAATCAAATTAAGTAAGAGGGCAGGTTAAATTAGTAATCAAAAATCAAGAACTTTTAATATGCAAACTATCATAAGATAAATAATATTTTGTAAGAAAATACTCTATTTCAATGGCAAAAAAAAATACTATAAAGACAGCAGTTCTTCCTTTATCTGTTCAAACAATGACAAACCACAGAGGGTAGTTTTTTTTTTTAATGGCAAAGTATGCTAACTTCCTTGTGTAAAACGAATCAGTTTGCCATGAAAATCTGAAAAGTAAGAGTGATAAAGTAACTAGACTCTTAGGTAACAAAATATATATTGAAGCAATAGTATATAAAATAAATTTTAAATAATTTATGGACTTTTATTCTTATATTTCTTTTTTAAACAACAGTCTGGTTGGCAATAAAACATGTTTAGATTATAAGACATTTTTATGTTTGGGGTATTAAACCTCTGACTATAAAACAAAGGTTGTTATTTTCAAATCTTTATGTTACTAATATATCAAAATCAGAGCATGAAGGGCATAAAGTGGCTCTAGGTCATGTTCAGGGACTGTTTAAATGCTTTTTCTTTAGCTGGTAACCCATCACAAAATTAAGAACCAGGTTTAAATAACTACAAAGCCAATTCCAAAATTATATCATTTTGCTCTATTTTGGGAATTGAACACATATTTAATTGAAAAGTTAGTGGAGATTTAATTAATTTGCCACATTTCTTAAATAAAGCAGATGCTTGTTAACATTTTATGTTGTGTTTTCTTCTTCTATAAGATGGCAATTGTGCACAAGAATTGGAAGAACATATTTGAAAAGGCCTCTTTGCTAACACAAATCACTGCTTTTCTTCCACCCATGCTTCCTTAGTCATCATAAAGCAGGTAGCACCAATGGCAGAAGATAAATAAATATTGAAGACTAACTGTCCCTCACTAATACCCAACAGTTTACCTTGTCCTTGATATTTGGAGAAATAACTCAAACTTAATCTTAAATAGCAGTGTAAGCAATCATATACACTTCAGAAAAGTATGCTAGAAGTCATGTACTTTAAAGTTAATTCAGTTAACCAGCAGTTTGATGGTTTTAAATCCAAAATTAGAGAAATGGAAGAAAGGGTAAAACTACTGGAAAAACACAGTAGGGAATGTAAGTAGAGTGTGAAAACTGCTGTGGAACAGATTGCTGTTATAATTAGAGACAACATTTCACTCTCCTTTAAATACGAGTCCCTGGAAATTGCTCTGAGTGGAAGAGAGGGAGACACAGCTGTTTCAGTGTACAGCTGGTGGGAATCACAAAGACCATAGTCAGACATAAACTGGTTGAGAAATAAACCAGCTAAGAAGTAACAGTAACTGTTAGCAGACCTTAGATCAAATATGTATTGTTCTTAATAAAATACAGTAAACTTACCTGAGTTTCAATGGTGAAGAAGATGTCTACCTGGTACAAAATATATTACATATGTATAATGATTTCTGTAAGTCTTCCATTATATAGAAGTGAAAAGCCTAAATCTAAAAGAATAAGATAGTTAAATATTATAAATTTAATAGGGTTAATTGTAGCTTTAACATTAAATTATGTCTCATATAAATCTTGAGAAAAAGCAACCAAATATTTGGTGATTAATTGAGAGTCTTCTCCCTGTAAAGTCAAAACAACATTGAATGGAGGACTGGGAAGGACATTCCACATACCCAATTTCTGGGATCACCAGCCCTCTGCATGTTCTCTGGAGGATCACACATCCTCTATCCTCTCTCTTATTTGGTCTTCCTACATCAATGCCAGACAAATAAAAAATAAAGAATGCATATTCCTTTGGCTTGGAGTTGACTGAAATCTCAGAAATAGCAGAATTCCTCATTTTCTTCTCTCATCTTTTAATTTTATCAAATAATGACATATACATTAGACTTTTCTTTCTTTTCCTTTTCCTCCTCTCCCCCTCCTCCCTCCTCATCTCCTTCTCCTCCTCCTTCTTTGTTTCCACAACATATACAGAACAGTTCCCACCAGAACATTAGCTGTGCAGTTGTACACATAGACCTATCTTCTAGATTTTGCTAGAGAGGCTGTTATGATATTTGTCAAAAACACATTATCCTGTGAGTGTGAGGAATGCCAGAGAGGTGGTAAGTGACTGTGAACTGGCTCTAGGAATCCACAGGTTGGCTGTTTGCCCTTTGTCAATCATATTAAAAAGCAACCCGGTAAGCCTGATGTACTTGTCTCTACAATGCAGACAATTTTCACTTTTCTTGCCTTTGCTTCATTCTGCCAGGGAAGAAAGGAGTGTAAAGAAGAACAATCTCTCTGATGAGAATCCAGATACTCAAACAGCATTTCTTCTGTATCCCTTCTCTCTGATTGCTGTTCCATGGAACATTTGCACTTTAGCATTATAAGAAAAGGAGATCTTTTCTTCTAAGTTAGGGACATGTTATGTTTTGCTGGCTATGGTTTAATCAACTATTGTTGATAATAAATGTGTTGTACAAGATGATGTCCCATCTTCCCTTCACTTGCATATTAAGGAGATATTTGACATATCTTGATTTCATGTGTTAATAGTCACTTGTTCGTAAGAGTGTTTTGACTACCTCCTCTGACCAATAAAATGATTCCATCTTTTATTTTGAAAACTATGGAAGAGGCATAAAAAAAAGAATGATACCAAGTTATGATAAAAAAATAGTGTGGAAGGGATCCTGGGTGGTCAGTGGTTATAGTGCCTGTCTTTCAGCAGGGTGTGTCGAGTTTCCACATCAGCTCCTGCATGGAGTGTTATACCTCTGCTTGTTTCTGCTTCTCTCTCTCTTCTCTCTCTCTCTCTGTGGTCTCTCATGAATTAAAAAAAAAAGATGTGGATTACGTATGAAAAAACTTAGGTCAAAAACACGGTGACTCAGAAATTTATAAAAACAAAGGGCTTTGCTTTTAAACTGGGATGTATTCATCTCAAAAAAATAGATTTTAGTGCAATGTCTTAGTTGAACTCTGAAACCCAATGATTGATATTATACTCTTAAATATTCCTTGTGCTTAGTTTATTGATACTTCAAAATAATATATCTAATGGCTGTATTTGCCACCAGAAGGATTTCTTCATGAAAACAGAGAAAATTGTCTACCTCTAGGGCCCTGAAAAGGGACCTACATACCTATATACTAATTAACAATCTTATTACTAATTATTCATTATTCACTCATTAATCACGATTTTATTAAACCTGCATTAGGAATTTACATCGTATAGTAAAAGATCAGAAATAAAAAATGCAAGTAAAATCATCCATTTCATTAACGGACAGCACTGGGGATCAGGGTGGTGCAGGCGGTTTGGCGCCTGCCTTCGGCCAGGGGCGATCTGGAGACCCAGGATCGAATCCCACGTCGGCTCCCGGTGCATGGAGTCTGCTTCTCCCTCTGCCTGTGTCTCTATGCTCGCTCTCTCTCTGTGGATATCATAAATAAATAAAAAAATAAAAAAATCTAATGTTTAAAAAAAAATAAATAAAAGGAAGAAATGTTGTGCAGGTAAAGAAAAATGGAACCATTAAGAGATAAGGAGGTGGGCGTTGGAGTAGGTAATAGAGAGCTCATAAATAAGTACTGTGATTAGAATAAATATGATATGCACTTGGAAATTTCTAAATGAAAAATGCTCAGGCAGAGAAAAGCAGGAGAACACCTAATATTCACGGACAAGAATAACTTTTGTTGAAATATTATCAAGAATCTAGATGTATTTTTATGTTATTCCATTTCTTTAAAGAGTCTTTGTATTTGTGGGGTTTTTTTTTAGGATGGTTTTGCAGATTACCCATGAATTACTTTCACAGTTATGATGACAGGAATCCAAATACTATCTTTTGACACCACAGATCTGTTTTCCAACAGAGACATTCATTCCTTCCATCTGAAACGACCATGGAGAAAATAGAGTCGAGGTGTAATAGAGCTTAAAATCAACTTTATTAAATTGAATTTCTCCAGAATTGAGAAGACATCTCACTTTTTCTATAGCCTTCAGGTAAACACTTCCAAAGTGGTATTTTAATAACTATTTAAGCACACAAGGACAGCTGTTCAGGTGGTCTCAGAGAGGATGAAAAATTGCATATGTCATCTGCCAGAGCAGATACTAAATTACCTTGGCCTACAGAAACTTTTTATTTGCCTAGAAGGTATTTATTGTCCCACTTGAGGTGTTGGAAAAACAATAGTCTAAACTTCCTATGACAGAAAATATATCAGTGAAAACTCAGCATCGTTTTATTCTTTTATTATATACTGTTACTAGTGACCTAAACTTTCTATGATAGAATATTAGTAAAAATAGCACTGCTTTCATCTTTTACTACATCCTCTGTTATGTTGTTTTTGGGCTTATTGATAGCATAAGCCAAGGATTTGATCTTTTTCTTAATAAGCATTTCTTTAGCATTTCACATCACCTATTCAATCAAAAGAACACATAGTTCACAGAGGTTTAAATTAAGTATTTTCTTCTTGAAGTTTGCTTAATTCATACATAACATGCTATTTTTCTAAGTACTTTTTTTTACCTGGGGACATTTCAATATAATCAATATATTGAGCTTTAATGGACTGAAAAATAACTAATTGAAAGTATTATTTCTGTATTACATCTAATGTTGAATGTGTGTGAGAGGGATACCTGGGTGGTTCAGCGATTGAGCCTTTGGCTCTGGGCGTGATCCCGGGATCTGGGATCGAGTCCCACATCAGGCTCTTTGCATGGAGCCTGCTTTTCCCTCAGCCTGTATCTCTGCCTCTCTATCTCTCTGTGTCTCTCATGAATGAATAAATAAAATCTTAAAAAAAAAATGTTTGTGAGAATACCTTGGAAAATTTGTGGTCATTTATGCCAACAGAGGAAAAGGAATGAATACAACAATATAATTATTTTTGTTACTTATGAAAGTCCTTTTAGTGTTACATATAATTCTCTATATAGAGCAAATTTTTCATTTTATATAAAAATATTAACTCACATAATGATTGTTTGAATTAAGAATAAGGACAAAGCAGTTCACATTCATTAGGATGGCCACCATCAAAATAACAAGTGTTGGTGAAGGTGGGGAGGAACTGAAATACTTGTGCACGGCTGATGGGAATATAAAATGGTACAGCTGGGAAAACAGTATGAAATTTTCTCAAAAATTAAAAATAGAATTACCATGTGATCTAGCAGTTACACTTCTAGGTATATATACCTAAAGTAATTGAAAGCTAGGTCTCAAGGAGATACTTGTATGCTCATATATGTAACAGCATTATTCACAAGAGCTACAATGTGGAGGCAGATCAAGTATCCCTTGATGGATGAATGGATAAGCAAACTATATGTACATATAAAATCTGCAAACACATAATGGAATATTATTCAGCTTTAAGAAGGTCAGAGATTCTGACAAATGCTACGACATGGATAAAGCTTATGGACATTATGCTAAGTGAATAAAGGCAGTCACAAAAAACAGCTATTGTATGATTCCACTTACATGCAGTACCTAGAGTAGCCAAAATTATATAGCTAGAAAGTAGAATGGTAGTTACTGGGGCTGGGGAAAAGGGAGACTGCAGAATTATTGTTTAGTAGGTACAGTGTTTCCATTTTACAAGTTGAAAAGAGTTCTGGAGTTAGATGGTGGTGATGGTAGCACAACACTATGAATGCATTTAATATCACTAAATTGTACATTGCCCATGATAAGCACATTGTGGAAAAAAATTTAAAAGTAAAAGCACAGGACCTTGATGTTCTTACACTGACACTGCTGTCTACATTTTTTTTTTGCCATCCCTGTTGTACATGCTTCTTAGGTAGTTTTATCCACACTTAATTCTGTCCAAGTTTCAAATTAACATTATATGAACATACTTCATTAGAAATAGCTGCTGAATATCCTACTAATGAATATTTTGTAGGTCCTTTTGTGAGACTTCTTTTTTTTCTGTTAGTTTGATAAAGCTTCAGTGAATTGCTGTGCATAATAGGATCATTTCCTTAGATATACATATATGCAATAATTGAATCAAGGAATATAAACTTAAGGTACCTTTCATGACAAAGTACTGTTTTAGTCTCTATTGCCTTGAGAAAATGAGGTGCTAGTAACAATATATTATCACCTGCATTGGTTATTTTAATTATGTATCCTCTGTGCCTCCTGAATTATAAATGCACATCACATTCGTTATCAAATAAGATGTGAAATACTTCTCCATGCTTATTTACTAATCATTTCTTTTATGTCCTTTTCTCACTTTTTTGTTTACAACAATGTATTTGAATCAGCTGACAATGTAATAAAAATACTACCTATAAAAATGGTTAAAATGGTAAATTTTAGATTATATGTATTTTACCATGTTAAAACAATTATAAAAAAATCAGTACAAAAGAATTAGTATAATTCTAAGATAAACTTTTGATTAAATTGTAAAAACATTGAGTAATATTAACCATATCACCAACTGACAAGAATAAGATGCCATTTCTGGTCCCCCAAATCTTAGCATCACACTGACGAATTAGGATCCACACTTAACAAGAAAAATGATGATATTCATAGTGTGACTATATTTGTGTGTGCTTAACTGTGACTAAACTTCATTATGGAAGTATAAATTATGATTATATTTGATAAGTAATCTGATAGTGAAAAAATACTATAGTCATAAGCACTTTGACAATTTCAAATATTATTCAGGCTTTTTCATTTTTAATGGTCAAAAAAGTGGTGTTACATAAAATGTATATTCCTAGACTGTGCCTAATAAACAAAAACCTCCTTGGGAGGAAAAAGTAGGTATGACCAAGGTCTCATTTAGTATTTATACTATACATATTCAGGGTTACGAATTTTTTCTTGTGATGTTTTTTATTCAGTAAGCATGTTGAAGGAGGTCATTGAGAGGACGTGACCACCAGTTGACCTGTAAGTCCATCTAGGCAATTGGAGGCTCCTCTTGCCCTCCCCTTGGAATGTGCTTTCAGCCAACCATTCCAGAGGTGGGAGCAGTTTCAAGGACGCAGCGTTGGGAGACCATGTGTTGCTCTGGACCGTGTGAGGCCCTCTGGACACGTATCTACTGTAAATCAGTTAAGGCCTCTCCTTATAAACCTTTAAGATGCTGGCAGCAGCCATGGAGATCTCCCGGTCTTGAGGCTGCCTAAGAAAAGCCTCTTAAGCAAGTTCTCTTGCTTGTTGCACCTGCCACCAACCAGTCCGGAGTGGCTGTCTCTGAATGCAGTCACTGCTTGCCCTCTGTGCGCCACCAGGATCACATTTCAGCTGCTGCGCTCCCAAGATGCAGAGCCACAGAGCAGGAGCAAAAGTCCTTCTCTGCAAGCCTTCTATGTGCAGTTTTTAATTGGAGGACTCACAACAGTGTGACAATTTAAACAGTTTTAAAAGACGTTATTGTATTTGTCCTCTTATCTTCGGCAACCTAAGAACTGACGAGTTGTATAAATGAACTGTACAAATCCTGTTTGACTTCTTTAGCAGAAAAAAACACTGCTTTGTGTTTCCCTCCCCTCATAGAGGCTACGCTTCAAGAATTAGAGTGGCCTTGTACAGAGCTGCTCCCAGCACCACATAAGGATCTGTGTTCTCCACAGTATTCATAGAAAAATTTCAAAATTTCCAGTTAGGTGATCCTTACAGAACTAACGCTATGTTAAAAGCCCACATAAATATGTATTATATAAAATGTTAAAATCTTTTTTTTCTCCACAAGGGATGAATAAGCAAGTTGGATCATTACCAGTAATCCAGGGGAGCTGCTTTAAGTCGAATATAGACTTAATGAACATGGAGAAGTATTTTTCATATCCTATCTTCACTAAATGAATGATATTGATGAATTTTGTCTTGGAGAAACACATTTATGTGTTCGTATAATTCATATAAAATCAATTTTGATATATGTTTAAAAAATTCATTAAATAAAATTTTATTAATATATCGAATACTGAATATGCAGTTTCATTTGGAAAGTTTGTAGCAATTTGTGTCAATGTAGGAATAAGAATAAATGTAAACTTATCTCATTTCACATATCTGTTTCTTCATCTCAATTTTTAATTCTGTGTATAATTCAGTAAATATCTACAGTAGCCATATCAGCTAGAATTACATTAAAGCTATGTGAACAAGTAATTTGACTTCATCAAATAGAAATTTCTTTCTTCACATAAGTAGTATAAGGGAAGACTATTCAGACAAGATATGGCAGTTTCATTATGTCCTCAGTGACCCTACCTTCTTTAGCCTTCTATTCCATCTTCATGTGCAGTGTTCATCCTCATTCTTGTAAAATGGCTTCTGCATCTCTAGCTATTATGATCGTGTCCCAGAGTACAAGACAGAGGAAAGATGAAAGGTGATAATCAAAAGGTGCTCATGATTCTATAGGTCTGCCATCTCTGACAAGCTAAAAGCAAGAGAGAAAGTGGATTTTCTTATGTGAAAAAATATATGATAAATATTTTTAATTTTCTTTAAGCATAAGGGATTGGAATTAAGAGTCAGATCACAGACAGCAATTGGGAAAGTTAGAAACCTTTTCATTATAACTATGAACAGGGCTATCACACAAAAGATAAAAGAGTGAGTCAGGCATTTGTTATTATCTGGAATCAGGAATGAGGCAAAGAAGAAAGCAACAATTAAACCAAAAATAATTGATGCCAGGGTTTAAAGTGCGAAGAAATGTAGACTTTGGGAAACCAACATCAAGATTGTGGTGGGTTATAGAGCTTTCATGGAAAGAAAGCATGAAATAAGAGGACATTCCTTATACTCTATATACATTTTAATTTCTTTTGGTGAGAAAATGAGACTAGATATGAGTAATTCACAACTATTAAGGGGAAGTGATAGCAATTTGTTACCAATAAGGGGATTACTGTGAACATTTGTTTTTTATCTTGGCTGGAGTAAATGTGGGGCTTTTAGTATTATAATATCTACTTAGATACTATGAAGCATTCAAGTACACTTTTTTTAAGAAAACATAGACTTGCTGACCAAGTCCTATGATGAGGGACTTCACCTGTGTAAACACAGTCGGGGAATATATATTGGTCCCACTAGTCTATTCAGCCTCCTGCTGTTTCAACCCAACTGTGGCAAGGCTTTTATGGATTAGTATAGACCAGAATGTTTGGCTGGAGAAAAATTAACTGGCAAAAACAAAACATCCCATGAGGTTCTAAACACAAAACTGAATTTTGTTTTTGTTTGTTTGTTTGTTTTTTTAAGTTGAATTTTGAAGTGACTCACAATCTCTCTGTCCCTCTCTCCCTCTGTCTGTATGTGTGTGTATATATTTCTATCTTTAAAAGGAATAAACTCTATTTCAATTAAATAGCTTACAGAAAGTGCTAGCAAAATATCTGTTCCATAGTAAGCACTTGCTCAATAGTAGCTCATATGAGAAAAAAAAGGATCATTTTCCTTCAAGAAGAAAATATATTTATACACACAATTGTTTCTTCAGAGTTTAGTTAGAGGGGTGCCTGAGTGGCTCAGTTGGTTAAGCATCTGCTTTTGGCTTGAGTCGTGATCCTGGGGTCCTGGGATTGAGTCCCACATTGAGCTCCCTACTTGATAGGGGGCCCTGCTTCTCCCTCTGCCTCTAGTTGCCACTCCCTCTGCTTGTGTTCTCTCTCTCTCCCTCTGTCAAATAGATAAATAAAATATTTTTTGATAAAGAGTTTAGTTAGAAGGTGTCATTTTATACATCACTGACTTTCAAAATTTGGGGCCTGAAAATCCTTTTGTAAAAATCATTTTGTGGAGACTTTCAATGTCTAAAAATGTAAAAGAACTATTCTAATTAAAACAGATGTCTGGAATCCTGCTCCCTCTGCTCCTCAATCCAATGACTTTGAGACTCCTGCGGCAACTCCAAGTTGCCCTAGAAGTCCTCAAACATATTGACTCTGGTAGAATAGGCCATGCAGAAATTTGTACTTCTAGTTTTAAAATAATATTTTGACTTTGAAATATTCTTGTCTGTATTGTTGATTATTCAATATAATAAACTATGAACCATAGCTACTTCTTGTTCTTTTTTAAAGAAGGAAGTTTTATTGAAATCTCTCATTGTAATATATGTCAGAAGACTTTAAACTGATGAGAACCAAGCTATGAAATTAGGCTCTTGGTCTATACTCCCTTATTCTAATTTATTATGATGTGTCACCTCTAATATATCCTTTTTTTTTTTTGGTACAATTCTCTTCAACTAATCTGGGGGTTAAAATGTCATTCTTCAATTATTTCCATTTGGATTCTTATTCAGCATTTTAAATCTAGAGCAAGTGGCACACACACATAAAATTGGATTATTTGGAATTTATGTCAGTGGCAGTGTCAAGTACCAGAGTGCAAAAGTCACACTTCTGAAGCATAGTTACTTGTTTATATCCTAATTCCTCTGAGATCTGACCCTCATTCTTATATATTTTCCAAACTTGGCTTAATGTTCTTCTCATTGATTTTATAAACTGAATAATAACTTTCCATTGATTCCATTTTTGAAATAACAGCAAAAGCCAGACTTGGTTTCTAAGAACCTGATTTGTTCCATAATCTTTATGTATGTATATACATAGACACATAAGCTCATGTACATACACTCATATAATGACACAACCATTTAAGTTTTGGGTTATCATAGAAATAACTTGCTATGATATGATTTTATTTTATTTCATTGATATTATCAGATTCTCAACACATTATTTTGGTTAATAATACTAATTTAACTTTAATAGTAGATTGCATAAATTTCTAAAGTTGGTGGATTACAAAGCTTTTTAATTTTCATCATTGAATAATTGTGTTAAATAGTGATGTTTCTAATATATACATTTAGTTTCTACCTCATACTATTAAATGTATAAATGCTCCAAATTCTTAGCTTAAGCCAGCATATATTTTGAAATAGTTTTGAAGAGTAATGCCTTTAAAGTGTATTCCCATAAAATTTAAAATGTGAAACTTTTCTATTTTTTAAGCAGTTTTATGTTAACAGCAAAATCGAATGGAAAGCAGGGAGTTCAACATATCTTCTGCCTGCATACACTCGCCAGCGTGGTACGTTTGCCATAGTTGATTGATATACCTGTATTAACATATTATTATCACCCAAAGTCCAAAGTTTACCTTAGGATTCACTCTTGGTGTTGCATGTTCTATGTTTTTTTTTTGACAAGTCAATTATGACATGTGTCCCCTATAATAGTATCATAGAAAACCCCTATTATAGTATCATAGAAAATAGTTCTACTCCCCTAAAAATACCCTATTCTTTACCTATTCATTTCTCTCTGCACACAAACCGCTGACAACCACTTGTGTATTTACTGTCTCCATAGTTTTGCCTTTTCTAGAATGTCATGTAGTTGGAATGATCCAGTAAGTAGATTTTTCTGATTGCCTTCTTTCACTTAGTGCTATGCATTTAAATTTCCCCCATGACTTTTTATGGTTCAATAATTCATTTCTCTACCATTGAATAATATTACACTATACTGATGTATCACATTTTTTTTTCTATTTACCTACTGAAGGACGTCCTAGTGGCTTCTAAGCTTTGGCAATTAGGAATAAACTGCTATGTATCTAAGTGCAGGTTTTTACATAGACACAAGTTTTTACTCATTTGGATAATACCAAGGAGCACAATTGCTGACTTTATGATAATAGTTTGTTTATAAGAAATTATGAAGCTATCTTTCAAAGTGGCTATCATATTTTGAATTCCCACCAGCAGTGAATGAATTCCTGCTGCTCTACCTTTTAGCCAGCATTTGATATTGTCAGCATTATGGGTCTTAACCATTCTAATATTGTTGTCTCTTTTGAATTACATTGTTTTTCTGATGTCTTGCTATTACTTTCCTGTTATTTTGGTTTGTTCTTCATAAAAAGCTGTCTTATCAATCCTGTCTAATCATAAAATATATGACAAAAATCCCGATTTTCATGAACATATCAAAATATTACAGTGATCTGCCCAAGAAATTTCCCAGTGATTATATCCTATGAATGGTCTTAATGTCCTTATTGCTTTCTTCCCTGAAGAGAGCAATAATTGTGGTTTTCTCCCTTTACATTATGTTCAATTAAATAGTCATCTTTATTGAAAATTGTCTCCCAATCTTTCTTTGGGGAATCAAATTTTACCGTCTGCAAAAAGATAATTTCTTGTTTCATATATATCTATTTTCTTACTTACTGTGGCAGACACTGTTGGTTGCTTTCCTGTCCTTCCTCACCAACTTCTAATTTTTCTTAGGTGCTAAAATGACATGCCCCAGGGAAGTATCTGAGCAAGTCATAGCAAAATGTTACCATTTTGCCTCTGGTTGGAGCACTAGAAATCCTGCCACTCAGTTCTACTCAAGCAGAGAGGTAAGGGGCAGTCCATGAGGCCTTGAAAACACATTTTGTTTCTTGATAAAAATAGAGATAGAGCAAAGTTCCTTGGACTATCTTCTTTCTGAATGGATCTATGAGAATATGTTCCCTAGAGCATGGCAGCTATCTTGTGAGTAAGAAGAAAGAAGTGACAAGTTGAAAATGCAGATAGAAAGATGGTAGAGCTTGTTTTTTTGTGTGATTTTTGACTTATGTAATCACTCACAGTACCACCTATTTCCAGATTGTTTGCTTTCTGGGATATGTATCTTAATATTAAAGACACTGTGATTTGGTATTCTGTTACTTGCACCCAAATGTATCATAATTGAAACTGTCCTCAAAATGGAAGACAAGACTTAGTGTGAATGTCCTTGCCTCTATCTTTGAAACATCATCAACATTATTTACATGATGAAAAGATGCCAGTTAGCAAGTCAAGTCCTAAAACTCTTAAGTACAAGGAATTAGTTAATTTCACATTTTGGCTCCTCTTAAAATTCATAATCATAAGAAATTTAAAGCAGCTTTTTGTTTGTACTTTGCATTTGTGTCTTCACCTCATCTCTAGCACCTTTAAACAGAAGAAAAACCAAGACATTCATTGTATTGCATATGTCATCTGTCATATTGAACCCTGCAAATCTAAAAAATATGAAAACAAAAGTTCAAAATAGCTCTGAGTAAAATTTCTAACTTGTATTGTTCTTTCTCCTTCCTTTTCTACCTTACAAAACTAACTTTATTTTAGTCTTTGAGTAGAGCCAAATGGGTTAAACAGCCCCTTCTTGACGGTCAACAATTCCCACCCACCCCACCACGAAACAACTCACAAAGCATAGATATTATTAAGTCCTTTTTTTGAGATTGAGATCAGTAGAGATGGGTTAAAGCCACTCTATTGGACAAAAACTCTCATTTTCTTCCATTTGCACATGTAGTAAAATTCAAAGTCATCACTACTGGAGGTAATGCTGCTAGCTATCTCTCTAGCTGTATCTTTATAAAATCTCCCCGCAGAGCCTTATAGTTGCTGAAGTTCTCCAAAATATTTCAAAAAAAAAAAAAACAAAAAAAAAAACAAAAAAACAAAAACAAAAAAAAAAAAAAAAAACAAGACTTTACAAACACAGGACTTAGGATTTTCTTCTCCCAGAGAGTTTCATTTCTCATTGCTTAGCTTTCCCTGCAAATATTATCAACTCAGAGAGATCTTTCCTGTTCACTCTACTGAAGGCTCTGCTTCCCATCTACTCAATATAAGATGGCTTTTATTCATTATTTCATATCACTTGTCTTATCCCAGATACATATTTTAATCTATGTGCCTACTTCATTATTGCCAACCCTTTTCTCCCACCACTGACACAAGGTATGACCCATCAGAGTACCTTGTAAATTTCACTCACTTATCATAATCCTTGGCAAAAAATATACTTTTGAATAAATACATGAATAAATGAATAATGATACATAATAATGATATAAATGAAAAATGATTTTATACTCCTTTTCTTTCTTTCACTCTTAGTACCTTAAGCTTCAGCCCACTCAGCAAGTTGGTTCACCTTTTCACTTCTCTCTCAATACTACTGCTTCTCTATATTCCTTTTGAGCTCTTATTACTCTACTAAGACATTTAGTGTTGACTTGAGTATATTCTATCCATGACCTTGACATTGAAAATTCTATCTTCCTAAAGTCTTATTTTATTAGTTTCATAAACAAATATGGTCTACTTCTTAAAAATACTCTGGTATCAGTTGTTAAATTAATATTTTTCTGCCACACCAGATAAGATAACCAGTATTCTTCTGGTCACTTTACCCAGAGATAAAGAGTTTTTATTTTTATCCATCTTTTTGAGTTGTGATTGAATTGTTTTTGAACATTCTAAAAATATTTTTAAAGTTTAAATAGTCTATCTGATCATCTAATTAATCATCATATTTATCATATTCATAATAAATATTTTAAAATACTGAATGGTCTTTTTCTGGAAAAATCTATTCTTCCTCTTTAATAACCATTAAATTAACAAACAAAATCAATTTATTAGCATCTATTTTTCAGAGAGTTTGTAAGTATTATTGAGTATAATTGACTTCAGGAAATATAACAAACACAAATATAACATAGAAACTTAGGGTCATTCTCACCTAAAAAAATATGGTGAACATTTTTTCATATTCAAATATTTTCTTGTTTATATAAATCTATTATATGCAAGGGTACCCACAATTACAACATTATACATACATTTAACATAATTCTATATTACTCTTTTCCCCCAATATTATGTTTCAAATATTCAGACTGATATGGGGTGCTATCTAAAATGGCTGTATGATTCATTGTATAGGCTTGTATTGGTATTAGACCAATTTATATTAAAATGTTATTTCTAGGGGCACCTAAGTGGCTCAGTTGGTTAAGTGTCTGACTTGATTTCTGCTCAGGACATGTACTTAGGGTCCTGAGATCCAGCCCCATATTGGCTCTGTGATCATCAGGGAAGCTGCTTGATATTTTCTCCCTCCTCTTCTCCCTTGTCATCTGCATCTCCCCCTGCTTGTGCATGCTCTCTCAAATAAATAAATAAATTTTTAAAATGTCATTCCTGTTAAATATTAAGAGTGATTTTTGAAATGTTATACATTTCTTATAGCTACAAATTCTTCACTTGTGAAACAGATGGTATCTAAATTCACGGAAGTTATAATAACTAAATAAGATAAAAAATACATATACATATGTGATTATGTATGTATAATATACATATATACACATATATATGTACACATATATTTTATATATAATTTATATATAATATATCAGTACCTGGTAGTTATAATTTTCAAAAGTTCTTTATATTGCCTATCACAATAACTACCCATTATATATTTGCGATTGAATTTTATTCCATTACTAATATGAACTTTAATTTATTAAATGATTTATATATCTTCGGGTATTTATCTTTTTCTGATTATGATGTATAACAAATATTTTAGGAACTATTTCTATTAATAGAAACAGGCTTAATATTAAAAAAGACATATAAATTTAGACTGGGATAGAAATCTTTTTCTTTTTTTTTTTTTAAAGATTATTTATTTGGGAGAGTGAGAGAGAGAGAGAGAACATGAACTGGGGGGGTTGGGGAAAGAGGATCAAGCAGACTCCCTGCTAATCTGGGAACCTGACACAAGACTGGATCCCAGGACCCTGAGATCATGACCTGAGCCACTGAGGTGTCTGCCCCAGAAGCCTTTTTCTTAGTTATTCTCCAAGATCATCTCTCTTATATTAAGGCACATTTACATAATGTTCTCCTTTCATAGAAAATACCTTAGAATTCATGTACTTGAAAGCATTTATTAGAGCCACTTACAATATCTTGAGAATGTAAGATATATATAGCATATTCAATAAAGGACTATTATTGTAAACAGAAATGCTTCTTTCAGATAGGTGTTTATCAACAGAGCATGATATCTTGTCTTCTGCCCTTTTCTCTCCACATCCCACTCTGCACAGGTGGTTTAGGAGTATGCAAGGCTTTCTTGAAAGTTCAGTGCTTGAGGTTGGTGTGGGCATTTAGTATTGACCTGGAAGAACTGGTAAACACCCTGAGTTGCACATGATATTCCACACAAAAGGAGTAATCCTTTTTAAAATGTCAGAACTAACACCATTTGAAATAATGAGAGGTAGATATTTAATATTCATATGGAATTAAAATTAAGATTTCTGAATTCGTAATGCTTAATGATACCAAGCCTTGAAAAAAAAGCCCACTAGTATCAGAATCTTCTACCTTGGGATCCCTGGGTGGTGCAGCGGTTTGGCGCCTGCCTTTGGCCCAGGGGTGATCCTGGAGACCCAGGATCAAATCCCACGTCGGGCTCCCGGTGCATGGAGCCTGCTTCTCCCTCTGCCTGTGTCTCTGCCTCTCTCTCTCTGTGTGTGACTATCATAAATAAATAAATAAAAAATAAAAAAATGAATCTTCTACCTCTAGGTAAAAGAAAATTTCTCTAAAAATATATTAAATTTGTCATCTTGAGTTTTCTTGTTATATTATCTTGTCTAAAGTAACCACATATTCTCAAGTCATGAAAAATTTATTTAACCTTTTCCAATTTTTTTACCTCTTTTTTATGCTTTACATGTTTTTGTTTTGTTTTGTTTTTGTTTTAGTCAGGAATTCCAAACATGAATGCAAAAAAAAAAAGTTTATAGTGGTCATCATTTTTTTTGTCACTTATGATAATAGTTGAAAAATACAATTCTTTGTATTACTTTGTTATTTTAATAAAATTTTAAATTTCTTACTATTTTGATTAAGACTATATCTTAAAACCTTGTAAAATTATCAAGTCGTGCTGACATCTTTCATAGCTTTTAAATTGTTTTGTTTACAATAATTAAAATAGTGTATACCCAATGTTAAATTTCTCAGTTATGTAAAAATTTAAATGATATATATGACTACAGAGATATTATGTTTTAGATTTGTTTTGTTTTGTTTTAGATTTTTAAGAAGGAATAATGCTTTTTAAAAGATTTAACGGGGGATATAAGGTCATTCTTTCAAATAAAGACCAACTATCAAGATACATATATTATCATTTTATATTATTTTATTATTTTTATAAATCTTTAATTTAATGCATTTTTTTCTGGTAAAGTCTTTAGTTATCTAATGCTTCAGTAAGTAAAATCAGTGCTGTTCTTCATAGATCTTTCCCTTCTTTTGTTACAGCTGCTTTTATATTCTCCGGTGATTTGTTGGTCTATGTACTTAAATCCATATTGCCTTCTTTCTCAAACTGTTTCAAATTTATCATCCAGTTCCATCTGGTCAGTGTAATCACATTAACCATTTACCATCTGTTTAATCTGCTCATGCTCTGTTAATACCACTGAAGGAAGACAAGAACTCCCACTGAGATCCCTAACCTCTGACTTCAGCCACCCTTTAGGCTGGACAGCAAATAGGCTGGACAGACTAAACGCTATACACTGGAAGCTCTTTCTTTCCCTGACCTCAAGTTTGCTTTCAACCTCAAGGTAACAGTCTTTCTTTCTAAACATCAATTCATCATCCTCATATTTATCATTATTGTTTAAACATGGATGGTCCAGGGGAGCCCTGGGTGGCTCAGTGGTTTAGCACCTGCCTTTTGGCCCAGGGCGCGATCCTGGAGTCCTGGGATCGAGTCCCGCATCGGGCTCCCGGCATGGAGCCTGCTTCTCCCTCTGCCTGTGTCTCTGCCTCTCTCTCTATCATGAATAAATAAATAAAATCTTTAAAAAACAAACAAACATAATAACATGCATGGTTCATTTCCAATCCATGGAACTATATTACCTAACCTTCTAAAAATCTGGTCAAATGAAGAAAAACTATGGATGCTTACTGGCAGGATTTATAGAAGTATTAAAGAAAGTAATTAAAGTCCTTAATAGTGTGTTTGGTAAATCAGCTGTACTCAGTAAATGTTAGCAATTATTATTTAATTATCATAATTGGCAAACTTTCCCCAAATTATTTTACCTTACATAAATGACTCCTAGTGGTATTGGAAAATCCTTCATTAGCAAAATATTATTAAGATGCTGATATTAAAAAAAGATGCTGATATTAGAAATTACAAGAAATGTCCTATGAAGTATATTCTAGTCACCTAAAATTAAACTTGTTCATGAAGTAGTCTATTACACATGAAATTCTGAACTATAGAATTTAAGAGATAGAAAGGACTTAACGATTTTCCTATTTGGGGTTGCCTGGGTGGCTCAGTCAGTTAAGCATCCAACTCTTGATTTCAACTCAGGTCATGATCTCAGGGTCATGAGAGTGAGCCCTGCCTTGGGCTCTGTGCTCAGCGAGAAGTCTGCTTGAAGATTCTCTCCCTCCCCTCTGCGCCTCCCCACTCCCTTTGCCCCTTCCCCCACCCCACTCCACTTGGCTCACATGCTCTGTCTCTCTAAAATAAATAAATAAATCTTTAAATTTTTTCCCCTTATTTTAAGATCCTGAATCAATGGTGAAGCCAGAAAGAATGCAATTTGTCCAATGACCTTCCATCAAAGCCTCATTAAAACAATGTTAGAAGAAAAACAAAAAAGCAAAACAAACAAAAACAAACACAATGTTAGAAGAAAATAAATTTGGTTCCTGTTAAAATCAATTTCAATGTTTAATCATTAACCAAGATTATCAGAAACTATAGAATATCCAACAGGCCCTTCTTTAGTGATCATTTCTAATATTATTTTAGAGTACATTTTAAGACTGTAATTTCAACTCAGGATTCAATATCACTGGTCTATTAATTTTATTTATATTAGAAAAACAGAATGCCTAATATGTGCTATCATTAAGCTAAGTATTTTATAAATAATGCCAAATTTGAACTTCACCTAACCCTATCAAATAAGTACTCCTAGTATTCCCACTTTTTAAAAGATTTTACGATTAATTTGTTCTTTCGAACAAACATTGGTCCCAATTCTTGCACGCAAACTTGCTCATATTTCATTGCTTCCCAGTCAAACTGTGTTTATCTGGCTGATCAAGCCCTCCACTTCCAGGCATAACCAGGTAAAGCGAGATAAAATAGGTTATACTATGATTATAGTCTAGGAAGACTATGATCCTAGAAAATAACTATATAAATATATGTATGCAAAGTGCTTGTCAATAGACTCTTTTAGGTTCCATATCTCTTTTATTATCAGATGGCATACCTCCCATACATTTAATAATTGCACAAATAAATTCAAGAATTAGATGGCTACGGTGCACTAAGTAACTTGGCAAAGCTCTGATTTCGTAGTGTAATAGCATGTATTATAGTGCCTGTAAACATACCATAATCCTTTTATCCAATTTCCTACTAAGCTTCTAAGTAGTTAAGTTGCCTAATAACATAGTTGTGGTATGACTCACATGTGTTCCTCAATCAGACTTTGGTTTCTCTTTCTTAAATTTTTTACTATCCTTTTCTATTGATTTCCTTTACCAAAAAGTTTTGCTCAGCTTTTGAAATATGCAAGACATTAAGGTTGTTCCTTCACCGATTACCATTTTATTGCAGGATTTATGAAACATGTATCTCCTTGTTATATACATCCCAAACCATAGCTTCTGTGAAATACCTAAGCCTTAGATTTGCATTTCAAAGAGGTGTGCAAGCTTTCTATTACAATAAAGGTAACTATTTGATGCTTTCATGGAAAACAATGTATAAATTCTGTTTAATCTGCAAGGTCAACTCTAGATCTAGCATTTTTATTACAAAGAGTTAGGATTTAGAGTGTTTATATTTGGAGATTTTTATTTAGCTATTGATTTTATGCTTTTCTTTTTCTATTTCATATAGATTGATAATGCAGAAGTAATGCGAATAGGTACAAAAGAGTATTCAGTAAAATTTTTGGTAATAGGTATAAAGAAAGAGCCCTGTTACCATCTAGATACATGAGTTATTTAGGAATGAATGCAGAAGTAAGATACTCAGTGGGAAAGAGGCAGCCACAGGCCATTTCCTTCCTAGGGAGGACTTGTCATTTTCTTTATTGAATTTAGATCATTTAGATCTCTTAGCATCCTCGGCTCTCAGATAAAATCTGATTTTCTAATTTATCCAACTTGTTCTCATGCTTAGGAGAGAACAATGGCCTTTTCAAATTCATTCTTCACTAATACAAGCGCCTATAATCTCCAGGCCTTATGCTGCGTGTTGGGAATACAAATACGAAAGTTGTTTTCCCATTCCTATTTTGAGGATTAGTAGGCTACACACGTATTTGTAATCAATATAAGCATCATAGTAGAGATTTCTCATGTAGCACATACATAGCAGGTGAGGGAATCCAGTTCTACTTAGAAAAAGAAGAAATAGCAAGCTAGGGATGAACCTCACCAGTTCTGGGACTAGTGATGGGGGCTCTCCCTTCCATGCGTATACCTCACTGTCTGAATCTATTCACTTGTTGATGGATATTTGAGTTATCTCATTTTAGGTAGTTACAAATAAAGCTCTTGTGAACGTATCAGTACAAGTCTTTGTATAAACACATACTTTCACTTCTCTTTGGTAAATGCTTAAGAGTGCATTTGCTGGCTCATGGAGTCCATGTATGCTTCCCTTTTTGAGAAGCTTCCCAACCATGTTCCAGAACGGTTACACCATTTTACATTCTCACAAAAAATGGATAAGAGTTCCATTTGTTCCATATGTTTGTCAGCACTTCGTAGTCAGTCTTTTTGCTTTTAGCCATTCTAAAAGCCTGCAGTAGTATCATATTATGATTCTAATTTGCTTTCCTTTAATGATTAATAATGTTGGGTATCTTTTCATATGCTTATTTCAGGTCCTTATTTGATGAGGCCTCTGTTCAAACAGTTTTTAAAAAATTGGTTTTCATGTTGAATCTTGAAAATGTGTTCTTTTCTGGATACAAGTATTTTATGAGATATTTATAAATACTTTTTTTATACAATCCGTATCTTGTATTTTTCCTTTTAGCAGTATATTTCAAAGAGTATAAGTTTTACATTTTGATAAAGCAAATTTATCATTTTTTTTGCTTGACTGTGGCTTTGGTATTATGTTTAATAAATTATTGTGTAATCTGAGGTTACAAAGATTTTCTCCTATCTTTTGTTCTAGATGTTCTGTAGTTTCAGGTTTTGCCTTTGTGTCTATAACTCATTTTGAGTTACTATTTTAATATGGTGTGAAGTAAGGAACAACAGTCTTTTAAAAATATATGAATATCCAGTTTTTCCAGTACAATTTACAATTTCTGCAAGAGCTATACTTTCTCCCTTAAACTGCTTTTGCTCCTTTATCAAAAATCAATAGTCTGTGTAAGTCAGTATGTTTTCCCAATACTTTATTCTGTTCCATTGTCTATTTGCCTATCCTTAAACTGAAACTTGAAATCAGGTACTGTTAGCCCTTCAACTTTGTTCTTTTTAAAGATCAGTTTGGCTCTTTTAGGTCCTTTGCATTTTCATATGAATTTTAAAACCAGCTTATCAACTTCTGAAAAATTATAGTGGAATACTGATAAGGACTGTGTTCCAATTATAAATAAATTTGGGTGATATTGCCATTTTAACAATTGTAATTTTTCTGAGTCACATACTGGATGTTTTCCATTTATTTAGAGCTCCTTGAATTTCTGTCACTGGTGTTTTGTGCTTTTCACATCTTTTGTCAAATTTATCCTTAACTACCAAATATTTTATACATTGATGCTATGGTAAATACTATTTCTATCTCAATTTTCAATTGTTCATTGCTATTACACAAAATACAATTATTTTTGTACATTACTCTTTTATTCTGCAACCTTGCTGAATTCACTTAATAGTTCTAGTAGCTCCTTATGTAGACCTCATTGGGTTTTCTATATAGATGGCCAAACATGCTGTCTGCAAATAAAGACAATTATGTTTCTTAATGTTCTGGATGCCTTTTATTGCTCTGTCTTTTAGTTTGTTAATTTGGTGAATTGCATTAATTGCTTTTCAAATGCTACACTAAACTTGCATCCATGGGACAAACCACACTAGGTCATGGAGTATTTAGATTGATAGATGGATTGATAAGTAGATAGAGTCAACTTGCTAAAATTTTGTTTAAAATTTTGGCTCCTAGGTTCATGAGGGATATTTGTACTTTTTTTTGTTTTGTTTTGTTGTAGTGTCTTTGTCTTGTTTTGATATTATGATCTTGCTAACTTAATAGAACGAATTAAGAAGTATCCACTCTCAATTTTTTGAAGAATTTTTTAAAGAACTAGTATTATTTCTTTCTTAAATAATATATTACTCTACTAGTAAAGCCATCCAGATCAGGAGCATTCCTTGGGGGTAAATGTTTTAAAAGAATTTTAATTTCTTTAGTATCATCTCTCATTCCTGATACCTGAATCTCTTGTTCTTTGTCTTCCCTCCTCCCACCCCCATCTATCTGGGTAGAGGTTTATCAATTTCATTGATCTTCCCAAAAGATCAGCTCTTCATTTCATTTTTTTCCCCTATTTTCTAGTTTATGGATTTCTATTTAGATCTTTATTTTTTCCCTTCCTCTTCTTTAAATTTTATATTAACTTCTTTTCTAGTTTCTTGTTGTGGTTGCTGAAGTAAATGACTTAACAAGGCATTTCTGCTTTTCTGGTATAGGCATGTAGCACTAGAAATTAATTATCCTCGAAGTATCCCTATTGCTTCATCAACATCCCACATATTTTAAAATATTTTGTTTACATTTTCACTCAGCTAAAATACTTTATAAGTTCTATTTTTATTTATTCTTTGGACCATGTGTTATTTGGAAGTGTATTATTTAGTGGCCTAATATTTTGTGATTTTATAAAGATCTGTTATTGATTTATAACTTAATTACATTAAGATTAAAGACAATACTAGGAAATTAGTTGATGTTTGTTTATGGCTCAGGTTAAGATCTATTTCAATAAATATCCCACATACACTGGAAAAATATGTGAATTTCACTTTTTTTTAGGTATAGGGTTCTTTACATATCATTGTAGTAAAGTTGGTCAATATATTCTTACTGATGTATGTGTTCTTCTTCCATCAATTATTAGAATTGTATTGAAATCTCAGCTTGTAATTGTGGTATTGGATTGCTCTCATTGCAGTTTTATACGTTGCAATTTCATGTATTTTGGAGTTTGGTTAATTGATATATAATATTTAAATTTGTTGTGTCCTGTTGATAAAATAACCACTTTATTACTATGACAATATACTTTTTGCTCAGACATATTTTGTCTGATACTCATGTAGCCAACTTAGCTTTCTTTTGTTTGGTGCAAGCATAATATAATTTTTTATTCACTTATTTTTAACTAATTTGTGTCTGTATTCCATGTACATTTATTTTAGGTAGCAAATAGTTGGGTCTTGCTTTTTAAAATTCAACCTGACAGTTTTTGACAATTGGGGTTTTCCATATTGGAAAACAACTTGTCAGTATCAGACATTTTTATATTTCATGGTTCAAAAATCCAAACAGAATTCCCATGAATTTCCCAAACAAGGCAGAAGTGAAATTTTTAATGCAATGTTGCCCAACAGTAAGAAATAGGGGGCAATCTAGTGGCGCATTATTGAGAAATGGATGAGTATAGGAGGATACAAACTATGAAATACTTTGAAGTGTTCAAAAGCCAAAAAACTCTATTGTGATAAGCAATGTGGCTACATCTTTAAACAATGTTGAGTAAAAAGCATCACATAGAAAAATATCTATAACAAAATGCCATTTATATAAATGTATGTTCAAAATACATACCATGGTATATATTTAAAAGAATTTGTAAAAGCTCAAGGTTACATACTAAGCACATAGGATAGAGTGGAATATAAGAAGGGCATATGCAAAAGAGGAAATGAATAGATGTGTAAATAATGTGCAATTAAAAGTGAAATTAAATGGTACTTTACTTAGGATCCAAAATTAATTAAATAATCATTATTAAAGATTTTACTTATTTATTTATTTGAGAGAAAGAAAGTATGAGCAGGGGGTGGTCTAGAGGAGGAGGAGGAGGGAGAGAATCTCAAGCAGAGTCCATGCTGAGAGTGAGCCAGACTCAGGGCTCAATCCTACTACCCTAAGATCATGACCTGACCCAAAATCAAGAATTGGAACTTATCTGGCTGAGCCACCCAGGGGCTCCTAAAAATTAAGTAAAATTTAAAATGAAAACTGAAATAATTGTAATATTTTATCACAAATATTTCATTTATCATTAAGGAAGCAAATCTTTGAACCAGGTGTTTGTAAGATAGGAGGTATACTTGTGAAGTTATTGATTGTTTATTGCCCTCTAGAGTATGCTTATGTTAGTTAGCATGGAAATCAACTCAAGTATTAATTACAGAAATATATGTAGGTGCTATATGTTTCTGTTAATTCATGCATGCCATTGCATCAAGAAATGCTAAGCAGAGATCAGAAGATTACTGACCCTAATCAATATTACAAAGTCAGAATTTATAATAACTAGAGTTAGATTATGAGCTTGAATTTTAGTCACGTCTGGACAGTTTCTAAAATAATCTTTATGATCATCTACACCCAATATCTCTGAAAAAAAGATTAAAAGGGTGATGGTAAAATGAAGACTCAAATGCAATATGTTCCCTGAATTTGAATCAGACTTCCACTAGCCATGTGTTTGATGGATCTGAACTTTAAAAACCAATCATTTACACAATATTGTATGTCAGATACATTTCAGTTAAAACCCCATCACCACCACCAATGTTGTCAGAGGAGAACAGCCTGGGCTGATGCTTAGCCATGTAGCTTTTACACAGATCTCTTCAGGGAGCACCATTCACGTCACTCTCATAGATTTATATATTTATTATGACAATTTTTGGCAAATGGCAGTAAACTCTCTAAAGAATGTGATGATTATTCTAATGTTCCCATAAGTGACGTTCAGGCTAGCTTAGGTCCTGAGAGCAGCATCACTAGTTTAAATGAGGTATTGATGTCATTTTCACTCACACCTACTACCTCTGTGAAGTCACTGTATCTTCCTCTTTTACTTTAATTTTGAAAAGTAGAAAGACATTTTACTATTTATCCTAGGTAATCTAGTGCTTAGGTCAGTAGGTATATCTGTTTTTACTCTTTAAAGGACAGGTTCTACTCTGGTACATTTGGTCTTTACTTCATACAGCAGAATGTCAAGTGTGAGAGTCTCTAATATAACCAAATTTAGATAAACCCATAAACTTCACCCATAACCAAAAATAAATAAGTGGATAAATAAGTAACCTTTAATTTAGTATATTTAGTATATAGTTTTCATTGAACTTTATGAATTTTATATATTTCTCATCCCAATAAAGAGTCCTGGTATGTGTGAATGTGTGTATATGTATATTATATTGTTATATCCAGGGTACACTGAGTCTTCCCACTGGTTTTGCCAAAAGTACTCATTATCTAATTTTCTTTCACTCTAGAGGAGCAGTTAAGCTTTATTTTGAAAGTAGAGTGTCAGGGATCCCAAAGGCCACAGTCAGGTTTGATGACTTTCTAGAAGATTTTCTAGAAATACTTATGACTATGGTTTATCAGTGGAAAGATCCAGGTTACAATTAGGGAAGGAAATAGATGTTAGTGAAAGCTAGTTGAAGGTTTGGAATACAAAGAGTTTTAGCAACCTAGGTCTGCTGACTTACCTCTTGCACAGTAATATTAGAAGATACAGGGATATGGACTGACTAGTTACTCTTTCTCATTCTTGCTTAGTGGCATCTCTATAAAAGGATGAAGCAGTAGCAATTGGTAAAATGGCATGATAAGGAAATGTTCCTTAAAATGACTATTTTTGCTTAAATTGAAGATATATTTAGGATGATAAGAAGAGCTGCAGTTAATCTCACCATATCCAAACTAACTCTTGATACTTCTATTTCTCTAATAACTTCTGAAGAAAATTTCCCATGGGAAACTTCCAAAAGAATGGACCACTGTTAAGTGTCATTCTTGTTTTCCCACTGACACTTGGTCTGGAATCTTTATGCCAGCCACTGGTCTGCATGGCATCCTTTTCTCACTAAGTGCATACTCTGGGAATCATAACAGTATTTTCTGGATCTAGTCTCATCCCCTGGCATTCCTCCATTAGCAATTTGGATGTAATGGTGTAGTGTGCTTGGCTAAATTTGATGGCAAGCTTTCAAGTGAGGCTGCTGAATATTACACCACAGTTCAACAACTCTGGGTGACAGTGCACAAAAACATAACCTTTCCATTATGCCTATGGCATTTGGCAGGGCACACAAGTGCAGATCAACCATTAGCAGAAAGAACCCATTATTATTCATAGTTGATCCTGAGCACTCAGAATCCAGAATGTGATACAAAACATGGCTTTCCTCTTTTCATCTGCTTCTTTTCAGTCTACACGCAACCTTCCTTAAGTAGGTTCTTGGAATCTCCTTATTTCTCGAACTCCCCATTTTGCTTTTACCTCTCTGGGTTCTTCACAGAATTCATACAACTTCATCCTGTTTATTGCCAGTTTAGTTTGCCCCTTCTATCTGAAACCAGAGATATCGGGTGACCCTATATAGCCTAGATTAGAAAGACATTTAACTGTGAACACTGTAAAGGACCATTATATTCAAGAAATTGCAAGGAAAGAAACTTCTCTTCACAGTGAACCATTATATTCAAGAAATTGCAAGGAAAGAAACTTCTCTTCAGCAAATATGAGTATCAATTTGCTCTCATGGCCTACATTTGGTGTATTTTTACATTCAAAGTCCTGGAGACCAGATTAGGGATTCTATCTTCTTTAGACCACAATATGAATAGGATATTCTCAACATTTTCTTTGCTTTTATATAATGGAATGAGTAGTATTGACTTAAAACTTATTAGAAATGCAAATTCTTGGAGCACCTGGGTGGCTAAGTCAGTAAGCCTCCAACTCTTGATTTTGGCTCAGGTCATAATCTCAGGGTTGTGAGATCGAGCCCCATGTCAGGTTATGCACTCAGTGTAGAGTCTGCTTGGGATGCTCGCTCTCCCTCTGCCCCATCCCCTGCTCGTGTGTGTACATTCTTTCTCTAAATAAATTAATAAAATATTTTTTTTTAAAAAAGCAAATTCTCAGGCTCACATAAACATATTGACTCAGAAAGTCTGGAAGTGGTTCCCAGCAATTTGTGTTTTAATATATACTTCAGGTACTTCTGGGAACATTCAAGTTTGAGAAGTATTGCCTTAGAAAATGAGAAAATGGAAAATAAATATTAGTTTAAGAATTGAGAATTGTGAATTAATGTTATTGTATCTTCTGCTTGAGATAAAAGAAACACAAATCATGGAGGTAAATTATGGTCAGATGGGACTATATCTAGGAAGACAATGGATAATAGATACATATGGTATTGTCCTACTCATTCCATCTAAATAAAAATATTTGCTGCTTTTGCTACAATTTCTTCCTTGTATCAAATAAAGCAGTTTATTCATGAACAGTAATTTTTTTGTTTGAGAGGGCTCCCTTTGCCTTATGTGCATCTGATAATTGAGTAGCTCTTTCTCACCATTTTTCCAAATGCAAATTATGTGTAAATATGCCAATGGAAATATATCCTGGCTTCAGATGGAACAGATTAGATTACCTAGAGGGTTGGGTCAGGCTTGTTTCTGACATATAGGAGATGCAGAAGGTGGATAAATTGCAAAAATTCTTAGAGGACCATCTAGATCACTTATGATGTTTTTCACAAAAATAAACAAAGTGAATGGTGGTGCAGACCAAAAGAAGGCAATTCTTTTTGTAGGAAGGTAAATATCTGCCCATCCATTAGAGATTTATCAATCCAGAAGACAGACATCTCCGTCATAAGATTGCTTATCCTTGGCCCAGGAGACTAAGATTATGCAGATAGAGATCAGAATGGCTTCTGCTTTTTATTTAGTTCTCAAGTCTAAGAAAAATTTATTTGTTTGAAGCTTTCAAGTATTCTTAAAAAAAAAAACGGAGAAAATTCAGTCTTAACAACCATTCTAATATTGTTCCTCCCTGTTCTGATTACAGGAAACAACTCTGGACTCAAAATCAAGAAACCACTCATAGACACAGCAGGGTATTTTCCAGTAAGTGTATTCCTAGTCTTAAAAAGTATCAGAGGGCCAGCTAAAATTCCTATCACATATTATACAAGATCTACATGCATCCTGCATATCAACTTGGCTATCCGAGTGTCACTTTATGGGGTTGGCAGAACAAATATCTCACCAAAGATCATGTCTAAATCACTGGAATTTATAAATATTGTACCTTGTGTGGAAAAGAGGGCATGGCAAATGTGATTAAGGTTATGGTGTGGAGATTATTCTGGATTATCTATGTGACCACAACCTAATCATGAGTCCTTAAAAGCAGAGAAACTTTCCTGGTGATCAGAGAGAAATGTGACCGGAAGAAGTTCAGAGAGATGTAACATAAGAACAATGTGTCTCTCTACCAGTTCTGTGAGATGTGGGGGCTACATCCAAAGACTGGAGAGAGTTTTCTAGGACTTGAGAATGGCCTCTAGCTTATAGCCAGCAGGAAAATGGGGACCTCTGTCCTTCAACTGCAAGAAACTAAATTCTGCCAACAGAAGAATGAGTAGAGAAACAGATTCTCCCTGCAGCTTGCAGGAAGGAACACAACTGTGCTGTCACTTTTTTTATTCTAGGGAGACCTATTCCAGACTTCTGACCTACAACAACTCTAAGATAATCAAATTGTATGGTTTTAACTCATGTTTGTGGTAATTTGTTATGGCAACAGTAAAAAAACAATATGCTTCATATTTAATATTTCAAAAAGTTGTCTTTAACATCCCCCCTAAACTGGATCCTCCTCCATTTTTCTTATCTCCATGAGTAGAGTCATCATTCATAGATGTGCATGCCCTTCCATCTGTTTTAGGTATATCCATCTAAAGGACAAATGCCTCTGTCAGCATTATCTTTCTAAGAATGACTAGGGGAATTGGGTGTTGGGCAGATCACTGTCAGTATCTGCCACGTGCAAAACATGTGAACAAGCCCATTGATGAGATATGTGTAGCCCACCACACAGGTACAAATGGAGGCCTATGTACTACATTTCTACCTCTTTAAAGTGTTATAAATCAGTGTAACAAATTCCTAATATGCTATGTCTTCTGACTCATCAAATATATCTTCTTAAAGTTCAGGTAAACAAGATTTGAATTTAGGATTCTCAAACTCCTGGTGGCGCTATGTCTGTCTATAGCAGCACAAGGAGCACTGGCACCCACCCAAACCCTAAAGTATGGGACTCACAGAAGGGCTCCCTTGGCCTAGTTACAAAACATGAACAAAAAATGCTCAGTTCTCATTATTCTTATGCTCTAGTTGGCAGACAGAGAATAAATAAGAAACATAAATATATAGTGAGTTATAGATTGTGTCCATATCCAATTTCACTAAACATTATCAAATTTTTATGAAAGTGGTTGTATTAGTTTTCTATCGTTGTGTAACAAATCACTACAAAGTTAGTAACTTAATATATTTCTTATCTCACAAGTTCTACATTCAGAAATTTGGTCATGGCTTAATTGGATCTTCTGATTAGGGTCTCCTAAGGCCTCCATCACTGTGTTGCTGAGCTGAGTTTTCATTCTGGTGGGTCAACTGAGAAAAATCTAATTCCAAGCTTCTTGCTGGCAGAATTCATTTTCTTACACCTGTGTGGTAGGGGATCTGTTTTTCCCTTGTCTGGCTGTTAGCCAGAAGTTCTATTATTCTAGAGATCACCCACATTTTCTGGAAGCTGCCAACAATTCTTATCATGAAGTCTTCTCCAACATGACTGCTTTACTTCAGTAAAGCTACACAGGGTAATTGGAATCTTTCACCTCAGAGAAGGCCAAACTACCAGGGACAGTCAATTCACTAAGTCTGTCTAATTCAGGATATTCTTTCTTCATTAACTCAAAAACAACTAATAACAAGCCTTAATTATATCTGAAATACTTCTTGACCTTTCCATATATAACAGGTTAGAAGGAAGTTACAGGTCTTGGTAATACTCAAGGGATTATACAGAGGAGAAATACCAGGGAATGGGGCTCACTGGAGCAACTTTAGAGTCTGAAAGACACATGGAGTATATGCTATATTTTATGTTGTTGAATATTCTTTTGTTGTTGTTGTTGACGTTATTGAATATTATGACAACACTTGGTACCATTGGTTATGTTTTATTCATCTGTGGGGTATGAGTTACTTTTCTTAATGGTTTCAGTTGGTGTTTCTCTATTAGTCATATTGACTCATTTTTTAATTTTATATTTTTCATTAGGATTTACTTTTCATTGTGTTCATTGTTTATCTTTTTTGTTCTCATTCTCTCAGATTTTTTTTTAATTTTTATTTATTTATGATAGTCACAGAGAGAGAGAGAGAGAGAGAGAGAGAGAGAGAGGCAGAGACACTGGCAGAGGGAGAAGCAGGCTCCATGCACCGGGAGCCCGATGTGGGACTCAATCCCAGGTCTCCAGGATCGCGCCCTGGGCCAAAGGCAGGCGCCAAACCACTGTGCCACTCAGGGATCCCTCTCTCAGATTTTTAATTGCTGTTTGCCTTTTTGGATGCAGACAATATACAATTATATGATATTAAAACTCGTTCCATTCCAGTTTCTTCTATGACTTTGTTCTTTTAAACATTAATATAATTTAGGTAACCAATCTTTTTATGTTTTGTGATTTTTGCAATATTTAAAGGAATTGTCCCATGTACAAATTTATAAAGGAAGTCTCTTTCAAGTTTCAAATATTTATATTAAAAATTAGTTATTTAATCTACATGTAATATTTTGTGTGTGAGTCGTGGGAATTTGTATTTATGTCTTACCATTTGTTTGCCAATTACCAGATCTATTTATAGAAGTATCATCTTTTCCTATTTTTTATCTTTCCATTCTATTTGATATCAAGATTCCAATCTTGCCTGGAGTTTTCTTTTTGTCATTGGACAATTTTCACCAATACCACAGTATGTCATTCTATAAGAAGCACTAATATTTAATAGAACTTAATATGTGAAATTTCCATTTTTTTTCTTTTTCAAAGTTGATATTTTTGTTTTTGGCCTTTTCTTTTTAATATACATTTTAATATTAATTTGCTTTGTCAACTCAAGGGATTAAAAATAAGATGGGAATTTTGATTAGAAATGTATTGTCTTTATAGATTGATGACAGTATTAATTGATTTTATCATATCATATCTTCCTGTAGACAAACATGAGATATTCATTCATTCATTCATTCATTTATCCACAGACATAAATATTGATATAATTAGGTTTTCCTATGAACTTTCATTGAACTGTAAAATGAACTGTACTTTCAATGAACTGTAAATGAACTATAAAAGTATCTTCACGCATTTCTTACACATTATTTTTGTTAATACTTAGCTTGTTCAGTTTGTTTAATAAAAATAGGTATAGAAGTCAATCTCCATTGAATACCGTTAAGGTGCATTATAATGACAAATGTAGATATGTGATATTTCTACATTTTTGTAAATTTTGTCTGTTTTTGTCTTTTATTACCTCTTGGATCTATGAATTCTTACCTTTTTAAGATTTAATTAATTAATTAATTAATTAATTAATTTATTTATTTATGAGAGACACAGAGAGGGGGGCATAGACATAGTCAGAGGGAAAAGGAGGCAGCCTCTAGGGAGCCCGATTTGGGACTTGATCCCATGTCCTCAGGATCACCACCCAAACCAAAGACAGATGCTCAACCGTTGAGCCACCCAGGTGCCCCTCTATGAATTCTTTAGAAGTACATTTTATTTAAAATATATTTAAGTATTTTATTTATTTGAGAGTGGGGGAGAGCATGAGCAGTTGTGGGGGAGGGGCAGAGATGAAAGGAGAGGGAATTTCAAGCAGTCTCCACATAGAGCTCAGAGCCAAAGCAGGACTGGATCCTATGAACCTGAGATCATGACCTGGGCCAAAACAGAGTCAGATGCTTAACCAGCTGAGCTACCCAGGCACTCCTAAAATATATTTGGAAGTATTTTTTTCTTTTTGTTTCCAAAACATAGGATTTGTGTTTATTTAAGAATTATTTGATCTCTAATTTACTTTCAGAATAATTTATAGTTGAAGGAACTGAAGAAAGAAAGGTTACAGACCCGAGGTCAGAGCAAATAGTGGTAGAGTGGAAAATTATACATTGGCTATCTGAATTCAGTGTCTGAATTTTTCTAATTACCCATGCTACTCCCTATTTCACTTCCTTTCTTCATGTGTTTGTGAATTTTGCGTGTATCAAATCATTTAGTATTTATAGCAATAAAGTATACTTACATAATCAGTTATAAAATGACTTAAATAACTTAACTGGAAAAATACATCAACATAACTTGTAATTGACTTTTGGGAAGCATGAGACATCTGAATTTATTAGTGTGGCAAAGATATGTACAATTACATATCATAAGAGCAATTACTGAATCCATATTATCAAATAGGCTAATTACAGTGACCAGATATGTATGTATTATTTTGAGTTCATTAGAAACTTCTGGAGAAATATTAGCAAATAAAATAAATCTGTAAATTTAATATCAAATTTCCATTGCAAATGCAAGGAAATCTCCTAAAATGCTCTAAAGAATTATTCTACTATAGTAATTCAGATGATCTGAATTGATTGAAATGGAAAATTATTGACTTAAACTATTTCAGGAAAACCAGCTGTTGAAGTCAGCTGTTCTGATATAAATAAACAAGTTAAACTATAACAGCAGAATCTTAGAAATTTGGAAACTTAATCATGCCATCTGGAAATAAATAGACTAATCAGAGAATGCAGATTTAGAGAAAATAAAATTATAAATAACTTAAAATACAATAACAAAAATACATTACCTTTACCCTAAATCCCACTTGCTTATAGGATGGCTGCATCTTTTTTTATCTCTATTGCACTGTCCTGTATTATTTCTATTAGTACAAATAGTTAATTTTTTAAAAAAACAGATGGTAATATTCTAAGCATTATTTTCCATGCATAAACTGTGTTGCTTTTCATTATGCAACTAGGGTTTATTACCTATAAGTCAATTCACTGAAATAAAAAATGCTTAGAAATTTTCAGTATGGAGATTAGAACGCTGGTGTGTGTATATGTGACTGGTCATGTTTGTGCGTGTATGTGGAGAGAGAGAAACTTACAGATAAATAGAGTACAATTTGCATTCCTCTGAAGGATTTTTGAAAATCTCCTTGATCTTTAAGTTCAACACTCCTAAGTGGGAAAATATCCAATAAATGATGAAGACAATTGTCTCTACTGGAATAAACAAACATTAAGTAAAACTGAGCATGTGCCTTCAAACTATTTATATCTCTGTGTACATCTGTAATGTGACCTGGTCAGAGCTGATTACCCTGGTCACCTTACTCATAGCAGCAGCTACTGCTGCACTGTCCAAACTTCCCAAACCCTGTTACACTCTACCCTTGGGGCAGAATTGCATGTTGTGAGATAAATGATTATAGAATCACTTCAGAAATTGTGTGATTGGGGCAGTCTGGGTGGCTCAGCGGTAGCACCACCTTCAGCCCAGGGCGTGATCCTGGAGACCCAGAACCGAATCCCCTATCGGGCTCCCTGCGGGGAGTCTGCTTCTCCCTCTGCCTGTGTCTCTGTTTTTCTCTCTCTCTCATGAATAAATAAATAAAATCTTAAAAAAAAAAGAAATTGTGTGATTGCCTGTTTCATAAACTTAATTTTGTAGACCATTTGCATATCAGTAATTCATTATTTTCCATTACACAATTGAAAGAACTTTCTACTGGTAAAAACATAGGAGCTGTTTGGATGAGTCTTCTAAATTTCCCATGTAGGGTTCATTTCTTTTCATCAATCACCAACATCCCCCGTATTAATAACAAAATTAAATACAACATGCTACATAATGAATGGCTACAATGAACATGATTTCAGTCATTTGAAGAGAATTAAGAATGCATTAATTTGTGACAGTCTTATGAATATTGATTACATACATGACTGGAAATATACATGATCTAATGATCACATAAAGATTTTGAAATTTCAAATTGGGGTCTTTATACATGATGAATTTTGCAATTTGCAAGAGAGAGAAAGACAAAGAAAAATCGAGAGAAATATAAAAGAGTGATTTTGATTCAAATCTCTAACTCTTTGATCAGAAATAGAACTGCCATAAACAGTTAGAGGGATTTTCTACTGTGAATTAAACCAATAATGACAGGTCTATCTTCATTTTGGCTCCCAATAAATCTCTTTTCCATGAGCTCTCATAATTCTACCTTGATAATATTAAATTACAGAGCTAATATTTTTAAAAAGAATATCACCACTATTTTCTTATAATATTTAAATGCAGAGGAAAAAAAGACATTATTTTCACTTGAAAAGTGTGGAAAATGTGGCTTATACATGTGAGATCTTCCAGAGATACCGTTTAGATCTGGAGATACACAGTCTAGTATTATCAATATTGTTGTACCTCTAACTGTAATATTTAACCATCTTTGAAAGCAATAGGTATAAAATACATTTTTCCCCTGAAAGGATCTGTATCTGAAAAATTTTCACGTTGTAATGTTGAAATACTTTGCTAAATTTAATTCAAGTAAATATTCCTTCACCAAATTGTTTTATTTCTGTCTCCTGACCGTGGGAAATCATACATATTTTAGCAAAATCATCCAAAATAAGTTAAGTAGGAAAAATCCTTGATCAAGATCATCAAAGTACTGTTTGTTCTCTGGGAAAGTTATCCAAGGCTAGCTTACAATTTTATACAGTGTGAATCCTATTCTCTAACCATTTTTGTTGATGTTATTGCTCTGAGCTGGTTTATGTTCAGCTGTTGGGCTGGATTACTGGAAATCTGTCCTCTCATCAGTTATGGTCTGATATAATATGTACTGTATTAACTGTTTTTCTTTTTATTTTATAATTCAGAAAAGGCAAAAGATAATACTAAATACATCAAAATACTGGCATAACAATATAAGTACTTAAATTACTCCTTGTCATGAGGATAAAACTAAGAAAACATAAGAAACTAGGAATGTGAAAGGGTTTGCTTAATTATGTGTGGACAATGTGTGGATTTTGTTTATAAAAGTGAGCTACACAAAAATTTAATTTTTAGTTCATTATTCTTTGGATATTTACTAGTTAGATATACATTATGCCAAAGGATTTGTGCACTTACTTGAGTGTCATCTCACAATGACCATCAGAGTTTGAATGTCATAGAAGAGGAAAGAGGTTTGACAGAGGAAGTACACTGACAAAGTCCCCTGGGCGAACTTTGGCTCAGAGCTGGATAAGGGTTTCCTAAGAAGTTCTCTTGAATCAAAAGCAAAACCTCAAGTAGTCACTGTACCAAAAGTACCAGCATAAGGTTCCTCTCTCTTCAAATCCCTCCTGCAGGGGAAAGGAGCTTACTGTGACCTCCTAGGGGGAAATATTGTTATAGCCAAACCCAAATGTCAACCATAACCTTAGAATTTACCCCAGGAAAGTAGTTTTGCACCACTCTTAATGGCTGATTTTTTTTTTCTTTTTAAGTAAATAGACTTGTTGTAACAGAGTTAGTTGGTCCTTTATATCAAAAACAAACATGAGTGGAATAACCATCAATTACTTCCCAAGAGGCACATGGAGAATTTATTTACCTCTAGTACTGCGATGTTCAAATCAAAGAAGTGCCTAGGGCCACAACAATATTTCCCTCTAGGAGGTCACAGTAAGCTCCTCTCCCCTGCAGGAGGGCTTTGAGGAGAAAGGATTCTTATGCTGGTACATTTAGTACAGTGACTACTTGAGATTTTACTTCTCATTCTACAGAACTTAGGAAATACTTATCCAGAGATAGGTGCTTCAGGAAAATAAAACCTTTACCTATCACTTCAAAGATTGTCAGAAAAACAAAGTTGTCGTTACATTTTGAAGAGAGTGACCATATGTGAAAATTCAGGTGCTTGGGAAGAAACAATCATTTCTTAGATTAACATCAGTAAAATGCTTTAATTTAAAACAATTTAGAAGATGAACACTCAGTTCAGAAGTCTAAACTGTTTGTAGATCAAAAGGTGGAATCTAAAATCGAAATTTATTTTTTTGGTTATTTTATACTATTTATTCAAGGATATGGAAGGGAAGGAAAATTATCCCAGGAAGCAATATTCTAAGAAATTAGAATATAGTGATGACTTGCATGCTTGTATAAATTTTGTTACATGAAATCCCCACATAGCTGAAGCTACAAATTGAAATGAACATTTTCTTACAATGTGTGCTTTCTTCAAAGAACTTCCAAAACAATATAGCAAAAAAGCATGAAATTAAAATTGCCTTCCAAAGAAGAGAATACAGTTTGCATCTGCTTCAGATTCTTTTAGCACTTTAATTTTGAAGCTATACTTATATAATAGTTAATTACAGATGGAAAAATCCAATCAATTAGCCAGCTGCTTTGACTGTACTATGTCAGGTAGCTGCTTTCACTGATTTGTGCACCACTTAATTTAAAAGACATGTCAACAGAAAAAAATATGATTTTTGTGAGTGCTGGGATGTGTGTGTGTGTTTTAACCAGACAGAGGACTAAGGGCATTATCACATCCTGAGACTAAACAGTTTGATTAAAAATTTAAAAATTACACCTATTCTTAAGTTTTATATTTAAAAGCAACCAATCTGATTGGAAGAAACACTTCTCATTATTCTCCTAGTGTTATCAATTAGTTGAGTTCATTATTGTTTGGTAATACTGTTAAACCGTTCAGGTGAGTGTCTTTGGAGTTGTGTTGTTTATATAATTTAAGAAAAGGAAGGGAACAATTTATTTATATTCCTACATCATTTTGCAAAGGATTTTAGGTACTATGTAATAAACATAAATATAAAATATATAAAACAAATTTTGTAAAATACATTAAACAAAGCAAAGAATCAAGACAAAAAAGAGACAAAGGCCATTTTGGAGTTGTAAGAGGGGTTGAATATGTGATCATATCACATTAGTTTCAAAACATCTATCACAGCCCAAGCGTTTCACCATTTTATGGTTTTATTTTAGAATATACAGCTGTGTTTCTATGTGCACCTTACAAGAAACATTTTTTTTTGGGGGGCTTTAAATTCTGAAATGAACTTCTCACATAGGACTTTATACAGAGAGGTGTGAACAATTGATTTCCTGTGGCTCCGTTTACATGCTTTAGCTGATAAAAACTGATTGGATAATGTTAGAATTGAGGAGTTTAATTTTCCTAGTATTCCTCAAAATGAAAACATATACAACAAAAACGTAAGGGAAGTAGTTGAGGTCAAAACCCACTCAATGGTTTTCTTGAAAACGTCACTCTACCTAAAAGATGAGTAACAATATAACACATATTTTGAAATCCCCTTTCTGTGCTTTTCCCCTATTCCATGTGTTGGGCAGTTTAGAGTCTTGCAACAAATATATACTCTAGACAGACAGGCTAGAAATGCAATCACAGTCTGACCCTCTGAGTGTGCACCACTGGCCTCTTTTTTTGAGTCTTAGCTGCTTCTTAAAAAAGGATTTAGTAACTTCTATCTCATAGAGGTTTTTGTAATGATTAAATGAGACAGCTGGCACTAAAAGCCTATTAAGTGACTGATGTATTATAAAACACAGAAATCCAAATATTTACTAGATTGAGAGGGATGGATATAGTTAGATAAAGATGTTAAAAGGATTATCTAATTTTAATATACTTTTGAAACTCAATGTTATATATGGATGTTGTAGATGCTTGTTATCTTAACAATATGCTCATTTCATTTGTATAACTTCAATGGCACACTTGACTTATTTCCATTCAATCGTGAGTGCCCTGTTTTTGTCACAGAGGTAAAATAGAAGTATGCTCTCCAAGATGATATAGGAGTCATTTTCATTATGGGACAAGCCCACTGCCTTATGGAAAGAAAGAATTGAGGGAAAGCAGGAAGGCAGGAAGGCAGGCTGGCAGCCAGCAAGGAAGGCAGAAAGAAAGGAAAGAAGGAATGGAGGAAGAGAAGGAAGGAGGGAGGGAAAAATGAGGGAGGGAAGCGAGAAGGAGAAAGGAAGAAATATTCTCAGGCTTCTATCAGTATTCTTGTGTCTTCCTGGCCAGATTATTGAGTAGGCCAGACTAGGTTTGCCATCAATGTCCAACAAAGTAAAACCAAAAACTTCTCTCAATAGCCTGGACTAAAATCCAGCAAAAAGTACTTTCCAGGCTTAATGTGAAAATGAAAAATATTTGATCATTGTCCTTGAATATATTTCCTGCTTATTTGCATAGTTATGGTCTGTGGAAATCAGTAAATATGTATATATATTCAGTATTAGTTTTTTTTAAGATTTTTTTTTTAAATTCACGAGAGACAGAGAGAGAGAGAGAGAGAGAGAGAGAGAGAGGCAGAGACACAGGCAGAGGGAGAAGCAGGCTCCACACAGGGAGCCGGATGTGGGACTTGATCCCGGGACTCCAGGACCACACCCTGGGCCGAAGGCAGGCACTAAACTGCTGAGCCACCCAGGGATCCCCCAGTATTAGTTTTAACATACATTTTGGTGTATGTTACCTTTTCTTGCATAACAAGTTACCTCAGATCTCATGGTTTCCCATGGGCTTGCTGTCAAGCTAGTGACTATGACCAGACCTAGTCTTCTCAGGGCTTGACAGGGGAAGGACCTGCTTCTCCCATGTCAAGTGAATCCTGGCAAGCCTCCATTCTTTGCCATATATGCCTGTCCCTCCACTCCTAGAGTGGCTCCACAAGACAACAGCTAGCTTCTCCCAGGGCAAGTAGTTCAAGAGAGAATTGGAAAGGGGGTAAAGGAGGAGAGAGAGAGAGAGAAAGAGAGAGAAAAAGAAAATTCAAAATGCAAAGCTGCAGTCTTTTTATACTAATTCAGAAGAGGCAACCTATCATTTCTCTCACATTTTATTCTTCAGAAATGAGTTATAAAAACCAGTCTATTCTCAAGTGGGGGAACCTAGGTTTTACCTCTTGAGGGGAGAAGTATCTAAAATCTGTGGTTACAACTTTAAAACTACCACAGTGTGTTTATCTAAAGAATTTATCCATCTATATATTCTAGATATTTATTTAAAGCAAATAAAAGCAATGTAGCTGCTGTAACTTAAAGCTAAAAAAATTAAAATACATTGCTTTTACATATAGTATTGCAAAAAATTAAACTGAATCCAGCAAGGTGCTGCTTATGTAATGGTTTTCCTACTGGCTTATTTATTTGTACTATCCATCCAGATAATTAAGATTTGTCAATCTGAGTTCTAGAGATAATTCAGAGATTGTGTTTGTTATCTTCATATATACAGTGTATCCAAGAGTGTCTGACCCACGACTTTTCCCTTCTCACCTCAGCTTCTGAGAGCATTTTTCTTTAAGGGAGTAAATCTTTGCCCTTGGTTTGTAGTAGCAAAATTTCCATTATTTATTTGTATAATTGGGCAATTCATAAAAATCCACTCCTGCCTTTAAGTAGCTATGATACACTCATTTTAGAAATGCATATCATACAGGTCTGAGAGGTAAGTGTCCCTTTTCTTCCCATCTTGGAGAAAATATTCAGGACTAATAGGGATACAGACACTCAGAGTAGCCAAATGCACTCTGAGGACCTTATGCCTTTTGTTCATAACCTTATTTTTTTCATTCTTCGTGAAGCAGCCTGATGTTTACATTTTTGTGCTACATACTGATGTTTGCAAAAAATAAAAAGCTTTAATATTCTTGGATCAGTTCTATTTGCAACTCCTTAGGTTTTCTTTCTGTGAGGAGCTGTACTCTGCTTGACACAAAAGCCTGGCTAATGCTCTTTTTAATGGTTGAGTAAGGCTGAAAGTATTCACATCAATTTCCTATTGCCACAAAATGATCTGGGTCATGACAATCTACAAGCCAAGTTACTAGACCATTACTAAACTACCATCGCATAAGGATAAGTTAGCAAGTTTGACCTTTTAAGCTAAACTGCAAAATGTTCTTTTGATTAAAGTCTACAACAGTCCCCAGAGATCTCCAGTGTTGAATGTTAGGGATTTAACACAACACTGAGATCTTGGCAGATAAATGTACCTTTACTCATAAGCTTTTCAACTCACACACGGTTTTAAATTCCCTTGCTCTATAGAATTACCATTCTGAGCTTAGTTTTATTTTGAAGGCAGTTGCACTCATTTCCAAGATGAGGACTCATGACCAGGAAGCCAATTTAACCCAAGCAAGTAAAAGCTTTATTCTTTCTGAGAAAATTAGCTATTTAAGGATAAATACTCTAATTTGTCCTTTCAACCTAGGTTTATGGGTAATTCCTGGCCACTTTTGAATACTTTTCTGATTTCTCCCTTGACTATTATTCCTCCGCCTTTTCATTTTTTTTTCATTCTTAATTCCTCATTCACCTCCAGAGAATAATAGCTAAGTAAACCTTTTATCATACTAATTTTTGCACATTGCTGTGCCCAATATTTATTTCTAATCTGGTTTGTATATTCTTGCACATATTTTCTATGATGCTAGCTTGAGCATAAATCTAAACCATACATTATCAATAGCAGATTTATTATTGATGCACATGAATATTTTCTTTTTACTGGCATAGAAAATATGTTAGAGAGCTAGAAAGAACGTGTATATAACCATTTAATTATTTCGTCTTCCACAAAAACAACATCAAAGTGTGAATAAATGCCATTTCTTCTTTTTAACTTGAGGAACTCAGACTTCTAAGTTCCTCTGCAGGATTAAATAACCTTAGTTTTTTAGAGTTAATGAAAAAATTTTCAGGGGTTTTGGTTGACATGTAGGTAAAATTACATTAAGGTTCATTCTCTTGGGTTGTGTTCTTTTGCCAGGTTATGTTTTTTTAAAATCTATTTATAGATTTGGTCTATATGACTATTTTATTATGACTCAATATGACTTTTATTAATGGTCTCAATATGACTATTTTATTAATACACTAAACAGTAATCAGGAAATATTAATTGAATTTGCATTTTATTTTTACTAATATTTTTGTGCTCTTTCAAATCTAGTAGTTTTTTTGTGATTTATGTTTCTGCCCAAATTGCCTTTATTATTATTATTTTTTATAATTAAGTTTATTTTACCTCAGGATTCTTACTACTTTACTGAAGTTTGCAAATTTTTCAAACTGTGCTACTCGAAGTTCAGGAGATCCTCAGAATTTTTTCAGGAGCTACTTCCATGAATGAGAGAAGGAAGTGGGCTGATAAATATACAAATTTTAGGATCATATCCTAACAGCAATCTTACTCTTTCTTTTTAACTTGTGTTGTTTGTGGAGTATTGGTACAGTTTTCATTTGCTATAAGGGGTAATACTAAATATATTTGGTGACCATTGCTCTGAGGCATCCTTTGGTTTTCAGTATTATTTTTCTACTCCATATTGTGCTTCCTCTGTATATTAACTGTTTGGTTTTTCTATTGCCCACTGCTAACTGCAGATCTTTGCTAACACTAATGATGTTTATCTTGGCCTTCCATCTTCTCGTATTTCATAAAATATTCTAACTTTGCAATTTATTTATTTATTTTAAAGGGTTTTTTTTTTTTTTTTTTTTTTTTTTTTTTAGTTTATTCATGAAGACAGAGGGAGAAGCAGAAGCAGAGACATAGGCAGAGGGAGAAGTAGTAGGCTTCTTGTGGAGAGCCTGATGCGGGACTCAATTCCAGGATCCTGGGATTAGGACCTGAGCCAAAAGCAGATGCTCAACCACTGAGCCACCCAGGTGCCCCTCTAACTTTACAATTTAAAAACACATGCATCTTAAAAAAAAAGACAAAACAAAACATATGCTTATCTCTTTCTCTCTCCCTTTCTCTCTCTCTCTCTCTATCTCTCTCACTCTTTCTCCCTTCTCCCTTCTCTCATCTTCTATCTCTGTTTCAGAGAGAATTATGTCAAACAGGCATGAGCTTTGGTCACACAATTAGACTTGATCATATACATTAACTGAGACCACATTTATCATTTATAATGTAAGAATTTATCTTTGATTTAGTTAATTTATCCTGAATAGCTTGGCAATATATTTCCTAACTAAAAACGAGTGAGAACAGTCTTGCTAATTCTAAGTTGTGAAGAAGGGGAAATAAATCTAGGCATCTTTGCAAGATGTGGCCTTGGAAGGTTACATAAACAGATCGCGGCATATGAAAATGGTTCTATACTTTGGCTGCTGCCCTGAAAACATCACAGAAAAACCTTGCTGTTAATTGTATTTTAAAGTTTATTGAATAAGTGGTTTCTATGGTTATTAAATAATATTTGATAACTCTTACAACACATAGTTGTATTAACTGATTGGTGAATGTATTGCATAGCTATTTATTGTGTGGATAAATGTTTCTTCTTGTATACTTCTTTGGTCTCCCATATCTAAAATTTTCTGGGAAATAAATTGCTCCTTCAGAGTACATCTGAATTTTACATAGTTTCTTTTCAGGTATCTGTTTTGCCTCTGGTTTAAACTCTTTCTAAAATTTCACAATAAAGTACCAGTAAGAATTTGTTTAAAAACACAAAATAAATGTAGATATAACACTTATGAAATTCAGTCAGTGGTTGTGCTCATTGTGTCATTTTCCTGTGTGGAGTATTATCTTAGGTTAGAAGAGTAGTAGTAAGAAAAATAAGATAGTCTTGTATTCAGAGAGCTTACTATCACTTTTTTTTTTTTTTGGTTTTATACAGAAACATTGACCCAATGGTCATTTATTTATTATTTTTTTAATAAATTAATTTTTATTGGTGTTCAATTTACCAACATACAGAATAACACCCAGTGCTCATCCCGTCAAGTGTCCCCCTCAGTGCCCGTCACCCATTCACCCCCACCCCCCGCCCTCCTCCCCCTCCACAAAGAGTATGCACATAGGAAGTTACAACTAAAAATACAACATGCTGTATCTTAGGCATCATAAGAACAGTACAGACTATTACTTTTTCAGAGTTTTGAGAAGACTTGAGAGCTCCATCACAGAAAAGTTTTTAAAAAGTCATGTGTATTTGTTTGAGATTTAATATTGACTGAAGAGTAGTGAGACTGTGTTGGTGGCCAACGCAACATCTATTTCCCTCTCTCCTGTCTCTATTTTAGCAGGTTCCTAAGCCTGTTCCAGTGCCCACCCTCATCCATACTAAAGCCTAAGGCACAGGTAATAGTTATCTTAAACCAGGGGATCCTATTTCCTTTGCTATACATAAAATTAATCATGCCTATGTGATTAAAGCTGTAACCAGTAAGATGCCAGGGGACTGCAGCGGATCTGCTAGTGGCTTCCTCCACCCTTAATAAATAAAATAATACAAAGATAGGCAATATCTTTTGCTGTGCTTATCTCCTAGAATGGTTGTAGGTATCTTATTAAAATAATACTCAGTGAAAGGACAAAAAGGTCTTATATTAAAAGTAAAACTTATAAAGTGTAAACGCTCTTATAGTAAAGGGAAAAGAAGAAAAACCTTGGGAGATTCCAAATATTTTGAGCAACTGAATATTCCAACCCTAGGGCTCCTTATATTTGGACTATTGACTAAAAAAGTCAACTATTATCCTCATTGGTATCATGTTGAGGCAGATTTTTCCACTACTTGCATCTATCAACATAAAATATATCTTATAGTATGGAGAACAGAGAGTATGAAACATGTTAGAGATATAGAGCCAGTTATTCTCACTTATTCACAAGCAGTAAGTTTTAAATGGGCTTACAGAAGGTACTTGGCATTCAGGATAGGTTAGTATCAGTCATAAAAATCATCTAATAGGTAAACACCTTAAGATCAGCAAGAACCAGTAAAAATGGATAGAGCTTACAAATTTTGAAAAACCATTATTTGCAACGTACTGTGCTAAAGATGTTTGACATATTGTTGGCTTGTCATATTGTTAGAGGTAAAATAGAGGACAGTACAGACGTTGGGAGAAAGAAAACCTAAGATTAGGGAAGTGACATTACCAAAGGCCTTACAGGCAGTCCTCAAAGAGGTCCATGGCCAAAGCATATTAAATACTGAATTAAAGGAATTGACAATGGGGAAAAGGCATGATAGATGGGTTATGTTAGGAATTTAATTATGGCTTGTACTTTTTCTTGGTCCTTTTTGATGTGCACTTATGTGTTGGTAGAAAATCAGATTTTCAAATGTCAGAAAGGTTCATGACCCAATTCCATTACATATCAGACAATCACTATATGTAGGGATGGATCTTTCCTTTTAGAATTACTTTTCATTTTCTGTCATTCTGACCAAATATCCAGAAAATATAAATACACAGTCACATACATTAAACTATCAAAAATATACTGCCACAAGGTTTCCTCACACATCCAGCAAATATTCTCTTGACCTCCTTACACATCCAGCAAATATTCTCTTGACCTCCTAAGTATAGGCAGGGAGATGGAAGAGGCATATAACATCTATCTTCTTGCAAATCAGGAGAATTTTTCTCTTTTGAGGGAGGATGCATACATCTGCCATCAAAGCTGAGGCTGAGGCTTGATTAAACTTTACCTATCACATGATCAGTGAAAATATTTCTACATTTGAGAAATTGATTGACTATCACATTTAATTTCAAATTGTGGGGTTTCTGTTTTCTATAAAAGAGAATGGGTTGAGAACTTATTCAGATGCTGCTTTAAGTTAGAAGATCTGGAATTTTTTTCCTTAGATCAAGGTGAGGCAAACCTAACTTTCTGTAGCAGCAAAAGAGCTGAGTGAGAAGGAGAAGCTGAAAATGTTGGAAAGAGAATCATTGAAGGAGTGAGATCAAGAGAGGAAAGATGAGGTCTAAAAAGTAACAAGGACATGACTGGAATACCGTGGGAGCTGATGAGTTTAAAGAGGTAGATTAAAGGTAGAGAAGATGGTAAGCTGGAAGTTCTTGCTTGATGTTCTTACTCTCAGTAAAGTAGAAATCGAGGTACTCTATCTTGATCAAAACAGATGGAGCGTTGTGCTTGGAAAAAAAGTAAAAGATTTGTTCTGTGTGAAGTAAACTATGAAATCAACAGAACAAAACCACAAAGGTTACAAAAGATGAATGAAGGGACAGATGGAGTTAGTCAGGAACAGCCTGGCATGGGTCAGGTAAAAAAACAAAAGAAAACAAAACAAAAAGATCATTAATCTTTTCCAGTAAATTAAAATATAGTATGAAGATGTTGGACGATCAGATGCTATGTACTGACAGAATGGAAGGAAAAAGAATGTCATTTATGTTGGAGAAAATAAAACTTTTGCTACTGCCTGGAGATCGCATTGATTGTATTTTTCTGCCTGTTTATTTTAATAATGGGGACACAGTAATTTGTTGTGTTTTTTTTGAGAATGTAATGTGGACACAAACAATAGCAAATTTGAGTAAATCTCACAATTAAGGGAATTATGTGAAAGCAGATAAGCTTCTATCTTTGGAATTTTTCATTATCTACTACTGCTAATTCCCTTTCATCTTATAATAGCCATGCCCACTTGTAGAGCATTACTAGTTTCCTTTTTCCTTTATTTAGTTGTAGAACATTACTAGTTTCCTTTATTTAGCTCCCCACGAATAACAACCTTAACAACATTGGTCACTTTTTATTTTATTGTGTCTTCATAACATAACATTTTCAGCACTTCAGTTTTCTATAATTTCTAGGTGGAAATAGCAACCACTATACACCTAATTATCACATGAGCAATGTTGGGTGATAAAGTAAATGGTACTTCTAGGGATTTTAAGATTTTAATAAAACTGGAGATTTCAGAGGGTACTTTATCCATAAAATGCTCTAGAGAACTACCAAAAACAAAATCTATGGTTACAATTCTTATAAAAGGAAATGAGTGATTTTTATGATTTCTAATCTATCTGGGAGAAGAAAACAGTATGCCGAATGTCTAATTTGATAACAATAATTCCTTACATTTATATAGTGTTGTATATTACTTAAATCTTTTTACTTGAAGTCTTACTTGAAACATACTAACCTCTTAGAAGGTAGGAAAAACAGCTAAAAATTCCAGCTTTGTCATTGCTTTATCCTGGCACATTTTGACTAAAGAGAACCAAAACCAGAAATATGTATTTCATTGTCCAGTTAGTAACAATGCCTCTACTTCAATTCAGTTCCTTTTCTTCTGTGATGATTTCCACAGGATGAATCACAATGTGTTCAGGATATATTACTCTGTCATAACACACCCGATATTCCAGTTTTATTTTTTTTCTACGGGTTATGCGACTTGAATAGTGATTTGCAAGCTCTAAAAACTGATGAAAAACAAACTGCATTCAATTTTTACCTTACATAATCCTAACGCGCCTCTCTTTCATCTCTTTAAAGAGAGCTACGCTGGAATAAAGAAGAATCATTAATCACAGTAGCACAGTTAAGGCATAGACCTTTTCTCAGAGAACTTATTTGGGTCATCCCAACTGATCTCTTCTTATCATTCGAAATAGTGATTTCACTTGTGATAACTAATGGAATATTTCTCCTGCACTGTATTCTAAGCAGTGCCCCAGTTCTGCACTATTCTTAGCAATTCAGTTTCTGAAAGGCACACTGACAGCTTGAATGCAAACATCCTTGCCTGATAAACTAGACCTACAACATTATTTGTCTTCTTCTGTCCCCAAAACATTTAGATCAGAAACACTTTGCCATTATGAGTTTATTTTCTCTTAAGCTAAATAAATACAGCTAGAAATTTCTTTCTAAAAGGTATGATGGTATTAAAATGCAAAAACAAAAGACAAAGCAAAACAAACACCCTTATGCCAGGATATTCTTAACTGTGTAATTAATTCTATCTACTGACACACTGAAATTATATCACCTATACCGATCCTTGAGTGAACATCGGTGAAGGGCAATAAGCAAGAGATAAGCTTTAAAATAAGACAGACCTGGGTCTTAATCCTGTATCAGCCACTATCTCTGGAGCTATGTGTCTGAACTCAGTAAATGTGCTTTCTCAAATAAGAAAGCAAACACCAAAAATACTAATACTCTTCTAGGGTTGTTGTAAGGGTTAAATGTATTGAATATGTTTAGAAATGCTTTTATATTTGTGGAATGAAAATAAGAGTATAGCTTTTAAAATGTTACTTCAAAGATATGCATATAACCAGTTCATCCTTATGATAATTTTCTGTGCTGTGCAACAAATCACTGAACTTAGTACCTTGAAACTACTATATTTATTTCTTATCTCCTACATTCTGTAGGTCAGAAGTCTGGGCTAAGTTGAGTTCTCTGCTCAAAAGCTCACAAAGGTGAAATCAAGGTGTTGGCTAGATTCCAGCATCATCTGGAGGGTTGTCTAGGGAAGGACTTGCTTCTAAGTCCTCTCAGGTGATTGGTGGAATTGATCTCCTTTAGCTATAGAATTCTGGCTTCTTTAAAGATAGAAATGGAGCAAGCATGCTTCTCTTACTTTGATTCTCTAACTAGAGGTAAAAACTGGGCCTTCTTTTGAAAGGATCACCTGGTTAGGTCAGGCCAATCTCTCTTGATTAACCAAATTCAACTCACTAGGAACTTTAATGACACCTGCAAATTCCTTCTTTTTTGTCATTACACATTGGTGAGAAGCACTTTATAGGTTCTGCCTTTATTCAAAGAGAAGGAGTTACACAAAGGTGTAATTTATTGGGGGTTACCTTAGTGTGTGTATATACCACAATGCTTTGAGTAAAAAATGTGTATATTGTAGGGAGAAGAAATAACGACCAGGCCAGCAAGTCCGAATGGAAGGAATGAGAATACATGGCAATTTTTGAAAACTTTGCCCTCTGTTAAGCCTTTAAGCTTCCCTTTATATTCTTGCATTGTCACTGAGAATGGGAGAGTACTTGGACATGGAGCCTGAGATCCAGAGGCAACGTTGTAAAGACTTAAAACACCCTTTCAAGTTATTTTTCTATTATGAGTTTTAAGAGTTTTGTGGAAGGTCCTGTGCTATTTCTGGCAAGTGATTTTATTTTATTTTTTAAGAGATTTTATTTATTTATTCATGAGAGACACACACACACAGAGAGAAAGAGAGGCAGAGACACAGGCAGAGGGAGAAGCAGGCTCCATGCAGGGGGCCTGACGTGGGACTCAATCCTGGGTCTCCAGGATCAGGCCCTGGGCTGAAGGTGGCACTAGACCGCTGAGCCACTGGGCTGCCCTGGCAAGTAATTTTAAATCATTTTGAAGTCATATACTACATAGAGTACCCTGAGTCAAACATTTGGGGGAAAAAAAACTTTAACGAAATTTACATCTTAATTCAAGTTTTAAGGCATGTAAAAATGTATTTTCTCTTTGTATTTGATGAAAATTTGCAAGTTTTAAGGCTTACAAAGCCTCTTGAAGATTAGGTTAGAGGCAAAATTGTGGTCCTGGTTAGGTTTTTCCTACTACATAATAACAATTTGACTGTATTTTATACTTTATTTTTTTATGACTTTATTTATTTATTCATGACAGACACAGAGAGAGAGGCAGAGACATAGGCAGAGGGAGAAGCAGGCTCCCTGCGGGGAGCCCAATGCGGGACTCCATCCCAGGACCCCAGGATCATGACCTGAACCAAAGGCAGATTCTGAACCACTGAGCCACCCAGGCATCCCAGTACTTCATACTTTCAATATACATTGACTTCTGATCATTATATAATATTTTAGAAATAATAAAAAAAGTATAAGAAGAATCAAAACCCAAATGCATTCCAGTTACCCAATGACAAAAACCACATTGGTATATTTATTTCAAATTATTTTGGTATATATATATATATATATTTTAAAGATTTTATTTATTTGAGAGAGAGTGATCGAGAGAGAGCATAAGCAGGAGGAGGGATAGAGGGAGAGGAAGGAGCAGGCTCCCCGTTGAGCAGGGAGCCCAGGACCTTGAGATCATGACCTGAGCCCAAGGCAGATGCTTAAGCGACAGAGCCCCCCAGGTGCTCCTTGAAGTATATTTTTGTGGTGAACTTGTTTTATATAAGTATAGTATTAAATATATGATTATATTTTGTAAGGACATTTTATTTGCCTTGATCATATAAACATTTTTATGACATCAAAAAGCATTTATTAAATGTTTATTATACTTGAGTAGACTCTCAAAAATTAATCATCAGAAATTAGTTTTTTAGAAGGACTAAGATATATTTACAAACATAAGATTTATTATAGATTAATTACCTACTCCTATGTTAGAAATGTTGGATATTTATAAATATTTCCTACGGTGAATACGTAATAACAAATGCTTTTATCTACATCAGATTTTATCTACACTATTATTTTGGATTTAGGATTATTACATTACTACAAATTACTTAGCCTAAGGTATAGTAGAATATCCTTTTTTAAAATTTTATTTATTTGAGAGAGAAAGAGAGAGTATAAGCAGGGGAGGGGGGTGGAGCATAGGGAGAGGGATAAGCAGAGGGACAAGCAATCAATACTGAATGCAGAGCCCAATGCAGGGCTTGATCTTACAACCTTGAGATCATGACCTGAGCCAAAATCAAGGGTCTGATGATTAAATGACTGAGCCACCCAGGGGCGTCTAGAATATCTTTATGGCTCTTTTATGTTTCTCAAATATTCCCAGGGGCACCTGGGTCACTCAGTTAGTTAAGGCATGACCTGCCTTCTGCTAGGTCATGATCCCAGAGTCCTGGCATTAAACCCTGCATGAAGGGCTCCACTCAGCAGGGAGTTTGTATTTCCCTCTTCTTCTGCCTCTCTCCCCAGCTCATGCTATCCCTGTCTTGCACAATGGAGCTCTTCTTCCATTTCTGAACCTCCACATTGCTGAGTTTCCAGTCAGCCCTACTTAGAGTTTGTTCCTTGACAGAATTGTGAGTGTTATGATTATAGCATAAAGAGTTAATCTCTTACAGAAAGTTTATCTACATTCCTGCAATCTTTTTAGTGTCTTCATAAGTATGCACGGATTACTCAAAGGATGGTAAAAATAAGCAACATTATATTAAAATCATTTTCTTATGTCTAAAAATGAATAATAAGTACAATATTTTGATTACCCAATACATAAAATCAAAGAATATACTTCATACACTTAGGGATACAGTTTTTCCTCACCATGCTTTTCTTCCTTCTTCTAGGACTCTCTAATTCTGAATAATCTCCCTAGATTGTTAAAGCATAAATTTTTTCTGAATGTATGACTCACACTGACACTGATTTCTAAACATTTTCTTTATTGCTTGGCATTTCTCCACTGTGATATATTTCTTTGAGTTAAAGTATTGATACTTTAAATCTTTTTTAAATGGAGACATATTTATTCCTTCAACTACTGATTAAAAACCTGTCATATGACAGCAGCATTTTGATATATGATTTTCCTAGATCCAGTTCTCAAGGAGATCACTAGATAATGTAAAAAAGTGGAACTGTGAGATGTATAGATGAAGAGATTATGTATGATAATGTAGATCTGGAAACAGTACAATGGGAACACAGAGGAGGAAGAACACAGTTTGATGCCTTAAAGAAAAAAAAACAGTTGAATTCTGCTGAATCTTCATAAATAATAGCATTTCAAGATCCTATCAAGAGACCTAAGATATTCAGTAATGAAACATTTTTCTATGGAAAAACTTTTCTAGGAAAGAGACTAGGAGACCGTAAATTATGGGGGTGTCAATGAAAAGTAAGGGAACTAACAGATTTAGAGGTATTTAAAATGTAGAATCAAAATAAAATAGTTAACAAATAAGTCTGATGTATACTTACATAGGTGGAGATGCCAAAGGAAAAAAACGAGTAAATATGGAAAATGACATTAGCATTAGTATTTGCTAATGATTTAACTGGAGCTCTCTATGAGCAAACAAGAAAAGATTTCAGATGGCTGGTTGGAAAATAACAGTGGCTATTTAAACTTTCAGAGTAGATAAGACCCTCCTGAGTGAGGGAAGAATAGTTTAGAATATTCTAAATGGTACCAATACTAATATAGTACCAATATAGTATCTACTAGCCATGTAGTTATATAATAAGACTTAAATACAGATCCTCAGTTACACTGGCTATATTTCAATTACTTAGTAACTACATGAGGCTGGTGGCTCCAATATTCATTCCAGAAAGTTCTATAGATGGCACTTCCTGAAAACTACAGACTGTTAATGTTAAGAGCAGCCTGGAATGGTTGGAGAGATGACAGGATAAAATCCTCAGACTTTGGCATTATAAAAGAAAAGGAAAAGCAAAGCAAAGCAAAGAAAAGAAAAGAAAAGAGAAAAGAAAGAAAAGAGAAGAAAAGAAAAGAAAAGAAAAGAAATGCATGTTTTTTTTTAAGACTTTATTTATTCATGAGAGACACAAAGAGAGAGGCAGAGCGACATAGGCAGAGAGAGAAGCAGGCTCCATGTAGGACTCAATCCCAGGACTCTGGGATGACGCCCTGAGCCAAAGGCAGATGCTCAACCATTGAGCCACTCAGGTGTCCCAAAATACATGTTTTAAATGATAATCATCTATATATCTCAAAAATATAAAATAATACTTGCTCAGGCCATTTAGGGTACCCCAAGTGCTTTTTCGGGCACAAAGAGGTTTGAGGTTTATGAACTGTTTGGATTTGCTAGCATATTTTGGAATATCATTATGTTAAGAATACTTTGAAGAAAAAATTCTCTAAGGTGGCAGATGCAATCAATAAAATAAGATCGAGACTGTAATTTGACAATGTTTATTTCTACCTCACATATATGAATTATGCAGGCTATAGTTTTTCAATAGAGGGGGAACATAGACTCAAAACAAATCATGACTTTATGTAGTAGCTCCATCCCACAAGTTCAGAAACAACAAAAAAATACTCAATGGATATTATAAACAATTTGTTGAATATCGTGCTTAGATACCTTTCACAGGTTTGACTCATCACAAATTTGACATATTTAGACATATTTCATCCCAGTGTTATTTCCTAATAAAGTTGTATTTGGACAGCTTAAACAGAGATGATACCTAAGAAGTGTTTTACATCCTGGCCAATGAAATGACATCCTTTCATTTTCTTAAGTTAGAACCTGCTGAGCTTCAATTCTTTTGTTTAAGGGAAGATATTTTACTGAATCCCTACTACCTAAGAAGCACTACTTTCAGTACTTTGTACTTAGCCTTTGATCCTCAAAAAGAGATCAGACTAAATGCCCCAAGCCTTATAGATGCTAAAGGGTAGAATCTAACACTTTGCTATGTTTCTTTCCAAATGCACCTTTTTGTACCTTGGCATATTCTTCTTGAGCTTATAGAGTCTCCACTCTGGCACAAGTTTTGTAAGAAACTTTTGATGTTTTGTTCACCTTTCTGAGTCATTCCAAACAAGGAAATGCTTATGGGTCCTATTACTTTGGATTTTTTCCATTGACAGATAACACAACAAACCCTAAGACTGTGCTGTATTGCCTTCTAGGGAAATCAGTAATTTAAGATATTTTAATGAATTTTACTAAAGATGCTATTATTTTTATCCACCAAATAAGAAAAGATGAAGCCTATATATTAATTTCTATTCCATTCAAATGATGACACTGGGTATTCCATTGAACTGTTTGTGAGCTTGAGCCCTTAGATTTAAATTTAAAGTTTAAGTTGTTCATGAAGCATTGGGCATAGTGTTGAAGGGACAGGGTTTGATAGCCCTCATTCCCCTGACTCCACCCTTAGCCCATACTGATGTAAGTATCTCAATTCCATGTGATTTTAAACATTCCCAGTCAGTTATAGCATATTGAAAACCTGGAATATGAATTTAGTAATAACAAGGGACAGAGAAAAAAGTATTGAAAATTTTATAGTCTGCAAGTTACAAATATTTATGTAGTACTTCGGTGAAGGGGTGAACTACATAGTGCTTTAAATTAGAAGCCCTAATACACTATGTGAAGAAGCAGGATCAGAAAACTATTCCTTTTCCTTCCTGCTGAATCATATAACTACCACAGGAGACCACAGAAAGCTAACTTGGGGCTGTTGGTATTAACTTGTCTCCCATCTCAAGACTACAAGAAAGATTCAAGGGAAAATTGGGTCATCAGAGAAGAGGGACAAGAGAATTTCAGGTCAACACTGGATCTGCATATAGTGTCCTCTGCTCAAAATAAGGAAAAAAAGAAAAAGGAATTATTATGGATCTTACAGTAAAATTGTTCACCAGTTTATTCCAAGTTAAGAGTACATCAAAGTTTTGGAAGAATAAACATAGAAACCTTATTTCAAGGCATCTGCTTTTTATTAATTAAAAATTAAAAAACATGAAACAAAAGGTAAATATACCATGAAAATGCTACTGACAAAAATGGAACTGGAAGAGACAAAATTGTATAAAAAATAGAAATCTGATAGGAATTTAAAAATACATTTTATATAAAGCACAGAAATGACAATGAAGAAAATGTAATCAGTAATGCTGTTCTAGAATGTTGAAAAAGAAAAGGAGCTTTAAAATTATATTAAGATGATTATTATCCAACAGAAAATTTTGAAAAATCTATAACCAAAGAAATGCTTATGAAGTCCCTGAAACAGAAATGGAATATGCTTTTAAACACATGCCAGGAATCATTAACCAATTAGGTGAGAGTGGGAACTTTTTTTTTTTATTAAAAAATAAAGGAAAAATTCTGCAGGCCCTGCCTTCCAAAATAAGTAGAAGAAAATAATTGTCATATTACTCACTTGGTATTGAAGAAAATGTTAGTGATATAGTAATTGTATTTTCTACCAAGTTGTTCATTTTCAAAGATAATTGGAAAGATAATCAGATATTTAAGACGATGAAATTATAACCAAATTCTAAAAAAATATTCAAAGGTATTTCATGTCATGTGATAAAGCACCAAATAAAATCAAGAATTCACATAGAGCTTTTATAAGCCTATCATGCTATGTAAAACATAAGAATAAAATTAAATCTTTTAAAAAATTTAAATATGGTGCTGTGCCTTAATCTTAAAATAGCACTCCAACTTTTTTTTAACCACTCTGCGTTTCTATTCAATGTAACATCCCCCCCTTTAACTCAGTGTTGAATCATACACCCCCCAAAAAAAGCCCAGAGAAATTTCTGCAGATAAACCAGTGAAGAGAATGTGCATCACATGTTATTGTCAACATGATCACTCCATGAAGAGCAGGGAGCAAAAAGAAGTAGAATGAAAAACAAGGGGCTCCAACCTGTAGACACTGCAAAATATTCAGATATTTGGGATTAAAATAAAATTTAGAAGGGAATCTCCCAGGAAGAAGAAGAACAAATGGAACCTAAGGCAGCTCAGGTGATCAGGAAGCATGGAGAGGACTCTGCAAGGTGGCAGATAAGCCCAAGGTGGTTTGGGTGGCCCCACCTACCTATGGCAAGAGGGATATATATATATAATTTGTATTTTACTTGTCCCTGGCATTTCACAACAGTGAGCTTTAATACCACATTTTCACTCCACATGATGTTTTTCTCTATGAGTTTGGTGTACCTTTTGATTTTCTTAGGAACTTAAAAGTAAATTCTCTAAATTTATGGATATATAATTGTAATAACAACATTGGAATTGTGTAAGGCAAGTACTCACTATTGAAATACAAATCAATTGTTAATTTGACTTGGACTTGCTTAATGAAATTGAAATTTAACATAGAAGTTATTAGTAACTGGAGAGATGGTTGAAAAAATTACATTGTTAAAATTTGTCAAAGATTTAATGCAAATAAGTAGCTGATTTAAAGGTTTTATTCTCATTGGTAGAGTTGAGATCAGTACTTTTAGATTGCTTAATTAATCCATTAATCTATTTTATCCTCTATAGTACATGTTATATAGTTAACTCTTTTATTCATTTTACTAGGGTGTCTACCAGGTGACCTGATTGTTATGATTTATTCAGTAACTGCGACAAAACACTGCTAATTGCATTATATCCATTATCTTTGGCTTTACTATTATATGCATAACTAGTTTATGATTATTTTTCTTGCATAATTAACTAAATGAGCTAAGAGTTCAGATTAATTTGAAGAGGCATCATGAATCTATGTAAAAAGTGTTGCAAAAGAACCCTCCTAATTATAAAACTTATAACCTTGGGCCAATCACTTAACCTCTTTGAGACTAATTTCCTTTCCACCCATAAAATAGGTTTATGGAGATAGCTCTGTTTGATTTATGGGTTTCGTCAGTATTGTATTTTGAAATACTATGAAATTAATGTACTAAACCTTAAGAACTTAATAATATACTATTGTTATTATTGCACTGATAGATAATCTCTTACTATGCTCTCATGAATTTCAAAGTGATATTGTAGATCAAAGGGTAGTTCTGTGATTATTGAAAAATTAGGTGGTGCAACTCTTTTGTTATCAAGATATTGATATCAAGATTTTCATCTCTAGAACTCTTTCTAGAAGTTATTAACTAAAACAGATAATAAGCATTTAATTAACTGGAAAGTAAGACTCAATCTGATAAAAATATTTGCTTATAAATAGCAATTTTTTTTATCTTTTTTCAATGTGAAAAGCAAGCCTGCTGTTTTCTGATTAATAGCCAAGCATTTTTGTCACAGTTATGACCCGTGCAGGAGGAGTGATGAAGTCCATCACAACTAATAACTACTCCTGACATTCTCAGAAGGAACTAGAATGTGGTTCTCTGATGAACTGAAAGGCTAAGTAGATATTTAAGAAAGATTTTGATCCTGTCTTAAAATTTGAGTTTTATCTTGATGGATTCTTTTAAAATCACCCAGAACAACCTTGCTTGGTTTGTTCCATGCAAACACATTGGGGTTTAAATACTCATTGCATTATTACTACCATGTGGACAATATTGGCTCTTGCCAGGCATGACTCTCCTTTTAGCATAAAACTCTTAACTCAGAGCGCTATGCATATATGGGACTGTTTAATCCTATCGGTTGGTAACTACTAGGGATGAGGAATCTGACTGAGGGGTTACTCTTATTGTTTGGACAGTGAAGTGGACTGAATTGAAGAGCTCTGAAACATTAGGGCAATGATATTGATAATATCTAAACAAGTGTGGGGTGGGGCGCCTGGGTGGCTTGGTTGTTTGGGTGTCTGCCTTTGGCTCAGGTCATGATCCCAGGGTCCTGGAATCTTTTTAAAAAATATATCTAAAAAAGCATGACCTTTTAAAAAGTCCTTTAGACTATGAAATATGAAAGGACAAGGTGTGTTTTGAATACTTAGCCTAAGTACACACACACACACACACACACCCTACAAAAACTTTTTTTTTCCATTTTAAATGCTTTATATAGTATATATACTAGACTCTTACAATGAGCTGTATAAATGACAGGTAGGGAGGATTCTACTTTTGTTTTCTATGAATGTATGAAGAGGGGAAAAAAAGGTCAAATGGAAATAAAGAAACTATTAGGACAGATCTATACTTTTTGCAATGGAACAAGGGGCGGGTAAAACTTCATTTCTATTAGAGGTAATTCCAGTGACTGCATGTCTTTAATCCAGAAGACCACCTCAAATATCATTTGTATTTCATAGGACAATTCAGTGACTAGACACTTTTTTTTTCTTTTAAACAGCCTTGCTTATTTGTGCTAAAGGAGTCATACCACTTTATCCCATACATCCTTTGTCCTTTGAAATCTTATAAGGGAAGATATATAAAATTAAATCCTGGACTTATAGAAAATTTAACAAAATAGAAAATCACTTCCTGATTATTTACCCAAACATATTTTCTGCAACAAGACAAAATGCTACTTGCTTAGGGCTCTACACATTTGTCTGTATTTAGTCTATATTAGAATTCGGCTTTATGAAAAATGCACTGTTCTTTCAAAGCACTTATTTTTATTTCATTGTGTACACATGCACATGAAAGATATCTTCATATGTTATGTATACATATATGTCATCTGTGAATTCTTTCCAGTTTACAAAAAAAATCTTTAACATAAATTTTTCTCATTTATGGTTTAGAACAGACATGTAATTCCTACATACTATCCCTCTCTCAAAGTTGAGGAAACTAAAATTCTAAGAATTGAGATCTACTTGCTCAATTCAAACCAATCAAAACAACTTCTGAATGCTAGCCTCAGAACTTAAACCTCAGCCTTTAAAAGAAAATCTTTTACTTCTTTCACAAAATACAGTACTTTCATTGCTTAAGTTTCTTAAAATCTTTTTAGGTCAATATTCCTCTAGAGGAATAAGTTAAATCTTTTCTGATTTTCTGGTTGTGCTACCAGTAAGGTCTGCTTAGACAAATTAAATTTGGGTTTTTCAGCTCCTGTAGCAGTTAAATTCCAACTAATGTACAGTGTAGTCTAAGACAGAAATTCAGATGAACTAAACCAAGAATGGCTTTCTCAGAAGGGTTAATCACATTAGAATCTTTCCATGTAGTCTCTATTATAAGGCTTTTAGGTGAATAACCCAGTGGGAAAGGAAGATGAAAATAGCATATTTATTGTATTTCAAGGTTTTAAAAAAAAGAAGAAATCTTCTCTCTAAAGGATAATTGGTCACTGGAGAGCCCAGTAGTCAACTAACCTGTTTATTAACCTCCAGGGTAACTCAATCTATAAACTAAAATATCTCATTTCTAACAACTTTAACGCTTGGGGTTGTGGATAAATGCCTGCCTATTGAGTATAACACTAGAAATTTATTTTATTTTCCCTAAAGGAAGCACTACAAAGACTTTCTATCTAGTAACAGTATTTATTTCATGCTCCAGGCCCTGATCGTAGAGACAGCAATTGTTCAATTTTTGTTATTGTCATTGTTTGTCCTTTGTTTTGGTTCTGTAAATTTCAGATACAGAGGACAGAATTAATTAAATTCCAAAGCTATGCACACTATTATCAGAATCCATGCTGGGCTCCTCTCTTATTTTATTTAATTACTACTGCATATTCCTATTTTTTACTCCCATTTGTGTATGTGTGTGTGTGTGTGTGTGTGTATATATATATATATATATAAATATATATATACAAGAAAATATTATTCATTCAAGAAAATATTATTCTGCTTTTATTTCATTTTGGTTTTTGCTTATTTTTACCTGAGACTCTGCATTTTAAAATTCATTCATGCTTTCTGTGTATACCTAACAGATTGTTTCTAACTGCTTTGTATTACTTTGTATTACTAACACCAATTTCACCTGTTCACCACCTATCAAGAAATCAAACAGTCCCTAAGTGACTATTACAGTCATTTGGAGGGTATGCAAGTGTGCTATAGATTTTTCCAGCAAGGATAGGACACAATAAACCCAAATACACAGCATAAGCAAGTTCAGCAGGGTATCAATTACTTGTGGCCCATAAGTGTCACTGAAGTCGAGGAGCCAGATGATAAACAGTGGGTACTGGGTCATGGAGGATCAAATTCTTGACCATAGTTAGGTGATCTTATAGTCTGCAGATGCACCAAAGGGACAGTAGCAAGGGGGCACATCCTTTGCATTACTAGAATCAGAGTGGTGCATAAGAAACTCTGCCTTCAGGCAGCCCGGGGGGCTCAGCGGTCCTTCAGCCCAGGGCCTGATCCTGGAGACTCAGGATCCAGTCCCATGTTGGACTTCCTGCATGGAGCCTGCTTCTTCCTCTGCCTGTCTCTCTGCCTCTCTCTCTCTCTCTCTCTCTCTCTCTCTCTCTTCTCTCTCTGTTTCTCATGAATAAATAAATAGAATCTTTAAGAAAAAAAGAAAGAAAGAAATTCTGCCTTCTGCAAAATAACGTACCTCTCTGGCCCACACAAAGCCCTTAGGGCAATTGCTCACAATTGCCTAGCTCTGTATGTTCTGGGGAAGACCAAAGAACCCTCTGCTGAGCCTTTGGTCAAATTGGTGGTTGGGCTTCTGAAAACTGCCTATGTGAGACATGTTAATTGTCCCCTTCTACACCCACCCCACTGATAGACACCCAACTTGTCCACTACTCCCCACATCTTTGTTCAGGTCTCTTCTTACAGATGTGTGAGACTCTCCCTGGGAAAAGTCAAAGATAAGTATGTACTTCATTTAATTGAATTGTATCAAATTGCTCTGTAGCATGCCTGTAGCAGTGTGCATGCTCAGTATCCATGTATAAACGTTTTGTATCTCTGCTACATTGCTGCTAACACCTAACACTGTCTAGATTTCTAATTACTAAGTTTAACAGATGTACAGTGACAGTTTTCATGCTATTAATCACTCATGAGTTTCTGTGTCTCTTCATATGCTTATTACCCTGTCTCTAAACACTCTATTTTGTTCTATTGAGTTATTTATCTTTTCTTAGGCCAATACCAGACATTTTTTCCCTAGGGTTTTGCTTTGCCTTCCAATAGTATTAATTTTCCTTCTTTTCTCCTCTTTTCAAAGGTTGAATTCCCTCTTGAAAAATACTTCTATCAGATTCTACTTCTAACCCTTCACTCTGCAAATGTTTCAAGCCAGTCCAAGAAACAGATGGGACAGATGCCAGAATGATGTGTGCCATTCCTTACCCATTATTTCCACTAGGCTGAATATTTAACATCTCAAAATGCCAAGTCTAATATATTCCCTAATAGTCCCCATTGCAAACATGGTCAACCTATAGTCCTTATAATGAACTATAAGTAAATGACTGTTCCATCCTTATAGCTAAGACAATGAACTTTGAAGTTATCTTTGTCTTTCCCCCTTTCTCTTACTACATGCAATTGTTTCATTAGCAAATTCTATTGGTTATATGTTCTATCAGGTATATAGCTAATTCTTGACAACCCATTGTGACCAATGGTCTCTTACACTTTAACTTTATTTATGATATCTGATACCTATTTTCCTAACAGTCTATTTTAATTTCTTTCTTTTTTTGTTATTTAAGTTATCACTATTCTATACTAAACAGAAGGTAATTCATTATACTTAATGGAGAAAGTTTGGAAGTATTATCTTCAAAATCAGAAACAAGAGAAAGATATCAGCTATTACAACCATTTAACATATATATTATTTTGGTTTTGGCTGATGCTCTGAGGGGGGAAAATAGCAATAAGTATTAAATGAAAAGACAAATATCATTATTTGTAGATGTTATGACTACCTTATTCAGAAAAACAGCAGGATTTATGATTAATGGATAACAGTAACAAAAATTAAAAGGAGACATCCTGCTGGAAATTTAAATTAGGGACTTTTTTTCAACTATGAAAGTTACTTCAGTCATGGAATTGGATATCCACAAGGGGAATGATGAAATAGAAAAGAAGAAACCCAAGATTAAGCCCTGAGCCACTCAAACATTTAGAAGTAGGAAACATTAGAAAGAACAGTGAAAGGAGCCTAAAAAAAGTGCAAAAAAAAAAAAAGGCAAAAATAGCTTTAATGTGATCCTGGAAATAAGAAAAAATAAAGTCTTCTGATAACCAGCCTTGTCTATAAGAGACCAAATGATGCAGGCCTGGACAAGATCACTCCAAAAAGGACCTCTGAATAAGTGCAAAATTCAAGTGGATGAGCTAGACTTTTGTACCCTTTATTGGGTAGTCACTGGAAGCTGGCTGACCTGGGAAAGGACATAACTTTGGGTAAGACAGCTTTCTTCAGCAGAGAGTAAACTCTGGACATAAATGAGGCAAATCAGCCATCAAGATTTCCAGCAACTAAGGAAAGAGTGCTTCAGCCTTGGAAGTAGATCAAAGCAGGAAGCAATGAAATCCAATATAGTGTTTGAGGAGAAAATGGGGGTATAACACACAAGGTCATGACCTTGAATAGGAGTACAGAGACTTCATCATTATAATAGGAGAGAAGCCAGTGATATATGCTAGTAAATGGGTAGAACTGAGGGTTGCAATTTGTGGATTTTTTTCTCTTGATTGCTTCACTCTATTCAATGAAATATCAAGCAAGATAAATAGCTGAGAATAGTATAATGAGTTAGATTTAGAGTTTAACAGAGATAGCAAGAAATATGAGAAATGCTAGATCACTCCTGAAAATCCAGTATTAGTCTAACAGAATTTCTAAAAACAGGATTAGAATTATTGGGTGAATATTTTGTGGGATGAAGTAAAGAAAACAATAAAAAAATCTAAGAAGGTAGTCTACTCGAGCGTAAGAAATGTATAGATTTTCATAGTGAGAAGGTCTGTGGAACTATAAACATGGTACATTAAAAAAAAACCTTCTAGATATATGCTTGTAAAGTTTCTTTGCCTTAAGAATAAGATGAAAACATAAAGACATGGAGGGAGAAAGAAAAGAGATTACCTACAAGGAAACTATGAACAGATGGCATGCACCTTCTAATTAGCATCATGAAACTCTAAAAGATGTCAGACAAGTGCTTCAAATATCTGAAGGGACATTTTTAGAACCTAGAATTGCATATTCAGAAGTACTTTTCATCAGTGAAAGAAAATAAATACATTTTCAAATATTTGATTACTAAAATCTTTTTCCTCCAATGCAATTTGCTGTGAAAGTTGCTTGAGAAAAACCTGCAATAAATGAAGAAGTCTCAGAATGAGACTTGGGGATCAGAAAACAGACTCTAAATCTAGGAACATCTCAGAATGGCCGAGCTAAAAGAAGTCTGCTAAACAAGTGTTCTATTTTGGAGCAGAAGTCCAAAGAACTCTAGAAGAAATATTCCTTGGGAGAAGCACTGATTGATATTGAGATTAATGGAAGCCTGCATAGTTATAAGTAACGTGAAAATTATTATTCTATTAATAAAGGGAAAAGAGAAAAAATATAATGGAAAAATTTTAAATATCAAGAATTATAGATTTCAAATATGAAGCAAATTATTTTGGGACACAATTTCAGCAGCTATTTCATCAAATAAATCCATATGAACTTTGATGGTATGGGCAATCTTCACTGGGAGGTACGGATACCTTGATTTTAGTATCCAGGCAAAGCAGAGGAGGAAAGTAATCACAAAACATTTGATTTTACAACAATAGATAGGTAGAATAGATAAAATAAATTATAGTCTCAAATTCTGCTTTAAAATTTACAATTTTTAGAATCACATAATGACAAAAAATAAAAACATAATTAGAATTACCAGTGATAATATCAACATGATGCATCTTGATAACATAAAAGTAATGATGTAACTGCTAGTGAGGAGGCATAAAACAGTAGGAGAGGTAGAAGAAGAGATTGAAATATAAATACTTCTACAGCACTGCCTCAGAAAACAGATAAAAGAAATGAAAGATCAAAAATAATGTAACAAATTGCATCATGGATGACAAATGCAGATGGAGATCTAGGGAAGATAAGTAAAAAGGTTTAACTCTTATCTAGAATTGGAAAAATCAATGAATAAATGTACCAATAGATTATTCAGAATTGTCTCAGCAGTAGGAAGTAAAAATCCACTCTGAATAATAATTGGAGGAAAGAAAGTGAAGAGGGCAGCTCTTCTGTATCGAGGACAATTATAATATTTGCCTATATTATTTTTTGAAACTGCTTTCTAAATAATTTAAAAAGTAGAGTGGGATTGCTGAACCATATGTTAAATTCATGATTAGCTGTTTAAGAAGCTGACAAACTACTTTCAAAGTTTGGTACCGTTTTACATTCTCAGCAGCCATGTATTGGTGTTTCCATTTCTCCACATTATTCCCCACACTTGCTATTTATTGGCAGTCACTTTGATTGTAGCCATTCTAGCAGGTGTGAAGTGGAATCTCATTATGGTTTTAATTTGCATTTTCCTGATGACTAATGATATTGAGCATGTTCATGTGCATATTGGCCATTTGAATATTTTCCTTAGTGATATATCCATACAGATCTTTTATCAAATGTTTCTTTTTTTATTATTAAAGACTTTATTTATTTATTCATGAAAGACAGAGTGAGAGGCAGAGACACAGGCAAGAGAGAAGCAGGTTCCATGCAGGGAGCCCGATGTGAGACTTGATCCCAGGATTCCAGGATCATGCCCTGGGCCAAAGGCAGGCGTTAAACCACTGAGCCACCCAGGGATCCCTATCAAATGTTTCATAAGGATATTTTTTTTATTATAGAGTTGTAAGAGTTCTGTATATATTAATACAGGTTCTCTATCAAATACATGATCTGCAAATATTTGCTCCCAATTCTGTTGCTTGCCACTTCATTTTCTTAATTGTATCTTTTGAAGTACAAAGGTTTTAATGTTAAGGTGGCACAACTAATCTTTTTTTTTTTTTCCCTGAATTGGACTCTGGTGTTATATTTAAGAACTCTTTGTTATCAAGGGATCCCTGGGTGGCGCAGCGGTTTGGCGCCTGCCTTTGGCCCAGAGCGTGATCCTGGAGACCCGGGATCGAGTCCCACGTCGGGCTTCCGGAGCATGGAGCCTGCTTCTCCCTCTGCCTGTGTCTCTGCCTCTCTCGCTCTGTGACTATAATAAATAAATATAAAAAAAAATTTAAAAAGAACTCTTTGTTATCCATGATCACAAAGGTTTTATGGTAAGTTTTTTTCTAGAAATTGTATAGTTTTGTATCTTATAATTAATTCTATGATCCAGTTTGAATTACTTTTTTGTATGTAAGGTAAAGATCTAAGTTTATTTCTTTGCATATAGATATCGAATTGTTTCAGCTTCATTTATAAAACAACAACAGCAACAACAAACAAAAAAACACCTATTCTTTCTCCACCAGATTGTCTTGGCACCATTGTCAAAAATAAATGTAAGGAATTATTTCTGAATTGTCAATTCTGTTCCATCGACTACATGCCTATCCTTGTAAAAACACTGTATTTTGTTGTTACTGCAGTGCCAATGGGAATTTTGAAATTAGGCAATATAGATACTTCAACTTTGATTATATTTTTCCAAATATTTTTAGGTAAGATAAGTTATTGTAATTACTATATACATTTTAGGATAAGCTTGATGATTTTTACAAAAACTCTGCTAGAGGGATCCCTGGGTGGCGCAGCGGTTTGGCGCCTGCCTTTGGCCCAGGGCGCGATCCTGGAGACCCGGGATCGAGTCCAACGTCAGGCTCCCGGTGCATGGAGCCTGCTTCTCCCTCTGCCTGTGTCTCTGCCTCTCTCTCTCTCTCTCACTGTGTGCCTATCATAAATTAAAAAAAAAAAAAACTCTGCTAGAATTTTCATAGAGAATGTGTTGAATCTATAGATCAATTTGAAAATTGTCATCTTGATAATAACGAGGTTTCCAATCCATGAATGCAATTTCTTTTGTAACCTTGCTTTACTTATTAGTTTGAGTAGGTATGTGTGTGTGTGTTCCTATGGAATTTTCTTACAACCAAATCATGTCATCTGCAAATAAAACTTTGTCTTTCCTCTCTAAACTAGATAACTGAAGTCTTTATTCGGCCTAAAACTTCCAGTATAATTTCTAATTAATCATATTTCATTCTATCATTTTTTAAAGATTTTATTTATTTATTTGAAAGAAAGTGAGTGAGAGAGGGAGAGAGTTAGTGCACAAGCAGGGACGGGTGGTCAGAGGTAAAGAGAGAAGCAGACTTCCCACTGAGCAGGGATCTTGAAGCAGGGCTCCATCCCTGGATTTCAAAATCATGAGTTGAGCCACCCAGGCACCCCTCATTCTATCATTTGAACTATTATGAGAACACATCCTGCCCTCAAGTATTAAATCTCCTGTTGTATTTGCAGAACTGTGAATATTTCATCATATGTGGAGCTGATGAGGTTATTGCTAAAATGATAATAATATGTCTTGGTCCAGAAATCAGGCTTTAAATTCAAGATAATATAGATCTGTCCTTCTATCTATCTATCTATCTATCTATCTATCTATCTATCTATCATCTATCAATCATCTATCAATACAGATATTAATATCTTGTCAACTCATCCTAAACTCACAGTATATCTGAGATATTCAAGTTATAAGAAATTTATTTGTAAACTTCTGTTCACCTTGTAATTATATATTAATTCCTATCTTTATTGTTATGCAATCACAAAAAGGGAGAGTTCAAAAGTACTTAACAAAAGTACTAAGCATGTCATTGTTTGACCACAGCTTCCTATGTAGCCCCACTATACAACCATTGCCTCCATACAAAGTCTTTATCCAATCATGCACAGGTACCCCTTAGTAAAATTTTTTTTTAATTTTTTATTTATTTATGATAGTCACACAGAGAGAGAGAGAGGCAGAAACATAGGCAGAGGGAGAAGCAGGCTCCACGCACTAGGAGCCCGACGTGGGATTCGATCCCAGGTCTCCAGGATCGTGCCCCGGGCCAAAGGCAGACGCCAAACCGCTGCGCCACCCAGGAATCCCCCCCTTAGTAAAATTTGCATCCATACAGTTCTCCATGTTAGTATGTGTACAAGAACTCTATTTTCATTAAATAATTGTCAAATATTAATTACTACATATGATTCATAATGTAAATATGTCTGCAAATTATACAGCAATGACATACTTATACAGGTGTCTTTTGTACATAAACACTTCTATTCCCAGAATGTATATTATAAAAGTGTTACCAGAGTATGACACACACACACATCCTTTGTAAACATTTTCTAAATTTTAATTTAGATACATGCCACATGTTAAAATTTTAGAAAGTATGTGTGTGTGTGTATCTGTGTATGTTCAAAACTTTAGAAAGAAACCTGAGAATATATTTACCAAAATAATACATGTGATTATATCTGGGTAAATAGGCAGGGGGTCATATCAAGGATGGTAATCAAAGGATTTTTAATCTTATCTAATGTATATTTATAGGCCTACATGCAAATTCATTATTGCAAAAGTAGTTCAAAAACAGATAAAAAATATAAAAATATGTCTTTAAGCATCTATCATCTTAAAGGAAGACAAAAAACTATATATAACAAAATGTTTGGTGCTATGGTTATCTGGGGCATATTAGATTTGCTAGCTTTGAGAGTAAAGGAACCAAGCAATCATGACTAAATTGTGGCCACCAAAAATATTCACTAATTTTCCTGTTACTGAGAGTATTTCTCATGCAGCACCAATTTTCTTAAGTGTTCATGAAGTTGATCACAACACTGACCTGTAACAGTTTGTGCGCTACTAGACCACTTTTTTGTGGATAAGGAGTTTAATATCCATGAAGCCTTTGTTACGTGGCACTGATTAAAGCCACAACATTGAAAATAAAAGATGATGTAGAACCAAACTCAGATATAAAGCAGTGTGTATCCTTAACCTCCATATAAATGATGAGAATTGCATTAAGCTAACTGCCTAGTCTTTTCAGATAGTTTCATACAAATGTGGACATTCTAAAGAAATGCATATTAATATTGTTATAAAAGAATGGATAGTTCAATAAGTAGAGTTATTAGGCTATTTATGTCAAGGAACACTATGCATCTGGGAAATGAGAATTTTGTCCTCAACTGTTGTCTTTCTGGACTAGTGCTTGGCTACAGATTACTGCCAATTATACATGTAATGGAGTACATTTGCAGTTATTAGAGGATTAAGATTTGTCATTACAAGTTGCAAATGACCAATTTCCCTTCACAATTGTGTAGTAATTATTGTCAAAATGGAACATCAGCAAAACCACTTAAACATGTTGTATATATATTTTTTCCTTTTCACAGAAAACAAATGATCTCTAAAATCAGCCATTACCATGGCTAATGAACACTTTGTCACAACATAAAGATCTCCTGAATTTCCCCCAGGACCAATCTCATTAAGTCCAAAGCATAACATAATTTAAATATTTGAGTTATGATCCACCAGCATTGCTTTCTACACGGATGGCCTGTCAGAAAACAGTTTAGGACAAAAATTCGGTTCCTTAATTTCATCATTTCTCTCACTCTGTACTCTATTTACTAAGTTCAAAACACTGCCCATTATGTTCTCCTTGCCCATCTTCACTGCTCCTGCTTTTAATATCATTATTCATGCCTTCATTTCTCTTGAGTGCAAAAGCCTCTGACTTTTTTTCTTATGCTTACTGTCCCTTTATCCGGATATACATGTGCTACCTTAAATAAAATAATTAAAAACATAAAATTTTCCAACTCAAATTTCTTTTCATTAGTGTTTCCCAATAACTTGTGGTTAGCATTGTAAAATTTGCATCCATATAGTTTTCCATGTTAGTACATGTGCAAGAACTCACAAGTGCAAGATTCACAAGTCAAGATATCGTTGATTCATTCAGTCAATATTTATTAAGTACCCTTCCTGGCTAATTTTCTTTCTCTACTTAATCCATGGTTTATTGTTGTGTTTACATATTACGTTAATAGGTGGCATTCTTAAAACACATTTATTCAGAAGTAAGATTTGAATTCGATCTAGTCTTGATTGCCCCACCCTGAATTTCAGAATCTTCATTCCAGAGACTCAGAATCTTTACCAATTGGTATGTCTATGGACATGGACATTTTATGGATACATGTCACTGCATAGCCTCATGTAAGTGAAGTACAACTATAGTTTGATCATGACAAAGTTGTTTGCTCCATCTTCCTTTGACTGCTTGGGTGATGCCATCCTCATTCTCCATCTGTGTTATGTGGTAGGCCATAATTCTGCCATGATAATGGGTGAGAAGTTAGAAGGAGAGGACGGTTGGTCTTAATTGCCCTTCAGCCTCTTGAATTACTTTATTTTGTAATAAACTTTAAAAATTTTAGGAAAATTTATAGATTTACAGAATCAATGTGTAGATCATACAGAGCGTCCTCATATACTATATATCCAGTATCCTTGATTGTTAGCATCTTATGTTAGGGCAGTAAATGTGATTAGGTTGCTTGTTAGTATTGTTTGGGGTCTTTTGAATATTATGGACACATGTCCTTTATTAAATATCTATTTTATTTTATTTTTTAAAGATTTATTTATTTATTTATTTACTTATTCGTGAGAGAGAGAGAGAGAGAGAGAGAGAGAGAAAGAGAGAGGGAGAGATACAAGCAGAGGGAGAAGCAGGCTCCATGCAGGGAGCCCGATGTGGGACTCAATCCCGGAACTCCAGGATCACGTCCTGAGCCAAAGACAGACGCTCAACGCTGAGCCACCCAGGCATCCCTAAACATCTATTTTATAATATGGTTCTCTCAGTTTGTGGCTTGCTTTTCCATTCCGATAATGGTGTATTTTACAGAGTAGGAGTTTAAAATTTTAATAAAACCCAGCCTATCATATTTCCTTCATGGATTATTCTGTTGGAACTATGACCAACTCAAGGTAATGTAGATTTTTCCTATTTTTTAAATATTTTTTTATTTTTTATTTATTCATGATAGACATAGAGAGAGAGAGAGGCAGAGACACAGGCAGAGGGAGAAGCAGGCTCCATGCCGGGAGCCCAATGCGGGACTCAATCCAGGGACTCCAGGATCGCGCCCTGGGCAAAGGCAGGCACTAAACCGCTGAGCCATCCAGGGATCCCCTTTTTCCTATTTTTCAAAAATAATTTTCATAGTTGTGCATTTTCTATCGAGGTCTATGATCCATTTTGAGTTAATATTTGTAAAAGACATAAGGTCTGTGCCAAGACATTTTTTCCATACAGATGTCTATTTATTTCAGAACCATTTAGGAAGAATTGACATCTTAACAATATTGAGTCTTCAAATTGATGAACAAGAATATCTCTTGATTTATTTAACTCTTCTTTGATAATTTTTCGTGTTTTACAGCTTTTTGTATACAGAGTCCACACATATCTTATGAGGTTAATACCTAACTGTTCCATTTTTCATGTTGCTACCTTAAATGATGTATTTTTTCCCAATTCTAATTAGTTACTACTGGTAAATATGAAAGCAGTTGATCTTGTATATTAACTCAATATTATTTATTATTAGATTTATTTCCAGAGCATTTGTTGTTGTTTATTCTTTTAGATGTTCTGGGTAGGCAATCATATCATCTGCAAATAGGGATAACTTTATTTCTTCTCATCTAATCTGTATACCTTCATTTCCATTTGGTGTTTTTTTTTTCTTTTTGTCCTGTTGTACCAGCTAAGAATTCCAATAGGATATTTGGTAGGAGTAATGAGATTGGACATACTTGAATTGTTTCTGACCTAAAGAGAAATTTTCTATTTCTCACAATTATCCATGAAGTTAGGTATAGTCTTGTTTTGTTTTTAGCTGTTCCTTAGCAAATTGAGGAAGTTCTCTTTCCTTTCTAGTTTGAAGAGAATTTCAATCATGAATGGATGTTAGGTTTTGTCACATGCTTTTTCTGTGTTCATTGATATAGTCAGTAGATTCTTCTTTAGTCAGTGCATGTGGTTGATTGTATTGATTGATTTTTGAATGTCAAATCAAATCAGCCTTGTATACTTGCAGTAAAATCCTTCTTATTCATTGTGCATATTTCTCTTCATACATTTTAATTCAATATGCTAATATTTTGTTGAGGATCTTTGAGTTTATGTTCATGAGAGGTATTGCTCTATAGTGTTCTAATTTTGTAATGTTTTTATCTGGTTTTGGTGTTATAGTAATGCTATCCTCATGTCCTATATTAGGAATAGTTCCCTTTGCTTCTATTTGTAGAGCACTGATATAATTTCTTTCTTCAATGAACTCATCAGTGAAATTGTATGGACCAGTTGATTAGTTTTTTTGAAAGGTTTGTTGCTATTCTTTTTAATTATTGAATAAATATATTTAATAAATATGGGGCTATTGAGGTAATATATTCATTCTAGTATGAGTTTTTAGTAGTTTATTTTCTTCAAGGAATTGCCCCATTTTATCTGAATTATTTGTGAACATAGAATTACTCATTACATTTCTTTATTATCATCCTTTTCTGTTCATGGGATCAATAGTGATTACTATTCTTTCTTTCTGATATGGACAATTGTGTCTTTGTTGGATAATCTCCTAGATTATCATTTTACTGATCTTTTTAAACAGCTTTTGGTTTTATTGATTTTCTCTATTGTTTTCCTGTTTTCGGTTTTATTCATCTCTACTCTAAGTTTTTGATTTATTTTCTTTAACTTATTTTTGGTCAAATTTCTCTTCTGTCTCTGATTTCCTGTCATGGAAGCTAAAGTTAGTGATTTTAGATCTTTCTCATTTCTAATATATACATTGAACATTATAAATTCCCCAGCACTGTCTTTCTGGCTTTGCTATAATAATATAGTGTTGTACCTTGCATTTTAGTTTAGTTCAAAATATTTTAAATTTTTTCAGACATTTTCTTTGGCCCTGTGCTATTTTGCAGCATGTTGTTTAATTACCAAATACTTTGGAATTTTCTAGCTATCTTTCTTTTGACTTCGAGATAATTCTATTTTTGTCTGAGAATGCATTTTGCACAATTCATACTTCAAATTTGTTAAGGTGTTATGGCCAAAATAAGTTCCATCTTAGTGAATAATCTGTATATATTTGAAAATAATTTATATTCTGCTGATGTTAGATAAATGTTGTATAAATTTCAATTCGATCAAGTTGGTTGATAGTGCTGTTCAGGTCAAGTATATCCTTACTGATTTTATGCTTGCTTCATCTATCAATTACAGGAGGTTGAAATCTCCCAGTATAATAGTATGTTTGTTTATTCTTCCTGTAGTTTCATTAGTTCGTGCCTGTATTGTGATCCTCTGTTGTTAGGTACATATGGATTTAGCATGGGTATAGCTTCTTGCGGTACTGACAGCCTTATCATTGTGTGGTACACTTTTTAATCTGATAATTTTCCTTGTTCTAAAGTCAGCTTTTTCTGAAATTACCCCAGCTGGTGTTTTCATGTTAGCTCCTTCTCCATTCCTTTACTCTTAGCCAATGAGAGGAATGCCCTCCCCCCACAGCTCTGGGACAAGTTTCTGGTGAACCTTCTTCCTGAAATGCAGACTTTTGTTGTGGAGTAGGTTCTGGTCCTATTTTAGAAAGATTACTCCTCCTCTAACTGCCAGAATAACCAGTCAATCTTTCTTGGCTCTCAACAATGAGATCCTAATGGAGTTCCTGGATATAAAACCCACGAAAGTACAGGATACTTCCTAAGATTGCAACCCCTGAAATGTCTAATTCTCAGGGTAGTAGTCTACACAAAACCTTCAGCAACTTGTCAAAGTTTTCACTTATATGTCCCTACAAATATGTTGCTGCAGTGGCTTGTGCTCCAGAATTTGTTTATGATTCTGGATTTTCCTGTCTCCAGATTTTGATGTCTTTTTTTGCCCTGCAATTCAGTCATCTAATAGGTCAGTTTGTCTGAATTTTGCTTGGTGTGAAGATGAGAACATCAACTTACAAGAACTTTACACTTTGGAACTAAAACCAAAAGTCCATCCAGTCACTTTTTAAACTACTCAAACTTTTTCTAAAAAAGGTCTATTATAAAGATATACAATTAGTTAAGCACATGTGCTGGTGAGTTAGTAAGAATTAGAATAAAATATCTGCATAATGCTCTTATGTACTATGTTGAATAACTTAACTCAGTGGTTTACTAAAATGATGTAAAATATTGCTTATACTTAGAACATATTTGGAAATAAATATTAACTCAAAGAATTTGACTCTAGATCTCATTTCCTTCAGTGGTGAATTCAATCCATCTTCCAAATAAATTGTAAGCCATCATCTCTATAACCAACATAAAAGATAAATAATATCATGATTACTGCATATACTCTCGAATTTTTGAGCCTGCAATATTTTGTAGTCACTATGTGTGACAGTTCATTTTATACGTCAACTTGACTGTGCTAAGAGGTGCTCAGAGAGCTGGCAAACATTATTTTGGTGTGGATCTGTGAGGGTGTTTCCAGACTAGACTAGTATTTGAATCAGTAGACTGAGTAAAGAAGATACACTCTCACCATTATGGGTGAACACCATCCAATCCATTTCGGGCCTGAATAAACAAGAAGGTGAAAGAACAAGTTCTCTCTATCTCTTATTTCGCTGTGACATCCATCCATGTTCTCCCATCAATATATGAGCTTCAGTCAGGACTTCAGACAAGGATTGAATTATGTACCATTGTTCCTATTTCTCCAGCTTGCAAATCTCAGCCTATATACTAGGATATAATATATTAGTTCTGTTTCTCTGGGGAGCCTTGACTGACATACCATGCAATACACAAAGGAGTCTGAATTATTGGAACTAATTTTTACTATCTGAGGAGAAATTAATCTTTATTGATATAATTTTTTTAAAATTTTCCTTTTTACATACATTTTAAGGATTATCTGATAAGCAGTTATGTGTATTTTAGTAGAACACACTGCTTCTTTTTTGTTCTCCCTTTTCTTTTCATCATAAGCAAGAGAAACAGTATGCATTCATATACTGTGTAGTATTGAGAACGATTTTACACATTACCACAGCATGGTGAAATCCCTAAATATTTAGCAAATTATATATTAAATTAGTGCACTGTGGTGTTTATAGATTATGGAGAACACCTGTGTAGTCTACATTGTACTATTCAGTTCAAACATAATCATTTAAAAATAACATATAAAGAATCAAGTAAGCTACTTTCCCCTGAAACTAATGGTAAATCTTAACCAATATTCAATGGAAAGTCAATTATAGAAATGATGCTGTTTGGTGAATATAAAAACATATAAAGCAAATTAATTCAAAATCACTTTTGAAAACATTTTATAATATAAATATCATCTGAATATACTTCACCTTGAATCATATACTCATTTTGTTGGAAACAAAGTTTTAGATTTAGAATGTAATGCATCTTGTTAACAATTAAAAAAAGACTGTTGTGTTTATAATTGGAAAGACAAGGGAAGATATGTTCTTACCTAGGGGTATTCGGCAGAAAGACATCTCCTTCTGATTGACATTAATAGGAGTTCCACATGTGTATTTGGGAAAGAAAATCTCTCTAATTAGTGTTTTCCTCCCATACATTTCATTTCTCATAAGGTTTAGTTGATGAGCTGTATCAGCAATACAGTTTTAGAAATGTTTACCAAAGAAAGAATGAATCATGAAAACATTTCATCCTTTGCATTTAGTGAGAAATCCAATATAATTTCATGCATAATTAGAGTTTAAATGATGCCATTAAAACACATAGTACAAAAAAGTAAACATATACATTTCCCATCCTAGAGTTCTAAGACTTGGTATTTGAAATTATGCTCTTTGTAGAGCTAGAAATTAAAATAAATAAATAATGATTAATGAATATAGACAGAAACTTTTTAACATTCTGATATCTACAGTTCCACAAAGCATCCTAAAATAAGTGCCTGTCTTATAAAGTATGGAATTATTTAAACTTATTCTATAGAATCATTTTGCAAAATGTTTTCAAGGCTTTACAGATCCAATAAGTTTGAAATGCCTAATTTTTTACTAAAGGTTATTTTTATTGATGGCATTGCTATGTCTTAGGTATATTTTTAGAAATGGTACCATAATGCTTTTATGTATAACTATTTTTTAAGTTGCTATAAAGCTTCACATTCTACTTATAGGGAAATTATTGAGTATATCTGTCCCTGAGATAGTCAGATGATCTTTCCTTCCTTTCTTTTCTCTTTCTTCATATTAAAACAGTGAGGCTTATTAGAGAAGTCTGGATACTGGATACTGTAGCTCTTATCATTTTCATATCTCACTCACTGCTCATATTTTTTCTCCCATCCTGACTCTAGTTGTCATTTTCACCATGAGAATCTTTCAAATTAATGGTGTATTTAATATAAGAGCTTTATAGATAGCATGCCGCTTTTAGGTAGCAGAATGACTCCCCAAATATATCCACATCTTAATCCTGAAATCTGTGAATCCATTGTGTTATATGGAAAAGGAAATTAAAGCTGGAAATGGAATTAAGGTTGCTAATGGGCAGACATGAAAACAAGGAAATTATTCTTGATTATCTGGGTGGACTCAGTGTAATCATGAGTCCTTACAGGTCAGAGGGAGACAGCAGCATCTGTATCAGAGACGTTACATAAAACAGACACAAGTAGCAATTTTTATCTCTAAATATGGCAGAGGTCACGAGCCAAAGAATGTGTACAGTCCTTAGAAACTGAAAAAATTAAGAAATAGATTCTCCCCTAGGACCTCTGAAAAAAATTAAGACTTGCCAATACTTTGACTTGAGCCCAGTAAGACCCATTTAGGATTTTTGACAGTCAGAAATATAAAATGGTAAATCTTTGTTGTTTTAAGCTAGTAGCAATGAAAACTAATACAGTATCCAAAATATAAATAACAGTACACCTGGACAGGCTGACAAAATGAATAATAAAGCCCTCCTCCTTCTCTTACTCTTCTCACTATTTTAATTGCATCTTCCTACACCTGATTTCAATTTTTAAGGTTGTCTTTCTCCATTCCATGCATATATCCAATGATGTATCTTTTTAAAAATCTGCTTATTTATTTATTTGAGAGAAAGAGTACGTGAGCATGCAGGTCTGAGGGAGGGGGAAGGGCAGTGGGAGAGAGATGGGGAGAGAATCATAAGAGGACTTCCCATTGAGCATGGAGCATGATATGTGTGGGGCTTGATCTCACCACCTTGATGTCATGACCCCAGCCAAAATCAAGAGTCGGATGCTTAACTAACTGATCCATCCAGATGCCTCAATTATGTATCTTTTCTAAATCCTTTTACTTTATCTGCTTTTTGATTTTCACATGCAGTCTTGACAGTCTGTTTCCCACTTTCCTGCACCTGGACAGAAGCAATGGCTTCCTAAAAATTTCCATGGCTTCTTTCCTTCTTTGCACTAAAATGTGCTTCATATTTTCAATGGAGATATAGGGTCCTCAAGTGAGGATCTGATCTTTAAAATAGCTCTTCTCTCAAATATATTTGCTAATTTGCAGTATATTGCCTGTAAATCTAGTAAAATTATAGTCATGATCATAATAGTTAACTCTTGTTTGGATGCAACACTGAATAAATAATAGGCACCAGTCTAAATGTTTTACTTTTATCATCTCATTTTTGTTCTCAGATACCTTACTATATTAGTTAATTTTCTATATTATGAATGAAGACATTGAAGTTCAGAAAAGTGGAACAATTAACCAAAGGTCATCCATCTAGGTAACTATATAGTTATTATTTGAAATCAGGGACATATAAATCTAAAACAATTACATTTAACCTACAATCTTATAGAAGACACCAATGACTAGCTAGCCCCCAAATCATGCAAACAGTTCCCTTTTCCTCACTCCCCTATAGCCATAGTGATTTGTCAGGCTACTTTCAGGCAATTGACCATTTGATAATCTTATTTTTTTTTTTAGATTTATTTATTTATTTATTTATTTATTTATTTATTTATTTATTTATTTTAGAGAAAGAGAGAGAGAGTAGGGGAGGGTAGAGGAGAGAGACTCTCAAGCAGACTGCATGGTGAGTGTAGAGCGAATGTGGAGCTGAATCCCATGACCCTAAGATCATGACCCCAGTAGAAATCAAGAGTCAGACACTCAACTGACTGAGCCATTTAGGTGCCCCAACAATCTTATTAATTTTAATTGAATAATCTAATAAGAAAGACATTTGTGTGTTTTCAAAACAAAATGATTTATTAATATATTTCCAAAAAGAAGTCTCCTTCTTGCTTCACCCTTTCTTACCTGTTTCCTTGTAGCAATCAATAGTCTTTAATTCTCTTCTAATGTTTATGCAAATACAAAAAAATAGAAACATATATTATTTTACCTGTCTTACACAAAAAGCATACCATATATAATATTCAGCACTTTCCTTTTTTTCTTATGGAAAATTCCAAAATACAGAAATATGAAAGATAGTACAGTTGTCACCCACATACCCTTCACTAGATTCATCAATTGTTTTGCATAAGATTTGAAACTGTTGTGAAAACTGTTACTATTAATAACATTTCTGGGACAGCCCAGGTGGCTCCGTGGTTTAGCGCCTGCCTTCGGCTCAGGGCATGATCCTGGAGACCCGGGATGGAGTTCCACGTCAGGCTCTCTGCGTCCAGCCTGCTTCTCCCTCTGCCTGTGTCTCTGCCTCTGTGTGTGTGTGTGTGTGTGTGTGTGTGTGTGTGTCTCATGAGTAAATAAATAAAACCTTTACAAAAAATTTTAAAAATAAATAACATTTCCAACACCATGTATTAGAACACAAAAGGAAGCAATAAAAAGAATGATTAGAAAAGCAACGAAATAATTCCATGTTATGAAACAATCAACGGTGTTCCTGTAATCTGGAGGTAAAATTCATCATTTTAATAAATTTTCATGTGTTTACCTAAGTTCTTCCACTGCTCAAACATATGCCATTTTTCTAGATAGTGTTTATTCTAGTATCAACAGCAACACATCGCAGAAGCTTTCAAGATATCACCTCCATCTATGAGGGGTGTTACAAAAGAATCCTGAGCCTGAACAGTGTGTGTGTAATGTAAGACCTTCCAAGCATTGGGACCTAGGAAAGAGGCTCTTATTTCCTGGATTCAAATGCCATACTGAATTTGACAAAGAACAATGATGAATTTTTTTTAAAGAAAGTCTCTTTTAGAAAAGAGGGAGTAATGTTTCTAATGTAAAATAAGTCAAGTTAAAGCAATAGACAAAGACAAAATGAAAAAAAGAGAAATTAATTGAATTAACTTTAAGAAAAAAAAACAGTGGGCAAATCAGAGAAACTAAGCATGTTTTTAAAAAGAAAAAGAGCTTGTTTTTTAAAAAATATTTAATTTATTTATTCATGAGATACACAGAGAGAGGCAGAGACACAGGCAGAGGGAGAAACAGGCTCCATGCAGGGAGTCCGATGTGGGACTTGATCCCAGACTGAGGATCACACCCTTAGCCAAAGGCAGACACTCAACCACTGAGCCACCCAGGCATCCCAGAAAAACAGGTTTTAACCATAAAAAAACAAGTTTTTTTCTGACTTAATGAATTATGTGTAATGATATAAGCTAATGAATACCATAATGGAAACATCAACAACTTTTGATTTACATGAACTACTATGTTTTGTGTTTTCTAACTTTTCTACATCACATACCAGATATTAATGCATCAATAACTTCACAATTGGAATAAATGCTCTATTATTTAGGGTTCTCCAGAGAAACAGAGCCAATAGGACATATATAAATAAGTATATAACTTTATTTTAAGAAATTGGCTCATGCAATTATGGAAGCTGGCATGTCCAAAATCTGCAAAGTGGGCCAGCAGTCGGGACACCAGGGAAGAGTCATGCTACAGTTCACGTCCAAATGCCATCTGCTGGCAGAATTGCAGCTTGCCCCAAGGAAGTCAGTCTATGCTCTTCTGAGGGTTTCAATTTTTGGATGAAGCCCACTCACATTAAAGAGGGCAATCTGCCCTCCTCAAAGTCCATTGCTTTAAAATGTTAATATCATCTAAAAACATTCTATGGAAGCATCCAGAGTAATATTTGACTGCTTCTGGGTAACATTGCTTATCCAAATCACTACTTAAAACTAACGCTCACAAACATATTGCATCCCATATCCAATTGCCATCTATGTATGTAAATAACAAAATACCAAAATACACATGGCTTATAGTAACTTGTGATATTGTATTGTCAAGTCAGCAAACACCACAGATTCACCAAGATACCCCTGCACACACATACACATATGTATGTTTTATGTGCCAACTTAGCAGCTAAGCTAGGTTATGGTGTCCAGTTTTTCAGTCAAACAACAGTCTAGATGTTGGTATTTGTTTTAGATGTGATTAGAATTTAAATTAATAGATTTTGAGTAAAGCAGGCGATTCTCTGTAGTATGAGTATGCCTCATCCAATCAGTTATAGGCCTTAAGAAAAAAGCATAAGATCCCTTGAAGAGGAAGGAATTCTTCCTTCAGACTAACTTTAGACTCAGAACTGCAATATTAAATCTTATAAGAATTTCCAGCCTGCCTGCCATTCTGCTCTGAAGATTTCAGACTTGCCAGTCCATGATTACATGAGCCAACTTCTTAAAATACGTCTACCTGTTTACCTACCAGCCTACTTATCATCTACCTTCGTATATTAGTCTAAGTTCTCCAGAGAAATGAAGTAATAGGATAAATAGATATGAATATTGATATAAATATAGATAAAGATACAGATATTAGCAAGCAATTAGACTATGACTTCAGAACCTAGACAATGTCATAGACACCCGGAATTGCTCAGCTACAGGTGACACAAAAGCAAAAAACTATGCTTAAAACACATCAGTACACTTCTGTCATCTAACAACAAGTCTAGCATTAAACCTCAGTGTTAATTTAGAGTGTCAAAAGAGCTCTAAAAACCATAACCTATTTTTGTCATTCTTTTCAACCATTCTTAGTACATTGGACTTTTTGAACTCCTGTCTATTGCTCTCTGGTCACAAAATGACTAGTACAGCTCCAGTAACACTACCTAAAATCTAGGCAACAAGAACAATAGAAAGGCCAGTACCCAGTATTATCTGTCCATTTTCATAAAAATAAACATAGACATTCAAGAAACTCTGCAGAAGATTTCTTCTTGAATTTTGTTGACCAAAGTATCAAATGAAGTCTCAGTATTGACAAAGGTAGATTACTTTACATTGGACTAATCTTCCCACAGATCTAGAATATCATAAATAAAGCCCAACTCTGAAAATTTGGATCAAATAAAATTTCTTACTGCAAATGGATCTGGCCCTTGAAAGAAAGGTAACACAGCACACATACTGGAGTGCTCAAATCAGGATACAGCTTGAAATGAAGAAGAAAGTCCTGTGGAGGCAAGATTTGTGGAGTTCAAGCTAACCAAGACCCCCTGGAAACTGGGAGCAGATACGTTACAATGGAGAGAACTTCCAAGTTTTTCTAGAAATACTCAATTTTCTATATGACATTAAATTATACCAGCACAGGTAAGACTGCATGGAAATCAGTGGAAAGCAACATCTATTTCAGCTGCTGCCCACAGTGGGAACACAGAGTTTGGAGTCTGACTTAAAGGGACTAAATTAAAGGAACTAAAATTCAAAAACCCATTGATGAGGGGATCCCTGGGTGGCTCAGCGGTTTGGTGCCTGCCTTTGGCCCAGGGAACGATCCTGGAGTCCCGGGATCGAGTCCCATATCGGGCTCCTGGCATGGAGCCTGCTTCTCCCTCCTCCTGTGTCTCTGTGCCTCTCTGTCTCTCTCTCTATGTCTATCATAAATAAATAAATAAATCTTTAAAAAAAAACATTGATGAAAACAGAATGGTCACATCACCAGGAGAGAAAGCATGTCCCAGTCTACTTTTTTTTTTTAAGACTTTATTTATTTATTCATGAGTGACACAGAGAGAGAGGCAAAGACATAGGCAGAGGGAGAAGCAGGCCCCTTGCAGGGAGCCCGATGTGGGACTTGATTCCAGAACTCCAGGATCATGCCATGAGCCAAAGGCAGATACTAAACCACTGAGCCACCCAGGCATCCCCCAGGTCACTTTATCAAAGTATTTGTTTCTAACTTTCCACAGAAAACAGAGCCAGCTTCATGGGTTTAAGACCAGGGTAATCATATAAGACTACATACTCAGAGGGAATGTGCTCTTAGAGATGAATGCTCTGGTGTTGCCATCTTGAAATTTTTCATATGCTTATCTTGGAGCGTGGCTAATGTGGTATCCCCCTTAGCACCTTCTTGCCTTTCTGAGATGTATTACACAACATTTGCTGCCCCTGTCCCTGGCAACTCGGTCCTACCCAGCCTCCCCCTCCCAGTTATAGCTGCCCACTGCCATGGCTAGCAGAAGTCTGGGTGGGGTCAGGAAAGTATGTCCCCAGTTGTCTCAGGGTTGACAGCAGCTGTCCAGCACCATGATATATTAAGTGGGACATTTGGCAGGATCAAATATTTCTCCCATTTCTAATCTAGGTACCAAGCATGCCCCTGTCAGACACTACAAACTTTTAAAAGATCACCCATCCAGCAAGAGTTGGAACAGAAAACTCACAGAGGGACACATATCAGGCTTTATCCTTCCTGTTCATGGCATGCCAGTCCAGTTCAGTGGCTGTACACACAGGTGTGGATATGCCAGCCAGACAATGGGTCCCCTGATGCCTGCAAGGATCTATACTCTACTGGTGAGCATTTCCATGCTGCATAATGCAACATTAAATAGCCAAAACTCACCATGACAGTTTAAGAGAGAGTCAATGGAAGAAAAAACAAAAGGCTTTGAAAAAACTTTACATTTTAGTTCTCTTAACAGCAATTTCTTCCTGCTATTTGAAGTAAAGGAACCACATTTTCATTTTGTACTGGGCTTTACAAACTATATATCTGGCCCTGAATTAAAAAGGATCCTTTAAAAATCACTAGTACCTCACATTTTGTCAAACCCAGTGGAAAATCATTTGTCCAAAACCAACTCAACCCCATGGCAGGATGTGACATGGCTGACCTCATTCTTGAAAATCTTTCCAGGTTCCTCCTGGTTGTGTACTTGTGTGAAATCCACTCTGGTAGTTCCTCCTTTGCATAAGTGCTTAATGTGGCATTGACTTGAGCTTTAGTTTTAAGCCCTTTTTTTTCTATAGACACAGATCTTCCAGATTGACCTCATGGATGTTCATACTATCAAATACTATCTGTATGTTGTTTGATTCTCTGATTTATATATTCACATTTGACCCTTCCATTGAGCTATTGATCTGACCTTACCACATGAATGTCTAATAAGCATCTCAAACTTATGTCCACAAAATTTCCCTTTACTCAACCCAGACCTTCCCCACTGCATATAATGACATCATTATCCATACAGTTGCACAGGCCCAAAACTTGGCCTACTGAGAATTGTTACATAGTTATGAGTTGAGAAATTGAATTGAATTGGTTCTTAAATATAATAATGGGAATCTAGGGTTATGTGTGATGAACTCTTTAAACTAGTAAGGAATAGGAAGATAATTGCACTTTTCTACTTCCAAGACCCTCAAACCCATGTATGAATAGGTAGCTAATAGCACAGGTCTACTACTGAGTATACAAAAGAGGATCAAATTTATTTAGCCTTTATTTAAACAATGTATATAATGAACAATGTATATAATGTATACATGTTCATTACATGTATACATGTAATGTATGAAACAATGTATATAATGGAGCTGAGGAATTTGTTAAAAATATTTAAAGTCTCTAATTTTTGAAAATGGTAAGCAATATCCAAAATGAATACACTGTAAAACCTGAAAGACAAACATAATTATACTTAAGTTTTGGAAATGCCACTGATGTAGTTGAATATTATATAAAAGTAATTGAACTTATTTTATTATTATTATTATTAATTTGGGGAGAGAGAAAGAGAGAGAGAGAGAGAATCTTAAGCAGGCTCCATGCCCAGGAGGGGCTCAATCCTAGAATGCTGAGATCATGACCAGAGCCAAAGTCAAGAGTCAGATGCTTAACTGACTGAGCAACCCAGATGCTTTGAACTTACTTTAAATTAGTCATTAGTGAGGATACTTTTTCTTTTATTATAAAAAATTTGAGTCAGAATCATATGTTGGTTGAGACAACATATCAAGAATGTCCAAAGCAAATAGATTTTATGCATATTATGGAAATTAACTAAACATGCAATTATGTCAGCAATAACTTTTTGCTTAAATTACTGCTCATGAATTTGCCAAGTCATTATGAGTCATTAAATTTTCAATCACTCGTGTGAATCTGTAGTCACTAACATTTTTTCCTTTCATTTTCTGATTTTTTTTTCATTTTCTAGTTTTTTATACCGGTTGCAATTGTAGAGATGTTATATAAATTTACTGCCCATAGCAAGACAAAAAATAAGGCAATGCCAATGAAAGCAATATGTAATTGAATCCAAATTAGATCATTTATTTATTTTACAAATAACACACAGGCCTAGTATTCTCAGCATAAAATACTTTGACCAAGAATCAACAAAACATGCTTGACAGTACTTTTATTATCTTGTCATTTGCTTTTAGCTATGACTTTGCAATAATAAAATGGTAATCATTTTTCTCAATGACTTTAAAACTTACTGATAGTAGGTTAAGTCTGAAATTGACTAAGGCCATCATATATAAATTATTTTACCAATCTCTTCAGAGAACTACTTAAATATTTCTGGAAATAAGACATAAAACTGTACAATAAAATGAATACTATATTGCAAATCAATAATACCCTGAATTTCAGGTCAATGGTCTTTTCCATGAAATTCAAAATCTATTTAGAAACTTTCATCTATGAAAAATTTTCCATGTCTTTCTATCATTGCATAAATATCTTCTGAGGTAACAAACTGCACTGACAATTTGAAAAAAATGAGATGATAATGTTAAAAAAATAGGCTAATATCTTCAAATTTCACCATTCACTTTAATTTTATATTATCTAGTACATTCCTTCAATACCCTCTATGCACAGCTATTAGTTACACTTATTTCATCCCAATTTGAGCTCATGAGAGAGACGTTCTGGCAGTGCACTCTTTCCTGAAACCAAAAGTATAAGTTCAAGGAAGTCTGATGTAAATGAGAATTAAAAATGTCTGGCAATGGGGCACCTGGGTGGCTCAGTCAATTCAGAGACCAACTTTTGATTTTGGCTCAGGTAATGATCTCAGGGTGGTGGGATTGAGCCCCTTGTCAGTCTCCACACTTAGCAGGGGGTCTACTTGAGATTCTCTCCCTCCGTACCTCCTCCTACTCTCTCTCTCAAAATAAATAAACAAATCTTTTTTAGAAAAAAATGCCTGGCCATGACCTCATGAGAAATGATACTTTTAAGGCTGTATATATTATTTATTATATTAAAAACACTAAGAGCATATTTATCTAGGGAAGCTTGGGTGGCTCAGCCATTGAGCATCTGCCTTCAGCTCAGGGTGTGATCTCAGGGTCTGGGGATTGAGTCCCGAATCAGGCTCCCTATAGGAAGCCTGCTTCTCCCTCTACCTATATCTCTGTGTGTGTGCGTGTGTGTGTGTCTTATGAATTAAAAAAAAGCCTTAAAAAAGAATATAATTGTCTATAGTAGTTACTTTTGATCAATATCTCAACGTGATTCAACTGTCTTGCAGTTTTTAATTACTGAGCACTACATTTCCTTCTCTAACCAGAGTTTCAGATGTGAATTAAATCCTACTAATTAGAAATACTTGGATAATTGAGATATTTGGAAGGCAGAAGTGAGGTATTTGTATCTCCTGTGTTGCATCCATTCATTCTAAGAGATGCAAGTTTCCTGTGGCAGCATTCTGATGTCATGTCCATTCCCCAGTTCCTTGTATCAAGAGATAGCTGCAATCATTCCAGCATTTCAATGTGACAATCTAATCTCTGGCCACTGACTTTGGAAGTCCATACTCTAGCCTTATGAATATTAGAGGTCTTTGCACTACAACTTAGATCCAGTGACAGCATGAAAGCAAGTTGTTCACCTAGAGGATTAGTTGTGAAGTGATCACTCAAAAAGACCCAAATTAGAGTCCTTCAAATAATTCTTTCAGTACCTAAGTCCTCTATTAAAATAACTAGAGTAGTTTCTGTTTATTTTACTGAATTCTACTAATCAAATAATGAAAATGTAAGAATGATCAAACTGTGAATGGCTAAAAACATCATAACATATGTAATTGAGTGACCAAGGGAGTCACTTCAGTCCACTTTAGTCTCTACCTCTCTTTGTGTGTCTCTCATGAATAAATAAATAAAATCTTTTAAAATAAGAAAAAAAAATCTGGAACATAAAGTATATACAGTGGGAAGAAAATAATGAAATAAATGAATTTAGGAATTTGAATTTAGAATAAATTTTCCTGAAATAATAAGACTCAAGGAGAAAATGCATTTTATGGAACACCCACAGCTATGATCACCTCTCAGGACAGACACCAACCCATATTCAAATATCTCTGATGAAAATGTTTCTCTGAGTTTGACAGACAGGAACAATTTATATGTTTAGAGACACTGAAGGTGAACTTCCAAATGATAAGTAATCCTGCAATACATAACCTAAATTTGGCAGTATTACTTTTAAAAATCTCAGTGGGCACACATAGAATAAATGGAATTTAATGCAAAGGAGAGCAACAGGAATGGAAGTCCATTGGGTTGATAACTGCATTGCTTTGAAGGAAGGTATGTTTTATAGTCAAGCCTTTGACTACAGCAGGGAGAAATCTACATCATGTCTTCCATCAGAATGCTGCTCATCAGCATATATCTCTATGGTAAGGTGTCATGGAAGTGCTGCTGCATGAATTACAGTTCATTCAGATCGTGACTGGTAACTAGAAGGTCAGTAGAGCGGACTAAACAAAAATATACTAACGGCTAGGTTGCAATATGCTTGCGATGACAGTAGTCGAAACTTCTTTTTAGCTGTTAGGTTTTGTGTTATATGGTTGATGACCAATAGGGCATGTACAGAAATTTTTCAGGATGTTCTCCAAATTGATTAAAAATTGAGGCTAATACATGGGTAGACCTCGAATAAGAACTGTTGGAGGATTAATAGGCATAAGTGTAAATGGCTGGAATAGTAAAAGGGGTTGCTTTAGGAGGAGAGGAAGCATGCCAAGTAGTAAGGAAATCTATTAATATCAGAGCAACTGCAAATATATATGGAAAGAAATTTATCAGAAATGAAATCTAACTCAAGTTATCTTAGGAATAATCGGTATCAGTTAATGGGCTGTGACATTTACATGGAACTGTGAGCGCCCACATGTAGACGGTTGTCAGTAAATCTCTTAAATTTCCTAGGCAAGTCTGAGCCAGTTTTCACATAAGCATCATAATGTATATTGCTGCTCCTGATATGATTGATTTAAATTCCATGAAGAGTAAGGAGAAAAAAAAAAAGAGTAAGGAGTCCACATAAGATGACTTTCTAAGAAAAGAAAATGTGGAAGAGAGGTTAGAGCAGCTAAAGTAAATTTAAGAGGAATGACCTAAATTGGCAAGCAGTATATAGAACTATGTAGGTGTGAGGTTATATTTAACACTTATTTTCTTTAAAATATTCTATTTCAAAAATTTTAAATCTTTATAAATTAAAAAGCATTCAACCATAAGCAGAAGCATAAAAATAACTGACTATTCACCAACAAATATACGATGTATACAACAAAAAATCAGAGACTGATGATCCAATGGCTGTTCAATAGTTTTAAAATATAACAACAAACTCTACTTCATCTCTAGAATTTTCACAATATTGACTTTTTTGTCCTTTGACAGCAAGATGGCTATTATATTTCTAAGTGTCATAAGCATATGCACAGCCAGAAAGTAGAGAAAGCCTGCCAGGATGACAAAACCCCTGTCTCCATGGCTCATTCCTTTCATTAACAAAGAAACTATCTTCCAGAATCTCCCAGTAAAATTCTTATGCCAACACTGTCATATCATGGCTATGTGACCCTCTGTGACAGCAAGAGAAGCTGGAAAAGAAATAATATGACTTGAGAATTTCTGTGATAAGACCTAGACAACAGCAGACAAGGGTGTCTGGTACAATGATCACGCATGTGTTGCTTTTATAAAATTAAAGTTTTAAATATCTCAGACTATTAAAAAGTATAAAATTAATCTAATACATTGTATTAATAATGTAATGCTAATGTATATGCTTAGATACATACATTTTATTTATTTTTATTTTATTTTTTTTAATTTTAAAGAGTTTATTTATTTATTCATGAGAGACACACAGAGAGAGGCAGAGACATAGGGAGGGAGAAGCAGGCTCCCTCTGGAAAGCCTGATGCAGGACTCGATTCCAGGATTCTGAGATCATGTCCTGAACCAAAGGCAGATGCTCAACTACTGAGCCACTCAGGTGCCCCCATACTTAATTTAAAAAAATATTGCATATATATACATATATATGTGCATATATACATAATATATATATGTCCCCCAAGCAACTTATCTCAAGTCACACTCCTTCATGCCTATCACAAGTAAACACTCAAATATGATGCTTAGTAGTCCAATTCATTTGATATTTTTACTGTACTCACTACACATGCAAACACACACATGTGTATATGTATATTATACATATAAAATAAAACAATTATATATGCTTATATCAAGGAAAGGAAGTATATATAACAAGATATATTTCCCAGACACGAGATGGGGAAAAAGACAAAATCTGTAATACCCATGGTTGGTAAACATATGCAGAAACAGGAACGCTCATGTGCTTCTGCTGCAACCATAAATGGGTAGAAATACTTGAGAGAATTATTTGCCATTATCAATTAGCTGAAGATGTACATAAATCAAATCCTGTGATTCTAATTTTATGTATAGATACTAGGATAACTTTCCCATATGAACACTAGGAGAGATGGATAGTATGGATGTTTGTAGCATTATTTATAACAGAACAATTTGGAAACAGTTTTCATTCTTTCAAGTAGAGAACTGATAAATAAGACATATTATTTTCATCACTTTGAAAGTGAAGAAACAGCTATCAATATTTATAGATGAATCTCACAAATATAATAGTGAGCCGAAGCAATTGTCAAAGTAATTAAATATGGTTTATAAAGTTTAAATACATGGAAATTAATATGTATTGCTTTTGTAAAGATAAAGGAGAGAAAAGACATTATCTAAACTCTCTTGGGACAAGTTAAGAGAACCAAGATTAGAAAGAAGGGGCAGAAAATATGTATTTTTTTTCTCTAGCAGAGATAGTTAGGAAAAGGATATGGGAGATTAGGGGAGAAATATTATACCCAGGGCATCACTTGTGGTTTATTCTAATAATCTCCAACACTCATATGTAGACACATTAATAAAACATACATTAATTCCATAATAAAGCCTATAAATCAGCAAGCAGAGAAGACACACACACACACACACACACACACACACACCTGTGTCCACACATTACACACACAACCCTGTAAGGTTATATTAATTTACTGATTTTATTTAGTCACAATTATCAGAAATAATCATGGTCCCTAAGAGCAAAAAGAAATGAAGTATATTTTTATGGTCATTATTAAAGGCAAATTATTTAACAAAAATTATTTTAAGTTTTATTATATTTGACTGAAAATTATTTTGGTCTTTATTCAGTTATCTGCTATTTTATAACAAATGTCTTCAAACTGTAGAGGTTCAAATAACTTTTTATGATTTTATATTTCTTAACCAGATTCAGTGTTCCTAATTTCACCAAGATTAAAAAAGCAGTAAATATCATCCTCCCAACCCCCCCAAAAAGAAAAATGGTCTGTTTTAGTTTTAATTAGTTTTTACTATTATTACCATTCTATGCCTGGTCCCCTATAAGAAAACATTCACAATATAAGTTTTCTGAGTTTGTGATTTCTAAAATCTTGGGCCATAATATGAATTATTCTGATCACATATTTAATATTTCATGGATGAAATTTATACTTCACATTTTATTCAAATAAGCAAGATGTGCATGGATACAGTATCAACATGTGGAAATTATTCCTCAAGCTTGGCTTTCTTATCAGAGGTATCTCCTTCTCAGGGTCCTGGCTGGCTCAGTCAGAAGACCAAGAGTGTGCAACTGTTTTGTTTTGTTTTGTTTTGTATAAGTTTTCTGAGTTTGTGATTTCTAAAATCTTGGGCCATAATATGAATTATTCTGATCACATATTTAATATTTCATGGATGAATTTATACTTCACATTTTATTCAAATAAGCAAGATGTGCATGGATACAGTATCAACACGTGGAAATTATTCCTCAAGCTTGGCTTTCTTATCAGAGGTATCTCCTTCTCAGGGTGCCTGGCTGGCTCAGTCAGAAGACCAAGAGTGTGCAACTGTTTTGTTTTGTTTTGTTTTGTTTGCTTTGCTTTGCTTTGCTTTGCTTTGTTTTGTTTTGTTTGTTTAGAGCACGCAACTTTTCATCTCAGGGTTGTGAGTTCAAGCCTCAAGCCACGTTGGGTGTAGAGATTACTTACATAAGTCAATAAAACTTAAATAAATAAATAAATAAATAAATAAATAAATGTCTCCTTCTCATTGCTTCATCAGGATCAATCTTGTTGACAGAGGAGATAATCTTTTTGACTTATTTGTTCCTCAATCCACTTTATAAGTAATGAGGAAGCTGGTTATTTTTGCTCAACGTCTTTTCCTTTCTTGAGATGATACATTTAGTAATTAAAAATACAAATTTCCTGCATATTCACATCTCACTGATCCATATCCTGGTTGTTATCCTAGCAGTTGTATTAATATTTGCCATTCAAAGATACATTTTCCATCTGTTTTCTTTTGCTCAGTTCTAAAAGGAAGATAACAACAGCAGCACTGTTTAGAAAATTCCATTTATACCATGGAATTAATATCTCTATACCAGTACCAGGAAACTATGATGGCTAGTAAAATTAGAATGGAAGAATTGTGCTTATGGTCTATATATAGTGGGGGAAATTAGTAGTCGAAGAAACCTAAGAAAGGACCAAAGATGGAAACAAGAATCACAGTTTCAAGTCAGTCAGAAAACAGAGATTGCAATAGTCAAAGACCAGGTAAAGTATGCCAAACACTCTTAATCTCCATGGTTATTTATAACGTGATTGGGCTGCATGCACATGCTGAGACCAACAGCCCCAGCCTCTGTTAGAATGCTAGCTTCTCTTCAACAATGTATGTCTGTGGGATTCACACCTCCAGCACAGTATCTGAAATATACTAAGCACTTAGTAACCATTTCTTTTATTAGTTAATTAGGAGTTATTCCCAATCTTTTCAATTTCTAGCATCTCACCTGGTACCTAGACCACAGAAAATCAATGGCCCATTCTTAAGGTCAGAAATGCCAAAAACGTTAGGGAGGAAAAGCAGAAGATTCTTCAAAGAAAAACAATTTGATGAGTGAGGGGATGAGATTCCAAATAAGAAAGTGCAAATTCATTAGTAAAATCAATAGGGGGCCAAAGGGAGAGAAATAGTTTTGGAGCTCACTTCATAAGGGAGAACAGCAGTCCAATTACCAAATACTGGCAGGAACCCCAAGTCACACTATACAAAATTGAAGTATATTAATTTAATAGGAACTTGAACCATGAATTTTTTATGTTTAGATTTTGTCTTTTTATTTCCATGCTGTGCTGCCACAACTATTAGTATCTAAAAATCCTTAATAAATCCTTAACTCCTGAAAGCCTGACTTACAGTATCAAAAAATTTCAGTTTAGATGTGTCAGTTTTAGAAGAAGGGGAGTGGAATGGCATGTGTCTGCATTTGTTTCCTGGACTGGTTACTATTGCCTTTGGAGTGTGAGGGATAAGAGACATGAAATTGTATTTGTGAGACACTTCTAGTCGTTCTGGGCAAAATGCATCTCCTTAGGAGGATCTGATGGCAACACATGCCATAGCTGTGGGGAGGAACTCTCTGCTTTCCATGAAATCTTGTTCTGATGCTCTGAATGCTCAATTCTATAAACCTCCAGATATGGCATGGTTGTCTAAAACATTGGCATTCCTGTAAGGAATTGTAGCAGAAGTAAAGCTTCTCTAAGGACTTTGTTATTAGTGAATGTGCAGAAGTGGGAATCTGTCGAGGCAGCAGCCTAACTTGGGAGAATGTATGAGCATTTCTATAAGAGAATAAACTTGCAAATTCAATTCCCATTCACTATAATATCAAGCTTTCGAGGTATTTTTTTCTGCATTTTTAAATATATAAGGCATACCTGAGCATATAGAAAATGCTTTTTTTCTGTGAGCACTTCTGTAGCAAACCTCCCTAATGCTCATGTTGCTACATGTTTCATATCCAGCTGGCCCTCCTGAAGCCTGCAGACTGCACCACCACTCCATAGCCAAGATATTGCTTACAATCTTCTTCCAGTTTTGATGAAACATTCTTTATTTGATCCCATCCTTCCCCCACTCGCCCAATGCATATCGTTAGTCATTTCATTTGATTGCCAGAGTGTTGCCTTCCATTCCCCTCACCATGTTATTTACTCAGATCTCAGTTGTTTGGTCATTCTTTCCACCTTTAAAGTCATTTTGAAAGTAGTTTACTAAGAGTTCACCGTAGCCTTTACAGAGTAGTACATCAGAAGAATTTTTTAGTAAAATTGTTATACAATTCTAGTGGTGGCTATAGGCTTCTCTTACCAAATATTGGCTTACCAAATATCCACTCAACTCTTGAGTGGAGAGGGGCTAGGATTTTGTGGTCTGTGTCTAGGTTGGATTGCATTTTAGCTTCCTTTCCTGGTTCTGGTTGCTAGGGCAGCACTGTCTATTTCTGGATCCTATGATTGTACAAATGAGAGCAGTTACTTCCTAGTATCAAGAGTTTACTGACTACCATGCATTGTCAGTGTAGACTTAGAGAAATTTCTGGTCTGATCAGAGAAACTATAGATACAATATTCTGAAAAATGTGAAACCTCCTCTCTCCTTTCTATATATCAAGTTTCACCCTATTGATTCTTACCTCTTAAATTATCCCTGAGATGACATCACCCCTTTTTCCAGTCTCTTCCATCTCTTTCTTCCAGCTCTTCTTTTATCCATCTTCATTCCTAGTTGCAAAGATAGCCTGTCCTTTGTGCCATCCACGAGTTCATTCCCTATCAATCTTATAATGATTGTACTAAACTTAGAGAGTTGCCTCTTCCAGGTAATACACTTCATTTGAGTTAAAGGAGTTGAGTGACATCAAACATGCAGATGAGATATTTGGGGGGACAGTCTCACAATTTATTATCGATAAAAAAGGTGCTGTGCATGTAGAGAAGAGTGGGAAGCAATGAAGGAGTAGTATGGAAATTATGGAAAGGGAGGAAGGGCAGAGGGAGGGAGATAGTCTGGTTTCTGTGATTGGTAAAGTAATCAGAGCTTGCATGTATATAAATGGAGAGGGGACAGCAAGGAGTACACAGACATTAGCTTTGTCTTTAGCATTCTCCTTCAATTATATTTTATTCGACCTTTCTGAATATTTTGACTATCTATTGCATACTAAAAAATAAACACTATAAAAATAGTAAAGTTCATGGATAAGTATAGTCAACAGGTATTGTAATTCTGTTTGTTCCTAATTCAGTCTTAAAAACTATTCAGAAAATTTTTGAATAATATACATTACATGATAAGTTATTTCTTAATAGTGAGAAATTCCACATTATGTGTTTATTGCCTTTTATTTTTATTGTTGTGTTAGATAGGATTCAACTATTCAATTATAAAGATTCAGTTGGAAATGGTGATTTTTAATTTAAAAGTCTATAAGGCAAATATCCATATTGGTATGGCTTCATTTTTTTTACTTTGTTCAAGATCTGACACATTTAGATTAATGATTTTTAAGACATCAGTCAGCATGCATTTATTTTGATGAGCTCCATTAGAAGTTTTCATTTTTTCAGACACGATAGTCTTAGACACTGTATATTCTAATATTGCCTATTCACTTAGAGATTTTTATTTGATTGCAAATATTAATTTAAAGCACAAACACAAAACACATAGTTTTCATTCATGTATGTTGTTGAAACTAGAACATCAACATTATAACAATTAGTGATTATCAAGAAATGTAGAAATCCATTTATTATTATTGAATTTACTAAAGTCCAATGTATAAATAATCACTCAAATATGATCTTTTTTTTTAGAAATTTTCTCATGGGTTTAGGTTTAATATATTAAACTTACTTTTAATTTCTGTACATTGAAGCTTTAACCTCTATAAAATAGCTCTTCCCGGGTAAATCCTGGCTCACTGAAAACATCTGGAGCCTTTAGATAGTCCCAAACGACAAGCTCTAATAGCCAGTCCTTCCTGTAGAGACCACAAAAAAGTGTTTGCCAACAGCTTCATCCTCTCTGCATCAAGACTGATTGATCACATGCTTTTCTGAGTGGCCCTGCATGGCATACTATGCTCTCCCCAGGAAACTGTGAATATAATAAAACTCTAAAATCTTCATTTTCTCCATCCTGATCTACATCTGGCCTCACTCTCTCTCACTCACGGTAATATGGTTCAAACACTTAATCATAGGATCTAAGTCTCATTTGGAAAGGTATGCATTTAAGTGGTCACATGTAAAATAAAATTAAAATTAAAATTAAATGAATGATATATGGAATTATAGTACTTTTCTGAAAAGATAACGAAAATTGCTTGCCCTTTCTTTAGAGTAAATTAGGAGAATCTAATAAAACAAGTGAAGTTCAAAATGATTTTTTCTACTGACAATGACCTCTGTGTGTACTACTTCCTGTGGAGCATATAAGGCATAGTAAATGGAAGGGGAAAAATTGTAATAATTATGAGATTTATTTCTTCACAATTTAAACAATGAGAACAAATTATACTTGCTAAATTCCAGGAAAGAACAAATTAAAAGGGAAGAGTGTACTGACAAAAGCCACAAGGGCATTTTGGATGCTAGTGCTATTATTTTAATCAAATTGACACTGTACACTCTGTCTGTCTCCACTGGTAATATATAACTGTGCTGATCCTTGTGTTATAATAAACTTATTGGCATTAAGAAATTATTGAAAATAAAATAATTGAAATGATGAAGCTACGTCTATTATTATAACTCAGCTTAGAAAATTATGAAAGCCTACCATATTAAATTGGAAAGTGGCATACAAAGGAATATTGTCCAGGGCAATTTTTTAAGGAGCAAGATGGGTTTTGCTGGCATGAATATCCTATAATTTCTAATTAACTGACAACTTTGCATAAGAGTTTAAAAAGAATGTCAGTGCAAAACTTGCACAAGCTTCTTCTTGTGTCTTAAAATGTTGAGCTACAAAGCAGTAGCTCAGGATTAAGGACTGTATTATTCTAAAGAACCAACTCATGACATCTTGATGAAGACCTCATGCAGATATTAAAATTTAGAAGATCCTGAATGCATCTCACTCCTATTTTTTTTAAAGATTTTATTTATTTATCCATAAGAGAGAGAGAGAGAGAGAGAGAGAGAGAGAGAGACCTACGCAGAGGGAGAAGCAGGCTCCATGCAGGGAGCCTGAGGTGGGACTCGACCCGGGTCTCCAGGATCACAGCCTGGGCTGAAGGAGGCGCTAAACCACTGAGCCACCCGGGCTGCCCACACTCCTATTTTTTAAAGCCATTTTTATTTTTCTTTTATCTTCTTTCTTACAATGCATTTATTTTTAAAATATATTAAATTTACTTCTACAAATGACAATAACCTACATAGGAAATTCATTTTCTGAGCTCCCTTATTTTCATATTTGCTTTTATTTTGTGTTTAAGTAATAATTAATATACACCAAAGTTCATAATTTTTAGTACTAAAATCCGGCTCTGCAAGATTTAACAAGATTTATTGTTGAGTAAGAACCACTACCATAATCAAGATATAGAACATTTCCATCAGAACCAAAAATCTCCCTGTGTCTCTTTGTTGTCAATTTCTTCTGTCTACTCTTAAACCTAGAAATTACCTACTTACTTTGAGTACTTCTATTTGACCTCATACAGAATGTCATATAATCAGAATTATACGGTATGTAGACTTTGACTCTCAATTTTTAAATTTAATATTTCTTTTGAGATTTGTAGTGAACTATATACTGGTCCTTCAATGATCTACATTCTCATTCCTGGAATCCGTGATTATTTGATCTTACACGGCAGAAGAAATCCTACAAATGGAAGTAATGTTGCTAATCAATTGACTTAATTTTGATGAAGTCCAATTTATCATTTTTTTCTTTTATGTACCTTATTTTTAGTGTTACTTAAGATCTTAGCTTAACCCAAAGTTACAAAAATATTGTTCTATATTCTTCAAACTTTATGGTATGTTATATTTAGGCCTATGATTAATTTCTGAATTAATTTTTAATATGATGGAAGATATGGATGAAAGTTGTCATGTTGTTGCTGTTGCTGTTATTTTACTGTGAAATCTAATTATACCAAAACAGTTTGTTGAAAGATGAAAGATATGGATACCTCATCTAAGGATACAACTAGAAAATACTCAAATCAGTGTAAATAACTCAGAAAATGATCCAAAGACTGAGGGAAAATATTCTTCACAACTAAATGTAGAGGAGAGGCCACATCAAAGAGGATAGGAAGGGCAGAGGGGCGGTCAGGAGCTAACGGGACACACGGAACTGTCTGCAATAAGAAGAGACCCTGCAGGCATGAAGAAGGGAGAGAAACAGACTATCACACCAGGGAGCTCACACAGGGAAGATGAAGCCACATAATATTTGGCTTTGGAAAGTGGGGTGCCACATTTCTTGAGTTTTTACAATCAGTGGGACTTAAAACTGGAACTTTAAACATCGGCAGATTTCACTCTAGGAAAGTCAGGAGGGGGAGAGGAAACTAAGTCCCCATCCTTAAAGAAATGACACAACAAACAGCCCTTTGAAGATACAACATAGAAGAAGCAGTTGAAAAACATCTGGGATATATAGGAGGTAAGTTTGTTTACTAATTTAGAGCTTATGCTGGAGGGGCAAGGATCCTTGGGCAACTTCTCCAGGAACTAAGGAGCACCATTTCTCTCCCCCACACTCCATCCTAAACACATGGACTACTGCGGGAACCAATGTGGCCCTGAAATTCACTACCTAACTTGCTAACAACAGTACACCCCACCACATGTCCCTCTGCAGACATGCCGCCTCCAGCCAAGCCTCTTCTGGTCTCCTTCCATAGCAGACTTACAGAAACCTTGTTAATGTTGCTCACCCTGCCCCTGCATTTTCCTATGATCCTGATCCCTCCAGTACACTCTTGGTGAGAGCCTAGCCAAAGAGGTGTCGCAAGTCTGGCAGTATGTAAGCAGCCAAGCTGACAGGGGCCAACATCACTCCAAAGTGACTCATGCCCTGGGAGAGGGAAAGATAACCACACACACACCACAGCAGTAGGCTGGGGGCCAACATCTGGTCTGGCTATAGTCTTGGCCTACCAAAAAAAGTTTCTCAGGGGATAAAACAGGGAAAGCACCCTGAAGCTCAGGGCTACTGCATCTCTGGAAAACACTTGGTGTGACTCGCACTGCAGAGACATTGTACTACAGGAGCTCTTCTTCATGAGGCTGCTACTTTCAAGAGCAGGACACGTAGCTGACTTTCCTAACACATAGAAACAGACACCAAGAGTGAGATGAAATGAGGAGATAGAGGAGTATATCCCAAATGTAAGAACAGGACAAAATCACAGCAAGAGACCTAAATGGAACAGAAATAAGTAATATGTCTGATAAAGAATTTAAGGTAATAGACTAACAGACTTAAGATACACATTGGACTTAAAAGTAGTGGAGGACCTCAGTGAGACCCCTAACAAAGAAATAGAAAACATTTAAAAAAATCGATCGGAGATTAAGAACTCTATAACTAAAATTAACAGGGATGCCTGAGTAGCTCAGCAGTTGAGTATGTGCCTTTGGCTCAGGGCATGATCCTGGAATCCTGGGATAGGGTCCCACATTGGGGTCCCTCCATGGAACCTGCTTCTCCCTCTGCCTATGTCTCTTCCTGTCTTTGTGTGTCTCTCATGAATAAATAAATAAAATCTTTTTAAAAACCTCTAAAGTTAATAATACAGTAAATGGAATAAACAGTAAACTAGAAGAAGGAGAACAGGTCAGCAACCTGGAGAACAGAGTAATGAAAAGTAATCTAGCTGAACAGGAGAGAGAAAAAAAAAACAATAAAAAATGAAAATAGACTTGGGGAACTCAGCAATACCATTAAGCCTGATAACACTTGCATTATCGGGATCCCAGAAAGAGAAGAGAGACAAGAGGAGGCCAAAAATCTACTTGAAGAAATAATAGCTGAAAACTTCCTGAATCTAGAGAATTAAACAGAAATTCAGATTCAGGTGGGAAGAGAGCCTCAAACAAAATCAATGCAATGAGTCCCATACCAACACACAAGATATTTAAAATGGCAAAAAAAAATAGTGATAAATGGAATTTTAAAAGCAGCAAGAGAGAACAAATAGTTTCATGCAAAGGAAACCCCATAAAGCTGTCAGCAGATTTTTTTCGGCTGAAACTTTGCAGGCCAAAAGGGAGTGGCATGATATATTCAAAGTGCTAAAAGGCAAAAAACCTATAGCCAAGTATGCTCTATCCAGCAAGGCTATCATTCAGGATAGGAAGAGAGATAAAGAACTTTCTGACAAACCACAGTTAAAGGAATTCATGACCACTAAACCATCTCTGCAAGAAATCATAAAGGGGACACTTTGGGTGAAAAGGAAAGACCATAAATAGAAGTAAGACAAGTAGGAAGCACAAAAACAGTAAAAATAAATATATCTATAAAAATCAGTCAAGAGATTCATAAAATAAAAGGATATAAAGTATGATATCATATACCTAAAATGTGGGAGAGGGTTATGTAGGATGGTTCAAACTTAAGTGATCATTGGCTAAATATAGACTGCTGTATACAGAAGATGTTATATACAAATCCAATGATAACCACAAATAAAAAAACCAATAATGGATATACAAAACAAAGAGAAAGTAAGGTAAATATATCACCAAAAATAACCAACAAACCATGAGAGAAGAGAGCAGGAAAAGAAAGGAACAGATAAGAACTACAAAAACAGTCATAAAACAAGTAACAAAATGGCAATTAAGTGCATACCTATCAACAATTGCTTTGAATGCAAATGGACTAGATGCTCTAATCAAAAGACACAAGTTGATGAAATGGATAAATACACACACACACACACACACACACACAACCCCACAAAAAAAACAAGACACATATCTGCTGCTTATAAGAGACTTAGTTCAAAATGGGTTAAAGACCTAAATGTGAGACCTAACCATAAAAATCCTAAGAGAGAGCACAGACAGTAATTTTTCTGACATTGGCCATAGCAGTATTTTTCTAGATAGGTCCCCTGAGGCAAGGGAAACAAGAGCAAAAATATACTACTGAGACTACATCAAAATAAAAAGCTTCTGCACAGCAAAGGAAACAACCAACAAAATTAAAAGAAAACCTACTGAATGGGAGAAAATATCTGCAAATTAAATATCTGACATATCTGATAAAGAGTTAGTATGCAAAATACATAAGGAACTTATAAAACCTAACACCAAAAAACAAATGATTCAATTAAAAATGAGCAAAAGACATGAACAAACATTTCTCCAAAGAAGACATCATAGAAATGGCCAACTGGCACCTGAAAAGATGCTCAACATCACTCATCATCCCTAATGAGATACAATGAGTTATTACATCACACCTGTCACAACGGATAAAATAGAAAACATGAGATACAAGTGTTGGCAAGGATGTGGACGAAAAGGAACTTTTGTGCACTATTGATGGGAATGCAAACTGTGGGAACCACTCTGGAAAACAGTATGGAACCTCCTTAAAAAATTAAAAATAGAACTACCATATGATTCAATAATTCCACTACCAGGTATTTACCCAAAGAATATGAAAACACTAAATCAAATAGATATCTGCACCCCTATGCTTATTGCAGCATTATTTATAATAGCCAGATTATGGAAGCAGTCCAAGTGTCCAATGATAGATAAATGGATAAAGAAGAAGTGATGTAGATAATGGAATATTATTCAACCATTAAAAACTGTATCTGCCATTTACAACAACATCTATGGATCTAGAGACTGTAATGCTAAGTGAAATCAATCAGAGAAACACAAATACCATATGATTTTACTCATATGTGGAATTTAAGAAACAAATGAACAAAGAAAAAAAGACAAATCAAAAATAGACTCTTCTATGAAATCAAACTGATGGTTATCAGAGGGAGGTTTGGGGTAGGGGGAAGATGGGTGAAATAAGTGAAGGGGATTAAGAGTTACTTGTCATGATGAGTGCCGAATAATACCTAGAACTTTTGAATCACTATACTGTGCACCTGAAACTAACATAACACTGTATGTTAACTATACTGGAATTAAACAAACAAACAAACAAGCTTTCCCTGCATGGAATTGCCTGTGAACTTCTGTCACAAATTAATTTCCCCTACAAAAATCGGTGTGTTTTGGGCTTCCTATTCTGTTCCATTGATTTATGTGTCTATCTTTGTTACCAATATCATGTTGTCTTGATTATTATGGATTTGTAGTGTGTCTTTCAACTTCATTCTATTTTCAAAATTATTAGGCTTAGCTAGTTCTTTTACTTTTTCTTATAAATTATTAGATCAACATTCACTTCTGCCAAAATTTTGCAACAATTTTGATTTGAGTTGCTTTGACCTTTATACCTTTTATAAAACGATTTGCATCTTTTTAAAAAAATTTTGTCTTTATATATTGTACCTCCCAGTCTTTAAACATGATACATCTTTCCATCTTTTCAGGTCTTTGGTTTCTTTCATCAGTGTGTAATAGTTTTCTGCATATAGTTCTTACATATATTTTATTGATGAATACTTAATATTTCATGTTTTTTGGTGCTATTGCAGATAGTCTTTAGTTTTTAAAAGATTATTTATTTATTTGATATATAGAGAGAGCACAAGCAGGGGTAGAAGCAGAAGGAGAGGGAGAAGTGGACTCCCTGCTGAGCAGGGAGCCTGTTGCAGTGGTCAGTTCCAGGACCTGGGATCACGACCTGAGCTGACGGCAGACACTCAACTAAATGAGCCATCCAGGCACCCCTGGTGTTTATTTTTAAAGTTGAATTTCTATTGTCTATTTTTAGCATTTAGAAATACAATTGCATTTTTACATTTATATTGTATTGATATTGACCTTGTATCCTACAGCTTTTCTAAACTCACTTACTAGTTCTATTAGCTTTTCTGTAGGTACTTAGAAATTCTTTATGTAGACAATAATGTGGTTTCCAAATAGAGTCAGTTTTATTTTTTTCCTTCCATCTTACATTGTTTATTTCTGTTTCTTGCATTGTTGCTTCAGCTCAGTTAGATTCATTCATATGCTAATAATCACTTTGCTGAAAAGTACCCCTTGAAGATCTCTGGAGATCTCCTCCTATACAAGTTGTTCATCTCTGGTGTTCTGCCCTGTGGATTATAGTTGTCGTTTTAGCCTCATCTATCCCTCAACCCGGGGATACCCTTGCTTCTGCCTATTGACACCCTTCTTTAGTGATTAAGCTGGGGGGTTTCATGTTTCCCATCTCTTAGAGATCACTGTTACTCTGCCTATTTAATTTATTTTTTCAATTTTTGGTTCTTTAAGGATAGATGGTAAATATGATACTTGTTACTCCATCTTGGGTAGAAGCAGAATTCCCTACCTCCTCTTATATTCTTGATATTGAATATGACCAAATAAGTTGGAAATGGCAAGGATAAAAATAATGCAGCTTCATATTTGTTACATGCCATAAACATCAAGGAATTTCTACCAGAGTATTCAGTACTATGCTGAAGGAAAATGATAAAAGCCCAAAATTCACTTCTGTGATAAAATAGGATGGCTTAGTAATTAAGAGAAAAAAACTGTGAAGGACCTGATTTTAATTTGGGTTCTTTCAAAAGCAGTCCCTGAAGTGTAAACCTCAGAACTAGTAATTTATTTGAGAGTCAGTCCCATAGATTGGAGGCAAGGAGTGACATGAGTCAGACACAGAAGGAAGAAAACCCAAAATGAAACCTTATAGAATGACTGTCAAAATCATACCTCAAGGGATCCGATGTTGGAGCGTTAATAGATCAACTCCCTTTCCTTATTTGTTAAGAATTGCCCCCCAGGAAAATTAACTGCATTTTGAAGGGCTTGGCATTATTCTTCCTTAAATTTTAGAGAAAAATTCGAGGCAGAAGAACTGAGAGACACTGTGTAGAGTACTTGAGTTGGGATGTGGGGTAGAATTTCAAAGCTCTTTATTACAGTTATGCTCAAATTTTAGTGATTTGAAGGATTGTGACATAGGACATAAAAGGCATTTGGTACAAAACTAAATCTCATCTACAATTGCAAATAATCCAGGTAGACAAAGGTCAAACAGAAAATAGGCCACTTGAAACTGCTTTTGAACTTGCAGATTAATTTTTATAGCCACTTGACCTTGTGCTTGGGAGACCTTAAGGACAAAGGTGAGCAAACCAATAGGAAAACAGATTCATTAGACTTTACTAGATACTCTTCAATGACATTGAAAATCAGAGTGCTGGGGAGTATACCAGACGAACCACATTTTCTTCCTGGAATGGAACTGGGGTCAAACACAAAGCAAGAAACAAAATGCTGTCTTAGTGCACAACATTTTGCCAAACAAAGAAAATTAGAGAAACATCAAATAACCTATAACTGTACAAAAATCAAGTTCTTTTTGCATCAACAAACGACAAAAGGCAGTGGTGCTAGGATTAGAAAATTTCAAGCAGTAAAGATTTTCATCTAATAATTCTATATGATTTAGTTATTTTTCATGTGCTAGTTATTCACACAGTGAATTTGTGTAGTAATGAGCAATGTAAGCTATATATATATATATATATATATATATATATATACACACACACACATTCACAAATGGCTATTTAAATTTAATTATAAAACATAAATTTCAACATGGAAATTTAAAAGGTATAATATAAAGCAATAATATAATTATAGGTCTCAATTTCCAGACTATATTACAAAATAAAAATTGGGAAGAATACATAATGAGGAGTAAAATAGTGAATTCTAGATAGTGGACAGCGATGAATAATTTAAAAAATGAGTAACATATGAATCACAAAACCAAATATGCATATGTAAAAACCCAGGGATGAGAAATTAAAAGGATGATGAAATGTGTATCACAGTTTCTGCATTAAAACCATGCAGTAAAGATTAACATACATAAGTAGAAGCAGATAAGTAAAACATTATGTGAACATGTAGGAATCTTTTTTTATTAATATGTTAAATTTCAACTTGAAAAATTGGCAGTCATAACTCTTTCTGAACCAGTTTAGCATTAAAGCATGTAAATAAAATTTCTATTTTACAGATGAAGAAACTGATACACAAAGAGTTTACATCAGAATATAGCCAATTTCATATAGAGAGCAAAGGGCAGCAGTAGAATTTAACCCAGGCTCAGGATCCATGGCATACACTCATAATAAATTCACTGGAGTTAATACTTCTCATTTAAGATAACATAATGCAATTTAAGAAAAAAAAGTCAAAATAAATTCCTGCAAGTGTTGTCAATAAATTAGTCAATCCTAATACAGAAAATTATTTTTTCTGCCTATTTTTGGAGAAAATTATGGATTTTGGCTTTTAATTTTAAGAGGTTTGGTTGATTTTCAAGGTCGTTTTTCATTGTCTATAATAAAATATATTGATATGTTTCTGCTTTCAAAATAATGTCTGTCCTTTGTGGCAATTTACTTTTTTAATGCTATTAACCAAAATAGGTCTCTTGAATCTCACTGCCTCTTGAGTGGCTGAGTTTTGGCTTCCCAAATATCTACTCTTCTATAGGAATGTAGGTGCATTTAAATCACTAACCATGGGCAGCCCAGGTGGCTCAGTGGTTTAGCGCCACCTTCAGCCTAGGGTGTGATCCTGGAGACCCAGGATGGAGTCCCATGTTGGATTCCCTGCATGGAGCCTTTCTCCCTCTGCCTGTGTCTGTGCCTCTCTCTCTGTGTGTGTAAATAAATAAAATCTTAAAAAAAAAATCACTAACCATCTGTGACCACACTAACTTATTACTATCATATTACTGCATACCCAATAATAGAATCAGAATTAACACTCTTCCATATCTCTTTATGGAATAGTTCAGGTATTATAAATTTATTCTACCTAAGAGTCATTTAAGACTCTAAAAAGTAGCATATTTTATTTATTTATTTTTAAATATTTATTTACTTTGTGTGTGTGTGTGTGTGTGTGTGAGAGAGAGAGAGAGAGAGAGAGAGAGAGAGAGAGAAAACAGGAGGAGGAGCAGAGGTAGAGAGTGAGAGAGAATTCTCAAGCAGACTCCCTACTGAATGTGGAGCCTGACATGGGGCTTCATCCCAGGATCCTGAGATCGTGACCTGAGCCAAAATCAAGAATCAGTTGCTCAACCAAAAAAGTCACCCAGGTGCCCTAGAAGAAGCCCCATGGAGATGAATGATTATACTCAACAATATTTTCCAAAATGGTGTTGATGCTGTCTCTGCCCATGTTTTTAATCAGGATAAGGCAGGCAATTTCAATGAGTGCTAAAGCAATATGGCCTGATGAAGACTAATCAAAATTGGGTGTTCCTTCCTTCTGGTGATTTAAAGGCCTTTGTATCCCTGTGAAAAAGATCCTGTGATCATATGGACAACAGTTTATTTGGCTATTTTATAATTGTTTGTGCATCTCAATAAGGAAGAATGGTGTTAAGGGTTATAATTTTTGCTGAGTTGAGAATCTTTGAAAGATTACTTTATCAAATGTCAGATGTTAGATCATGATAATTACATCATTTTTATGATGTCTTCTCCAAAGACTCACTTGTCCCTTTGGAATAATGTAGACAAAACTTCTTGATCTTCCATAGCTAGATCAATTTCATTTCCCATTGACTCAGTACCATAACCCCACATTTGACCTCTTGATCTTGAGGATTTAATGTCAAAGATGCACTATCAGTTGTATCACCTGATTCAAACAACTTTGGCAAAGGTTATATATTGGGAAGAGCTCAGGCTGGTCATCTAAGCAGTCTCAGCTCTTTCAGCTAAAATTAGTTTGTCTAACAAGTTAATAGTTTTTTATGTTTGGATCGGAGTGATTACTTGAAATGTGGTTCGTAAATAAAGAATTCCCCCTACCTCAGAAAGTAATTGAAGAATTCTCATGGTTAAATTATCTGTTATTTAAATCTTATTTTAGTATCTTATAGCATCATGGAATCAGTAAAAGCATTTTGTCACATTCATAGTTTGAGAAGGATTACTCTGTGCATAAAGAGTTTTATTTTAAAAAAAAGAGTTGTATTTATTTTTTATGCTGCCTGCTGACAGTTTTCAATTCCATCACTGTGCCAGCCCCTTAGGTCCCACAGCTGGGAAAACTGGTAAGAAATCCTGGACACGTTTTTAGTGCAAGCAAAAAGTTCAAACCATGTAAGCCATGGTTCCATATGAGGAAATCCTCTCTCTGATCCTACCCAAGAATGAAACCCAACTCCAGTCACCTCTTCTTGCTCTCTCAAACCATTTTTAGACCTACTTGAAAGCCTTTTCTGGCTCCTCCAGAAAGCCTTATTAGATAAATAAGCTTCATTATTAGATAATGATGAACAAACAAACATTGGGCATGTTTGGTATTATCAGTCTTTACATTTGAACCACATTTTCAATGGGCTTTCATTTTATCTCTCCAGCCTATATCCCTCTCCATCTGCAAAGAAAAACACTTTGGCAAAGGGTCTGCCATCCAACACTGATACTTGTCTCAGTGTTCTCCCCCACTATATGTGCTTATACAGTAGAAATTGGCTTTTACTAAATCTAATTCACTTCGTTACATAATAGCTCCCTGAACTGTTTTCCTTTTTCTTATCAGGGCATATACAATGAAATTCATGGTCATATGTTGACAATTAACTTTTTATTTTTATGTAAATCAATAGCCAGAATGAAGGGACTTAGGGCTAGGAAAATCATTTTCTATGATCTATTATCCAGCACCATCTGGTACTTCTGCTCCTCATCACAGCTAAACTTATCCAATAGTAGCCTGCTCTCACTGTCTTTACATCTTTAGTTCTCAATCACTCAGTCTGGCTTTTGCTCCCAGTAGCCTGATTTTACCCTCAGTAACTCCACTGGACTGTGATAAGTTCCCCAAGAGTGGATGTGGTTCCTTTTCTGTGCAATACAATTCTCCCTCTCCCAGCCCATCCTCTTTGACTCTGTGACTTCTGATTATCCTATGCCTCGGCTTTCTGTAACATTGTCCCCCAAATTGGTACTAGAAGCCCTTATTATTTCTTCCATACTTCATCTCTAGAAGAACATACTACCTTCTATTGCTATGATCTATTCAATTTTCTGAATCCCACCAGATTTGAGTACTTGGAGGACTGGGCTGATGTACAGTTTCTTCAAAGAGATGTTTCCAAAAGTGGGACAGTGATGGTTGATAAATATACGTTGAGTTAGTGAAGCATCAAAGTTAATGGAACATTAGTCATCAAAGTAGTTGCTAAAACAAATGGATCTAGAAAGAGAGAATGTGATTAATTAATGTTTGCTGATTTCACCATTTAACCCTCTTCGTCAGCAGAGTGGCAATAGAGTTTTCTCCCTGAGTAAGAGAGAAATTATTGAAATTGGTGGCCTGTCAAAGAGAAGGTAGTGATTGGCTTTCAGGATTAAATTGTCTCTTCTTCTTCTTCTTTTTTTTTTTTATAGGGCAAGTAACAGCCTGTCGTCCAGCTTCTTATCCCTCTTGTAAAAGTAAGCATATCAATTGCGTTACTAATCCCAATGCAATACCAACATATATCCAATTTTTTTCATTCATGGGAAAAGCTGATAAAAACAGGAATTCCATTCCAGCAATGTTAATGAATTAACTTGGTTCTTCATTCCTAAAAATGAATAGTCATCCTGGGATCATCAGATATTCAAAGAACAATAGGAGCAAGAAAGATAAATTACATTTAGAATGACTAAAAGAAGAGAAAAGAAAGGAAATCTCAGAAGAAAAAATGTTTTTAATAATTTCAAGAAGAAAAAATATCAGTGCCAGAAGAAAAAAGAACAATTTTAGGAGCATTTATTTATGCTTATATCAATTTTATACTTAAGTAAGATTCAATAAATATTAATCATTAAGAATATACTAGTTGTCAATGTAAATTGGAGAGAGAGAGAGAGAGAGAGCCATGTATGAGTACAGGAGACAACCATATGCAGAGACCCTTGGAAAATCCTGCTTCTTACAACAAAGTTATTGGATGTTTTCCATATGAGAGTTTTTCTGTCAACTGGAAAAGGAAGAGCCTACAAACCTGGTTTTAGTTTTCCCAAAATATGTTACTACAGATTCTGAGTCATTCCAGTCCTCCAAAATAATTTATATTGCTTGTAATAGAAGAACTGACAAAAGCATGAGCTATTCTACAAATTGTGTGTATGTCTTTGAGAAATAAATAATGCTTGTTTCTTCATATTTCTGTTGGAAAGTACACAAAGCCTAAGTATAAGTATCATTAACCCAAATGAAAGGGGTATAATGATACTTTCATTCTTTGGAAAGCATTCATCTTATGTTAACAATCCAGATAGTAAATAATTTTAGGCTTCACATACATGATGAGCAGAAGATAACTTTGCATGATCTTGCAGGCAATTGCCTTGATACCTATTTACAATGTTGAGCTTTATCTGATCTCTGGCTGGAGAAATTGAGACGGTTAAGAAACACCCACATTCATTTGCATTTCAAGGAATGGCTAACCACAAAGGGCCATATAGCTCCCCTCATTCCCTGCACATTCTGAGATAACACCCATTTCCATTTTGCCACATGCCTATCCTAAGACTTCTTGATGACTCCTTTGTTAACCTACCTCTCTAAAGTCCTAGTGATCCTTTTTGCTTACAGATATTCTTCATTAATGAACATTCTCCCTATTGAAGTGGGACTGAATAAAACGTCTTCTTAATTGTCTTATGCATTCTATATATGACATGGCAAACTTGCCTCCCTAAATAGGAAGGCCAACAGTTAGATGATTTCCTTCATTTCTATGATCAGGTCTTGTGTGAAATAAGCCAATGAAAGATAAGTTCCAACTTTTGACATAACAAACTTGTAACATAGATGGATACTCAAGAAAGCAATACAAAATGATTAAATTCCAGACAGAAGAATTCCTCATCTGTTCAGGTGATGCTCTGAAACAGAATTCAGTAACTCACAACCTCCCTTATGAGTACAATCTAAGGAACCTAGGAATCCCCTTGTGTGGGACCTGGAAAAGGCACTTGAATTCCTAAAGGGGCTATTAACATCACATTAATTATTAGCAATCTATCACAAGAAAAAAAGATAAAAATCTGAATCTCTATATTGTTTTCCTTTAGAATTCGAGAAGGGAAAATAGAGGGTTAATAGCTTAGCTCCTCCCTAAACATAGGTTTAGTTTTGTTCATAATGCTTAAATATATAGGTATCCTTTACTTGAGTGTCAAGAATGAAGACTTGTGAATTCATTTGTACTTCAAGGGTGCCTAGACAGGATTTTAGTAAATATATTTTTAATTTACCTAGTTAACCAAAAATTATAACAAAATATTTTATAAATAAATTAAACATTTGAAAAAATTGAATCAAAATATTGATTTTTCACTTACTTTTTAAATTATATCTGAATGCCTTATGTGTGAACATAATAATCTATTTAGTTGTTAGAAATAGAAAATAGAAAAAGATTCTCAAAGTAAGAAAAAATATAGTAGATAGAAAAAACATAGAAGTTTACATTTAAAAAAATAATTTGCTTGAGAGATAGAGAGAGTGATAGAGCACAAGCAGGGGAGAGGGAGAAATAGGGTCCCCACTCCCTCCCTCCCAAGGAGCCTGATGTGATCTCAGGACCTGAGATCCTAAGAAAGGTAGACACTTACCACTTATCTGACTGAACCACCCAGGAGCCCCAAAAGCATAGAAGTTTAAAAGAATCTGAAAAGCTGTAAACCATCCTAATAGAGATTATCTCAGGTAATTGAATACATTATCCTTTTGAAAAAGCCTAAAAGCATGAAAATCAAAGAAAATAAAATTATTTCAAACTAAAAATTATTAAGTGTCAAGAGCAATTCAAAAAGTTGAATTCATCCTGTATATCTCTAAATAACTTAAATGTTGATTATCTGAAGTATTGTCTCTTTCCATTTCTTCAAAGCAGAATAATTAAACCAGTTAGAACTTTTGTTCTCTGGTATGCTTGATTTGTGAATGCAGAATTTTTGAAAAAGGAAAAGATGGATAAGGATGCATACATTTGCAAATTTACACACTTTCTAAGGACATCTATTGCCTTAATTGGTAATATTCCACTTTAAAACATTTAAACAGCATATTTCAGCTCTGGTTAGAGAACAGTATGCATTGATAGAAACATCATAGCATCAGTAGGAAGCTTGAAGTACACTGACTTGCTAATGAAGCCGTCAATCTCTAACTGCCTAGGTAATGTAGTATTATTTAGGAAGGAAAGAGTTCTGTTGCATCTTTCAATATGGGTTCCTAGGATGCTATGACTATGAAGGTATGCTCATAAACAAATAAGCACTGCATATATGGGTGGCTCGAAGAAGCAGCCTCATTAAATATCAGTCACACCTATTTACACAGTTCTTCAAACAGAACCTGTCAGCATCTGGAGAGAAACGATGTCATACAGTACTGATAAAACAGAGGTTGTTACTTAAGAATTGCTCTAAGAAGATTTTTACTCCCAAAGGATAATGTGCCTCTTCTCTAGCTGGTTGCCATGAACCAACATATCACCCTTCTCTATAAGAATGTTAACATTGTGTTTCAGGCAGCACTGATTAGGAAGTCTCCCTATGCCTGATGAAACAGGCTAGACCTCCCTGTGCATGAAAGCAAGTCAGGGGAAGTACAATTCTCCAGGAGAATTCAAGGAAGATGGGCAATTGTTAAAGTCAGAATTACGCTGGGTCAAGTTAAACAGGCAAATTAGACTAGTCAGAGCTATTGCAATAGGGGAAAGAGTAGAGAAAGGACTCCTTGAATCAGAGTGCTAGAGGGTTTTTTTTTTTTAATAGCTGAGATGGAGGTAGTGATGGAGTCATGGTCCACCATAGGCCAGTCATAGGCCTCTATTTGCAAATTGGCTTTACCCAAAAGAAAAGTAAACTGTTTTATCTTTATGACCAGAGGCAGTTTTACAACTTGGAGCAAGGTATCCACTGAAGATAGGCTCCTACTGTCCAAAGAAACAGAAAGAATGGGATGTTGTGACACGGGTCATTTCTCCACAAAATTATAAATTTGTCTTTACAGTTTCACCATGTGAATCAAAGGTTACTCTTTTTACCTGTGTACAAAATCTTCCTTGCTTCTCTTAGAACTTCTTCCCACACATTTGTGTGTTTTTTTTTTTTAATTTTTTATTTATTTATGATAGTCACAGAGAGAGAGAGAGAGGCAGAGACACAGGCAGAGGGAGAAGCAGGCCCCATGCACCGGGAGCCTGATGTGGGATTCGATCCCGGGTCTCCAGGATCGCGCCCTGGGCCAAAGGCAGGCGCCAAACCGCTGCGCCACCCAGGGATCCCCACACATTTGTTATACTTTCTTATAACCTCAGTGCTATGGTCTGAGTGTTTATGTCCTAAAATTCATGTGTTTAAATCCTAATCCTCAAAAGTGATGGTATTAGTAGTGGGGCCCTTGAGGGAAGATTAGATCATGAAGGTGGAGCCCAAATGAATGGGATTAATGCCCTTATGAAAGAAAACTCACAAAGCTCTCTACCGCTTTCTACCACGTAAGGATACAACGAGAAGCCCATGACCCAGAAGAGGGCCCTTGCCTCACTATGTCAAAGCTGTGATTTTAGACTTCCAGTCCCTAGAACCGTGAGAAATAAATTTCTGTTGTTTATAATCCACCCAGTATGTGGTATTTTGCTTTAGTAGTGCAAAGAGACTAAGACAGTCAGTAGTGATGTACAACTTACATTCCCTTAACTCTGCCCCAGCTATGATTCTGTTCTTACTAATATGATATAAAAACCTGTAGCTCACCAGTGAGCTAGGAAGAAAACCCTGCAGAGGTGTGGAAGTTTAGAACACAGCTTGATACCTAAACTATACATAGTAACAGCTCTTTAGATGTTGCTTTAATAAACCAATTTTGTGCTATCTTGATCTACATGGGAAGATCCATTAATCTGTAACTAGGACAGGACATATCTCTCATACTACAGCAGGGAGCATATTGGACTGAGTGAGGAGCTATAGAGATTTGAGGATATATGACATCTTAAGTATTACCATATATATATTTTGTTTTGATACTGAGTTCACTTTGATATGACTTTGCTTTAATATTAATTTAGCAAACCAACAGAGAAGCACTCTATCACACATATTTTTTATTTTTTTTATTTTTTTAAATTTTTTTACACATATTTTTTAAAGATTTTATTTATTTATTCATGAGAGATGCAGAGAGAGGCAGAGACATAGGCAGAGGGAAAAGCAGACTCCTCACAGGGAGCCTGATGTGGAACTCCATCCCAGGATCCTGGGATCATGACCTGAGCCAAAGGCAGACGCTCAACCACTGAGCCACCCAGGCGCCCTATCATATGTATTTTTTTTTGCTCTCAAGCCGTGCCCCTGCCCAACACACACATATACACAACACACACTCACTCATACAGGCACATACATGTACAGAGAACTTATACTGAATAGTTCATATGTGCCATATCCTGTGTTTTAATGTACTGTAATTCATTTTTTCTTTTTTTTTATCAAATTCTTACTTGTATACATCAAAACAAACACATCTAAAGTGGAAATTCCTTGAGTTCTGACAAAAGCAGCACCTTGTAACCTATACTTCCAAGATTAAAAAAAAAAAATTCTCATCACTCAGAAAGTTTCTTTAAGCCCCTTCTTAATCACTACACTCCTGAAGAGGCAACCTCTATGCAGATTTCTAGCACCATGGATTAGTGCTGCTTGCTTCAGACATTCATGTAAACAAAATCCAGCAGTTTGTGCTCTTATGGGTCTGGCTTTTTACCCTCAACATAATGTCTTTGAGTTTTAACAATGCCATTCAATTTATCAGTAGTTTATGGGGCTTTATCCTAAATTGTCTTTCTATTCTCCTGTTTACAATAATTCTCCTTTTACGGGTTGTCTCTAGTTTTTTGACTACTGTAAATGAAACTGCTATGAATATTTTCATGAGCGTTTGTGGATAGATCTTTTACTTCTCTTGGGTTTATTTATTTATTTTTAAGATTTTATTTATTTATTCATGAGAGATACAGAGACAGAGAAAGGCAGAAACACAGGGAGAGGGAGAAGCAGGCTCCATACAGAGAGCCTGACGTAGGACTCGATCGGGGTCTCCAGAATCACGCCCTGGGCAAAAGGCGGCACTAAACCGCTGAGCCACCTGGGATGTCCACTTCTCTTGGGTTTATATCTATGGAAAGAATGGTTTAGTTGTAGAATAGGTGTATGTTTATAATAAATCACACAAAATTTTTAGCAGTGGCCATGCTGCTGTACAAATCTGCCAACAATGTGTGAGTTCCTGATGTCCCACATCCTTATGACTAATGGATATATTTAATATTTTTAAGTTTAGTCATTATATTGAGCAGTATTGGGTTTTGATTTTACATTTACCTAATAACTAATGATGCTGAGAGTTTTTCACAGGCTTATCACACATATTTATGTATTCTTTTTGAATTGTTCAAATTCTTTGTCTATTTTCTTTCTCTTTTTTTTGTCCATTTTCATTGGGTTGTTTTTCTTCTTGTTATGACTCAGGAATGCTCATTATATATTCTGTGTAAAAATCTTGTCAGAAACATGTATCATAACTATGCTCTGCCACTATGGCTGGCCTATTCATTATTCTAAGCATCTTTTGACAAACAAAAATTCTTAATTTTGATTATGTCCAATTTTTTAATGGTTAGCACTATTATTTATATTAATTATGTTATTAGGTAGGTTTCAAAAATTTTTTCCTATATGTATATACAGTTTTCACAGCATATATGATTGAGAAAAGACAATTTTTCTAATTTCAAACCAGTATGGTCTTTACATGTAGAAGAAAAGCAGGGATCAATTAAATAGAATAGAATCCAGAAGTAGAATCTCACATAGATGATCAACTATGACTTTCAGCAACCAAAGTGCTAAAATGGGGAAATAATATTATTTCAAAGGAAATGTTGATAGAAAAATTGAACTTTTCATTATAAGTGTACTTCAAACATTATCTTGCACCATGTGCAAAAATCTATTTGAATTTGATCATAGACCAACATGTCAATTTGGTATAAAATTCAAGGAATAAACATCAACAACAGAAATCTCTGTGATCTTAGTTTAGACAAGGTTTCAAAAAGCACAGGCATTCTTAAAAAAAAAAAAGCACAGGCATTAAAAACAAAATTGATAAATTGAGCTTCATCAAAATTGAAAATTCTGCTTTTTAATAGAAAGTGTTAACAAAATGAAAAGATAAGCTACACTCTGGGAGAAAGTAATTGCAATACACAAATTTGATAAAGTTGCCTGTATCCAGAACATATACAGAGCTCTTATAATTCAATGATAAGACAAAAAGCTAAATAATATTGGGCAAGACATTTAAACAGTAACCAAGTAAGATATAGATCCAAATAACCACATGAATAGATGCCTAATATTATTAATTAGGAACAGCCACTTTGGCAGTTTCTTAGAGGTAGACCTACATTTACCATACCCAGAAAATTCCACTGTTAGATATTTGCTCAAGAGAAATGAGAGAATATGTCCACACAAAGACCGTATTCAAATATTTATAGTTTTACTTGTAGCTGACAAAAATTGAGAAGAATCCAAATGTCCATCTACCAGTGAATGAGTAAGCAAACTGCAGCATATTCACACAATGGAATAAAAAGCAATATAAAAGGATGAACTCCTGATACAAAAACAAGGATGAATCTCCAAAGAATTATGTTTAGTAAAATAGGCCATTTGCCTATGCTGCAGACGGTATGATTTTATTTGTAAAACATTGTAGGAAAGATAAAGGCATAGAGGTATAAACCACATAATCTGTTGCCAGGGCCAGATAATGGGAGAAGAGATTATCCGAGAAGTGGCATGAAGAAACTTTCTGGGGTAATGGACATATTCTATAACTTGGATGTGGTGGTATTTACACAAACTCATTCATATATAATGTACACTTGAAAATGATGAATTTTACTGTAGATAAATTATGCCTCAAAAACTTGACTTTTAAAAATCAATTGATTTGTAAGTGAAGTTATATTTTTGACTTTTTATTTGGTAATACTGAACTATTTTTATCCCTATGCCAATATCATACTTTTCTATACCTTGACATTAAATCTTGAAAATAGATTTTGTAAGTCCGCCAAAATTATCCTATTTTCAAGATTGCATTAGCTATTTAGGTCCTTGGATTTTCTGTATAAATTTTTGAATCTGTTGCCAAATTCCTTTAAAAAAATCATTTAGGATTTTGACTGGAATTTTGTTGAATTTAGAGATCAAATTAGGGAGAACTGATCTCTTTACTGCATTGAATCTCCCTAACCATAGTTTACTTTTTCTGAGTGGATTTTTTAGAATTTTTCATGTATATAATCATGTTATTTGTAAATATAAAGTTTTATATTTTTTTCACTGTGACTTTTACATAATTCTCTTGATTTACTGCATTTGCTCTGGCCCCCATAGACTATTGACTAAAAATAATGGTAAAAGATATGCTTGTTTTATGTTTAACATTAAAGGAAATGTGTGTATTCTCTTACCATTAAATGTAGCTTCATTTTTCCATACATTCTTTTCTTTTTTGGGGTGAGGAGAGTTAAAAGTAAGTCTGTTTATTTTTTTAAATTTTCCAGTGTTATTGAAAAATCTTTGATATACACCACTATATCAGTTTGATGATGATGATTTTATTTACATATATTATGAAATGATTACCACAATAGGTTTTGCTAATGCTCATTTTCTTGTATGGATACAATACAAAGAAAAGAAACATAAAAAGAAGAAAAAGTTTTTTCCTTGTGATAAGAATTCTTAGGATTTACTGTCTTAACAACTTTCCTATATATCATACAGCAGTGTTAGCTTCAGTCATCATATCATACATTGCATTTCTAGTGCTTATTTATCTTCTAACTGGAGTTTTGTGCCTTTTGGCCACTTTCTTCTAATTCTCCCTCTTTGCATCCTTCATCTGTGGTAGTCACAAGTCCTGTGAGTTTGTTTTGTGTGTGTGTGGGTGTGTGTGTGTTTTTGTTGTTGTCTTTTGATTACACATGTGAGACCCTACAGTATTTGTCTTGCTCTATCTGATTTCACTTAGCATAATGCCTTCAAGGTTCATCCATGCTGTTGTAGATGGTATGATATGCTCATGGTTTTGTGGCTAAATAATATGTCATTGTATATCTATGCCACAACTTCTTTATCTATTCATCCACTGATGGACACTTAAGCTGTTTCTATGTCTTGGCTATTACAAATAATGATCCTGTGAATGTGGGGTGAAGATATCTTTTTGAGTTAGTGTTTTGTCTCCTTTAGATATATTCTCAGAAGTAGAATTTCCTTTATTAGAATGGAAAATATTTTTTCTATTCCCATTTGCCAAATTTTTTATTTCTTTTTTCATGGATGACATTTGCATCAATTGTAATGGTTAGATTATTTTTATGCTTTACTCAATTAATATGATGAATTACCTTGTTTTTAAAGATTACATTAACCTTGCTTTTCCTAGAAAGACTACTTATTCAAGGTGTGTTATTTTAATTATGATTATGATCTACTGAATTCAATTTTCCAGCATTTTTCTGAGCACTGTCTGGCATCTATATCTATGAAAAATATTCATCTATAATTTTTACTTCTAATGTCGCCATCTAATTCAGAAACAGGGTTACAGTGGTCCTACAAAATTTTAGTAATTCTTCCAAGGAACTGGTCATTTCATTAAATTGTGCAATAAATTTCTATAAAATTGATCCTTTGATTATTTTAAAAACTATGAGACCTAAAGTGATATTTCATGTTTCATTCACAAAAAATTATAATCTATGCTTTCTCTATCTTTTGACCAAAATAGTTTAGAATTTACTAAATTTACACTTTTAAAAAGATTTTATATATTTATTCATTTGAGAGAGAGACAGAGATAGACAGCAGGAGCAGGGGAGAAGCAGAGAGGTAGGGACCAGGAGGGGGAAAGAATCTCAAGGAGGCTCTGAACAGAGCCCAATGTGAGGCTCAATCTCAGGACCCTGAGATCATGATCTGAGTTGAAACTAAGAAGTTAGATGCTTAACTGACTGAGCTACCCAGGTGCCCCAACTTAAAGAAATTTTAAAGCAATTTTTTTACTTTTATTTTCTCATTCGTTTGTCCCCTTTTAATTTTCTTGATTTCTATCCTTTATTATTTTGTTTCTTCTCTCTAAATTTAATTTGCTACTATTTTTCTGTGTACTTAAAGGGTATCTTAGGTCATTGATTTTAAATATTTCTTATAATCTAATATGAATATATACATATTCATTAACTTATAATTTTTTCTGTAAGCACCAACTTAACTGCATTCTAAAAATTCATATTTTTGTTATTAGCCAGTTTAAAATCTTTTGTTTTTCATTGAAAGTTTTTGACTTATGATTTATTTAGAAGTGGGACTATTGTTTCCACATATTTTCAGATTTTGTAGATTTTGTTTTGTTTTGTTTGTAATTCAATTCACAACTGTATAATTTAGCATACTGTAAATATCAACTGTTGTATGTTTTAGATATTTATATATTCTTACTGTATTGTCTACTTATTTTACCACTTACAGATAGTTAATATATTCAATTATGATATCAATTAGGCTATTTCTTCCTTTGATTCTGTCAAACTTCATGTGTTTTCAAGCTGTCATTAAATATTTAGCATTGCCTTCTTAGTAGACTCTTTTTATCAATATGATATGTTTCTTTCTCTCTTCTTTTCTCTCTCCCTCCCCTTCTTCTCTTTCTTTTTTCTGTTCTGTATATATATATACTGATGTAGCTGTTTCTGCTTAGTTATTTTTACTGAGATTCCCCACCCCCGCATACTATTAACATGTAATATATCTCTTTCTTTAAAGAGCCTGACTACTTTACACCATGTATTTGTTATTTGTTTTCTTTTCTAGTCTGACAGCCCTTGACTTTTAACTGGGACATTTAAATAATTTAGTATTTGTAATATACGGGTTTTATTGATCATCTAGTTTTTGCTTTCTATTTCAGTGATTGTTTTTGTTTTGTTTTACACATTTCCTGGCTTCATAATAAAAATAATTGTTTTTTCATTAATCTATTTTATTTCTTTACTTGGATTTTAATGATATGCTTTGTATTTTCCATTATAATTTTGCTTTATATTTACCATTTTTGTTATTCTTCATTATTTCATGCATGTCCTTGTTTTTATCTAGCATTATTTCCTTTTGATTTGAAGAAGGAAAATGCTTATCCCATTAGCATTTTTATAGGATTAAAATATAGGGTACATTTTTATTTGCTGTCCATTTTTTAAGTGATGATTCTACTCTCTCTATACTGCTAGGTTACAAAATTTCATTTTCATTTTTATTTCACCTCACTAAAAAATTCTTCCTTTCTTCTTTTTGTTTCTCTTATGCATTCATAAGTCTGCAGTTCTTCTCTTAGGTGACCAATATATATCTTTTTTCTCTGGCTATTTTTATGATTTTATTTACCTCTTTTTTTACTGACTTAATTATGCTATTCCCAGATATAGTTGCCTTTTGTGTGTGTGTGTGTGTGTGTGTGTGTGTGTGTGTGTGTGTGTGTGTTTTAACTGCTTGGGTGTTTTGTTTGTTTTTGTTGTTGTTTTAGCCTCTTGGTTTTGCTGCTTGACATTTTCATCAAAATTGTGGTCGCTATTATTAATTCTTTGTTCCATTCTCAAACTTATCTCCTTTTGAAGTTTAAGTTAAATACCTATTATACTGATTAATATAGACAAACATGTCACTAAAGACTCCATGCATTTTTCTTTCTTTTATCTGTGTTTCAGTTTAGTTTCTATTTGATTTGTTTTCATGTTCTTTGATCTTTGTTCTTCAATGTCCAATCTTCCAATAAAGATGTCTCTTGAACTTTTTTCCCAATATTCTACTTCTAATTTCTAGTCTTTTAATTCAATATTTTTCTCTTTTTTCCTATTGAAATCTATCTTTTCGTTCACTGCATTTCTTTAAATTTTGAACACATTTATAACTACTATTAGAAAGCCATTATTTGATAATTTTAATGTCTGGTTTATCATTGGGTTTATTGCTATTGACTTTTTTCAGGCTTATGTTTCATATTTTCATAATTTTTGCACACACCCGATAAGTTTTGAAATATTGGGTATTGTGAATACAATGTTATCGAATCTATTTGCTGATATCAATGATATCAATTTTAAAATAATGTTGAACTTTGTTGTTCTAGATCACTATTTATTGACTAATGAGCTTTATCTTGAGGTTTGACTTTAGGATTTGTTAGTTCACATCTTATATAGCTGTGATTCTGTGAGTAGATTGAGCCTTACTTTCTCTGGAAGTCTTTTCTAAATGTTCATCAAGTTTTCTCCAGTGTGGTTTCTGGAATTACAGTATCCTCCAGCACTGAGATGTCTATGTCATTTCTGATGAAATCTGGAGGCCCACTTGTTCTTTGACCCCAGCTCACAGAATCTTATCACATGCATATGGGGCTTATCATTTTATCATAATTTCAAGGAAATGCCTCTCCAGCTTTCTGGAATTCCTTATCTGTAGAGCGTTCCCCTCCAACCACCTCCATAGACAACTCTCTGATCTGTATTTTCTCTATCCAGTGGGAACCTTGTTTTTTGTTTGGGCTCAATCTTTTTTTGTTGTGGTTTGAATCTACCCTCAAAATATTACAATGAATATGAAGTTTGCCTTATTTGTTTTTATTATATAAAACATCAAATCCCTGATGTGTTCAATCTTAAAACATTAGTTCATATATATTTTGCAGCTATCTATATATGTTAGGAGGCTAGATCAGAAACATGTTGCCACGACCAAAGCTCAGTATGTTTTTTATTTAATCTTTATATTGCATCTCCTTCGTACAGCAGCTTAAGAAACATTAAAAAGAAAGTTACATGAGAGTTAGTCTGCCTGATTCCAAAACTCACAATAGCCCAGCTTTTTGTGAGGCTGATTTTAGTTTACTTTTTTTTTAAACAGTAGTTGTGATTTGGAAACTATTCTCATTTCTTTTTTAAAGATTTCTCTTAGGATGAATGAGGTAATATGTTCAGATTCAGCATAAAAGGGGCTACTTAAAGTGTAGTGTGTCATTATGGTAATTATTTTCATAACCTTCTTTCTCTGAATCAAGAACTAAATAAAGGTGCCCCCATAAACATAGGCTTGTGTTGTGTTTACTTGCTTATGTGTCTGGTCTTGCTGTGGGATTATCCCTTAATTACAAGTTTAGCCTTGGCAGCCAAGATGAATATGAAATCATGTTAAACTCCAATCTGCCATTTCCCTTGTTCTTCTGCCAGTTAGGGTAGTTCTAATTGGGAAATAAATTTAAAATGCCTTCATGCAGATACCTTGTTGGAATAATTGCTGTAAATGCAAAATTTACAAAAAGATAAGTGATGCCAAGCAGCTAAAAGAAAATTAAGTAATTCATATTATGAGACTTCAGAATTAGAAATGAGATGGCTTTTTTTTAAAGCATTCATTATGCTTTGGTCAAAACAGTACATGGATAGCAGTGGGAATTTGACAAATACCAATATTTTGAATAATGATCAAAGGCACATATTATATGAACCCAACCTTGAACATACACAAAAGTTTATTATAATTTTTCTAACTGTAAGTACAAAGATATCTGATGTCTACAATTCACAGAATTTCAGTGAAAGTCTATACTTTCTACTAATTCATTTCCCAGAAGACTTAGATACATCTTAGCATGACACTGAAGATGCTGATGCTATCTGTAATAGTCATTAATAGTCATTAATAGTTCACTTGATTACTTGAAATTTAATTTGCACACAATGAGGCTGTAAACATGAAAATAGGAGTACTAAATTAATGTTATATATAATTCTATTTTTAAAATAATTAAATGATTTTACACAGAACTTTATGATCAAAATATTTACCTCTACATTGACCTTGTATGGATCTTACTTATAGTTCATAAGAGTAATCCTTAAGAAAATTGAGAGGGAAATGAACAAATTCTAAGTCCAGTTTTTATCCTATGCATCTACACGGGGCATCCTCACTTAAGGCCTAACACTTGGGCTTCCTATAATAGTTAGATTGCAGAAGGTGCCAGTGTTTAAAAAGTTAAAGAAAATCATAAGCCACTGAATTTTAAATTTTCTCTTATTATGCTTGATCAAGGACGTCCAAAAAGATGAAATCCCTTGCCCAAGCTCATATGTTGTGTCCATGTGAGACATCATTTTCTACTAATTTGGCATACTTTTCACACAAACATTACTTCATTTCCACATACAATTCTCAGGTGTATTTCCCTTTTTTTCGTATACAATTCTTAGGTGTATTTCCCTTTTTTTCGTAAGTTATTCCTTTAATCCCCAATGATTGTCTGTGTATTCTTAGGGATTCTAGATTGACTTTCTACCTTTGAAACTTACTAGTTCAGAGGAGTAAATGGTTGATTGTTTTTTTCCTACTAAATTTGCTTGACGATTTCTTGAATTGTTCATACTGATTTTTGTTTCTGTATAACTTAGTAAACATTATAGTGTCTAAGTTCAAAATATGACTTGATATTTTCTATAACTTAACTATAATAGGGATAGTCTTTAAAATGTGGCTTATATATATTTAAAGTATATTATTATTTCATTAGAAGAATCTTCATAGAATTTACCATTCACTTTCTTGTTTGGGGCTATGGAAAGAAAAATACTGAGATGTAAAGTTACCTGGATACATTTGAATAGCTATTCATAGTATTGAGTTATTCAAGTTTTCTAATATTTAATTTAATTTTCAACTATTCTGCATCATTTTTTGTTTTAAAATTTTATTTATGGGCAGCCCAGGTGGCTCAGTGGTTTAGCGCTGCTTTCAGCCCAGGGTGTGATCCTGGAGACCCGGGATCGAGTCACTCTTCAGGCTCCCTGCATGGAGCCTGCTTCTCCCCGTGTCTCTGCCTTTCTCTCTCTCTCTTTCTATGTGTGTGTGTGTGTCTCTCATGAATAAATAAATAAAATCTTTAAAAAATAAATAAATAAAAATTTAAAAAATAAAATTTTATTTATTTTTATTTTTTTAAAATTTTTATTTATTTATGATAGTCACACAGAGAGAGAGAGAGAGGCAGAGACATAGGCAGAGGGAGAAGCAGGCTCCATGCACCGGGAGCCCGACGTGGGACTCCATCCCGGGTCTCCAGGATCGCGCCCTGGGCCAAAGGCAGGCGCTAAACCGCTGTGCCACCCAGGGATCCCTAAAATTTTATTTATTTATTTGAATCTTGGATTTTTGCCATATCAGTATCATTGAAGTCCAAATCATGTTTACCAAAGCCAAATTAGGGAATACTGCATGTGATTTTCTCTCTTCAAGTTCTCATAGTATATATTATCATATTAATAGTTCTGAAAATAACTACAGTAAAGAATTCATTCTACTAACATTTATCCCAGTTTCTATAGGCTTAATGTGAATAAGTGGTTGCCTTAACAAGCTTTACTATTGAAGGTATACTCTCAAGCATCTTCTCTGGACATTAGTGGCCCTTGAGGAATTTTGGAAATACCTTCTGAATGATCCTCAGGCTGGTGACCTCATGTTGATTTACTTTTGATTGATAAACTTCTTTGACTCACACTGCATCCCTGGAAAGCCCAGTTTCCAATGTTTCCACTCTAAATTCTGGAGGTATAGGTAGTATCTCTTTTCCACCCAACAAGAGGATGGTCCCTGTCCCTCTCTGCCTGCCCACTCCTCCAGTGTTTTCTTTATTCATGGCCAGGTAAGCGAACCTCTCTCTTTACCACCTCCTGACAGTTTTGAGTTGTTCTCTTAAGGTTTTCTTTTTTTTTTTTTTTTTTCCTTCACTCTGGGTTAAGGAAGGGAGCCTGCTATATCTTTCCTCCATTACTAGGAAAGATGAGTGAATAGGCTGCCTTTACCTATTCAAAAACGCACCATCCCCTCCAGAAAAGATTTAGCTCTTCTCACAGTGGTAAGGTGGAGATGTTTTGTTATTCATGTTTTGTTAAAATGATACCTCTCAGCAAGTAGAAGGTGCTGTTGTCTTCAACATATGGTGAGTCACTGAACTTAAAATGTGGGATATATGTCTTTTGTTTTTCGTTGTGGTCCTTGACTATCAATTCTGGAAAAATAAGAAAATAAAAGTTCTTTAGTACTTAATGCCATCTGGTTTGTTTCTATGTATTTATTCTTCTCTTCTGGGCTTTTGAGTATTTTGTAATAAATTTTTGCCTTTATCAAATGTACAAAGTAGCTATGTTCAATGCTCATTACTCCCTTGGATTTTGCAGATTAATAAAATAATTAATCTACATTTACAAAGATTAATTACTAAAGGGTATGCAATTGTGAAGTATAGGTTAAATCTAATATATTTTAAGTAGATTAAAAGCAACATATGGGTTGAACTCTCAAACTTAACTAAGGAAACAGCTCCTACATGAGTTCCAAGTCAACTGCATGTATTTTTTTCCATAATAAAAGAACAATTGATTTAAAGCTTCTTCTATATAAAAATAGAGGCAGCCAGGGCACCTGAGTGGCTCTATTGGTTAAGCATCTGCCTTTGGCTTAGGTCAACTTCCCAGGGTACTAGGATCTAGTCCCACGTAGGGCTCCCTGATCAACAGGGAGTCTTCTCCTTCTACCCCTCCCTCCTGCTCAGGTTCTGTCTCATGCTCACTTCCTCTTTCTCCCAAATAAATAAATAAATAAATAAATAAATAAATATATTTTTAAAAATTAAGAAAAAATAGAGGCAACTTATAAGTTGTATTATAATGCAATACAAAGCCAGTTTTTCAGTACTCAAATAAATACTTCAATATATCAATATAAAATGTAAATATGATCCAGGTTTACTTTATTCTGTCCAGCAAATAACTTCACTTCTTATGTGTATTTTCATTTTTATTATTTTATTTTTTAATCTTTTTTTCAAGTTTTTGTTTAAATTCTAGTTAATATATAATGTAATATTGGTTTCAGGGGTAAAATTTAGGGATTCATTACTTCCATATAGCATCCAGTACTCAACACAAGTGCCCTCCTTAAGGTCCATCACCCATTAAGCCCATCCCCCACCCACCTCCCTTCCAGCAACCTGCAGTTTGTTCTCTATAGTTAAGAACGTTTTATAGTTTTCCTGACTTTCTTTTCTTCCCCCTTCTCCTATGTTCATCTGCTTTGTTTCTTAAATTCCACATATGACTAAAATCATATGGTAGTTGTCTTTCTCTGACTAGTTTTGCTTAGCATAGTACACTCTAGCTCCATTCATATCCTTGCAAAGGCAAGATTTCATCTTTTTTGATGGCTAATAGTCCGTTATATAAATATATCACCTTTTATTTGTCCATTCATCAGTCAATGGACATTTGGGTTCTTTCCATTATTTGACTATTGTTGATAATGCTACTACTAACATCAGGGTGCATGTGTCCCTGCAAATCAGTATTTTGTATCCTTGGGGTTAATTCCCGGTAGTACAATTGCTGGGTCATAGGGTAGTTCTATTTTTAACTTTTGTGCAACTTCCATAGCAAATTACTTTAAAAAAATACATTCAGAATATTTGATCCTTGTTCAAGTATTCTTAGATAGACATAGGGCAAAAGATTTCCTTCAAAGAAAAGGGCAGACATATTTCATTTTTGTTTATTTCATTAAGTGATATGTAAGTTCCAAATTTATTGTACATCTTGAAATATGAGGGAGAAACTTTTTAACCATAATAATTGAAAATATTTTATGTTTTGGAAAATTAATAGTAGTATATTTTTCTGAATTCATTTTGGTGCACAACTCACATAAAATGTTTGGCTCATAGATTTTCATTTAATTAATATGAGCAGGAATATCATGAAAATGACACTAAGTGCTATGACTTAATGGGAGAAGTCAGCAAACAAAGGCTCTCAGACCAAATTTGGCCCTCAGTTTTGTAAATATTTATTGGAACACAGACCTAGTCACTGCATATTTTTAATGACTGTTTTCATGTTACAATAGTTGAGGTGAGGAGCTGTGACAGAGACTATAAGTTTACAAAGCCTAACATATTTACTATATGTTCCTTTATGAGAAAAATTTCATGACCTCTATTTGAGAATATTGTAATTACCCCCATTTTGCATGGCAGATAACTGAATCTCAGATAATTAAACATATGTTCTAAAACAAAACTGGTCAATTGAAAACTGCTTATTGTCCAAGTGAGTGAGTTTGACTTCAAAAGACACAAGGGGTTAGCTACCAGGAAAGGAAGTAGGTATTCCAAGCAGAGAAAATATGATATTTGATGGAAATGAAGAGCATTAAGAATGGTGAAATCCCACTTTTGAGTGGGGGCTTGGTGATATGTTATAAATGGAAGAGACTCAGATATGGGACTAGCACAGAAAGTAGGAGCAGATTATAAATGAAGGGCTCTGTAATTAAGATAATGTGTTTGATCTAGTTGCTTTAAATAGATAAGCAAAATGGTGATCTTTCTTTTTAAGGATATCAATCTAGTAATATTATAAGAGATTAAGTGGAATCAGGCCACTTTAGAAGCAGTATGGCTATCAAACGAATATTAGTAAGAAGTGATTAAAGCATTATGCAGTGATGGTTGTGGTAAGAAAGATCACAGGATGCTGTGCGTGAATGAACTGAAGTAAATATGAGAAGTATAGAATGAGCACAGGCTTAAATGACAAGTTGAATGGCTGTGCCTCACTCTGATACAATTTGCAAATTTTTTTTTATAAATTTATTTTTTATTGGTGTTCAATTTGCCAACATATAGAATAACACCCTGTGCTCATCCCATCAAGTGTCCCCCTCAGTGCCCGTCACCCAGTCACCACCCCCCTCCCCCCGCCCACCTCCCCTTCCACCTAGTTCATTTCCCAGAGTTAGGAGTTTCTCATGTTCTGTCTCCCTTTCTGATTATTTCCCACTCATTTTTTTCTCCTTTCCTCTTTATTCCCTTTCACTATTTGCAATTTTAAGGAAACACAAGAGGAGTTCCAGTCTGGGGTGAGAGAAGAGGGCTAATTATCTTTTGGAAAAGTTGGGTTTGACTGTCCATTGGTTTTTAAGTATAGTTACTTTGTAGTTACTTGGTAAGAAGTTAGCTATGAACATCTGAGGTTTTGCCATATGTTTTTAATTGAATATATAGACTACAGTCATCTGGTGATATGGCATTTAAAGCAGGACTGGTGGGATCTCTGGGTGGCGCAGTGGTTTAGCGCCTGCCTTTGGCCCGGGGCACGATCCTGGAGACCCAGGATGGAGACCCGGGATGGAGTCCCACGTCAGGCTCCCGGTGCATGGAGCCTGCTTCTCCCTCTGCCTGTGTCTCTGCCTCTCTCTCTCTCTGTGACTATCATAAATAAATAAAAATTAAAAAAAAATAAAGCAGGACTGGTACAGAACCATGTCACTTTGGTGAGAAATACTAGATGACCTCTATTCTGACAGAACAGGTACATGTTACAAATGTGAAATTTGTAATTTCTGTGTGTGCAATTTAAGGTGTTAATGTCTATGTTTTACTGTTTTATTTGTTGTTCTGTTATTCTTAAACCAAGAGTTAAAATCATCTTAACTACTTCATGTTTTTGTAAATATTTATGACTTAAATTTTAAGCAATTTTAATTACTCCATGGAGGGGTGATGGATCACACAGCCTTAGATGGGCAGACTGATGAGAGAGACCTTCCATGCAGTAAGGGGCAAATATAAATGAAAGAGTCCATAATGATCATCAAGGAAGAGAAATTGGAAAACTATGAAGAAAATTAGTATACAGAAAAGTTATGATAACTAAGGGATCAGAGTATTTCAAATGGAAAATTATGGTAAAAAATATCAAGTATATGTGGCCCATTTTTTATACATTTGGTTACAAGTCTTTTTCCCAATTCTTAGATCACAATTACTCAGTGAAGGATTCATACCTTATTAGTTTTTTATCTCAAGGGAAGCCTGAACACAATGGGTATTTAATGGGCTTCTCATTACATTAAAACCTGATAGAAATGATTAACATTTGTCACACAACTTTGACATCAATTTTATTCTCTGTCATTACCAAACCTAATAAATTAACTACTTTAAAACAAAGAATATGCCTTGGATATTCTTATAGTCTTAGCACAAATAGACCTTCTGTTCATAGTGGATGTTTCATCAAATGCACTGAGTAAACAAATCTACCTCAGAAGTTTTATTATCTGAATTTCATTAATTTTGCTGTCAATGTGGTAAATGGGTAGAAAAGCGGATGGTCTGAAGAGAAAAGTTTTCAAATCACCCATATAAAATGAAGTTTAGAAAATTAGAAAAAATAATTTTCTCTTTGTATAAACACTACATATGAAATATGAATGGATATTGATATTCTAAATAATACTGATTACAGAAATAATATTTTATAAATTCATCTATATTGTATCTTGCTAATTGAAAGAAGTACTACCAGTGGGACCTAGTTATTTTTTTATTTATTTGATTTTTAAAAATATTTTATTTATTTATTCATGAGAGACACACAGAAAGAGGCAGAGACACAGGCAGAGGGAGGAGCAGGCTCACCAGGGGGAGCCTGATGTGGGACTTGATCTCGGGACTCCAAGATCATGCCCTGAGCTGGAGGCAGACACTCAACCACTGAGCCACCCTGGAGTCCTAATGGGACCTATTCATAAAACAACTTTATTTTATTTTCCACTGTCCTTTTAAGTTTATTCAAGAGAAGAGATGTTCTTCCTGCCATGGGATGACATTTTTGGTCACACTCAGGCAATATAAGATATTTTAGGTGAGTATTAAGAACATTCAACTCATCTAATAATCAAGCTTTACCTCCCAACCTCAAGCTATTCCCTGTCGTCCCAGCCCTGGCCTATTATTGACTAGAAGCTCTAAGGCATCATGTATATGTGCTCTTACCTCTCCTCCCTTCCTGGTTAACCAGTGTGGAAGAATGGGGCAAGTTGAGTTGAGATGGGCAAAGATGAGGAGGATTAGTTGAGGAGGGCAGCATAGCTGTGTCAGTGGGGACTGACAGGGTTCTAATGCAGTTTTCTTTTTTTCTTTTGAGTTCTGTCATAGCTTCTTCTGAATTGGCTCCTGTTTCTAAGAATCCCTCACTCACCTTTGTAAACCCTGGCATGCAGGCCAAATGCAACTCTCTTCTGATTGATCACTTCAAGATCTTCAACTACTAAGAGTCCTATGAGGTCTTGATGTTCTCTCAGGTTAGGTCACTTCATTTCTTAAGATCAATATCCAAGATAACACAACATTCCCTCTCTTATGGATGGCCACGGGATGCAACCTCTGTTCACAGGATGCCTCCTCTGCCTGGCAAGGCACTTTTTTTTTTTTTTCTTCCAGCAGCTAACCAACTCACTCTTCATCTTTTAATTTCTCAGCTTGGAGTCAGAAGCTTTTTATAGTTTTGACCTGTGTGTCATCTTAACAATTAGTAGCAAGTTGCCAATTTGCTAATTTCAAAATTTTCATTATAGTCTACCACTTTCCTTTGGAATATGATTTCTATTGCACTTCAGTGTATTAGTGGAACTTCCATTTTCATACTTTATCATAATAATATGAAGTAATAATAGTTATAGGTTCTTTCACAATAGCAAAATCAATATTTCTGAAATATTTGTAGGGACAGATTCTAATTTGACAGTGGCTAATTAATTAGTTCAATTAGTAATGGCTAATTCTGACATTCTACTTTTTAAAAAATAAACTTATTTCATTCAAACATTCAAAATAATGTGTGATAAGAAGGACAGAGTATGAAAATAGACGGTAGAGTTGTTGTCCTTTAGAAAAAGGATAAATGTTTAGAAAAACTCATTTAAATAATCTTTTTATCTTTAATAATGTCTAGATCTCTTGCTGAAAACCAAGTCCCTGTTTATGTGATTTGACATTTAATGTTCCCAATAAAATCAGTATGAACTAGATAAAATACATGTCAGTTTGGGAAGTTCTGATTTGATAATTTTATATCTTAGCTATTTTATAAAAGAAAAAGAAATCCATTTATAAGAATAAGGAAAGATTACTAATGTTTTCAAGGAAGCTGTATTTTGAGTTGTCTCAATTCCGTTTCTGAAATGTAATTAGAAGTTGCTGATCTTCCCTTTCAGTCAATGCTAGTTAAAGCAAGGGAGAAGGTAAAAATTAAAGTATAATCTTCAATACTTACAATGAATCCCAGTGCTGCTATTATGCCCTTTGATTGTTGCTATGGTTTGAATATTTTTCTTCCTCCAAAATTTGTATGATGAAATTCTATCCACCCAAAAATTAGAAGATGGGGCATTTTGGGATGTGCTTAAGTCATGAGAGTAAACTCCTTTTGAATGGGATTAATATTCTTATGAAAGAGACCCCCATAGAAATCCCTAGTCCTTTCCACCATGTGAGGACACAAGAAGATGCTAGCTATGAACCAGGAATAAGGTCCTCACCAGACAGAACCATTTGATACCTTGATCTTGGACTTCTATCCTCCAGATCAGTGAGCAATAAATTTCTGTTGTGTATGAGCTATTCAGTCTGTGGTATTTTATTATAATAGCCTAAATGGACAAAGATAATTGTCTAAAAGAAAATATCGTTCACATAAATTCTATGTGGGGAGAGTCATAATACATTTTCATGTAATCAAAAGAATACTACTGTAATAATACATAATTTAATGCAAATGTCTAATGCGTGAAAATTTTAACATCATTTCCTAATTTTCAATATGGCAATCATATTTTTAACAATAGATGATTCTGATTATAATATAAAAACAGATTCTCTTGCAAACTTTCACTGATGTATTTCACTGTTTGGTATTGTCATTGCTATGTATTACACTTGAACTAAAAACTCATTCTTAAAGTTTACATGTATTATAAAAAAGTATATAATATATATGTATGAAAGAAGCATACTTCTGGAAACTTTGAAAAGTTGTTTCAGAATTTTATAAATGTAAAGTCAACATCCCACCAGGCATTTTGTTGCAAATATGTTATGATTTATCTTATTCCTGAAATATTTGCATCTGATGTGATGCTGGTTTAAGGTCAGGTGTGGCTACAGATGGTGTGGAGGGATGATCTGACTCATTTCCCATAAACATACCTCCTTCTTTCTAACACAGTGTTTACCACCCATGCACATGTGTACCTACACACACACACACACACAAAGAGACACAAACAACAGAGACAAAAACTATGTAATAGGTAAATTGGCGCAGCACAAACTGACCATTCATAGCTACCCTTAACAGTTTGACTGCTTTTTCTTTTTTTAAGGATTTATTTATTTATTTGAGAAAGAGAGAGAGAGAATGAGAGAGACAGAGTGGGGGTGTGGGAGTTGTCCTGAGGAGAGATAATCTTAAGCAGACTCTGCACTGAGCATGGAGCCCCACTCCGGGATCTTTCTCACCACCCTAAGATCAGGATCTGAGCCTAAACCTAGAATGCGATGCTTAACCAACTGTGCCACATGATTGCTATTTCTTTTCTCTTTCCTTCCCCTTTCCCTTCTCATTCCCCTCCTCCTCCTCCTCCCTGCACTTCCTCCTTCTCCTCTTCCTTCTCCTCCTCATCCTCCTCTTCTTATCCTCTTTCTTCTTTTCCTATTCTCTTTTGCCTTCTCTTCCCCCTCCTTTCTCTCACTTTGTCATTGGAAGAGACAAAGGACTGAAGTCTGAGTGATTAAAAGCTGGTTTTGGATAATAAGTATTAAATGGAAGGCTGAAATGACAGAGTCTCCCTATAAAGCAACATAATCTCCTCTATAGAGTATCCAGGAGCCAGCTGTGCTATTGAATTACTAAATTCTCTCCAACTCTCTTCCTCTAGGCCATCAGAGACTTTGAAGCTCTAGTGCCTCCATCCAGGCTATGTCTATGCACATAACACTAAATTAAAGCAATTTCTGGGGATCCCTGGGTGGCGCAGCGGTTTGGGGCTTGCCTTTGGCCCAGGGCGCGATCCTGGAGATCCGGGATCGAATCCCACGTCAGGCTCCCGGTGCATGGAACCTGCTTCTCCCTCTGCCTGTGTCTCTGCCTCTCTCTCTCTCACTGTGTGACTATCATAAATAAATAAAAATTAAAAAAATATTTAAAGCAATTTTTAGAAACAGAAAGGCTTCCACACTCATATCAAACCATTCTTATGCATACATTATAGTCTCCCTATTGCACACACAGGATCAAAGACCTTGAAAAAGTGTAATTATTGGGATCCCTGGGTGGCCCAGTGGTTTGGCGCCTGCCTTTGGCCCAGGGCGCGATCCTGGAGACCCGGGATCGAATCCCACGTCGGGCTCCCGGTGCATGGAGCCTGCTTCTCCCTCTGCCTGTGTCTCTGCCTCTCTCTCTCTCACTGTGTGCCTATCATAAATAAATAAAAATTAAAAAAAATATTTTAAAAAAAAGTGTAATTATTATATTATATCATTTATAGCTATAAATAGATAAGTTTTTATTACTTATATATTCTATTGTATAGTGATATAACATGTTACATAATAAAATTATTTTAATAAATTATTTATATTTATATTAAATATAAATAAAAATCTCCATTTTCACATGTGATCTCCTAATCCCTCCATTTTACAAAACTATTTTGCCCCAAGTAACTTTTTTCAAAACCTCCATAGGACAACATATTAAAACAACAGAAAAAATCGATACAGTAGTTCACCAGTTCCCTTATGGTGAGATTTTGCTTACTATGTTACCGTACCAGCAACTCTAAAATTTTGAGTAATGATAAAAAACTGATTCCCTTTTTTTGACTTTGTATTAATATCTTTGCTAGCTTTCAATTTTCCATTTCTCAAGACAATTTCAAGCTTTAATACATTATTCAGCTTTATATATTCCAGTATGAAATATTGCTGCCACCATTTTCCTAAATATATATAGTTAACCCTCAAATATTCATTCAAATATCAAGATCAGCTAAGCATGCAATGCAATGTGGTAGGTAATATTAAAACCCTGACTGTAACATTTTTTCCATTTACAGTTTTTAAAAATAATTTTTTAAAAGATCTTATTTATTTATTCATGAAAGACACAGAGAGAGAGGCAGAGACAAAGGCAGAGGGAGAAGCGGGCTCCATGCAGGTAGTTGAATGTGGGACTCCATCCTGGGACTCCAGGATCACAACCTGAGCTGAAGACAGATATTAGATTAACTGCGCTCATCTACTGTCCTGTTTCTCTCGTTTACTCAATGCCTACATGAATGTGATTTTGCATAGGAAATAAGCTACTTTTCTCTTAGTCTAGTGCAATGTTTTCTCTCTTTAAAATGTTCTCTGGAGGTAATTATAAGGAGCTTTTAAGTAAGGGAAGTAAACAGAGCAAATCAAGAGGTCAAGATGTTTTAATTGCATTTGGTGAGTAACATCAATATTAATAAATTAAATATTTCAGTAGAATTGCTTTGTCATACTTGAAAATAGAGCATGTATTCCATTTTCCTAACTGTATAAAATCCCCATAGAAAGTGAGGCAAGCTGCAGGAAATATGCTATATTGCTTCAAAAGTTAGGTGCACATTGAGTTAAAATCTAATGAGTTTCAATTCTAAAATATAGAAGACATAATGGAGGCAAAAAAAAAATCAAACATACTATACATTTCACTGGTTTTTTTTCCTAAGATAGTTTGCTTCAATTATGAGTCGTTTGGTGCATCTATAAAAGTCCACCAGCAGGGCTCTCTCTTGCATTATAATTTAGAAACAAATAATTTAATTTATTTTTTATTTCCTAGGAGGACAATATAAGCCCTGAAAGCCCTACCAAAGCTAAATATATTGAATTTCTGAAATAAATGACTAATGCTTACAAATTTACCCTTGCTTGTGCCATTTTTGATCAGTTTATTATTCATCTAGTAGTGTTATAAATATACATTATTTAATATTAAAATCTATCATTGTCTTTCAATTTTAAAAAGAATAATAGATCCAAAAATGTACACTACAGAAGTTTATAGAATTGATTAAGTGAAAATTGAAGAGAATGCTCACATTGGTTGGTCTCTTGAGCAAGATGGTATTTTCATCATAAAACTAGAAATACACCAAATTCTGTGTTTTTGCCTTTTTTTCTCTTTTTTTTTTAAATTTTTATTTATTTATGATAGTCACACAGAGAGAGAGAGAGAGGCAGAGACACAGGCAGAGGGAGAAGCAGGCTCCATGCACCGGGAGCCCGACGTGGGATTCAATCCCGGGTCTCCAGGATCGCGCCCTGGGCCAAAGGCAGACGCTAAACCGCTGCGTCACCCAGGGATCCCTTTTTTTCTCTTTTGAAATAAAGTAAAAGTTTACTGGCTTCTCTTATGACGAAATGATTAGTCATATGTTCACATCACTCTTTAATACTCAGGTAATAAGAACATATAATGGACAAAATTAATTACAGAATAAAGTCTGACATTGAACTCAAAATAACGTTGCTGTTTGACTCAGCTTAAATTATCTTACTGGAGTCATTGTACTTGCACAAAGCCTAGTAGCCTTACCTGGGTTCTTGTTGTTTTCTATGTTTTTAGAGAGCTTCTCTTTGCTGGGAATTATCTTTTATATTTCATCTTTTAAGTCCAATCATTCAATTGACTCTTTCAATATTATAACTCCATTATTTCCAAGAATGGAATGTATTTATTTGATGTCATAATATGATAATCATTTCTATATTTTTTCATAGCCAGTGAGTGAATTATAAATTAGTCTCCAAGAGACCTAGTTGAATACACTATTAAGACTAGATGTTGTTATGAGCAAACTGATAGATTATTTACCTAAAATTCATGTGAGTACTTGAGGTTCTGAGAGGTATGAACACATCATGATAAGGGAGCTTAAAAGGTTGTAGACCTATGGCCAGACATTTATATGGTATCAATATATTCTAGTTAATGAAAGATGTTATCAACACCAGGGGATGTGTGAAGAGAAATAATGGTTTTCAGGATAGATTGATAATGTTATTCAGGATATATATGATTAGAAATGACCCTAGCGCAGGGATTTTTATGTGATAGTTACTTTAGCTGTAGTCTACAAGGGCAATACATGGTGACAAATCAATGTGTCTTTGTTTCCATCTGTGTTGTCTCTGGACTATTTATCAATTCCGCCACCAAGAGGTTGATAACATCTAAGAAGATGAGCCTGTGGTAAAAATTTTCTCTTTTATGTGGGTAATACTTTTATGCACTACAGATTCAGTGTGGTGCTAAGAATCAGCTTGAATGGAAAAAATAACTCACTCTCAAATATGCTAAAATGCAATTACATTAATATACAACCTTTTAATTAAAAAGTAAAAATACATTTAAATAAATGTATACAAATGGTGTATAATAAAAGGACAATAAATAATGAATTAAACAAACAATAAATGTAAATAAACATTTAAAATACTAATGTATGGACCTTCTTTAAAGATTAAGTTTTAAACTCTGGCTAAGTAAAATGCAGAATTTAAGGTTGTATACTTGTAATTTGCTTAGGGTGTTTGGAATAAGTATCCATAAAGCAGTCATGTATTCGGATGGACTTTTCAATGCTCCTTTCTAGTGCATAAAGTGGACCCAGGTATCAGAGAATAGGACAGTAGATACCATAGCTACCTCCCCTCTCTTCATCACAATCATTTTAATCTTTGCCCTGTAACAGTGATATATAACTGAGTAACAATTAAAATCAACCATTAAATTCTTTTGCTTAAGAATTGTACTGTGATTGGGTTAAAGACTGTGGGAAGATAAATGAACAGATTATAAAAGTGGAAGCAGTTCAAACAAGAGGCTATATCATCTTCAAGAGTTAGAGAATGTCTCATGGTACTCAGATTTCATCAGATAAAGAAATCTTAACATTCATCTAGGAAGATTATTTATCTTTTCAGATTTCACCCCTTTTCCCTAGAAATGTCTATCTCAGGCTCTGACAATGTCTAAATTTATACTTTTTGACCAAATATGTCTCTATTGTTCATACAATATCCCCTAGCCACCTGTTGCTATTTGAATAATATAAATTAATCAAAATGAAATGCAATTTAAAACTCAGTTCCTTTGTTATACTACACTACTTTTTAAAAATTTACTTATTTATTTTGGGGGTGTGCAGGCATGAGCACAGGGAGGGGCAGAGAGGGAGAATCTTAAGTAGACCCCTCATTGCTCAGGGAACCTAACCCAGGGCTTGATCATGACCTGAGCTGAAATCAAGAGTCAGATGTTTAATGACTGAGCCATGCAGGTGTCCCCATACTAGGCAACCTTCAAGTGTACAATAGCCACCTGAAGCTAGTGCTACCATATTGAATGGTGCTGATATGGAGGAATAATTCTTTTATAGGAAACACTTTCATACTGTTATTGTAGGTCTCCTTCAACCTTTTTTTTTCCACTTAAGCCTCCTGAATTTATTTCAGCTATGCATTTTCCCTTCAACTATCAGCCCTTCACTTGTGACTATACTTCTCATGTAACTATAATTCTCATGAACCACTGAAAATTTGAGTGCCTCATAAGCAGTTGCCCCCCACAAGTCTGGAATGCTTCTAGTGTTTGTTGTCTTAGTCAGTGGAAACATCGTTCATACAATCACTCTACCCCTAATCATCAGTAGTATTCTTGATTAGCCACTCTTCTTCACATTGAGAATTCCAGTCATTTCTTGTCTCAAAATAAATATGACAAGTCTATTCTTCCTCTTGTCTACATGGTTGTGGACCTTCCATCTACTTCAAGCCACTATCATCTCTAGGTCTGAATGAATATGACAGCTTCTTTTTTTGATGTTTATATTCTTGTATCCTAACATTTTTTTTGCATATTAGCTATGGTAAACATTAAAGATAAAAGAGTCACAACCTGCATCATCCTTGTGTCCTATTTAATCCACTGTTTATGACCTTTGAAGCATATCACATTATTCCTTTAATAAAACATATGCAATTAACTGATTGCAAGGAGAGTATCATAGTAATTAAGAAAGAAGATTCTCTATAAGCCTGCTCAGTTTAGAATCCTGACTCAAAAATCCTGACTCAGGGATCCCTTGGTAGCGCAGAGGTTTGGTGCCTGCCTTTGGCCCAGGGCGTGATCCTGGAGACCCGGGATCGAATCCCATGTCCGGCTCCCGGTGCATGGAGCCTGCTTCTCCCTCTGCCTATGTCTCTGCCTCTCTCTGTGTGTGTGTGTGTGTGACTATCATAAATAATAATAAAAAAAAAGGAAAAAAAAATCCTGACTCAAAGACCTATTGGTGATATGGTTTTGAACAATTTGCTTAGCTCTTTGTTTCATCCCCTCATTGTAAAATACAGATAGGAAGAATTCCTTTCTCAAAAGATTATTGTGAGGGGTAAATGAATTGATTTATAAGCAGCACTTAGAATAGTAACTGCATATTGTAATTGCTCAGGAAATATTCAATATTATTCTTGTCAGAAGGAAAAAGGCACAGCATGACTTGGACTTTATGACTTTATGACTTTATGTCCTTGGCTTCTTTTTTTTTTAAGATTTATTTATTTATTTGAGAGAAAGAGAGAGATATCCAGGGGTGGGGGCACAGGGGCAGAGGGAGAGGTAGAGAGAGAATCCTCAAGCAGATGCCCCACTGAGTGGAGAGCCCAATGGAGGGCTTGATCTCACAACCCTAGGTCATGACCTGAATTGAAATCTGGATTTGGCCGTTTTTATGGACTGAACACCCAGGTGACCCTCCTCTACTTCTTATTCTCACTTATGCTTTCTCATTGCATTCAAGACTCAATGTTTACCCTCTGTTTAATTTCTCAAATCTGCAAAGTTTTTCCTAACTCTAAATTTTCACTTAGAGACTGAAATGCTCTTACTTGTTTTCCCAAGCTGGCTTATTCTCAGCCTTGTTTGGCTGATTGTCATCTTCTCAGTATATTGTCCCCCAAACCTCTAGGTTTGTATCTGTCAGATTCTACAATTGTTTCACTTGGTTGCTTTTTAATCATTATCAGTATGTTCAATTATTTTTTCCCTATTTTCTTGTTAAGTATCTGTTTTTCTCTCTTGTTCATGTCTATTCCTTGATGTCTCTTGGATAAAAGATCACAATAGAAATTCATTGACTTATTCAATGCCAGCATGAATAACAGTATTTATAAACCCAGGATTTCAAGCATACTATGACTAGAACACAAAAGAGTGGGTCAAAAATATTTTTATTCATTCTACAAGTTATTTTTGTATGATAACACTTAATACTTTATAAGTATTTATTAATAGTGAGCTCATTTTGAATCAAAATATATTTTTGATTTATATATTTGTAATATATAAATTTATATATTTTTTATGCATGTGTTGCCATTTTTGGATTTGAGGCTCCGTGTCTTCCCTAAAGAAGACATTGCTAAAGACTATCTCAAAGTCAAACTGTTCACATAATGAATAAAGTTGATAATCATATTCAGGATGCAATATTTGATATCTTTCTTAGCTCTTTGTGTAGTAAACTAATTGCCAAATGAGTGTCAATGCATTGATTCAATAGATATGCAAGAAATATCCCTTTAGCTTTCCAAATATGAATACCTAATAAATGGGTAGTATTGGTGTGTAAATCCTGATTCTCCCACCTTGAATTAATGATATCTTGATTTACAACTTAGTGTCAACTTCACATATCTACCCACTTGCAGACAGAGAGCTAAAATCAGAAGATTATAGAAATCTTTGCAGAATAGCTTGCAGAATAGCTCCCAATGAGGCTGCTCACTACATAGAGACAGAAATAATGAGTTCTATCACCCTGAGCTCAGTCAGGTCAAAAAGATGATAAAATCAAAATTATAGAGTTAGCAATCTATATGCCATCTTAACATCAAATACCAGTAAAATATCCACGTGAATTGTTAGATATGTGACTTTTCTTGTGTAAAGGCTAGAGTAAGCAGTAGATATGTTCACTTTCACCCTGCTCTGTATAGGGAGTAGAGCAGAATGGCATTGGATATGTGAGAGGGGCAATTTAAAGCTTCTCTTCTTCCATCATTTAAAGTGATTCTTAAATATCTCCCCTAATTCAAAAAAAATATTGCTCCCTCCCTTACTATAGTTTACCATTTTCTCTCTGAAATACATTCTTTCAGATACCCATATAAGAATAAAATATTTCTTTATATGAGGTCATTTTTTAAAAACATGGTTTTATGTATAGGTTGAGAACGGTTTAAGAAAACCAAGCCTTAGGAAAAACTGAAAATCCTCTGATTGCACGGTGAAGAAGTTAGTAAATAAAGAGAGAGAGAGAGATGTGGAATGAGACTGAGTACTGTGGATTCAGACTACAGGTGATTAAGCTAGTTGGTGGAGAGGAGACCACTCCAGAGTGATGATGAACTAAATGAACCAGATATACGAACCTACTTTCAACTGAACTACTCTACTAATAAAAGTGAACATTGGTTCTGGTTGTTCTCTTACAAAAAAAATAATAATTGACCATGAAATTATTTTGAACCTCCATCTCATTTTAAACAGTGAAAAGTAACCTTAGGATATTTTTGTGCAATTGTTGATTATGCTCATTGAAAGCACACACACACATACACACACACACATATATACACCAATTTGTAACTGAAATAATTTGTATCTGTATTTGATTTTTTTAAAATGATGCAAGAGGTATTCACTAAATCACTATCTTACAACACTTTAATAAAGTAGAATAGATAAAACTTTAATAGGAAAAGTCAAAAGTCTTTGACATTAAAGATGACAATTTAAATAATTTTTGTAATAGATCAAATATAAACAGTTAAAATGGAGTCATGGACGTGAGCTTAATCATTTTAGATATCAAGGCTTAATAATGATCTTTAAATATATGTTATGTGCTGTGGCTAGTTGTACATTAGAATTCAAACTGTTGTAGAGGTTATACTTAAACCTTTGTAAAACTTTGATTGTAATTCTTGTCATTTAATATTTAAGACAGCATTTAAGTATCAAACTGAGTAAAATCATTGAACAGAAAGTACCTAAGATTGAAAAAATTAATATCAAATAGAGTTCATTATGGCATACGGATTACAAATAGCTATTACAAAAATATTATAGAATGCCTTTAGAATGCTTATATATTCTTTTCAATCCATTTTCTCTGGATAATATCAATATTGTTGCCTTGCATGGTATCATTTTGTAGCTCAAGAAAGTAATGTTTTATTATTGTTCAGATGAAATAAACTATCGAACTTATTCTTAAGTATTTATTGAAAAGTTTTATAAATAGTTGTATTATAAACAGTATGGTAGATGTGAATATGAATAAAACATGTCCTTAACTTGAATGAACTAAGTATACTAGGGCAGTGTAGGAACACAATGAACCCCAAATTACTATACCTCATGTTCTCATTTAATGTTAAACACATGAGATATTTGTTATCATTTCAATCATATCTGAGAAAAATTAATCTCAGAGAAAGTACTTGACTTACTTAAAATTCCCATTGGAGTGAAAATATGGAAACAGAATTTAAATCCACATGTGCGGGATCCCTGGGTGGCACAGCGGTTTGGCGCCTGCCTTTGGCCCGGGGCGCGATCCTGGAGACCCGGGATCGAATCCCACATCGGGCTCCCGGTGCATGGAGCCTGCTTCTCCCTCTGCCTGTGTCTCTGCCTCTCTCTCTCTCTCTCACTGTGTGCCTATCATAAATAAATCAAACTAAAAAAAATAAATAAATCCACATGTGCCTGTCTCGAAGACATATGTTCTTTGTACTATATTATATGGCCATCCACAAAGCCGAGGCCTGTATCTCTATCAGCTAAAAGCATATGACATATAAACAAATATTTAGTGTAAAATGAGTTAAAGAGGCATAAGGAAAAGCTTCCTGTCTTCAGAGAGAGAGCAGAGGAAACTCAGTGCCATGATGACTGAGGGAGGCTTAAGAGCTGCTGACTGGCAAGATGGGCAAAAAGTATATTCAGAATGTTAATAGGAAGAACTGATAAGAAATCCATTTCAGGAGGGGGCAGGGACATACATGGGAAAGAAACATGTCTTCCTTAGATATATTTTAGACATTTTCTGTGCAGAACATTTTAATAACAGGTTTTCTATGAGATGGTGCTTTTATGCTTATGTGAAGCATAAAAGCATTTATACTCTCTATGGGGGGCATGGCCTGGGTAATACATAAATAATGCAATAATTAATGGCTGAATTTTGTACAACTTGTATTTCATATAAATGCTGATCAGACAGAGAACTAATACCTGCCTGGTAGACTTACCTCTTAGTATCATCACATTCCTCTATTAAGCTTTGGAAGAAAATGCTTTAATTTCTACAGCAACACCTATTAGGGCCAGTTTGTGCAATATTGATAGAGGTAGATAATCTATTTTTCAGGTTTTGGATTTTAATATCTGGAAGAGTAGAAAAATTTGATTAAGTGTATAATAGTGTGTTGGTTTATTAGAGGTAAAGTAGCTTATGTTAAATAAATTTTCTGGACCTGAAATTCAATACCAACTTTACAGCTTATTTTCTTATTTGATAAAATATATGGTTATTCTTTCAAGTTAATTGATATAGAGCTTACTCATTTTAAAGTAGATGTGTAGGGACGCCTGGGTGGCTCAGTGATTAAGTGTCTGCCTTTGGCCCAGGGCGTGATCCTGGGGTCCCAGGATTGAGTCCCACATTGCGCTCCCTGCAGGGAGCCTGCTTCTCCCTCTCCTATGTCTCTTCCTCTCTCTTTCTGTGTTTCTCTCATGAATAAATAAATAAAATCTTTTTTAAAAAAAGTAGATGTGTAGACTTTTATATTACAAATGAATGATGGTCAACTTAATTATTCTTCAACTGATGGACATTAATATTTATGTCTTTTTTAAAAATCCAAGATAATGATTAATAAATATTCTTATTACCATATGCTTATATTTTGGGGTGGGGTTGTGTTGTGATAAAATAAATCTCCAAAAGAAAAATTATGTCCCAAAGCCTACTTTATGCCTTAGGTTTTAAAATCATATGATCATCTCAATAAATGTAGCAAAAGCATTTGACAAAATTCAACATCTTGTCATGATAAAAACTGTAAAAAAAATGGGTATAGAGGAACATATGTCAACATAATAAAGTCCATATATGGAAAGTCGAAAGCTAACATTATCCACAATGGCAAAAGGCTCAAAGCTTTTTTTTTTTTTTTTCCTCAGATCAGAAACAAAACAAGGGTACTCACTCTCACCAGGCCTATTTAATGTAATACTGAAGTCGTAACTAGAGCAACTGGGCAAGCAAAAAATAAAAGACATTCAAATTAGAGAAGAATAAATAAAATTGTCTGTTGTAGGAAACATAATATTAAAAAAAATCCTAAACATCCCATCCAAAAACTGTTAAAATTAATATATAAATTCAATAAAGTTTCAGGATACAAAACCAACATATATAAATAAGTTATGTTTCTAAATAGCAACAATGGACTCTCAGAAAAAGAAATTAAGAACAAGTGTTGGTGAGGATGTGGAGAAAAGGGCACCCTTCTATTGTTGATGAGAATGTAAACTGGTACATCTATTATGGAAAACAGTATGTGGTTCCTCAAGGAATTAAAATTGATCCAGCAATCCCAATTCTGGGCATATATCTAAAAGTAATGAGATCACTATCTCAAAGAATTATCTGTATTTCTATGTTCATTGCAGCATTATTCACAATAGCAAGGTCTGAAAATACCTTATGTGTTTAACAGATTAATGGATAAAGAAAATCTGATATATGCATTAACAATATATGTATCGGTAAGAAAAATCTCATATACGTATTCTGTTGAATAATACTCAGCTTTAAAAAAAATAGAAATCCACAACATGGGTAAACCAGGAGGATATTTTGCTAAGTAAAATAAGATGACAGAGAAAGACAAATATGGTATGGAATCACTTATATGTGAAATCTTAGAAAAACTGAACTAGTGAAAAGAGAGTAGAAAAGTAGCTGCCAGGGGATGGTGTTTTGTGGAAAGAGAGGAATATAAAACAGTACAAAATTTCAGTTATCAGTTGAATAAGTACTGAGGCCTAATGTATAACATAATAAATATAATTGATAACATTATATAATTAAAATTTGTGAAATAGAACTTAAATTTTGTCACAACAAAAGAGGAAGTTAAGCCACATGTTTAACTCAAAATAAGATGAATAAGGAAAATAGAAGGTAGAATATTAATGAAATTGAGATCAGATTATAACCAAACTAAAAATAATGAGTAATAAAGAATAAGCAAGGTAAACACACTAAAAAAAAAAGCTGGTTAAAATACTGTTGAAGTAGAAATAAAACTCTAAAAAGTGTGTTCAAAATATTTTTTAAAATTTAGCATGCAGTTCAACAATATTTGGAATAAAAACAGCAAGGCTAGTTGAATGAAAGCAGATGAAAAGAGCTGAAAGATTTGTTTTGCTGCTTTTCATCTGGATTTTACTTTCAACTCATTCTTTTAACACTTGTATGATATGTAACTTAGTCACTCTGTTAATTTCTTCATGTGTAAACTGGATTTATAGCATTATCTAATTCTGAAAACTTAAGCAAATATTATATCATTTCAATGATTAATACTTATCTCATGTAAATACACTAATATGTGTATTCAATAACTGTAAGCTAATGACATAAATGGAAAACCAAAAGAGAATATTTTCACCAACAAATTTAAAATCCTAAGTTAAATAGACAATTTTCTAGGAAAAATGCAAATTTTGAAACTTAATTCAAGGTAAATTGACTACCTGCTCTAAAACACCAAACTTTAAAACAATTAAAGATATGAATTAGAAAAGATATTTATAATACCACCAAATTTTATAGTATGTTGTTCCAAAATTTAAGAAATAGAAAATTCTTATTTTATATAGAGACATTCTGAAACTAATATTATATTGATTTTGGTATATCCTTTATACATACTAATTTATCTTCGAAAGAGTTCAAGGACTCTAGAATACATCATTTAAAAATGTCTTCTTTTTTGAAATAATCATGTTAGGATCTTGGACTTCAAAGTATTTAATTAGACTTGACAACAAAAATAATAGGTTTAATTTGATGCTCATAATATATGTGTATTCATAATAAAAATGTAAATATAATAGTAAAATAATAGTTCAAATTTATTCTATTTTTTAATCTCCAATCATTTCTTTTTTAAGAACACATATCTGAAACAGAAGAAGTAGCTTTCTTTGACAAACAGGATTTAGGGTCCTCAAATATGAGGAATTTGAAGGACTAAACTCACTTTAACCCTCTGGAATATACTGTGTGTATTACTCTTAATGAGCCTATATTTCATATTTGTGACTTTTCTTTCCCCAATTAGATTGATCAGTTCCTTGAAAAGATAAATCATGTTAGGTACTACCTTGATTTTATAAGAAATGCAGATAGAAAATGTTCTGCTAAGTAAACAATGTGGTTTTTAAAGTGTCAGATCAGATTATTAGAACCAGTTTCTCAGTCTAATGACTTCCATGTTTGTAATCACCTTCAAGCAGTTTAAACTCTTTAAAATTCTAAAGTTTTAACGTTGAAATTTTCTTCTGAACCAAATTGCCTCTCTTTTCATTCAAATAAATACCTATGGGACTACTTTTTTCACTGCTACCCTTGAATGTTGTCTTTGTTCTCATGAGCAATTTTGTTTGCCTTATTTCACAGCTTATACTCAATTTTCAGCCTTTCTCAGTGAGATGTTTATTTTTTAACTTCCATGATTACATTCCATCCAGTTTAGAACAGATGATTAACTTACTGATTGTTTTATTACCTTTTTTTTAAACCTCTACTCAATTATCAGTAAAGAAAAAAGTTTAAAAAGCTCCAAATTTGAAATGAAATAGAAAACAGGGATAGACAGACAAGTGATGATAAATAATAGGTAGATGATAGATAGATAGATAGATAGATAGATAGATAGATAGATGATAGATATGATAGACAGATGATAGATGATAGATAAATGAATTCTCAATTTTTAAAACAAACAATTATCATGTTTTTAAGGACAAGGATAAATTTCCTTTCTTAAGGGAGAGTTGTTTGTGTGTGTGTGTGTTTACTGAAAATATTCCTCTTTAATGTGCAAACAAATCGTCAAGAAACGTTAAAATGCTTTGAATTTTATTTTATTTTTCTAAGTAAGTGAAACACATGATGATGATGTGGAAACGTTAGGTTTTGGAGTGAAGGTCAGGAAAGAATTTTTGAGACATCTTTAATAGAAAAAAGGTAATTCTATGAAAGCAAGGGGCAGAAAGCTGTACCAGGGTCATGACGGTGACTAATTATAAACTTTCAAGTTGAGAGGAGATTAGGGATAGCACAAGTCTCTAAGGAATTTGGAAGCAGAGTTTCTAGGACCTTGAGTGGGCTAGTTATTGTTAGGAAAAGATCATTTATTTCTGTTTAATAAAACCTTAGTCAAGAGACCCTTCAGATGGATATCAGTGGGCCAGGTGCTTGGGGATGATTGCTAACATGTATATTGGGAGGTAGATACAAAGGAAGTTTCCAAAGGAATTTTCATATATTAAAGGAGACTTACAGGATCATGGAGGTTGGGATAATGTTAGGCTAAGATTGCCTTTTGCCATTAGCAAATCAACATTGAGGCAGCTGAGTTCCTGGAGGAAAGTCACTCTGCCTATTATAGGGACTTGTCAATGGGCTGAAAGTTGAAGGAATTTTTTTTTTTTTTGCCTTTGTTTCTCAAGTCAATTATATGTTTGGTTTAGTTTAAAGCTATGTTAACCAAAGTATGGTTCTTGAGTCATTATCATCATCATCTTCTGGGAACTTAGGAAAATATAGAACCTTCTTTACATCCATAGAAAATGTAAACATTTAAGCCTTAAATGAATGTCACTGGACTCATCATCAATCTAGTGCAAAAAGTACTGTTTTCTTTCTTTCCATTTTATACATCCATAATTGTATCAGCTTAATTCATATGCATTGCATCTTTTCATAATTATGTTTCTAACTTGCTTATTCTTGACTCTCAATCATTTGTGTCATATTCAGCTTCCATAATCATATCAACTCTTGCCCAATAAACTTTCAGTGATCATTGCTTACTGAACTAAATAAATCAATCTCCTTTGTTTTATAGTTAAGATTTGGGAAGCCTGGGTGACTTAGTGGTTGAGCATCTGCCTTTGGCTCAGGGCGTGATGCCAGAGTCTTGGGATCGAGTCCCATATTGGGCTCCCTGCAAGGGAGACTGCTTCTCCCTCTGCCTATATCTCTACCTTTCTCTGCGTGTCTCTTATGAATAAATAATCTTTAAAAAAAAAGAGAATCTTTAAAATTGTTTGTCATAATATGCCCTTCAGCTTTCCCTTTTAACACTATCTGTCACTCTTTATTCATATAAATTTCTACATTCCTGGTCATCCGACTGGTGTTTGTCCCTCAAACATACATTATAATTTCCTAGCTTTTAGCTTCAAATTTAATGCCAGGAAAGAATTAAAGGAATGGTCCAATGGTGCAAAAAATTCTAAGAACACAAAAATGGCTTTAAAGTTGAAATTTGAAGTTTGTCTCCTATTCCAGAAAAATATTGTATTCAGAGTACTGGGATATCTCTTAAATGAAAGTGATTTTCATACAGTATAAGAAACTGAGAAAAATCAGAAATATATAGAAAGATAATAATAGGGGAATTTCATTTTTTAACTAGAATCAAATATCTATATGTAAATTATAGTTCACTTTTATTGTATCTTCTACCCACTTCTATTATATTTGAAGAAATAATAGCAAGGGGATGAAAGATATAATATATATCAGAGTTAAATAGTAATTTATAGAAGTTTCTAAATAGTATACATATACAATGAATATAGAGGGCAAGAAAACATGGAGAAGAAAATACATTCTAAACTATTTGGACTTATTTCTTTCATGGCATATTGTACTTTAACATCTAGTAATTTAGATTAGCATTTCTTTCTTTATAAGTGTGAATACAATTTTCTCTAAGAGATGGGATGAACTTGTCTAGTAAGATACTCTTTATTTCCATCCTTCCAACATTCACACAACTCTCATGCATTGCACGTTGGAGCCCCTTATCTCCTTTTGTGTGCCAGATTCTGATTTTCATACCTCAGCTAGTGAGAGGATATTTTGAACTATTATATGATGCTGCTGCCTGCTGGCTCTGACAAATCAGTTTTTGTCAAAGTCACCAACTTTGCATATCAGTATATGTGTGATTTTGAATGACTTATTTTATCCTTTTCATAAAACTTTTTAAAAGGAGTGTAAAATAAGAAATATAAAATTCTAAAGTCAGTTTTTAAAGGATGATTTATTTATCTTTGTAGCAGTAGAGCTAAAATGAAATTCATTTGGCATTTCTAAAATTATTAGCCTCTAAAGGACAGTTTAGGGACTTAACTAGTTACCTATTAATTCAACTGTGAAGAAAAAATAAATTAAAGAAGTAGCATTGAATTATATAAAGAGAGCACGAAAATAAATTTTAAAGCAGTTGGTGTAATATTGAAGCTTATTGTTTGTTTCTATACTGCAAACTGTCTGGAAATAGAACCACATTAGGATATCACTTTAAGTATAGTTGACATACAGTGTTATATTGGTTTCAGGTGTATAATACTGTGATTTTCTAATTCTATACATTACTCAATGCTCACCACAGTAAGTGTAGTTATACCATCGGTCACATCACCATACCTTACTACAATATTATTGACTATATTCCCTATGCCGTCCTTTTCAACCCAGTGACTTACTTATTTTATAACTAGAAGTTTATACTTACACTTCTTAATCCTCTTCACTTGTTTCACGCATTCCCATACCCCTACCTCTTTGACAACCGCCAGTTTGTTCTCTTATTTATAAGTCTTTTCTGTTTTCTGTTGTTCATTTATTTTTTTTTAATTTTTATTTATTTATGATAGTTACACAGAGAGAGAGAGAGAGAGAGGCAGAGACATAGGCAGAGGGAGAAGCAGGTTCCATGCACCGGGAACCCGATGTGGGATTCGATCCTGGGTCTCCAGGATCGCGCCCTGGGCCAAAGGCAGGCGCCAAACCGCTGCGCCACCCAGGGATCCCTATTTTTTTTTTTTTTTAGATTCCACTTTAGTATCTTGATTTATTCTGTTTTTCTGGAATTTATGATTTTGAATTTATCATTTTGCCACAAAATGGGGGAGGGCAGTCAAAATCTTGCCTTTGTGGTAGAATTATTTGCTTTCAGGAGCTCATGCAGCTTTTTTTTCAGCATGAGTCCCTCTGTTCAAGTCAAAGTTGATAAGACTTCTATGCAGTCATCAGAACCCACTGTGGGTTTATTCTTATGTCAAAGAAGAACCTTTCAAGATGATGTTAATCCATTTTCTGCTATAGATTAGAAGTGACCATTGCCTTTTGTGTCTGTGGCACCAAAACCTTGGTCTGTATAAGAAGTAACAGAGTATTATTTTCTAACAATTCCAGCCAAAACAAATACTGCAAAGTGTTAGTTTATATTTAAAGTATTTCTCTTTCTTTTCATGATGCATTAAACACAGAAGAATAAATACAAAAAAAAATCCCTATAATTAAGAATATATGTAGGGTGCTTGGGTGGCTTAGTGGGCTAGACATTCGACTTTTGATTTGGGGTCAGGTCATGATTTCAGGGTCTTGAGATTGAGACCCTGCTAAGATCTCCATGTTCAGTGTGGAGTCTGCTTGAGGAATTTCTCTCCTCTACCTCTGCCCCTCCCCTTCTCACACATTCTCTCTCCCTCTCTAAATAAGTAAAACCTTAAAAAAAAAAGAATATATATGACACATGTATAAAAATGAACAAGATAAATAAAAATATATATTATTTAATGAACTAAATATTTTCAATGGGATTTCACCTAGGATTAAACTGACAACTCTCTTCTGGGTATAGATACTCTAAATATTTTTTTCATGTCTATTCAGCAAATGGCAAAGCAATCTTTTATGCATTGCACTCTGGAGATATATATTTATACACACATATATCTGGAAATACCTATCTATATATATATATATATATATATATATATATATATATATATATATATATTTGAAATGCTCAAATTTTCTAAAAGCTTGGAATATATAATTGACTTTAAGAAAATGTGGAAGAGGGGCACCTGGATGGCTCAGTTCCTCTTGATTTTGACTCAGGTCATGATCCACCAGAGTCATGAGATAGAGCCCCATATTGGGCTCCACGCTTGTAAGGAGTCTGTCTGCCTCTGCCTCTGCCTCACCCTCCTTCTGCCTCACCCCCCTCCCCCGTGCTTGTTCTTGTGCTCTTTCTCTCTTTCCAAAATAAATAAATAAATCTTTTTTAAAAAAGAATATGTGGAAGAAAAATAACATGGAGGTATAATGGATTATTTGGAGAATATATTATTCTAAATACTAAAGAAATTTCAGGGAAGATTCAAAATTCCTAATTACTTGCATTACTCCCATTATTCTATGTAATTGCTCATCTTTCCACTATATACTTCCATAGTCCATGAGGTTACTTTAATAAAGTTTTGCTTTTATTATTTTAAGGCTTGAAGAAATTGATTCCTTTTAACAATCTAAATGTGGCTTTGATATTTGAGGTAGTCCAAAAGCAATTTCATTAGTAAATATTTCTGCATAAAATATAGCATTTTTCTTACATTTATTTTTATCTTTGAATTTAGGGGAATCTAAACACTTTTTACTGGTGTTTTGCAATTGACTAAATATCAATACAACCAAGGTTTCAATCATGTTATGCTTTATACTTTCAAAAATCTTTATATAATCTAGTCAGTCATCTGAACATCCTGTTAATATGTAGTCTAAGGCATTTTAATATTGCCGAGCACCGATAAGTATATATTTGCAAATGCTAAAAGTTCCTTATGACCTTTGTGAAAATTATAAAAATGATTATAAATGTCTGAACAGCTAGACAAAACAAACAGCACTGGATTTTCCAGGAGTGTGATATATAAGCCACAGAACATCTGTGCTATGAATGTTTAAATACATATGAAATCTGCCTTCATGCAGCAAGCATCTAGTAAAACCAGACACATAATGGTGGTTTTGTGAACTATTTTAATCCTAATATAAGGACATTTTATCTTAATATAATAGAAATCATGACAGATTTGCAAAGCCCTGATAATTGTATAATGGTATTGAGGTCAGAATAGTGTATTCGACTTGGTAAGATCTCTGTGGGGCAATAATTGTGTAAAAAAACAAAAAGTGATCCACATATTTTAAATTCATTTCAAGTAATCTTAACTTATATTAAAGAATCTTAAATATATAAAATTTTAATGATACCCGAAGTAGTCACTTTATTAGGTGAGCTATTTTTCTTTCCCTATCTCTTCTAAGTCACATATTTGTATGCTTTAGCATGTCCATAGTTTAAGAGGTAAGCTCCTAGAAAGTAGGAAATTTTCCTAAGCCTCTCGAGACCCTTTTATCTTTTTTAAACATAATTTAGTATTTCTTAGATATCAGTTGCATAGCATGACACACTGATACTTGACTTTAAAGTGAGGAAATAGTTTTACATATAAACAATATTGTTAATGAAAGGGAGTGATTTTACTGCTCAAATTTTATATTTTGTAATTTTATTTGTAAAAATTGTATTAGATTTTCCAGTAGTAGCAGCGTCTGACTCTTTCTTGAGGGAAAAGTAGAATTACATGAATTGATAATTATCATTTTTTTGGTAAGAACTATTGATTATTATAGATATTCCTAACAGTATCCATATAAGCATTTTAAAAAGCTCATATGAATAATAGCCAAGCTAGTAATTGATCATTGCTATATAAAAACACAAATGTTCTGTTATCTAATTTCTCAAAAGCAAGTTAAAACTAGTATTAATTCATTAATATATGCCAAATCCCATGCTAAACCTATTATGCCATTCATGTCCATAGCAAATTTCTAAGAAGTAATTATTATCTCACTTTTCTACATTGTCAAACTGAACCTTAAAAAGCCAGGTAACGGGATCCCTGGGTGGCGCAGCGGTTTGGCGCCTGCCTTTGGCCCGGGGCGCGATCCTGGAGACCCAGGATCGAATCCCCACGTCGGGCTCCCGGTGCATGGGGCCTGCTTCTCCCTCTGCCTGTGTCTCTGCCTCTCTTTCTCTCTCTCTCTCTCTCTCTCTCTCGCTGTGACTATCATAAATAAAAAATAAAAATTAAAAAAAATAAAAATAATAAAAAATAAATAAAAAAAAGCCAGGTAACTTGCTGGAGGTGGAATAGCTGGAAAGTGGTCAGGCTGTAGTGGGATAAGGTCATATGACTGTAAATGAAAAGTTCTTCCCCATGTTCTACTGAATATTAGTTAACTAATAATACCAATTCTCAGGACTGCATTTCTCTTTTTCCTTCAACACATTTCCATGCATAGAAAATGTGTTCCATTGTTCTCTGATTTTTAATGGAAACATAAATAACATGGGAGAAATTTTTCACACTATTTCCAGTTGTGCTTCTCACATAGAGATGACAGAAGGATGCCATTTTATCACATTATGATCAATCACACTTGCAAATGCCATTTGAAGTGTCAGTGTGAAAATGTCTGCTCTTTCTGCTGTATTATTGGATGACTTATCTCTGTCATTTAATTTTTAAAAGCAAATATATTGACCTATACAAACATTTCTGTTTATATATACTCATAAAAAAAATCATGAATCAACATCTTTCTTTATGTGATATAAATCATATTATCCTCAATTAAAATTTCAAAATCTGCTATAGTGCAGTAAACTTGTGTGATTTAGATCCTTTAATTAAATTTTATTGAGTATTATTTTCTCTTTATCTGTATAAGTGGAACAAAAGGAAGATCTGTGGCTTGAGGAGTAGGAAAAGGAAGTAACTGTATCTCCACTTAATGTCTTGATAAAGATATTTGGGTAATTTTTTCCTCACAGAACCTAACTAAAAATACATATACTCATGGAGCACCTTGGTAGCTCGGTCAGTCAAGCATCTGACTCTTTTATTTTTAAAGATTTTGTTTATTTAAGAGAGTGAGACAGAGATAACAACTGAGATAGCACAAGAAGGAGGAGAGGGAGAAGCAGGTTCCCTACTGAGCAGGGAGCCAGAGGCGGGGTCCCATCCCAGGACCCCGGGATCATGACCTGAGCTGAAGGCAGACACTCAACCAGCTGAGCCACAAAGGCAACAAAAAGGTAAGTGTCTGACTCTTAATTTTGGCTCAGGTCATGTAGGGTTCTGTGCTCAGTGGGGAGTCTGCTTGAAATTCTCTCTCTCCATCTCCCTCTGCCCCTCTCCCCTCAAATAAATAATTAAATCTTAAAAAAATACGTATACTCAAAATATTACAATCATTTCAACAGCACTGAGATTTATGATAGAAGGGAGAAAAATTTTAGTTACCCTAAGTTTATGATCCTAAGCAATCTCATTAAGTTCCTCTAGACGTTTTAGGAACAAAGAATGGACAACTAGAATAGGCAATAGGCCAAATTTTGCTAACTCCTGTATCTGTGTGTAGATAATCTCAGAGACCTTGAAATGAAACCTCATGTCAGGCTCCCTGCTCAGAGGTGAGTCTGCTTCTCCCTCTCCCGCCCCACTGATTATGTGTTATCTCTCCCTCTCTCTGTCTCTCTCTCAAATAAATAAATAGAATCTTTAAAAAAAGATTTTGGTTTAGGATAATCTCTGTCAGCTATAGTTAGTTATATAAGGGAAAACTGAATTAATGGTACACAGATCTTGTTTGTACTATCTTTGCAACTTTCTGTGAATCTACAATTATTTCAAAATAAAAAGTTAAAAATATGCAAAGTTTTATGTTATCATAATTTAAGGTTGTTAATTCTTGAGTGTTTAGAATTTACCATAATCATTAGAAGTATATGGGATAGAGAATTTCCTAATCAACTAATATTCATTTTAGGATCCATAAAAAGTCTTTTTCTTATCAATATAGCCTCAGTATAGTGTGTCTTCCACATTTTGGATGCTTAGCTAATTTTGTATGAGTATATAGATGCTCAGCTTGTATGTATTTATGAGGACTGTCCAATTCTCTTTAATCTGACTCTACATTCACCAAATTTATTACATTTATTTGGTAAGAAGCAGAAATGTTGTCTTGTACCTTATGAGAAGATATTTTTTTTTAGATCATAGTCTAAGAAAATAATGTTTCCTACCCTGGATTTGCTATTTTTCAAACATATATATTGATTCATTTTTTTTCATTATAAATCAGTAAATTAGTATTTGGTGTCATTCAGTGGTCAGCTTTGAATTATAATATAGCAAATTTGCTTTCTAGATTGGGTTTCTACATTAATGGAATCAGCATTCCAGCAAGAAAGTCTTATTTTAGGCTAATGGTAATCCTTTGAAGACATGAAAGAAGCTCCTTATATTTTCCATATCTTATTTCTGAAAAATAAATGTACATAATTTTTATTAACATTTTTTACATTGAATAGCCTTATTTTAAGAAATTAATAGGAGAACTGAAGCAATGTTGCCTAAAAAAGTGCTCAATAATCAATATCTTGACCTCTGAAGACAATAAGTTTAAAAAAATGTGGTTCTTCTCAAAAATGCCCTATTTTTAACTCCCTTTAAGCTCTAGAAATGCAATTCAGTAAATGAAAGGAACTTAACAATGAACATGGATACAAAAATTCTCAACAAGATACTAGTCAATAGGATACAACAATACATTAAGAAGATTATTCACTATGACCAAGTAGGATTTATCCCCGGGATACAAGGCTGGTTCAACACTCGTAAAACAATCAATGTGATTCATCATATCAGCAAGAGAAAAACCAAGAACCATATGATACTCTCAATAGATGCAGAGAAAGCATTTGACAAAATACAGCATCCATTCCTGATCAAAGCTCTTTAGAGTGTAGGGATACAGGGAACATTCCTTGACATCTTAAAAGCCATCTATAAAAAGCCCACAGCAAATATCATTCTCAATGGGGAAGCCTTGGGAGCCTTTCCCCTAAGATCAGGAACAAGACAGGGATGTCCACTCTCAACACTGCTATTCCACATAGTACTGGAAGTCCTAGCCTCAGCAATCGGACAGCAAAAAGAAATAAAAGGCATTCAAATTGGCAAAGAAGAAGTCAAACTCTCCCTCTTTGCCAATGACATGATACTCTACATAGGAAACTCAAAACACTCCACCCCAAGATTGCTAGAACTCATACAGCAATTTGGCAGTGTGGCAGGATACAAAATCAATGCCCAGAAGTCAGTGGCATTTCTATACACTAACAATGAGACTGAAGGAAGAGAAATTAAGGAGTCCATCCCATTTACAATTTTACCCAAAAGCATAAGATACCTAGGAATAAACCTAACCAAAGACGTAAAGGATCTATACCCTAAAAACTCCAGAACACTTCTGAAAGAAATTGAGGAAGACACAAAGAGATGGAAAAATATTTCATCCTCATGGATTGGAAGAATTAATATTGTGAAAATGTCAATGTTACTCAGAGCAATTTACACTTTTAATGCAATCCCTATCAAAATACCATGGACTTTCTTCAGAGAGTTGGAACAAATTATTTTAAGATTTGTGTGGAATCAGAAAAGACCCCGAATAGCCAGGGGAATATTAAAAAAGAAAACCATAGCCGGGGGCATCACAATGCCAGATTTCAGGTTGTACTACAAAGCTGTGGTCATCAAGACAGTGTGGTACTGGCACAAAAACAGACCCAGATCAATGGAACAGAATAGAGAATCCAGAAGCGGACCCTCAACTTTACGGTCAACTAATATTTGACAAAGCAGGAAAGACTATCCACTGGAAAAAAGACAGTCTCTTCAATAAATGATGCTGGGAAAATTGGACAGCCACATGCAGAAGAATGAATCTAGACCATTCTCTTACACCATACACAAAGATAAACTCAAAATGGATGAAAGATCTAAATGTGAGACAAGATTCCATCAAAATCCTAGAGGGGAACACAGGCAACACCGTTTTTGAACTCGGCCACAGTAACTTCTTGCAAGATACATCCACGAAGGCAAAAGAAACAAAAGCAAAAATGAACTATTGGGACTTCATCAAGATAAGAAGCTTTTGCACAGCAAAGGATACAGTCAACAAAACTAAAAGACAACCTACAGAATGGGAGAAGATATTTGCAAATGACATACCAGATAAAGGGCTAGTTTCCAAGATCTATAAAGAACTTATTAAACTCAACAGCAAAGAAACAAACAATCCAATCATGAAATGGGCAAAAGACATGAACAGAAATTTCAGAGGAAGACATAGACATAGCCAACAGGCACATGAGAAAATGTTCTGCATCACTGGCCATCAGGGAAATACAAATCAAATCCACAATGAGATACCACCTCACGCCAGTGAGAATGGGGAAAATTAACAAAGCAGGAAACCACAAATGTTGGAGAGGATGTTGGGAAAGGGGAACCCTCCTGCACTGTTGGTGGGAATGTGAACTGGTGCAGCCACTCTGGAAAACCGTGGAGGTTCCTCAAAGAGTTAAAAATAGATCTGCCCTATGACCCAACAATTGCACTGCTGGGGATTTACCCCAAAGATACAGATGCAGTGAAACGCTGGGACACCTGCACCCCAATGTTTATAGCAGCAATGTCCACAATAGCCAAACTGTGGAAGGAGCCTTGGTGTCCATCGAAAGATGAATGGATAAAGAAGATGTGGTTTATGTATACAATACAATGGAGTATTACTCAGCCATTAGAAACGACAAATACCCACCGTTTTCTTCTACGTGGATGGAACTGGAGGGTATTATGCTGAGTGAAATAAGTCAATCGGAGGACAAACATCATATGGTCTCATTCATTTGGGGAATATAAATAATAGTGAAAGGGAATAAAGGGGCAAGGAGAAAAAATAAGTGGGAAATATCAGAAATGGAGACAGAACATGAGAGACTCCTAACTCTGGGAAACGAACTAGGGGTGGTGGAAGCGGAGGTGGGCGGGGGGTCGGGGCGACTGGGTGACGGGCACTGAGGGGGGCACCTGATGGGATGAGCACTAGGTGTTATTCTATATGTTGGCAAATTGAACACCGATAAAAAATAAATTTATATAAAAAAAGAAAGGAACTCAAGAAATGTTGAAACTTAAGAAAAATGTTAAAGTAATTTTTTCTATTTGAATCTTATGATTACTACTGGCCTAGTTTTTATCATATCCTAAGCAGTTTCATAAAAATTTTTATATCTTTCTTCTTCTCAAACATTATCTTCTCAGACATTAAATAATAATCAATAGAAGCATTTAAGCAAAATATTTTTAAGCCGATAAGCAGTGCACATACATCTTAATAATTAGTAAATACACATTTCCTTCTGAATGTCAGAGAATCACTTGATTTATTTCTTCTGAAGTAAAATAATGATTAGCGGAAATCAAACCTCTTTTCCATTGTCAAGTAACATGGCATTGGAGTATCAGAAATTGAACAAATATATAGAGGGGGAAGGTGACATTAGGTGGGCCTGGGTGGTTCAGTCAGTGTAAGCGCCTGACTTTGGCTCAGGTCATGATCCCCAGGGCCTGGAATATAGCCCTGCGTCTGGCTCCTTATTCAGTGGGAGTCAGCTTGTTTCTCTGCCTCTGCCCCTCTCCTTGCTCATGCTTGCACACTCTGTCTCTCTTAAATAAATAGATAAATAGATAGAGAGATAGATAGATAAATAAATAAATAAATAAATAAATAAATAAATAATAAATCTTTAAAGAAAAAAAGGCAACATTACTGCTTTTAAGCTATTTAAATATGATAACACTTCCTTTCCTTCTAAAGCAATGGTTCTCAACCAAGATGGATTTTGTCTTCAGGGAGCATTTGACAATATCTGGGTACATTTTTGATCAGTACATTTTGGTTTTCACTGCTACTGAAATTTGGTACAAGAGGCCAGGGGTTCTGTTAAACATACTATCATGTCCAGAACAGTCCCTAAAACAAAGAATTGTTTGACTCGAAACATCAATAGTGTCAGGGTTGGAGAACCCTATTCCACAGCCAACTACATGGATTTAATACTTCTAATCAAGATAGTCAAATATTTAAAGTTGACGTAGACAGAATAGATATGAAAAAGAAGGTCACGGGATCCCTGGGTGGCGCAGCGGTTTAGCGCCTGCCTTTGGCCGGGGGCGCGATCCTGGAGACCCGGGATCGAATCCCACGTCGGGCTCCCAGTGCATGGAGCCTGCTTCTCTCTCTGCCTGTGTCTCTGCCTCTCTCTCTCTCAATGTGACTATCATAAATAAAAAAAGAAAAAAAGAAAAAGAAGGTCACTTGTCACAATTCATTTAATCCAAGTTCCATACTGGGAATTTAGATTACATCTAGTTATGATAACTTGCCCAAGGTCATTAAGCCCATTCTGATTATCTGTAAACTAATCACGAGACAAAAACAAAGATCTGATATGATTTTTAGGCTACCACACACTTTTTAAAAAATATTTCAGAATTCAGGTCATTGCACCCAGAGCTAATATCCCTCTATAAAAAGATAATAATCAAATTGTATTCGGAAATTCTTGATTTTGATGATGGTAGTCACTTCAGTAATTTTTTAAAAATCCCATTCTAGGGATCCCTGGGTGGTGCAGCGGTTTGGCGCCTGCCTTTGGCCCAGGGCGTGATCCTGGAGACCCGGGATCGAATCCCACGTCGGGTTCCCGGTGCATGGAGCCTGCTTCTCCCTCTGCCTGTGTCTCTGCCTCTCTCTCTCTCTCTCTCTCTCTGTGACTATCATAAATAAATAAAAATTAAAAAAAAATCCCATTCTGAAATGGAATTCAATTTGTAGGGATGAACATATCACTTTAATAAGGTTAAACATTGTCAAAAGAAGTTGTTTTAAAAGTAGTTAAATGAATCCACTTTGCATGATGCTTTTCAAAAGAGATATTTATTGTATGTTTTCATAGTGCAAATGCTAGCATATTTTAAAATAATTTGACATTAATTACACCTAAGTATGTACAGTTAGTATGACTTCTATCCTTTAGTTTTTACCAAGCTAATCTTTATTGCCAATAAGGATCCCAGTAATCCTCAGTGTTAGGCTGGCAATTTTGTCCTTTTTAAAAATTTCATCTTTAAAGCTCATTGCAATTTTGAATAGTGAAAATGTGTTTGTTATAGACCATACTGCATAAAATACTTTATAAATGACTTATATTTTCCTTGTTTTTGGTCCATGATACTCTCTAGGAACCTGTGATTACCACAGTAAAAAGTGAGATGTTTCTTAAGAGTTTTAAATCAATCTTTCTCTGGCTTAATAACTGCATTTAAGGTGAACTGTGGTGGGAAATCACATCCAGTCTGCATGCTGCTGAAGTGGGGCAGGCAGTCAAAGTAAGCCAACAGAGGAGGAGGAGAGGGAGATGAAGGAAAAACATATCCCCAAGAATTGTACTGAAATCAGACTGACCTCACGTCATTCAAATAGGAGACTAACATACAATCAAATCTCTAGTCTGCTGCGAAAAATTCTTGAATAAAGGTTACAATATAACCGATCTTCTCTATCACATTTTTTTTCTTTTGCAATGTACACACACACACAATGCATATATATATATATATATATATATATATATATATATATATCTGCTGAAAACACAGCAGCTATGCTGAACTATATTCCTGTTTTTCATTCCATGTGAGACATAAAATTATTTGGATTCCTTAATTGTTGTCATGATATTCTTGTAATGGCTAGAAGTTTGCATTTGTGCAGATAGTTGCCTTCATCTTTTTTTTCATTTCTTAGGGAAAAATAGTATTTAACACAGGACTAGATCATTGTGTTAGTCACCGAAACTATCTCCAAAATGTATTAGTTATTACCAACAATATACTCTACCTTTAACTCACAATATTTATTCATTCAATGTAATTCAGTTTAACAAATCTTGAGTGCTTCCTGTATCCAAAGAGAGCTTTGTTTTCACCTATCTAAATAATGAACTCTAAAAAATATATCTAATTGCCACTTTATTTTTTTGTAAGATTTTATTTATTTATTCATGAGAGACGCAGACAGAGAGAGAGGCAGAGACACAGGCAGAGGGAGAAGCAGGCTCCATGCACCAGGAGCCCGACATGGGACTCGACCCCGGGTCTCCAGGATCTCGCCCTGGGCCGAAGGCAGCGCCAAACCGCTGAGCCACCCGGGCTGCCCTAGTTGCCACTTTAATATTCTGTAAGTAATTATTTAAATGCAATGTATTGGATTATTTGATTTTTTTGGGAATATAAGACATGTCTTATACTCGATTACAATTTTATAGTGTTTCCTAGAATTTATATTCATTTTCTTCAACTTCTCAATTGTACAAAATTGGCTCCCTTGACACATTTTAATGATGTTTACCTAGAGAGAAAAAAAAAACACAAATTTGAATTTGGAATAAATTTAATTTACCAGCTTTTGGAAACCTCATTCATATTTTAGATCATATTTACTTCCTAATTGTGGATGGCTTTGGGCTTGGGTCAAATTAGCAACCACCTATTTTGTCTGATCAAAGATGTGTCTTGGAAAAAAAACTTCAACATTTAATTCACTTGTATATACTATATACATGTATTTCTAAATATTTCTTTCTCAGACCCAAACATATGTCTTAATTTCCTATTTTTTTCTAGACACTTAAGATAACAGTTTCCATACAAATTATGACTTCTAAGTCATTGAGCTCATTCTATTTAGATGTCAGGATCCAAAGGTGATTAGTCAGAAACTAGCTAACCCTTAGTGGAAAAATTTTTCCCTAATATCTGTCTATAAAGCCAGGCCCACCTGGAGAAGTCAATCAGACCTCTACAAGAGGTCAGAATATTCAGGGGAAAAGGGAGTTACTGAAGAAAAAATAATGAAGACATAATATAAATGGTGAAGACAAGTGTATCTGGTTGAGGAATGGAGCTGCTGAGCAGAAAATATGAAGATACTAGATCCAGCCCTGGCTTCCAGTAGTTGTCACTTTGGGCAATCCATAAAGCTTATATACAAACTTATTTGCACATATAAACTTTAATACCCTTCCTAATTCAGCAATTCTTAATGTTTGATTTTCTAAATGTATTTCTGCTCCTGTTGCACCCTAAAAAACATTAACAAGGAAGGCAGAGAAGGGAGGAAATTATCCATCATCGATCCTGATTATACTGTAACTACCAGCATTGAATTTTAATAATAAAGAGGGAAAAAAATCACAACAGATGCCGTGGCAAAAATAAAAGAGAGAAAAAAAGGAAAAGTTCCCTAACACTCAAAGATAAAACTTATTGCTTTACTCAAGACACCACCAATAGCATCTTCCTTTTAAATGTTGTCATGTGGAGATTCTCCTAGGTTTCTACTTTTCTACACAGCTGGGGATTATACAGAAAAGATTTATTTGGACCAAGTTAATTTGGCACATGTGATACCACCTGCTGTCTGTACTGTATATATTTTTTGCTTATTCTGAAATGGCTCTGATATTATCATTGTGTCTTTGATACAGAAGGAAATAAACCAGCCCCCATCACTACTCTCCTGAATTTGCCTTCCTCTTTGAAAAATACAGGGCCATAAAAAGATGATTTGCAAAACTGGTATAAAAGATTAGAATGTTATTTTTATTATGACGTTAATAATGTGCTTGCAAGGCATGCACTGCCTGCTACTCTTATTCTTTGTTGTGTAGAGCCCAAGAACCTATGATTGGCTTTTGAGATGATTCCTTTAATCATTCATTACTGACTCTTCCACTACTGAAAACCATGGGTATATCATAATTAGTGTTGATTAATTTTATGTCACGTGAGTGAGTTATGGGATGCCCAGGTAGTTAAATGTTTCTGGAAAAGATCAACATTTGAACCAGTAGACTGAACAAAGAGATCTTCCCTCACCAATGTGGGTATCACCCAATCTGCTGGGGGGTGAATAAGATGAAAAGGAAAAGGAAGGATGAAATTTCTTTCTTTGTGAGCTGGGACTTCTATCTTCTCCTGCCCTTGAATGTCAGAGCTCCTAGTTCTCTGACCCTCAGACTCCTGGATTTAAACCAGGAACCCCTAGTTGTTAAGCCTTTGAACTTGGACTGGTTTATACCATCATGCTTCTTAGCTCCAACTTGTACATGGCAGGTCATGGGACTTCTTGGGATCTGTAACTGCCTAAGCCAATTCCTATAATAAATCTCTCTCTCTCATATATATATATCATATATATAGGTATATATCTGTATCTATCTATCTATCTATCTTTATCTATATAAGATATATATCTATCTGACATAAATATGTGTAAATACGTGTGTGTGTGTGTGTGTGTGTGTGTGTATAGTCTATTGGTCCTGTTTCTCTGGAGATTGCTTAATGCAATCAGGTTATTAAGAAGCTCACATTTTAAAATAACATAACCAGCTTCTTGATAACGAGATGTTAAAAATGGATAGTCTATTCTCTAGGAGAGCATAGGACTTTATCAAGCTAATAATATGAGTGCTTCTGTGTTAAATTATCTATATTTTATTCCTAGACTATACTCAGAAACTCTTAAGTTTTCTTTCTACCAAGTTCTGGATTGACATTTGCTGTTGTGGGAGCATATTGCCTTTTATTTGTCTTAATCCTGTGATTTAAAGTTTTAAGGAATCATAGCGGAGAAGAGAAAGAGGATGTCTGGTGAATAATCCAGGGACTCTTTCTGATAGGCTGTCCAGTTGCTAAGAAGAAGAGAGATAATCTCCTCCAAACAAAGCAAAATAGATCCTTTTTTCCCTTTCTTTTCAAGTAATCTCCATACCCAACATGGGGCTTGAACTCACGATCCTAAGATAAAGAGTTGTATAACTCTTTATGAATTTGGAGGACTCCATATTTTGTCTATAATTTTCCCCTACCACAGGGTGGCCATAAAAATGAATTTACCTACTCAGATCCCATGAGGGAAGAGGTGTGGCTGATTGACAGTAACATCTGTCAACACTGGAGATCCAACACTGCATTTTCCTGAGGTCCTCCTTTCCAGAATATTGACCGCCAATGCCTGGACATATTGCCAGCTCTAGTACTGGCCTGTTCCTATAGTTCAAGGTTCAGGGACAGTTCTAACAGATAACGTAGGCTGAGGAGTCCCCACTGTCAACAGAAACTTCTGTAAAATTATAGTGAGACCCCATAACTACAAAATCCTCTTTCTCTGCCCTGTCATATCATAGGCCAGTCCTGTATTGTGCTCTGCAGGCTCTCTCTGCTGATCCCTGCTTCCTCCTCTGCTCTCTACTTCACAGTCATTTCCTCCGATAAATTGCTTGCATTTCTAATCCTGTCTTAGCATCTGCTTCGTGGTGAATTCAAACTGATGGATTTCCCAATCCTAAGAAGCAGTTGATATGGCTCATTAAAAAAGGGGAAAAAACATAAACACATACAAAATCAGGTTTAAAAAAAAGAAAATGTGAGAAACAGATCTGAAAATATATGGACCAAGGAGACTCTGGCTAATATGCAATTACAAACCAAGTAAAATACTTTAAATGGAAAACATATAAAAAGAATATAAAAAAGCAAGCTAATTTTCAAATTTCACTCTGAACCTCCTGGCATCTGGGGAAAATTATAAATAAATTACACAAATTATAGCATAAATGTAATTTATGTTGACTATCCGGTTCAAAAGTGTGGCTTCTGCTATAGCCACTTGTCTGCATAACCACTTCCTCCCTTTGTGAAACTGTCCCTTCACAACCTTCTCCCTTTACAGTAGCCTTGTTGTCTGAATGGCAATTGCCTTCTTGTTCATGACTCTATTCCCTGGCTTCAGTGACAGGCTGATGTATAGACATATGTCCACCACTCTGGATAAAATGAGTGGTTCTACTAGACACGTGACTCAAGACTTGCCAACCAGTGATCTTGCCTAAGATCTTCAATTAAGCTTGGCAGGAAAGAGTCCTCTTTGTTCTTTTGCTGGAGCTCTGTAGATGTGCCTGAAGATGCCAAGGGTCATAGAGAGTGATTAACTAAAATAGTAAGATCGATATCTTGAAAACAACAGAGGTGAGAGGTTGAGTGCAAATGTATTAGAAACACATAGTAGTGAATCCTAAGGCTATATCCATCCCTGTTCTTGCTGTGGTTTGGCTATACTATCCAATTAATTTGACATTTTCCTTAAGGCATCCTGAGTTGATGTTTGGTTGCTTACAAACCAAAAGGCTTATCTAGTGTAGTTGTCATTCTTTTTCCTTGATTACTTCCTTCATAGCATCTCTCTGACATTATGTGTATTATATCATTAACACTTACAGACATTTGACAGAATATGGTTCTTTCACCTTATCTAATTGAATACAAAATAAATTTATTTCATTGGTTTTAACCATTTTATCTTGCATTTTATTTCATGTATTATTTGAACATTATTTAATAAACTTTATTTTTATTTTCTTTAATATTTTATTTATTTACTCATGAGAGACACACAGAGAGAAAGAGAGAGAGAGAGAGAGAGGCAGAGACACAGGCAGAGGGAGAAGCAGGTTCCATGCAAGGAGCCCGATGTGGGACTCAATCCTAGGTCTCCAGGATCACACTCCAGGCTGCAGGCAGCGCTAAACCACTGTGCCACCCGGGCTGCCCTAAACTTCATTTTTTAAAACAGTTTTACATTTACAAAAATGTTACAAGAATTCTGGAGAAAATTCTTTATATGCCACACCTCATTTCTTCCATTGTTAACATTACTTTGGTACATTTGTCACAATTGGTGAACTGATATTGATACATTCTTATTACATAAAGTCAATATATTATTCATTTTTCCTAAGTTTTTTCCCTTGATGTCTTCATGTGATCTAGATCTCCATCTACATTACTACATTATAATAGTATCTCCTTAGGTTGGTTACTCTTTGTTTTGACAATGTCTCAAATTTTCCTGGTTTTTGATGACCTTGACAATTTTCAAGAATACTAGTCCAGTGTCTTATAGAATATCCTCAGCTGGGATTGGTCTGATGCTTTTCTCATACTAAGACTATGGTTATGAGTTTTGGGGAAGAAGATCACAGATTTAAAATGCCATCCTTGGGGATCCCTGGGTGGCGCAGCGGCTTAGTGCCTGCATTTGGCCCAGGGCGCGATCCTGGAGACCCTGGATCGAATCCCACGTCGGGCTCCCGGTGCATGGAGCCTGCTTCTCCCTCTGCCTATGTCTCTGCCTCTCTCTCTCTCTCTCTCACTGTGTGCCTATCATAAATAAATAAAATAAAAAATAAAATGCCATCCTCCTTACATCAAATCTGCCTGCATGATATCTGAATTCTTGTAAATTTTATCCCCTATTTGCATACAACAGGAAAGGCAAATATTACACTATTTTTAAAGAATTATTTATTGGCTTCCTTGAAAGAGGACCTCAGTTACTATGTAATATTACTTTTATACTTTTAACATTTGGCTTTCAAATATATATTCAGGGGCACTTTCATTGCAAATGAGGGAGAGTCTGCTTGTGATTAAGAGCATTTTATTTTTTGTTTTCACTTTATTCAGTATCAATGTTCTTGAAATATATCTGCCAGTGATCATGATAGCAGCTTATCTATCATTTTCACTGGTATCTTCCTACTCAATTTTTTTCCTGTTACTTTAATCAAACTAATTCATCATTTCACTTTCCTTTGATGTTCCTAGAGATTTGTATCTCTCTATATAAGTATTACATCTTTTTTGATTGATCTCCCCCAAATTCAGTATAAGTGTTATAATCTCTCTTGGGTTTGATCTAGCTAAATTCCATGTGTTAAATTGAATTTTTAGTTATTTCTGGAAGAATTGAGATTTCACACTGATCAGTGCTGCTGTGAGTAAAATCATAGTAAAAAATTTCCTAAAGAATTATTACGATATAACATATGCATACTTAAAGATGTACTTAAAGAGTATTATATTAAATTTTATTTTATTATTATAATGGATAGACCAACTTACACCTTTGATGAAGAATAACCATAATACCGGATGTATCAATTATATGTGGCAGCTAATTTATATATGTGATATGTGGGTGTATGTTAAAGATGTCATAAGAACATTGTTGAGACATACTGCCTAAAAGAGCAGGAAAAATGTTAGGGAAGTCATCTAGATTTCAGGTGATAAGGGTAAGTTATACATTTTGGGGGGAATATAGCATTGTATAGCATTATAGCAATATAATGGAGAAACTGACATGAAAAATGTTCAACATCAAAGAATCTGAGACACGTTAGTGGTGTCCTATGAGGAAGGTTGAACATAAGGAGATATATAATTATAAGTGCAGAAGTGCAATCATTTACCATTTATTTTGTTTTCTCCAGATAGGTACAAGTTGGTATTTAGGAATAAACTTCAATTTCTAGAGAATGAACTGGAGAAAACCAGTTCTGGGAAAAGACTGGTAACCTGGACAAGTAACTAGAATCAGAATGCAGAATCAGGACACCACTGTGGATCAGCGCATGTGGAGGAGATTTGTTCAGTGTAACTTAGGCAAAAGTATTTGGTCATTATAACGCATGTAGTAAATTAACAGGGAAATCAGTGTTAGAATTGGACTTCTTCATGCTGGTTCAGAGTATTGACAATGATAATATTGGGCCCAACTACAAAAATCTATAATTAGCCTCAGGATATGGTTTAGCTAATGAACTGAACAAAGAATTTTGTTTAAGAACAGTCTTCATTCATAGCATTAAAATTGAATAATCACTGTAAATTGGATTACCCAATTTCTCTCCATCTGACAATACTGATGAAGATAGGTCTTTTGACTTTTAAAGTCTTAGTGAGGAACAGTTTTTAATGTTGCAGTGGAATTGAGATCTGTTCTATTACAAGGAAAACATATTAAAAATATTTCCAATTAGCAATGGCCAAAACACTAGAAGAGTGCAGTGGTAGTTTATTATCTCTAAACAGGATATATAAATCTGATTGAAATTTTGTAGTAATGTTTGAAGATAATGCAAATGATTTCCAGGCTCAGAAAAGATATTCATAATATAAGTAGATATTTCTATGTGAATAACAATCCATTCTCAGATGCTTTAGATTTATTTCATGTATTATATAGGCAACTACCACTTTCATTCTAGAGTTTTATGATAGTCAGTTATTTCTACTTAATGTTTTTCTACATAATTTAATTTGTTTTAAAAAGACAAATTCATAGAAGTGAGAGTGTTACAATAAAAATGCCCCTGAAGAAAATAGTTTTCTCGTGCCTTGTTTAGTTGTACATTACTCACTTCTCAAAAAAAAAAATTATAATAGAAAAGGGAAAAAAATTTAAGTGATATACTGAAGGCTTTTATGAGTTCATTTGGAGAAGAGGTAGGTCTAAAAAGCTTATGTCTTGCTTTTTATTATGCAGTTCCTAGTATTCTCATTGTTCTATTTTTTATTTCCTACTTTATATTAAAAATAGCACAATTCTGAACCATTTGGAAAACTTCTGGGTGTCTAAAAATACCAATGTTTCTTTTAGAGTTATATTTTAATAAAGATATTTTCATAAAGATAATATTTGAAATCAATAAAGACAAATAATATTTTCTTCTCTAATTCCTTTATTATAATAAATGTTAAAATATTGCTACCCTGGGGATCCCTGGGTGGCTCAGTGGTTTAGCGCCTGCCTTCAGCCCAGGGTGTGATCCTGGAGTCCTGGGATCGAGACCCGCATCAGGCTCCCCTGTATGGAGCCTGCTTCTCCCTCTGCCTGTGTCTCTGCCTTTCTCTCTCTCTCTCTCTCTCTCTCTCTCTCATGAATAAATAAAATCTTTAAAAAAATAAAATAAAATATTGCTACCCTAAAATATTGCCACATTAACAATAACAGATGTTATATTTTTTCCTGTGTTTTGAAACTATTTCAAATATTTTTTTTTTCATCAGCTGAACATGAGTTAGGGAATGGTCCCCAAGATCACTCTCACTTGTTATTAATAGCGAGTTTGGGGTTCCTGAACAGCACCTTCAGTTTCAATAATTTTCTAGAAGGACTCAGAACTCACTGAAAGCTGTTATATTTATGGTTAGTTTACTACAGTGAAAATATACAGATCAAAATCATTCAAGGGAAGAGATGCATGGGACAAAGTGCAGGAAGATCACAGATGTACTTTCTACTTTTATTCTTCCTGTCAAGTCGGAGACAGCATTAATTCCTCCTAGAAAAATGCATGATGGTGTGCTTGGAGGACTGCCAATCATGGAAGCTCTCTCAAGTCCAGAGTCTTTACTGGGTTCTGTCAGGTAGCTATGGTAGACTGTTCACATGACTGATTTCTGTCCCCAGTCCTCTGGAGGTATTCATATCTTATCCCTCAAAAAACCTACCATAAACCACACTGTTAGATTAGCTGGCATAGCCTAAACACCCCAATAAAGATACTTTTATCACACAGGACATTCCAAGGGTGTAGAGATCACTTCTCAGGAACCACAGGCAAAGGGCAGAACTCTTTTCGGACAAGATTCAATTCTTCATTACACACTGAGAAATATGTTTTTTTAATTATTTTATATTATATGAAAAAACACAAGCTTATTTCAAAATTAGGGGAAATTATAAACCTGAAAATGCTAGAATAGATATAATATTAGGGATAAACACATAGATTATCAAAATGAATGTTCTAGCTTAATTAACTGGCTGTGCACAAGGTTTTTTTTTTTTTTTTGTCCTCTAGGATTCTCAGAGAAAGAAAGTGTTGGACAACATTAAAGGTGGGCACAAGAAGGAAAAAAAAAAAAAGAAAAAGAAGAAAAGACAGCAATCTAGAACTAAACTCCTGAAGAATTACAGTGGATTTAGGCAACTGACCAAAAAAGTAGAATCATAGTCTAAATACTTAGGACATTTGAAACATTAAGAACCTAGGTGCCTGGGTGGCTCAGTCAGTTGAACACCTGTCTTCAGCTCAGATCATGATCCCAGGGTTGTGAGTTTGCATCTCCCATCGGGCTTCCTGCTCCGCAGGGTGTCTGCTTCTCCTTCTCCCTCTACCACTTCCCCTCCCCCCAACTCATGCTCTCTCTCTCTGGCTTGCTATCTCAAGTAAATAAATAAAATCTTTTAAAAAATGAAGAAAGAAAATGAAACATTAAGCACCCTGCTTCTTGTTGTTTTACCCCCTTCTTGGAAACCCTTCTCAATTCCATACACTATTTTACAGAGTTAACCCTTCTTAAAATTAAAAATAAAGTTACTACAGGAAAGCCCTGCCTGATCCTCAAATATAAGTGAGATGATTTTATTGCAACATATGCATACATGCATATTGTCCTGGAATATATGTAAATGAGCATCTATATGTAAATATACACACATATACATAGAGAGAAGATAGTACACATACATATATATGTACATGTACACATAGTATATGTGTGCATGTATATAAACATACATATATACATATAGATATTTATATAGAGATATGTGTATGTATCTGTCATCTCTCACTTACAAAGTACTTTAGTGTTTTAGTCCTTGTTGAAAATTGTAGTTGAGGGCAGCCCAGGTGGCTCAGCGGTTTAGCGCCACCTTCCCAGGGCCTGATCCTGGAGACCCGGTATTGAGTCTCACGTCAAGCTCCCTGAGTGGAGCCTGCTTCTCCCTTTGCCTGTGTCTCTGCCTCTCTCTCTCTCTCTCTCTCTCTCTCTCTCTCTCTCTATCTGTCTCTCATGAATAAATAAAATCTTTAAAAAAATAACAAAGAAAATTGTAGTTGAATAATTATTGGTGTAATTGTTTTTCCAGATAAAACTCACAGAGCAACCCTACTATGCTAATGTTGATCATTTCCATCTGGCAAAAAGCACAGTGGCTGGCCTATGACAGGCTTTGAAGTGATATTTGTTAATGTCAATATTAGTTGAAAGAATAAATATATATTATATATAAAAGTGATGAGATAATGATGAATCAATTAAGAATTTGGAAAGTTAATACCCAGATATATATTAGGTAAATTATGAGTCAAATATCAGAGATGACAATTATGGGCTCTTCCAAGAGGAAGAGTAATCACAGCAGAGAAAATTCAGATGAAACATCTTTGGATACACGTCTTATGAGTTTATACGTGAATTCTAAAAATAGTGCAATTATAATTAAAAAGTATTGCTATGAAGTGTCATCACTGAAGCCAAGGTTTAAGGGGTTTAAGGTATTACCTTTCAGCACCAAACTCAGCCTTCCCTATTGGCTTTGTGATGCTGGAGCTGGGATCCTGAACACCGCATATTAGGATCTGCCAAAAAAGGATGTTAAATGGTGGCTGCATAGCTAGAAGAGGAAGAAGAGATTTGCTACTTTCTATCTTCATATTAGGGGCTTTCCTAAGCTTTCTATTTCTGTGCATATCGCCCTAATATAACCTGTTCACACTTGATGCAAGCAGGCCTTTTAGTAGTAGCAGCTACTATGTGAATCCACATGTCAGTGTTAGCCCAAAATGCGTCACACCCCTTCAAGATCACTGCGTCTCAGGAACCAACAGCTAAGCAGCAGTCTCTCCCAAAGGGTCCTCCTCCAAGCTCAGGTCTATCAGCAGCTGGACAGCTACTCCCTTCTTTGGGTTCTTACTTTCATCTCTGGACATCCTCTTCTAAGTTTTTAAGTTTTCATAATTCCAACGTCTTTTCTTGGTTTCCCCAGCCCTAGGGGTGATAGTTACTTTCTACAGCTACTACCTCCATGCTACACTGGAATGTTCTGTTTATCTTTTTAATAACTAGCACCTTCATATCTAAGTAAAAATTATATCAAATTTTCTCTGTTCCAATATCCAGATGGATTCTGTTGTCTGATTGGACTCTAGCTGATAGGGAGAGGAGCATGGATTGAGGAAATAAGTAGAGACTGAATATAGTTTAATAGAAGTGAACTTGGCAATAAAGAGAAGAGAGACAGGCATGGATTAAAAGAATTGATGTAAGGCATAGGGAAGATTGCAGGATGTTTGGAGACAGCAGAAAACTGCTAATGGAATGAGAAAGCTTGAGCACTGATGAGATGGAGGGAATGAATGAGGCTGAAGATCCCAGAGGCAATAGAAATCATTTAGTTTAATGGATAAAGGAGACGTTATTAGTCTGAAAATGGAAGAAAGTGACAACTTTCTTACAAGCAGGAAAAAAAAAGAAAGAAACAGGTAAAAAAAAGTATCTCAATGTTATAGGGAGGTTTTCAAGGGAGAAAAGAAAAACAGAGGTAAACGAGAGAATGAGAAATTTAATTCTCATTGAAGAAGATGGTGAACACCTGCCAAAATGAATAAAGAGAGATTTGAAAGAGTAGTAAATTTGGACCACTGGCCATGGCCATCAATAGACACAATTATGATAGTTTAAATTATGTTAGCCAGGACACTTTAGGTTTTAATTAACAAAGGCCCAATTGGATAAAGAAAACTGATAAAAAATGAATTTGATGTGTGTGTATCAGAGTAATTTGTAAAGTTAAGGGGGGGGGTAATCAGGTCTTGGCAACTTATGCTCTGGGAAAATCACAGGCCAATGAGGAGTAGAACAGAAATATAGACACCATCCATCTTTATATTCTCTGTGTCATTTATTTATGCTTCTTTCTAGCTATTGACTCCATTTACTCTTTCTTTGTGATAGCCTTGTTCATCTAGCAGGAAAAATGGCCACTATGTGGAAGAGAGACATTTATTCTGTTGCAAGAAATCCACATGAAAGATGCCAGATATCCAACCTGATTGAGGTATATGACCTTTAGCAATCACTCAGCCTTGTGATAAGTTCGAGCAATGGCCTAGTCCTATGTGTAATTCATTAAGCACAGCCTCTGGGCACAATTCCTCTCCATTTGTGGACATGTGAAACTAAACATGTCCTCAATGCTCCCCATGAATCCTCAATGCTCCAATGCACAATAGTGGGATAGGCATAATTTAATAGTTAAACACATTCTGGTTCAAAAATGGGGGAAAAGGAAAATAAGAAAGAGCGTTTGTCCAAGTCATTTTAGAAATTTGGCCAGGTAGACCCCAGCACTTTGATGATTAGCTTCGAAGTCCTGGCACAAATTATCCGTAGCTCTTGTCTTAACCCTCTGGGTTCTTGGCTCTACCTTTCCTTCCTTCCATGGAAGGCAGCACATGTTTGTAGCTGAGCAGTGTTATTAGCCTTCCTCCTGCCATTAGAATTTTGGGACCCCAACAGCTAACTTTTTTGTTATTGATATATAATTGATGTATGACATTGCTGAAGACATACATTGGTTAATTTGATACATTTATATATTGCAATATGATTACTTCTATAGCATTGGCTAAACACTCTATCATATCACAGAGTTATCATTTATTTTTTGTGGCTAGAAAAATTAAAGTGAATCTCTTAGAAACTTTGAAATTTATAAGACAACATTATTAACTATGATCACTATACTGTGCATTAGATCTCCAGAATTTTTTCATCTATTAGTTTCAAATCTATGCCTTAAAGCAATATAACTAAATAATAGCAAAATAAACTTCCAATTTAAAAATGGGCAGGGGAATGAAACAGACATGTTCATTCATTCATTCATTTTGAGAGAGAGCATAAATGAGAGTGAGACTGAGCAGGGGGAGGTGCAAAGGGAGAGAGAGAGAATCTCAAATAGACTCCATGTTGAGCTTGAAGCCCCATGTAGCACTCCATCTCAGAACCCTGAAATCATGACCTGATCCAAAATTAAGAGTTGGACCCATAACCAACTGAGCCACCCAAGTGCCCTTGAATTGACATTTTTCTAAAGAAGACAGTTAATGGCCAACAGATACAAGAGAAGATACTCAACAGATACAAGAGAAGATACTCAACATCACTAATAGAGAAATACAAATGAAAATCACAGTTAGGTATCATCTCACACCTGTCAGAATGTCTGTCTTCAAGAAGATAAAAGATAACAAGTATTGCCAAGAATACGAAGGAAAGGGAAACTTGTACACTGTTGATAGGAATGTAAGTTAGTTCAACCACTATAGAAAGAAAGTATAAAGGGCTCTCAAAAAATTGAAAATAGAAGTATCATATGAACTAGCAACCCCACTTCTGGGTACTTATCCAAAAGAAGTGAAGAAGACTGTCTAAAATATCTGCACAATAGCCAAGATATGAAAATAACATAAGTGTCTGTCAACAGATGACTAGATAAAGATATGGTAAATATACATGCAGTGCAGTATTATTCAGAAAACAGCTTACTCTGTTTCTTCCAGTCTAAACACACATTGTTTGTGAAACAATTTTCTCAAGAACTTTCTGGATCTTGTTTGAATTTTACTAGGGTTTACTCCATTAGTTAAAGGCATACTTAAAAGAATTTTTAGAGAATCCCTTCTCTATCTTTGGCCTTTAGTGTGATGGCTGAAGGACAATGCTCTTAAGCTTCCTGGAGGCCGTCTAGTTTGATCGAGAGGATCAGTAAAGCACATCCTTAATCTCTTGAAATGGCCTTTGCGTTATTGAATACTTTGAGTTCTGATCTCTCTGAGATTTTAGCAAAAAGTTATATAGTAACACATCGGCTTTTTCTCTATGCCAAGTTTCCAGAAGCCATTTCTGAATTTTAGATCTGTGCCGTCCAAAGGGATTAAATATTTTCAAAAATCATTCATTCCTTTTTCTTCTTTGTTTAACAGAGCTCTGTCAATATACCTCTCTCCTTGTGGGGTTTTACTGTAAGTAGCAAGAAGAAATAAGACTTCCATTGGAAATCTCCTTACCTAAGTTCATTATTTCAAAATTATGCTTTCAACATAAGTGCAGTTTTGCTAGGCTTTCTGCTACTACATAAGGATCCTCTTTCCTACAAATTCATTTCTTGACTTCATTTTGTTCTTGACTTCATTTTGAGCCCTCTCAGGTAACATCTTAAAAACCCCAATTTGTACTGATGGTCTATTCAAGATAATCTAGACTTTCTTATGCTCTTCAAAATTATTCCAGCCACCATCCATTGCCTGATTCTAAAGTTACTTCCAAATTTTAGGTGTTTATATCAGCGGCAGCCCACTTCCAAGTACCATTTGTATTAATTTTCTTTTAATTCTATGACAAATTACCACAAATTTATCAACTTTGAATAACACAAATTTATCTCAGTTGCTGTGCATTAGAAGTTCAAAAATGTCATACTTGGGTTGTCCTCTTTAGGACCTTCTTAAACTAAAAACAAAGTGCCAGCTGGGCACTTTTCTCATCTAGAGTTCGGGGTCCTCATCTAATCTCATTCAGATGGTTATAGAATACCATTCCTTGTGGTTGCAGGACTGAGATCCCTATTTCCTTGCTGGCTTTTGGCTCCTAGAGACTTCTAGGGGCTTCTTTCAGGTCTGAACCTTGTGTCCTCCTTCATAGGTAGTTTACAACATAATCATTGTTTATTTTCTTTCAGGCTCTCAGGAAAACATTTCAGTACTATTTCCTTTTCTTTCAAAGATCTCACCTAGTTAGATCAGGGCCACCCTCAAAGTCAAATGCTTGGCAACCTGATCATGAACGTGATAAGCTGTCGTATTCATTGCTATTACCCCTACACTGAAGGAGAGGGAATTATATAGAATGTGTACATTGAAAATGGGAATTTTTCCTGCCACAGGTAGATATAGAAGCAATTGTTCATATCCTGCCTTACAAGGCATTACTGTTACCTTTAGTGGTAATCCTGCTATAAAGTCAATGTTATCAATATGTATTATCTATTCTCCATTCAAATTATTTTCAAACAAGCAAATAGCACTATCCCCCTTATTTGTCAGTACCAAAAATGTCATTCCCAATCCCTCTCTTGTCCTTACATCCAATATGTAATCGATTAACAGGACCTATCTTCTACTCCTAATCCAATCAGCATCATCTCTCATGACAACAGCAGTAGCAGGAAGATCTACCTCTTCAACCTTTGACTCTTTATAATCTACCAGCAGTATTTTCTGAAAATATATTAGATATACCTTAAAATATAATTAGACCCTTAAATAAAGAAATTTTTTAAAATTTCCTGTGACAGACTATTAAACAATAAAATTCAAACTATCATATTCTATAAATTTCTACATGATCTGGTCCCTGCTTACATTATATCCAGTATCATCCCTTATTATTCTCCCTAACCAACTCATTAACCCATTTCCAGCCACATTTTTCATTTTTGCATTAAGATTATTATGCTTCCTTTTTCTTTACATTTGAGACTTACCATCTTTTTGGTATGACTATTTCTTCATCATGCCAGTGCATTCCCTAACTATTTTACCTGTATCATAATCTCTTTATTCTCTAGCTAGCCGACATTTATTTTGTCTCCTTCAAAAAAAATTATTCCTGTCTATATGTCTTAGCTTCTTGATGTTATCTCTATTCCTAGAGAAGGGCTCAGTTCACTCCTGTACACTGGTATCTCACCTTAAGGATTCAGTGTTTGCTTCTACTCTGGCTCTCAAGACCGCAATCCATATTTAGACTATCCCCCAGCATTCATTGAACCATCCAATCCCCTTTGAGGGGAAAGGAGGAATGACTGAAGTGTTGCTATGGTAATACTAAGATAGACTTTAGGAAAAAGTAGAAAATGAATTACGATGGAACATTTTAAGATGTAAACTAGGCCTCAAATGATTATATGAAAGTTGTCTAATTCTCCCTGTAATTTCTATGATTTTGTGACCCAGAAGTATTTTTATTAATAGCTTATATAACCAGTTGTCACACTTCATTTAATTTTGGATTTAATTTTATGTTACATATATTTAAATTCACATATGTGTATTTACTTGCTACTATTGCTTTTAATTTAAGGTAGTTTTACAATTTATACAAATAAATGTTTAGCCTTAAATTCAGTAAACGTGTTTACTAACTTTTTAATAGAGCAATGTATTCAAAGGGATTAATCAAATTTATTTACATTTATTTAAATATAGATCATAAGATAAATTTCTGTTCCAGTAGAGAAGTAATAAAATAGTTGATCCATACTTCATAAAACTTAAAGTTTTTTAAAATGCATTTATAAAGATGCAGTAGGTATGTGTGGAGATGTATGTACATAAATATATAAATATAAGCCCATAGTTTGGTTTAAAACATAATCTGATTTGAAACCCTGTTTTTGACTACTAGTTACAGAGTTTGCCAGCTATGTACCTTCTAGAAAGTTCCTTTTTTTTAGACTTTAGTTTTTCTCATCTGTTAAATGGAAATAAATATCTAAAATATGGAAATATGTGAATATCAGACTTAAGTGATGTCCTTTACTAGCACTGGTCACATAGTTAATTTGTAGTAAGCATATAATCAGGCACATAATTATAGCAGAGCAACAGTTTGGAAGTGATTGGCTTTCTGTTGATGTCAAGCCAATTATCGCACTTGAGCATCTTAAAACAATACAAATTTATTATCTTGTAGTTCTGTATGTCAGAAGCCCAACATAGGTTTCTCTGGGCTAAAATATAGATATTGGGAAAGTTTTTTCTAGGAGCTCCGGGGAGGATATGTTTCCTTGCTTATTTGAGCTATTGGCAGAATTCAATTCCCTGTTATAATAGGACAGTGGTCCCCATTTCTTTGTTATCTGAAGGCTGCTCTCTGCTTCCAGAAGTTGCCACAGTTCCTGGTCCATGGTCTTTTTCTCCACCTTCAAAGCCCACAGCAAGAGTTCAGTCCCTCTCAACTTTGAATCTCTTCTATCCCTTCTGTGACATCTCTTGCCCCATCTCTTTCTCTCCCACTTGTAAAGACCTACATGATTACGTTGGGCCTGTCTGGATAATCCTCAATATTCCATGTGTTTTATGGTCTGTAACCATGATTCCATTTGCAAGGTCTCTATTTGTTGTGTATATTAATGTATTCTCAGGTTCTGGGAATGAGATTGTAGACATCCTCTGCCAGTCACAGACAATATTAAGAATGCTATACACTTTTTTCATAAAGAATCTGACAAAATAGAGATGCCTGGGTAGCTCAGTGGCTGAGCATCTGACTTTGGCTCAGGGCATGATCCCGGAGTCCCAGGATCGAGTCCCTGCATGGAGCCTGCTTCTCCCTCTACCTGTGTCTCTGCTTCTCTTTCTCAGTGTCTCCATGAATAAATAAAATCTTTAAAAAAAAAAAAGAATCTGACAAAACATCAATTTAGAATATTTTCTAAGTTTCCATGTCTCTAATAGTATGTAATCTACTAATTTTTATAGAATAAAATACACAGAAGTATTAATGGAAATTGGCGGCATTACCACTAAGCAATGAACAATATATAATTTAGTATAAGAATACACAAACATACACACACACATAAAGACATACCCATACAGATCACACATCTATTCACATCCATCCACTCATGCCTAAAATTAATTTGTAGATCTAAATACAATGTGATTTTTATTTCAATTGACATTTTTCTTCCTGAGGGTCATGATCAAGGGAAACTTCTGCATCTGATGTTTCTTGTTCTCTTTTGTTTCCTGGTTCTAAATTTTGAGACATTTATTTATTTCAAATTGATCTTTATCTGGAATCATTTTCTTTTTATAACAAAAAAATTTTTACTAAGTTTTCTCAATTTATTGCTCTAACTACAAGAAATTAAAGTGCTAAGTATTGGTTCTTCATCATGTGATTTTCTAGAGCTCTGATTATATCCTTTTCCCCTCTTATGCTGCACAAATTCATCCCATCTGGAAACTTATGGGGGACTATTTCTCCCTTCTGGTTTTGGTAAAACTATGCCCGTCACAAGTGCCTTTGACCTCAAAGGAGTAATTTCATCTTTGTACTGCAAGGCTCAGGGGAGATATAAAGACTGACCCAGTTTTAGGGGAAAGAAAACAGCATCTAGGCTGAGTCATACCTGGTGAGTGTTTCCCAAAGTGCAGAAAACATTTATTCTATATATGCATAATTATTTTGTCCCAGAATCTAACACGCCTGATGACTGCACCCATCTGGGTATTGCTGTCTCACTATCTCATGCACATTTCTGTGTACTGTGTGCATCATGGCTCTGTGTTTTTACAAATATAATGTTGGCCTAGAGAGGCATACTATGTCATATTTAACCCTATTTAGCAACTTCAATAGCTAATGATTAGAGGTATAAATAAACAACACAAGCCAAATGTTACAGTTTTGAAAACTGACTATTCACTAATTATATACTCTATCACTTAAGAGATAGAGTACATAAATTCAAAAAGCACTTATTTAACATTTATTCATCTCAGTTTCTTATGGGTTCATTATTAACTCAGTACTTATTCATTTCCCCTATCTTTTGCAAATTCTAAAATTGATATAAGCATTTAATTTTTTTAAAGAGTGTTGAAAGACTTCTCCTATTCCTTAAATTTATTTCTTGTAAATGATATTAGATGATTTATGGTATTATTTCTTCTGGTGGTTACCTCTATAATTGTAAGCAGTAGTTTGTACATTATTTCCCATTTATCGGGATAAATCCTATCTTTTTATTCTGTATTATAACAGCTGAAACAGATGGCTGACTTACACATTTGTTTTTTTTTTTTTCCACTTTCCCATTCCTCCCAATCATTGTGAGATTTATTTTTGGTTTCGTTTTTCTTTTTTAATCACTCTTATAAATCTTAAGACTCTGTTAAAATGTAATTTTTATCCATCATATTTGGACAGTATACTTTGACTTCTCTATACAAAATGATAAAACTAATACTGCCTTATCTCTACTTCTCCTTCTCATTTCTTCTCTGCTCATCAGCCTCATCATTCTGTGCACAAGGTTGATATTTATCACATTTGCATTTCATTATAGAGCTCTACTTTTCATGCTCTGTCTTTGACTGAGTCTAAAAAACAAAAGGTCATAAACACTTTCTATTACAGTATAGTAATGCAAACATTACCTCCAGAACAACGATATTATTGGACCTGTAGAGGATGCAAAATCAGCTTACTCTAAAACTTACTTTTTTCTCAGAAGATAAATCCAACAGACAAGACAGATTAGAATCAATCTCTAATACTTTATTAACTGCATAAAGTCATGTCATCTTTTAGTTTCCTTCATATTGGGACCATACATTACATAGGCAATTTTTTTTCCATAAAACTTTTCATTTCTCTTGTTGTTGGAAGAGTATAAGCCTTTTTTGGTCACATCTCTGAGACCCCTTATTCTGCCATTTATTAAAAAGGGATTTTAGATTGATTGCACTGCAGATCTTTTGCAAAATGCCATCTAGTGATTTGTTGTGAAGACACTTATTGGAGAGGCTCATTGTTTCTTCAATATAAATTGTGAAAGAGATCTCTCTATAGGTTTGTGTGGTGTATGTTTACTTATTTTTAAAATTGTTTTGTTGATGTGTGGTCTTTTTTTTTCCCCTGGAGAATTAGGCATGAGATCATGAAGGAACAGAAGATAGGCTAAATGATAGACACTGTGTGTATTCTAGAGTTAGTCCTCAAACAAAAAGCCTAGTTATCCAAGGAGAGCCATTGATGGATAAAGGGAACAGAGTATCTGAATAGACTGTGTTTGTAGGAGAGATCTGCCTGCCCAGTGTCCTGATTGGTATAGAAATTGAGTCCCTTAGAGGTGTTAAGATCTCTTTATTTCTTTCTGAAAAAGAAAACTGCAACTCTACTAAGGCCCAATATTTTAGGAGCTAATATTTAAGATTTTGAAAATAGCTATAGTCATTTCTGAGTATTGCTCAGAAAACTCTCAGGTTCTGACATTCTTTTAATTTATTGTTAGTAACTCTTTAATGTGTTTTATGAAATACAGCTTTTCTCTGAGTTGTCATAGATGTGCTAGTGGTTATTTGCCCAATACTTGTTAAGGGCTGCTAACTACAGACTATATCCCCATTTATAAAAAAATATTTTATTTACTCATGGGAGACAGAGGATGTGGGGGGCAGTGAGAGAAGCAGGCTCCATGCAGGGAACCCGATGTGGTACTTGATCCTGGGTTTCCAGGATCACACCTGGGCCTAAGGCAGGCGCTAAACCGCTGAGCCACCCAGGGATCCCCTATGTCCCATTTTAAAAAATGTTTTTGATTTATATCAAATATGATGCATCTCTTCAAATTTCGTGGGGATTACTATTCTCTGGCGTGAAGTGAATAGTTGTAGATGGGATTCTTTATCATGAAGACTTTGTAAGGCCAATTGTGGCTTATCCTTCTAATGATAATGTACAACTAGATAAAGTAGTACAGTATTTTCTACAAAAGAGAATTTTTTTCTTTTATATTTCTACTTAAATTAAAAGTAAAACTATACCTAATGCTAGTGCCTATTATTTAAAAAGAACTGTCAAAAAATGCTGTCTATGAAAATCTACTTAATGGCTGCAAAATGACATTTGAAGTTTATAACAAAGTTTATGGGCAATGATGCTTGATTAGGGATTTTATTGTGTATTTCCTATTACATTGAAAATTCCTTAATTCTAGTTAAAAATTAAAAGTACATTTAAAGAGTTATAATCTCTACTAATTTACCACATGAAGATTAGCTTCCTGCAATGCTTAAATTTTTCTAGATTGTGTAACTGTGTTCCAAAACATACTCTGTTATATTGGACAGAATCTCCTTTCTGAAGTAAAAATGTGAAACCTATGCAGCCTATTAGCTATATTATATTGAGCAAAGGAAATAGAAATGAAAGTACATTATAATAAATGATTGTTTTTATTAATAGAAATTGAAAAGTCATAAATAAAAATGCCAAGTAGAGGATCTGGAAAAGAATTGGTGCTTAATAAATGCTCTCTTCTCTTACTTTATGCTACTGTAATGAAGAAAAGAAACAATTTTAATCAGAAGGATAAAATTTTACACTAGGAAAATCATTTTGTTTCATCTATTCCCAGTTTTTAGCCTCAGGCAAAGTCAACATAACAATAAATCTTTATTTAGTTCATCTAACTGTAAAAGCATGGTGTTGTGTACTTAATAGTTGTTAGAAGGAAATTCCAATTATTTAACAGAATGTGACACGTTTTCTGGGCTGAATCCATAAGTAATAAATTGTGGGAACTTATAGAGTTTGAAATTACACATGAAAGTTTTCTTGAGATAAGAATAAACTAAAAAGAACAGTGGTAACCTATCATTTATATTCTTCTGTTTACAACCTAAATATTCTATGCTACATTTTGTGGTGACACGTTATTCCTTTACTGACACTCTTCACTCCATTACATTATAATAGCTCTTGAAAACAAACTGAAGTGCAATAATGAGTCTGTTATTTGTACCTTACAGTTCAATAGCCATGGAATCAAAAGAAGAATATTTTGTTTGCTTAATGTAGATTTTAAGAATATATATAAATACTTTTGTGAAATTTAAGACCATTTATTTGAATTGCATAGATAAAAATACAATTTAAACATAAATTTTCTTGAGATAGATGATCAGTATTTCTTCAAGCATGTAATGAGATTGCACCTCTCTCTTCATTTTATGATTAATACGTAAGTTGGTTTTTAAATATTTAAAGTAAATGTACAAATTGCTTGTTTATGAACTAAACAGTTCAGTAGCTCTTTTTGAGTTAAAAATGCTTTTCATGTAACACATCTAAATGTTTCACAGAATGCAAAATCTTGATTGTGGAAGAAGCCTCATTTAAACTCAGAGAAAAATAATTTTCAATTTATAAGGCAGATTATTCTTTTCAATTTTAGAAAGAATAGAAAAATAACTTTTTTGAAGTGAAACTGGTGCTTTACACCAAGAAGCTTTAGCTATGGAAAAGTTTAATAAGCAGTATTTGTAAGACTTCTGGATATGCTGAAAAACCCTCAGTAATTTCACATGACAATGTGAACAAGTATATATTATAGCTTTTTGTCTTCAAATTGATAGAATATAACAATTTTAAACATGACAGTTTTTTAAAGAATAATATTGTCATCAGATTTTAAACTATAATTGTATAAATAGTATGCACTGTGATACTTATAGTATTTATTTTAAATTTATAAATATACTATAATTCATGGATATGTAGAAAATAGAATAACAAAAATGGATAGATAAAATATATAATGGCACTAAATGATTCTTTATTTCCTTATCTAAAAAATTACCAGGGACACATCAAAATGAGCCATGGTTTAGTTTTCTTTCTTCTAAACATTCTATTAAAAGAATATTTTCTAGATGATGCAATTGAATTCATGAAGTTAGGTTTCTGCCATTTAACAATTTAAGTTGTTTAAATACTTTATCCCAATATTACACATATAAAGAATAAAAAAATAAATAAATTTTAGAAAATCTATCAATCATCTAACTTTCTATAGCCTTTGACCTCACTAAGTTGCTGGATAAGCAAGTTACTTTATCCTATTGAAATTTTTTTTAATCTTTATTTCTCTTTTCACTTGTAAAGTGATGAGATTAAATTACTTTCATTAGACAACTGAGATGCTATGAGTCTAAAATCATAGACTTCTTAATTTATTACTGAGGTTTACACTTCTACAACTATAAAGCAAATAGCTAAGTAAAGGGAGTATGGTCATGGCTTTATATATTTTCCTTCACATAGTAGTTGTAATCTGTTAAAATTACATGAAAAGATTTTGATAAATTAAATCTCATTATTAATTTTCTAGATGGTTTTTAAATTATTCATATGCATACAGAGCCCTTTAATAATATGCATTTTTTCAAAATATTTTATTTATTTATTCATGAGGCACGCAGAGGGAGCAGCAGAGACATAGGCAGAGGCAGGAGCAGGCTCCTTGCTAGGAGCCCAATTCGGGACTCAATCCTGGGACTACAGGATCACTCCCTGAGCTAAAGGGAGACACTGAACCCCTGAGCCACGCAGCAGGCGTCTCAATAAAAAGCATTTTTAAATTTTTAAAAAGATTGTATTTATTTATTTATTTATTTATTTATTTATTTATTTATTTATTTTTTTATTTATTTATTTAGTATGTGGGAGCTGGGGGAGCAGAGGGAGAGATCATCTCAAGCAGGCTCTGTGCAGAGAACAGAGTCCAAGATAGGGTTTGATGTGGGCCTTGACTCAGTGCTTGATTTCATGACCCTGAGATTATGACTTGAGACAAAATCAAGAGTAAAACCCTTAACCAACTGACCCACCCAGGCACCCCAATAATCACTTTTAAATATAACAACAGTAGTAACATTTTGCAAAACTTTATAGAAGTAGTACATATTAGTATTCATGTATATACTTTAGAGAAGTAGTACATTTTAGTATTCATGTATATACTTTTCTGTAACTCTAGTTATATCTCAAATTTGGAAGATGTGCTATCAAAATTCCCTATATAATATGCGAGTATTAATACTTTTAAGCACATTCTAGTTTTTTTGTGTGTGCATTTTTTATTGGAGTTTGATTTGGCAGCATATAGCATAACACCCAGTGCTCATCCCATCAAGGGCCCCCCTCAGTGCCCATCACCCCACCCCCTGCCCATCTCCCTTTCAATTATCCCTTGTTCATTTCCCAGTTAGGTGACTCTCATGTTCTGTCACCCTCACTGATGTTTCCCACTAATTTCCTCTCCTTTCTCCTTTATTCCCTTTCAATATTTTTTATATTCTTAAATGAATGAGACTATATAATGTTTGTCCTTCTCTAGTTGACTTACTTCACTCAGCATAATACTCTCCAGTTCTATCCACATTGAAGCAAATGGTGGGTATTTGTTGTTTCTAATGGCTGAGTAATATTCCATTGTATACATAAACCACATCTTCTTTATCCATTCATCTTTCGATGGACACTGAGGCTCCTTCCACAGTTTGGCTATTGTGGACATTGCTGCTAGAAACATCGGGTGCAGGTGTCCAGCTTTTCATTGCATCTGTATCTTTGGGGTAAATCCCCAACAGTGCAATTGCTGGGTCTGTAGGGCAGATCTATTTTTAACTCTTTGAGGAACCTCCACACAGTTTTCCAGAGTGGCTGCACCAAGTTCACATTCCCACTAACAGTGCAAGAGGGTTCCCCTTTCTCCACATCCACACCCACATTTGTTGTTTCCTGTCTTGTTAATTTTTGCCATTCTTACTGGCATAAGGGGGTATCTCATTGTGGTTTTAATTTGTATTTCCCTGACAGCAAGTGATGCAGAGCATTTTCCCATGTGTTTGTTGGCCATGTCTATGTCTTCCTCTGTGAGATTTCTGTTCATGTCTTTTGCCCATTTTGTGATTGGATTGTTTGTTTCTTTGCTGTTGAGTTTAATAAGTTCTTTATAAATCTTGGATACTAGCCCTTTTTCTGATATGTCATTTGCAAATATCTTCTCCCATTCTATAGGTTGTCTTTTAGTTTTATTGACTGTTTCTTTTGCTGTGCAGAAGCTTTTTACTTGATGAAGTCCCAATAGCTCATTTTTGCTTTTGTTTCCCTTGCCTTCATGGATGTATCTTGCAAGAAGCTGCTGTGGCCAAGTTCAAAAAGGGTGTTGCCTGTGTTCTTCTCTAGGATTTTGATGGATTCTTGTCTCACATTCAGATCTTTTGTCCATTTTGAGTTTATCTTTTTGTATGGTGTAACAGAATGGTTTAGTTTCATTCTTGTGCACGTGGCTGTCCAATTACCCCAGCACCATTCATTGAAGAGACTGTTCTTTTTCCAGTAGATAATCTTTCCTGCTTTGTCAAATATTAGTTGACCATAGAGTTGAGGGCCCATTTCTGAGTTCTCTGTTCTGTTCCATTGATCTATATGTCTGTTTTTGTGCCAGTACCACACTGTTTTGATGATCACAGCTTTGTAGCACAACTTGAAATCTGCCGTTGTGATGCCCCCGACTCTGTTTTTCTTTTTCAGTATTCCCCTGGCTATTTGGGTCCTTTCTGATTCCACACAAATCTTAAGATGATTTATTCCAACTCTCTGAAGAAAGTGCATGGTATTTTGATAGGGATTGCATTAAAAGTGTAAATTGCTCTGGGTAACATTGACATTTTCACAATATTAATTCTTCCAATCCATGAGGATGGCATATTTTTCCATCTCTTTGTGTCTTCCTCAATTTCTTTCAGAAGTGTTCTGTAGTTTTTAGGATATAGATTCTTTACCTCTTTGGTTAGGTTTATTCCTAGGTATCTTATGCTTTTGGGTGAAATTGTAAATGGGATGGACTCCTTAATTTCTCTTTCTTCAGACTCATTGTTAGTGTATAGAAATGCCACTGACTTCTGGGCATTGATTTTGTATCCTGCCACACTGCCAAATTGCTATATGAGTTTCCTATGTACAGTGTCATGTCATCTGCAAAGAGGGAGAGTTTGACATCTTTGCCAATTTGAATACCTTTTATTTCTTTTTGTTGTCTGATTGCTAAGGCTAGGACTTCTAGTACTATGTTGAATAGCAGTGATGAGAGTGAACATCCCTGTCTTGTTCCTGTTCTTAGGGGAAAGGCTCCCAGGGCTTCCCCACTGAGAATGATATTTGCTGTGGGCTTCTTGTAGATGGCTTTCAAGATGCTGAGGAACGTTCCCTGTATCCCTACACTCTGAAGAGTTTTGATCAGGAATGGATGCTGTATTTTGTCAAATGCTTTCTCTGCATCTATTTAGAGGATCATATGGTTTTACATTTGATATGCCAAGAACTTCAATTGATTGTGTGGAAATGCAAGCCTTTGTGTGAAGGAATAGGGAATTGCATCAGAACTTGGCACTCAATTGAATCTTATGAAAACAGGCTGTTTGTTCCTTAGAGAAACTGTTTTATAAGCTGACTTTGTTTTTATATTCTGTTCTGTGCTAGATTAAAATGATTTAGTTTATTTTGGCCTAGGGCAAAATGTTTAAGGATATTTTAGAAAATCCTATATCTGATTAGCTCTCTGAAAATAATACTAGTTTTAAAGTTTTGCTTTTTAAAAATTTATCAATAGGCTATTCAATGTTTTCTTATTTTTTCTCTTGTTGATATGACTTATCACATTGATTGTTTTATGAGTGTTGAACCAGCCTTGCATCCTGGGGATAAATCCCACTTGGTCATGGTGAATAATCTTCTTAATGTATTATTGGATCCTATTGGCTAGTATCTTGTTGAGAATTTTTGCATCTGTGTTCTTCAGGGATATTGGTCTATAATTCTCCTTTTTGGTGGGGTCTTTGTCTGGTTTTGGAATTAAGATGATGCTGGCCTCATAAAATGAATTCGGAAGTATTCCATCCCTTTCTATCTTTTGGAACAGCTTTAGTAGAATAGGTATTGTTTCTTCTTTAAATGTTTGATAGAATTCCACTTGGAAGCCATCTCACCTTGGAATTTTGTGTCCTGGGAGGTTTTTGATTGCTTCAATTTCCTTCCTGGTTATTGGCCTGTTCAGGTTTTCTATTTCTTCCTGTTCCAATTTTGGTAGTTTGGTTTGCCAAACCAAAACTATTTGGTTTTCCAGATATGTGTCCATTTCTTCTAAATTGCCTAATTTATTGGCATATAGCTGCTCATAATATGTTTTTAAAATTGTTTGCATTTCCTTGGTATTGGTTGTGATCTCTCCTTTTTCATTCATGATTTTATTAATTTGAGTCTTTTCTCCTTTGTTTTTAATAAGGCTGGCTAATGGTTTATCTATCTTATTAATTATTTCAAAGACCAACTCCTGGTTTTGTTGATCTGTTCTACAGTTCTTCTGGTCTCTATTTCATTGAGTTCTGCTCGAATGTTTATTAACTCTCTTCTTCTCTTGGTATAGGTTTTATTTGTTGTTCTTTCTCCAGTTCCTTTACGTGCAAGGTTAGCTTGTGCATTTGAGTTTTTCCCAATTTTTTGAGGGATGCTGGTATTGCGATGTATTTCCCTCTTAGGAGTGCTTTTGCTGTATCCCAAAGATTTTGAACGGTTGTGTCTTCATTTTCATTAGTTCCATCAATCTTTTTAATTCTTCTCTAATTTCCTGGTTGACCCTTTCATCTTTTAGCAGGATGTTCTTTAACCTCCATGTGTTTGAGTTTCTTCCAAATTTCTTCTTGTGATTGAGTTCAAGTTTCAACATTATAATCTGAAAACATGACGGGGACAATCCCAATCTTTTAGTATTGGTTGAGACCTGATTTGTGACCCAGTATGTGGTGTATTCTGGAGAAAGTTCCCTGTGCACTTGAGAAGAATGTGTATTCAGTTGCGTTTGGATGTAAAGTTCTGTAAGTATCTGTGAAATCCATCTGATCCAGTGTATCATTTAAAGCTCTTGTTTCTTTGGAGATGTTGTGCTTAGAATATCTGTCATTTGCAGAAAGCACTGTGTTGAAGTCTCCCAGTATTAGTGTATTATTATCTATTATGTCTTTACTTTCATTATTCATTGATTGATATACTTGGCAGCTTCCACATTAGGGGCCTAAATATTCATGATTGTTGGGTCCTCTTGTTGGATAGATCCTTTAAGTGTGATATAGTGTCCCTCTTCACCTCTTACTGTCTTTGGGATAAACATTAATTTATCTGATATGAGGATTGCTACCCCTTGCTTTCTTTTGAGGACCATTTGAATGGTAAATCATTCTCCAACCTTTCATTTTCAGGCTGGAGGTGTCCTTAGATCTAAAATGAATCTCTTGTAGACAGCAAATAGATGGGTCTTGCTTTTTTATCCAGTCTGAAAATCTGCGTCTTTTGATGGCATCATTAAGCTCATTCACATTCAGAGTTACTATTGAAAGATATGAATTTAGTGTCATCATAATACCTATTCAGTCCCTGTTTTTGTGGACTATTTCTTTGGACTTCCTCTTTCTTTAACAGAGTCCCCCTTAATATTTCTTGCAGAGCTGGTTTGTTGGTCACATATTCTTTCAGTTTCTGCCTATCTTGGAAACTCTTTATCTCTCCTTCTATTCTGAATGAGAGCCTTGCTGGACAGAGTATTCTTGGCTGCATGTTCTTCTCATTTAGGACCCTGAATATATACTGCCAGCCCTTTCTGGCCTGCCAGGTCTCTGTGTTACACTAATATTTCTCCCATATAAGTTAGGGATCTCTTGTCTCATGCTGCTTTAAGGATTTTCTCTTTCTCTTTGGAATTTGCAAGTTTCACTATTAAATGTCGAGGTGTTGAACAGTTTTTATTATTTTCAGGGGAGGGAACTCTCTATCTCCTGTATCTGAATGCCTGTTTCCCTCCCCAAATTAGGGAAGTTCTCAGCTATGATTTGTTCAAATATACTTTCTGGCCCTCTGGCCCTCTCGGTGCCCTCTGGAACCCCAATTAAATGTAGATTTTTCCTTCTGAGGCTGTCATTTATTTCCCTTAACCTTTCCTTATGGTCTTTTGTTTTTTTCTTTTTTCCTCTTCTTCCTTCCTTGCCATCAACTTGTCTTCTATGTCCCTCACTCTTTCTTCTACCTCATTAACCCTTGTTGTTAGGACTTCCAGTTTGGAAGGCATCTCATTTAATTGATTTTTAATTTCGGCCTGATTAGATCTAAATTCTGCAGTCATGGAGTCTCTTGAATCCTTTATGCTTTTTTCCAGAGCCACCAGTAGCTTTATAACTGTGCTTCTGAATTGGCTTTCTGACATCGAATTGTAATCCAAATTCTGTAATTCTTTGGGAGAGAGTACTGTTTCTTCTTTCTTTCTAGTCATTTTGCTCAGTGCAGAGTGGCTAAAAATGAGTTGTACTGGAAAAAGGAAGAGAAAAAAAAGAAAAGAAAAGGAAAAAAAAAAAAGGAGGGGTATCTTCTGGTTCTATATACTGTAAATTCCTGAACTTCTCCTGGAGCTTTCCAGCACTGCTTGGTCAAGAACTTGCTCTTCCTCTGTCCTTTCAGCTGGTCTTCTGGGGAAGGTGCCTGCTGTTTCGATTCTCAGGTGTGTGCACCTGGTGGCACTGCCCTATCCTCTGCCAGGTGCACGGCTCAGTGGGAACTGTATATCCTATGAGGCCCCTGTTCCCTGGTGGCCCACTGCATCCCAGGCACAGGGTGACACCGGGAGGAACAACAATACTGTCAGAGGCCAGCTCTCCAGCTCTGGATTCAGCTCCTGCAGTAATTACTGCAGGCTCCCTGTCTGCACTGGCCTAGATGCTCCGGGGTCAGGGGACACTGATCTGCGCAGCTTGAGGATGCCCTGCGGCAGGAGAGTCCTCGCTGTCCTGTGCCCTCCCCACCTCAGCCTGACCGAAGGGGAGAGCAGGATCCTATGCTGTGACCCCCGGCCCTGGGCTCCGGGGCCTGTGCCGCTGGAATCTTGCTCCCAGGGCTGCGGCTCCCGAAGGCAGCAGGGTGCAGCCCCCTCTGCCCGGAGGCCCCGCCTGACCTACCAGCTTCTCCCTGAGGCCCCGTTGGGCGCGCTCAGCCCTTTGCCAAGATCGGCCCACAGTCTGGCGTGCTCTTGCCCCGGCGCACCTCCTCTGTTAGTGACTCCGGGAGCCTGGAAGCTCCACTGTCCCTCCTGTGATTCTGCCCGATTTCCCTGCTAAACGCCTTTCCATATAGGAAGAATCCGGTGTGGATTTTTAAATTTCCTGTTTCTCCGGGGCTGGGCTTTCCTGTCCTGGGAGGCTTTTGACGCCTGGCCTTAGACCAGCTCCTCTTGGGGCCCCTCCTCCACTTGATTCTTTTTATTTTTTATTTTTCCTGCCTTCCTACCTTGTTAGAAACTCAGCTCTCTGTAACGTTCCAGCTGTTCTCTCTTTAAAACTCTGATTTTGTAGGTTTTTAGGATGATTTGGAAGTTATCTAGGTAAGTTATGGGGACAGGTGACTTGGGGACTCTACTCCCCTGCCATCTTGCCTCGCCCCCCAAGCACATTCTAGTTTTGTGATTCATGTAAATTTGTCAAAAATATCAGTTATTGCAAAGAATTTGAAATAGGTACAACTTGAATAATTTGAAATAAATGAGTATAAAACCAAAATTTATGAAAAGTAAAAACAATGAAATACATTAATGAATATTTACTTACCTATGGTGATAATAGAAACATCTGTCTCCATTTCCATAGTATTATATCTATCTATAACAAATTTATGAAAACTAGACCCAACCAAAAGAAAATTATCTGCTTAACCTCTCAAATTGCACTACCTCATTATCATCTTGGATCAATAATTATAAAAAAAGGATTGTTTAAAAAATTCAAATAAAATAGGGGTACCTGGGTGGTGCAGTTGGCTAAACATCCAACAGTTGATTTAGGCTCAGATCATGTTCTCAGTGTAGTAAGATCAAGACCTGCATCAAGCTTGGCTCTCAGCGTGGAGTCTGATAGAGATTCTCTTTTCTCCCTCTGCCCTTCCCACGTGTGTATGTGCTCCTCTGTCTCTCTAAAACAAAGAAATAAATATTTTTTAAAGAATAAAAATAAAATAAATACAAGGAAAAAACACCATTAAACCTCTACATTATACTCTAGTTTCTATACCTTTTTCACCAAGAGACACCAAAAAGCTGCTTGCAATAGCAGAAATTCCCAGAGCACCTGGATGGCTCAGTTGGTTAAGTGGCTGATTCTTGATTTCAGCTCAGGTCATGACTTCAGGGTCCTGGGACTGAGCCCTGTGTGGTTCTCCAAGCTCAGCAGGGAGTCTGTTTCAGGATCCCTCTCTTCTTCTGCCCCTTCTTCCTCTCTCTTGCTCACTTGTTTGCTCACTCACTCAAATAAATAAATAAATCTTTTTAAATAAAGCAGAAACTCTCAAATTATAATAGAGCATGCATTATTCATTTTGTTAACATAATTTCATTCATTAGAATCATATGCCTTAAAAGATTAAAAATGCAATCATAAACAACTTCAAAAAATAATAGGCCTTAATTATTGTTGACATAAAAACATAAAGTACATAACAGAAGTGTGTTTCTGAAAGGGTAAAAAAATTTAAAGACGTTAGTTGAAAGAAGGCCATAGAAAAATTGTGAACAATTACTGCCTCTTCATGGTGAAATCACGGATGTTTTCATTTTATTTCTCTTTGTCACTGTTTTCTAATATTTCTATAGTGACTGTGACGAATCTGATTATGTGAAAAATAATTTATTTTTAGTTTTAAGGTACCAACCTTCACTCAAAAATGCTGAATATTAGTAATTTTACACTACAGAAATCATGTTTCAATAGAGCTATATGCCTTTAGCTAACCATCATTTTAGGAAGAAAGTCTTAAGGAAACAAATGAAGAAAAGTAAATTGGGGAAGAAAATAATTTCATACCTTATGAAGATACATAGGAACATATTTTCCATTGAAAATTAGTAAACCTTTCACTGCTCCAATCAAAAGGGAACTTATCTTTTTTGTCTATCTTAATTTGTTAAGTCTTACCAAATTAAGTGTTAAGGCTTTGTGGCCACTGGATTTAGAAAATTAAGGATTCAAATCCTGTTTTCCTGAATAAGTAAGTTTGAGATCTCAAATCAGTCATTTCAACTCTCTGAAACTCAGATTATTTTTTCTATAAAATCTATAATGGTAGTAGTTATTTTAAAGATGCCTTAGCTCTTTTGAGGATTAATGAAAATAATGTATAAAAAGTGCTACTGTGGGACAAATATTTTTGGAAGATATTGCTTTTTTTCCACTTTGTTTAATGCAAATTTAAAAGGTAGTGATACTCATTTCTCCCTACCTGGCCTTTTTCCTTCTCTGCTTATTTTTACTGACTCTTACATACGTAATCAACTCTAGTATTTGAAATTGTCATTTTTGCCAAAATTCTCATGATTATACTCATTGAATCAAATTATTTTCATGCTGAAAGTTAAGCTATCAATTTCGAACTTTCTGGGCAACCCCGGGTGGCTGGTTTAGCACCGCCTTCAGCCCAAGGCCTAATCCTGGAGACCCGGGATCGAGTCCCATGTTGGGCTCCCTGCATGGATCCTGCTTCTCCCTCTGCCTCCTGTGTCTCTGTCATGCTCTCTCTCTGTGTCTCTCATTAATAAATAAATAAAATCTTTAAAAAAATTGTTCTAACTTTCTCATTAAGTGTGATAAATGTGTAGAACTTGACTTCTATATTAGAATTATTCTTTTGCTTGTAAGATTGCTGGTTTTAAAATGAAATTTATCTGGTTCTAGTAAAAAACACATTAGTTTTTACTGGAATGGCCCTCTTATAGTTAGTAAACTCCAAACATGATGCAGAAATTACCTTTTGGAGGGTCTGCAGAGGGACCATACCCAGGAAGGAAAGAAATGAAGGGCATTCAGCTCTTGGATAACGAGTTGCTTATGTGATCATACTGCAAGGTCATTGTAGGAGTGATTTGACAGCAAGTAGTACAAAAGAACTGGTTCAGGTCTGAAAACATGGTTAATGAAAACAATTTCTTTATAATGTACTTGCAATTTTCTTATAAGTTTGAGATTGTTTCAAGATAAAAATATAAAAGATGAGACAGTGAAATAAATATAAAGACACAGACCGTTTGAAAATTAACTGATGGAGACAGACTTATGTAAAACTAAGCATAGGAAAGCTAGTGTGTCTTTATTATGATATGGCAAATTAGATAAAACTATTGTCAGTAATAGAGACATGTTAGTAGCTGATGCAAAGGAACATGCCTAATTTTCCTTAGTAAGAGAACTTTTGAAAGGTAGTTTTAGAAATGAATCACTATGCTTACTGAATAAAATTGTATGGTATATATAAATCTAGCCAGAGGCATCAAGCTAAAAGCTTGGCATCAAATTCCATCAGCTATAAAATCATCTCATTGCAGTTAATACTGTAACAGTAGGGTCCTACTAGTAAATAAATAAATAAGCTCAGGTTTTATTATAGAACTCTCTTTTTCTGTGAGACAATAGGGGCATAGAGTAAACATCCCTTTCTGACATGAATCACAGTGCTATAAAATGAATTTTAACTTTAAAAATCTACACAGGAAGTTTCTAAAGTTAAATCCAAAAAGGACACTTTATCTGATATGGTTCTATATATACAGTAAAGCAGTGAATGGAGTTTTCTTAAGTTAGGGCAAAGTGTAGAATACTTTTTATATTAGACAGAGAATGGATCTAAACAATTTACATTCTAATGGCAATGATTGAAATGGTATGATTGTTCTATTTGTTTCTATTAGTGATTGTATAATTGGAAATGGAATATAGCATGAGGTGTGACATTTTACTATACGTTATAAAGTGTGCATTTTTAGATATATAACATCTCCCTTTTCATATTCAAAATATATGCAAACCTGCCTTCCTTCAAGCTCTGTTTTTAAAATATCAAAAAGGAAAATTCTTCTAGACATTATGAATAGGGTCAAAATAACCCAACATTGTTGTTCATTTTTTAAAAATAGTTTTAAGGAATCAGCAGCTCTAGTATTTTGAATTTGTCTCAGACTCAGTTACAAAGGAAGTGATTATGAGGAAAAGACAAGGGACATTTCAGACAGGAAGCTCTCTCTTGATTTTCTTACCACCAGTAGCAATTCACTATTAAAGTTTTTTCTATCTTTTTGAGCATAAACTTTCACTTTTGCTCCTTATTATGTGCAGTTCTATCACTTCCATTCACCTTTCTCCTCAACTCTCCCCTCCACCCCCCTCCAGAGACCACTGCTGAGGCAAGTAGGTATCAGTCATATGCAGAAGTGCTATCAGGTTTTATTACAGTATGGAAAATCTCATGTCACAACTGTAGTTACAGAGGTCAACTCTGATCAGTCATATCATTAACTTCTCTATCCAGCTTTCTGCAATATTTGAGTTGCTATCAATTCTCAGGTGCTACCAGACCCAATCCTTGATAGAGAACTCATCTTCTCATGGTTACATCAATTTATGTTTTTAATGCAATACTTTCAAGTAAGGAGTAGAAATTTCTGAAATGATAGTTTCTAGTAACTCAAGATTGTAGATACATTCTGATGCAGTAAAACCAAGATGCACCTGAGTCTGACTGATTCTATCTTTTGTTCCCTCTCAAGTCATTCTTTATTTTCTTAAAATTTTGTGATCATCGATTTGTGATCAACAATTTCCATTTACATAAGACTGGCTTTCACTTATATCAAGTGCTTTTTAATATCTCTGACATATTCCATAATGTATCTTTATGCATTATGAGTTTAAATTGTATTCAATTCAGTCATATGAATAAACTATAGAACATACCCCAAATATTTATTTTTATAACTCCAAAGATATACAGAATATAGACAATTGGAAGAATTTGCCAACTATCACTGAAAAAAAATCCACAAATCCCTATCCTTGATAGTGTCCTTCACTAACATGACATCATAAGAATATTCTGGGCTTGCTCCATGAAGGTGTCCTCTATGCAGAACTGGATGAAATCCAGGTAGTTTATATGCCATTGTTGGCACAGTGTATAGATTTCTACATCGTTACTTATTTTGACAGTGTGCTGACATGGAGTTGAGCCAAGGTACAAATATTGGGCTATACATATAGGTCTGCCTGCGAGGGGCTAGGACACTGTGCTATTGTGTGTGTGTGTACATTGCAAAAGAAAAAAAATGTGATAGAGAAGATCGGTTATATTGTAACCTTTATTCAAGAATTTTTCGCAGCAGACTAGAGATTTGATTGTATGTTAGTCTCCTATTTGAATGACGTGAGGTCAAGTCTGATTTCAGTACAATTCTTGGTGATATGTTTTTCCTTCATCTCCCTCTCCTCCTCCTCTGTTGGCTTACTTTGACTGCCTGCCCCACTTCAGCAGCATGCAGACTGGATGTGATTTCCCACCACAGTTCACCTTAAATGCAGTTATTAAGCCAGAGAAAGATTGATTTAAAACTCTTAAGAAACATCTCACTTTTTACTGTGGTAATCACAGGTTCCTAGAGAGTATCATGGACCAAAAACAAGGAAAATATAAGTCATTTATAAAGTATTTTATGCAGTATGGTCTATAACAAACACATTTTCACTATTCAAAATTGCAATGAGCTTTAAAGATGAAATTTTTAAAAAGGACAAAATTGCCAGCCTAACACTGAGGATTACTGGGATCCTTATTGGCAATAAAGATTAGCTTGGTAAAAACTAAAGGATAGAAGTCATACTAACTGTACATACTTAGGTGTAATTAATGTCAAATTATTTTAAAATATGCTAGCATTTGCACTATGAAAACATACAATAAATATCTCTTTTGAAAAGCATCATGCAAAGTGGCTTCATTTAACTACTTTTAAAACAACTTCTTTTGACAATGTTTAACCTTATTAAAGTGATATGTTCATCCCTACAAATTGAATTCCATTTCAGAATGGGATTTTTTTTTAATTTTTATTTATTTATGATAGTCACAGAGAGAGAGAGAGAGAGAGAGCAGAGACACAGGCAGAGGGAGAAGCAGGCTCCATGCACCGGGAACCCGACGTGGGATTCGATCCCGGGTCTCCAGGATCACGCCCTGGGCCAAAGGCAGGCGCCAAACCGCTGCACCACCCAGGGATCCCTAGAATGGGATTTTTAAAAAATTACTGAAGTGACTACCATCATCAAAATCAAGAATTTCCGAATACAATTTGATTATTATCTTTTTATAGAGGGATATTAGCTCTGGGTGCAATGACCTGAATTCTGAAATATTTTTTAAAAAGTGTGTGGTAGCCTAAAAATCATATCAGATCTTTGTTTTTGTCTCGTGATTAGTTTACAGATAATCAGAATGGGCTTAATGACCTTGGGCAAGTTATCATAACTAGATGTAATCTAAATTCCCAGTATGGAACTTGGATTAAATGAATTGTGACAAGTGACCTTCTTTTTCTTTTTTTCTTTTTTTATTTATGATAGTCACATTGAGAGAGAGAGAGGCAGAGACACAGGCAGAGAGAGAAGCAGGCTCCATGCACTGGGAGCCCGACGTGGGATTCGATCCCGGGTCTCCAGGATCGCGCCCCCGGCCAAAGGCAGGCGCTAAACCGCTGCGCCACCCAGGGATCCCGTGACCTTCTTTTTCATATCTATTCTGTCTACGTCAACTTTACATATTTGACTATCTTGATTAGAAGTATTAAATCCATGTAGTTGGCTGTGGAATAGGGTTCTCCAACCCTGACACTATTGATGTTTCGAGTCAAACAATTCTTTGTTTTAGGGACTGTTCTGGACATGATAGGATGTTTAACAGAACCCCTGGCCTCTTGTACCAAATTTCAGTAGCAGTGAAAACCAAAATGTACTGATCAAAAATGTACCCAGATATTGTCAAATGCTCCCTGAAGACAAAATCCATCTTGGTTGAGAACCATTGCTTTAGAAGGAAAGGAAGTGTTATCATATTTAAATAGCTTAAAAGCAGTAATGTTGCCTTTTTTTCTTTAAAGATTTATTATTTATTTATTTATTTATTTATTTATTTATCTATCTATCTCTCTATCTATTTATCTATTTATTTATTTATTTAAGAGAGACAGAGTGTGCAAGCATGAGCAAGGAGAGGGGCAGAGGCAGAGAAACAAGCTGACTCCCACTGAATAAGGAGCCAGACGCAGGGCTATATTCCAGGCCCTGGGGATCATGACCTGAGCCAAAGTCAGGCGCTTACACTGACTGAACCACCCAGGCCCACCTAATGTCACCTTTCCCCCTCTATATATTTGTTCAATCTCTGATACTCCAATGCCATGTTACTTGACAATGGAAAAGAGGTTTGATTTCCGCTAATCATTATTTTACTTCAGAAGAAATAAATCAAGTGATTCTCTGACATTCAGAAGGAAATGTGTATTTACTAATTATTAAGATGTATGTGCACTGCTTATCGGCTTAAAAATATTTTGCTTAAATGCTTCTATTGATTATTATTTAATGTCTGAGAAGATAATGTTTGAGAAGAAGAAAGATATAAAAATTTTTATGAAACTGCTTAGGATATGATAAAAACTAGGCCAGTAGTAATCATAAGATTCAAATAGAAAAAATTACTTTAACATTTTTCTTAAGTTTCAACATTTCTTGAGTTCCTTTCTTTTTTTATATAAATTTATTTTTTATCGGTGTTCAATTTGCCAACATATAGAATAACACCTAGTGCTCATCCCATCAGGTGCCCCCCTCAGTGCCCGTCACCCAGTCGCCCCGACCCCCCGCCCACCTCCGCTTCCACCACCCCTAGTTCGTTTCCCAGAGTTAGGAGTCTCTCATGTTCTGTCTCCATTTCTGATATTTCCCACTTATTTTTTCTCCTTGCCCCTTTATTCCCTTTCACTATTATTTATATTCCCCAAATGAATGAGACCATATGATGTTTGTCCTCCGATTGACTTATTTCACTCAGCATAATACCCTCCAGTTCCATCCACGTAGAAGAAAACGGTGGGTATTTGTCGTTTCTAATGGCTGAGTAATACTCCATTGTATACATAAACCACATCTTCTTTATCCATTCATCTTTCGATGGACACCAAGGCTCCTTCCACAGTTTGGCTATTGTGGACATTGCTGCTATAAACATTGGGGTGCAGGTGTCCCAGCGTTTCACTGCATCTGTATCTTTGGGGTAAATCCCCAGCAGTGCAATTGTTGGGTCATAGGGCAGATCTATTTTTAACTCTTTGAGGAACCTCCACGGTTTTCCAGAGTGGCTGCACCAGTTCACATTCCCACCAACAGTGCAGGAGGGTTTCCCTTTCCCAACATCCTCTCCAACATTTGTGGTTTCCTGCTTTGTTAATTTTCCCCATTCTCACTGGCGTGAGGTGGTATCTCATTGTGGATTTGATTTGTATTTCCCTGATGGCCAGTGATGCAGAACATTTTCTCATGTGCCTGTTGGCTATGTCTATGTCTTCCTCTGAAATTTCTGTTCATGTCTTTTGCCCATTTCATGATTGGATTGTTTGTTTCTTTGCTGTTGAGTTTAATAAGTTCTTTATAGATCTTGGAAACTAGCCCTTTATCTGGTATGTCATTTGCAAATATCTTCTCCCATTCTGTAGGTTGTCTTTTAGTTTTGTTGACTGTATCCTTTGCTGTGCAAAAGCTTCTTATCTTGATGAAGTCCCAATAGTTCATTTTTGCTTTTGTTTCTTTTGCCTTCGTGGATGTATCTTGCAAGAAGTTACTGTGGCCGAGTTCAAAAACGGTGTTGCCTGTGTTCCCCTCTAGGATTTTGATGGAATCTTGTCTCACATTTAGATCTTTCATCCATTTTGAGTTTATCTTTGTGTATGGTGTAAGAGAATGGTCTAGATTCATTCTTCTGCATGTGGCTGTCCAATTTTCCCAGCATCATTTATTGAAGAGACTGTCTTTTTTCCAGTGGATAGTCTTTCCTGCTTTGTCAAATATTAGTTGACCGTAAAGTTGAGGGTCCGCTTCTGGATTCTCTATTCTGTTCCATTGATCTGGGTCTGTTTTTGTGCCAGTACCACACTGTCTTGATGACCACAGCTTTGTAGTACAACCTGAAATCTGGCATTGTGATGCCCCCAGCTATGGTTTTCTTTTTTAATATTCCCCTGGCTATTCGGGGTCTTTTCTGATTCCACACAAATCTTAAAATAATTTGTTCCAACTCTCTGAAGAAAGTCCATGGTATTTTGATAGGGATTGCATTAAAAGTGTAAATTGCTCTGAGTAACATTGACATTTTCACAATATTAATTCTTCCAATCCATGAGGATGAAATATTTTTCCATCTCTTTGTGTCTTCCTCAATTTCTTTCAGAAGTGTTCTGGAGTTTTTAGGGTATAGATCCTTTACGTCTTTGGTTAGGTTTATTCCTAGGTATCTTATGCTTTTGGGTAAAATTGTAAATGGGATGGACTCCTTAATTTCTCTTCCTTCAGTCTCATTGTTAGTGTATAGAAATGCCACTGACTTCTGGGCATTGATTTTGTATCCTGCCACACTGCCAAATTGCTGTATGAGTTCTAGCAATCTTGGGGTGGAGTGTTTTGAGTTTCCTATGTAGAGTATCATGTCATTGGCAAAGAGGGAGAGTTTGACTTCTTCTTTGCCAATTTGAATGCCTTTTATTTCTTTTTGCTGTCCGATTGCTGAGGCTAGGACTTCCAGTACTATGTGGAATAGCAGTGTTGAGAGTGGACATCCCTGTCTTGTTCCTGATCTTAGGGGAAAGGCTCCCAAGGCTTCCCCATTGAGAATGATATTTGCTGTGGGCTTTTTATAGATGGCTTTTAAGATGTCAAGGAATGTTCCCTGTATCCCTACACTCTAAAGAGCTTTGATCAGGAATGGATGCTGTATTTTGTCAAATGCTTTCTCTGCATCTATTGAGAGTATCATATGGTTCTTGGTTTTTCTCTTGCTGATATGATGAATCACATTGATTGTTTTACGAGTGTTGAAGCAGCCTTGTATCCCGGGGATAAATCCTACTTGGTCATAGTGAATAATCTTCTTAATGTATTGTTGTATCCTATTGACTAGTATCTTGTTGAGAATTTTTGTATCCATGTTCATTGTTAAGTTCCTTTCATTTACTGAATTGCATTTCTAGAGCTTAAAGGGAGTTAAAAATAGGGCATTTTTGAGAAGAACCACATTTTTTTAAACTTATTGTCTTCAGAGGTCAAGATATTGATTATTGAGCACTTTTTTAGGCAACATTGCTTCAGTTCTCCTATTAATTTCTTAAAATAAGGCTATTCAATGTAAAAAATGTTAATAAAAATTATGTACATTTATTTTTCAGAAATAAGATATGGAAAATATAAGGAGCTTCTTTCATGTCTTCAAAGGATTACCATTAGCCTAAAATAAGACTTTCTTGCTGGAATGCTGATTCCATTAATGTAGAAACCCAATCTAGAAAGCAAATTTGCTATATTATAATTCAAAGCTGACCACTGAATGACACCAAATACTAATTTACTGATTTATAATGAAAAAAAAATGAATCAATATATATGTTTGAAAAATAGCAAATCCAGGGTAGGAAACATTATTTTCTTAGACTATGATTTAAAAAAAAATATCTTCTCATAAGGTACAAGACAACATTTCTGCTTCTTACCAAATAAATGTAATAAATTTGGTGAATGTAGAGTCAGATTAAAGAGAATTGGACAGTCCTCATAAATACATACAAGCTGAGCATCTATATACTCATACAAAATTAGCTAAGCATCCAAAATGTGGAAGACACACTATACTGAGGCTATATTGATAAGAAAAAGACTTTTTATGGATCCTAAAATGAATATTAGTTGATTAGGAAATTCTCTATCCCATATACTTCTAATGATTATGGTAAATTCTAAACACTCAAGAATTAACAACCTTAAATTATGATAACATAAAACTTTGCATATTTTTAACTTTTTATTTTGAAATAATTGTAGATTCACAGAAAGTTGCAAAGATAGTACAAACAAGATCTGTGTACCATTAATTCAGTTTTCCCTTATATAACTAACTATAGCTGACAGAGATTATCCTAAACCAAAATCTTTTTTTAAAGATTCTATTTATTTATTTGAGAGAGAGACAGAGAGAGGGAGAGATAACACATAATCAGTGGGGCGGGAGAGGGAGAAGCAGACTCACCTCTGAGCAGGGAGCCTGACATGAGGTTTCATTTCAAGGTCTCTGAGATTATGAGCTGAGCTGAAGGCAGACACTTAACTAACTAAGCCATCCAGGCACCCCTATCCTTAATCAAAACCTTTTGGGACTCCTTTGAGCCCTCTTCTGTACTAGGCCCCAACCTTGGCCTTTAAATACTTGAACAAACAGTAGCATAGTTTCTAACAGGTAAAGGCCTCATCCCTAGGAAGAAGCTAGCCTCTTTAAAGTGCCTCCTGGGAAAACTCAGGGTTGCCAAAAGAATTTACTATTCCAGTCAACACTTGAAGATAAGGCCTTTGTTTCCTGGTCTTATGGTGGGGATGGGGATAGGAGCCTAACTTTGATAAATGCCTGCTTTGCAAACCCAGGTGGATTTCTGATAGACCATCCCTTCTAAGCTTTTTTGTGATTTTTTTTTTTTTTTTTTTTTTTTACTTTTCTGACTTACTGAGCCCCTGCTCATCTCATTCACTAATCTTTCATTTTTCCTTTAAAACACCCAATCACCTCTGAAAAAAACTGAAGTTCAGTTGAGTTAATGCTGGACTCTTTTCCCCATTGCCATAGTACATAATAATTAAAAAATCTGTCCTTACCTTTTTCACTAGTGTCTGACTGTATCTTTGACATAGTTAATATCAAAGCCAGTATAATGACATTGGTATAATTCACAGGCCTTATTCAGATTTTACCAGACTTTTTATTGGCACTCGTGTGTGTGTGTGTGTGGTTTTATGCAATTTAATCACATCTAGAGCCACACAACCACTTCCACGAAATAGATACCTAACTATTCCATCACCATAAGATCCTTCTTGCTACCCCTATGTATAGTTACACCTTTTCCCCACACCTCCTCCCAACACCATCCCTGTAGTTCTGTCATTTGAAGAATGTAGGTAAACACCATAATGCAGTATGTTTTCTTTTGAGATGGGCTTTTTTCTTTCAGTATAATTCCATTGAGATTAATTCAAATTGTTGCATTTATAGTTCATTACTGTCCATTTTTGAGCAGTGTTCTATGAAATGAATACATCACCATTTGTTTAACCACTAACTTTTTGAAGGATATTTGGGTTGTTTTCAATTTGGGACTAACACAAATTAAATATCACATGTATGTTTTTGTATCAACATAAGTTTCCTTTCCTCTGGGATATATGGCTGCTATTGAGATTGCTGAGTCATATGGTAAGGGTATCATTGTTGCTGTTGTCTAAGAAACCTAAAAAAAACCCCACCATTTGCTAGAATGGTTGCACCTTTTTACATTTTCACCACCAGTTGATGAGAAATAATTTCTCTATGTCTGTTCCAACATTTGTTGACACATGACGTTTTATGATGGAGTAATTAGCCTCATTCCGTGAGGTTATATTTACAGTGCATTTACAAAATATTATTAGAGTTGATACTTATATAAATGATAAATTTAAAATACCAAAATTTGCAAGTAAAATATGCTCTAAAGTGAAATAGAAGAAAGTGTTATTCTTTAGAATACAATGTGTTGCTGTGTATGCTTTTAACATAATTAACAGTACCCAGACACAATTTGCAGAACTGCATTAGAACAAATAAGATTGCTGTTATTTAGAAAGTTTATAATATAATTGAATAGTCTCAAATATTGAAGAATACCAAGTTAGGCACTAATACTAAAGGAAATAACAAATCTGATTGGCTAGGGGAGTTATAGTGCTAGCTAAACAACATGAAGTGAGGTAAACATTTGACAATTTTTACTCTTGAAAACTTAAGAATTCTTTACCTAATAGTCAAAGTGGATTAAGCAGTCCACAGTATTGTTTCCCCCAATGATATTTTTCTCTTCTACTCTGACTTTTGAAAACTGTCAAGTCCCACTGTTGTTTAAACACTTAATTCAACATTTTGTGTTACTATGAAATGTTGAAACCTATCATTTTTCATTAATTTTTATGTGGAAGAAAATTATTTTTTTGCATATTATATTAACATTTATATGATAGCATGTATATTTTATGTACACTCATACCTAGGTGTGTAATACACAACAGCATCCATATGAATGTATATAGTATGTATTTTTTTCCCTGATAAAAATAGCCATGATGTATCTGGCAGTTTGTATTTTCCAGGTATTGTTATACAGCATAACAGGTATATTATCTCATTAATTATCAAATCATCATGTAATATATTTTAAAGTGAAGATTTAGAGTTGTTAAGTTTGAATTGAGAGGCTACATTACTATCCACTACAATATATTTTATTAGCTTCAATAGGGAGAGAGAAAAATAAAAAACTTGAACACTCACAAAGTTAAAACTCATATTAGGCTGAATTGCAGCTCTGATAGAGGGGTTGGCAGCTCTCCCCATGCTGGCCACCTACCCCTCAAAACTCACATACACACCGAATGATTTTCTTTCAGAATCTAAAAGACTATTTTATGTACTTGAAAGTATTTACACTTGTGGTTTTTATATATTGTTTATTGTTATAGATTTTGGTTATTCATAAAAATTCAATGATAAAAATCTACTACCAAAAACTCCTTCTTTGAAGCATTCTGAATTTCTATGCATAAATCCAGACTGGATATATATTGTCCAATTCTTTATTTTTTAATGACTCTATCTTAAAGCTTCAGTTTTTCCTTATTTAACTCTCTTGACTCTACTAATTATAAATTATATATTTGCATTTAGTCATCTGTGCGAAAGACTGGTAGGCATTTTGTATCTTCTGTAATGGTGTCTAAGCCAGTCATTATTTTCAATGACTGATTTTACTATTTACACAAATAAATGTCGGCATATTATATGTGGAAAATAGTTTTCCAGTTCATTTATCTAGAAGATCATGCCCTAAGTTGGAATCTCTGGTTATTTAAAAAGGAGAGGGATGAATGCCTGGGTGGCTTAGTGGTTGAGTGCCTGCCTTTGGCTCAGAGTGTGATCCCAGGGTCCTGAATCAAATCCCACATCGGGCTCCTTGTAAGGAGCCTGCGTCTCCTACTGCCTGTGTCTCTGCCTCTCTCTGTGTGTCTCTCATGAATAAATAAACTCTTAAAAAAAAATGTGTGTGTGTGTGTTAAGAAATGTCATAGTTTACATCAGATAGATATTTTAAAGCTCATTAATCTTGTTTCTTCAACATTGTGGGAAGCCAACGTAACCAATGCAGTGACAGTTAATTTTAATGCTAGAAAGGAAGAGATCAAGAAACATATCGAGTGTGGTATACTGTATTGCATACATGAAATTTATTAAAAGTTCACCTTTTTTTTTAAAGATTTTATTCATTTATTTATTCATGAGAGACAGAGAGAGAGAGAGAGAGACGCAGAGAGACAGGCAGAGGGAGAAGCAGGCTCCGTGCAGGGAGCCTGACCCGGGACTCGATCCCAGGTCTCCAGGATCACACCCTGGGCTGAAGGCGGCGCTACACCGCTGAGCCACCCGGGCTGCCCCTAGAAGTTCATCTTAAGTGTTGTCACCACACACACCCACATACACACACACCTATGTGAGGTGGCAGACATATTAATTAGGTGGATTGTAGTAATCAGCTCACAATGGACAAGTACATGAAGACATCAGGTTGTACACCTTAGGTACAATTTTATTTGTTGAGTGTATCTCAGCGAAGCTGGGGAAATCCTCCATTATCCTAGGACAGGTCTCTCCAGGAACTTCCCAGGTTCCTGGTCTCCATTGTGTGATCCCTCCTCCGTGACGGCCCTTACGGCCAAGCCTGAGGCTGCAGCTTGCCTTCTTAGGCGGTATTGTTCCTTGCTCAGACACGGCGGGTCGTTCCTTTGCCCGAATTGGTGGTTTGCAGTCTTCATTTTTTTTTTTTTTTTTTACTTTATATGAAGTTTTTGGATGCACTTCTCCATTCTTTAAGGGACGACGATAGATTTCGGGTGTCCGTGAGAACACTGAGCCCCACGCCCCGTCGCTGAGAGCGACGCCGCAGCCCCAGGTCCGCAAGGCGGATCGCCCTCAGAGGCCGCGAGGCCGAGGCCGAGGCGGGGGCGAGGGCGGGGCGGCGGGGACGGGGCGGGGCGAGGCGGGGGCGGGGGCGGGGCGACGGCGGCGCAGCGGCGCTCTCTCTCTCATCCGCTCTCTCTCTCTCTCTCTCTCTCTCTCTCTCTCTCTCGCTCGCTCTCTCTCTCTCTCTCTCTCTCTCTCGTCTCTCTCTCTGCTCTCTCTCTCTCTCGCTCTCTCTCTCTCGCTCTCTCTCTCATCTCTCTCTCTCTCATCTCTCTCTCTCTCTCTCTCTCTCTCGTCTCTCTCTCTGTCTCTCTCTCTCTCTCTCTCTCTCTCTCTCTCTCTCGCTCTCTACTCGCTCTCTCTCTCTCTCGCTCTCGTCTCTCTCTCGCTCACTCTCTCTCTCGCTCTCTCAGGAGCAGCACCCACTGGGCGCGCGGGTCGGCTGCTTCTCAGGTTCAGACCCAGAGGCTGTCCCTGCCGGTGCCCAGGATGGAGCCTTCTTCATTCTCAGGGAGGAGTCGCTCGCGCCAGGGCTCGACGTAGTTCATCATGGCTGCTGGCTCTCTTCTCCTCCAAGAGGACGTGCCAGAGTGATGGACGGCACACCCATGACCTGAGGTATCCTGCGAGACTCTCTTGCTCGCAGGCCGCCCCAGGGGATCTTTGCTGGCCTTGGTGAAACAGGTGGCCATGCTGGGGAAGACCCTGGCCCCGGAACGAGGGCCGTCATGAGGCACTACAGGTGGCCCCCAGCAGCCGAGTGGCCTCCAGTCAGTAGCCAGCAAGAAATTGGGGCCCTCAGCCCACCAGCCGCAAGGAACTAGTTCTGCCAACAGTCTTTGTCCATCAGCCTGGGGGTGGACCCCGTCCGGTCAAGCCATGGTCAGGGGGACACCTTGGTTACAGCTTTGCGAGACCCTAAGCAGAGCATGACTGGAAAGTCCTGCCAGACCCTCGGAAATGGTTAAGAAAATATTGTTTCAAGTTGCTAAGTTTTTGGTAATTTTTATGCCACAGTAGAAAACCAATATATGTGTCTTTGGGCTAGAAAACTTTCCAAAATATTTCTGTGGGACCCAGGAAATTTAACAGAAATCCCCTACCCCTGGACAAGCAGAGCAGGACTGATTCCATTTTGTGCTGCACCGGCCACCTCCTGTATGACCCCCACATGACCTGCTTATTGCTTAAGGCGCTGCCCCGCCCTAGTCAAGCCGCTGGGCACACCCTTACCGGAAATTGGCTCATAACAATGTAACCCGGCCTTGTGCCCGCCAAACCTGCGCGCCGATTCTGACCGAAGTAATAGGCCAGTTCAAGTGGATACTATAGGGTAAAATGCAATTCAATTGGCCACCTGCGTGTGGACCCACATGACTGTGCAACTTTCTCCGTATGTTACAATCCCATTGGCCACTGGCCCCTATAAAGCTGCTCCGCCTCTTAGCCTCTGCTCCGCTGTGTCGGGTATACTTGGACCCAAGCTTGAGCTTGTAAATAAACCCTCCTGCGCTTGCATCGGTGTCGGCTCCTTGGTGGTTTCTCGGATTCGCAATCTTGGGCACAACAATTTTGAAGTTAATATTCTTAATAACAGGTTTCAGTAAAGGAAAAGAGGTTACAAAAAGTAATCAATGGCTTAGTTTCTATCAAATAACTCTCAATGAGAGAATCATGGAAAGTAAACCTGGGACAGATGACACATCTTCAGCCCCACAAGGAGAATAAACTGGAAGCAGATTTTTTTTTTTTTTTAATTTTTATTTATTTATGATAGTCCCACAGAGAAAGAGAGGGAGGCAGAGACACAGGCAGAGGGAGAAGCAGGCTCCATGCACCGGGAGCCCGATGTGGGATTCGATCCCGGGTCTCCAGGATCACGCCTTGGGCCAAAGGCAGGCGCCAAACCGCTGCGCCACCCAGGGATCCCTGGAAGCAGATTTTAATAGTGATTATTTATCCTGGTAAGGAGTTAGTTTTAGAGGCAAGAGAAATTTCTAAATTTCAAGGGAAATTACAAGAGCTATTAGGTAGCCCATTAGGAATTTTAATGGAGGTTATCAGTTCAAATGCCCATTTGACTATGAGTTTAATATAAATAAATGAGGTGTGGCAGGAATAAATGCATGTGAAGTCATAACGATGCTGCTAACTAGGGGTGTGTGCCCTACTGAAAAAAAGGTAGCTTCTGCGCAGCCCATGGCCTACAGCTGTCATGTGGGATTGAATTTGCTCTTGACTTGGTTTTCCATCCTTTTAGGAAATTTCAGAGGCATGTGTTTGTAAATAGCAAATAAAATATATATTTTTAAAACATTTAAACTTATGTTTACCTGGAGGACAACTATTTCTGGCTCCTGGTTCACCACAAGGTTGCTTACAGAATAGTCGATGGAATGCCAGGGAATAGCCAAAGGAAAGAGAGTCACAAAGAAAATCTTCAACTAGAAAAGGAATGAATCATTTTCCTTATGTTGAGAATAAGAAGGTTCTACACCAAGATGACATAATCCTTAAACATGAAGGGATGTTGGGTCAAAAATTTTGCAATAGAACTCAGAAGTATACACTCTCCACCCATTTGGGAAAGACAGGGAGAAAGTAAAAACTATAAAAAGGCATTAGCATTTATATCAACTATTTATTTAATCATCTCTATATGTATGCTACTTGCTCTGGCCTCTAATACACTGTTAAAGATGAAAAATATAAAATCAGCTTATTTACAGTCAACTGTTATCTGTGGCCTTAGGCTTTGTTTACTGGTGCGCAGATATAATTGACCCTAGCAATAAAACATCTACCAACTTGAAATCAGTGAAATAATTGCTTATTAATGAGAGGGATTTATAAACAAAATCAATAGACTTAGGAATACTGGATGTGTGGAGAATGGGGTGAGGTGGAATTATCTGTGAATATACTCCTTGGCAAATTGCTCTGAAATTTTGGTATCCACATTCTTCCTTCCAGAGTGTATTGCCGCCATCCCTACAAACATTTTGCTGCCCTTAATTTATTACTATGAGAGAGTTATTTTGAATATGTCAAACAATGTAGTACAGGTGTAGGTCTTTTGACTTTGATCACAGTGCAGTTTTGATTATAAGCATCTGGGATATAGTGTTGTAATCTCTTGAAAACAATTTGTGTCATATATGTCCAGATTGTCACTAATTTGAGTGTAGATGATTTGTAAAGTAAGCCTCTATTAGTTGGGTGTCTCTACCAACCACTATTTTAAGACCTTAATGTTTGCTTCTAAGCATTACCTGTGTAAAATTAGATTTGCATTTAAGCCAGCTGAAAGTTATTCAGGAATAGATTTCAGACAGACAGAGAACAGCTGGAATACTGTTCCTCCTGCATGGGATCCCAGGGAACTTGTATGGTTGGGTGTCATACAAGTATAGGAGGTGTTCAATGGCAGATGCCTATTTTTTAAGTAACAGGATGTAGCAGAATAAAGCTAATATATTAAATTTGAACTTTACCTTCAGAAGTAGAATGAGGATTCTGATGATGTCTAGGTAACAATAACCTGAATTTTTAAGTTTTTAATTGAAGAACAAAAAATTAAAAATTATAGAAATCCTAAGTGTGGAGTTTATTTTTCCAAAGTAAACATGTCCATATAATCAACACAGTGATCAAGAACCCCAGGACATCAGTGGCGGCCCGCAGGGTCTGTCCCAGTTGTATCCACACTCATATCCAAAGGTAATCACTATCCTAATTTCTAGCACATGTGTTAGTTTTTACTATTTTTTTTTGAAACTTACATAATTGAAATTTTACAGTATTTACTTTTTTTGTCTGGCTTCTTTGAGACAATATTGTGTGTGTGATTAACCACATTACTGTCTATAACATGTTTTGTTTTCTTTTTTCTTTTATATTATTATATAATATTGCATTGTGTCCTCATACCAGAGTATATGTGCTCTACTATTGCAGGAGAGTGCTCATATGCATCTTGGGGCTATAACAAATACACTTCTATAAACATACATATATATTATTTTGTCACACTTTTACTTATATATGATTTATACATGTCAGGGCATGGAACTACTGGTTCTAGAAGGTAAAAATCATCCTATTTATAAGATACTGCTATGAAAATGAGTAAATGAGACTTGATTTAAAGTGGAGTCAAGAAGCCGTGAAGGGAGAGGTCTTCTGCAGGTAACACTTGTTTTAACTTACATGACCAGCAGGAAAATGGAAGATTACTACATGCCTCAGTAAGCAAACTGCCCACCACTTGCAGCCAGTGAGAAGCTGCTGTAACATCAAACTCTTGTTCTCCTCCAATGAACTCATGTTCAAAACAACTCTCCATACTTTCCTCCCAGAACCTAATAAAATCTAGCATCTACTTTGTCCCTTTGAACTTGCCTATGGTTTGCCATAGTTTGCTTGTTCCAAATCGCAATTCCTCTGCTCTTCCTTTTTTTTTTTTTTTTAAGATTATTTATTCATGAGAGACACAGAGAAAGCGGCAGAGACACAGAGAGAGAAGGCTTCCTGTATATTAACTGTTTGGCTTTTCTCTTGCCCACTGCTAACGGCAGACCTTCACTAACATTAATCCTGTTTATCTTGTTCATCTTCTCATATTTCATTAAATATTCTAACTTTGCAATTTATTTATTTATTTTAAAGATTTTATTTATTCATGAGAGACACACAGAGAGAAGCAGAGACATAAGCAGAGCGAGAGAAGCAAGCTACCTGCTGGGAGCCCATTGCAGGACTTGATCCCACGACCTGAGTGAAAGGCAGATGCTCAACCACTGAGAGACCCACGTGCCCCTTCCTGTGTTATTCCTAAATAAACTCCCCTTTATTAATTAATCCTGTTTAATGTTATTATTTAATTACCATTTGTTTTATTTAAGATTGACACTGCAAAATAGTTTTTCATAATGTTTGTGTAACTGTAGAATGCCACCAGGTTTGGCATAAGTAGTATGCCAAAAAAATCATTTTTTTATGATTTATATATTTATATTAATATATTAATATTAATATATAAATATAATTTATATAGCAATCTCCTATACTTGTATGACACCCAACCATACAAGTTCCCTGGGATCCCATGCAGGAGGAACAGTATTCCAGCTGTTCTCTGTCTGTCTGAAATCTATTCCTGAATAACTTTCAGCTGGCTTAAATGCAAATCTAATTTTACACAGGTAATGCTTAGAAGCAAACATTAAGGTCTTAAAATAGTGGTTGGTAGAGACACCCAACTAATAGAGGCTTACTTTACAAATCATCTACACTCAAATTAGTGACAATCTGGACATATATGACACAAATTGTTTTCAAGAGATTACAGCACTGTATCCCAGATGCTTATAATCAAAAAAATGTTATAGTAGTATCTCTGTAATTTAACTATTAGGCTTCTTAATTTTAGTGATTTCTCTTGGTGTGGTTTATTACTGGGATTTTAATTGAATTTTTTGATGGCTAATGAGTTTGAGCAACTTTTTCATGTCTCAAGGATATTTACATATTCTTTTTTCTCAAGTGTCAATTTCACATTGCCTTCATTGTTGATGCTTCTTGGATTTCAGAATGTTTGGATTTCCATATGAACTTTAGAATCTACATGCCAGATTCCAAAACAAAACAAAACAAAAATCTGAGATCTTGAGAATGCCTTAAATCTATAGAGAAATTTTGGAAGAATTGACATTTATAAACATTCAATATTCCAATCTATGAACATGGATAGTGAAAGCACTTAGGCTTCACTTATTATCAGTATTTTGTAGTTTTGGTAATTGAATGTTTGAAAAATGTTCACTAGGTTTTTTTCTAGGTATTGAAGATTTTTGAAGCTATAATAAATGGTTTCATTTATTTCATATTTAATTATTTTTAATGATATATTGAGCTACCTTTGAATTTTGTATATTGACATTTCATTCAACGCACTTCAGAAATTCAGCTATTGATACTAATTGTTTTGGGGAAATTATTTTGACATTTTTATATATACATTCTTGAGTCTACAAAAATCACATTTTTATCTCTTCCTCTTTAATCTTTGTGTTCTCAATTACTTAGTCTTGCATTATTGCACTTTATAAGAGTTAGTTTTGAATAGAAGTTATGAGAATGGACATTTTGTTTCCTTTCCAGTCTTAGGGAACAAATACTTTACCACTGATTATATTGAATGCTGACAATTGCAGGTAGTTACCCATGGTAGGCAGAATTCTAAAATGGCCCTAAGATTTCTGGTCCCAATATACATATACATACACCTCCTTTTTTTTTTTTTTAAGAGTCCTGAGTTTTAGTCTAGTTTGCTAACAGATTTAATCACTTAGTGTTAAATTTTATCAGGTTAGTTATCTGTATCAAAATAATATTTTGTTTCATTTTCTGTTTATGGGGTGAATTATCTGGACTCTTACATTCTCTTGGAAAAAACTTCACTTGGTCATGGTACTTACATTTTTCTTTTCATACTTAGGATATAGGTTAGGATTTTTCATCTATGATTATAAGAGGTTGTCTGGGTACAACCTGGGTGGCTCAGCAGTTGGGCGTCTGGCTTTGGGTCAGGTATAGATCTCCCGGGGTCCCAGGATCAAGTCCCATATTGGGCCCCTGTGTGGAGCCTGCTTCTCCCTCTGCCTGTGTCTCTGCCTCTCTCTCTCTCTCTGTGTGTCTCTCGTGAATAAATAAATAAAATCTTAAAAAAAAAAAGTTGTCTGCTGTCATTCTCTCTCTTTTTTTAATTTTTATTTATTTATGATAGTCACACAGACAGAGAGAGAGAGAGAGGCAGAGACACAGGCAGAGGGAGAAGCAGGCTCCATGCACCAGGAGCCTGACATGGGACTCAATCCCGGGTCTCCAGGATCACGCCCTGGGCCAAAGGCAGGCGCCAAACCGCTGCGCCACCCAGGGATCCCCTGACTGTCATTCTCTTAATATCCTTGTCAAGTTTTGGAATCAAGAATTTGCTGACCTCATAAAACCAAGTGGGAAAGAAACATACAGGTGTGTATAATTTGGCAGAGAAGACATCTGGGATTTGATAATTTAGAAATATTTAGTTACATATTTATATTTTAGTAGATATAGGACTATTCAGTTTTTGTTATTTAATCTGGTTGCAATGTTCTTTAATTTTTGTCACTGTAGGCCATAATCTGTGACAGCCAAAATTTATGCTCAGATTCTTAGCCTATGATTAGCTACTTTCCTCTGGACTTTCCAGCTCCCACTTAAATTTGGCAAATGCTTTGAAAGAATTCCTTTCACATTTTGTCTTGAGCTCTAAATGGAAAAAAAAAAAAAATCCTGCCTTATGTTAAAAGGTGTATTCGTTACAAAGGGTTTTTCACTAGCAAATTTAGATGGAATTGTCTGTATTTTTATTCTGAGCCCATATTGGCTTGAACCAATTTTGGGTGATATTAAGTTGTAGAGAAGAGTAATTTTATATCTTATCCCCTACTCTGGTTTGTTCCTTAATCCTGGGAGAAGAGTGACTACCTGGACACATCTTCCATGATTAACTTTACTACATAAGCATCTCTAAACTTTCTTACTTAAAAGCTGTTTACTCATAAGAGTTTTGTTGTCACTGGTCAAGGGAACCATAAATTCCCAGCTGTGTGTAGTGACAACAAAAGATCAAATAAATGATGAATCAGTGCTAGCAGATGCCAGCATGTATACATGCCAAGAAACAATGGTTAGATGTTCACTCTTCATCAGTGCCTCAGGACTGTGGAAGATCTCAGGATTACATGGAACCCCTGAGGAAAGTTTATGCTAAATTGACTGATAACTAAAATCCTTGAGATGATTAAATTTTCACCAACTGATAATTTAAAGATTAAATTGAAATATAGAAAAGATTTAAAAAGTTATATTTTTGGACACTGAGTTCGAAGTAGAAATTTGTATTCATACTACACAAATACTTTTCTTATAAATATTGAATATAGTATTTATATCATTTGTTTTTTTCACTTAAATCATCATCTTTCCATTTCCATTTTAGTACATATAAATCTACATCATTCTTTTGAAATGGTTCCAGGTATTTTATAGCATAGATATATTTTATCTAACAATCTCTTTAGTGATGGGTATTAGGAGCATTTCCTATTTTTATTATCACAAACAATATCATGAGATGCTTACTAACTGTTTTATTTCTATAGGAAAAGTGGATTACTGGTCAAAGGGATATGCATTCATGACTACCAAGTAGTCTACTAGATTCAATAAACAACTGATGATTATTTTTCAAAATTTATTGAGAACATTCATTTTTACTAATTTTTCTGTAGTCAAAAATAACTTAATGTGAAATCTGAACCAAGTTATACATGGAGAAAATTATTTTTAATTTTAGGTAAAATAAGGGTAAAATAAGACTATTTTTACGTACTGTGCTCTGTTTTAATAGTTAATTTTTTGGTCTTTTTTTAATTCTTGAGTTCTAAAATTAAGGCAACTAATAAGCCCATCATCAATAGACAGAGTTCCCTAATGACAGATTTCTATTCATAATAGTCTTTATTTCCTCTAGGCCATTTTACTAATTACATATCTTTTTTTTTTAATTTAAACTTTAGCAGCCCAAATAATATTTTCTAAGGAGATTAACTATGAACACCTTGAACAATAGGTTCTCAGCACAAGCATCTAATTTAACTTCAGTAAAAATTCACATTTAAAGGAATACCTATAACTGGCAACTATCTGGTGTTCCAAGTGCTTCTTCCTACATCAGTGTGAACATCAAGACTATGATAAGCCCAAACTTAAATAAATATTTGTAAGATGATGATGTATTTTACTCGAGTAATTTCTATTTGTTATCAACTTGACAAGTAAATATTAGACCTAAAATGAACATCTGTTTATGGTAAAGTGGCTAATAAAAATTCCTGTAGTTAGAATGGAGATAATATTTTCATATTTCTAATAGCATTTTGTTGAAAAGTTTATGTGAAATATAGCAATTTTCATGAAGATATTTACATGCAGTATTATAAATGCTTGATTTGAAATATTTTACTGAAATTTTTGTCTCCTTTTTTTCTGCATCATCATTCATAATATAAGCAAGGTGAGAATGTGTGGAGGCTGAGAAAATTAAGGCCATTCCACTTTAAGTTCAGCGTTAGCACAAGTACAGCCATCCCAGGCCCCTGTGAATAAAAGCTAAAATTTACATTACTTCAGTTATAAGAAAAAAAACAACTTACAGCTTAATGCCCTTGAAAGCCCCGTATCAGAATGTAAACAGAATTTGAGAAATTCCTCCACCCCTTCTGGAGGTCCCCTAGACCAGCCCTTAAAACTAAGCTGAAACCCACCTCGGGGTCCAAGTCCCTGCTCCTCTGTGTAGGGTATACTTCGACCCAAGCTTTAGCTTGTAAATAAACCCTCATGTGTGTTTGCATCGGTGTCGGCTTCTTGGTGGTTTCTCAGATTCTCAATCTTGGGCACAACAAATGGTGTTTTTGAGATCTAGTTGTAATATAAATGGAAACAATATTTCAAAAGAATGTATTTTTTTTTGTTTCAATTGTGTTTAAGGATCACTTACAATAACTATAGACACTATGGCAGATGAAGAATGTGTTAGGATAAAACAGAGGCCATGTCTCCTTTGATCTTAGTAAATACAGTTCACCAACTGTATTTAGGTTATTATAAGGTTATTATAAGAAAGAAACCTGCTGCCATGCAACAAGTTATGAGAATAAGAGTGTATAATAATGATTACTAGTTAATATAGGAAGTAAAAACAAAAGTTCTGACTTCTATACCAAACAGCTTTACGTGTTGATGACAAATTAATTTCTGTATCGGTAAACAAGTGAAACAGGTCATACTCTTTTTTCAAAGATTTTATTTATTTAAGAGACAAAGAGTGGGGTGTGGGGGGTAGGGGCAGAGGGAGAGGGAGAAGCCGACTTCCTGCTGAGTAGAGATCCCAGGACCCTAAATTCACCACCTGAGCCCAAGGCAGATACTTAACCAACTGAGCCACCCAGGTGCCTCGGAATAGTTCATATTATATGGGTGTCTCAATCGCTTAGCCTGTATGGTTACTGTGTAAAATTTTATGTAACATTTATCAAATATTTAGTAGTTGGATTAGAGGCCAAATTCTGAGAAAACGTGGACTATTTAGGATTGAGTCTGCAGAAATCCTAATTAAGGCACCAGAGTAGAATTCCAGCTAAGACAATAGGCTAAAATGGTTCTCATGTTAATAGAGTACTTCCTCTGTTTTCTAGAATAGTTCAGTTTCAAATTGGAAGGAAAATAGAGTGAAGAAAATCTTTATTTTCTGAAGAGAAGAAAAGTTTTAAAATATGTAAGTTGAACAATGAGTAAAGAAGGGAATTGAAAATTAAACTCAAGGACAGAAAGTGCCAACACCCAAATTTATAAATGTAAAAAGCAGAACTTCTTGGTTCATTATCACCAGAAAAGGACTGGCAGTTCAGGCAATAAACCAGGATATGCAAATAGATGTGTCACAATGAACTCTTTTCTTTGGAAATGGCCACCGTAAAATGTTTAGCTCATAGATGGAAGATTCTGAAAAAAATTAGCAAGTCAGACTAAAGACTGAAGAGAATAAAACCCTGAAGCTATCCTTTTTCTTTTTTCTTTCTTCAATTTTACCTCATTATCCCTTCACCTTTACAAAAATTACTTTGCTATTCTCTCTGATTTAGAACACTAAGTATGTATGGAAGAAACATCAGGACTTGGGAATGCTTAAAGCCTTGAGACTCGCAAAATAAATGTATAAAAATTAAACTTTTAAATAAGTAATGGGAATGGGGAGTCTGACCTATTTTCTAAACTTTCTCTAATAGGGAAAAGAAGTTAGCCAAGTGAAAAAGGTTGAGACCTTGAAAAGAAAAAGACTTTAATGTTGTCCCCCTGAATTTCTATGCAGCATCAAAATAATGTGAAAGATAAAATGCCCTGTATGATTAAGAGAATGATTTTTTTTTAATTTTTTTTATTTATTTATGACAGTCACAGAGAGAGAGAGAGAGGCAGAGACGATTTTGTTCAGCCTTATTACATAGGAAGAATGTTCTTTAATGAGCAAAGAAAAAAAAGGAAGTGGGGGTTTTATAGAGACAGATAAGCAAGGGAGTTATCTTCAAATCTTATGGGAGTCCATGGACAGTAAATTATATGGAGAAGGGGGTTTTTTGACATTAGCTCTTTCTGGAACAGAAAGTGTGGAAGGGGATGTTCTTAACCATCACTAATGTCTGGGAGCACAGAGCCCAAGTTAAATTCAAAATTCATCATATTATATGACCACTGAATTCTATTTAGCTGCAGAAGTAACTTTAATTGTATTGTCTGTTGTTTTGTTCAGTATCCATTGAATACAGTCCCAAGTGATAAATTCCTTTTAAAAACTAATTTTAAGAAATAATACTAATTATCCTGAGGAATTGATTTTTGTCTTTTATTACACAATAAAAATATTATAAAACCATTTCATCTGTATCTAAATTGACAGCTAAACTGAATGCTCAGTTACAGTGACTATATATATTTATATAGGCTCATACAAATATATGACTCATATATATGATGTTATGTATGGTTCCCCATTATTTACATAGTTATTATAAACATTCTATATTATCAGTTTTATTGTTTGAACATATTTTTAAACATCCCTCAGATCTTTTTGGAAGGAAGCAACATGGAAGCAATACACTTAGCTCAATGAAAACAAAGATTAATCAGCCTCTTCTGTTATTTCTTTAAAGACTAGCACATATTTGTTGAAATAATTGATGAACTAAAGAATTTTGAAGTGAGTCTGTAGGGATCATGGTGGCAGAACAAGGATAATATAGCTATTGGTGAAAATGGTTATAGGAATTATCAGACTGAATAGGTATTTGGTAAAGGAATCACAAGATGAATTGTTAGGTATTTACAGGGAATAATTACAAAGATCATCTCATTTTAATGATATGTAACATCAGTGCTTAGATCAAAATTTCTTGGAATTTTTTTTTTTTTAGATTTTATTTATTTATTTATGAGAGACAGAGGAGGGGGGGCAGAGACATAGGCAGAGGGAGAAGCAGGCTCCATGCAGGGAGCCCGACGTGGGACTCGATCCCGGGTCTCCAGATCACATCCTGGGCTGAAGGCGGTGCTAAACCGCTGAGCCACCTGGTGTGCCCCTTCTCATAAATGTTTATGGAGTCTCCTTTCACATTATTGTCTTAATCTGGGTTCTCATCACTTGATTTAGGGAGAGGGAATGTTAAATGTTAGAATTTCAAAATGACCCAAAGGTAACTTACTCAGGTAATTGGAATTCCTTCTAAAATTCTAGTATGGTACCTCACACTTTTACAGTTGTTCAGATGTGAGCAACAAGCAAATATTCATTGAGATGAGAAAAACTGATATTTGATTGCCTGCATGCTGTATACCACATAACATTTATATACATTATCTCATTATCTCTGTGAGATCACATTGCCCTTAGCAGTGTAACTCAAATAGTGACCTCAGTTATTTTTGTAAACTGGTAGAAAATGTATATTTTCAGGCCACATCCCAAATTGAAGAAAAAAACAAAGCAAAAGCTAGAAACTCTCGAATATATGGCTTAACAAGTTATCTAGTGAGTCTTAAAAAACTAAAATTTGAGAAACACTGGTTTTTACCATTGTACTGTTAAGGAGAAAGGTCAGAAAAAGTAAGCAAATGGTTCAATTCCATGTAGGTAGTGAGTTGCGGAATGTGAGTAGTTACTGAACTCAGCAAACTTTCTTTTTTCATCAGAAACTCCTGTATCTTAATTTACTAATTCATAAATTATTTCTGCGACCAGCCTGTCTGCTCAATCTCTCCCTTTTCACCTGTCCTTTGGCCTTCTTAGCCTCATCTATATGTGGATCTCTCAACTTTCTCTTTATTGAATACTTCTAATATTACCTCCTCTAAAATGTTGAGACCAATGGTGAATCATTTCAGTTCTTTTCTTTCTAATATACTAAACTTACTCCCATGATTTTCCTTGTGTTACATTTCATTGGTGAAATTCCCAAATCATACGTATCTGGTTATCAGCTGCTATTGTGATGGCACCCAGACAGGTTGGCAGTGGTGAGAGTAATTAATATAACTTGCAGCATAGGATCCATAATCATCACCAATCTCAACTAGATGTCAGCAATGTCACACATTATTCATATTTTTCCTCACTCTCATAGTTTTCACAGTATCTGTTTTAATTTTCTGTACTTCTTTCAAACTGTGAGGACTCTGGTAGAGTCCTTACTCTCAAGACATGACTCTGCCTTCTGTTTCTTGGATTAAATAGAAACAATGATGTATCAATTCCTCTAAGTCTCCATATCTAAATATGTCAACCTAAATAAATAAATAAAGCCTCAGTAATCTCCTCTGTAAAGATTGTTTTAGGTCAACTCTGGTCTATTCCACTCTTTACCCCCTTCCACACTAAAGGGAATAGCTTATTTCAACCTTTGTACTACCACAGTATTTGGTACTTGGCACATTATCCTACTATGGTACTTCACATTTTTCACTGGAATTATTTTGATTAAAGGTCTATTTCCTTTAGTAATCTGTAAGATTCCAGAAGATAGGAACCTTATACCTTTTGTCTTTGAAACTCAGTTTGCTAACACTGCCACAAAGCAGTAAAAGAATGAATACTATAATGGTATAAATAAACCAATTTCTCTTACTTTTTAAAAAGAGAACTACCTAGATTTACCTTTTGTTGGAGCCTAAAACAGTCTCCTTTATAGGATGATATGCTAGTAGGAAAATAAAACTTAACCTTAATTTATTGAAATCTCAAAAAATGCTTTCAATCTCAAAAACCATAATGATGAAAGAAGAACATACATGGAGTTCAAGGTTGTAATTGGTGCCAAACCATGACCAACAGCTTTTGGCTTAAAATGGATATAGTAAATGTTTCAGTCACTGTGGAATAAAAGCCATCAAAGGAAATTTTACCTGGAAATAGTATTTTCTAAACAGTACAGTCAAATGGTTTATTTTTTTCAACATAGTATCAAATTGCAGTGTAATAACACAGCATAGAAACATCTCTGATGCTAAGTTTCACCAAGGTTGAGGAGTCAGAGCTGTAAGAGCTAGCTGATCACTTTGGCTCTGCCTAACCCACTTCTCTTAGATTGTGGGAAGAGTGAAAAGTATAAACAAATTTTACAGAAAGTGAAATATTTTCTGAGGCAGAGCATATTTGTGTTTTATGAAAAGAAAGAAAGAAAGAAAGGAAAGAAAGAAAGAAAGAAAGAAAGAAAGAAGAAAGAAAGAAAGAAAGAAAGAAAGAAAGAAGAAAGACTTTTTAACGAGTTGGCTTTTCCCCATAGGTCTGATTACTGTCCTGCACAAAGCACAGTTTGACTGATTTTTTCTTTGTCCTATTCTTCATTATATTTGCTAATTTTATCAAGTTCTTCATCCTTGTGAACTTTCAGCAGGAGGATAGGTTTTGCACACTTAGACATTGATCAAACTAAGTCAAAGATGGAATAAGAATTACTGTTTCAGACTACATCAGCATTTTATGCAGCACATTGCATAAAACATTAGAATTGTAAGATTTCAGTATTTGGGGGGAAATTTTAGATAAAATTAAGCATGTTCCTTTAAAAAAAATTTTTTAGAGCAGCCCAGGTGGCTCAGTGGTTTAGCGCCGCCTTCAGCCCAGGGTGTGATCCTGGAGACCCGGGATCGAGTCCCACGTCAGGCTCCATGCATAGAGCCTGCTTCTCCCTCTGTGTGTCTCTGCCTCTCTCTCTCTCTGTGTGTCTCTCATGAATAAATAAATAAATTCTTTAAAAAAATTAAAAAAAAATTAGATTACTTAATATGTGCTTTTCAAAGGAGCACAACTCCATTTCTGTTATGTTTGAGGACAAATAATATTAATAAATTTTAATTTATTGAATATTTGTTCTGTGTTATTGGCCATGTTAAGTGCATCACTTATATGATCTTATTTATTATTGTTAAGAATCCTGAGCTAAGATGCCACCCACCATTACCTTCATGTTGTTAGATGAGGAGTCTTAAAATTCTATAGATTAGGTGATTTGACTGTAGCTTCCTAGTAATCAATAGAGCAGAACTGGAACTGAGGTGAACTGACCCTAGTGCCCACATTCCCTGATGAACAGTGGCTGGGTTGCTTCACCGCAGCCTTGCTTAGAGGCAGGAATGATTGATTTAGGACCTCAGTAGTGAGTTAGGTTTTAGAAAAGTTCAAGTCTGGTGGAAAACCACTGAAGAGATGAGAGAAGATGCCTATTGCCCAATTCACTGCCACCATCCTTGATATGAGGAAAAGAAGCTCTCCTGGGTTGCCAGCTTGCTTCCATGTCCTGTCCATGAAGATTTCTTGTTACGTGGAATGGAGCTAGGGTAGAGATTAAGATGAACATAGAGTCCACATTCTATGAGATTTGGGGTGCCCTTTTAACAGCCTCAGCTCTCAGGCTATTGGAACATTGCCAGAACTGTGAAAGCTCTAATTTTGCCATGCCCTCTGTAGTGTTACCCTGGTATACTCACAGATACTTTTTTTTTTTTTAATTTATGATAGTCACACACACACACACACACAGAGAGAGAGAGAGAGAGAGAGAGAGAGAGAGAGAGAGGGGCAGAGACACAGGCAGAGGGAGAGGCAGGCTCCATGCACCGGGAGCCCGACGTGGGATTCGATCCCGGGTCTCCAGGATCGCGTCCCGGGCCAAAGGCAGGCGCCAAACCACTGTGCCACCCAGGGATCCCCCACTCAAAGATACTTAAGGAATACTTCTTCGAACCTTAAGAGTGAAGGAATAATGATATGGCAGATATCCCAAGCAGTTCCAGGAGTTTGATTATGGTTTTGACATGGAACAAATCCTGAGAAAAAATCAGGCCAACATTCAAAATACTTTGTACACACTCTCCAACAAAAATATGCCAGTTATCTATCTCAGAAGAGAAGTTGGTTTCTCCACAAACTGCTCTGTTTATAATGTTTTTTCTAGAAGTTCAGGCTTTAAAATACCTATAATGTCTTAGTAGTTATGAATACCAAACATTCTCAAATTTGAAAGTTAAAATGTTACTGTTTAAAACCAGTATTTCCCCATTCTCTATTCTCTTTTAATTTGTTCACTGTCAAAATTCTTGAAGTAGTACTATTGCCTTCACTACCATTTCTTCCAGTCTCAACTTACTCTTTGTTATCCTTCCTCCTACCAATTTGCTGAAACTACTGTCTTTGCTAGATCAGTTCACCAACGACCTACTAATTAACAAATTCAATGGTCTCTTCTAAAGTCCTTACTCGACTGGTTCTCTCCATGGCAATCAAAATCACAGACCACTTGTTCCTTCTTGGAAAGCTCTTATAAGTGGAAGAAGAAAATGACTATTTCTTCCCCATGGAGAGATTTGGGAGAAGAATGGCCCTTGGCTAAGAATTTAATCAAGCACCTATAAGAAGTAATTTCAAAGGCTCTACCTGGTCTTAGTGTAGCTAAGTTAGCAGGCTGTAAGAGATATATGGGTCACCATTAGCTCATTTATTATTCCAGGTAGACCTGAAATAGCACATTTAAAAAGGGAGATGGGAAGATGAAGGAAAGAAAGCATGACAGTACTGCATAATAATGAGACCATCTAACTCCATTACAACTATGTGAATTTGTGAGTTATGAGGCAAGTGGAAAATTGTTTATTTTTTCTGTTTAGATTTGGCATTCTTCCAGAAGACTGCACATGTATATGGATGCATATGAGAGAGAGATACCCAGAAATTTTCAATATATTACAATTGGAAAATTGGAAGAACAAAATGTTTGTGATACCATCTGACCTTTGGGAAACAACTGAAGGGTACAGTAAAGTGCTCAGGGCCACTCCTGAGTTACATGAAGGAACTCTGATAATAGGAGATTCCTGAGTATTCCATTAAGGCCCACATGTTATTCTAGCCTGAATATGACTAAGGTAGTGACATTTAATCTGAGATGAGATCAGTCTCTATAGATTGACTGGAGAAGGAGAAATTTTTGCAGAAACCAGTGTAAAAAAACAATGAGGACATCAATAAAGATGTGAAGTATATTTAATTTAGATGTTTGTCTCTTTTCTCATTCAATTTTTGAACTCTTGGAATGCAAACATTTTGCCTTAGTCCTCTTTTAACATCATTGTCTCTTCCAGGGAAGTCTGATATTGTTTATATGGTTATTACTCTATAAATATTTCAGACTTGATTGTTGAACTAAACATACAGGTATATGCAGTGAATTAGCCATTTACTAAATTTTATATTAATTTAGATTAAATTTAATTATGTAAAATGAAATAAATATGAAAAATAGTATGGAATTCATTACTATGAAATATACAAAAATTATGTAGTAACCTAATAAGGAACTAATGAAATAGTGTAAGTAGCTATCTTTTTTTTTTCATAGCTAGTTTTTATTCTATTAACTAAAACAAAAACAGGAACAATTCATTCATTTCTCAAACCCCTTACCTTCTACCTCTGTCAACCACTACTCCTTTTCCTCTATCTATGGCCATGGTTATTTATTTATTTATTTACTTACTTACTTACTTAATTATAGATTGTACTTGTAAGAGAAATCATTAGATTGTATTTGTCTTTCTCTGATTTATTTCATTTAGCATAATGCTCTTGAGATACATCCATTTTGTCACAAATGGTAAAATTTCATTTTGTTTTAATGGCTGAATAATATTCCATGGTGTATATGTGTATGTGTGTGTTTGTGTACATACATACATATATACACACACACACATATATGTATATAATCTTTATTCATCTGTTAGAGAACATTTACATTGTTTCCATATCTTGACTGCTGTAATTAAGACTTCAGTGAACATGGGGGATATGTCTTACTGAGTTAGTGTTTTCATTTTCTTTAGATAAATACCCAGAAGTGGATTTGCTGAATTATATGGTAGTTTTATTTTAAAATTTTTGAGGAACGTCACATATTGTTTTTCATAGTGGCTGCACCAATTTGTATTTTTGCCAATAGTACACAAATTTTGGATTCTTCAGTGGTGTTTTGAAATACCTATATCTCAGATCATTTATTTATATTTCATATGATGGTGTATATAAAGTGTCTGACATTTTATACACACTTAATAAACATTAGTTTAGGTCTTACTTTCTCCCCCTACCATCATCAAAGCCATCAAAAATAGCTATTTATTACAACTCAATAGCAAAAGAAACAAACAAAAAAAACCCAACTATTTTAAAATGTTTTTAAAAATGTGCAGTAGATCTGAATAGACATTTTTCCAAAGACATATAGATGGCCAATAAGTATGTGAAAATATACTCTACATCATTAATATGAGGGAAATACAAATACAAATTATGTGAATGTGTTTATTTGTGAGTGTGGGGAGAGTTGAAAGAGAGGGATGGTTGGGATTTGAGCTCAGTTATGCCTTATTCTCAAATAGAATGCTATTTCTATCATACCATTAATTTAACTTTAAAACTTGAAAAAAGAATTAATATACATTTTTTCAAAAATTTGAAAAAATTAATATACATTTTGATGAATGTGTTATTAATGCCAGACGTCACTGAAAGAAGAGACTCAAGAAATAGTTTAAATTAAGTCCCTTAAATAAATAATACCAATTAAAATGTATTAACAACAGGGCAGAAGTTGAAAAGGAGTCAGTCCTCTGCTTCCTTCATTCTCAAGACATAGTTTCTCATTTTATATCTAAAGGTTTTTTATGAGTTTAAACATACACACACATTTGACTATGTAGCTAAGAAAATGAAATATCTGTTCCTGAGTTCAGATAGTTATTCCCTTTTAGGCAATAGACATATTTTTAAAAATTCAAGTTATATGTAAACTTCCCCAAAGAAGAAAAATATATATTTAGTTGCTTTAAAATTTTCATCTATAAGCAAAGGTTTTACAAAATAAAATGTATTTACTAGTAAGTTACTAAGGTAAGTAGGGCCTATAAGTTACCATATTAAGTGAAATAAGAACTAAGAGATGAAATTAAATGCCAATTGAGAAAAGTGGGACAATGTAAATTCTCCAAATTATAGTGATTTTTGGTTTTCAACCAACAATGCCATTGGTGCTGTGATTCTGTCTTCCATAGACTGGACTTTTGACATGGAGTGCTAGTGATTTACCAAACTGGAAATGGGCATTTGTTGACCACTTGTAGTAACTTAAGTGAATTCATAAAAATGGAAAAGGCCAGCTAGTTTTTTTCTTCAGGGTGAACATTTAGAATGTGAGCAGTAGATGAATTATGTGATTGTTCTTTTTACTTGCCTACCTAATCTATTTTTGGTTTTCTTGCCTTGCCTTAAACATTAGGGGTCAACCCCTATGGAAAGTATTACCAGGAACCTCATGCTGGCTGGCTTCTGATTAGGTTTAAGAATGGAAAGCACCAGCATGAGAGGGCAGGGGTAGAGAGAGATTCTCTATTCTCCTTTGCTTTGGGGATGCATTTTTGTCTGCAGGGGCTTCTCTGCACAGTGAGGGGGTGGGTAGTCCTTCCTTACTAGTTCAAGGATCACTGAGGAATTTAATAATATTTGTCTTTTCCCTCAAGTGTACAGATAGTAATTGTTCCCCAACATTACTAGTGTCTGGATGTCTCACTAAACCTTATTTGCTCCATTAGTCCTGTCTACAATTCTCAGTAGTCTCTTTGTATTAGCCATATGGACAAATTTTATTTCCTTCCAGGAATATCACCAGTTCAAATTATGCCCATGGTTTGGGTCTCATTATTATTATTTTTTTTTCTGTATGCTTATAAATTAGTTTGTTTTAATGCCCTGGGTTTTGCACCTCTAGTTCATACACTATCCTTGGTTGTCAAGGATGCTGTATCTAGTTTGTCCTTCATCTCTTCCTTCTTCCACTTTAAGAGTGGTTTTCTATAGAAATTATCTTAATCTTATCTGTTTTACTAATATACCACAGAATTAAAATGAGTGACAATAGCTGATAATAGATCAGAGTACTCCCTCCTAGATAATATTCTTACATTTCTACTAGCAGTAGTGATGTGCTGGGAAGAGGCCCGCAATTTAAGGAAGATCAGCACCGGAGCTAAGCTCTGGCCTTAATTATTTCATATTGCAAAGATCTAGTAAAGGCCTGTTCCTTTATGTCAAGTACAGGCACTTATTGATCCAAGACATCAAAAATGATTAATCACCTTAATTCAGAGTATACTTTGAATGGATAATACATAGCAGATTAAAGTTGTTGTGAAGAGAAAGCAAGTAGTTTCTAATTACTAAAGAGAATTTTTAGAAAGTCCTAAAGACTCAACAACAAAAACTGTTAGAACTAATAAATGAATTCAGTAAAGTTGTAAGCTATAAAATCACCTTATAAAAACTTGGCATTTCTGTATACAAACAATGAAGAATCTGAAAAAGCAAATAATTCTAATCATAGTCACAATGAAAATAATAAAATACTTAGAATTAGTGGAAGTGAAAGACCTGTAACTGAAAATTATGGACTTTGATGAAAGAATAAAAAGATATAGGTAGCGATATAAGGGAAGGGAGAAGAAATGTGTGGAAATATCAGAAAGGGAGACAGAACATAAAGACTCCTAACTGGGAAATGAACTAGGGGTGGTGGAAGGGGGGTGGTGGTGAATGGGTGACGGGCACTGAGGGGGGGACTTGACGGGATGAGCACTGGGTGTTATTCTGTATGTTGGTAAATTGAACACCAATAAAAATAAATTTATTATAAAAAAGGATATAGGTAAATGGAAGACACCTCAATTTCATGGATTGGAAGAATTAATATTGTTAAAACATCTATACTACCTAAAACTATCTGCAGACTCAGTGCAATCTCTATCAAAATCTCAATACAGAAATAGAGAAAACAATTCTAAAATTCATATGGAACCACAAACAACTCCATAAAACCAAAACAATCTTGAGCAGGAAGAATGAAGTGGGAGGCATCACACTTCCTGATTCCAAAATATATTACAAAGCTAAGTAATAAAAACAGTATGGTACTGAGAAAACAAAGCAGACATATAAACCAGTGGAACAGAATAGAGAGCCCAGAAATAATACTATACATTTACATTTAACTGATCTTCAAGAAGTGTGTCAAGAACACACAATGGGGAAAGGATAATCTCTTTAACTCATGGGGCCAGGAAAATTTAGTAGTATTCACTTACAGAAGAATAAAATAGGATCCCTATCTTACATCATATAAAAAAACATCAACTCAAAATGGATTAAAGAATTTAATGCAAGACCTGAAACCATTACACTGCTAGAGGCTTTTTTTTTTTAAGATTTTGTTTATTTATTCATGATAGATACAGAGACAGAGAGAGAGGCAGAGACACACAGGCCGAGGGAGAAGCAGGCTCCATGCAGGGAACCCCATACGGGACTCATCCCGGGTCTCCAGGATCACACCCTGGGCAGAAGGCAGCGCTAAACTGCCGAGCCACCTGGGCTGCCAGAGGCTTTTTGACATTGGTTTGGGCAACACGTTTTTGGTTATGACCCTCAAAAACACAGGCAAGAAAAACAAAAATAGACAAATGGAATTATATCAAACTAAAAAACTTATGCCAACCCAGCAAAGAAAAAAATCAAGAATGAAAAAGCAGCCTATGGAATTGGAGAAAATACTTGCAAACCATACATATTTAAGGGCATTATATCTAAAATACATAAGAAACTCATACAACTCATTAGCAAAACAAAATCAACTAACCCCATTTAAAAAAAATGAGTAGTGGACCTGAATAGATGTTTCTAAAAGGAAGACAGACATATAGATGTCCAACAAGTATATGAAAAGAGCTCCAATATTACTAATCATCAGAGAAATGCAAATCAAAATAATAATGAGATATTACTGCACACCTGTTAGAATGGCTGTTATCAAAAAAGAAAAGTGATAACAAAAAAAAAGTGATAACAAATGTTGGTAAGAATGTGAAGAAAAGGGAATCCTTGTTCAGAATTGATAAGAATGTGGATACCTATTACAGAAAACAATATGGAAGCTCCTCAAAAAAATTTAAAGGGAAGTACCACATGATTGGGAAATTACAGTTCTTGGTTTATACCCAAAGGAAATGAAATCAGTATCTCAGATACCTGAGATATCCTGTGTTCATTGCTGTATTATTTGCAATAGCCAAAATGTGGACAGCCCAAATGTTTGATGACAGATTAATTTATAAAGAGAAATAGTATACAGTTATATACACAATGAAATCTTATTATTCAGTCTTAAAAATGAAGGAAATTTTGTCTTTTGCAATAACATGGATGAACCTGGAGGACATTATGCTAAGTACAATAAGCCAGACACCGAAAGATAAATACTGTATGATCTCACTTATATATGAGATCTAATATAGTCAAATTCATAGAAGCAGAGACTAGAAAGGTGGTTACCAGGGTCTGGGAAGGGAGAAATGAGAAGATCTTGGTCAAAGAGTATACTTGTTTTATTTATGCAAGGTGAGTATGTTTTGGAGATCTAATATGGAGAGCAGGAACTATAGTTAATAATACTGTATTGTGTGATCCCTGGGTGGCGCAGCGGTTTGGCGCCTGCCTTTGGCCCAGGGCGCGATCCTGGAGACCCGGGATCGAATCCCACGTCGGGTTCCCGGTGCATGGAGCCTGCTTCTCCCTCTGCCTATGTCTCTGCCTTGTCTCTGCCTCTCTCTCTCTGTATGACTATCATAAATAAATAATTTAAAAAATAATAATAATAATACTGTATTGTATACTTCACACTTGCTAAGAGGGTAGATCTTAAGTATTCTTGCCACAGGGGGCAAATATAACTATATGAGATAATAGATATTAATTAGTTTGATTGTTGTATTCATTTCACAACGCGTATGTATATCAAAACATGAATTGCATGCCCAGATATATATAATTTTTTTTTGTATAAAGAGCAATAAAGTGGGGAAAAGGAGCATTTGATTTGATTTTATTCTCTCCTGTATTAGGCTTTAATTTTAAAAAATATCTTTTTATTACCATGCAGTGATTTTTTTTTTAAATTTTGAAATGGTTGACTAACACAGCTTATAATACAGTGCCTATTACTTGTTACCTAGAATGTGTGAAATTGAATTAAATTTTCTACAGCTTGTTTTCAGTTGGAAAACATATGTTCTAAATACTTTCTAACATGAAATTTTCAGGACCAACTGTTTATATGTAGCACTACTAAATATGTTGATAGATTGATGCCATATGCTCAAATTGTATTGTCTTTAGATAATACAAGAAACCTTGTATTGTTAATATCTCTGGAATTTGGGGGAATATTGAAAGGTTCATTCATTGTAAATTTTTCGTCAATGCAATCTAATGTTTAATCAAATTTTCAATATTCAAAATTTTGAGTCATACATAATGAATCTGTTTTGGAGTGCAGTGACTACACTTGGAAAATAACAAAGGATGAATTGCACAATGTTTTCATTTGACTTTTGATAGTTAATATGGCTTTTAAATTCACATTACCTAATTTCTATGATAATTTTATATATTTCATTTTATATATTCATATTTCATTTTATATATTCATATATTCAGTGGACAAACTGCATTTTCTGATATTTCAAAATAATTTTGAAGCCGAGGAAATAAATTTATATAAATCATAATGGATTCATATAAAATGATATTGTCTTAATTAATACTGAAAAAGTTTTCATAGGCTTTGTCAAACATAATTGAAGTATCTGACCATTAGAACAATAAACAATTTTTTTGTAGTTTATTGATATTTGTTCAACTGTCAATGTGTAATTTTGCTGTGTCAGGCAGCATTTTTTATATCATAAGATTCCATTGTTTTTGAATCAGTGGATTCTTAGATGGAAAATAAAATTAATAACATTTTTACCTAGATTTTATATTTCTTTTCTACTCCTGTCTATAAAGGTTGATAGTGAAATAGTTAAGTCTGTCTATAAAGGTTGATAGTGCAATAGTTAAGTAAACACAAAGTTTCTAAGAAGAAGCACTGAAGTGCATATGATCTAACATAATGTGCTTCACAGAAACTAGAAATTGGATTAATACTGCTTGCTCATGCTTGAAGCACAGAAAATTGCTCAAAGGCAGATGGATGGAGAGTGAAAATCTAAAAATAAAATTCCCAGTGGAAATGAGGATTTTCACAGTTCAGATTGGTTTCTTCTAGGATATAAGTATTGGGACACACAAGAAAACCTTATAAGCAGGGCATTAAGAATATTACAAAATATACATATGTATATGTGTATTATCTATTTGTATATGTATGTATATAATTATATATGCATATTTAAAATTGTCTATATGTGTCAGGAAAGAGAGAGAGTGAGAAAGGAAGGAGAGAGTTATGGAAATCTGGAAGATTTCATAAATTTAAAACCAAAAAGTCAACAAAATTAAATCTATTCTTTATATGTAGCAAAGTGTTACTTATTCATCTTACCTATGATTCTTTTATAGGTTTCTGTTAGTAGACTTGCAAATTTTAACCTATTATTATTTTAATTAAAAAACAATGGATCTTAGCATCATTTTGTTGTTCTGTTTTAAGAAAATCTAGATGGTGATATATTCTCCCTATGGTTTATAGTTAACTTCCGGAAGGATCAGGTGTCTAACTGATATAATATTTGCAGATAAATCACCTCAAATGTACATAATGTGATAAATTATTGTAATTATGAAAAAATTATGAATGAAGATGTATCTAAAAATATTGCATTGTGCATAGCATTGAAATAAATCCCTAACCAGAAAATGTGTTAAGTAATCAGATTCAATACATATGTCTTAGCATAAGGAAAAAAAAAAAGTCTACTTTATTTTATTGCACTTCACTTTATTTTACTTCTTATATATTGTGCTTTTTACAAATTGAAAGTTTGTGCCATCCCTGTGTTGAGTAAGTCTATCAACACTGTTTTTCTAACAGAGTATGGTCATTTTATGTATTCATGTTACCTTGTTAATTCTTATAGTATTTCAGACGTTTTCATCATTATTATATTTGTCATGGTAATCTGTGATCAGTGATCTTTGACATTACTATCGTAATTGTTTTGGGGCACAAACCATACTCTTATAACACAGCAAACTTAGTCAATAAATGGACTCTTTGGATTGTTCAACTGATTGACAATTCTTCCATCTCTCTCCCTCTCCTTAGGCCTTTCTATTCCCTAAGACACAACAATATTGAAATTAAGACCAATTAATAACCCTTGAAAGGCCTCTAAGTAATCAAGTGAAAGGAATAGTTACATGTTCCTCACTTTAAATCAAAAGCTAGAAATGAGGGAATCCCTTAGTGGCTCAGAGGTTTAACGCCTGCCTTCGGCCCAGGGCATGATCCTGGAGTCCCAGGATTGAGTCCCGCATCAGGCTCCCTGCATGGAGCCTGCTTCTCCCTCTGCCTGTGTCTCTGCCTCTCTCTCTGTGTCTTTCATGAATAAATCTTTAAAATCTTAAAAAAAAAAAAAGCTAGAAATGATAAAATTTGATGAAGAAGGCATGTCAGACGAAAGCTGAAATAAGCTGAAAGCTAGGCCACTTACACCAAACAGCCAAGTTGTGAATGCAAAGGAAAAGTTCTTTTTTTTTTATTTTTTTTTTAAAATTTTTATTTACTTAGGATAGTCACAGAGAGAGAGAGGGAGGCAGAGACACAGGCAGAGGGAGAAGCAGGCTCCATGCACCGGGAGCCCGATGTGGGATTCGATCCTGGGTCTCCAGGATCGCGCCCTGGGCCAAAGGCAGGCGCCAAACCACTGCGCCGCCCAGGGATCCCCAATTATAGCACTTTATAGCTCCTTTAAGAACTTTTCCTTTGTTGGGATCCCTGGGTGGCGCAGCGGTTTGGCGCCTGCCTTTGGCCCAGGGCGCGATCCTGGAGACCCAGGATCGAATCCCACATCGGGCTCCTGGTGCATGGAGCCTGCTTCTCCCTCTGCCTCCCTCTCTCTCTCTCTCTGTGACTATCATAAATAAATAAAAAAAAAATAAAGTGCTATAATTGTTCACATGAGTAAGTAAGTGAAGTAGCCATATTGCTGATATGGAGAAAATTTCAGTAGTCTGGGGAGGAGAGCAAACCAGCTATGATATTTCCTTAAGCCAAAGCCAAATCCAGAGCAAGGCCCTAACTCTCTTCAATTCTATGAAGGCTGAGAGAGATGAGCAAGCTATAGAAGAAAAGTTTGAAGTTAGCAGAGGTTAGTTAGTTCATGAGTTTGAGAAAAGAAGCCCTCTCCATAACATAAAAGTGCAAAGTAGAGCAACAAGTGCTGATGTAGAAGCTGCAGCAAGTTATCCAGGTAACATAGCTTAGATAATTTAAAAAGATTCCTTTCAAGGTACTACTGTTTATTGACAATGCATCTGGTCACCTGAGAGTCCTGATGAAGATAGATATACAATGAGATTAGTGTTACTTTCATGTCCACTAACATAATATCTGTTCTGCAGTTTATAGATGAAGGATTAATTTTGATTTTCAAGCCTTATTATTTAAGAAATGCATTTTGTAAGGCTGTAACTGCCATAGATAGTGATTCCTCTGATGAGTCTACTGAAAACTATGGAAAGGATTCATCATTTTAGATGACATTAAGAACATGTGATTTGGGGAACTGGTCAAAACATCAACATTAATAGGAGTTTGGAAGAAGTTGATTCCAGCCTTCAAGAATGACTTAGGGGGATTTAAGACTTCAAGGGAGGAAGTCACTACTGATATGGAATTAGCAAGAGAACTAGAATTGAAAGTGGAGTCTGAAGATGTGTGTGAATTTTTACAATCTCATGATGAAACTAATGGATGAGGAGTTGCTTATGGATAATCAAAGAAGGTGGTTTTGTGAGATGGAATCTACTACTGGTGAAGGTGCTGGGAAGATAGTTGAAATGACAACAAAGGATTTAGAATAATGCATAAACCTAATTGCTAAAGCAGTGACAGGGTTTGAGAGGACTGACTCCAATTTGGAAGAGGTTCTATTGTGAGTAAAATCCTATCAAACACCATCATATGCTACAGAGTACTTATTCATGAAAGCGAGTCAGTCAATCTGGAAACTTCTTTTTTTTTTTTTTTAAGATTTTATTTATTTATTTGAGAGAGAGAGCAAGAGAGAGAGCAAGAGCTGGCAGAAGGGAGAGAGAAAGAGGGAACAGCAGACTCCCTGATGAGCAGTAAGCCTGATGCAGAGTTTGATGGCAGGACCCTGAAATCGTGATCTGAACTGAGGCAGACACTTAACCAACTGAGCCACCCGGGAGTCCCAGCAAACTTCACTGTCTTATTTTAAGAAATTTCCCACAGCCACCTGAAAGAGCGCCTTGATCGGTCAGCAGGCATCAGCAATGAGGTGAGACTTTCACTACCAAAAAGATTATGACCCTTTGAAAGTTCAGATGATAGCATTTTTTAGCAATAAAGCATTTTTAATTAAAGTATGCACATTATTTTTTTAGACATAATGCTATTGCATGCTTAACATACTACAGTATAGTATAAACATAACTTTTATATGCACTGGGATGCCAAAAATTCATTTGACTCACTTTATTTTGATATTTACTTTATTATGGTGGTCTAGAACTGAACCACAATTATTACCAAGATATGCCCATATATAAAACTAGTGATTTTTGTTGTTATCATAATTACTTACTATCTAGTAGCTTAGTATAAATGCAAGGTTCTAAGTATACCCACTTACTAAAAATGCATTAGTTATGTTTATCTTTGTTTAATTCTAGGAACTCTGTTTAAGTAATAGTAGTTAATACTTTTACTAGTGGTAAGACTTATCTTATAACACCAACCCACACCAAGTACACAAATGATTCAGTAATTTCCTGATCACTTATTTTATAATGGTTTTATTTCAATAAACCTTATATACATGAACTACAGTACCAATGCAAACTCTTTATTCTGAAAGAAATTCTTAGATGATATTTAATTATATTTCCCTATTAGACTTAAACTGAGGAGGTAACCAACTTATAAGGGGTTAAGCTTTTCTTTTTACCAATTTAAGAAGTTTGACTACATTGACTTATTTTCTGCATGTCTGTCCAGGGGTTCTATAAATTAGCTTTAAGGAAAATCATAAAATATGTTTTTGTCTTAAGACTAGAAAGAAAAAAGCTCTGTGGTGATCTGATAATGTGCTTAAGTACTGAAGACTGAAGAGAGCACAGGCTTGTCACAAGAATGCTCCTTCAGTGCAAGCTTCGCCATGGATTTGCTAGATGACCTTCACTGTTACCCTGCACCTTCTCCATAAGTGGAAAGGATCGATGATTTCCCAAGGCCCTTCTCAGGCTAAAAAATACATTTTAAGAAAAGGATTGTGGCAGCTGTTCTTCATCTTCACTGATAACAGGACAAAAAAATAAAAGACAAAGAAAAATGACAGAAAGAAAAAAATTGACTTACATTTCAGGAAGGTTTGGCATATCAAGACAAGTTAAGAACTTGAATGAACCCTAGGTATCAGTGATGGCAATGGCCTACTTTTATAGGTGATTGCAAATGGTAAGTACCTTTAGGAAAATAGAAATTCTTTAAAATAGTCATATGTATGTCCATTTAAATGAGAGTTTAGAATCAAGTTAGTTTGATATATATATGTATATATATATATATATATATCCAATAAACAAACTTTTTTTTAAAAAAGATTTATTTATTTATTCATAAGAGACACAGAGAGAGGAAGAGATATAGGCAGAGGGAGAAGCAGGCTCCATTCAGGAAGCCCAATGTGGGACTCGATCCCCAGACCCGGGATAATGCCCTGAGCAGATGCTCAACCCACTGAGCCACCTAGGCATCCCCCCCCACAAAACAAACTTAAACAGAGGAAAAAAACGACTGAAAATTGTAATGTAATCAATTGTTTTTAAAGTATTGTTATTGATAATATATGGTCTTAGGATTTTTTTTTAATATATGATTATTGTATAAAATAAGACTATTAATTTTTATTTAAACTTTTTTTAAGTGATTCATTGTACCTCCAATCAAACTAAGGGGAATCATCTTAGAATACTTTGACTCAAGGAATCATATTAGGTGTACTTATGGTTACAGCAGTTTTCAAATTTATGTAACTAAGATATTCTCCTTCCTAGGTGTTAAGTTTTTTCTTTGTTGTTGTTTATTTTAAAATTAAAATAGTTTATCTTAAACACAGTGGTTATTCCAAGAAATTGTATTATTGGAATATAATTATAATTATATAATACTTCTATAATTGGAATATAATTATAATATAAGGATATATTATTATCTCCTTATAACTAGCTTTATATTTTTTCCTCTAAGTTTGTTTTCTGGCTTTTTTTTCTCAAGCAAAAATGCTTTTTCACTTCCCATTCTAAAAATGAGAGACTTAAAAAAAATGAGAGACTTGTGAGATATCATTCTGTATATATTTTATGTGAATTTGATTTATATTATCATTTTGGATTTCTGCATTTTATTCATTCAAAGTTCTCAAAGACATGGATTTTCATAAGTGCTAGATTATTAGTCAGAAAAACACCTAGTACTGCCTTAATTTTCTCCTTTAAAATCATTATGATATTTTACATATTTTAAATACCTTTTGGGTATTATTTTTATTTTGCTAATTAAAAAAAAAGTATGTCTTCCACTTCACCAAATACAAGATTGCCTTTAAATTTGGTATTTATAGCTCACGTACATGTCCAGAAATAAAGGAAAGTGGCCTGGTAAGGCACTGTCTGCCCTACAGTTTACACACTTAGAGGGAGAATGACAGAACTCCCTTTCAGATATATAGGATTTTAGAATTGTTCATAAAATTAAATTTATTGATTGAATAGCTGTCTTAGAGGGACAGTAGATCAGAAGTCTCACATGGAATCAATCAGGCTGGTCAGAGAAAGAACACTGTAGGTATAACCTGGAACTTTTATCGTTTAAAGTTCCTGTAAGAATAGAGATTTTGTAGATAACAAAAAAACTAGAGTTTAGGGGATCACTTAATTCAGAAAGAATACAATTCATGTCTTACAATTTTCTCTAAGCATCACTGCAAACCTGTTGCAGATATGTAAAAGAGTAAGCAAGAGTAAAAGTACTTCTTGGGAAATGTTTGGAAATGTTTTTTTCATATTTAGTCAAAAACAAAGATTCCTAGGGAATATGGCATATAAAAAGCATATACTTACGTGAAAAAATTTGTTCCTCCAATACTACCAATAAATAGATGCATGAAGTGTAATCATTATGTTTAAGTTGGTTTCTTTGTTGTATTAATTTTATGCATATGATTTTTTTATGTTTAATGATAATAAAATAAGGCCCAGTAACAGTAATGGTTTGCAGCCTGGTAAAATAATAATCAAGACAGAAATAAAGTTAAAAAAAAAAGTACAAGCATACTGAAAAATAGATGGATGCATGGTATTTTAAATTATATGTCAAATTTAATAGTTTATAAAGTGAAACAAATAAATTATTAATCTCTTCTTATGCCAGTACCACACAGCCTTGATTATTGTTGTTTTTGGTACATTTGTATAATCATGTATTCTTGAGAAGAATGTATACCCTGCCGTTGTAGCCTGGAGAGTTCTATATATGTCTGCTAGGTATAGTTGGTTTATAATGTTGTTCAAGTCTTGGGCAGCCCGGGTGGCTCAGCAGTTTAGTGCTGCCTGAGTTGTGATCCTGGAGACCCAGGATCAAGTCCCACATCAGGCTCCCTATGGGGATCCTGCTTCTCCCTCTGCCTGTGTCTCTGCCCCTCTCTCTCATGCTGTCTCTCATGAAGAAATAAATAAATAATATTTTAAAAAATGTTGTTCAAGTCTTGTGTTTCCCTGTTGATCTTCTCCATAGTTATTCCACTATTAAAAGTGGAGTATTGAAATCTCTAATTATTATTGTTGAAAGATCTACCTCCACTCCCCAGCTGAGCACAACTTGCTGAGTTAAATTTTTTAAAATCATCAGAGATAGAGAGTAGAGGTTTTGTACAAAGTTGCAAGTCTGGACAAAATATTAACTCTGTTCTGAGTGTGGTGCTTTTTAAGGGAGCTTCAAAAGAGATCAGACTTCTCCATTGTCTGCAGTGCTGCTGACTATTAGCTACTGAGCCATTGAGTTGGAGAAGGAGGGAGTGATAGGAATAGCCCCAAGTTAAAACATCTGAAACCCCCATTGTCTTTGTGATAGTCAATAATTGCCCTAGGATAGTATGTTCTGTATTCCTCTCCACTAAGATATCCGCTAAGTACATTAGGAGAGGGGAAAAAAAAAAAGTGTCTATTTGAGAAGCTAAAGAGACATGGTGTTTTCAGTAGAAACTCATTTACTTAGTGAAAGAATATGAACATTGAGAGAGCTGGATAAGCTTACTTGGAGTTGCTTATGATCACCTATATTTGGCACTTGTAAAGCTTCATAGACTTTAGAATTAGTTTATACAGAAGGACCTGAAAAGTTGGATTTCTGGTGGAGACTTCAATAAAAAGAGAAGTGAGACATTGTGGAGTTGGTATCTAATGTATTAATCTCAATGAGGTGCTCATTATCTTTAGAGAAAAGTTACCAAGACACTGGAAGACCATTGACTCCTGAGGGAGAGCTGTCCTGGAGTTTGAGGTGGTTTGGGAGATGTAAGTAAATATCATCAGTACTCAATAAATTTAAAGATCATTTACAGATAAAGCCACAATTGGAGGTATAAAAATTCAAATCTATCTGAAGAAATCATTATGACTGAGCAGGAACTAAGATTATTACAGAAAGGCTTGCTTAGAGAAAAGTATGTGAAAATAAGGAAGACTGCACAGAAAAGGGAGATCACAGAGTCAAGAGAGAAAGACATGGAAGGAGATTACCTAATACTGAGACATGCTCCTTGTGTAAGACATCTTCTTAAGTGAGATCTTGTATCTTGCAAATTAATCCAGATGCTCACTAGGATCTGAGAAAGGAAGAGAACAGGAAACCACAGTGAATATAAATAGCACTGACAGGGAATACTAGGGGCAGTGACTTAAAAAAATTGTATTTTTTTGAAGGATCACCTTTATCTTAACTTAGCCTTCAGCTTTGTTTGCTCACAATATATAAGATGCTTGCAAGTCTCTATTAACAATTGACTAGTAATATGAGGCCCAGGTAACACACTGAATTTTAGTATATAGAAATAACTTCTTTCATTAACTTCTGACACAGCCTAGGACAAAGTCTTGGCAGCAGCCAAGTAAATCTCTTGAGTGGATGGAAATACACTTTTTTCCCCCCATGGTTTCCTAGTAAGAGTTTTGTCAGTGCCTCTAGAGGGTAGCTGAAAGAATTGAACCCCCATTATTAATTTTTTTTTTATTTTTTTGAACCCCCATTATTAATTGATGTTATCGTCCTAAAATTGATAAAGGTATTTTTACTTTTAAGGGTATAATTATTTTTTTACTTCTTAAACTTCTATTGATATCAGAAATTAAATTTTGAGTCTTCATTTATCTGTTCTGAACGACAACATGAATAAACTTTGCATTTTCAGATTTCACAGTTCTCCAAGGTAAAAAATGTGTGGGTTTGCTACCATGAAAATCTACTTCTCAAAGAGGCATTTCTCTTTGAGATAACACTCAGACCAGCAGTGAGATATTAGTACATGCTATTCAACATGTTATTCAGGTAATTCTGAATGTATTTTAGTTCTAGTCTAAAATCCCAGTATATGGAGTTTCTCTTTCAAGAGCCACTATAGAGGATTTTATTTTAAAGGAGGATGCTAGAATTGGATATAATAACAAAAAGAACTAGTATATTTGAAAAGAGGCATTGTAAGAGCATAATAGATAGACTGTTTTGCTGCTTTTATTTATCCTGTAAGGATAGTACAATAACTAGATTCAAAAAATTACAAAGGTGAAGCTTAAAGTTCTAAGACTCTTATAGCTTCTATTCCAAACTCAAGAGCAACAATAAACCTATCTTAGAAATCAGTACTTAGCTAGAGTTAGGGGAGAAAAACATAATTTTCAATAGAAATAATACCTAATTTCCCACACAAATGTGTTTGTCATAATCAACAGTCTACTGGCATCTCTCTCCAGGAAGAGAAAAGCTGTACAAACTTCCTGAACTAATAGAGGAGGTGTGTATGATAAACAAATACCTTGAGTGTTTGAATAAAATAGCCAGTCAACCATGTAATATACATTATTTTTTAGCCTTTGAAGATATCAAAAAATTAAAATTGAAGCAGTGAAACATTTGTTTCTTTTCTTAATGCTAAACTCTTGAAGGCAAATAATGAATAATAATTACCTGACAATTATTGAAAATTACATATTTTTAAAAATCTGAAATTTAACATGGGTCTGATTTGGTTTCAGAATTTTTTTTAATAACAAATACTATAGTTTTTTAAATTATAACTCACAGGGAACCTTGCCAATTAAACATGTTCATAATTCAATAAATCCTGCTTGAATAAATAGTGCTTTGTACAAAGGTTGATGGAAACTATGTGGGAAAATTACGTGTAGCGGCTAGGTTTTCTTAAGATATTCCTTTCAGATAACACTATTTTGACAGATGTTACCTACTTCTATCACTACTAAACCATCTTGAGAAAAGAAAGTCAAGGAGAGTTGCAAGGGTTTTTAACTGTTTGATGAGAACTTCATCACCTTTTCTTTGAAGTGTATTTCTCTTGAGAGGCAGAAGGAGTTTGGCAACTGAAGGATCTGAGTGTTGTAACTCTGTGATCCCTTTATTGTATTTATTTGTGGGTAAATATTTTATAAAAATCTTCAAAATAAAACTTACCCAGCCATGGTTTTTAACATTCCCTTTGGTTTAACCAAGTTTCCTTTCTTCTCTTGTCTTAACAGGGAACCTAAAGTAAGGACTTCATACATTTCAAAATCAATCAGTCCATAAAAATCTATTTTTACACTATGAGAGGTTTTGAATATAAAGTAATATTAATCCTAAATCATTTCAAACAAAGTTACTTGTTTGTTATCAGAAATATTTTTGCAGTTCTTACTGGTGTTTTACTATAATCATTAACATTAACAGTGAACTTGATTATCTTTGATCAATCTCAAATTCTTAATAGAATCTATGAGCTCTTTATGAATAAATATGACATTAACTGAGAAGGGTGTTACCTCTATTACTATATAAAAATATCATATATTTTAAGTCTCAATTATTAGGTTTTGGCTAAGGAAAAAATACATAAAATATTCTGTGAGAAATCAGAACTATTAAAAAAAAAAAACAAACCTTTAAGTCAAGCCAAAAAAACATGTAGTAGTACATCTGATTTCTCTTAAACCATGGCTGCTATAAAGTCAAAAATCACGAAGCAAGAATCTGGTTCATACTAGGGAGTAAATAGCAATAAACAGGAAATACAGGAAATGATATATTCGAACTTGAGTACCTTAATGTGATACTGTTTAAACCCAGCTATTTCAAAAGATTTTATAGTATTATTGGCAATAGTATGTCAGGATAATGGGAAGAAAGTTACAAACACCAGTGATCACCAAAGGTAATCAAATTAATTGAACTTTGATGCAACTTGGGTGCTAACCAGTACTAGTATGATAAATTCTACAATATTGTCACTAGTGAAAAAAGTTGTTTTAACTAAACCCCAATATCTTCTAATTCTTGCATATTTTTTAAAATGGTTCTTTGTGTTTGTATGGATGTATGTGACATTTATTTTACTTCTTAATTTCCTTGTTGAGCACACACAGACAGATATTAAGCCATAAATTCAGGACGGTTTTAGTCTAGTAAAAGCCAAGGTTGCTTTTGTCACTTCTTTAGAGAATTGTTTAATGGTACAACTCATTACCCTTGCCTCTCCTCCTAGCTTCAGCACATTTAATACTTTGTCATCAAGTACCTCCATGGCACAAAATGTATACCTCTGTCTTAACACTTTTTACGTTGTGTTGTTAGATTTTGCAACACTTGTGAGCCTGGGGAAAAATGTACAGCCCTGAAACAATTTCTTATTATATTTGATATTTTTCCTTTTTCATTTCATTGCCTGAACTGAACATATTTCCTGGCCCTTATTAGATCTCCATTTTTTAAATAATAAATAAGAGCATAAACAATGTGCATTTCTGCATGCATCTTGCTATTAGAAATGAATTAATCCATTTATCCTTATTTATTTGCCCTTTAATCCGTTTGCTCTATTGAAGGGAATGTGCAAATTGTTATAATCTCAACTGTTAAATATGATTTCAATGTAGTTGAGTGGACTGAAAAAACAGTTAAACTATACATTAACTCAAAATTTTGCCTGGTATAATAGCATCTGAATCAACAATTGCTGGGAAGAAAATTCTTCCTCTAGTGCAAAGCCTTATTTTGTAATTTGTAAGGTATGCATACCCTGAAGGTATCATGACAGCAGTAATAGCAGTAATGGGAGAATGAGCCCATTTACAAAATCAATAAAAAAGTGAAATGTTAGACACATAATGACATAAACCACTTGTAACAACCATTATATTAAACATACTGATACGTATTTGGTAAGTAATGGATAATGGTAGTACTCTACTCTTTTTTGAGGATGAAAATATAGAACATGCAAAAAAAGTTCATAAAATTCCTTGAACTATTAAAATACAATTTGGATATTTTTAATAGATAAAATGATGCATTTTCTATCTGTTTTAAATTATCCCTGCCTATTATTGAGGTATATATGTAGAGGAATTTATGAAATATTTGGAAGTGCTATTAGGTACTTGGGGATCTCTTAGAATTTCTTTCTTTTTTTTTTTTTTAAATTTTTATTTATTTATGATAGTCACACAGAGAGCGAGAGAGAGAGAGGCAGAGACACAGGCAGAGGGAGAAGCAGGCTCCATGCACCGGGAGCCCGATGTGGGATTCGATCCCGGGTCTCCAGGATCGCGCCCTGGGCCAAAGGCAGGCGCCAAACCACTGCGCCACCCAGGGATCCCTCTTACAATTTCTTTCTATGTCATTTTTGAGTATAGGTTTTTTTCCTGTGGTTGTAAGATGCCTGCCTCACCTTCAGAATCTTTTAGGGCATCCTGTTTCAGGAGAAAAATAAAGGATGAGAGGACATGATATCTCTATGGCCTATTTGCCCCCTCTAAATCTTCCTAGAAGCCTTACCCCATGACATCTTTGTACATCCCATTGGCCAGGACAGAGTTACCCTTAGACCAATGCTAAGGGTACCCTTAGACCAATGCTTAGAAGGTAACTTTGGAAAACGTGGTTGTAGATAGGATTAGTCAGCCAACCAACACTGCCTTCCACTGTTTTTGCTTAAAAAACAAGTAATACAAGAGAGAAAAGAGAAAGATTAAATAACTATGATTATGTGTTCAGTTTTCTTAAAATGTCTTTTGTATGGTGCTTTTCTATATAGTATTATAGAAAGTGTTATTAAGAATTCAGAAATCTGCTGGTGATTTGCTTGGCTTTGCTTCACTGATATGCTGAAAGACTGGCACACTTAGGAGAATATGAAAAATAGGAATACCCTCACACAATACATAATTGTTACCAATATGAAATTTTTATATATTTTGTGTTTCTTTGGAGAAATCACTCAAATACCAGCACTAGATACAAAACTAGAGGCTGGTAAAGGAGTATTTACATTAATTTGCAGCAACCAAAATTGAATTGAGAAATCTGGTCAAAGGAGAACAAAACTGAATAGGACTTGAGCTGATTCTTTCTTGGCCACACTTGCATGAGTGCCTCTGATACTTCTCTTTAGTGTACAAAAGATAAAGTAGTAGTCCAGGTCTCCTTTGGAACTCTTTATATGCCTTAGATTAGAACAATGCTTTCACAGTGTGTTTTATGTTGTGGCAAGATAGCACATGACAGTATTGAGATATGTTGAATGATCCCATTGATAGAGTGGTTTGCAGTCTTGGGATACCAGTAACTCACTCGTGGTTTCTCAGCATATCACAATAAATTGGTCGGAGAAATTATTTCTTAGAAATGTTTGTATCAGGGCTAATGTCTATCTGCTGAGCAAACAGAGCTCCGAATAAGGACAAAGGTAAAACTTGACAGTGACTTCACTACTAATGGCTGATCTCCTTTCTTTGTTCCCAAGGCCAAATTTCCTCCATTTGTTTATAATAGAGGTTTTTTTTTTTTTTTTCTGTAGCCTTTCCAATCCTTTAAAAAAATAGGATAAAATAGCCTTCTCCTATTAAAAAGTATTCTTTCCTTTCTCATGCATTTTTTTCCAGGGCCTTACTGTTGTTTCTTTTTCATTAAGTCATGTTATGGAGCATGAATCCTGAACAAAATGTGTGCAGTCATGAACAATGCAGGGCTTGCACATAGCTGGTTCCCTATTGGCAAGGCTAGGCTAAGGCAAAATACGAAGTTTGAAACTTGGGCTTTCCTGTCATTTGTCTGACTTCCCTTTATTTATGGCTGTGCTGCTCATACTCCCCAACATCCTTATCCCATCCAGTTTCAACTCCAGATGTTCTCTCTCTTTTGCTCAGATTTCAATTAATAAGGAATCTTTAGTCTTCTCACAAAAATCTCGTATCATACAGCAATAATTGTTATGAAATCATTTCAGTTGGCTTTAATTTTATTTGGTGTTTTATGTAGATCATGAATTTTTTGAAAATAATTAGACCTTCTAAATATCTGTACTGACAACATTGAACTAAATGTAAGTAATCAATAAGGAATACCTTTTAAAAATGTTATACAACTTTTTAAGCATAAAATTATACAGTATAATGTACTCATGACAGCTGATATTTATACCTTGCAAATAGTTTATTTTTATTCAATGCACTGAGTCTTCCCAAATATCAGATACTATAAATATGTCAGTATATTTTCCTAAAATATATAGACTTAAAAAAGTTACAAAACAATATCACTTGCACACTAAAAATGAACAGTAACTTCACAATTTTTGCTCAATATTCACATTTCTCCAAGTGTCCTATTAAGTGACTATAAAATTTCTTTATCTGAATACAAAGAAGGACCATATATTGCAATTGCATGTCTTCCTAATGTTTATCTTTTTTTCAAATGAAGTAATATATACATAAAATGGACAAATGTCACAGTTTTTTGAGTTTTGGCTAGTGTATACATCCATGTAAACAATACTCCAGTCAACATAGATGTTTTCATGACCCCAGAAACTTTCTTTGTGCCTTCTTCTAGTCACTTGCCATCACCCCATTGTTCTGATATTTCTACAATACTTTGAATTTGTCTCATGTAGAAATTCATAAATATGATACCATGCATAATGTTGTCTTTTGTGATATTTTCTCCAAACAAAATGTTTATGAACTTCAGCCACATTTTCCCATATTATCAGTTTTTTATTGCTGAGTAATATTTCATTATATGACTTGTCTCACAGTGTTTTCCTTTCTAATGTTGATGGGCATCTGAGTTGTTTTTGATGTTTTACTATAATAAAGCTTCTATAAACATGTTACATGTAAAATTACTTTTTTGTTCTTACACTTTCATTTCTCTTGGGTAGAGAGTTGGAATTGCTTGGTCATAAAATTTGACTTTAAAAACAAAACTGTTGGGGTACCTGGGTGGCTCGGTTGGTTGGGTGCCGATTCTTGATTTTGGTTCAGGTCATGATCTCGGGCTGTGAGATCGAGTCTTATGTCACATTGTGTAGAGTCAGCTTGAGATTCTTTCCCTCTTTTTCTGCCCCTGCCCCCATTTGTGTGTTCTCCCTCTGTCTCTCTGTCTAAAATGAATAAATGAATGAAATCTTAAACTGCCAATGTTGATTTTTCACTTTTTATTCTCATCAGCAATGTATAAACATCTCATTTCCTTCATATTATGGACAAATTAATTTGGGTTTTTGGCTTTTTATTTTTGATATATAGGTCATATATCTTATGTATTGATTTTCTATGATACATAATATATAATGCATATATTAAAGAAATGTACATGTAATATATTAAACATTATAAAATGTAAAATATATAACACAGTAGGGTATAATAAAAATAGGATTTTATATATATATATATATATACATACCTATATAGCTGTTAATATAATACAATGTATTATACATTATATAAAGTATAACATGAACTATAATATACCATAAAGTATAATATATAAAGTATAATGTATATCATAATATGCCAAGTATAATACAATATTAAATATATGATATTACATATATATATAGTTCTTTTTTTAATTTATTTATGATAGTCACAGAGAGAGAGAGAGAGGCAGAGACACAGGCAGAGGGAGAAGCAGGCTCCATGCACCGGGAGCCTGATGTGGGATTCGATCCAGGGTCTCCAGGATCACGCCCTGGGCCAAAGGCAGGCGCTAAACCGCTGGGCCACCCAGGGATCCCTATATATATAGTTCTATGTTCTGTATTAAGTTACATGTTAGGATACAAATACCTTGTAAGAATTATGCCTACTAGAGAGTTGAAAATGTTTTTTCCCAATTTGTGGCTTGCTTTTTTTTTAATGTTATTATTTGATGAGAAAATAAGTTTTGTTGATGCCAAATTTATATATTTTTGTGTTTATGGTTAGCGTTTTTTATAGTTTCTAAGAAATCACTGATGGCTAAAAGCTAGGAAAGATATTCTAGTATATTTTCTTTTAGAAGATTTAATATTTAAACTTTTACCATTATATCTGTGGAAATTCCAAATTAGTATTTGTTATGTTGTGCAGTAAGGATCAAGATTACTTTTTTGTAATGTTCATCCATAGCATTAGGTTTTAAAAAGATACTTCTTTCCCGATTGAATTGCTCTGGTGGTTCTATCAAGGTTTAATTGATGTTATATGTGGGCTAATTTCTGGATTCTTCATTCTATTCTATTAATTGTGTTGTCAATTTTCATATCAGTCACACGCTTCCCTGATTACTATAGCCTTATGGAAAGTCAGAAAATCAGGAAAAAACTTAATTTTTTTTTTTCTGTCAAGATATCTGGCTATTCTACGTCCTTTTGATTTTTTATACATTTTAATAGCAGTCTGTCAGTTTCTTCAAAAATATGTTATTTTGGTTGGGATTGTGTAGACTCTATAGCTTTATTTTGAGAGAATTAACATCTAAACAATGTTATATACATCTTCCTGTCTATGATAATTACTGTATGTAATTATCCATTTTCCTTCCTTAATTTCTCTCAGTAATATTTTAAACCTTTTTTTAATATTTTATTTATTTATTCATGAGAGACACAGGGAGAGAGGCAAAGACATAAGCAGAGGAAGAAGCAGGGACCCTTTTGGGAGCCCGATGCAGGATTCAATCCCAGGACCCTGGGATCAAGACATGAGCAGAAGGCAGATGCTCAATCACTGAACCACTCAGGTATACCTATTTTGAAATTTTAAATGTGGAGGTCTTGCTCATCTTTTAAAAATAATTTCTAAATATTTCTGGGTATTAGATATTATAAATGGTATTTTTTAAATTTAATTTTCCTATTAATTTTCACAAGTATATAGAAATACAACAGATTTTTCTTTATAGACGTTCTATCTTATAATCTGTCTTTATTTATTTTTAATTCTACAGATACTTATATATCTCATATAATTACATAGTATGTATATATGTATGTATATATATACATATGTATATATATGTGTATATATATATGCACACACTCTATCATACCTTCTATAGGAAAACACTTCTCTTTTCTCCTTTCCAGTCATTATACCCTTTATTTATTTTTCTTACTTTCTGGTGCTAAAAAGGACAACGTTGAATGGGAGCCTTGAGAGAAGACATCTTTGCCTTTTTTCCTATCTCAGAAGGAAAATGTTTCATTGTTAAGTATGATGTTAGCTATCTTCACAGGTGCTTTTATTCAGTTTGAGAAAATTTTCTTCAATTATTTTTGGCTGAATGGCTCTATCATTATTGGATGTTGAATTTTTTTTCAAATGATTTTTCTTAAAATATTCAGGTTGGTCAAATAATTTTTTAGCTTCCTAATATAGATGTTAGTTCATTGATTTTAAACTTTTCTTTTTTTCTAACATAAGTATTTGAATGATAAATTTACTTCTAACTGCTTTGTCAGTGCATCTCACCCAGTTTGATAAGTGTAGTTTTCATTTTTATTTTAAAATAATTTCTAATTTTCTTGTGTTTCTTTTTAAAAAACAAACAGGTTTCTTATATGTTTTGTCTAATTTTCAAATATTTGATGCTTTGTAAAATTTTTATTATTGATTTTTAATTTAATCTCATTGTCAACAAAGGACAATAGTTTGTAAGATTTCATTATTTTGAAATTGAGTCTAGTTTTACGCCCCCAATTTTGGTGTAGTTTAGTGAATGCTCCATATGCACTAGAAACTAATGTATGTTCTGCATTAATGGGAGCATTGTTATAAATTTAATGTAATTCATGTTGATAGCATTGTTTAAAAACATAAATATTTCTCAGTTTTTTGTGTGTATGGAATTGTTTTATCAATTACTGAAGGAGAAGTGTTAAAAAAAACCTCTAAATTTATTATAGTCTTCTCTTTTTATTTGGTTCTATTACTTGTTGATATGTTTTAGGATTCTATTATTAAGTGCATATTCATTTTGCATTGTTTTTCTAAAGATAAAATCAACTCTTTAATACATGGCATCATCTTTTTATCTATGGCCGTGTCTTAAAGTCCATTTTCCTCTTTGATGATATTAATAGAGTCAATACATTTTTTTCTTTTTTTTTTAAGATTTTATTTATTTATTCATGAGAGACAGAGAGAGAGAGGCAGAGACACAGGCAGAGAGAGAAGCAGACTCCATGCAGGGAGCCCGATGTGGGACTTAATCCCAGGACTCCACGATCATGTCCTGGGTTGAAGGCAGGCACTCAACCACTTAGCCACCTGGGCATCCCAAGTCAGTACATTTCTTGTGCTTACATTTTCTTTGTTTTATTTTCTTCCTCTTTTTACATTTCATCTATCTGTGCAAGTAATAGGCCTATCTGGTATTGTTTTACTTTAAATTCAAGTTCTTTATGTTCAATAAAATTGTTTCTATTTGTTTCCTCTTTCTACATCTGCTTCTTTTGTTCTTTTGCTCTACTTTTACATCTTTTCTTTTCTTTAGTTATTTGAGCATTCCATGTTATTTTTTGCAATTTGCTTTTTAGAATGACCTTTCAAATATTGTTTAGAGGCTGATTTAGAAACTAAAACATATTTCTTTAATTTGTCACAATCTACTGACAGTTAATACTATACCACTTCAATACTGTACCATTTTTTTTGACACAAGAGAAAATGCCTTTATATTCCCCCCCCACACAAACTATTGCAATGCAATTCTCATGTACCCCTTACTATATTTGATACTACTATTGTCATATATTTCACTTCTAAATATGTAATGTACCCACAGCACAAATTATTTTTAATGATTCAGTTGCTTTTAATGAACTGAAGAAAAGAAAATGGAAATTTATTCATATATTTATAATTTGTGAAATTTTTCATTTTTCTATAGATGTGTTTCCATCTAGTAATTTTTTTCTTGACCTTTATTTAGCATTTCTTATAGTGCAGATCTATTGGCAATTAATTCACTTATCTTTTCTTATCATAAAATGTCTTTATTTCACCCTTATTTTTTTTAAATCGATTCATTATAAATAGTATTCTGAAATTAACTACCTCTTTCTTCCCCCCCGCCCCAACTCTACTCATGAACTTTTAAAAAATATCCTTTGTTTGCCTCTGGCATCCAAGGTTATGAGTAGTAAGCCATCCTATAATTGTTTTCCTTTGTGTATAATGTGTTTCTAACCTCTCTGATTGCTCTAGAAATTTTGCCATTGATTTTGACAGTGTAATTATGGTATGCACAGTTTAGATTTATCCTGTTGGGGTATCCTTAGACTCTTGGATCTGTAAATTGAAGTTTTACAGAACGTTTTCTAGATCATTTATCCTATAAAACTACTCACAGTCTTTATATTTCTGATAGCATCTATTCAGTGGCAAAAGGCATTTCCTTCAGTTCCTTATATGTTTTGTAAAGAGTTTTGATGAAATTAAGGCTATGATTTTCTGGGGGGAGTGAAAGTCAAGAATACTTTATAGGTGATATATATTTTAAAAAGCAAATAATAATGTTTTTTTTCTTTTGCAATGTTTTAAAATAGTAATAATTATTCATTTCTTCATTGTGGTTGCAAAATGATAATGGTGTAATTCTGTCATGGTGTATTATTTTGTTAGCTGCACTACTTTTAAGAATTGAAATAGCTCATATCATCTGGTTCCATGAAGTAAAATTCATGAAGAGAAGACAATAATATGCTAGATTTTTTTAACATTTACTTATTACCTTTCAAAATAACAAAGTAGTTTCCTAGCATTTTCCAAGGTTGAACATTTTTTGTTTGTTTGTTTGTTTGTTTTTTCAAGGTTGAACATTTTAAGGTAGACTTAAGAACTCTGGAATCTAGACATATTTTAAGTGTTTAATTTTTTTAAAGATTTTATTTATTTATTAAAGAGAGAGAGAGAGAGCACAAATAGAGTGAGCAGCAGAGGGAAAGGGAGAAGCAGGCTTCCTGCTAAGCAGGGAGCCCCATATGGGGCTTGATCCCAGGACCCTGAAATCATAACCCAAGGCAAAGGCAGATGCTTAACTGACTGAGCCACCCAGCGCCCCATAAATGTTTTAATGTATGGAACTTAAAATCCTATTTTCAAGCCAACAGTAGCCCAGTTGCCGTACCTTTGTTTCCTTCTAAACAGATACCGTTGCCATAAGGGTATTGTAACAGCCAGTGGTTTTTCATCTTTCGCTTATGCTTTAGAGTTCATGGAGATACCTTGTTCTCAGTTTAGTTGTAGATTTTACCTAATGGTTTTGGTTGTACTATACTTTTTGAAGGGAAATGGGGAATGTAGTAACCACCCTATTATTGTTGCCTTTAAACATTTTCATTCAAGCTTTTTGAATAAATCAGTGTTGATAGTACTTACATTAATTGTTCCAATTGCTGCATGTCTTTGAAGTTATTTGCTATGTGAACAAATGTGAAAAATCAGGCAGTATGATAGTGATTTATAGGGCAGTAGTGTGTGTCATAATCCCCATCATTGTAGTTTGCACCAAAATACACCTGCTGGAAATAATTACCTATTCTAAGCCTCTTTTGTGATAAAGAGAGGTTGTATTTATAAGAGATTGAGTTAAATGGTCTATAGGGACTCTTTGGGTACTCTTAATAAACTTTTGTTTATACCTAATAGGAAGCCATTTTTATGAGAAGTCAATATTTATTACTTTCAAAAGCAAAACAGGAGTTTTCTTTCAACTGTGAAATATTCTTGGGTATTTTCCAATTATAACTTTGCATAATTAATTTGATTTGACAATTTTGTTGCCTTTTCTAGCCTCTGTTAGTGTTAAAGAAGCACATGAAACAGAAAGTACTAAATAAAAAGAACCCTCTCAAGTAAACTTAAAAGCTTTATGGCATTGTGATTAACATATAATCTCCCATTAATAGTTTTCCTTGGAAAAAACTATACTTCTTGAAAGATGAACTTGCTTCAGAGATCAGTATGGTCATTTTATTTCAAAAAGATACTGACAATAACCAAGACACATTGTTCTAAAGAAGAAAGAAGCTAAACCATCCTCTTACCAAGGCCAGCTATTGACTGCTCTGATCTATTTCCACTCTTTAACCACTTAAGGCAATTCACTTTCATTTCTCACAGGAGGAGATTTGGGAGTGCATCAAAGACAAACTTGAAATTGGGTTAACCCCTTTGTTCTCAGTTTCTGTCAAATGGCATCAGCTAACTCTAAAAAGGAAGAATAAGCATGGAACATCCCTTAAGACCTGATTTCAAAGAATGTAACTGAAACTCCTGGGGGAAATGTGTGGACATTTTTGTACAGTTGTTTCATGCAATTTCTTTTATTTTTTAAATTAATTAATAGAAACTATGTTTTGCTTCTATGCACTAGTTAAGTTCTTGTTACACCAATTCGTTGGAGACATATTTTAATTTATATATTTTTTACTTCAACAGGAGGACTCATTTTAGTTCTGTATCTATTACTTTGCCATCCACTTCTCCAATTTAATTTCAGACTCATTTAAATTATGTTAACATGACCTGTTCAAACAAGAAAATTGATTTGTGAAGGATAGTCTTTCCTTAGTTAAAAAAAAGGAATATACAATAAATATACAATAAACTGGTCTTAACTACATCTCACAGCATCAATAGTAACATAGATTGGATCACTCAACCTGTTCTTGACGTCCATTTTTAGTTGTAGATGGGATCTGTTTTCACTAATTAAATGGCTTTCCACAGAATTTGGCTCTTATCTACCCCGAGTTTTGTTTGTTTTTTTGAACTTGAAAAAAAATGAGACTTTTCTGTGCTTCTTAAGTATGCAAAAATGATAGCAGCAATGACAGAAGTAATTACAGAGGCACCTTCCTTATTACAGCCTTTTAATCCTTGCATTGGAATTACAGTGTCCATTCTTCAAATTCCTAGATGTCAAGAAGTAGTTGTTTTGACAGCATTAGGGATCATTTTAGTCACTTCTTGCTTCCAGTATATCACTAAAGGTAGATTAAAGCTGAGCTAGTTCTTTACGTTTGGAAAAATTTTTTCAAGGCTCTGCCAAGGATCTGGTCCTTCATGTATTTTATAACTTATATGAGCACCAAACTCCTTCTAATAAATCCCTTACTGGTTAAAGTAATTAGACTCTTGTTTTGTAAACTGGATGTTGATTGATCTAGGCACTGAAAAAGAACTAGTATATTCATGTATTTTTTTATTACCCACTTGCAATTTCTTTTTACCTTAAATATCTATTTGAGAATTTTTAGTTCCTAATGAAGGTTTGTATCAAGATAAAGTTCGATTTGCAACAAGCCCCTATTGCTTTAGGAATGGTGCTATTCTCTTTAAGTATTCTTCCCTGCTTACATACAAGTGTTTATAAAAATTAAACAGGAGAGCAAATATAAAAAATACAAAAAAATATATACCAAAATAAGACTGTCAATCAATCATCTCTCTTTGTTTTAGTAAATTGGAAATGGCATTTCCATTAAGTGTGCAATAATTTGGTACTATTTTGTGACCTAAAACAAAGAATTTAATGTCCACTTGTCAAAATGCCCTAAAAGAAAGCTCCCTCCACCCCCGCCCCTGCCCACCGTGGAACCACAAAGAGAGAGTATTTACCACTACTAGTAGGAGGGTCATTATGAAAACAAGACTCCCTTGCCTTCTGGCCATAAGCAAAGGTTTTTATATGGCTCAGGAAAGCAGGTTGATCTTGAGTAAAAGGTACAAGTAAACAAGAATACAGTGTGCCAGACAAGGCAGTTCTCAAAAGTAAATGGCCTAAGGGTAAGCAAGGCTGGGGAAACATTCTGCAGGGTTAGATGGTTTAACAAGGAAAACTGACAGTTTAAACAAGTTTGAGTTTTAGCAAGAACTTTAGGCTAGTGGCATATTGATGGAGGGGTTACACAAAAGATCCTAATCTTTACATAAACCTGAAACAAGCTGCCAATGTGTTCTCGGTATCTTAAATGTGCATGTCTTTGTCAAAACTGGCACTATATACTTAAGATCTGTGTATGTAAAACTTACATCAAAAGAAAAAATATTTTAGATGAACTCTGATGATATGCATGCTATTTTTGGAAAACTGTAGTGATATCTGACATTTAATTTGTAATAGATAAAAAATAAGATGGAATGATGGGTGTCTTGATAGAAGGATAAGTATATATATAATGAAGTATAGTGTAATATTAATGATGGAATCTTGGTGAATATGTGGATGGACATGGTAAAATTCTTTCAACTCAGTTATGTTTGAAAATGTCCATAAAATATTTGGGAAAAGAACAGACATTTTTTTTAAAAGACAAAGCCTCAGTAAGAGTTTTATAAATAATATGGAGTTGAAATAAAAATTATAAATGGGTGTTTATGTTTCCTTTTATGAAAGCGTAGACAGATAACCAGCTTGTGTAAGTATGCTATGTAAAAAGAGGTTGACTCCATGATCAGCTTTACCATCATCCCTTAAATAACTTTTGTGAAATCAAATAAATAATAAGATGAAGATAATATGTCCCGTGATTCTCACAATAGTATTGTGAAGACTAATGTTCAAATTACTATGCAAATATCAATTTATATTATTCAAATTAAGAACTCCATTTAATAAGGCTCCAAGAACACACATACCCAAAGCTTGCCTTTTACACACAGATTGGAAGGTCAGAAAGTAAAGTTTTCTTCGGTAATCTTTGGAGATTTTTTTTTGTCTTCTATTTTAGGCTGCCGTTAATTGCTGATAAATGGTGCAATTTGTTAGAAGCAGACAGTATTGTATCTAGTCAGTGGAGCAGAGGAAAGCATTGTGAAGCAAAAATTCTGAGATCTGATGGAGACGAGTTAAAAAAAAAAACAATTTCAAAGTTTAGTGTCCATTAGAAAAAGGAAGAAATGATATGAGATCTTTAAAATGTGCTCCACTTTTAGCCAATAAATATGAAAATGAAGTGCTCTACCAGTAGAGTTATTGACAGGAATGAGGACCGTGCATTAATTTCCTATTGTGGCATAAGAGATTAATTACCACAAACATAGCAGCTTAGAACACATGTATATTATATGACAGTTTCATGGTTTAGAAGTCCAGATACAGATTAGCTGAGACTTTTGTTCAGGGCCTCACCAAATTCAGAGTATTGTCAGAGACTATCACCTTATCTGAAGTTCAGGGTCTTCACTTCTAAGTTCATGTAGTTTTTGACAGAATTTAGTTCCTTTTGGCTGTATGAGTAAATTCCCTGTTTTCTTCATAGTTGTTAGTCAGGGTTGTTCTCAGCTCCTAGAGGTTTCCCTTGGGTCCTAGCCATGTGCCTTTCTTGCAACATAGATATTTGCTTCTCCAGATTCAGCAGTAGAGTCTCTTCAAGTCTGTTAAGACGGTTGGGGTCTATATAATAGAAGATAATCACAGGAGTGATTAACCCATTATATTTAGAGGTCCTGCCCCCTTCAAGCAGAGGGGATTATACAAATTGTGTATAACTCGTAACAGGAATCTTAGGGCCATTTTAGGATTCTGCTGACCATGGGGAGCTATGTTGTCAACAAAATTAATATTGCCTTCAGTGAGAAAACGTACAAAATATCATATTCATCCAGCATATCAAAAAAAGATGAATAATTCATGAATAGAATAAGTGACACTAAAATATTAGAGCATTAATAATTCTCATAAAATAAGGCAGGTTTAAAGTGTGTAAGATGGGTAGTGAAGAATTGAGACTCCAGAGAGAAAAATATATAAACAAATTGTAGCTCTGCAGTTTTACAATCTATACAGAATCCTTAACATTAAATGTAAACACTGAAATCAGAAGTGGTGAGGCCTTTAGAAAAAAAGCCTCATGATCCAAACACATATCACTAGGACATGATGGCTGTCATCAGTAATTCACCTGGTAAATCAGGAATAAGAGCTTGCTATTGCCTGAATAACATTCAAATAACTATTCATCCATTTATTCATTCATTGAGTAAAAGCATCTTATTTGTGTCCAGATGCTTATCACTGTTTGCCATCCTTCTGTGCTATATAAATAGAGAAAGAGAGTTCTCATTCTCAAAGAGCTCCCTTTCTACTACATAAAATATTCAAGAAGAAATTGACAAATGTGGGGTGATAAATTTTATGAAGATGATATGCATAGGATTCTTCAGGTGCATAAAAGGGAGGCACCTGACATACAAAGTGACCCTCATTGATGGTTTCCTAGACATAGTGATACTTTTGCTGCCATAAGTACAAATTGAATTGGGCCAAGGAAATAATTATTGTTGCAAGTAGAGTGAAGGATATATTCAAAGGAATGAAGTCATGGCAGCTTTTGGTGGTGGTGGTGGTTGGGGGGAAATGTAGGTATTTTGTTTTAACTAGAATACAGGTGGTGTGGCAGGCTTTGACAAGGATGTGAAGAAATAGGGAAGATCCATACATGAATGATATATGTCTAAGAGAGACCTGGGTAGAAGTCCTCATTCCATCAGTAACAAAAGAGATGACTTCCATCAATTAATCAAGTTCTGATTTCTCATCTTAAAATAATGTATGTCACAAGATATTGTAGACCAGAAGAGATAAGAGATCTAAAGCCTGTACATAGTAGCTTTTTTTTTTTTTTAAGATTTTACTTATTTATTCACGAGAGGCTTACAGAGAGAGAGGCAGAGACACAGGCCAAGGGAGATCTAATAAGGGATTTAAATAAGTGAGGTTAGAGTAGGTGATAGCAAGATGAGATTTGCTTTTAAAAATGGTGCTCTGTCAAGAGATTAGACTATTGTTTGAAGGGGTTGAGGTTGGAGGTAGGGAGACTAGTAAGGGAAAAAGAATTGGGTTTTATGCTAAGGTAATAGCGGTGGTAAAGATAGTGAGAGGGGTGGGGTTTGAGAGATCTACAGATAGAATCATTAAGAATTGATAGTAAACTGAGAGAGAAAAAACTTAAATGAGTCTAATGTCTCACAGACAGTTGATTGAATTAATAGCACCATATACCAGAAACAAGGTGAGTTATAAAGAAAACAAAACAACAGATGACATATCACTTCTGATTGTTGTACTTTCACTCCAAAAGGTTGTGGTGGGGAGAATATGCAAAATTTCACAGAGTTGTATGGTGTTGAAGATTAGGATTGGCAGAAAAAAGCAGAAACTGCTAACAAGGTTAGAGGGATAATCCTCAAGAGTCAAAATGGGAAGGACACTATGATTTTGAATTTTGTAGATTTAGGGTCATTACGTACATTCCTTTGCAAAGATTACATGAGAACAGCCAGGATCTTGAGGAGAATGAAAGTAGACTGTGCCCCAGGAAGGCTAATTAGACTGTATACTGCTTAATTTTTCAAAGCTCCTTGCATCTGGTTATGGTCCAGAAACAGCCAATGCAACCACCTGTATAGAAACCTAAGGCTGGGGATCCCTGGGTAGCTCAGTAGTTCAGCACCTGCCCTTTGGCCCGGGGTGTGATCCTGGAGTCCCTGGATCGAGTCCTGCTTCGGGCTCCCGGCGTGAAGCCTGATTCTCCCTCTGCCTGTGTCTCTGCCTCTCTCTCACTCTCTCTCTCTATCATGAATAAATAAATAAAATCTTAAAAAAAAAAAAAAAGGAAAGAAACCTGAGGCCTCGGGCAATAAATATGCCTACAGGAGGCGGTATGGTTTGGAGGCTATAGGACTGAGCGAGAGTATTCTGAAAAATTTATTTTCTCTAAACTTTCTCAGGTCCCTAGAGAGAAAGTCCTCAGAAGGACAGATTTAATGTTTTACACCATAGATAATAGATATTATTTGATCTAGAAAGATAAAATAATACATGTTTTCTTATAATCTTATATAGGGAAAAACTGTTGTAAATGATTACATTTGGTAATAACAGGTTATGAAAGGTATATGAGAGGAAGATATAAACATTTTGAACCACATATGTGAATGTTCTGTGGGAAGAGACATTTGGACAGAGATATAAATTTCGCAGTCATCAACATACAGGTGAGAAGAAAACATTAGGCATAAATTAAATCATCCAAGGTGAAAGAACATAGATGTAACTTGAAAAAAGCCACCACAGGCAGGAACCTCAGAAATATGTGTTTTTTTTTTTTTTTTTTTTTGTAAATGTGAGAAAGAAGAGCTACCAAAAATGTTATAAACTAAAAAGTAAGGCCTTGTCATTTATTTTGCAGATCTCCTTGGTGAGAAAAAAAAATAAAACAGAAAACAAGCTTGCCTTAGGTCACATAAGAGAAGAGAGCCTTAAAAATGAAGGAAGGGCAGTATCAAGAAAAAGTAAGAATTAACTGAGAGGTCAACCAAAACAAATATGTGCTGAAAAATATTGGTTTTAGTAATTAGACACCAATTAGGTTTAATTTTGTTTTTTTACCATTTTAATTGTTGTTTAGATCATCTTGGTAGTTAAACATCACTTAAGGTAATTACTCATATACATTTCTTTCCAATAACTTTAGAAAGTAGAGTATGCTTTTTAAAAATATTTCTATTTCAGGTAACAAAGCCTTAGTGGAACATAATTTTCCAAGTATCTTATGATTAATAAGAAGCAGACCTTAGATTTGAACCTATTTTAGCAGGGCTCAATGGCAAGAGGCCACTGGAGGTGTTCCAGATTGCTCTGAAATGTGCTCTGCTACTTGGACCTTTTATGCAATTGGTATCCAAAGAAAGTAGGGATGCTAAGTGGAGTCTCTTCCAGGCCTCCGCAAAGAATTGGCAGGAAGACCTTGTGTTGGCTCTTTCTAAATATCTATATGTCTGTACCTATACCTTTATCTATCTATTCTGTTGCTTCTTTTATTCTGGTGTACTCTGACTAATACAGACCCCTAGAGTTCTGTAGCAAAGCCATACTTTCCATGACAGAACAGTTTTAAAAACAGCTACTACTATTTAGAGAGTCTGTGAATCAAGTGATAATTGGAGTTGTACACAAGTAGCTGGGTTTTCACAGATCCACAGAATTATTCATTTTAATGCTGTCTTTGTTAGCTCAGGTTACTGTAACAAATTACCATGGACTGGATGGATTAAACCACAAACATTTATTTCTCACAGTACTGGAGGCTGGAAGTCCAAGATCAGAATGCCAGCATCATCAGGTTCTGGTGAAAGCTCTCTTCCTGGTATTACATATGACCATCTTGTTACTGTATTCTCACAAAGAGAAAAGAGTAGTTTTCTTTCTTGTCTTATAAAGAAACTAATTTCATCATGAGGGCTCTATTCTCATGACTTAATTACATCTCAGTGGTTCCAATTTCATTTTCCATCCTATTGGATGTTAGGCTACCAAAAAACATGAATTTTGGGGGGACACAAATATGTGATCTCTAGTGAGTGAGAACAGCAATAATCTATTGTGTGATGGAAAGATACATCCAGATTAAGGCCTCCCAAAATCCAGAAGTCAAAAATAAATTAGTAGCCCAGGTTCCTGTAGCATCTATCTGTTGAACTGATGCCTCTTTCTCATCTCACTTATGAACACATGATGGCTTTTCTAGCAGCAATCATCAGAAGAAAAATTGGAGCCTGATTCACTCATGAGAGATCAGTATGATATGTTGATAGGGAGAGTCCTATTCAAGCACTATGCCTAAAATGTGGTAGCAAACTGTATAGGCAGAGCTGGAGAATGGTAACAGTAAATGTTTATGTTGAATTCATGGAGAAGTGTCCCAAGATGTAGGAAAAGATAGAGTCTTAGAAAGTAGTAAATATGTTGTCTGGTTGATCAAGGGCTTGGAAGGTGAACAAAAAGAAAAAAGAAGAGAGAGGGAGACAGAGACAGAGAGAGAAAGAAGAAAATTTTGGGAAGAATAACATATGTAGCCCTGAATTTCTAAGCCTTAAATATACAGTTTTTGCTCTCCAGGAAATATTTACTAAAAAAGAGGCATGTAACAGCCATGAGAATAGGGGGACTGGCTCTGCTGAATGTTAGCTAGCCTCCTCCTGTAGTCTAGTGCTTACACAAAAGGTGTATGAATGAACTATCCATGGCAGCTAGTTGGGAGGAGAACTTATGCTAAGTCAAATAGCCTTTTAAATGTCAGTGTCCTCTACAGAGGCCCTGCCAAGGAATATATATAATCAGACAGTGGCTTCTCTGGTCCCACATCAAAATTGGTTAATAATCTCTACATCCTTATTTCTCAACCCTTATAAGGCCTTACTCTAGGTCAAGAGTAAATGCAAGAATTTTGGATTTTCTTAAATGCTGCTAAGAACTCTTCTGATTTTTAGAGTGATCTATCACTTGACAGTTGATGGGCCTGAACCTGTCATTTTTTTCTCTCTCTCTCTCTTTTCTTTTTTCTTTTCTTTTCTTTTTTCTTTCCTCTCCCTTTCTTTTCTCTTTTGCTTTTCTTCTATCCTTTCTCCTTCCTTCCTTCCTTCCTTCCTTCCTTCCTTCCTTCCTTCCTTCCTTCCTTCCTTCCTTCCTTTCTTCCTTCCTTCCTCCAAAGCAGGTAAACAAAGCCAGGCAATTTCACAGTTCTTATACTTGTCATCGCCTTCATGATGTTCAAGTATCATAGATGTTACATAACCCAAATTGATTTTTAAAAAAAGACAAGGGGAAAAAAAAAAGACAGGAATCATACATCACCGATAAAAGGAATAAAAAGGGAACTATTATTGAAGAAACTATAGTTGATAAGATTTTAAGAATAATTTAAAAGCAAGTTTATTTTTTCAAGGTTATTTTTTTCTTTGGATTGTTTAAAAATATTAAGATATATTTACATACTGCAAAATACAGACTTATACAGTGTGCAATTCTGTAACAACTGTATTGAATCATGTCATCATGACCATCATGACCAAAATAAAGATAGAACAATTTCATCAGTCTCTGAAATTCTGTATGTGCTCTCTCCTCAATCCTAGCCTCTCATGAACATTGTCCTTATAGTTTTTTCTTTTCCAGAATACTATAAGTGCAGTTATTCAGTATGTGGTCTTTGAGTGTAGGTTCTTTCACTTAGCATAATGTGGTTGAGATTCATATTATTGCAAATGTATTTTATTCTTTTTTATTTGAATAGAATTCCATTGCATGAATATACTTCAGTTTATTAATTCACCAGTGGATAAACATTTGGGTTGTGTAACTTGTATGACAATAACTTTTCCAATTTATATGAAGTGGACGTATTTCTTGAAAAATTCACACTTAATCAAAAAGTAATTTAAAAAGTTTAAAAAGTAATGATTAAAATAGGGACAATTCTATATCATTAGAAAAAAAAAACTTACAAGAAAACTCCAGGCCCAAATATGTTCACTAACAACTTTATCTAAATAGTTGGGGAAAAAAAAATCAATCTTATGCAATTTTTCCAGGGAATAGAAAATAGAATTTTTCCACTTTATGAAGCAACAACAATAAAAAAAAATAGCACAATAAAACAAGGACATTAAAATACAAGAAAGTTAGGAAAATTAAAGTCCAATAATGTTCATGGTCACAGATGTAAACAATCTTTTAAAATATCTGTAACAGGATATTAGTAAAATGAATCCATCAGTATGTAAAAGAAGTAAGTGGAATTTATTCTAGGAATGTGAAGTTGTTTGAACATTTGAAATTCAGTCAGTATGATTTACATCATTAATACATATTAATATGTTAATACCAAATGTACCATTTTAAGTAGCATTATGCTGACATTCTTGCCCAGTGCAATAAAATGTATAAATATCAGAAGGGGAAAAACACCTACTAATAACATTAGTTATTTGTAGGATACGATAACATATAAAATCCAGAAGAATCTATATTAAAAGAGCACATGGGTGGGTCAGTCAGTTAAGAAAGAAATAATGCCATTTGCAATAACTTGAATGGACCTTGAGGGCGTTATGCTAAGTGAGTTAAGTCAGAGAAGATAAATACTATATGATAACACTTATATGTGGAATCTAAAAAAAAAAAAAAAAAGCCAACTTTTGAAGACAGAATGGATGGATGGTTACCAGTACCAGAGGCTGGGGGATGGGGGAAATGGGAAGATGTTGGTCAAAGAACACACATTTCCAGTTAGAAGATAAATGGGATCTAATGTACAGCATTGTGATTATAGTTTACAATTCTGAATTATATACTTGAAATTTGCTAAGAGAGTGGATCTTAAATGTTCTCAGCCCCAAAAGAAATGGTAATTATGCAACCTGTTGGAGGTGTTTTAACTCTGTGCTGGTAATCATACTACAAAAGTAAGTGAATCAAATCAACATGTACACCTTAAATTTATACAATGGTATATATTATTAATTAGATCTCAATAAAGCTGGAAACAAATGATTTGTCTTAATTCTAATAGCATTCCATAAAACAAAATCAATACTCTTTGAATAAAGGTAGCATGTATTAGAATTTTAAGCATTTGTTTTCATAATGTCTGCTACTAAATCGAAAGTACCAGACATGCCTGGTCCAAAAGTCCAAAAACTTAGATAAGAGCAGCAAAGGGAAAAATAATTATAGCTAATTTGGGTATTAAAGTTATCACACATGATATTTAAGTAACTGCAATTTGTTTAAGAAATATGTAAAAGATGGAGAATTTCACCAGAAATTGGAATCAATTAAGCTATAAATTTAAACTCAAATGTTGCAAAATACAATAACCTAATTAAAAACTCCATGGATGGATATAATAGAAGATTAGTCACTGTAAAAGTTTTGTGAACTGGAAATAATATCAGCAGGAAATGTCCAAATAGAGAGCAAAATAGCAGGAATATATGAGATGTGGGAAACAGTGAAAAGATCTGACATATGTATAATTGCAATTCTAGAAGAAAATGACACAATTGGGAAGACACAATACTTCTAGAAATAATGCCTGAGAATTTTCCAAAACTACTGGAAGGTATCAACCAAGAGATTCAACATTCCTTATAAATTTTAGGGAAACCACATCTAGGCATATCATACCAAATTATTTAAAATTTTAAAATAATGTTATAGAGAAAGTCTTAAATTTTGTGTTAGTAATATTACCTCAAAGGGTCAACACTAAAATTAAGAGATGATTTTCCAAGTGAGACTGTGGATTCCAGGAGACATTGGATTCAATACTTCATAGAATTCCAAATTTATGGAAACATCCCTCAAAAGTAAAATTTAACTTTTTCAAAGCGTAAGTTAAAGATACTCATTAGACAAAAAACAAATTTGACACCTGTACAACTGCAGTAAAAGTCACGCCAAAATAATTCCTTCAGACATAAAGAGGATTATTTCAAATAGAAATATGAAAATGTTGGCAAGATTCATGACCAAGAAAGGGGCCCACACATACACTCTAAATAAATGTTGACTGAAAATAAAAGCACTCAAAATCTAAATAATAGTAATGGTTTGTAGGATTCACAATACTTGAAAGATTTTGGGTTTCTGTGGCATTATGGTGGTTGCCTGGGTCCTAATCTCTCAGCATTTCCTCAAAAAGATCATGCAAATTAAATAATAAAAGCAAAAATAATACACCTAGAGATAATAATATTCAAATTGAAATATTTATTACTGAAGAGCCAAGTTTGAGTGAAACAATTTGAGGATGTCCTTTGAACTAGGAAAGAAAGGGAAAATAGAAGCAACTAGTGGAAATTAAGGATCCTTAAACAGGAAGAAAAGGAGTTATTAAGTTAAAAACATACCCTTTCCCACTCTGTTCCAAAAGACACCATCATTTAAAGACATTATACCTCACTTTATTAACAGAAAATACATCCTTGAACTAAAAACCATAAAATGCTATTAAAACCTTCAACTTCCACCTAGACACATCAGTTATTTCTGGTCCAGGAAAAGGTAAAAGATATGTATGTATGTATTTAAAGATTTTATTTAGTTATTCGTGAGAGACACGGAGAAAAAGGCAGAGACATAGGCAAAGGGAGAAGCAGGCTTTCTGCGGGGAGCCTGATGCGTGACTTGATCCCGGGACCCTCGGATGAGGACCTGAGCCAAACGCTCAACCTCCGAGCCAATAAAAGGTGCCCCAATAAAAGATATTTTTTCCCAATAAAAGATTTTTAAATGAATAGAAAAAACATAGTCAAGGTACTAACCAAAATACCGTAATACTGAGACAATATAAGAATCAGAAAATTTTAGCTGGTAAAAATTCTATCTAAAAAGCTGACATAAAGCAGAAAAAATAATGTAATACTCTAACTTGAATTAAATATTCTTTAAAAAGAAAAAAAATAATCAATGGGCTTGAATCCAGAACATTCAAATGGTTTGCTATATTTCTGCCATGTCCTAAAAAGAGGCAGCATATGATTTGAATCACTGACTACTACATGCTTTTTTATTCTCCCACTGTTATGCTGTGCAAGTATGGGAAACAAGATTTGGAAGTATTGATCTCTATTCTCGAATTTTTGAACTCTGTACATTTGGGGACTTTGTTCTCAGGCACAGAATAATTCCACCAAAATATATGACAATATGTCATTGAACCTGAAGTTAGGAAAACCACATGTAGATTTTGGTCCTTTTATTCCACTGAACAAAGGCTAAGAAGTTTACTATATTGGTTAGAATGATTGATACTTATTATTTTGGAGAAATTAGTTGGCTTCTATAAATTTGGGATGGGATACCTGGTAATACCATGTCCATTAGTGAAAGCTAATGAAATATTATAGGAATCAATGAAAGTTAAAGCTAGATCACTGAGGTTATAGATTGCTTAGATTGTTTAGAAATTAAGGTTTTGTTTATACCAGAACCCATCCTGCCTTCTTTATATGTTATATTTTGTAGTTTTTTGGCTTTAAATGGAGACCTGGAGGCCAAAACAAGGGAGACAGGACTTGCTTCATCTAGTTTGCTTGCTATTCCTAGAAGCTATCCTCTAGCAAGGGACCTTCACCTAGTCTAAATCCTGCCTCTGTGAAGCCACTTCTCCATACTTTACAGGTTTTCATCAACCATCTAGATGGCCTCATTCTTTAGAGGCACAAATCCTGGAACAATGGAAACTTTCCTCCAAGTTTTTAGGTTAGGATAATTTCAACTTATTGTTGCTGTACAGCATTCAGCTTGCATTTGAATTTTATAATCTTACAATTTAAAAACTGTACCTAAGAATTGTATGTTATGCAACACAATTGGTAGTAGGCTTAGATGTGAGTGAGAGGCTCCCACTTCTTCTGCCAAATGTGCTATGGTGTTGCCAGATATTTCCTTGTTCCTCCCTGAAATGTGTAGAGTGCACGCCTAAATATTCCTGGGTCACGCTCAGGTTCCTACTGGTGTAGAGAGTAGTGGAGTTACAGGTGCTGATGGGGAAAGGGAGTTGAGCAGGGGTAAGGGAGCACCAGGATCAGGAAATGGGCAGGTGAGAACCAGAGAGACAGTGGGTAACAGGTTTATGTATGAGCTAAGGATCCAAACCCCAGGGATATGCATCACTGCCTTATTCAATGTAACATGCAGAGCACAAATTTAAAGATACAATTATTAAGAATTTCAAGATGGTAATCACAGAGCATTAAATTCCTAAATGGGGTTTTGTGTGACTGCAATGGTTACATACCCATGATGGGGACTCTGTATAGTGACAAAGTAAATGGAAGCACTTTATTGTTAGTATTATTACTATTTTTAAAGATTTACTTATTTGAGACAGCAGGGTGATGGTCAGAGGGAGAGGAAAAGAATCCTCAACTAAACTACCCACTGAGCATGGGCCAGATGTGGGGCTCAGTCCCAGGGTACCGTGATCATGACCTGAAATGAAATCAAGAATCTGGAAGTTTGGGATCCCTGGGTGGCGCAGCGGTTTGGCGCCTGCCTTTGGCCCAGGGCGCGATCCTGGAGACCTGGGATCGAATCCCACGTCAGGCTCCCGGTGCATGGAGCCTGCTTCTCCCTCTGCCTGTGTCTCTGCCTCTCTCTCTCTCTCTCTGTATGACTATCGTAAATAAAAAAAAAAATTAAAAAAAAAGAATCTGGAAGTTTACCAACTGAGCCACTCAGGTTTCCCATTTATTATTATATATTAATGAAAACAAATTGCACACTTTCAAGGTCTGTGTAATAAGGATGAAAGGATGAGGTCTGATTAACTTTTTAATTGTTTCTATAAATTATATTCCTCTCTTATACTAGGTAGTTTTTTTCCAGAAGAAATAGAATAATTTCCTCAAAATAACTGGCTCAATGGCAGAATTGTTCTATAATTTGCAGGGTTTTTTTTTTCTTAAAATTATAAGGATTTTATATATATATATGATACTCTACGTAAGTTTACATCATACATGTTGATAAACTTATTAGATGTTTAATGTGTTCTGGAATCATTTTATTGCATTTAAATTTAATTAAATAAATTTGGCATTACATATGATTTCATATAGTTCTCTTTTCTTGGATACATAGAACATATGGGGTCACCTATCCCATAATAGATGGTAACTTTGTTTTCCATGATCACAAATTTTTTTTTTAATGGCATTGACCTAGAGTTGAAGAAAGATGTAATACACATGATGGCTGATCCATTCCTCTTTCTCTCTCTTTCTTTTTGCTCATGAGACCATTTTAATCACAAGGTGTTAACATACAGATTAACATAAACTTCAGATATTATGGAAATATGTTCTACAAAATTCATAAATAACCAGTATTAGTGAAACCAAATCAGGTAGCTTGTAGACTTCAAAGCGCTAGATGGAATTCTTCAAGAACAATTATCCATTTCTCTTTGATTACGAAAGTGGGGGTGGTACCTGGAAGGGAAGACGGCAGATGGCCAACCTAATTTCTTCACAAACTTGGTAGTGATTATCCTTCTATAAATAGGCAAAGATATTTTTTGAGATGCTCTGAAATATTTTCTGAAATACTTTGAGCTGGATGTCCTTGGTTTAGCATTGCTTATGTCGAAAAAACGTGGGTCAATGAAATTATGACATATGGCTTTCTGTATAATATTACATAAGCTATATGATACCTGCAATATAAATAGAGTTGTTTCATAATCTGCATGCTTCCTCCTGTGAATAATAATCCATACACCTTGTTAGGGACCCCATTCATTACACTGGGCCAAAGATCATATATCTGATATATGAAGGAAAGAATTTCTCAGGCCTCTCACAATCTTCACCTGTGTCTCTTTATGGATTAGATCATTAAAACTGCTAATAAATCTTTTAAAAATATTATTTAAAATCAATTAACACACAGTGTATTATAAGTTTCAGAGATAGAGTTTAGTGATTCTTCAGTTGCTTATGATACCTAGTGCCCAAAACTATTAATGAATCTTGATATCTCTGAAGATCTCTGATTTTTTTGTCTGGTTTGACAATCCAATTCTTTGCATTATTGCAAAGACATTTGAGTTTAAACACAAATAGAAAATACATTATCTTAAGTCCACATATTTTAAGGAACATGCCCAATAAAAATATGAATTTGGAAACGATGCTGCTTGAGATTAATCCATTTACCTGGAAAAAGAGGAAGTGCCCCAAACTATTATTTTATCTTGATGATATCTTGAAGTTCTCTGATTTTTTTTGTCTGGTCTGACAATCCAATTCTTTGCATTATTACAAATATATTTGAGTTTAAACACAAATAGAAAATACATTATCTTAAGGCCACATATTTTAAGGAACATGCCCAATAAAATGTATGAATTTTGAAACAGTTCTTCTTGAGATTAAACCATTTTCCTGGAAAAAGAGGAAGGAAAATTTTTGATGTTGATATATACAATTATATGCATTTAAAACATTTTAGGAGTTGTCAACTTCTTGGTCCATCAACCTTAACAGCAACCCATAAAAATGTTCTTGTTTTGTACATCTTTAATTTGGAAAGCAGAGGAGCATGATGTTCTGCAGCTTCCATAGCACCTGTCACTCACATCAGGGACACAAGTTTGTTTTCCATAGTGCACTTTACCTACATTGAAGTTTTTGTTACAAATCTTGATCTTTAATAAGTAAATTCATGAAGCTTATAATTGGCACAGTACATACAATTGTAACATTGATTTAGCTTAATCTTTAACCTGACATATTGCAGGTTTTACAGTAGCAGTGCTCATATTGAGACACCATCTGTTAATGGCAGGAAACAACACTGATATACTCCAGGAAGCTGCCAAAAAGTGTAAATGACTTGATATGCTGCTAACTGTGGAGTTCAAGTATACTGGATAATGCTCTTTTTGTATTTCCTATTTAAATGGGAATAACCTTTGAACACAACTGATACAGAATCCCTGTAGATCAGACTTCTTGAGATATGATAGAAACAATAACAAATTATATCTTTTACTTTTAATGTGCAAAAATTCCTGTAGCATCTCTCAGAGAAGTACCTCGGCATTCTGACAGAACTATTAAACCTATTAGTTCATATCAGTGAGCTAAGTTAAGGTGCCAAATGTTTTCTTGAGCCCTCCCAGTCAGTGCATCCTTTAAGTCACACTACCTTGATTATATTAGTTACAGGGCTTCAAATAATCCTTCCAGGCACGCCAAAATGAAATAATGTGTGCATTCAAAAGTAATTTATTTCTTGGAAAGTCTTTGAGAAAAGCAAAAGACACTTGCTCATAGTTAATAGTAGTGTTTCTTGACAAACACAATCTTTTTCCAGGTTAGATTAATAAATATTCATTTGGCACCTACTGTGTGCCAGGATATTTGCTGAGTGTGTTGTGTACAAATACTACAAAATATGCTTTCTGACTCTTAACTCTGGGAAACGAACTAGGGGTGTTGGAAGGGGAGGTGGGTGGCGGGTGGGGGTGACCGGGTGGTGGGCACTGAGGTGGGCACTTGACGGGATGAGCACTGGGTGTTATTCTGTATGTTGACAAATTGAACACCAATAAAAAATACATTTATTTAAAAAATATGCTTTCTGCCCTCAAATAGCACACTGATTAAGTATTGAAAATGATTCATTGGCATGTAACTTTCTAGCATTCCATTAAGCATCGATATGGATGGGAGGGGGGGTGGGAGGGAGGAGGAGTGAGAGAGTGTGTGCAAAGAGGGAGGGAGGGAAGAAGGAAGGTAACATGGCAGTTTGGGATAATGAAAAGACCTGAGAATTTTCAGTGAAGCTAGTTTAAATAAAGGTAGAGAGATAGATAAATGATAGATAGATGATAGATAGATGATAGATAGATAGATAGATGATAGATAGATAGATAGATAGATGATAGATGATAGATAGATAATAGATAGTTGAATGACATTGAGAAAGTTTTAGAATAGCTATAATTTTGTTTTCTATCTGTAAAGGGGGATATATTTATACGTACTGAAAATATTTTTATGGGGATTAAATGATATGTGCAAATTTATAAAATTTCACAAGAACGGGAAACAATGATCGCTTTAAGGTCAGAAAAAGCTTCAAGTGAAATATGATGTTTAATCTAGGTTTGAATAATAGATACACTAGTTTGAGTGCTATAACAAATTACCACAAACTGGGTAGCTTAAACAATAAACATTTATTACTCAGAGTTTTGGAAGCTAGGAAGTCCAAGATCAAGGAGCCTAGAGATCCAGTGTCTCATGAGGACCCATTTTCTTGTTTTCATATGGTCCACAAAAGGAGAGTAAGAGAGTTGTAGAGTGAGGATCCTACCTGTTGTTCTAGGCTCTGGAGACAAAAAGAGATCAGAGCTGAGGAATGTGGAGACTATAGAACCTGGAAATGGAATGGAGTATTGTGGCAATGCACGAGTGGTACAAGGAGACAAATGCTCGACACCAGATGCTGGGCATCACCGTACTGGAAAGCAACAACACCATGTCCATGCAAGACAAGGCCTTCCCCGCCTGCAAGGTGCAGTTCTAGCTCCATCCCTGATGCCCGCCCCTCAGCCTGGAATCTGCCACTGTCCCAAGATTCCCCTGCATCTGAAATAAACTGGGTATTCCCCTTGAAAAAAAAAATTAAAAAAAAAAAAGCTTGTTTTCCTTGTATTCTCACCTGGAAACCAGAGAGGAAGAGAAAGCTTTCACATCTCTTCGTATAAGGATCCCATTTTGAGGACTTCACTCTTATAATCAGTTATTCCGAAGGTCCATCTCCAAATATTATCAAATTGGAGTTATAAATTTTGAGACAACATATTTCAGTTCATAACATTAGGTATGGTTTGGCAGGTGGAAGAGAAGACAACCAATGTAAAAGACATATGGACTCCTGAAAAAACCATCCTGTTTCTGGAAAGTGGCAAACACCACTTTGTGTCTCAGTATTGGTGTGGATCAGCCCCAAATTATAAAACAGAATAGTGAGAATGCAAGTAGAAAAAGATCAATGAAATTGTTATTCTCTAAATTTTAGGGTATCTTCTTTTCTATGGATATTGTCATTTCTTATTTTTTTAAGGAATTAACCAAATCAGATCAAAACCTATGTTTTGATTCAATAAATAAAATGATCAGTCATAAGTGTTAAATTCTTTGGGAATATACTTATTATGAATATAAGGTTGGCTATTTCTTTAATGAGTGAATTCAGGTTTAGAAGTATTTTATCAATGACACTATGAGACATTAAATATATCCCTGTACTACAGTCCATCTTATGAGGAAAATATGAATGTCATATCAAAGATGGTATTTTGGAGTGGTAATGGCTTGCAACATTGGAAGATAGGCTGGGGACAGATTTAAGCACTGGTTTTCAACAAGCCAATAACTAAAGTAAATGGGTATACATCATCTGCCTGGTTAACTTTTTTGCAGATTTGAAATGGTCTCTCGAAAACAAAGTGGCTCTCAGTGGAAAAAATACTTAGAATAAGAGCATAATTTATTTTTTTTATATTTATTTATTCATGAGAGACACACACAGAGAGAGGCAAAGACATAGGCAGAGGAAGAAGCAGGCTCCATGCAGGGAGCCCGATGTGGGACTTGATCCCAGGACTCCAGGATCGTGCCGTGGGCCAAAGGCACTCACTAAACCGCTGAGCCACCCAGGGATCCCAAGAGTATAATTTAAAGTGAATTAGAGTCACTATGAAAATTCAGGCAAAAGGAACAAAAAGGCTCAACAGAAAACAACACTGAAATTGAAATAGTACTTTCAGGTTTTTTGTGCTTATTTAAATATAGGGAAGTATGAAGTTTCAATATGTCCTATAACATGAGATTTTATAGGACTCTTAAATTATTATTTATAATATTGAAACTTAATGCATTGATATTAATAAGTAAATAGAAAAATACTAATCAGGCATGGAGGCATATTGGTAAGGAACCAGTGAAGTATGTCATTTTGTTGTTTCTGTTTGGGAAAATGATTAACTGAAGGCATTGATGCTAGTTATAAAAATGTGGAGGAATGAGGAATGATGATGAAGGAATGCTTCACATTTTGACATTTTTTTTCAGAAAAAAAGCAAAAATGAAATTTAATAAAATTCAGAAAATTCTTTCAAAAATATCTTTTACTAAAAGTAAAAATAGTGGTAACTATAGTAATGGAGTAAACATTTGTGTGCTGTTGAATTTCAATTGTTTGATTTTTGCTAATTGAATTATTTTTGAAAGTAAGGTTAAACTAGGATGAGTACAGAAAGAGTCTAAACTTATGGTATAAATGTCTTAAAAACAGAAGTCTTTGCCATGTCTTATTTGTATTAAGATTTATTCTTTCTAAGGTGTATCTTATAGGAAACACACTTTAAAATGTTTTAATTTCTTTTTTTTTTATTTGAGTGTAGTTGACACACAATGTTATGTTAGTTTTAATATTATGTTATTTTCAGGTGGAAAACATAGTGTTTCAACTTCTCTATATATTATGTTATGCTCACTGCAGGTATAGCTACCATCTGTCACTATACAATGTTATTGCAATATCATTGATAATATTCCCTATACTGTGATTTGTATTCCCATGACTACTACTTCTTCCCCTTCTCCCTCTTCTTCTTCTCCTTCATCATCTATCAATATGAGGCTTGAACTCACAACCCTGAGATCAAGACCTGAGCTGAGATCAAGAGTCAGACGCTTAACCAATTGAGCCACCCAGGCACCCCTCCCATGACTTAGTTATTCCATAACTGGAAACCTGTATTTCCCTCTCCTCTTCACTCATGTTGTTCATCCTCCCAACCTCCTGCCCTCTTCCCTGCAACCATCAGTTTGTTTTCTGTAATTATATGCCTGATTCTGCTTTTGGCTTGTTTACTCATTTGTTTTTTAGATTCCACATATGAGTAAAATCATACGATATTGGTCTTTCTCAGTATGACTTATTTCACTTAGCATAATACCTTCTAGGTCCATCCATATAATGGCAGCTGGCAAGATCTTATCCCTTTTATGGCTGTATAAAATTCCATTTATATAAAGATGAATGGATGAGGAAGATGTGTGTGTGTGTGTGTGTGTATTTATATCTATTCATCTTTCAGTGGACATTTAGGTTGCTCCTTTATCTTGGTTATTATAAAGAATGCTGCAATAAACATAGGGGCACATGTATCCCTTTGCATTAGTGTTTTTGTGTTTTTGGGTAAACATGATTATTGGATTATAAAGTAGTTCTATGTTTAGTTTTTTGAGGAACCTCCACAGTGGCTATATCAATTTACATTCCTGCCAATGGTACAGGAGGGTTCCTTTTCTTCCATATTCTTGAAAACGCTTTTTATTTTTTGTATTTTTTATTTTACCCATTCTGACAGGGGTGAGGTAGTATCTTATTGTGGTTTTGTTTGCATTTTCCTGATGATTAATGATGTTGAGTATCTTTTCATGTGTCTGTTGGCCAACTATATTTCTTCTTTGAAAAAAAAAATCTATTCAGGTATTCTGCCCATTTTTAATTGGATTGTTTTTTTGTGTGTGTGTGTTGAATTGTATAAGTTCTATATATACTTTGGATATTAGCCCTTTATCAGATATATAATTTGTATTCAATAATACATTAAAGGAATCATTCACCACTATCAAGTGGCATACTCCTGGTGGGCAAGGGTAGTTCAATATTTGCAAATCAATCATTATAATATACCACATCAACAAAGAAAAGGATAAAAACCATATAATTTTCTCAATAGGTGCAGAAAAAGCATTTGACAAAATTCAACATTGGTTCATCATAAAAACTCTCAGCAAAATAGGTTTAGAGGGAACATACCTCAATATAATAAAGGCTATATATATATATATATATATATATATATATACATATATATATATATATATATATATATATATATAACACATAGCTAACATCATACTCAATTGTGAAAAATCAAGGGCTCTAAGATCAGGGACAAGACAAGGAAGTCAACTCTCACCACTTTTATTCAACTAGAAGTCATAGCCATAGTAATCAGAGAAGAAAAAGAAATGAGACATCCATATTGATAAGGAAGAAGTTAAACCTTCACTATGTATAGATGACATTAAATTATACATATAAAACCCTAAAGACTCCATCAAAAGTGCTAGAAATAATAAACGAATTTTGTAAATTTGCAGGAAACAAACTACCCAGAAATTGTAGTATTTCTATACAGTAATAACAAAGTAGCAGCAAGAGAAGAAAGTTATTCCATTTATTAGTGCACCTAAAAGAATGAAATACATTTCAACAACATGTTAAAATTTTAAATTTAATAAAAATATATATGGTCAGTATTTTAAATTTACAAAACAAAAATTAATTGTACATTATCAATATATTCCATAAGGTCATTTTGGTCTAATTATAAATTTTTTTATGAATTTGTAGGTTTAGTTCACTTTTACAAGGCACCTTTAATGGGGCATTTGCATTAGTTAATTGCTTTGAAAAGGCTATTCACCTTATAGAATGATAATTGAACTGTCAAATTAATTTTACTGATTCAAAAGTTCTGCAGCATAAGTGAAAACTTCTTACTGTTAATGTAAATTTTAAATTCTATGTAAAGTTCTAATATATTTTAGAAACAAACTACATTCCAAAATTATTAATGTTTTAAATTCATTCAAAATTATCTATCATATTACTTCAAATATATGAAAATTAGTGAATTATTTCTTTAATTTTATATTCTTAATTGAAGATCTGCTTAAATTAACTCAAAGGACTTCTGATTAGAGTGAGAGTGAATTTTTAAAAGATTTGACCCTTATTAACTCACTCATGTATTCATTCATTCATTCACAAATGGAGTACATAACTTTGATCACTAAAAGGTGAAAAATACAGTGTCCCGGACTTCAGAAAAGTATATGGATATATTATATACATTTATTTGGTTGCCTAATGTAAATGTTTTATTCTCATCACATTAATAAGACAGTGTCATGAATTTATTCCTAAGATGTTCATGGCCTACTACCTCTGCAACTCTTTTGTTTTCTGTATCCTTTGGACTCCTACTGAAATGCTACTTCCATGTGGCACCATATCCTAGGCAGTCACACCTGAGCCTTATAGTTCCTGTGTCTTCTATCTGCTAATTCCCCTATATACTTGTCTGGTTGAAACCCACCAGTTTTGGGCATCCACAAATTAGGTCACATTTGGTTTGGGGAATATAATAGGCTTTTTTAACATTAATATCACAATTATAAAAGTTAAAACATACCTCACAAAATAATATCTTATCAGTATAGAAGTAAAACATGAGATTTAAAGACAGTTTTAAGTATAAGTTTAAAAGTTCGTTTTGTTTTACAAGAAACCTCCAGACTATCTTTCAAAGTAGCTATATCATTTTGCATTCCAAATAACAATGAAAGTTTTTGTTGCTCTTCATTTTTGCCAGTATTAGGTCAGTATTCCCTATTTGGCTCTTCTAATAGGTGCATAGTGGCTATATAGCTGTTGTTTTGATTTGCATTTCCCTGATGACCTTTGATATGGAACATCTTTTCACATGATTATTTGGCATCTTTTTGGTGAGATTTATAAGGTCTTTGATCTATTTTTCAAGTTGGTTGTTTTCTTACTGAGTTTTCAAAAGTTCTCTAAAAGTTTGGATAATATTCCCAAAACATCATATGTGTATTTTCAAGTATTTTCTCTTAGTCTGTGGCTTGCCTTTTTCTTTTGATATTGTCTTTCACAGAGTAGTTTTTAGTTTTAATCAAGTCTGACTTATCAATTATTGCTTTCATGAATCATACCTTCAGTGTTATATATTTAGCCATCATCATACCCAAGATCATGTAGATTTTCTTGTATGTTATCTTCTAGGAATTTTTTAATTTTACATTTAATTCTGTGATCCATTTTGAGTTAATTCTTGTAAAAGATATAAAGTTTATGTCTAGATTCTGGTTTGTTTGTTTTTTGCATGTGGATATCCAATTGTTCCAACATCACTTTTTAAAGATTATTTGTTTATTTATTTGAGAGAGAAAAATGAGAGAGAGTAAGAATAGGGGAAGGAGCAGAGAGAGAAGGTGACTCCCCACTGAGCAGGGAGCTGATGCTGGGCTGGATCCCAAGATCCTGAGATCATGACATCAGCTGAAGGCAGATGCTTAACCAACTGAACCACGTAGGTGCCCCTCCAGCACCATTTGTTGAAAAGACTCTCTTTGCCTTATTGCCTTTCCTTCACTTTTTTTTTTTTTTTTTTTTGGCCAAAGATCAGTTGACTGTATTTTATGTGGATCTATTTCTGGTTTGCCTAGTTTGTTTAATTGGACTATTTGTCTATTCTTTCACCACATTGTTTTGATTACTATAGTTAGTTTAAGTCTTAAAGTCAGGTAGTTTCAATCCTCCAAACTTGTTTTCCTTCAATATTGTGTGGCCATATTGATCCTTTTGCCTCTGCATTTAAGCTTTAGAATCAGTTATATATATATATAATATATATATATATATTCAGAATATATATATATTCAGAAAAATAACTCTGCTGGGATTTTGACTGAGATTTTATTGAATCCCAAAATCAATTTTGGAAAACCTGCCATCATGATAATATTGAGACTTCCTAGCCCTGAACATGAAATATCTTTCCTTTTATTTTGTTCTTAGATTTCATTAATCAGAATCTTATAGCTTTTCTTGTATAGATCCTATACATGCCTAATTATTATTATTTTTTGGTAATGTAAAAGTGCTGTGTTTTTGTTTTCACATTCTACTTGTTTATTGCTAGTTTAAGAAAGTGACTGATTTTTATATTAATCTGTATCCTACAACCTTGCCATAATTGATAGTTCCAGGAGTTTTTGTTTTTTCTTAATTCTTTCAGATTTTCCAAAGAGATGATCATGTCATCTATGGACACAGTTTTATTTCTGCCTTCCCAATCTGTAAACATTTTATTTCCTTTTATTTCCTTATTGTGTTAGCCAGAGCTTTCAGTATGATTTTTAAAAAATATTTATTTATTTATTCATGAGAGACCCAGGATGAGAGACAGACATAGGCAGAGGGAGAAGCAGGCTCCTGGTAGGGACCCTGATTCAGGTCTCAATCCCAGGACCCTGGGACCACGATCTGACCCAAAAGCATCACTGAGCTTTCAGGTGCCCCTGTATAATATTTAAAGGGAATGAGGGAGGGGTGAGTGGCATCCTTACCTTTTACTTGATCTCTGTGGGAAAGCTTCTGATTGTCCACTATTAAGTGTGATATTGGCTTTAGGCTTTTTGTAGATAGTTTTTTTTATAAATTTGAGGAAATTCTCTATTCTTAGTTTACTGAGAGTTTTTATCATAAATCACTTTCAGATTTTGTCAAACGCTTTTTCTGCATCTTGATGAGTATGTGATTTTTCTTTAGCATCTTAATTGATGGATTATATTAATTGATTTTCAAACATTGAAAAATCCTTGCATGTTTATTCCAACATACTTGGGATAAATCCTACTTGATCATGGTGTATTCTTTTTATACATTGTTGGATTCAATTAGCTAATAAGTTGTTGAAGACTTTTGCAATTATGATAGAGATTGGTCTGTAGTTTGCTTATAAAATCTCTGTCTGGTTTGTATATTAAGGTAGTACAGGCCTCAAACAATGAATTAGGAAGTAATCCCTCTGGTTCTGCTTTCTGAAAGAGATTATAAAGAATTGATATGATTTCATCCTTAAATATTTGGCAGAATTTTCCAGTAAACAATCTAGGCATGGTACTTTCTATTTTGGAAGGTTAATTATTGGCTCAATCTCTTCCATAGATATAGGCTTACTCTGTTTTTTTTTTTTTAATTTGAATTTTGGCAAATTGTTTACTTCAAGGAATTGATACATTTCATCTAGGATAACAAATTTGTAAACAGAGAGTAGTGTATAATATTTCTTTATTATCTTTTTGATGTACATAAGATCTTTATTGATGTCAGCTCTTTCAGTTGTATTGTTAGTAATTCATGTCTTCTCTATTTTTTTTCTTAGCTTTGGTAAGGACTTATCTAATTTATTGATCTTTACAAAAAATCAGCTTTTGGTTTCATTGTTTGCCCTATTCATTTAGTTTTTAAATTTCATTTATTTCTGCTCAAATTATTTGTTCATTTCTTCTGCTTACTTTGGATTTAATTTGCTCTTCTTTTTCTAGTTTCCCTGGGTGGCAACTCAGATGACTGATTTGGGGTCTTTCTTCTTTTCTAATATACATATTCAATACCATAAATTTCCTTCTAAGCACTAATTTCACTGCATTTCAGAGATTTTTATAACTTATATTTTAATTCTTGTTTCATTTAAAATGTCTTAATTTCCCTTGAGATTTATTTGAGCTGTTATATTGAATTGTGTTGTTTAATCTCCATGTAGTCAGAAATTTTCCACTTATTTTTCTGTTACTGACTTCTAATTTAATCGCATGTAGTCTGAGTGCAGACATTGTATGAATTCTATTTTTAAGATTTTTTAAGGTGGGGATCCCTGGGTGGCGCAGTAAGGCTCTGATTAACTAGTTTCTCCTGAAGGCAGGTATTGTTAAGAAGATCAAAATTCTCTGATATACTTCATGATTTCTTCTCCCCCCCACCCTACCCTACTCCACCCCTGCTGAGAACAAAAAGGGATTTTTCTTTGATATTTACATTTGGAACCTAATAGAACTCCTGGAGGTAAATCTCATAAAATTGTGAGGGCACTCAATGATTAGAACCTTTTAAGGGTTTTTAACTCTTGGGGTTGTCTACATTGAGCCTCCAGCAATGTGCCAATTATAGTTCAGGATATCATACCCCAGCACTGCTTCCCAGGGTGGTTTTTGTCTGTATGATTCTGCCCCAGTAAGCTGTGACTCATTTTATTCACCCGTCTGTCTCTTCAGTCTTGGGGCAGTGGTTTGCTTTGTGTCCTCCTCTCTCTTAAGAATTTATGAAGCAGAAAAAAAAAAGAAAAAAAATTTATGAAGTGATGTTCATTTTTTAATCTGTTCAGCTTTTTTACTTGTTAGGATAGAGAGTTTGCTAACCAATCTCTTAACACAGAGAACCCCATCATACTGTTTTTATTCTTTATACCCCGGAAAATATACCACTTTTTGGATGCCATGTTTTCTTCCTTATTTTTTTTCTACCAGAATGTGTTCTCATGTGAAATTTTCATTAAGCAACATTGTGAAAGAGTTATACTTTCTGAATCTATGTATATCTGAAAATGTCTTCAATTTATCCTTCATTTGGTGGATATTTTGTTGGAATTATAGATCCAAAATTTAGTTTGTTCACAGTTTTATAGCTATGATTTTATTTTCTTTGGTTAAATTGTAGTATTGATGAGAAATTAGATATAATTCTCACTTTTTTTCTGATAGCTTGTTGTTACATGTTTTTCTTTTGAAACTTTACCATATATGTTGTTCAGACTTCCTGCCTTTGAATATTGGATTTGCTCCTTCTTGGAACTATTAGTTTAAGCAAATGATTTTTACCTCCTCTCAAATTAATTGAATGTACTTTCAATTTATCAGGCTTTGTGGTGTAACCACACCTCTCTCCTCTTTTTACTGCACAATTTTATCCAATTGAAAGGATTTACTTGATTCCAAACACTTAGATGGACTTTCAATCTTAGGCATCTTAAAGCTTTTGATATCATGTATATTGATCATCTTAATTTGATTCTCCACATAAGGATGAGTTTTAATCTGCGTTTATTGATCAAAGGTGTTCTCAGTTTTATTTGTAATTAGTTGAGGTTGAGAAAGATGAGAAAGTTGTTTACTTTAACTTTTAAAGTTCTAAATCTTGGACTCTCTCCATTCCTTTTGTTTCTTGTTTACAAAATTACTGATTCTTTTCTGATTCTTCATTTGGTGCCTTGGCAAACAGCACATTGAGATGAAAAACATTTAGTGTATACATCAGTGTATAGCTTTCCCCAGTTGCTTTAGCAAACAAATTCTATAACAAATGTCTCTTTGCAAGCAATAAGTAACAATATTATTGTTACCAAATTACTGATGTACTGTATCTAAAATTTTCCATAAATAGTAGATACATATTTTATAATCAGCCAACCTTATTGTCACTATTTTTAGTAACAGAACCTTTCTTTACTATAGAGAATAGATTTTTTTTTTTTATAGTTTTGGGGATAGAGCTCAATCTACTTCTTTCTATTAGGACAAAAGGCACCTCATGTTATCCTGCACTTGCCAATTAAAGAATTTCATCTCTCTGGCTCCAAGGGATAAGTTCACTTGCAAAGAAAGACCAGACATGGTCAAGTCATCCATGCAGAAATGAGAATAAAATCTTATTATATGTTTTTAAAGTTTTTGATACTAAGTTAATTCTGGTCTTTCCAAGACAATAATATACTCTTTGAGAATGTAATAACAGTTTGTTGACTATTTAGCTTAAGAAACTTGACATAACTGCCAAAAAAATTATTCAAACTCTAAAATCACAAATATCTATTATTTGTTGTTTTTGCTAGTAAGCAAATTTCTATTATTTTTCTATCACTTTATATACATTATCCACTTTACAATCATTATTTCCTTTTTATTCTGAAATGTAGACTTATCACAATTTTACTGATGAATTTTTTAGGTAATTGCCTGTATTTGCATAACTTAGTAATAGGCAGAGGCAGAGCTTAGAACCTAGATTTCTGAGATATCAAATTATTTACTACCCATAAGCATACCATGTTTGCTTCATTAGTCTATATTTAGTGTCATCTCCATTTTATCTGAAAAAAATGTGCATATAACCAATAACCTCCAGTGTAGTCTCACAACCTAACATCATATTTAGTAAAAGCTGAATATTTTGTATAAAGATTAACAATCCCTAAAGAATCAAAAAGATGACTTCTAGTCTATCTGTAGATAACAATATTCTAGGACATGCAAAATACTAAAGAGGATATATTAGACATTAAAATACAAGGAAACCAGGTATGGATGAATTATGAACTTTGTGGAAAGATTCTATGAGAATCACATTAAAAAGGCAGATCTGAAATTTCACTAGTATAAAAGAATGCATAGATTTGGCTAGAATAGATACTATTTCTGTGGCTTGTTATATATATGTCTGAGAAGTTAATCTTTCCCATCTTTATATTAAAAGAGAATGGACATATTATAAGACATTACATATTTATTATTTCTATCTATTTCCTTCATCTTTAGCAGTATATTTTCTTGCCCAGGATAATTGAAATATTTGTAAATAAACCTTTTTTTATGTTTATTTATTTATTTATTTATTTATTTATTTATTTATTTATTCATTCATTCATGAAAGACACTGAGAGTGGTATAGACACAGGCAGAGGGAGAAGCAGCCTCCATGCAGGGAGCCCAATGTGGGACTCAATCCCAGGATCATGCCCTGAGCCGAAGGCAGACACTTAACCACTGATCCACCCAGGCATCCCTAATATTTGTAAATAAAAATGAACATTTCCCTAATAATAATAAACACTAATTGAGTGCCTTTTTCGGGCTATCAACCTTTCTAATTATTTTGGACATTTAGTTCATTTAGTCTTCAAATCAACTGCAATCTACATATTTTAATCTCTAATTTATAATGGTACAGTAAACCAGAGAGCATAAGTAATTCATCCCATCTCAGAAACAGCAAGCATCAGAGATGGATTGGTAGCCACACAATGTACCTCCAGACTCTAAATGCTTAACCACACTTCTCTATTTCCATGTCATTATAACAAATAGAGTTGTTTTAGCATGATATTGTTTTGAGAAAATTAACTCAGACTTCTTGACATCGACATACAGAGCAAAATGACTACAGATAAAAGTAACATTTAACCATGTTACTCAGAGTCACATATATAGTGGTAGAAAAAAATATAATGAAACACTGTATTTATAACTAGAGACATAAAACAATGGCCAAAATACTATTTTCTTGTTTAAATGAAACCATCATGTGAAGAAACTTAGTTTGAAACATATTCCATTAGATCAGATCTACAAGTTAAAAGCTGAGAAATTATATGTTATGGTGCTGGACCATAGATTCAATTAATCTTTTCTACTCTAAGAAAATTGGCCACAGATCTAAGGCTCACTTTATTCTTTTACCCATTGCAATAATCCTGTAAACTGTGTTAATTTTTAGTTTTCCTAGTGTAAGAAGAGAAAGCTAGATTTAAATATGTGAGAAAGAAACTTTAAAGAAATAAGCTTTCTGTGCAAAATAAAATGAACAAAATAACTTGCTTTTTAAGCAAAGACACATATAAGCATTGGTGATGTTACTAACAAGAGAAGTGGCAGACTTTTTATTAACAAGATTTGGAGGAATTACAATGATGAATTTGTGCAGCTCCTTACAATTTATAGAGCACTTTCTTATATATCATCTCATTTTATTTAATCTTTACACCTTTCAGAGAGACCAGCCAACCACATTTTAACAATGAACTAGGGCAGTCTTTATAAAAATTGGAACAATAGTCCTCTCTAGTTTTCCTAAGCCAAACTCTGTAAGACTAAACAAGGTCCTGATCCCAAATAGAATTAGGAAAGGGTGGCTTTTTATAGTTAGATGCCAAATTTACCATTATGAATCTTTTAATTTTGGAAATTTATGTTTTCTATGTACTCCGTATTCTTTATTCTTCAGTTTCCATGGTGCTACAGCAACCAGTTAAGCCTGCTGTTACTATGGAAACAATAATGTCTTTCTTTCCATTTCATACATTTTGGTACATTCTTCAGATATTTTTTTCGCTTGTACATTCATTTTTTTATGACAAATATGTAATTAAAATTGTGACAGTGCTGAAGAAGTTAGAGCAACTTGAGACAAGCTACTTATACTTTTAGGACAATAGAGAATTAATAATGAATAGTAACAAATGAATATGTACATATGTATTAAGTGTCATCTTGCTATTTAATGTAAAGTTATCAGCTTACCCGTTGTGCATTCTTTGGAGACAGAATTTATTTAATTAAAATATTTCATGAAAAATTGCATTTTTTCTTGGTGTTATAAAACAAAATAAACAACAATATATTTATTAGCAACATAAACTGGAAAATATGTTGGAATAATGCATGTGATATTTATTCTTTGAAAAGAATAAAGTAGGGGCACTTGGGTGGCTCAGTGGTTAAGCATCTGCCTTTGGCTTATAGCATGATCCTGGGGTCCTGAGATCGAGTCCCACATCAGCCTCCCTGTAGAAAATCTGCTTCCCCCTCTGCCTATGTCTTTACCTCTCTCTCCGTGTCTCTCATAAATAAACAAATAGAATCTTAAAAAAAGAAAACAAAGAATAAACTAGGGTGCTGGGGTGGCTCAGTTGGTTAAGTGTCTGCCTTTGGCTCAGGTCATGATCTCAGGGGTCTGGGATGGAGCCCCACATTGGGGTCACCTCCAAGCATTCTCTCTGTAACACAAGAAAGCCAATGAAAAATATGAATACATACATTTCTACACATATGATTTCATTAAAGAGATTTCTGAAAAATTATATTTTGCTACTATTGGCATTATGCTGTGAGTTATACCAGTTCTGCATTCAGACATCTCCTTAACATATACATCAAAGAACATGCTCTTTCTGAAATTATAATCCTTTACCACTTCCAAAGAAATTCCATTTTGACTAGGGCAAAGCAGTTATTTTTAAGGGAAAACTGAAACTCAAGATTTGTAGTGAAGCCCATTGTCTAATAGATAATCTTTCTATTCATGCTTGCTATGTTTGGGAGGCCATAATCAATTTAGAAATATTTACAAATATTGATACATATGTAGATGGAATGATATTTTATTCTTTTATAATTGAAAGCATATTTTTGAAAGCATACTTTTAACATAGATTTCAAATTGTACAAAAAGATATGTAAAACTAAATATTTTAAAGTTTACATTATATTTTATTACCTATACTTGGTTTTTAAAAACATTTTATTTTAAATAAATTTAAGGGAAATCCCATGCACCCTTACTCAACCTCTTTCTATGGTAGGGTCTTGCATATGATAGTAAAATTATCAAAGCCAGAAAATTGACCTTGGCATAAATTTTATTTAGATTTATTTAGATTTCACCAGTTATACTTGTTGTATTTCATATGCATGGATGTGTGTGTACTTCTATGCAACTTTATCACATGTTTAGCTTCCTATAATAACCACGAAACTCAAGATACAGAAAAACTATAACATTATTGCAAGACTTGGCCCTTTATAGTCACACTGATTCTGCCCCTCTAAAACCCTAACACCTGGCCACCACTAATATGCTCTTCATTTCTAGAATTATATTATTTATTGAATGTTATATGCAACTGTGAATTTTTGACATTGGTTTCTATTCGGCTTTTATGAATATCCATGTACAAAGTTTTGTCAGAAAGTAAGTCTTTATTTCTCTGGGATATGCTTAAAAGTAGAATGACTGAGTTGTACAGTGTGTATGGTGCTAACTATAGGTGGTTTTTTTTTTAAATAATATATATATATATTAGATTTTATTTATTTATTCATGAGAGATAGAGAGAGAGAGGCAGAGAAACAGGCAGAGGGAGAAGCAGGCTCCATGCAGGGAGCCCGACGTAGGACTCGATCCTGGATCTCCAGGATCACACCCTGGGTTGCAGGCGGCACTAAACCGCTGTGCCACCAGGGCTGCCCACTATAGGTTGTTTGTAGATACTTTTTATGGTATAGAAAAAATACCCACTCTATACAAGCATTTTGAAGGTATTTACAGTAAATGGATAATGACAAATGTAAATTACATTTATTGCTTTTCAAAGATTAAATCAATCTTGCATATCTGAAATAAAGCCAACTTAGTCACGTTGTACTATTCTTTTTATACATTGTTGAACCCAATTGCTAAAATTTTGTTGAGGGTTTTGCATCTAAATTCATGAGAGATTGGTCTGTATTTTGTTCTACTGTCTTTTTTTTATTTGGGTATAAGATAGTTCTGGCCTCTTAAGTTGGTTGTGATAAAACTGACTTTTAAGTCCCTTGATTTCCTTCTCTGAATCATCAAAGGAGTAGATTGGATTTAATTCAAAATTGCTGCTCTTTTTGTATTTAACTTATGTTTTCATTTTATAGGAATTGCACATTCTATAACTTCAAATTTTCCTAAAATTAAATATAGTGTATTTAATATATTTAACACATTCCATTATTAATAAATATAGCTTTTATTCTATTTTCCATACCCCAAATTGCACAAAAAATGATGACCATACTCTTACCTGTACAATTGTGAAGTGCTTTTGCATATGAAGGTGATTTCTGTAGCAATATAATTTGCTAGAGTGAACCTGATCTGAATTGTGAGAGGCTTTCTTCTTCCTTTCCTTGCCTTATTTTTTATATTATTCTGTCACTCATATCAGATTTTTTCAATATGCGGATCTTCCTTGACTTACAGTGCAGTTATGTACCAATAAATCCATTGTAAATTGAAAGTATCATCAATCAAAAATGCATTTTTTGATTAAACAAACTTTACCTTCAAAGTGGGGCTCAAACTCCTGACCCCAAGATCAAGAGTCACATGCTCTGCTGAGTGAATGAGCCAGGCACCTCCAAAAATACATTTAATATACCTGTCCAACCAAACATTACAGCTTAGCCTACCCTAACTTAAACATGCTCAGAACACTTACATTAGCCTACAGTTGGAAAAAATCATCTAACATAAAGGCTATTTTATAATAATGTGTTGACTATCTCATGTAATTATTGAATACAGCACTGAAAATCAAAAACAGAGTGGTATATAGGCACAAAATGGTTTTAAGTATATCAGTTGTTTGTCCTCATGATCAGGTGGATGACTGAGAGACTGGCTCACTGCCACTGCCCAGCGTCACAAGAGAGTATTAGATTTTGTCTCACTAGCCCAGGAAAAGAGCAAAATTCAAAATTTGAACTATAGCAAAATTCTATTGAATGCATATTGCTTTTGAATTATTGTAAAATTTAAAAAATGCTAGCTTGAACTAGAGTAGTTGGGGACCATCTGTATTAAAATTCATTGCAAGTTACATTTATTAAAAAAAATCAGTATTACAGTGTATGTTTAACTGGAATTTAAATAAAAACTTTTGCACCAGTCTTTCAACATATTTTTAAAGTTAAAATATTAACAATAACAAGTTTGGCTATATATGCACACTCGTACATGCAAGAATACTCTCATTTGTATATTGCCTGAATGAAATCGTTAGAGGAATACAACTTTGAAGGAGTGAAAAATGTAAGAATATATTCTGGAAATTATGCTATTTCTATACATTATTTACTAGTTATTTTAAACAAGAACTTGGGCAGTGATATAGTAAACTTATTTTAATATTATTTTAAGGCCCGTTTTTTTCTTTTTTCTTTTCATACTCTGATGCCTGGATAAATTTGCAAATAAAAGGGTTTCTGAAAGACTGTATTTAAATAAGAGAAGGTAGGTTAGGTGAATTATATATAGTACAGGTTTCTCACGTGAATATCTTAATGAACTTTGTTAGGTGAAATGCTAGAGAGTAATCTTTCCATTTTTCTTGCTTAATTTTATTTTTGAGGCAATGAATTCAGTAGGGTGATATATACTTTCAGTATTTCCCAACTCTTTTTCACCTCAAACCATTTTATTGAGACAGTTGTCACAGGATGCTATCAGTTTATTTTCTGGGAAACTTGTCTAGGTAATCTAGCTTTAATCCCTGGAATTTGTTGGATGATCTGGGTAGAAAATACAATCTTGCTTATTAAGGCTGAGCCTAGTCACTTACAGACTTTTGTAGAATATAGCTGGTAAATTACAGTCACTTAGTTGTTAGGGTGTCATCTCCCTCTTGAGCTTGAGTATCATGTCATTAAGGGTGATTTCTGATCTGAGATCCATCCATCCATACCATTTCCTCTGAGGCAGATATTGAGGCACCCTTTAGTTATGCAAGCTCATACTGTGTGTATCTCACTACTACCCACCCTGGCAAATCTCTGGCTGCTCAGTTTGGCCTACTTGGGACTCTCAGAAATGAAGAGGAATTCTGAAGCCAATCTGCTATATTGCAGAGCACATCCTCACACTCTTATCCTCCCATGCCATTGTGGCCGTACAAGACACCTAGCAGCATGATCCAGGCTCACTCTGGAGCCTGATTCTTTTGCCTTCTTCTACTGATTCTTTCTTTAGCCCAGCAGAAGAGAGGTGAGAAGGAGGAAGAAAAGACACAATTTATTTTATAGTGAACTTCTTCCTTTTTTTCTTCCTGTCTTCCTCCCTCCCTCCCTTGCTTCCTTCTTTCCTTCCTTCCTTCCTTCCTTCCTTCCTTCCTTCCTTCCTTCCTCTTCCTTCCTTCCTCTTCTTTCCTTCCTTTTTCCTTCCTTCTTTCCACCCCTCCTTACTTCTTCTCTCCTGTCTTTTCCTCCCTTCCTTCCTCCCTCCCTCCCTCCCTCCCTCTTCTTTCTTGTGTTCTTTATTAATTAATGTTATACCTGGCACAGTGTTTGAAACATATACTCCAGAAAATTAAAAACCCTTCCCCCCCTACCTTTTTGCTGTAAACATCTTTTATTGGTATAATGGATGTTTCCTGTCTAGAGGCACAATCCACTAAGGTGTGTGTATGTGTGTGTGTGTGCACACACATGCATGCATACACAAATTGGGGGTCACCCAATGAACCATACATATGGGATTACCTACAATTAATTTTATAAGTATGCCTGATATACTGCTTCACATTCTCTTGTAAATAAAAATAGAGGTTATAAATAAATTTTTGGTTGTGGTCTTGTCTTGATATTTTTAATAAAAATAATTAAAATGTTAATTATGAAAGATGAGGCCTATAGGATAAAATGATAACTATTCATAATTATTGTTAGTTAACTTTTCTATTCTTCATTTGGATCATCTGTAAAAATCTATATAGTGTAAAATCTGTATATATTTTGCAACCTCCTAGTAAAAGTTAAATATGTTAATACATGTGACATATTATAAAATAAAATCTTAATATTTTGAAACTATTGTCATTATAGGGCATATAAACCTGAATCCACAAACTGAGCTGTGCAGAAATGTCACTTTACTTTATATTCTTCAAGTCAAGTTGAATCAAAATCTAAACCACTATTCTGGGACACCTGGGTGGCTCAGTACTTGAGCGTCTGCCTTTGGCCCAGGGCATGATCCTGGAGTCCTGGGATAGTCCCACGTCAGGCTCCCTGCATGGAGCCTGCTTCTCCCTCTCCTGTGTCTCTGCCTCTCTCTCTGTGTCTTTCAGGAATAAATAAATAAAATTTAAAAAATAAATAAATAAACCACTATTCTTCCAGAAATATGATAAATACAACCATAGACACTGAGGATTCTTCCTTTCCTCTAGAACTGTACAAAAATCTTTGGAAGAAGAATATTAGAGCAACAAAAGAAACTGATATCTCTGGTCTTTGGTCCACATTTTGATTATGGGAATGTGTGTCGCTCAAGGTTACATAGTGCCTAGGTGTCTGCTCTCTTGTTTCTATGCTAGTCTGGTGTCATGGGATTATTTGGCATTACTGGGCATCCTTCGATGAAGAGCTTTCTTGTATTTTTTGTTTGCTTTAACAAACAAATTGTGTTTTCCAATTGCCTACTGTATTTCAGGTCCTGCCACTTTCCTGAAGTACATTAAAATACCTAAGGTCTACTCATCATTCCTTACTGAGCCCCAGAACTGCATTTCCTACATAGTGTGGGGAAATCTTAACTGTCCTTTTTTCCCCTCTGTCTGCCTCTCATCTCAAATGGATGTACCTTCCTCTTTGCTCCTAGTATAAACTTTGATGGTTAAAGATTTGAGGAGGAGAAAAGCTAATTTCAGGTAAATTCTGCATCAAGTCAATCAGAACTAACTTCTCCTGAGGCAATGAAGCCAACAATTTCCATGGTGACTCAGATAAGTAAAATATTGCAGAAATTAGACATCAATTATTATCTTAAGAAATTAACTTTTCCTGTTTTAATTGTAATAATTACATAATAAGAGAGGACTTTTGGCTTTTTTTTTTTTTAAAACTACTTCTTACAAAGGACTATAAAAGCAGATTTCACCAAAATTAAACAGCTTTGGAAGATTTTATGTGGGTCTATTGTAATAGAAAAAGAGACCAGACACGATCTGAACCCAACTCTGATGAAATAAAGATCATAGGAGAGTTTTTAAGAACTAGGGTTCAGAGGGCTACCTGGATGGCACAGTCAGTTAGCATTTGACCCTTGGTTTCAGCTCAGGTCATGATCTCGTGGTTGTAGGATTGAGCCCCACATCAAGGCTACACTCAGTGCAGAGTGTGCTTGGGGTTCTCTCCCTCTTTGCCTCCCACTAGTTTTCTCTCTCTTTCACTCTCTCAAATAAATAATTAAATCTTTAAAAAGACACAAAGAACTGGGGTGCAGAAAACATAGACCACCTGATTTTAATTGGCTTTACCTGAAGAAAAGTAAACTTTTTTCTAACTTTATGAATGGAGGTAATTTTATTATAAGTTGGAAACAGGTGCCCACTGAAGATTGGGAGATAGCAGCTCTATCTTCCTTCATGTTTACATTTCAAAGAAATGACTCCCAGGGCCTTGAGAAAGACATTCTTGGGTTATAAGACTAGCAAGAGGCTTTTAAAAGGATTTATCTCTCAAAAGGATCAGAGAAAGAATTTACAATTACAAGTTTCCTAAAGAAAATGCTCTAAGAAGAGGGAGGTCAGGGCCTGGAGTCAGTAAGAAACTTGTCTAAATTTAGTCAAGCTCAGGGAAATCTTCAGACTGTCTCGGCCAGGGCCTTGTGAAAATCTGGTCTCATGTGATTAAGAAAAAGTCTCCTTTTGGTTTGCTCCAAGCTGTCTTTCTTCATCCATTTATTCTGCTGCTCTTCTTTATATACCCCATGAGATTCCTAGCACAGGTAGAGAAACTTTGTCATCCCAGTGTCTTATTGCAGATAACTTACAGTTTGCTAAAACTTACTTTTCTCTTCTCTGCAGTTGACTTTACTATAAAGATGCGCATTTTCTCAATTGTATTAGAAAAGATTGTTTCCTCCAAAAATCACACTATTGCTAGTTATTTATTACTCTGAGGGGTGACCTTTCCCTAGCTGTGATTGAACCACTGTAGTACTTCTCTGCTAATCTAAGCGAAGGCTCTATATTCTGTCCTGCTCCTCTCTGTTACCTAGGCTGAACAAACACTGTTCTGTCCCTTTTGCTCTGGGGGCTTTATCCTCTTTCTTTTTGCTATGAAAGAATACCAGGCTAAGGCCTGAGAAGAGAATAAATCGTAGATGCTCTGATAATACTTGAGTAGTCACTAGACCATTCTTCACTATTGAGGCAGTTGGTCTGCATATTTAGGCCACAATTGTCCACTGACATGTAGGCTATAGTTTTAGTAGGAAATGCCATTGCGAGAAGGGAGAAAGAACTATTAAAAAAAGTGTGACCGTTAAAGTTCCAGAAACCCATGGCAGAGATGACATATTTTATTACTTAGAAAAGGAAAGAAATACTCAAAATCCCAGTTCTTATTTCTTTTGTTTCTCATCAAAAGTTTCTTTTTCTTTCTTTTTTTTCTTTTTTTGCAACTGGACCAGTTTTTTGGATAGAGGGATCTCTATCCCTGCACTTTTGTTAATTGTTCTCATGACCTTAGTCCTTGCTCTTCTTTCTTTCCTAGACAAATCTTCTCAATTTTTAAAGACTTGCTTCAGCTTCTCATCTAATTGAAACCCACCTTTGCCTTAATAATGTTTTCTTTCATGGAATACTAAGAACTGTTTAAAGAGTATTCCATCCATTTGGAAATATTCATATAGATCTGAAATAGACTAACTGTAGCTCATGGATGAAATCCAGCCAAATACCTATATTAAAGTCTTACTGAGAAACAGCCATACCTATTTTTCCCCCATTTTCTGTGTGTGTTTGTGTGTGTGTGTGTGTGTGTGTGTATATATATATATATATATATATATATATATATATATATGACAGAGAGAGAGAGAGAGAGAGAGAAAGAGAGAGAGTGACCCTGCAGGGAGCCCGTGTAGGACTCAATCCCAGGACCCTGGGCCACGATCTGAGCCAAAGGTAGATGCTCAACCACTAAGTCACCCAGGTGTCCCCATAACTATTTTTTAATGTTACTTGTTAAAACACTTTATTGGGGAATGATTGACATGTAAAAAGTTGTAAATATTTGCTGCACCTGACTCGATGAATTTGGGGATAAGTATGTACTTGTGAAACCATCACTGTCATCAAGGCCACAGACATATTCATCATATCCTAATATTCCCTCCTGCCCCCTTTACTATGTTACTTATGTTTTGTGTATGTGTGATAAGAACACTTAATATAAATTCTACCCTTTTAGTTAAAGCTACACCTATTTTTGAATATTAATATTAGACAATTTAGAAATATTGTCTATAGCTGCTCTTGTGTTACATTAGCAGAATCAAGTAGTTGTTACAGAGACTATATGGCCCAAAGAGCTGAAAATATTTGTCTTTTTTTAAAGCCTTTTAAATAAAACCCTTGATATTGAGAACTATTTAAATTTTTCTCCTGTAGACACATATCCTGTGGTGAGGTGTGTGGGTGATAGTGCTTTATATTTTCTTGAATCTCTCTATAGCTCATCACACAGATCCTAGTACTGACTATGACAAGATACTGTCTCAAGGAAATATATTTTTTATACAAGTGTAAACTTACATGAAAAATGTAATTATATTTGTTATGATTAAATTATAAAAAAACTACTGTATCTTTCAAATAGACTTTTAGCATTGATACTTAAACTATGATGACTTTATTTTGATTTTATAATATAGTACAGAATTAAAGGAAACTAATAAACATAAAAAATAACGCAATTTTGTGTTGTTAGAAGTTCCTTGAACACAGAAAGCTAGGTTTATTCAGGGACACAATCTATATCAATCTTTGTCCCTTAAAATGTGATAGATCCATTCATACTTCTCTTAGGGCTTTTTCAATTTTTTCACAATCTGACAGTCTAAATTGTAGTTAAAAAATATTTACCAACCATATAGAAAAAAATGTTGTTAAACTTTATAAAATGTTCCCTAAGTAGGGAATTATTTTCTTATCATGGGAAATGTCCTCCTGTATTTTTCTATAATTCAGAAATTTTATTTCAAATAATTAGCTTAGTAAGGGAGAGTTACACATGATTGTGGGTAAAAACAAGTCTGTGGTTGTTCATTTCTTTGAAACTGCTTCAGATAGGATTTTTCTTCGGTAGGATTCTGCTGAATTTTAGGGCTTACAAATCCATTGAATTATTTAAAAATATATTTCTTTCCTCTGATATTGAATATGCTTTATACTTTCCAGTATGTTTACTTTCCTCACCTAATTTTATCTAATTGGAAAACAATTATTTATCTCAGAAAACCCAAATCCTCTTCTATTTCTTAAAAGACTTATTTATTTATTTGAGGGAAAGAGAAAGAGAGTATACAGGGCAGAGTGAGAGGACGAGAGAGAGAAAAATCTCAAGCACTCTCCTCCCTGAGCATAGATCCTGAGGTGGGCTTGATCCCATGACTCGGAGTTCATGATGGGTGCTCAAATGAAAAGTCACATGCTTCACAGACTGAGCCACCCAGGCATCCCCAAGTCCTCCACTGTTACTCAGTATCTAACGTTGGTCTCATCTTTATGAGTTCAACTAGAGCTCTGAAACTCAGGTCCAAAGAACACTGCTGTATTGTCATGGGGAAAGCAAGTGGCTGCTGGTCTTAATCAGGAAAAGACACCAAGTTTCCCTTTGTAAAGCTGATGAAAGCTGCTGTAAAAACATGTGATCTCCCTCAAAATCATATAACTGCAAGATTTCTGGTGAAGCATCTGTGTAACTATTATAGGGTCTTAGATTGAATTAACACCTATTTTGGCTCTTTGAATTTATTATACACTTGCATATATATCATGTAAATTTTCATTTGAGGCATTTTATAGCCAATTATACTAAAATTCATAATTTAAAAATTATAAATTGTTATAGCCATTACATATCATTAAATTTTAATCAAATTAAATTTAAAATTTAATTCATTAAGATTATTTTATGCCCCCAATATTCATATGCTTAAAATATAAATAATATAATATTCAGATGAAATAGGATAAAGTAATAGAGCTTTAGTTTACTAAAGAGTGGTTAGTTAACACTGTTTATGATTTCTCTATGATAGTATTGTGACTAGTGTGAAATAATATACCCAGCACTTTATTACTTTGAATTATGTAGAGGAAAACACTTTCATTTTAGTACCCAAACAAAATTTAAAATTTTACATAGTGAACATTCTACTGAGCCTTACCACATTATATTTTAGATTATTATTATTTCAATGTTTATCTTAATATAAATAACCATATTATTTGCTCTGATGATTAACTTTTACCCTTAATCTGTGGTAGATTGTTTGATTGTTTTTATTTAACAATTTGGTCATATACAGCCAAAGCTGTATAGATTAGGCAAATATCTTCAAATATTTAAAAATCTGAAAAAATAAATTTACAAAAACAAGACAAACCCTACTATAGAAAGCGTGTTTGTTTATTTATTTATTTATTTATTTATTTATTTATTTATTTTTATGTTCCCTTATTTATAGTTAATGGCTCAAATGACTGAAAAATTGTTTATTTGAGAACCTCTTCTCATTTGTAATATTTTTGGAGGCTAAATTTTTATTTATTCCATGGGTTTTTTTGTTTTGTTTTGTTTTGTTTTGTTTTTCACTTACTCTTTGGGGAAGGTACAAAGCACTTATTTCTTCATAGAGGTCATCATCAGGGATCACCTCAGGAGGTAGGAAAGCAATTCGTATATTTCCTACCCAAACAGATTCTTCAGAGACCTCCCATGGGTATAGCTCAGTTAAAATATGCTTAATTTCATCCTCAGGTGGTTTTAGCAAGGAGACAATTTCATTTCTACACAGAGCTATCAGAGCTATATCTACATTTTAAAGATAAATTTACAAGGATAATCAATCTTACATTGAGATATGTGCCCCTGTGTGTCTTTTAATTTCAGAATCCTACTAAGCAAAGTAAGCATTACTGAAAATATATTTTATCACAATTGAATTCTGGTTATAAATTAAGCAACTCAAAATAGTATCAGGTAAACAAGTAGCTACACAGCTGCACATTTGGAAATACTTCAGTATAAATTCTTCTCATTCACAATCAATGTGATTATAAAAGTAACTGTGTGTATGTTCACTTACAAAACTTTTCAGAATTCTAGGATTTTAATGAGGGAAGATGGGTGAAAGAATTCAACACTGATTATCCAGAATTTCACTTAATGCTCCTCTCTGGAAAATTCCCTCAGCTTTGCTTTGGACCTACCTGTTCTGAGTCCCTCTAATTTGCTCTCTGAAGAATTGGCTTCTAATCTTCTGCCTGGGTGAGATAAGGTGGTTACCCGATTATGAGGAACAGGAAGGTGATGTGAAGAAAAAAATTATGTATTTATTTTTTAGTTGTAGCAATCTATCTGAAACATTGATTCATGGGACTCCTGAGTGGCTCAGCAGTTTAGCACCTGCCTTCCGCCCTGGCATGATCCTGGAGACTCTGGAGTTCTGAGTTGGGCTTCCTGCAGGGACCCTACTTCTCTCTGCCTTTGTCTCTGTGTCTTTCATGATTAAATAAATAAAAACTTAAAAAAAATTGATTCATTATTCTCCTGCATGTGTATGTAAACTATTCTTGAGACTCTAGAGGGTTCTTGTGAAAGGTACAAAATATCATTTTTATTTTTGTTTATTTTAAATTTTTAAATTTTAAAAATTGAAACATAATTGATATGCAGTATCCTGTTATGTGTACATCATAGTGATTCAATATTTTTATACATTATGAAATGATTCCCACAGTATATCTAGTCAACCATCTGTCTACTTAAGCAGAGTTGCAGAAAAAAAAATCTTTGTTGTGTTCAGTGATCTTACCCTAGTTTTGATATTGGCTTTTTGCAAAAAATTAGCTTGCTTCTTTACATTTCTGTGCTAAATTGATGAATAATTTATCCATGTTCTTTCCAGTTTCTCTTTTAACTGCTTTACAGTTCTGTCTCATTTGTGTGCTGTTCTGGTAATATTAATTGAGTTTTTGGAGGGAGTATAATTATGTTCATTTAACCATTTTAGTTGATTCTCTGTGCATCTTAATTTGGATAAGTTGCTTAACCAAACATCAGTTGTGTCCTCTAAAATTAGAATAGCACATGCAAGTTCTTTTAGCATCATTAGACTTAGAGGCAAATGATGGTTGGGCAAAAAAGTTTCCTTTTTTGTTGTCATTTATTTGTTTCCTTGTTTTGCTTTCTTTTGTTTTGTTTTGCTCCCAGTGTCCATTGGGCACTGTTTTTTTTTTTTTTTTCCATTTAGGCTGCACCTATTTTCATTTTTGCCTTCAGTGTCCACATATGTAAGACTCTCTTCTGTTTTCAATTGTGAAATACTCATTCATAATAACTTGGTTCTTCCCTCAGGGAAATTATATTATAATAAAGGAAAAAGACCAAAATGATTGCAGTGCAGTATAAGAGAAAAATCAGTGAAACTAGATGTAGTAATAAATTACACAAGGACAAAGTGGAGTTGTGAGTTAGAGAAGTTCCAAATTAGAGCAGGATTGATAGGAAATTCAGATGTTTCCTGAATAATCAAAACATGAAAATTCAGTAAGCTATATGAATGATTTTTTTCATATTTTAAAATATGAATACTAAGGGTATAGCTGGAAAATTGAATCTGTTAAATTGTATTGACAATTTTAAATCTGTTAAGGATTAGAAATTTCAAGATGAAAGAATATCTTGGTCTTCTCTAATACAATGACTCTAATACAATGACTAGGAATCACATGATTCCTTAAAACTAATATCTTATACACTATCTTTTTCAGAAGTCCCTAAGATGAATACTACTCAGTGTATTTTTTAAAACACATTTTATGTTTGTCATGCAATATCTTTTGAATTTTTTCAACCATATAGGAGTAGGCAGTTTTTAATTTAATTAAAACGAAAAGACCAACATGGGATGTCAGTTGTGTTAATTAGATCCAAAATCATATGCATTAAGTCTAGTCCTATTATCCTGGGATTCTGAATGTTTATTAATTCAGTGAAAATACTGATATTGTTACTATAGTGGAGTCAGGAATTTAGGAGTCAGGAATTTCATAATCTCAGGTTGATTGATTTGAAAACTCTTGTGCTCAGGGAAAACTATCCCCTAAAATTTCCAAGATATAAGCAGATTAAAATGTATAAACTGAAGTAATAAAGCAAGATAGTTAATATTATAAAAATAGATAGAATATGAATTAAATACAGAAGTTTAAGAAATGTTTTCTATAAAAAATATATATATTTGAAATTATATATTATATAGTATAATTATATATACCAAATTTATTAAAATAATTAAGAAAAGCAAACAAAGACAAAAGGAAAACATAACACACTGAGACACAATCTGTGCCCTGGTATTTTAGTAATGTGAACACATTGTAATATTTTCTACCAGGAAAACAAAATACACAAATAGGAACAACATAATTATTTATATTTCAAAACCAGCAGAAAGCTTGAGGTAAATAAATGAAACTGATTTTTCCTTCATTAGTTATTATGTTCTCTTCCAAGTGATATTAACTATTTTGTAATCATATCCTTACATCCTGCTCCTTACCTGTGCTCTATAAGTGTTGTGGATTTAATGTTTGTGCCCAGAATTCATATGTCAAAGTCTCAGTCCTGGTGTAATAGTATTTGGAGGTGGGATATTTGTGAGGTATTTAGGTTTAGATGACTTCATGATGGTGTGGCCGTCATGGTATTGTATTAGAATCCTTATAAAAAAGAGGAAAGGATAGCTCTCTCTGCCATGTGAGAAAACAGGAGGACAAAATGCAGCCATCTGCAAACCAGGAAGCAGGTTTTCGCCAGGAATCAAATCTGCCAGTCCTACTTTGAGTTTGAATGTCCCAGCTTTCAGAACTGGGAGAAATAAATTCTGTTGTTTTAAGTCAGCAAGTCTATAGTATTTTGTTAGAGCACCAAGTTGACTAAAACACTGAGGAAATTAGTTTTTCTCAAAATTTCCTGTTTAGCATACTAGTTTTCATGCAAATGAAAACAGAGAGCTTACCTTTATTCACTCTTTTTCACCTATTTCCTGTTGGATCACCTGGATGAGGTACATTAGTATTTGTTTAGGCAGACTTGTATTGAATTATAATGCTGGTTAGCCATATACACTGGTAGCTCACATATTTCTTAAATCATACCCGTGTAGCACTCTGATGATCTTACTAGTAAAATAAGAAATGTTAAAAAACTATCTTTCTTCTCTTCCTTAAGTAATAATTTCCTCTTAAAATATAAATTGTGCCACTTGATTATGGCACCAATTCTTGCTTTTTCATTGTGCCTTATTAGTAATAATTTGTTGGAAATGTAACAAAAAGATGAACAACTACTATTTTATTTTGTATTTTTGTGTAAAAATATACTTTAAAAATATTTTTCAATAATTCATTCAGTAATTATTTGTTAAATAAAAGCTTGCTACTCCTGACCATATCACCAACCAAAACAACACATTTTCATTAAAGACTGTATTTAAAAGACTAAGACTTTAGACTTAAAGTCTAAAGTACCTAAAAGACTCTATCAGTCCCTAAAAGTAATTATGTTAATCAGAAAAAAAATGAATGCTTACATTTATTATATTTTTCTGACACCTCTCCAGCAGTGAAAGTGAGGTGGGAGGATGTAACCTCATCATTTTTCATAGAATTTCAGGTTCTTCGCTTGACTTCAGTTGACACCCAGCAGAGGAGGGCTCCTGTTACTGCTGAGCAGGGCCTGGAGTTTCAGGTCCCCACATGGTCTCCGTCTCAGTCTGGTCTGTGTGGCTTTGTTCCAGTTGGGCAGTATTTGTAAAAGCCTTGCCTCCCCACTAGGCCTCCTCTGATGCCATCCAGGCATGGAATGGAGCAGTATGTCTTTTCTACTGGATGAGGGTGGGATTCCATCCTCCCCATGAGGTCTTGTCACCTTATATAGGTGGAAATGAAAACCCTGGGTCCCTATTTAGGCTTTTCTGGGACTAGGATGGCAGAGGTTTTAGATTCTTTGTCACAGCATGGAGAGTGAAATCTTATCTCCCTCATTATCTTTGCTAGTGTGTGTATGGGAAGGGGGTGGGCAAGTTTTTTCTGTGGTATTTGGCTAGAGCAGAATGACTATTACTGAAACATTTTTTTGTGTGTGTTTCTAGGCTGCTCCTTTTCTGGACTTTTTTTTTTTTTCTGGATTTTTGAATAGAGAGAAAAGACTTTTGTTGGGCCTTTTATTATTTAAAACTGTTGGAGTTAAGGAGTTGCCAGCTTCTTCAGCTCCAACCTTGGGATATATGTTGCAAACAGAAAATCCAAGGAATTTATCACTGTGTCAATCTCCAGATCCTAATGTCCCTAGCTAGACTGCCTTATTTTTCTCTACCTTGTAGAGTCTTTTTATATTCGTTTTATATCTTATGTGACCATATGTAGATATAATTAATGATTAAAGAAAAGTACATCAACTGTATCTACATTTAAAAATATGCATATTTAAAAATTTTAATTACAACTTTTTTATTTCTGTAAGTTTTATGTTTCATTCAACTGTTTTCATACTGATCTTTTTCATGAAGGATTTTTTTTTAATACTTTCTACCTGCATTCATTTTAAACATATTATTTTAGTCACTATCAGATAATTCTATTGTCTGGAGTTTTGGGCTTTCTAAATTTTTAATCCATTCTGTCTTCTGACTTTCCCTTTTGAATGATTATATTGTTGACTGTTTGCACTTTTTATTTCAAATTTATTTTTAAATTTAAATAGTCTTTAACTATGGAAAAGCTTTGGAATCTTGTGTGACAATCTCCACAGTGGCTTTACATTTACTTCTGTCAGATACCCATATGGTATAACCAAATGTAATGATGTTTTAGGTTAATATTTCTGTTCGAGTTTTATTGGAAAGTCCAGAGAACATATAGGTAAACCTCAAGTGTAAAGGATGTTTGCTGTCTTGTTATGAATAAAATATGAAACGTTTTATACTGGGTCTTAGAATTAGAGAGACAAATCTCCCATGTTTCTGTGCTGTTAAGTACATTTATTTTCTTAATCTAGCCATTCATTGAGGTTGTAGTGTTTCATTGTAGCTTTGCTGTTATACTTACATGCAAGAGTGCCATGTTCAATTCTCACTTATATGGGCCCAAGATGATGCCCATTTTTTTGTAGGCTATAAATTCAAGCACTTTGGTTACCCAAATATATCCACCCCAACAAGTCAACATTGTCACAATGTCAGTACTTTATTTTTCTCAATTCTGCTGTTACATTTCCTTTCCTTTTTGTGTGCTCACATCTTTTAATATTTATTGAGTGGGCCTATTTCTTGATTATCTAGTAGTAAATACTGATGTAAATAGAATTCTTCCTTCTCTTTTTCACCTAGAATATCTCCTGTACTTCAAAGTTCCATTCATCGAGGCATATTCTCAAAATACATTGTTATCCTGATTCTTCCTGATAGGAAAGGTACATTAATCAATCATTCTACTTGAGAATAACCTCTTTCTACATTTTTCACTTTTTAGGGTAAAATATATTTTAACATATATCAGTGCCTCATTAGAATGTGAACTTTTTGCCAGTTGAGGATGTTAAGAAATCTAAATATCAGTTAGAAGAGAGCACAGTTACCATGGTAATAAAGATTGCTGTGACTTCCCATTAGAATATAAGTTTTTGAGAACAGGTTGTTTTATATGGGTCAAATTTTATGCTGGGTCTTTACCATAATGCTTTTCACATAGTAGTGGATGAATGACTTTAGAAGGAAGTAAATGAAGGAGAAAAGAAACAAAGAGGGGAAAAGATAGATTGAAGGAAGGTTTTTTTTTTTTTTTTTCCTGGTGACTTTTTGTATTTAATGTCTGTAAATTTTCATAGTTTTAGTTATTCTTTGTTTTATATTTATTAGATTTTTCTAGTAAACTATGACATTTAACAACATGGATGTTACTTTTATATTTCATTTGATACCCTATATTGTTCATCACAGCAGTGGTCCCAAAGATTAAATTTAATGAATAAATTTTATGTTCACCATCAGTATACTAATTGATTAATTTCATTTAATATTAGGTTTGATATTGTCCCACTAAAACTCTTAATATGCTCTCCTTTATATTTTTGATATTGTCCCACTTAAACTCTTAATATTCTCTCCTTTATATTTTTGAATTTGACTGATATTAAAATGATAACACATACTTATTATTTTGTCTTTTATAAATGCATTCTTCACTTTAGACCCTCATATTAAAGAACATCCTATGTTCTGTGGACTACATGAACTAACCTATGTGTTAGTTCCAATACTTTATTTTATCCTCACAATTATAAATAAAACCCCTGACTCCAAAAGAAAGAAAAATGTCTTGTAGCATCAAGCAGATTTATTAAAAGGCTTACCACTGTTTTGTATATGTAAAACTATTTCAACTGTTTCCCTACTATCATCTTGTTTCCATTGAAATCAGATGGTTTTTCTGATCTCATTATTTTCAAGCTATATCATTATACAGTTCATGGTTAACATGTTCTGTTTTTCTATTATTTTTTTATTTTCCATATTTTCCATATTTTATCTCTTTTTTCTTGTCATCCATGTTTGAAAGAAATATGGGGGAGAGAGAGAAATTATTCTAACATATTTGGCTTAGTTTTTTGCCAGATTTAATCTGTTTATGTTATGGGCTCAATTGTGTCTTCCTAAAATTCATATGGTGAATGAAGGCTAACCCCCCACAACCTCAGAATGTGACTGTATTTGGAGATGGGAGACTTTAAATAGGTGATTTAGTTGAAATGAGGTGTTTAGAGTGGGCCCTAATTCAATCTGATTGCTGTCCTTATAAGAAGAGAAATCTGAACACAAAAGAGACACCAGGGATGCTAGCACACAAAAAAAGACCAAGAGAGGATGAGGGTAGGGGGAGGAGGTGGCTGTCTCAAGCCAAGGGGAGAGGCCTCAGGAGAAACCAAACCTTGCCAACACCTTGATCTTGGACTTCCAGCCTCTAGAACCATGAGAAAATAAGTTTCTTGATTTTAATCTCCTTGACTGTATTATTTTTGTCATGGGAGCCTGAGTAGACTAATACAACTTAATACATCTGATGCAGTTGTACAATATGCACTTTTTGAATCGGTGACTAAGTTGGCCACACATTTTGTCACATTCATATGGATCTACTTTCAGCAAATGCCAAGCTTTTTTTTTTTTTTTTTAATGGTTTTGACAGGCAGTCTGGAATACTCTTGGTCTTACACTTGATGACTAAAACCCTTATTCACCTCTAATTATGTGTTTAAATATCAGACTGTCTTCCCTTGATTTTCTAACCTAACCATGCACCTTCTCCTAATATCTTTAAAAAAATTTTTCTTCTTTTTTTAAAAAAAAAAAATTTCTTCTTTGTGGCACTTAGCCACAAACATTATAATATACATTTCTTTATATGATTATTTGCTTAGTATATGTCTCTTTCTCCTAGACTCTAAATTCCATAAAGCATATTAATATCATATTCCTTTGTATCCTCATCCAGTGCTCTTCATAGGTTTTCAATACTATTTTTTCGATGGAAGTATTAATGAATAGATAGATTTTATATCATGAAATTGTATTCCCACAACAACTAAATCTGTGCATGTTAAATGCATAAAGGACTGGATTATTCATAATGGATCACAGATATTTCACTAGTGAAAAAGGATGTTGAGGCAGAGGCACATAACATACCATAATTTTAATCCAGTTTGTATTTAGAAGAAAGTTTATTGTTAATCAATTAAAATGTTAATGATTTGATATTTTAAAAAGTGTTTGAAAGAATTAAGAGCACATTTCTGAGATTGTAATGAAAACATCAAATATTAGAAAAAAATAAGAAATTTAGTTATTTCATACTTGATATGAATGGTTAGGTAAAATTTGAATTTTGAATTTTCTTTCAAAAGTGTTTGAAAGAATTAAGAATTTTCTTTCAAAAGTGAAAGAATTAAGAGCACATTTCTGAGATTGTAATGAAAACATCAAATATTAGAAAAAAATAAGAAATTTAGTTATTTCATACTTGATATGAATGGTTAGGTAAAATTTGAATGCTTTATTTTTTAATTTATAAATATAAATTTTTATTTAATTTATAAATAAAATCATTACTGATTTTACTATATTTATCCCATGTAAAGTTTGTAGTGGTTCAAGTGAAACAATTCATAGAACATTGATTAAAATGGTAGTACCCATTATCTGCCTGTAATAGGAATCTTCATTCATGTTCCCTGTTGTCTTATCTCTCTGCTTGTTTGTGTGAATATAATGTGCTGAATTGTTCATAAAACTTAGCTGATGCTAGTTTAAAGTTACAATCTTGATCAGAGAATTGAATTGAGTGTTAATAAAAGAACAGAGCTGTGGGAACAGCAGACCCAGATAGACAAAGAATAAGAAAACTGAGATGAATGCTGATTGTTATTGCAACTTAACTATTTTATGTATTTAAAAAATCAATAAGCAGATATGTTATATTTTCTTATCAAAAAGGATGAAAAACATTTGTCTAGTTAAATTTTAATTGATTGAGCTTTTATGGTTATCTTTTTCTTTAAGTAGCACATTATTTTCAAAGCTGTATGTTGTGTTCTTAATAAGATTTCAAACTCAGTGAAATCTAGTTTTCTCTTAAACTCTGTTCTGATGAATAATTGCTATTTAAAATAGATCATGTAATGCCATCTTGGTATGAACTAATGATTAGGTTGTCATCTTTTTGAGGAAAGAAATTATATTTAATCTTTGAAAAATCCTCCAAGGGAAATTGTATGTGCTCTGAAATGCTAATTACATGGTGTTAAATAATTTATATATCTTACCAGTTTTATGGCATGGATACATACTGAATGACTACTTATATATATGCATGCATATTTTATATGCATATATTACATATTTTCATATAGTTTTACTCATCTCTTCATCTAAAGAAATAAAACACACCACAGACTCTATGACTATAATTTTTTTTCAAACATAATATCTGAGTTTTATCAAAATACGTGATAATAGAAAATATTTTGTTAATAGAACCCAGTTTTCTGCAGTTAGTGTGTTATAAAACTTTTTAAAAGACAACAGATGATTTTCTCTGTACAATTCTTCTTATTTTCTTTTTTCAGCTGTCAATATATTTCTTTTTATATTAATAACTTTTTCTTTACTGATCAAAAAGTCACTCACCTTAACCAAGACCCTTAGACTTCCATCACATATTATTTTCAGCCATCCTAATGAGTGCCCCAAACTCTCATTAGACTTTATGTATAGAAAGAATATAGAAACTTAGAAACATAGAAATTACATAGAAATCAAGAAAGTTACAGAGTTTAAAAGAATAGTCCTTGCACTCAACCATATTCCAGCTGTCTATCCATAAAACTACATATTTATTTAAATAGTCACCACATTTATTGAGCAACTTTTATGTACCCATTGCAGTCCAGGTGTTCAAGATACAACAGAAATAAAGTAGGCAGAAATCCCTACACCTTGAGAATTACATACTTAGTATATTGTCTATGCAGAATAAGTATCCAATCTCTGCTGCATAAAAGGAGTTTCCAAAGTTCTTGTTCTACAGGTTTATTTAATTTTCCAACTCATCATGGTTATTCTTTAATTTTAACCTGAATTACTCTTTATTTCAGTTATTTAACTTCTCTATTGTCATGTCTCACTGTGAGAAAAACAATAAATTACAGATCTACAGAAAACAGATTGCCAGTTAGTATACTTTAAAGACAATTTATCAGGGGCACCTAGGTGGCTTAGTTGGTTAAAGCATTCAACTCTTCGTTTTGGCTCAGGTCATGATTTCAGGATCCTGGGAGAGAGTGCTACCTCAACCTCTGCACTCAGTGGAGAGTCTGCTTGAGGATTCTCTACCTCTCCCTCTGACCTTCCCTTTTCCCCCTCAAATAAATAAATCTTATTAAAAAGAACAATTTATCAAATGGATAGTAGTGGACTAAAACATTCAAAAAATTTAATAGCACATTCCTATTAGAATTATTCATATTATTTTTCCTTTTTATTTAAAATAATGAAGAAAAAATAAAACTTCAATATTTTAAATGGTTATTTATACTAAGTGATAGTTCTTACAGTGGTATTGAATTAGCATGCTTTTCTTGTGACTCAAGAAAGTGGTTTGAAAAATTGCTTTTCCAGAAATCTTTGGAAGACCAAGAATAAGGATTCCAATAACTAGGGGTATGCAAGGAAGGTAATAATGGAAATGTTGATAGGCCAATCCAGACCAAAAACATGTTTTCTTAAAAAAATTTCAAGATAAATTTAATTGGCCTCTTTCAATTTTCATTTAAATTCACTAATATAGCATTTATTTAGAAAAATTGTCATCATTAGATTTCTATACTATATTTCTATACTATACATACTATATGTGTGTATTAAAGGTCTAACAGTGAAATATGCAAATAAGGGTGGTAAAAGTAATATTGTAGAATGTCCATATGCTCATATTTAGTTTTTAACTTTCAACTATTTAAAAAATCAAACTACAGATAGATATGGGAATCTCATACAAATTTTTTACATTTAGAGCAGAGGTTTGTTACGATTGTTAGAATTTATGAGTGATGTCTAATCTCCTTTACATAAGCACAAGCTCATAGCCATGCTTCAGAAACATAACATATGTTTTCCTTTAACAAAGCAATAATAAAAAAAAAGCAATAATATACACAAAGTACATGATCAATGGTATTTGTTTTGATATTCTTTTTGCACAATACTATTTTGCAGGAAGTGTAATATATATAGATCATGAAATCTGCTGTGTTGTGCTGAATATATAACAGTATATTTAGTTCACTACTGCTTCAGTGTCATTAATAGCACTCTAGAGTATATAAGATTTAAAGTATATTCTTAAGTCCTTAACTTACTACCAGGCACTGCCTCGGGCCACAGGGAGATAAAAATCCCTTTGGCGTGATACTTCAAAGGTCACTAGGAACCATCATATTTTAGGAAATCCATTACAAAGTTCCAGGTCCTTAAGATGAGAATGATAAGAAAGAAAATATTAAAGAAAGCAAATGAAATTGTTGAATGCCTTTAGTTGACCTTACATAATAATGCACACAATACAACAAAATATCATTAGATAGTGTTGAAATCAGAAGTGATAGATGATGAAGGGAAAATTAGAAACTGAGAATGATGTCCATGTGTAAAATGAATGCCATTAAGACCAACCAACTGTGCTGATTAAAATTGTGATAACAATTTGATCCTAGCACTTTAAAGACAAAGGGAAAAAAGTTAGCATGAGTAGTTACATGATCTACCATGTTCCTTAATTTCCTATTGCTGCTAAAACAAATTACCACAAGATTAATGGTTTAAAATAACAGAAATATATTGTTTTATAGCTATAGAGGTCAGAAGTCTGAAGTGGGTTTCACTACTCCAAAACCATTTTTGGTAGGCCTGAACTCCTTTTAGAAGCTTTATGGAAGAATCAGTTTCCTCGTCAATTCCAGCTTCTAGAACTTCAGTCATTACTCAGTATTCCTTTCTTGGACATCTTTAACAGAAATGTAGCATCATCAAATCTCTCTGTGTTTCTTTGCTTCTGTGATCATTTCTCTTTCTCCTCTCCTGTGGTCAAATTTCCCTCTGTCTCTCTTTTTGAAGGACATACATATTACATTTAGCGTCTGCTAGGATAATGCAGAGTAATCTCCTCACAGATTCAAAATTCCCTTTGCTATATCAGGTAATATGTACAGGCCTTAGGAATTAGAATCTCGATATCTTTGGGAGCCATTACTCAGCATATCTACCAAACTCCAAAATAAAATCATTTACTCAAGGGAAAAAAAAAAAAAAACTCCTACAATTGAAACTAAGAAGATTTATGTCATTCCACAAGGGGAAGACTTAATAAAAAAATACTGATCTCTGACTTGGAAATCATCCAAAGAGTAAGGTCTAAATTATGTATGTAATTGCCCTTTTATCTAAAAATTCAATTTTGGTACAATGACTATAGAATAGCAAATAACAGTATAGTTTTTTGAAAGTCATCTTAAAGGTTTCCATTTTAATACATTATTCTCTTGTAGTTTGGCTTAATTCAGAGATGGATTTTGATGGTATGAATTCTTTCCAAAAATAAATTTATGTCTACTACAATAGAGGAAATCTATGTCTACTATACTACGGCCACATACCCTGGAATGCATGTGTAGTCAAATCTAATTTAGTTATACTTAATTTTTTTAATTGCAAATAGATATTATCACTCAAGTATATAAAAAGAAATTAGTGTTTTATTATAACATTCTAAAAGCAGAAGGATTGTAGAAAAAAAGACAAAATATTTTTCTAGCTAAAATACAATTAAATATTATACATTATGAATGTGTTATGAATCTAAAGATAATTTTTCTTCCTAAAAAAATCTAACTTCAATGCTCTGGAAAAACAATAAGTATGGAAAATATGTCATATTGATTGTCATTGTGACAATGGTAGAATGTTCCCCAAACTTGAAAAATAGGAAATATTTGATTCATTTATTTTTCTACTTTCTTTTTATGTTGGATTTTTTTTACTTAATATAAGTTATATTTTCCTATGGTTGATGTGTTAACATGTGTTGGGAGTAAAAACATCCTAAGGTTAAGGCTTATTTCCCAAAGAAAGATCTAGAATAATAATATATCCACAATTCTGGATTTTTCAGGCACCCTATTGAGATATATTTTCCATATAGATATATTATTGTAGACTTTCTCTTCATTCTTATTTACCTGCTTTAAATAAAATTAAAATCCCGAATTTTAAATGGCACAATATAGGTGAGTTCCATTCAAGAAAGATTATACAAACACCAGTCTTTAAAGCCATATTTAAGGAAGAAAAGGACTGTGTGTTCCATACAAAGATTGACAAGGGAGTGTAAAACTGTATGACTTCATTTATAGGTCATCACTATTCTAGCAATTTGTTATAAAAAGTGAAAATCATAGACAAAAATCTCCCATTTCTGTAGTTTATATCTACTTAATGACACAGAAGAAATAAAAATTAAATAATATTATGTTATTAAAATAAGTACCATGAAAGAGAAAGGTCAAGGAATTAGAAGAAGGATGAGGAATATGACTTCTGGTTAAAAATTGAAACACTATGAACCTTGTACCTTCAGGCCACCCAGTTTGAAAACCATTCCTCTGCCTCTTAGTTACTTTCAGTTTCCAGGGGAAAAAGAATTGTATCCTGAACATTTTTGTATCCCTGATAGGTAGTGTACTGCCTGCTAAAAAACAAACCTTCAAAATTAAGAGTTAATGGATTGAATGGATGAAAACAGAAACTTGGTAAAAAAAAAATCAAGGTAAATGATTTTTTAGTTTGCAATTCACCAAGTTTGTTTAGTGAGGATAACTATATTCTTTCTGCATTCTACATTTAAGCAGAGTCCATTATTATTTTTTTCGTTGGAATGAAATTTATATAAACTTGAGATTACTTAAATTTGTTTAATTTATTGGAACAGTCCTGAAAAGGAAGGTACAATTGGCTTGTTCCCTAAGGTTAGTGATTATATTTTTACATCAAAGTATTTTCTGCCATGGTTCATCAAATTAAAAAGCCAAGTTTCAGTAACTCATAGGAAAATGTGATCCCTTTCTGAAGCTTACTTCTTTTGAAGTTTTGATAGAAAAAAAATAACATAATTCTTCTTATACCCATTACCAAGTGCCAATTCCATGATATTTATATCTAGCAGATTTTTTCTTTTTTTGTAAAATATATCAAATAAGAAATTAGGGAAAAGAGAAAAGAAAGAAATGAGTTATTCATATATATTCTACATTGAAGAACTCTTGAATATTTTTCATAACTTTTGGTAGAATAACTTCCTCCTAATAAATGAAACGGTAAAATATTTTATCTCACAACTGTCAGAAATTTAACCTTTTCTCATTCCTCTGCAGACCACTCCAAACCTGAAATTATGTACAACATACATTTTTGGTAGCACTGCATAATAGGAGGGAAAAGAATTTAAACTCAGCATAATATTCTAATGTTTGCTCTGCTACTAATTTCTATTTGAAATTGGGAAAGTTATTTAATATGACTGTATTTCTTCAATGTAACATGGCAATTATGATAGTATATTGGGAAGTTTTATAGACTAGGATGACAAATGTGGTTATTTAGTATGTATTAAACTACAATAATACATTTTCTAACTGCACTTCTATAAACTTGATCAATTTGGAAGCGACTTATATGAACTTGAATATCCTTTTTTTTTTCTTTTAAGAAAAAATATTTTGTTTAATTGAGAAAGAGAGAGCTAGAGAGATCATGAGCAGGGAGAGGGCAGAGGAAGGGGGAGAAGCAGACTCCCCGCTGAGCAGGGAGCCCAATCCGGGGCTCAGTCCCAGGACCCTGGGATCATGACCTAAGCCCAAGGCATATGCTTAACCCACTGAGCTACCAGGTGCGCCTAAACCTGAATATCCTAATACACATTTAGTAGTTCAGTTTTTGTATTGTTACATTAAATAGTTAAGTATTCATTGGCAATCCACCCAATTTTTAGAAAAAAATTACTATTGTATTTTCTTCTTTTGTATTTTAATAAATATTATATATATTTGTTATATTTCAAGATATCTGTAGATATCTATAGATATTTCTATATTTCTATATATTTGTTACATGTGTATATCAGATATAATGTTGCCCATAATAGATGACAATGTATTAGTTAGATATATAATAGTGAGAATCATATACACATACAAAATCTTAGTATGTTTGAAGGTTTATACACCTAAACAAAGACCTAACAAATACAGAACTAATGAAAATTAAAATAAAAAAAAGACTTGTGTTCTCATGTAATACATTTATCCTTCTGATCATTGACTTTATTTGTTTTTGGGTGGGGGATGAGAGACACCGAGAAACTCAGTTACAAATTGAAAAACTTTTTAAGAAAGGATCTGGACAATAATTTCTGATCATCTAAACAGTAAATATATTTGATTATATTATGTGAGAGTTCATGTGTTGAGAGACATCCCTAGTATTCATGTAGAATATTATGAAAAATTTTGTGATAGAATACATTTCATTTCATTTTGCTCATTTTATTTTTTAAAAGATTTATTTATTTATATTTAGAGAGACTGAGTACACACAAGTGGGGGAGAGGCAAAGGGAGAAATCGGCTACAAGCAGACTTCCCACTAGCGGCTCAATCTCATGACCCATGAGATCATGACCTGAGTGGAAACTAATACATTAGTAATACATTGTAATAGTGTACATTATCACTTTACAATATAACAAAAGATTTTTGTATGCTGAGTATAAACACACAGAGAGATATAAAAACAAGAAAAATCAAACGGATGGAATCTATAAATAAAACATTTAGCTTGCATTTGTTTGCTTATCAAATGACCACTTCTTCTATCTCACTTATATTTTTAATTCTATTTAATCAAAACACTTCCCCACATTCAATATTGAGTAAATCTCCACTTAATGTAATTTATCAGACATCGTATACATTTTTAGCGATTTCTTGTAAAGTACTTTCAAGTTCTAAACTACACTCTGGAGATCAAGAGTATACACAATGGATATAGCCTTGCTCTCCTCTAAACTGCAGAATTGAGAATGAGGATGCTCTCAGTTCAAAAGGGGCTTATGAGTGCTTGAAACTCAGATTTAGGAGGTGATAGAAAATTTCCAAAATTAAAAAAAAAAAGTTCATCTTAGAAGGGGAGTAGGCATAACTAGTTAAGGTAAGGAAAGGGAGAAGCATCCAGGTAGATATGGAGCATGTACCATGAAGAAACAGTGAGGCAAGATAAATACTATTGTGTTTAGGGGACTGGAAGTAGTTCAGGTGTTGAAATATGAAATGCAAGAAGTGATGGGGGGATGGATGAGGTTTGGGAGAAAGGAAAGGCCAAATCCTGAAGGACTGTGTAGCAATGTCAGGCAATTTTAGTTTAAACATTCCAAGTAGTAGGATAAAGTGCTAGTTGGTTGGGAAAATGTAAGTTTTGCTTTTGCACTTGTTAGTGAAGTTAAGTATCGGTAAAAAGTCTTAGTGGAGAATTAGGGTAGTCTGTATGTGGTAATTTGAATAAATGTTCTAAAGGGATTTTCAGTGCCTCCCATCTTGGTACACATTGTGTCTAGACAATGCAAAAGATTGTCCTGTAGCAGATACAAAGGCACTGAGTATGTGGAAACTACTTAGGTAGTATGTTTTCTTTCACTTAGTTGTGAAACTGTATTAAGAATAATTTTAGTGGTAAATTAATGGAATAGTTCACATAACATGGGGTTCAATTGATATGTTACAAATATCTAGAAAAATAATATAATTTGTTTTATACTAATTTTTAAACTGATAGTTACATATATGACTCTTTAACTTATATTTAAGTGATTTTTCTTTTAAATAATATGTGCATAATATATTTTCACCTGAGTTTTCTATAACAATCTATATATTTCCTTTGGTGAGAGGATAAAAAAGAGAAGAGAGATGATAATTTTCAATTATAAAGAAAAAAATCTTACTCTCTTGATTTACTAAAAATATTCTAGCATTTGAAATTAAAACCCAGTAATAAAGAACTTGCTTGGGGTTTTAAGGAAAATGCATCTATATGTGAATTAAAATTTTGGTAAGTTGTTCTTTTTTATATTTAGAGAAACTGTTTTAAGGCAGTTTTCCTGACTTTAGAATCTGATTTTAGAAACATACAGAGTAATTAAGAAAATCCCCCAAAAGTTTTCTACACTGATGGCTTCCAAAGTTTTGTTTGTTAAACGCGTGCATCTTGTATCATTTGTCTTATAAATTTGATAGTTGCAAGTTAACAAAACCTGAAATGTTTTCATTATTATGTGAAATTCAAATCTAAGAATATGGATCCCATTTAAAATATTCATTTGGTTTCTGAATATTTACTTAATATTTATTGATGACATTCTTCTGTTGTGAAATTGATTACAAAGAATAAACTGTTATTTTATTATGACTTAATTGTGATAATCAACAAATATTTATTGAATGTTTCATAGATATTTAGAACTATCTTAAGTATATAATTAAGTTAAAGGTCTCATATTATTTGTAATAACCCTGCTTAGGGAGACAAGAGTAACAACAATGAAAAAAAGGAAAATAAGTCTAAGCAGTGTTTAAGTTCTAAATTGTAGAAAAAGTCCATTGTTTAGTCTCTGGTTGCAACTAGAATTTAACTTTAAAATAATTGCAGACTAGACTTCTGTGATAGTTTGCAATATAAAAAGTACAAACTAAACCCCTGAACTTCATATTCTATTCACAAAACCAACAGTATCAGAATTTGAATTATATAGTTTATACTATATAATGAATACATAAAATATTGCATATATTGATCAAGCTTACGAAGGTTTTAAACCACTAAAAACAATACATGCTAAACGTATATAGGTATATACATAACTTGAATTTGTTCTGCTATAAATTACAGGATATGAAAAAATTATATTTCAGGGTTTTTGTGATTATACAGTATAAGATTATTTTTGTTAGTGGCAACTAGAACTACCTGTAAAATTACTGGAGTTTTTATATATTATCCACATAATTCAAAATATTGGAACTGTTCAATTTAAAACACTACCTGAATCTCATCTTATAGATTATCCTATATAATTTATACTTTGAAAAATTTCAGAATTATAAAATAGATGTCCTAAAGATGAAATTTTCTTTCCTATTTTTATACCTTGTAAACCTGTTTAATGATGTAGTTTTATAGCATTCACTGAATTTATACACTTTAATAGTTACATGACATTCCATGTCATCTGCATTGAAACAATGTACTAATATGAATTTGAAATAAGCTACAATTACTGACTTACTTTTTTTTTTTTTTAAGATTTTACTTATTTGAGAGACACAGAAAGAATCAGAGAGAGAAAGCAAGCTCACAAGCAGAGTGAGGGATAGAGGGAGAAGCAGACTTCCACTGAGCAGGGAGCCTGATGAGGGACTTAATCCTGGAACTCCTGGACCATGACCTGATCAGAGGCAGGCATGTAACTGAATGAGCCACCCAGGTGCCCTGATTTACTTAAAAAAAAATTTTTTTTTTAAATATCACTAGAACATAAAGATATGTATATGTTTCCACAATATTATTATTAATTACTCTGTATGTTTCTAAAATCAGATTCTAAAGTCAGGAAAACTGCCTTAAAACAGTTTCTCTAAATATAAAAAAGAACAACTTTCCAAAATTTTAATTCACATATAGATGCATTTTCCTTAAAACCCCAAGCAAGTTCTTTATTACTGGGTTTTAATTTCAAATGCTAGAATATTTTTAGTAAATCAAGAGAGTAAGATTTTTTTCTTTATAATTGAAAATTATCATCTTGTTCACTTACCTCACCATCTGTCCTTCTGTTTTGATCTATTCTGTTGGTCATTTGGGCTCTGTTGAGTTTCTTTCAGAAGGCATCATAGCTGTATCCAGATGAGGGTTAGCTTGAAAATCCCAACTGCAGCTGTGTTCAAACAGACCATGACATATAATGTCGATAAATCCCCTCTTTTACAAATTCCATGGCATTTTGATGATTCTGATTAGAGCAGCTGCTCCTTGGCTTATACTTTCATGAAAGTTTTACATTATTATAAATGAAAAGTATTCTAAAGTTCTAAATGCTTTTAAAAAGTAGGCATTTTAATTTCTACACTGATGGCTTCCAAAGTTTTGTTTGTTAAACATATGCATCTTATATCATTTGTTTTATAAATTTGATAGTTGCAAGTTAACAAAACATGAAATGTTTTCATTATTATGTGAAATTCAAATCTAAGGGGATCCCTGCGTGGCTCAGCGGTTTAGTGCCTGCCTTTGGCCCAGAGCGTGATCCTGGAGTCCCGGGATCGAATCCCATGTCAGGCTCCCAGTGTGGAGCCTGCTTCTCCCTCCTCCTGCGTCTCTGTCTCTCTCTCTCTCTCTCTCTCTCTGTCTATCATAAATAAATAAATAAATCTTAAAAAAAAAAGAAATTCAAATCTAAGAATATGGATCCCATTTAAAATATTCATTTGGTTTCTGAATATTTACTTAATATTTGTTGATGACATTCTTCTGTTGTGAAATTGATTACAAAGAATAAACTGTGTTATTCTTTATGAGTTAATTGTGATAATCAACAAATATTTATCGAATGTTTAATAGATATTTAGAACAATCTTAAGTATATAATTAAGTTAAAGGTCTCATATTATTTGTAATAACCCTGCTTAGGGAGACAAGATAACAACAATGAAAAAACACAATATTATTATTTCTCAAATAGTGACTGTTTTAATACTTGCAACATATTTTCTGAACTATATAATTCAAATTCTGATACTGTTGGTGTTGTGAGTAGAATATGAAGTTCAGGGGTTTAGTTTGTACTTTTTATATTGCAAACTATCACAGAAGTTCATATTTTCTGTTTTCAATAGTTGCAAACATCTACTTTTTGAGAAAGCAAAGAACTTTGGAGAAAAAATTATCAGCTCATTCACAAGTTAAAACCAGAAATTAAATGTTTGGTAGAGCATGGAATTTGACTTGTTTTAGCTGTTCTTTAGCTAATCTGTTCTTCTATCAGATTAGTTAGATTATTCCCTTGGCATTGCTGAGTTTCTATTTCATTATTTCATTTCATTCATATCTATTTGATTCATCATATTTCTGCCTCTGTCTTTCATGAAAAAATAAATAAAATCTTTTAAAAATTATATAGTTATTAGGAGGAGACATTTCCTGTTTTGTTGTAGCAAATGTCACAAATGATCCACAAGACCTGAATGTACATCATGCCTTCAACAGATTTCATTAAAATCGCATAGAATAATGGCAGAATGGCCATGGAAATGAGCATCAAAAATAATAAGACACCTGAGAAGTAAGGGGGAAGCCTTTTTGAACATATGTTTGCCCATTTCTTTGTTTTTTTTAAGATTTTATTTATTTATTCATGAGAGACACAGAGAGAGAGGCAGAGACATAGGCAGAGGGAGAAGCAGGCTCCCTGTGGTGAACTCAATGCAGGACTTGATCCCAAGATCTTGGGGTCACACCCTGAGCTGAAGGCAGACACTGAACCACTGATCCACCCAAGCATCCCACGTTTGTTCATTTCTAAATATGATTAAAATATTATTTATCAAATAGGTTTGTTGTGAGAATTAAATATGATATGAATGAATGCAATTGACAAGGCACAAAAACAAAAATTGTGAAAGCACATCGTGCATGTTATCTAGAAATAAAAAAGTAAATTGCACATTGCAATAAGATACAAGATACTTCCATGAAAGCCATTGAGAATTAAACAAAAAAGAAATCCGTGTGATCAACATGCCCACGAGGAATACACTGAATAAACCACTGCATGACACATGATGATTGGTTAATAAATATTTGTTACATAATAGTTGAACAAATGAATAATAGGGACTGGTCACCATAAGTCTTCATAAGAAACAGACCATTATACTGCTTCAAATCACTTCAGATTATTTGGGAATGTTGAGAGTATTACAGAGGTTTATTTCCTTTGTTTTATTTGCTTTGTTTTGGATTATTCAGATATATAAATATGTCTTGGGCAGATTGTTGAATGGAAGGCAGGGTACCTCAAATATCTCCTGGACCATATCTATCTCATTGCACTATATATTAGAGTTCATATGTTATGAAGTGGTTTTCCAGTTTTTAACCGAATGCATATTGGGTCTTAACATTAAATTTTCAGAATTTGATGAGGGATGCCATGTGAAAGATGATGTATAGATGAGACATATGTTATTCCAGTTTAGTAGTTTGATTTAAAAAAGGGGGGGGAGGAAGATGGACTGCATTTTGTAGATAAAAGTTTGTTATTTCCCAAACCTGAAATTGTTCTAGTTAGCAATTAGCATTCTTGTTTCCATCTGGGTAGAAGACGTAGATTTGTAAGGGAAATGATAGATGGATATCAGATCAAACTTGGAAGATCTCTATAGTACCTATAGACTCTCAGGGTATGGTTTCTAAAAATTAGGCATGCCAGAGAGTGTGCTATCTATCTACATATCAGATATTGCATTGGTAAACTCTGAATTTACCAGAAGATGTAAAGATACCTAGACAGGAGGCCATGTGATGACAGAGGCAGAGATTGGATGATGGATCCATAATCCAAAGAATGCCAAGGATTGCTGGCAATGCTGAAAGCTAAGAAAAAAATCATGAAACAGATTCTCCCCTAGAGCCTTCCATGAAAGTGTTGCCCTGTAGACACCTTGATTTCAGACTTCTAGCCTCCAAAATTATGAAAAACTAAATCTTTGTTACTTAAGCCTCACAGTCAATGGTACTTTGCTACAGCAACTCTAGTAAACTGATACCCATATCAACTCCCAATGTCTCTTACTTGGACAATAAATTCCTTGCTGCTGGGTTAACTGGTCCCTTTCTGGTTCCCATATAATTCACATTGCATTCTCTACACCAGCACTATCCAGTAGAACCTTCTGCAATGATGAAAATATGTTTGCTCTCTAACCAACAGCCACATATGGCTATTGAACAGGTTAAAATGACTAGTGCAACTTTCTTGGCCAGGATAGTGGCTATTATTGGAAAGAACAGTTCTAGACAATGTAATCATGTCAAGAACTAAATGTAATTATCTCTTCTTGTGCCATCTGTTTTCTCTTAAGATAAAGAATAAAACATTTAACATAGCCAGTAAGACTCCTCAAGCATTTCTAACAGCTATTTTTCCTTGCCAAATATTAATCTACTTTACTCTCCATCTAGCAGCACACCATGGTCTGTTGCACCTCGAGACCTTTGCCCATTAATACCTGTAATTTTATCTCTTCTCTGTGATAATTAGCTTCTGTTTAAACTTTGGATGTAAGTTTATTATCTCTATCCTGAGATGGCAAACTAGACCATAACCACTTTATGATATGCTACCATCTCCCACCCTCTTTGTTGTACTTATCAGAGTTAAATCATCTTTTGTGTGATTTTATGTTGTCTGCTTCCTCAATAAATATCAAATCTCATGAAGCTTAAAACACTTATGATTCTCAGTCCACAATTAAAAATGACAACATGCCTGGCAGATGGTAAGCATTTAAACTACTAGTTGGAAGAATGAAAGATAAAGTCACCTTGACTTTGACATGGATATTTTTTTTTAAGATTTTATTTATTTATTCATAGAGACACACAGAGAGAGAGGCAGAGACACAGGCAGAGGGAGAAGCAGGCTCCATGCAGGAAGCCCAACATGGGACTTGATCCCGGGTCTCCAGGATCACGACCTGGACTGAAGGCGGCGCTAAACCGCTGAGCCACCCGGGCTGCCCTGACATAGATTTTTAATCAATAATTTGTACCACTTCATTGCATTCTCCAACTTTTAAGATCTAGAAGGCATCTTACCTAAATTTAAAATAGAATCTAAGTCATCTAATAATGACTTATTTATTTTTTAATTTCTATATGCAAATACAGAAAAAAAACAAACTTCCCCAATAGCATTGGAAGTTAAAAATCATAAGCAGTTAGTACCAAAATCTGGGAGGATTGATACTGATTAAAAGCAGATGGAATGGACTGAGAAAAAACTAACCCAGGCTTTTGTTTTTGCCATAACTAGGCTTTATTCTTTGAAAGAGAGATCATGTTGAGTAGATAAGAAAGTGCTTTATGCCTCTCCTACCATGTGTCCACTGACTCTGATCTATTCTATCTTCTATGTAGAAAACCTGACCTCCTTCATTACTTTGTGATGCAGAGAACTACTTTCTTCACCACCTCAAATGCTACCAGAATATTTGATAAACAAAATATTTTTGTAATAAAAGAAAATAACTTCACTTACTCAGTTAATGCAAAACTGATTAAAACACTGTATTAGGGAAATGAATAGTAGTAAAAGTTGCAGTGTGTGAATATAGGATTATTTTGAGGAAAAGACACTTGGTGGCCTATGATGTAAGAATTACAGAAGAGTGACTCAAGCAATAGTAGAAGCTATGTATCAATTTTCTACATGTTCTGCTTATGTAGAATAAAAATGAGCCATGAGGTAAGGCTAGAAAGAAGTCAATGGAACTGTAGTTGATAATGCTATATAATAAACTGCAAACTAGGAGAGAGTCAACTCTGTCAAGGTGAGAATGTGATTTAAGTAATATACCCATATTTATCTGAGTTGTTCCTCCTGCATTGGTTTAAATGTCCAAGTTACATACAACGTGAATTTGATGATACAAAGTGTTTAGTAGTTTTCCTCTCCTACATATACCTTTAGCTTGCACACATTTGTCAATTTTTGTAATCTTGGCTTTACACTATTGTCTATACACTACATTATTCAAAATGAACTGTAGTATAGTTACTTGGACATATCTCATCATTTCACAGATTTAGTAATGAGGTTAGAAGAAAGTTAATTAGAAAAATGTGGTGCAAAACAGAAAAATGTAATACATGAAAGGGAAAAGTAAATGCATCTAGGAGACCCAGAAATAGTAGATACTTCTAAAACCATAATCATTTGGATGCAGGATCAAATTTTAGGAGACTGTCATGATTCAGATCACTATAAAGGTAATAAGCTAAAAAAACAGAGTGAAGAAGGAATGAGGAAGGCTTGCAAGTGAACTGAGGCATAGTAGTAGTTAATGGAAACACTAGAGCTGAGAAAAATAGTCTTTGGGCAGAAGATAATTGATTCTACAGAAAAATCAAATCAACAATATGGAAGGCAAACTTGAATAGCATTCTCAGAATACAGAAGAAAAGTGCAAAGGGATAAACTTGATGAGAAAGAAAATGATGTACAAGAACAGGAAATAGGACTCAACATATAGAAAAATGTGTATTTTGAGGGAGAACTCAAAAAAGTTAAATTTACAGTGTACTTGGATTGAATCTTTCTTGCATTAGATAAAAGTTGTATTCAAACTGTATGTCACATCACTACAATGCAAGCAATGATAATCAGATGGTCAATAAAATAGATACACTCTAAAATATATGACTGGATTATAACCTGAAAAAAAAATTCAGGTAGATAAAATCCGATTCCAAGAGGATCCTTTAAATGCAAAACTGTTTGGGGGTTTTATGAGGTAGAATCAGAAGTGGGGGGAATAGAAAACAGGTAAAAAAGCAAGTTAGGGGAAAGAAAAAGTTTGAGGACACTTTTTGGTTTTAAGAAATGTGTGGGATACAGGATGTGGATGAGAAAAAAGAAAAGTAATTTTAATGGATGTTGTTATGGGATGTACATTTCTCCCTCACATTTTGTGTATGATCATGCATGTGAAACAGAATTAAATTACTTGATTTCTTTTACTATATTTTGTTGGTGGACAGAATATCTTTGGATGTGAGATCTCCTGAGGATATGTTGTAAACCTCAGAGTAAGCAGTACAAAAATACACATGCAAATTAAAGTTCTATTTAAGAAAACATTCAAACAGTGAAAAACAGAGTGCAAAGAGAGGTCAGAGAAACAACAAAGAAAGAAACCAGAGAAAATTTGAAAACAAAGTAAAATAGTAACCCAATCTTATCAATAATTACATATAGCTATGTTTGCATTATTACATACGTATAATAATCAAAGGCAGACATTTTCAGAATGGATAAATAAAACAAAGCCCAATTTTATGTAGTTTATAAGAGATACACTTTAAATATAATCTCACTTTTGAACACTTTTATTACAAACTCCATAAAGTTTTCCATTTATTCTGTGTTTTGATTCAGCTTATATTACAGTCTTAAAATTGGCAAAACTATGATTTGTCTTTACATTGTAATGATTACATGTAATAATACAAGTTTATACGATAAAGCTTTAAGACAGTGCTGTAATTTTAGTCTTAGTCAATTATATGTTTTATAAAAAATAAGAAGAAAGTGTCAAAAAAGAAAAGTTTTTGGATTTACACATATATTTACGATTTCTTACACTCTTTGTTCTGTTATGGAAAATCAGGAGGCCATCTGGTATCATTTCCCTTTCAGCTGGAACAATTTTCTTCAGCTTTCTTGTAAGTCAGTTCTTCTGACAACACATTCTTTTTGTTCTCTTTCTGTCAAAAATGTATTTTGCCTTCAGTCATGAATTATATTATTACTGAAATTCGAATTTGGGGCTGACATTCTTTTTTTTTTTTTCTTTATCAGCTTAAAAATGTCCACTCTTCTCGTGACCATCATTTTTGACTGACTCATTGATTGGACTGTTGTTTCATTGTATGTTGTATGTCATTTTCCTTTTGCTGCTATCACAGCTTGCTTTTTATCTCTGACTTTAAACACTTTGACTATACAGTACGTGGGTATGGCCTTCAGGTTTATTTGCATGTTTTGTTTTCCTTTTTAACATTTATCTACAAATCCTTTCTCTTAAGAATTTGGGAAACTCAGCCACGACATTTTGTATTTTTTTTTCCTGTCCTATCCTCCCTTTCTGTCATTCTAGTTCCATTTACTTTTGACCTTGTGATGCCATTTAGCTTGTCCTTAAGGCTCCAGGTATTATTATTTGAAATATTGTTTCCTTTTGTTCTTCATTTTGGATTATTTCTGTTTTTCTACCATCAAGTTTACTTACCCTTTTTTCTACCCTGTTCATTTGGCTAAGTCTACCCAGTACATTTTTAATTTCAGAAATTGTTTCTCACTTCTAGGGTTCCTATCTATTCTTCTTATTACTATTAATATTTGAGGAAAAGTATAGAGTATTTAATTTGATTCAAGGAGAGAAAAATCTGAATTTCAATATTCCTATTTTTCATAAAAAAATGAAAGACATTAAATCAATTGTTGAAATAGGATTCCAGAAAAGATTATGAATGGGTACTTTTATATATTGATTTTTAAAAGAATATTGGCAAGATAAGAAAGTCCTTAGCTACATAGTTTAGCTAACAACTTGAGTATTAATTTTTTATCTAGATTTTGAATCTGATTTTAATAAGGTATTTATTAATATACATTCATATCTTCAATCCAGTTATGATTATCTTCTGTAATCTACTTCAATACTAGCCTACCAAATACATAATGAAAGTGAAATGCATGGAATACTTAGTAAATCATCATCATCGTAAGACAGTTTCATATTTGATTTCAAATGATTTGGGGAATGTTATCCTTCATTAGAGCAGAAAATTATTATTTCATAATTTGAAGCAACATTTTGTTAACAGTTTCATGCACATACATATACACTATTTCTGTGAATTCAAAACATAAAAGGTTCTTTAGAGCAAGGATACCAAGAGTTTTAGACAAGTGATTATGAATTGTATTTCTCAAGCTTCATTGACCAAGGAATTATTTTTCAGGAACATTTAATGGATCTTATACTTATTAAAACTTCTATTTGAAGAACACTAGTTGCTAAAAATTTCTCCTCTTATTTATACTTAAAATTATATAAAACTTATTTTATGGGTGCATGAGTGGCTCAGTCAGTTAAGCCTACAACTCTTGATTTCTCCTGGGGTCGTGATCTTGCGGTCCTAGGACGAAGCCCCATGTTGGGCTCTGTACTCAGCTAGGAGTCTGCTTGAGGTTCTTTCCATCTCTCTCTGCTCCTCCCCCCATTTTTGCCCTCCCTTTATTTCTCTCTGAAATAAATTAATCTTTAAAGAAAACCCATGTTATTCACTTTCTGAAACACTACCAGTGATTTAAAAATGAATCTTTCAATGATGACTGATATTTTATTGTTGTTGTTCTAGTTTTGGGGTATCTAAGCTCTTTGAAATCTGTGAAGACTTAATTTTAGCTCATATTCTGATAGCAAAACACTTGACATTCAGTAGCTTTTAGAATCTAGGATAAGATAGCCTTTCAACATATTCCATGAATAGCATTTGACATTTTAAAAGAACATTTAAAAATGCCCTCTTTCAACATTTAGACATTGCATTTTAAGGGCATGGTGCCTGACACTGTTGCAACCATCTTGTCATAATAAGGGTGTTAAGAACAGGGTGGTATAGAGAAAGAGATGGAGAGAAATATAGGACAGATAAAACTGTTTATTTTATTATTCATAAATAAGGTCAAGAGCCTTGTATATAACCAGAATTTCTTGCTGAAGACTGTCGCAAATGCCTTAACATAGGACTTTTAAGGTGTTTTTTGTTTGTTTGTTTTCCTTTGAGAAAAAGGAAAAATCTGAGCCACTTCATTGTGCTATGGGCAGTGGTATCTAAGTAAGCGCCTTTCTAAATTCATCAGCAAAAAAAATGGTTTCTGAAAACCAACTTTATTTTTATTATTATTATGAGAGTAAAATGGAGGGTTCCATGCTTTACACTATTAAATTTTTACTATACTTAACCTCTATCTACTGAATAATACAATGTTCTTATTTTTATTTTTTTGTCTTTCTTTAACCATCTAAGTCATTTGCACAAATATTATCAACATTTTTTTATTCACTTAGCATGTGGCTTATTTGATTTGTGAAGATTATATATTCCTTATACCTTTATAGATTAAATGCACAATTAAAGGAAAATGTAAGTGACTTTCAGATTTCTCAGCATTTAGATCTTAGACTGAGGACTTTTTTTATTATGTCAGTGTTATAGTAATAGTACATTTAGTCTTGTTCTTATTAAAATTGACGTAGTTTTTTTATTTTTTTCAACTCTAAATCCTCATGCACAGTATTGGCAAGGAAAAATGTGCAAAAATTACAATGCTATATTCATTCAAATAATCTCCATTCTTAGATCTTCCTAGCTCTACCTGATATCCTGTAGGATTTGATATCTCAGTGGAACAAAGGACTTATTCATCAGTAGGATAAGAATTCATCCTGTATTTGTCAGTAGGATATGAAAAGAGAAAATCTTAATCAATAAATTACACTTTACTATAATCAGCTACTTTGCAGTTTTAGAGAGTTTGTATGATAATTTACAGGGTGGTATACATAGCATTATGATAAAGCAGTGGATAATGACACCAATTGTTTGTAGAGAAGGCAGAAAGAATTACCACTTGCATTGGGAGCAAAAATGAAAATACACAATGAGTTTCAGCTCAGAGTTTATAGTTGCTTTTTTTCTTCTTGAAGAATCTGAACAGTTGTTCCACATAGGAAAATCAAATTTCAATGTTTTTTTTTTAATTTCATATAATTAAAATGTTAAACAATTTTGTTTGAAATGATAAAATGTAGAAGAATACCAAAGCACAGTGAGAATTGTACTTGTTTACTACAGACTTTGCTTTGGCATTTTGGAGGCATAAATTAATCTGCTTTCAGGACAATTACAAAAGGCTTAGATTATATTACATTCATGATACATACAAATATATAGTAGCTGTAGTGCTCAAACTCACGTAGTCACTGTCCTTCTGCCCACATTGACTTGCATCAGTTTTTCTTAACCATTGATGTTGTCTCTTGGAAAACCCCTTGTTTCCTTTCTTGGACTTAACATTCAGCTTAGTTATTTGGCTAAGACCACATCTTTTTCCATGAATAAATTACAAAAGCCCCCCAGTATTTTCTGAGAAACTATTCTGACCAGGTATTAGAATGTAAGACTGGTAGTATACATTGAGTCTGGGAAACTGGAGAAGCTGCTAACCTAGTTGCTGTATCTTTGTGTAACTCAGAATGCCCATATTCAAGTTTTCCCAAGTCAGATTACATAGAAAACTAAAGGTTTTAGCAAGCAAACTCTATAAGGCATTTTCTTTTAAACTCTTTAAGGCATATTCTTTTAAAATTATCTATTTTATATATAAAAATGAAAAAGATATTATTATTGTACAATTTCTAAAATACTTATTTATTTATTTATATTTATTTATTTATTTATTTATTTATTTATTTATTTATTTATATTTTGAGAGAAAGTACATGTGTGGAGGGGATGGGATGGAGGGCAGAAGGAGAGTGAGAGAGAAAATCCTTAAACTCCACTTCCAGTATGGAGCCACATGCAGGGCTGGATCCCATGACCCTGAGATCATGACTCCAGCTGAAATCAAGCTCTGGACACTTAACTGAATGAGCCACCCAGGTGCCCCCAATTTAAAAAGTTTTAAAAATGTATAGCCATGCAACTGTTACTACTATTTTACATCACTGTAATTAAACCATTTCTATCAAGTTAAAATGTCTTTTCCAGCTTCTTTGCACTCATGCCTCTCCTAATACTGCTCCCTCACATCTGACATAGAGTTTTGCCTTCCCCAGAATGTCATTAAAAATTCAATTAATTGACTTAGAATTTTTTGTATCTAAATTATTTTACTTCTCACAATGCTTTTGAGAGTCATCCATGTATCAGGAATTCATTCTTTTTTATTCCTGAGTACTATGCCATTGAATGAGAAAACACTATCTTTTTATCCATTCATCAAGTGTTAGACATTTAGTTTATTCCAGATTCTGGATATTATAAACAGTATTTTAATTCATATTATGATCACCAGAAATATTTAGCTATAGTTTTTTGTTTTGTTTTGTTTTGTTTGTTTGTTTGTTTTGTTTTGTTTGTTTGTTTTTGGTTTTCTTTCTTCCTTTTTTAAAAAATATTTTATTTATTCAAGAGAGACAGAGAGGGAGGCAGAAACATAGATGGATAAGCAGGCTGCCTGTGGGACTCGATCCTAGGATCACACCCTGAGCCAAAGATAGATGTTCAAACATTGAGCCACCCAGGTGCCCATTGTTTGGTTTCTTATGATGTCTTTCTGCACATGCTGTGTTACTCTGTCAGGGTAATATCAAGGTAATATTGCTTTCATAGGAAGATTTAGGAATTAGTTCTACCTCATCTATTTTCAGGAAGAATTTTTGCAGAGCTGGTATTCTTTCTTAAATAATCAGTAGAGTTTTTTGTTGAGGTCATCTGCATCTGCAGTTTTATTTCCAGGAAAGATTTTTTATTTTTTTATTTTTATTATTTTTTAAAGATTTTATTTATTTATTCATGAGAGATACACAGAGAGAGAGTGAGAGGCAGAGACACAGGCAGAGGGAGGAGCAGTCTCCACGCAGGGAGCCCAACAGGCCAACAATCAACTGACTGAGCCACCCAGGCACCCCAGTAATCAGATTTCTTAACCAAACACAATAGAGCCAACCAAACACAATTTATTTTAGAGTAGGTACAGATGTACTCTGAGTATTAAAGTTCAAAGTATCATTTCCCTTAAACCAGATAATAACTATAAATTGTATTTATGATCCTGAGCCACAGCACGGTTTTGACTATTTTCAGGCTTCCCATATCTTAAAACACCATGAAACTTTTGAAATATACTGGCCAGTTACATAGAATTCCCTTCAATTTGGATTTTTCTGATGAGTTTCTCATTATTAATAATTGAAGCTATATATTATTAAGGAGGATACTATGGAAGTCGTGTTACCTCATTGCCTCCTATTAGGGAGTGCGTTATGCCTGTATATGTTAGGAGTGACATTAACCTTGCTCATTTGTTTAAGGGGGTGTCTGCCACAATATGAACTTACTATTTTTTCTCTTGGGACTTATCAAATGTGTTGAGGAGATATTTTGACACTTTGTAAATACTTTGTTTCTGTTTATACATTCACCTTCTAAATTTATCATCCATCAGCTTCTGTAGCAATTATTCCTGGGTTATTCTAATAGTGGCGTTCTATTTTCTTTTACATATCTGAACCAGAATTCTTTTGTAAAAAAGGAGTTGTCACTTCTTTGTGTATTTATTTATTTAGCCATTTATTTGTACAATTATGGATTCACATTTTTTTACTCTTTCAGGTTGATTCTTATGGCATTTTTATTATTTGTTTGTTTAGCATTTTCTTGCATAAAGTACAATATGTTTGTAAAATTCTTTTTGTCATTAGGCTTAGAATATTTACCCAAGCTAGTTCCTATCTTTCCCATCCCTTTCACTGTGGCTATGTAATTCATTTGCAATACAATTAGATTGATTTATCACAGTCTACATTTCCTACTCCCAGCCCCAACATCCTGGTGGATTTTTAAATTCAGTAAACCTTATATTTTGTGGTGTACAGTTCTATGGATTTCAAAAAAATGCAAATAGTTTTAATACACAACTATGGTTCCATACAAAACGTATTATTATCCACAAAGTTGTCTCACAGTTCTCCTTTATATTAAAGGCATCTCCCTTTCCCTCAAATCCTGACAAGAACTAATCTTTTTTTTTTTTTTTAGTCCCTATAGTTTTGCCTTTACCAGACTGTTCTATAAAGGGAGCATATAGTTTTAGACTTTGGTCTAGGAGAACCACTTAGAAATATCTTAGAGATTTTCACTTAGAAAAATGCATTTATTATTCATACCTATTACAACAATTGTTACTATGCTCTTTTTTACATTTCTGACTGATATTCCAATGTGTGGATGTCTTGGATAGTAGATACATTCTGCTAGGGTTCTCTGATCTCTTTGGAATTGCGGTCTGATATATATCATTCGTTTTAAGAAACTTGTAGCCATTGTTTTCTCAAATATTTCTTGCACCCTATTCCCTCTCTCCTCAAATTCAAAGTGCACATATATTAGATGGATTATTATCCTATGACTTTTGGATAGTCTCTTCTTGTATTTTTTCATTCACTTTTCTCTTTGTGTTCCTGCTTGAATAACTTATATCGCCTTATCTTCAAGTTCACTGAATCTTTCCTCACCTGTTTAGAATACAGATGCACACATCAAAAGCATTTTTTCCCCTGTATATTATTTTTAGCATTTCCGTTTCATTGTTTATTATGATTTCTATCTGTCTGGTGAAATTGTCAATTTGAGTTTGCATATTGAACCACCTTTTTCCAATAGAGCATTTAACACAGTATTAATAATAGTTATTTTATAGTTTCAGTCACACAATTACTATAACTTTCTCATAATTAAGTATGGTTGTGATGATTTCCTCATCTCTTCAGGGTGGGTCTTTCTTTGCCTTTTCATATGCCTTGCAATTTTCTCGAATCCAGGCATCCTGTCAGGACAGTAGAGGTGAGTTGAAAAGCTTTTATGCCCCACAATGGTCATGGCTTTCCTTCTGATAGGGCTTTATTGTGGGTGTTTGAGATAATCTAGGTTTAGAAATTGGAGTAGGTCTGAAGGTTGTTGTTGCTATGGCTACCACCACTATACCCTAGGTTGAATATCTGTTCTTAAAAAAATAAAATGTGGCCTTACATGTCACATGTTCTTACTTTTGAAACTGAAAAAAATATATACAATTGCTTTTTAATGTTAATAATTTATTAAATAATCCAAAGATTATTTTCTCCTTAAGAAAAGCCAAGCCTAAATCTCAGTAAACATATTACTTTACATAAGGAAGCCCAACCTTACAGCATGCCTTTTAATGGTAAATGTTCAGTTATTTACTTGAAATGCATTAAAAAGTCTTTATAAAATAGATTTGAAAACCAGGAAGAATGATTAGAGAATAAATAACCTGGATAATATATATTACAGATTCTATTAACTCATTATTAGTCAATCTCAACTATACAATATTTTTATTCTGCTTAAATCAGACTAAAATAATTCAAATTGTATAGGAAATCTATTATTATATAATACTCTTGTTTTAAAGTGTATAATTCTATTAATTACTATCTAGGTTGTTATTAACAGTTTTTAAAAGTGTATAGGTACACTTCACATATATTTTTAGTTAAATATCTGAACTAAAAATAAATCAAATAATTAAATCAATAGAAGAATTTAAGCACTTTTTAACACCATCAGATTTTTTTTTAAGATTTTTTTAAATTTATTTATTCATAGAGACACAGAGAGAGAGAGATAGAGGCAGAGACACAAGCAGAGGGAGAAGCAGGCACCATGCAGGGAGCCTGACATGGGGCTGGATCCAGGGTCTCCAGGATCACACCCTAGGCTGCAGGCGGCGCTAAACCGCTGCGCCACGGGGGCTATCCCAGAGTATTTCTTATATAGTTTTTTTTTTTTTCAATTTGATATTAAGTGGTGTTGTAATTGACTACACAATTTGATTGAATTTTCAGAAGAAAAATAAAAGGAACGTGTAAGGCAGATGATTTAGTATATCCCAAATAAATGAATTGACTCTACCCCCTTACCACTACTATATTTAAGATAATTAAGAAATATAGTTTAATCAATTAAGATGACTTAGTCTTAGTGTTTATAATACTAAGATATTAAAAATTTATATTAAAGAATTCTGTTATAGAGGGGAGGTGGGTGAGGATGGGTAAAATAGGTGATAGGGATTAAGGAGGACACTTGGTATGATGAGCACCTCGTATTGTATTCAAGTGTTGAATGACTAAATTCTACACAGGAAACTAGTATTACACTGTATGTTAACTCCCTGAAATTTTTTTTTAATTTTTTTTTTATTATTTATTTATGATAGTCACAGAGAGAGAGAGAGACGCAGAGACATAGGCAGAGGGAGAAGCAGGCTCCATGCACCGGGAGCCCGATGTGGGATTCGATCCTGGGTCTCCAGGATCGCGCCCTGGGCCAAAGGCAGGCGCCAAACCGCTGCGCCAAAAGTAAAATAAAGTAATCATCATCTTTAAAAAAAAAAAAAAAGAGTTCTGTTGTATTTTTCACCCTTCCTGATTACACATGGGAGTAAAAAATTACTGAAATTATTTTTTGACATTTTTCTTTAATTGCTTATCAATAATTTATTATCTATTGAAATATATAGATTAAATCACCCATGTTAAAAATAGTGGCATATTTTTACTTTAAATCTTTATTAAAGTATGATATTGGAAATATTTACATTTGATATTTCTGTGGATAGTATCTACTTAAATATAATCTCTATTTATATCAAGCCTCTTCTTTCAGAAGTAGAGAATTCCTATCCAAATTTTATCAGAATATAAGAATTGAAAAAAAAATCCATTTGAGAAAAATAAAACAGTGGAATAATTTGAAATTGATAAAAATATGTTTGCCTCAAAATATGGTTTCAGGCTTTGACCAGTTGACCTTAACTTGCAGTTTTAGGGTTAGCCTACAGAAATGAGGAAGAACTTCTATAGAAATATTTATCAGTGGGACACCTGGATGGCTCAGTGGTTGAGTATCTGCCTTCAGCTCAGGACATGGTCTCAGAGTTCAGAGATTGAGTCCCGCATCAGGCTCCAGCATGAAGCCTGCTTCTCCTCCCTCTGTATATGTTTCTGTTTCTCTCTGTGTTTCTCATGAATAAATAAATAAAATCTTAAAAAAAAATTATCGGTGAACTATATTCACACAATAGAGTTTGCATAAGGGATCCCTGGGTGGTGCAGCGGTTTGGCACCTGCCTTTGGCCTAGGGCACGATCCTGGAGACCCGGGATCGAATCCCACGTCGGGTTCCTGGTGCATGGAGCCTGCTTCTCCCTCTGCCTGTGTCTCTGCCTCGCTTTCTCTCTCTGTGTGACTATCATAAATAAATAATTTAAAATAAAAAAAAATTTAGAGTTTGCATAAGATTTTTTCAACAAGCCATTACTTAAGCAAAACAAGGAAGATTTAAGTTATTTTTATTTATTTGCTTTTTATTTTTTTATTATTTTTTAAAAAATTTTTATTCTAGTTCAGCAACTAAAATTTCATCTCATTACAATTAATTTGTCTTCAAATTCTATATTAACTAAAATTATCATACAGTGTAGTACATGTTATTTATTTGCACAGAATTTGAAAATTTCAGTTCCCTAAAGTTCCATATGGTGTTAAAATGAATTATATTTGTGTTTTTCCATAATTCATTTTAATATCTTATATATTTCATTCATTCTGGTGGCAGAGACCAAATTTCCATCAATTCAAATGTACCCTGTCTTTTCCTAGAGCTTCATCATATTTTCAGGAAAATTATATATACCTAACATGACACATTTGGATTTTAAAGTCATGTCTCCTCTTAGGTGTCATGGAGAGGTCCACCGTCCTATCTGCTGTTGGTTATCTGTTCATATGGCTGTCAGTTAATAAATAGTTTGTTATTGTCTGTTGATTTTATCCTTTCTTTCTGCCAAATCAGTTTTCTCTTTCTCTGCCACACTGTGGGTATGAGAACTTATCTTCTGCTTCTGTATTCATGGAAGCATATAAATCACTGCTAGATTATCTTTCTAGACTTACTCTGCATCTACATAGTCTGAGGTGTTGCTGGCTCCAGTGAGCTGAATTCCCCTATTCATGGAACCTAATAACTTCTTTTGTTACTTATTTGCCCTCTTTTATTTCTTCCTCTTAGCAATGGGATTATTGTTCAGGTATAAGAAATGTGCATCAGTGTGTTTTTTTTTCCCATGATCATGGTTTTGTGTTTTGTTTTGTTTTCTCAAATATTTCATTAATGCCTGAAGTATTTACCAAGTTATATTTTCCCCTAAGAGCCTAAGTTTTGAAAACCACAGAAATGTATGATGAGTATTTCATGTTCTAGCCTGTATGACTATGAGGTTAAGTGATTATTATAAATGAGACTAGTTTGGAAGGTGTTATTATTCTTGGTTGTACTATTTGTTTTTGTTAAAGTTAGGGCTGCTGGGTCTTTTTTAGCTTAACATATATATCCAGGAAAGGGAAAGATTAATTCAAGAAATGGACATCAGAAGAGATGTAATACCTCATAGAATTTTAGAGAGATTTGTACAATTTTCCCATTTGTACTTTAGAAAAACAAGGAGACCACTTTTGAAGGACTTTGCTGTTGGTTTATTTTAGTGTAGATATTAATAAATAGCTCAGTGGAATGTTGGCTGCTTCTGCCAATGTCCTAGTATTTCAGTGGCCATGGTGATATGGACCTTCATTCTGTATCCAGACAGTATACTTTACTAAGGCCAAAGACAGGACCTTGACTTCATACAGAATTTTCCATGTCTGAAATTTCACACTTTCTAATCACAATTGATTAGCGTAGTTTTCAGCACTAAATATTTACCTAAGATGATAGTCTTAGGATTTCCCCAAAGGTAGATCCTGAAAAATAAATTTATATGCAGATAATTTTTGTAGAAAATAACCTCAAAGAACAGAAGTGAGGGGCTTGAAAAAGTGAGGGAATGAGGAAATGCGGTATTAGATGCGTTACTCAGAGTATTTATCAGAATCACTGCAAAATTGGGCATTAGCTCTCCGGAGACTTTTTAAGGAAGATGGAAACTGATTCTCCAAATTGTGCACTGGACAGAAGGAGTACTTACCCATTGGCTTTTGTTCCCAGTGAATGATGATTAACTATAGTATTAACACATTTTAGTTGTACATACCTATGTGCTGATAGGGCTTCCCCCAAAGTCCACTTCATCAGAGAAAGCCAGAGTAGAGAGCAAAACTATACTGTTTGAAGGGGAGAAAATATTGTAGATGATTTGATTTGAACCCTTCTGAAACTGTCTGCAAAAGATGTAGGAGAACCAGAGATAAAGCAGGCAAAGATGATGAGGCAACAAAAGCTCTTACACAGAGACACTGTTCTTCTGAAGACTACTAGGTATTGGTAAAAAAAAAAAAAAAAAAAAAAAAAAAAAAAAAAAAGCTAGTAAAGAAAGAAATGGAAGATTTATGCTAGACTAAAAAAAAGTTTTACCACATTGTAGAAGATGGACTGGAGAGCAAGAGGGAGTACATGTAGATTTAGAGAGATCTGTTTGAATTTTAAGAGCCTAAATCATTTTGGAAATCAAGTTTAATATAAAATTTCTATTGATTTGTTTATTTGTTCTGATTTCAATATTCTCATAATTTACAGCTACTGTGTAAAAGTTTCAAAACTTAAGAGAACATATTCATTTTCTAGAATTTCTAGAATATGGATTATTCTGTTTCTATCAAATAAAATATAAAGATAATATGTTTTTCTTCATTTCTTTGCTTTACTAAAAATAAAATTCTAAAAATCTCAATCGGTTCACTGAAATGCTCTAAAATCCATCAGTTCCCAAACTGTAGTTGAATGAGGCTCAAGCTGAAAACTAGGTATTTCAAACACTATGTTCATTTGTTTTTACCTTGGAATAGCCCAAGTTGCTGGTGTTGTACATGACCAAGGGAGATGGAAGACACAAGGGTTAAAAAGACAGCAGTTTAGGTAACCTAAAATAGGCTCACTGTCATAGAATTAGCCCTTCAATACACTATCACCATATCAAGGCCTAAAACATACCTTTTTCTTGCTTGTTTCTTATAGCACACCCTGTGACTTCTTTAAGAATTTCAAGTCTTGGGCAGCCCCGGTGGCCCAGCAGTTTAGCGCTGTCTTCAGCCCAGGACATGATCCTGGAGACATGGGATCGAGTCCCACATCAGGCTCCCTGCATGGAGCCGGCTTCTCCCTCTGCCTGTGTCTCTGCCTCTCTCTCTCTGTGTCTCTCATGAATAAATAAATAAAATCTTTAAAAAGTAATAATATAAAAAAATAAGTAAATTAAAAGAAAGAATTTCAAGTCTTAAACTTGAAGTTTTTGGAAAGAGTCTATATGGAGAGGGTTAGTGAAAGATCAACGGAAACAAAAGATGGAAAAGAAAATCAATGTCAAAGCTTTCTTTTTTTTTTTCTTCTTTTTAAGATTTTATTTATTTATTTATGAGAGACACACAAAGAAAGGCAGAAACATAGGCAGAGGGAGAAGCAGGCTCCCTGTGGGGAGACCAATGCAAGACTGGATCCCAGGACCCTGGGATCACAACCTAAGCCAAAGGCAGACACTCAAAAGCTGAGCTATCCAAATGCCCCAAAACTTTCAGTTTAAAAACCATTGGTTAAGGGGGATCCCTGGGTGGCGCAGTGGTTTGGCGCCTGCCTTTGGCCCAGGGCGCGATCCTGGAGACCCGGGATCGAGTCCCACGTCGGGCTCCCGGTGTATGGAGCCTGCTTCTCCCTCTGCCTGTGTCTCTGCCTCTCTCTCTCTCACTGTGTGCCTATCATAAATAAATAAAACAAAAAAAATTAAAAAAAATAAAAACCATTGGTTAAAATCTTATGAAATAAGATTTAAAATAGTTATATATATATAGATATATATATCTATATATATATAGATATATATAAATAAGATTTAAAAATAGTTATTAACTATTTTTTTATCACAAGCAGCCTCCAAATAACCTCTATTTCATTGCAACTTTCTATAAGAAACTATTTTAAAAGACATCTCATAAGAGTATTTTGTTTCTTTTTTATGATAATTAGAAACATAATTACTGTACAGTATTTTAAATAATTATATACAGAAAGAAGAAATTTATTCCCCTATATTACATCCTCTCAAAACAGTTTAGGAGTGATGACTCCCCACATATACATGAACACGATTTATGTTTTTACATTTCTCAGATAAAATTAGAGATGTTTAGTACACTGCCATATTTTACATAATAATGACTTAGAAACATCTTGTACTATCTTTGCATATTATTTTACCAATGGAATGGGTATGTGTGTGTGTATGATTGTGTGTGTAAAACTATTTCCAATGACCTGGTCTTAAACATTTTGTTCTTTTAAAGTCTGGCTGCTATTGATTACCATAGCAGATAATCCACATCAATGGTTACTTTTTAAGTAGGTTATTAAATTCATCCTCATTTGACTTTCAAATTTTTATTAAAGGTAACTACATTTTTTAAAATTTAAATTCAATTTGCTAACAGATGTATAACACCCAGTGCTCATCCCATCAAGTGTGCTCCTTAGAGCTGTCACCCAGTTGTTGTAGATTAAAGATATGAAACCACATACATGTTATATATACATGTCATTATATACAATAATGAGAGTTTGGGACCACTAATTTTTACTGTACTTACACTGTACAGTTTTTCTACTTATATTTATTTCATTTTTTCTAGTTTTTCTACTTTTAAAGATTGAATAATTTTGCTTTTTTACTTTTTTACTAAAATGATTGCAAAGTATAGTTATTAAATTTTGGTATTTCTGACACAGTCTGCTAATACATATAATTTGATGCTGCATTTTTACTCAGATCATAATATCCAATTATGGTAATATTTTTATGAGAAAATACTAATTCCTAAAATTGTTTTATGACTTCTAAATACATATTTCTAGGAAATCAGGATCAACGTTCAATGTATATCATGTTGTAATGTAAACCTCACTGATCTGCTTATTTATACACCACTAGGTCCATGAGAGGAGGGACAAATCATCCCTATTATATTTTCAGATTATGTGCAATAGGCTCAGTTATATTGAGCGTAAGTATCAAATATTTATTTATTATTTATTTTGTAAACTAGTCGCTTGCTTCTGTATTTTGAGAATACATTTATCTGCTTTTTAAATTTCTCACTAATAAAGAGGTTATCTGTGATTCAAAGTAACTTTGTAATAGAAGAGTGCTATTTATTTTATTAAAATTTTCAGCCATTCAATATGTGAAATGTAAAGGACTGTTTTGATTAAATCCAGGAGTGGTCACAGCATGTGATCTCTTGAGCCTCTTCTCCTCAAAGAAAAACTGAGAGTGGTTCAGTTGAATCTGGCTTCATCCCAGCTTACCCGGAACCCTACATATCCTGGAGAGAAGTCTCCCTTCTTTAGAGAAGATCTGATCTCTTCCTCACAGTAGTTACAATACAGCCAGTGACCAAATATTAAGAGCACAGTGCTACAAATTTTCTGTTCACCATCTTTAAGGAACAATGAGATTCCACATTTGGGGCAATGCATAGTTTCTTGATTTCCTCAATTTCATCAGTAGGAATCAGAGAACTTTGGAAACCTATCTACTTATTTTTCCCATTTTTCAGAGCCTCATCACCCTTATTGTTTTGCATTCCCACGATTGATGTCATTATGTCTTGTATCTCTGTAAACAAATAGACTTATATCTCCACAAGATGCCTCAAATCCTCGACTCAGCCCTTATCTCTTGATTTCTAATTGCTACCAAGTTATTCACACATCCTGATTATGGTTACCATTTCTCATCTCTTGCCATCTCCCAAATTCTCTATCTGGCTCCACTGAATTCCACAGTCCATCAGCAGCAGAGTCTTCTCTTTTCTCAACCACTTACCTGAATATTTACTTTATTGCTTGTTCTAATAAAACTCAGACTTCTTTAGGGGTTCTGTTCCCCATTTAGCCCTTTGTACTTATTCCCCTGCCAGCATCACACAGATGTACTTAGGAACGGAAGTGCAGTAGTGACCAAGAGTGCCTCAACGTTTTCCTCTGCTTGACTAACTTTAGATAGGTTTTTGTTTGTTTGTAAGTTTTGTCCCTTGACCCCAGGCCTCTCTTTTCTTAGAGCAACTGCTTTAGAAAACTTATTATGAATTCTCTCTCCCTTTGAGATATAAAAGGTGGCCTCTGTGATTCTCATTGCTTTTTCATGGATTTCCTCCCCCAACAACCAGATTCTGAGCATAAACCCTCACCTCACCAGCTTTTATTATTAACTGTCTTTCCTTGTTCTAATCATCCATGGATCCCTCTTAGACTTTATTTCTTAATTTTTTTAGCAAATGCCTCACTATCCTTTTCCACCAACTACTTCAAATTTGATTTTAGTAGTTTAAATACACATAGATGAAACTGAAATCACAGGGCTGTTAGCTTTTTGGACTTTTCTGTTTCAGCAATCTTGTCTATTTTACCTCATGTTCACTTCTGTTCAGACTTTGGCATTACCAATAAATGCAACCCCTTAGTGTCAACTTATGCATTCCACTCTCTGATCACCCACCATCCCCTGTCTTTTTTGCTCATTTTCTATTACCATTAAACTAACAATTTTTTTAAAGATTTATCTATTTGTTCATGAGAAACACACACACACACACACACACACACACACACACAGGCAGAGACACAGGCAGAGGGAGAAGCAGGCTCCATGCAGGGAGCCAGTTGTGGGAATCGATCCGGATTCCAGGATCACCCCTTGAGCCGAAGGCAGAAGATGCTCAACTGCTGAGCTACCCAGGCATCCCAAACTAACAATTTTTCTACACTATCTTTCATAGTCTCTTATTATCTATGGTCATTTCTTCCCTCTTTACTCAGGTTAAATTCCATGGTGAATCTTTATAACTATCCTCATATACAATCCCAAGTAACTTACTCTTCTGTTACATTTTCCTACTTGATTGGCAAATTTCTAATGCTATTTAAATCAGCCCTTCACTAGTTTTGTGACTGCTCTGGTGAACCGAACCTGAATGTGACTGGAGAAACACACAAAACTATATAGTAGTGGGTGATCTCACTTTAAATTTATAATGATAAATCTACTGTGCCTGAGCAATCACACTGTTTTTCCCTGGATCACTGATTTATTTTCTCCCCTAGAAACTACCATACTTTCTACTTTCTCCTCACATTTCCAAAGTCTTTTTTTCTACCTCTCTTTCCAGCTGATGACATTATATTATATTTCACTTAGAAAATTAAAACAATCACAAAAGCAAACATAAACATTTGTGGAATCCTGGATATCTTCTGTATAGCATTATGCTGCTAATTTCCTGCAAGATTTTTAATAACAGCTTTTCTGTATTTGATAATGTTCTACATTGCAATGAAGTTCTGAAAAAACCCACAAATCTTTGAACATGATCTAAGGCTGTATCCCACAGAAAAATTCCAGTGGATTCTAGACTTTTTTTTTTCATAATGTACTATCAGTGCTAGTTTTTAGACTATTTCTGAAAAACTTTCTTCATTTTAGTTTGTTAAAAGTATCCACTACTAGAGCCATTTCAGTATAGCCATATATACCTGTAGTCCTTATGTTCAAGGATTATTTCGTAGGTGAAAGCACAGACTCTGGAAGCGGACTTTACCTTCACATCAGATCTTCCTGTAATGGAAGGAAATTATTTGATCTCTTATTACTGTGGTTAGCAGTAATGCCTACCTCAATGCATTGTGGTAAGAATTAAATATGAAAATCTATATTAGCTGTTAAGATAATACTCTACACATTATAAACTTTTAATATTCCTTAGCTATATTTTTTAATATTATCTATATTTTTGGTATTACCAAAAAGTACAGAATAAGGTCATATTCAGCTTCCTTCAGGAGTGGATAAGTGAATATCCACACAGGGTTAACTAAATTCTTTTTTGCATTAACTTTTTTTTTATCATTTAGTACTTTTTTTGTATTCTCTGCTTGTCTATACTTGATTAACTTCTGAATTATATACTAGCTGCATTTGTATACACTTCTAAAGATAATAATTTACACATTCAACTATAGTTTCCATGCATCACATTGGAGAATCAAAGTGATTTGCAAGAGTGAAATTGTCAATTCAAGGACTTTGGAGATATGAAGTACAGTTACTAAAATGTTAATTATTACAAAATATTTCCACACTGGAAAAGCAAAACAAAAACAAGTAAAAACTGACTTAGTTTGTAGTATTCCAATCTACTTACATGTGGGCTATATTTTCATCTAGCCTTGACACATTAGCCCTAGTTGTGTTCAAGAGAATGTAAGTTAATTTGTATTATTTCTAAGCAGGAAAAATAAACTATTTTCATTTATTATTTTAAATGTTATAATCATTTTTAATAATATAAAGAGTTAATATAAAGAGTTCTATTTCCCTAGTAAGTGATAAAAATCATTTGTCAAATTGCATTAATAGATTTAAAGATAATGCTGCAGATATACTTTCACAACCCTTGATAATGTTCTACATTGCAATGAAGTTCTGAGAAAATCCACAAATCTTTGAACATGATCTAAGGCTGTATCCCACAGAAAATTTCTAGTGGATTCTAGACTTTTTTTTTTCATAATGTATTTGTTTTCATAACCCTTGTTATGGTATCATCATGAAGTACTTGAAATTGTTTGGCTAATGATATACTCACATTATTAAAATTTATTCTTTGTGATATATATTATTAAAAATTTAGTGCTTTTATCTTGGCATGGATTACCAATAATCTTCTAGGAAAAAGTTCTTCTAGGTTTTCAGAAGTAATACACATATATAAACTTTGTTTTGAAATATATCCAAGATTATTTGCCTAATGCAGTGAATTTTCTTTCTCTTTTGCTGTTCCTCTTCCTCTTTTCTTTTTCTGTCTCTTTTCTAGAAAAGTAGAAGCTTGATTATAAAATATTGTCATTTACCAAAATACTTTAGGGAATCATAAAAAATAAGTAGCTTTGTGAATATAACTTATCAATTAAATGAGTACTAATTTATGAAACAACCCATAGATGTTTCAGTTTACATATGATAGTAAGAACACAACATTCGCAATATGTCTGTATTGGAGATCACCTGAACTCTAAGGTAAAAAAAAATATTTTTCAAGGTTGAAAACGAATTTTAAATGAAAGTAGATGCATTTTGATAAAATGCTTTGGAAGGAATAAATCCTGGAAATGTCAAGAATGACTCTGGATGGAATATGTCATACCTCATATATAAGCCATAATACAACAGACAGCATGAAATGGAAGACCGAATAAAAAGTAAATGTTTTTGTTGTCATAAGACATTTTGTCTATGAAACAAAGAATTCCAAAGAATAATGTAAAACATTTAGGTACCATCAATCTTCTTTATGATACATTTTGTGGAAACCTATGAAATTGTTTTTTTCTATTCCATATGTTAGAATTTCTTTTAAGACTTTGAGAAGAAATACCTATTTTTCTCTTCTTTCAAACACCACTCCTAGAAAAAACTTAAATGAAGTTACGAAATGAGATTAATTTCTATTGATGTCTAGTATGTACTAAGAACTTTAAATAATTTTTTGAACTTCCCTTCAAACCAGTACCTCTTCTATTGTTTTCTCAGAAATGGAAAAACTATCCGTCAAGTTTTGAATGCCACAATCCTTCACACTTTATTCTTCCTCATCCTGTATACTTCCAAATCCAATATTTTATTTTAAAAAAAACATTTATTTATTCATTAGAGACACACAGAGAGAGGCAGAAACCTAGGCAGAGGGAGAAGTAGGCTCCTCACCGGGAGCCTGATATGGCACTTGATCCTAGACCCTGGGATACACTCTCAGCCAAAGGCAGACACTCAATTGCTGAGCCACCCAAGCGTCCTTCAATCCTTTATTAAAACATAATAACTTAATAAAAAACCCATAATACCTTAATTTTTTTCTTGAATCATCCCGTTCAAAGAAATCTTTAACTTTCTATCATACTTTCCCTTGGATATTGTAATAGAGATCTAACTGATTTATAAACTTGTACAGTGTGTGTCACAATCATTCTTCGTGATAAAGTCATGGTGGGTTTTTTGATTGTTTTGTTTTGCTTTTATTTTAGGAAAGGGGGCAAATCAGATCATGTCATTAATATCTACTGTTTATTTACTCTTAAAATAAAGGCTTATGCTGTAAAGCCCCAGACCTTCTAGATGACAACTGCTTCACTAGACTTACCTAGCACTAGTCCCTTCTTTGTTTACGCCATTCCTTATCCACACCTTTTGGATATTAAAATTTAACCCAGAATATGGTGGTTTCATTTAGTGCAAAAGCAATGAAATAAAATTAAAGTTTATCAGTTCAGTTAAAAAAAAATTTTGCATGCAGTGTACTAACCATATTTCAAGCCTCTAGAATTTTTTTCTCATCTCTATTTGAAGATAAAAATAGTATCTAGCTCCTAGAAGTGTTGTAAAATTTAAATGAGATACTACAAGTGCCTAGAATAGTACTTAGTATAGAGTAAATGCTCATTATAACAGAAGTGACATTGTAGTGATCAATATCACCTCATCCAGAGACAGACTGCAGGTATGAAATCCCTACTTTGACCTTGTGAATACAGGGCTATGAGTAAGTTTCTTAAATTTCTTATATCTCAGTGCTTTTTAATGTAAATTAAAATAATATTAATTCCTTTTTCACAGAATTGCTATGAGGATGAAATGCACTAATAAATTGAGAGTTTTAGATCTATGTCTTCCACATTGTAAGCACCTATAAGCATAGTCTTTTTCTGTTTTCTTCAAGTTTTTTTAAAATTTCAGTCAGTAAACTGTAATTCGGAGTAGAATTTAGGAGCATTTTCTACTGTTGTTTTAAATTATAGTTATTAATATAATTATTAAATTTGTAATATAAATATATAACTGTAATTTCTCCATTTGTCAATGTAAAAAATCTTTTTTCAAATGTAAAAGGAGCTATTAAGATTTTAATGACAATCTCTTAAATGGACAAATAAGGGTGGTCTTGAATAAACCTGTTCTCAGTACACTATAGTTAAGGGTGGTTAAGACATGTCTTCTCAAGTGCCATAAGATTTCACTCATATATAGAATTTAAGAAACAAAACAAATGAACAAAGAAAAAAATTAAACAGATTCTTTATGTAAATATAGAGAACAAACTGATGGTTTCCAGAAAGAAAAGGTGAAGGAATTAAGAGAACACTTATCATGATGAGCACTGAATAATGTATAGAATTGTTGAATATATTGTATATTTGTCAATTATGTTAGAATTAAAATTGAAAAACAAACAAAAAATAAAAAGTTCTGGTTTGAAAAAAGAGGCTGTCTTCTTAGATTCAGTCAAGGGTTACAGAATTTCTCAGGGAGAGGCTGCCCTCCAGTATTTCTCATCTTCCACACATTTTGTGTTACAAAGTCTAAGTTCCAGGTGATATGGGAAAGAGATTAAGGGTTACTTTGCTTGGGGAGCCTAGGGGGTTCAATGGTTGAGTGTCTGACTTTTGCTCAAGTCGTGGTTCTGCGGTCCTGGGATTGAGTCCTGAATCAGTCTCCCCACTGGGAGCCTGCTTCTCCCTCTGCCTATGTCTCTGCCTCTCTCTGTGTCTTTCATGAATGAATAAATAAATAAATAAATAAATAAATAAATAAATAAATAAATATCTTTAGAAAAGGGGGGTTTACCTTCCTCAACCCACCCATGATTCATAGATGCTGGTTTTATGCCTATCATAGCAGATAAGAAAAATTGATTCTCAGTTGTCTCTACCTTAGCTACTTTTAGGATGGAGGTTCCATGTCAGAAGAGATAAGCCAAGAAGAAAGATACAATTCCCACCTAGCACTTTGTTTATGAACAAAATTTAACTCCAAGAAGAGGCCACTGTACTCATCGTAACCTCTGAAGTAGTGGTTCAGAAATTTTATCCAGGGGAATCCCTGGGTGGCTCAGCGGTTTGGCGCCTGCCTTTGGCCCAGGGCGCGATCCTGGAGACCCGGGATCGAATCCCACATCGGGCTCCCGGTGCATGGAGCCTGCTTCTCCCTCTGCCTGTGTCTCTGCCTCTCTCTCTCTCTCTCTCTCTCTCTCTCTTTGTGTGACTATCATAAAAAAAGAAAGAAAGAAAGAAATTTTATCCAGGGGTGAGAGAGACCATAAGAACAGAGAGCTCAGCAACAAAAACTATCTCTATAAAGGAGTCAAGTTTGTTTGTTTATAATTTTTATTTTATTTATTTGACAGAGCAAGAGAGCACAAGCAGGAGAAGCAGCAGAGGGTGAGGATGAATCAAGCTCCCCACCAAGCAGAGAGCCCAATTCGGGGCTCCATTCTAGGACCTTGGGATCATGACCTGAGCTGAAAGTAGATGCTTAACAACTAAGCCATCAGGTGACCCTAAAGGAGTCAAATTTAATTGAATTAATATAGAGTATTTATGCTCCAAATGAACTGCCAAAAATAATGGGGAAATCAGCTAGGTATTATTGAATGCTAACAACTGAGTGAGATATCACTAGAGACAGATAAAGATAACTTAATGGAGAGATTAGGGAAGGAAGTGATTGGAAGGAGATCTGTTAAACCATTCTCATTCCAGGGTGACAGAGACAGGCCCAAGGTTACACTTTCTGAAGAGTGAGCTCAGGGGCTGGATACTGTAGTAGACCTATAATTTATTAAAATGCTATAGCTAAGTCACTAAAAAAATAAACAAAAACACAAGTCCTAGAGAGGGGGATCAGTATCCAGATTTGCTATAATATGTTATCTAAAGTATCTAGTTAAAAGCAATAGTAAGAAATGAAGAAGGCAGAATTATTACATACACATGAAATATAACACAAGAAAAACTGCCTTTAGAAGAGACTAGATGTCAGACTTAGCTGGCAAAGATCTCAAAACAGCTATTATAAGTATCTTCAAAGAAATAAACCTTTTTAAGAAGTAAAGAAAAAGCATGATGACTAACTGTACTTACCAAGGAGAAAATTTTGATAAAGATGTAGAATTATTTTTTTAAACTAATTTGAAATTCTGGAGCTGAAAATTTAGTAACTGAAGTAAAAATTTCACTATAAGGATTCAACAGTAGATTTGAGTTGACAGAAGAAATAATCAGTGACTTGAAGATGGATCTGTGGAGATTTTATAGTCTAAAAACAGGAAGAATGAAATGAACAAAGCCTCAGAAATGTGAAGTAGCATTAAGTAGATAATTTAAAAAGGATAGTATAGAGCCCAGAAATAAGCTTCTGTTTAATGATCCAATGATTTCTGTCAAGTGTACCAAGATCACAGAATGGGGAAAAGACAGTATCTTCAACAAAAGGCATTGGGAAAACTGGATCCACACATACAAAGGAATGTACTTGCACATTTACCTTACACCATACAAAAATTAACTCAAAGTGAATTAAAGACCTAACTATAAGACCTCAAACTATAAACTTCCTAGAAGAAAACATAGAGGGAAAACATCATGACATTGGATTTGGCAGTGATTTCTTGGATATGACATTAGAAACATAGGCAACAAAAGCAAAAATAAACAAGTGCAACAACATCAAATTTTAAAACTTCAGTACATCAAAGGACACATTTAGTGGAATGAGCAGGCAACCAATGGAATGGGAGAAAATATTTGCAGGTCATATATCTATTAAGGGGCTAATGCTCTGAATATATAAATAACTCTTACAATGCACCAGTGAAGAATGCAAATAACTACATTTTTAAAAAAGCAAGGGACTTGAATAGATATTCTTCAGAGAAGAGCTACACATGGGTAAGAAGTATGTGCATATTCACAAGCTTAACACCACTAATCATTCAAGAAATGCAAATCAAAACCACAATAAGATATCATCTCATACCCATTAGAATAGCTATTATAAAAAAAAATAACCCCCAAAACCCAGAAAATAACAAGAGTTGAAAAGAATATACAGAAATTGGAAACCTTGTGCACTTTTTTTTTTTTTTTTTTTTTTTTTTTATGATAGTCACACAGAATGAGAGAGAGAGAGGCAGAGACACAGGCAGAGGGAGAAGCAGGCTCCATGCACCGGGAGCCCGACGTGGGATTCGATCCCGGGTCCCCAGGATCGTGCCCTGGGCCAAAGGCAGGCGCCAAACCGCTGCGCCACCCAGGGATCCCCTTTGTGCACTTTTTAATGAGAATGTAAAACAGTGCAGCTATTATGGAATACATATGGACGTTCTTAAACAATTTAAAATAGGGTTACCATAATGTCAGTTCTGGGTATATAGCCAAAATAGTTGAAAGCAGTGTCTTAAAGACATTTTTGTATAAAGTCCTGTTAGTTCTATGACCACTAAAATGCATCAAAGGCCACACAACTTCTCATCACCTCCATGCCTACCACTATGGTCATGACACCATTATCTGCAGCATCTGCCCCAGATTCCATCCCACACAGAAGCCTGAGGGATTTTTTTTTTTTTTGCTATAACTGTATGTAGCCACTGAAAAATTCACATCAATGAATAGCAAACTTCCCTTAAGTCTAAATGTTCCACTCATACTCCAATATGTATCACCCTAAACTAAGCAGAAAAAAAGAGACCCACAGAGATTATCTTAAAAATTATAAAAAGTTTCTAGTTAAAATGGAGTCTAATAGCACTCTCCTTCATTCTTAAAAGCCTTTTGACATAACAGAAGGAGATGATAAATTCTATATAAAAGGAATGAAGTAATATATTGTACCTTAAGGTAAGCATGGGACTCATTAATGTCAAGTTCCTAGAAGTTAGAAAGTAGGTGAGACAAGATTAATAGAGAAAGAGAAATAAGGGTCTTCCTGCAATGGAAGAATGTCTGATACGTAGAATTCTTGTATACATACCTCATATGAAGCCAAACGTAAGTGAGGAACTTGGGTTTAGAATGATACAATGAGACTATTGTATTGTGGATCTGTTATTACTCTGATAAACACTTGCACTCTAATTCTAACCTTCTGTAAACTCTACACATTTGAAAAGAAAATCAATAGAAAGCAGTCAATCCTATTACTAAACTATTACATCTTTTTGTTGGTAAGAGTGCTATGTGTGAGGGATGTACTCCCCTTATGAATTTTAATAAAAATTTCATGCAAAAGATACACTTTTCAAATGATATATTGTGTGCTGAGGGATCACTGTCAAGAAGGCAACATGACACAGTTCTTCAGGAATCAGAAGGGACTGAGCTGGATTCCCAGCATCTATGTGACATGGGACTTCCTGAAATATGATTTCCTTAAGAAAGTAGCTCTCCATCATGTAATTATTTTGAAGCTAAAAATGACATTTAACATGTAACCTATTCTAATATAAGCTACATTTTCCACTTGCGCAGAGGATAGATAACTACAAAACTTTAGGAATTATTTAAAGCATATAAGCACATGACGTAATAACTTACAGTTTTTAAGTGAAGATTTGATAGCAAACTAAAATAAATATAAAAAAGCTAAATACTCATTGAATTTTCATGACAGAAGAATTAAGAAAGATGAAAATAAATTGTTTATTTAAAATACCCATTTTGGTAGAGAAAATCAATATATACAATTTAGAATTACCCAATAGAATTTTTTGGAAAATCCACCAAAAATTCCTGTTAAAAAAAAAATCACAGGTTTTACTATTTAGATTTATTCAGTGTTAATTTATCATAAATGAAATCTGAATACACAAAATGAAACTAAAAAATTAAAACTTCTGTTTTATTGCAAGAATAAATGAGCATGGTAATAGGAAAAGAATATATGTAAAACAAAAATCCTATTTCCTTCTCAAAGGAAAAATCATATAGGTGATATAAAAATAAAAATTTCTGCTGACATTTTACAGACAAATGACCAAGATATACACAAATACAATAAAACATTAATAATGGTATTTGAAAGTATATATAAACAGGGCAATAATTTAAATTACTTTCCATTGGAATTACTTGATATTGTGAAACCACATGACTATTCACACAAATTCAAGGAATAGATCACATGGTATGCTAAGTGCAGTTGATTAGGCGATAAAAACAAAACCAAAAACTATAAATAATTGCCATTTAAGCATCACATGTACCAATTGGAGAATGATCAGTGATATACCAATAACTTAAGCCCTAAGAAAATATGACCCACTTTTACATATATATTTTAAACAGAAGATAAAGTTTTAGATTTAGGTTTTTCTAACTTCTCCCAACCATCCTTGATGGATGATTGGGTTAGTGATATCTTGTAGTGGTAATTTTCTTATCATTCTTCTAAAATTCTGGATTAAGACACAATCAATATCCTAGCACAGAGTTCTAGTTAGAAAAAAATATGAGAAATGGATGGAGAAATTCGGGTTACTCTTTTTTTTTTCCTAGTACATCGTTATTATATTACACCCAGATGGTGTACTATTAAGATACTTGGCACATTTTCAAAAATGTCCACATCCTTTTTAAAGAGATCACTCATCATTAGGGAAATGATTCATATTGATATTTCAAAAAATATTTTTAATAGATTGATGCTTCTTATAGGCATTATAACAATAAGAAATTGTTTCATATTGTAAGACTACCATACAAAACAACCACATTAAAATCACTATCTGAATTTCCTTCTAATCAATTTTTCTACTCATGTTCTCATTTACAGCTATGAGGGCAATCAATGCATTTTTTGTGCTGCTTTAGTTTCTTTAACATTGTAACAACTTTGAGATTTTATTTTCATTTAAATTCTAGGATCTATTTGTTTATATATTAAACAGGTCAAATTAATTTTTAGTTATTTTTAATTCTATTTAGTTTTTCTATATGCACCAAAATTATAAGACAATGTTAAGAGATTGAAAAAAGAAAGATTGCAATTTAGCTTTTGTAATCTCAGTTATACTCATGAAGGCCCTGAATTATTGAAAAGTTATTTTTAAGTCTTGTTAGTTCTCATTCTTATCAGGATTAAATAGTAAAAGGAAGCATATTAAAGATGATGGTACCTGATATTAAAATGACTCCTCGGGATCCCTGGGTGGCGCAGCAGTTTAGTGCCTGCCTTTGGCCCAGGGCGGGATTCTGGAGACCTGGGATTGAATCCCACGTCGGGCTCCTGGTGCACGGAGCCTGCTTCTCCCTCTGCCTGAGTCTCTGCCTCTCTCTCTCTCTCTGTGTGACTATCATAAATAAATAAAAAAATAAATAAAATGACTCCTCTTTTTAAAAATGTTTACTTGAATATAAACTAAAAGTAAAAGTTGTTTAAAATTTTACCTAATTAATGATTATTCTTTTATTTTTATGTATTTCTAAACTATTACAGATTACAGTAACAAACATATTTTTATATTAGTCACCTCTTCCCCCTGCACTTCTGAAAATATGCTACAGACATACAACTAGGAGACAGCTCTGATAACAGAAGGTTGAACAGATGGCCATTTTCAATTTTATTTTTCCAGAAAATGAAAGAGCTTTGTTGCTAACATCTAACATTGATTCAAGAGGATGCTTACCATGACAGACAAGAAAAGAAAAAAATATATTAATTACTTGAGAAGCCTTGAGTTTTGTGATAGCTTTCTCCATTTGGTTGAATCAAAAGGAAAAGTAAACAAACTCATTATAAATGTTTAGAAACGTTTGAATTTGAAAACTTGTATTTTTCTTACTTTATGGCCCTGAAAGAAAAAATACAAAAAAATTTAAAAAAATATATTGAGGAAAAAAGACAAAAAATGTAGTCTGGAGTTATGAAATATGTTTTGTTTCCTTTTTCAATATGTAATAATTTAAGTAAAATATAATACAGTGATTCTAAATAACATATAATTTATATTTGTCAAAAATTAAAATTAATTTGTTAAAATATGCATTCCATTTTATAACCCCCTACTAGGCAGTATAAGAATGGGTTTTGGGCCTGGAACATTTCTTACCAAGAGTTGTGAAAGGCCTACACAGCCTCTGCTGAGTTTATCATCTTGTGTGGGAGTACTTTTCCTGTTCCAGTCTCAATGAATGCTCTTTGTCTCAGCTTGAAACCTGTGAGTCACATGGTACCTATCCAACTCCACTGTTACATTTGTCCTGTGAGGAGAGGTTGAAGTCTTTCTACTATGACACAAGAAATGTCTGCATGGATCAATTGCCCAGTGTGGTCTGCAAGAAGAGACTCCCTAGTTATGGAAGACCAACACCTTTTATTGAAATGCATCTTGCTCTGTCTCTTCCCTGAGTAAAGCAGTGTTCTACCCACTGCTTAACTGTTTTGCATTTTCCTTGGTGACTCCCATACCAAGATGCAATAGACAGTGTTTCATCCTCCCCTGTGATTGGTAGCTTGTGCATGGTACTCTGTTCAACATGGGCATTCTCCTTTCATAATTTTTCTCAAGTTGGTTTATTCAGCATAGTAGTCCTGCTTAATGTGTGCTTTCACTTTACCCTGTTTCAGTTACCCAAGGTCCAAAATCAGAGGATCCTCTATCTGACATCATTGGAAAGTCAATAGTAGCCTAATGCTATGTCACAATGCCTAGGTCATTCATCTCACTTCATCTCATCCTGTAAAATTTGATCATCTCACATCATCACAAGAAGAAAAATGCTGAAAACAGTACAATAAGATATTCTGAGAAACACCACACTCACATAACTTTTAATATAGTATATTGTTAGCATTGGTATATTTTATTACCTCTTCTTGTTAATCTCTTACTGTGCCTAATTTATATATTAAACTTTCTCATAGGCATTTACCTACAGGAAAAAAACAGTATATATAGGGTTTGGTATTGTCTGTGGTCTCAAGCATTCGCTGGCTGGATCTTGGAACAGATACCCTGCAGGTGGGGGAGTACCACTGGACTTTGTTTTAAATCGGAATTTAACACATATGGATTTCATTTCCAAAGAATACATGTAGAATTAATTTGTATTCCTTTGAAAATTGGTTAGCATTACTTTTGGTAAATAAAATACAAAAAAGCATGCTATTTGGTGTAAGAACACACTTATAAACAGACTGCACAAAGAAGACTAAATAGAAGCAAATAATAGGGTAAGGGTAGATGATCCTTCAGTTCAGACACAATTCATTGGCAAGGATACAAACACTGTTATGTGGAAAAAAAGACCTGCCAAGATCTGGGTTTAAGGAAAAAAGAATCAAGAAAACTGTTAGGTCCTGTATTTGTGTACTGACCAGGTATAGAAACAATGTGATATGGTATTAGAGTCCAAACACTGACTCTCTTCCTTAACAGTTCGTGGGTTTGGGTCAGGTATTAACTTTATTATGCCTACTTTGTGGAACTGTCCTAGAATTAAAGGAGAGAATGCACATCTAAAATATTTGCACTGCTATTCCTGCCAGACAGTAAGAGCTCCAGACACACTAACAGCTAACATAATGCTAAGTTTTTCCCAATGAAATTCTCCAATTTCCAGGTTGAATAATTTTTTATCCATAATGGAAGTGAAAGAGTAAAAACTAAAAGAGATCAGGTGATTTGGAGAAGGTTATTCCTTCCTTGCATTTATTATGCTAATTAAGTGGGCAACATATTGTAATATAATTGGTCTATTTTTGTACAGTTTAGACTAATTTTGAAGTTACATAAACATAAGCATGGATGAAATGTTCATAGTATATGTCGAGATTTCTAGCAGTCATCTTAAAGGCACATTAAATTCCCAAGAAAGAGTTGTCAGTGTTATTCTCATTACTGTGCTAGAAAGGGCCAGGTGTCTCTCAGCTCCATAGCCTAACCAACACTTTAATATAGATTATAGTTATTCCATTTTAATCCCCAAATTGGGGATTAATTTAATTATGTTAATTTAATGGTGCAAAAATGAAAATTGTTTAATTATTAAATAGTTATCTTTCTGCCATTCTGGAAAGCAACAAAATACTCCTAGTCCAATTTCCAGTGATCTATTTTTCTTAAATATTAAAAAAAACCTCACACATTAAAAAATAAAGCCATATATTAGTCAGAAAATTGAGATACATATTTGCCAGAAAAAAGGGAATATGTGTGCTTTGCATATTTTCAATTTTTCTGTTACAAGTGTAATGCATTCTCCTTCTTTGGTAGATACTTTTGGATATCTAAAAAGTTTTGCATAGTTAAGTTATTAATACATATTTATCCAAATTTACTCAGCATCATGACAAAGATGAATACATACTTCTTCATTTTCGTGTACTAATGTTATGAGATGATCTGACATATCCACATAATAATTTTTGCTTCTTCAAGGCAGACATGAGTGTTTTTAAGCAGTTAAAGGTCTTTGTGACGTTCATTTATCTGTACTTGGAAAGAATAAGTTGAATATACAAATTCATTGCTTAAAACCTCTACTTTTCCCTTGGTTAGTAGGAATCCCACTCCTTCTTTATCATTGCATAGTTTAGGAAGAAACATGCCCTGTTTCACCCCAAGTAAGAAAAAGGGAAGTTGTCATTGTTTAACAATGTCGACCAAGAGAAGACCTTAAAGTATCTGAAGATCTCTCCTTGATAAGTCTTGTCCTGCACTCCCTAAAGTGGCTGTTAATCAGCAGGCAGAAGCATCTCCCACCATCGCTAGGCACCCACAGAACAATACTGGCCCTGGGGCATAGGACTGCCTAAGTAGCTGAAGATTTCCATCCTCAGGACAAACATTATGGCTGGACTTCATACTGCATGTGGTTTGAACATTTGGTAGATTATAAAAAGCATATGAAAATATATTCTTGATTCTATTTCTGGGTTTTCTGAAATTTCTAGTTTTTTCTATGTTATAGCAGATAGAATACAGTCTGCTTCAGAGAAATTGAGGTAGCCATGATCTGGGGAGTCATTAAGATGATTCCTAAGATGAAATAAAAATATTTCACTTATTTTGCTGATTGACTATCCCCAATTCCCTAGAATTTTGGTGAGGTATCAGCAAAGAGCATAATAATGAGATTTTTTTCAAAATCCTTTTCCTAATCTGAAAGGTGATCTTGTTCAAGATTTTCCTATTTTTAGTCTCATGTATTTTTCAGAAGAGATCACAAGATATGATATGATATGATATATATATATATATATTTAAAGACTTTATTTATTTATTCATCAGAGAGAGAGAGAGAGAGAGAGAGAGATTGAAACAGGCTCCAAGCCAGGAGCCCAACATGGGACTCGATCCCGGATCTCCAGGATCACACCCTGGGCTGAAGGTGGCGCTAAACTGCTGAGCCACCAGGGCTGCCCATGATATGATATATTATCCTTTGCTCATTCTTCATTTTTAAGTAAGAAAATTATTTTCTTAAAAAAAAAAAAAAGAAAATTCGGGCAGCCCGGGTGGCTCAGCAGTTTAGTGCTGCATTCAGCCCAGGGCCTGATCCTGGGGACCTGGGATGGAGTCCCACATCCTGCTCCCTGCTAGGAGCCTGCTTCTCCCTCTGCCTGTGTCTCTGCCTCTCTCTCTCTCTAGGTCTATCATAAATAGATAGATAAATCTTAAAAAAAAAAGAACATATTTTCATAGACCTCTTTGCCTCCATATATATTGGTAAGATGTTTATTCACATCTTTTGCCTGTTTTTTAATTAGACTGTTTTCTTATTCTTTATTAAGTCTTAAGAGACATACTTTAATTATATAAACATATTCCTAAGGCCTTACTTTTGTAACAATAATTTTCCTAGGTAGAGCAGTGTTAAAATATTAGACTTTAAATTTCCTTATTTAGGTGAAATTACAGAAACATTTAAATAAATAAGTAGTGATATGCATAGAGGATATCACAATTTTCTGGATATTTTAGATATATATTGCTTATATTTTAAAGATGAAAATTTTGCCAAACTCTGTACACAAATTGTATTAAAACAAGCTAAAGCACAATCTTTGTAGACTATCCAGATATACTTATTTTTTGATACAACAAAGTAAGCTGCACATTCAAAGGATTTGCAATTTTGTATATCAAAATTTTGTCTATTAACCTGTGTGTTCAGTATTTCAACATGCAGATATGGAATTTAAACTGTTCAAATAGAAATGCCTTACATTTTAATAATATCATAAAATTGGGTCCAGAAATCACTTGTAAAATGTTCTGAGTAATTGAAACAGGTCTTACATAATTTAAAATGCTTCTGAATGAGGCAGCAGAGACTACTTAGAAAGATAATTCAATAGTGTATGGGAGCTAAGGGATATGGAGTAATCCTGATTGGAATTGACTTGTACTAAAATCTGCATAAAACAAAACATAGGAGAATAGCAATTTTTTGATATTGAAAAGCAACTTACAAGGTCATAAAAATAAAAATAAGCATAGCATGAATATAAGATACTTTAATAAAAGATATTTAAACATTGATTTCAAATCCTATTAAATAATTTGTTTATTAAATATGCCAGGGGAAATATTTATCCAATTTTATGTTTTATTTCAAGTTGCAGCATTCAGTGTATTCATGGTCAATCTAAGTGATAATTATTTTTTACAGTAGGAAAAAAGTTAAAGACACGTTTTAAAGAGAGGAGATTTTTTCTTCTAAAACTAGTTTTATAGGGCAGCCTGGGTGGCACAGCGGTTTAGAGCTGCCTGCAGCCCAGGGCGTGTTCCTGGAGACCCCAGATCGAGTCCCACGTGGGGCTCCCTGCATGGAGCCTGCTTCTCCCTCTGCCTGTGTCTCTGCCTCTCTCTCTCTGTGTTTCTTAATAAATAAATAAATAAATAAATAAATAAATAAATAAATAAATAAATAGTTTTATAAACCTTCTTCAGTTGGTTGACCATGTTTGACCTTAGGACTTTAATCAGTCTAAAGAATTACATTTTAATTTAAGTATGGTGAGAAGTCATATTTTTTTTTAACCAGAGGAGTGATTTAATTAAAAAAAAAACAGCCTTGAGTTTCCATTGATTTAGAATATAATGTAAGTAAGGAGATATCACCTCCTCTATTAGGTTATAAAAAGACTGTGGCTTTATCTCATAAACTCTCTCTCTTTGCTTTTACAAAAGATGTCCGTCATGTTGTGAGCTGTCATCTGGAAAGTCCTACATTGCATAGAATATAGATAGCCCACTAGCCAACAGTGAGGAGCTGAGGAGCGGCCCTTAGTACAATAATCTGAACTGAATTCTAACAATAATTATATAAATGATCTTGGAAGTGGATTCAGTTGAGCCTTAGACTTCAGCTCAACTAATTTCCCCTGTTAAGACTTCAGATAAGCCTGTAGTTCTGTCTGGAAGCTTGACTGTCATCTCATGAGACACTCTGAACCAGAAGAACCAAACTAAGCCAAACCTGAGTTCCTGATTCATTGAAACTAAGACATGGCACATTTTTTAAACCACAGTGTTTTGAATTAATTACTTCATTAATTAAATCATGCATACCACTTGTGTGTATGTACAAACATTTTTGATTTAATATTGGGATAAAACATATAAAGTATATATAAATATATTGTGTCTCAATTTTTCAAGCTATGTGTAAAAAGATGAGTGCAATATCATTAGCTACAACTAAGTCAAACAAGTTTACAGCATTTCTCATGAAATCTTCATTTATCGAGTGGCCAGGAACATTTAATGTCCCTTTAGCTAGAAGAATTGCTGTATCAGTTTCAAGTTTCCTTTCTGGATACTTGAAATTAAAAAAAAAAATTAAGTATTTGAAAATTGGCAGTATGTTCAGATGTTAAGGTAGAAAGAAAGATTATGATTTTCTTTATGCATGAGAATATAATGAGAGGAATGCAGAAATGAGAAGCGAGAGGAAAATTTTGAAGATGAAGGAGACAGGCTATAGCAGTAGCATGACAAAGAAGCAGACAGTGGAAAGCAAAGTCATATTAATAGTGGAACATTAGTGGAAAGATTTATTAACTGTTGCAGTTACTTATTGGGTAGAACAGCCTTAAATCTTCCAGGGCCCATGACTTGTATGTAATGTCTGTAGACTTTGAAAATGTTATCCCCTGAAGGAAATTTTGAACTGAAATACAATGAAAGTCATGTATATAGTGCAATTTTTCTAATAGCCACATTAAATAAACGGTAATAAGTAAAATTTATTTTAATATCTATCATTGAACTTGTTTATCCAAAATATTATCATATCAATACATAATCAACATAAAATTTATTAACTGGATATTTTACATTCCTTTTCCCCAAAAAACTAATGTGTATTACTTACAGCACACTTCAATTCTGACTAGCTGTATTTGACGTACTTAGTGTTTACACGTGGCCAGTGGCTACCACAGATTCACCCCTTATACCATTCCGCATTTATTCTTTTAATAAAACCAAACAATCATCATTTATTATGACTGAGGTTTGTTTCTTGAAAACAAAAGAGCCTAGCTAAAATACAAATTAACTATAGCTAATTGAATTCACATGGATTATTGAAAAAAAAAACTGTTAATGTGAAGGAAAATCGTAATGTCCTTGGGTTATATTTTAGGACCCGTGTCTTTCAATATTTTTGTAAATTACTTGATTAAAGAGGCTCCATGCAAGGAGCCTGACGTGGGACTCGATCCCGGTACTCCAGGATCACACCCTTGGCCAAAGGCAGGCACCAAACTTCTGAGCCACCGAGGGATCCCCACAAAATTCAGATCTTTGAAATCTAACAGGATTTATTTGATGGTTATATATTCCTTTTTTAAATCAATGTGTTTCCTTTATGACAGCCATTTTGTGGATGTATTATTATTATTTTGCATTTTTAAATAAATGCATCACATTAATAATGAAATTTTATTTTTTGACCAGGCAATTGCACTTGTAGTAATCTTTCACAGGTATAAAAAGATGCCCACTTACAGCTAGTGAAAACTGAGTAAGTATAAATGTCTATTGATAGTGAAATGATTAAATATATTGTGGCACATCTATATTTTAGAATATTATTTACTTGTTAAAATGTATTAGATCTATAGTATTCATCTGGAGAGAAGTAATAAATCTTGTCAAACTAAAAATGGTAACATAATAAATATATATAGTATAACTCTCTTTTTAAAATAAGAGATTGCATACCAATATTTTCACACAAAATTTTTAAATGTCTAAAAATAATACTAGAAGTGAATTTACTTAGACGCCAAAATCATGTCAAGTTTTATTTCTAGGTACTGAATGTTTACTTTATAAATACTTAAATTATTTTGTTTAAATTTCTTCTCTTACTGTTAATTATCAGGCCAAAATATATGCATTTTAAAGAATAACATGGATGCAAGATTTTCAGAAATAAAAGGGATCCTATGTAAGTTTAGCCAAGAGTCATCTAATTTTTGCTATAACAATTACAACAATCAGATAATCACTGCTTTGAAAGACCAACTTCCTATGGGAGAAACTTTAAGATATATATGGCAAAAGTCCTGAAGACACTTGTAGCAATGGTCCTAGTTATCTCTTCTGAGTTGTAGTACATTTACTCCTTCTTTCAAATATAATTCTTTCAGCTCTCACTCTTCAGATAAATTCTTTAGACTAAATTCTTACTCTCTTTCGAGTTCATTCACTGCCAGGCCCCATTTCTGGCTTCCCAGCAAGCACACACACACTGCCTACTCCCTTTCAGGTAGAATATTTGTAGTTTCTGTATTCATTTATCTGTGAATGTGGTTTGAGTCCTAGTTTATACTACTTACTTCACTATCCAGCTTTCAATTTTTTTTAAGTCTGTCTCTAGTGAAAACTGAGAACCTCCTTCCAGATCGGCCAGAGGTATCATCATGATTTCTCTCCAGCTATTCTTACTGTTACCAAGGAAACTGTAACTGTAAAACTGCTGGATTATCATAATTTAACATCAACTAACAATTCTATGTTTGCTCTAAATGGTGTTCATAAGCTATGCCTTTCCTGTTCTGCACTGCAAAGCTCAGTTTAAACATTAATTTGGAGCTTTACAGTTATCTCTATCAACTATAGACTTGGTAGACAGTCTTGTTGAGCCCTGAAGGAATTCTGATTCTAAACTATCCTCACATTTTCATTTTCATGGAAAATTTTATTATCAGTTCATTATGTTTCATCTTTAATCAAGTAATTTACAAAAATATTGAAAGACACGGGTCCTAAAATATAACCCAAGGACATTGCGATTTTCCTTCACATTAACAGTTTTTTTTTTCAATAATCCATGTGAATTCAATTAGCTATAGTTAATTTGTATTTTAGCTAGGCTCTTTTGTTTTCAAGAAACAAACCTCAGTCATAATAAATGATGATTGTTTGGTTTTATTAAAAGAATAAATGCAGAATGGTATAAGGGGTGAATCTGTGGTAGCCACTGGCCACGTGTAAACACTAAGTACGTCAAATACAGCTAGTCAGAATTGAAGTGTGCTGTAAGTAATACACATTAGTTTTTTGGGGAAAAGGAATGTAAAATATCCAGTTAATAAATTTTATGTTGATTATGTATTGATATGATAATATTTTGGATAAACAAGTTCAATGATAGATATTAAAATAAATTTTACTTATTACCGTTTATTTAATGTGGCTATTAGAAAAATTGCACTATATACATGACTTTCATTGTATTTCAGTTCAAAATTTCCTTCAGGGGATAACATTTTCAAAGTCTACAGACATTACATACAAGTCATGGGCCCTGGAAGATTTAAGGCTGTTCTACCCAATAAGTAACTGCAACAGTTAATAAATCTTTCCACTAATGTTCCACTATTAATATGACTTTGCTTTCCACTGTCTGCTTCTTTGTCATGCTACTGCTATAGCCTGTCTCCTTCATCTTCAAAATTTTCCTCTCGCTTCTCATTTCTGCATTCCTCTCATTATATTCTCATGCATAAAGAAAATCATAATCTTTCTTTCTACCTTAACATCTGAACATACTGCCAATTTTCAAATACTTAATTTTTTTTTTTAATTTCAAGTATCCAGAAAGGAAACTTGAAACTGATACAGCAATTCTTCTAGCTAAAGGGACATTAAATGTTCCTGGCCACTCGATAAATGAAGATTTCATGAGAAATGCTGTAAACTTGTTTGACTTAGTTGTAGCTAATGATATTGCACTCAACTTTTTACACATAGCTTGAAAAATTGAGACACAATATATTTATATATACTTTATATGTTTTATCCCAATATTAAATCAAAAATGTTTGTACATACACACAAGTGGTATGCATGATTTAATTAATGAAGTAATTAATTCAAAACACTGTGGTTTAAAAAAATGTGCCATGTCTTAGTTTCAATGAATCAGGAACTCAGGTTTGGCTTAGTTTGGTTCTTCTGGTTCAGAGTGTCTCATGAGATGACAGTCAAGCTTCCAGACAGAACTACAGGCTTATCTGAAGTCTTAACAGGGGAAATTAGCTGAGCTGAAGTCTAAGGCTCAACTGAATCCACTTCCAAGATCATTTATATAATTATTGTTAGAATTCAGTTCAGATTATTGTACTAAGGGCCGCTCCTCAGCTCCTCACTGTTGGCTAGTGGGCTATCTATATTCTATGCAATGTAGGACTTTCCAGATGACAGCTCACAACATGACGGACATCTTTTGTAAAAGCAAAGAGAGAGAGTTTATGAGATAAAGCCACAGTCTTTTTATAACCTAATAGAGGAGGTGATATCTCCTTACTTACATTATATTCTAAATCAATGGAAACTCAAGGCTGTTTTTTTTTTAATTAAATCACTCCTCTGGTTAAAAAAAAATATGACTTCTCATCATACTTAGATTAAAATAATTAAAATGTAATTCTTTAGACTGATTAAAGTCCTAAGGTCAACCAAACTCTACCTTTGTTTGGTTGTCGAAGAATGCCATTTTTTTCTTGCTTTATGACATTTCCATTGGTTTTTCTCTTGGCTTAAGATAATTGCTGCCTCTATCTTCAGATGTCTGGGTCCTTCCTGTCACTCAAACAATACATAAAATATTAGCTTCTCAGAGAGGCTTTCCTCTTCACCTTATCTAGAATAGCTAACAAGTCACTAAGTATTGTACCATCATTTTAATTCTCCATATAGTTCTTACTATCACAAGATATTTACTTCCTCTACTTTATATTTATTTGATGACTTCTCTAGTGACATACAAAGGGACTTCATACAATGGCAGGAATGATCTATTTAATGCAATCTATATTCCCAAAGTTAGAGATGTGTTACAGAAAAGACACCTAATTATTAATAAAATATGAGAGACATTCACAGAATGCTTTTTACTCAACATTCTGTGAACTGAAGGAGATATATGTGAATGTAAGAAAAAAATGATAGATTAGCAGGCACAGGACAAAGAAATGTTTATTTATTTATTATTATTTTTTTTCCTCAATCAAAGGGAGAAGTCATTCTTTCATTTAATTTCTTTTCAATTCCTACTTCTGATTGATCTTCCAGGAAGAACAGTAGCAGGCAGAAGCTGCAATGGTCTTCAGCAGCATCAGCTTTGGTTTCTTACTTGATAGAAGTGCTATTCCAACACAACCACTGATAGTGGCTCAGTATTCAGAATATCAGGGACACAAGTCATGTGTTTGAGCCAAGGTACAGAAGGAGCTCCTCTTCCATTCTAGTCTCTATGATCCCCTTTCTCCTTTGGCTCCATCAGTAAACACTTTCTTCCAACATTTATGTAACCAATTTCCCATAATATAAAGATGAAACCTTTAAATATGGGAATTTCTGATGGAAATTCTGGACAAAATGCATTAAAAGCAATGACCACTAATATAATGGAAGAAAGAAAATATTATTTTACAAAAAAATATTTTGTAAAAAATACAATTGAATAATTATTATAAATCTGTATAATAGTTCTTAAAATATAAAGTATAAAAGTATATTTATTTGTATTATATTTAAATGTTATAAAATAATGTAATATTATTATATAATATTATATAATATTTTTATGCACAATGATTGAAGCTTGAAAAGGTTTGTTATGTGTCAGATTAAAGGTGGACATATGTTTTTGGAGGATTGCCATCCAGAAGCCTTGGTCTGGCTGGTGACAATTAATTTACATTTCATTTTCAATACATCAATTTATTCATTCAAAAATAGATCTTGATGTATTATTCTTTGTAAAGAAATAAGGATTTCAGCAATGATAACATTAACTATTTCTTACTCTTGTGGACCTTAAATTTAATAAGAAAAATTAAAAATTATACACACAAATGAGAGACAATAGGTTCATTTTTCCTCTACTGTCATAACAAAAAAAAATACCAGAAATATTAGTTTAAGAATTTGAAGTAGATTAAAAGATTAAGAGGACAAGTAAGGATCCTAATAATGGTATAGTAACATTTTCATCATTTACTGGAAAAGACCTTCCAGGCTATTAAACATAAATTACTCTCCTGGATTTACTTTGCCTTTAAGTTAAAAATAAATAAATAAAAACATATTTAGGTGAGGAATACTGTTTGACAAATAAAAAATGAAATTAAAATGTGTTTCCTGTAATCCAAAATTATTCACATTAACATATTGATTACTTGCATGAACACAGTAGCTACTGAAAGACAATGTTGATGAGCAGCAATTTGTTAACAATACAGGAGACTGGAGGTACAGTGTACTTGAGAACAAAAAGTGCCTCATAATAGCTATATATGTAATTGACTTCCTGGTAAATATATTCAGAACTTTAGGAACCTAAGAATTTAATTAATTGCCACTTCATGCCAGGCATTGTTCTTAGGACAATTTTTCGTACATACTAACTTAGGAACAGGATCAACAATGAAATTTGTGGAATCCACTGCCAAATGAAAATGCAAATCTCTTTGTTAAAAAATGTTAAGGATTTCAAGATAACAACAGCAGAGCTTTAAAGAGGCTCCTCTGAAGAGATAGTAAAAACTGTCTCAGATCATGCACTAAGTGGAAGAGGTGAGATTTGAACCCAGGTAATTTCTGACTGGAACTTGTGCCTATATTTATTAAGCTATATGCTTCTTCCTCTCACCATATGATAGAATATCTACGTAAAAATGACTTAAATGAGAAAAATCCTTGACCTACAACAAACACCTAAGCAATTTCCATTTTATCAACATATATTTAACATAAGATTAAAATTTAATGCTATCAGTTTCAACATACTTATAGAATAGCTTTATATATGAAAGTTATTTTCTATTCTCTTCAAAATCACAATGTTTCAGGTTAATGTATTCTAACTCAAGTTAAGCAAATAGTTTTTCTCCTTTAAGTCAAGGTGAGAAGTAGTAGTAAAAACTCACAGTACATTTTCAGTGGAAATAATACAATCTATTACCTTAAACAATTTATAGTAAAGTTACTTAATGAAAGCTAATAATTTCATAGTAGAGTAGAAAATATATGCATGTCTTTTTATATTAATAATATATTCCATTATTATTATATAACATATTAAGCACTTTTATTTTTATGAAAGATTAATTTGCTTTTTTCTTTTAGCACTTACATTCTTGGCATGTATTTATCGTATATATGTAAAGTATAAAAGTTTTAATTAGATCAGCGTGGTATTATTTAATTAATTATTGAACATGATAAAATTTTGTGTTTAGAAATGTTCTCAATCCAATAAATTTTATTTTGTACTTGACTGGTGATATATAAACAATGACAATTTATTGCTATTATTTCCCATATAAACTTCCCATTATCATAAGTTACTCTTAAAATTAGTACCAGCTTACTGGAATTGATTTTTGAAATTAAAAAAGTAGTATTTGTCACTTTTTTTAGGAACAATAAAAGAAAAGAGATACAATGACAAAGAGATGAGAGATAGAGAGGTTGTATGAAAATGTGCCTATTTTATCCAAAGATGAATTATCTAACTGAATTGTCCATAGTAAAAAGGAATATAATGGATTTTTTTTTTATTTTTAAAGAAGGAAAACTTAACAAATCTAATATTTAAAGCTACTAAGAATCACATATTCTTTCAAGTCCTTTAAATATGTTATCTATTTTGCACATTACCTTGAATAAAGTCCAATCAGTGATGTGTTTCACTGCATAACATAGTCAATCCGGTGATATGTCTATAGATGCACATCACTGTCAATAGGTCTGAAGCAGAATTTAATCACAAAGCATTTTTTCATACACTGTAACACACTAGCATGTTATCTTTCTTGTTTAACCTGAGATCTGTTTTTAAAGATAATAAGCAGGAGCATGATTAGTCTAATACTTACATGATCTAATATAAATGGATATTTGTTGACAAACTGCTAATTTATTCAAATCTTTTTAATACATTAATTGATTATCTTCAATTTCAGTGTATTAAGTATTTGGAGGATACAGTATTAGCCTTTTTCTCTGGAAGTAACTCTAATTCATATTTTATTATAAAACCAGGATGATTAAAGAACACAAAAATTTACTTTTAATAACTTCTTAAAACTTTATTTAATCTACTATGAATTATTTATTAATATCTCTTTAAAACTCAACAGTTTAATATACTTAGCAGTGTGAGATGTTATATTCCAAACAAAGATTGTAGTTTTAAGGCGTTAGATTATTTTAATAACTTCATGAAAAAGTAAACAATTTAAAAGAATCTTTTACTCCTAATAGATTTCAAACAAAAATAATAAAACCTCACCACTGGTTAAGTTCAGAAATTTCTTATATGTAAAAAAGGGCCCTAGTAATGTGAATCTCAGTGGATTTTCAGAATCTTTTAGCTATACTAAATTCTAACTCAAGCACTGAATTTCTTTAAATGTCTTAAACAGGTATTTAAAAACAAAATTTGATAGAAGTTAAGGCTGACTCTTGGACCTCAGTTACATTTATTAAGCTGTATTTGGAGAAATTTAAAAATATTCTTTAAGTTAAATTTTGGTACATGATCACTGATACCCAGCACCTTGTTTCAAACATCATTTTTATCAAAGCACAATCGCCATTAATATCGATCGGGTTTACCAATATATTATTCCCCGATATCCCTGGCACCCCTCTTTATAATAGTCATCAGAATTAACTCTCTGAAGAAGGATGACAGAATTATTTTTTGGATACCTTGAGCCGATTTTCTTTGTTGGCTTTTATTAAGCAGTAATTTGTTCAGAACTCCCTAACGAATAAATTGTCATTTTATAGCGGAGCGTGAGTATGTCTTCTAGGAATTACTAGTATCTATGCTACTGATATTGAATATTTATTTTCTCTTCAATGACTCTTATATTCTGCCTCTCACCACACCAATGGACAACAAACTGATCATATAGTTATATAACAATACCAGATACTGAATCAAAACACCCCCCGAATTTTTGAGGCCAGACTTTGATGATACTTTTCAAACTTTATTGTGATTTACAAAATGATACCTTATGTTCCATGAGAATACCCAAAATGGATGCCCTATGATCATGGCATTCTAGATGTCATTAAATCATGTCACTTATTGCCTATATACTAGTTTCAATTTCTGCACCGCAGAATTAGCATATTAAGTGGTCTAAAAATAAAGTCTTTTCTTTTTTTCTTTTTTATCCCAACACTCTTATTTTCTAGCAATTTTTTTTCAACTAACAACTTTATTCATAGAGATAGAGGTGTTTTCTTTCTTTTAATTTAAATTTAATTAATTAATATATAGTGTCTTATTAGTTTCAGAGGTAGAGTTTAGTGATTTCATCAGTGCATATAACACCCAGTGCTCATTTCATGCCTTCTTAATGTTCATCACCCATTTCTCCACCACACTTCCTCTCCAGTTTCTCTCAGTTTGTTTCCTATAGTTAAGAGTCTCTTATGGTTTCTGGCCAGCTAATCTTGGACAAAGAAGGAAAGAATATCCAGTGGAAAAATATAGTCTCTTCAACAAATGGTGTGGGAAAATTGGACAGCCAGATGCAGAAGAATGAAACTAGGCCATTTTCTTACACCATACACAAAATAAACTTAAAAAAGAACAAAGATAGTTGTAAATGTCTTATCAGATAAAGGGCTAATATCCAAAATCTATATTTTATCAACTACAACACCCAAAAAAACAAATGATCTAGTCAAGAAATGGGCAGAAGGCGCAAACAGACATTTCTTCAAGGAAGACATACAAATGGCCAACAGACACATGAAAACATGTTCAACATCACTCAGCATCAGGGAAATACAAACCAAAACCATGAGATAGCATCTCATACCAGTCAGAATGGCAAAAACAAACAAATAAACAAAACCCAAGCCTCTCTTACACTGTTGGTGGGAATGCCAGCTGGTATAACCACTCAAGAAAACAGGATAAATGTTTCTCAGAAAGTCAAAAATAGAGCTTCCCTATGACCCAGCAACTGTACTACTAGGTATTTACCCCAAAGATACAAATGTAGTGATCTGAAGGAGCACTTGCACCCCAATATTTACGTAGCAATGTCCACAATAGCCAAACTATGGAAAAAGCCCTGGTGTCCACTGACAGATGAATGGATAAAGAAGAGGTGGTATATACACACACACAATGGAATACTACTCAGCCATCAAAAAATGAAATCTTGCAAAAAAAAATGAAATCTTGCTATTTGCAATGACATGGATGAAATTACAGGGTATTATGCTAAGCAAAATCAGTTAATCAGAGAAAGACAATTATCAAACTCATATATGGAATTTAAGAAACAAAACAGATCATAGGTGAAGAGAGAGAATAAAATCAGATAAACCTAATAGTTCTTTAAAAATTTTAGTTCATAAAAAAGAAAATATATTCTGTGAACTATAAATGGTAAACCTTATTACACTCTGAGACAGATTATTAAGTAGAAGATTGTAAGCATTTTTTTAAAAAAAGATTCTTACTAAAATTCACCATAAGTCTACTAACAAAAATTCTCCAGAATCAAACAGTCCTTTAGATTAGAATTCTGGTGAGCTTCACTGAGTACTTTGCTTAGGATGTTACAAGATTAAAATCAAGATGTCACCAGGCTGGCTTCTATTCTGGGATCTCACAGCAAGAATTTTATTTGTCAATCGTATCTCAATAAAGCTCAAAAAAAAAAATAAACCTAATAGATTTTGCCAGGCTGAGTTTCAAAATTGCTTAGGACTCATAACTTCTTTTTTCCTTCAGTTTTCTTCAATTTTGAATGACTATTTCTATGATTATGTCTTATGCCAGTTCCAACAATGTATTTTCAAAATTAATGACTTGTTTTCTAGATTCAGAGGTCAACAGATATGAACGAATTATGCTTCAAGATGGATTATGCCCAAAATTTTCTCTAAATCTGAATTAATTTGTTTAGATAATGAAATCTGGGACTTTGGAGCTGATGGGATTTAGATGAGATTGGGACCATGAGTTGATTAATAATGTTTTTGTGAGACCATTTTTCTCTTCAAACTAGCAAGAGTGTATTGAATATTATACACCTGTAACCTCTCTGATTTCTGTCACCAGCTGGAGAAAACTCTGCTTCTATGGGAATCATGTAATTAGAGTAGGCTCACTAAGAAAATCTATCTTTTGCCACATAATACAATATAAGCACAAGAATGATACCATAGGACAAGGGTCATAAGGACTATCTTATTATTCTGCCTACCGCATCCACTAACTTTTAATTTAATTATTTGTACTGTGACCACCTCTTGGAAAGGCATAATTTAAATTTAATTAAACGTAAAATTTTAGCGCAGTTGATCTTAATGCCTACCTGATCAGATGACTGCAGGATTAACTTCATTATCAGTTGGTTTTTACCAATTGTCAGATTCTCCAATTTTTCTTTGCTTCAGCAAGTATTACAGACTAACACTTCTCTACCCTAGTGACTCAGCCCTCCCACAAAAGTACTTTAAAAAATCATAAAAACAAGGGACTTAACTTCAAGTACATATTAATACTAAATGAAAGAAGCCAATCTGAAAAGGCTACATACTATATGATTCAAACTATATGATATTCTGGGAAAGACAAACCTATGCATACTAGAAAGATCAGTAGTTGCTGGAGTAGTTGAGGTAAAGAAGCAGAGCACAGAGGATTTTTAGGGCAGTGAAAAGATTCTGCATGGTATAATCATGGATACACGTCATCCTACATATGTCCAAAACCACAGAATATATAGCACTTGGAGTGAACAGTAATGTCACTTAAGGACTTTGGGCGATTATGATGTATCAATGTAGGTTCATCAATCTTAACAAATGTACCACTCTGGTGGGGATGTGGAAAATGGGGAAAGCCATGTATGTCTGGGGCCAGGAGGTTTATAGAAAATTTCTGTACCTTCCTTCCTGTCAATTCTTTAAAACTGCTCAAAAAATCAATCAATAAATAAATAAATCGATAAATAAGTCTTAAACAACAACAACAAAAAAGGAAATTCATTACCTGCCTCTGCCTAGTCCTAGTATCAAGCTTATTCTTAATAACAACCTAACTAGTGTGATTTTATGTATTATTAATTTGCCCCAAACAGAACTGTACTATATTAAATAAAACACTTTTTCTGTGAGTGTTCCAGGAACAGTATTAGAAATATCAAGTACTAGTCATGGTGAGAATTAACCACATCCTCCACAGAATTCCTAGAAGCTGGTCAAATAACCCAGTTTCAAGATCACTTCCAAAGACCTATGGGGGACTGAAAACAGCATATGTGGGATCTGTTGTCTTACAAGACTGTGACTGAATTTTAAATTCTCACCTTATGTGTTGTGTAACATTGCACAATGATGTTATTGAAGTAAGTGAGGCTTACTTGTAAAATTAAGAGTTAACACAGGGATTGTTGTCAAAATATGCAATACACTTCAATAATTTTCTTCTTCCTTCATAATCTATTTAAACATCGATGATTGATTTACCATTTAAGAAACTGAGAACTCTGGCAGGGAATCAAATAACCATGCCATGATTGATACTTACTTTGTATTGTGTTTCAGTCTCTCCTATTATGATTCTGGTTAATTAATGTTATAATATTGGCTGTTTCAAGTGACTGAATTGAATGAAACTCTTTCCTATGAGGAAATTCTCTAATGTACTCAGATTATCTGATGTCACCCTAAAAAATATGAACTCTCTTTTCACTTCTGGTGTCTGAGAATAGTCTTAAAATTAACTACTAATACACACAAGCACACACACACACTCACACACACACACACTCCTCACTCTGCCCCAGGCTGGCCTGCAAGTCCATGTCTATACTTTCATGAATGTCACCTTCATATGCTCAGGAAATGCATAAAATCCATATTAGTATGACCTGCATTAGAGTGGATTAAAAGACCAAGAAGTTGCTCTTCACTTGTTTTCTGCAGAAGAAAGAACAAGATGAAATATATTTCACAAGACCATGACCACAGAGATTTTTAGTCTATAAGAAAACAGAAAGTCTCAACTCCTCAGAAGTAATCTGAAATGGGACACACTTTTCAAAATATCACATGGAAAGTGTTAGAAATTTTGAAAATAGTGGAAACTGATAGGGTCTAGTCTCCTGTTAAAATGAGCAATGCATATTCCTCAGTCTACAAAGAAGAATAAAATAGATCATTATCAGTCAAAACCTAAAGTCTGTAGTGCTATCAGCCTAGAAGAAAAAACAAAATATATTATGCTGTTACTATGGGAACACATTCCTCTTGGGCATGAGGGACTTTTTAAAACAAAAATGCAACTTGAACTACTAATATATGAACAACTATATTTTTTTTGCAAAGGAAAGGAGAATATGTAGATATAGGTATCTTCTGAAGGAATTTTTTTTCAGTTTGGATTTTATAAGTGTTGCAACTTAAAGCCCTGAGACTTATCAATTACAGTCAAGAAACTGAGCCACTTCAGGCAGTTAGTAGATAATTTTCTTATATAAAAGAGAAATGTCAGTTTCAGAATACTTATTACGTAAGTCATTCACAAAAACTGTTCTTTAGAAACCACATTTACACTCTCACTAGGATAATATATCTCCAAATGTTATTAGAATTTCTCTCTTTAAAACACACAAGAATGGAAATGCAAGCCAGTAAATGTGAGATAATATCTGAAAAACATATAATTGATTAAAGGCTAATATCCAAAATGTATATGAAGATTGTGTAAATCAAGAAAGACAACATAACTGAAAAATAGGCAAGAGACTTCAAGAGATACTTAGTCAAAAATATATGCAAAAAGGTGCTCAATTATATTAGCAATCATGCAAAAACGCGTTCAGAAAGAACAATTAAACATAGCTACACACTCACTTAAGTAGTTACAAGGAAAAGACTAGCAAAACCAAATGTTGGTGAAGACATAGATCTACAAGAACTCTCATACAGTCAATGGGAGTCAAAATCAGAGTTGTAAATTCTAGGAATATTATGGCCAAGTTGAACATGTTTCTACCCAATGGAAATGTGTGTAAACATTCATCAAAAATATGAATGAGAATTCTAATTAAAACGTTATTAATAATAATTACCAGAAATGAAAAATAACCCAAATTTTCAGCAATGATAGAATGGATAAATAGTGGTATTTGTGCTGTAGAATATTATACATCAAAGTAAACCAGCTAACTACAGATATAAACAACATAAATGAGATAATGCTTAATCAATGAAGCCAAATTCAAAAGAATATATATCACATGATTCTTCTATATATAATTTTAAATCGTGCAAATGTATTATGGATTTAGAAGACAACACAAGGTTACTTTGGAAAAAATGAAAGTGGTGTTGGGAGGAGACATGGGGGAGGCTTCTGAGGTGCAGGTAATATTATAATCCAGGATCTAGATGAGGTTTATAAAGGGTCGATTTATAAAAATGCATTGAGAGATATGTTTATGATATCTGTATTTTTCTGCGTATAAGTTTTAAAGTTTTAAAATACTAATTAGAAAGAAATTCAAAACCTCTGGAAAGAACATGTATGATCACTTTGTTCATTTCTCTCCTTGCAAGAAAGAATACAATCAAGAAAATAATATTCTTTGGCTACTGCATACCCTGCAAATAAAAGGATGGGCATTAAAAATTTCCTTCAAATATCATCTACAATGATAATAGTGTAATAATGGATAGGTTCTAAATCAAAATACTTGTACATTGTTCTGAACTTCACTTTTCTTCCTAGATTAACCTATGCATGGCACGAGAAGAAACAAACATTAAATGTATGTTTTTAACAGCTTGGCAAGAACTGGCTCTTCTATCAAAATTTAGTGCCCTCTCAGATACCACTAGTGACTTTATATTTTGAGATGCTGTAGTACATAATAGTTGAAAACGTGGGGTTTTCAGTCAGAAAAGGAAGACTCAACCTCAAGCCTGGTTCAGGTCTTAACAATAGTGTGACCTTGGCCAGGTTGCTTTACCACCATTTGCCTCATATTTTTACTGGCAAAGAAATCATTGTACCAGGACTAATCCTGTATGATTCCTCTGTGATCAGTGTAATAATACAAATAAAACACAGCTCAATCTCAAGATTCATGGCACACGGAAAATGATCAATAAATATGATTATACTAATTTACAATAAAAATATATCACTTAAGAAACACATTAAATATCTGTGGAAATCTACTTATCTCACAATTTATATACGACACTATATGTTCTCTCTTGAGTAGCTCAAATATTTTAGGTTCCAATTTCTTTGGGATTCTGTTGCTGTTTTGAAGATTCCAATGTATTAAATTTCTTTTTCATTAAACGTACTGAGTGACTCGGTAATCGGTACCAAATATGGTGGCAAATAGCTCACCCTCAAGGATAAGAGGAGGAGGGCTCTCTGACCTGCTGTAGGCTTAAAGGCAATGAGGATCAGACTAACATTAGAGAATGGACTGTAGTAATCTCTGGCACATAATGTCAAAACTGTCATTTAAATCATTACCTGTGGTTTTTCTGGAATAAAATGCCTGCAGAAGGGAAGGCACAGCTATAGAGGACCAAGCACTGGTAAACAGAACACTTGCACTCGCCATGCAAAAGACAAGGGTTCTGAAGCCCTTGCTTCTCACAGCACTGAAAAATCAAAGAGAGAAAACAACAGGCTTTTTTCAATTTGATGCTCAAGGTAAGGTACAGAAAGAAAAGCATGAAGTTTCTTACTGTCATAAAAATATAGCAAATTTAAAATATATATATATATGTCATATATTATATATTATCAGATTGCCAAAAATCATATGATGAATTTGTTACCAGTGCACAATAAATTGTTATGTAGGTTGAATTCACAGACTTCCCAGATTGCTTTGGTAAAGTTACTCGTTGGAAAAAAAAAAAGTCCCTGAAAGTTGTAATGATGACATTTAAGTATTCCAAGGACCACAAACTCCACATTCCACTGAGCCCTTCTAGTCAGGAAAGATAGTTCCTCCTTCCACTGTCTGATGAAATCTGTCTTGCATTAATTGGAAGTCCATTAAGACCTTAATTTAGGTACTTATCTTTCAAGTGCCTGTCAATTTTCTTCATTCCTACCACTCGGCGATGAGTCTTGATCTATAATTATATTCCAACACCAGCCTATCCCAGGGTGCCAGTTAAGAAGTTGAACCTGGGATGTCAAAAGTGTTCTATGGTTTTCAAATTCATATAATCAGACCATGGGTAATTTGTGAAAGAGTTTGCTAAACTAAAAGGGGAGGAAAAATATGTTATGTTCAAAGCATTACTTCTAGCAACTAGCAATGTCTTCTCTCTCTCTCTCTCTCTCTCTCTCTCTCTCTCTCTCTCGTCTTTCAGCTAAATCTCTGAAACAGATTTAGTGGTCATATACTCAGCATGAGATTACAGTACTGGACATTTCTGGATGAAGTCAAATATTGTTGTGTCCATTACAATATCCACTTCCTGTTTTAATGTTTTAATAAGTGAATTTAATGTTAAAATGTTTTAATAAGTGAATTAAATAAAATATATTAGTAAAATATTTTAAATCTTTTTTTAATATGGCTACTACAGAGTTTAAAATTATATATATAGCTAACACTAAATATACAGTTGATACTATATTTCCAGAAAAAAAGAAACTAAAGAATTAGAGATATTGTGGTTTTGAAGCCATTTTGTCATGTATGTTTGGCAAACTAACTATTAACTAACAGGACCCAGGAGTGTTTGCTAATACTGGGCAATTTATTTGTAAAAAGAGGGCCAACATCCTAGAAAAAAAAGCGCAAAAAGATGTACTTTGGAATGCCCTGGTAGAGGTGGGTAGTTGTAGCCAATGAAATAGCCCTGAGTTCTCAGTGGGAATGAACATCTCCAGCTCTTACACATTATTGTCTAGCCCTTCCTGGGATGGACAATGAGAGTCACTGATTGTGGGCTATGGTTTAGGATGCAGCATTGGTTCTAAATCAGTCACTGACAAATAATTCTGTTTCTTCTATATGAATGACATTTAGTTCAGGTATCGAAAAGTAGATGTAAGAGAGACATAAACATTTTGTTTCCTATTTACAGGTGTTACTATGTCATGTAGAAATAACTCCATCAGGATTGACCAATTAATTGACCTTAACTTCAACTAGACTGAACTTTACATGGGCTTTTTCCTGACTCTAGGCTCTAAACTCCAATCGCCCTTTTTTTATAGCATTTATTTCAGAAAATTTGTAATTGTTTATTCCTAAATTTTGTCTTTTAAATATAAATCCTTTTTAATAACTCCTGCCAGTTTTACAATCCAGGAATGTCTTTCTCCAGGACCTGGGAACCATCTCTTTGAAATGCAATTATCGAAGGAGATAGAGCCCCTTGTATTTCAGTCTGTGGGCATGTAGGAGCCGAACTATGACAGACCAAGTTGTAAAAACTGCCATGAAAATAGCAGATTTACTTTACCTTTGAGTAAAGCCAGTTAGCAAATGCAAATGGCTTATGATTCCTCCTCCTTCAGCTCAAATTAAAATCTCTCTCTCTCTCTCTTTTTTTTTTTTAATTGAATGGGGTTAAGCTCAGGATGAATTCTGGTTTCCCTCCCCTATTGCAATAGTTTTGAATAAAATCTGTCTTGCTTTTTTAGCTTTGTTCAATACAATTTTTCCTTTGACAGGGTAGTTAACAATGCTTCAATTGATCTAGAAATTTAGATTGATTCTTGGCCATTTTAGTATTTTTTTATTAAATATTTTATTTATTTATTCATGAGATACACAGAGGCAGAGACACAGACAAAAGGAAAAGCAGTTTTCCAGTAGGGAGCCCATTGTGAGACTCCATCCCACCACCCTGGGATCACTACCTGAGCTGAAGGTAGATGCTTAAACGCTGAGCCATCCAGGCACGCCTGCTATTTTAGTCTTATGAGATCATAATACTCATAATAGGCAATAAGAGAAGTATGATGTAGACTAAAGCAGTGATTTTTCTTACTCAAATTTGCTGCATTGTGCATATGAGGAAGATTTTTGCAAGGAACCCATGGTGTGCTCTGCTCTGCTTCATAATACTACTATTCCTGTCACAATGTTAATGAAAATTTACAGCAACTTCATGGAAGCAAGGCTGTTGAAGGCTAAGATTACCTGAGAATGAAGATTTGAGCCATGTTGCAAATGATGAAACAGTGACCACCTAAGCCACATCGAGGTAATTAACTAGAATAGCTGAGGACAAAAGGAAGCTAAGAACAGAAAAAAGTAAAAGTGAGAAGAGTAATGGAGGAAGGTTTTAGCTCATTTTAACTGCAGTCTAGTGACAAGATAAAGAAACAAGGGCAGTATTAGCTATCCAAATTTTCTCACTCACTCAGATTCACATTCATCCTTCCATATTCTACAGTTAGTTTCCAGTTAAGATCTACCTATAGGAGACATTTATGGAGATTGAAAGAAAAAGAGAGAAATCATGTTTTGTTTCTTGCTTCTTGCCTGATAAGGAGCCATGTGCTTATAAAAAGCAGGAACTGAAAGCACACAATAAACACAATCTTACAATCATGAACCTATCTCAAAAATAGACATATTAATATCCTTAATAAGATGCTACTAAAATTAAATACAGTAACCAAGTGAGTAATTAATAAAATCTGATAACATAGACTTGTGCAAAATATCCAGTCATGTCATGATAATAAAAGGTCTGTGATTTTTAATATAACCCATTACATTAAAAGATAAGCAGGAGATATTTTATTATGTAAAAATGTGATGCAAAATTGCTCTTTAGGGAATAAAATAATACTGTTTGCAGGAAAATAATTTTTAAATGATTTGGGATACAATATGAAATGTCAAAAGACTGGCTATGTATAGAACCACAAGGGAGGGGGAAAGACGGACAGTCTTGAAGTTCTGAAGAAAGCCTGGGTGGGAATGTCAGTCAGCATCAGTCAGCACAATGGAAAGATGGGCTTACAAACCAGAGAAAATAAAGATGTTCCTCAGGAATTCTTCCAAACTCTGGACTCTCATATACCTGAAATGATTCAAAAGCCAAGAATGTCTAATATAGGATAAATTTTTATAATATTTACGATTCCAGTATGTGTTTTAGTACACATTTTCAACATTTTATTGAGGTAAAAATGAAGTGTATATCAAATATGCTTTGCTGCCAAGATAAAAATCACCTGGAGTCTGGGATCCCACTCTGTGACTTGTGATTATCCCAACACTGCTTCTTCTCCAGAGATTATATATAATACATCAGAAACTGGCAACCTTTTTGGAAAGCGCAATGTTGGGAAAGGGGAGGAAAGTTTTAAATTGTGGTTCAACATACAGCAGTAGAGGACTCTTGTTCCTGAAGGCAAATAGAAGAAAGAGATTGATGAATAGTTTCTGGGCCTGACAATGATAGTTAAATGTTGTTTCAAGGTTGCCAATGGCTCAGAGTCCTGGAAGATTGTCTCATAAAAGTCAAATGGGTCTTCTCTACTGTGGGAAGACATAAGTCAATTTTTTATTATGAACCAACACTTAATGAGAAAATTTTAGTATTAAGGACAGAGCAGTCTTATTGAACAAATGGACTCTTTTATACCACAATTCTGGGAGAAGAACATTTAGCTTGAGTTCTTAAGAAAGAGAAGCATCTTGCTGCTGATGAGAAGAAGAAAAAATATGTATTACAATTCAGAGATGGGAGAAAATAGGCTTATTTGAGGTTCTAGAAAACAACCTGTATGTTGAATGCTTGGTGACCAAGAGGAAGTTCGGGGCAAAGTTGCAAAGGTAGGCAGGGGCTTGATCATATCAGCTTTGGAGTTTAGGTTTTGTTCAAGATATAATGGGAAACCACTGAAGGATTTTGAATAAAGCAGCTGCTACTGTTAATACAAGAAGGTGGGGGATGAGGAGCCAGAAGCTCAATAGATAAAAGTAGTGATCCCAAGAAGACTGCAAAGCCAGTGGTATTGGTCTCAGAGAAGCAGACATGTTCATAGGGTGGTGGGGGCAGCTTTAAGTAGTGATAAGGTTGTGAAAGGACAGGGAAGTTTACATGTAACAAAGTGTCATACCACAGTTGTTATTGTCAATTTTTAATTGACCACAGTGTCAATTTAAAAAAGTAAAAATTTCAAAATAAAAACTCAGGTAAAGCAGCAACCAATGGAATCCTGTTTCCAAATGCATAGAAATATCATGAATAAATCCTCCTTTTAATCTCATTCTGCCAGTTGCTAGGATATGTGGTAATCTTAATTGTTGAGAGACACTCAAAAAACACCCAACCTTTTGTTCCTCTGTCAATATTCTGTAAGAAGGATACTTCACAGATGTGTGTAATGCCACTACCCAAATTAAGAAAAATATGGCTTTTTACTCTTAAAATTTTATACATAAAGTTCAGAGAGATAAGGTGAGTCATGCACAGCCTCACACTGACCTTCTTTTTATCCTTATACAGCTATGGAATAAACTCATATGTAAAGTGATGTTAAAAGGCTTTAGGAAGACTAGAGAGAGACTAGTCTGACTAGGGAAGTGAATGAAGTAAGATTTGAGTCTTACTGCCATTTTGTTCTCTTCAACTAATCTTGCAAATCCATTATCTGGTTCATTTTGTTTTGAATCTGTTATAGCTTTCACATTTCTTATGTAGAATTTCATGATAATGTCTCTGCTTAACCAAATTCCAAATAAGATAGTAGTCTTTCTGCTAAATAAGCATATGCCCCTAAGAAGCATAAATTGTCCTTGGACCACTTTTTTCCTTAAAAGCACTAAATAAAATTTGTAACCAGTTTTAAAAATACCTCTTAAATTGAAAGGAATCTATTTTAATATGTCATTCTGAAAATTACTTTGGAAATGTATTTCCTGACATGGCATCAAGGTAATCCACTATGTGTCCTCAGAAATAAATATGCAATTTAAACAGAATGATTATAACATAACTAATTTCCAGTGGAGACTAAAGCAACAACATGCTAGGAAAAAAAGTCTTAGTTACATGAATCATAAAACAATACCTATTGACACGATTATAAAAGTTGCAGCATTTATGGTAACTCCATTTCAGTTGTAGAAAAAAAACAGAGCTAATGTTAAAATTCATCTCATTTTTACTTGATGAACTGTATCTCCTTTCTTATTGTAAATAACCTGAGTTTAGAAATGAGATATTGATTTATGTTTAATCGAGGATTAATGATTGCTTTAATTAAAACGCTTTAATTAATGTAATTAATTGAGAGTTTTATGGTCTACTAAAAATCCCCATGTTTCAAATCCTGGGCTGCCAAAATTTAATAGAAATGATTTTGTTGTTGTTATTGTTGGAGGACCTTATGCCTGAAGATTCCTTTAATTCTTTGGAGTCCAGATCTGTCCAAAGCTGCTATACCTAAGGGTGTGATTTTAAAAACTCCACTGCAGGCTTGGATTGGTTTTCCAGAGAGTGTTTTATTACTCTACTATCATTTTCTGTGTTGCAATTAGTAGAAGTACTCAGAGGTCCCTTATGAGATATTATATAAATCAAAACAGATGATCAAACATTCTATGGCATCTATTTGCAATCATACCTTAAGACATTTTTTTCATATTTATAATAGATTAAAGCAGATCCATGTCAGGCTATTAGGAAGAATAATTTTCTCATTATATCTCTCTTTAGAAATTTCTAGTAAAAATAAATGATCAGTATATTAAGGAAACCTGAGTGATGTTATGTCATTGTGCTTTATTTTTGTGGTATGTCCTGTTTATGAAAAGGTTTTTGAAATCATTCATTATCGTGCTAATGATTATTTTAAATAGCTGGTTTTATACACATTTTTCAAATCTACATGTGTATTCTCAACTAAATAGGTAGTAATAATATCATCCTTGTTTCTCATTGTGAATATCCAAACATTGAATCCTCCTTTCCAAAAAATTACTCCATTAGAAAAATGCCAGCTCCATCTATAAAATGTCATTTACATCATCTTCATCTATTTCTTGCTGCCACTTTTGACTTCTTGATGATTTATTCTCCCTGAATGAAAACTTTTGTTCCTTACTTAAATTTGTTTCTTTTTTCAAATTATTATTCTGTACCATTATTAGTGATTTTTACACTAAGTAAAATGAATATGATAAATCATCCAAAATCCTGGACTCTGTCTCTCACTGCTATCTACTCTGATTACTATATTCTATAATTATGCATTCAAACCCCTCCACCCCCAAACCTTGTACAAACCATCAACCTCTTCAGTTCTAAACCATCTGTCTTCACCTTTTGGAGCACTATTCATCAGGCATTTTCTGGCTTCAGAACTTCTTGTCATAATTCATTACCCCTCATAAAACTCACTCTCCAGCCAATGTTCTCACATCACTTGTGCATCCTTCACTTCATTTTGCCACATTGAAAACAATTCTGCATCAGTCATAGGATACATCTCTCTATTTTGCATCCAAGACTGAAGATTTGTTAGTAAAACCTATACACATCGTGAGACTGTTTTCTCTTTTATTTCATGAGAAACTCTATTACTTCTTTTTGGTTAAACTTTCCATTTTTTTGTATGAAATTTTTTATACATGCTCTTCTGTCCTATTACCTCTCACTCTCTAATGCTCTATTTGCATCTTAGGACATACTTTCTTTTATAAGAAAGAAAGCTGCAATCTCCTTATCTTCCCACAATCAAATTTATTAGTATTAGTATTAGTTTCCTATTGCTAACAAATTACTGCTAACTGGCTTGAAAAGACACAAGTTTACTCTCTTAAATTCTAGAGGTCAGTTTTCCCAAAGTGTGTCTTAAGCAACTGAAATTAAAGTGCCAGCAGGGCAACATTCTTTCTAGAGGCACTGGGAGAGAACTTGCTTTAAGTCTTTAGAGGTTGCTTGCATGCCCTGGTTAATGGGCATATTCCAACAATGGCATTACTCTGATCTCTGCTTCCATCTTCATATTACCTTCTTTATCCTGACTCTCCTGCCTTGAAGAACCCTGTGGTGACATTTTGGCCCACTAGGATCATCCAGATTAATCACTTCATCTCAAGAATTTTAAATTAGTCATACTTCCAAAATTCCTTTTGATACAGCAGCTAACATATTCACAGGTTTGAGAGATTGGTGCATAGGAATTTAGTGGGGACATCATTCATTTTACCATACCTATGATCTTATCTACATGTTCACCCATTCTCTTTCTTCTCTTCTCTTCTAAGAGAAAAATATGTCCCTTCATTTATTGAAAAAAAAAAAAAAGAAAGTCACTCCACTTGTATTCTGTTCTTTGAATCTCCATTTCCTTGAGGTTTCAGAAGAGCATTACTCCTTCAATCTCTCTCAATTTCCTTATAACACCAATCACGATCTTATCGAAAATTAGTCCACCATTCACAATATTGGGTATAAAAATAACCATCCCCCCCCACAGAAAGCCAACACCTATAAACAAACTTACTCACATACCTCACATCAACTACAGCTTCTATAATATATTCGCATGCATTCCTTTTATTTTTATTTTTTCCTTAAATCTTAGTCATTCGGTCTTCTGGTAGGTTTGGTGACTTCTTTACTAAATACCAGCCATTTGATATGAAAATATGTAGTTAGTTTATTGTTGTATCAGTCTTGTTGAGGTTATTTTTATTCAAAGGTGATTTTTTTTAAGTCTCCACTCTTTAACTCACCTCAAACTGGCTTATGTCTCCCACTTTTCTGTTGATACTCTTAATGTTATCATCAACCAAAGCTGCCATTTAGTTCATGGTATTCAACTAACATAAACTAAGTTATGTCATCTTACTTAACCAATTAAGAGGAAATTGGCTTTGTTTGATTTTTAAGATAGAACTTCCTACTACTTCCTACTCCTAGCCAATTAGGAAGATATCAGATTTCTTTGATTTTAAGACAGTACTTTCTACTTGTTTCCTTTTTTTTTTTAAGATTTTATATTGATTTATTCATGAGAGACACAGAGAGAGACAGAGACATAAGTAGAAGGAGAAGCAGGCTCCCTCTAAGGAGCCTGATATGGGACTCAGTCCCAGGACCCTGGGATCAGGACCTGAGCCAAAGGCAGATGCTTAACCACTGAACCACCCAGGCACCCCTATTTGTTTCCATTTGAACTCACTGTCCACTTAATCTTAACTCCCTGTTCCAACTACCTTCTTTTCTGTTTGATCCTAAATCATTCTCTAGTCATTCTCTAATGTTTTGCTAATAGCTTTGTTCTACGCCTACAACCCTTCTCCAGGCAAAATCATCCAAACCCAGGGCGGAGGTCTTCCAATTATAGTCCCTATTTTATCAAGATTTTTATGTTGTAGTCCTCCACACTTCAACATCAAACTTCTTACTTGGCAACTCTCATCAATGTCCAAAACTTGTAGAGATTATTTTCAAAACGGTTGCAAAGTTTTAAACACTCTCATCATTACTATTTTGTACATGCAAATATATTTTGTCTCCTGGACAATTAGCCTCTATTTGGCCTCTCTTGTCTCATCCTTTCTTCCATCCCAATTCTACCAATAGGCAGTAGTGATCCTTTTAAAATGTAAGCTATGGCATGTCCCTTCTCTGATCAAAATTATCAAATGTCAGGGCATCTGGGTAACTCAGTCTTTAAGCATCTACCTTCGGCTCAGGGCATGATCCTGGGGTTCTAGGATTAAGTCCCACATCAGACCCCCACAGGAAGCCTGCTTCTCCCTCTGTCTATGTCTCTGCCTCCCTCTCTGTGTTTCTCATGAATAAATAAATAAAATATTTAAAAAAAATTATCAAATGTCTTCCTGTCTCAGGCTACACTTAAAGTCCCTACTATAATCTCTAAAGCCAGGCCACACATTATTTGGTGTGCCTCCTAAGCAATCACTATCAGAGTCTTAATGATGGTGTCTTGCATTTTCTTTTTCTTGACACACAGGCCTTATACTTGCTTGCTTCTCTGCAGGGGATGTTCTTCCCCGACATATTTGTAAATTTGTGCAGTTAATTTCTTATCTCTGTTTTACTTTTTTTCTTCTTGTTATCTATCACCTGATCTATTAACTATCAATTTACTGTATGATTCTTCCTGTAGAATGTATAACGTAAAGTCAGTGAGGGTAGGACTTTGCATCCTCAGTGTTCTGGCACCTGCTTAACTCATTTGTTGAGTGAATGAATGTATTCAAATTCCAGACCTTAAGCACTTACTAGCTTTATTACTATTTACATTTTACATGTTAAGCATTTACTTAACATGTATAGCCCTAGTCATTATTACTTCTCAAATATAGATAATCTAAAGCCTAGTATCAAAGGGTTGGAAAAAGGATTATATAAGATAAACTACTCAGCTCAGTTAATATAAAGCATTAGATTTAGTTAAAAATTGTTAGCTTGTATTACATTATCCTATCTTTCTGGCCTCCTACTCCAAACATGCTTAATGCTATCCTTACTTAGCATTACAAAAAGAAATATTCCAATTTCTTATGTGCGATTTTTCTTCCAAAATTAATAAAATTAATACATTCTGGTCTATTAATCTAGCCTTGGGGAATTTAAAATATGAGGATTAAGAATTACACTTGTTGTGATGAGCACTGATTATTGTATGGAAGTGTGGAATCACTATATTGTACACCCAAAACTAATAGTATACTGTACATTAACTAACTGGAATTTAAGTAAAAACTTAAAAAGATTTTTTTTAATTATTGAGGATATTATACATGGTAAAACTCACAGTTTACCCTTCTTTTCTCTCATTAATTCTCTCTCCTTGCCATGCATGTAAAACCTGTAAAACATAGAGCTATATATTCAAAACATATACAAACCTTTTTTTTATTTTTTTTTTAATTTTTATTTATTTATGATAGTCACAGAGAGAGAGAGGCAGAGACACAGGCAGAGGGAGAAGCAGGCTCCATGCACTGGGAGCCCGATGTGGGATTCGATCCCTGGTCTCCAGGATCGCGCCTGGGCCAAAGGCAGGCGCCAAACCGCTGCGCCACCCAGGGATCCCAACATATACAAACCTTAAGAAGAAAGATTTTTATTGATTTTTTAATTCCATGATAGCATAAGGTAACTACATATTTCCATTTTCACCTTCAAAGTTTAAATTATTTCTTTCAAAATGGCCTGTCACCTGAAACTTCCAGATGTCTGACATCTGCTTATGTCTTTTTTAAAGACTGCTTGAAAATGATAGATGAGTAGCAAGTAAGGTAATTCTTCTATTATAATGTACATATTGCACAATGAAGTATTTGAACCGATAGTCCTTTCACTTGACAACTAATTTAATTCATGGCAACATGATGGAGTATAAAGATTGATTGCTTATATCCTAAATTTCAAGGAAAGAAAAATATATGGTCAAATTACATTTTTCATAACAAAAGTAAATAAAGATAACTAGAGATCCATGAAAGAGCAAATAGAAGAAATTATACCTCATGCTGTATAAACATAAAATGAAATCAAGACTTAAAGTAATGTTCACAACTATCTCTATCTCTATTTGTCAAGGGTAGGAAGGTCTATACATTCTAGAGCTGATGAAAACTTACCATTTTATTTAATACCTCCACATTCTTAATTTATTTCTACATACTTTAATATCAGCATGCAATCAGAGTCTTAATTAAAGTATATTCACATACTTTGAAACAGGAAAGATAACTAGTTGATTAGTACAACAGAATATCTGTATTGTCTTAGTCAAATGTACGTATTAGTCAAATGTGTGCCCAAAGAAAGGATTCACTTTTGTATAGCCAGATGTATAACCAGAATGTATAATGTACATTATACATGTATAATGTATAATGTATAATCAGAAACAATGTATAACCAGTATACATGCCCAGTGTATAACCAGAAACCTCATTCAGGCTTCAAAGTTGAAGATTCACCATATAAACTTATTTTGAATGTTTTTCCATAATGTCTACAGGCTATATAATTGTTCTTTTAAGTATAAAATGATGAAATTATTAGCAAAATTATCAATTACTCCAAAAGAATGTTGTTTGTTTAGTAACAGAAAAACTGCAAGTATCATATCACTAGTACCATATCTTATGTATGTAAATATTTCAGACAGTAGATGCTTCCTGTTTCAAACAAAATAATTAATTTCTTGAAGAATTTCTTTAGAAATATTTCCCAAATGTAAATCATCCTGCCGAGTTTCTTCAATTGGATAAATTTTAACTTTTATAATAATTCTATCGTTCTTTGTTTCACATTAGAACTGAGTTTGTTTTGGGAATCCATGCCTTTAGAATATGGTAAAATAAGTTTTCTACATGTGTACTCAAATTTTACATACCTGAGTTTAGTCTCTCCTTGGAATTTGATCCTTGGCCCAAGGAAGACTATAAGACTCTTAGTCTCTACTTACAATTGAATTAGGGACAAATGGGGCTTGGTAGGGCTAGGTAGGGTGCCAAGGAAGCAGGCTCACAAAAATCCCCAAAATACTGAGGTGTAAGGAAACCAGAGATGAGTGAACAAGCCAGACCACCCTGCCCTAAGGTAACCAACAAAATCATCAGACTCTAAAAAGGAAGTAAACTATTAAAGTTGTTATCACTAGTCCTTACTCAATGGTAACACTAGCAATGGATATGTTAAAAGGATTTAGGTTCCCTGATGAGGCTGTCAATAAAAGACCAACCCTACAAGCCCTCAGTGGCAACCCTGGCAGGACCCATTCACTCCTGATAGCTTTCTTTGTATCTTAATAAACTTCTATCCATTTACTCACTTTCTGTTGTTAGCAAGATTCATTCTTCAACTCCATGAGACAAGAACCAAGCTCTCCCATATCACAAAATGATATTTTGAAGAGGCAAAAAAGTACTGCTAGCAAACCTAAACCTTGGCTTTTCTAGAAGAAATCATTTATTAAACTTTCTTTAGCTGTGAGAGAAGAGGAGCACAAAACAGTGAAAGTAGCTTCATTCACAAATATATATATATTAATACTTTTACATATATTTTACCTCTTAAAATATAACTGTCAAGTCAAAGGAAAAACATCTTTTCCACAATTCTTAGGCAATCTTACTACATGTATCAGGAGGACAGACATTAATTCTATTCAAAATAAAATAATTTTCAAAATAGATAACATTTATGATATAGTTTACAATGACTAAGGAATTTCATAGCAAAATTTTATAAATATTTTATAGGAAAAAATAAAACAACTTGTACGTCTTTGCCTATTTTTATAAATAAAACAATTTCTGTGAACCTGACTTTTGATAATTCAGGGCCTGATTATTTGTTTTCAAGGCACTTCTGCTGTTCTGACAGTTTTTGGCAGCATGAATTTTTAGTTGGTTTTGGCTCTAGCCCTTGTGCCTTAGGGTGATAGAATGTGGGTGACTATCCAGCTGCATCAGCAACATCTGGAGCCCACATCCCCACTGAGGAAAAACAGCAGGGCAGGGCCAGCAGAAATGATGCCAGATGTGCTATAATTATTATATTTGCAAAAGACATTGGTTTAATGCACTTCATCACTTTTAACAATTTTTTAAAAATATGGCAAAAATTTGGAGCTTTATTTAGGGTCTTTGGCAATTTTTAAAATCTATATGAATTCACTAGTAAAAGAAAAAAAAAGAACTTTGCTATCAGTATCTACATTTGGAAGAGAAATCTGACAAACAGATAGCAGATTGTTAGATATAATTTAACTCAACGTATGATTCAGAACCACCACTAAGAAGGACTGGTGAGAGGGGCTCCCTGTTCTTTTATATTAAATTAATCATTGTTAATGCCTAAGACCAGAACAGGAGGATGATTTTTAAGATAAAGAACAGAAAGAATCACCCAATTTATAAACAATTCAACAGTACTAGGCACAATCATATAAAGATAAGTTAAAGTGCTAAAGTCCTCATAGAGTCCAGAAGCTAGAAATAGTAAAGTATACATACAGAAGATACTATTAGGCCAACACTGGTTTACAGCTCTCCTTTCTCTACTTTGTTCAAAGTGACAATATGCCCAACTTCAACTAGCAAAACATAAGGGCAAGTTGGTTGGGAAACTTTTGGCAAAACTTTTACTTTCTTACGAAAGTGTGTTGCAACCTTTATCATTTACTTCATCCTAACCAAAGTGTAAATTTGATGCTAAAGATTTTGGCAGTCCTCCTATGACCATGAGGTGATAGACGGAGGGGAAAAAAACCCAAAGGCTAGGATTATAGAGGAGAATAAAAGGAAGAGGACAGATTCTGGATGATTTTGTTGAGCAGAGTAACTGATGCCAGCAACCACCTCCGTCTAGCCTTCTTGTAAAGTGGGAAAATCTCTGTATAGTTTAAGCCCCTCTTAATTAGATTTTTGTTATTTGTAGCTGATAGCTTTTCAAGCTGATAAACAAAATATAAATATCTTGTAATATAAGAGACTAAAGCAATTTATCTAGTTAGTATTAGTATTATGTAAATTAATGAAATAACCAAAAATATATATACATGCTGTATATCTATCTCTTAATCTATCGATCTATCTATAATATATGTAATAGATGTATAAATGTTAAAATATGATACGGATTAGGAGGAATATTTAACCATGTAAGAATAAAGAATGATGAGAGATGCCTCTTTAGATGGGTATTAGCAGAGATTTTTCCAGAAGAACTGAAGCTATAGTCACATGAATGAAAAAAAATATGAACATATTTATTTCTGGATAATTTGAGCCCAATGACACATATTTGTACTTCACGTTGTTTATTTTATTTTTTTTTCCTTCACATTGTTTATACATAAAACAAATATTTGCATTCAGTGATCTTCAGATTCTGTGTCTTCTTAATATTGTTGTGTTTGTAATAAACTATTTTTGACTGGAAAAAATTAATAATACATACGTTATAATATGAGTTTTACTCTATCCAGGTAAATAGAAAAAAAATCATAATTCCCATACTTGGATATACAATGAATTCACTCTTCATTAAATTTTGTCCTTCCTATACTATAATCACATATTCCTTACTTATAAACACTTCTTTAAATCAAGTGATTCAAACAATTTTTTGTCAATAATTCTACATGTAATAATATAAATAATTATAGATTTTTTTAATTGAGTGAATAAACAATGAAAAAAACCACAATGTAATCTGAACCCTACCCTGACTGAATCACAGTTAGTAATAAATTTATTCCCATCTAATGATGCATTTGTAATGTATTATTCTTGAAAATGATCACTGGCTATGCTAATGGTCATAGTAACATACCATTTTGAGGGCTTTCTACAAATTAGGCATTGGGTTTACATGCCCTATATGAATTATGTCAGTGATTCCTCAAAAGCACTCTATTCAATAGATGATATCTTTATTTTCAGTGAGAAAACTAAGGTGTATAAAAAGTAACTGGGATAGGGTTAAAATATACTCATTGTGACTCCGACCCTCACAGCATATCTACATATAGGTCTGCAACATTGCCATAAATTAAGTTGTAACTCAGCATATGGAAAATGTGCATGGAATAGTGACAGAGGGGAATGGTTTTGCTAACTTAAAAAAAATCCTATACAACCATTGATGTTTGTTTTGAGCCACTAGAAAATATCAAATAAATATATGATGAGATACTTAAACATAAGATATGCCAAATTACAGGAATCAAATTTACTTTGTGTGCTCCTTGTGAATTTGGATTCTAGAGTTCACAAAGAGGTGGGGGAGGGGACTAGAGTAGTAGTGTAGAAGCTTCATCCTCGGTTTCACCTAGGGTATCTCAGAGGTTTTATTTGTCATTGGCATAAGAAAGTGCATTATTCATACAATAGCTGTTTTCCAGTTGTCAGTGTCTGGTTTTATTAGCATTATTTTTATAACTAAGCCCCTAATTAACTATGGATGGGCATTTATATTGCACTTTCCCTTTTCCCATTACATACTCAGAGCTCAATACACTGATGAATCAGGCTGAGCCATATTCTCTCCTCCAGTGTAGCAGATGGGGCACATTTTATTCAGAACTCAGGAAAAAAAATTTAAATGATTACAAGAAGAACTATTCCCTAGTTAATGAGGTTATGCTTTCCAATGAAAGCAGGTAAATGCCAAAATCACTCGTAGTAGTTAAAGAAAGGGAATACAATTTCTTTCCTCTCTTTCTTGTCTTTTCAATATGAAAATGAAAATTGGACTCAACATAACATAAGGATCCAGATGTTCTGAGTGTCAGCTTACAGGATAGAAATACCCAAAGACTTAGCAGGGGACAAAAGTTGAGAATAATTGCTTATATCCCCATACAATATATAAGGGCATGAAACAAGGATGCTCTGCATTCATCAGCTATGTTTTGAGACACAGACAAGAGCTAGGCTAGTTAGGAACATCTAGAATTTTGCACATGAAATCCATACAAAAAAAAAAATAAACAACAGATTCTAATTCCTGAGTCTCATCTTCGTGACACATTTTAACACACACACACACACACACACACACACACCCCACCCTAGGTTTTCTATTGTACTAAGTTGCTTCCTAATTCTAGGTTTGCTATTCATTCATTACTTACTTTATCAAGATTGCAATGATAAGACTTCCATACATTTTTTTCCCAAAACTGCTATTAACTCTTCCAAGGGTCTGTGGGATAGGACAGATCTCTAAATCATACTTATGTTTTACCATAATCCAATAAAGATTTGTGAAATACCATTCAAGACCATCACTCTTATTGTGTCATTTCTTTTATTAAAAAAAAAATAGTAGCTTCCAATCACCTAAATGATAAAGCTCCAAAAAACTAAGAATCTTCAAGGTCCTATGATAACCTGGACTCAGATACCATTTCCAGCCTCTTTTCCAACAAAGAATTCCACTATCTTGTACCCTCAATGATTTCAAACATATCGCTGTCCTACAATTCACCCACTCATTCACTTATTCATTGACTCAGTAGCTATTCATGGAGCACCAGCTGTATTCAAGGTATTTTCAAAGAAAAACAGTAAAGATAAAATTTCCTTTTTGGAGCTTGCATTGCTTTCAGAGAAAATAGAAAGGTGATATTATAAATAAGCATATTGTATATTAAAGGGTGAAGAATACTAAGAGTAAAATAAAACTGAGTAAGAACATGGGAGGAGTTCCAAGAATGAGCATTTGAGAAAAATATTTTTCTATTAATATTTAATGCAAGTGGAATTAATGAGCCTATCCCTTCCAGAGCAGAGAGATTACATTTTTAATATGCTGCTTCTCTTCTGCAACAAACACTGAAACCTATGTTTGTCCCTGCAAACTGTTCCCAAATTAGAATACCTTGTTTCCCCAAGGCTGCCTTTTTAGTATTTAAATCCTGATATTTAATGGTATCATCTTAGGCTGTCTTACCAAATTGTCTTTTACTTTCCTTTAGGAAAATCACATAAACCTTGAGCTTCACTGGTCCTTATCAGTGGATGACGTCCACATTTATGTATTTGCCAATATCTCTTCCTAGGCTACCAGCTCATATACCTAACGAGCTACTAGACATTTCCATTTGAATGTCTCAACATCCCAAATAATTTCTAAAACTAAATTTCAATTATCCTATGAAAGTACCACCTTCCCAAAAATATTGTAAATAAGTGCTGAAGTACAATCCAGAACATGTGAAGTCCTTCATCTATTCCTCTTCCTCACAAACCATAGTCAATCCACAAAGTCCAAAGTCTTAGATTTTCTTTGCCATCTCTATGGTGGACCTTCCATGTTCCTCATGCTGGTCTCTGTAAAAAGACTCTGGTCTTCTCTAATCCATTTTACAAATGAAAGCCCAAAACATTTTAAACCGATGATTTTACTCACTTTTTAAACATTTCTAACAGTTTCCCGTTGCTATCTGGATAAAGAAATCATTTCTGCAAAAGTTTTCAGATGCAGTGATGTGATCACTGCCTATATCTCTATCCTGATTTTTTATGAATCTGCTCTTGATCACACTGAACCACCTTTAGCTCCCCCAAAGTTCCATGTTTTATTGACCACACATTCATAAATAATTTCCCTCCTTTCTGTACTGTTTTCATTTTAAGTCAAATCTTTGATAATTAACATTATGCTTTCTAACTTCACTCAAACATCAGGATTTGAGGCAGGAATAAATTTCCCTCAGATGCTTTTTCCTCACCAACCACAACCCATCCAAAATCAGAACATTTTCCTAACTTATTTTTCATAGAAATCCTTTGCCTGCCTTTAGAATGTATCTCAGTCTGGAGCAGTGCACTTATTATTTGTTTTTTCCCAATGCTGGTGTATCCATTAGACAAAAAGTTCCATAGCAGCAAGGACTGTATTTCTTTTTACTCAGTTTTATTCCCAGTATCTAGCAGTATTCCTGGCACATAGTAGGGAATCTCATAATATTTGTTAAATGTATGAGTGGATAAATAGGTCTGTCTCTGTTATTTTATGAAAACAATTTAATACATTTTGTAAAGTTTCCTTAACTTCTTATTGCAAATCTCTGGATTATTTAGGAAGATATAATTTCTATAAAATTGGGATAATTGCATTGTACAAATAAAAAGAAAGAAAAAAGGTTAAAATAGTTTACTCTGGATTGTGTGAGCAATACATAGAATATTGTGACTTCTAAATAATCCTTAAATATTATACTAACCACAGGAATAATTTGCCAGTTAAGTTATTCTTATACATTTTTACCTCTTGATCAACAATGTTTTGAAAAAATATCTTAAAAATAGTAGAATTTTATTGATCGAATTATTATTTATTGTGGCATTCTGTGCAGACTTTTCTTTCTTTAGTCTATATTACTAATGAGTCCTACCTTAGTAATACTAACACAAGAACTTTTAAGTAGAGGTTATGAGGCTTCCGTAACTCTTAGAACCATTGTGATTTTTCTTCAGAGTAACTTCAGAAGTCAAAGGTCCCCAAAAGCAAAGATAGAAGCTATAGATGAACTCAATAGGGAACCATCCACACAGAATGAGTTGAAATGTACCATGGGAGCTGCATTTGAAGATAGACTTTCTGAGTCAGGTTGGAGTACAGTGTTAAATGTCAAACAACTATCCATACAAGCCAAGTTCCCCTACAATTTCAGCAGTATGTATGTTCTCATTACGTAGTCAATTATGCATTCCTCAAAATGATTGAGTCCATTTCTATTATTACCAATCTATTCCAAAAAAAGTATGCTAGTTATGATGAACTTACAACAGAACTTTACGAGGGATCACATTACACCTTTTATATACTCTGTATTGCACATTTCCATATATCTTTTCGGTCTCTGAAATTGTCCAGAATAGAACCATTATTAAAAATTGAAATTCGAGTATTGAATTGGACTGCCTGTTATAGAAACAGGCCCTACATTTCCTTTATAAAAAAATTTGTTCTTGTTATAATTGTTATAAATTGAGTTACTTTTACCTAAGCCATTCCAAATAATAAAAACAGATCCTATCAAAGTATCATATTTCCAATCCAAATAAATATTAATATCCAAGAAGGAAAGGAAGGAAACCATTAAATGCTTTATAAATTACAAGGATGTAATTATTTGGTGGTTCAATTAGCTAATGACAAAAGTTATCTGAGTCCTTAAGAAAGAGTTCCGTATGAATGCAAAGAGTTATAATTTTTATAAGCTAGATAACTCATATTAAGAAAACAATTTCTATGAACTAAATACTATTTTTGAGTTTTAAAATTTTAGCAGTGATAGTATATAATTTTAACATAACTAGGAAAGAAAAAATTAGTTATGCTTATTAGAAAAGTTAGAGATAATATCTTTCTCTTAACAAAAACAATATAGGATAGAAAAGTCATAAAAGCATAATATATTTTAATGCACCTACATTATCATTCTATCCCTGTGTGCCATAACTGTTAAGTCCAATTTCCCAGTGTCAATCATTGATCGTATAAATTGACTTAGAATATAACTGATGTTCTCCTTATATCAGTAAACTTCAATTTATGTTTTAGTTATTAAAAATATATATGCAGCATCTTTGCTTTGATTAGATACTGTATCTGTTTTTACCAAATAAAATTATAGCAAATTTATCTTTTTTTTTGGAATATACTGTATTTATCTGAATTTCTTTTGTTTTAAAGAATATTTGGAAATTTGAAAAGCAAACAAAGCAAAAATTCAGTCTAAGGAAATATCTGTATACTTTACCTTAAATATTTTTGTAAATTATTTTTATAAACACTTACAGAAATGAACTCTTTGTCCTTCTTGGGAGACTTGCTAGTGTTACTGAGAATTTTCTTGAGATGCTTGGGAAGTTTTCTTTAAGCAAATCAGTTCATATTCCACTTGATCATCACTCTTTAAATATGTATGTTACTGTTCCAAACCACCATCATAAATAATCAGATAAAACAAACGTCTTGCTGTTAGTCCCCAGGTTTACAGTCTGGGTATCTCCTTCCATCTGCCTACTACCCATCAAAGGCTCTCACTGCATTTAAACTAAATGCTATTCTTTTGACATGGTCCAAAAGACTGTACCTAATATTCATGGTTAGTTTTATGTATCAACTTAGCTAGGATAGAGTACCCAGTTATTTAATCAAACACTAATTAAGGTATTGCGGTTAACCTAGATGGTTAGCGTCTACAATAAGTTAGCATTAAGTAAAAGTAATTACCTTCACTTATGCGGATAGACCTCATCCAATCAGTTAAAAATCCATAGAAGCAAAAACTGAGATTTCCTGGAGAAGAAATTCTGCCTCACAGCTATAACATCAACTCCTACCTGAATTTCTAGCCTGTGGACCTACCCTACAGATTTAACTCTGCCAGTTTCCATAACTGTAGGAGTCAATTCCTTAAACTCAGTCTCTGTGGGTATGTACACATATCTGCATGTCTATGTATGTTTATATGCATACACACACATGAATATCCTACTGGTTCTGTTTCTCTGGAAAACCTTGACTAATACAATGGTCTACCTGTGTCTTCTCTCCAGTCTCATTTGTCACTACTGTCTCCATTACCCAGTTTACTGTAGGGACAACTAACTTGGATTTAACATTCTTGAATTAGAACTCATTGCTTTTTTTCCCCTCTGGTGTTCAGGTTCCTAATTTGGTCATCATTGTATCATATTTCTCTATGTCTTTTAAAATTCCATTTTTTCCTGAAAACTGTTGCCAAACATCTTATTTCATGTGGAATTTACTTATGACATGGAGTTAAGAGTTTAAGATTTTGTTTTGCTTTCTTAAAATTAAAAATTCTACCTGTCCTTCAGATATATTAGTATTTTCCTTTCAATTACTATAAATATATATTTTACTAAGGTAATTAAAGATAAAAGAATTTAGAAGGAAATTTCATTTGAAAGAAATCTCCTCAAAAATATGATCTATAACCTCAATTGTCTCCCCACCACCTTTTTGTATCTATCTATCTATCTATCTATCTATCTATCTATCTATCTAATCATCTATCATCTATATCTATTATCACTCTATCTTCTCTTTTTCTTGCCACATTATTTGAAAAATAATGATGATCTAAATTAAGAGTAAGTATTTTCACACCCCAGGTCTTGAATCTACCCATTTTTAATATGGTTTATATCACGATATGGGTGAGGTGACTATTTCAAGATTCTTGATGTCTACTTCCTTTCCATGTACTTTAGCAGAGCTTTTCATTCAACTTACTAAATTAGGTCTGTTTAGCTGTTTAAAGTTAAGAGTTACATATATGCTTAGTGTTTTTCAAGTATTTTTGGTAATGTTTTACTTCATTGGTCTTCATCGTTTTTGCCATTCTAAAAGCATTTGATTCTCATACCCTAGAGAAAGCATAACATCTCAAAATTACAATGTTCTGATTTTTTTTTATTATCACTGGATTGTTTACTTAGTAGGAATGTTTTCCTGATAAAAAAACTAACAACAATATAAAAATTCATAAGTGTTTATAACTGAGTCTTTCTGTTCTCTCTTGTTCCCATTTCTTTCTAATTGCAAACCATACTTCTCAGGAAAGAGGATATTTACTCCTTAATAGACTTTCTTCTCCTGCTGTTTATTCTTTAGCTAAAGTCATAATCCCACATTTGTGACATTATAATCATCTCTACAGTCACTAATTGTTCTAAAATGCTACTTTAGGTGAAAATATACAGCGGGGAGTCAGTGAACTACCAAAAAACAATGATGCTATTTTCAACTCTGCACATTTCTTTGTATGAGGAAGGGGACAATTCTCAAATAGAGGTTGATTACCTGTAATTGCTTCAAGTTATGTTGTTTTTTAAGTTTAAATAATAGGGCATGATTCTAAACTTAGTTACCTATTAGTGCTTATTATAATAGATTTTTAATCATTTTCTCTGGTGACCAAAGGTAATTAATCATTATGCATTTCTTGTGTGTTGTAGAGTACAATCTATGTTTATCTGGCCCAAAAAGGTACAAAATTCCCAATTATTTTCTAAAGATAATTATTTGGAAAAATTTTATGTGGAAACATGCAGGTGACAATAAATTATAAAATAAAGTCTTTGGAAATAACTTGGATTTTGAAATTAGAATTCTATATGAAGGGAATCACTTATAAAATATTGTATTCCTTTTTGGTTCAGTCTCTGCATGTTGTTACATTATATGGATTTATATACTTTTAATACAATTTAATATAAACCCATATCTGACTTCAGAAACAACAATGATACATATTTTTTTTAAAAGATGTATTTGTTTATTTCAGACAGAGAGAGAGACAGTGTGAGCAGGATAGGGGCAGATAGAGAAAATCTCAAGCAAACTGCCACTGAATGTGGAGCCAGACTCCGGGGCTGGGTCTCATGACCTGAAATCATGACCTGAGCTGATACCAAGAATCAGACACTCAAGACTGAGCCACTCAGGAACCCCAAAGAATGACATTTTTAAAAAATTGAGTCTTCCCTAAAAGGATCTTCATGACTTCTATGAGGTCATTACTCAGAAATTTTCTTAGAATTACTCTCCAGACTTCCTTGCCTTTTTCCCAAATCCCACAATTTTGAAAGTATTTTCATCATACTCTCATCTTTCCTCTTCAGGTGCTCCTTTAAGTTATGTTTCTCTCCCCTTTACCTCTTTCTTGGCTTCCCATTTATATGATTGTCCAACTATTGTGATTAAGTTCTTTCCTAACTGCTTTCTGATCTAAGCATCCAAAGGCAATTTTTCCCCTATCATCCTATTTTCCTGCATCATATATGTCATATGTTCTTGCATATATTGCTTTACTTATACAAACATTCATGGACCATTTATGATGGATAAAAGTTCTACCTATTTTCAAATGGATAATAAATCTTTCCTTGGTGTATTATTAAAATAAACAATGTACTATGTTATCAATGTCATACTTAGATTAGGTTATCAAAAAATGTTTATCAAAAAAAAAGTTTATCCACTCAATTATTTGACTTGTCAATTTATAAATAACTCCAAACCTAACCTTAACCCTACTTTTTTTTTTAAAGAGCTAGAACTAATATAGAAATAGAATCTCACAAGGGTAAAGCATGGTGGTCCCTTAGCTAGCTCCTTAAATAATAAGAAATATTTTATTTTCCATAAATATCTTCTTTTCCATAAATTGAAATGGAAATTTCTACTTATTCAGTACAACAACTAACTGTATCATATTTATATTTAGGTTTGTACCTCCAACGAATTTAGTCATTCTAGAGTATGTTTAAGTTTCCAACCCACCATATTTTCCATCGTTGGAACTCCCTATGGGTATTTATAGAAATCACTTTATACATCTGCCTTCAGTTTACTCATTTGTTTTCTGAGGAAATTATCCCATTAGACTGTGATAATTCTATTATATATCTTTAAATGTTACAAAAGTAAAAACGAGAATACTAAGAATAAGAGGAGGCAGCTAAAAATATTTCACAGGCTCAATAATTTAAGGTTGGAACAGATCTGAAAGGATCAGTCACAAAGTCCCACACTAACCCTTTTTTCTTGAATTATTTCAGTGATTGGCTATTCAGCCTCTCTGAAGGTTCCCACTGACAGAAGATCTAAAAATTTCCAAGCTGGCCAATTTCACTTATGGACATCTAACAGTCCTTTCAGATAATGAATTACTTTCTATCTCCTTCAATATGATTATGAGTTCTCTCATTGAGACAAGGCAGTCTAATTTTTCAAGGAAATTTATTCAAACACTTAAATATAATTTACTGCAGGCCCTATAGTATTTCTCTTTTCCAAATTAAACATTACCAGTTTCTTCAATTATTTCTGAAAACCCCCCTGGATCCTCGAATTTATCAATGATCCTCTAGGATTCAGTTCCCATAAATAAATAAAAAATTGAAGCTATAGAATTTAATCCTGGGTCAGCTGAGACCTTATACCCTTTGAGTGAATATGATATTTTAATTAACTTAGTTCAATGTAAAAAATGCATTTTTATAATAGTCCAAGCATATGTTTGATTTCGATACAGGTAATTCTAAACTTTGGACATTCTTTGCAAATAAAACCATTATTCAAATCCTCTGTATTCTTATTACTTATTAACAAGTGTTCGATAATTACTGAATATAGTTTTAAAATGTCCCTGTTTGCAAATGCATGTGAATGGAATTGAAATTTAACCCTTAATTAAATTAGCCATTAATTAAATTCTGAAGAGACGGATTGATTTTGAAAAAACTAAGGGAGTACTTAGATAATGGGTATCCAGCCACAAACCAAATGAAAGGCAGAGTGTAATTCAAATATATGCTGGAATAGGGAAATATCATAGAAATATTATAGAAACAATGAAGACTACTTGAGGAAGAAATGAACAATTGCATAGATGTATTTCCTAGCATAATCAAGTAAAATGGAAAGACTTGCATTGCTAAGTAAAAGATGGATACTGAAGAAGATATAAGCCTTAAGGAGAGTTTAAGATCATTGCACTAGGATCTAGGAAATAATCTATTTATTCTTATTCCCTTGAGTTCAGTCTGTATGGCATGAAATTTTTTTTTTGCACTTTGTTCATTTAGTTTTTTAAATTCAATTACTTAATATATAGTATATTATTAGTTTCAGAGGTAAATTTCAGTGATTCGTCAGTCTTATATAATATACAGTGCTTATTACATCATGTGCCCTCCTAATGTCTATCACTCAGTTATCCCATCTCCCCACCCACCTCTCCTCAAGCAACCCCCAGTTTTTGTTTTTTTTTCCTATGATTAAGAGTCTCTTATGGTTTGTCTCCCTCTCTGATTTCATCTTATTTTTCCCTCCCTTCCCCTAGGATCCTCTGTTTTGTTTCTTAAATTCCATATATAAGTGAGATCATATAACAGTCTTTCTCTGACTGACTTTTTCACTTAGTATAACACCCTCCAGTTCTATCCATGCCATTGCAAATGGCAAGATTACTTTTTTTTTTTTTAATGGCTGAGTGGTATTCCATTGTATACATATATACCATCTCTTCTTTATTCATTCATCTGTCAATGGACATCTGGGTTCTTTCCATAGTTTGACTCTTGTAGACATTGCTGCTACAAATGCTGGGGTCACAGTTACCCCTTTGGATCACTACATTTGTATCTTTGGAGTAAATACCTAGAAGTGCTGTTGCTGCATTGTAGGGTAGCTCTATTTTTAACTTTTGAGAAACCTCCATACTGTTTTCCAGAGTAGCTGCATCAGCTTACATTCCTGCCAACAGTGTATGAGGTTTCCCCTTTCTCTAGATCCTCACCAATCTGTTGTTTCCTGACTTGTTCATTTTAGCCATTCTGACTGGTGTGAGATGTGGTTTTGACTTGTATTTCCCTTATGCCACGTGATTTAGAGCATTTTTTCATGTGTCTATTGCCATGTGTAGGTCTTCTTTGGAGAAATACCTGTTTATGTTTTCTGCCCATTTCTTAATTGGATTATTTGTTCTTTGGGTATTGAGTGTGATAAGTTCTTTACAGATTTTGGATATTGCCCCTTTATCTGATGTGTCATTTACAGATATCTTCTCCCATTTTGTTGGTTGCCTTTTGATTTTGTTGACTGTTTTCCTTTGCTGTGCAAAAGCTTTTTATTTTGATGAAATCCTAATAGTTCATTTTTGCCTTTGTTTCCCTTGCCTTTGGGGACATGTCTAGCAAGAAGTTGCTGTGGCTGAGGTCACAGAGGTTGCTGCCTGTGTTCCCCTCTAGCATTTTCATGAATTCCTGTCTCATGAAGTGTTCAGACACTGGGAAATGAGATAGAAATAGTGCAAAGTTCTAGTTCTGAGAGATTCACAATCTAATGGGAATCTTTAACTCACTCACTAACTTATTATAATAGATCCCTGGGATGAAAGTTGGGCTATCAAAAAGGCTGCGTCTTGATATTGATAAAAGTATATTTTAAATATCTCCATATACAATATTAGGGCATCTAAAAATAGAATGTAATTATAATATGATGTAATTACTATAAAAAAATTAAAAATATAACAAATCAGTGAAATGGCTAGCAGGAATGAACTACTTTTTGAGATAGCAGCAATAAAAATGAAAATATTAGTCAACACCTTAAACATGAATGCCTTCATTTCCCTTGCTGGAGAATCAAACGGAGCAAAGCTAAATTTATATTTTTCCTACTTACGAGAAATTCACTTAAAAATAAAATGGTGCCCAATGGTTGAAAGGGATGAAAGGGGAATATATTTCAATAAATTAATGTGAATGAAGGTCAAGCATATTGATCCTAGTAACGGGAAAATCCACAGCTATTACTCTCAAAGCTTGAACAGTTAACTACATAAAAAATATATCATTCTCCTAGTTACGAATTGAAATGGTTATACCACGTAGATTGATGACAATGGCAGCTCAGAAAAGTTGTACTTCAAAATTTCACTATTTCCTTGTGTAGATTTCAATAAGTCAATGGAGCATTTTTGAGATATGCAATTGTAGGCCAAGCCTGGGGATGGCAGAGCTAGAGAAGCTCAAACAACTAGGAAAGAAGAGATGAACCACGTTCTGGATGATGCTGAAATTACCATTTATTATGTTCAACCTCTGTCTGGAAGCTGACTACCTAGAAGAGACCAAAGGTAGTGGTGTGCTAGGGAAGCTATGTGGCTCCAATGTGGCTGGTAGATGGGTGGCAGCATCAGAACTATGGAGAAAAATAACTATAACATACAGATCACATTAAGCAACAGATTCAAAAGTGGGCCAAGCAGATTGACCGAATCAGAAAATAAAGGAGAACTAGGTATTACAATGGGCTGACTCGAAAAACTACTGCGAGTCAAAATCCTTTTTCTCTAAATGTTCTAGGGAGAAAAGAATACTTGCAAGTCTATGATCTCTTGTACCTAAGAGAAAGTGTACTAGGAGGGAGATGATGGTAGTGGCTGACTGGAGTTATAGACTTAGATTAAAATAGTTTTCCTTAAAATTCATTATCAGCAAATATGAAAACACTACTTCTGAGGGTCCCTGTTCAGTTTGCTGATCAGACCTTCTCTTTAGGAAAACATTAGACCCCTGGACTCTATGATTTGATTGTTGCCACACACTATTGATCCTGATGAGAATGTCCACAAAAACTCAATTTATTTCTGTCATTGCCAACAGAGAGGAGAAAAGAAATAACATAGGAAATGGTATTTTTGCTGATTATGCTACTACTACAATGTGAATTCTGCTGTTTGAAGAAATGCTCATATCTGAGTTTCAGTTTAAAGAAATTTACTTTTGAGTTTTTAAGAAACCTCTATGAACACATGTCATTATGCTGCCTCATTTTATGCCTTCCTTTCCCATTGTATTTTGACTCAGACCCACTTTTTCTGTCCCTTAATGAGAGAATCAACCTGAACTATTTTGTTTAACTGCCATTTGGATTTGAAGAGATTTTCCATCTTGAAAGTTAAATTTTTCTAATGACAGGTATCTCAGTAAAATGTACTTTGAAAACTAAACAATTGAGGTGACTTGAATTCCATTTTACAAATATTAATAATGAAAACAAGCAAAAATTAAAAAATATTTTTATCACTTATCACTACCTGCACAGCTTCAATAAAGCTAATTAAAAATCTTTCTCATTTTCACAGTAGGTAATAGGTTCAATCAAGACTCCAATCATTTTTTCAAAAAATAGTAAACTAAGAATCTTTCAAAAAATAGTAAAATAAGAATATGTTTTTATACCAACTATCAATTTTCAGGTTGGTTTAGCCACAAAAAAAAATGTGATTTTAAAGTATAAAATGTATTGCTTATCAAGTAAGTCATATTAGAGGAATCTAAACACTGCTTCTTTTAAATAAAATATATTGATGTATTTGTTAAAGTGTCAGGGAAAATTATGAATGACATGTATAGAACGCAGGTTTGAATGCTCTTTATCTTTGCCATGGGCACATCATCTATTAGGACACATGTTATCTTTTCTGCTACTACTAATTCATTGCCACTGTGAAAAGCTAGGTGAAGGAAAGACCACCTGCAAGCACTTGCTTCTCTGCTAGACTCTGGTTTTGTCTACATTGTTTACAAATAATTATTTTAGGACAAAGTTTCCCTGTCCATTAAATTTGAACAGTTTTTCGGGGCTTCAGTTGAGTGAGTAATTCTTTCTCTGTGATTCAGTGTCTAACCTCAGATAATCTAGCCTCTTTCATGAAAAGGCCATTGGCTTCTAAGAAATTTGGTTTCATATGAAGACATTTTCTTATTTTCAGACCACTTTTTTATAGTGAGCTGAATGTCCCCCATACACAGCAACTATTCTTTTTTTCTGCCCCTAGTGTTGTACTTTTTCTGTATTTGAAAGCACTCCTTACTTGAAAATGTATATATAAAGGATGTATTCTATGCAAGGTACTGTTTAAAACACAACTCCAAATAGTAACACAAAACATTACTCCATAACATCTTTTCAAGTATTTGGAAAAATATGCTTTTTTTTTCCAGGCTAAAGTTGCAAGTCTGTGTCAACCATTTCCTATTGATTTTACCTCATAAACATTATATATTTATTTTTTATCTTCACAGCCTTTCTGTTAGTCAAAGTTTCCTAATTGACCATGAGTATATTGGGCTTCATGCTAATTCTGTATTTACAGGATTAATGATCCCTAAAACATTCAAAATCAATTCACTTTCTGTTTGGTTAATATCTATTAAGCAGCTTTTCATTACAACACAAATACACAATGCAAATACAATTCTAAACATTTTGCACATAAGATATACAATATAAATATATAATTATAAAATATTGCACAAATATCCTGTTTGGTCTGGTCTTTGCATACTTTTCCAAAATCAGTTTTCACTACTGTCCCTTTGGGCACATCCTATTTCAGATATGAAATATTCCAAACTCTTACCTGCCTCCAGACCTTTCCATATGCACATTCTCTTCCTGGATTTCCCTTCAACCTCTTCCTCCTAAGGAAACTAGCCACCATTCTTTAGTAATGACCTGGAAGGAAACCAGTTCTAACTATCCCACAGAAAGAATTGCTTGCAGCTCACCAAAATCCATTCCCTCTTCTTCTGAACTGGATTTCTCAGACACATATGTAACCAAGAGAGATGGGGACAGAAGTGACCTGTGTCACTTTTGGAACAAGACTTTAAGAAGTGGTCTACCTCCTACAGCTCTTTTAGACCACTTTAAGAAGTGGTCTACCTCTTACAGCTCTTCCTCTCCCTGAACTGATGTGATACTAAGTCCCCAGGGAATTGCAAAATTTCTTGGAAAGGAGAGAGATATCCTGACATGAATATTATCCCTGAACCACTACTCCAAGTTTCCTGTTGAGTTTTTAATGGTCATCTGTTGTTTATTTTCCTGCTTTGTTCTATTCTGCATCTGCATAATTTATACTACCACTGTCAGGCACAGTTGAAGATGATGAGCAAAATAAAATCACTACATTTGTGTTAGATTTTTGGGTGCGTAAGGCATGCAATAGATAAACAGACCAATACATATTTAGTATATTTGCAGGTAGAAAAGAACAGTAAGGGGTTACGCGTGCTAATTCTAGAGCTCTGATCCTCTCCAACAGTAAGGATGTTTATCTTTACCAACTTCCATAGAATTAATGTATTTATGAAGAATCATGTTTCTGCTTGGAATTATCATCTTTCTGTGTGGGGAATCTTTTTAAATATTTCCTATAGCAAAAGTCTGATGGAAGTAAAAGCACTCATCTCTCTAAAAAATATATTTTACCTTTATAATGGAATGTTTTTTTCACTGAGTATAGTGCACTGGAGTTGAGTTTGTTTTGTGTTCTCAGAATTTTAAGGTTGGTACTCCATTTTCTGTCTCTTGTTTAGTTCTTTTGGATTTTCCATATAAATGATCATGTCATCTCTGAACAGTTTTATTCTTCTGTCACAATCTATATACTTTTATTTCCTTTTCTTATCTCATTTCATTAGCTAGAACTTCTAATATATTGAAAAGGAGTGACAAGAGGGGACATCCTTGCCTTGAGCTGATCTCAGTTGGGAAACTACAGGTTTCTCATTATTAAGTATAATGTTACCTATAACTTTTTTTTTGAGCTATGCTTCATTAAGTTGAGGAAGTTCTCCTCAATGCCTTACTGAGAGTTTTTACAATTAATAAGTGTTGGCCTTTATCAAATACTTGTTTTATTTTTCTTTTTCTAGTTCCCTAAGGTAGAAACTTAATATTGGTTTTGGATCTTAATTCTTGTTTAATATATGCATTCAATGCTATTATTTTCCCTCTAAGCATTGCATTCACTCCATCCCACAAAATTTGATAAGCTGGATTTTCAATTTTATTTGGTTCAAAATATTTTTAAACTCCTTTTGAGATTTCTTTTTTGATTCATCTGTTATTTAGAAGTATGTTGCTTAATCTTAACAATTTTGGAAGTTTCCAGCTATCTTTCTGTTTGATTCCTTTGTGGTCTGAGAGGAGACCAAATAAAATGATAATTTCTGTTCTTTTAAATTTTTTAAAGATTTCTTTACTTATTTGAGAGAGAGAGAGAGAGAGCACAAGAAGGTGGGACAGAGGGAAAGGGAGAGAGAAACCCAAGCAGACTCTACGCTGAGTGTGGAGCCCAATATGGGGTTCGACCCTGAGATCATGACCAGAGCCAAAACCAAGAGCTGGTTGCTTAACTGAGTTTGCCATGCAAGCCCCCTTCTTCTAAATGTCCTTATATGTATTTTATGGCCCAGAAGGTGGCTTATCTTAGCAAATGTTCAATGTGTGAGAAGAGTATGCATTCTACTATGGTTGAAAGAAGTGATCTATAGAGGTCAATTATATCCAGTTGATTGATGGTATTGTTAAGCTCAGCTATGTCTTTACTGATTTTCTGCTTGCTGAGTCTGTCCATTTCTAACTGAGGGCTATTAAAGTTGCCAACTATGATAGCGAATTAATCTTTTTCTCCTTGCAGTCTTATTAATTTTTTCCTCACCTAGTTTGTTAGGCACTTACAAAGTAAGATTGTCATGTTCTTAGAGAGTTGACCCTATCACTATGTAATGTTTCTTTTTTTTTAATCCCTGATAACTTTCTTTACTTTGAAGTCCACTTTGTTTAAAATTAATATAGCTATTCTTGCTTCTTTTTAAAGTAGCATTATATAGTATATTTTCTCCATCCATTTACATTAGTTTATATGTGTCTTTATATTTAAAGTAGGTTTCTTGTAAACAATGTGGTTGTTTGTGATTTTTATTCCATTCGAGAATATGTGTCTTTTCACTGGTATATTTTGGCTCAACACTCAAACTTATTAATAAGTTAGATTGATATTTACCACAACTGTTACTGTTTTCTGTTTGTTGCCCTTACTCTGTTACTATTTTTGTCTTCCAGTCTTTCTCTTTTTTGTGTATGTGCTTTTAATTGAAAATTATGTATGACCTTTTTTCTTTTTCTTTCTTTTTTTAACTTGTTTAGTGGTTGTTGTAGAGTTTTCAATATACATTTACAGCTAATCAAAGTCTACTTTCAGATAACACTACACTACTTCATAGTACTATGAGCACATTTTAATTACAAAATAAATCCTAATTCCTCCCTCTCATCCCTATATCATTGATGTCATTTATTTACTTATATATAAGCATAAAAAGTGTATGGTTATACTTTGTAATCTTATATATTCATGAGATATATACATAAGCATACATAATTGAGTACATTATTCAGATTATTTTAAAGGAACTATTTTCTGTTAGATCAATTATAAGTAAGAAAACTAAGTGGTGCCTGGGTGGCAGAGTTGGTTAAGTATTTGACTCTTGGTTTCAGCTCAGGTTATGATCTCAGAGTTGTGAGATCAAGCCCCATGTCATGTTCCTCATTCATTCAGCATGGAGTGTACCTGAGATTCTCTCTTCCTCTCCCCCTCCCTCCCACTTGTGCTCTCTCTCATTTTCTCTCTCTAAAATAAATACATTTTTAAGAATAAGAAAAATAAAAATTTTTATTTACATTCACCTCATTAATACTCTTCCTTTCTTTGCTTAGATCCTAGATTCTGATGTATATAATTTTCTTTCCATCTAAAAAATTTCTGTTAACATTTCTTGCAAGGCAGGTCTACTGATAGTGTATTACCTCAAGTTTTGTTTATCTAAGAAAGTATTTTGCCTTGACTTTTGAAGAATATTTTGCAAGGTATAGAATTCTAGGTTGGTACTGTTTTTTTATTCTTTCAGCACTGAATATTTCACCCTACTTTCTTCTCGCTTATATGGTTTCTGAAAAGAAGTCAAATGTAATTCTTTGTTCTTCTATTAGTAAAGTGTTTTTAGTTCTCTGGTTTCTTTCAGGATTTTTTTCTTTATCTTTGATTTTTCTATATTTTCAAATCATATGCCTAGGAGCAAATTTTTTGGCACTTATCCTGCTTGGCATTCTCTGAATTCTCATTCAGTTTTCTGAATTCATTGTTTGTAGTCTAACATTAGTTTTGGAAAATTCTCAGTGATTATATTTTCAAATATTTCTTCTGTTCCTTTATCTTTTTCTTTTCTTTCTGGTATTCAGATTATTTACCTTATATCTTTCATAGTTGTCCCATTGTCCTTGGATATTCTGATCTTTTTTTCTTTTACAGTCTTTGATCTCTTTGCTTTCAGTTTTGGACATTTATATTAAACACAGACATTCCTTCCTTAGCCATGTCATCTATTAATAAGCCCATCAAAGTTACTCTTCCTTCCTATTACAATGTGTTTTATCTCAAGAAAATCAGGTGTTTCTGGTTCTTTCTTAGGTTTCCATCTCTCTATTTACAATACACATTTGTTCTTGCATGCTATCTATTTTATTCATTAGAATGTTAAGCATATTAATCATGATCGTTTCAAATTCCCATTCTGATAATTCCAACATCTTTACCATGCCTGGTTCTGATGCTTGTATTGTCTCTTCATCTTTTTTTGTTAGCCTTATGGTATGGCTTACAATTTTTTCTGGATAGTTGGCCATGATGCATCAGGTAAAAGAGACTGTTAGTAATGTGCTGGTAAAATGTCAGGGGAGAGAAAGCATTCTATTGTCCTATGATTATGTATCAGTCTTTGGTGAGCCTATGCCTCTGGACTGAGAAGTATTTGACAAGTGTTTTCAGGTTTGTTTGTTTGCTTTTCTTTACTCTTAAGTTGGGGGAGAATGCCCAGACTGAGCTGAAGTTGGATATTTTTCTTCTTTCACATGGAAAACTAGAAATGGATGGGCTTGGTTTACTTTCCTTCAAGTCAGTTAGGCTCTGATAATATCCCAGCAGGCTAGGCTCTAGCTAAGTAGTTTCTCCTGAAGTCAGGCCCTATTCATGAGAACAGAGTGTTCTGACATATATAAAAATGGTTCCTTTTCTCTTTCCTCTGATGGAAGCAGGAGAGGATTTTTCTCCATATTTACTATGAGTCTTAGAAAATTATAGGGTTCCTTTGGATTTTTTAAGTCTCAGAGTTGTCTACACTGAGTCTCCAGTAATTCATCAAATATAATTTAGGCTTTTCTACTCCTGTGGACACTCATTACTGCAACCATTTACACTCCTTTGTTATTCTCTGCATTTGCCTGTCCAATCATAGATGCAGCAGTTTGTCTTGTGTTCTTACTTGAAGAGCTGTTGATTTTTCAGCTTTTTGTTTGTTCTTAGGATGGAGGGACAACTTTCAAGCTCCTTATGTTGAACACCAGAAAGAGAAAGTCCCCTCCATTAGTTCTTTTAACATATTAGGGTTTTTTATTTAAAATTCTCTATCTCGGGCAGCCCAGGTGGCTCAGCTGTTTAGCACCACTTTCAGTCCAGGACATGATTCTGGGGACCTGGGATCCCTGCATGGAGCCTGCATCTCTCTCTCTCTCTCTCTCTCTCTCTCTCTCTCTCTCTCTCTCTCTGTGTCCCTCACAAGTAAATAAATAAAATATTTAAAAATTAAAAATAAATAAAAAATAAAATTCCTCATCTCATCTCTTGTTTTATTTTACTGCTCATTAACTTTATAATGGGTTTTTGGGATCCCTGGGTGGCGCAGCGGTTTGGCGCCTGCCTCTGGCCCAGGGCGTGATCCTGGAGACCCGGGATCGAATCCCACGTCGGGCTCCCGGTGCATGGAGCCTGCTTCTCCCTCTGCCTATGTCTCTGCCTCTCTCTCTCTCTCTCTCTGTGACTATCATAAATAAATAAAAAAAAATTTAACTTTATAATGGGTTTTTACCTTGTATTTTTGTGTGTGTCATATGTTTTTTTGAATTCTAAATATTGTGAAGAACATATGATTCTAAGAAAAATTATATTTATGACTTTGAATATCAACACTTTTCTAGCTGCTAAGCCATGAATGTAGGGGGTTGAATTATTCTAAGTCAACAACAGAACTGTGTTTTGGTTTTGTTTCTGATAGTTAACATGAGTTTAATAGCAACCTCAAAGACCTCTAGTGTTACCTATGATTAGAGAGTGGGGGTAGTTTACTAGAGGTTTCCCTTATCGTTCTTAGTTTACCCACAATTTTAGGGCTTTCCCTGCACCTTTTTCTCAAAGAAAACTATGGCTACAAAATCTCTAATTTTTCTGTATTATTGTTCTTCCCCTGTGATAGATGTCTGTTTCCTGTATCCAGTGTATGCTAGCCTTTTGGAGAAAATGCAGAATCAATGAGAAATGTTGGATTCTTAGACCAGAAATAAAGAGTATTCTAAAAGCTAAGGGTGTCCAGAGACTGAGAATACTCTCACTACCCACTGTCATGCCCAAGGAAATTACGTGTATGCCTGCAAATGACCACACCCTTAAGAAAGAATTATTTTTATTTTTATTTTTCCATCTCCAATACATTTAAACTTTACTTTATGGTCCATAAGGATTGTTACTCTCCTTTCAATTTCAGGCTTTTGTCCTTAGAAGAGAAGAGTTTGGGCAAGGCTTTTTGCCTTTCTCCTTGTGGCTGCCTCTACCTTCTAGGCTCATAAATGTGGGTGATTTGATCCAGCCTTTCCTCTCCTTGGGTGTGCCTTGTGGAGTTTTATGGTGAAAAACACAACTGTGCCGACAAAACCTCTGCAGCTCTCATTATAAGCCATGTCAATCTTTAGCAATGAATTAAGAATTTTAACTAAATCCTTCTTACTCCTGTGTAAAGCACTACTATGTTCCTCTTCCTTACCCTCTGCCATAAGTGAGGTAATCCTTGAGCTCGGTCTCTTCTTACATTCATCTGTCTTTTTTTAGATGTTAGGCCATCTCATTGCTTTGTAACTTCAGATATTTGATGGGTGGGCTTAAGGGTTTTTTGTTTTTTGTTTTTTTTGGGTTTTTTTTTAGATTATCTTGCTTTGGTTGAGGTGGTGGCAAAGTGACACTCCTTCCAGCTTCTTACTTCTTAGGCATAAGTGAAACCTGGATTTACATTTTAAATTGTATCATTTATTTTTATAATGTGTTCTCTTTTATACTATCTTGGGAGTCCCTTTATTGTAAGTAATATAATTTAAATTCCAGGTCTACCCAATTGTCAATCGTACAAACAATTGTTTACAACTTCTTATGCATCACTATGATCCCAATAAAAAGATGATATATCAGTCTAAAGACAACTCAGTCCCTGATGTGTCTTGTTCTGACACCTTTAGTAAGTCTTATCTTCCATATTCCTTCCTCAAGCATCTTAACTCTATAAATTTCCCAGGCATGTAGCTTAAGGAACCTGCCATTTATTCTTCCAAAACTAGAATAATTGTATGTGTTTTAAATCGTCTAATAAGGCCTGAAGTAGTCTGTACTGATCCTCTCAAATCTAGACATATCAGTGCTGAGTGGTTTTCTGACACCTCTTACTATTGATTCTGCCACTGCAGCTTTAAAAAGTGCTGTAAGATTTTTCTCCAGGATATTTCTGAGAAAGTCTTTTTCATTGGTTCACAACCTCTTCTTGTCTCATTCTCTCTCTGCTAAATTTCTATGTTCCCTGCATTTCTCCAAGATCTATTATAACTTAAAATTTGACCTTTATAAAAACTGCTTCTTTGTAGAAGAAAGCTGGAAATAAATATAGAAGCAAAGGTAGAGCTAAAATTAGAAAAAAAAAACAACGAACTTTGCAACCTTGATGTAAAAGATGACTAAAGTTCATACAGTAAATGGACACACAAACATTTGAGTGTAAATTTATTGGTAATAATATATTCAGAAGGGAAAATCAAACTTTTATAATGAATAGTTATGACAATACCTCAACCAAGCATTCAAAGTTAGCATCACCAATAGCTATAAATAATAAAGAAGACTGCTCAATTAATAAGGGACTATTCTGGCAGTTTTTAAATTTCAAAGAGATTATACTTTTTTTTTTCAAATAAACAAACATACTAAATAATGGAGACCCTCATGCAGAAAACCACATAACATCTCCCATAACATCAGCTTCTGTATTGCCTTTTAAGGTTTTAGTATTGGAGGGTACAGGCTGTTATGCATCAATAGCAAGGAGAGGGCAGTTCAAGGTGAAGCAAAAGCAAATAGCTGTTAGTGATAGCAATAGCAATAGCAAACTGGCATATAATTATGAAGTTGACCCATATTTTTATGCCTGTATTTATGTTACAAGGTATTTTGTGGAGTGCAATAACAAAATTAAATTTCATAACAGTACTAAATCTTATATATATGTGTGTATGTATGTATACATAAATACATGAAATATATTTACTATTAAATATGCACATGCATATACACATATATGTGTATATATACATGTATAATGCATGTGTGTTTATTTATAAATATATATATATATATAATGTACACACACACATAGAAAGACTTTTTTTTCAAAATCACCAAATGGAAAGCAAACTAAAAAATCGATCAAATTCTATGAGCTGAATCTGAAAAGTTTTCTAATCAAATGTGGAGAAATCAAAGGAGTTATATATCTTCAAATTAAATGATACACATGTTTATATGTGCATACACATTTGTATGCATATTTATGTATTTGTACGTGTTTATGTATTTATGTGTATGTGTATATATATACGTGTATACACACACACATATATATATACACACACATATATATATATATACACACACAGGTTTCACCTTCAATCTTTCTCTTCTCTCTGGGATATTAATTTATATTTTTATATTTTTTTTATTTTTTTGGGGGGATATTAATTATACAGATGTTTGACTATTTGATATTATCTACTAGTCCCATAGCTCTGTTCATTGTTTACAATATGTTTTCTTTCTGTTTTGCACATTGGGTCATTTCTATTACACTACTTTCAAAGTTACTTTATTTTCCCCTTCCTTCTCATTTATGCAGTTGATTTTATCTAATGAGGTTTTTTTTTTTTTTTTTTTTTTTTTTTTTTTTACTGCAGGTATGAAGGTATGAATTTCCATTTGCTTCCTTCCTGTCATATCTATATGTCTGTTGAGACTCCTTTCTCTTCATTAGGAGAATATTGTGATAAATTTTTCTTAATGTTTAATACGTACTTTACCATGTTTAATTTTTTTAATAATAAATTTATTTTTTATTTGTGTTCAATTTGCCAACATACAGAATAACACCCAGTGCTCATCCCGTCAAGTGCCCCCCTCAGTGCCCATCACCCATTCCTCCCCCCGCCCTCCTCCCCTTCCACCACCCCTAGCTTGTTTCCCAACCCCCACCCTCCTTCCCTTCCACCACCCCTAGTTCGTTTCCCAGAGTTAGGAGTCTTTATGTTCTGTCTCCCTTTCTGATATTTCCCACACATTTCTTCTCCCTTCCCTTATATTCCCTTTCACTATTATTCATATTCCCCAAATGAATGAGAACATACACTGTTTGTCCTTCTCCGATTGACTTACTTCACTCAGCATAATACCCTCCAGTTCCATCCACGTTGAAGCAAATGGTGGGTATTTGTCGTTTCTAATGGCTGAGTAATATTCCATTGTATACATAAACCACATCTTCTTTATCCATTCATCTTTTGATGGACACCGAGGCTCCTTCCACAGTTTGGCTATTGTGGACATGGCTGCTAGAAACATCGGGGTGCAGGTTTCCTGGTGTTTCATTGCATCTGTATCTTTGGGGGAAATCCCCAACAGTGAAATTGCTGGAACCATTTTGAATGAGAGCCTTGCTGGATAAAGTATTCTTGGTTGCATGTTCTTCTCATTTAGGACCCTGAATATATCCTGCCAGCCCTTTCTGGCCTGCCACGTCTCTGTGGAGAGGTCTGCTGTTACCCTAATACTCCTCCCCATAAAAGTCAGGGACTTCTTGTCTCTTGCTGCTTTAAGGATCTTCTCTTTATCTTTGGAATTTGCAAGCTTCACGGTTTTTATTGATTTTAGGGGGGGATCTCTCTATTTCCTGGATCTGAATGCCTGTTTCCCTTCTCTGATTAGGAAAGTTTTCAGCTAGGATTTGTTCAAATACATATTCTGGCCCTCTGTCCCTTTCGGCGCCCTCGGGAACCCCAATTAAACGTAGGTTTTTCTTCCTCAGGCTGTCGTTTATTTCCCTTAATCTATCCTCATGATCTTTTAATTGTTTGTCTCTTTTTCCCTCAGTTTCCCTCTTTGCCATCAACTTGTCTTCTATGTCACTCACTCGTTCTTCCACCTCGTTAACCCTTGTCGTTAGGACTTCTAGTTTGGATTGCATCTCATTCAATTGATTTTTAATTTCTGCCTGATTAGCTCTAAATTCTGCAGTCATGAAGTCTCTTGAGTCCTTTATGCTTTTTTCTAGAGCCACCAGTAGCTTTATTGTTTTTTTTTATTAATTTTTATTCATTTATGATAGTCAGAGAGAGAGAGCGAGAGAGAGAGAGAGAGGCAGAGCCACAGGCAGAGGGAGAAGCAGGCTCCATGCAGGGAGCCCGATGTGGGATTCGATCCCGGGTCTCCAGGATCGCGCCCTGGGCCAAAGGCAGGCGCCAAACTGCTGCGCCACCCAGGGATCCCCACCAGTAGTTTTATAATAGTGCTTCTGAATTGGCTCCCGGGGGGAGGCCGGATCCTGGGCTGTGTCCCGGCGCCCTGTGCCCCGGGGCCTGCGCTGTGGGATTCGCGCTCCCGCCCCGCAGCCCCCTCCGCGGAGCCGCCCCCGAGCCCCTCCGAGCTGCTCCGGTCGGTCCCGCCGTGCGCGCTGCAGCCCTTAGGGAGCTCGGCCGCGGGGTGTGGGGCTCTCCGGGGCGCAGGTGTCTGTTAGTGTCCCCGGGAGCCCGAGGGCATCCCCGCCCTCCTGGGTCCTGCTCCACCTCCCTGCGGGCCCCTTTCCGCCCGGGAAGGTTGGTGCAGCTCCTGCTCCTCCGGGACGGGGACGGGGCTCTCCTGTCCTGGGGACACTCGCCCCGGCCTCAGCCCGGCTCCTCGCGGGCCCCTCCCCCTCGGAGGCCTTTTGTTCCTTTATTTCTTTTTCCCCGTCTTCCTACCTTGATAGAAGCGCGAACTCTTCTCACTGTAGCGTTCCAGCTGGTCTCTCTTTAAATCTCAGGCCGAATTCGTAGATTTTTAGGATGATTTGAAGGTTATCTAGGTAGTTTGGTGGGGACAGGTGACCTGGGGACCCTACTCTTCCACCATCTTGCCCCACCTCCACCATGTTTTCTGATATTTATAATATCATGTTATTGGTTTCAGTTCATTTCCTTTTCTTTTGAGAGTATTTTCCATTCACCTGGTCTTTCATATATCAGTTAATTTTAGATTGAGACCTGGAAATTATGAATATCCCCTGGGGGAGACAGGAGACTATTTTATTTTTCTCTGTTGAGAGCTATTTCTTCTGCTTTAGCATTCAATTGTTGTTTTTTTTTAAGTATTTTATTTATTTATTCATGAGAGACACAGAAAGAGGCAGAGACATAGGCAGGGGAGTAAGCAGACCCCTTGTGGGGAGCCTGATGTGGAACTTGATCCCAGGACTCTGGGATCATGCCCTGAGCCAAAGGCAGACACTCAACCACTGAGCCACTCAGGCATCCCAGCATTCAATTATTTTAATTGACCTTTGAATCAGAAACTGTTTCATGGGCCATACCGCTGCTCTCATTTCAGACTCTTTGTTTTTAGTGGAGGGTTTTTTTGGGGTGTTTTTTTGTTTTTAGTCTAAACATGCATGATTGAGGGGTCAAAAAGTGATATGAGACACTTTTTTTTCTTCTTCCTTACATAATTTTTTCCTCTCTTTGAAAACTCTACATATTCAGGTCTCAAAATCTCCAGGTCCAAAAGTTTGGACTGTTCATTACAGCTGCCCCCTCACTGTTGCACTGACAATGCATGACCTCAGGGTAAAATCCACAAAACATGGGAATTACTTTGTAAAATTCCCCTGCTGTGAATATGTACTTCCACCAAAATCTGCTTACTTTTTTTGTTCACCAGTTCACCAGTGTTGTGTGTTTTATGTCTAAGTTTTATCTGTCAAGTCACATTTTACTCAATCATGAATAGACATTTAAATTTGGTCTAAACTCTTTTCCAAGTACATAATATGCCACTGTTTTATGTTTCAGGCTCTTCAAATGCTGTTTCTGAAATGTCTCAGTCCTTTACTTAATGTGCCTAACTTTAGCTAATCTTCAAATATTGGATTGTTCTTTCTTTCAATGATCTGCAATAGCCTCCATTGCCCTTCAAGCATTGTTTTATAATCACTGATTTCTATATCTATTTATCTTATTAAAACATAAGCATCTTAAAATCTGTCCATATTTTAATATTTCTCTGTATCATCAAGGCCTTTTGAAGTATCTTATCCATAAGAAGTACTTTATATATGTTTGTTGGATGAATGAAAAGATTGAGTTGAGTAAAATTAAACTAAGTCAGTCTTTATCCCTCAGCATCACCTATTGTTGATAGGAAACTTATTTGGTATGTCCTCCATCTAGATCTGAGGGAATTTTCAAAATTACCACAATAAAATGGTCATGGAGGCCAGAAGAATCTTAAGATTCAATGGAAACACATTGTTGAATTGACTTAAGGGGGAGAATATGGAGAAGTTAGTATTTTTGAAAGATATTCAAAACTTGCAAAATTATACTAAATGCCTCAACAAACACTTTGGCTATCAGGAGAAGTACCTCTAAGATCACTTCAAGAGCTATGCACTATCCAAAAGCTCTATTATTCACCTTAGAAGGAACAAGTCAATGAATAAATCATACTGCAGAAATGAGATTTTTAAACATTTTGTGATAAAAATTATTTCATATGTATTCTGTCAAATATTACTTAAAATCTGACTTACCACCAACTCTACTTTCAGTCTTGAACATTAATACAGCTCCTTGTAGACTCATCTAATTATAAATATAGCCTAAAGATTACTATTGCCCCTAAAATATAGTATTTTTTAGATGACACCTCACTTCTAATACTCTTACTGGGAAATTTATTGTTTGAGTTTTTAAAATGATTAGTAAGTATTAGATCATAATGTTAATTTGTATTATATTTCAAGACAACCTTCTGTCCCATATTAAAATATAGTAAGAAAGAAGAGTGACAGATTCTGATACAATAATATAGTTGGTGCTAGATGCTACTGAAGATATGGACACTTTTAAAATTTATACTCAGGGAAATTATATTTAGCTTGGATAACAGAGTATATAGAGTATATAAATATTATCCAGTTACAGTAATAATAGTGAGTATGTCAACAGAATTGGAAGGTTGAAGAATTTCATAGGAATGTATATAATCTGTAACCTACCAAAAAATTTTAGCATTATAAATCATTTTTATATCAACATTCTTAGATAAGTTATCTTTGGAGTTTACACTTATTTTTTTAATTTATTTCATCTAGTTTTTAAATTTTTGTATCTAGAGAAGAAAAGTGTTAACTATTGTAGCTTTTATATTAGAATTTGGTTTGTAATATCAATTTTGCTTTTGTAAGTTATCTGAAAAATCAGAAAAGTATTAACTATATAGCTTTTATATTATGGGATTTTTTGGCAATATTAATTCTGCATTTGCAAATTATCTGAAAACATCAATAATCACAATATATTATTTGAAATAGAGTAGCAATTAAGTTTCATCAACACAACTGTATTTCCACTGTTATAACATGTAAGAGGCAAAAATGACTTTATATGTAAATTAGATACTCATTAAAATAAATCATCTAATGATAAGTTATATCCTTTTCTGGGGACGCCTCAGTGGCTCAGCAGTAAGCATCTGCCTTAGGCTCAGGGAATGATCCTGAAGTCCCGAGATTGAGTCCCACATTGGACTTCCTGCATGGAGTCTTCTTCTCCCTCTGCCTAGGTCACTGCCTCTCTCTCTGTGTCTCTCATTAATAATTAAATAAAATCTAAATAAAAAGAAAAAAGATATATCCTTTCCTAGGTTCCATGATGGATAAGAATTTTACCTTTTCTGCTCAGAGGTCTGAAATCTACAGATTACAGTCAGTAATCATCACATCTGATCCAATTTCTTACCATAACCATACAAGACTTCTTCAAGGAAGTGAAGTAGTATAACACTAGTGGCGTTGAAGAGAAGAAGATATCATCATAAATAGGTATTTGTCTTAAGAAAAAATAATAGCTAGTACATTTTTTTTCAAAGAATTTAGGCTTGAGTACATGTCAAAGTTTTATTTTACCTTGCTGTAAGGTAAAAGCAGGTAAATTCAGAGATTTACTCTCAGGGGGGTTTTACAAGCACTCTAATGCCAGGCATGATCATAACTTGTTACTACAATTATCTTTTTTCTTAACATAAATAATTTGAACTTTATGATGCAGTGTTTGTAGCAATTATGTGAATGACATGATTAAATCTGGGAGCTCCCTGCTTATATAGATTTTTTTGGTGATTCTCCGAAGTTCTATTTTAAAATAGCAACCTAGGGTGTATCTGATAGGTCTCTTGCTTTAGAGTAGCTATTCTGGAAAACGAAATCTGACAATTGGAGAGGTAGAGATGGATTTTAACAATGTTCAAGTCCCAGAACACAGTTTCACAGAAACAACTCCACTTCTAGTGGTCCTGAGGTTCCCTGACAGTCATCCCATCTCCAATTCCCTTTTTGTTTGGTTAACATGTGCTTGATTTAACATTCTGCTCTTTGGAGCAGAAGTATCTGAACCAACAGAAAAGAAAGTCAAATAAAAAGATTACACACGTTTAACAAGTTTAACATAGCAAATTTGGGACACCAAAGCAGAAAGCAGTGAAAACAGAACGGAGAGGGGAAATCGTGGCATTAGTAACAGTGTTTCTGTGACACTCTTAAGAACTAACATTTCTATTTTCATTGGGAAGGAAATGAACCATTCTTGTTTTCCTTATTTACTTTCCTCAATATTATCAGGTCAGTTGAGATCACACAGAAACCCAACAAACTTTAAACACATTTTAGATTCCAGAAACTGTGACTGACAAACATTGAAATAACTAATGAATACCCACTAAATTGTTAGATTTAGTGTTCAGAGCAGTTGAACACATCTGTGTAAAGGTAGTTTACAAAAGACAAAATAGCGGTGCCTGGGTGACTCAGTTGGTTAAGCATCTGCCCTTAGCTCAGGTCATAATCCTGGGGTCCTAGGATAGAGCCCCAAGCCCCATTTGGGGCACCCTGCTCAGTAGGGGATCTGCTTCTCCCTCTGCCCCCAGCCCTCCTGCTTATGCTCTATCTCTCTCTCTGGAAAAAAAATAAATAATATCTTAAAAAAATAAAAGACTGAAATATTGTGCACACTACAGGCAATAGTACAAGAGTACTGAGGGCTCAAGTGAATGACAACAAAAGAAAATTTTTTTACTTAAACGATGCTTTATACTGAGAAATATCAAGTATCTTGCAATCTCAGTATTTGGAGTTTCTTTATGACTACTATATTGTCAATTCTCAAAATCATTCTAGAAATGAAATGAATCAAAAGGAGCTACAGTGAAGAATAGGCAGTCATATTTAAGACTATCTGAATATGAATATTTGTCAAAGACTATGAGAATTTAAAAATATTCATATTAAAATCTTATTTTTAAAAGTTTATTTCTAATCATAGTAAATTTAAATCTATTGTGACCTTTAAGAAATGTCTTTAAAATACAATTATCTCTTATAAAAAAAATCAGTCTCTGTTCAGGAGGTTCAGTTTAAAAACAAAACCAAAAAAAAAAAAACCAACAAAAAAAAAACAAAACAAAACCAAAAATTATTGTTTGGTATGCTGACAGGTGACTTAGTAGAAATTGCTTTCATGTCAGCTTAATGTTTACTGTTTTAATTAAGTTAGTTTCTTGTTATACTTACACACTCTTTCCTTTAAAAATGTCCTTACATTTGGGTTCATGGAAAGGTCACTGGTAGGATTATAAACTTTGAGTGCCTCAGTGATGGATTTCTCTTCAGTTGCTCATCACCAGGGGAGTTCTATATTGAAAAAGAAAGGAGTAGTAATTAAGAGCACAGAATTCTTTAGGGTTTCTACTATGTCTAACTCAAGCGTGGTGGGGATTAATGCAGATTCCTGCTGAAATTCCTAGACTCCTAATGCATCCAATTACTTAGCTAGTACTAAACTATGGCAGAATAATCTTTATGCAATTTTTCTAGCAAAATAGATTGCATCCTATTAGTATATCAAGATAGAAAAAGCAATTTTGAACATTGGTTAATTATTGCACATTCTGTGAAAAGCTTTGGCTTTTTAGACATTAGTTTCATGACAACTGCATGCATACAAATTTGGGAATATATAATAATGTGATATTGTTTAAAAGTTCATGATAATATTGCTTCTACATTATCTTAAGATATTAGGAAATAATAAGAAAATATTCATTTGCTATTCAAAGGAATTCAATATAGGAGAAATAAAAATGATACATTTTATAAAATACTTTAAAAACTATATATATTCATAGGAAAATATTCAGTATCTTGAAAACATGGTGACTATATTTCTAAAAAAAAATAAACTGTGGTAACTCCTCAGAATATAATATTTGAATAAGAAGGTTATACATATTTGATATTTGAATAGAAAAGTTATGTATATTAATTTTCACTTAAAAATCAGTATTTATTTTATTTAAAAACTTTGGCTTGAATTTGTTTTGTGATCACAATTTTATAATAATTTTATTAAAATACATATAAAACTAAAACATTCATTCAAACTTCCTTGCTGCCTCATTATGCATAGTTATAATTGCATCACAATTTTTTCGGCAAGTTTTCAATTGATTCAATCATGATATTCAAACATAAAAATAAAAATTCATAAAAAGTAACATTAGGGACTCCTGGGTGGCTCAGAGGTTAAGCATCTGCCTTTGACTCAGGGTGTGATCCTGGAGTCCTGGGATGGAATCCCACATCGGGCTTCCAGCAGCCTGCTTCTCCCTCTGCCTGTGTCTCTGCCTCTCTCTCTGTGTGTGTGTGTCTTTCATGAAAAAACAAATAAAATCTTTTAAAAAAAAGTAACATTAATATATAGTTTTATGATACAGGTCCTTAAAAATATCAAATTTAGTTTCAGTATTAAAAATCTATTTAAAAATCCACATGGTTTAAAAGATGTTATCTAATATTAATAAATACATATATTTTTTTTAATTTTTATTTATTTATGATAGTCACAGAGAGAGAAAGAGAGAGAGGCAGAGACATAGGCAGAGGGAGAAGCAGGCTCCATGCACCGGGAGCCCGATGTGGGATTCGATCCCGGGTCTCCAGGATCGCGCCCTGGGCCAAAGGCAGGCGCCAAACCGCTGCGCCACCTAGGGATCCCCAATAAATACATATTTTAATTTAACTTAAAATCTATCCTCCCATAGAATGTAAGCAGCATGAGGGCAGGGCTGTATGTGTGTGTGTGTGTGTGTGTGTGTGTGTACATGCACACATGCATGTGTGTTTTAATTGCTATATATGTAGTTCTTATAATAGTGCTTGGCACATATTGAGTACACTGTGAATATTTTTAATACAGAAAAAAACTTTAAATCTGTTATTTTTAAAGGACAAAAACTTTTGAATCTGTTTAAGCTAAGTTGCACAGTCAAGTATAGAAAAATAAATGTATAAAAAAAAGAAAAATAAATGTTTAATAACTAAATATTCATCAACCCATACGAAAAAGTGTGTACTCATAATAGCAAAAATGTATGACTATCAAAATATATCATCAACACTCAGACATAACTTTTGTTTAAAAGATCTGATTACTTTTTGTCATTGATTGGCTTTTCCCAATTTTTATTCATATCAAAAAGAAAACAGAAAACATATATAAATATTTATCTCTATGTTATCTTTAGTAATTCCCAAGTAGGAAACATCATGAGATGTTTTGCTCCCTACCTCAAAAAAAAATATTACTTTAGATTAATGCAGAATTACAACTTTAGATCCATTACCATACAATTTTAAATAGTTTAACACCATATAATACTCATTGTAGCTTTTTGACACACTTTAAAATTATATTAATAATAGAAACCAATCAAAGAATGTTGAATAATTCTATTGCATGTTACAAAGATGGGAATAACAAAAGTGTCCACTTTATTAAATACTGTTTTGGTGAGGATTATGTGAATACTCAGTAACAACTGATACATCATAAACCTCCAATAAATATTAGAGTTGTTAATACTTGCTATATCTGTATTTTCTGTTACCATTGTCACCTGAATTATTTACACCAAACTTTGATCCAAATCAATATACATGAACTGCTCTTCTCATATTACCAGTGTTTTTCATGCTAAATTCATGCTCATTTTTCATTTCTAAAACTCATGGAACCATCAGCAAGTAACCTATTGTATGGTAGTGGATCTAATGTTACAGCAACAAGAGAAAACAAATATACCCTCCTACTTAATAACCATTCTCTCAATATTCTTTGCTGATTGCTTATCTCTTCTGTGTTCCAGATTTGAATCTTTGAGCCACAGATTTTCCTTACCCAAATCTACTTCCTATGTGTTTTTATTCAGACTTATGTCTTTGATCCCTCAGCACTTTGAAGACTATTGTTAGAGATTGAATTGTTTCCCTTCTCCCAGATACATTGAAGTTCTAACCCCCAATACCAGTGATTGTGTGAACATGACATTTTTTTTTTTTTAAAGATCATTGCATCAAGTTAAGATGGCTGTTAGGACCAGCCCAGGTCCAATATGCTTTGTATCCTTATAAGAAGAAGAGAACACCATCTGAAGACACAGACACAGAGGGAGAATTCACATAATAACAGACAGAAATTGAAGTGATGCTGCTATAAACCAAGACACACCAAAGATTGATGGCCACCACCGGAATCTGCAAAAGACAAGGAAGGAATCTACCCAGAGTCTGAGAAGCAGCATGGTTCTGATGACAGCTTGATATTGGAAAGCCTCCAGAACTATGAGACAATATTTTTTTAATCCATTCAGTTTGTAGTACTTTTTTATGGCAGCCCTAGGAAACAATGACAACTATCAAATTTATAATTCTAATGCTAATTCATTCTCTGAAAAAATAAATTCCTTTATTCAAGTGCTTACTAGACATTTTGATTAGGAATTGTACTGGACTTTTTTTTTTTTTTCCAATTTGGCATCACCAATATCTCCTTCTAAGATCCTCTCTGCATGGTGAGGAAAAGATAAGAACTACATTTTTTGGCATCTATTTCCCTTTCTGCTTCTGGGATTGGGCTTCCATTGAAAACTCACAGAATTTGTATGGTAAAAGAAAAGGAGACTAATTATGGGAGGAACATCCAGATGTAAAAGAGTGATCACTTGAGATTCATCTGGTTTATTGCTACAGACTGAGATAGTAGAAGTTTTATCAATAAGTCATCAAATTTCCCAGTGATACTTGAAAATTATGGGCTATGTGCTTTAGCATTTGTTTGCCTGACCTTCAGAGGTGATTTCCTTAAATACTGTACCCTAACTTTCATCTCATCCAACAACACTATAATCTTTAACTTCATTATCAAATCTGTTTTCCTGAATGAACCCAAATCCATTCAGGAGCAAAATAAGCATCTTGACTTTAGCATGTCTATAACTAACTCCTGCCCTTTGCTGCCCTATCTCCTAATTCCAAAACCTACTTCTTCTAAAGAGTTATCCAGTTCAGTGGATAGAAACTATCTGTCTAGGCAATCGGCCACAAATCCTGAAGCAGTCCTTGATTACTTTCCCACACACTCCATTCCCAATTCATTTTCAAATCCTATTGAAAAATACAACAGAATCTGATCACTTCTCACCACTTTTTCACTGCAACCTCTGTGAGCTATTAAAAATAGTCTCTATTCTTATTGCTGTCTAGTCTTTTAAATGGTTTTCCTTCTTCTGCTCATATCCTCTCTGCAGTTTATTCTCAACAAAGCAGAAGATTAAGGTTTGTTCAACTAATATAGAAAACATGAATAATTTAACACTTTCAAGGTGGCATATACCTTTATAAATAGAAACATAGACATAGAATCATATCGTTTGCGTAAATTAAAATAGTGTGATATAAAGGCTAAGAATGCTCTCCCAATTTTTATTCTATCTATGGCACTTATTATCTGGGTGATCTTTGGCAAGTAATAATAATCTCTGTTAAATGTAATTTGTTCTTCTGGAAAAGAAAGCTAATAATACTTTCCCATAAAGTCATTAGCAAAGGACCTAATAAAATATGCTCTGAAAATGGTGGCAATAATTATTATCATTAGAAAAAATGAATCCCCTTATTATAAAATATGACTAAAGTTCATTGTTATCAGCCCCCATGCAACACTTATTTCCTCAACAGACATAAATATAACAGCATATATGCAGACACATTTTCATTCCCAGGCAGAAATGTCTCCATTGATTTGGCAGATGGTCCCTGAACAAGCTTGAACAATTATTTGGGATCATTAACTCTGAATTGTGTTAAGAAGAATAAGCAAACCCTGCAGGTGAAAAACTAGTTCATTTACCTTACAAAGCAATCAAAGCAAATTTCTTGTGGGAAAGGTAGTTGGAGTAGCAGCAATGTGACATAAGGAAATATACTGAATTCAGAAAGAGAAGATCTTGGTTGTTGTATGTTCTCTGCATCTCTCTCTGCCTCTGCCTCTATCTCTACCTCTATGTCTATATCATCTCTATCTCTATTTATATCGTCTAGAGAGAGATCTTTATTATCTATCAAATCCTAGATAGATAAATTGTAAATATATTATACTTTATAAGATATCAGTAATTACAAAATATAAACATTTATAGTTTTTCCAAAGTGCCTCCCAAAGAGTGCATTGTTTTTCTTACCCAATTCAAGTTAAAAAGATAATTTCCAGATATCTGAATGGCTGCTTTCTTTCCAAATACTCTGCCCCAAATATCATCCAGCTTTATGAAGTTTTATTAGTTTTAGTTACAACCATGCATGTGTCTGATCTCCAAACTAATCTTAAAATCCAAGCCACTAAACATATATCCAGTTAAAATACACTGAAACACTCATGCACATTTAATTCCAGCTTACCACTATGGCTTTGAGTTCTCTTTTTTGTTAGCACTTGGATATCCCCTTTCTCTTGTTTTTAAGCTTATCTATATACTAACATTGTTTTTGTACTCAACATTTCTGTATGCTTGAGACACCATAAAATATCACAAAGTAAGTAAGGTATCATAAAATATCACTTAAATTCACCATAACAAGTGGAATTATTATTTTGAAGGTGTGTAATGTATTAAATATCATTATGTAGGTGTTAAAATAATACAATTGCATTGGAATAGTAAAAAATATAGCCCACATTATTGTATTATTAAGTGAAATAAGTAAATTAAAGAGTAGCATTTATAATGTTATTCCTTTTGTTAAAATATCTTTTGATGGTTTTGCATAGACATATATCTTGGGTGAATACATATGAAACTATTAATAATAGTTAGCTTCAGGAGGTAGGATTAGAATAGGATTAAGGGCTTTTATCTCAGAATGCCTTGATTGATGGTCTTTTAGATGGTTGAATTTTCTTTTCTTCATTTCTTTTTTCTTACATATAATGTATCAGTGAGCAATTGTGTGAGAACATCTAAAAGATGAATTCATAGATAATACTGTCTAGATCATAAATTGTAGGAATGTTTTAGTAAACTTTACTCTCAATTGTGCTCTCTAGAGGACTTTTTAAAATACTGTATTATTGAATTGTATTTAAAACATGCATATATTTTGTGATTAATAATGAATGTTTAAGGCACAACCTAATGATTCCAGTCAATAATATTGTATTATACACTTTACAATTCCTAAGAGACCAGATTTTAAGTGTTCTTACCATAAAAAGATATCATAACTATGTGACTTGATAGAGTTGTTAGCTAATGTTACACTGGAAATCATATTGCACTATAGAAACATATCCATGTACACCTTAAACTTACACAATGAAATATGCGGATTATATCTCAATTTTAAAAAATAAAATTTAATTTAAAAATGAATATAATTTCTCTTGATTTTATTTTTGTGCAAGAAAACTACATGACTAAAGATCTTTAAAGCTATCTTAAGATTCTGGTTACCACAGCGGTGAGAAACTAAAGGCAAGTGGCCTTAAGGTAGGAGAGAACGCCTTGTTTTGTTTTGTTTTGTGTTTTAATTTCATGTTTTGTTTCATTCTTAATTAGGCAGAATAAGGCTTTTTTTTTTAAGATTTTATTTACTTATTCATGAGAGATACACAGAGACAAATACATAGGCAGAGGGAGAGGCAGGCTCTCTGTGGGGAGCCTGATGCGAAACTGGATCCCAGGACCTGAGCCAAAGGCAGATGTTCAACCACAGAGCCACCCAGGAGTTCCAATAGGGCTTTTTTATATTTAAATTTAATTGTCTTCATTTGTAAAACATTCCTTGCCCTCATAACACTCCCAAATGAAGGATTAAGAGATAATCTACATAAATGTATAACTCCACAGGTCTTATGAATGAAGGAGCTCCTAAAGTTCAATGGTCAAGTCACGGGAAGCAGAGTGAGTAGTTCAGAGGATTAGATGCATGCAGACACAAGGAGCATCACCAGTTATCTTTTACATAATTTAGAAAAAGCATTTGTCAGTAACATTCAAGGCCCACGCACATTCACACTGTGTTAATTATTAAATGGATATTCTTACATAACTTACTGCCTCAAAACATGCTTCATTTCCTTCTCACCTCCTGGATGGGACTATAAAATTTTGTAAACCAGGTGATATCTGAATTGATGTTTCAGGTATAAATCAAACTTTGCCAGAGAAACTGTAAGTACTACCAAGAAAGGAAAGCAACTTATGCTGATGAAAAATTGTATAAGATGAGATGGAATCTTGAGGAATACATAAAATGCTGCAAATGCCCTGAAGAGGAGGAAATGGGGTTAGCTTGGAATTTTGGGAGATGCGGATGATAAGCAAACATGGGCCAAAAGGTAGTCAACCAGTTATGACATGCTAAGAATTTTTTTTAAGATTTTATTTATTTATTCATGAGAGACAGAGAGAGAGAGGGGCAGAGACACAGGCAGAGGGAGAAGCAGGCTCCACACAGGGAGCCCGATGTGGGACTTGATCCCTGGTCTCCAGGATCATGCCCTGGGCCGAAGGGAGACACCCAACCACTGAGCCACCCAGGTATCCCTAAGAATTTTTGTACTTCATTCTAAGAGGTACTAATACTACGGAGATTAATGTGTAGAAAATGAGTAGTGGACATTTTCAAAGTTTCTAACTCATTGGTCTAGTATGGGGGAACTTTTGTAATTTGAAAAACAGATTTTATATATGAATATAATATGATAAATGATTTAATATGAATATTCATTTGATAAAACTAAGCTTTAGTTATAAATACCCTTGTAATATTTACATTTTAAGAACTAAATAAAAATAGTTAATTACAAGTAAATATGACCAGAACCATTTAGGAAACAGAAAAGTAAAAATACAATCATTTTTCAACATTTACAGTGCCAAATAAAAGCCATGATAGGTGTAGAAATCAAGGTTACTGTTCTAAAGTAATTTAAGGCAATTTCATGCTTCATATTACTATCTCTAGTTCATTTTAATGAAGATCTATGATTGGAGAGCACAAATAGTAATTCTGGTGCTACTTCAATAGAACAATATAAAATTTCTCAAATTTTACAAATATATGATCCATGAGTTTTTTATTTACAGAATAAGTGTCTTAGTGAGATTGTGCCAGGATATCATGCTGAATGACATTGACTCTTCTCAGTCTGAATTTCTTTACTTTCTTTACCTTCCATTACTTCCAAGCAATGGAAAGAAATTGAGAGACATGATCTTTAATATCCCTTACAACAATGTTTTAGCTTCACAAAATATCCAATATGAATTACCTCTATATATGTAAATTAATAATCGGGTGACCATGACATAGAGGAAAAGAAAAATGCAGAAGACTGAACAGGAATGTGTGATCCAGAAAGGAAATAATGCACATTGACTGAGAGAGATACACTAAAGGTACAAAAAACACTTACAAAGTTATTTACATATTGGAAATATGCTGAAACTAGCATATGCAGATAAATACCCAACCTTATCTTATTAAATACTACCAAGCTAAATATAAATACTAAAAAATGCTAGAAAAGAATCTGTGGCAATGCAGAGCAGGAGAAGAAAACCCATGAATACATTGGAAAAGAGGATAGAAAAGCTGTATGAGCTTTCTGCCCCTGGATGCCACTGAGTAAGCATCGTTAAAGTCTCCCCTTCCACCGCCATCCTGTCTAAGTCAGAGTCTCCCAAAGAGCCTGAGCAGCTGCCAAAGCTCTTCCTTGGAGGTTTGAGCTTTGAAACAACCGGTGAGAGTCTGAGGAGCCATTTTGAGCAATGGGGGATGCTTATGGACCGTGTGGTAATGAGAGACCCCAACACCAAGCCCTCCAGAGGCTTTGGGTTTGTCACGTATGCTACTGTGGAGGAGTGGATGCAGCCATGAATGCAAGGCCACACAAGGTGGATGGAAGTGTTGTGGAACCAAAGAGGGCTGTGTCAAAAGAAGATTCTCAAAGACCTTGTGCCCACTTAACTGAAAAAGATTTTTGTTGGTGGCATTAAATAAGACACTGAAGAACATCATCTAAGAGACTATTTCAAACAGTATGGGAAAATTGAAGTGATTGAGATCATGACTGACCCAGGCAGTGGCAAAAAGAGAGGTTTTGCTTTTGTGACCTCTGACGACCATGACTCTGTAGACAAGATTGTCATTCAAAAATACCATACTGTAGGGGGGAGGGGCAAGATGGCGGAAGAGCAGGGTCCCCAAATCACCTGTCCCCACCAAGTTACCTAGATAACCTTCAAACCATCCTGAAAATCTACGAATTCGACCTGAGATGTAAAGAGAGACCAGCTGGAACGCTACAGTGAGAAGAGTCCGCGCTTCTATCAAGGTAGGAAGACGGGGGGAAAAAGAGATAAAGGAACAAAAGGCCTCCGAGGGGGAGGGGCCCCGCGAGGAGCCGGGCTAAGGCCGGGGCGAGTGTCCCCAGGACAGGAGAGCCCCGTCCCGGAGGAGCAGGAGCTGCACCAACCTTCCCGGGCGGGCGGAAAGGGGCTCGCAGGGAGTTGGAGCAGGACCCAGGAGAGCGGGGATGCCCTCGGGCTCCCGGGGACACTAACAGACACCTGCGAGCGCAGGGGAGTGCTCCGAGCTCCCTAAGCGCTGCAGCGCGCACGGCGGGACCGACCTGAGCAGCTCGGAGGGGCTCGGGCGGCGGCTCCGCGGAGGGGGCTGAGGGGCGGGAGCGCGAATCCCACAGCGCAGGCCCCGGAGCACAGGGCGCCGGGACACAGCCCAGGATCCGGCCTCCCCCGGGACAGGCAGAGGCCGGGAGGGCCCAGGACAGCGAGGACGCTCCTGCCCCGAGCTGAGCACATCAGCGGCCCCGCCCCGGAGCCTCCAGGCCCTGCGGACGGAGAGCCGAGAGCCCGAGCCCCGTAGTTCCTGCGGAGGCTGAATCCAGGCTTCCAGAGTTGCCATAGCAACTGCTGCTGTTCCTCCTGAGACCTCACGGGGTAAACAACCCCCGCTGAGCCCTGCAGCAGGCAGGGGCAGAGCAGCTCCCCCAAGTGCTAACACCTGAAAACCAGCACAGCAGGCCCCTCCCCCAGAAGACCAGCTAGACGGACCTGTGATACTCCCCCGTGTTCCAATACAACTTGTTTTTGGCCACTCTGCACTGAGCAAAATGACTAGAAGGAAAACCTCACCTCAAAAGAAAGAATCAGAAACAGCCCTCTCTCCCACAGAGTTACAAAATCTGGATTACACTCCAATGTCAGAAAGCCAATTCAGAAGCACCATTATACAGCTACTGGTGGCTCTAGAAAAAAGCATTAAGGCCTCACGAGACTTCATGACTGCAGAATTTAGATCCAATCAGGCAGAAATTAAAAATCAATTGAATGAGATGCAATCCAAACTAGAAGTCCTAACGACGAGGGTTAACGAGGTGGAAGAACGAGTGAGTGACATAGAAGACAAGTTAATGGCAAAGAGGGAAACTGAGGAAAAAAGAGATAAACAATTAAAGAACCATGAAGACAGATTAAGGCAAATGAACGACACTCTGAGGAAGAAAAACCTACGTTTAATTGGGGTTCCCGAGGGCGCCGAAAGGGACAGAGGGCCAGAATATGTATTTGAACAAATCCTAGCTGAAAACTTTCCCAATCTGGGAAGGGAAACAGGCATTCAGATCCAGGAAATAGAGAGATCCCCCCCTAAAATCAATAAAAACCGTTCAACACCTCGACATCTAATAGTGAAGCTTGCAAATTCCAAAGATAAAGAGAAGATCCTTAAGGCAGCAAGAGACAAGAAGTCCTTGACTTTCATGGGGAGGAATATTAGGGTAACAGCAGACCTCTCCACAGAGACCTGGCAGGCCAGAAAGGGCTGGCAGGATATATTCAGGGTCCTAAATGAGAAGAACATGCAACCAAGAATACTTTATCCAGCAAGGCTCTCATTCAAAATGGAAGGAGAGATAAAGAGCTTCCAAGACAGGCAGGAACTGAAAGAATATGTGACCTCCAAACCAGCTCTGCAAGAAATTTTAAGGGGGACTCTTAAAACTCCCCTTTAAGAAGAAGTTCAAGTAACTCTGAACGTGAATGGGCTTAATGACCCCATCAAAAGGCGCAGGGTTTCAGACTGGATAAAAAAACAGGACCCATCTATTTGCTGTCTACAAGAGACTCATTTTAGACAGAAGGACACCTACAACCTGAAAATAAAAGGTTGGAGAACCATTTACCATTCAAATGGTTCTCAAAATATACCCTAAAAACTACAGAACACTTCTGAAAGAAATTGAGGAAGACACAAAGAGATGGAAAAATATTCCATGCTCATGGATTGGCAGAATTAATATTGTGAAAATGTCAATGTTACCCAGGGCAATTTACACATATAATGCAATCCCTATCAAAATACCATGGACTTTCTTCAGAGACTTAGAACAAATTATTTTAAGATTTGTGTGGAATCAGAAAAGACCCCAAACAGCCAGGGGAATTTTAAAAAAAGAAAACCATATCTGGGGGCATCACAATGCCAGATTTCAGGTTGTACTACAAAGCTGTGTTCATCAAGACAGTGTGGTACTGGCACAAAAACAGACATATAGATCAATGGAACAGAACAGAGAACCCAGAAGTGGACCCTGAACTTTATGCTCAACTAATATACAATAAAGGAGGAAAGACGATCCACTAGAAGAAAGACAGTCTCTTCAATAAATGGTGCTGGGAAAATTGGACATCCACATGCAGAAGAATGAAACTGGACCACTCTCATGCACCATACACAAAGATAAACTCAAAATGGATGAAAGATCTAAATGTGAGACAAGATTCCATCAAAATCCCAGAGAAGAACTCAGGCAACACCCTTTTTGAACTTGGCCACAGTAACCGGAGAAGGACAAACAGTGTATGTTCTCATTCATTTGGGGAATATGAATAATAGTGAAAGGGAATATAAGGGAAGGGAGAAGAAATGTGTGAGAAATATCAGAAAGGGAGACAGAACATAAAGACTTCTAACTCTGGGAAATGAACTAGGGGTGGTGGAGGGGGAGGAGGGTGGGGGTGGGGGTGAATGGGTGACGGGCACTGAGGGGTACACTTGACGGGATGAGCACTGGGTGTTATTCTGTATGTTGGTAAATTGAACACCAATAAAAATTAATTTATAAAAAAAAAATACCATACTGTAAATGGCCACAACTTTGAAGTAAGGAAAGCCCTATTGAAGCAGGAGATGGCCAGTGATCGTGGAGGTGGTTTTGGTGATGGTTTAGGTGGTGGTGGATAGCTATAGTGTTTAGGCAGTGGGGATGGCTATAACGGATTTGGTAATGATGGAAGCAACTTTGGAGGTGGTGGAAACTATAATGATTTTGGCAATTACAATAATCAATCCTCAAATTTTGGACCCATGAAAGGAAGACATTTTGGAAGCAGAAGCTCTGGCCCCTATGGTGGTGGAGGCCAATACTTTGTCAAACCACAAAACCAAGGTGGCTATGGCGGTTCGAGCAGCAGCAGCTATGGCAGTGGCAGAAGATTTTAATTACTGCCAAGAAACAAAGTTTAGCAGGAGAAGAGAGCCAGAGAAGTGACAGGGAAGCTACAAGTTACAACAGATTTGTGAACTCAGCCAAGCACAGTGGTAGCAGGGCCTAACTGCTACAAAGAAGACATGTTTTAGACAATACTCATGTGTATGGGCAAAAAACTCAAGGACTGTATTTGTGACTAATTGTATAACAGGTCATTTTAGTTTCTGTTCTGTGGAAAGTATAAAGCATTCCAACAAGGGGCGATAATATAGATTTTTTTTTTGCACCGATGCTGTTGATTGCTAAATGTAATAGTCTGATCATGATGCTGAGTAAATGTGTCTTTAAAAAGAAAAAGCCATATGATCTAATTCTAGACAAGGGGTTTAATAAATAGTAAGAGAGGAAGAGGTTTGACCTTGAGCCTAAACGAGGTCAGAAACTAGAACCAAAATCAGTGCTACAAAACTTAATCCAAGACTCATGAAAATTGCACTAGAGAAAAACTGCATATGGACCTAGGAAAGTACCAGAAATTTGTCCTATGCCTTAATGCTGGAGGTGGGAGAACTGTCCTCTGTAAAAAATTTAATTCCTAAATTTGTTCCATGTACAATTGAGGGAGCCATGTTCACAGTGTCCACATGTTGTAGGAATTCAGGGAGGAAGAAAATAAAGCAAAATCTCAACTATTAACACTAGAGTCACTGTAGTTACCCTCTCTCATGATAAAAGTCCTCAGCAGCATTCATTGCTCTACAGGGAAGTCAGGGATTCCAAGAGTTAAAACAACTTGAATCTGTTGAGGATGACTGCATTATCTAAAGTTATAAAAGACACAATAGTAATCATCCATGAGGAGGTACATCAGAATTAACAAAATTGAATCATTAACAACAAAACAATTTATGATGATAAAACAATCTGAGAAAGGCTACAAAAATATTTGCATTAAATGTATAAACAGATAAATAAAAAAATTAAATCATAATTACAGCAAAGGAAAAATGTTAAGGGGCAAAATTCTTATTATTTTTAAATTTTTTAAAAAAATATTTCAGAGCAAAATTTTTAAAAGATATAAGTAAAATGTCTAGACAATTTTAATGTAATTAAAAAAATTCAGTGGAGAACTCAAGCAAATTTTAGAACAGAGGAGAAATTTCAAAAGTACTGGAAGGTAGATCTAAAGCAACTGGCTAAAACAAAGCACAGAAAGATGGACATAAGATTCTGTAGTATTTAAATAAGAGTAGTAACACTAGAGCTCTTACATGCAAAAGGCCGATTTTAGTGCTCACTTTGGCATCACATATAAAAGGCCAATTTTATACTAAACTAGAGAAAATACAGTAAGGGTCATCACATGAACAATTTCAGGGCCACATTTCATTTTAGAGCATATATAAATGGTGCCATCTGGAGTTACACAGTGTATAACATGCATGGTCCAATGCAAAAGACTCCTCTCCCATTTCCTCCCTCATATATTATTTCTAACATATATTTCCTAGTTTCAATCCACAGGATATTTTATTTGCACAACTACTATTATCAAATTAAATTAGGAAAGGATTTCAATCCAGCTCCTACAAAATACCTGCTTAAGAATTTTATCTGAGAACTATTCATAGGAATCTTAAGCCATTCTTTTAGATGTTTTAATTCTCACTAAAATTACTTCAGTAAATTATAAGTTAACTATCTATTTCACTGATATTGAATTCAAGAAGTATTCATTTGAGAATAATTTGTATCTCTTCAGCCAATACTTTCAGTTGAATGCATTATATTTGTTGTCATATTTTCTTTACAAGAGGATTTATTAAATGACTCCCTCTTCCTCTCTGTATGCAGTTCCAGAAGATGACAAAGCTCCCCACCCACCCCATCCCAAATAGATATATGCTTTCTTTTGTCAGACAGGAAACTATCTAGAATTGGGAAAATTAGTTACCTCTTTTTGTCACTCCAGCTATCCTTTGAATCCATTCTTTTTTATTGAGAAAGCTCATTTCCCCCACATATTTTAAAGCAATTCCAGAAATTATAGCAATAGTACTTCACATTTGGTACGATAGAATGAGGATCACTTCTACTTTCTGCTTCAATATCATTTAATGGATTTAAACCTTTAAAAAATGTCTTCAGTGTGATAGAAAAGCACTTCAGTAGGAATGTTACTGATGTCTAGTAGACATCCCAATAAATAAACGTTTCCTTATTCCCCAGCTGTGGTTTTTTATTCAGTATTACTATTAACAGAAAACAACAGACTGGTAAAATAGACAGTACAGGTTTAATGATGAATTAAACTGCATTGCATTGACATTCTCTAAGCCAGTAAGCTCTATATAATTGATTTTCTTTCAGAGGTCAATGTGAAACAGTAGTTTGAAAGTGACATCCCCAAATAAATTCTGATTGTTGACCCTTGCTGTAGCTGTCTTTCTGTATATCATTAGCTGAGGCATTAAACCTGTAAGTTTCTTCACCTGTAAAACATGGTAAGAATAATGTTTTTTTTTTACCAGAGGATTATGAGAGGGTAACTGTTGACAACACAGCTCTTAAGGCCTTTTAGAATATTGATTCCTAGTATTTTTAATGCAGATAAAATTAATATATGTCAATTTGTTGATGACTATGAATATATTTTATCTTAATGTATACATATATAAACAAATTGTATGGTAAATTATACACATTATTGAGATGAATTTCTAAAATGTCAGTGCTTAACTGACTTTAAATGTCAGAAAAATACTTTCAGATTGATAGCCAATATAATACAGTATTTGAAATGAAATGCAATTTTCTTTCACCCTTAGGGTTTGCATTACCCTGTAGTTTCTGTGTCTTTACCAAAAATACAGTGTCTTGCAGTGACCACATCCTTTTAAAGTAAGCATGATTTACATCTTACTGAATATTGAGGTTTTAAAAACTGACAGCATGTTTATATTACTTATGACAGTATGATTTTAATTTGCGTATGATACCGAAGCTCAGTAGCATTTTTTTCTAGGATAAATGTATAATTTGGAACAATTAGGAAGTCCCAACAACCTGGAGAGATTTGGCCAGGGTATTAAAATAAGTAAGGAAAAGGGACCATCAAGCTGTGACTTGGAGTCCCATTTCCTGGCTTCTTCTTAAAGAAAAGAGCAGAGGAGGCTGGTTATTTTCCTTACTTCTAGTGTTAGGAGTGGGCTATTCAAGCAGAAAGAACCATATGTTGGGTAAAGGGAAATGTTCCATTAATTGAATTCTAACTCCTTGAATGACCATTATTGTTACTAGGCTACTAGGCTAGATTTGAAGGTACCAGGGCACATGGTCTGGGGTGTGGTGCATGAAAAACTTTCATGAAAGAGAAAGAAGGGGCTGTAGCTCCTCTATGAGGTGATCTAAGAGTGAATATGGTGAAAAGAAATGCAAATGACGGGACTACAGCCCTACTGTGCAGATCCTTTCACTGGTGCTTCTCGGCAACACTCTGTTGATAGCCTGCTGCTTCTGAAACCCAGTATGCCTCTGACCACGTGGGCTGCAGAGGAGGCTATAAGTAAAGAGAAATCCACAATTATTTCACAAAAACATGGACACAAATTCAGATCAATAAAGTCGAAAACCTAAGCCAAGCTCTACTACATATGAATTTTTGGTGGAAGGAGACAACAGGAAATTATTTTCAGGGAAAGAATTCAGAAGTTTATTTCCCACTTCAAAACTCTACTGCTTTAAGATCAACTTTAGTTTGGTTGCAACTAAAAAGAATGCAGGAACAACTCCAGCATTCTGTTACTAGATACAAGTTCTTTTTAGGAAGCATGCACCATTCAAATGTGATTTCTCTAAATATTTCTTCAATAAATAGACCAATCCAGATAAACTGACAAAATGGAATGAAGCAATTTGTTTTGTAGGACTTGATACTTAATCCAATCAGCAAGCTAATGTTGCAGCTTGTAGATGAGACCAATGCCAGTTTCCAAGATTACCTTACTTATACGTTGGTGATGCCTACTTATGTTTATTTTTGTAAACACCAAGCTTTGTTTATGATATGGACAATTTAATTTATTATGGAAAAACATATCATTTGGGAATTGTGAACCAAGCCTTCTTTCAAAACAATAGTTATTAATTGTAGTTAAGAAATGAATGCTAATCTAAACCATATTAGCTTAAAAGAGCCATAAAACACAAAGAATTTTAGACTTGGTTGTTAAAGTACAGGGTTGAAGAAATAAAAATAAAATGGATACCTTCTAACTATTGCTTATAAAAAGAAAAAAGAGACAGAAGAAAAAGGAGGGAGGAAGGAGAAAAGAATTCAATTTGCACCTTGTTTTTGCCTAAGTCATTCTACCCAGATTTATCTTTATTTTTTTTTTCCCAGATTTATCTTTAGAGGCAAAGATGAATACCTAAATCCATCACTAGAGACTAGGGCAAGATATTTTAATATAGTTATCTTTCATAAATTTTAATAAAATTTTGGAATATGGGATTCAGATGTATTTTTCTTTCAGATTAAAGAGGTAGCGGTATACAATTATGTAACAAAAATAGTTGTGATTAAGTTCTTGCCATTAACATCCCCAACTAAATGATTTGTCAGGCCATGGAAAGGATAGCTGTGTTGACACCTTAAATATACCAGTGGTCCAGTAAAAAATATAATAGAAGCTAAATTATACAAAATGATCCGTTAGCCTTATATATGACTAGATCATGTAACTCTGGTATAAGAAAATGTGATCCCAGAACCTAGAAGTTGTGTCCAGATGGGGTGGCATAAAAGGAATAAATCTGATACCATTTTTGGCAAACATGTAGATCCTTGTACACTGAATTCCTCCAGCAACACTCTTTCCCTCTACACACACATACCATAAGATGTGATAAAAAGCTGCCTACCATGCTTCCAACTACTTTAACTGCCATGATTTTAGGCTCCTCTAAATTTCTTTAGGCTGCTGAAGCAACCAAATTTCAGGTGTGCTTTTATGAGAAACAAGGCTCTAGAGAATGTGTGAAACCAACAGTATCATTTCTCAGCAGGGGTCTTCTAACATATAATACATAAGGGGTTGAATGGACAATATAAACAAACTACATTCATTTTTGCCAAACTATTCCACATGGGGCATAAGCAGCAATTTTATTAAATTATGAAGTCAAGGGGGACCTGGATGGCTCAGTTGGTTAAGCAACTGACTCTTGGTTTTGGCTCAGGTCATGATGTCAGGGTACTGAGATCGAGCCCCAGTGACAGGCTCCTTGCTCAGTGTGGAGCTCAGTGTAGAGGCTTCTTAAGATTCTCTCCATCTTCCTCTGTCACTCTTAATTTCCACCCATCTTCAAATTACTGAAATTATATTATTTATATATAACTTTGAGAAGTGAGCTACATTTGAGTTACATTATTACCAAATACAATTAAATATTTTAGCTGCTAAAGTAAGCCAATGGCATATATATCTATATATAATATTTTTATCATTATATATTAAAAACTATTTTAATGAGATTATGGGTGGCCTGGGTGGCTCAGTGGTTGAGCATCTGCCTTCAGCTCAGGGTGTGATACCGGAGGGTGGGGATTAAGTCCTGCATCAGGCTCTTCGCAGGGAGCCTGCATCTCCCTCTGCCTATGTCTCTGCCTCTATTGTCTCTCATGAATAAAGAGTCTTTAAAAAAAAAAAAGAATATCTTAGATTCTAGTGACCTAAATTTTGCCTTTATCCGACTAGTCCATTCTGAGTTACCAAAAGTAGCTATTTGAGAAGCCATATATTGTGAATAATTCACACTCTACTATATTAGGAAATATATGATGTTAAATACATTTTCTGAAACTTGTTGGAGGTGAAACATAAAAGAGAATAATTAGTATATAATTTTTACATGGCTCAAACTTTGTCAATCAATCATCAGGATAGAAATTTAAGACAGGTGATCTTATCATGAACTATTCCAACGTTTTCTTCTCTTATCAACTTCCCTAATGAGGTAAAATTTCCAAAAAACTTTTCAAACAAGAGACTGTCTTTCCTCTCTTGGCTGACTCCACCCTCTTTCTGACAGAATTTAAAACATAATATGTCAACCAAATCATAATTAACTCTGAGTCACTAATTCATTCCAAGATTATGGGAAATTTGTAATCCTCTTTAACTATAGCAAGTCTCATGGGCTTTTAAAGGTATTTCTTTAATTCAGGGATCCTTTTGAGGGGGAAAATCTTATAGGTGTCTCCATGTTTTCCAGCTGGCCCCTAATTAAATCAATGAACAACTAGGTCTATGGTCCATTGAATGTGTGTGTATATGTGTGTGTTTGTATACGGTGCAATCCATAGATGGAATTTTTTTCTTGCATATGGATATATAATTGCTCTAGAACCATTTGTTAAAGACTATCCTTTCCTGAATTACCTTAGTATATCCATCTGCAGATTTGATATGCAAAATTTGTGAATTTTTTTCTTGATGCTATTCCATTCGACTGAAATGTATGTCTTTTTTTTAATGCTACTACACTAACTAATGCTAAATTTCAAATTTTGTTCTTTTTAACAGTTACTTTGACAAGGTTCTTTATGTTTTTATATGAATTTTAGAATCTGTTTGTCACTATCTACAGGAAGCCTGCTGGATTTTAAGATTTCATTGTATCTCCAGAACAGTTTGAAAGGCTTTGACACTATAATATTTTGTATCTTCTGAGTTATAAACACTATGTATTTCTCCATTTATCTGAACCTTCTTTAATTTCTATTAGCAATAGTGTAATTTTCAGAGCAGTTTGGTACATATTTTGTCAGGTTTTTCTGTGTCTTAAAAATTTAATGCTATATAAGTAATATTTCTTTCTTAATTTCAATTTCTAATTATTCAGGGAATATGAATATACAGATGATGCTTGTATATCCATCTTTTTACCTAGAAACTAGCTGAACTCATTAGTTTTAGTAGCTTTTTTTTTTGTAGATTCCATTAGATTTCTACATTTCCTTTTTGTCATTGAATATCCATCCCTCTTTCTTTTCATTTATTAAATGTATTATACTGCCCAGAACCCTCAATACAATGTTGAACAGCACCAATGGACATCTTTTCATTTATTTCTGATCTTATAGGAAAATTATTCAGTGTTTCATCACTAAGCTGTTATTAAATATAGATGTTTCTTAAAAACAATAGATTTTTCTCTTTTTACCAGGTAGGATTATGCTTTTCTTTTTTTTTTAATTTAAAAAAAATTTTTGTGTGTGCTTTTCATTCCTAGTTTTTGACAGTGGCTATCAAAAAATAATGTTTGATTTTATCCAGTGAGATTTCTTACATTCTCTGAGATAATTATATGAGTTTTGTTTTTCATTTTTTAAATATAATAAATTACATTAATTTATAATTGCTAAACAAACTTGCATTCTTAAAATAAACTTTACTGAATCATGATATAATATCATTTTTTAAATTATTGGACTTGACTTTCAAAAATTTGCTTTTTTTTTTCTTTCATCTATGCTCATCAGGGATATTGATCTAAAGATTGACTTTTTGGGGGATGCCTGGGTGGCTCAGCAGTTGAGCATCTTCCTTTTGGCTCAAGGTGTGATCCCAATCTGGGGATTGAGTCCCACATCAGGTTTCCAGTGGGAAGCCTGCTTCTCTCTTTGTCTCTGACTTTCTCTCTCTGTCTCAAATAAATAAATAAATAAATAAATAAATAAATAAATAAATAAATAAAATTTTTAAAAATTTTAAATTTTTTTTAAAGATTAAAAAATAGATTGTTTTTTTTTGTAATGTTTTGGTCTGATTTAGCATCAGTGTAAAGACAGTTTCAAAAAATGAGTTGAAAAATATTCTTTCCTCTTACTTTTTCTGAAAAAAGTTTTTGCAAGGTAAGTGTTATTTGTATTAAGCAAAAATTTTCATAAAATTTACCAGTATAGTTTTCTGGGCCTGAAGTTTCCATTAATGAGAAAATTTAATTACAATTCTATATCATTAAAAGAGATACTGCTTTTAAGTTATTTTTTCTTTACTGAGTCTTGATAGATTTTTATCTCAAGGAATTTGTCAATCTCTTCTAATTTGTCCTATTTTTGGCATACCACTTTTGCAATATTTCTTTGGCATCCATCTGTATAATATTACAGATATTGGTAATTTGTACCTTCTATATGTTTTTCTGGTTCATTCTGGCTAGACACTGAGTAGTTTTACCTATCTTCTCAAGCAAAAAGTTATTGGTTTTATTGATTTTCTTTATTATTTTTCCATTTGCTATTTCATTGATTTTTCTCTCTAATCTTTCCTGGTTTCTTTCTTCTGCTCAATTTGAGCTCTTCCCTTTTTTTGTTTCTTAAAGGTGAAAACAGAGCTTATTGAGTTGAGATTATTCTTGCTATCTAAGAATGACTTTACTGTTATAAATAATCTCTAAATTCTGCTTTAGGGGAATCTCATCGATTTTGATACGTTGTGTTTTCATTTACTTCAATTCAAAATACTTTCTAATTTAATATTTTTGATTTCTTCTTCTTTGACCAATGGGTAATTAAGAAGTGTTTTATTTACTTTTCACATAATCTGTGAATCTTCCAGATATCTTTCTGTTGTTCATTTCCAACTCTGTATTAATGTGATCCGAGAACATATTATATGACTTGACTTTGTTCAAATGTAATAAGATTTATTTTATGGAGCAGAAAACATTCTTGGTGTTAGAAAATCTCCTAAAAATGTCAATTAAGTCAAGTTGATCCAGAGTGTTCAAATTTTCTATATTCTTGCTGATTTTCTATTTCCTCTATCAATTATTGAGGGATACTGAAGTATTTGACTGTGATTGTGGGTTTATCTATTTTTTCATATAATTTAATGAGGTTTTATTTCCTGTATTTGAAGCTCTATTATTAGGTGCTAAATTCTCTTGATCAATCAACCCCCCCCTTTTTTTTTAATCATGAGATTACCTTCTTTGCCCTTGGTGATATTCTTTGCTCTGGAATTTATTTTAGATGATATTAATAGAGACACTATAGACTTTTTGATTATCAGCATGATATACTTTTTACATCCTTTAGTTATTAATATTTTCATGTCCGTATTTAAAGTGTTTTCTTATAAGCAGCATGTAATTGGGTGTTGTATGTATATCCCATTTGACAATATATCTCTTCTAATTGGAAGTTTAGAATATTTTTTTAAACATTTTATTTATTTATTCATGAGAGACACAGAAAGAGAGAGGCACAGACACAGGCAGAGTGAGAAGCAGGCTCCATGCAGGGTCTCAATACTGGGACTCCAGGATCATGCCCCGAGTCAAAGGCACATGCTCAAGTGCTGATCCACCCAGGTGTCCCTAGAATATTTTTAGTTTATCGTGAATATTGATATGTTTTACTTTAAGTCTTTCACCATGCTGGTTTTTTATTTAATCCATCATTACTTTTTCTCCTTCTCCCTTTTTTTCTTCTTACTCTGTCATATTATTATTCCATTTTATTTATGGCTTATTATTTAAAAATTTATTTCTATATCTTTACTTCATTTCCCTAAGTTTTGAGAAAATAATATTTTTATTTATTACAGCCTACCTACAAATGGTATTTATATCATTTTGCATACAGTATAAAATACCAACTACTCATAAAAATTAATTTTGGAATATTTTTTATGAGAAGTCTAGTTTTTCTAGTTGTAATACCAAAAAGTTAACGAAAGGGAAATATCACTTGAAGTATATTGCCATGCTTAAAAGTGTCACCAACAGCATAGGCTTAAAACTCTAACACTCATTTTTTCAAAAACTACTTACAGGTTATTTGTCAAGGCAGAACAGTTTCCATGGGAATAGAATCAAGTACCCTCAACAAGAGGTTTCAGGAGTCTGTTAAATTTCAATGCCTGAAATTTAGCACTCTTCTAATAACATAATCTAATAACTAAGTGCTAAATTCAGCAACAATTTCTCAAACATACTTCTAGAATGTCTGTCATGATTCTCTAAATAGTGACTAACTGGAAGTGAATAATTATAGGGCAGTTTTTAAAATTGTGTCACTAAAAACTGTGCATTTTTAACCCTGCACAAAAACACCATATTGTAGAATTCAAAACTCAGTTGTATGTTTTATAAAAAATACTTTGGTAATGAAGGTAAAACAATTGAATTCTCGGAAGAGCTTAGACATATAAGGTCTGTTATTTGGCTTTCAGATTTCCTAAAGTCCTTTATTTACCAAAATGCATACTTATGATCTCCTGATGTGATCAAATTATGATAGAGTAGTAAGTTTGTGTTAGGTCTATTTCCACTTGACACTGCATAATTTTCCTCCCGAAAATATTTACCAATAAGAACTAATTTCAGTCTGTATTTTATTTTCTCTTTGGTGAAAATATATCTTGAAAACTTTTATATGCTCTAACTTAGTAGACTATCCAGATGGACAAAGTAAAGGAAAGAACACATGGGTCAGCCATGTTTCAGTCATAGGAATCTATATTGAGGTATTTGGGTAAATTATCTACTTTTTGTTGTTGTTGTTGTTGTTGTTGTTGTTGTTTTAGATTTATTTACTTATTTGAGGTGGAGGAGGCACAAAGGAAGAAGGCAAGAGAGAATCTCCATCAGATTCTCTGCTAAGCACAGAGCCCTATGAGGGGCTTAACCCACTACCCTGAGATCATGATCTGAGCCAAGATCAGGAGTTAGACACTCAACTGACTGAGCCACCCAGGCACTCCAGAATGATCTAGTTATTTAATAAAATTATTATTTTTTTCATCTTGGTTGAAAACATTTTTGGGGGAATAAATAAATAAACACAAACTTCAATATACTATTTCCTTAGAGAGAGCCAACAGGTATAAATCAATCTTCCTCTTTCCCATTTTGAGATTGCATGTCCCATGTTTAATGTTCATGGTTCAGTTACATGCATCTGAATCCAGGACTCAGTTCTGATCACCAATGATTAGAAAATAAAATGAATAAGCTGATGTATATTCAGTGAATGAGAAGGTTTAAACAAATCTAAAATAAATGTTAATTGTAAAATGATAAAATAAATATATGAGTACTGAAATGAGGCAACATTAGGAAAAAAGTACATCCAAGTCAAATGTCATTTCCTTGGTAAAGTCATCTCCAATTTCCCCATAAGTACTGGGTTATTCAAGAGTTCCTTCATGACATCTTTTTGATAATATTTACCGCATTGGGGGATCCCTGGGTGGCGCAGTGGTTTAGCGCCTGCCTTTGGCCCAGGGCGCGATCCTGGAGACCCGGGATCGAATCCCACATCAGGCTCCCGGTGCATGGAGCCTGCTTCTCCCTCTGCCTATGTCTCTGCCTCTCTCTCTCTCTCTCTCTCTGTGACTATCACAAATAAATAAAAAATTAAAAAAAAAGAAACCATTAATAAAAAAAAATATATTTACCGCATTGTAAGATAAATATTCACCACATTGTAAGATACATAAGCAGCTGTCTTTTCAGCTTAATACTATTTATCTAGTTATGTATATGTTATATAAAAATTACATGTGTTCTAATATTTAAAATCCACAAAAAAAATAAGGAAGCTAATTTATTCCTTCTATCTCTCTCTTCCTGTCACTCAGTTTCATTATCCTGTGGCAGTTATGTTGTTAATATCTTATGTATTCTATGAGAGTCATCGACATATATACACATACCTATGTATTTATATTCATTTTTGTATCACCTATGCTACCATGCACACTTTTGGGGACTTGTTTTATTTACCTAGAAATTACACTTTGGAAAAAAATGTAGAGCTTTCTCTTCTTAACACCTATATAATACTTCATTGTAAATTCATTACTTTAGGATGAACATGTAGCATTTTTCATTTTTTGTGGAATACACAAATGGATTACAGCCTTAGAATAAATCATTGAATGATTACCACGTCCTGTATTTTGAAATATTTATAGGAATATTTATTCCTGCCTTTCCAGAAATGTACCATGCCCATTAAGAAGTGAAGCCTACTTTCCTTCTGCTTGCAAATGGCTATAAATTTGTAAATGCTTCAAAAAATAAAATTTGATTGAAGTAATAATGTAGTTTATGTGACCACAACATAAAACATGATGAAGCTTTAGTCTGGCTATGTCTCTTAGGACACTTGCTCACAGAATGCAGTCATCATGTTGTAACAAAATTCTGCAACATAGAGAGCCACATGTGGATATTTCAGCTAAGATCCCTATTTATTACTTAGAGTCTTTATCAGCCTAAACTCACTATCAATTGCCAAAATGTAAGAAAGCCTGTAGATAACTTTAGCCCTAGCCTTTGAGCTACCCCAGCTGAATCTAAGTTGAGTTTTACTCAAAATATAAGATATATAAGATACACTGAGTGCTGTCCAAATTAGACTCATGAGCAACATAAATGCCATCATTGATTTAGATCACTCAGTTTCAAAATAAGTTCTGACACAGCTATGGTAATCAGAATAGTCATAATGAAGTAACTGGTACTAGATTGTGCCTTTCTGCAACAAAAACAGTAAAACCAGGGGTGCCTGGGTGGCTCAGTCTGTTAAGCAACTGACTTGAGGTTTCAGCTCAGGTCATGATCTCATGGGCCCTGAGATCAAGCCTCATATAGGGCTACAGGTTCAGCAAAGTCTGCCGGAGATTCTCTCCTTCTGCCCCTCCCCCAACTCACATACTCACTCTTGATCTCAAGCACTCTCTCTCTCTAAAATAAAGCTTAAAAAAAACTGTAAAACTAGACAATATAAAGAACAAGAATAAAGTAAGGATATCCTCTTTGATAATTTTTAGCCAACATTATATTGGAACTCCTAACCAATGTAACAAGGTAACAAAATGAAATATAAATCAACTTGTGCTTATTTACAATTATTGACTCCATACAAAGAAAATCCTAAGGAATCTCCAAAAAAAGTTACTTAAAAAAATCAAATTATAAAAAAAATAATAATTTACAATAGCAACAAGAATCATAAAATACTAGAGGGTGAAGACAGTGATTATATGGGCAATAATTGTTCAGTGACAAATACAAAATAGTGCTGAGAAAGATTAAAGGTCTGAAAATAATGGATTTGAAGGTTCAATATTTTTAAGATGACAATATGCCCTAAAGTATTCTATAGATATAAAATAATCCCGTTAAAACTTCAGTGAATTGGGATGCCTGGGTGGCTCAGCAGTTGAGTGTCTGCCTTTGGTTCAGGTCATGATCCCTGGGTCCTGGGATGGAGTCCCACATAGGGCTTTCTCTGAGAAGCCTACTTCTCCCTCTGCCTGTGTCTCCGCCTCTCTCTGTGTGTCTCATGAATAAATAAATAAAATAAAATAAATACAAAGATCTATAAGAGCAAAACAATTTTGAAAAGATCAAATCCAGGGGTCTCTTATTGCCTATTTTTCAAAACTAAGTATAAAGTTACTTTAATAGTTTGAAATTGAATAAATGAATATATCCACAGAATAAATCAATATCCTAATATCTGAAACCTGTGTATTTTACTTTATTTGGAAAAAGGCTCTTTGCAGGGGTGATTAAGTAAAGGATCTTGAGATGAGAAGATCACTTTGTATTGTTTAGGTGGGCTCTAAATGCCATGACACATTATCCTAATAAGAAAGAAACAGAAGAAGATGGGACAGATCATAGAAGGAGAAGGCAATATGACCACAGACAGAGATTAGAGTGATGAGGTCACAAGTCAAGGAGTGCTGGCAGCTACCAGAAGCTAAATGAAGCAAGGAATGGATTTCCCCCTTAAGACGAAAGATAGGGGGATACCTGGGTGGCTCAGCAGCTCAGTGCCTGCCTTCTGCCCAGGGCCGTGATCCTGAAGTCCCAGGATTGAGTCCCATGTCAGGCTCCCTGCCTGTGTCTCTGCCTCTCTCTCTCTCTCTCTTTCTCTCTCTGTGTCTCTCATGAATAAATAAATAAAATATTAAAAAAAAAAAAGAAAAGACTAAAGATGGAGTATGTCTTTGCTGACACCTAGATATCAGCTTAGTAAAACTGATTTTGGATTTCTCACCTCCAGAACCATGAAAGAATAAATTTCTGTGTTTTAAGCCACCAAATTTATGGTAATTCCCTTCTAATGCCAAAAGAAAGTAATACAATATGAAATATTATATTCAAGACAGTATGAAATTGGAATACATACAGACAAATGGATCAATGGAATGGAATATAGAATCCCCCCCCCAAAAAAAAAAGCAAACCCAATAATTGATCCATACTTATGTGGTCAAGTATTTTTAACATAAAGGCCTGATCTCTCCTGTTGTGTGGTGCTGGAGTGCTTAACAGTCCTTTTTAGGATCTGGCCCAGAAAAAAATTGAGTAGATAAAGTCTGAACTTCATGGAATAAATGTTTTTGTCTAACTCTGGCACCTCCAACGATAGCAGTTTTTGCTGTCAGTCTTGGAATAGAACTGGTTTCTGGAAGTAACTTTACTGCCTACCATGTCAGTTTACTTCATACTGTGCCAGAGGAGTAAAACTTGAAATGATATTATGACATCACCATGGCAAGACAAACTGCCTAGCATCAGATGTGAGTGGAGGAGTAACAAGATTCCAAATATTTGGAGCCAGAAGCTATTCTGTGGGAAACTATACTATCATGGGGAATATAATATTATATGAAGAAGCCTTGTTCTCATTGATGTCTGTTTTAAAAAGTAGTGTTCTTCCAGGAATATTCTCAGTAATGCAGCATATACAATGTAAGAAAATAATTTTTTACTTGTATTGGAATTATGTGAAGTAGAATATATCAGAAATTCTGTATTTGTAGAGAATGAGCCTACAGCATTAAAACAAATATTGAGTACTTACTGGGTGGACTGAATGTTTTATATATTACAGCTTATCATTGCATTGTATGAACTCATTGGCCATGATCTATGTTGTTGGTTTGATACAAAATACTGACATTGACAAAGGCAACACACAAAATCTATTATATAAGTAATGCTGTAGAATCATCCACGGTAAACTACCTAAGTAGTGGCTTCAGTTCAGCCAAAATTTAAGACATCACAGCAAATGAAAACTTGCAATGCCCTGCATTATTGTAGTATAAGTGAAAGAATTTTGTTAATGGTTTATTCAAATTTAATAATAATTCTGAATATTTGCATGATGTTTCCAGTATTGAGTTGTGAACTCGTGAACTTTTTTCTAAACTAGCTTTTCTTTAATAATAATAATTTAAGATAAATTTTAATTAAGTAACCTAGAGGAGAGAGCGAACTATAACTTTCATAAAATTGCATTATGAATTCACTGTACTAGGAAGAAGTCATCATAAAATATGCCAATGATATTTTAGGAAAAATAAAACATTCTTTAGCTGTGTAGAGCTGTTCCTTAATAAAATTGTTTTGTCATTATTTTTGACTTTGTGAAATTTGTGGTATTTGTAATTTGTAATTTACTTTTCTCATTCTAAACTCATATTCTTATGTAAATTGATCATTGCAATTTACATTCTTTTCCTAAGAGGGCTCCACAAATTGTATCAGTTTCAGGTACCTCAAAACCTGGATAGTCCTTTGCCAATATAACTACAAAACATCAATAGCAATGATTAGCATTTGTTACGAGCCAGAGAGAATATTATCTTTTCTGTTGTTACAGTTGAGTGGACTGAGTCATAAATGCATTTACACAGATAATAATTGAATTGGCTTTAAAATGCAGTCCATATCTGTCTAACTCAAAAGTCTGAACCACATTTTCACATACTCTGTGCTAATACACATAAATACCTGAATGCTTTCTGTTGCTTTGGATTTCCATTTTTTCACCCTGGCATTTCCTCATGTACTCTTGCTGTTAGTGCTCTGATCCTATATAATCATTTACTATCTGGGTCTGGTTTATTTTCCTCAACTTGAACCATATCCTCTCTCTGATCATTAAATCTTGAAATGCCTTTCATTTATGTGCATAGGAAGAATGATTTTCTTCATATCCATATTAAATTAAACATGCAGTTTTAGGGGCAGCCCCAGTGGCCCAGTGGTATAGCACTGCCTTCAGCCCAGGGTGTGACCCTAGAGACCCAGGACTGAGTCCCATATCGGGCTCCCTGCATGGAGCCTGCTTCTCTGGAGCCTGCTTCTCCCTCTGCGCCCCCGCCCCCATGTCTCATGAATAAATAAAATCTTTTAAAAAAATGCAGTTTAATTATTACTTGTTAGACCAGAGATGATTTTAATTCACACAAACTGGAGGAGTTATCCCTGTCCCCATTTAACAGATTATGAAACTTAAAATTTGGCATATTCCATTACTTTGAAAAATTCTATCTTAAGTGTCAGAATAAACTGTTGAGCATGTGTTTGACTTTAATTACCATGCTCTTAACCACCGTGATGTGCTGCCTTCCGGTTACATTTAGGTTTTCTTTAGAAAATGGAATTGGTTTCAAAGGAAACCAGTCATCACAGATAGAGCTCAAATGCTTCAAATGATACTGCCTAATGTAAATATGTGGCCCTAATCATGTAAGTCTGCTGTTCTGTTTTTTATTTAATGGATACAGAAGTCAAAATTTATAGACAGTATGAATCATTCAAATCTAACACAAAAAAGAAAATAATTCTAATGGAAATCCATGATATATTGTAGACAATGACAATCTCATTAAAATAATTTGTAAAAACTGATATGTAATTAAAATCAAAGGAAGAATATGAGCTTTATCAAACTCAATAAGAGAATTTAAACTTGATTTTTTACATATCTTTCTCCCCATGGCATTTTTAAATACCATGGAACCATCTTTTATGTAAATGTGTTTTAAATATAATAGGTTTCACAATGCACTGAGGGTTCTGATTGTACAACTAAAAACTCTGGACTAGAAAATAAGATACATGTCTCTGCAATTATGAATAAAGACATGTAGATATATATTTTGAAGACAAGCCTTTTCCTCCAGTAGATTAGAATTTTCCAGAATATATGTAATAAGAGATTATTGCCCTCATTTCTTTGCATTGGCAAAAATGCTCAGCTAAGTGGCTGAATGCCAAGAACTAATAAGAATTTGAAAAGTTTTTTTTTTTTTTAAGATTGTATTTATTTATTTATGGGAGACACTGAAAGAGAGGCAGAGACACAGGCAGAGGGAGAAGCAGGTTCCATGCAGGGAGACTGATGTGGGATTTGATCCCAGGACCCTGGGATCACACCCTGAGCCAAAAGCAGACACTTACTTAATCACTGAGCCACCAGGCATCTCCAAAAGCAGTTTTGGTCAAAATGTTATCCTAAATGTCATGGCATTAGTGCCTTCATGTTTTTTTCATTCTAACAACCCTAAAGATGTTTATGCAAACCAAGAAAATGCGAATTTCCCAATTCTATGAAAGGTACGTTCATTTTGTGAGGCATGTTTGTTAGAATACAGTTATGATAAATCTATAGCAATAACCATATTTAATTGTCACAATCTCATTTAAAACTCCAATTTTTCTAAGTGGTTTTGTATAAATTTGAAAGGTGTGTTTTATTATTTTCTAGAACACTTTTTAGAGGTAATATTTTAAACCATAATTGTCAGGTTTGATCCTGTTGGTAGTGAAATGAAATAGAGAGGCCAGGCAAAGGTGGGTGGAGGCAAGCTATTAATGGAAGCACTCTCGGGTGAGGTTCCCTGGCCCCCAAGGGAGTGAAGCCGGGAAGTTGCAGGGCCGAGGAAGTCGCGCCCAGGGGAGTACATGCAAGCTTTTGGGGGGGGGGGCGGTAAGGGGTTGTGTCTGTATGGGTTGATAGGTATTAGGGCATATTACTGGTGGAATCGGTATGGGGCGATAACTGCTTATGCCCTTATATGGGGGGTTGGGTAAGGTGCAGTTCCTGTTTCCTGCATTGTTCCTGTTTTTCCCATGATGATGCGTCCTTGGGCAGTCTGCTGGTGGCAGGAAAGTCCCCAGGTGAGGGTAACAAGATGGAGGGTCTGCCGGCATTGTGTTGGTGCCTCCCCATCCCCCTTGGGTTGGCCCCCGCCAGCCCGACAATAATTATAAGATGAAGTACACCAAATTAGAGTTTTACAGTTTTCTTCTAATTGTATATATTTTTTTAGAAATTTTATTCTGAATATTTCTGCTCTGCATCCTTTCTCTCTCTTTTTAAAAAGATTTTATTTTGGGGGGGATCCCTGGGTGGCTCAGCGGTTTAGGGCCTGCCTTCAGCCCAGGGTGTGATCCTGGAGTCCCTGGATCGAGTCCCACATCAGGCTCCCTGCATGGAGCCTGCTTCTCCCTCTGCCTGTGTCTCTGCCTGTGTGTCTCTCTCTCTCTGTGTGTGTCTCATGAATAAATAAATAAAATCTTAAAAAAAAAGATTTTGTTTATTGAGAGAGAGAGAGAGAGAGAGAGAGAGAGAGAGAGAGAGAGAATGAGCAGAGGCAGGGGCACAGGGAGAGAAAAAAATCTCAAATTGACTCCACGCTGATCATGAAGCCCAACTAGGGCTCTGTCTCACCACCATGAGATCATGACCTGAGTGGAAATCAAGAGTCAGATGCCTGATTGAGCTATGCAGGCACCCTTCTTTTTTCTTTAAAGAACTCTGGAGGACTAGGCAAAATTAGAGCAGAAAATTAATTTCCCTTATAATCTTTTTTCTATTAATCATATGCCATTTTATTAATGTTATTGTTTCTACATTGACTGACTTTATATATCTTCACTCACACTCTAATACCTATTTTTTTCTAGACTCAAATGTTTTTCTAAACTCAGATGAAATTGCACCTTCTCAATTTGAACATTAGTGGAAATAATAAGCACAAAATAAAAGCAATAATAATATTTATTATATGTGTTAGGTAGACAAATGCAAAATTTTATTGAGTCCTTATCTCCATCATATAAAATGAGTGTCATTATTACCTTTATTAGTACAGATTAACAAACTGAGATTTAGTAACGTTAAATAATTTATTCATGTTTATACAGAGAGTAACTCAGGCACTTGCTTCTAAATCTCTGATATTAATCAGCATTCTCTTTTGCACTTATCACTTCATACTCTAATTCTTCTGTGAATGTATTTTCCAGCATAATCTTGAATAAATATTAGGTGAATTAATTATAAATGAAGGAGTTAAGTATTTTCCATATATGACAGGATGTAGGTAATGATGAATGAAATATAAGGGCTCCATCTGTTTGAGCAACTTTAAATCTTACTGGGAAAGGGTGCCATTTGGGTAGAATATCAGTCACTGAATTTATCACATGACCATCATTGGATCATACCCATGTCCAAAAAAAAAATAATGCTGAAATGAGAACATAAATAAAGCCTAAAGAACTTTTGACTGAATTTTAGCAGTTGCATGAGCTGATTAAATACTTATGTAACAATAACTTCAATTGTGGTAAGGAAAGATATTCACAGCTTTATTTCACAATCATTCACTTGACAGAAACTCATAGGTGCTCTTGAGACACCCTTTCTTGACTATATAAATGCAAGACATTCATGATGGCAAATTTCAAGGAATGACTGAGGATCAAATCATATCAGAAAGAATGTTCTAGAAACCAACAGCACTACATAGAAATTTGAAGAAGCTGAGAATTCTGTAAGAGAGAGTTGATGAAAGTTGAGAGTGCTGGTCCCTTTTTTTTTTTCCTATCTCTTTCTAGTTTTTGTAGCCCATTTCCCTCATATTGGAGAAAATGTAATTTGTAGAATTAATGGGCAATTTTCATTGATAGAGTTGAAACATTAACATCTACCACATAGATACTAGCAGAGTTAAAATTTTATGTTATCTACTTCTGACTAAGGTATGCCAAACAATTAAGTTTGACATTCAAACAAAAATGAAAATGATGAAAAATACTTGATAGCCCTTTAAGATTCTTTTAAACTAATTGTAACTAAAAAAGGGGATCCCTGGGTGGCGCAGCGGTTTAGCGCCTGCCTTTGGCCCAGGGCGCGATCCTGGAGACCCGGGATCGAATCCCACATCAGGCTCCTGGTGCATGGAGCCTGCTTCTCCCTCTGCCTGTGTCTCTGCCTCTCTCTCTGTCTCTCTGACTATCATAAATAAATAATAATAAAAAAACTTAAACTAATTGTAATTAGAAAAGGATAGCATATGTTTAAACATCTGTGTTCTTTATTCATACAATAAAATTATCTGCCTTGCAATAGTTTATATAAGTTGTTTTGATAACTCTCTAGTTATTTGGCCAATCAACTATTTAGTAATTCTCTGGTTTTTTTTTTTTTTCAGTGAAGGGATTCTTCATTGTTCATATGAATTTCTATATTTTAGACTTACAAGATGTCGTGGCATCAACAAAAACCAACCTTTATTTCCAGAAAATGATGTCTAGAAAGACAACTTTGGGTATTGTTTTTTCATTTGTTTTTAGTTTAAATAAGCAAACATAAGATGTTCATATGCTTCCCACCATATTTTACTTGAGTTGGAAAACATAAAAAAAAATTACAAGTAAATATTCAACTAATCTTACAAATAAATTTGGAAATTTTGATTGCTTTTTAGAAGCATGGAGTTAGTAACAACATTCTTTAAGCTTGATGCTATTTTTATTTTTATTTTTTTTTATTTTTTTTTTCCAAAGTTGCTTTCTTTTTTTTTTTTTTTATAAATTAATTTTTATTGGTGTTCAATTTACCAACATACAGAATAAAACCCAGTACTCATCCCGTCAAGTGTCCCCCTCCGTGCCCGTCACCCATTCACCCCCACCCCCCGCCCTCCTCCCCTTCCACCACCCCTAGTTCGTTTCCCAGAGTTAGGAGTCTTTATGTTCTGTGTCCCTTTCTGATATCTCCCACACATTTCTTCTCCCTTCCCTTATATTCCCCTTCACTATTATTCATATTCCCCAAATGAGTGAGAACATACACTGTTTGTCCTTCTCCGATTGACTTACTTCACTCAGCATAATACCCTCCAGTTCCATCCACGTTGAAGCAAATGGTGGGTATTTGTCGTTTCTAATGGCTGAGTAATATTCCATTGTATACATAAACCACATCTTCTTTATCCATTCATCTTTCGATGGGCACCGAGGCTCCTTCCACAGTTTGGCTATTGTGGACATGGCTGCTAGAAACATCGGGGTGCAGGTGCCCCGGCGTTTCATTGCATCTGAATCTTCGGGGTAAATCCCTAACAGTGCAATTGCTGGGTCGTAGGGCAGGTCTATTTTTAATTCTTTGAGGAACCTCCACACAGTTTTCCAGAGTGGCTGCACCAGTTCACATTCCCACCAACAGTGTAAGAGGGTTCCCTTTTCTCCACATCCTCTCCAACATTTGTTGTTTCCTGCCTTATTAATTTTCCCCATTCTCACTGGTGTGAGGTGGTATCTCATTGTGGTTTTGATTTGTATTTCCCTGATGGCAAGTGATGCAGAGCATTTTCTCATGTGCATGTTGGCCATGTCTATGTCTTCCTCTGTGAGATTTCTCTTCATGTCTTTTGCCCATTTCATGATTGGATTGTTTGTTTCTTTGGTGTTGAGTTTAATAAGTTCTTTATAGATTTTGGAAACTAGCCCTTTATCTGATATGTTATTTGCAAATATCTTCTCCCATTCTGTAGGTTGTCTTTGAGTTTTGTTGACTGTATCCTTTGCTGTGCAAAAGCTTCTTATCTTGATGAAGTCCCAATAGTTCATTTTTGCTTTTGTTTCTTTTGTTTTCGTGGATGTATCTTGCAAGAAGTTACTGTGGCCAAGTTCAAAAAGGGTGTTGCCTGTGTTCTCCTCTAGGATTTTGATGGAGTCTTGTCTCACATTTAAATCTTTCATCCATTTTGAGTTTATCTTTGTGTATGGTGCAAGAGAGTGGTCTAGTTTCATTCTTCTGCATGTGGATGTCCAGTTTTCCCAGCACCATTTATTGAAGAGACTGTCTTTCTTCCAGTGGATCGTCTTTCCTCCTTTGTCGAATATTAGTTGACCATAAAGATCAGGGTCCATTTCTGGATTCTCTATTCTGTTCCATTGGTCTATGTGTCTGTTTTTGTGCCAGTACCACACTGTCTTGATGACCACAGCTTTGTAGTACAACCTGAAATCTGGCATTGTGATGCCCCCAGCTATGGTTTTCTTTTTTAAAATTCCCCTGGCTATTCGGGGTCTTTTCTGATTCCACACAAATCTTACAATAATTTGTTCTAAGTCTCTGAAAAAAGTCCATGGTATTTTGATAGGGATTGCATTGAACGTGTAAATTGCCCTGGGTAGCATTGACATTTTCACAATATTAATTCTGCCAATCCATGAGCATGGAATATTTTTCCATCTCTTTGTGTCTTCCTCAATTTCTTTCAGAAGTGTTCTATAGTTTTTAGGGTATAGATCCTTTACCTCTTTGGTTAGGTATATTCCTAGGTATCTTATGCTTTTGGGTGCAATTGTAAATGGGATTGACTCCTTAATTTCTCTTTCTTCAGTCTCATTGTTAGTGTATAGGAATGCCATTGATTTCTGGGCATTGATTTTGTATCCTGCCACGCTACCAAATTGCTGTATGAGTTCTAGCAATCTTGGGGTGGAGGCTTTTGGGTTTTCTATGGAGGAGGGGCAAGATGGCGGAAGAGTAGGGTCCCCAAATCACCTGTCCCAACAAATTACCTAGATAACCTTCAAACCATCCTGAAAATCTACGAATTCGGCCTGAGATGTAAAGAGAGACCAGCTGGAACGCTACAGTGAGAAGAGTCCGCGCTTCTATCAAGGTAGGAAGACGGGGAAAAAGAAATAAAGAAACAAAAGGCCTCCGAGGGGGAGGGGCCCCGCGAGGAGCCGGGCTGAGGCCGGGGCGAGTGTCCCCAGGACAGGAGAGCCCCGCCCCGGAGGAGCAGGAGCTGCACCAACCTTCCCGGGCGGGCGGAAAGGGGCTCGCAGGGAGTTGGAGCAGGACCCAGGAGGGCGGGGATGCCCTCGGGCTCCCGGGGACACTAACAGGCACCTGCGCCCCGGGAGAGCCCCACACCCCGCGGCCGAGCTCCCTAAGGGCTGCAGCGCGCACGGCGGGACCCGGAGCAGCTCGGAGGGGCTCGGGCGGCGGCTCCGCGGAGGGGGCTGCGGGGCGGGAGCGCGAATCCACCAGCGCAGGCCCCGGAGCACAGGGCGCCGGGACACAGCCCAGGATCCGGCCTCCCCCGGGACAGGCAGAGGCCGGGAGGGCCCAGGACAGCGAGGACGCTCCTGCCCCGAGCTGAGCAGATCAGCGGCCCCGCCCCGGAGCCTCCAGGCCCTGCGGACGGAGAGCCGAGAGCCCCGAGCCCTGTAGTTCCTGCGGAGGCTGAATCCAGGCTTCCAGAGTTGCCATAGCAACTGCCGCTGTTCCTCCTGAGACCTCACGGGGTAAACAACCCCCGCTGAGCCCGGCAGCAGGCAGGGGCAGAGCAGCTCCCCCAAGTGCTCACACCTGAAAATCAGCGCAACAGGCCCCTCCCCCAGAAGACCAGCTGGACGGACCAGTTCCAGGGGAAGTCAAGGGACTTAAAGTCTACAGAAATACTCCCCCGTGTTTTTTTTTTTTTTTTTTTTTTTTTTGCTTTTCTTTTTTCTTTTCTTTTTGATTTCTGATGCTATTTTTATTAATAGTTTCTCACATGTAGAGTTTGAGGAGGGTGAAAAAAAATGGCACAGACTCCATATTATAAACCCAGTAAATGGCAGATCCTTGAATCAAACTATTTTCTGATTCTAGCATCCATTGTGTTTCTCAGATGGTTCTTGGTTAATCTGCTTTTGGTATTTTATTACTTATTTGTATAATAGAGGAGAAATCATTTAAAATTGTAGCTTTTGCAAAATATGAAAAAGTTGTGTTGATGATCTCTAAATTTGTCTCAAACTCTGAAAGAATACTAAGATGACACTGATTTACCTGTATTTTTTTGTTTACAGGCTTGAATAAAAGCCATATTAAAATCAAAGATTTGCCAAATGAGTAATAACTGTATGTTATGCTCATATATGTGAAAAAAATCCTAATAAGGCCAGTGAAAGAGAATCTAATAGGAAGTAAAAGGACTTAGAAGCACCATGCAAAAAAATTTTAGTGCTAAGGATTACAGTTATGTTACTAGCATTGAGAATAAGTGATCAGCCAAAAAAAAAAAAAAAAAAAAAAACCAAGAAGAAAGAAAAGAAAAACAAAGAAAGAAAGAAAGAGAGAGCAATTCCTAAAATTGCTGAAAAGGATTTTTTTTTTTTAAAGTAGGCTCCCCATGGAGCATGGAGCCCAACAACATGGGGCTTGAACTTGTGACCCTGAGATCAAGACAGATGCTTAACCAACTGAGTCACTCAGGCAACCCAAAAAGCATCTTTCTTAATGAGAGTTTGTTTATTGGGTTTTTTATACTTAGAATTATTTTTTATTATCTATGTCTCAAATACTTTTGTAGAGGTAATATTTATAGACTGGTTTTCATTCTCAAAATGTACTCAAATATTTTACCTAATTTCATTCTATTATACTATTCTGAATTAAATTGAACAAGGTTTAACTCCATTTTTCAGGTGCTGAATTTCATATGCTGAAAAAGAATGTGTGCAAAATATTCATGGCTGTTTAGTGAACGATGATTATGTAAAAAGTGTGTCTATAACTCCTAGAAACTTCTCTCTCACACACAAAAATGCAACACCACTTTTTTTCCTTTGTGATGGCTCAGTATTTGATGATTATGACTAGCAATGTACTTTTAGAAATCAAGTAAGACAATAGTTGGTTTTATATCCAAAGTTGAAAATCCCTTCCCAAATAGAACACTTCACTTGTTAACATGTAATGCTCTTATAGTACCTACGCTTTAAGTCTAAAGTTTATGAATGTTTTTTTTTAATTTTATAAATTATTTTTTATTGGTGTTCAATTTACCAACATACAGAATAACACCCAGTGCTCATCCCGTCAAGTGTACCCCTCAGTGCCCGTCACCCATTCACCCCCACCCCCCGCCCTCCTCCCCCTCCACCACCCCTAGTTCATTTCCCAGAGTTAGAAGTCTTTATGTTCTGTCTCCCTTTCTGATATTTCTCACACATTTCTTCTCCCTTCCCTTATATTCCCTTTCACTATTATTCATATTCCCCAAATGAATGAGAACATACACTGTTTGTCCTTCTCCGGTTACTGTGGCCAAGTTCAAAAAGGGTGTTGCCTGAGTTCTCCTCTGGGATTTTGATGGAATCTTGTCTCACATTTAGATCTTTCATCTATTTTGAGTTTATCTTTGTGTATGGTGCAAGAGAGTGGTCCAGTTTCATTCTTCTGCATGTGGATGTCCAATTTTCCCAGCACCATTTATTGAAGAGAGTGTCTTTCTTCCAGTGGATCATCTTTCCTCCTTTATCGTATATTAGTTGACCATAAAGTTCAGGGTCCACTTCTGGGTTCTCTGTTCTGTTCCATTGATCTATGTGTCTGTTTTTGTGCCAGTACCACACTGTCTTGATGAACACAGCTTTGTAGTACAACCTGAAATCTGGCATTGTGATGCCCCCAGATATGGTTTTCTTTTTTAAAATTCCCCTGGCTGTTTGGGGTCTTTTCTGATTCCACACAAATCTTAAAATAATTTGTTCTAAGTCTCTGAAGAAAGTCCATGGTATTTGGATAGGGATTGCATTATACGTGTAAATTGCCCTGGGTAACATTGACATTTTCACAATATTAATTCTGCCAATCCATGAGCATGGAATATTTTTCCATCTCTTTGTGTCTTCCTCAATTTCTTTCAGAAGTGTTCTATAGTTTTTAGGGTATATTTTGAGAACCATTTGAATGGTAAATGGTTCTCCAACCTTTTATTTTCAGGTTGTAGGTGTCCTTCTGTCTAAAATGAGTCTCTTGTAGACAGCAAATAGATGGGTCCTGCTTTTTTATCCAGTCTGAAACCCTGCGCCTTTTGATGGGGTCATTAAGCCCATTCACGTTCAGAGTTACTATTGACAGATATGAGTTTAGTGTCATCATGATATCTATTTAGTCCTTGTTTTTGTGGTTTGTTCCATTGGACTTCTTCTTAAAGGGGAGTTTTAAGAGTCCCCCTTAAAATTTCTTGCAGAGCTGGTTTGGAGGTCACATATTCTTTCAGTTCCTGCCTGTCTTGGAAGCTCTTTATCTCTCCTTCCACTTTGAATGAGAGCCTTGCTGGATAAAGTATTCTTGGTTGCATGTTCTTCTCATTTAGGACCCTGAATATATCCTGCCAGCCCTTTCTGGCCTGCCACGTCTCTGTGAAGAGGTCTGCTGTTACCCTAATATTCCTCCCCATGAAAGTCAGGGACTTCTTGTCTCTTGCTGCTTTAAGGATCTTCTCTTTATCTTTGGAATTTGCAAGCTTCACTATTAGATGTCGAGGTGTTGAACGGTTTTTATTGATTTTAGGGGGGGATCTCTCTATTTCCTGGATCAGAATGCCTGTTTCCCTTCCAGATTGGGAAAGTTTTCAGCTAGGATTTGTTCAAATACATATTTTGGCCCTCTGGCCCTTTCGGCGCCCTCGGGAACCCCAATTAAACGTAGGTTTTTCTTCCTTAGACTGTCATTTATTTCCCTTAATCTGTCTTCATGGTCCTTAATTGAAGGTCTCTTTTTTCCTCAGTTTCCCTCTTTGCCATTAACTTGTCTTCTATGTCACTCACTCGTTCTTCCACCTCGTTAACCCTCGTCGTTAGGACTTCTAGTTTGGATTGCATCTCATTCAATTGATTTTTAATTTCTGCCTGATTGGATCTAAATTCTGCAGTCATGAAGTCTCGTGAGTCCTTAATGCTTTTTTCTAGAGCCACCAGTAGCTGTGTAATGGTGCTTCTGAATTGGCTTTCTGACATTGAAGTGTAATCCAGATTTTGTAACTCTGTGGGAGAGAGGGCTGTTTCTGATTCTTTCTTTTGAGTTGAGGTTTTCCTTCTAGTCATTTTGCTCAGTGCAGAGTGGCCAGAAACAAGTTGTATTGGAACACGGGGGAGTATCACTGGTCCGTCCAGCTGGTCTTCTGGGGGAGGGGCCTGCTGTGCTGATTCTCAGGTGTTAGCCCTTGGGGGAGCTGCTCTGCCCCTGCCTGCTGCCGGGCTCAGCGGGGTTGTTTACCCCGTTGGGCCCCAGGAGGAACAGCAGCAGTTGCTATGGCAACTCTGGAAGCCTGGATTCAGCCTCCGCAGGAACTACGGGGCTCGGGGCTCGGGGCTCTCGGCTCTCTGTCTGCAGGGCCTGGAGGCTCCGGGGCGGGGCCGCTGATCTGCTCAGCTCGGGGCAGGAGCGTCCTCGCTGTCCTGGGCCCTCCCGGCCTCTGCCTGTCCCGGGGGAGGCCGGATCCTGGGCTGTGTCCCGGCGCCCTGTGCTCCGGGGCCTGCGCTGGTGGATTCGCGCTCCCGCCCCGCAGCCCCCTCCGCGGAGCCGCCGCCCGAGCCCCTCCGAGCTGCTCCGGCCCCGCCGTGCGCGCTGCAGCCCTTAGGGAGCTCGGCCGCGGGGTGTGGGGCTCTCCCGGGGCGCAGGTGCCTGTTAGTGTCCCCGGGAGCCCGAGGGCATCCCCGCCCTCCTGGGTCCTGCTCCAACTCCCTGCGAGCCCCTTTCCGCCCGCCCGGGAAGGTTGGTGCAGCTCCTGCTCCTCCGGGACGGGGCACTCCTGTCCTGGGGACACTCGCCCCGGCCTCAGCCCGGCTCCTCGCGGGGCCCCTCCCCCTCGGAGGCCTTTTGTTTCTTTATTTCTTTTTCCCCGTCTTCCTACCTTGATAGAAGCGCGGACTCTTCTCACTGTAGCGTTCCAGCTGGTCTCTCTTTACATCTCAGGCCGAATTCGTAGATTTTCAGGATGATTCGAAGGTGATCTAGGTAATTTGGTGGGGACAGGCGATATGGGGACCCTGCTCTTCCGCCATCTTGCCCCTCCCCCCCCAAGTTTATGAATGTTATACTAATACATTTGAGTACAGAATTCTTATAAATTTCAATAAGAGATATAATGATCATATAATACAATAGTTGCTGCCTAGTACTTTAAAAACTGAAGTTTAAAACAACAAAGTCTTGATCTAACAAACTGAACCCTAAACTGATTAGTCTTAAGTTTAAGAGATGATTAACAAACTGAGAGAATAAGTTGAATGTAGGAAATATCTGGCTCCATCTAATAGTATATTAAGAGGGGATCCCTGGGTGGCTCAACGATTTAGCGCCTGCCTTTGGCCCGGGGTGCGATCCTGGAGTCCCGGGATTGAGTCCCGTGTCGGGCTCCCGGCATGGAGCCTGCTTCTCCCTCCTCCTGTGTCTCTGCCTCTCACTCTCTCTATGTCTATCATAAATAAATAAATAAATAAATAAATAAATAAATAAATAAATAAATAAATAAATCTTTAAAAAATTAGCATATTAAGATCTTTGACAGTTTATTTTAATAGATAATTCCCTGGATGAAATAATTATTCATTCATTATTTTCAGTGGAAGGATAATCCACCATTATTTCCCCCTCAGTGCAGTCATGTTTTTCCTACATTTCATCTACATCATTTCAGTGGAACCATTTAACTAGAGCTTTTTCTATCAGCCAAAATCTTATCAAATGGAATGAGTAAGTAGCTGGGTAAAGATGCCTGGGGTTTTTTATTTAAGGTCACCGGCAGAGCTGAATATTGTTACATTGCCATGTGTGCTAGGCAAGGATTTATATATAATCTAGAGCATACACATCCACAAACAGCTTAAATCCCTGCTGTGCTCCCAATAAACATTTAACATATTCTGCTCCATTTACTATAGGACTATAATCAGGGCTGTAGATGCTGGATCACCAGTGTTACATAGTTAGGGGAATACAGAAATATTGACTCTAAGATAGGTGAACAACATAATTACGGGTGTTTGCAGAAGACTGGATCCCTTGCCACTCTTAATGAAGCAATGATACATTGTACATAAACTTTAGAGAAAGGATGTCTGGGCTCAAATGTTGGTGCTGCCACTGACTATCTCAGCTTAGGCATGCCAATAAGCTGAGTGTCATTTTTCTCACATTCAAAAAGAATGATTCCAATAAGATTATGTCTAAAATCCACTGAAATTCTAAAATTTAGTAACTTCTTGTATCTTTAAATTTGATATTATAAAATGAGTTACTTGTTTCTAGTTATCCTTCCTTTCAACGCTCAGTGTACTTTAGTAAATATTATAGAACACTATAAAATGAAATAAAAATATCATTTATTTTATATTCTTTGATCAAGTTTAAGATCAGGAATTATAACCAAACCTTTCTTCTCCAGCTGTTTTTGGAAGCAATAAGGCTGAAAATACCACTGTTGTGATCATTCATTATTATTTATGCATCAAAATTTCTAGTATTCACTTACATATGCATTAGCAAAAATTAGCAAGCAGATAACCAGGGTTATTATCTTTTAAATTATAGGAAGTATTTGTCACATCATAGGGATTTTTAATATGAATGCCTGTGTTCCCACTTAGATGACTTGGCCAAAGAAAGTACCAGGCTCTGCCACTATTGATATAACAAATGTGTACAGTATTCTTAAGATCTATGATATTGTAGATGTATGTGAGTTTTGAAAAAAAATGAATGGAAGGTAAATAACAGATCTTTTAAAACATGACAATCCATACATTTAGCATTGACTTATATAATACAGCTTAATGGTTTGATTCATTTTTGTTCATTTTTCAAGAGTTTAATAATCAAAGGATTTGACCCAAACTTCTTTGCCTATATGAATATTAATTTAATCATGTGGAACTAAAATAAGCATACTTCAGCACCATATCCTTTTCCATTACTCTACAATGTTCCAAATCAATTCACTACCAAAGCAAAGACTATCAAATTTGAATTACGTCTTCATCTCTCTTATTAACCTTCTAAATGACCTATACTTTCAGTTCAATTATATTAAGTGGCATGAAAGCTTGAATATGGAAAACAGAAAATTAGTGCTCTTTATTACTTAAACAAATAACTTCGTAATGTCAGAATATGAAAAAGAAAGATATACATAATTTTTCTCTTGCTATCATTTATTCATGTTTCAGAAAACATTTCTGTGGCTCCCTCCAAGTGAATTTTGGATTGCATGCACATCTTTACAGAATGCTAATTTAATATAAGTTCATTGGGGGGATCCCTGGGTGGCTCAGTGGTTTAGCGCCTGCCTTCAGCCCAAGGCGTGATCCTGGAGTTTTGGGATCGAATTCCGCATCAGGCTCCCTGCATGGAGCCTTCTTCTCCCTCTGCCTGTATCTCTGCTTCTCCCTCTCTCTGTCTCTTATGAATAAATAAATAAATAAATAAATAAATAAATAAATAAATAAATAAAGTCTTAAAAAAATACAAGTTCATTTGGGTGTGATTTCCCTTCAAAACTCTTCTAAAATCTCATTTCTAGCATTAAGATAGTAAGAAATTTGTAATCATGTGTATCAAAGAGTTGGTGATGTCAGTCTGAATTGTGAACAGAAAGGGTAGGCAGTCACGTTTATCAGTAAATCAAACACCCAGACATCAAAAAACTGTAAATTCTGTCATAAAAGTATTGTGTATGCTTTTCTTAATTCCTGCCTCCCCTGCCCCCATCTCCACAGTCCTTGAGCTGGCCTCCTAAATTCCAGCATGTGATTCTTTTTGCCTGAGGGCTTTCTTTTGCTACATTCAGATTCACAGAGCCAACCAGATGTGCTAAGATTAAGGTTCCCAAGGAAAGCCCTCAACCAATGAATGATGGAAATTTGTGTACTAATATTGTGGCTCCCCTGCCCCATGGGAGGAATAACTCTGAGGTGCTTGTTGTAGACTTGCTCCCAGAATTCACCAGCAAGATTAAGCTCCAATTACCCACAGCAGGAGCTTACTTGATAATGCACCCCATGTTGGCTGTTTTCCCTTCTCTGTCTCACTTCCACATTTCTTGCCAGAGTTTCTTGGATCACTACTCAAACTACTTGCATGCGAATATTTGCCTCAGGATATGCTTCTAGGGGAACTGGAAACCAAAATATCTGTCTGAATGTGTTCAAATTAAAATAAATAAACAAAACCCAGCCAAAGACCAGATAAAAAACACTATCTCTTTATCATAATTATACAACACTTTCTATGTCTTTAATGAAATCCTTCAATCAGGACCTATGCATGTGGTTCAGTCAGCGGCCTTTGATTCCATGCTTAACCGTGGTCACAGAAGAGATTGAAGCAAATCAGACCAATAGGATTCAAACTGGAGTTATTTTTATGCTAGTTTATTCCCAATTCTACTGTTTTTACATTTCTATGACTGAATGCCTAGGAATGAGGCAATTAATAAAACTGCTCTGAATTTTAGTTTATAAATCCTAAAGATATATTTCCTCTGTGCATTTTTGAGAAATCAAATTAATCTTGATTTTAAGCATTTATTCCAACAGGGAATGAGACATTTAAGCTACATCATTATCAATAGTCTCCTTTAGCCATGAGAACAGAACCTGGTTTCTTGGGGCCAGAGTGTCTAATGGTCCCCTTCAATTGTCAATGTAATAGTTACTAATGAAATCCCCTTTATTCCAGTCCCTATTTTCTCTAGGTCAACTGCTATTCATGTTTGGGTTACCAAACTAGCAAAGTTCAGAGCTTTGGAACCCTTCCACATACCACACAGACACTCTGAGGTCCTGCCAGGTATTCAGAGTACAGCAGAACATTAGGGAGGAGTCCTGTGGGGTTTTGCGGAGTTTCTGAGAAGTTTCCTTTGCGTCTAAGGAAATCCCAAATTGCCTCAGAGACTCTTTTTCTTCTTCCTTCCTTTCCTCCTCCTCTTCATCTTTATCCTCTGCCTAGCCTCCTTTGCCTCCCATCTCCAAAGTCCATGCTTGTATCACTGTATTCCCTCTCATTTCAACTTCTTTTTTCTTAAAAACAGTTTATAATTAGGAAATAAAGGACAGATGAGAAAAGTACACTAAAGTACTTTTTTGCATTCCATGTGCCCACAAACTTATCAGTAGGTTTACCAACAGGTAAAAAGGATATCAAAGATAGAGAAATTTCAACATTCTTTTTGTTATAAAACTAAATGGAACCTAATCTACATTAGAAATTACTTTTGAACTTAATATTGGTAGCAGTGGTATCCAATGTGAGGTTATTATGATAGCATATTGGTATGCTGCACTTAAGAAGAGTTGCTATTTTAATTTAGTTTTTATCTTGTCATTTTTATTGTCTTTTTAAAGACCTATATGATAATATACGTTATATGCAGGAATAGTATTCAGAAGAAATGTAATCAACTTTTTTTAAATTCTTACTACTAGAAAATATTTAAAAAGATAAAGACAAAATCTTCAGGAACCTAAAAAACTTATATTTCCTCTATGTTTTATCCCAGGGTAAAAGTATGGAACATAAAGACTATAAATTGAGCTTTACTACTTACAGGCAGTCATACAGATAATTTCCCATAAGTAGATCTTCAAATATGTACACTGAACGGCTACCAAGATATCTTGGTTACTCTTCAGGGGTGAGCAATTACAACCAGACCCTAATTATCATGGTAATTCTTTCATTCACAATAGTTTTCTTTTTAATTCATGTTTTTGTTACTATTTTGCTAAGTGAATCCATGGGCTAATTTTTCAGAAGTACATTTCCTGAGGCACTGCATGTCTAAAATTGTATTTTTTGTTCCATACTAGTTGTATATACAGGCTGAGTCTAGAATTCTAGTTTCAAAATCCTTTTACCTTATCACTTTATCAGCAAGTTTGAGTTTCTTTATATTGTTCTTAAGCTCTGAAATTTTTGAAGTATTGCTATCCTTAATGAATTTTTCTTTTCTATTTTTATCCTTAAGTAAAAACATATGATTTAGTTTGGTTTACCCTAAATGTAGAACCTAAGACAGGGACTGAGACACAGCTAGTTTATTTGGAAGATGGTACCACAAAGCAGAAGTAAGGAAGAAGAGAGCATGAGGCAGAAAAGGAGAAAGGCAATTAGGGTCTACTACTGAGAATGCAATGTAGCCATTGGGTAGTCAATTTATCAGGACCTCTGAGAGGAACAGACTGCCTCTTAGGAGTGAATGTTCATCTGCAAGAAAGGAGGTTTGGCATATCTCCCCACAGCTTCCACCCTCTACTGATTGAGGACTGTCTCTAATTGTTTCCATTCCCCCACATTCTCTTATATGGGAGACAAGGGTTCTAGAACTTTAAAGAAATACTGAGACAGAGAGGAAAAGAGAAGAGATGTACATTCTTGAGGTAGGACTTGGTCAGCATACCAAAAACTCCAACTGAAATCCTAGATGATGGTTTGACAAAGAGAACAAAAAAGTATATAGTAATGTATATGTTTGAAAAAGGAACATGAAACTAAGACCCAATTCACTCTCATATCTCAAGTGTTGCAGAGATCAGGTAAACAGTACTAACAAATACTCAGCTGCTGAGGGCAATAATTATCTTTCATCTTAGGCCCATCCCCTTCTTTTCTTTACCTCTATTTCTAATGCTTCACTAATATTTGTGAGGCCACTCTGCAGAACATACCAGAATCTGATCATTTAGTCATCTATACTTCCAAAGCCTTATTCTAAGTTGGCATCATTTCCCACCTGCATCCCCTTAACAACCCTCCTCAGATCTCCCAGGATCCACTTCTAGATGCCACATCCATTCTCCACAGAATGACCATAGTTATATTTTCAAGGGGTGTATTTTTAAAAGACTTCTCTCTTGCTTAATTTCCTCCAATGTCTTCCCACTGTAATCAGAATAAAATCCTATGAAGTCCCTTTCCTGTTCTGGCTCCTTCTTACCCCCCAAATCTACCCCTCAACCAGTTAACCCTCATTGACTGTGCTGGGGACACCTGATCCTTCACATGTGTCAAGCTCATTCAATCTTTGTCGTCACTGCTACTTTTTTTTTTTTTTTGAAAATGTGATTCCCTCAAATCTTACGAGGGTAGCTTTGTGTTCAGGTCTCAGTTCAGACCTTCTGCAGTCAGGCCTACCCTGACGTATCCTCCCAGGTTCTACATCTACTTTCCCATTTGATATTTTTCCATGCGCTTAACAATTCTGATAGTAAACTTATGTATGTGTTTACATAAATTTACAGTTCTCTCCCTGATAAACAAAAAGGACTTTCTCTTTTTTGTATTTTATTCTAGTGTCTGGTCTCTAATAGGCAATTAATATGTCTTAAGTAACTGTTATATTTGTATCAGTTTGAATTTTACCATCAATCACTATAATCATTATCTTGCTTAAACCTTCAATGACTTTATCCTCTTTTTCTCTATTGTTCTTCATGCTTACTGATCTGAGACATAACCCCGTAACTCTCCACCAAGTTGGTACAAAAGCTATTGTGATTTAAGATATTTGGAGAAAAACATCTCCATTCTATTTGACTCAGTTTAAATTAATCAACACTACTCTTATATGGACCTTAGCAATGCCTAGAAAAAGTGCTACATTTCTTTATCTCCCTAGGTACCCACCCACTCACCTAGGTACCCATTTGTGATCTTAGGCTTTTGCACTTCAAAAATCATATCCTCTCATTGTTGGCTTCACTTCCGTTTATCACCAAGAAAAGAAAAATAATCAAAAGAGAGTTTCCATAACTTTTTACCACCATCTCTACTGTTAAAACTGATGCATATTGAAAATTTTAAGTTTATCTTAAAAATTAATTTGAACCAATCTAGCAGATAAGAGCTCCAAAGGAGCTGTACAAAATGAAAGACTTTTATACGCTGAGAAAGGAGCAGGACTAGGAAGTTTCACTACACAAAAAAAGCAGATTCATTTTTGCAAGGATACTTTCTTCTGGGAAATGGCAGGTGTCTATCAGACAGATTGCCTAACTAGTGCTGATCAGGTGATTCCCAACTGACTGGTTTAAGATCCCATTTCTAGGAGAGTAGAAATTGTATTACTCTAAGTCACAGTTCAGTGATATGGGGCATAGGTAATTTCTTTTTGGGGCCTGCTGTCTTGTCTTTAATATGAAACACTCACCTTATTTGTGGCCATAGATTGTTACTTTCTCTCTTTCTATAAAGATGAACAACCTCTCAGCTCCTAGCTAAGACCTTTCTACTTAGTCACTGTACGCTATTGGGGGAATAAAAACAAAATTTCCTGCCAACCCAGGATAGCTCTTCACAAAAGAAGAGAAAGAAAACAGTTTCATCATTGAATAAGCATTGAACCAGAATGTGATGTACATCAAAGGGAGTCCACTAAAGAAAGAAAAAAAAAATCACCCATTCATAGAAGTCAAGCTGATACAACCCATGACATGCGTATTCTTAAGACAAACTGTTCTTAACTAAGAGGACTTGACAGCACAGTTGGTTACACATAGTTTATCCTAAATTCACCTGTAATTCTGACCATTTGTGTTAGCTAATTGGCTTTATCTAAAGGAAAAATGAATGTTTATCTTTATGACAGAAGGTAGTTTTGCAACTTGGAATAAAGCCCTTCCTTACCTTCTCTCAGAAACTGTGAAATGAAGGCTTTAAATTCCTTGATGGTGTGTTTTAAAGGGAAGCTTCCCAGGTCCCTGAGAAAAACATTCCTGGGCTGTAAGACCTGCAAGAGGTTTATTTAGCTTCTAAGTGATTTTCATACATATATTAAAGGGGAAGAGAAAGAATTTACAATTACCTAAAGAAAATTCTGTCTCTAGAAAATTCTAAGAAAAGGTAAGACATGGAGTATCTCACTTTTTGGATGGGAAAAAGTATTACTTTTTCTTTAAATTTGTATTTACCCTTATAATACTATTCCTTCTTTTCTTCAATATCATCAAGTATTTCTATTTACTGGATTGTTTCCATAAAAATGCAGATGTGCTAAAATTTCTCTCACACAAACAAAATTTAAAAAGTAAAAAAAAAATTGCTATTGACTCCATTTTCCATCCGTTTACAGCCCTATCCTTTTCTTTACACAAGATTCCTTGAAGGAAATTTCTGTATAAATTGTGTCAAATTTCTCTTTCCAGTCTCCCTTGAACCCATTTCACTTACAACAATATCCATGTTACTGTATATTCATCTTTCTTATCAACAGCATTTAACACAGACTGTATGTGTGTATGTATCTTTATATCTGTGTGTGGGTATATATAAACATACACACACATATAATCATATACATATATACACATATAATCAGACTTCATATTATACACACATATATATGTATACACACACACACACATATATATAATCACATTTCTCTTGTCATTTTAATTTATTTTCTCATTGGAACCCATTTCTTCATTTGGTTTCTAGTTTGCCACAGTAAACTTATTCTCCTTCTTTCTCTAGCCAGTATTCCTCAGTAAGCTCTGCTAGATTCCTCTTATCTAAACATCCTAACATCATAACACTAGAGTCTGTTCTGCTCTTGAACTGAGTATCTATCTATATTTACTCCTTTGGCAATATGTTTCCCTGGTTTTAAATACCACCTACATACATATACTAATTATTTATAAATTTCTATTTCTAACCTAAATCTCTCCTTTGAACAACATACTCATGAACCCCAATGAATATCAAATACATATAAAAAATTTAACACACCTAGAGCTGATCTCTTGATATTCTCTGCATTTTTGCTTTTTCCATAAACTTCCAAGTTTTTATAAATGATAAACCTAATCTCTAGTAGCTCTGTTCTAAATTTGGAGCTATTGCAACACCTCCCCAAAATCTCCTATTCTCCTTTCCCTAGTTTATTTTTCTCTGTTCTTATGAATAGACAATATGTTGGACATTTTACATGTATATATTGATTAATTTCAACATCCTTCAGTAGAAGTAAGCTTCATAAAAAATATATTCTTCATCACTATATTCTTTTGCTTGATCCAATGAGTACTCAGTAAGTTGAATTGATGAATAAAACTGAAGATTTTCTACAATAGACAAATTTTATTTTTAATTGCCTGGATTACTAGGTTATGAAGGAGTAAAGAGGAAATATGTTGAGTTACTAAGATAGATACATCTGAGATTGAGAAATCCCACTTAGTGAGTTCAAAGGTAGACTCATATAGCATTACCAATGAATTCATTTAGAATTTAAAATGTCCATGTGCTTCCTTGTATCTTGAATTTTCATTAGTTGGATTGTAACAGTAATTCATCAAAATAAATTTTGATGTAATAAATTCAATTTCACCAGTGAAAATTCATTAAACTTAGATATATTTATATACTCTTTACAGAAGGTCATTTGCAAAATTTCACAAATAAAGTGTTCTCATCAGAGTTTTTCTTTTTCTCCCAGCTCTTCCTCTGCTTGCTAATCTCTCTTCTATTATAGCATCAGGTAATCTTACTGGTTCTGACAATTAATTTTTTCCCAATTCTACGTTCCTTTGTGATAAAAAAAAAAAAAGAATTGAGTTTTCCCCGTAGTAAACTGAGTGCTGTGGGCAATAACTAGCTATCTTTACTTCAGACATGGGTTTGTTTGTAAGCACTCTAGACTGATTTCTTATCATGTAGACATGGTTGTGAATGCTTCTTTATAAATCTGTTTTTGTTTTCTGTGCCAAACAAAGGAGGCATAATCTTTAAGATCTAAGTAGAGAAAATAATAGTTATGAACCAATGTGTTTCTCTTTGGCTTGTGCATCATTCATTTGACTGAGCTCTCTAAAGTCACACTTCTCTTGATCATAAGCACCTAATGGGTAGTATTTTTAAGTATGTCTTAAAACTGACATCACTTCAAAATATCTAGTTATTCATCTTGCCAGGAAATTGTTTTCCTAATGCTATCAAATAATAGCTATATTAAATTGATAAGAATTTATAATTCAATAGTAACATTAAATTAAGTTATACTTTTGATTACTTATGTGAGCAGAATCCAGTAGTTTATACCTATGGAACTTTTATAAAACAAAACTTTTATAATATTATACTAATTTAATCCTATTTTACACGTGAATAAACTGAGCTATCGATATTACGTGTATTGTTGAACCTTAAACCAGGACTAAGTGTAGGAACATAGGTTGACAAATTGTGGATGGCCTTCCATTTGCATATATAATCAGTGGATTCTACACAAAGCCACTGTGCACAGTTGCACACTCTGTGCCTTATAGCTCTAGACACTACGTGTACATAGACTTAGATATGAAAGGTATGTACTGAAGTCATGCACTAAAGTAGCCCTAAATGTCGTTAGAACCAACAAATTATTCTTCCTTGTGGTAAATAGGATTCATAAGTCATTATTAACTAGCAAAACAGCATTGTTAATAACAATTATTTACTAACTTCAGCTGATGGACATATTACATATATAAATTATAGGTTTTATAAACCTAAATCTACCAACTAGAATCATTTAGACATTTGGTCAATAATTTTATGTTTATGGTAGAGTAATAATTTATCTAGACACTTGTCTATCTATATTTCATTTGCTGTGATATAAACCTATTTTTGAAATAGGTTTGGGTGACTTGCAGGACTCAAAGAGGTATGTAGGCACTTTTATTTGTGGAATAGATATTCTGGATTTTCATATATTAGAGATTTAAGGAAGACAGTAGAAGCATTAGGCATAATATCCTGAATATATATATATATATGTGTATATATATTTTTATATATGTATATATTTATATATATATAAATCCTGAATATATATATACACGTGCATATGCACATACATATATATCACTTGAAAAATAAGCATTAAAATAAAAATAAATATGTCTTTGAATATTAAGATTTGCATTTTAAAAATCTGAATTCCATTTTGTATTCAAAAATTAGATTGAGATTTTTATTTTTCACTGTGTGTTACAGTCAAAAATTTTCAACCATATACCCTTGAAATAATACCAAGTATGTGATTACTTTTCTGAGAATTATATACATGTTAACTCCACTTAAATGGAAAATATTGATCAGAAAAAGTCATTATTTTGCATTTAAAAAATTATATTTTAAAGTCTATTTCTGTCAGTTTGAATCCATAGTTTAAAATGGGAACATCCAAAAAAAAATAAATAAAATAAAATGGGAACATCCAGAGGCACCTGAGTGGCTCAGTCAGGCAACAAACTCTTGGGTTTCAGCTAAGGTCATGATCTTATGGGTCATGAGATCAAGCCCTGTGTCAGGCTCTGAGCTCAGTGGGGAATCTGCTTAAGGATTCTCTCTCTTTGCCTCTCCCCCAACTCATGCTCACTCTCTCTCTCTCAAATAAATTAATAAATTTAAAAATAAAATGGGAACATCCATAAGTATGATTACATAATAAACTGTCATATTTTGAAAAAATATCCCCATCTGTGATGATGCCATTTACTATCTCTCTCTGAAGGGTCATGTTGGAAGCCCTATCTTTTCACTAAATTTCTGAAGACATTTGCAAGCATTTTGAAGATTCTTCAGATGAATTCACTATTCTCAGCAAAATACATAGTCTCTGTATGTTAGAAAGAAGTAGGTTTGTATAATGGGAAATTGAGAATCACTATGTTAACTATTCTCTGCCTATTTTTCCTAACCTCCAGCATAATTTTTTAATTAGTGGAACCATCCTGGAAATAGAATAATCCATTCTTTTGGTTAGAGACTAAAGAGAAGTGAAATGAATAGGTTTCAAATATACAGTTTTATCCTAGGATTTACATGCTCAAATTCATTCATTTGTTTTGCTGAATGAATAAACAATCTGGTAAAAGAAAATCTATTCAAATTGAATGTAAATAATCAGGCTTTAGTGCACTGATCTTTGCTAATTAAGTTTTAATATGAGTATAGCCTTTATTTTATGTTTCATTCTTTTCTTTTACATTTACCATATTTTCTGGTGCTTAGAAAGAAAAGATGTTAAGAATATTTGCTGAATGAATGTATTCACAGATTTAATGATAATTTAAGTTTAAAATAAAATAAAATAAATACCAATCAAAATAGCCAATGATGATTTTTTTCCACATAGGTTTTTATAAGGGAACAGTTAAAGTGATATTAGCATACTGTGAATAATAAAAATTAAGTTGCCAACATTGTAGTATTTGATGACAAACATTTATAATGTAATATCTATAAAGTCTTTTCATTGTCTTCCCACATTTTTTATGATTGAAGTGAGACTAGATACAATGTTTAAATGTTTATAAACATTAGAATAATAAAATGATAATTTGACAAATACTAATTGCATACTGGTAGAAATTCTTTTAAGGAGGTAGAAACAATGTTGGTATCCCAAGGCAGTCATTGACTGCTTCATGGTCTCATGAAATTTCTGAACAGTTAGCAGTAATCTCCTCTATCCGCAGGGAATATCCCCAGCGGATGCCTGAAACCACAGATAGTACTGAATCCTATATACACATTTTCCCCCCTATACATACCTACCTATGATAAAATTTAATTTATAAATTAGGCACAATAAGAGATTAACAACAATAATAAAATAGAACAATCATAACAATGTACTAAAATGACAGTTATAGGAATGCAGTCCCTGTCTTTCTCAAAATATCTTAATGCTACTGTACTTACCCTTCTTCTTGTGATGACATGAGATGATAAAATGCCTACGTGATGAGATGAAGTGAGAGGAATGTCATGGGCATTGTGACATAGCCTTCAGGCTACTATTGACCTTCTGATAGTAAGTAGGAGGATCATCTGCTTCAGGACATCACCTACCATGGTAACCATAATCATGCAAAACAAAATGGCAGGTAAGGGGGGGGGGTGGGCGGGGATGCTGTATTATTAAAATGCCTATTATATTACCTTCTTAGAAGAAGATTCTCAATTTTTAAGAACATACCAACTTTTTCTTCCAATTTGTCTTTATGGATTGTTACAGATCTTAACTCAGTCTGATAAAACCAGGTGATAAATATTAGGCTGTCTATTTTATATAGATACAGCATATAGCTTTAGCAATTTGCATTGAATTTTTAGATGTATTATTGTATGGCTTTCTTGTTTAGCTTTTCAGTTTTACTTTATTTTATAATACATATACATATATACATATGTGTTCATATATGTATGAAATAAGCATATACATTAGAATATAAATAAATAAAATACAAATTATATATATTTTTCAAATAAAGTTAATTACAATAAAAGATCATGACTTACCTATCGGTTGTTTCTATTGATAAGTCTTTGCTATGCAAATAAATTTTCTATAATTCTAAGATTCCATTGATTATAAGCCAAAATATTCATGTAATAACATTACAACATTAAGTATGTTTCTTTATTTCAACAATAAGAGCTTGTTAAAATATCTGCATGTCTAAGTAGAATAATATAAATGCAACGAACCCAGAAATGTTTAACACTGATCATCCTTTCTATATTGTAACTGTTCAATAATTAACTTGCTATCTGTGCAAAAACACAGAGGATTTTTTCTCTAATTTTAGCCCTGATTAGCTGTGTGATCATAAGCAAATGGCGATCCTTGCTTTTCTAATGTATAAAACAAAAATATCAGGAGTGTCTTATTTTGTATTTATCATCTTTATTATTATTGTTCTACTATAACAGGATATCCAAATATAAAAATTCTACAATTTATCTGCTGAAAGTACCTTTCCACACACATATATGCCAAAAACAAAGGCAAGAAACTGTTTCTTTAAGGACTGAATAAATGACAAAGGAAATAAAAAATTATGAGCGATATGAGAAAAAAGAAATCATGTGTTCAAGATTTGAAAGCTTTAAAATATTGATGTCCATTAAAAAATAAAGTCTAATCTCATCTTTCTTAGAATAAATAAATCTAAAACAAAATGTGTTAGTATTTTAGTAAAAAAAATGAATGTGACTATGTCAGGTATTCTAGATAAAATTGAGTATATGTGTACTAGAAATGTCTATCTGAATATTCATAGTAGTCTTGTTTATAACAGGAAAAACAAAATCACACAAAGTTTCATTAACAACAGATTGGTTAAAGACATTCTTGTGCAATTAAGCAATAAAATCCTAAATATTATTTTTTTTAATATTAGAATAAGTGAATCACAAGTTCTAGTACCGAGATGAGTGACTCTCAAAAAGAAAATGTTGAGTAAAGAAAAGGGACTTATGGAATTGATAATAAAACAGCATTCATAGAAATTTTAAAAATATAAAAAAATAAGAATGTATCCTATTGGGAAATATGAATAAACATTAAACTATTACCAAATGCGAGAAAAAACTAAAAACAAAATTTATAGGACTAGTTAGCCTTGTGGAATGAGAGACATAGGCAATTGAGGAGTATGCTCCAAGAAATGTCCTATTTTTTAAATGTGTTAATACATTTTTTACTGAATTGTATCAAGCATGCAGAACAAACATAACTTTTTTTTAAATTTTTATTTATGATAGTCACAGAGAGAGAGAGAGAGAGAGAGAGAGAGAGAGAGAGAGGCAGAGACATAGCATGCACCGGTAGCCCGACGTGGGATTCGATCCAGGGTCTCCAGGATCGCGCCCTGGGCCAAAGGCAGGCGCTAAACCGCTGCGCCACCCAGGGATCCCCAAACATAACTTTTGATTTGATCATAATAAAAGTTATTTTATCTTGTCATCCTTTAAACTTATTCATGGTAAATTTCTATTCCTTCTCCTCTCTTCCCTAGTAGTAAATTTCTGGTTGATCACTTGGCTACTTCCAGGAGTTTTTTGTTTGCTCTTAGGTAATAACACCATTGAAGAAACTTCAAATTGGCAACACGATTTCAGTACAAAAATTAAAATCTACATACTCTAATATTCACAAGTAGCTAAGTCTTCCCTTGCTCTTCCTTCTGCTAAGGTCTACTAATGGCAGCCTCTTTTTATCTGGAACTGGTTTGTGGTCAGTTCTTTTTTCACAGTTTAACTCCGACTCAACTTGCTACTTGATATTTTGCTTCCCTCCAGTGGGATAAAAGAGGTTTCATTTCAGGGAACTGGTTACTTCTTACCTGGATGAAAGATTTCCTCCTTTCTAGGTATAAAGACAATATAAAGTGCCACTTTCCTGAGTGTAAAGAACTTTTTTGAGTTTTTAGTTTTTTACTTTTCTTTTTTGTCTTTTTTGCTTTTGGAGAGACTCCTATCATTGGTGACTGCAAGGTCCTAAAATGAAAAAAGCATATTTTCCTTTAGAATATTCTCTCGGCTTTTGGCTCACCAATGTCTACCCTATAAGAACAACTTTTGGAGACTTACCCCTAGCATAACTTCTCTATTATAAAATTCCTTTAAAAATCACCTTAGGTAAACACTTCTACAAGTTCTACATCTGTTTGGGGATTCACTTATTTTAGATCAATTTGAAAAAGATTATGAGTACTTCTAATCTCTCTTCCTCTTTCCCAACATCTGCCTTTTCTCCTATGACAGCATCTTGCCAATTCTTTCATTTGCCCAATATTTTTATTGGCCTAAGTTCAAAATCAATCGAGTGTGCCCCAAATGCAGGGGTCATGTACAACGTGTTTTAGTAATTCTCCAAAGGATCTCTCAATTTAAGTATAACTCACTGACCTTGGAGCAGGAATTTAGGTGACAGCAGGGCTTTTTTCAAAGAAATACTCCGGAACTTAATTCTCTATCCTTTGTCTCCCTTTTGATGTTTTTGACCTTTCTGAGAACTCTAATAATTATAGAATTAATTTTCCTCCGTTTTATCTATAAGTATTACATATAAGGATAATATTCACACTCACTTTTGTAATTGATATCTATTATATTCAGGCTGTACTCAAAAGTGAGGCAAATGGGTATCACCTTAATATTCTATTGCATATACTTTGATATACAATATTTTTTATATTAGTCTTACATTCTTACTATAACAAATTATCACAAATTTAGTGACTAATAATACAGAGTTATTATTTTAAAGTTCTTAAAGGTCAAGTCTAACATGGGTCTGAGTGGACTAAAAACAAGGTGTGGGTAGGGCTATTCTAGAAGCAAACCCATTTCCTTGCTCATTCAGATTATTGAAATAATTCAGTTCCTTCTAGTTGTGAAACTGAGTTCCCTGTAGGCTGTCACCTACATATGCTGCTTGTATTCATTTTATTCTTTTAAATTTGATTTAGTTAACATATACTGTATTATTATTTTCAGGGGTGGAATTTAGTGATTCATCAGTTGCATATAACACCCAGTGCTCATTATATCAATGCCCTCTTAATGCTCATCACCCAATTACTGCATCCCCTCACTCACCTCCCCTCCAAGAACCCTCAGTTTGTTTCCTAGAGTTCAGCATTTCTTATAGTTTGCCTCCCTCTATAGCTTCACCCACCTTATTTTATTTTTCCTTCCCTTTCCCTATGTTCATCTGTTTTGTTTCTTAAATTCCACATATGAGTGAAATCATGTTGTTTTTCTCTGATTTATTTCACTTAGCATAATATTCTCTACCTCCATCTACATTGTTGCAAATGGCAAGATTTAATTCCTGTTGATGGCTGAGTCTTTATCCATTCATCTGTCGATGAAAATCTGGGATTTTTTCATAGTTTAGCTATTGTGGACATTGCTGTTACAAACATTAGAGTTCATGTGCCCCCTTTGAATCATTGTTTGTATCCTTTGGATAAATACTTAGCAGTGCAATTGCTAGGTTGTAGGGTAGCTCTATTTTTAACTTTTTAAAGAATCTCTATACTGTTTTCCAGAGTATCTATACTAGTTTGCATTCCCACCAGCAGTGTAAGCGGGTTCTTTTTTCTCCACATCCTTGCCAGCATCTGTTGTTTCTCGAGTTGTTAATTTTAGCCTTTCCTTTTAAAGATTTATTTATTTGAGAGAGAGAGACTGAACAAGAGAGAAAGGGGGAGACAGCATGAGCAGCAGGAGGGGCAAAGGGAGAAGCAGATCCCTGCTTCTTTAAGCAGGGAGCCCAATATGGGGCTCAATCCCAGGACCCTGAGATCATGACCTGAGCCAAAGACAAAGGTTTAATCAGCTTAGCCACTCAAGTGCCCCTAGTTTTAACCATTCTGACCAGTGTTAGATAGTATCTCACTGTGGTTTTGATTGGTATTTCCCTGACGCCAAGTGATGTTGAACATTTTTTCATGTCTGTTGGCCATGTCTATGTCTTCTTTGGAGAAATGTTTTTTCATGTCTTCTGCCTATTTCTTGACTGGACTTTTTTGGTTTCTGAGGTGATGAGTTTGATAAGTTATATAGATTTTGGATACTAGCCCTTTATCTGATGTGTCATTTGCAAATATCTTCTCCCATTCTGTAGGTTGTCTTTTAGTTTTGTTGACTGTTTCCTTTGCTGTGCAAAAGCTTTTTATCTTGTTGAAATTCCAATAGTTCATTTTTGCTTTTGTTTCTCTTGCCTTAGAAGACACGTCTAGCAAGAAGTTGCTGTGGCTGAGGCCAAAGAGGTTGCTCCCATGTTCTTCTCTAGGATTTTAATGAGTTCCTGTCCCACATTTAAGTATTTTAGCCATTTTGAGTTTACTTTGTGTATAATGTAAAGAAATGGTATAGTTTCTTTTTTCTTCATGTGGCTGTCCAGTTTTTCCAACACCATTTGTTGAAGAGACTATCTTTTTTTCTGTTGGATATTCTTTCCTGCTTTGTCGAAGATTTGTTAACCATAGAGTTGAGGGTTCATTTCTGGATTCTGGATTCTGTTCCATTGATTATGTGTCTGTTTTTGTCCCAGAACCATACTGTCTTGATGATTACAGCTTTGTAAAATAGCTTGAAGTATGGAACTGTGATACATCCAGCTTTTGTGTTCTTTTTCAACATTCCTTTGGCTATTCAGTGTCTCTTGTGGTTCCATACACATTTTAGGATTATTTGTTCCAGCTCTGTGAAAAACATTGCTGGTATTTTGATAGGGATTGCACTGAATGTGTAGACTGCTTTGGGTACCATAGATATTTGAACAATATTTGTTTTTCCAATCCATGAACATAGAATGCATTTTCCATTTCTTTGTGTCTTCTTCAATTACTTTCTTGAGTGTTCCTTTGTTTTTAGAGTACAAATCTTTTACATCTTGTGTTAGGTTTATTCCTAGGTATCTCATAGTTTTTGTGCAATTGTAAATGTGATCCATTTCCTGATTTCTCTTTCTTCTGCCTCATTGTTAGTATATACAAATGCAACTGACTTCTGTGCATTGATTTTATATCCTCCAACTTTGCTGAATTTCTGTACCAGTTCTAAAAATTTTTTGCTTGAGTCTTTTGGGTTTTCTACATGGAGTATCGTGTCATCTGTGGATGGTGAAAGTTGAACTTCTTTGCTGATTTGAGTGCTTTTTAGTCCTTTATGTTGTCTGATTGCTGAGACTAGGACTTCTACTTGTCTGGTGTCTGCTTTCTTGAGCCCCTCTCATGCTTTGATCTCTCCTCCTCTTTCTTCTGTTGAATCTCTTTGACACACTTTGCCTCCATCTTCCAGTCTTAAGAGCCCATGTGTTTACAATGAGACCATTTGATAATCCAGCATAATCTCCCTATTTTAAGATTAGCTGATTAGCAAATATAATTTCAGCTGCAATTTTGATTCCCTTTTTGCATGTGGTGTTAAGATATTCACAGGTGTAGCATCAGGGTTTACAGTGTGCACATCTTTGGTGAACCATTAGTCAAACTATCACAGATGTGTATGGAATATTTCATAAACAAACAATTTCTTCAAAGATGCTAACAACATGCCAGGCAAATACAAACAAATAAGAGTGTCATTAATAACAGCCAGTCAAGATTTTAAGCAAAATACATCTTGTGGATTAGAGGATCATTATGCAGAGGTAAAAGGGAGAATTCTTTTTTAAGATTTTATTTATTTATTCATAGAGACACACAGAGAGAGAAAGACGCAGAGGGAGAAGCAGGCTCCACGCAGAGAGCCCAACGCGGGACTCGATCCCAGGTCTCCAGGACCACGCCCTGGACTGCAGGCGGCGCTAAACCGCTGCACCATGGGGCTGCCCCAAAAGGGAGAATTCTTAATAGGACTTTAATAGTTCAGGGATCCCTGGGTGGCGCAGCGATTTGGCGCCTGCCTTTGGCCCAGGGCGCGATCCTGGAGACCCGGGATTGAATCCCCCGTTGGGCTCCCGGTGCATGGAGCCTGCTTCTCCCTCTGCCTGTGTCTCTCTCACTCTCTCTGTGACTATCATAAATAAATAAATAAAAATTAAAAAAAAATAGTTCAACTGTTAAGTAATGAATAACTTATAATCTTAATCACAATTTTTTAAAACTATATGGGAATTGACAAAAACAATTTTGATAGAGAATTTAATAAAATGCTTAACCTACATCAGATCAGACAAAGTGGGAAGACATTGAGAATTTGAAAAATATAAAATTTGTCTAGGATGATCTATAGCTTAAATATAATTCATTGTTGGTAATTACTGGTTAGTTTGTTAAAATATTTTCCCAGCATGGTTCAAATTAATTCAAATTGCATGATGAATTTAAGGAAAGAAGCGGAAAGAGTGAGTTTCCATAAAGGAACATCAAAATATGGTCCTTAAGAGTTAGTTGTATAACCAATCCAGACTATCAGATATCACAAATAAACAGTAAAGCACAGCATTTAAGACAAAGCTGTGAATGTACACATCCATTGCTCAAATCCTGACTCTGGTGATTACCTCTACTTTCTGTCATATCATTTAATTTCCCCTGTCTCAGTTTCCTCACATATACACATTCTTGTGAAGATTAAAATAGTTACTAATACATGTGAACTTCTTAAAAGATTGCTAGCTTCTAAAAAGCCTTCAGTCAAGTTCAGTAATTAGATCTAAGATCCCAGGAGAAAGAGAATAGCACTAGAAATTGAGGGGATTTTTTTTTTTACTCAAATTATATCTGAGTCCCAGATACCACCATTTATTGCTTAGGTATATTATAATTATACAACATTTAGAGGTCTTGTGCATCAGAAATACTGTGCAATATTCTTCACTTCATGCTTAGTGAAGATTTAGAGTTGAATTCCACAAGATGCAGGAGAAAACATTCTTTTTTTGGTCATACTTCTTGAACAAATCCATTCTGAGGGGCTAATTCTTTCCCTTTCCTAGGATAAAATTCAAGATTTTTTTCATCACTTTTGTGGTTACTCAACACAACAACAAAACTTCCTCAGTTACTTTCAGTTTCACCAAAGATTTACATAGTAATTAAATTATCCTGTGTAATATAGCAAAACTAAACTTTATTTAAAGTAAAGATTCTTCATTTCCCTGATCTAGGCCCCCTTCAAGGTCGACTTCTAAGTGGGAAAGGAATGTTTGGCAGACCTTTTCTCTTTTCCTAACTTACTCTTTTATTTTTCTCCCTTGCTTTTTGAACATGGAGTATGATTTCCCTAGGGAAACAGTGAGAGAAAAGGTTAAAAAGGAAGTTTAAAGGGCAGAAACATTTTTTACTCGCCTAGTTGCATAATGGCTTGATTTTGGTTCTCCTGGTGTTCGGAATGCAATCAAAGATAATGCTCAAGTAGAGTACATTTTCAGTTTCTTCACTTAAAACATGACTGCTTAGAGAATATTGAAATTCCATTTTCTTGACTAAGGCAGTGCATTTTCTTAGGCTGATTGCTTATGATTTTCTCAGTGCCTGCTCATTCAGACGTCCACCTTATTGCTGGCATTATATGACCCCTCCAGATAGTCCTCTGAAGCAGCATTGTAAATGGCATCAGCCTGGTTCCTTCTCTGCATGGCACACATCTGGTACATGAGAAATAATCCAAAGTTACACAAGTGTAGCTAGTCCCAATGACGTTGCTCCCTGTTTTGCCATCTCAGGCAGATACAAAAACTTCAGGCTATTCATGCATGAATTGCACATTGTTTGCTGTTCCCAAATTCCAAGGGGATCTGTCAATATGATGACAAATTCCCTACCACCCCCTCCACTTCCCTCCATAAGGATGAGACAGTGACAGCGAGGGACTCATCTTTCCTTCCAAATGTATTTTTTCCTTTCCTCTTTAACTTTAGCCTTTTTATATCTTCAAGAGGAAGGTAAGCTAAGGGTAGAAATAATTGAGACAATAAGACTTAAAAATAAATAGTTTGAGCATTTCCTTCTTAATTCCCTATAGGACATTGGTATCTCATTTAGTATATAGCTTGCCATATCTTTCCCTACCAATCTTTTGAAGTCTTGCTATGGATTGAATATTTGCATCCCCTTAAAATTCATATGTGGAAGCCCTAATCTTCACTGTCATGGTGTTTAAAGATAAAGTAAAAAAATAAATAAATAAAGATAAAGTCTTTATAAGCAACTAGGGTTAAATTTGGTTATGAGGTTGGGTCTCTCATGATGGGATTAATGCCCTTAGAAAAAGGGGGAGAAAGAGAGAGAGAGGGTCTCTCATGATGGGATTAATGCCCTTAGAAGGGGGGGGGAGAGAGAGAGAGAGAGAGAGAGAGAGAGAGAGAGAATGAGTGCCCTCCACCCACACACACAGTACATCAAGCAAAGACATTGTGATGTTAGCTTTTTCTCTTAAAATTCAGTGTTTATATGTTTACTTTATCATTACTTTATGTGAGGCAATCATAGACTCTAAATAAACTGTGAACAACTCATATTTCCTTCTCACATTAAGAAAACAATGAAACTTGTCAAAATTATTCTTTACTTTTTGGGTTAAGGTTGAGTGTAAGAAAGTCTTTATAAAATGTTCAAAATCCTTGATATTGCCGTATTTCAAAATTTGCTGATTTCCCCTAATAAGTGTGACTTGTTTAGATGTTTTGTAAGCTAAGAATTAATATATTTTCTTTTATATGTATTCTTGCTTTGTATAATCTATTTTCCATAATGTAACCCTCATGTATTAAATGAAATGTTTTTCTTTGCAATGGAGATGAATTTAATGTGTTAGAATTAAGATGCTTGAACAGTTTATTATCAAAATGAATGAGTCTTTACCAAGAATTTAAAGAGATTCTTTCTGATGACTTTCCCTGTTTCCCTAGTGAAATATGAGTGAGGGCCTCTCCCAAGTGAACACATTTAGAGTGGGTTACATTTAAAAAAATGTTATTAGGTGTAGTAAATCCACATTAAATATTGAATATCTCAATAAATAGTGATAACCAAATGTAAGGCTTACATAGAAGAAGCATTTTTCAAAGTCTGAAATATTTTTTACTTCTTTGCACTCATGGTAATTATTTTTTAATTAGATTTTCTGGACTTCACTTTTATTTTAATGGAGCAGTTTTCCCTTAAAGCTTACATGAATAATATATGATTCAAATCCAGAAGTATGTAAACACAAACAAAATTTTGGTACAGCAAATCTTAGGAACAAACTTAATTATTGAAAAAGACTGAAAAATATTTTCTTTTTCTGGTTATAATTTTAGGTGTAATCTTGGAGAAGTTAGTTGAACAATAGACATATAGTAACTTTGTAAAATAACCATTAATGATCAATGTCTTCAAAACTTTTTGAAATTCTAAACATCACAAATAATGTACATTTAAGCTCATTTTTCCATAAGCTTCAAATTGAGAAAAGTTGAACATTTTAAAACATGCAAAGCCCATGACTTGGGCAATGTGAAGGTTAACTAGGTTAACTAGGTTAGAGTGAGTGACAATCTTTTGGAAGGACATTGGGCTTAAACTTGAGCCTAGAGAAATAACACTAAACTTACTCTTTTGTTTGTTTCTTTATTTAATTTTTACTACAAAGGTTGAAAAGGATATATCAAAAATCAACTTTAACAATAGCAGTGACCTAGAGCAATAAAAATCACAATTTTATTTTCTAAAGTACTATTATCCTTGTGTAAAAGTCCATTGAAACTCAGAAACTAATGTGGATATTGTTTCTCCCCAACCTTATTTTCTGTTTACACTCTTGAATTTGCTTTTTGTACCCAATGCCACACTTCAATTTCACACTATATGCCAGGATGCAATATTTTATTGAACATGATCCTTAATTTAGATTATAAATGTGAATTGCTGCTTTTAAAGATGTTTAATTTGACAATATTGAGGCTCAAAAAAATTGGTTATGTTTCGAGGATGACATACTCACAATAAAGCTTGTGTCTCTACACCGAAATGTAATGCTGTATGATATATAATCTTCTTTTTCAAAAAAAAACTTCTTTTTCAAGGACCACACTGTAAATATTGCTGTGTACATTGTTTAACTAAGAACTCTCTTAGGAATTGTTCTTTGAACAACTTATTTAAGTACATCTGCTTTTAAAAGTCTATGTTTGAGGGCAGCCCGGGTGGCTCAATGGTTTAGTGCCTGCCTTCAGCCCAAGGTGTGATATTGGAGACCCGGGATCAAGTCCTACGTCGGGCTCCCTGCATGGAGCCTGCTTCTCACTCTGCCTGTGTCTCTGCCTCTCTCTCTGTCTCACATGATTAAATAAATAAAATATTTAAAAAAAAAAGAAGTCTATGTTTGAGGGTGTTTTTTTTTTTTTTTGGCATTTGGTAAAACCACTCTTATTCATTGAGATTCATGATATATTATGAAATAAAATTGTATAATTAAAGAAACAGTTTAATACAAATAGATTACAAAGCCAGATACAATAACAATGTAATTCTTATGTTTTCAATACTTTAAAAATACTGTTTTAAGTGTTGTATAAAAAGTTTTGTAATTGCATCAAATTACACTCTATAACTGTTCTATAAATTAACTATAGTTTGGAAATCTTCTTTCTTCTTAGTTGTTCATTTTCTATTTAATCTCTTCTATATCATCCAGTCTTCCCCATTAGACTTGCATTAAATTGATAGATTATTTTCAATGTTTTTTGATCTTCTATCTCTATTGAGACTTGAAGATATAGTGCTTTCATAAACTTTATAAGACTAGCTATTTTTTTTTCATTGTTTGCCACCTTGTATATAGAAGGCAAGAAGTATGATTATTCTCTACCAAATTATCTTCATCTTATGATGCTTGCATAAGGGTTTCTCTTAATGGAAGAAAATTGCTTCCCACATGACTTAGTCCATTCTCAGTTATTTTCACATGGTGGGAAAAAACAAGAGAGTTCTTTGGAGTCTCTTTTATAAGGACACTAATCTCATTCATGAGAATCCCATTCACATGACCTAATCACCTCCCAAAGGTGATCTTTTAATACCATCTTTTAATACCATCACAGTAGGGGTTAGGATTTCAATATATGAATTGTTTTGGAGAGGGCACAAGCATCCATTCTAAAATACCATGCTTTGATAGGAAACGTGTTGATTGTTAGGTGAAATTGATTAATTTTCTTACTTTACTTCTAATTTATTAGAAAATCTTGATTCAAGCAAGAGCAACACAATGTAAAATATACCTTTTACTACCTCTTGGTTTTATTGTTAAGTCTGGTTGATTTAGATTTGCTTTCCTCTTCTAGTATTTCAATAACCACAATAATACCCCTTCCACACATGTAAATTCTTTGCCATCAAGTTCCAATTCAAATATCCAAATTTTTGGGGATCCCTGGGTGGCGCAGCGGTTTGGCGCCTGCCTTTGGCCCGGGGTGCGATTCTGGAGACCCCGGATCGAATCCCATGTCGGGCTCCCGGTGCATGGAGCCTGCTTCTCCCTCTGCCTATGTCTCTGCCTCTTTCTCTCTCTCTCTGTGTGACTATCATAAAATAAATAAAAATTAAAAAAAAAAACAAATATCCAAATTTTTGGATCAAGTAATTCTTTAGCCCTTCGACTTGAGCAGAGCTCCTCATTTTACAATGCCAGGGGAAGTAATTTCAGACAAATGCATCTGAACCTAATTTTTGGGAAATGTCTTATGTTCACATTTTGCTATTCTTTTGATATAAGTTATCTCCTGATTCAGACTGTTGTTTAATTTTGCATATTTGTTTTCTACATAAGGACAGTGTGTTTTTTAATAGAAGACACTCACTTAAAAAAAAAAGACGCTCACTTTTGTATTCTTTTTGAAAATTAAACATCTTGTCTTTTTAAATCATTTGTTTAAAAAAACACTAAAAACAAAACTTACTGATTATGCCATGCTAAGCACTGTTTTTGGTACTAGAAATGTGACACAAAAGAAAGTAAGCAAATGTTCTGCATCAGGACTTTTTACATCTGATAATTTTAGTACTTATCACAATTAAAATTACATGTTTAATTGCACCTTCATTTGTTTACCATTTACCTCCACAAATTCTGTAAGCCAATGTGAGAGCAGAATCTTTTCAATTTATTACCACAATATCAGTGCCTAGCCTGCATGAGATAATTAAATATTAGAATCTGTTGAATGGATAGGCATAGTAATAGAAGTTTAATTTCCCGGGGAAAAATGAAGTGAGGGGTAAAACTAGTTATAGAGAAAAAGAGAAAAAAATATCAAGCTAAATATATCTTTGAAGTTCAGATACTTAATGGGAAAATTTAACCTTCATTTCAGAGAAAACACATTTGCTAAATATTGCTTATTCTAACAAGTTTAACAATACCATCATAATATATTAGAGGTAGTTAGTGCTAGATAACAGCCCACTTGGATGAAAAGAAAATACCATAGTCCAAAGAGTATATACCAAAGACTTTAGTTGAAATTATGATTTCTATAAACAAAGTTAAAATCAATATTAACTGGTAAAAATAATTATGTATTATTTTGCTTAAATTGTTTATGAATTTTTTGTAAAGTCTTTTTTTGTTTACAGTTATAGAACAGATTTATGGTTATAAAATTGTCTACTAAAGTTATTCAGTGTTAAAAACAAAGCCTTATATTTCTATTTAGCAGTGTATTTTATTAGTGACTTTCAACTTCTTAACATACTTATAGAAAGGTAAATAAATTTAGGAATTTAACTGAAAATACTTAAATTATCATTCACATATAAATTGGTCTTAGTTGATTTTTTTTTATTTCTTAGTAGAATATAGTACCGCATTTTGGATGAAGTATTGTTGGCAATAAAATATTGGTGATATTGGTTTCTATAATGTTTTTTAAACATATTTATAGTTATTATATTTGTATGATTCAACCAAATTCAGTTAATATATGAAATACCATGTTAAAGGATTTCATCAATTAAAATAGATGACTATATGGATCCTTGTTTCTACCATGTGCACACCAAATTTATAGAAATTATGATAAATTCTGGAATATATACAATTAAAGGAAAAATGAACTCTTTGTCAGAAAAGGTAACAAAATGTCTTTGTCATTTTGAAAAACTTAATATCAAAGGTGAAGCCTCATTTCAAGCCTCAAGTAACTTCCTTTGAATTTGAAAAGGGTCAAGAAGTACAAGAGAAGGATGTTCCAACCGGGAGAGAAAAGCAAGAACAACTATCGGAGCACATGAAACTGTCAAGATTAGCTTCCATGTGGAATGTCAGCACTGGTGGACATATGACAGAAATGTTTGAAATACCATGATTAATTTCTCAGTAAGATCTATACAAGTGTGAATATAGGAATTATCTTATTTGCCTTGTTTTAATAATCAAAAAAATCTTTTTGTATTAAAAAAACCCCTGCTCCGTATAAAATAAATATAATTTATAAAATATCTCAATGATAAAGCCAAATAATTGATAGGTTGCAGATTTAAAAATAAAATATTTCTGATCAAAGTACTATATTGGTAGTGGAGAAGTCCAGGTCTGGTTTGCCTATTAGACTGGGATATGGGGAATGGGTTCCACTGTTGTTGAGAAAGCTGCAAGTCAGATAGAACCCTGAAGCAGCAAACAGATACCATCCACAGCATTAATAACTAAAGGGAAGAAGTGGGTTGCCAAAAATTAGGAGCTTGGAGAGGGTCCCTTAGACTCATGTCCTGGATTCAGACTGTTGAGAGAGACAGAGCTGGATCCTGCTGAGGTGTCTCTGAGGAGGCTCAGAGAGCTGATGTTTGAAGTGCAAAACACACATATGAATATCCAGCCAACCTGGAGGCTGGAGAAATGCTGATTCATGTAGAAACAGAAAGATAGAAGGTTCCTTGTCCCGTTGCCTTCCAATTACCCACCAATGCTTTGCATGGTCATAACCCTAAGACACTAACAGAAAAGTAGTTTTAAAACAGATCCTCAGATTCTAGACCCAGTATATTTTTTTTTTTATTTTTATTTATTTACGATAGTCACACACACACACACACAGAGAGAGGCAGAGACACAGGCAGAGGGAGAAGCAGGCTCCATGCACCGGGAGCCCGACGTGGGATTCGATCCCGAGTCTCCAGGATCGCGCCCTGAGCCAAAGGCAGGCGCCAAACCACTGCGCCACCCAGGGATCCCTAGACCCAGTATAGAGAGCAGGGCATAAGGGGGACCATCAGCTTGAGAGGTAATAAGTAAATAACCAGCACATTCCCACTTCCCAAGATTACAAAATAGTATGGATTATCTAATTAGTGTTAAATATCTTTAAAAATTGGTTGCCCCATAAAAATTTGAAAGTAACATAAAAATATTTTAGTCAAGAAACTTCTACCACCTAAGCTGTACGGAACTCAACGTCTTTAAGAATTTGTAGTAGTTCTTTGATATTTTTAAAATTTTATGGTAGTATAATTTCCACATGTTTATTAGTAAACTATTTTATATAAATTTTTGATGTAAGTTAATACATTTATGAGTGAACAAAATACAAACAAAACATGGTTTCTAGGATATAGGTCTGACTGCAGTTTTACAGGCATGCATTCTACTTCTGGCTGCAGCAATAAAAGTAATTTGAAGGAAACTAATTAATTTCTGTGACAATCAATTGGTTCAGCTAAAAAAATTAACAAAAATAAATACAATGAAAATGTATTATAAAATTAGATACAATTAATATAAGAGATCAAATACATTCCTGAAACTTAGTAAGCATATAATAAAACCCATCTACATTAAGTGATTTTTCGGTGGTTTTAAGACGATGTTAATTTAACCCTAAATTCATGAAATTTTTAAAGCAAAAAAGCAATATTATGATCAAGTTATTTTACTCTACAGCCATAATATTGATAAAATAAGAAAAGTTTTAGGATGTAATCTGTATCATACAGAGAAATGACTGGATAAATATCATTTCAAAATATTTTACATCATACAGACACTCTAAAATGGTAAGCAGCATACTATGCATATGGATTTTTATGTGATTACTTGTAGAAACCCAGTTACTGTTGGTTTAAATCTCCAGATTAATTTTTTATAAATTGTTAAATCTATTATTATTATTTATTGCTTAATTACAAAATTCTAATTCTTATTTTTTTTAAGACTTACTTATTTAAGAGAGAGAGAATGCATGCATGAGCAGTGGGGAGGGGGAGAGGGAAAGAGAGAATGAGAATCTCCAGCAGACTCCCTATTGAGAGTGGAGACTGATGTGGGGCTCTATCTCATCACTTTGAGATCATGCCTTGAGCAGAAATCAAGAGTTGTATGCTTAACTGACTAAGCCACACAGGTGCCCTCATAATTCTGATTTAAGCAAAACTTACTAACCCAAAATGGCTATGCAACTCTGTTTCATGAAAATGGAACATTTTTATGAATAATGACTCCTAGTTTATCAAACATGTTTCCCTAATATTCTAATATCCTTTTATGCACATATAAAATGAATTTATTAAAATTTAAAAATGACAAGGACGTGTCATTCACATACTATTTTGAGCATATCTATAAATGTTCATTTATTTTGTAATTTCTGAGGGCAATTCCTATTGTCTGATGATGTACTAGAGGTACATACTTTGAAATATACAACATTAGTATCCAAAAGAAGCACAAAATATATTGGAGATAAATGCAGGTTGTTCTAAAATATTAAATATTCTGTAACACAGGGATATTGCAAAGGAAAATAAGACATCTATAAATTTCACTCATGGGAGATTTCACAATGGAGAAGCATGCAATGTGATTTTTAAAATGAGGAGTTCACTAAAAAAAAAAAGTGAAAATGTGTATAAAGAAAATGGTTTAGTATGTGGGGGTAGAGGGTGTTACAGAGACCAAAATGATGATGGAATAGTGAAAAACAGCAATTACTTTAATATAATAGAAGCCTATGCATGAGAAACTGCAAAGAGCTGAGGGTTGAGGGTGGACAATAACAATGGAAGGTGTGTTGAGTAATTATAAGCCATTCAAATAATGGTTTTCATTGTAACACCATGCACTTTCTATTTTTCCTTTAGATGGATATTCAAGTTTGCATTTAAATAGCTTTTTTATGTTTTAACAACATATTCATTGCTATACTCAACAGTCATAAATGCATGAATTTATATGCATATATGCATATGCATGAATTTATCTTTACTTATATTCCAAAATAAATCTCAGGTACCTGTATTGCACACTGAAATTTTTTGATGATTTTTTTTAAGATTTAATTTATTTATTCATGATAGACACGGGGGGGGGGGAAGAGAGAGAGAGAGAGAGAGAGAAAGAGGCAGAGGGAGAAGCAGCCTCCATGCCGGGAGCCTGACGCAAGACTCGATCCCGGGACTCCAGGATCGGGCCCTGGGCCAAAGGTAGGCGCTAAACCGCTGAGCCACCCAGGGATCCCCCTTGACGATGTATTTTAATTTATCCTGATAAAATTTTATCAAGGCGAGGCAAGTGTTCCTACTTCAGTTAGTAGCACTGAGAATATAAACTCTGACATTGTGTCAACGGGAAATTACAACAATTCAATTCAGGCAGGACTAAATGACTCATGTATTTGAGGAATACAAGTTTTGGTTGTCCCATCATGCAAAGAACTATAACCAGTTGAAGTAATTGCTGAAGACAAAGAAAATATGGATGGGTTATAAAAAAAGATACTTATAAATACAAGCTACAGCCATGTAACCAATTGCAGAATCAGGACTACTTTTGTAAGAGTATTTTCTTCAGTGAATAATAATATATTAATTATGAATATATTTCTATAAATAGCACACATTTTTATTTTCTTGCCTATCTTATCCCCTTATAAACTAACATAAGATGTATTAGTTCAGTTAAGTCTCAGTTCTTAAGTTGTGGGATATCAAGTATTTAAGTTGCAGGATATTTTAAACCTTATGATGGTATATGAAGTTTTAAATTAAAAACTACATATATACATATATATGTATATATACATATGCATATATACATATATATATATATAAATATATATACATATATATATATGGGCACCAGGGTGGTTCAGTCATTTGAGCCTCTGTCTTTTGATGTCAGCTCAGGTCATGACCTCAGTGTCATGAGATTGAGACCTGCATCAGGTTCCACACTCAGCACAGTCTATTCGTCCCTCTCCTCTGCTCCCCCTCCTCTTGCATGCACTCCTTCTCTCTCTCAAATAAATAATATAAATAAATAAATAAATAAATAAATAAATAAATAAATAAATAAAATATATCTATAAATACATTTTCAGAAAAAAAGGAATAACAACTGAACCCATCAATAGACAATGAAAATAACTACAGGGTTAAAGTAATAAAAACAATATAATATTAGTTTCCACAAAAATAGACAAATTACTGGACTAGGAATAAAGGAAAGCTTAGAATCAGTAGTAGTTGTTCAGTGTAGAATAAATTAAGGATTCATATTATAGCAGTTGAAATAGATTGTCCTAGAATAGTAGGTCTTGTCTTTTGAAAAAAAAAGTGTTAAATCCTGACTTATACCATCTACCAACAAAAATTATGAACAGATGATTAGAAAATACTCACAACTGTGCTTTTTCTTTTCCCATATCTTTCTTTATTTTCTGCCATTTCTTACAATGGAGGTGGGTAGAACTGATTGAAAATTTTAATAGTGGAATAAGTCTTGGTGATATATTCCTGTTACTAACTGAATGTGTGTCCCCTCAAAATTCATATTCACTAGACCCTACTGTCTAGTACTATAGTATTATTATTTTTTAAATGAATGTTTTTATTAAAATTAAAAAAATCATAACCAGACAGAAGGAGTAAGGTAGCCAAGAATGTTATAATTTGACTATATAATATCCTCTTACACTTGATGGATTGCTAAAATATAACAGGATTGTTCTCTGTACTAATTTTAAGGTTGTCCAGTTAAACCATTAATTTGATATCTTCAACAGGTTAATCTCTTAACTATTTAGAGCTTCTTCTTGGAAACATTCATATATATATATATTTTTTAAATTTTTATTTATTTATGATAGTCACACAGAGAGAGAGAGAGAGAAAGAGAGAGGCAGAGACACAGGTAGAGGGAGAAGCAGGTTCCATGCACCGGGAGCCTGACGTGGGATTCGATCCCGGGTCTCCAGGATCGCACCCTGGGCCGAAGGCAGGCGCCAAACTGCTGCGCCACCCAGGGATCCCAACATTCATATATTTTACAGGAAACAGTCATAGTTTTTTTGGAAACATTCATCTTTTATACAGGATGTACCAATTTAAGACGAGACAATAATAAAATAAAAAAGCCCAATTAATATAGCCATAACACTATCCTAGCTGCATTGTGGAGATTATGTTCAGTCTGCTGTCCACTATATACAACTGGTTTTAATAGCATTATTTACAGAGGGCCAAAAGCTCTCATCTCAGGTAAAGGCGCTGAGGTTTAATGTGCACTCTCAGAACCCTGTGAGAAGACGACCATCACATACAGTTTAAAGACCACAGGGCAAGAAATCCATCTCCAACCACAAACTTCAGTCTCACAGAGCAAGCATTCAAGGGCTCAGGTAAGGTGCCTGACTTTTCCTTTGTAAGCATACTTTTCATCTGAGAGTGCTGTTCTTCTTTCCATAGGACACTATTCACTTACTTCAAATATGGTGCTAGCGTTTACAACGTCTCTAGAACCCCTTTTTGGGAATTGTCTCCATAGTTTGCAATGAACTCTTCTGAAAGTCCTTGATGATGGCAAGTCTTTGTCCTCTAAGGATGGATTTTATTTGGGAGAATGGGCATAATCACAGCCACATGAATCAAATTGTGGGATACCATCCTGGACCAAATGGGAGGCACCACTATAAAACAAGGAGACCAATTTCCTTGTCTGGCTCATAAAGCGAGAGTTTATTTTTTATTAATTAATTAACTAATTAATTAATTAATTTAAAGCGAGAGTTTAAAAAATGCCTGAGCAATGGAAGTCCCAATCAAATAAGTACAGATTCTCCTTGAGTGATGGCTTTGAGAGGCAACATTCACTTGAATGGTAGATGTAGGTGTTTTTGCAATTTTAAAAATTGGTCCTTTTGTTGCCTCTCGCATAGACTTTAGTATTCTTCTTCAGTTTTGGTCCCTTTGCTTTCTTCTGGATTGCCTGATTAAAGCTGTGGCAAGGAGGGACCCAGCTTACAGCCAGGGAAGCCCTTCTGAAACCGATGGCAGCACATCCAGTATCCCGGCCCATAGGGCAATGTCTGGCAATAAGGCTTGGGCTGCCACCAGCCCAAGGACACATCCTCTTTCATGTATTTTTTCTTGTACTGCTTGCAAGGATCCTCTCTATATTGTGGATCTCGCACCCAGCCGGAATCCGCAGGCCTGATGTTGCAGTATTCAATGATAAACTTGAAACAACAGCAGATATCTTTAAGAGCCATGAAGCTCTTGGTGGGAAGTAACCTGAAGATTTTCACCATGAGGTGGCGGGGCATAAAAGTCATGTCCTGCTGAGGCTCCAAAAGCTTCTAGACTTTTAACCTGGTCTCCAGAAAGTCATGAGACTCCTGCTTCTTGATTGGATACCTTAAGCACTGGTAATGTACTTTCCACAGGAGAGGCTAGCAGGACAAATACTTTAGCTGAAATACCTTTTTCCTCAGTGGCACTGTCACACTAAACAGCATCCTGAAGCTGTCTGGCCTCAAATGACTCCTTGTGTTTTCACTCAACTGGGAAGAGTCTGACGGGTGCTGATCAGATGGCAACAAAACAAAACAAAACAAAATAAAACAAAAAAACAACCAAACCAAAACCAAAACCAAAAACAAAAAGCCAACATCCCTGGACGTGGGTATTCGCAGGACTCTAAATTAGAAGGCTGGTCTTGCTTTACCTTGGGCACAGTGATAATAATGCCCAAGAGTCCTTTCTTCTCTGATCAGGATTTTGACTAGTGAATGGCACAAACTCTCTACTTGTACGATCAACAGCATCTGTGGGCAATTCAATGATTTGAGGACGAGTGCAAGGAGGAAAAGGTGACTCAGGAAGTTCCTCTGTCATTTCCACATCACATCTGTTGCTGTTTTTCATAGCAGGTTTGCTGATCTGGCTCAAATTTTGCACTGTCCTTGAGGAAATTCACATGTGCTGGCAATGGGAGACAGCCTCAAGAAGCACGTGCCGGTACTCATTCCCCTTAGGAGAACAGTGGTCAGCTCGTGAGGGGCCACAGTCCACAATATACAGACCCCAAAGGATTCACCTGATTGTCTGGTGCCCCTAAGGTGCCTCTGTTTGCTTTGCCTTCATTAGCCTGAGTGCCACTTGTAAGCAACACCGGGTCCCCATTTCAACAGAAGCTGTCTTTCCTTGATTGGTTCCCAGGCTCATGCTGGCTCTGCTGCTTCAGGTACTGAGACTCCAGCCTGGCTACTAGGTCAAGGACACGGATTGTCCTCACTTTGTGGTCCCTCAACCTCAGGATTTCCCCTTTCTGTGGATTCTTCACAAGCTCCTGGAGCAGAAAAGGGCTCGGAGGCTGGGAGTACACCTCTAGCCTGCCCAGGAAACCTTGCCACAGCAGGTGAATTAGTGCAGTTTTTCATACAGTAGCTAGCAGGGCACTGGCTCTTTGCTCAAGGAAGGCAACTATCTGTAATGACTGACAGAAGCCTCCCAGCATAGACCCAATTGCCACTGTCACTCACATAATGCACAGAACAGTGCTCAATGCCACACGCAAAGGGCTCGGTTGGTAGCACCTGCTGTTGACTTCCCTCATCCTTTCTAACTGTATCTTGGCTTTTTAAAGATTCTCCTGATTTTTTTTCCCTTCCTTTAGTAGCTTTCCCATCAATATCCCAGGAACTCTTTATTTTCATAGGTCCTATCCTACTGCTACATGGTGGTCTGCAAAGAATATAATTTTCTCCTTGGTATTTCCCAGCTCCACAACAGCCCAAATATCAAATGGCCCTTCCCTTTCTTCACCCTGGTGGGTTGTTGCAGATGGTGCATTCTTTTTGGTTTTAACATTCGAGCTGCTCTCTATAGTACTCTTGCCACTCATGCTGCACAGAACATTTGGATAAAAAATCCCAAAAGGCTTTCAAGATGATGCTTTGCCAAGAGAGGTTGAAGGAAAGACACTTGGTTTCATTTAGCTAGCTTTGCATTTTTCATCATTTTCATCATAGCTTCCTGGTAGCTCATAGGAGTTCTCAGAGTTTCCTTGATAATTTCCAGAGGTCACACTTTCTTCTGCAGTTTCCAGTATGGCTTCAGGTGCATAACAGAGGCTCTGCCCTCCTACTCCAGCAGGGGCCTGGCCTAGGGCTGCACACCCTGATGAGATGGCAGCAGCAGGAGGCCTGGCTCCCTCCTAGTTTGATAGTATTAGAAGATGGGTATCTGGGGAGTAATTAATGTTAGATGAGGTTCTGATAGTTAGATGAGCCCTAATAAATGGGGTTTATATATTTATAGGAATTATGAGAGAGCTTGCTTCCTCTGCTCTGTTCTCCACCTTGTGAGGATGTAAGAGGTTGGCATCCCGTAACCCAGAAGAGAGTTCTCACCAGAACTTATCTGTGCTGCCTCCTTGATCTCGGACTTCTGACCTTCAAAGTGTGAGGGATAAACTTCTGTTTTTTATGTCACCTGGTCAATGGTACTTTGTTATAGCAGCCTCAACTAATATAATTCCAAAGGTAAGGATAAATAGAAGACTATTGCATCAGATCTCAGGTAAGTCCACTATGAGGTCATTCCCTCAAAGTGATGAGTTGGTCCCTAGAATAGGCAAGAGGTTCTGACCCGCCTGGGTGCAGTAAGGGGGATGTGTAAGAGAGATTCTAAAACCCAATTGCTGTTTTGAAATAAATTGCAAACTTGCTGACTATATCATTTACTGGTAATTTCCATGTTGCTGATGCCTTTAATATTGTGTGTGTGTGTGTGTGTGTGTGTGTGTGTAATTTTCCAGGTTAGAAATTCTACATTTATTCATGCCGGTGATGTGTTTCATGGTAGAATAGGTTCTTTTCTGTTTCTTGTCTTGCTATCAAAACCGATTTCCCATAACTCCCAAACTTACAAGAAATACACACAATCATACCCTGCGCGTGCGCGCACACACACACACACACACACACACACACCTCTTTAATTACCCGACCCCCTTCTTTAAGTAATCTGAATTGCTATTATGGCTTACAACCAAAGGACTCAACTAATAGTATTGGCGTTTTTTTTTTTCTTTTTCATTATATAATCTCATTTTTCCCCCTCCTTATCATTACAGTGAAACATTTTACAACTATTTGGATTAGTTCTATATTTATTATCACTATTCATTATTAAGCACATTCCTTTAAAGCTCTTATGAGTCTCACTTCAATTCTGTTAATTTTTTTTAAAATTATAATTCCTCTTTTTGTTAATACATTTGGGAATGCATTGTCCTACATTAGAAAGCCTGAATTTACATTGACTCCATCTCCTTTGCAGAGTAGTAAATTCCTAAGGTCCACCAAGTCTTTTTTGTTACTATGTCAATGACAGTTCCCAAGAGATCTCCTTATGGAGTGTTTGAATTGAACATAGTTTTGATAACTAAATTACTCCACTAAAGGTGATAAAACATAACAATTTCTTATGTTGGTGGTACACAAAGTTCTCCTTGTCATGAAGTAAAAACTTTTTGAAAAAATTTGATCCAAATATTTAGATATTATTTCAAATCCAAATGTTGGGAGCCATAGCTTCCACACTCCAAAACATGGTTTGTCCTGCAGCAGTTCACAGAATAATCCCATGACTGCCTGGGGCATTGGAGAGGTTGGGACCAATAATCAAAAGAATAAATGTTGTCTCCATGCATATTAAATTGTACTAGTTTTTATAGCTGGCAGATACTTAAAGCTGTTCTTCTAGATAATAACACAGTGGGAAAGCAATGATATTCAAGATGGACTTGTATTATGCCAACTGGTAGAACCTGTACTACATCATTGCATTCCTGGGAGTCTGTGATGTTCCTTACTGGGAAAATAAAATAAAATCCTTGTCTATACAACTGGAATAATGCTGATGTGCATACCTTCCTGTAGCTTTCAGAGATAGAAAAGGGCATAGAAATTAAATCATATTGATTTGGAGAAGCTATTGTTTGCATTTACACTTTTTAAAAATAAATACTGGAAATGGATCAAAATCATATTTAAATAATGTGAATAGAAGAATGGATAGATGATAATAATCATGATGTGAGAGTCATATTATAACTTTGGTTCCATATTCTACCATTTCCTATTCTTTGAGTATACTCTCTTCTGCTCTTGAGGTCTCTTATTATGTGGTTAAAACTGGATTTTAGTTATTTTACTTTCTTTGATGCCAAAATTAATAATACATGTGTTGCTAAATATTGGTTTCTGCTCAAGTCATGATCTCAGGGTCATGAGATCAAGCTCCGTGTTGAGCACCACAATCAGCGTGGAGTCCACTTCTGAGATTCTCCCTCTCCTCCTTACCCCACTGCCCTTTCTGCCCCCCGCCACACATGCACCCTATGTCTCTTTAAAAAAAAGATAAAGAGGGAAATGTTGCTATAACTACAGTTCACAATGAAGATATAATGTTTATTTATATCTATGTAACATATAATAAAGTGAAAACTTTCATTAAGCAGAAACTACTGGGAGATGCCCATAGAGAATGATATGTGCAAAGTAAACGAATATTTTAACAGAGCTCTCAGATCTAGACAAATCAAGTGGACAGTGGATACAACTAAGATTTACACAGATAGGCAGTATAAGCATATAGGTAATTTAGATATATAGACTGATAAATAGATACAGATAGAAAAAGATCTACATGCTAAAAGTTAGAGATTATGTATATATATATATATATTTAAAAGTGAAGATGAAGCATTTTTAGAAAGTCTTTTATTAGATGATACATATAGCTGACATTAGACACCCAAAATACAAGTAATATAATATCGTCCAAGATTTAATGAATTAACAAAGTATATATTTTAATACTGTCAATTTGGAAATTAAAACAAATAAAAAAACAAAAGGACTTTTTTTTAAAGATTTTATTTATTCATTCATAGAGAGAGAGAGAGAGAGGGCAGAGACACAGGCAGAGGGAGAAGCAGGCTCCATGCAGGGAGCCCGACATGGGACTCGATCCAGGGTCTCCAGGATCATGCCCTGGGCTGCAGGCAGTGCTAAACCGCTGAGCCACTGGGGCTGCCCACAAAAGGACCTTTTAATATCATTTGTATAGTCAAGACTGGGCAGCATAGACTTCCTTCAAATCTCCATGAGTTTAAAATAAAGTTTTATTTCTTGCTGATGGCACATGCTCATAAATTTCCCTGTAAAGAACCACTGATCTCATGCTGTCCTAGGGAATTAGATATATTTACAGGGCCACCATGCCAACAGCACTGTAGTGACTAGAGTGAATGACCATCAAGGTAGAAGTATGCTTCCATACAGGAAAAGCCTGACAAAAAAGCTGGTTCCTGACCACATTAAGACCGCTGAGACATGTTAGGGGAATTGGGAGAGGACCACTGAACAGTAATAAGAAAGTCTTCAGCCTGCTTCCACCTGACAAGGAAGCCAGGATGGTATTCTATTACCAAGCAATAGAAGGCCTGCCTGAAGATGCCTAACTTGCTGCCAGTCAGACAACCCTCTTGGGTTTGTGCACACCTCCTCCAACTCAGGTAGGCTAGTTCTGGGATTGCATGTCCACATACCTCTACTGCTGCACTTGGTGCAGCAAAGGTTTACATACCTTTGGGTCTTCTTATGTTTCTATGGGAAGTTTCTAGGCACACTCTTCTCACCAAAGCATCTGCTTGTTTTATAACCTGTGGAAAAAGTGATTGAGAGCCTTCTGCTTCCTGAAACATGCTAGTACTTCAGTGACCACCCATATCATACGGAACAGTACTCTTCTTCCACGTAAGAGAAGAGAAAGTAAAGCTACTTTCTTTAATTCATTCTCAATCTCTCCAAACACCGGGAGCCCGACGTGGGATTCGATCCCAGGTCTCCAGGATTGCGCCCTGGGCCAAAGGCAGGCACTAAACCACTGCGCCACCCAGGGATCCCCGTCTCTATCTCACTTTGAAGGGGGTATAATATTGTCCTTACCCAAACTACCTCCTGGCTAACTCTCAGATTTTTATATTTTGAAAGGAATAAACACAAGCCATTTAATTTTCCTTCTTACTCTTATTAAATACTCAAGTGTGTAATAAGTGCTGATAATTAAGTTCTAGACAGTGTTTTAAAACTTTGTGATGCTAATGATTATTTTCTTTTATACAAAAGCCCCAACTTTTAAAGAATTAGTTATATTCCAACATAAAAATTGCTATACTTTTATATTTGGAAATCTTTTGAGTAATCTTGCAGAACTGAAATTTGTTACCACTGGACTTTAACTGTTAACTGAGAGTACTAAGCATATATGAACTCAAACAGAATATCTACATTTTATATGAAATGTCATGGATTTGTGTCATGGCAAACATGATGATAATTTTTTAAAGATGTACTACAATTACATATCCCATGGGAGAAATAGAGTTCCTCCATTTAAATATAACAGTGCCATTCCATACATTGGAAGTGTCCTGTCATATAAGGTTTCCATTATATTTTTGTGACAGGTGAAAAATAAGCAATAAATAAAAGGCTGATAAGGTCACACACCTGTAATACTGTTTTCAGTTTGAGACACTTCAGTGTCATAAAGATGCTGACAAATGGAAAGGGGTTTTGAAGAAAACTCAGAAGTATGATTAAGGAGCTCTGAAGTTAGACTTAAAGTGAGAGATTAAAAGGATGAAATATGTACTCCCTAGTTCTATTGTGACAAAGTAGGATGAGTCAAGTTATCTGCTTTGAAAAATCTGGAAGTTATAAATGACAAAAAGATTACAGTGCTATTTAGCTTGTGTGCACGGACAGATACACACAGTGTTTTCTGGAATAATTGCCATGGTTTCTTTGGTAAAATTTTTATACAAGAAAATTTCAAACTAAACATATCAAAAGTAGATTATTAATACAATTATTTGTATGTTTCATTACATTTTTTTATTTTTTCTTAAGATTTTATTTATTTATTCATGAGAGACACAGAGAGAGACAGACAGACAGACAGACAGAGAGACAGGCAGAGGGAGAAGCAGCTCCATGCAGAGAGCGTGACATGGGACTCGATCCCAGGTCTCCAGGATCACACTGGGGGCTGAAGGTGGCGCTAAACTCCTGAGCTACCCGGGCTGCCCTCATTACACTTTTTAAAGCTTTGATTTAAAATTATGAGACAACACTGCACAAGCTGGTACAGTCACTGTGGAAAACAGTGTAAAGTTTCCTCAAGAAATTAAAAATAGGATTTTGATGGAGTCTTGTCTCACATTTAAATCTTTCATCCATTTTGAGTTTATCTTTGTGTATGGTGCAAGAGAGTGGTCTAGTTTCATTCTTCTGCATGTGGATGACCAATTTTCCCAGCACCATTTATTGAAGAGACTGTCTTTCTTCCAGTGGATCGTCTTTCCTCCTTTGTCGAATATTAGTTGACCATAAAGTTCAGGGTCCATTTCTGGATTCTCTATTCTGTTCCATTGGTCTATGTGTCTGTTTTTGTGCCAGTACCACACTGTCTTGATGACCACCGCTTTGTAGTAAAATCCTAGAGGAGAACACAGGCGACACCCTTTTTGAACTTGGCCACAGTAACTTCTTGCAAGATACATCCACGAAAACAAAAGAAACAAAAGCAAAAATGAACTATTGGGACTTCATCAAGATAAGAAGCTTTTGCACAGCAAAGGATACAGTCAACAAAACTCAAAGACAACCTACAGAATGGGAGAAGATATTTGCAAATAACATATCAGATAAAGGGCTAGTTTCCAAAATCTATAAAGAACTTATTAAACTCAACACCAAAGAAACAAACAATCCAATCATGAAATGGGCAAAAGACATGAAGAGAAATCTCACAGAGGAAGACATAGACATGGCCAACATGCACATGAGAAAATGCTCTGCATCACTTGCCATCAGGGAAATACAAATCAAAACCACAATGAGATACCACCTCACACCAGTGAGAATGGGGAAAATTAATAAGGCAGGAAACAACAAATGTTGGAGAGGATGCGGAGAAAAGGGAACCCTCCTGCACTGTTGGTGGGAATGTGAACTGGTGCAGCCACTCTGGAAAACTGTGTGGAGGTTCCTCAAAGAATTAAAAATAGACCTGCCCTACGACCCAGCAATTGCACTGTTAGGGATTTACCCCGAAGATTCAGATGCAATGAAACGCTGGGGCACCTGCACCCCGATGTTTCTAGCAGCCATGTCCACAATAGCCAAACTGTGGAAGGAGCCTCGGTGCCCATCGAAAGATGAATGGATAAAGAAGATGTGGTTTATGTATACAATGGAATATTACTCAGCCATTAGAAACAACAAATACCCACCATTTGCTTCAACGTGGATGGAACTGGAGGGTATTATGCTGAGTGAAGTAAGTCAATCGGAGAAGGACAAACAGTGTATGTTCTCACTCATTTGGGGAATATGAATAATAGTGAAGGGGAATATAAGGGAAGGGAGAAGAAATGTGTGGGAGATATCAGAAAGGGAGACAGAACATAAAGACTCCTAACTCTGGGAAACGAACTAGGGGTGGTGGAAGGGGAGGAGGGCGGGGGGTGGGGGTGAATGGGTGATGGGCACGGAGGGGGACACTTGACGGGATGAGCACTGGGTGTTATTCTGTATGTTGGTAAATTGAACACCAATAAAAATTAATTTATAAAAAAAAATAAAAAAATAAATAGATGATTAGAAAGACAAACATAAAAAAAAAAGAAATTAAAAATAGAATTACCATTTGATCCAGCAATTCTGCTACTGAGTATTTACCCAAATAAAGCAAAAATACTAATTCAAATAGATATATGCATTCCTATATTTATTGCAGCATTATTTAGAATAGCCAAGATATGGAAGCAACCCAAATATACATTGGTAGATGAATGGATAAAGAAGATGTGGTATAGATATAGAATGGAATATTAGTCATTTAAAAAAATGAATGAAATCTTGACATTTGCAACAACATGGATGGATCTAGAAAGTATAATCCTAACCAGAATAAATCAGTCACAGAAAGACAAATATCATATTTCACTCATATGTAGAATTTAAGAACCAAAACAAATGGCCAAGGGAAAAAAAGAGACAAACAAACAAAAAAAGATTTATTAAATATATAGAACAAACTGGTGGTCACCATAGGGGAGATGGGGGGAGGGATTGGACAAAATAGGGGAATGGGATTAAAGGGTACACTTATTGTCATAAGCATTGAATGTAGAACTGATGGATCCCTTTATTGTATAGCTAAAACTAATATAACACTGTACATTAATTATACTTAAATTAAAACTAAAAAACTTAAAAAAATTTAAATTAAATCTTAACATAAAAAAATACCTCCATATGTTGTCAGTGTATCTACAGTGAAATCTTTTTTATTATGATTCAACTTAGTGTATTGAGCAGAGTACAAGCTTGGACAGATGATGTTCTGTTCTCTAATTTCACATCTGCCATTAGCTATTGTCTCTTCTCCCAGTCTTAGTTTTTTCATCTATACATAAAATTATTACACTGGATGTCTTAAAAACTTTGGAGTAATATTCAAATTTGTATCATAATAGAATTTAAACTGACTGATGGTGATATTTCTTTGAATTAAAAACAATAACACAAAATATTTTTATTTTAAAAAGAACTCTAATAAAATATAGTGATCTCAAAAGCAACAAGAAGAAAGGCCAAAAAAGATGGAGGCCTTCTCTCTTTTCCAATTACTTAATAAAAAGATTCAACAAATTAAGCATTCTGTTTTAGGAGAGATGGAATTTAAGCTTGTCAAGGTGTTCTCTAGACGTTAGTATAGGAGTGCTTTTCATTGCCTGAGAAGCCAGGAAAACCAGGTGGGTGTGGAAAAGACATAAATTTATCAAGCCACATGGGAGTTCTGGCAGGTGTGCTGAATCTTCTTTGTGGTGTGTTGAGGAGAGTAATGCTGCCTATGGCTTTATGAGTATATTTGAGAGGCTAACTTATGATACCTTTATACCAGAAGACTTTCTTTCTAGGTGAAATAAAATTTATCCTTTCTATATGGACAAGATTTGCTTTGCCTGTACTTGTTTTAGAGAAGTAAAGCAAATAATTTAATTTCAAAAATAATTAGAAGTTTCAAGGAGCTTATTTAATCATTTCCTAAATGACCAATGATTCTGTTTCAACACGACTGAGAAACTCTCTGCTGTAATTAGCTTTTATTTTGTTAGGGGAGTGGAAAAAAAGCAAACCAATAAATATTTAATATGGTAAGAAATATATATAAATGTTACTAATAAAAGTAAAGTATAGGGATCCCCGGGTGGCGCAGCGGTTTGGCGCCTGCCTTTGGCCCGTGGCGCGATCCTGGAGACCCGGGATCGAGTCCCATGTCGGGCTCCCGGTGCATGGAGCCTGCTTCTCCCTCTGCCTGTGTCTCTGCCTCTCTCTCTCTCTCTCTCTGTGTGACCATCATAAATAAATAAAAATTTAAAAAAAAAAGTAAAGTATAGAAATCATTTAAAATATGACTGCAAGAAAAATGGAGTACTTTCATAGATGAGGTGGTCAGGATAATGTGTGACTTTGATAGTCAGAATCTGCACTAAAGAAGAAACTATAAAATTATATTAAATAGGAGAGAAGACTATTTCAAGACAAAATGACTTTATGAAACAATGTCATACCTAAAACTTTAAATATAAGCAATTAAAAGATCACTTCCTAGAAATGAATTAAGACTGTGAATATCAAACAGATAAAATATTTCACAACAAAGCAAGAATACTGAAGAAATAGAATCCAAAACTGAAAAGAGATGCTTTGAAAGAAAGATCCTAAAGATCTACTGGGCAAGCAGGAACTTTAGAATGATGAAACAAACAAAAGTTGGACTAATACATATGAATAATTAATAGAAAAGATATCTCTTATCTAAATAAATATTTGAGTGTTGAAACTGAAATGCATCTTGAGTTCTTGGCATTTCATATAGAAAAGGTATATGTCCACATGAATTATGGTGACATTTATGAAACAACATAAGAAACAGAAAATCTAATACAATTTTATATTTAAAAAAGCTTATTTATCTAGAAAAAAAATTGACCGATAAGTATTGGCTTTTCCATTTTCAGCACTAGAAACCAGAAGACATTTCAAAATCATTTAAAGATATTTGCAGGAAAATTGATTGTGAGCTAATAATTATATGCCCCTCTTTGGAAAAGAACAAAGACAAGTTCAGATATCCAACAATTCAGACAGTAGAGCTTCTATAACCTGTAGGAAACAGAAAATTATTCAAGGAAAATAAGACCAAATCTCAAGACAAGAGAAGGCAAAAAGGAACATAAAGTGATTCAAATGAATCTATGTGATACTTATATTCACATCAAAATGTATGATTTAAAATAACTATTAGTTTTAATATTATTAATTTCAGATTCTTGGAATAGAAAACATAGAACTACTGTAAAAATCAAAAACAAAAACAAAAAACCTTTGTAGCCTAGCATTAGTTTTTTTAACTCATTTTTGTAAGACATAGTAGTTCAAAGTGGAAGGAAAGTGTTCGGTTGTATGTTGGAGTAAAAAGTTAACATATGAAGGTATGTACAATTATTACTATTTTATATAATTATATATATATTATATATAATAATAGGGGAAATACATTTGATTCATAGTTATGAGCTCAATGAATAAGTTTTGGTGAATTTATTTATTTGATTATTATACATACAATACATTTTTAAGCACTATTAGTTAGTTCTATATTTGTCCTGGAAATATTTTTTTAACTTAATATCCTTCCTCCATATTTAATCATTGCTTTTTTTTTGTTTTTTATTTTTCTGATTCATCAGTGCTCATTTTTATGTGTGTATCCATTGTTTTGCTTATTTCTCAAATGGTTTTAATCTACAATTTTGTTATCAAATTTTAATCTACAATTTGGTTATCAAAATTATTCATTTGATTTATTTAATTTCTATTTTATTTTACTGAGGGAGGATATATATCAATATATAATAAAAGATTATAATATATAATAGAGTATTAGCAAAGCTCTTTAAAAGAACATAATAAAGTCTTAAAGGTTAGCAAATGAATAATTTTTTTCATCTCTAATTAAGGAATTGTGCTTATGATAATCAATTCTGACAAGTTGGAAATAAAGTATTTCTACCAAGTAACCGAATGTGAACTGTTTGAAAGATTTGAGTAGTATTAAATTTTAGTTGGATAAACTATTTTGTTGTTAATTTGTGACTTTCCTTTGATATGCTCTAATGCCAATACTCCTGGTAGCTCTGTCATTGACATTTACATTTTTCAATTGATCTAATACATTTCAATAGAACATTTATGTATTGTAAGGAGCCTAATGGTTCATAAACAACATAGCAAACTGGCTGCTAGTGACTGAAGACAATTACAAGTAGAATATTAAAATCATTTTATTTTATAAAGCCACTTCCTAAAGTAGAAAAGTAGAAGAAAACTTTATTTTTACTGGCTTATGTGTGAGAATTTATATTAAATATATTTATAAGTATAAATATATTATTATATATACAAAAGACAGTATCTTTTGTAAGATAATGTTATATCATCAAGCAACATAATCTTTGTCCTAAGACTAAAAAAGTAAGCTCTTAATAGTCTAGATTTGAATCCTAAAAATCAAATATTTTAATGATTTTATTCTTAAGGTTTCAACATACTTAGTTCACTACATAAAATACCCATAGTACAAAGTAACATAAATATAAAATTTTCTTGTCTTGTACATTTCAGTTAAGACAATCTCTCCAGGCTACCTTAGCAATTGTTTCCATGGATGGATGCATGGAGTTAGAAGGTGATTGCTTTTGGATTATTGAAATATGAATATATAGAGATTGGGAATGCTAATACCCTTTCACCACTAGCATAGTAATTTTTAGCAACTTTCATATTCTGAAAATTTCCCCTTATTATGAGAGAAAAATTGTATTCAAATCCTATTAGCTCCTGTATACTAAGAGGAAGGCAGAGTCAACTAAATCAGAAAGTTTAGATTCTACACTGAAATGGACATGAAAATAAACATGATATAGATGATATAGAAAGCCTGTTCTTTCAGAATTGCATAATTATGGCCAGAAGAAGAGCAAGAGAGGAACTAATTGCTAGGCTAGCATCCTGAACATGTGCAGAGGTATCAAAATCAGAAGCAGAGAAGAGGTTGAAGGGAATAGAGAGGATCACTGAATGTACAAATTGAGGGGGAGACTGCCCAAGTAGGTCCTTCTGGACCAAACTCCATTCTCTTGTAGCTTGAAAAGTGCTCAGAGAGACCATTCTCCTTGTGGAAAGATAGAATAGGAGCTGCTGAAAGTCCTACCAATGTGTTAGGAGTAGGCATAGTTTTAGGGAGAACCTGAAGTGTTCTGTGACTGGGCTCTCAAGAACAACTTGCTCTGAGAAACAAGTCATTGCTAGAACACAAACTCATACACAGAACAGTCAACATATTCATGGAGCTAAGTGAAAATTAAAATATGATGCCTCTTTAAAAATTATTTGATTACATCTGAGGTCATCTGTGAAACTTTAATGAAATTAAATCTTACTTTACCAATTTAAGGAAAATGTAAATGTCTAACAAGTTTTATGTACAACTTACTATTTTTCTACTTGAAGTAATATCCTTCATTTTTTTAATTTAACTTTCTTTTTCATCTGAATTTCCTTGTTCCAAAAACTTTATTACATATAAAATTAATCATGAGAAATCACTGTTATTATCTTATTAGTTTTCATAAACACACATTTGTTTTACAAATTGAGGAAAACAACTCTGATTTCAATGATTTTTATTGTTTTGAAGATATTAGACATAAATAAAGTCATTACAAAATGAAAAGTTTGGAAATCCATGGAGAAAGTGTAAAAATACAATAAATAACATATAGGCTGTATATTTACAGTACAAAATGCACAAAACCATGGACAAAGAAAGGAGAAAAAAACAGCAACTGTTTCAAAGTAATTCACATTCTACTTGCTCCAGGAATGAGATATTTTCTTCTAACACAGTTCATTTTCATCAGAAATGTTCAGAGAAAAGAATAATGGTGGAAAAAGAAGCAGTTAGCAAGTGAAGAAGGGATAAAGGAAGATTATTTCCAAGAGCAGATTGACAGAATTAGTTATATCATCAAATAGAGAAGGATTCAGTGAGTGATGGTGGTTGGTGGCTGTGATATGACAAAGATAAGGTAGCAACAAATGAAGTTATATGCTGAAATTCACTTTATATTTGACATTGTGATATGTCCTCTTTGTCCCTCACAGAAAATTTCATACTGTCTCTTCACACATTTCTTTAGTCTTTTTGCATTACTACACCTATGACTATCATTTTTGGAAAATCTGTTGGTGACATTTTCAGCCAAAGTACAAATTTCATTGGAAATCTGAAACTATAATGGATCGTCTCTTTGTTTTTTCTATTGTCCCCCCTTATATTTCCCAAAGGTGCTAATTTTGTCTGCCAATAAATTATTTTTCACTCTTAAAATGTGTAGCATTTAAAATACTAAAAACACATAAAAGGGCACAGAACATTTGAAAATATACATGAAAATGATCCATAAATCTTTAATGTCCTCAATTAGAAATGCTTTCTTTTCCAGGTTTAAAAATAGTATGATTTTGATGTTAAAAGTTGGATTTGTCCATGAATCATGAGTACTTTCATTGAGTTGCTTTAATATTTAATAATATTGAGGTTATAATTAATGAAACATCATAATTTTAATTAGAAGCATAATAGTAAGAGATTGTGCAATGTTAAAACCTGAGGAATGTTTCTGTACAGAAAAATACATATCATGATTTAAATAAGCCAGAACTGTATCTACAGAAAAGTGTATTGAATGTATTTTAACAGATATTTAACACTGAAACTTGTATCTCCTTTACTATTGAGACTATCTCGATTTATTTTAAAAATGATAATAAAACTTTATTTTCTAAATATGAATTTTAGCTTCTTATGTTATTTAGATGTGATATTATTGGTATATCCCTAAACCATTATTCTTTTATTCTTCTTAGAAGATAAAATAATTCTTAGAATTTTTATTTTATCTTTGAAGTTATAATTCTAATTGCCAACCACTTTCATTTCACTCTCAAACCATGCTAATGATATGTTATACTTTGACAATATAGGAGGAGACAGAAAGATAGAAGTGGAGTAGGACCATAGCCTCATTTTGCCCCACAACACAAGTAGGTAACTATTGTATCATCCTAAATACCCCAGAAATTGACCTTAAAACTTACAGAACAAACTCCACAACTAAAGGGAAAGAAGAGGCCACACTGAAGAAAGTAGGAAGAACAGAGATGGTTTAGGGGAGAAACAGATCTCCAGTGCTACAGAGGGGAGGGAGCCCCAGTCATGGAGAAGCACAAGAGAGTGGAGCACACAAGGAGATGCAGAAAGAAAATGTTTCCCCAAGTCATTGGCTTGGAAAATAAGAGAGGCTGAATTTCATGAGTTCTTGTAACCAGCAAGCCACCAGAGGGAAGGAACTCAGTACAGACACTGGCTGCTTAACTTTTTTACCCCAAGATCCTCTCTGCTGTGCTCTGGAGGGCTGCTGTTCTCAGTTAAACATGCCTCAATCTAGCACAGTGTGCCCATTTGCCAGAAGACCAGCACAAAACCTTGTCCATAACATGTCTCCTAACCAGAGTTCTTTTTTTTTTTAAGATTTTATTTATTTATTCATGAGAGACACACACAGAGAGAGGCAGAGACATAGGCAGAGGGAGAAGCAGGCTCCATGCAGGGAGCCCAATGTGGGACTTGATCCTGGGTCTCCAGGATCACACCCTGGGTTAAAGGCAGTGCTAAACTGATGAGCCACATGGGCTGTCCTCCTAACCAGAGTTCTATAGCACCTTAGTTCTGGTGGAATTAGTGTCAGGTCTCATGTGATATGCAGACTAGAGCACACATAGTTAAAACTTTAACATTCAGGCCAAGGACCAAACACTGCCCATGGAAGGCAAGGAGAGCTTCTGTAGACAACTGACCTGATAGAGAAGCCAAAATACAACAACATAGTGCATACAGAACACACTAGAGACATCCCCTGAAGTGTCAGACCCTGGGCACTACATGACATCCTCTTCATAAGGCAATTACATTCAGGAGCAAAAGGCAACGGTCTTTTTTCACACAGAAGATAAGGCAGATACTTTAACAAAATGTCAAGAAGGAGGAATTTATCACAAATGAAAGAACAAGATAAAGGTCACAGCCAGAAATCTAAGTGAAACAGACATAAGTAATGTGTCTGATGGAGAATTTAAATCAAGAATCAAAAGAATACACACTGGGCTTTAGAAAAGAATAGAAGATACCAAGGAAACTGGTATATAGCCCAGATATAAAAGTGTTAAAAAAAAAAAGAAGATGAAGAATACACTAAATGAGATTGGAAACAGGCTTGATGCAATGAACAGCAGGCTGGAAAAAGCAGAGGAATGAATAAATGACTTAGAAGATAAATAATGGAGAATAATGAAGCTGAACAGGAGAGAAAAAGAATTCTGCAACATGAGAATACACTTAGAGAACTCAGTTACTTCATAAAACATTTGTATTATTGGAGTCCCAGAAGAAGAAAGAGAGAAAAAGAGGCTGAGAATTTATCTGAAAAAAATAATAGTAAAAGCTTCCTTAATTCAGGGAATGAAATAGGCATCCAGATACAAAATGCACTGAGAGCTCCCATCAAAATCAACAAAAGAAGGCAAACAAAGATATTGTAATTGGCAAAGTATCGTAATTAAAGACAAAAATCTTAAAAGCATCAAGGCAAAAGTAATCCTTAACTTACAAGGGAAAATCCATTAGGATAGCTGGAGATTTCTCAACAGAAACTTGGTTAGGCAGAAGTGAGTGGCATGATATATTCAAAGTGCTGAATGGGAAAAATCTGCAGCCAAGAATATTCTATCTAGCAAGGCTATCATTCAGAATAGAAAGAGTCACAAAGAGTTGCCCAGATGAAAATTAAAAGAGTTCACGACCATAAACCAGCCTGCAAGAATTATTAAATGGGACTAAGCACAAAGGAGACAGTAAAAATGATAAAGACAAAAAGACGATCAGAGAAAATCTCCAGAAACAAAACAAAACAAGGAATAAAAGGATAATTAAATATATATCTATCAAAAATATTTTCAATGTAAATAGACTTAAAAACAATTGCCAATAAAAAGTGAGGGATTGGAGAAATATTTATCATGCAAATGGATGTCAAAAGAAAGCTGGAGTAGCAATACTTCTATGAACAACCTAGACTTTCAAACAAAGACTATAAAAAGAGACAAAGAAGGGCATTATATAATCATAAAAGAGACAATCCAACAAGAAAAGATAAGAATTATAAATACTCATGTACCCAATATGGGAGCACCCAAATATATAAAACAATAACAAACATAAAGGAACTAATTGATAATAACACAATAACAGTAGGGACTTTAGCATCCCACTTACATCAATGGACAGATCATCTAAATAGAAAATAAACAAGGAAACAATCACTTTGAATGATACTAGATGGACTTAAACAGAAATATTCAGAACATTTCATCCTGAAGCAGCAATACACATTCTTTTCAAGTTTACATGAAACATTCTCCAGAAAAGATCACATATTAGGTCACATAACAGACATCAACAAACTCAAAAAGACTAAAATCATACCATGCACCTTTTCTGACCACAGTACTATGAAAATAGAAGTTAATAACAAGAAAAAATTTAAAAGACCACAAAGGAGGTTAAAAAACATGTTATTAAACAATGAATGGGCAAACCAGGAAATCAAAGAAGAAATAAAAAAAAATACATAGAAACAAGTGAAAATGAAAATGCAATGTCCAAAGCCTTTGGGATGCAGCAAAATTGGTCATAAGAGAATAGTGTATAGAAATACAGATCTGCCTTAAGAAGCAAGAAAAATCTCAGTCTAATCCTGCACCTAGAGGAGTTAGAAAAAGAACAACAAACAAAACCCAAAGCCAGAAGAAGGAAGGAAATAATAAAGATTAGAGCAGAAACAAATGATATAGAAACTAAACATTTAACAACAAAGAAATAGAACAGATCAATGAAACTAAGAGCTGCTCCTTTCAAAAACTTAGTAAAATTGATAAAGTTCTAGCCAGATTTATCAAAAAGAAAAAAGAAAGGACCTAAATAAGTAAAATCACAAATGAGAGAGGAAAATAACAACCAACACCACAGATACACAAACAACTGTAAGAGAATATTATGAAAAACTATATGCCAACAAATTAGACAATGTAAAAGACATGGATAAATTCCTACAAATATATAAACTACCAAAACTGAAACAGGAAGAAACAGAAAGCTTGAACAGAGAGATAAACAGCAATGAAATTGAATCAATAATCAAAAAACTCTCAGCAAACAAAAGTCCAAGGCCAGATGCCCTCACAGTGAATCCTGACAAATATTTAAAGAAGAATTAATATCTATTCTTCTCAATTTTTTTCCAAAAATAATTGAATAGGAAGGAAAAATAATTTCAAATCAATTCTATGAGGCCAGCTTTATACTGGTACCAAAACCAGATAAAGACATCACCCCACTAAAGAGAACTTAGGCCAATATCCTTGATGAACATCGATGCAACAATTCTCAATAAAATACTAGCAAATTCAATCCAGCAATACATTAAAAAAAATCACCACGACTAAATGAGATTTATTCCTGGATTGCAAGAGTGGTTCAATATTCACAAATCAATCAATGAGATACGCCACATTAATAAAAGAAAGGGTAAGAACTCTATGGTCATTTCACTAAACGCAGAAAAAGCACCTGACAAAGCACAACATTCATTCAGGATAAAAACCCTCAACAAAGTAGGTTTAGAGGGAGCACACATCAACATAATAAAGACTATATATTAAAAAAACACAGCCAACATCATCATCAATGGGGAAAAAGTGAGAGCTTCTCCTCTATAATCAGGAATAAGAAAGGGTTGTCCGCTCTCATCATGGAAGTCCTAACCACAGCAATCAGACAACAAAAAATATTAAACCCACCTAAATCAGCAAGGAAGAAGTCAAACTTTCATTATTTGCAGATGACATGATACACAGAAAACCCAAAAGACTCCATCAAAAAATTGCTAGGACTGATACATGAATTCAGTAAAGTTGTAGGAAACAAAATCAATATATAGAAACTGTTGCATTTCCATAGACTAATAATAAAATAGCAGAAATAGAAATGAAGAAAACAATCTCATTCACAATTGCACCAAAAACCATAAGATACTCAGGAATAAACCTAACCAAAGAAGTGAAAGACCTGTAAAACACTGGTAAAAGAAATTGAAGATTACACAAAGAAATGGAAAAATATTCTGTGCTCATGGAATGGAAAAAAAATATTGTTAAGACGTCTATACTACTCAAAGGAATCTAATTATTTCATGCAATCTCTATCAAAATACCACCAACATTTTTCACAAAGCTTGAACAAACCACTCTAAAATTTGGATGGAACCATAAAAGACTCCAAATAGCCAAAGCAACCTTGAAAAAGAAAAGCAAAGCTGGAGGTATCACAGTTCTGGACTTCAAGTTATATTACAAAGATGTAGTGATCAAAACATTATGGTACCTGCACCAAAATAGACATAAAGATCAATAGAACAAAACAGAAAACCCAGAAAGGAATCCACAACTATGTGGTCAATTAATCTTCAACAAAGCAGGAAAGAATATTCAATGGGAAAAAAGACAGTATCTTCAACATGTAGTGTTAGGAAAACTGGACAGCAAATGTAAAAAAATGAAACAGGACCAATTTTCTACATCATACCCAAATATAAATTCAAGATGGATGGAAGACCTAAATATGACAGGAAACCATAACAATACTCGAGGACAAAATGGGAAGTAACTTCTTTGATATTGGACATAACAACTTCTTTCTAGATATGTCTCCTGAGACAAGAGAAACAAAAGCAAAAATAAACTATTGGAACTTCATCAAAATAAAAAGCTTCTGCACAACCAGGGAAACAGTAAACAAAACTGAAAGAGAACCTATGGAATGGGGGAAGATATTTGCAAATGACATGTGATAAATGGTTAGTATTGAAAACATATAAAAAATTTCTAAAACTCAACACCCCAAAAACAAATAATCCAATTAAAAATGGGCAGAAGACATGAATAGACTTTTTTCCAAAGACATACAGATGGCGTATGAACAGACATATGAAAAGATGCTCATCATCACTGATCATCAGGGAAACAAATCAAAACTACAGACCACCTCCAACCTGTCAAAATGATTGAAATCAACAACACAATAAATAACAGGTGTTGGCAAGTATGTGGAAAAGGAGAACTTTCTTACAATATTGGTGGGAATGCAAACTGTTGAGCTACTCTGGAAAACAGTACGAGTTTCCTGAAAAAGTTAAAAATAGAGCTACCAATTAGCAAAAAAAAAAAAAAAAAAAAAAAAAAAAAAAAAGAGCTACCAAATCTAGCAATTACACTACTAGATATTTACCTAAAGAATACAAAAATACTAATTCAAAGTGATACATGCATCTAAGTGTTTATGGCAATATTATCTATAAAGTCAGATTATAGAAACAGCCCAAGTGTCCATTGACTAGTGAATGCTAAAGATGTAGTGTGTGCATGTGCATAAAATATGAAATATTATTCAGCCATAAAAGAGAATGAAATCTTGCTATTTGCAAAGATGTGTATGGAGCTGGAGTGTATCGTGGTAAGCAAAATAAGTCAGTCAGAGAAAGACAAACACTATAGTTTTTGTCTATGTCTACATATGGTTTCACTCATATGTAGAATTTAAGAAACAAAACAAAATGAGCAAAGGGGGAAAAAAAAGAGAGAGGGAAGCAAGCCAAGAAATAGACTCTTAACTATTGAGAACAAACTGGTGGTTACTAGAGGGAAGGTGAGAGGATGGATGGGTAATTATGTGATAGAGAATAAAGGATGAACTTGCTGTGATGAGCACTGGGTATTATATGGGAAGTATTGAAGCACTAAATTGTATGCCTGAAACTAATATTACACTGTATGTTAACTAACTGGAATTTAAATAGAAACTTAAAAAATTAAAATAATTGGATTTGTATTTAAAGTTAATAAAGATAAAACTGCCAAAGAAACTTCTGTTTTTCTTCTTTTTTTAATGCTTGTTTTTTTTAAAGAGTTTTATTTATTTATTCATGAAAGACACACAGAGAGAGGCAGAGACACAGGCAGAGGGAGAAGCAGGCTCCATGCAGGGAGCCCGACATGGGTCTCGATCCTGGGACTCCAGGATCACACCCTGGGCCAAAGGCAGATGCTAAACCCCTGAGCCACCCAGGGATCCCTGAAACTTCTTTTTTTCACTTTCAGTCAGGTGTGCATAAGTAAATAGCTGATTCTTACAAATATATTTGAAAAAAAAAAACAATAATTACAACAAATGAACAAAGCACATGAATGTTAAGTTCTAAAATATTCTAATAAAGAAAACATAATAAATAAAATCATTTAAGCAATTGAAAATAAGAATCATTTTTTAGACATTCTATCAAGTTTTTAATTGAAAATTCTTTTAAAAAATATATCAGAGAAACCCTGACACTTGGTCATTTTCTGTTACGGCCATATATACAATACAAACTCATTCCCAAAAACCTAGCCATAATGTGTAAGGTTTGCTAACATAACAAAAGTTGTGGTCACAGATATTGCTTTTTTGTTAGCTTAATGGTCAACTAATTTTTACACTGAGACTTCAAGTGCCTTGAATCAGTAAGTATCACACATTTTTATAGTGGCCCTGTTTGCACTTTAAGCTACACCTTACCTTTATGGCAGTTTACAGCTGTATCTTAGCCTTCACTTCCTGTTTTTGCAGATAATCAACCAGAGGTAAGAGATTAAGACCTATTCATTTCCTTCTTTTCCATATTCACATCCCTGTACATTTTTTTTGTACATGTGTGGTTTTTAAAATTATTTATTTATTTATTCATGAGAGACACACAGAGAGAGGCAGAGGGAGAAGCAGCCTTCATAGAGGGAGCCCCACATGGGATTAGATCCCAGGTCTCTAGGATCACACCTGGGCCAAAGGCAGGTGCTAAACCACTGAGCCACCCAAGGATCTCTGTACATGTGTTTTTAAGCAAAACCGTGGGTATAGGACTATTCCCACTGAAAGTGTTCTGAGTCAGGTCAAATAAAGACAAGCCTTGTAAATGGAGCTTTTCCAGGAAGTTTCCAAACAGAGAAATTCTCTGGGCATGGGGTTTTTGGGAAATTCCAAATTTAGTTGGCCTCCTCTGGAGGCTGGCTTCCACAATATCTGGTTTCAGGTTGCTGGATGTCAAGGCAAAAAGCTGGAATGAAGGGCAAAGAAATAGGGCAAGGGAAGTGTCACAAATTATGCTGTTCTTAAAGAGTTCAGCCATTTTTTCCTGAATAAATGCTTGTCCTATTGTTGGATGCTATTGGCTAATTTCAGAGTTAGGAAAGATTAATTTTTTTTCAATTTTTTTGCAGGTGCTCTTTATTGCTTTTTATGAAAGAGCAGATTCTAAAAGGCCTTTATTTCTCAATTGCCATGAATTTTGAGTTATATATTCCTTCTTTGTCTTGACTGGCAGCTGAATTTAACATCTGATATGACTGCAATTTTCACAGTTCCTAACTGCTAATATTGCATTACTCATACTGCAGATATTCTTCTTTATCTATAATATGCAGTGAATTCCCCACCTGTTCTCTTAATAAGGTCTAATGCCTGCAAGCTATTGTCATTGAGAGGCCTGTTGCTGACACAAAAGTTCATCACTTTATGTGAATTTGGAATACTGCATAAGAATTTTTTTTATTATCAGATTATTTTATGATGATGAAAAGTCACAATATAACTTCAAAATTTATAAAGTCACAATTTTTAAAAGATTTTTGAATAAGTTTCTAAAAATATTTGGGAAATTGTAAAATTGAGTTAATCTGAATTTTCAAAATATTCACATATTTTTCTCAGCTCTGAGGGTTTGAAGATTGACATACTGATCACAATTTTCAAAACAATAAATTTTGCAAATGAAATCTAATTATATTTGGAATATGTTCTGTATTCAGCTTTGAGATTTTTTTTGAGGTTTTTTTTTATTTTATTCAGCTTTGAGATTTTTTAAGGTCCTAATCACTAATTATATAATTTAAATATATATCTAAATTATATATATTATGACATATGTAAATGGTCTTATACAATATTTCTGAAGCAAGAGTTTTATCAAAATGTATGGATAGGGCAGCCCGGGTAGCTCAGCGGTTTAACACCGCCTTCAGCCCAGGGCCTGATCCTGGAGACCTGGGATCGATCAAGTCCCACATTGGGCTCCCTGCATGGAGGCTGCTTCACCTCTGCCTGTGTCTCTGCCTCTCTCTCTCTCTCTCTCTGTCTCTCATGAATACATAAATAAAATCTTTAAAAAAATGTGTGGATATTAGAAATATCAATGAGTTATACTTGATATTATAAACTTTTGATGTAATTACAAGAGTTAAGGATTATTAACCCCACAATTAGGACATTTATCTTTAATATAAATGAATCAAATATCCATGTATTTTATCTCATTTTAGGATTCCTATGACTATGATGTTTTAAGTTTCTATAACATTTTAAATCTGATTATGTATTTTAAATACAAAAACTGTATGCATGTGCAACTTCATATTTCTTAACTATATTCCCTTTTTAGTTAAAAGTGTTACCTCTCTATTACATCTATGATTATGTCATGTTTTATTTTTATCACATATTGGCTGCAGCCAAGGTATAATTCAAAAATATAAATATATTTTATAAAAATATTTTTATAAAAAATATAAAAATATAAAAAGCCTAATCACTTCCCTTTTAATATTCATTATTGACTGCCCAATTCTCATATCACAGTTTATAAAGACTTATAATCTTTACATTGCAGCCACTCTGATAAAATCTCATTTCATTAATACAAAAGTGCAAACAAAAAACTCCTGGTTCCTCTATTTTGCATGTCCATGTGCCATGTTTGTGGTTTAATATCTGTGTTCTATGATAGACCATAAATTTGATGTCTGGGGGATGCCAGGTGGCTCAGCGATTGAGCATCTGCCTTTGGTTCAGGGCATGATCCCAGTCCAGAGATTGAGTCCCACATCAGGCTCCCTGCAAGGAGCCTGTTTCTTCTGTCTGTGTCTCTGCCTCTCTCTATGTCTCTCATGAATAAATAAATAAAATCTTAAAAAAAAAATGATGTCTGCGGTTTTGCCTATTTTATACCCTCTCAAATTTTTGGAACCCATATTTATTATTACCATATTGCATGTTACTTAATCCTAGTAGTTGAATGAAAACTAAAAGATATTACTTCATTTAAATATTTTTTTAGATTTTTCTCATCAAAATTGCTTTCAGTTTACTAGTTTGTCTTTCTCACTACATTACATTCTTGTCATGTAAATATATTAGATGAATTCTGTGATGTAGAGCTATAGAATACAAAGGCAAAATATCAATCTTGATTTAATATTATAAAATGACATCAAGTATTTTTAGGAGAAATCTTTCAAAGAGAAAAAGAAATTTATGACACATCCGGTAAAAATACCATAGTATCATTTTTTTTCCCTCCCAGTTAATTGGTTGAGCTTCCACCTACTCTATTAACAGGAAATATAACATGTCCCTTTTGGGCTGTAACGTCTTCAAAATATCTCAAGCATGCTAGGGGCTTATAATGTTCAAAAGTGTCAGAATCTGGTTTCCACCTCTAAGTGAAGAGAAATCAGAAGCTTCATCAGGTTGATAATGCCATGGATTTCAAAAAGATTTAGAAAATCATTATGTTTTATTTTATTATTTTTGCTTTTTCAAATGTGAACATTTTTAAAACACATGAAAAGCAAAGAGAATAGCATAATGAGCATCTATGTACCCATAATTGTGTTGTAACAATCATCAGCAGTGAGCTGGGCTTATTTTATCTTCCCCTTTTTGGGAGAGAGAGGTAGGTAGAGTTTTTACAGTAAATTCAAGACATCATATCATTTCACTATTAAATGCCTCACTACACATCTTTAGTAGATAATGACTATTTCACTGGTATCACACTAATAAAAGTAAAATTAATATCATTACTATTTCAATGTTTTTCTGATTAAAAAATGTCTTTATAACCAGTTTGTTCTAATCAAGATCCAAATGAAACATGCTCATTAATGTTACTGCTTTATGCTCTTATTTATTAAAATTATTGCAGATCGGTCTAAAATAACCCAGCTAAGCTGTACAACCAACCCTCATTGCTCCAGATGGCATCATGATCTATGAAATGCACCATGCACCATGTCTCTTTGCACTCTTGGATATCCTTCCTAGGTCCTGAACAACTTCCCTTTTGTATGATTATATACTGTGTTGCCCATTCAATGTGCTAATCACACTGTATTTAGCCTTCTGCATGCCTCAGACTGATATGTCATTCTGAAAAAGACTTCACAAGTGATTACTATTTCATACTGTATCTACTAGATTTCATAGCATAAAAATCCACCCCAAATTTAATGGTTTAAAATAATAGCATTTATCTAGCTTATAATGAAGAGGGTTAACCATGTGAATGGGCTAAGTGGGCATCTCTCCTTCTGGTTTTGACTGGGATCTTTCATGTGTCTGCATCACTTCACCCAACTTGGCTTTTAGACTTGGGCCATTAACTAGGGTGATAAGAAAAAAAATAAAATTTCATTGTGCAAACATTTTTCACCTTTCTGCTTACATCAGGCTAGCTATCAGCACATTGGTAACAAGTCACATGAGCAAGCCCAGAATCAGTATAAGAGACCACTCAAAGGTTTAGGCTAGGTTGAAAACAATGGAGAACAGTATGTATTCTATTAATCTACCACATTTCTCAACCCTTCTAAACAATTATTTAGGGTGTATTTTGGTACTTTCTTCATTAGAGAAAAGGAAAACAATCCCATAAACATCAAACCAATTAAGTATTCCTTATAAAATGATATGACTAAATATAAGTTTGTTTTGAGAAAATAATATAATAATGTTATATTCACTACCTTAATAATTCGTCAATTAAATAACATTGATAAAACCCCTTGATGGCTTAGCTTGATTTCCTTTAAATAGGAAAACATTAGGTCTGTCTATTCTCCATCAAAATGGCATTTTCAGTTGCATCATCTCTACCAGATAACCACAAGACTCAAATCTGACAGGACTGTCTCTCAATATCCAACAGTGGAAACTAACAATGAAGACCTGGGAGACTGATGCATTTTCAATAATGCAGAGATTATTATTTTTTTCTTTAAACATACCATTTCCTCCCCCACAGGGAAGTTTAAAGCATTCAGTGAGGGGGAAAAAAGCTATTTTACTGTTTTTTTTTTAAATGGTTATTTCTTCAAACTTGAAAAGTTTCATGTCATTTTTAAGCACATTATTAAGAGAGGCAGAGCCAGATCAGATTCAAACTTTCCTTTCTCACAGCCAAATCTTCAGCAATTGAAAGCACCAGGGGGACAAAAGGAACTGCCATGTCAGAATAAACTATTCTGGCTGAGAGACTCTCACAATCATTCTGATGTTATCTGTGTTATTTCATAGGTGTCACACTTAGATTAGATAGAAACACTACAATTAAACTGAAAACTACTCACACCTCAGGAAAAATGTCAAGCCAGTATTATTTTTCAACGATCCTCATTGATTATTTGTGAGAACCTATTGTGAGGCTTCTAGTGTGTTGTGCATGAAGACTGTCATGCATTCCATAAGCTGAACTGAGTGACATTGTATGCTTGATTGGGAAATTAAATAACATAAATAATGGGACAGAAAAATCACTATACCCCACTTTCAATTAGCTATGGGTCATCTCTTTTCCATTTGGCTTCAATTATTTAAGCCAGTATTTATCTGTCTGCATCCTGTGGGATTATCTATGTTAGTTTATATAGACTTATAAGGAAGCTGGAGAGAAATTAGAAGAAAAAAAAACATAGGTATGGCTCAGTTTTTATCTCTTCCTGACAAGATCAGCTACTATTATAAAATATTATAAAATACAATTATTAAGGGGAAAAAAACTAAAAATAATTTCTTTTTTTTTCACTCTTGATAAGACTAGCCTGAGATTTATCCATTTCATTGAATTTTACAAGAACTAAGGCAGTTCTTGGGAAAATATTAAATCTTCTTAAATTTCCTCTAGTATTTTTCTGTTTTCAATTGCACTGATTTATTATTTTCTTTCTTCTGCTTGCTCTGGGTTAGGAGTTAACATTTAACAGTGGAAAGAAAGACATTTTTGTCTTAAATTACAAAATGCCTTGATTTCCTATCAGCATAATTTCTTGGAAAAAAGCTGATTTGACTTAATTAATTTATTTTTTCATTTTTAGGATGTGCTTCCTTGGTGGCTGATGATGCAAGGATGACCTGCATGTGCCTCTTTCACCATATCTATAGAACAAAAGAGATATCATTCTAAGCTGAGTTTCCCTTATGATTCCTTTTGTGTGAAAAGTGAGCTATATCTTTGCAAATCAACAACATTTAGTGGCAGTACCTCTTAAATTAGTATCTGAGAATAGAAGCTTTCTTTGGCACTACAATTATAAAATGTTCACTACTGTGCACTTAGCTACTGCCTATTAGGTCTCTTTTATTTCTTCTAACTTTTGAACTAATTTAACAAACCAAAAGTGTTAGTAGATTTAATGTCTAGTCACATAAATGAACAATCAAAATCAAGAGTTCGATAAGGAAAAGCTGTGTCATATGGAATTATGGTGAATATTATACCTTTTAACATACATACTATGATATAAATTATGAGAAATTATATTCACAAAACAAAATGCAAATGTTGTAAACTATTTCTGTATAAAAGTGACAAAATCTGAGTGGGCAAGAGATTAGAAGAAATATAAGAATGCTGATCTTGGGATGCCTGGGTGGCTCAGCTGTTGAACGCATCTGCTTTCAGCTCAGGGCATGGTCCTGGAGTGTTGGGATCAAGCCCCACATCAGGCTCCCTGCATGGAGCCTGCTTCTCCCTCTGTCTATGTCTCTGTCTCTCATGAATACATAAATAAAATCTTAAAAAAAAAAAGAATGCTGATCTTCCTCATTTTTATTGGCAGTAAGTTTATACTTTCTAAACAAGATCCACAAAATTCAAATACATTAATTATAACATTCTAATAGTTATTATATTAGTTATTATAAAACGAATATATAGTTATTATAAATAATAATTATTATAAAACTTTCTCTCAAAATTCAAGATGAGTTTAGGTATTAATATCCTATGAAATTTCTTCATTTTCACCTCAGTTTTCTTTAATTTCCTAAAGAAATGAATTTAGTTATTTTGTTAAAATTACATGACTAACATCCTATTCTTATGAAGTGTATATCTATTTGTCCCTCTATAGAATGTTTTTCTTTTATACTAGTGTTTAATAATTTAATATGCTTCAGTAGATACTTGAGTTTTAGAAACCAAAATTTTCCTATGAGAGTTAAACTCCTACCAAATAATGATCAGCAAGGCTTACAGTAAACTCCAGGCCAGAAATACCATTTGTATTTAAAGATAAAGAGAATTGCCAGTACTATAAAAGGGCTCTCCAGGGAAAAGGTAATCTTCCTCATCCAACTCTATTTATCCTTTTCTTTCCCTAATAGGTGAATATGGAGGGGTGTAGGCCAACAGACTTCAATCATCTTAAGTCCCCAATACCTGTGATGTTAGATGTCCTGTTATACTCTTAGGAGACTGCTACTTCAGGGGGGTGGTATTTTATTTCATTCTGTGATCTGTTGTTCCCCTTTTGTATCATCTTCCTTTTTTAGGCAATACAGGTTTTACTCTCCAAAACTTGCTCCCATAAAGTACAAAAAAAAAAATGCCAAAAATAAAATCTTAACTGTGTCTTGCATATTTTTGTGCCACAAACTATATTAGATAGAAAAACAGGGATTTCTTTTTCTACCTCAATAACTAAAATATGTTTAGTTATTAAATACATTCCCCTGCCCATCTCAACCTGCTCTCAACTGGACATGGGTTTGGTTAAACTGATAGGTGTTCATGGAGATAAATTGGAAATGAAAATGTTGATTGCTCAAAATTAATCATCTTCCTACAATCAAAAATATTTATTCACTGTGTCAAGTTTGCCATGCATCACTTTATATTTAGGAAAAAGAAACTAGCCCTCCTTTAAAGGGGTGTTGAATAGGCTTATTCCTATTTTAACCATATAGGTCCAGACACAGGAGTTCCAGTTTTAGCTGTGTTATTCCTTTCAACCTATCTGCATTACATCAATAATTACTGCTTCATATGACTCACAAATTTTCCCTTACAAAAAACATACTGAACTACTCCTACATGCAATTAAACAATTTGATGTATAATGCAAAGTTCTAAGATACAAATAAATTTCACATTCCATGAAATTTCTGAGAAGGGAAGTCATAATCGTACGTGCATATATCAGATCACTTTGACTATGGTTAAAAAATTATTGCCTAAAGCACTGTAAAATGATTTTTAAATGCTTATAATATTCAATACGAATAAAATATTTATATCCTATTATGAGGAAAATCATGTTTTAATATGAGGTATGAATGTACTTGGAGTAGTTATGGCCTATTAATTATTAAGAGTTTTAATATCATATATGAAAGACTTGGTGAATTGCTCTTCAATATTCTAAGTGATTTAAAAATCAGTGGCTGTATCATTAATAAATTTTGGTATCCAGGTCATTACATTGCTTCTCCAACTTTCACTAAAGCTCTAGGCGTGGATTTGAATGAATTGATGTCTAATACAACATGGTGTTCATTAGTCATATTAAAAAAATCTGGCATATCTTTTTTATGAAATACCTAAAATGAATATAGAGCTGTCTCCTCTTGAAAAGAGAGGCAAATTCTGGCCTTCAAATTTAAAATGGCCTCAGGTGCCTGGGTGGCTCAGAGTTAAGCTCTGACTCTTGATATCAGCTTAAGTCTTGATTTCATGGTCATGAGTTCAAGCCCTACATTGGGCTCCACACTGGGCATGGAGCCTACTTAAAACAAATAAAATAAAGTTTATGCCTTCATATCTGAATAGCTACAGAGAATATATAAAATGCAATTTCAATAATATATTTAGAAGCAGACATAATTCTTCTATATATGAAAAATAGGAAATGTTTCTTATGTTATTAAATGAACAACCATTGGTAAGTATAAAGCATCAGGAAACTGTAATTGAAATTTACAGTAACGAGCTTCTATAAGGAATTTTCTTACATTAAGAAACCATTTAAATATAATTTTTAGAATTTCATATTGTAAATGATGTAGTAAAAATGATTTCTTCTATATTATATCTCCTCTTAGAGAACATGTGAATATATCAGAAAAAAAATGTAAAACAGGAATCCAAGTTCTACATGTAATTAAAACAAACTATCTGAGACTGAATGACTTTTAAGAGACAATAGAGTCACCTGGAAGAAAGTTTTCTTTTTTGTTTTTTAAAGATTTTATTTATTTATTAGTGAGAGATACACACGCAGAGGTAGAAACATAGCAGAGGGAGAAACAGGCTCCCTGCGAGGAGCCCAATGTGGAACTTGATTCCAGGACTGCGGGATCACTCCCTGAGTGGAAGGCAGATGCTCAACTGCTGAGCCACCCAGGCATCCCAACTGGAAGAAAGTTAATGTGATATATATGATGGCTCTCCCAAATGACATCAAAGACTGCGGAACAGAGGTAAATATTGCAAAGAGCAGTACTCTAAGGTAAGCAACACTCTGTAAGGAAAATATGAATTCCTTCTTTAGAACATGAAAAAGAAAGAGAAATGCTGCCTGCAGGATCTGATCCACTCTAATTTTTCCTGATAGAGTCAGTCACTCACTAACATACAAAGCTCTGTACTGAGGATTCATGTTAGTTTGGATCATGGTTTGGAACTCCATGCCAAAAACTTTCTGAAAAAAAGGTGTTCTTAAAAATTAAATAAGCACCATTTTTGGATGAATAACAATAAAAAAGAAATCAATACAATGACATTACATGAAAAAAAATGAGAAGGGAAAATCAGAGATATAAGAAAGAAATAAAAGAACTTCACCAGAAAAATTACCACAGAGAAAATAAAGTTGTGATTAAACAGATTTTCATGAATTAAAATAACAAGATCCCAAAGCAAAGTTTCCCAAATTCAAAAGATAATGATGAGAAACAAAAGGTAAGGATATTGAGAGACATAGACTCTGAGTGATAAGGAAGACATTGGATAGTCATTGAACAGAAATATAACACAATGTAACATAATTTAAAGACATCTTTTCTGGCTATCATGTTGTGAACTGGATGACAAGGGAGAATGAATGAAAGCAAGGAGAGCAATGAAGAACTCTTAGAAAATATGGTGGTAGCATGAACAAAAGTGGAAGAAGGGGAAGTGGTAGTTTCAAAGGATCCAACAATAAATAAAACTTGAAAAAATCCCTGCACTCATCAAGCATCCTCTCCAAGGCAGGGCACATGCAAAATATTTATGAAATATATACTATGTTTCATAGTAAGTATTGATATAGTAAAACAGGATGAAAACAAGGGAAAGAGTGGTGTAGGCTGGTTATTTGAGCAGCCACCTGAAGGAGTTGTAAACGCATGCCATGAGGACATCTGTGGAAAGAGCATCCCAGGTAACATAAGAAACAAATGGAAAGTTTCTGAGATAAAACCATGCTTGGCATGTTCCACAAACAATAAGACTAGGATGGCTGGGGCAAAGAAAATTTAAAGTGAACTGTAAGAATTTGGAGAGGGATGTATACTCAAGAGCAAATTTTTGTTTGTTTTTTTTCTTTGTTTTGAGAGAAGAAAATTATATCATGTGTATGCTGATAAGAATGATTCTGAAGAGGAAGAAGACTGATGATGCAGAATGACAGAAGAAAATTTCTAGAGCCAAGAATTCCTCAAGAGTGTCAGGGGGATCAATATGGCGTATAAGAGGAAAAGATGAGCTGATGCAAAACACCAAGAGTATTCCTAAAAAGAAATCAAATGTTTATAGGCTCACATCAGATAAGAAAAGGGAACAGAGCAAAGAGCAGTTTAATTATAATTAAGACTCATTAGAATCTAAAATAAGAAATAAAGAAGTGAGGTAATAAGGAGTGTTATGGGCCACACTGGGTTCCCCTACCAAAATTAGTATGTTGAGGTCCTAACCCCCAGTATCTTAGTATGTGATCTTATTTGGAGATAGGATCTTCACAGAAGTAATTAAGTTAAAGTGAGTTATTAAGGTGGGCCCTAATCCAATGTGATTGGTTTCCTTATAAGAGGAGGAGATTTGGACACAGATACACACAAAATGAAGATGAAGTGAAGACACAGGAAGAGCATGACCATCTACCAAGAAGAGAGGCCTGGAACAGATGCTTCCCTCACAACCCATAGAAGGAACCAATGCTACAAACACTGATCTTGGACTTCTAGTCTCCAAAACACTGAGAAAATTAAGTTCTGCTTTCAAGCCATGAGTTTATGGTAACTTTTTAGATACAAAGAGCATGAGATACACTGAAAATAATGTAACAATCTGGGTTTCAGTGAAGTCTGAATTGTTCAAGTAGAAATAGGATTGAGATAAAGTGACATAAGCAAATGAGTAATTAAATTAGGATCATGGAGGAGTTGCTCCTTTGAGAGATGACAAGAACTAGGGAAGATGGCAATGGAAAGTCAATGATGGTAATGAAGTGGGAAAGTCAGTGATGGTAGTGAGGTGGAAGACAATATCTCTGGAAAAGAGATTAAAGAGTAGGATATCAGAATTTTACAAAAATGAATTAAGCAATTATTAAATTCAGCAATAATTATGACAGGACCAACTCTTGCACATAGTGACAGAGAGGTGAAAAACTAGGTTCTTTAGAGTGGGTGCTACCTAGCAGTAAAGCCTGATGCTATTCAGTGCTATGTGTCTTTAAGAGAAAAGAGAGAGAATGATTTGGATCTTATGAGGTCCATTTGGGATAAATCAGCTACCATTTGAGATATCTGCAAGCAATGCAGCATTTTAGGGAAAAATACTGATGTTAGAGCAAAAAGAGATGAAGGATTGAAAAAGTGAAAAAATCTGTCAACTGGTGGTCATTTCTAGAGAGTACACTGAGAAGGTTTCAGGGGCTAAGAGGGGGATGGAACATGGGATTGGAAAAGTGGGTGTATGGGCTACATGAAGGTATGGAGTGTGGTGCCAGAATGACTTGAGAACCCTGGGTTCCTGGTGGTGATTCATGTAAACAGACATTAAAGACATAAAGAGGTTATATATAAGGCAGAAAGTGGTATTAAGCTATCACTTCACATTTTTATTATATGTGATTTATATGCACACATGTATTCTTTAATATATTTTACAAAATATCTTTCTTTGTATACTTAAGCCTTGGTGGTGAGTTTCTGGTTAAATTGCTATCATAATTACCTATAAGATATCTGTGTGTTTAACTGTTTCTCAGTATATGTTCATCATCAGAAATTACAGAAATTAGTGAAAATTAATACACAGTTGATCCTTGAAAAACATGGGTTTGAATTGTGTGGGTTTACTCATATGTGGAATTTTTTGGATAAATACAGTAGTGCAGTATTGTAAATGTACTTTCTCTTATGATTTTCTTAACATTTTATCTTATCTAGCTTATTTTATTGTAAAAATGCACTATAAAATACATATACAAAATATGTATTAATCGACTGTTTATATTATCATTAGGGCTTCTAATCAATACTAGGCTATTTGTGGTTAAGTTTTGGAGAAGTCAAAGTGTTATACCCAGATTTCTAAGTGCATGGGTGTCAGCAACCCTAACCCTCCCATTGTTTAAGAGTTAGCTGTAATGTACAGTATCCTATATATAGATACATAGTTTGTATAGAAAATAATGATTAAAAATTAAATTGTTGTAATTACTTTCTAAGATTTTTTGAAATAACAGAAAATAATGTTTAATAAATGAATACAAGTTAATTTGTTTCCAAATCATCTATTACAGAAATAGATTCATAGTTTTTAACTGAAAAGAAAGTAATTGTTGAACATGTAGCAACAAAGGAACAGATTTGTAATTGGAAGAAATGTACCGTTGCCCTTTTGAAAATAAACTGAGCTTTGTCTGGACTATTTTGGTTAACAAGGTTAAGGGTCCTCCACTCAGAGCATAATTTATAGAGTTCCATGATAAAAAATATTATTCAAGGTCCTGCTTGAACTTAAGGTGATTTATTAGACTTGATATAAAACTGTGTTAATGAATCATGGCTAGGTGAAGTCTTGGGGTCTTCAAAATTAAGGGTAAATGTGCAACTCTAAAATGAAAAGATATATAAATCATCTAATCTTTAATGACAATTTATGTTCCTGAAATGGCTATATGCTCTGCATTTATTCCTACTTTCATTCTGAAAGCAATATTGTTGAGCTTCTAAGAATCAGTTACTATCATAACTGGCATGAATGACTGAATATATGAAGAAATGAATTAGTGCAGTTACCTTCCAATCCATTATTGCATTTGTAATTCTAACATGATATGCTATGATTATGCAAATACAGTAAATATACAAGATACAAGACATGGCTTTCATGGAAGCTTGTTTCCTAAAATTTATGACTGCTTGTTTTCTCCAACTATGAAACAATCCTTTATAAATAATGGAAGGATGCTGTAATCTGGCAAACTTTATAGGATAAATTATGTGCTAAGTGTACTAGTTTTTCTGTGCTTATTGCCTTCATTCCCTTATTTAACAAGGATTTCTGTTTAATAATAGAAATACAAAACCATTTAAAATGGATTTAACTGTAACTGTTTAACATAATATATTGTTGGCATAATTACTCATGGATTATTACAAATCACATTTGACCTTGAAAAGAATGGCCAAAAAAAGATAGTCATATGAATACTATTTTTTTCTAACAAAATATAAGTAGATATTATTCTCCAAATTTTTTAAGTATAATACAACTGGCTTTTTTGAAAAGCCATGTTACTAATTTGCTTTTTGTCCCCCTCGTTTCTTTAAAGAAATACATACAGAATAAGTGTAGTAATATCCAGTAGGATACAGTAGCATGTCATTATTCCCATTGTTTTAGAATGTGAAGAATTTTAATTTGTATAGTGAATATTAAGGATTTCAACTGTGAGAAGGAATTTAAGCACAGGGAACAACCCAGGCCAAATGGATAAACCCTGCTGATATTTTCAAACCTGTGCCAGAATCCAAGGAGGGTGTTAGTAACAAGTCATCTAATTCACACTTCTAAATATGGTGCCAGATATTGACTATTCCTGCCCTTTGGAATAATTATTTATTCCTATGTTTTTTGTGAAGGATTATTTCCTCTTAGGTTTGTCAGTTACTGATTATGCTTCCATTATATTAAAACTGTTTATGAATATTTTCTAAAACAATAATGATCAGACAACCAAAAAAACTATGCAAAACTAACTTGGAATGTTTATGCTGTGTTCTATAAAGTTTTCCAAACAACAAACATAACTATCTTGATTTGGAGTTCTTATTTTCTCTCCTGATCATCCAAAATATTGCATAACAAATACCATTTATATTTTGCCTATGTTCCCTACCTTGATTTCCCACTATGTCAGAGTTGGAAAACATATTTTAAGTTGGTACACAATGAGCTGCACAATCAATTATAAAGATTTTATACTTCACTCATCTTGTGATACCTACATTTAAAATGAAATTTAGAATTTTATTGATAGAATTCATAGCTATGGAAATTAGAAGAAACTATTTTCTAGGTAGGAGTTATAAAAATTTCCCTCACATCACATTATATACTTGTTTATTTAATGATGAGATCAATTTGGTTAACAAGCATTTCTAACCTCCAAATATCTCACTTGTTCCTTTTTAAATAATGGCATAAATAGCCAAAAGAAATATTTTTACATGTTCATCTCATGATATATAAAAATATTATATATATAAATAATTACCAACAGAAACTATAATTACCAACTAAACTATAATGTATATTTAATGAAAAACACTCAGATATTTGCAGAAAATTATTTTACTCCTTTTTTTTCTTTTTTTAAAGATTTTTATTTATTTTAGAGAAAGAGAGAGCATGAGTTGAGGAAGGAGCAGGGGGAGTGAATCTAAAGCAGACTCCATGCTGAACATAGAACTGGACAGCTCAATCTCACAACCCTGAGATCATGACCTGAGCCAAAACCAAGAGTCTGACAATCGATTGAGCCGCCCAGGTGTCCTTTTAGTATTTTCAAGTATTCTCCATCATTTGCTTATTTAAAATATGTTTGGCATATATGAACTAGCTTTGAAACTGTCATGAATTTAACAGGAATACACTATGTGAAACCATCCCTTTAGAATGAGTGAATAGATAAAGAGAAACTATTCTTTGTAAAATTTTAAATTCCTGTATTAGTGAAATATATAGTAAATGGACCAAGGGATATTTATCTTAAAGTGGACCTAGAGACATAAAAGCAATATAGTCATGTATTTTCAATTATTACCATAAGCTCATTTAAATAGATTACTTTATGAGGTACTAAAATTTTGGGGGGGCTTTAGTTTTTTTAAATGCTTTTATTGTCAAAGAACAAATCCCATTTTGAATATGGATATCCTTCAGAATCTCTGTCTCTATTTAAAAGTTTTGCTTTTTTTTAGATTTCCCACCTACTTAACTTTTCTCACTTTTTCTTTGTATAGATGTACAAACTTGATGTGCAAGGTAAATATATATACATACATATATACACATACACAGCAACATATATACACAAGTGCTAATGTTCAAACCTATCAAATTATCTAAATGTTTTATTTTGATAACATACAATATCATGTCCAACCAAGGTTTCAGTCATGTAAAAGTAAACCCCAGTATAGGTTGAGGCAGAGCAAGGCCTTGATATTTAGCTTTTCTGAACTGTTTCTGTGTTGTATATGGATCCCCAAAACAGCTGAAAGTCCCACTTTTTAAATTCCAAAGTGTAAAAGCATGGAGAAAAAGAGGTAGTAATGCTTAGCAAAGAGAAAATGTGAGCCTGGGCCTGGGACCATAGCCTGTTTTAGGACAATGGCCCAAACTTACCAGCAGTTTAGCTGAGTCATCAGGGAGTATTCCTAGGCTCCAACCAAGTACAGTGAGACCAGGCTATGGGTGACCCTACCAGTCACTTCCTTGACAGCCTTTCATCTTGTCAACACCAGAAAAAACAGGATTCTAAAGAGAGACCATGTAGAATTACATGGCTCCATGTAGATACAAAGAAATCTCCAAATCATGAGGCAATCTGAGTCCTCATTTACACTATCATCAAGAGAATGTCAAGCTACTGTGGACAGTGGTGTCGACGAAACTCTGAGAAACTGAGCATTTTTACCTAGAAATATTGAGTGTTACGTTAAGGGCTTTAAACATAATTGCACTGGGGATCCCTGGGTGGCGCAGCGGTTTGGCGCCTGCCTTTGGCCCAGGGCGCGATCCTGGAGACCCGGGATCGAATCCCACGTCAGGCTCCCGGTGCATGGAGCCTGCCTCTCCCTCTGCCTATGTCTCTGCCTCTCTCTCTCTGTGTGTGTGTGACTATCATAAAAAAAAAAAAAAAACATAATTGCACTGATGAACTATATGAATGAAACTGCTTTCTGGTCGTTGATGAATTTTACAGGAGGACAAATTAATTATAAACAAAGCAAAGTAACATCATTTTCTTGCACTTCAGAGCCGATTGTGAATATATATTATGCCACTACAATATTTGGATATGCTATACTTGACCATCCCTTTCAAATACTGGCAGAATTAACTTATATGCTAAAAGTAGATGATCATGGCTAGCACATTTCATCATTTAGGTAAAGACTAAGGTATAGGGAGTCATTACATGGATACAAGCAGTGATTATATATCATAATATTCTGATTCAAATTTATTATCCCCTTCTATATACATCTTAGACCTCTGTATATTTATGAGACATATAACCCATTTGCAAACTAATGTATATGTTTATTTTCTTATTCATTTGTTGTCCCAATAGTTATTTCAAAATATCATGTCTTATTCTACTATTTAACTCTTTTTTTTCAAACATATTGATATTCATTTGTTTTGTATTTATTGCCACTTGAAAAAAATGATAGGCTTAATCTAACAAGAAAACATAAATATTGTGCACAAAAATTCAGAAATGCATGTTTAATTATGAATACTTTAAAGAGACCTACAAAAGCATAACCTTTGCTTGTTGTTTGTGAAGTTAGACCAATTTGCTTTGAAATTAGAAAATGTCTTCATTGCTGCTATATATGAAGACTTTTGAGTATATGGGATGATGGGGGCAGACAATAGCAGTAACAATCTTATCAATAATAAGATACTTTTTATTGCCATTCTCCAAAGATGAAGAGTTTCAAGTACACATATTTACCTGCATATATATATATATATATATATATATATATATATATCATATGAAATACAGAAATCTAAGTTTTTATGCTATTTATGCAGTAAGTAAATGAACCCTGCCAAAGTACAGTGGAAAATCAAAGTATATGGCTCTGTTATTTAAGAAGTTCACAATTTACCTACAAAGCAAAGATATATATTTACAGAAAATAATAGAAAATCTTGTATGAGATTATAAAATAAAGAACAAATTGTTGGAGTTGCAGGATTTCAAGGAATAATAAAACTTTAAGGGGAATAAATAAGTGTCATAGATGATATGGTTTATGTTCTTATCTCACTTTTTCTTTATAGATAACTGAAGGTTATATAGATGTGCTTTTCCCTCTTCATGTTAACACATCCCTCCTCCCTGCTGGGACTATTTCTTCTAAGTAATTTATTACATCTTTAATTGGCCATATCCTTCAGGTGTTCACTCTGTCAGTACTGTCAGTGTTGAGGAGTTGTAGTATGAAGGTGAGTACTGTCAAGCATTAAGATTGTAAAATAGGGGTGCCTGAATGGCTCAGTCCATTAAGCATATGCCTTCAACTCAGGTCATGATCCTGAGGTCCTGGGACCAAGCTGCTCATCCCCACTGAACAGGGAGTCTGCTTCTCCCTCTCCATCTGCTACTCCTCCTGCTTGTTCTCTCTTTCCGTCAAATAAATAAAATCTTTATTAAAAAAGATTGCAAAATATAATTTGGGAAAGAAAATGGAAGATGGGGGTTGAGGGGATGAGGTGAGTGGGTGTTGGGCACTAAGGAGGGCACATGATGTGATGAGCACTGGGCATTATATAAGATTGCTGAATCACTGAACTCTACCTCTGAAACTAATAATACACTATATGCCAATTAATTGAATTAAAATAAAAGAATCATAAAATGTAGATGAGGAAAAAGAATCCTCTATCAATCACATATCTTCAAAGAAAGTTAAGCTAGGTCATAATAATCTCAATTAGCTGTGAAATTCCATCCATATACATCAAAAATTATATGATATCAAGGTATATATATGTTCATTAGCAGGTACAATATTCTAAGAGTAATTAGGGAAAAATAAATACAAAACCAAATAGGTCCATTAACTGAAAAAAAGAATATTTGGGGGTTTAGGAATCTTAACTTTCTCCTTTACTTTCAAGGGCTAACATTTTAGAACATTAACTACCTGTTTTAGAATAAGAAATATTATTTAATCTAACTCTATAATATATTGACATTTCAGCCTTGCTTGTATTTTCCAATTTCTTCATCTATAAATAAAGAACATAAAATATTAATTTAAAAGATTTTATTTTTTCCTGGAGTCATTTGAGTTTTGTGTGGTCCTATGACTTAAGATCTGTACTTGCTCTACGTGTAGGGACAAAAAGCTATTCCAAATGATTTAGCTGAATTTGGTTGGAGACAACAATGTAGCCAAACACTTATGCTCTTACTTATTATGAGAAGTTTTTATACCGAATTCTGTAATTTTTGGAAGACAAATTTACCCATTCAACTTTCAAAAAATTAAAACTTTGATACCCACGGCCACTAACAAAAAATAGTCACATTTAATTTGGAACAAAATATATCTGAAATGTTGTAAGAGTTTATTGGCTTCAGTTAAGTGAAGACTGAATATTTTCAGCAACTCATTTATTGATGATCTCATTATTTTGCATAAAAAGCTATTAAGCATGTATAGATGATGATGGTTATTTTTATTTGTTAACTTGACAAATAGGATGGGCATCATAGGATGCCCATATAGCTGGAAGAACATTATTTCTGGGTGTGTTTTTGAGGGTGTTTCTGGAAGAGATTAGCATTTGAATTAGTGAACTGAGTAAAGCAGATGGTCCTTCCCAGTGTGGTAGGCATATCCCAGGATCCACTGAGGGCCTGAATAGAACAGAATTATAGGGGAATATTGAATTTCTTTGTCTGAATGCTGAGACTGAAACAGTGATCTTCTGCCCTTTGTGTTCCTGTTTCTCGAGCCTTCAGACCCAGACTGGAATCTATACTGTCAACTGTCTGGCTCCTAGGGTTTTGAATACAGGCTTCCCTGGGTCTCCCTCCAGCTTGCAGATGGAAGATGGTGGGAACTTTTCTACTTTCATAACCATGTGACACAATACTTATTATATATAATTTATATATTATATGCTATTATAAGATATATATTATACCTAATGTATATATAATTGATATAATTGGTATAAATAATTGATACAAATATATATATACATATATATGTGTATATGCATATATATATGTGTGTGTGTGTGTGTGTAGTAATGTGATTTGGTGTTTCTGGAGAACCTTAACTATTTTTTTAAATTTTTTTTAAATTTATTTATTTATGATAGTCACAGAGAGAGAGAGAGGCAGAGACACAGGCAGAGGGAGAAGCAGGCTCCATGCACCGGGAGCCCGATATGGGATTCGATCCCGGATCTCCAGGATCGCGCCCTGGGCCAAAGGCAGGCGCCAAACCGCTGCGCCACTCAGGGATCCCTGGAGAACCTTAACTAAAACACAGATTCAGTTTCCATATCAAAAAAGTATATATATTTTAAATAATAGGTTTATGTGTAATGTTTACAAAGATTTACATAATCCATCCATGTAGAAATATTACTAAATTTTTATTTAGCATACCTAATCTTATTACATGAAATGTGTGTAAAATTTTGAAAATATAAACTGAAATTATTATTTTGTGAATTGACAATAAGCCAAGATTTGGCAAAGTCAAAAGTCAAATTGTATGTCTATATCATGAAAATGAATGTTTTTACAATCCATTTAATGTACCAATTAAAACACATTTGATACAACATTGAGGAATATTAGGTTAACTACAATCATCAGAGTATTCCTTGCATAAAATTTTTGAAATAAATAGCCCTAGAATTGTTAACATCTCTAGTATTAAAGTTGCCCATTTCCCTAAAGGAAATTAGAATATGTCCCCCCAAAATATGCCTCTTTGACACAAAAATTATTTTAAGCTGAAGGCAATTAAGAAACAGAAAACAGAAAAAGTCCCCCTCTTCTGCCTAAGAGCAGAACATAAACTATCCTTTTTATTGGGGATAGACTTTTAGGCCAAAGATGGCACCAGAGGAATCTGCAAACAAACCTTACTATGTTAGTTTCCCCCATGTATTTACTCTCCCACAGTTTGCAGCACTTGGAAGGCTAGAGCTGCTTTCCTTTGTCTGTCATTTCTTTCTTAATTCATGGTTTTTTGTTGAAGATACTCTACAAGCTAACATTCTAAGCCACAGGATTGAGTTACTTTTTGTTTAGGTTTTTCCCACATGATATGCGGGAAATTACTAAACTGTTTATTGTTGTTGTTGATCTGTCTTTTTGTTAGAGTTTCATCTGAAAACCTAAGCTGGGTAGAGGTCAGGTTTTTGCAAATAGAATTAAATAAGGAACAACATTTACTTTTACCCGTACAGATACCAAATTGATCCAACATCATTTGTTGACACAATCAGCATCTTTATATGGAAAACAAAATCAAGGAATAGATATGTAATATTCATGGCTTGTTAAGATGCCAATTAAATTGTCTGTAGATTTGGTACTATCCCAGTCAAAATTTTAGAAGTGTGTGTGTATGAAAATGAACAAGATATTTTTAAATGTTTATGAAAATGCTGCAAGGAACATAATAGTCAAGAGAATCATGAAGGAGAATTCAGGTTAGAAGGTTTATATCTTTGTATATAGAAAATGGTTATTTTTTTTGTGTGTGTGTGTGTTGTACTTAAATCCAGTGAACTCACCAAATATACTCAATAAATCTAGTCAGTGGTTTTTAATGATTAATATGTTTCCGGATATTAAAATACATCATATGTGAATAATAATAGTTATTCTTTTCTAACCTTTAAAATCTCTTTTTATACTTTATTGTATTTGTTAGTGTAACTGAAGGGATTCAGGATGCATTAAATTGAACACCACCCAAGGCACTACTGAAAGCAAACACTTTTTATTACTTCTTACAGGTAAAAAGACAGTGAAACAGCTCTCAAAGCACTATCTCCCCAAGGCGTTATTACAGGAAACTTTTATTCAGGAAGGGACAGAAACAGGGAGTTTGCATAGGCCCTTTTGGTTCAATTACACATGTGAACACACCAGTACATACATCTTATATTCCAAAAAAAATGGCCAAAAAAACTTCTACCCATAAGAGGAGATTTTAATATTATAATGATCTAAACATAACTTCAGACAACTCAGGGGGGATTCTGAGCAGGTCCTCAGCTTGAATCCAACTCAGACTGGCTCATGTAGGGGCTACCAGTTTGAATCACACCAAATAAGGGGTGAGAAGGAGAGATGAAGGAAGAAAAAGAGGAAGGAGAAGAGAAGGAGAAGGAGAAGCAGAGGAGGAAACCCCTGATCAATTTTAAGGACTTTCTTTTTCTTTTTATTGCTATTTTGTTGAAAGGTTGTTTTTTTCACCCATCATGAATATGTATTGAATTTTAGCAAATGTTCTCCCATGTTAAGTTTATCCATTATGTTGGTTGATTTTTTTAACCATACAACTATACTTGCATTTCCTAAATAAACTCAGAATATATGCTCTTTTTATACATCATTGAATTCTACTTGTTATTTTGATTAGGATCTCTGTGTCCATGCATTTAAGAGGTATTGACTTACAGTTTTTCTTCATTGTAGAGTTTCTGTCAGATATTTGTAAAGAGATTATCCAATTATTTTATGAAGAGTTGGGGAATATTTTTTTTCCTTCTTTCCTTTTATCTGAATCTTTTAAGAATGATGTTTCCTATATTAATGTTTGCAAGATTTCACTAGTGACATCAATCTAGTTACACATATCTGATGTCTTTTTAGTATTTCAGATGTACTTTTTGAGTTCTAGACATGAACTTAGTTCTTTTAGAGATTAAACTTTTCTGTTGAAATTTCCCATGTCATCTGTTTTGTTCATCTTTTTCTTTGCATTATTTGTCATATTAATTAGTTAATAAAAGTCTTGTCAGCTAACTTCAATATCTTGATTAGCTGTGGTTTTTCATTAGTTTTAGTTTTTCTCACTTAATTATCACTAACAGTTTTCTGCCTTTTCATGTATTTATTAACTGTTTTCTCTTATTCTGAACATTGTGTGTAATAGAACTTGTGAGACTTCAGGGAGAGAGGAGCCCTTTTTAGCAAGGGAGTTGGATGAGGGCTGATCACATCAATCCCTTAAGAATTGAGCTGGCATTGGACTAGCCTATAGCTTCAGTGTTACTATATGTCTCTGATTCTTGTACATTGAGACTTCTTCTCAATTTCTCTTGTTCTCTCTCTCCTCCTCTCAGTTCTGAAGGACTGAAAAATTTGGTTCTGCCTTTCAGAATTTTTGTACTTAGTTCTTATTCTCGGACGCAAAATTTGACAAATAAAATGTAGAGGGAAGCCAGTCATAGGCTTGTAGCATGTTGCTTGCCCCTAGCATGTTCTCATTTATACCTTGATGAAATGCTGGGAAACATCACTGAATCTTTCTGTTGGGGTTTCCCACCCAACCCCCAGCCTCCTGTTTCTTCCAAAAATTCAGCAAATATCCTTTGGGAAAGCCAGCTATGCATTTTGGACTTTCCTGTTTTCCCATTTGTAATGACCACCCCATAAAAATTAGTTCTTTTGGTTTATCTTTCCTACCACAGAAACTTTATGCTCTAACTATATTCAGCATTAAAAACCATCCCCAGGGAAGTAAAAGATCAAAAATTCTCAGTTCAGCCTGGAAGGATTCATTCATTTCTGGAATTTTAGTTAATTACTTTTTTATTGTTTCTTCCACTCACCTTTCCTTTCATGTATTAGTTTTGCCATATATGTATTTTATTTATCTGATATATGTAATTTTATCTACAAAACAAATGAAGACTATTTCAGTAAAATAGACCTTTTTATGTAATAAAATATTTACAAAAGTTTGATTATAAATATTATAAATTATCATTCAAAATATAAACAAACTTTCCTTAAAATTATATTTTGCTGCCCCTAAGATTATTTCTTTATATGTGGTATACTTTCCAATGGATGACAAAATATTATCCTACAGCAAGGATCAGCAAAGTTTTATGTAAAAAGAGAGTAAACAGCCATTCTAACAACTTACTACTGATAAATAGCCAAAAACAATACAAAAATAATAGGTATAAACTGTATTTATGAAACAAATGATGGGTCAGATATGAACCACTGGTTGTATTTTTTTTTTCTATCTATTCCCCAGCATGAAAAAAAATCCCAAAAGGTTTACTTTCTAAAAATCAACTGGCTTCCAGGGTCTGCTCCAACATGTAAAGATCTTGGAAGTCATAACTTCTATCCTTACTAGAAAAAACCTGGACAAACTGAAAACCAATGACTTTTCTTGGACTCATTAGAAAACTGAAGTCACAAGGAAAACCTCTGCTCTGACATCTGTGGAGAGACAGGTGCATCAACACAGATACAGCAACTAAGATTGGAGCTAGAGTCATAAAGGAAAAGGAGTAATTAAATGAAAAATTTGACAAATTGCTGGAGTTTGCACATGCACTGTCATGAGAATGAGAAATTCTTGTGGATCACAGTTCTTGGAGGTTCCCACAATGAAGATCTGAGAAAGATTCCATCATGACGTTTGCAGAGGCTGGAGAAGAATAGCAACCAATGTGCAACATGCAGGAAAAAAGGCCTTGCCACAGGTTAATTGTAAAAAAAAAAATCAATTCAACACCTCCGCTTTCCTATTTCATGTAAAGGAGAAAAAAACATAGTCAACATGAGCAAAAGGGTTCAGAAAATATAATGAAAATGTTGCAACCAAGACTAAGAAGAAAAATTTATCACTTCATCAACAGATGCAGAAAAATAATTTGACAAATATCTAATGTTCACCCAATACAAAAACTCAGAAAACTATCAATAGGGGGCAACTTCCTCAACTTGATAAACAAAAAATCTACAAAGCACCTTTAGTTAACATATTTAACAGTAAGTCACTGGAAAGATCAAGAAAAATATAAGAGATGCCTGCGTGGCTTAGCAGTTAAGCGTCTGCCTTTGGCTCAGGGCATGATCCTGGGTCCAGGGATCAAGTCCTGAATCGAGCTCCCTGCAAGGAGCCTGCTTTTCCTTCTGCATATGTCTCTGCCTCTCTCTCTCTGTGTGTCTCTCATGAATAAATAAATAAAATCTTAAAAACAAAACAAAACAAAACTTGTGTTAAAAAAATATATAAAAACATCTCACCACTCTTATTCAACATCATAGTGAATGTCCTAGCCAGTGCAAAATACAAAGGAAAAAGGTACTTGGACTGAAAATGAAGAAATAAAATTGTCATTACTTATTGATGACATACTTATCTATTTTAAAAAACCCAAGAATCTATCAAAAAAAAAAAGGAAAAGAAAAGCCTGATGGGATTAGTAAGTATAGCAATGTATATGAGATATAAATTAATATGGAAAAATCAACTGTCTTCCTATATACCAGTCATGAGTTAAAGAGAAACATCATTTATAACAGCAGCACAAAAAAGAAGAAATAAAATTGTCATTACTTATTGATGACATACTTATCTATTTTAAAAAAAACGAAAGGAAAAAAAAAAGAAAAAGAAAAAGAAAAACCTGCTGGGATTAGTAAGTATAGCAATGTATATGATACAAATATGGAAAAAATCAACTGTCTTCCTATATACCAGTCATGAGTTAAAGAGAAATATCATTAACAACAGCAGCACAAAAAATAAATACTTAAGTGTATATATATAGACACACAGGAAAAAATAAAACATCATTGTTTATATGTCTTTGTTGTTGGTTTTCAGCATTTTTATTCTATTATGCCTTGATGCCATTTTATTGTAATTCAATTTGCTTGAATTAGGTAGTGCCTCATATCTTTGTATATTTTCTCTTCATTCCATGCACTTCAATTTAAGTATATAGATAGATAAATAGATAGATGCACTTCAATTAAGTGTATATGTTACCAATTTTCATCCACTCAATGATTTTTTTTTTAGTTTTTCATTATTTTCCCCATTGTGCAATAATATGGATATATTCTTACCTGGATTCTATTGCATAATATCCATTTTGTTATTATGTGGACTCTGAATACTCATAAAACTGTCTAAATATGTATTCTTGAATCTAATACTTCTACAGCAATTTAAAAGTTGACATATAATTGACATATAACATTGTGTAAGTTTCCTTCTGGTGTACAATGAATGAACTTGATACATTTATATATTGCAATATAAATATTGCACTGTAGTGTTAGCTAACATCTCTATCACATGATAATTATTTCTTTTTTGTGGTAAGAACATTTAAGATTTAGATTCTTGGCAGCTTTGAAGTACATAACACTTTATTGTTGAACATAATCACAATGCGATGCATTAGGTTTGCAGAACTTATTTATCTTTTAAGTAGAAGTTTGTACTCTCTGACTCACATCTCCTTAAATCCCCTACCTCACTCCCAGACCCTGATAATAACTATTCTACTCCATTTCTAGAGGTTGGCTTTTTTAGATTCCACCTATAAATGATATCATACAGTATTTGTCTTTCTCTATATTTTATATTGCTTACCATAATGCCCTGATTATGTCCATGGATGATCCATCCATTTTTCTGCAAATGACAGTATTTCCTGCTTTCTCTTTGCTGAGTAACATTCTCAGTAATTTAAATAATTAGATTATTTCTCAGCCCAATCTGTTGTGTTTTATTTTTTCTTGGTTCATGGTCATTTATTTTCATTTCTCTGCATGGCTATTCTTTTTAACAGAATCTAAAAATTGTGAAGTAAAATAATGTAGAGTTTGGGTAATATCCTCTTCCAAAGTAGGCTGACTATCTCCTTGGCTAGGGAGGTCTAATGGAGATTGATCCCTTTAATCAGACACTAAATGCACTCCAGGCCTACTTGCAAGCATTCTAAGGAGCCCTCCAACGTTTTAGACTGGAAACCTTTGGTGAATGATTACTTCCAAAGAGATTGCCTAATATTTTGTTCACATTTCTACTTCTTAGGGTTATTCTACATATGAATTCTCTGAAAGTTCCTTTACCCCATATCTAAATGCCATGAACAAATAAGCAGTTGTAAATTATTGATTTCTCTTTCTGGAAGATTTTGTTCCCTCAAGTCTTGATCACTTCAGCTATCCTCTTCAAAGCTTATGGATATAGATATGCATATAAATATAAATCTATAGATATAGATAGACATAGCTGTTTGTATTCTATCAGGCTGTTCTAGCTCTCATTGAGATAATAATAATCTGTCTCAAATAACCACATCAAATCCATAAGCTAATAGTCTTGAATGATAGTTTTAAAAAGAAATTAAAAAGTGATCAGATAAAATTTGAAAGTGTTATTTCATGTGTTAAAATATTCAATATAAAAAAAAGAAGATTGAACTCAATTAATTCATTTGTCTTATTTTCATCTGTTCCAAAATGTATACTTGGTAGATGAGGGAAAAACTCACACAAAGATTAAAGAAACAAAGATATAAGTTTAACTGAAAGGATTGGCAAGAGGAAACTAAATGTAGTAGTGGGAAATACTAGGAAATAAGATAACCATTTCTGACAAAAAAAAAATCTGACATTTGGTCTGTAAACATTATTAGTTTAAAAAAAAATAAATTAAGCACACTGGCCATATGACAGATATTTTCTATTCTTAATATATGGTTAATAAATAGAGGTCCACACTTTCCTAAATGATTTTTTCTCTCAGAGAATATAAGTATTTTTTATTTCTTTTTATCTCTCAGTCATGAGAGTTTATTAAGATATTATTTTAATATCCTAAAATATAATATTGAGAGAAACTAAAAGGACTCTAAAGGATCCTCTCTGCTGTTCCTCTGCTGGGCCCTATTTACTCATGTTCTATATTTCACCTCGCATCTGAGTAAACCAAAGAAGCTATGTTCCCACTCCAAGTGGGAAGCAAGGAAGTTAATCATTCTCTGAGATTTGTCCTAGGTCCTCAGAAACTAGATAACATCTAAGAATGAGATCCTGAGCTTGTTTTAGGACAATGGCTTTGGAATCTTGGTTGACACTGGTATCAATACCAGTAATATATGGAATTACTTTAGTAATTTGTGGAATAATATTTATTGCTCATTTGACACTTGCCTTTCATTAGACCCTATCCTGGATTCCTAAAGGAACCCTACCCTGGATTTCTAAAGGAACACATAAGGAATGCATTTCCAGCATAAATCCTCCACCCCCAGTGATGAAGAGATTCACTTCTTTTCTGTATCTGCCAGACACTCTGTCTGCTATACTCTATCACTTAGGCTATGCAATCAATTCTGCTCACACTGCTTCCTGGCTTGCATTTAATTTCTATCCTGCATGAAGCCCTCTTAGCTGATCCTACATGACCCACCTGTGGGTTCTTCAATCCAGCCTGCCTATATTAATATGATTGAGTGAAGCAGAATTTTTAATAACTTGCATAGAATTATGACTAATTAAAAATGTATGAGAAATACCAACAACAAAAAATGAGCTCAGTGTGAGAAATGGGGACACTTTGTTTCTGTCTTTGGTGTATTTGGGTTCATAGAGGAAGAAATTAACTTGATGGGAAACAAAAATAATGGAGTATCTAGTAGCAAAGCTAAGTACATGCTATTTAAACCATGCTACAACAAAAAGGACAAGGATGACGTGTTTGGAATATGCAAAATTTAAATAGGCAAGACACAGTAGTTATAATTTATGTAGTTTTATAAATGATTGATACCGTAAACAACAGATGCCTATAATTCGACCTAGTTTTACAACCAGTAGCAATGGGAATAATAGTATATATCTCCTTGCTTTTATAGAATTTAAAAGAAAGAAATTTGTAAGTACTTCATGGAGACACTGAAATATATTCACTACAAATATTATTTTTCCAAGTACCTTACATAAAATTTTGAAAATATTCTGAAAAGAGAATAATGTATATTAAAATGATCAGAATATGAGAATTATGAAATATTCAGAATGCTGATCCAGGTGCATGATAGTTTATTTCAACAATGCACAGCATCACAGCATGGCTTGGTAACAGACAAGGAGATAAAGATTAGTTTTATAAAAGATTTAAGTTGTATCTGAAATTATTTAAAACAAACTACAGCAACTCAAGCCACAGGAGGATCAATTCTGCATGGATTTTTACAGCTAATAAATTGGACTTGTTTATAAATAGACATAAATAAACCTGACATAAGGCAACATTGGGAAAATTGATGAAACTGGGTCAATTTTACATTACAATCCCTTGGAAAATGAGGTAATATCAGAAAAAATAAAAATCTACAAATTATTTCCTACAGAACTGTATTAACTGAGTATACTGCTAAAAAGAAATACATAAAAACACAAATGCCCATACATATTCTTTTTTTCTATTTGCTGTAAGTGAAGTTTTTGATGAAAAGCAACGGGTAAATGGAATGACATGACAGTAAAGGAGAATTTGGTGACTGCCAGAAGGGAACCCAATCTTTTCCTTAAATTTTCTAATGCATTTAGAGCAAGTTATTTTTTGTTATGGTCCAAGCATTCCTTAGACCCTTGGAATATGTCTACGAGAGTAGAAACCTCTGACTTTTCTGTATCTTGGCCTAATACCATATATAAAACTGAGGCCATCTTACCTGTATACTGTAATACAAATTCTTTCTTATTTTGCATTCTTTATTATTTTATTATTTTTCTCTGCTTGCAAGTGACAGTAACTGACTCTGGCTAATCACAAAAGTAATAGTTATTGGAATAATTGTAGTTTCACAAGTAAACAAATGGACTAGCTCAAAGACAGACTTAGGAAACAAAAATCAGTGAGTGCTTGTGTCCCCAAAGTGAACAAAATGGCCAAATAAATACTTCTAGTAACATATAGTTTTAGCCAATAATATAGAATATATATTACAAATATTTAAAGATATATGTGTGTTTTATGAATAGGTAAAAGTATATAATTTACAAATAAATGTACACTTATATGAGGTATGTTCTCACAATTTCTTTGTTGATAGGAGAGCACAAGCTTTACTGTTAGAAAGCAGGGCACTAAGGCAGTGGCATTAGATGAATGAACACCTATATTGCACTGCTAAGTGTCTGTGCTCGGGATTCGCACTGCTAGAAAGAACTCTTGATTACATGTCAATTACTAAGATGAGGGAATTGGCAAGAGATGGGGTTTTCTGACACCAGAAAGAAAAGAAAGAAATCCACTAAGCAAAAAAAATAGGTCTTAAAGCAACAGAATTGAGTAGCCTGGGTGGCTCAGCGATTTAGCGTCTGCCTTTGGCCCAGGGCCTAATCCTGGAAAACCAGGATCGAGTCCCACATTGGGCTCCCTGCATGGAGCCTGCTTCTCCCTCTGCCTGTGTCTCTGCCTCTCTCTCTCTCTCTCTTTATCTCTCTCTCTGTGTCTCTCATGAATAAATAAATTAAATATTTAAAAATAATAAAATAAAATAAAAGGACATGAAGCAATGTGTTGTGATGCACCAATCAGTACTCTACTAGAAGGGCTAAATTAGCTGTAATGCTAGTAGAAACAAAAGACATATTTATAATTGGAGACTAATATAACTCAATAAGAGTTAAAAAATAAGCAAGAACGTATGCTTAGTAAACATGGTACATACATTTTTTTTGCCATTGCCTGTGATATTAAATGAATAAATAAATGAAAGGGCCACAGAAATATTTAACTCAATTTCACTAATATTTATTGGGTAGATTTTATATACCAGGTAATCTGTTAGGTGAAGGTAATATAATGCTGAATAATACATTTGTTAAAAATTGGTAGGAGGCTGGCATTATATGTGTGTATGAGTGTGTATGTGTGTACATATATACTACATATATATATGTGTATATATATATATTTATACATATTCAAAATAGCCTCTCTCCATATATATGTGTACACACACACACACACACACACATATATATATATTCCTTGTGTCTTTATTTTTGCATATTAATTATCCTTGGAAATTTATAGACAGGAAACTGGAATTGGTCTACAGACATTCTACTGCCATTGCAATGTCATTTACTCATAACATTATCTATGGCATTATTGAAAAAATAATTCATTCTTCCTCATGCTATCCATTCATTCAGATTCTATATCCTATTATCTCTACTTAGCATTTTAAACTCAGACTTAATTTTGTGGCACACTAGTGGTAACCTTGGCAGGTGGACGGAATTTGGCAAATTGCACATTGGCTCTTAAACTCTCACTTATTATGTGTTTTGAAGTGCTTGAAACAATTAGATATATTACATTTATAATTGTAATATGAAGTATCATGAGAATTTAATGAAGTTTATAAATGGTGTTAGATGGTTAGGAAAATTTAATCTATTAAATTTAAAAGTTAATTGAGCATAAACCAGAGAACAAGGAGAGACTTAAGTGGTTTTTAATTCTAGCAAAAAACATGTCTTTGAAGACCTGTTTAGCCCCAGTCTGGTGATTGGACTCTTAAGCGACTTGCAGCAAGTAGGAAGGGCACTGGTTTGCATCCAGGATGTCCTAAGCACAGTGTTACTGTATGCAGAGGATGTGCTGTCTGGAACAGTGTCAGCTGACAATATTTATTATGGGCCACTTCTTGATGAGTCTGGTTAACTAAGTACCCAAGATAGTTCCCCATGACTTTGAGATCATGCTCAATAGCAACATCAGTGACCCACTGATGTTGGTCGACCTGGTCAGTCTCATGCAGTCACAGACTGCTCTTAATGAGAAACTTGTAAACCTGTGTTTGGGCCCCAAGCAGAACTTCTGCCAGTCTGGGCTACCTTAGGACTCAGAATGGAAGAAATAGAATGGTTTCCTTGTGGTTTGAGTCACAGCAAGTCAGTTAACTGCTTGTGATGCTAAATAAACGTAGCCTACCTTTTGTAAATGAATGAATGAATGAATGAATGAATGAATAAATAAAATGAGATTTGTATGTTGAATATAAGGTTTAAGAAAAACTTGATTAATTGTAACCATAGAGAAATTAACTATTAAATTGTAATAAGCAGAAACATTACTTTCCTTACATAATAAGCCTCACAGATTTTTTTTTTAAATATTTGTTTGTACAAGTATCTCTGCACTCCAGGAGAGAACAGTTGGAGAAGAACATGAGAATATCCTTATATCCAAGAAATAATGGTGCGACTGAACTAGAAATGTATATAAAACAGCATTTTTTCTATTGCTCTGTCCCCACACTGAGGTCCATTCAGCGTACGGTCATATACCTCAAAACAGACACTGAGACATTACTAAAGATCTCATAGGGACAGAAGAGAACATTCTAACAGCATACAACAAAGCAGAAACTGAACTTACTACTCATTATATATATTTTTAAAATCTCAATGCCTTTTTTCCAACCCATAACATTTCTTCTCTATTTGCAACAGATTATAAATTTTTACTCTTGTCAGGAAAATGTAATGTGCTCCTTTGTTTAAGATAATCTTTCAAAACTAAAGCCAGTACCTGACAGGACACTGAATAACTATTTTTTATTAAATATGGCCTTGGGAGAGACTTGTCCCCAAGTCATTATGCTGATCAAAGCATTTACCTTATTAAAAAAAAAAAGCATGTATCTTATAAAACAACTTTTCCTGTGAGTAGGTAGGATTTGGCAGTTGATAAAAGATGATTTTTTTCTATCAGGAGTGTTTGTGCACCCACTTCCATAGAGTGATGGGTCTCAATATCAAGCTTTGGTAAGAAATTTTTAAGGAATATTTGCTTTAAAAAAAAAGAATTTTTGCTTTCATGGCTAATATACATCTAGAATGCTTTGAATTAGTTCTGTTAAATATATATTAAGTTGATAGTAGCTATAAGATATCACATTAGTTGAAGACAGGAGCTGATAGGGAATCTGGAGGTTACTGATAAATTCAGAATAAATACTGAGATCATGAACAGTATCTGTTTACCACCTACAGATGGTCTGAAATACATTTCTATAAAAAGTGAATGGTATGAAGTCTAAATGAAGTATCACTGGTCAGAAAAATTAATTGTAGTACAGATTCCGGCTTGTAGATTATTCAGATGTTGAAAGTTGCATGTACCCAAATTATATCATATGATAGAAAAGTGCTATGTGGTATGATAACACTAATTTACCTATGCACTTTTCTATACCCAAAAGTATTTTTAAAAGTATTTACAAATTGTTCATTTATAGCTTATAAACACATCTATATGTGCATATTGCAACAGATTGTAATATAATGTAACGAATTAAACATAAATGGCAAAAGCAGGTTGAAGGGAAAATGAGAGAAAGTAAAACCTAGAAAATGTAAATCCATAAACGGCATGTAAATTTTATAATCTGATGAAAATGAAACAAGGATGATTTGGATAGAATATTTCTCTTGCTCTTAATTCTTACAGTTCATTCCAGGGCAAACTGAAACATGAAGCACACCTTGATGAATCATTTGCATAAATACAATTAGAGAAAAGTCATATGAATGGATTTTATAAAGGGACAAATAATGTTATCCAAATATTTAGCAAATTGGTGGTACAGCTTGATTCAGGGTTAGTATTGAGTGTCTGGAGAAAAGAATAAACTGTGTTTACAACTCTGTTTAAAATAACCCACATTATGTCTCCTAAATAAGACAAAATAATAATAATAAATTAAAGGCAATAAACTAGACTTTTGGTAGCAGTGCACTTGAGTATTTAGATGGATGCATAATGAGTGTTCTCCTCTGAGTTTGTAACCATCTGGTATAACTAAGATAAAGTAAGTATCTTTATGAAATAATTTGCTATCTCTGAGTATACATCATAAAACATCAGATGTATTGATAATTTATAAAAATGATTTTTTGAATAATTAATGCAGAATTTTTAGTCCAGCAATTGATAGTTTAGCTACTTGTAAATTAGAGCTCTCAAATCTTATCTTCTGCGTGTAAGCAGATTAGGTAGCATAGAGTGGTACATAAAAACCCAGCTGGGAGGCTATTGCCCCAGTCTCACCACTTACTAGCATAATGACTTTCTAAAGAATGAACTGCACTCAGCATCTTAGTTCTTTTTTCTGTAATATGAAATACTTAATTTTTAAAAGCCTTATAACAAATCAATGGTTTATTATAGTGATTAAATCAATCAATATTTGTAAAGCTATAGGAATAGGGATGTCTGGGTGGCTCGGCAGTTGAGCTTCTGCCTTGCGTGATCCTGGAGTCCCGGGATCTAGTCCCGCATCGGGCTCCCTGCCTGGAGTCTGCTTCTCCATCTGCCTGTGTCTCTGCATCTCTCTCTCTCTGTGTGTCTCTCATGAATAAATAAATACGATCTTAAAAAAAAAGCTATTGGAATAATGTAACATAGTAGGGACTATATTAATGTTATTATTTAAAGATGACATTAAATTAATGAAGAATATGCTTATTTTATCCCCAAAGTATCTTCATTATCTTCTTGAAATAAGTTGTATTGTTAGATTAAGTTATTAATATAGGAACAAATACAAGATTATAAAAAAATACATCTTGACATCTTTAAGGGAACATACAAAATAGTTTCTATTTAAATTTTTTTTGAGTAATATTCATTAAAACCTGACAGTTATATCTGAAGACTAGAAATGGAATGGGTTCAGGTATACTAGTTTTCGGTGTTTTTTTGTTTGTTTGTTTGTTTGTTTTATCTCAACACGTAATTCAAAAAAGTGTTTTATTTTTCATTATTTTTTTAACTTATATTTTGCATGTTTTCCTAATATTTCCTAGTCAAACCTGTAATATACACCTGTGTGCATTTGTATGTGTGTTTGGAGAGAAAGAAAAAAGAAAACGAACGAAGGAAAGAAAGAAAAAGAAAGAGAAAGAAAAGAAAGAAAGAAAGAAAGAAAGAAAGAAGAAAGAAGAAAGAAAGAAAGAAAAAGAAAGAAGAAAGAGAAAGAAAGAAAGAGAAAGAAAGAAAGAAAGAAAGAAAGAAAGAAAGAAAGAAAGAACGAACAGGGGATCCCTGGGTGGCGCAGCGGTTTAGCGCCTGCCTTTGGCCCAGGGCGCGATCCTGGAGACCCGGGATCGAATCCCACGTCGGGCTCCCGATGCATGGAGCCTGCTTCTCCCTCTGCCTGTGTCTCTGCCTCTCTCTCTCTCTCTCTCTCTCTCTGTGACTATCATAAATAAAAAAAAAAAAGAGAGAGAGAGAGGAAGGAAGAGAGCAAGGGAGGTAGGGAAAAAGAAAGAGAAAATGTCAAATCTTGTGCTAGATATTAGGAAAACAGTAATTAAAGAGAGACAATATCAGTTGTCCTGTCTTTAAGTCATAAAGACCAAATTATGTAGAACTGAGATTCTTTGTAGTAATTTTCATTCTTTTTTTTACACACACATGATACGGGAGAGCTTGGTTCTTGTCTCATGGAGGCGAAGAATGAATCTTGTGGACAACAGACAGTGAGTAAACTCATAGAAGTTTATTAAGTAAAGATACATAGAAAGCTCTCAGGAGCTAGAGGGTCCTGACACCGTTGCCACTGAGAGGTTGTAGGGTTGATCTTTTATTGAGAGCCTCATCAGGGAACCTTAAATTCTTTTAATGTATCTATTGATATCACCATTGAGTAAGGATTAGTGATAACTTCTTTAATGGCTTACTTCCTTTTTAGAGTCGATGATTTTTTTGGTTACAAGTAGCTGTTATAACAAGACACCCTCCCTGCCCACACCTTAGGGCAGAGTGGTCTGGCTTATTTCCTTATCTCTGGTTTCCTTATAATTTAGCATTTTTGGGATTTTTGTGAGTCTGCTTCCATGGCCCCCTGCTTAGCCCGGCATAGTCCCATTTGTCCCTAACTCACAAGAACATATCATAACTTCAGTAGTTGTATTTGGGTCTACAGTCAGTGCTTCCTTTATTCCAGCAACATGTCTTTATTTGCTAAATTCAGGAATTTTTGCCAGGGGTTTACCTTAGAAGTATGGCTCCAAGGATGCCTGGGTAGCTCAGTGATTGAGTGTCTGCCTTTGGCTCAGGGTGTGATCCTGGGGTCCTAGGATCGAGTCCCATATCAGGCTCCTCACAGGGAGCCTGCTTCTCCCTCTGCCTATGTCTCTGCCCCTTCTCTGTGTCTCTCATGAATAAATAAATAAAATCTTTAAAAAGAAAAAAAGTATGGTTCCATAACCCAAGTTTAAGTATTAGAAGAAATGTTTTACTGGCTGATAATGTGTTCAGGTGCTGCTCTCCCACAAACAGCACTGAATATATAATCTGGCTTTCAATCACTGGCAGCATCAGCATGGAGTCATTCCCTGCAGGAAGTTTGCATTGCTTTCTGTCCCTGAAAGCATATTGCACAGGTACGCTGAATAATGTTTATCTCCAAGGAAGCTCACAATTAAAATGATTAAGTGACATGCTCAATGTCTTACCAAGATTAGAGTCAGAAGAGAATGCAGAGATTCTGAAATCTAGTTTGGTAATGAAGGTTAGTTTGCCATGACAGCAGTCTTTGTAAGTGAAGAACAATTATTTTCTAATTCATAGTTTCAGGGGTTCTGAGTGTTAGCAAGAAAGCTACAGGCCTTAAATGGAATCACTCATGTCACTTAAGGCCCCACGTCAACAAACTAAGACTTAATATCTAACCCAATGGCAGTTTCAAATTCACAGCCCTCCCCGCCCACACCCCAGATGTCTTCTTTAACCAGTCAACATGAAATTTCCAGGTCAATACCTGGTATTGACCAGGAAATTTACTGGTAGACCCCTTCTGGTGCCCTTAGGAAGTCGCCCTTGCCTAAGACAATGCATTCTTTCCTAATAATTCCCTCTTTTCTTCTCTGCCTATAAAAACCTTTCTTTTTCTGCAGCTTGATGGAGTTGCTTTCTATTTGCAAGACGGGATACTGCTCGATTCATGAATCATTTATTAAAGCCATTTTGACCTTTTAAATTACTGGAATTTAAATTTTGTGGTGTTTAATAGGTTTAGTGGCAGAGGCATAACTAAGGAGATGGCTTCAGAGACAGTGAGAAACCGAGGCATGGTACCTGCAAAGCCCTTTCTGAGTTCACTGTTTTTGTTGCCATTTCCGAAGGTTTCCTCCCTGGTTTGAGCTCTGCTTTCTTTGTGTTGTGTTGAGCTACAGATCTAAGATCTAACTGGCTTGCCAGTCCAGGGTTAATAAGTCAGTCTATGATGACAGGAGGCTCTAATAGTGTGCCAGTCAGCCTTTGGTTCAGCTTGCAATTCCATGCTGGAATCCCTTGCTCTGTTCCATTTATTAGGATTCACTGACTTTGTCCTTTCCCCAGGTCCATGCTGCTACCTCCAATGGAGTCTGATGTTTTCATCCACACTGGGGATCATTGATGATGCAGGCAGGGCCTTCTGTTGGCCTTCCATCTGCCATAACTTCTAAACCCTGGTCCTTGGTTCTGTTCTCAGATTCCATGTTGGGAACTCTGGTGGTAGATGCAGTTCTCCATTTATTCTGAATCAGTTCACAGTTCCCATTCCTTGGGGTTCTGCTGGTTCAGTCCTTTCCCTAGTCCCTAGTTCTTTGGTTACTGCTATTGTCCATAGGTCTGTTTCCTTAGTTACTGTTGGTTTCAGGTAATTTGCACAGAAGTAAAGGCTAATTCCGACTAATGGGGATCTCAAAGGCCAAAAAGCTACAAAGATTGGTGGGTATAGGTTGAACATTTAAAAGCTTCAGAGTGCTATTAATATCTAACTCAAAGACTCCTGTATTAGGATAAGCTGGTCAAAGACTGGGTAAGATTGATACTGCCGAGATTGCGAATCCGAGAAACCACCCAGGAGCCAACACCGATGCAAGTGCACGAGGGTTTATTTGCAAGCTCGAGCTTGGGTCCAAGTATACCCGATGCAGTGGAGCAGGGACTTGGACCCCGAAGTAGGTTACAGCTGGGTTTTTTATGGGCTGGTCTAAGGGATTTTCAGAAGGGGTGGAGGAATTTCTCAAGTTCTGTTTACATTCTGATATGGGGCTTTCAAGGGCATCGAGCTCTGTTCTCATTCTAATATGGGGCTTTCTACCACAGGCTGAGCTCTGTTGTCTTTCTGATATGGGATTCTCTGCCCAGAGCAATTCTGAGCTCCGTTGTCTTTCTGATATGGGATTCCCTGCCGAGGACATTCTGCAGTTTTTCCTGTAAAGTTCAGCTCTTATTCACGGGGGCCTAAGATGGCTGTACTTGTGCTAATGCTAAACCTGAGGTGGAATGGCCTTGATTTTTCTCGGCCTCCACAATACCAAGTCACCCACCAAGCTCAAGAACATTTCTGTATAATATGGTACTGTGAGACACCACAGAATTCGAACTCTGCAGGTTATCTCTCTTAGGTGTTAATCTATCTCCAAGAAACCCAAGGGCTTAGCTCAAAATAAGAAATTAAATAAGTAATAATAAGATAGGAGCCCTAATTTCTAAAGAATCAAGCACACCACATTCCAATACATATGCTTATTTTATATCTAGGAACTATTGTCTCAGAAGTAATAAATAACTACAGAAATGGCATGATCTTATTAAGCTTGTGTTGTGTCCTAAAATAATTTGGATTGGTAACCATCACTTTGGAAGCTCCAAAATAAGACAGGAGAGAAGTATGATTTGCACCCCATTCATGGCTAGATATGGCTGAACAGAAGTGTGAGTTGAACTCTGTAGCTAGAGTTCTAACAAACTCCTGCCACTCCTCAGTGGATTTATAACCTAAAATTACAATGGCCATTATAAGGAACTCTCAAATTAGATAAGATCACTTAAGAAGCGCACTTAAACAAAAATATCTTCATTAAAAGTTTTGTTGCAAAAATTGATAAAAAATTAAAACCACACAAAAGTTACCTAATACAAAAGACTTTAAGACCAATGAAAGTTTTACTGCTTCTCTCTATTGCCCCTTATTTATATACTCATTCTACTTCTCTTCTATCTGAATTGCTTTTACAGGACTGTAAACAAAAGTTCAGAGACTGAGGGATTTTCTGGTGAATCGCTATACTACTCCTTAAAACAGCTGAGAGAAAATTAAAATTTAAAAACAAAACAAGGGCAGCCCTGGTGGCGCAGCGGTTTGGCGCCGTCTGCAGCCCGGGGTGTGATCCTGGAGACCCGGGATCGAGTCCCACATCAGGCTCCCTGCATGGAGCCTGCTTCTCCCTCTGCCTCTCTCTCTCTCTGTCTCTATGAATAAATAAATAAAATCTTAAAAATAAATAAATAAAGTAAAAACAAAACAAAAAACTTGCTGAATTCTAGCAAATATCAGAGCAACACTCTCCATTTTAAAACCCACTCAAAATTTCCAGATGGGATCCTAGAAAAACTGGTATAAGCTGGCAAAGTCCTTCTCTAAGCTAAATATACCCAGAGGGAAAGGAAAACATTCTAACACAGGTGGACGGGTATGTTAGTCCTTCAACATCCAGGCTGCAATCCAATTCTTTGAGGAATTAAAAGCAACTGTCCTCATCCTACAAATCTTTACAAAACTAGAAATGCTGCTCTAGAGGCAATTCAAAGTTTATGTATTGCTTTTAGCAATCCCAAAACCTCCCCTGTTTATCTCAAAAGTCTTGTAAATTATTGGCCTTAGGAAACCGAAGTCCTTCTTGGAGAAACTTGCATTCTTTCCCTGTGCCTTTGAGATAAAAAGATTTGAGATTAAAAGTACAAACCTCAGGGAGTTACATCTTATCAGAAGTAGAACTAAAGGGGTAAAGGTCATTTGAAACTTAAACAAATAAAAAATCATGTGTCTTCTCCAGAAATATCAGAAAAAAAATTAGCCATCTGAGCAGGTAAACTTAACTTATTCCATCTGCCAGAAAAAAGTTTGGATCCAACTGTTTATAAACTGGTGAGTTTTGCATTATCATATCTGTCTCATGATTAAAAATTTTAAAACAGGGATGCCTGGGTGGCTCAGCGGTTGAGCATCTGCCTTCAGCTCAGGGGGTGGTCCTGGGGTCCAGGGATTGAGTTCCACATCAGACTCCTGGCATGGAGCCTGCTTCTCCCTCTGCCTGTGTCTCTGTTTTTCTCTCTCTCTATCTCATAAATAAATAAAATAATAAATAAATAAATAAATAAATAAATAAATAAATAAATAAAATTTAAAAACTGTATCTATAAGGTCTCTGTTTATATATTTATGCGTGCCTATATAGATGTATGGCATTTTCTACCAATAAATGGTATTTCTTTAAAAAAAATCATAAAAAGGGCAGCTTGGATGGCTCAGCGGTTTAGCGCCACCTTCCACCTGGGGTGTGATCCTGGAGACCCGAGATCGAGTCCCACGTCGGGCTCCCTGCATGGCACCTGTTTCTCCCTCGGCCTGTGTCTGTGCCTCTCTCTCTCGCTCTCTCTCTCTCTGTCTCTCATGAATAAATAAATAAAATCTTTTAAAAAAATCATAAAAAGCTATATTTAGTTGTTTTAAAAAATAGCTGCTTAAAAATGTTTTCAATATTGAGGGGTGCTTTGTCATGAAGGCTGGTTCTGTGTGAGAAACAGTTATTTTCTCATTCATAGTTTCAGGGGTTCTAAGTGCTAAATAGAAACCACAGGCCCAAAGTGGAATTATTTATGTCACTAAAGGCCTCACATCAGCAAACTAAGACTTAATACCTAACCTAACTTCAGTTTCAACCCCCTTCGACCCATGAATGTCTTCTCTAACCAGGTAACACGAAATTTTCTGGTCAACACGAGCAAATTTACTGCTCAATCCCTTCTAGTCCCCTTAGGAAGGTGACCTTGCCTAAGACAATGTCTTTTTTGCTAATAATTTCCTCTTTTCTGCTTCCTTCTGTCTTTAAAAACCTCTCCTTTTCTGCACCTTGATGGAGCTCTTTTCTGTTTGCAAGATGGGATGATGCCCAATTCATAAATCATTCAATAAAGCCAATTTGAACTTTTAAATTGCTCAGCTGGATTTTTGTTGTTTAACATGAGTAGAGGTGTTTGAACTAGAAGAAATACGCATAGCATATACATGTGTTTGGGTTTTCATTTGGGGTTTTTCTTTAGATAGAGAATTTCTCTTTATCTAGACCTTTTATTTTTTAAAGATTTTATTTATTTATTTGAGAGAAGAGAGAGATAGAAAGCACAAGCAAGGGGAGGGGAAAAGGGATAGAGAGAAGTAAATTTCCTGCTGAGCAGGAAGCCCAAAGTGGGGCTCAATCCCAGGACCCAGATATCATTTTCTGTCAGGTTCTTATAGCCAAACTGAGAAATCAGAATAAAAAAAAAAACAACAACAACAACAACAACAACAACAAAAAAAAATCAACAAAAAAACCAATGTATTATTTAAATAAAAACTCATTTGGAGATTTTGCAGTTTTGAAATAAAATATCATGATAGAATTCATTACTTTGAGATAACAGATTTTACACTTTTAATAAAGTTTAATAAAGTTTAATAAAGTTTTTATTCATAATTAGTTTCTACTTGTTTAAATGTGTTGGACAACACCAAGAAAAGATAGATGTTTGTTCATAGATTCATGTAATAATCTTTACAAGGGATGTCAGCCAAACTCACAACTTTCCAATATTTTGAGGACAAGCAAAGACTCTATAAAAGAAATCTAACACAGAATGAAAACCCACTTCTGGAGAATAATTATTTCTATTCCTTGATTTTACTTTATTGAATGCAGGAGAATAGGAAAGATAAAATATTCTAGAATATTTATTGGAAACTATCAGAAAGTATGCTAGTCAAACAGCAGTAATACACATTTAATGTTAGATAATATAAAGATGAATGACAAATGCCATGGAATCCAGGTTTTTCATTTATTTATAATGTAGTGCAATTCTCAATCCTCTCAATGTATCTCAACATTCTTTATTTTACATTTGTGTATAGAGAAGGATGGTCATTTTCTATGCTCCTATTCTAGCTCTTTATTTACAAAGAAAAAATGCACAGAACTCTATCTAATAGAAAAAATTCAGTATCTAGTTGCTATTGCTTCTGGTGATTTTTATTTCTTTTCTTTATGGGTAACATTGTCCTTTATGAAATCCCAAAGTCTACAAACTGAACAGGAAGTTATGGCTTTCAGATGACTATTTTTGATGCAATATTACATTTCCTTTTTTACTGAATTAACTATATTTCAAAATACTAGAAAATTGAACTTATTATGTGCTATCATTTATCCTATTTTAATTTATTACTTTATTTCCTCCAAGATATGTGATGTGGCCTCTGGTCTTTTGCGTAATATTTTCTTTTGAAATGAGATACTTTATAATTTTATGCTGCTCACAGTTATAATTATTTTTCAAGTATGAAATGTCTGTAATAGCAACCGATTCTTAGTTGAATTTTAATTTCCCTGTTCTTTCAACAACATATTATAATTAACCCCTACTTTCATTTTCCATCATCTCTCACTAAATCATTGAAATATTTGGCACATTGGCCAATATTCTTTCTTAAAATGTGCATACAATCTTACCTCCTAGAATGATCAATTAAACAATAAGAAAAAAAAAGGTTACATCTATGCTTTCAAATATTTCAATTATGCCCCATTGTTTCTCTACAAAATCCCCAATCCTACAAATTATATAAAGTCTATATCAATCTCAGGGCCATGTTTCTTCAGATACTTTGCTTTGCTCCAGAAATAATTAAATGCTTGCAACTTTCAACAAACAATCCACAACATTTTTGAGAGCTTAGTTCTTCCCTCTGTCATTAGTACCTTTCCATACCACTGTGTGTATTGCCAAATTTAGTAGACGTTACTTTCTCAGAAAATGTCTTTGTTAGTTACCAATTGCTATATAAAAAAATCATCCTCAAACTTGTTAGGCTAACAACCCTTGTTTATAATTCCTAAAAATATAATGGGTTGGCAGTTTGAGCTAACATCAGTTGAGTATTACTCCTGCTAGTCTTCTCTAAAATCACTTGTGAGGCTGCACTCAGATGGTGCCTTCAGATTTCAGCTTGATGGTTCAAACTGCTTTGACTCCTATGCTGGAAGTGGCATTGATTGTTGGCTTGAGAAACAGTTCTTCTCCAACAGTGTTTTATCCTCCAGTTGGCTACACTGCACTTCTTTAAATGGCCATCTCTGGATTGTGTTCCAAGAACACAAAAGGTTCTTGAGGCCTGGACTTTGTACTCATAAAGCTCATCTCTTCCACACTCTATTGTTCAAGACAAGTCATAAGGACGATACAGAATACAAGGGATAAGAAATAATCACCATTTACAAGTGAACCAGAAAATCACATTAAAAAGAAGCGTGTACAGAAATATTTTTTTCAAACAATCCTTACTGTTTCAAAGTTACTTTTACTTTTTTTCTTTAATAACTGGAATTTAACATTGTTTCATAACACTTAGAAGTGCATTTTTATATATTATATTTTGGGGATTCTGATAACTAAGTTTCATGAGAAAATATATTTATGCATGATTTAACAACATATTACATATATAAATACCCATATACAAACTATGTATATAAATATATAATATATAAAATATATAAATATACATATAAAATATATTAAAATAATTAAAATGTGTAAATATACATGAATATGCATATAAGTACATAAAATAAGTATTATGTAAATATAAATATGTAATTAGATACATATAGAAATATACATACATCTATTATATGCATATAATATATAAATATGTATATATAAATATATTTTTTCCACCTAATAGTCTCCAGAGAGATGAGATTTATTGCAGGATAAATGATATAAAAACTGGAAAACAGGGATCCCTGGGTGGCGCAGCGGTTTGGCGCCTGCCTCTGGCCCAGGGCGCGATCCGGGAGACCCGGAGGGAGCGTTGCCTTACAGAGGGATCAGGGGTGACTTGTGTGCCGGCGTAGACACAGGAAGTGAGAGAGGCGAGCGCGAGGGAGAGCGCGCAGCGGGGTAGTTGGATGTGCTTGTTTGTTTTTGGTTTTTTTTTTATTTTATTAGGGGGGGGAGGGTTTTATTATGATCTGATTGATTAGGTTTTGTGGTGGGGAGGGGGGTTTATAGTGATTTTTGGTATTTAGGTGTTTAAGCGTGCTTGAAGCTTCCTATTTTTTTTTTTTTAGTTTTGAGGTACTCTTTTTTTTCCAAAATTTAATGTTCTTTTGTAAATTGTGGTGTATTGCCTACATTAAATTTAATGCATATGTTTGGGTAAGACTTTGTTGGAGTGGTATATTTTATGAGTGAGACATCTTCGTTACTTGCCTGTTGGGATTTTGGTGTTATTGACTTGTTTGTTTTAAAGTAATGGAACATTTTAAGTTTTATGGATGTTTTTGATCTATGCTACAGTAGGAGTTGTGCTTTGTTACTGTTCAGTAGTATCCTAATAAATTTAATACATTTAACAACATGCTGGGACCTGTCTGGTGTCAGGTCTTTGCGCTCCATATCTTGATTTGTGATTGTTGTGAGTTGTAATGCGGGTTATTTAGTTGTGGGTTGGTTTTTTTGAGGCTGTGGTCTTTAGAATGGTAGGGTCTGGTCTTGAACCTGTTTGCTTAGCAAGGGGTATGTATTACTCTTTAATAGGTGTTCTTTAGGCCTTGGTTTTGATCTGAGGTTAATTGTGTGGCTATAAATTTTCCTTCTTGTTCTTCGCTTGCAATACTTTGCACTTTTATTTTTATATATAATCATTCTCTCACATTCAGTGGGGTTTGAGGCTGGTGGAGGCAATGGATTGGTTATATTTTTTGCTATCTATCTTATCATGTCTGATATACAATAAGAGAAGGATTAAAAAAATGATCATTTCAATGATGCAAAAAAGTAATTTGACAAAGTCTAACATCCATTCATGATAAAAATCCTCAACAGAGTAGGTTTAGAAGGATTTCCCTCAGCATAAAAAGTCCTTCTATAAATAACCCACAGTAAACAAGACTCAATAGGGAAAAACAGAGCTTTTCCCCCAAGGTCAGGAAGAGCACAAGGATGTTCACTCTTATCACCTTATATCCCACATAATGCTGGAAGTCCTAGCCACAGCAATCAGACAACAAAAAAAGAAATAAAAGATATCCAAATTAGTAAGGAAAAATAAAACCTTCACTATTTCCAGATAATTCTATATAGAAAACTTGAAAGACTCTACCAAAAAAATTACTAGAATTGATCAGTAAATTCAGTAAAGTCACAGGATATAAAATCAAAGCACAAAAGTCTGTTGCATTTCTATGCATTAATAATGAAGCAGTAGAAAACAATTAAGAAAACAATCCCAGGCAGCCCGGGTGGCTCAGGGAGTTAGCGCCACCTTCGGCCCAGGGTGTGATCCTGGAGTTCCAGGATTGAGTTCCACGTCTGGCTCCCTGCATGGAACCTGCTTCTCCATCTGCCTGTGTCTCTGCTTCTCTCTCTCCAACCGCCCCCCTCTCTGTCTCTCATGAATAAATAAATAAAATATTTTTAAAAAAGTAACTTAAAAAAAAAAGAAAACAATCCCGTTCATAATTGTACCAAAAATAATAAAATACCTAAAATAACCAAGGAGGTGAAAGACCTGTAGTCTAAAAAATATTAAACACTGATAAAAAGAGTTAAAGATAACATAAAGAAATGGAAAGACATTCCATGCTCATAGATAGGAAGAACAAATATTGTATACTACCCAAAGCAATCCCTATCAAAATACCAATAGCATTTCCCCCAGAACTAGAATAAACAATCCTAAATTTGTATGGAATCACAAAGACCCTGAATAGCCAAAGCAATCTTTAAAAAGAAAAACAAAACTGAAGGTATCATAATTCCAGACTTCAAGTTATATTACAAAGATATAGTAATCAAAACAGTGTGGTACTGGCACAAAAACAGACATCCAGATCAACAGAACAGAATGGATATCCAGAAATAAACCTACAATTATACTTTCAATTAACCTTTGACAAGGGAGAAGGAATATCCAATGGGAAAAAGATAATTCTTCAACAAATGGTGTTTGGGAAAGTGGACAGTTACTTGCAAAACACTGAAACTGGACCATTATCTGTGACCATACACAAAAATAAACTCTAAAATGGATTAAAGAGGAGATCCCTGGGTGGCTCAGTGGTTTAGCACCTGCCTTCGGCCCAGGCATGATCCTGGAGTCCCAGGATCAAGTTCTATGTCAGGCGTTTGCATGGAGCCTGCTTCTCCCTCTGCCTGTGTCTCTGCCTCTCTCTCTCTCTCTCTCTGTGTGTCTCATGAATAAATAAATAAAATCTTTAAAATAAATAAATAAAATAAAATAAAATAAAATGGATTAAAGATCTAGGTGTGAGACCTGAAGCCATAAAAATCTTAGAAGAGAGCACAAGCAGCAATGTCTCTGATGTCAGCCATAGCAATATTTTTCTAGATATGACTCCTGAGGCAAGGGAAATAACAATAAACTATTGAGACTACATCAAAATAAAAAGCTTCTGCACAGTGAAGGACTCGACAAAACTAACAGGTAACCTATGGAATGAGAGAAGAGATTTTTAAATGACATGCCTGATAAAAGGTTAGTATCCAAAATATTTTAATAACCTGATACAACCCAAAATCCAAAAAATGATCCAATTAAAAATGGACAGAATACATGCATATGTTTATTGCAGCATTATTTACAACAACCAAAGTATTTGAACAGCCCAAGGGTCATCAATAGATTAATGGATAACAAAGAAGTGGCATATATATATATATATATATATATATATATATATATATAAAATGAAATATCATTCAGCCATAAAAAATGAAATTTGTTATTTGCAACAATATGGATAGAATTAGGGAATGTAGTGCTAAGTGAAGGAAGTCCATCAGAGAAAGACAAATACCATATGATTTCACCCATATGTGGAAGCTAAGAAACAAGACAAATAAGCCATGGCAAAAAAAGAGTGATGGAGAGAGAGAGAGGGAGTCAAACCAAGAAACAAAAACTCTTAACTATAGAGAACAAACTGATAGTTACCAGAGGGGAGATGGGTGAAAGTATGAGTGAAATAGGTGATGGAGATTAAAGAATACACTTATCATGAAGAGCACTGAGTAATGTATAAAATTGTTGGATCACTATATTAAACTAATATAATAATATACATTAGCTATGCAAGAATTTTTTTAAAGATTTTATTTAATTATTCATGATAGTCACACAGAGAGAGACAGAGAGGCAGAGCCACAGGCAGAGGGAGAAGCAGGCTCCATGCACCGGGAGCCCGACGTGGGATTCGATCCCGGGTCTCCAGGATCGCGCCCTGGGCCAAAGGCAGGCACCAAACCGCTGCACCACCCAGGGATCCCCGCTATGCAAGAATTTTAAAGACTTAATTAAAAAATGATTTATTTCAGGTACACAGCATTAATACCAAACTATAGCATCATTATATTTGTCTACTCAATATATGGATTTAAAAATAGAGGACTCAATAAATAAATGTATCCTTATTTAATAATATATGCAATATAACTTTAATAATGCAACATTTATTTCCAGTTTTGTACTTAAAGCAACATTCAGTTATTGATTTAAAAGACTTTATTTGCTATGATTATAATTTTTGTTTTTTGTTTTGTGGGTTTTTGTTTTTTGTTTTGTTTTATTTTGCTTCTCTGTAGGTTTTTTTGCTTTATAATATGTTTGGTAAATTAACCCAATTCTCTGAAACTCATTTTATGCAAACAGTAAAACCTGTCAATCCTGTTATGAGGTGAACTTATGTTAATGTTCAAGAAAATGCTTTATAACCTCCCTATAAGTGAGACAAACAGACTTTTGATATTTCATTGTTAGAGTTTTAGCAATAAAAATATAAAATATTACATTTTAAATATTTACTCAAGTTGAAATTTGTGCACTTTGTTTTTAAACGAACATTTCACTGGAATGTGAAAAGTGCTATGCTAAGCATATGAATCTTAATAGGAATAATAGGATATAGGAATAGAAATAGGAATAGGAATCTTGAATCTCCTGATTCAAGGCCACAATATCCCTACTTCCAAAATTTACTGAATGACTACTTTTTTTCTACTTTGGCCTGCCTTTTAAAAAGTACTCTATTACATTTTAAGAATGAAAACATCTTGGGCACTCAGTGACGCAGAGTACATTATGGCTGTGTGGAGCACATATGGCAGCAAGACCATTAAAATCATTTATAGCCACTGAATCAAACTGTGATAATCAGTCTGCATGCAATTGCCTATTGTATGTTATTTATGGATTCTTCTGTTAAGAGAATGTGCATTTCTGAGTTGTTTTACTAAAAGTTCTGTCTGGGATAGAGTGCTATATATTAAGTGGACATAGCCCCAGTTATCACCAAATGAACAATTGCATTCCTAATTATCAGCCTATTTACTGAATAAATGAGGTGCTGAGAAAGAGGAAGTGATATAGCTAGTTTTAGCCATTATGTACTACACAGCATAAAGAAATTAATGACTCACTGCTATTATATGATGCCCTGTGGAAAGTGGAATTATCTGGTATTATGTTTTAGATACATGGGTATTACATTTATCTTCAATTTTTTTATATTTTAAAAAATAAAATTATATATACTCAAACTATTCATGACACCAGAAAATCATTAGCATTTTTTTGGATAAGACATTAGATTCATCCTAATATAAAATGTTTTTGATATTTAACAATATTTTTGGTATTTTATTTATAAAATATTTATTATTATAAATACAATATGACTTTTAAAAAACACTATTTACCTTTTTTGTAGTTCAAAAATTTTCTGTGCCAATATTCAAACTTTAAAACTTTTACCTAAGAGATATTCCAGGCTAGATAGTCCTTTTTGGTAGAGGGTTGTGGGATAGGTTTACTAACAATCCTGGCCTCTACCAATTAGCTGCCAATAATACCGCTCCCTTTAGTGTTACATCCACAAACGTCTCTATATGTTGTCCAATATCCCTGGGGGTGGAAGTTAAGGTGCAAAATCATCCATTGTTGAAATCCACTGAGTTGGGCCATACATAGGATCTTCCTTCTTCAGTGTCCATAGAACTTCTGCCAGTAACTTTATTAAGATATTTCACATTTGCATAAGTGGTGGAAGATACTGGAGTATCACCGGAGAAGCCTTACAGAACATCCCATGCATCCATAGAGACCCCATAAAGGTTATATATTATAAGACCACACTTGCCCTAAAGTAATGATTATGCTATACTTGCCTTAGCAAGCCTAAATTCAAGTCTCAAGATGATAAACCAATATGCCAATGAATTAACTATCTGCTAGAATAAAATTCAACATTTTTAAAGGAAGACATCCAAAGCTGGACACATAAAATCCACAACATGCAGCATATAAAGAAAATTAATAGACATGTAAATACATAAGAGAATGAACACATAACCAGGCAATAAAGAGTTTAAAAAATTTTCTAGATATGTCTCCTCAGGCAAGGAAAATAAAAGCAAAAATAAATATTGGGATTACACCAAAATAAAAAGCTTTTGCACAGCGAAAGAAACCATTCACAAAATAAAAAGGCAATCTTCTGAATGGAGAATATATTTGCAAATAACATATCTGATAATATATATATATATATAATATATATAATGAATTTACATAACTCAACACCAAAAAGAAACTCTAAGTAATTCAATTGAAAAAATGGGCTGAGGACCAAAGTAGACATTTTTCCAAATAAGACATAAGATCACAACAGACATATGAAAAGATGTTCAACATCATTAATCATCAGAGGAATCCAAATATAAACTACAATGAAATATCAGCTTACACCTGTCAGAACAGCTAAAGTAAAAAAGACAAGAAATAACAACGTAGTGAGGATACGGGGGAAAAGAAACCCTCCTACACTGTTGGTGGAAAAGTAGATTGGTACCACCACTGTGGAAAACAGCATGGAGGTTCCTCAAATATCAAAAATAGAAATACCACATGATCCTGTAATTCCATTACTGTATATTTTTTTGAAATAGTGAAGCATTATTTTTTTTAAAGATTTTATGTATTTATTCATGAGAGACACACACACACACAGAGAAAGAGAGGGGGGGGGGCAGAGACACAGGCAGAGGGAGAAGCAGGCTCCATGCAGGGAGCCCAACATGGAATTCCATCCCCGGTCTCCAGGATCACACCCTGGGCTGAAGGTGATGCTAAACCGCTGAGCCACCTGGGCTGCCCCATTACTGGATTTTTACCAAGAAAACAAGAACCCTAATTTGAAAAGATATAGGCACCTCTGTCTCTTGCAACATTATTTACAATCACTAGGATATGGAAGCAACACAAGTGTCCTTTGATAGATGAATAGATCAAGAAGATGTAGAGTATACACACACACACACATATTCATACTTTAGAATACTACACATCCATAAAAAAGAATAAGATCTTGCCATTTGTGACAATATGGATGAACCTAAAGGGTATAATGCTAAGTAAAATAAGTCATACAGAGAAAGACAAATACCATATGATTTCACTTATATGTAGAATCTGAAACAAAACAGAAATAAACCCATAAATAGAGGAAACAAGCTGATGGTTGTCAGAGGAGAGAGGGATAGACAGTAGGCAAAATGAGTGAAGGGGAAAGGAGGTACAGACTTCCAGTTACGGAATGATTAAATCATGGGGATAAAAGGTACAGCATAGAGAATATAGCCAAAGGTATTGTGATAGTGCTGAACAGTGACAGATGGTAGCTACACTTGCGGTGAGCGTAACACAACATATAAAGTTGTCAAATCACTATGTCATACACATCAAAGTAATGTATCATTATTAGTGTGTGAACTGTGTAAAAAAATAGAAGAAATAGAAATAAAAGTACTATCAATTTAAATATTATAGATTTCATATTTGGTACTAAAAATAAAAGGAAAAACTTTCCATATTTTAAAATATATATCGTTTTTTTAGTTACCTCTAAATTCCATAGGTATCTTGATGTATCTCAACTACGAACTGTCTTCCTAAATTGACTGTTTCCATTAAATGCCACCTAAATGATGTTCAACAACCTAGGCATCGTCTTTGAGGCTACTTTGTCTTTCAGCAACTACATCCAGTTTTTCAGCACATCCTATGAAGGCTATTGTCAATGTCTAACTTGAGCCAACTACTTTCTCCTTTCCTGACTTGACCACAATAATTCCCTCTTTCTTTTACCTAGGCTCCTGATACAGCTTCATTATTTGCACACAGCTTTTCCATAACATTTTTACTAGGCAGCCAAGGGATATATAAAATATTAATCAAATCAGCCATTTATTCTACAACAATAATTCTCTAAATATTTTTCACGGAATACTATTCCCTTGAGATTTCTGTGAATAAAGCTGTCCAGTATTAAAGTAAATTTAAAAATCTCTTCACTTTACATTAACTATTCAAAATGTATGTCCCAATGTTTTAAACTTTAAGTTATTATACATTAAACATTCTTTTTTCATACTTAATACCTCTCAATATGTGACGGTGAAAGGTTTTAGGAAATATTGCCCATCTGTGCAGTCATCTTCTCTAGAGATTTTTTTTTAATTATGGAAAAATACAAAACTGGTATAATAAAATATTGTACTTCTGTGCATTTATATATATATGTCAAAGTATATACATATGAATACATGTGTATATATAAATACATTTCTTTTGATATGTTTAAATAAATGAGGAATATTTTATTCATATCTAGATGATGGAGATCTCCTTTTTGTTTATTTTTATGAAAATGACAATATTTAATGGTGTAAAATGTAACAGCTATTTTGTTTTTGTTTTAAAGATTTATTTATTTATTCATGAGAGACAGAGAGAGAGAGAGGCAGAGACACAGGAAGAGGGAGAAGCAGGCTCCATGCAGGGAGCCTGAGGTGAGACTTGATCCCGGGACTCCAGGATCACATCCTGGGCCGAAGGCAGGTGCTAAACTACTGAGCCACCCAGGGATCCCTGTAATAGCTATTTTGAAATACGTAAGTATCAATACACTTTACAAAATATTTAGCAATGCTTTGCATCTATCAGCTTTAATAATGTTTCTGTTGGATGAAGAGTACCACTTTGGATTGATAAAACTTACTTAAATCATATAGTTTCATATTTAAAAATCTTGGTTACCTTATATTTTTGGTAACTTGCAAGACCTGAATTCATTAATTCATGAATTAATGTATCATTACAAATTGAAAATTTTAACTTGCAATGTACTATGAAATGATGTTAATCTGATTTCAACTTATATTGTTAGGTACACTGACAAACATAACTTTAGTATTACTGTAAATAATTAATTGTGGTGCCAATTTACAGCAATGATATTACATGAACCAGATGGTAATGAATAGCAACAATTCATTTGTTCAATTAACAGTTATTAAAGCCCTTATTTGAATGTCATATTCAATCCAAAGTTCTCGGATTACATATCTAGTATGTAATATCTAGTATTATCTAGTATCTAGTATTATCTAGTATTATCATATCTAGTATTATCTAGTAATAATACTAGTGATTATAACCTGTAAATAAGATGACTATTAGGTAGTGTGTTAATGGAAGAGGAATTATTTTAAAGAGAGGGAATTTAATACAGTGAATTGATTACAGTGTTGGTGAAATGTTAATTGAAGGACCAAAAAGATATACTCAAGAAGCAGACACAGCTGCAGCTGAGATCACTCCCATGCTGGCCACACTCACTGGCCACTGCTATTGCCATTGCTATTTGTATGGCCATTTAAGTATGGTACTTTTTTTTTCCCTGAAAATGGCTTTTCATAGCCTCTTGCCCTCCATTCTACCACAGCACTTCCCCTTGAAAGAACATAGGATATTGAATCTGAGAAATGTAGTTTGTAGTCATCTTGCTTCAGAGTTAGGGGAAAATACATAGTAGTGCATCTTCGGTTTTCACATAATGATATGGACTTTATGAATTAGTTAAACAGTCTATCCATTCATGATAGTCTGGGATTAATTATTCAGTAATGACCTAAGGAAATTATTACTCAGATCAAATTATTTTGAGATACCAAAGAATTGCTTTAAGAAGTGATTTGAGGGATGCCTGGGTGGCTCAGTTAAGCATGCATGCATGGGCAGGTGCGCTCTGCTCCCTCTCTTCTCTCTCAAATAAATAAATCTTTAAAAAAATTAAACAGGAAGTGACCCGAGACCATTTTCTTAGAGCTCATTGATGTAACTTACTGTAAGAAATAACTTTCTGAAAACTTACTTTGCTTTTAACTTTAAAGATATATTGCCAATATCAATTCTGATACTCAATAAACTCATTTTGAAAGTCTGTTCAAGGGATCCCTGGGTGGCGCAGCGGTTTGGCGCCTGCCTTTGACCCAGGGCGCGATCCTGGAGACCCGGGATCGAATCCCACGTCGGGCTCCCGGTGCATGGAGCCTGCTTCTCCCTCTGCCTGTGTCTCTGCCTCTCTCTCTCACTGTGTGCCTATCATAAATAAATAAAAATTTATATATAAAAAAAGACTGAAAGCTCTTAAAGTCTTTCATCTTTAAAAAAAAAAAACAAGAAAGTCTGTTCAAGAAATGGTTTTCACAGCATGAGATGAGTATAACTATTTCCTTTTAGGTGGTATTATACCATCATTGTCCAAATGATATATGTTGTCAGTTGTTGATGGTTAACTTATGAGCAAAGTGTCAGAGCTTATAAGATATGGAGCAAATCAGATAGAAATAAAAAAAATAAATTGTTTTGGTTTGTTATTCAACATAGAGAATGTTTTGTGTAACACTTTGTGAAAGAAGCATCCTGAAATTTGAAGTTACCTCTTTGCCTGCTGACTTAGAATAATTGAAAGAAAATATCCTGGATACAATTTCCTGAATATTTCACAGAAATTTGTTCTTATTAACGTAACTTTTTTGAACGGATTCCAAATATTTTAATATTTTCTCCTTCTGTCCCATGATTAGTGTGGAGAGACTGGTCCAGTACAGATGGAGGTCCTTTCATGGCTTATGGCTAACAGAAATTAGTTTTCAATTTCATACTTACAAAGATAAGATTCAGTTTGCAAACTGAGCTGTACTTGAATGTTGAGGTCAAAAAGCTAACAATTCAAAATGGAATATTTAAAACTGAGAGAAGGTTATTTCCTTTGCTGGGCAGAAGCTTTTTAACTTGATATAATCTCACTTGTCTATTTTTGGTTTTGTTATCTGTGCTTTTTATGTTTTATCCAAGAAATCATTGGCAGGGCTAATGTCAAGAAACTTTTATTCTATGTTTTGTTCTAGTGATTTTATAGTTTCAGGTCTTATGTTTGAGCTTTTAATTTGAACTAATTTTTTGCATATAGTATAACACAGGGGTCCAGTTTTATTTTTTTTCCCACATGGATATGCAATTTTCCCAAAATCATTTGTTGAAGACTCTCCCTTTGATCTTACATATTCTTGACACCTTTGTTAAAGATCAGTTGATCATATATGCTTTATGTTTATTAATTTATGATTATTAAACATATATGCACATGTGCTTATTTCTGTGCTTTCTATTCTGCTCCATTGGTCTAGATGTCTATCTTTATGCCAGTGCCATACTGTTTTAATCACTATAGCTTTATAATACATTTTAAAATCGAGAAGTGTGCTATCTGCAGCTTTGCTCTTTTTCAAGATCACTTTGCTCATTTGTGGTCTTTTGTGATTCTGCATGAATATTTAGATTTTTTCCCCTTTTTCCGTAGAAAATGCCATCAGAATTTTGATAGGGATAACATTGAATTTATAGATCACTTTGGGTAGTAAATAAATTTTAATAATATTAAGTTCTCTCTTGCATGAACATGAGGTGTTTTCCCAGTGATCTGTGTCTTCTTTCATTTCTTTCATCAGTACTTTGTAGTGTTCAGTGTACAAGTTTTCACTTATTTGGTTATTTCCATATGTTTTATCATTTTAGTGCTATTATAAATGATATTGTTTTCATAATTTATTTTTGGGTAGATTAGTGTTCATGTATAGAAATGCAACTCATTTTATATGTTGACATTATATCCTACAGCTTCACTAAGTATTAGTCATAACAGTTTTTTTGTTTGTTTTTTAAGATTTCATATATTTATTCATGAGAGACACGAAGAGGGAGAGGCAGAGACATAGGCAAAGAGAGAGAAGCCGGCTCCATGCAGGGAGTCTGATGTGGGACTCGATCCCGGGACTCCAGGATCACGCCCTGGGACTGAAGGCAGGCACTCAACCGCCAAGCCACCCAGGCATCCCAGTCCTAACAGTTTTTTTGTGAAGTCTTTAAAGATTACTACATATAAGAGATCTGTAATAGACATAGTTTTACATCATACTTTGTGATTTGGATGCTTTTTATTTTTTTCTTCCCTTATTGGTCTGTCTAGAACCTTTAGTACCATGTTGATCAGAAATGGCAAGAATGGGCACTATTGTTCCTGTTAGAGAAAAAGCTTTCAGTTTTCACTGAGTACGATGTTAGCTATAGGCTTGTTACATATGTGCTTTTGAGGTACATTCCCTTTATACCTAATTTGTTGAGTATTTTTTATCATAAAAGTGTGTTGAAGTCTGTCAAATGCTTTTCTGTATCTTTTGAGATAGTTGTGTGATTTTAGAAAACAATCAACAGATTGAAAGACAATTTACAAAATAGGAGAAAATATCTATAAATCATATATCTTGTTTGGGGTTAATATCCAAAATATATAAGAGATTCTTGCAACTCAGTAGCAAAAAATAAAATAATCTGATTTAAAAAATAGTCAAGTGACTAGATTAGATATTTCTCCAAAGAAATTATAAAAATGGCCAACAGGTATAAAGAAAGTGCTCAACATTACTAATTATTAGGGGAAATCTAAAACAAAACTATGAGCTATCACCTAATACCTGTTAGGATGGCTATTATTTTAAAAAATGAATAAACATTGGTGTGGATCTAGAGAAATTGTAACCTGGTACCCCATTGATGGATATGTAAAAGAATGGAAGTACCTCAAAATATTGTAATAGAAATATCAGGGCAGCCTGGGTGGCTCAGCAGTTTAGCGCCACCTTCAGCCCAGGGTATGATCCTGGAGGCCCAGGATTGAGTCCCGCCTCAGGCTTCCTGCATGGAGCCTGTTTCTCCCTCTGCCTGTGTCTCTGCCACTCTCTCTCTCTCTCTCTCTCATGAATAAATAAATAAAATCTTTAAAAAAGAGAGAGAACTATCATAAGATCCAGCAATTCTACTTCTTGGTATATATCCGAAAGAATTGATATATATCAAGGATTTTGTGAAGGAGTTCTAAGAAGAATCAAACAGCACAAGTTGAAAGTAAGAGAAGTTTTAATTAGGAATTCTTTGCGTTTGGTGTATCAGTGATCAGCATGGTACCCTACCTTGGTCTTGTTTTGCTTTAGTCAGAAGCTTGATTTGATTTAATCAAAACAAATATTCTTGTGTTAGATTTTTGAAGAATGTGTTGATTTGTTTCTTAATATCAGTGCTCTTAAGAAGGGCATATACTCCCATTTAACAGAGCCCTTAAGCATAATTTATGCACCATGCAACATCTTCACACATTTTACTGATCTGCATATATCTTAGAAGCATTTGATGATTGGTCTAGTGCCCCAGAACTTGAATTAACATTTCAGTGGGGAGTGAGATGGCCATGATGGTTTAGCATGAATTAAAGTTTGAATCACATAAGACCAGTACTTATATTTTGAAGTCTCTAAAAAAATGTTTGGTCTTTCAAACACTGTGGTCACCTAAGTACCATTTATACTGGTGACATTTACCACCTGTAGCAACTTCCACTGTGGTTTGCTGCCCAACATAAGTAGAGATTGTTCCCAGACAGAGAGGAGCCAAGTCTACTGTCTATAATCTCTAAATGAGTATTTTTAAAAAGTATGTACATTTTATAAAATTATATGTAATATATGTTCTACATAATAAATGTATACATTAAATTCATAATTCAGGGGCTAGAGAGTACCATCTTGACAATATTCCATTTGGAAAGGAAGAATAATCATTTTTTAAACAACATTATTGTCTTCTAGTCTGCATACTCATGTGAACTACTATTTTATTCACTTATTTAGTCAATCCATTGCTGGTGATTGAATAATATTTATTGGTCACGTTGTGTATAACAACATCTGTTAATAGAGGATAGGAAGCTGAATAAAATACAATTTCTGCCTTCAAGGAGTTCAAATGTAGGATGACAGCCATATCAATAAATAAATTAATTAAACCATTATATATATTTATTTACATTTATATATGTAATATAAATTAATTTACAAAAACATATCAATCTATTATATATATAAGACTAGAAGCATAGGCCAAATATAATAGGGGTGTCTGAAGTGGGAACTGTAACAACAAAGCTCTACAGGAAACATAATTCTGAGCTAAGATTATAAGATTAGAGCCTAAATAGAAGGTCCTTGAGTTCAAAAATGTGAGAAGGGCTCCCAGTTAAGTGGCATAAATAAGTGTATATACAGAAAGGTATGAAACTTCAGAATACCTCTGAGAAAGTATTAACAATCTGATAATCCAAGAGTGCAAGTCTATGCAAGTAAAGATACATGGGAAGTGGTAAAAAGCAGCAAAATAAGAAGCCAGGATAATAGACAGAGGCTACGTCATGTTTATTCCATCCTACATTTCTTCAAATCATACAGAATTATTTCAGACAATAAAGGCACAAGGAATTCTGGTTGCTCAGCCATTGCTTCTTTTTAAGAAAAATACAGATGTATTGTCCTTCATTGGTGGTGCCTTTTTTGCAGACTTTCAGATCAACCTTGAAACAGGACTCCTACTCAATACAGAGACACAAATTATATGTTCAGTCAGGGACTCTTTTTACATGTATTAAATAAAGTAGATTAAAGGATAAAAGAAAGAAGAGAAATGGAACTGGTAAATGTGGGGAAAAACCTTTTAGTTACATATTCCTACAAGATAAGTATCACAAAATACTTTCTATTTCTCACAGGGTTCACAAAATGTTATGCAAATCATTAGAAAAAATAATTTTTAAAAAAGGATCATAAATGTTTTATTCTCTCTCTTGCTTGGCTAGAATGACCCCTTCTGTAGTGTCAACCAAGAAGCAGAATTGAGGTGAAGACTAGGGTGATGATTGCTTAGGCACTATAGATAAGTGAGGATCTGACACCAATTTGTCTTCTTAGTGAAAATAAAAGCACAGGAAGAGGAGCTGCTCTAGGCTCGAGGTCAAATGCATAGGATTTTATGCACAGGTGAGTATTGAAAGTAATTGGATGCTAAAGATATCAGAAAGGAATTAGAAAATACAGTAAGATGTAGGACTAGGTAGTAGACTTAGTTTTAAGACTTTGAAAAACATCAGTATACTCTTTTTTGTTGCTGGTTGTTATATGGGATAGATTTACAATTGTCGCCAGGTAGATTTAAGAGGCAGTTGGAAAATACATATTCATTGAATTGCAAGTTTCCATAAGCAGGGTTTGTGCTTTATTTATCATTTTAATTATCTTTGCATCACAATGTATAACATGACTATTTGCACATGGTATCAATATATATTAACTAATTAGTTTATCAGTAAAGCAGTGCATTTTAAGTCTAGAAATATAAGTAATAGATTTTCCATCAAATACAAACAACAATTTTTATAAGGTCCAAACAACTTCTAATAGGAGAAAATAGAAAAGATATATCCAAACTTATGGATAATAACCTATGGTAATTATTCTCATGAATGGAAATGTTATTACATAAAATGAGTTATTTAAGTGATATATGGAACCTTATATTCTAGAGGAAGTCTTTTCTTATCTAGCCAAAGATCTATTCACCTGCCAAATATGATGTATCACATGTATTCATTTTAGTTTAAGGGTCTTGGCCTTGAACTAAAATAAATGCTCCTTGAGGAACTGTAATGGGGCACACATATTAGAAGATTTCCCTGAGTACATTTTGGAACTCTGGAAAAATATAAACTATTTTTATTTTCCAGGGTTGCATCTGACAACATCTCATGGTTGACAGGTCAATCCTAATAATACTATATATCTGACAATCTAGATGAGAGGCAGAAGATAGAGATCAATCTTCACCTAGAAAAGTTGATAGAATATGTCATATACTAAGAGGACACAATAATATTGTAACCTTGTATTTATAATAAGTTAATGACCCTTAAATTTTAGTAACTTGAATCAATTCCATGATACTAAATATATTCTTCTGTATGATGGATGAAACTATATGATAATATTTAAATGTACCAGAAAAAAAGCCCAGAAAATATGAACATTGTGTTTCAAGGAAAAGAAAAACAGCAAAGGATTACTTATATTATACAAATTATATTTAATATATGCAATTATAAAGGAGTTGCAAGGAATTTTTGTATCTTTTTAAAAATTATTTTTTTAAAGATTTTATTTATTTTTTCATGAGAGATACAGAGAAGCAGAGACATAAGCAGAGGGAGAAGCAGGCTCCCCACGGGGAGCCCAATGGAGTACTTGATCCCAGGACCCTGGGATCATGACCTGAGTTGAAGGCAGTTGCTCAACCACTGAGCCACCCAGGTTTCCCTCTTTAAAACTTCTTAAACATCCAACTAATTAACTGGTTTTACTTACATAAAATTACAATTAAAATCATTTTCTGTGGAATTAAAATAACAATTTAGGTAGATTTTTTGCTGTTGTTGCTTTGCTTTAAGGAAACACATTTCACTGATCTCTGATTGTAGAGTGTAGCTCAACTAGTTATTTCCTGGTAGTAGTGGAAAATAGCCAAAGCTTTTACATATCAACATTAATATTTGTTTACATTTGCCCTGTCAGATGTCCTTTAAATATTCATGCTGATAATCAAAGAATCATATCTTGCCATCTACAGTGCTTCATAGATTTAGTCAAACTTTGCCAGTAGTGTCTTCCATTTGAAGAATGAAGAGAGCTTTTATGAAAACTAGGGATCTTAAAGCAAATATTTTAATTGTTTATAAATATACAATGGTTGCTATGTTTATAAATATTAATTAGAAAATGTTTAAAATTTCTAATTATATAATGTTTTTCTAACTACTCTTCTTTTTTTCTTAAAAAAAAAAGTTTTTAAAGTAATCTCTATAACCAATATGGGGCTTGAACTCATGACCCCGAGATCAAGAGTCACATGCTCTTTCTTTTTTCCCTTAAGAAATAACAGTATAAGTAAAAAACTTAGATTTAAATATATTATTCCAATGTTTATGGTAATTTGCATTATTTGATTTTTTCCAAAATTTCATATTATGAAGATAAAATAAAATTTACATTTCAGGAGGGTTTTCTGTTCCAATAATGGCAGAGTAACTTACATTGAACTAGCACTCTTTTAGATAATAATTATAAACTTTAAGAGAAAAAAACATAATTAAAAAAAAACTTATTTGAAGACCCTCCAGTGCAACTCCAAACAGGCAGTCTCTAGAAGAGCTGAAGAGTAATTCACTTTTCTCACCCATTAGAGAAACATCAGCAATGCCTGTGTGAGTAGAAATAATAAACATTTATTTTCCTGTAGTAAAAGTTACCAGTCAGATCTATCTAAAAATCTTACTTTTTTATCTTAAAGTAGTCTGTAACATGTTATCTTATTAGCATGATATTCAAGCAGTACTTAAGAAGGTTAATTCCTGTTTATTCTCTAGAAACATTTTTAAAATAGTTGCATGAAGACAAAAGAGGTTTAAATAAAAATTGTATCGTTATGTGAGTATTTTGCTGAACTCCCTGCGAGAGAGAAAACCAAATGATTTTGTTTTTTTGACAGAATCAAAAACCGTAGAGAAGTACTTGTCACTAGGCATTAATACCAAAGAAAGATAGCTGTAGGGAAGTATCATTTAGCTGAAATGAGAGAATCTGATCCAATATAATTTTCTATCCCTGAGAAGTTAGGTATTGTAATATTGAAATTATTTTATGGGTTTGCTTCTGACCATTTAGCCTAAGAGAAGGAAAATAAATACTTGCCAGCTTAGCTTTCAGAAGAACCCAAGGGGAAAACAAGAGAGGATTTTAGGAAGAAAAAAAGTTAAGTATCAATGACTATCAAAATTAATTTCATACATTTCAGGTAAAGCATAGTTACGCCACCCATGATCAAAAACATTTTAAAAAGTTATGTATTTAACTGCATCTGATTCTGAAAGCTGAGTTAATACTGTGATTGAGAAGATCTAGTGTAGAAAAAAGTGGATTTTTATTAGTGGTCATATCATGAGATAATATAGGAATATATCTAACAAAATAATGTAGCTATAATTAGCTAAAAATACTCAAGCCTGGAAAGAATGAGCTATAATGAAACACTACAATGTAGGCACATCTACTATATTTAATGTTGCATGAAAAAAACAATTTGTGTGAATATTAAAAAGTTTATGCAAAGTTTAGAACAATCGAAGTTAAATATTGTTTTGTGTGGGGATGCATGTATGGGTGATAAATTATATAATATAAAAGAAGGTAATGACAAATACAAAATTCAATATTGTGGCTGCCTCCCAAGTCAGGAAAAAGGACTGAATGAAGTGCAACAGATAATTAAATGCCAGGGTCTTGATGATATAATTTTTAAGCTGAGCAGTTGTATCATAGCTGGTTATTCCATGGTTTCATTTTATTATTATGCTTTATAGCATTATATATATCACATGTAGTTTTTCATGCATTTTGTACAATGTGAATATTTTTAATGTGCAATTAATTTATAATGTGTAAGATTTTTATGATATGGTTGGCAATGAGAATAGTGAAAATATTCAATTGGTTAAAGGTTGTGAGCAAATTTATATGGGCAGAGTGTATAAAGAAATGAGACAACGAAAAGTAGATTGGTTTGCAGTTGTACATTCAGTTTTTGAAAAGAGCATAGAAGAAAATTTAGACATGTATTTTATGCAAATCATATTTCTGACAGCAGTTATATCTTTCTTGCTGTAATGAATGCACAGAATGTTGTCGTTTTCTTGACATTCAATTCAGTAGGAGAAAAGATATAAAATTCTATTTTCTACCTTTACAAATTTTAAGTTTTAATGCCAATTAAATACTGATTTACTTAGAAATACTAAATAGATTTGATTATATTTTAGAGAAAACATATCTTCCAAAAATAAACCTAGTAAAGAACACTTTTCAAATAAACTTTCATTTATTTACTTTTCTTTTCCGTTTCACTTCCTAATGAATGTTAAAAACAGTTTTTGTTTTAGTAATAGTTTTGATAGAACACTTTACAATCATTATTTCATTTTCACTTTTGATTTGATAGCAGCTTTTATCGATTCTAATTGAATTAGAGAAAATTAAAGGGGGACATTTGCTTAGCCATTGATATTTTACTGCTACATTGTAGTTTAGTTTTATTTATATGTCATACCATTTACTCAGTGAAAAATGATAAAATCCCTTTGCCTGGGATTGTAACAAAAATAGAATTGGGATAGAAAACTATTATACTGCTTCTGGGTTGATTAAAAGACCCAGGTGCTAGACAAATTAGTTTAAATTATGTTAGATTGGGATCCCTGGGTGGCGCAGTGGTTTGGCGCCTGCCTTTCGCCCAGGGCGTGATCCTGGAGACCTGGGATCGAATCCCACGTCGGGCTCCCGGTGCCCGGTGCATGGAGCCTGCTTCTCCCTCTGCCTATGTCTCTGCCTCTCTCTCTCTCTCTCTCTCTGTGACTATCATAAATAAAGAAAAAGAAAGAAAATTAAAAAAAATAATTAAAAAAAAATTATGTTAGATTTTTGATAATTTAGGACCACAGAAAGTATTTGATATTAAAAATATTTTAAGATATTTTCATCTAGATTGAAGACAATAGCATTACCCACTGCATTTTAATGCATGACCCCAAAAGACTTCTGAATGTGTAGAATCAAAAAAGGCCAAATATCAAAGGGATATCAAATAAGATGGCAGGTCTCTGCAATTGCTGATGAGGACTTCCAAATCTTTTCAGCAATAAAGCTTTGCAGATCAAAGAGCGTCATAAAGGTTCCTGACAGGTAAGTGTGATCTCTTAAAGCATTATACTAATCCAAGCAAGAAATACATATTACCATAATCTTATGTTTTTATAGTCAGTGTTTTCAGTAGCAGTAGCTGTTTATTTAAGTTGCATCACTGAATAGTTATCAAGTATTCACCTCACTAGTCACCTCACTATTTATTTATTTATGTCACGTTTTCTTGAGAAAAAAATTACATGTGACACCTGGATGGCTCAGCAGTTAAGCTGCTTTTGGCTTAGGGTGTGATTCTGGAATTCAGGGATCGAATCCCACATCAGGCTCCCTGCATTGCGCCTGCTTCTCCCTCTGCCTATATCTCTGCCTCTCTCTCTCTACGTCTCTCATGAATAAATAAATAAAATCTTTAAAACAAATAAAATTACATGATAGTTTTTAAACATCCTATATGGAAAATCACTTTTGTATCTTTTTGCCCTTTGATTACATTTTGGTAAATGTAATCCAGGGTTAATAGTCACACTATTATTAATGACCTCAGTGTTATACATGTGTTAAATATTTTGTTATGTAAATTAATTTTATTTTAAATTTACAAATACGATTATGAGTTACTACTGAAAATAAAATAAAATATCATTTAGGTAAATAATATAAGAAGGGCAAAAGTATTTAAAGAATATTAGGGCCTCTAATTTATTTAGGCTAAATACATTTTTGAAAAAACATCAGAAAGTATGTAGATATCTATGTATATATATATATGCATAATTAGAAAATAAAGTAGACAAAAAATAATAAAGAGGGGAAAAAATAGAAAAAGAAATGGAATTGTTACAAAAACTAATCAGACATCCTTATTTTTATTTATAATTCTCCAGTTGTACACTCTTTTCCATTTACTTTTTCATTTTGAGATTTTCCACATGTGTAAAATGATATTTTTATATGACATCTTAAAAATCCCACTGTATTCTTTTTAGTATCAACAATATTTGAGTATCTTAAGAAATTTCAAAATATTATTGTGCATATATAACTTCCAAAAGTCAGTAATGGAACAATTTGAGTAATAAAATAAATAATGATTTCACAGAATTATAACTCACATAAGGAAAAAACATCTGTGAGTTTATTCTGAGGAAATAATTGGGCGATAAAATTATTAGGCAAAAGTTTGAGGAAAAAATAGGATAATAGCAATTTCAAATTATTTACCCTTAAGATGGTTATTTATCACACAAAAAAATAATATCTTATGGAAGTAATCTTAATCAGCTGAACAAGGTGAATGCTACCAATAATAAAAAATATCAACATCATGCATTCTCTGGAATGATACACTGAGAAGGAACATTACTTTTGTGGTGTACACATACACACACAGAATATATAAATAAATGTAATTATAATAAATGTAATTATAAATAACCAAAATGAATATATATATATATATATATATATATATATATATAATAGCTAAAGGTTAGCTATGTCTATTTGAAGTACATTTAAAATCAACTGAAATAAATAAAATTTAAAATTCAGTTTTCGAGCACACAAGCTATATTTCAACTGTTCAATACCTTAGTATGGTTAGTGATGGTCATATTGGATGTCACAGATTATGTAATATTTCCCTCAATGAAAAAAATTCTATTGGAGCTATTCTGAAGTATAAGAGCTTGTATAGGATCCTGTATTAGCTAAAAGTGAATTAAGTGACTAAAGCAATTTCATAGAATGTCAAGATTCTGCATATGGCCATTTTAATTCCCTAGTGGAGTCTCCCATGAAAAACTGACTTGAGTAAAATTATCTTTCCCTACTATTTAAATACGGGGACATGTCTACTTTAACACCATTATATATGTGTCATTTACCCAGTGTTTGTTACAGAATAACTTTTAAATTAAGTAGAAAACTATATTTTCTAAGTCAAGTTGAACAAGAGCAGCATACACTTAAAGGAAGTATGTTTGTGTCACTGGGGAAGGTGTAAGGGTTAAAGGTGAGTGGTAATAAGACTACTTAAATAATATAACCGACAAAGAAGGAAGAGGTAAATCAGTGGTGCCAACTCTCTTGTTCCTTTCGCTTGCTCTTGCCAAGTGAAGCACTTGAACATGGTTTTAATAGCTCCCTATATAAAATGTTGGCTATTAAGCCATTGAAGACCCATATCCTATTCAGAAGTGTAGTCAGAGAATGGGTTTCAGGTAATATCTGAACAGAATAAATATAGGAGAACCATAACAGCCCTATTTTCTGATGATGCATCGGAATGTGTATCATCTGCTTCCCCCGGGCACATCGATGATGACTGGGTAAAATCCACACTGATCTCATTCTTTCAAGGCTATTACTTCAGAAGAAGGAGCTGTCAATTCATTGTTTTCTCTTTCAAGGAATCACTTATAGAATTGACACATAACTATTATCAGTTCAATTGGTTTTCTTTTCTTTGGGCAGCTGAGTTAGTAGAAACTAATGAATTTAAAAAGGAAAAATACAGATAAGCATTGACCAGTAAAGCCAGCATTTCTATTCACTCAAAATTACCAACTTTTAAATACTTTTTTTCTGAGACATAATTTATAGAAAATTCTCCAGAAATAGGTTAACAGTTAGCTCTTATTGCTTTATCCTCTAAAATGAGATAATCACTAACAGAAATTTTAAAGCCCCACATAAGCCAGCTAATTATATGTGCACTTTGTCAAATGAATTAATGAGAACATACTAATTCTAATTAGTTAGCCATAGATGAATAAAGATGTATCTAAAATAAATATATCTATATGCCTTTTGTGAGAAAAGTGATTATTTCTAGTCTTACTCATTTATATAACAGGAACCCAAACATTTTTACTAGAACTATAGGCCACTTCATGTCTGTGAATATATCTTCCAGTTGATTGTGTCAATAATGTCTTATTTACTCACAGGACTTAATTACCTGGTGAGTCATATAGCCAATATTTAAATATTTATATAAAACTAGATGGAAACACTCTGTTTCATTTGACAGCCACATTTTAATTATTCAGAATATACCAGTTAGATGTTTATCTTATGTTGTTTGAAAAAACTTATTGTTCTTCTTCAGAGTATAATTTAAAACATTGCATCCATATTTTTTCCATTTCTGATGTCTTAAAGGGAAAAAGAGTATAAAATCTTACATATTCCAGTCACAAGTCTTTGCTGACATGATCCATTTATGTTCAATAATTCACCTTTCTTGTGTCACTCAGACCAACTTGGTATTCATATCTTTGAGTTACTTGACATTCATCAGGGTCTTGTTCTCTTTTTGGTCAGAGATTGAGGAAAGAAAAATAGTCGTAAATACATGAGGCTCTGGCATGAATACACAAAAACACTATTCTTGGCAAAAATGCTCTGTGTCTGAAACGTCAGATACAAGGCTCTCATACAAAGCATGCAGAGAGAGTAAGCAAGCTAACGAGCAAAAAAGATTGAAACTGTGCAATTTATGGGTGAAAAATCGACCATCTGAAGTGGCTTAAACCAGGGACTAGTGACAAATGTGGCTCTGTGAAAGTGCTGTGTAACTAAGGGACCAATGTCCTTATAGTCCTCCTATCACAATATCCTCCCTTGCTTCTCACTTTTAGGGAGACAATTGAAAACACAGTTTCTCTGTCATGTACAAAGAGCCTCACATCTTCCTTCTTGGCCCTAGGTAAGGCCACAGCGACAGAGGCAGTAGATACCTTTCATAACTTTTATGCTCACTTCTAGAAGGCATTTTTAAAAGGACAATTAGGCTATCTATCACAAGGTTACAAAAGGAATATTATCTATGAATTAACAATTATATACTCTAATAAGGCAAATTATCTCTAACAGGAAAAAGGAAGAATTGGGAAGATAAGATTTAAATGATCCTTATCATCAATAATACAAATGAAAACAATATCATCCATTAAAAATTATTTAACCTTGTAAACAAGTTACTGAGATAAGAACTTTCATTATTTCCTTAAATCTTCAAGACACTCTTATGAATAAGATATTATTATTATTATTATACATTTTGGAGATAAGTAACACAAAGTAACACAGCTAACAAGGATAAGGACAGCTTTCCATGTATTTCTGTCTGATCTCAGAACCCAATTTAATAATCCAATTGCACCACTGCTTTAATAGTCTTTTAACATGGTATCACTATTTTTATTTCCTCTCATAAGAACCTAGTAAAAATGAAAAAGAATCATCAGAACAAACTTCATACCATGAATTACTTGAAAAGAATGTGTTACATGTAATTCATGAAGTTTCAAAGAGGAATATATGCTATAATGTATTTCTGGAAAATATTATAGTAATATATAATTATAATTATATACTTATATATATTATATCTTATATAATTATAGAAATATATAATATATTTCTGGAAAATATTATAGTAATATATGCTATAATATATTTCTGGAAAAGATTTCAATAGTTGATGGTTGGAACAAAATTCAGCATAACTCATTAAGACCATTATTAAATAGGGAGGGTTAATAAAATGGGAATCTAACTGATAGGCCACATGTCACAATGCTGTGATATTCTTTGTTATAATGAACATTTTTATTTGGGAGCAGAAAAGCCTAATACAGAAAAAAAATGGCATATTTGTTTGTGAAACATACTTCTAACATCCAGTTGCATTTTTAAATTCTATATAACAATTTAAATTCTATATCTAACTTGAATTTTAAGTGTTATTTTTAAAATATTAGTAACTCTTCTTCATATACCTCTTACCTTCCTGAGATAAATTAGTTTTTAACAGGCTGAATTTCAAAATTATATTGGTCACATAAGTTTTCCTATATTTTAATTATATTATATTTTACTTTCTCTGTGTAGATATTGGCATTATTTAAACTACTCTTCTGATCAGTTAATTTGCCATGACCTTTAGTTAAGGTTGCTTTATGAGATACACAAGTAAATTGTGTAAACACATCCAGTGCCTTATCTTTAGCAATACAAGACACACATATACCCACACCCACCCACTCATCTACCCACACACTCATGCCCCCTCCCCTCATGCACAGAGGGAGAGAGAAAGATGTCTATCTATTAACACTAAGACTAACTTCAGATATTAAACAGGAAAAAAGTTTGAGAATCTATTTTTATTTGCCATAGAACATGCTTAAGGAACTGAAAGATTATTAAAGAGTAAAAAGTATGTTGCATGCAATAAAGAAAGAATTAATTTAGAGAAATTCAAATCATTTAGCATTGTGGTAGATGAGCCTCATAGAAAAAACAAGGTTAAGTAACATTTTCCATTAAAATGTACAAAATATTTTCATGTTTTATTGAGCTTCATACAAGTTGTTGAGAGAGGCACAACAGCCATCCTATTAGATAGCTATCTACACTCCCCATATATTCCTAATATCCAGTGCAAATTTTATGGTAATAAAGGTATCAGAAGACCCTTATGGATTTCTCCAAAATGTGATTTTAAAAAGATCGGTAATTATGGTCATATTTCAGAAAGGAAGGAAGAAAATAAGACGGAAAGAAAGAGAAAGAAGGAGGAAAGAGAAAGAAAAAGAAAGAGAAAGAAAGGAAGAAAGAAAGAAGAAAGAAAGAAAGAAAGAAAGAAAGAAAGAAAGAAAGAAAGAAGAAAGGAAGAAAGGAAGAAAGAAAAGAAAGAAAGAAAGAAAGAAAGAAAGAAAGAAAGAAAGAAAGAAAGAAAGAAGAAAGAAAGAAAGTATCGATTCAAATAGAGATAGACTTGTATGTATTCAAACCTGTGGAATTCAATAGCCAAGTTTTTCCAAAACCTTATTAGACTTCACAGTACATAAAAATGTATATGTATCAACAGTAAATTTAATTCCTGGTAGAAAATAATTTACTACATAGAGACTTGCCTTGATTGTTTAAGACCTCAGTCTTACAGTTAATGAATTAAATTAAGGTTTACTTAATATAATACGCTAATGTGAGCAATCATTAAGGAAAGGAAGGAGTAAAGAAATAAAGTAAACCACCTGGACTGTGTTGCAAAGTGTTTTATTAAGTCAATTAGTTAAACACACATAAAATATTGATTTGTTATGAGGTATTTGCTGTTTTTTTCTTTTAGATACTCTGTGCATTTATATTTTTGGCTGCATGGTTTGTATATTCAGCAATACCCATACTGTCCTGAGATGTAGACTTGTTAGGATGAATTGCTTGACTTAATCCTACATATGTTTCTAAAACCTAATTTCCTTAAAAATTAAGAAATTTTTTTTTAAACTCTTTTTTTTTTTAAATTTTTATCCATTTATGATAGCACAGAGAGAGAGAGAGGCAGAGACACAGGCAGAGGGAGAAGCAGGCTCCATGCACCGGGAGCCCGATGTGGGATTCGATCCCGGGTCTCCAGGATCGCGCCCTGGGCCAAAGGCAGGCGCCAAACCGCTGCGCCACCCAGGGATCCCAAAATTAAGAAATTTTAAATGATTTCTTTAATGGTCGTTGTGGCAGAAGACCTTTATATATTTTTATCTGAAACTTATTTTGAAAATAATGCACTGTGGGTTTTTAAAAAATATTATTCAGCCCATTCAGCATTAAAATCCTTTTTTACCTTTACCAGTTACTTCATTTGTGAGAATGTTGTAAGTTTGAGGATAAAATGGCTGAAATTAAACAGTGCAGTGAGAAAATTTTCTTTCAGAGGGAATGGAATGCCTGCATTTTCTGCATGATAATCAGTTCTGTGGCAGAGGCTATTGATTATCTAATTGTGATACCTTTTAATTAAATTCTGTATTCAAATACCTCAAAGAGAATGTGATCACTTGTGAAGTAATGCATTTTCCATGTTCCTAATAAAACTGTGCCTAATGCTTTAATTCTGTAGTCTAAATGGTACTCCTAGAGATAGATTCAATGCCTTAACAAAATACTGGTTTATATCCTCATATTTGACAGCCTAACACATTTTCCAAATGGTCCCAAACCTTTCTTTATCATTTAGGATATTAAAAAAAAAGTGCAGCTTTTACTTCATGTAGATCTTACCATGGACTTAATAGAGACTTTCTTTAACTGTTATTTCTCAGTGAAAACTATTTTGCCATCCCTATTTAAAACCCGATGCCACCTAGATTTTAAAATCCCAGTTATTCTGTTCTGTATGTTTCATAGGATGTTTAACCAATCATCTTAAGTTTTCTATATATTTATTCTATATTTTGTTTATTGCCTATTGGCAGATACTTTTATGTATATTTTGTTCCTTTATATGTTCCAATCATGTGGAATATGCCTAGAATACAGCAAACAATAAATATTCTTTGAATGATTTGTATTTATATAAATATATCTAAGCTTGTATTAATTTTTGGGTTGGTCATGAATTTTAAAGAAGGCATAAATTAAATTAGTAATTTAATGTTCTCAAATTTAGGAACAGTTCTGCTTCATTTTCACATGGGTCTCCCATTTGTGTATCTGTATGAAGATTTCCCTTTCATTATAAGGACAATAATCGGTGGAGTAGGGCCTCCCCTAAACTTGTATGACCTCAATGTAATTTGATTACATCTACAAAGACCCTATTTCCAAATCAGGTCCCAGTCACAGGTTCCTGGAATTAGAACTTCTACATATTTTTGGGGGGAGAGACATAACTCAATGCATGACAATGGTCTTTATGAATCAGTGTCAGTAATTTCTGTGAGAGAATTTTTAAGTATATTAATATTTTAAACCTCACTACTTTTTAAATCTCCTCTCCAGTGCCCTGCTCTCTGTTTTCAAATGTGGATCGAGATCGGAATGAAGGCTAAAATGAGACAGGGAAGGAGAGAGAGGAATTAGACATTCGGGCTGTGATTTTGGTCTATTTGACGAATGTCAAGGTAAGGTTAGGTAGAGTTGTTATACAGAAAAGATACAAGGTAACTAAGTTTTTAGTTATACTGAAAACAATAACCAGGGAATATTGATAATGTTCAAAGTCAATATTTTCAGCTGTCCAAGAATACAGTGGTAAAGGGAAATAAAGCCTTATGCTGGCAAGTGAGAAAAATGGGCATATTTTAGGAAATGGTGTACTTGTTTGAATTAAGTGGTTTTGTTTGTGACTTGAGCTGTCAGTATTTTGCTTTTAGCATATATTGTCATGTACATGTGCTGGTCATCATGATCCTTCATTTAGATAGATCAGGTCTCTGTCAAACTACATCTTTAATCTGTGAATATTTTTACCTAAATGTGCACATTGACATCTAAATACTGACATTTCACAGTGAATGTCATGACTATGACCTAAACATGAAAACCTTTGCTAAATAACTTCACATTTTTCAGTTAAAAATAAAAGCACACTTTTTCTACACTCTTCTAGTCCCTTATCAGTTATTCAATTATTTGGTTTCCTGCATGCTCTTTCTTTCTTTTTTCCTTTCCCATTGTCACCCTCCTACATCAGCTTTTCCATACCTCTCACTTTGACTCTTGTAAAGGCTTAATAATTGGCCTGCCAACACCAGTTGTTTTCTTCTGCTCTGATTTATCCTTTGGAGTTCCACTTAAAGACTGATCTTCCCAAAAACACATCTCTGCTCAAAAATCCTGTGATCCAAATAAAAAACAAACAAACAAACAAAACTTTCCAGTGTTTCAAAATGTGATCCAAACCATTATCCATTCGTAGAATCCACTCACTATAACTTTTGTGAAAATAAACGTTTCATGCTTTCCCTTCCCTTATGCATTTTTTTCCTATAATTACTTGTGTTTGAAATAATGTGTCTTCTACATATACATTTATCAAAATTCTTACTGTTTTCCAGGATTTGGCCAATGAATAAAAATGTTTTAGGATCTCACTGAAATTCAGAGAAAAATTACATCAGAATCACCCATGTATTAGTTTATCCTTTTAAATCAATCCAATTTATTTCTGCTACAGATATCTATCTATGGTACTCTGCAAGTGTCATTTCACATGCAAGCCACATACACAGGGCTCTGTGGTCATGAACTTCTAATTTAAGGCTTTTGAAATCCGATGTATAACTCAATTTCCACCATTAGTTTTAATATAATAGGTTTTTCAAAGCATGTTTGCTAAGCATGGAAATTATGTCTTCTTATTGTTAAATTTTTTTTCTCATTGTTAAATATGATGAAATTCCTCATCCTTAACCTCACAGAGGTAGTCCTCAGACAAAAAAGTGAGACATACTTCTTGATTTTACACCTTGAAATTAATGTGTCAAGATTTAGTTAGTATTTGGCAAGCCACCCTCACATTTATGGAAGACATCCATCTACCTACGTAATGACAATGGCAAGCAATAGAAGATAGTTTAGTGAGGGAGCATGAATCTCAAAGTAATATTCTTTTTGGAGTAATGGGAGCTATTAAAATTTAAAAGAGGATGGAACAATTTGAAATGATTTTTGGAAGCCAGAAATGCTGACCACACTTTTTCATCTTAAGAAAGATTAAAATTTAAGTGAACAAATAGGATTTACTTGACTGGTTGAGAGAAACCAAGGATGTAGACCAATTGTTCCTTGAAAATGTTCATGGGATGAGAGTTGCAGCAGTACATATAAAAGGGTTCAGAGCAAATGGACGTGTAGGACATTTGCTTGCAGATGAAGACATGTAAAAGATTTTTGAAATAAGAGTTTTGATAAGGAATGATTACTATGGAAGTTTTGCCATATGATATCAAGGAAAGCAGGGATTCTGTCCACAGTAAAATTGTTAGATTCATAGGGTAGCATCATGGGCAATATAACAGAAGTGAGCTTTTAAATCACCTTTTAATCAGTGATAGAGAAGACATAAAACATTAGCCCCTGCGGGGTGTGTTCCTTCCCAACTCCTCACATCCTTTCAAATAACCCTCAATTTTCATTTTGTATCACAGGGCTCCATATGGTCACTACCATAAGTGATAAATCTGAAAAAAAATTAGCATTTCTTCATCCAATTCTTGTGTCTTCACCTTTCCTCATATCTGATACTATATAAATCAGCAGAAAGATGTTATGAATTGAAGGGAGTAAAAAGGAGCAAAATTCAGGTACAATATACATAAATAATAAATCAAATTGGATGAATATGAATTGATTAAATATGTGTTTTAAAGAGTATTTTTCAAATAGAAGACCCAGAAAATATGTCCTCTTAAAAAAACCCAGCTCTTCTCAGCATGTTTTTTCATCTGCCACCAACATCACTGCCTTTTAATAGCATGAATACAATTTTTAGCTGTGTTCTATATGAATATAGCTACAAAGGGGACAAAGTAGCAATAATGTCATCTTCACCACTAATTAAATTTTGGATGCAAAAAGACTAGGAAATAATTCCTTCAGTAAAACTCTCAGTTTTTAATTTATCTAAAAATTTGTTTCAATGACTGAGAAAACATTTTTTGAGATGTTAAACCTGTTGGTTTAATAGGAGAGAAAGTTTGGAGAACACTGAGAAAATTTAAAATCGCTTGTTCTTTAGTTTCTAGAAACAAAACATAGAACAGGTCCCCTGGATTGCCAGCTGACCCTTTCCAAAACAAACCAAACCAATCTGTTGATCAGTTAAAGCTGTTATTTCAACCAATGCACTATGGAAGAAATTAAAGGGAGAACACTAATAGATTGAAATGATTTTGCAGTGGTATTGCAAGTTGGGCAATACAGGTTAGTGTTGGGTTGATGTTACAACATGCTAGCTTTGGATCTGTAGAAACAATAGGAGAGGGAGCTTTCATGTGCAAGCTTTAATCTTGATAAAATATGTATTTCAATTGTTTCACAAGCTGATCTTCCAAGAACATATACATTTGGAGCTGACAACTCGTTCTCAGCTTTGCTTCTAAAAGGGTGGGAGTTTATATATCAGTTCCCAGTATTCAGAACAAATCAGAATTAAGAACTCAGTAATGTATTATTGATGGAAAATATGGACAATTTTCTTATATGCATAATAAATATAAGGTTATCTAGTGGGAAGTAGTAAATATAAAATAAGTGATATATGCAAAATTCCTGGAAAAATAGGTAGTGCTCACTTACTATTCTAGTAGTATTCTAGTATTAACAATTTATTTGCAGTCCTCCATCTACATCTGTTTCTAAATTTATCTGTATCTTATCCATATAAATATTTATTAAAATATCATTTTTATATCTTTACTATCACTCTTTTATTAGAAAATTTCTTTTTGGGGATCCCTGGGTGGCTCAGCAGTTTAGCACCTGCCTTTGGCCCAGGACAGGATCCTAGAGTCCTGGGATTCAGTCCCGTGTCTGGCTCCTGGAATGGAGCCTGCTTCTCCCTCCTCCTGTGTCTCTGCCTCTCTCTCTCTCTCTTTATGTATATCATAAATAAATAAATAAATAAATAAATAAATAAATAAATAATAATAAATAAATAAATAAATAAATCTTAAAAAAAAGAAAATTTCTTTTTTTCTATTATACTATGTCTGAGATTCATTCAAGTTTATATACAGCTCCATTCATTATCACTGTTGATAAAAATTTAGAGTTCTTTATTCTTAAAAATACAAGCACATTTTCCTTTTGTTTTTGATGTAGATTCTAGACATTTTTAAAGATGTCTGAGTTAAATTGAGTCATAGGAATGTACATTGTTAATTTTACTAAAACTTGTCAAATTATCCAAAAGAATTATAGTTGTACACCTTCCAGAGCAGTATATTAAAGTTTCAGTTGCTCCAAATCCTTTCAAGATATGGTGTTAGATTTTTTAGTGCTTTCTGTTTCTGATGGAGTTGAAATTATATTTCATTCTAATTTTCATTAAATTTGATTGTTTCAAGTGAAGTTGAGCATCAGTGAATAGGTTTATATTCCATTTGTTTTTATTCTATTGATAGCCTGTTTTTAACCTTTGGCAATTTTTGTACTAAGTTGTTAGTGTTTTGATACTTACTGGTAGAAGTTTATACATTCTGGTTACTAATAAGTGTTGCTTATATGTGTGCAAGTATCTTCTCAGTGAATAGCTTATTTCCTTCTTTTATGGTGTCCTTAGATAAATAGAAGTTTTGTGTTTTAATATAAAATGCCATTTTTTAAAGATTTTATTTATTTATTCATGAAGAGAGAGAGAGAGAGGCAGAGACACAGGCAGAGGGAGAAACAGGCTCCATCAGGGAGCCTGATGTGGGACTTGATCCCGGGACTCCAGGATCACACCCTGGGCTGAAGGTGGCGCTAAACCCTTGAGCCACCTAAGCTGCCCTAAAATGTCATTTTTTAAAGCTATGCTGCCTTTTTATGTTATTTAAGAAATGCATAACTAACCTGTCTGGTCATGCAGATACTCTCCTTGTTTTTCCTGACAGTGTTTTAACTGTATGATTTTAACATAATTCTTTTCTCTAGTAAATGAATTTTGGTGTTTGCAGAAATTATCATATTCTTTTTTCGAAAGCTGGTAACTAATTTTTCCAGCACTATTTCATGAAAATACCGTGATTTTCCCAAGGACCTCCAATATATATGTGGGCCTGTTTATAATGTCGCAAGCGGGCTACACAGGTTTATTTATCTTTTCCTACATCAAGTCCACATTTATTCCTACTATACTTTGATAATATGCCTAGCTCTCTGGTAAGGCAAATTCTGTAACCTTGTACTTCTTCAAAACATGATTAGTTATTCTCGGTCCCCTGCTTTTCCCAATATATTTTAGAATCAATATTTCAAGCTCTGTGAAAAACTCAGCATTCTGATTGAAATTTCCCTAATTTCCTAGATTATTTTGGGAGAGAAATGAAAACCTTACCTTACTGATTCTTTCTATCATAAACGTGGTTATCATTTCATTAATTTATGTCTTCTGTATATTTTTCAAAAACTTTGTTCATGAAGTTTATGGAAATACCTTGTTGTAGTTACTTTGTGACAATTTATATTTTTGATACTTTTTTAAATAATATAATTATATATATTATATATTCTAATCTTTTAAGACTGGAACGTAACAGTATGTTGAAAACATGTATTCAAAAAACAAAACTGCCTGCTAGACTCTCTTTCTTATATCAACTACTTGGTACCCCTCTCTTGGGTTACCTATGTTGTTATTGTCCAGTTCTTCCAACTGAACCTAACCTGTGTACTTTTTAGGGTAAGAATCATAACATGTTTGGGAAATTAAGTATTCCTACACTTTAGTGTAATTAAATCTAATTCAACATGAATACCATCAGATATCCCAAGAGGTCCAAACAAAATATTAGAGATTGCCACTTCTAGGTGAACTTAGTGGAATAGAAAGCATTTATTATATTCATTGGAAATGTGTTTTTCCCCCCACTTCAAGCTAGTATATCTGTGCCCACTGCTTATTATGAGATCTAAATTTTTATGGTAAGGTTTATTTTTTTTAAATTTTTATTTATTTATGATAGCCACAGAGAGAGAGAGAGAGAGTCAGAGGGAGAAGCAGGCTCCAGGCACCGGGAGCCCGACGTGGGATTCGATCCCGGGTCTCCAGGATCGCGCCCTGGGCCAAAGGCAGGCGTCAAAACACTGCGCCATCCAGGGATCCTTATGGTAAGGTTTAGATTGTTACAGTGATAGGGAATAAATTGAATTTAGAGGTGATGATCAATAATTGTATAATGGGGAGAAGTGCTTCATACATATTTATTTTTATGAAAACAAACTTCCTGAGCCAGGCTTGAGTTATTTTTGCTATTGTATGGGAATCAATAGCGTCCCACAATTTCGAAAATTAGATACCAGGAATCTTTCTCTTCTAACTTATTCCAGCAACTTATAGAGACCAGGAAGCCAGGGGCTAGAGACAGAACAGGTGGATGGTTGGGAGAAGGACTGTCATATGTTAAGAGTGATTTTGCAGTAGAGAGAATATATGCCACAGAATTATGCAGACCATTTGTTTTGTGTAACTTCTATTATCCTTTGTTTTCTCAATTATAAAACTGACATGTTTCTAAATATGCTTTATTATGAAGATTAAATAATATAATATGAAGCTTACCTCAGAACCTGACACACAATAAGCAACCAGAGATGGAAGAAATGTATTCATACTTTTTACCGGGCAGACAAACCTTACCATGGATGATTCATTACTTAAGACCTAAGACCTAAGGGAAAAAAAACCTAAGACCTAGGGAAAAAAAAAAAAAAGTTATGATTATCCCATAATGGCAGATTTGCAAGCCCTAATGGAATTGAACTTGCTAAAGTTAAAAGATGCACAGAAAATATATGGAATTACCTAATAGTATTCATGTAGTCTTTTGTTTTCTCCTCCTCATACTTTAGTCTTGTCTGAAACTTCTCTCTTCTTTGCTCACAAGACACTAGTCACCTTTTGATCTCTTGATCATGTTGACAAGAGATGCCTTGCACTTTTTGTCATGCTTCAAATGTACACTTCAGAGCTTGTTTCCCTCCTGTCATGTGGCTCAGCCCTTCCTACCTTTAGGCCTCAGTTACATACATATCATCATCTCACTGAAGTCCTGCCTAATAGCCCTGCCTAACTTTCCCACCAACAGAATTTTCCATTATATCATTCTAACTTTCCTTCATAATATTTATCACAATCCAAAAATTCTTCTAACTTACTGATTATATTTTCTACCTTGTTAGAATACAAGCTCTTTAGTTATTAAATTTTTCTGATTTATTCTATATTTTCAGTACCTAAAACAGTGCTTGAAAATAAAAATTTAGGCAGTTGTGCCATTAAGCAAATTTATCATTAGACTGCTCAAACAGAAATTTACCAAATCTCTTCAAGTAGTTTTGGTCTTGACTTCTTAGAGACTAATTAGTTCTTAAAATGAATGCATCAGTCTATTTTAATATAGAAATAGGCAAACATAGAAATACATATATAAATAGTTGTTTCTGTGTAGAAATAACATACACACTTACACTCTACAAATGGTTTCTGGACAGTTTTTTCAGGATTATATTTGACTCCTAACTAGTAGTGCTTAAAGTTAATTAAAAATAAAATTTAAAAAATGTACTGCTTAAAATATTTGTATATTCTTGTCTATAATTATGTACATTTAAGTTGTTAATTTGTGGATCTTTGTAATATTTGATATTTAAACACAAAATTAAGAAACAGATTTTCCATGTGGGATGCACAGAGCAATCTGACTTAAAAATGTCTACTGAGTTTGTTTAAGCCATCTGGAATCAGACTGTTTATCTGGCACATAACTGCCTAAACATATTCATTTTAAAATTGAGAATCTGACATCTTGCTGGAAATAAACAATCAGCAATAAAACTGCATTAAAATACAATGTAGTTTCTCACTATGCAAAGAGAAGCTGTTGACTTTAAGAAGAAATATCTGAAAGTAATGAGAGATAGCAAAGTGTGACAGTTAGGGAGAGAAAAATTGTGAAAAAAAGTAACTGCCAAACAGATATATTAGTTAATAGTTCGCTATATAGAGATTATAAAACAATTAAAATATTAAACTTAACTACAGGATACTTAGTAAGATTCCATGTTTTCTCAAATGCAATATATGATATTATTTCTGATCTATTTCAAGGTACATAATTTGAAAATTTAAAATGCTATCCCATTGGGTATCACCTTATCTATAAGGAAGCTCTTTCTTATATCTAACCTGAATCTCACCTCCATGATTCAATCAATTCCTTTGTATTTTGTTGGTGAGAGAGCTAGATAACAGATCACTATCTTTCTTTAAAATAATTGGATCTGAAGTGAGATGTGATCTTAAGATTGTTACAAAGTTGAGTGGTTGAAAGTAATGAAATTTTCACTGACATATACGGAAGCTAGAGTTCCTGCATCAATATGGATTTATTTGAAGATATAACAACAGAGAAATAAAAGTAAATGAAGGGGCAGCAGATGTCTGGTGCAGTGCAAAGACCTCTGAGACATTCCTGGTTAGCAAATTTTTCACTTCAAATATTAGCCTTTAAAGTCAAAAGCAACTGAGTCCACAATTTAATAATAAAATTGCTTTTGACAGTAAAGTGTCCACATCTGATGCATGAAGAAGGTCATTCTGCATTGTACTTCTGTTTAATATTAACAAATATAAAATTGGGCATTGATATGACCTGATGATTTGTCAGAGAAAATTATAGAACTGAACCCATTGATTTTCCAAGGCTGGAATTATTATTTTCCATGTTTTAGAGTATCAAGAAAGGATGAGATCTCAGTAGAGAGCTACTGATTCCACAGATTAATTTACCTATCCCATAAAACAATAATAGTGCCTGTATGATAATATGGTGGTCATGTGTGGATTTTTAGATGTCAAGGAAAAAAACATTCTCTTACTTTTTGTGAATTTCTTCTAACAAGAAATTTCTTTCAGCTAATGAGGGAGTCTTACTTTTCTTTATTGTTAAATTTCTCCTCCTTATGGAAATAAGAATAAAATCACTGGGTTCTTTGATAGGTCATTCTCATGCTGATATTGCTCAAAACCATATGGCATCAAGAGGCTCATTCCCCCCCGCCCCCAGCCCTTTTGTCTCTAAGCCCACTGGGTCTGACCCAACCCCAAAGAGGTAGATGTATAAATGAGTGAATAGGTTCATTTTTTCTGGTTGTGGAGTAGGAAGGCTGCCTTGGCCAGGGTCCAAAATGCACTTTCAGAACCAGCCTTAATAAAATGACATTGATCCTTCAATACAATATTTGTCTTAAAATCCTTATTATTTATGGAATGTTTTACAGATAGTCAAGAGTTGGCCCCGATCATCTCTTATATAATCTCCTCTTCTTGTATGGTTTGCTCCTAATCAATAGAATATGGCAATGTTGAGGGAATGCCGCTCCCATGTTAGATTACAAAAGATTGACTTCCATCTTGCTAGTCAACATTCTCTTGAGAAAAATTTGAGTATGAATATTGACTTCATATTGCTATTAATTACTTGTAGAAATTAATTACTTGTAGATGTGAAGTTGTAAAACAATAAAATAGCTCAGAAAATGCCCAGGTTTCTAGTTTTGGTCACTCAGTTGTTTTTGATCCCATTAGTAGAGATAAGGAAACAAATAAAATGAAACCAAATCAAATTTGGGTAAAACTTTAACAATTGTGTTTTTAAAAATTATTAAGTATGATGTCACTGCAGGCATGCAAATGAGTTACCCAACAGGCAGATAGATATTTGAGTTTGGATTACCAAAGTGTGAACATCAAAACTAAACATTTGTATTTGTAAGATAAGAGCATAGAAAGGTTTTCAGGGTGACACAGTTGTTGAGCATTGGACTCTTGGTTTTGGCTTGGATCACAATCTTAGAGTTGTGGGATTGAGACCCTCATTGGGCTCTGTGGAGCCTGCTTAAGATTCTCTCTTCCTCTCCCTATGCTCCTTTCCCTCTGCTTGCTGTCACCCTCTCTTTCAAAAAAAAATGAAAGAATAAAGAAAGAAACATATAAAGATATTATGGTAGATGTAAAAGAATGGTCATATAGTGCTTTTATAAAATTGGAGAAACTTGAGCTGCTTGTTCAGATGTGAAGAATCACAGAGAACAAAAACAATGGAAAATCAACAGAGAGGAAGTCCCAAAAGATATAGAAAATACATCGTAAGACAGATGCAATGAGATTCCATAAAATAATGGAAAGGATATTTTCATGATCACTGGCAAAGAGGATTGATTTGACAAAGAATCTTATTGAAACTGAAGGAAAAGTAAGTACAGTTTGTGATGCTGGACAAAGACAGAGTCATGCTTCTAAAACAGGGCAAGTTCATAAACATGAGGAAATTAATTAAATTTCCTGCAAATCAAATATACATATAGGTCCACTTTCAGTCATACACCATACACAGTATGGTAGCATCATAAGTAAAAACTAGATAAATAAGTGCTAAAAGTTTGGGCAGAGGATTAAAAATTATTTAAACTGTTAAATGCAAGAACCCATAGAAATAAAACCATTTTAATTTTGGTTTCTATGAGTTACAGTAGGAGGCCCTTAGTGGCCTCTTTTTCTCAGTGGAGCAAAAAACAAATGGTGAATGGCCCTAATTATACCTATCAATAGAGAAAAGAGGATAGGAATGAAAATATAATTTTATTTTCAACCTTAGTCTCCACTTCTGTCCACAAGAGGCTGTTGGTAATGATGTGATTTCAGTGGAAGCTGATTTGTCACCATTGATTCAAATTAGTTAAGCCTATGTTTGAAGTCAAGACAGTATTCATCAAGAGCTAAATTTTCTTCAACTTTCATACTAGCCATATGTTTGTATATGTATTATCTAGAGAATTGTTTTTGCAATATTAAAAGCAATAAATGCTTCAAGCAAAATGCTTGTTATTCCATCTTGATTTAGTAGATAAATTAAAATAATAAAGGTTCCTAACTTAGAAGGATTGATGTAAGCATTCAATAAATGTTAAAAGACTTCTGCTTCTGGCCAAGATTCAGAAGGACCACATGTCGTCTTTGTCTGATTCAAAGAAAAACATGGACAAAATAAATAAAATAGTTTTGTGTTGTTTTGTTTAGATTTTGGGCATTGGGTAACAACAAAAAATTATTCCTGAAAAACAGGAAACAAATAAGATGAGCTCTTAAATGATGCCAGCACACTGCCAGGAAAGAGTTTCTAGGCCATGGCTAAGGTATGAGAAAACTAAGGAGAGTCCTCTAGGCTCTTGAATTTGAAGGCTATGTACCCACTAAACCCTAGAACATCCACCATCTAACAGAGTTACACTAATAAATCAACAAAAGAAAGAATAGAATTATAAAATAACAAAATTAAGGTAAAGGATTAAAAACTATATCAATAATCATATTAACTACAGATGACTAAAACATCCTAATTAAACACAGAGATTTTCAGAAAGAAGAAAAAATGATCTAATTATACTTGCCTACAAGAAATACATGTTAAATACAATGACATAGTTCCGAAGTAAAATGACATTATAAGATATACCATATTAATACTACTCAAAATATAGCATGTCAGGCAAAATAGCTTCAAAAGCAAAGAATCTTGGTAGAGATAGAAAATTACCATTTCTTGGGGTGCCTGGGTGGCTCAGTTGGTTAGGCATCCAACTCTTGATTTCTGCTCAGAACATGATCTCTGGCTTTTGGGATTGAGGCCTGTGTCTGCTTGTCCATCTCTCCCTCTGCTCCTCTCCCTCCTTCTCTCTCCCTCCCCCCAAAAATGAATAAATACAATCTTTAACAAAAAAGTTTAATCTTAAAAAATACTACTATTTTTTAAAAACAGAAGTGTCAATTCAGAACATAATCTCAACAATATGCACCTACATACATGATGCAAAAACTGATAGAATTTTAAGGAGAAGAAATCCTAAATTGTATTGGAAATTTCAACACTCTTCTCTCAATAATGAATAGAACAAATAGAAAAATCAAAAAAAAATATGATAGACTTGAAAATTATTAATCACCAACATAATAATACTTATATAACACTTCACCCACTATGAGCAAAATGCATATTATTTTCAAGGACATTTGAAACAGTTTTATGGATAGACCACATCCTGGACCATAAATGAACTCTTGATAAATTTAAAAGGATTGTATTCATATAAATGATGTCTGACCTCAGTGAAATTAAATTAGAAACCAATAAGAGGAAACCCTCTGAAAAATCCCCCAAAACATGGAAATTAAATAATCTACTTCTAAATAATGGATGGGTTAAGAAGAGGTTGAAAGGGAAATTAGAAAGAATTTGAACCAAATGAAAATAAAAAGATAACATATTAGACTGTAAGGGATGGTGCTAAAACATTAAGTAGTAGGATATCTATATCTCTACATGTCTATATAAAATGTAAGGACATATCTAAATCAATGACTTCAACTTCCAACTTAAGACTGGTAACTGAAGAACAAAATATATATGTGCCTAGTAATCAGAAGAAAATATATACATGCATAGTAATTAGATCTTAGAGGAAATCAGAGAATTTGAAAAAAAAAAAAAACAGAATGAATAAAACCAGAACCTGAATCTTTGAGAAGACCAATAAAATTGACAAAAAGATCAGCAAAAGCAAAGAAACCAGTATACACAATTTATCAGGAATGATAGAAAAATCATCCCTAGAGAATCTAAAAATATTAAAGAATAAAGGGATCATTATGAGCAACATTATTTCTAACAATTGTACAGCTTAGATAAAACAGATTCTTTAAAACAGAAGTACCAAAACCCATTACAAAAATATGTGAAAAATACATAAAAATAAATAAATAAATAAATAAAATAATACTAATTAATAATGACTAATTAGTAATAACTAAAATGATACAAAAACTCTTCAGACACTAGAGAAAATATGTGTAAATCATATTATCTGATTAGGGGGTAAAGAATGCAATATTGATTCCTGAAAAAAGCTAATAGCAAACTAGGAATAGAAAAGAAATTATCAAATCTGACAAAGGTCATATACCAGAACCTGCAGCTAACATTACACTTTTGTATTGATTTATAGACCAATTTAGGGAGAGTTTACATCATTACAATACTGAAATTTCCTGACTTTTTACAAATTTTTCTAAATATTTCAATCTGTGCTTTTTTTTTTAAGATTTTGTTTATTTATTCATGAGAGACACACACACAGAGAGAGAAGCAGAGACAGGCAGAGGGAGAAGCAGGCTCCACACAGGAAGCCCGATGTGGGACTTGATCCTGGGACTCTGAGATCATACCCTGGGCAAAAGGCAGGCGCTAAACTGTTGAACTACCCAGGGATCCCAGTGCTTTTATTTTTTTAAGACTTTATTTATTTATTCATGAGAGACACAGAGGGAGAGGCAGAGACAGAGGGAGAGGCAGAGATACAGGCAGAGGGAGAAGCAGGCTGCACACAGGGAGCCTGATGTGGGACTCCATCCAGGATCCCAGAATCACACCCTGAGCCGAAGGCAAATGCTCAACTGCTGAGCCACCCCAGCATCCCTCTTCTGTGCTTTTTAAAGTAAAACTTCTTTCTGTCCTTTCCACAATGATTTTGCATGTGGGTCTTTTGTTTTTTCTTCATTCACTTCTACACATATACATTTCATTTCACCATTCTTTGATTTTATATTTCTCTTACCTACATAATGTTGAATTTTATTCATTCACTTGACTTACTCTCTTCTCCAGTAGAAAGAAATCATTTGGGGAATATAAAAAATAGTGAAAGGGAATAAAGGGGAAAGGAGAAAAAATGAGTGGGAAAAATCAGAAAGGGAGACAGAACATGAGAAACTCCTAACTCTGGGAAACGAACTAGGCGTGGTGGAAAGGGAGGTGGGCAGGGGAGGGGGGGTGACTGGGTGACGGGCACTGAGGGGGACACTTGATGGGATGAGCACTGGGTGTTATGCTATATGTTGGCAAATTGAACTCCAATAAAAAAAAGAAAGAAATCATTAAGAATACATATTTTGTTTTAATCACTGTTCTTACCTACTGATTGGGAACAGCTCAAAGTAATTGTGCAATAAATATTTATTATGGTCTCCAGTGTTTTTTTTCCCCCCTCTTTAATTTGTTAATATGGTATACTACTTCTTTACCAAATTTAATGTTAATTTATGCTAAGATAAACCTCAGTTATCTATTCTTGGAACAAGCCCTAATCTATTCTTGGAACAAGCCCTACATGTGCATGATTTAGATTTTAATACATTGTTAGACTTTTAAGCTAATATATTACTTTTAAAATATGAGTGCATTTTTGTTGGTAGCTGAAGCTCTTTTACCTTTTGTGAACTTATTTCAAGTATTATTTTTTTCTTCCCGCACACTTGTCAGAATTCGTCTCTCTGATGATCTCTTGGAAGTTTATTTAAAACATTGTTCAGCTTATTTAATGTTACTGATCAATTTTGTTTCTTTCTGTTTTTATTTTAGAGGAGAGTTGTCTAATTAATCCAAATTTTAAAATGGATTGCCTTATTCTAATCATTCCATTCATCTTACATCCTATTGTTATGGAGTTGTACTTTGATTCAACATTGGTTTAGAGTACCAAAATATTTTAATATTTGTTTAGTTTTTCCCTGATTCATCTTTCCCACTGGGTTCAATTTAAACTAATGAATTATGTAATTCATTAGTTATTTTATAACTCTACAAATGTAAATGAAATCTTTTATATCAAACATTCCCTTCCATATGCCTTAGTCTTGAATTGATACTTATCTGGGTCAGCCATTACTCATTATAAGTTATTTTCACATAGCACTTAGAAGGTAATATCCTCTGGCCTTTATTAATGCTATTGCCAAAAAAGAAAGTTCTTTCTTGATAAATAATCTATTTTTTCCCTGACTAACTTAAAGATTTTTCTCTGTGTTCTATTTTTTTTTTTGAGGGGGAGAGGTGCATTTTCATCATGATATAACTTCATTTGGATTTACTTTATCATCTCTTGGTGTTATTTTATGCTTTTTGAGCCATTATGTTTTTATAAGCCTCAGCCATTATAATTCTTTTTTTTAATCATAAAGTTTATTTATGGTTCAGAAAAAATTGAGTGAATAACTTTCTCTGAAAAAATATACTGACTCTGTGTAGACTGCAGTTATTTTGGGGAGGGGAGCTGGTAAGTTAAATTGCCCTATTTTCTATTCTGAAAAACATAAAAAGTCCCATTTCCAGTCTGATTATAGAGATGCATGTGCCCCAAATGGCTGAGAATAAATACAAGAAAGGCAAAAGCTGCAAAGCTAAGGGCGTGCAACAGACTCTGAGAAAGTCTCAGAAATACCCAAAGTGGCAATAAGGAACGTTTGGCTGGAATTTGAAGGTCTTTTCAGTCATCTTTGTCTTTTGCTCCGTGTTTAAGGATGCGCATGAACTCAATGTAATTGAAATTCCCCTTCTTGTCTTGTCGATAGGTGCTTCCTTGTACAGCTCATCCACCTCCTCATCTGTAAACCGGTCTCCCATGGTTGTCAGCAGCTCTCTCAGGTAATCTTCCTGATGGTGCCAGTTGCTTCTTCATCAAAGCAAGCAAAAGCATTTCTGATGACATCTTCCAGATCTGTGCCGTTTAACTTTTCACCAAACATCGTGAGAAACATGGTAAAATTTATGGGCCCAGGAGCCTCATTCTTCATGGCATCCAGATACTCATCGGTTGGATCTTTCCCTAGGGAGGCAAGCATATCATGCAAATCTTCCTAGTCAATGAAACCATCTCTGTTCTGATCAATCATGTTGAAGGCCTCTTTGAACTCCTGAATCTGTGACTGGTCAAACATGGCAAATACATTGGATGTTGTGCGCTGAGGGTGCTTCTTGGTGGTCTTGGTCTTTGCCCTTTGGCTTGACATGGTGGCGGTTCAATCCCTGCACAGCCACAAGAATTGGAGCGTTTCGGTGACGCCCTCGCTGCCCTGGCTGAAGCCACCAAGTCCAGTCATTATAATTCTGATTTTTTTCTTTATTTTTTCTTTATTCTTTCTAGCTGAAATTATTTTAGACATATTTTGAATATCTCTTAATCTTGCATTCATATTTTGCAACTCTGCATGTTTCTCAGCTGTACCTTTTTGACATATTTCCAAATTATCTCTCAGTTTATGGATTCTTTGTTAACTGTTTATTCAATATTTACCTTATCCATTAATTTTTTAACTTATTTTTTTACATCCAGAAGTTCCATTTCTTTATTATTTCAAATTTGACAATTTTTTCATAAACTTTGATCTTTCCATTTGATATATTTATTTACATCTTTCATTATTGTAAACTTGTGTATCTTACTTTTTCAAGAAAATTTCTATTTTCTATTATCTCAAGTCATTAAAGTGTAACTCATTCCACTCAAAATATTTGCTGATTGTCACTCATGGTTAATTGTTTCCTCGTGAATTTTAGTGTTTTTTTTTTTTTTTCTGAGCTAATTTTCAGTGTGAGATATTCCTTAGGTCTATATTCAGCCCATGCTGCCTGAGTTGTCAGACAGTCTCTTCATAGTATTTTGTATTTTCTCCTTGGAGACATGTTAGTATTTTCTATGCTACTTTTTCAAGTTACACACCCTGCAGAATATGCAGTTTCAAACAGTAAACAGATGCAAAGCAGATACTCAAGATAACATTATACTGGGGGAGAGATTTAGTCTTTCCCCAAAGCCCAAGCACAAGCAAACCTGCTCTTTAAAAAAAAAAAAAAAGTAATTGTTTTATTTGAGTATAGTTGCCATACAATGTTACATTAGCTTCAGGTGTGATTCAACTTCTTATAGATTGCTATGTTCAATTCAAGTGTAGCTACCATCTGTCACCATACAATGCTGTTACAACATCATTGACTATATTCCCTACACTGTGCCTTTTATTCCCATGACTTCTTCAACCCATAAGTGGAAGTCTGTATTTCTCAATCCCTTTCACCTTTATAAACAACCTGGTTTTCATATCACTGTACTTGTAGCCAGAAATTACTTCGTTCTTTTATAGTCTCTGAAGAAAGTCTCAGTTTTGTCTTCAAACAGCATAGTACTTACAGGACATAGTATTATTTCTGATTTCCTCATAATCATAAACACCCAAGACCCTCACCAAAACAAAATCCAGTGATTCCACTCTTAGTGCTGTTCCCACATTTGTTTATAGATTTACGACATTTTACTTCTCATCTGTAGGTTTCCCTTGGTTTCTTCAGTTATACATTCATTCTTTCAACTTTACTATATTGAATATTTACTACTTTTTCATTAGGAAAAAAAAAGTTTCATTTTTGTGAGAACCAGAAGTAAAATACTTCAAATTTCTCAACATTTGGTTTTTGGACAGATGGCTTATATTTTAAGTCTGCCATAATGTACCTCCGAGCACAGGCTTACTTCTGTCTGTGCCTTGTGAGCACTGGGGCACCAGCTACCTCTGCCTCCTAATAGAATATTCAGTCCCAATGATCCTTTTTTTTTTTTGCACATTTTTTGTATTTTTTTTTCTAGCCTGTTTTTTCTCTTCCAGGAATGAGAGTTCAACATAACTGTAGCATTTGGTTAGAGAGTATTAATACATCAATTTTGAAAGAAAATTTAAATAGAAATGTTTTTACCTGTTAAGATTCACATTATATCTGCATCCACCACGTGTGATGTTTTTTTCTTTCTCTTCTCCCAGCTGAGAAATATGCTTTGATTTTTTTTTTTTTAACTCATGGCTCTTGTTAATTGAAAAAAGTAAGTGAGCCAGGTAGTATCAAAATGAATGTATGGATCAGGTCATGAACCATGAGCTCCCTCATATAGTAGTGAACAGCTCTTAGTAAGCTCAAGAAAGACAGTTTACATTGAGCTGGTTTCATGAGACTAAAGTTGGACTGCTAATTGTCACTTTATATTTAGAGGAAAATTTCAAATTATCTGTCCACTGTAAATAATAACAAGCTTTCAAAAAACATCTCCCTTCCTCTATCTATGTGATTTAGGTCTTAGTGCTTAAACGACTGTAATCTAGAGAGAGTGAGCAATATACCAAACTCTCAAGACATCCCAGGTCCCATTTAATTGCTGGTAGGTTCGACAATTTTTCAAGCAATGTTAGTACAAGTGCGGATATCCACCTGAAGGCTGGATTCACTTGGAATTGTCTCTTTTCCTATCAACGTATAGAAAATGTTTTGAACTTCATGAAGGTCATGCTACTGGCAGTGGTTCTGGGAAGCAGTCTAACAAGACTCGACTGCATCTCCAGCTCCCAGGAAAGAGCAACTTATCTTCTCAAGTGTGATTTTTGTTGATAGTTACTAGACAGTTTTCATAACTCAAAAGCATTCAAGCTCTGCTTTCTACATTCATATTTGTACCATTTGTACCATTTGTTTGATCTTCATCTCTTTCCAAGTTTGTTTTGGCTCCAGGGCCACTGATCCATTGTGTTTCTTCACTAAAGCACTGAAAATGAACATGGATTTTATGGTGGTGTCTGAATAGAGTGAGAGTCCAAAATATGTTGATTCCCAATGAGTCTCAAGGACATTATTATAAAACACAGATAGTTATACTAATAAAAAGCTGTCACTATTCCTGTTTCCTTAGACTATCTTCATGATTTTACCCTCATATAATTTGTATCCAGCTCCTGTGTTTCATCCCTTGAAATGACAATGACTAGCCCTGAAGCCATAATTTCCACCTTTTGGAGGGAGAAATTTTTCTTTGAAGCTACAACCTGAATTAAGAGGTTGTGGGATCCTATTTTCCACATGGAGGAATGTAATGAATGGAGAGATCCATAAAGTGTCCTGTTCTTAAGGGAGAGTTTTGTGTAATACAAATCTTCTACCCAACCATCTAAAATTTTTTCATTTGAGACAAGGATTAAATTTTTAAGCAAGTCATCCTATTGTTTTTCCATCCCCATAATTTTTAGAGTGAGCTAAAAAGCCATTGTCCGTTTAGCTCAGTCTAGGACTGTTATGGTCCTAAATTGATTATTTCATTATGCGCAAGAGAGGGAAGAAATCCGGTTTACCTAAAAACAAAACAATAACAACAAAACACCATAAATAAGGTGGTGGCTTTTAAAAAGCCACTTTTTTGAAATAAAACATGCTACCGTTTGAGGAAGTACATGGAGAGCTCACATTTGCATTTATCATAAAATGGAAGGGGCTTTTTTATTCTACTTCCTGATAACATCATGGCCAGAAATGTGTACCTCTGTGTGAAGATCATTTTGACTAGCTCAATAATATAAGTGCAGAAGAGTTTATTGTCATTTGTCAGAAGCACGTTAATTGCTCAGACCCATTTTTTGAGAAGTAGCCTTCCCCTACCTCATTCTTTTAACAAATCTATTGCTATGCCTATTTTAATTCAGAAATAGCAAGTCTTGTTAAGGCATGTACCTAACTATTATTTAGGTTTGATTATTTTTTTAGAGAATTTTTTATAGGTATTTGGGGGGAGGGAATAGGTTATAAATCAATTTGTACATGATTTGGAATTTAGTTTTTTGGGGGGATTGATTATACTTATTTTAATGTTATTTAAACATTAAAGTAACATTAATATTATGATATTTCAGTTACTGACATGCCAAAGACCAGAACCTTATCATTTAGTTGACAATTTGCTGTGACCTGGGAAGCAGTGTTAATAAGTACTAGGATTATACATCTTAGTTTTGCAGCAATGAAAATTCCTCCCTTCTCCCTTTGGTCTCATAGTAAGGTCAACAATAAGATATGTGATAGTAACATTGCACCATTTTCTTTTTTTGTTTTTATAAGATTTTATTTATTTTTATGACAGACACAGAGAGAGAGGCAGAGACATAGGCCAAGGGAGAAGCAGGCTCCCTGCAGTGCTTGCTGTGGGACTCCATCCCAGGACCCAAGGATCATGCCCTGAAACAAACACAGATGCTCAACCACCCAGGTGTCCCCCATTTTCTTAAAGACAGGAAGTTTGATGAGCTATTGGTGAGCCATATATTATATCACAAGTGTGAGAATACAAATTGGGTTACAATCTGTGGAGGCCAGAAAGCCATCATGAAAGAGCTCCAACCTACTCTATAATTATGACTCCTACTTAATAAGACAGTTATTAATACATACAATGAGGAAACTCTTGAAAGACCTAGCTTGATTTTTTTAAAAAGGTTTTATTTATTTATTCATGAGACATACACAGAGAGAGGCAGAGAGATAAGCAGAAGGAGAAACAGGCTCCAGACAGGAAGCCCGATGTGGGTCTCAATCCTGGGATTCCAGGATCTTGCCCTGAGCCAAAGGCAGATGCTCAACCACTGACCCACCCAAGCATTCCTACCTAGCTTGATTCTTCTAAACTATTATTGTTTTGTGGTAGGGCTCTCATTATCATTTCTCACATTATGGAGACCTAAGCGTGGCATTACGGTTGTCATGGTTCTTATGAGAGTTAGGGTCCCTCTCTATTTCACCAAACAGAATTGAACTTAGCCCTGAGCAGAGTTGTGAGTACCATAGTTCTAGTAATTCTGTTAGTGAATCTTGAGATTGTTGAGCAAGAAGTCAAACTTCCCGAACTATAGCTACATATTCAACAGAAAGTATAGACTTAATACAACTTTCTGGGTTTGATGTTGATTAGTTTTCCCAGGAGAAGGTACACTTTTGAATATCAGAGTGTGGAGCACAACTGAGTATGATTTGAAGTTTCCATTTGATGTGAAAAGGATCATGTTAAAAATACTACTCCCTAATACCTGTCTTCTCTATAAGTACCACAGACTTGTTTCAACACTGCTTTCTTTAATGTGTTCTGTGAACATGATGTCAGGTCATGTCAACATATTTTCTTTCCATTTATTTTAAAAGATACTATGATCATGAACATGCTCACAATGAGCAACTGTCAGTCCTATCCTGATCTTCTTTAGATATGATTCTTCCCCTATTCTTTATTTCATTTAAAACAGTCAAGTCTGGGAAACTATAAAGCTGAGATTATCTGTCCAAATTGTCTTTTGAACACGGCATAGCAGCATGTAGGTTTTCTAATCTTTAATGTCTTTAAATTCACCCTGGATATTTTAAAATTTTTCCATTATTAGATAAAGATAAATGCCTGGAAAATTTTCCATGGTCATAATAAATAAAATAAGACATTTAAAAAATCTACTTAAAATTTTGATTTCTTATTTACAGTTTCTGAAAGTCTAGGGAAATATTTTTTGAAGCTATATAACTGAATACAATGCATCAGAATACAGAGGACAAACAAGAAGCCCTGAAAAATTAGGGAGATGAGAAGAAAAAAGCATAGACACAATAAGAATGAATTATATTACTTAAATCACCCAGAAATTTGTCCAACTTAAGAAGAATCCAAGGACATCTTGCCCTATGTCCCAGTCTTTGTTACATTGACAACATGCACTATAGAGGCATCTGGAACTCCTAAGACCCAGAAAGAGGGGAGTGAAATCAAGATTGACCAAAAAAAAAACCTGAACAACATGACCTTAAGTTTCTGTTCAAATCAGAAAGGGAATTTCAATGGAAATTAGTTTCAGTTATAGAAATTCTTTTTTCGTGTATACCAAGAGCTAATCCTATGCAAATAATATACAACTTCATAATTTTCACATACAACTATCTATATTTAAAGTGTATTTATACAGCTTTATTGGATGATTGGTTGGGGTGGTGGAAAAGTCACTACAAAGATATAGGGAGAGTAACAAGAAATAAAATTAATAAATTAAGAGAGGAAGGGTGTCAAAAAATACATATTATGGCAATATGTTTCTTCATGAGCCAAAATGAATTTGTGTTCCTCCAACATATTTCCAGACTTAAACATTAGTACACTCACCCATGCAAGATTATCTCAAAGCTCTATAACATCAAATGAATGTGTGTAATTGGACAGAGCAGGAATTACATTGGTCCATTTTATCAACAATAATTTTAAAGACATGATTGAAATATGATTGTTTTACTTTTAAAAAATAAAAGCAAAAAAAAAATAAATAAAAGCCTTTATTTTTACTGGCCTTAATATAGCCTTTAACAATATGATTTAATTTTCAATTTTTATTTTTATTTGTATAAAGTCTTCATGAAAGAAGCTCATGTCTTCAAAGGATTTTTAAAATTAAAAATATGCTGGGTTTCTAGGTTAATGTAAATGATTTCAGGCTTAAATGCTATTTTGTTACTTAGCTATAACATATTTTCATTGTGCTAATCCAATAGAAAATTAATCTCAACATTTTATACAGCAAATTTTGGCAAACAATTATATCAGTTAAATACCAGAGTCACATATGAGTGAAGACAAAAATTTTTGTTTGCTTTTGTTTTTATTTTTCAAAATTCAAGACACTTTTACTTATTGGGCACCATTTAAATAAATAAACTGCAATAACTCTGCTCAAAAATTTCATAGTGTAGTGAGAAAGATAACCCAATGAATGAAAATTAAGATGAAAAATATAGTAGGAACAAAGAGAAGGGAGTGAGGGATTGGAGCAATTATTGTATCCGCGTACTTATAGACAGAACTGTTTTTAGACTTCCTAGTTACTCGGAGCAGATGTCATAAAATTTGCTGTCCTGCTAAATAAATAATGGTATGGAATATATTAAATGCTATTTCTAGAGTGTACTTAATTCTATTTTAATGTTCAATTTTTGACATTGAGTAAAAAAGATATTTGTATATGGAAAGACATCAAATTACTAGTATTAGTTATCCCAGAGTGGCAGAATTAAGTATAATTTTTATTTTCTTACTCAAAATTTTACTTTTTGAAAGAAAGCAAAGATCCACTTTTCCTCAAAAAGATGTTGATTATGTAAATAAGTTAATTCTTCTTGGGTAACACATTTTCTAGAAATGAATTCATGCCTCAATAAGGGAACTAGCATATACATAACTCCTCTCTCTGAAATGAGGACTATTAACAGGATTTATGCAAGGATTTTCATCACAGTATTATTTATAAAAGTGAAAAGCTGAAAAATAAATTAAAAAAAGGCTAAGTAAATAAATACATTTATAAAATGAAAAACTGACTACCCATTAAAATCATTTTTAAATACTATTTAATGTCATGGAGAATATTTACACTGCAACATTAAGCTAATATTTATAAGCAAGTATAAATTCAGGCAAATATCATCACAAGCCATCTTCCATTAGTGAGATTAAGTGTTAAGTTTGATTTTGTTGCTTAAACTTTTATCTTTCAAAATCTCTATATTTTTATATGAGAAAAACTTTTTTTTCAGTTGCAAAAAGTAATTGCTCAAATAATCTTGGTGACTTTCTCTCACCAAAAATAATAATCTTTTTGTTTAAGTTTTATTTTAATCACCCACTGCTTAAGGACAAGTGCACTCCTTAATCCCTATCACATATTTCTCCCATCCACTCACTTATCTCCCCTCTAGTAACAATCAGCTTGGTCTCTGTAGGTAAAAATCTGTCTCTTGGTTTGTCTTTTTTTTTTTTCCCTTTGCTCATTTGTTTTGTTTCTTAAATTCCACATACGAGTGATATGGTATTGTATTTGTCTTTCTCTGAATGACTTATTTTACTTAGCATAATACTCTCTAGCTTCATCCATGTTGTTGCAAGTGTGATGATTTCATTATTTTTATGGCTGAATAATATTCTATTGTGTATATACATAATACCTATTCTTTATACATTTATCAGCCAATCGACATTTGGACTCTTTCCATCATTTAGCTGTTATAAATAGTGCTGCTATAAACACCAGGGTGTATAAATCAATTTGAATTAGTATTTTTTTGTATTCACTGGATAAATACCTTGTAGTATAATTTCTGGATCATATGGTAATTCTATTTTCAACATTTTGAGGAAACTCCATACTGTTAACTGGTAACTGCACCAGTTTGCATTGTCACCAACAGTGCAAGAGGGTTCCTTTTTTTTTTTTTTTTACCACATCCTCGCCAACACTTGTTATTTCTTGTGTCATTGATTTTAGCCATTCTGACATGTGTGAGGTAATATCTTATAGTTTTGATTTGCATTTCCCTGATAATAAGTGATGTTGAGCATTTTTCCATGTGTCTGTTGGCCATCTGTTTGTCGTCTTTGGAGAAATATCTGTTCATATCTTCTGCACATTTTTAAATGGATTATTTGCTTTTTGGATATTGAGTTTTATAAGTTTTTAAATATATTTTGGATACTAACCCTTTATTGGGGTGTCATTGGCAGTATTGTTTCCCATTCCACAGGTTATCTTTTAGTTTTGTTGATTGTTTCCTTGATTCTGCAGAAACTTTCATCTTGATGAAATCTAATAGTTTATTTTTCCTCCAATAGTTTATTTTTGCTTTTCTTTCCTTTGCCTCAAGAAACTGATCTAGAAAGAAGTTGCTTTGGCTGGTGTAAAAAAAAAGTTACTGTCTGTGGTCTCCTCTAGGATTTTTTTGGTCTCAGATCTCATATTTAGGTCTTTCATCCATTTCAAATTTATTTTTTTGTATGGTGTAAGAAAGTGGTTTAGTTTCATCCTTTGGTACTTGGCTGCCCAAATTTCCCAACACCATTTATTGAAGAAACTGTATTTTTCCTATTGGATATTCTTTCATTTTTTAAAAAAAGATTTTATTTATTTATTCATGAGAGACACAGAGAGATAGAGAGGCAGAGACATAGGCAGAGGGAGAAACTGGCTCCATGCAGGGAGCCTGATGTGGGACTTGATCCTGGGTTTCCAGGATCACTCCCTGAGCCAAAAGCAAATACTTAACCACTGAACCACCCAGGCATTCCATATTCTTTCATGTTTTGTGGAAGATTAATTGACCATAAAATTGTGGATTGATTTCTGGATTTTCTAGGTGTCTGTTTTTGTGCCAGTATTGTATATTTTAATTACTACAGCTTCATAATGTAACTTGGAGTTGGAAATTATACCCCCAGCTTTGCTTTTCTTCTTCAAGATGGCTTTGGCTATGTGGGATCTTTTGTGGATCCATACAAAATTTAGGATTCTTTGTTCTAGTTCTGTGAAAAATGCTGCTTGTATTTTTTTTAAGATTTATTTATTTATTTTAGAGAGAGAGAGAGAGACAGAGAGAGACAGAGAGAGACAGAGTGCATAAGGGGGAGAGATGGAGGGAGAGGGAGAAAAGCAGAATCCCTGCCTGGCATTAAGCCTGCTTGATCCTTAGAACTTGAGATCATGACCTGAGCTGAAATCAAAAGTCAGACACTTAACCGACTGAGCCACCCAGGTACCCCAATGCTGTTGGTAGTTGATAGGGATTGCATTAAATCTGTAGATTGTTTTGGGTAGTATAGACATTTTAGTAGTGTTTGTTCTCTTAACCCATGAGCATAGAATGTCTTCGCTTGTTTTTCATCTTCATTTTCTTTCATCAGTGTTTTGTAGTTTTTAGAGTACATTTCTTTCATTTCTTTGGTTAGATTTATTCCTAAATATCTACTATTTTTGGTGCAATTGTAAATGGGGTTGATCGTGGTGAATGATTTTTTTTAATGTATTGTTTGGATTGGATTTGCTAGTATTTTATTCAGAATTTTTGCATCCATGTTCATCAAGGATATTGGCCTAACCTTTCTTTCTTTTGCGTAGTGTTTTCATCTGCTTTTGGTACCAGGATAAAGCTGGCCTCAATAGAATTAATTTGAAGTTTTCCTTCATTTTCTTTTTCTTTCTCCTTCTGTTTTGAATAGTTTGAGAATAGGTATTAACTCTTTAAATGTGTGGTAGGATTTACCTGTGAAGACATCTGGCCCTAGACTTTTGTTTGTTGGGAGTTTTTTGATTACCTATTGAATTTCATTGCTGTTTATTGGTCTGTTCAAGTTTTCTATGCCTTCCCATTTCAGTTTTGATAGTTTACATGTTTGTAGGAATTTATCCATGTCCCTCAGGTTGTTCAATTTGTTGACATATAGTTTTTCATAATATTCTTTTATAATTGTTTGTATATCTGTGGTGTTGGTGATTATTTATCCTATCTCATTTGTGATTTTATTTATTTGAGTCCTTTATTTTTGGTAAGTCCTGAAAAAGCTTTATCAATTTCATTAAGTTTTTCACAGAATCAAATCTTGGTTTCATTTGTCTGTTTTTTCTTTTTCTTTTTTTTTTTTTTTTTAGTTTCTATATCATTTATTTCTGCCCTAATCTTTATTATTTTCTTCCTTCTGTTGGCTTTAGGTTTTGTTTGTTCTTTTTCTGGTGCCTTAGGTGGAAGTAATCTTGCTTATTTGAGATTTTTCTTGCTTCTTGAGGTAGGCCAATATTGCTATGAACTTTCCCCTTAGAACCACTTTTGCTTTGTTCCAAAGGTCTTGGACCATTGTGTATTCAATTTCATTTGTTTCCATGAATTTTTTAAATTTCTTCTTTGGTTTCCTGGTTTACCCTTTCATTGTTTAGTAGCATGTTGGTTAACTTCCATGTATTTGTGGTCTGTCCAAATTTTTTCTTGTGGTTGACTTATATATAGTTTCATAGCATTGTGCTCAGAAAAAATGCATGGTATGATTTTAATCTTTGTATTTTCTGAGGTCTGTTTTGTAATCTAATATGTGAACTTTTCTGAAGAATGTTTCATGTGCACTTGAAAAGAATGCGTATTCTGCTGTTTCAGGATGGATGCTCTGAATGTATCTGTTAAGTTCCTTTGGTACAGTGAGTCTTTCAAAGCCACTATTCCTTGGTGATTTTCTATTTAGATGATTTGCACATTGATGTAAGTGGGGTGTTGAAGTCCTCTACTATTATTGTGCTTTTATTAATTACTTCCTTCATCTTTGTTATTAACTAATTTATGTATGTGGGTGCTCCCATGTTGGGTGAATAGATATTTATAATTGCTATATCTTCTTGTTGGAATGTCTCCTTTGTTATTATATACTATTATCTCATATAACAGTCTTTGTTTTAAAGTCTATTTTGTCTGACATAAGTATTGCTTCTCTTTCTTTTGACATCCATTTGCATGATAAATGTTTCTCTAACCCCTCACTTTCAATCTTCATGTCTGTAAGTCTAAAATGAGTTTCCTGCCACCAGCACATAGATGAGGTCTTGCTTTTTTATCCATTCTGTCATTCTATCTCTTTTGATTGGAGTGTTTAGTCCATTTATATTCAAAATAATTATTGAGGGGATCCCTGGGTGGCTCAGCAGTTTGGCCCCTGCCTTCAGCCCAGAACATGATCCTGGAGTCCCAGGATCGAGTCCTGCATTGGGCTCCCTGCATGGGGCCAGCCTCTCTGCCTGTGTCTCTGCCTCTCTCTGTGTGTCTCTCATGAATAGATAAAATCTTTAAAAAATAATAATTATTGATAGATATGTATTTATATCATTTTATTATGTGTTTTGTTGTTGTTTCTGGAGATTTTCTCTGATCCTTTTTTGTCTTTGTCATTTTTGGTCTCTCCTTTGCACTCAAAGAGTCCACCTTAATATTTCTTGCAGGATGGCTTAGTGGTCATGAATTCCTTTAGTTTTTGTTTTTCTGGGAAACTATCTCTCCTTCTATTCTGAATGATAGCTTGATTTATAGAATATCCCTGGCTGCAGGTATTTTCCCAGTCAGCACTTCAAATATATCATGCCACACCTTTTTGATTTGGAAAGTTTCTGCTCAAAATCCACTGATAGTCTTATGTAACTGTCTTCTTTTTGTCTTGCAGCTTATTTTTCTTTATCTATATTTTGCCATTTTTAATTATAATATGTCTGGTATGGATCTGCTTCTGTTGATTTTGTTTAGGGTTCCGTGTGCCTCCTGTGTCTGAATATCTGTCTCCTTCCCCTGATTAGGGACATTTTTGGCTATTATTTCTTCAGATAAATTCTTTGCCCCTTTTCACTCTCTTCTTCTATCACTCCTAGAATACAAATGTTATTATATTTTATGGAATCATTGAGTTCCCTAAGTCTATTCTTATTTTGCATAATTCTCTTTCCTCTCTTTTGTTCAGCTTGATTACTTTCCATTGCTCTGTCTTCTAGGTCATTAAATCATTCCTCTGCTTATTCTAGCCTGATGTTCAGTCCATCAACATGTTTCTCATTTCATTTATTAAATCCTTTATCTCAGCTATGATATTTCTTATCTTCATGTTAGGAGTCTCACTGATGCTCTCCACACTTTTCTCAAATCCAGTGAGTATCATTATGATCATTGCTTTAAATTCTCCATCAGGCATGTTAATTTTATGAGTTTTGCTTAGATTTCTGTCCCTTTTTCTTTGGAAAGTCAGCTGTGTTTCCTGGTTTTGAGGGTAATGGCTTTTGAAGAAGAGGCCTTGTAGTGCCCTGGGTTTAGTGTCCCCTGCTCCCCAGGGCCTGGAGCTTCTGTGAGTATCTCCAGTATGTGTTGTGCGTACTCTTCTGTTGTGTCCTGGCCACTGTACCTTTAGGCCATCCTCTGCAGAGGCTCTCTTTGCTTGTTAAGGGCAGTGAGTGTTTGGTCCTTGGCTGAATGTAGTGTATTTTAACTAGGTGTGCTCTCATCTGCTTATCAAATAAGACCTGTTGCCACTGCACTGGAACTGTAATCTCAGGAAACTCAAATTCATGGGTAGGGAAATAAAGTGTGGCAGTGTGGGCTGGGATTTAGACCCATCCTCTTGGGGAAGGAGTGGGCCTGCTGCACTGGGACTCAGGCACCCATGACAGGAAAGCACCTACGACAGTTCCACCAAAGTGCAGGGGTGGGAGGCAGGAGGCCCTTTTGTAGGCTAGTTAGGCAGGGAGTCTTGGTGCTGTGCAGTTCTGCAAGTGGCTCTGTGTTCATGCTGAGGGGTGAGGGAGGGAAGTGGCACCTGCCAGTTCCTTTTGTCCGAGAGGGATCTCTCCATGAATGTTTCCTTTCTGGTACTTGGTCCTAGATGAGCAACTAAATTTTCTCTGTGTGCCTCAGGCATTCTTCAGGTCACTCTTCCCATACTGTAAGTCCCAGAGCTGTTTGCCCTGCCTTTTCTTCAAGAGCAGCCCCAATACCCATTGAGGTCTCCCAGAGCCAAGCACTCTGACCTTTACAATTCTAGGCTTTAATTACTGCTGGTTGCAAAAACTCATAAAATTTGGGCCCTCCTACTTTCGAAGCCAATTGCTATGGATATTCCTCTTCCTGTGTGGGCTCTAGTGTGACAGTCTGTTTTTTGCACTTTTCAGGGACTGTGGTTCCTTCACTTTTCTGTTCTCTATCCCCACCACCCCTTTTTAGTTTTCTCAGTAATTTATTTGATTCACATTTGGCCATACCATGTTACTTGGAATTATCAAGAATTACTGTAATAGAAATACAAAAAAAAGTGGGAGAGGTCAGGTAGATTTGTTACAAAATTTTAAGTCACAAATATCAGAATTATATTTTAACAACTAAAATGTGATTATTTTAAATCAGTTATGAGATTTGATGCTTGGAGAGCATATTTCTTTTCCCAATGCGTCGTCAAGAATGAATCACTGAATGATAAAATGCAATTTCTGTTCTTGTAATGGGAAAATATAATGCATAATACGTACCATGAATAAGTACCTTATTTTACCTCATCATACCCTTTCTTTGTACATATAAATAAACAATAGAAGCATCTTTTCTTAAGCATATTGTTTGGTTGTCATCTTTGAGATTTGAGGAATTAACTATTGTCCCAATCCTCATCTCTAAATTATTTATCCTCTCTATATTGAGAAAGAAGTTCTTTTTTATGAAACTCACTTTTACTCAATGTTATACTTAAATTATTTTTAAAAATTGTTGCTCTTTGAGCTTGTTTCAAATATTCTGTGATCAAAAATTACATGATTATCATTTGTTGTCATTAAAGACATTTTTACTTTCTTTTTTTAAAAGATTTATTTATTTATTTATTTATTTATTTATTTATTTATTTATGATAGATACAGAGAGAGAGAGAGAGAGAGACAGAAAGAGAGAGGCAGAGACACAGGAGAAGGGAGAAGCAGGCTCCATGCCGGGAGCCCGACACAGGACTCAGTCCTGGGACTCCAAGATTGCTCCCTGGGCCAAAGGCAGGCGTTAAACTGCTGAACCACCCAGGGATCCCAAGACATTTTTACTTTCTAAAGCAATACATAAATATCAAAATCATATAACTGTCCTTACTGCATAATTTTCTAGTCAAAAATAAAAACTGTATTCTTACATATTTGGGTGAAAAATTCCAATAAAATGATTCAGATGGAGTGCACTATTAAGCAAATTCATCTGCTCCATTCTTCATGATATTTTATCTATTGAGATAAAATTTTGCAAGTATTTGTTGATATATGGCACAATTCACCAGCAAATCATCATTTCCCAGGCAAGATGTTACTCTATCATGGCAGTTTCTTCTGCAGATCTCACATTTATCATGATAACTCTTGTCTTCAAAATGCTCTGGAAATTCCAATCAGTATGTGATATGGCTTCCAAAAGAAACCTAATATAATCTTATCACTTAACAGAAAAAGGAAATTCAAAATAAATATAGAGGAAGGATGTGAATCTAGTCTTTTTCTTTACATTGGTTGACCAATCCAACCTGTATTGGGATGGTAGAGTCAAATTAAAATCAAATCTTAAGGAGGCATTATGCCCAATTTATTGAAGTGCAATTTCTCTTTGTTTCTTCCTTACCTCTTTGGCACTAACAAATTCCCACCTATACAAAATAGCACTAATTGTTCGTTCAACTGCTCTATCAACAACTATGAAAATTAGCAATCAAAAAATTAAACATATCTACAACATATTAATATTAAAACTTCTTATCTCTCAGGTCAACCTATGGGATCTGTGCATGTAACCTTGCTAAGCCAGTGTTCAATAAATATTTACTCAGCACTTATAATGTGCCAGGGACTCTACTAGAGATTGTAGATTTTGGGTCAATAATAGAGACTCAGTTTCTGTTTTACTGGTGTTTATATAGTTTGAAAGAGAGAGGGATGGAGAAAAAGCAACTAAACAGGATGGGTAAAAGTTTTAATAAATTAAATAAAGAGTGATAAGCAATGATTCACCTGAAATGGAGAGTGAGTTCTGCCTTGAAAATGATTGTTAGAGAAGCTTCTCTCTAAAGGAACTTTGCATTGAAATATGAAGGATAATCAGGAAGCAGCTATGTAAATAAGGAAAATATATATCTTTTTTTAAGGATTTATTTTCATTTATTTGAAAGAGAGAAAGAAGGGGGAGGGGCAGAAGGAGAGCAGATTCAAGCAGACTCCCCACTGAGCACAGAGCCTCACACAGGGCTCCATTTCACAGCCCTGAGATCATTATCTGACCTAAAATCAAGAGTCAGAAGCTTAGCCTTGATTGAGCCACCCAGGTTCCTCTGAATATATATTCTTATAATAAAATTGGAAATAATAGTGGCAAAAGTAACAGCAGCAACAGCATTTTAAGAACTTTTTGTATTTAATACATTATTATTCTGTGTTATGATTGCAGAATGAAATTTGGAAAGCTTAATTGACTTCTGAAAACCATATAGTAGGTAAAGGACACTTTTGGAAAAATGAACAGAGATCCTTTTCTTTTGAAAAATTGAATTCTTAATTGGTTGATAGAAAGTAAAAACACCCAAAAAAGCTTTAAAAAATTAAATGATATCCTTGCTCCATCAAAGATGACTGAATCACAATCTCTCAAAGTGGGCCCTTGTCAATATTATAAAATTTGCCTAAGTAATTTTAATGCACAGTTAAATTGAAAACCACTGCTTCACTCATTACATTCTTCTGGTATTACATTTAAAATTAATATTAAATATATATTGATCTTAAGTCACATGCATAAATAGCATTAAGAACTTTAAAACTGACATAGAACTTATAACCTTATTCATTCCTGAATATTTATTAAGCATGATCTATTTTCCAGGTTCTGGTGGAGACTGAAAATAAATATATAAATAAGACATGGTCTTTGTCGTGATTATTTCTCCATTTTAATATTAACTCTTGCTCATAAGAATGAATCAATGGTTCAATTTCAAACATTATAACTAGTAACAATTTTAGTTGTATGGATAAAAATTACATTTTCTACCATCAAACACTTTTAGAAATGCAATCTGTAAGTCTATTATTCATGTATAAGCACTTGCTTAAAATTAAAGAAGGTGAGGTATGTTTTTATTTACTTTGATGATGCTGTCTTTCTCATCAAAAATCTGATATAATACTGTCCTATTTTTTCCTTTTACAAGAATATCAAGGAAATTGAGTTGTTTTAAAAAATGACTTTGAAATTTGCTGGAAGTCCCTCTAACCCCTTAAGTCTATTAATCTCTATATTGACTTCATAGTTTTATTAAGAGGAGCCACAAAGCATACAAACTGCAGGGGATATGTTTTCCTTAATCCTCCTGCTTTAATCCCCACAGATGCTATTTTCCTAGGCACTTATATCTAGTTTCAAATATTATTGATTTTGTCAACCTCCCTTTTTGGTTTTCAAGACATAGTTTACTTTTTGTGCTTAGTGTTCCCAATTTAACATCTCCGTGTCATATATGAAAACCATGATCAGTAGGAAATATTCTCCCAACATTAACTTTCAAAGTGTACAAAATTTAATTAGGTTTTGATTCAATAAATAACTACATGTGAAAAATTTCTTGAGCAATTACAAACTTCATACCACAAGCAGTGGACTATTTATTGACCTTACATTCCCTGGGAAGAATCAAGAATTCATGACACAATTTTTCTTTTTTCTTTTTTTCTCTTCTCTTCTCTTCTCTTCTCTTCTCTTCTCTTCTCTTCTCTTCTCTTCTCTTCTCTCTTTCTCTTCTCTTCTCTTCTCTTCTTCTCTTCTCTTCTCTTCTTTCTCTCTCTTCTCTTCTCCTCTTCTCTTCTTTCTTTCTCTTCTCTTCTCCTCTCTTCCTTCTCTTCTCTTCTCTTTCCTTCTCTTCTTTTTCTCATTTTTTTCTATATTTCTTTTTTTTTTTAATTCATGACAGGTTTTTAATTCTTGGGCTAAATTAGGCACTGGGTATGAAATGGCTCTACATTTCTCTAACCAAGATCATATTTTCAAACTATTTTGCAACCCCTGGAGTATTATTTTTATTATTTAAAAAAGTGAAAGTGAGAGCTCATGCATAATGAGACCAAAAGAAAGTGTATAAATGCTTGATACTTATTAATAAGTCATGATATAGTGTTAGATCAACTACTATCCTCAAGTTTTAGTTTTCCCATCAGTATGGTATATTATAATAGGGAATTATAATTCTTATATTCAGTACTACTATGTGATTATTTAAAAGAAAATATACTTTCTGTTACAGAAATCGTTTAATCATATTTTTATTTAGATCATTCTGGTTACACATGACAGTAATCACAAACTATTATAGAAAAAGAAAACAAGGATCAAATGAGGGTTTAGAAAACACAACCATGGAAAGAGCTGGTATTCACTTGGACTTGAAGAACATAGGAAGCAGTCTTTTCTCAATTTGCTTGTCTCTGTTATGGTCTGTTTTTTGTTTGTTTGCTCTTCCCTCTAAAGGTTTCATTTTCATTCCCTTTCTATTAGCATTTCAAACTGGCATAGTTGGATATTATCTCTATCCATCAGAGTGCAATTCCCTTCTAGCTCTCTCTGTCCCAGACTGGTTGAGGAACTTCTTGATCTAACATGTGTCAAGAAACTAAAACTTAGGGACACCTGGGTGGTCCATTTGGTTAAGCATCTGTCTTCAGCTCAGGTCATGATTGCAGGGTCCCTGGCCTGAGCCCTGTATCAGGCTCTCTGCTCAGCAGGGAGTCTGTTTCTCCCTCTGCCCCTCCATCTACTTGTGGTTACACTCTCTCTATCTCTTACAAATAAATAAATAAAATCTTAAAAAAAAAAAAAGGAAAGAAACCAAACTTAGAGGACTACAATGGACCTCATATTTCCAGGCAAATCATACATTCAGTTTTGCCTGAAATAATGCATGCCTATGCCTATTTCATCATGGGATCATGAACAGGATCCCTTATATTCTCAAAAATGTCATTTTGAATGATGAAATATAAGGTCATCCCTCACATTCACCATGGGTTGGGAAAGAGAAAGATCTTGGGAAAGGTGTGCTGGGCTGACAATATCAAGTATTCACTAGGATATCTTGATATAATAAACAATTGTTAAGCACCTATTGTATCCAATGGTTTAAAAATTCCTTTTGACCTTCTCTCTCAATTGAGATGAATAACCTATATTTTGCTTTGCAAGTTCTTTTAATTAACAGTCTTCACCTTACCCCACTTTGCATATCACAGAGCACTTCACAGAGTACTGAAAAAGTCAAATGTCAGGGAGTTGCAGAGCTTCTACTTTGATTAATGAGACGTACCAGGTACCACAGAACTTGCTTTTTCTAACATTGTTGTCATTCTCTAACATAAATTAGGACAAGATATGAAATAATTTGACATAAATCCTGCTCCAGTTTATTGGACTAAGGCCTAAAGAAAAAGTAAATAAAGGATAAAATTCTCTTTAAAAGTAGTTCCTAAAGTGAATATGAAATAAGAACACAAGATGTTAACAGCAAACACCATTTTAAAAGCATTTCAATGACAGACTTGCTCAGGAGTTCTTGAAGTTTGACTGGCTGAAGTTCTTTATTCTCCAGCTACAAATCACTTACCCTAATTTCTTCCCCACTTATAATCACCATTCTTTTTACACCCCTAAGTGTCTCTGAGTGGTATGAATGTGCAGCCATGCAAGAGAAGACTTTTTAAAAGAGTCAGTAACTGTGGTTTATTTAACAATTCTGAGGACTGAAAGGGAAGCAATGGAAGCCAAGGAGGAAAATAACTCGCACACAGGCCAGGTGTCTTACAGGAATGAACCTACAGTTCAGTTTGGCTCAAGGCTAAATTCAAAAGTATCTAAAGAGTAACTGGATAATGAGGAGTAATTACAGATTAAAATGTCCAGTATCATTCTGCAATTGTGAACATGTCAGCAAGTGAAATATATAAAATATCTGCCCAGGGAGTAGATAGGAAGCTTTTCATTCTTGTTGCAGGTCCTGAGAGAATATTTCTAGCAGGACATAGGATACTTTAAAAGTTAACAAACTAAAATCCCATGGGCAAGTTATATACTTGTATGAGAATGGATGAACATCAACTAAGAATTACTGGTTGCTTATGTCATGTCCAGGCCTTATGAACCTCTGCATTAGACAAAAGCGTTCTTAGAACTTCCTGTAACAAATAAAATATATCATTTGTGATGGACTGTAAAATGGACATTTCTTTTTTTGCATCCTCCTTTGCATTACAATTTTGTAGCTCCTCCATTCATGAGGTAAAGTCAATTGTCAAGACTTTTGATTCTGATTTGGATGATTGAACATTCAAATATGTAAAATAAGCAGAGATTTGATCTACCTTGTGCATTGAGATTATCCTTCTTCCACTGAGTTTGGAACCTGAGGTCATCATCTGTGCATTGGCTAATATGCTACAAGATGAAAAGTGAGATGGAAAAGAGTCAAGCTCCCAAGACAGCAGCTTGCAACCACCAAACATGCAAGTGAGGCCACCCTAGACGAGATAAGAAAGTCTGGAAATAACAGAACACTAAGATGAATAATGGTTGTCGTCTTAAGCTAACAGAAGTGGAGATATTTTTTAAATAGCAAAATTTAGCTTCTACATCAATGTGAACCACATGCAATTTTCATTATGATGTAGATTGAGCCTTTTTAACTTAACCATTATTTTTACATTCGAAATTTAATGTTAAAAGATCTTGGAAGTATCTTTAAATGATATCACATATATTTGTATATTGGTTGATTAACCTAATATTAAAATATAATCAAGTATTAGTTATGTATACTTTTAGATGCTCTTAAATAAGAGGTCTCCGAACCAGCAGGATCATTCATAGCACAGACTATTGTGTGAATCCCAGAACATATAATTAATTAATCAGATAAGAAATGGGACTTATGAAATGGTTGTTTAGAAGAGCTTATTCCTGTGTTTATATTATCAAGAAATACGTGATTTTTTTTGAAATATGTGATCTTTAAGCAGAGTATAATACATAAGAGTATTGTGTTACTGCTATGATTCCATTGAATTAAGTTTTTTTTTAAATTATTGTCTTGCTTCCTTTTCTTCTTAGAAATTGAAATACAAGTAACATTCTAAAGGGACTAGTATTAGAAATAAACCAAGAGGTTACAGTTCTTTATCAAATGTTTTCTTGAAATACGCATTTCCAATTAAAATATATGAATGACACTGTGATAAAATTTTAGGAAACAAATGGAGGGGAGATTAAATGGCACCACCCATAATTTCAAGAACTAAATGACAATAATATTATTATTTTTAAAGGAAAGTTGAACTTTAAACCGTACACATTTTGGATCAAGGTGGTACTATGTCAAACCACTGTAAACCTTAAGACTTGTACAGGCTCAGAAGACTTGACTATAACTTGATGTGAAGGTATTATTATTTTTTTCTAAAAATCTCACTCAGAAAAGAGGCTGCTCTTCCAAAGAAAAGGATAATGAAGCTACACAGGGAAATATCAGGAGTTTCCTTGCAGACATTCAAAGGGGTGAGAGTGCCTTGGCCTAAGAACAAAGACTTTTAAACTTCAGTGGTAGATGTGTTAATGTAGAGAGGGGATGTGTGAGGCCACTGTTGCCAGGTATCAGGGCACAGCACAGCACACTATTCTCAAAACTCCAGTTTTCATATCATACCAAAATAGCTCTGATGATAATTTGACTTCCCGTGTGGCAGCACAAGAGAGTACTCTCTACATAGCTGGAGCATCCAGTCTTTGGGGTAGCATTGTCTACTATTTAAATTAATAAATGGTTGTTATGAGTTATTACTGATCTTTACACTCATGTCTTCTGTTATTTATATGAGAGAATACCAACCTGACAGATTTATGTCTCATTGTAAACATGTCTATGGATACTCTGACTTTATTTTTGCTGCTTATGAGCATGATGGCTCTCAGGGAGCTCCTGATTGATGAGTAAATGTTGAGTTTGCAGTCACAAGTGTTTCTGACCACCTCTGATCGTGGTCTTGAGCTGTGTTGATTCATTGCAGTAATTCCAAGAACTGTGTTGATTCACCATAGTAATTCCATGCTGCGGAGACATGGCTGGGCTCTGCATCCTGCTCTAAGTTATATCCCATAGTCTGCTTCTGCCTTTTCCCTTCAGATTGTTATAGAAGTGAATTAGTATAATTCTGAACCTGGAATTTTAAGAAAGAGTTTTATTGTTTATTGCAGATAGTCTCTAAAGAACTACCCACCTGCGGAGTCTCTGATTCAGAAGTAGGGCATAAGGGGTAGCTGCAGTTTTAAACACTTCACAGGTTGTTCTACTAGGATTCAATTTTAATAAGTAGTGCATAAAGTAAATAAAAGCTATCAAAAGTTTTATCATTAATGTCTCATTTAAAATTTGCAAACAGATCTATATAGACAAGTATATCCTCTGAAACTCTTAAAAGGATGATATTCTGGAAGTCAAATATTGGCTTCAGGGGAGAGGGAAGAGGCTTATGCTGACACATTTGGTTTCCTGTAAGAGTTGCTTTCGCAACATGTTTACCAAGATTCTGTATCCAATGTTGCAAGTGGTAGTATCTCTTGGGAGATATTCTCAGTATAAGAAATGTTAAATTTATCAGGATGTTGCATCTTTGTTCCCCAGAGAAGCAGCAGTAGCAAAGCTAGAAGTCTATTTAAAATAAGAAATAGCTTTAGGGAAACCTTGAGGGAGAGGTGATCTTTGGGGGCAAAACAATTTTGTTGTTATAGCTTGATTTTTACCTTTGTTCTAATTTAAAATGCAAGCTCCTAAAAATGCAGCTGGAAATGAACCTAAACCTTAGTATAGCTTCACTTTATTTTCTTTAAGAATCAGAGCTCTGTCTCTTCTTTTAATTCAAGCCTGAAAGACTATAATCTTGATAAAATTATTTTCCTATTAAATTATAGAATTATTTTTACTTTTAGGTATTTAGGATATTAAAATCACAGCATATAAAACCAACAGATACTGCTATAAAGAAACAAACAGGCATCTTTTCTTATTATGCATGCAGGTTTCTAACCCAATAAATATAAATGTAAGTATGGAATTAGGATGCATAGAAGAGCATGCTGGGGATGAAGAGGGACTCACAAATGTTACTGTAATGTATAGGGTAAAGATCTTTGGCTCTGAAGTCAACCACTATAGTTTTAAATCCTAAATTTTACACCTCTTGCTTGTGTGACTTTGATTAATTTACTTAACCTCATAACCTTCGTTTTCCTTACTTATGATTTGCACACAATAATAGTAGGCACACCAAATATGTTGTTCTGGGAATTAAATGAAATAATTTATATAGAACACTTAGCTTAATATATGGAACAAAGTGTATTAGCCTCAATAAAGGGTAACTATTATTATTATTATCATGGCTGCAAGATGATACAGGAAACAGAAAATTTACATTGTATAAGCAGAGATGAGTGAAAGAAGATTTCTGTGTACCAAGCTGAGGCATTGTACTTTGTGATGAAGGGAATGTACAATCATTTTTGCATGGATCTGTGAGTAGACTGATAAAATTTGTGAGATAGAAAAGTCATTTTATTAGTTCTAGTTACGATGACATTATGAGCTATGGGCATTGATGTGTCAATCTCTATCCCATGCCCAAGAAATTCACATACTCTTAACATTCATATTTAGAGTGATGAAGGGAATATTGAATATTGGATTGAATTAGGTAAATGTTTGAATCAACAGTGGCAATAGGCACATATCTTAGCATGCTGGAGAAATCCTACTTAGAAAATAGGGAGACATTAAAATTGAAAGAAAGCAACAGAACAACATTCCCAAACACTGTTTTGCTTTAAAAGCAGGGGACCAGGTAGACAACAGTTCTGTAATCATGTTTGATCCAGTGGCAGTTTTAATAAGTACCAAGGTTTTCAAGTACCAAGGCAGTTTTAATAAGTACCAAGTACATAAAAACATTTATAGCTATCTTGTAATGACCATGACCACAATGTAATCGGAAATTATCGTGATGTGTATTGGTGACAGAGTCATAGGCATTACTAATATTACTATACTTTGTTCATTGTGTTAGTAATAGAATAAAATGCTAAACTTTAGTTAGAGGTTGTTGAAAATAAAAAAGAATGTAATAATTTTTTCCCATTCAGGTTCATTGATTTTATCCATAGACTGAATTTTATTCATAGACTCCTTCACAAGATAAACAGAGGCCAAGTTCTTGGACTATATAGAGCAAAGAGCAGTTAGCTCTCAACCTGACACTCCTTCTAACTCTGAAGTTTGATTGATGTTAAGAAACAGATTTTTATTTTATAAAAGTCAAACTTTATAATTATTTCAGGAGTTTGTATATACCTAATGTATATCCATTCATTACCTATTTATTTTTCTTTCTGTAATAGATATTATAAGGATAGTAAAGGGAAAGTAAATGGGGTATTTGATTATTATTTTATGTAGGAGATCTCTAACATAGACATTTGAACAGAAACATGAAGGAAAAGAGGACCTGAAATAAAGATATCTGGAGAATATAAGTCTAGTGAGTGGGAATAGGATGCAAAGGGCCTGTGGCAAGAGTATAATGGGTATGTTTGAGGCATATCACAGATGCCAGACAGGCTAGAACCTAGAACCTCTAGGTTCAGAGGAGAAATAGTAGAAGATGAAGGTAAGAAAAGTAATGTGTGTGTGTGGTGTGTGTGTGTGTGTGTGTGTGTGTGTGTTTGGGGTTGGTGTTGGTGAACATTATAGATTAGTCTCACAAGTCATGGAAGAAAACACTATGAATAAAATCCTTAATTGGGAAGTTCTATGAAAAAATTTTATAGAGATGCACTATACTTTGTTTTGAATTTTAGTCATTTCAGCTGCTGTATGGAAAATAGACTATAGAAGAGAAAGAGGAAAAGCAAAGAGAAAGAAAGATACGGAAGTAATTCAGATGAGCCCTGGTAGCTTTAAGCCATAGTTCTGATGTGGTTGCAACTGGAGGGATACAGTTTCCATTTACTCACACAGAAAAATCTGAAAGAAGAGTAAGGTCTCTGAAAACAGAAGTTAAATTTTGGATAATCAGTTTTAGATGCTATTGTGAACAAACAAAGATCATTTTGGTCACCCAAAATCATTAGATTGTTCTCGGTGCATAGCATGACCTTCTGATAAGTAAGCGAAGGATGTGAGGGTCAGTATCAGAACACTCTTCTCCGTCCCCTCTACTCAGCTCCTCTTTTGATTTGGACTATGACTTTCAACGAGATTATTACGACAAGATGTACAGTTATGCAGCACGTGTTCCTCCTTCTCCTCCAATTGCTTGCACTGTGGTTCCCTCAAAACGCCAGCGTGTATCAGGAAACATCTCATGAAGAGGCAAAAGTGGCTTCAATTCTAAGAGTGGACAGCGAGGATCTTCTTCCAAGTCTGGAAATTTGAAAGGAGATGACCTTCAGACCATTAAGAAGGAGTTGACCCAGATAAAACAAAAAGTGGATTCTCTACTGGAAAGCCTGGAAAAAATTGAGAAAGAACAGAGCAAACAAGGAGTGGAGATGAAGAATGGTAAGTCAGAAAAGGAGCAGAGCAGCAGCTCCCTGAAGAAAGATGAGATTAATGTGAAGATGGAGTCTGAGGGGGGTGCAGATGACTCTGCTGAGGAGGGGGACCTACAAGATGATGATAATGAAGATCCAGGGATGAGCCGCTGGAGTTGATCAAGGATGATGAAAAATAGGCTGAGGAAGGAGAGGTTGACAGAGACAGTACTAATGGCAAGGAAGACTCTTAAGCACATAGTGGGCTATAGAAATCTTGTCCCAGGGATCCCCGGGTGGCGCAGTGGTTTAGCGCCTGCCTTTGGCCCGGGGCGGGATCCTGGAGACCCGGGATCGAATCCCACGTCGGGCTCCCGGTGCATGGAGCCTGCTTCTCCCTCTGCCTATGTCTCTGCCTCTCTCTCTCTCTGTGTGTGACTATCGTAGATTAAAAAAGAAAGAAATCTTGTCCCATTATTTCCTCTCTTGTCTAAGACCAAAATTTTCACTAGATCCTCTCCTCTAGTATCTTCTTTAGCACATGCTCACTGTTCTCACCATCCTTATTCTTACCATGTTCATTAATTCATATTGCCCTGCGCCTAGTCCCATTTTCACTTCATTTGATGCTCCTAGTAGTTAAGTTTTACCCTGTAATTTTTGCTTTTAATTTTGATACTTCTTTATGACTTAACAATAAAAAGGATGTGTGGTTTAAAAAAAGTGCCTCTCTATAAAAATTATTAATAGAGCTTCCCAATTAATTAAGGATTTTACTCATAGTGTTTTCTTCCATGACCTGTGAGACTCTAATATATAATGTTCACCAACACCACCAACCCCAAACACACATGCACACACACACACACACACACACACACAGTGCAATATTGCCTTCAGGGAATATGTTATGAAAAAGTCTCAAGCAGGATTCTACCACAGATACAAAGATTTATAAGTAGATAACAAAAAAGTTATCCAAAAATTTCACTTCAACTCTTTGGGGTTTGCTTTTGTTTTTCAGGAACTCTAACCTCAGCTTGTATGGAAGTTTATTCAAGACAAATAGAAGAATATTCTAGATGAAAAATCCAACAAATTTTCTGGTCAAAGTCAGGGGACTATTTTCTAATTAATTTTCAATAAAAAATCAATTTTACAAAGGCTTTATTATAATTTTCAAGAAATAGTAAAAGAACCCTTATACTCATCACTATATCTAGACAAAACACAAAATATGTGGAGATTTTATTAAAAGATTTCAAAGAAGGAGCATCTGGGTGGCTCAGTGGTTGAGCATCTGCCTTTAGCTCAGGTTGTGATCCCACGGTCCTGGGATCGAGTCCTGCATCAGGTACCCTGCAGGTAGCCTGCTTCTCCCTCTGCCTATGTCCCTGCCTCTCTCTATATATCTCTCATGAATAAATAAATAGATAATATAAAAAATTATGAAAATAAAAGATTTCAAATAAGACATAATCATATTATTTCTGTATGAATATGAATAATTTCGTATCATTTTTTTCCTTAGAAGACAATAGATTAACAACTTCAAAGTTATAAACAAAGATTAGTTTGGACCTAATTAGTTCCACTACAAAAATTATTTATGACTAACATTCAAGAATAAAATTCAATATAATTTCTGGAATTCACTTACTCTAAATATTTAATACCCACAAACATTTTCTCAGCATTAGAAAAGATAAAAAAAATGAAAGCAGCAAAATTGGTGATATTTGAAAATATGATTGTTTATCAAAATATTAAACAGAACTACCTAGAGAACTTATAGTCAATAGTTACAAGATGAAAATTCAAATTTAGAATATTTAATAATGAAATAACTTGTTTCATAATAGCAACATTATATGAAAATTAGGAATAGGTCTAAAGAAAATTATGCAAGACCCACACAACAAGATCTAAACAATGTACTGGGAACTAAGAAAAAAGTCTTGAATAAAATAAGGTATACACTATGTCTCTGAATGAAGAAATTCAATATTTCAAATATGTCCACTCTCCTCCATTTCTTCTGGGATAGAAAATGTGAAATAATAGCCAGAAAAGAATGCAGGGGGGGGGGAGAAATGTTTGGGGTAGCCAAGGGAGAGGTGTATGAGATATCAAACTTCACCTTAATCTATTAGTACTGTGAGGTTTGGTTAAAAATTGATAACTTGATCAAAATTGGTCTGAAAATTTATTCTTAAGAAAAGCATTATTGCAAGTAATAGGCTGTTAATTCAATCTGCAGGCCCAAGTAGTTTCTGATAGGTGCATCATTTACAGGCACTGACCAGAAAACAAAATAAAAAATTCTATAAAGCATTAACGGTTTGGTAAATGTTATTTACTCCTTTTTTATTATTAATTTCCTAAGTTTCCAAATGATTTACTATAAGCAGAAACCACATAACAAAATTAACATTCATTGAGGATTTCCTAGATTCTATGCAATGTGAGAAGCACTTTACATGAATGCCATATATATATTCCTCACAAAAACTACACAAGGTAGTTACTATTAATCTCCATTTTACAGGTGAAAATAGGTTTGAAACAGGTAAATAGCTTTCATTTTTGTAGATAGTTTAAAGTCTGGCTTTGAACTTCACATAAATTACTTTAAAAAGCTACTATACTTTTATAAGCAGATAAAAGTTTTAAAACAAACAACACAAAATCTTTGTGGCAGTACTATAGAGATGATAAGGTGGAATTGAAGTTCCCTGTTAGGAAGATATAGTGTTCTAGGTGAGAAATAAAAGATTGAGCTGGGGCAGTGGAAGCCAATATGAAGTTAAATTTAGGAGCTATTTAGGAGGCAGATAAATTGAACTGTTATCATTGTAGGTATTGCTTATTTACTGTTGAACAGGAGTCCCCTGATATTTCCACAATCACTGGTATAAGGCAGAAATAGCATCACAGAATGATACACAACTAAAACTTTTTGAACTGCAAGGATTTTTTAATGTCAGGCTGCTACTGTACAAGTTCAGAGGATTTATTTTTTGTGTTTGTGTGTGTTGTGGAGAGTGGGCTTTATATATATATATATATATATATATATATTTCAAATATATATGTATCTGTATTTATATAAGTTAGATTGGTAAGGGAAAACCTTTTGATTTTTCTTTTTTCTTTTTTTCTTTTTTTTTCTTTCTTTTTTTTTTTTTTTGCTTGAGGGAAAGTTTCAGGTGCCTGCATGAATACCATTACTGTTTATTGATAAGTAGCTAATTATTTTCTGCCTTTCTTTCTGTCTTGATCTTTCTCTCTCTCTTTCACACACACACACAGAACATATTTCATATTTCATGGTACATAATCTTTTAAAATATTTTTTAACGATGTATTTTATTTTAGAGAGAGCACAGCATGTGCATGGGGTGGGCAGGGCAGAGGAAGAGAGAGAGAGAGAGAGAGAGAGAGAATAGATATCAAGCCAACTCCCTGCTGAGCCCAGAGCCTGAAGCAAAGCCTAATCTCAGGACTCTGAGATCATGACCTGAACTGAAATTAAGGGTCTGCCTCTTAGCCCACTGGGCCACCCAGGCACTCACTTTTTAAGATTTCTTAACTTGTTAAAACTAGTTCTTAAGACTTACTTCTTTTTTTTTTTAAGACTTACTTCTTAAAGACAAATAAGCCAAATGTCAAATGAAATTGTCATTAATAGAAAATCAAAGAACATATTTCAAATTTATTTTTAATTTTCAATTTTAGAATTTAATGTATCAATATGGATCGGTTAACACTCTTGGCTTCCCATCTGTTTCTCTGGGTATAATGCAGACAGTTCTCTGGCAGTTTCTAAGTCTTTTGAGGGCAGGTACTGGTGAACCACACTGCTTTAACATATCTCCATCATATGTAGTATAATACTTAGCACATGGTTTAAAGCATTAGTTTGTAAAAACCTATTAAATTAATGAACATTGTATTTTTAGAGAAAAATAGGAAAAGGAGAGCAAAAAAAAGGGAAGGGAAATAGAAGGAAAAGGGAGAGAGAGGGAAAAAGAAAGAAAAAGAAAGATGAGGGAGAGACCAAAGGAGAGAGAAACCATAGGGAGAGAACATATAAAGGAAAATGAAAAATGGTAGAGAGAGAGAAGAGGAGAGAAGAAGGAGCCAAAAATTAAGAAGAGAAAGGAAAAGAAAGAACAGTGTGATAAAAGAGTTGAAGAAGTCAATGGTCAATTCAACAACTATAGAGGTAACCAAAGTCATAAGTCAACCTTCAAAATAATGTAAATGAACTGCCTTATTTTACATATTGGTAAACAAAACAAAATCACAGAAATACTGTGTCTCATACAAGCTGATTGAAAGCTAGATATTGCCATAATGATGGCTTAGATAAGTAAAAAAAATGACCTCCCTGCCTTTGGACTATGAAAGAGAAGCTCTCAGGGTCATGGACAACCTCTAGCTTGGAACAAAAATTGAACCCTTTACTAAGCTCCCTCAATTCATTTAAGAATAATAATCAATGTCTACTTTGGGCCAATTTCTGTCTGGGCTCTTGAAATACACGAGTGAACAAAATATACAAATATTTCTATCTTTAGGAACCTTACATTTTAATAGGGTAGATAGTCAATAAACATTAAGCATAATTAATATGGTCATTTATACCACATTTGCAATAATGGTAAGTGATATTAAACTTAGGTGAATCACAATAAGCAGTCCTTGTAACAGTAGATTGCAGTAGTACAATAATGAGATGAATACTTACTTGTGGCCAACTAAACTTTTCTGTAAGGGCCATTGTTCTATTGTCTTCTCTTAATATGCAGATGTTAAATCAGGAACTGGACTTACTTACAGCCCTTTCTAATAATTCTAGTCTAATCTAAGCACCATTCTCTGTGCTTCATGATTTTGTGAAACAATTATTTTCTTAAGAGTAAAGGATACCAGGCATTTAATAATAAAAACTTTGGAAAAGTCAAACAAGAAATTTTGAGGAAATTCAACTATTAAAATGAAAAAAAAATAAATAAATAAAAATAAAATGATAATAGTGGGGGTTCCATAGTGTAATGGTGAGCACTCTGGACTCTGAAAAGAATATTAGTAATTAAGAAATACAACATGGAAAATGAAGGTCAAACAAAATGGGACAGACTTCTGCTTTTCTTCCATTTGGAGTAGCAGGCAGGATTTACTTTCCTCTCTTGAATCCGACAAAATAGACAGACAAAATATATGAAAAAAAGAATGGTCTTCAACATACTGGGATTGGGCAAGAATGATCCTCAAGGGATGGAATACAGACAAGATGAGTTCTACAATTGCCACAGTTCCCTCCTTTTAGAGCCCCCATACCATGGCAGAGGGAGGCAGAGCTCAGAGGATTCTCTGAATTAAGGACACAAAGCATGGGGTCTGGGAAGACCAACATTGGTAAAATTTGTAGGACAGATTATAGTAGAGAAAGCACAGAATCCCAAAGATCTGCCAAGAGTCTCTAGTGAGCATTTATCAGAGTACTGATCAATGCATGTGTATGAGAAAACTACTTGGAAAGGGAAAGGAACCATCTAGAACTCATACAGAGCCAGGATGAATATCAATAAGCACCACCAGATGGGGAAAACTTCTAATTTCCAAGGCAATGAATGGGACTAAGGATAATTTGATCTCAGAAGTGAATAACTATTGTTTCACCTGAATACTGTTCTAGACCTGCCTAACAAAACCTACAAGCAAAATTCAAATGGATCACAATTTTTCTAAATAACTTAACAGTTTCAGAGAACAAAGCTGAAGATGATTTACAGGAATACCAAATTATCCAGCACCCAAAAAAGCAAACCTTACAGTCTGGTAACCATCAAAAATAACCAACCATACAAAGAAGCAGGCAGCAAAACATATGATGAAGTTGAGACTCAATTAATAGAAATCTACAAAAAAAAAAAAAAAACCATACAGATATAGAACTAAAACTAGCATAAAATGACAGTAAAACATTGTTATGCCTGTATTCTATACGTTCAAAAAGTTAGGTAGGCACGTGGGAGACAAAAAAACATGAAATCAAACTTCTAGAGATGAAAACTGCAATGTTTAAGATTATAAAATATATATTGGATTGGACCAATGGCAGATTAAACATTGCAGAAAGAAAGGTTAATGAACTTAAAATAGTAAATACACAGGTAAAATGGAATTTATAAAATATATAGAGAGAGCATCAGAAAGCTGTGAGAAAAAAATTCCAATTGGTTTAATACATAAAACTGGAGTGATCACAGAGGGAAATGAGGAGGGAGATATGCAGAAAAAAACATTTAATATAGTGACATCTGAAATTTTTCAAAATTTGATGAAAACTATAAAATCTGTATCTGGGAAACTTAACAAATCCAAAACACAAGAACCATGAAGTAAACAATATGACCACACTGTGATAAGCATTTTTTTTTCTAAATCAGAAATAAGAATCTTAAACCATATAGAGGAAAGATGTGTTATTTGCAGAGAAATTTTTTTAAAAGATTTTATTTATTTATTCATGAGAGACACGCAGAGAGAGGCAGAGACACAGGCAGAGGGAGAAGCAGGCCCCATGCAGGGAGCCCGATGTGGGACTCGATCCCAGGTCTCCAGGATCACGCCCTGGGCTGAAGGCGGCGCTAAAACGCTGAGCCGCCCGGGTTGCCCTAGTTCATAATACTTTTTAATTCCCTTTTTAATTTTCTCTTTAACAAGGTTATATACATCTGTGTTATTTAGTTTCCAAATATTGAAAGATTTCTCCAGAGTTCTGACTGTCGTTAATTTCTAATTGGATTCTATTGTGTTTAGAAGACATATTTTGATCAGCTCAAAATCTTTGAAATTTATTGACTTTTTGTCCCTGAATATATTTTATCTTAATAAATGTTCCATTTACACTTAATAAAAAAAAATGCACATTTGGCTGGTATTGGGTGAAGCATTCTATAAGTGCCAAATCAGTCAAGCCAATTGACTTAGAGATCTGTGTTTCCAAGTTTTTAAATTCTGTATCTTTTCTGTCTGCTCTATTAATTAATTAAGGAGTACTGGATCTCTTGACAATAAAGTAGATTTGTCTCTTTGAAGCTTGATCAATTTTTCCTTCATGTATTTGTAGATCTACTATTAAGTAAGTAAATAAAAAATTATAATGGATTGCCCTTTTGATGAACTGATTCCTTTATCACTTGGAATCACCCTTTTTAAAAAATATTTTATTTATTTATTCATGAGAATACACAGAGAGGAGAGAGAGAGGCAGAGACACAGGCAGAGGGAGAAGCAGGCTTCATGCAGGGAGCCCCTCGTGGGACTCGATCCAGGGTCTCCAGGATCACCCCTGGGCTGCAGGCAGCGCTAAACCACTGAGCCAGCGGGACTGCCTTTTTTTTTTTTTTTTTTAAGATTTTATTTATTTGGAATCACCCTTAATCCTTTCAGTCTTCCATTCTGCCACTAGCTTTGCATTTGTCTCATCATTCTTTTCTCTTGTATTTTACTGATTACTTTAGAATGAGTTAGAGAATACTGCTTTATCAGTTTACCTTCAAATGATGTTATACAAATTCACATGTATAAAAACCTTCCAATAACATACTTCCATTTTTCCTCTCCTGAATTTGTTGCTGTTGTCATGTATTTCATGTATCCATACATTTTAAATATTTATTTATTTATAAAGAGAGAAAGAGAGAGTGAGTTAGTGAGTGGAAGGGCAGAGGGAGAAAATTCTTAAGCAGACTCCCTAATAAGGACAGAAGCCAACAAAGGGCCCAATCTCATGACCCATGAGATCAAGACTTGAGCAGAAACCAAGAGTCAGACTCTTAACCAACTGAGCCACCCAGGCACCCCAAGTGTATACATATATTTTAAATGCATGATATATTGTAGTTGTTTAAACAATTATATCCTAAAACAACATATATAAGAAAATGATCTTTTAAAATTACTCACAGTCTAGGTACAATTTCTGATGCATTCTTTAATAGTTTTCATTCACTAAGAGAATGTTCCATATCATAACTTCAGCTTCCACTTTAAGATGATGCATAAATAAACACAAATGAAACATAAAGTGAGCAGAATAAAATCATAATGATAAATGCAGAAATGAATAATGAATGAAATAAAAAACAAAAATGATATAAAATGGAGCAAAGAGCTGTTTTGAGATTAATAAATTTTATAACTTATAGCCTAAATGATTAGGAAATAGGAAATAAAAAAAGAGATTGACTTTCCTTTGGGGATGATAAGGTGGTCAATCAGCCTTTCTTCGGGAATTCTCAGATATTGTGGAGTCCTCTAATCATCAACTTGAGAGAGAGAGTTTTAGATGTGAAACGAAGGAAGATGAACCGAGAAACCTCAATATCCTGTATGAGGACATTCTTTAATCCCTGAAATGTAGCCTGGCACCCTCTTTACCTCCTCTATCAACACCTTGGGTTTCCAAGTCTCACAACACCTTTGTTTAATTTTTCTAGAAACAATATTCCAGGGATACTGTTGGGCAATTAATTCTGCATATCCAGTGGTCATTGAAAGACTTCAGAGGGTGCTTGGGTTAAGTGTCTGCCTTTGGCTCAAGTCATGATCTCAGGGCCCTGGGCTTGAGCCCCATTTCGGTTAGTACTTAGATAGATGATAGATAGATAGATAGATAGATAGATAGATAGATAGATAGATAGATAGATGATAGATAGATAATAGATAGATAATCTTTAAATTAAAAAAAGAAATACTTAATGGTTATTTCCACATTCTACTTCTCAGCACCTGCTACGGTAGCTGGTGCATCCAATTCCTAGAAAATGATGACATCGTCAAATTGAATTGCCAGGCTTCTTTGTTCTTTTTTTTTTTTTTTTTTTTTTTTTATGGATTTGTAGGTTCTAAGTTCCCTGAGCTATAAATCATTCCCCATTCCTTTTAGTTTTTCTATGTAATTTTCAAAGTCTCCTAGTTTCACAGAAAACAGATCTTATGATTCATTTCCTTATACTTCCTTGCATAGTTTTGAGGTGGTTTTCAATAGTCCTGATAATGCCACTTGTTGAATTTTCCCAGTATCATTCATTGCATTTAGTTAATATGGTCTTTTGGTTTTTTTTTTAAATCCAGAATAGTTCAATAGCTTTTGTGTCTCTTAACATTATTTATTTAATTGTTTATTATTTTTTGTTTGAAGACATAAAAACCAGAATTTTTGTAGAATCTTAATTAGGATTTTAAATGTTTCTTCAGTGGCACCTGGGTGGCTCAGTCGGTTAAGCATCGGCTCTTGATTTTGGCTTGGGTCAAATTAACATTGAGGCAATGTGTTAATTCTATTATGATACAAACTTTGATCTCTTGATTAAGGTTATATCTAAGTTTCTCCACATTTCATTTATACCTTATTTGATGAGGAAATAATGTTGACTATGAAATTATCCTGTACCCCATCAAGTTTCACTCATAGTTTTACATTTACTGACAGTATTTTCCTCAATTATTAAAATGATTGTTATGAATTTTGACTTTTCTTTGTAATTCTTTCATATTGGTTAACATTTTGTTATGTACGTATGTAGTATCATTGTGAAATCAGTCTAATTATATTCAATATATTATAATCTATTTTGTTATTATTCACTTCAATACTCTCAATTGTTACAGATTGGCCAATGAAATTCACCTGTACTTGTATTCTGTGTCTTTTTTTGTGATCTCAGGTTTATTAGTTCATGTCCTTATGTTTTGACCACAAGAAGTTCCAGGCTCATCTGAAAGCCACCCTAACCCAGTGCTAGAATCAACCATTACTCCAAGCAACACTGGTTCTGTTTAATGAGATATTTATAAACCAAGACTTGGAGTTTTTGTACTCATTGATATAGGAAGAGCTAAAAATATATGTTTGTATATGTGTATATATATGTGTGAATTTCTTTTGATATCTCTAAATGTTAATTCACTAGTACAAGGTTTTTCCTTCTTCGTCTGTCTCTCTTTTCACAATGTTAGAACCCTGTCTCTTAATAATATCAAATGTTTATTCATTTGCTACTGATACAATACTCATAAAATTACAGTACCCCTGAACCAATACCACTAGAAACAGCAAGACTACAAATTAGATTTTAAGATTTGTGATTGTATTTATCTTACCATGAAAGTACATAGTTAGCATAATACTATGTTCAAAGCCTATTTGGATTAGTGTCCCTTTTTTGTTCTGTGCCATTATTTTATTCACTTATAGGTAGGTTCATTTGGTTCTGTTTGTTTTCAGAATACGAAGGTTATGTTGGGTGATTTTAAGTCAGAATAAAGCATTACGATGATCACAATATATACTTTGAAATGCTATCATATATATATGCATAAATATCATTATTATAAAATACATTTATATTCTACATAATACCAACACAATCAAATATGAGAAAAAAAAGCTTTTTTAGTCCAACTTTCTAAGATCAGTTTTCATTGTTCTCTAGAATAAATGAATCACTACAAATGATGCCTGTATAATTTTAAATAATTTGGAACAAATTGTACTTATATGAATGATTGGATCTCTCTTTTCTAGCCAATTATATACATATGTATGTATATTTTTTTAAATTTCATTTTGAAGATAGAGTATTAATTTGAAAATTTGTTACTCCTTGATCTTAGTATACATTTCAGGAAAAGGAACTTCTTAAGTATACAAAATTGATATTTTTGCAATATTTTGATGTGTAAATTAAGACAAAGTGCTTCCTTATAGCTGAATAAGAACAGCTGCATGTGACAAATATAACAAAAACAGAAACAGATGGCATATCACATTTATAACATCTTAATTTATCCTTTTTTATGTAATGCAATTACCGTAGCAAGTATACTATATTTAACTGGATTTCTTAGAATCTGCCATTCCCTAAAGAAACAAAATGGCTTTTTAAAATGTAATGCATACATACACACATACACACACAGTGTTTTGCTATTATTGTTATTGAGGTAAAAACTTTCCCAATTAACAACAGAAGCACACACATCAACATTATAGATGCTGAATTTGCACAACTCAATGTAGTTACTAATCTTCCACTGATCAATTAAAGTTCTAAATAAAGTAAGATTCATGGAAAATATTTTTCTATCGCCAGCAGAAAAGGAGACTTGTTTCCCTATCATTCTAACAGGAACATATGTGTAAATCCCTTTTCTTTTCTATGGTATACTTTCAGTAACTTATTTTAAAAGTATTAATTTTACCACTTATTCCATGTCAGAGCACTTTGTTACATACATTTGAAGAACAAATTTTGATGCAAGGTAAGTTCAGCTTTGAACATTAAGAGAAAGTTAAAGAAAGCATTAAGGCAATTATATGAAAAATACAGATATCTAAAATCCTCTCAGGCTATTGAAAATCAAGAAGGATTTTGTCCTGGATTATCCAGATTGGTAAAATTGACTAAATAATTCTTTAATTCTCTATTTGATTATTATTGTGTGGTTACAGACTTGAATTTAATAAATGCTCATGACAAGTCTGCATAATTTGGGTTGCCAAATCCTCTTTTCTTCAATAGATATTTTGTCAGTTTCCGCAAATTGCTAACAATCTTTCTTGTTCTAAACTATGAACATAGAGATCACTTTGTAATACAGTCAAACAACATTTTCCAACACAATCTTAAGTAAGTGCATCTTTGGGAATAGCTAAATTAGTTTCCACTTTTCATCAAGTTCATTGTCACATTATTGACTAACCTATAGTCTTGACATTTAAACCTTTAAGGTAAACCTAAAATTAACCTGCCTGTGGTTAAACATGGATACATTCAGTGGTCTCATGATTATAGAGTCTCACCACGGGAAATGTCGTGAAAGTATGCTCTTTGACTCGTCTATATTTATGTATTTGCAGATCTATGCATATAATCTCATTAATTCTTATTACTGTAAGTAGATAAACATATAGGTAAACATATAACAAACATAAGTAGAACATAGTAAATTAACATATGGGAAGATTTTTTTTTTAGTACAAAGTAGTTATTACAATCCAACTTCCTAAAAATATTATGGATTGAGTTCTTAGTGAAAGAAAACAAAAACAGCAGTAGGAGTTTTTTTTTTACTTGTGTATATACATAAAGTGATCCCGATTATAAAGTAACATATTTTTAAGGCAAGGCTACATCCAATCAACATAAAATCTAGTGTTGGCCAGCTTTTTTTAATGTTGTAAGAATTATTGCTTGGAAAATATATTGAGTTTTTGGTCATTTTAGTTGAGTTCACCACAAGAATGCAAATTATGATAAGCACTGAAGCAGAAAGCTGATGACTCAGATTAAAAAGCAAACTAATAATTAAATTATCTCCCTAATATTATCTCTTTGACTATGAGTATTTTTTAAATGTTCACTGCATAACGTTAATAGCTTTCCTACTACAGTGACACTTGCAATTACAGATAAGGTATGCAAACATATTTGTACTCTAGTAAGGTCTTTAACCAGAAAATAATGTTGTGCTAATATCATTTTGTTTAAGATTATGGGGCGTCATTAATTTGGTGTTCATTTTAAGGAATAAAAGTGATTAATTCGTCATGACAACCTGGTATATGAAACATAATTATAAAGTCATCCAGCAAGCCAGTATTTTTCATGTTTATATAATGCTTTCCTAAATTAAAATATAATGGGGTTTGGAAAATAATTAAGATAACACAAGGCAAGTCACACACACACGCACACAACTTAAGTAACAGTACCATTTGTAGATAAAAAATTCTGAGTTTAGAAAATTACAGAAATAATTATGTTTATTGAAACAAGTTTTATTTAAGATAAAATGTTAGACCCAGTATGTCTATGTACATTTAAATAAATGATGCACTCCTATAAATTCAAATCACATTATAAAAAAATCACATTATATTTTGTTTTGAGAACTAACTAGTACCTGAGATTATATTGCTGCTACTCTGATATATATTATCTAATTAAATGGGGGATTTGGTCAAAGCCAGGAATTTAAATAAGAATAACAATGGGAAAGAAAACAATGATATTCACTCACTCTTCAAATATTGATTGGGCCCCTTTAGGTGCAAGGCAGTGAAATCCATATTATATTATGTACATTATGATTGGATTCAGAGATAAATAAAACTGAAATCTGTCACAGTGAAAGAATTTTATAGGTGACAAGAATGAGGAGCATGTGAAATGCTTTGGGAAAACAGAGGAAATGAGTATAATTAAAGATTGGAAAGGATGAAATGAAGGCAGAGGGGAAACAAATGAAAATATGTATTAAGGTAAAATGATAGTCTTTTTCTGCTTTTTTGAGAGCAGGAGGTAATGGTATATATGCATGAAAATGAAGGAGAAATGGGAATACATCCAAAAGAAAATAAGGAAGTTAAGATATAGAGGCGTAAAAGGATAAAGTTTATGAAAGAAAAGAATGTCTTTCACACTTTCTACTATTATTAAAGTTTGTTTTTTCAAGTGTAAGACTTTTTCAAAGGTCAAAAACATTACTTGGGATTAAAATGGTAAAAATTGAGTCAAAGTTTGAATTCTGTTTCTGTGTTAGACATTTGCTGTTTTCTTCCACCAAGAATCTATTTACCCTTCTCCTGGTTAAACAATACACAATGGAGGGTGGCTTCATGGGCACATGGTCTGGGCAGGAGCACAGGGTTCCATGCTTAGAAGGGCACCATGCTTGGTTGTATGCTCTGTTATTGCTGTCTTGAAATCCTTAACATTTTTTTTAACACACAACCTTCCAATTTATTTTGCATTTGGCCCCACAAAACGTGCAAGTGTTCCAGACACCACATTTAACTTTGGGGGGAGTATACAACCTCCTCTCCTTTGAACAGACCCTGACTTGTCTTGGGCTGTTAGGATAATCACATTAAGCTTTGAGGTAGAGATTCATAGGAACATCAGTCTGCATCATGAAAGTCAGGCCTAAGCTGATTTTTTTTTTTTGGACCGTAGTATTCTGAGACTTCTGAAGTCTCCTTTCTTCTTTGAATGAGAAGCTAAAGGGTTGTTAGTTAGATCTAGAATTGAACGCAGTCATCTTGGAGCCATGATGAAAAAGTCCATGTAAGATGCAAACCAGAACAAAAAGGAGGGTAGAGCTGAGGCAGGATTTGGCTGGTTCCTGATGCACCATTGGAGCTCCTAGAACGTGCTGCCTTGGCAGCCCGCCAAATTTCTGAACACTGTAATTGAGGCAGAGAATTTTCTGTTTGCTCCAGCCAGGTTTTATTGCATTCCTCTCCTTTTTGCAGAAGAAAGAATCCTTATAAAAATGCATTTCATAGAAACAGAATAAAGAAAAAGTTTCTTTTTTATCTTACTACTTTATAAAATCTTAGATAAATATTGGGATTGTGGCCACTCAAATTATAACTCAAATTTTTCCAGTGAGAAAAATATAAAATAAAAAGAAGTATTGGAGTTAAAGAAGGGGAGCACCCCCCCACACACACTCCACACTGCATCTGACAATGTATCTTGGCTATGTCTGGAGATTGTAGAACACAGTTACGAAAATTGCCATTTTTCCATTCTTTTTGAATCAAAAAAAGGACATAAAATTCTATAGGGGAAAAAGAATCTATTTGAATTCTCTCTACTTTTCTTTATATTTAGTAATATAGTTTATTTTCTAATCTGACAGAAATAAAGACATTGCTTTTTACATATTTAACCATCTGTGTGTTTTATCCCCTATAAAATATTTATCATATCGCTGCCCAATTAATAGTCATTTAGTAAGAGACCATCTATAGGTACAGCACTTTACCAGTTTGGGCACCATTTTTTTTGTCCTTTTAAAAATTTTTCTTTAAATTCAATTAATTAACATATAATGTATTATTGGTTTCAGAAGTGGAGGTCAGTGATTCATCAGTCTTATATAACACCCAGTGCTCATTAATCACGTGCCGTCCTTAATGTCCATCACTTAGTTATCCCATTCCCCCACATTACTCCCATCCAGCGACCCTTAGTTTGTTTCCTACAGTTAAGAGTCCCTTATAGTGTCTCTCTCTTTCTGATTTTGTCTTGTTTTATTTTTTCCTTTCTTCCCCTATGATCCTCTGTTTTGGTTCTTAAATTCCACATATGAGGAAGATCAGGATTACCTTTCTCTGATTGACTTATTTTGTTTAGCATAATATCCTCAGTTCTATCCATGTCATTGGAAATAGCAAGATTTCCTTTTTCTTTCTTTCTTTCTTTCTTTCTTTCTTTCTTTCTTTCTTTCTTTCTTTCTTTCTTCTTTCTTTTTTTTTTCTTCTTTCTTTCTTTCTTTCTTTCTTTCTTCTTTCTTTCTCTTTCTTTCTTTCTTTCTTTCTTTCTTTCTTTCTTTCTTTCTTTCTTGGCTGAGTACTATTCCATGGCTTATATATTCCACCTCTTCTTTATCCATTCATCTCATTCATCTGTCGATGGACATCTGGGCTCTTTCCATAGTTTGGCTATTATGGACATTGTTGCTATAGTCATTGGGGTGCAGGTGCCCCTTTGGATCACTACATTTGTATCTTTGGGGTAAATACTTAGTAGTGCAATTGCTGGGTCATAGTGTAGCTCTATTTTCAACTTTTTGAGGAGCCTCTATTCTGGTTTCCAGAGTGGCTGCATAAACTTGCACTTCCCACCAACAGTGTAAGAGGGTTCCCTTTTTTCTGCATCCTCACCAACATCTGTTATTTCCTGTCTTGTTCATTTTAGCCATTCTGACATGTGATGTGATATCTCATTGTGGTTGTGATTTGTATTTCCTTGATGCTGAGTGATGTTGAGCACTTTTTTTCATGTGTCTGTTGGTCATTTGTATGTCTTCTCTGGAGAAATGTCTTTTCATGTCATCTGGGCACCCATTTAATAATTGTCTCTACTAGACTAAATATAACAGATTTATTGATTAATGTCATAAAAACATAAAAGAAAAAAAGCTTTACTACAATGGAGGGATAACATCTATCACTTCTTTAACATAAGTTGTCTATCATTCTTGAAAGGCAGGTTTGTTTTCTTTTTTTTTTTGGCACTTCCATGTCATGATGGCATTTATCATATTCTGCTTACATTTTTGGATATGAGTAATGTAGCTAGGCAAAAATGGCACGTGCAAAAATTTAACTAGGCTGTGAAACTGGAAGCAGTAATTCTGTAATGTAAAATTTATGTATCTTCAAATATATTGCCATGTTTTTTAAAATCTTAAGATGCCATTGATTATAAGATGCATATTATTTTGTGTAACACTAAGAAAAAAAAAGGTTCTGAGTAACACTGAATCAATTAATAAAACTCATTAAAGAGGAAAACTATGCACATTAAAGTCAAAGAAATATCATTAAGAATGGCAAATTATTTTCAATAAATATAGCAATACATTGCTAGCAATATATAAGGAACCAGTTTCTATTTGCCTGACCTAATACTAGAGGTTTCCTGAATTTAATTTTTGCTGTATTTAAATTGCTCTTCTTAGTGATGAATTAGAATATATTTCTATGCATTTATTATCATTTGTGTTTTCTCTTTTGTGTGTGGCACGTTACCTTCTGTGTATTTTTACTGACGTGTCTGTTTCTCTTCTTGTTTTGTTACAATTGCTAATGTATTCCAGATTATTTTTCATTTTTTTAATTTATGCATGTCATAATTATTATCATCCAATTTTTAGTTGAACTGTTCAACCTTTCTTGACATAAGATTTTCTTAAGACTTTATAAGACTTTACTTTTTTAAAAAATATTTTATTTCTTTATTCATGAGAGAGAGAAAGAGAGACAGAGGGAGAAGCGACTCTCTTTGGAGCAGAAGCCAGATGCTGAACTTGATCCCAGGACTCTGGGATCATGACTTGAGCTGAAGACATCTGCTTAGCCACTTAGCCAGCCAGGTGCTCAATACTTTATTTTTTTTTAAGGCAGTTGTAGGTTTACAACAAAATTCAGAGAACAAGACAGAAATTTCACGTATACTCCATGATCCCAGGCATACATACATAGCCTCCTCCCCCATTATGATCACCAGAGAGGAACATTTTCTACCAAGGATGAGCTTATATTGACATATTACGATCATCCCAAGTTCATAATTTACCTTGATTTGTCATCTTCCACTGATCAACCACCACTGCCGTAAACAAAGTGTCTATATATTATTGGAATTGTTTGCTGTCTACTCTATTTTATTGTACTAATTATGTATCCCTATATCAGTCTATATTATTTTGTAGCTTTATAGATAGTCATAATATCTGCACAGAAAATTACCTCATGTAGATAATTTTCAGAAACACATTTTGATCCTTATTGGCTTTTTGTATTTCCTCATATACTGCAAGTTCCATGAAGACCAATTTTGGAATTTTTATTGAAATTTCTTTAAGTTAGAAAATCAATTTGGAGAGAATGGTTATCTTTTTTTGTAAAATACTGAGTTTTCTTATACATCAATATTATATTTGCATTGGTTTAATGTCTTTTAGTCTATCTTTTATCTCTCTAAAAATAATTATTAATTGTAAAACTCAATATCTCATATTCAAAGTGCTTTTTTTGTCTTTGTCAATTTTCAGTATTTGTGAAACAATTTTTTAAGCAGTTGTTTAAAATATTGTATTGCTAGTATATAGAAAGTGAATGGATTTATACAGTCATTCTATGTCCATCAACCTGATGAACTCTTATTAATTTTAATAATTTCTAAATTATTTTCTCTTCTGTATGCAGGCAACCTTATTTCACAAGAAAAGGCATACAAGAATTATTGAATTTTCATATTTTTAAAACTAACAGTAAACTCAGCTTCTAGTTTCTATCACAAATAGCTTGCGGGAAAATGTAATCTCTGCCATTTCTATCATTCACATACTCTCTCTCTACTTGCATAAAGTCTGGGAAGTTTATATCTTTTCCAGAAAAAAAAAAGAGGAGTCATGAGTCCCTAGTCCATTATAAGCACCACCTAATTGCTTCAGCCCATACAGATCCTTGAAATCTCCTATTCATGCTATATATAATGGTTAGGATACTGCCAAGACTCAAAATTCTGGCACTAGCCTCTCCAGAGATATACCACATAACTTTTCCTTATGGGCAGTTAGTTGTTCCTTCCTCAAGATGCTTCAGGGAGCCATGTGAAGGCTTCCAACATTCTTGGACACTTTCCATAGTTGTTGGAACCCATCATCTCTTTTCTGCTATTCTTGGGACTCTATATTTTTTATCCTGTACAGTATCCCCATTTCTGCACATCATTTTATCATAATTTCTTTAATGAATTTAGGAAGAAAAAAAAAACCACGGCTGATTTCAAGTAACTTCTGTTTTGTTTGCTTGTTTATTTTGCTCAGGGAGAAGAGTGTCACAGGAGAGAAGAGACCTGAGAGAAGACTTACTCCTTGTAAGTCAGAAGCATTTAGTAGAACAAAAAACCTACCTTAAAGTACACTGCCACACCTGTGATAGCGATTTGCTGGTGGAGTCCAGGGGATTGAGATGTGAATTACTGTTATCTCTTAGTTCTATCCTCATGTTCCCACATACATATACATCTGCTGTATTAATTTCTCATTGTTATTGTAAGAAGTTACTACAAACTTAGTGGTTTGAAATTTATGACCTTATATTTTTAGAGAAGTCCAAAATCAGTCTCAGTGGGCTAACGACAGGGTGTTGAAAGAGCTACTTCCTTCTGGAACAACTTTTAGTGCTATCTACATTCTTTGACTCATGGCTCTTTCACATTTCACCAGCCTTTTGCTTTGGTTGTCACATGTCTTACTATTCACTCTGATCACCTGCCTTCTTCTTATAAGGACCCTTGTGATTATATCAGGACTACTCAGGATATTCCAGGATAACCTCCTCATCTCAGGACCTTTAGCATAACCCCATCTCCAAAATCATTTTTTGCAGTATAAATCAACTTCCACTGGGGGTTAGAACACAGATTTTTCTTTTTTGGAGGGGGTATTCATTATTTGGCTTACCACATCTGACTATTTAAGTTTGGTGTTTTCATGCCCCATAGCAATTTCAATTAGAAAAAAATGTAATGTTTGATTTTAATATTCTTTAATATTCTTAAGGATCCTATAGATCATAGTTGATGAAAGCCGCTTGCTCAAAAACATGCCTAGTAATCATCCTCTACTTTCTTTCCCCCACATCCAATAATTTTCTAAATCAGTTATTACATTTTTCTGGAATATTTACTAAACTCACTCCTTATTTTAATTCTCATGAGTTTTATTTTTAGTTGTTGTCTCATCTCTTGCTCATTTACAATGAGAAATTTGGCAGTCTTCCAGCCATCAGACTTACCTTGCCCTAGTCATTTAACCCTACAGTCATCAGAGTGATTTTTCCAAAACATAATCTGATCATTTTGCCTTAAGATATGATGCTAAATTGTGCAATAGCTTCTTATTGTTTATTAAGGAAATGTAAAATGCCTGGAATTGGTTGGGAAGGCCTTGCCTAGACAGCACAGCCTGGAGTGACAGTTTGATTGAATTTGAGGTTCTCCACTGGACTGAATGCTCCACAAGGCAGACACCAGGACTACTCCTGCTTTCTCTGGAACTTCCAGTGACTGACATAGTATGTGCTTAATTGATTGGATGATGGATTGAAGGGCTTTTAGAATCTTGTCTTTCTCTTAAGCTCTTCTTTTACCATTTACACACACACACACACACACACATTCAGGCTCTTCTTTTACCATTACACACACACACACACATTCAGGTCGTACTGAATAAATCCTTGTTTTTTAACAACTTTGCCATTGTTTTTCTGGTTCCTTTGTTTCTTTTCTCCCTTGATTCAATGAGGGTTTCTAGTATTTTCAGTTTAAAGTGTCACTTTCTAATTAAAAATAAGATAAAAAATAAGTATTAAAAATGTGCATCTGTTGTCTTGAAACAAGTCTGTACCATCTGCCAACAACCTCCTATCTTGTTGAATAAATGAACAATTACATTTGAACCTACTAATTCTAAGCTAAATGTTTCTAGTTCACTCTGTGTGTGCGTGTGTATGTGTGTGTGTGCAATACTTAAGAATGCATGGTTGAAGAGGTCACAGAGTTTACAGGGAATTAAGTGTAGGACTTTGGTACTTGTATTTTATTTCCATTGCTCCCATTAAAAAATGACAACAGACTTAGTGGCTTCTGATAACCCAAATGCATCATCTTATAGTTCTGTCATCAGACTTCCAGGTTGGCATAGCTGGTTTCTCTGCTATGGTTTCACAAACCAGAATCAAGGTATCAGCTGGCTGTGCTCCTGTCACAAGATGCTGGAGAGGATCTGTCCCCAGGCTCATTCAAGTTGTTGACCAGATTGCTGTACTGTTCTAGGATGGGGTTTCCATCCCCACTTATTTGTGTTTCAAAAGGCTGGCTGTCAGCTTTTCTTCTCTGGCTTCCTGCACACCCCTTCACCAACTGCAGCTTCCTTCCTTCCTATGACAACTCTCATGACTTCTTTAGCTGCATCTCTAGCTGACTCCTGGGACATCCTGTCTGCTTGATAAAGACCCTTCTGATTATAGGAAGTCCCCCAGGATTATTGGAAATAATCTCCCTATTTTATTGGCAGCTAACTAGCAGCCGTAATTCCATCTGCAAAGTCACTTCCATTCGGACAGTACCTACATTCGTGTTTGAATAACAAAGGCAAAGTAATCTTGTGGGGCAAAGATGAGCTTTAGAATTCTTGTATGGTACTGAGAGGAAGAAAGAAATTTGAACCTATTATTAGAGAGTGGCATCAAGAAATACTGGAAACCTTCAGGACACTATAAAAGTGAGGCAGGGACCAGAGGCTATTGAAAGAAACAATGAGAGTTTTGCTAGATATTAGGACCCTTTATATCTCTTGTATTTTAAGTTGGTTTATTTTCGCTCCTTTCCCCTATCTCCTTTCTAGAATTAATAGTAAACTGGCTTAAACTAAAATAGTCTCTTTGTTATCTTTATGAACTAATAAAAAATAGACAAGCCGAGGACACAGATTCTAGTGTGCTGCAGGCTCGAGCAGAACAGGAGGCCAGGTGGGAACAGTGTGTGTTGGGCTGAGGAGCAAAGAAGACACAGCTTGTTTGCCGGGGGCTGGCAGGAACAAAGGGATGGCTGAGCAAGCCGCCTAGCCACAAAAGAATTATTCACAATGAGGAGACATATTTTGTTTTTAAAACTTAATTACCCCTAACCAAACCCTTAAAGGTGTCTCGGTTCTCTAATATTTTTGACATTCGTTTCCTCCCAAGTCCACTGTAGAGATGATCCAAAGAAATATTGTAACGTGCTTGATTTTTATAAAGATGACTGCATTCAGATAGCAATACGGACAGTAACATTATTTTTAAAATATAGCCTGCAATTCCATATTTATATATGAAAAGGGTAGAAGTGTTCGTCAGTTTTTTTATACTCTCCTGAAATTTCTTAATTTTATAAGTATTTAATGTAATAAGTGTGAAAAGAAACACCCATTACTTTAAGATTTAAATAGCTGCTAAAATAAGTTGCCTTTTTTGCATCATTGGTAGCACCTACCATTATTTTTCTTCTTCCTATTTCTTTCTATACTTTAGTCTTTCATCCATTGAAAAGTATATCCAGAGGCTCTAAAATTTGCCACATGCTGCAATATAAAAATGAATGAGGCAGTCCTAGGCTTTGATACAATCCGGGTGTTGTGAAAAGACCCGCACAAAAAAAAAAAAAAATCAATTCACTGAGTATAGAAAATGTTACAAATGGGGAAGTTTCTAAAAGTCAGCATGAAAACATACTGTTTTATTTTTTATTATTATTTTTTTTACATAACTGTTTTAGAATGTGAAGTAATCACCTCATATCAGGACTAGCTTGTGGAGAGGGTTTATTTTGCAGATACCCTCTTGAAGGGTGATTTAATCTACATATTTTTGGGGTTGAATTTTGACACATTCTGTTTGGAGAGATTCATTCTGATACCAGATGCTTCATTTCTGCAATAATAAAAAGGGTTCGCATTGGAAGAGGAAGGGGAAACTCCTTGATGTAGATTACTTATCCCATTGTGCAGGAGAATTCAATTGTCTACCTTTTCTTCGTGTCTACTCTATTCTTCCCCTCATGATAAGGATAGCCAAAAATTAGATTAGCTGGACCCCTCTACCCCCATCTATATTAATCTGAATCTACACCTTCCAAATAAGTAATATAAATAAAAGTGTTCTGATTATTGTGCAAACTTGGATTTATATAAAAGAGGTGATTTTCTCTACCATGATACTCCAACGTGCATAGTCCAAATTGAAATAATACCAACCACTTCCCTCAGCCTCCTCCCCCTTTCAATCATATTCTCTTCCATCAGAGAAATTCTGGATTAGCCACTGGTATTGTGGAAGATTGAACAATGTTGCTGAGCCTTGAGTTTATTGTCAGTGAAGACACCTCAGTTTGTGGTTACACTGATATACAAAGTGCCAAACTGTTAATGCTCTTATACATGATTTCACTTTTCTTAAATGGGGTGGGAGAGGGATGTAGTAAAATACTACAAATAAAATTATAATTTTACAAGAATCAAAAAACATGCTTCTAGTTATATATCTGTAGTGATGATTAGTCATGACACAGTTATGGTCATTCTCCAGTTAAAGGCAGGTGATAGTTAAGCAATTCCCATTAGGACATGATATGTATAGGTCTGTCTGTCTGTGCATATGCATTTATTTCTACTTGCAGTAATTTCAAATTCTCATAGTGTTTCCTAGTCATTTCCAAGGGGTTATTTCCAATTTCATAAGACAAAAATACTTTCTTGTGTTTCTAATTCTGTGAAAAAAATCATTTGAAATTACTATTGAAAATTGCACACCATAAAATAAGTACTAAATCATAAAAATAACTATAGCTATATTTTGCACACATAAAATGATGATTATAGGAAGTACTTCGGAAAAATTTTGCAAAAGGAATGCAATAAATGAACACACTCAAAAATGTATTGATTATTTCACCTTCCCTTTCAGTACAAAATAAAACAAGACATATCATTCTTTCTCTTTATCAATATGGCAATGATATATGAAAGGGAAGGGGTATTAGGATTATGAGAGATATATTTTAAAACCTGAAACAGAATTTCTGTAAAATATGAAGTGGCCTGAAAGAAAATATACCTGATCTCTCTTGTTTTGTACTTGAGCTGTGATCGAAGGCATTTTTTACTTTTTTGAGGGCAGAATGTCTGAAACAAGATGGCCCTGGTCTGCATCTCGCCTTTGGATCCTGAGAAAATATACACTGCCTTTCTACACAGGGCTTACTGTAACACCTGCAATCACAATGCTTTGAGAGGGGATAGAAGAAAATTCTTTCACCCAACTCTCACATACTTTCATGGGTGAGCTGTAGGTGGTATGAGGAATATATACCAGCACTTGGAATACCAAACTGGCCACTCCAGAAGTCCACAAACAACTAAAACTTAATGAATTTTATAGTCAGAGAGCATTCGTGTCACAATTTCTGAGAGAGTTTGGAGGGTACTAAGCAGGAATGATTTTGAGAAAATATAAATTGTTATAAGAAATGACACAACTCTTTTGAATGCTTTGTTTCTCTGAATTTCATTAAAGGTGAAGCTCAGGCTGTCGTCCTGTGTCAGCAGGTATTGCAAGCTGAATAAAAGATCCCAAATTTTTCTGAATCTCAGAGGCATAATTATTTTCTCTGCTCTGCAGATCGAATCTAAGGGTACATCTCTAGAGTGGTATCGTCAACAGCAGCCAAAAATAGGTGGTGATCTGTAAATATTTTAAGGGGGTTTTACTGTGTACGTTAAGGTATATGACTTTATTTTTAAAATTTGCATCAGTAGAAGTATAAATAACACATGTGGTGTATCAGATGGGTAAAGGAAAGAAAACAGTCTAGACATTTTAGATCAGAAGGGATTTAATTTAAGGTGTTTATAAAACAGATGGGAAAATGTAAAAGCAGGCTCTATTCTGAATCTCCTGCAAGAACATTACAGAAGTGAGTGAACCATACTGCATCTCAGCTTACTTACATGGGGCTGAAGCAGAAAGTCATTGCTACTGCCAGAGCTACTTACACATTCAGGAGTCACACTAGAATGGAAGGATATCCCAGGGATGGCTCATATTTCCATGTCCTTGCTTACTTCCAGCACCAGTCAAGCACTTCAGTAGAGTGACCTATAACTAATTTTTGCTTCCAAGTCTCAAAAAAGTATATTAAATGTATGATTGAAATCCCTAGGTGCAAGAGTTTGGGTAGCATAGTTTCTAATCTTCCAGCATTCTGACTAAGACTAAGTGTAGCCCATGCAAAAAACCCCAGCACATATATCATATGGCCCAGTAAATGTTAATGTACACAAATAATCCCATTAAAAAATGATATAATGTTTCTGCCAGCAGTGCAGATGCAATTTATTTTTCAATTTTTGAATATTTAAATTTTATAAATTTCTTAGTTGTTTACAGTATCTCAAATATGAGTAGATTTAAATAATTAAAGGTCTCATAATTTGGTGTTATTACTAAACTATCTGAGCCTCATTTTACTCTTCTGTGAAGGAGAGATAATAAGAATTGAATGCTCAGAAGTTTAAACAAAATAATACATTGCAAAGCTTAGGAAATGACTTCTATATGATAAGCATTCAAATATTAACCATAATGATGAGAAAATGGCTACAGTTATGATTGATGATGTAGAAATCAGAGAAAACTCTCACCGAAATACCTCCAAATTTGTGCATGAAAGTGTTTTCATGTTATTTTGTACATGAATAATATATTAATTCGGTGAATATTTAATAGTAATATTTTTCTCTTTGACACTTAAGATATTACCAGCATCACCGAGATAGTCTTTATATTTCCTTGGATGCTGGAAATTCAAACATGTTATCAGGTTGCATGTTGTGTATTTATTTCCTTAATTTTGTCAGGTGCTAAATGAGCATTTTTCCAACAAAGCATGAGCTTGAGTTTATTACTATATATCTATATACAAGTAGATAATATATAATATTATTATAAATACTCTATATATTCATTTATCTGTGTATATATTCTATAAATGATTATATTATTATAATTATTATATCATATAGTTATATAATTATTACATATCATATTATATATGGATATATAACATATATATCCCTAGAAATATTATCTAATCATTTTTATATTCTCTTTAATTTTATTTGTCTCTACCTTTTCTCCATCTTGCAATATTTTCAAATACACTTTTTTTAAAGAATAGTTTAGATATAAAGATATTTGACAAAGTTAGTACAGAATTCCTATATATCCTACACCCAGTTTCTTCTCTTGTTAAGATCTTATCTTACTATGATATATTCAACACTGATGAAATAATGTTGATGCTTTATGATCAGCTAGAGTTCACACCTTATTCCTATATCTTTAATTTTTAACCAATATATATTTTTTATTTTCTAGAACTCCATCCAGAATACTGTATTACCTTTAGTCATCATACTATGTATACGAATCACCTTAGTTTTAGTTTTGGCAGTTTCTCAGCTTTTTAAAAAATATTTTATTTATTAATTTACTTGAGAGAAAGGGAGAAAGCACAAATGGAGGGACAGAGGGAGAGGGAGAAGCAGGTTGCCCACTGAGCAAGTAGTCCAATATGAGGCTCAATCTCAGGTCCCTGGGATCATGACCTGACCTGAAGGCAGACACTTAATTGATTGAGCCCCCGGGTGCCCCCCAACTTTCCTAATTTTAAAGAACTTTGACAGTTTTGATGAGTATTAATCAGGTATTTTATATAATTTCCCTCAATTCAGGTTTATCTGAAGTCTTTCTAATAGTTGACAATGGTTTGAGGTTTTTATGAGGAAGACAGAGTAAAAGAGCCATTCTCATCAAATACTATCCAGAATACAAACTATGGACATGACTTGTGATTTTGATGTTGACCTTGCCCACCTAGCGAGGTAATATTTGTCAGGATGTCTACTGTAAAGTTACTCATTATTCACTCTTTCCATCCATCCAGTGCTCTTTGGGAGGAAGTCATTATGTGTTTCACACACATAAGTGGAGAGTTGCACTTTACTTTCTTGAGAGGAAAGTATATACATAAATTATTTGGAACTTTTTAGAAAGATTTTATTTATCTTTTTATGAGAGACACAGATGGAGAGAGGCAGAGACATAGGCAGAGGGAGAAGCAGGCTCCATAAAGGAAGCCCAATGTGGAACTCAATCCTTGGTCTCCGGGATCACGTCCTGAGCCAAAGGCAGATGCTCAACCGCTGAGCCACCCAGGCCTCCCTTATTTGGAATTCTGAATGGGAGTTTTGTTTATCCATTCTCATTTATTAACTTCTTAGTCGTTTATATCTGTATGGACTTGTAGATACTAATTTTAATTTAGTTTATAAGTATTGCTTATAAAATATCAGTAAAGTATCAGTATTGCTTTATTTATCATGTCACTTAAATTCTTCTAGATTTGGCCTTTGGAATCTCTTTTCATTTGACCCTGTGTCCCTTTGATATACATACAAGTTTGTATTTTTTTTTAAATCACATCCTTACTTTCAGGCATACGGGATCCTCCAGACTCAGCTTGTGAATTCCCTGGCCCAATCTTAGAATCTGTAATTTCTCCAGGGATCCCTGGTTCCTTTTACTGGACAATGGTATTTGAAAATAAGATCTATGTATCTGAGTGTTAGGTGTACTTGTTCTTAAAGTGTCATTGCTTTTAGGCTCTGTTAGCTCAGCAGTTGGAAATGTATGTGTGTGGGAGAAGGTATAACTTTCTAATTATTCATCTATATGTATATTGAGTTAAACATGAGTTCATACTCATGTGTGCAACTCTAGTCCACCACCACATGGCTCATTGTAGCCTCCCCAACCCTGCCTATCTGTAACTTTTCTCTCCAACAGTGAGAAAGCTAGCTTTCACCATGCACCATCCGCTTATTTATTTGTTCAATCCCAGTAAACAAGTGTAGTTGCTTCAGATCTGGTTACTTGCCTCACTGAGAAACAACTTGGCTAACTAGAGTACACTGCTTATCTTTTTTTTTTTTTTTACACTGCTTATCTAAGATGATTTTGGCTTTAGTCTTACAGTTTCTACTCTTTTCCAAAATTGCTTATTAGGTCAGTAACATTTCCCCTCACTTTTTCCATGAAATTGTTTAATAGTTAAAATATAGTTTTGTGGGGTTTGTCCATTTGTATTCTATTGTGGGATCACTTACCTTCATAATTCATTTTTTAAAAAAATTCTATACACTAAGTTTCACTCATTTTGCTGTATCTTTCTATGGGTTTTGACAGATGCATACTGTCATGTACTCACCATTACAGTATCATACAAAATAGCTTTATAGCCCTAAAATATGTTCTGTTTCACTATTCAGAGAATTATAACTACTTGAGGAGAGTGTTTTGAGGGATATCTACATCCATTCTGAATTCTTTAGTGGGCATTAGGCTGCTGGCTTTCATATCTAGCTCACTGTAAAGCTAACCATTAGTTTTCAAAGCTCCCACAAAGCTGGGAAGAGGTAATGGTAACAGTGCAAGTTAAAATGCCAGAAACTTGAGATTTAGATATATTTCTTGAATAAATTATCAGATTTTTCTAAGCCTTTCATTAATTACCAGGGGAAAAAAACAAACAAACAAAACTTAGACAAATTTTCAGGGATTCACATTGCTTTTATAGAAGATCAGATTTTCTGAGGTCCTTATTATACCATTAAGGAAGTGATTCCTTTCCATCTCCTGTTAGATAGATACTTAAATTGTTTCCCATGGCTTGCAATATGATAAGGAAACATTGAATGCTATTTCATTTTTATTTGAAATGGAATTTTGGCTCAAAACAAATAAAATTTGTGTGTAAAAAGGAATGAAGTGCTGATATGTACAACATGGATAAACTTTGAAAATATTCTAAGTGAAAAAAACTAACACAAAAAGCACATATTAGATGATCCTATTTATATGAGATAGTCTGGATAGACTGAATAGATAGAATGAAAATTAGTAGTATTTGATGAAAAGAGAATATAGCAATGTAGCTAGAGAATAATAAAACTGGAAGAATGAGATAGATTAATTTGAAGGAAAGAAAGGGCCTAGATCATGCAGCTCCTTAATACTATTGGTGAGGTGCAATGGGAAAGCCATTAAGAGTTTTAAGAGAGGGATCCCTGGGTGGTGCAGCGGTTTGGCGCCTGCCTTTGGCCCGGGGCACGATCCTGGAGACCCGGGATTGAATCCCACGTCGGGCTCCCGGTGCATGGAGCCTGCTTCTCCCTCTGCCTATGTCTCTGCCTCTCTCTCTCTCTCTCTCTCTCTCTGACAATCATAAAAATAAAAAAAATAAGAGTTTTAAGAGAGAATTGATATATTAAATGTGATGAATTGGGGGTTCTGAAGCAGAAGAGGCTGCACAACAAATTAGAAGTGTATTATCATTGAGGCTAGAGATGATAGGGACTTGGGGTATGTTAGTAGTAGTAAAGTTGAAGATAAGCAAATGCATTTGAGATATGATTTGGAATTTTCTAGAAATGTCAAGATTTGTTTATGTGCAAGTTTCAGGACAAGATAAATAAAAGTCAAGATCACTGGATTGTAAAACTTGTTAAATACTAATAACTTTATCTGAGAGAAGTCTGCTAACAGATATGGGTGGTAGAGGTAGTAAACAAACATCCATTTGAACTCATGCTTGAAATGCCTATGCCTATCTAAATGGAGGTGTCAAAAATATATTGTTTAAAGACCCAGTACTGAATCTTGAACCCTCCAATACCTAGAGGGGTTGAGAGTAGGGGGATCCATTAAGGAAAAAAAATAGAAAGAATTACTAGAGCATCCAATGACTTCAAGGTGAAATCAGAAATTATTTCAAAGCACAACAGGGAATCACTTATGTTGACAGCAAGTGAATAGAACAACAAAATGATCAGATAAAATGTTCTGGATATTGAAAATATGGTGATAGGAATGGAAAGAAAAAAATCAATAGTGATGAAGACAGGAAGCACAATGGAATTAATTGAAAATTTATTTATTTTTATTTTTAACATTTAAATTACAGTATTTTAAAACAGAGAATACCATTAGATTCAATTAGATTAAATTCAATAAGTATAATCAGAGGAACACAAATCAATCCAAGAAAATCCATTCTATATTAAGTTTAGTGGACAAAGAGCAATTGCTTGAAATTAAATATCAAATATTGATAGTCAAGTAAGAGGTTCTGAAATACTTGAAGGTGCTTGAGACCCATGTTTCCCTCAAGTAGTAATATAGATTTCCCCTTAAATCTTCAATCAGTTAACTGTTCATAATCATTTACACACTTGAGATAAATTACAAAGGTTAATAATGTATAGCAACTTAAAGTTACAAAGCCAAAGAATAATAGAATAAATTGCTCCTACAAAATATGAAGGAATCTTAAATTTTTCTACCTCAAATCTCAACAAGTATTGTAGAAATAGATATCAATTATTCTTTGTGTTATTTCTTCTCAAAAAAAGATATCTGTAATGTGTGAAATTGACCGTTTCTCTTCCCATTTAGTCTAATAATAATAATTACTATTATTATTATTTTATATCTTTTTAAACCACAGATACAGAGAATTAATCAATCTATATGTGGCACAATATAGCACTGGTCTGCACAACCTCTCATTTATTTTATTTTTCTATTTATTCATTCCATTTTATTTCCATTCACTACTTCCATTCCCTAGTTGCAGCATAGGAAAGCATTTTAATGTATTTGAATGTATCAACTTGTGTGTTCTTGTAAGATGTATCATTTTTTATATCGTTTTAGATTTTAATAAAATAATAATGTGATATGGACTTTACTCTCTAATTTTGTTCATTAGGAACCATGATTTTGAGCTCTACTCATGTTTACAACTGCTCACCTTATATGTTGCTATTAAATGCCAGATCATCCAAGAGTGTGTATCTACCAGAGGCTAATTTATTTCACTTCTGATGAGTATCTCCATTGCTTCTACAACTACCCAATCAACAAATAGAACAACAGTGAGTATTCTAGTCCATTTTCCTTTAGAGACTTATGTAAGACTTTATTTTGGATATTTACCTGGAAGGAATGCTGGCATATATAATGAATATATTTAATTTTACTTAATTCTTTTCTCCGGAATATCTGCATCAGTCTACACTCATTTCATCAAACGATGGGGATTCTGTATTGCATATTTTCAACAAAATTATTCACTTTATGAAATTTTATTTTTTTACCATTCTGATATATATTAAAGCTTCTGTAATTTATACAAAAAAGCTAGCTCTTTCCTGACAGTAAGTGAAGTATGTGTATTCAAAATTTAGTCAGAAAAAACTTCACAACCTTCAGCATGGATACTAAAAGCCATTTAGTAGCCACATATTCTACTGAAAAAATATTATAATTAGATTTTAAAAGGATCCAAAACATATGTAATAATTTATTGAGCACTTAAGATGAATCCGGCATTATTTTATATGCTGAAAATAGTAGTGATAACAGCAACTGAAACAAATAAACCAAACAAAAACTTTTCATGAACCTTATAACAATGAACATTTATATTGCTCATGAGTCTAAGCATTATCTGGGTAGCTTTTCCAATTTTGGCTGGACTCACGCATGTGTCTGCATTTGGCAATGGATCAAATAAGCAATTCTGGTAAATCTGGGTTTTTTGTTTTTGTTTTCACACATTTGGGGCTTGGCTAGCTGTAGACTGGTCTAGAATGTCCTTGGCTGGGACAGATAGGTTCTTCTCCAAATGATCTCTTATTTTCCTTCAGCCTAGATTAATTTCTTCTCATAAGGGAGGCAGGTACCCAAGAGAGATCACAGAAATGGTCAAGGCATGTAGGGCATAACCTCAAAAATTGCAAACCATAACTCCATACACATTTTATTATTTTTTTATTTATTAAATTTTTTTTTATTTATGATAGTCAGAGAGAGAGAGAGAGAGAGAGAGAGAGAGAGAGGCAGAGACACAGGCAGAGGGAGAAGCAGGCTCCATGCACCGGGAGCCCGACATGGGATTCGATCCCGGATCTCCAGGATCGCGCCCTGGGCCAAAGGCAGGCGCCAAACCGCTGCACCACCCAGGGATCCCTATTTTTATTTATTTTTTAATATTATTTATTTATTTATTCATAGAGAGAAAGAGAGAGAGAGGCAGAGACACAGGCAGAGAGAAAAGCAGCATCCATGCAGGGAGCCTGACGCGGGAGGTCTCCAGGATCACACCCCGGGCTGCAGGCGGCGCTAAACCGCTGCGCCACCGGGGGCTGCCCCATACACATTTTATTAAGCAAAAGGAAATCAAATACTAGTCCAGATGCAAAGCATAGAGAAGTAGGTTTTATTAAAGAGAGAAGCTGCAAAGTCACATTGCAAAAAGCATGGATACAAGGTTGGATGGCAAATTGGGATCATTTTGCAATCAAAACACAAACACAAGTATACTTTTAATATATGTGAAAGACCATGGTATATGCTATAGAGAACAGTAAGAAAAGAGTTCAAAAGGTAACAGACACCTAATGGCACAGATTTGTGGGCTACCGTGATACATTAGGCTTTTAACTGGAGTGAAAAGGAAAACCACTGGAAGATTTTGAACAAAAGAGTGATATCTACGTGGAGATAAGGACGCAATTAAAAACACAAATCTGGAGTTCAAAGGAAAGGTCCTAACTGGGAATATATGCATATGATATTATCTGCTAAAATTATAAATTGCATTTTCATTCATATTAAATATAAATTTAATAAATTTCATTAAATTATATTATTATAGTAGGTCATCAGATAATACTGAATTCTGATTTCTGTAAAAATATGTCAGAAATTTATAAATGTATCATTTACAAATATGATAAACATGGTTTCTATATCTATACCCAAGTTTAGCATAGGAAATGAGCTTAATTATTTGCATTTCCCATTCCACAAATCAGTGCCTATTAGAAACCAACAAGTTTTAATTTAGGTCCCTTTTTGCTGTGTCATCATATAATTTATTTGAGTGTTGCCTCTTTGGTATTTCCATGGCTTTCCTTCAGAGCTGGACCACTTTTCATCTACATGAATGTTAAAGGCACCAACCAATGAAGTGTTTTATTTTTAGTAAAAGGAGACATATGTATAAATAATTAAATAAATGCATACAATTGAGGGACAGTCAATGTGGAACTTAAAAGAAAAAAAACAACATGGCTCATTTCCAACGGAAAAGGTATACGGTTGTGGTCTTTCTATATTTCTGGGAAGCTAATACAATTGGCCCAACTATGAGAAATTCCAATTAACTAGACATCTGTTGAAAACACAGCAGAACAGCGCACAATCTGTTTCAAATATTTTTGCATAGTGTAGCTGACAGACAGTTTAATAAAACAAATAATGCGGGGAATACATTTAGTAATTTACTGACAAAAAAAAGTACTTTACTGACAAGTATAAGTAGTTGATACTTGTAAGGAAATGCAATTCAGATAATCAATCACAAACAAGTAGATTATAGGAATTCAGCGCAGAATTTTAAGGAAAAAGCACAGAAAATTAAATAATGAACTTCAGGAAATTATAGTATTCTGCTAAAAACAAAAAGAAAGATTTACTTGGCACACAATATGAGTTGCAAAGAATGAATCAACGTGATTAAAAATAGATAAAGAAAATAAAGATAATATAGAAAGAATATATACATTCGTAAGAGAAAATATATGTGTGTGTGTATATAGTGAAGGCCTATCCTTTCTTTTCCTCCTGTTTTATGTCTTACCAACAGGTATGAATGGTACATACATGAATGAAATATATTCTCATCAGTCCCCAGAAAAACATCTCTTTAAGATGTTCAACTCCTTCATGAAACTGGATGGTTTATAAAGTTTATCAGGATTTATATTTGAATTTCTGATCTATTTTACCAAAATTTACATTTTAAACATCAGTATTCTTCTTCCTCTTTTTGTGGATGAAATTTATTTTCTCATCACCTATTTAATTTGACCTGTCATTCTCCATCATTTAAACCCTCTACTTTATCTTCATAATCTTCATTTTATAGACTAAATTCCTTTCTTCAAGGATATCCCATTTATTAAAATATCTACTGACATAAATAACTCTCGATATGCCATTAGTACACAAATCACAAACTGGCGAGGAGTAGTTTGAAATAAGGATGCTGACAGATTTGATTCATCTACACAGTTTTCCTATTTTATTAAAGCAAATCTATAAAGATTGATAGATTTTCTGTGTTAATAACAAATGTGACAGTACTTGGAGAAAAATACCTACATGACAAATGTAATCTAGCCTGACTTCAGTGTTTAATATTGGGTGCTGTATATCTGCAAGCTTCACTTTCCCTCTTCCCTTCCCGGCCCACTTTGGACAGGAGGAGAGCAAATTCAACCTCCTCCCTCAATTGCTGTGAGGTTCAAACCCCAGAAACAAATGGGAGACCTTGCCCACAACTGGAAACGTTGCCTCCAGCCCGGCACTCTCACAGCAAGAAAAGCCCCAAGCCAATCTCCTTTTCCTGCTCTCACAGACCTTTTCAGACCCACTCAGGAGGTTTTCTCTGCTCTCTCCCCAAACTCTTATTTTGCTAGTAATACATTTTTCCATTCCTTTTTGTGTGTGTCTGGCTGGCATCATCATTTTTTACATGCAAACCAGATTTTGAGTGGGTTCCATCCTGCCTCTGCAGAATGTTCTAAAGAGCAAGCAAGGATCTGCAGAAACTAGGACAGTGCTCCCTCAGTGTGATACGTGCATGGGTGCTTCTGAGTCTTCTCATTTATTATCATGTGCTGATCTTCAATGGATATTTAATTTTGCAGCAGACTGCCTTAAAACACATGGTAGGTAACTTTTAAAATATCTTTTGTATTATATCGGCCATGATTTATTGAAAATGATCCATGTATTTTCTAATGATATCAAATAGAACCATGATTATTAACCAAAAAGTAGTGTGTGTGGGAGAGGATAGTGGTAGTTATTAAAATGAAGAGAAGTTTGTTCCCTAAAAAGACAATGATGTGATTGGTATTTTTCTTTTGGAAAAACTTTGAAGGCTCTGGCTTATTTTTTTTTCCTTTAAAAAAAAGTCGAGATCACTGAGAAAGACCCAGTTTAGGTGTTATACAATATCTTAATCCGTAATTATTAGAATGACAAATTTTAAAACATTTTAAAAATTACCGTAATTAAAAAAAAACATTATTTGGTATTTCAGTTCTGCAAAAGAAATAGAAATTCAGAAAAGCACATAATTCCAAAGCCAGGAGAGAGTAATCCAACATTCTGGTATTTTTGAAGTGGTCTAGAAAAGCAAAATATTTAAAAGATTGAATCAGTTTAAGCTCCAAGTAAATTTCTGGAGGAAAACAATAGAAATTTCAGCATTACCTAATTATTCAGTTATTGAAAAAATTTGCTCTTTATGAATTGTGGTTGATTAGTTTTATACCTTGACAAAGGTGGGATGAGAAAAGAAAGTAATTACAAAGGAAAAATATTTGTATAAGAGCAGAATAAAATATGGAACAAATAAAAGATGTGAAAACCAAAAAAAAAATTATTCATTATGGAATGACTCAATTAATTAATGAATACCTAAAAAGGGCACAGAAGGTACCTGGCTCGTAGTAAACATTTGGTGTTGCCTAATACAATTGGTATTGTTATCGCTGTTACTGTAATAAGAAAGGGAACAGGCGTCAGACACTTATTGTTCTAGTCATATCCTTCAGTTAGATTTCAGTGGTGAGGATTGTCTTGGACGTTTTCTGAACTTGCATTTATTTATCTGTTATACATATTTATTTAAATAGGTAAGGTTTTATTTTTATATTTATTTATTTATTTATTTATTTATTTATTTATTTATTTTTGTTCTAATAGGTGGGGTTTTAAAGATGATTAACAATTCTAATTCCTTTTTTAAAAGTTGTTTACCAGCAAATGGGTCTTATAATAATTATCAGTTACTTGTTAACGTTCACTCTTCTTCCTGTTTTTTTCACTTTAATTAAAGTGCTTTAGTTGTTAGATGGTTGAATGGCTTTGATAATTCTGCTGGAACTCCTTTCTGGAGGTAGTTAACAAATAAATCAAGGAAGCATACATTTCTTGCCCATGACCTCATGTCATTGGAATCCAGACTATATCTCTGCTCTTTTTTTTTTTTTCTTTTCAAGTACTTTGGAGGTTTTTGCTTGTTTTTAGGTTCTAGATATTAGTGAGATTGTCAAGGATTAGTCTTTTTCTGACTTATTTCACTAAGCATAATACCTTGAAGTTCCATCCATGTTGTAGCAAATGGCAGGATTTCCTTCTATTTTATAGCTGAATAACATTGTATTGCAAACCTCTGCCTTTAAATGCCTTGTAATCCAGAGGTTAATTTAAATAATTTTAAAATTTATTTTATTTTTTTTAAGATTTTATTTATTTATTCATGAGAGACACGGAGAGACACAGGCAGAAGGAGAAGCAGGCTCCATGCAGGGAGCCTGATGTGGGACTCCGTCCTGGGACCCTGGGATCAAGCCCCGAGTCAAAGGCAAACACTCAACCCCTGAGCCACCCAGGCATCCCTAAGTAATTTTTTAAATCCATTTTTAATTCGAGTCTTATTTAGGAAGGTTCAAACTGTGCCTTCTGGCATGAATGTAATATAATTCCTGTATTTTTTACCCTTCCACTTACATTCCTTTCCTCAAAAGAGAAAATTCAGTAAATAAGATGTGCACAGTGTTTCCTACTTTCTGCTATTTTTTTTAAGATTTTATTTTTTTAAGTAATCTCTACACCCAATGTGATGCTTGAACTCACAATCCCGAGATCAAGAGTCACATAGTCTCCTGACTGAACCAGCCACGTGCCCCGCTACTTTCTGTGTTTCCAGTGGAAGTGTAACATCTCACACTGTAGGATTTTCTACCACGATGACACATCATCCAGCTGAATAGTTTACTGTATTATTTATGAGACAATAAATGAAATTACAAAGAAAATTATTTTTCTTAGAATAGTTTCCCATACTTTTTTCTCATCCATTGAGATAAGAATTTCAAAAAGCACAATTAGAATAGATTAAGATACCCTGTAGTTGTTGGTCAAATATTTAACAAATTCAGAAATAAATTTGTATAAATGATATAAATGAATATCTAATCACTGAAAGCAAGCAGACTAACTAGTAGTATTCAAAAGCCTCAGATTACATAAAGACTTATGGAAAATTATTATGTATGTGTCAAGCTCTGAGTGTGTATGTTCCCCCCACATTCATATGTTGAAGCTTTGACCCACAATGTGAAGATGTTTGAAAGTAGGACCTGTAGGATGTAATTAGTTTTGGATGATGTTATGAGGGTGGGGCCCCCATGGTGAAAGCAGTGTCCTTATAGGATGAAGAAAGAAGGGACAGAAACATTCTCTCCCTGCTACGTGAAGATACAGCAAGTAGGCAACCGTCTATAGGCCAGGGAGATGTCTCTTACTAGGGAGGCAAATTGGCCAACATTCCAGAACTGTGAGAAATAAATTTCTGTTTAAGTTACCATTATACCACATTTTATTATAGCAGCCATGACTGACAAATACCTTATGGCAGGAGTAATATCCCAAAAAGAAATTAAATACAATGTAGTTTGAATATATACTAAGATCATCAGTGAAAATGTGATGTTTTAATGTCTGAACAATCAAAAAAATTGAGAAGAACAGGAAAAGGAAGCTACACCACAATTTTACAAGATACAAGATACTGTTAGTATATATTGTGATATTTCACAATTAGTTTGTCAGAAGGAAAACATACATATCAGGTATTTCTAGGATAGAAGGTAGGCCCAGAAATATGTGAGATTTTCTTGAGTAATTATTTACTTTTCAAAATGAATACATTACTAGTTTTAAAACTCTCTATATTCTTTTCACAGAATATAAAGTATGTGATTATTGTAGCTACCTTAGAAAACATCCAAATATAAAAATAAGTGATTATATTTTCTATATTTCTTTCATTCTCTGATACACGTATATACTTTAATAAATTCAAATTATAGTTAATATTCTATTTATGTAAATCCCAAAATGTACAAAACTATTTTGGAAGAATTCAACTAATTGACATTTTATTGTCTTCAATTTTTTATTTGTAATACTGAAGATAGGTTTAATGTAAATACAACACCTTATAGTTTCTAGTGTTTGTATTAACTATGTATTCTTGTTCTTGCCCATCTCTCCCAACATTTAGGGGATATTGTTTGTGGGGTATTTTTGGTAAATTTAAAATTTTCTTACATAAAAAAAACATTTTTTTGCAAACGTATAACAATTTTTTCCCATTTAACTTGAGCATCTTTTAGAGTCCCCATGGGAAGCTGATGGAAGACTCATCCCAGGATCCTGAAATCACACCCTGAGCCAAGCCAAAAGCAGACACTCAACCACTGAGCCACCCAAGTGTCCCAAGATACTTCTTCATTAATGTGAAAGAATAGGCTATTCTATGATAATCTTTTATACTTACTATATCACATAAAAGAGTTGAATTCTTTACTACTTAATCTGCTTTTTATTCTTTTTTTTTAAGATTTTGTTTGTTTACTTGAGAGAGAGAGTGTCCACACAGGCAAGTGGGAAGTAGAAGAGGGAGAAGGAGAGAGACAAGTAGACTCTGAGCTTAGTGCAAAACCCTATGTGGCCTCCATTGATCCTAGATCCCTGAGATCATGACCTGAGCCCAAACCAAAAGAGCCATCCAGGCACCTCACTACTTAATTTGTAATAGCTGGATATTCGTTCATTATATGAGTAATTCTGCAATCTATTCAGTCTTTGTGTTTTACATGTTCTCTATTACAGAGAAAAGGGAGCAAATTATGCCTTTAAGAAATCATGCTTCTCTATACATTACTTTTACATAATTCCTAAAACTAGAATTTTTAATAAAAAGTAGAAAGCTCTCTTAAACATTTTATGTTACCAAAGACATAGCAGTTTACATTTCTATCAACAATCTAGAAATCAGTCCCTTCAGCCATGTCCTTTATTTATTTTTTATATGGATCACATTTTTCACCCTTATTTTCTCAATATATTTGAAATATATACATCCTCTTCTGAGTTTGAATATTAATTACTTTTACCTTATATTTTCTTAAATACCAAAGATAACAACAACAACAACATAATAATATAATAAATATTAATTGCCTCTGTACAAAACAAACATTTGGTTTATTTCTTCTTCTGGCCCAATTTCTTCATTTTGCTATGGCAGTGTGGTGTGAGAGAAGTAACTTAGTATTGCTAAAAAATATATTATATCTTTTATTTTACTCTTATATCGCACTTTTGCCTTTCATGAAATATATTTTTTTAAGATTTTATTTATTTATTCATGATAGACACAGAGAGAGAGGCAGAGACATAGGCAGAGGGAGAAGCAGGCCCATGCAGGGAGCTTGATGTGGGACTCGATCCTGGAATTCCAGGATCATGCCCTGGGCCAAAGGCAAGCGCTAAACCCCTGAGCCACCCAAGGATCCCTCATGAAATAATTCTTAAGCAGTTTTAAACATTTGTTATCAGAGCTCACCATAATGTTATAATAATAAAAAACTGGAGTCATAAATTCTATATAAAGTTATTATATAGGGGAATCTGGTTGGCCCAATCAGTAGAGCATGAGTTAGAGTTAGTTAGAGTTGTAAGTTCAAGCCCCACGTTGGACATAGAATTTATTTAAAAATAATTTTTTTTTAAAAAAAGATTTTTTTAAAAAAATTAAAAGACCATATTTGTGTTACAACTGTCTTATTTAAATGAAATGGGATTATCTGTTCCTTATGTTCAAACCTTGTTATTTGGGTCAAAATGACTTTATTAGTTAATCTTTTAATTATTAATATTGCTCCAGAATTACAAATGAAATCCCAAGGATAATAGGTGGTATGCAGCAACATCATAGTAATTTAACATGTGAAAGTAAAAGATAAAAAAATAACTTGTTATTTCAGGATAAAATAATTCCCAGTGTTTTTGTGCAAGCTAAATTTTCCATACATTGTGTAGTAAGAATCATGACATTTTACACAGAAATGGAAATAATATTTAAATGAATAATCTTAGTCTTATTCTAATGCTTGGAAGATTGTCATAAATAGCAATTTCCCCCAATCTTTAGCTTAAATTAATGCATAAATACTTTGCAAAAGTCCTTTTCTATCTTTCACATCAAAATCACATTTTCATTCATTAAATATGAGGTTGGACATTTATTGGATTCTCTAATGTCAGGCACTTTTTATGCCCTTTACAAGTATTTGTGTATTTAATTCTAACACTACATCCATGAAATTGATATTGTTTTTGTACTCATTTTACTGATGAAGTCATAGAAGCCAAAGAACAGCAGTCCGTTTCATAGCTGTGGTAGAACTGCAGCAGCCTGGTTAGGGACCCCACCCTCTCCCCCACTCCACCTTGCAGTCTCTTTAGGACTACAGCGAAATAATGACACAGATCTAAATAATCACAGAACGTTATCACTCCCAGAACTGTGTTTATGTTTATGTAAAGGCATTTTAATTTAATAACCATAGTTATTTGTGGAGACTAACGATATACGTTTCTTTCCAGAACTCAAACCTCTGATACATGTGTCATATCTAAGGCCTGAAGTTCAAGTTATGTTGTACTGGAAAGTAAAATTTAGCATTTTCCTTGTATACAAATATCTGTTGCCATAATAAGAATTTCACATGATTCATATCCAGAAACTGTATTTGCCTCTGTATTGTTCCCTCCATTTCCCTTGCATGAATCATTGAGCATCATTCCAGTACTCATCTCAAAACCCACTAGCATTGCATTGTCTTCTCAGCTCCTTATAGAATACCTTTCATGGCTGTCACCCCTTTCCCAAGACCCAGACATGAAGACACACACACACATCACTGAAATACCTATCTCCAATATCTACTGGCTAGCATTGATTTTTAAGACACATTTCAAAGCAGAGATTCCCCTTCCCCTAACACACACACACCCCAACACACACACACACACACACACACACACACACACACTCAACTAGATGTAAAAGCTGTCTTTAATTTCATCATCGCTATATTTTGCTAATGTTTTCTTTTTTTGTTTTAGAATCAGGTTTTTCTTCTACAATTCCCTTATTCCTTTGTTTTCTGTTAGGATATAGAAAATCAGTATCTTCATACAACCACTTGTTAACTACAACCAAATTAGAAATTAATCCTTAGATTTTACTCAATTCCTGCCCTTTTATTTTGAACTAATTTTATATATAATATATAATATATAATATATATATATATATTATATATATATATACTGTTAATCAAGCTCTGGTCCCCAAACTCCAGATTGGAACACAATCCATGTAGCTAATCAGAGAGATTTTTTTAAACATTTTATTTACTTATTTATTTTAGAGAGAGAGAGCATGAGTACGAATGGAGAGGAGGGGCAAGAAGGGAGGGAGAGAACCTCAGGCAGACTCCATGCTGAGCATGGAGCTGATTGTGAGGATCTATCTCATGACCCTGGGATCATGATCCATGCTGAAACCAGGAGTTGGACATCTAATGGACTGAGCCACCCAGGGACCCCCAGAATTTTATTTAATGGGGATTAAATAAGATTCCAGGTATTTTATGTATTTATTAATTTCTGTTGTCTTTATCAGGATCCTAACCAAATTAAACTGCTACAAATGAGAATTATACAGAAATAATATTTGTTTCTAGTCATTCATCTATGTAGTCTTATTATTTGTCTTATGGAATATAACAAATATAAAAGAATTAAAAGCAATCTGCTTATAATCAATCTTTTTCCTCCAGGTTAAAAACATAAGAGTAAATGCAAAAAATTGCCATTAACATTATGAATATTATAGTAAAATTAAATATTTACTGGGTAGAATTTTAAATAACCACATTTACATTAAAACATCGTATATATACATATATCATTAACTTTTTGTATGTTGATTTCACTATAGTATAAAGAAAAATTATTTTCGAAATTGCATAAATATTGAATTTAATATTAAATATCAGTGAATTTCTTTCTGTGAACTGTGTTATTTCTAAAACCCAGAAGACTCAATAGAATGCTATATAAAGATTTCTATTCTGCTGTTATTCTCTTGTCCACACTTATTTACCAAGATATTTCATCTAATTATTGTTTAAATCCAATCACATTCTTATAAAATTGGTGTATAAATCCAGTTTTTTATTAAATTTTGACATACCACTATCTTTAAAAATAAAATAGAATGAAATAAAAGAGTCAAGAAGACAGGTATATTAAAAAATAATAACATATAAAGTTTTTTTTTAATCCACAAGAAGACATATGGCAAGTTAAGATTTAGACTGACAGCATCCAGTTAAAATCAAAGTGATGGCTTAGATATTTCTGAGATTTAACAATTTATTTGAATGGTAACTCATTATCTTTTCCTAACTAAATCAAATCAAAATCTTTTTCATTTCCCTCCTAATCTCTGTATAATTTGAAAAATGTGAAGAAAGGAAGTAGACATTTTGCTTGATATAGAGAGGTAGAAGAGAAATATTGACATAGGAACTGCTAGGATTATCATTTTTAATTCTCAAAATCCCAGTATATAAGAACAGAAAAAAAATGGAAAAGAAAAATTTTTAATTCAAGCACTACATTCCCTAATCCAAAATGAATGCTAGTAAATGCACATTGGTTTTTGAAAAGTCGTATGTTAAATAATAATATGTATACAGTGCTTACAACTAGGCCTAGTATGTTTTAAGTCCCATATTAACATTAGCCATGTTAACAAAGATAATCAGAAGTATATAATCTTGGATAGAAGGTTTCATGTTGTTTAGTGAATTAATTAATTAGTATTGTAAAAGGCAGAAAATTACCAGTAACAAGAATCCTAACTATCTTACTATACTCCTAACTATTTCAACTATAAGGTTGAAATCACACTGTGGGGGGTGGTCAGAAAGTCAGAAAGTCACAAGGATTTTACAAATCCCATCTTTTGACTCTGATATCACACAGGTTACATGGTAACCCATGTAAGAAAAGGATGCTTACTAGTGCTCTATTGCTGAAGTTCCTACTCTGCTTCTTTCATAAAGAACATGGTACTTTCCTACCAGCAACTGTACCCACATGCCTTTCTTCTTCCTATAACCAAAATGAACAATTTCTATCCATGCAATGCACCTAGACTCTATCCTTCCTCACCCAATCAAGGACACCACTCCATTTGTGTTTGTTCACCCTTTCCCTTCTAGAATATATCCTGTTTCTCATCTTCTGAAATATCCTTGTCGATGCCAACACAATATCATTTCTTCCTTTTGAAACAAACACATATGCAAACTATTTAAGTTCCATTTGCCTCAGAAGCTACTGGCCCATTTCTTTGCCGTTACTTAAAAAAAAAAAAAAAGTCGTCAAGAATCATCTATAAACACTCTTTAACATCTCTCAGAAACTCCAAAAGTCTGATTTGAACCTCTATTCCAAGCTACTTTCCCAATGCTCATTCCAATCAATGACAACATATCAGCACTATTCCAAGAATGAGTGACTCTCCTCTTTGGTTGATACTATTTCAGTTTTTCTTTGGCCTCACATGCCCCTCTTCCAGTACTAGTGTCTTTGCTGGTTCCTCCAATTATTTTATTTTTGTGGGAATTCCCAAATGCACAGGCCTTAGTCTTCATCTGTTTTCATTCTATAGGCCCTCCTTTTGTGATTTTGTCAAGATTCTGTAACAACATGCAAATTGATATCTCCAATTCTGACTCATCTTCTGAATTTCAAACACATATATCTCTCTGCTTGACACTTTATTATTGGTCTCATATCTCAAATTCAACATGTCCAAATCTTTACTCTGCTGATCCCCACCCTCAGACTAGCTTCATCTACATTCTTCTCTCATTCAAGTTAACAGCAACTAAATTCTTCCAACTGCCCAGTATAGAAATCTTGGTCATTCTCATTTACCTCTGGAGACACCTGTGTCTTTGCTAATTTGCTTACCTCTTTAAATTAAAAATAAATGCAAAATATTTAATTTCTTGATTTCACTTCTCTCCAAACCTATGCATTTCTATTGGCTATTACTAGTCCTGAAAATGAGTTCCAAACTACATTAGTTTTAAGAGAAAACAGGAAGAATCATTTTAAAAAACTTAAAAAAAAAGATGAAAAGAAAACATTGGGAAGATAAGAAGAATGATAATTAATAAACAAAAGATTACCTTAGCTAATGTCTAATCATTTTCAGGTTGAATTTCACACGAGAGAAGTCATTCTTTGTGTTGTGTTCCCTCCAGTATTCTTTCTTTCTCTTGTCGATTCGTTTGGCCTTTAAAACAGTTTTTGTACTTAAAATCTAAGGCTACAGAAACAGAAATTAGTGGGTTTGAAATACTCCTTTTGGGACAATAAGATTTATGTTCTCCACTGTTCTAATTTCTTACATTCCCTCTTGGTTGTATCAATGGAATATAGAGAAAGAAAATTAAAATAGTGAGTGAGTGAGCATGTATACGTGTGTGTGTATGTTGCAAAAAATAATGTACACATCTCACCCAGCATAGGCAGCCCTATATGTTTTCCTAAAAAAAAACTTCAGTTTGAAAGATCTTTTTCAAAATTGATACTGACCGACCAAAATTAATTTTAAAAAATCTGACCACAGTGAGGAAAAACATTGATAGGAAATCAAAGGCTGTGATGAAAATATACATGGAACTGAGTGATGGGTTCAAAATAAATAAAAATGTGATAAAAGCATGAGCATTATCTTGCTGTTTCTTTAGCTGGATATTGAGAAAAGTATTGGCCACAGAAAAAATGAAAGAAGCCTTGCTATGTGAAATAGAATGGATGAACTTAGGTTTGGAAATGACATTGACCTCTCATCTTAGAGAGTGTAGAAGCTAAACTAGGGTGAAGGGAATAGGAAGAAAAGAAAACAGATTGTTTTCTTAAAGCTTCAGTTTAAGGTAATCACAAAGTAGGACAAAAATGCGGCAAAGATTTCCAGCAATCATCAAAGCTGGAGATAAAAGCAGACCAATAAAAATGGAAGCAGACATGAAAAGGTGAGAGAATTATTGCGTTTCAATATGGCAAGGAGTTCATAAATTTAATTTTTATCTTAAATCTGTATATTCTTTATTCTCTTAAAATTAGATATTTGAGAATGTGATAAAATGTTTAAATTATACAGAAAAATAAAATGTGGAAACAGCATTATATCACAGCCTCTACATATAAAGCCAATTCCAGTACAAATAGTATTTTAAAATATTTAAATATTATCCACATGCAACATGTTTTATCCATTTTGGGGCCAAATTTCAACACCTACTCTTTCCCAGGATTTCTCCAATATTTCTTCCTAATCAGAATTAATATAGAAATGCTATTTACAATGATAGTATAATGGTCAGCTTCTCCATTTAATTAAGTAATAATCTTAGAATACCTACATGTAAATAAATATCTGGACAATTAATTTCAGAATGTGATTAAGCCTATGAATAAAATAATATAGATTACCAGTGGTAATAATAATAATAAATAATAATAATAATAATAATAATAGAATTATTATTATAGATTATCATGATGAAAACTGTAGACAGATTCTTGAGATGATAATGTCATGGAGGACTCCTAGAGGAGATGATAATTGACCAAATTCTGACTATCTAGTAGGAGCTAGCTAAGTAGGTTAGGGAAGGGGTTTGGTAAATATCATTTCAGTAGCAGTTGCAGGGAGGTTGTAATACTGTCTACATGACTGTTTTTTAGCATCACAGTTTGTTCACCCACCAAAGTCAAGAAAAGCTAGAGGCATCCTATAGTGATACAGATGCTGATTCTAACCAATTTTCGAGATAGAAGTAGTGTGTGTGTCATCCCAATGGAATATCAGCTTAATGTGAGCTTGTGCCAGGGTGATATGGCATTATAAAATACCTTTTAAATAGATGTTCCCACTGAAACAAAGGATAAATAAATGTCATTTCAGTTGAAATCTGTTGTCATGTTTGGTGAAACTCTAGGCACAACAGATACTCAGATAGATGAGTTCTGTAGGAGGAGTTAAATGAAGTATTAAGGGATAGAGATGGAAAATTGATCAGAAGATAATCCCTTTTCAGAGAAAGTTCAGCAGTTCAATTGAACAAATCTACCAAGAGATAATAAAATACGTTCATCTGATGCAGGTTGACATATATATGCAATGGGTTTGATTCATGAGATTGTATCAAGCCATGAGATTCTAAGCAATGATATATTAGAATCCTTTGAGTTGTAAATCAAAAAGGAAATCTATGACTCTATGGGAGATATTAGGTGTAAAAACTAAGAAAATGGGGAAGATATCCAGTTGACGAAGGAGAACTCCGGTGTTTAATCTACAATCTTAGAAGAGTGAGAGAGAATGATGAAAGCACTCGCTCACTGACACATGCAGCCAGACAGGTAGAGTCAACAAGGCTGACCACATGGAATTGATGTATATAGTAGAAAGTTGTAGTTGAAGGTTCAGATGGATTTATTTAGCTGTCATTAATTAGGCGGCCCCTGATATTACAATAGTGTATTGGAGCATAGAGAACAAAAGTTATGGAATGAAATACAGTTCAAATTAAAGTCATTACATACCATAGCAGAACAGGGACAATCAAAAGTCTCCTTGAGAGGAGACTTTGCATGGGTAGGATAACAGAAAGATTTTCTAGAGGAAGTGACATTTCAGATATTTTTAAAGGGATTTCTATTGACTGTGAATGATGGCAAGTGAACTTCCAACTGAAAGAGAGAGCAACCCAAAGACATTCAAATTTAGGAAAGTCCCGAGTGTAGCTGATAAGTACCATAGTTGAACTGAAATGTATACTACAATTTAGAGGAATATAATAGAGAACATGGGAAGGGCAAATTGAGGACATATTGTATCCAGTCTTAAATACCAAAATGTCTCAGTTTTAATTAATTTAGTAAACAACAGGGGAGAAAATCATGGTGATTGAGCAAGAGAGTACCATGAACAGAATTTAGGTTTAGAAGAGATTAAACTGGCAGCTGTGAAAAGTCTCCTTTGAATATTTGATATTAATGTTTCATGGCTTGCAAATAAATATCATTGTTGAAAGAGTATCACATTCATTTGGACAAACTCTTTTGTTGAAAAGCACATTTAATATAAAAAAGGACATTTCAACAGTGTACAGTGTTTCTGATTTACATGCTGTCCATAGATTTGTCATTTCTTTTATGAAAGATGAATAAAAATGAAAGAATGTGGTATGGATTGAAGATTTCTGAAAATATAGTTTTGCAAAACCATTAAATGATAAGCATATTATCTACCTATGGATATAATATAGCAGTCTTTATTAGAGAATAGTCTTAGGATCTCATAAACTATATATTGGCAAAATTTACAGTGGTAACTGGTCATAATTATAACATATCTGCGCTTTACAATTGGTGAAAAAATTATTTATTTTTATTTTATTTTTCCAACTTTATTGAGGTATAGTTGACAATTAAAAATTATATATATTTAAAGTGTACAACTTGATGATTTGCTATAGTCACACTGTAATACATCAGATCTCCACAATTTTTTATCTTGTTTAATTGATACTGTGTATTGACCAACATCTGCTTATATTCCTCTTTCTTCAGCCCATGGTAAACACTATTCTACTTTCTATTTCTATGACCTTAACATTTTTAGATTCCACGTGCAAGTGAGATCATGCAGTATTTATCTTTCTGTGTCTGGCTTATTTCACTTGGGATGATATCCTCCAGGTACATCCTTGTTGTTACCATTGACAGGTTTTCCTTCTCTCCAACCTTAAGGTTGAAGAGTATTCCAGTTTGTGTGTGTGTGTGTGTGTGTGTGTGTGTGTGTGTGTGGTATCACATTTTCTTTATCTATTTATCCACTGACAGGCATTTAGATTGTTTCCACATCTTGACTATTGCAAATGCTGAAATGAACATGGGAGTGCAAATGCCTATCTATTCAAGATACTAATTTCCTTTTCTTTGGAAATATACCCAGAAGTGGAATTCCTATCATATGATAATTCTGTTTTAAATATTTTAAATATTTTGGGGATCCTCCTTATGGTTTTCTATAATGATGGTACCAACATCATTTCTATCAACAATGCACAAGTGGTTCCTTTACCTCTTTGTTCTCAGCATCACTTGTTATCCCTTATCTTTTTGATAACAGCCATCCTAATTTATGTGAAGTGATCCATCATTGTATCCCTTATAACTGAGCATCTTTTCATTTACCTGTTATTGATTTTTACATCTTCTTTTGAGTTTTCATTCAAACTTTAGTTTACAGACAGTGTGATATTAGTTTCAAATGTATACTACAGTGATGTAACACATCCATATAATACCAGCTGCTCCTCACAACAAGTGCCCCCCCTTAATCCCAATCACCTATTTAACCCATTCCTGCCCCCTGCCTTCTGGTAACCATCAGTTTGTTCTCTACAGTCAAGAGTCTGTTTCTTGGTTTGCTTCTCTCTATTTCTCCCTCTTTTTTTACCTTTTGCTCATCTGTTTTTTTTCTTAAATTCCACATATGAGTGAAATCATATGATATTCATCTTTCTTTGGTGATTTATCTAGCATAGTTCCATCCATGTATGGAGGCATGTGATAAGCATGTGGCATGAGATAAGAGTCTAATTTCATCTTTTGGTATGCGGATATCCAGTTTTTCCAGCATCATTTATTGAAGAAACTATCCTTTTCCCATTATGTGTCCTTGGAACTCTTGTCAAACATCACTTAGCCATAAATACATGGATTTATTTCTGGGCTTTAGATACTGTTCCATTGGTCTATACGTCTATTTTTATACCAACACTATACTCTCTTGATTACATAGCTGTGTAATATATTTTGAAATCAAAGAGTGTGATACTTCCAGCTTTGCTCTTCTTGCTCATTGAACTTCTTTAAGATACTTTTTCTTGTCCATTGAGATTCTTTAAGAGGATTTTTATTTAAAAAATTTTAAAGTATTTTTTTAAGATTCATTTGAGAGAGAGAGGGCAAGCATGTGCCCATCTGTGCAAGTCATGGGGGGAAGAGGGTAAGAATCTCCAGCAACTCCATGCTGAGTGTGGAGCCCAACACAGGGCTTCATCCCATGACCTGAGTCAAAATCACAAGTTGGACATTTAACTGACTGAGCCACCCAAGTGCTTCAAGATGATTTTTTAAAAATAATTTGCTAAGCAACTTGAAGATCTCCATTTCTTTGGAAAATTTTGTTTCTTTGACGGAGTCACGTTCCCCTGATATTTCATGTTTCTGTAGCTTACACTGATGTCTATGCATTTGAGGAAGGATTTACCTCTTCAGACTTAACAGAGTGATTACAGAAAGACCCTCACCTATGTGTGGGTAGAAGGGTGGTGGTTGGGTGAGATGCAGTGGTTCCAGCTCTGGGGAGGGACAGCAGGATAGTCTCTATGTAGATCCATTAGCTGAGGTCACCATTGACAAAAATGGTGCAGGTCCTCAATGGCCAAAGCTGTGGGTATCCACAATGGTGACAAGGGCTATGGGGGTAGTGAAGGCTGTTAGGGTCTTTTGTTCTGTTTTTCCACCATGGGGGAAAGTAATGACCAAGGGCATTCCTCTTGGCCCCAGGTCCAGCATGTGGACATGCTCATTGCAGCAGTGGTACAATATTCAGGGAGCAGGTGAGCCTACTTTACCAGTGGAGCCAATGTGTTAAGCATTGTGTCAAAGCAGCCACAGAGCTGGGGTACAGAGTGAAGGCCGACACTGAATGCCTCTGGTTGGAGCACCTGGGGACGGGCATCCCTGTCAACACGGTGGCACTGGTGTCCAGGACATAGGCATGCCTGCTGTGGTGCTGTTCAAGGTCCTGGCACTAGTGAAGGGCTGTGCAGGTGGTGTCCAAAGCATGGACATCCAGAAAGTGACCATGACTCCATGTTTCAGGGTATAAGCCTGCTCAAAGTGGAAGTAATGTCAGTGTCTGTGGCACAAGTATGCCTGTTGAGGCAGTATGCCAGTTTCTGAAGGGCGGGCACTTGTGAAGTGACTGTGGATCTGGTGTCTGCAGCACAGACACATTGAGAGCAACTTTGCGTCTGGAATTTTGCCTGTGCAGTTAGCAGGAAGAGGCATGAAGGGAAGGAAGACGTGTGTCACAGAGGAAGGCACAGCAGCAGCTCCTCCTCCTGGATTGCACAGCATGCCTCCTCCTCCATGGTCTGTGGCAGCTGTCATGGCTGGTGAGGTCCTCAGCAGTGAAGGCTGTTGATGTCATCTATAGAACAGGTCCCTGTGGACCATGGTGGCACCTGGGATATGGCAGGGAGCCTCTGCCTTCTTCTTTGATCTAGGCCTTCTCTGGTCATCTCGGCCATGAGGGTCTCCCCAGCAGGGTGAGTGTTGAGAAACCAAAGAGGGTCCTGTAGGAAGTGTCCTCAAATTATGGGGAAGCTGGTCGTTCACCCTGCTTCTCCTCCTCCCTATGAGGGGGCACTCATGGGTTTGGGGGTTCCTCTTGTCAATGGGCTGTGCTGGCCTGGGGGTGAGATGGTGTGGCCAAGTGAAACTGTTCTTCCTACCCTTTCTGTGTGGTGATTCTCCATTTTTTGCTACACTATCTTGCTATACAGCTTTTTAACTGGTCTCCTGCATTTTCACAAAGCTATTTTCATTTGTGGATAGCTGTGTGATTGCTGCTTTCTGTGAGAAAATGAAGGATGGGATCTCTTTACCATTTTGCTGAGGTCACTTTTCAGTGGATATATTTATGATACAGGTTAGCTTACATGCAAAGATGTCATTGGCTGAAAAGAGACCTTTTGAAAGAATGTTGCATAAAAAATGCAAACCCATTTTCCTCAATGGAAAAATAAACATTATTTTGTATAAATAACGTCTGCTGTTTGAGAATAACCCAACAGCAGGCACAAGTGAGATTATGATGGGACATTAAGGTAGGTATGTGTTTTTCTAACTTACAACTACTTTATATAGTGAAATATTTTAAAGTTATTTCACTCTATTATAAAAAATTGATTCAATAATTATCTGTGACTAGAATATTATGACTTCCTTGTAATAGTCGGTGTGTTAGTGATGAAAAAAATGTGCTTCACTAGTTGTAAGTGAAACTCAGAAACTTTGTAAGATGTAAAACAGTAGGTGATATTTTAGGGTAGTCATTATCTACATTGGCTTAATTTTATACATTTAAAATGAGATTGCTGAGTATTTAAAAGACATATATAAAGTTGTAGAAGTTAACAAAGCACAAAATGTTAGCCACTAATACTAACTTATATTTTCAAACTTGTTTCCCCTAAATAGAGCAGCACAGAGTAAAAAAAAAAAAAATGACTGGAATTATCTGTCAGCTGATTTTATTGCCCTCTTTCCATCTTCATTACTTTACTTCTATCATTTACCCTCAGCACGTATTAATTCACACAATTTCACTATTGAATTAAGTAGCAGGCATCGTACCATTATGCTTATCTAGGCATTGAAACATATGGTAGGATGAATACCATCTGGTGGCAGCATCCTGGACCAGAAAGTTCTCTGGCACAGCACTTGTGGAATACTGGCTGCTTGGCTAAACAGTATTAAGCTATGTTGTGTTTAAAATGCCCTATCAGTTAGTTGAATATTGCAGCAGAGCATCACATTTGGCCTTATTAAAATTTGCTAATACAGAACACTGGAAGGCATTGGCCACACATGATATAAGCTGAAAGTGGGTCAATTTAGTTCTTACCAGTCTATTACACAAAATTTCTATGGAAATCATTGTTATTGTTGGTTAGATTCCAATTATTCATAATATCCATGAAATGAATAGCACAATTTTCTGCATAATGTTCTTCAGAATAATAGCAAGCTAGAGAGCATAATGATAATTTTCTTAAGAAAGTAATTTCCACAGAGTTATTTTTGGACAAAGTGGTCCTTGAGTCCATAAAAGTAAATACACACTCATACACATAACATATATTGATTCTAACAAACCATAGGGAAATTTCTAACTATAAAATACTTGTATATAATAAAAATATGGAATTATAATCTAGTATTAAATACAGGCAATTCTCACATTGCATAGTACTGCATTAACAAAAACTATAACCATTCAGAATTGTGCCCTCACTTTGCACAGTTCTGTGGAAATGTATCATTGGCAGACATTGCCTGTAACCTAACAGGTTAATACCCTGTTCAACTCAATGACCTTGCTGGTCTTAAATGAACAAACTCCTGGAAAGTGAATTTATGGAAATCAAATTTATACTCCAGCATCTATAGATACCCACTTGTCCAAGAGTTTACTTAACACTGAAGATGGGTTAAATTCTCTTCTCTTTATCCCCATAGCATACTTATATATTTTTCTCTGCCTGTTGTAGTAATTCTAGGTTTATTCATCTGTCTCCTGTTCCTTCTATACTACTGATATTATAGACTAGAAGTTCTTTAAATTAGGGATATTTGTCTTATTTCTTTTTAATCAGAACACACTACCTTTATACATTTTGATTATGATATATTCCTTTTGGTTTTGTTGTAATGTTTACTCTGAGTATAATTAACAAAGATAACTTTAAATAGTCATTTCTTTGTAATACAGCTTATCATTTTGACTACATAGTCTAAATTTAGACATATTTAAGGTATCACTGTTCACTCCAGTATATACAGAAACCATTATTTGCAATCATATTACTGTAATATTTTATGTAATGTCAATAAAATATTTGACATATTTCAACCTAATTTCAACTCTTCGTATTGCTTTGTCAAAAATATTTATTATTTTTTTTACTGGAGTTTAATTTGCCAACAAGAGCATAACACCCAGTGCTCATCTTGTCAAGTGCCCCCCTCAGTGCCCATCACTCAGTCACCCCAACCCCCCGCCCACCTCCCCTTCCACTAGCCCTTGTTCGTTCCCCAGAGTTAAGTGTCTCATGTTCTGTCACCCTCACTGATATTTCCCATTCATTTTCTCTCCTTTGCCCTTTATTTCCTTTCACTATATTTATATTCCCCAAATGAATGAGACCATATAATGTTTGTCCTTCTCCAATTGACTTACTTCACTCAGCATAATACCCTCCAGTTCCATCCACGTCGAAACAAATGGTGGGTATTTGTTGTTTCTAATGGCTGGGCAATATTCCATTGTATACATAGACCACATCTTCTTTATCTATTCATCTTTCGATGGACACTGAAGCTCCTTCCACAGTTTGGCTATTGTGGACATTGCTGCTATAAACATCGGGGTGCAGGTGTCCCGGCATTTCACTGCCTCTGTATCTTTGGGGTAAATCCCCAGCAGTGCAATTGCTGGGTCGTAGGGCAGGTCTATTTTTAACTCTTTGAGGAACCTCCACACAGTTTTCCAGAGTGACTGTACCAGTTCACATTCCCACCAACAGTGCAAGAGGGTTCCCCTTTCTCCACATCCTCTCCAACATTTGTTGTTTCCTGTCTTTAAATTTTCACACCATTTTCACTGGTGTGAGGTGGTATCTCATGGTAGTTTTGATTTGTATTTCCCTGATGGCCAGTGATGTGGAGCATTTTCTCATGTGCATGTTGGCCATGTCTATGTCTTCCTCTGTGAAATTTCTTTTCATGACTTCTGCCCATTTCATGATTGGATTGTTTGTTCCTTTGCTGTTGAGTTTAATACGTTCTTTATAGATCTTGGATACTAACCCTTTATCTGATAGGTCATTTGCAAATATATTCTCCCATTCCATAGGTTGTCTTTTAGTTCTGTTGACATTTCTTTTGTTGTGCAGAAGCTTTTTATCTTGATGAAGTCCCAATAATTCATTTTTGCTTTTGTTTCCCTTTCCTTTATAGATGTATCTTGCAAGAAGTTATGTGGCTAAGTTCAAATTGCCTGTGTTGTCCTCCATAATTTTGATGGATTCTTGTCTCACATTTAGATCTTTCATCCATTTTGAGTTTATCTTTGTGTATGGTATAAGAGAATGCTCTAGTTTCATTCTTCTACACGTGGCTGACCAATTTCCCCTGTACCATTTATTGAGGAGACTGTCTTTTTTCCAGTGGATAATCTTTCCTGCTTTGTCGAATATTAGTTGACCATAGAATTGAGGGTCCACTTCTGGGTTCTCTATTCTGTTCCATTGATCTATGTGTATGTTTTTGTGCCAGTACCACACTGTCTTGATGACCACAGCTTTGTAGTACAACCTGAAATCTGGCATTGTGATGCCCCCAGCTATGGTTTTCTTTTTCAATATTCCCCTGACTATTCGGCATCTTTTCTGATTCCACACAAATCTTAAGATGATTTGTTCCAACTCTAAAGAAAGTCCATGGTATTTTGATAGGGATTGCATTAAATGTGTAAATTGCCCTGGGTAACATTGACATTTTCATAACATTAATTCTTCCAATCTATGAACATGCAATATTTTTTCCATATCTTTGTGTCTTCCTCAAATTCTTTCAAAAGTGTTCTGGAGTTTTTTAGAGTATACAGCCTTTACCTCTTTGGTTTGGTTTATTCCTAGGTATCTTATGCTTTTGGGTGCAACTGTATGTGGGATGTACTCCTTAATTTCTCTTTCTTCAGCCTCATTGTTCGTGTATAGAAATGTCACTGATTACTGGGCATTGATTTTGTATCCTGCCACACTGCCGAATTGCTGTATGAGGTCTAGCAATCTTGGGGTGGAGTCTTTTGGGTTTTCTATGTACAATATTATGTCATCGGCGAAGAGGGAGAGTTTGACTTCTTCTTTGCCAGTTTGAATGCCTTTTATTTCTTTTTGTTGTCTGATTGCTGAGGCTAGGACTTCCAGTACTGTGTTGAATAGCAGTGGTGAGAGTGGACATCCCTGTCTTGTTCCTGATCTTTGGGAAAAGGCTCCCAGTATTCCCCACTGAGAATGATATTTGCTGTGGGCTTTTCATAGATGGCTTTTAAGATGCTGAGGAATGTTCCCTGTATCCCTACACTCTGAAGAGTTTTGATCAGGAATGGATGCTGTATTTTGTCAAATGCTTTCTCTGCATCTAATGAGAGGATCATATGGTTCTTGTTTTTTCTCTTGCTGATATGATCTATATCAACCAACAAAAACATATTGATTGTTTTACAAGTGTTGAACCAGCCTTGCATCTGGGGGATAAATCCCACTTGGTCATGGTAAATAATCTTCTTAATGTACTATTGGATCCTATTGGCTAGTATCTTGTTGAGAATTTTTGCATCTGTGTACATCAGGGATATTTATCTAAAATTCTCCTTTTTGGTGGGGTCTTTGTCTGGTTTTATAATTAAGGTGATTCTGGCCTCATAGAACGAGTTTGGAAGTATTCCATCCCTTTCTATCTTTCAGAACAGCTTTAGTAGAATAGGTATTGTTTCTTCTATAAATGTTTGATAGAATTCCCCTGGGAAGACATCTGTCCCTGGACTTTTGTGTTTTAGGGAGGTTTTTGATGATTGCTTCAATTTCCTCCCTGGTTATTGGCCTGTTCAGGTTTTCTATTTCTTCCAGTTCCAGTTTTGGTAGTTTGTGGCTTTCCAGGAATGCGTCCATTTCTTCTAGATTGCCTAATTTATTGGCGTAGAGCTGTTCATAATATGTTTTCAAAATCGTTTGTATTTCCTTGGTGTTGGTAGTGATCTCTCCTTTCTCATTCATGATTTCATTAATTTGAGTCTTCTCTCTCTTCTTTTGAATAAGGCTGGCTAATGGTTTATCTATCTTATTAATTCTTTCAAAGAACCAACTCCTGGTTTTGTTTATCTGTTCCACAGTTCTTCTGGTCTCTATTTCATTGAGCTCTGCTCGAATCTTTATTAACTCTGTTCTTCTGCTGGGTATATGTTTTATTTTCTGTTCTTTCTCCAGTTCCTTTACATGCAAGGTTAGCTTGTGTATTTTAGTTTTTTCCAATTTTTTGAGGGATGCTTTGTATTGTGATGTATTTCCCTCTTAGGACTGGTTTTGCTGTATCCCAAAGATTTTGAATGGTTGCATCTTCATTCTCATTATTTTCCATGAATCTTTTTAATTCTTTTCTAATTTCCTGGTTGACCCTTTCATCTTTTAGCAGGATGCTGTTTAAGTTTCATGTGTTTGAATTTCTTCCAAATTTCTTTTTGGGATTGAGTTCTAGTTTCAAGGCACTGTGGTCAGAAAATATGCAGGGGACAATCCCAATCTTTTGGTATTGGTTTAGACCTGATTTGTGACCCAGTATGTGGTCTATTCTGGAGAAAGTTCCATGTGCACCTGAGAAGAATGTGTATTCAGTTGCATTTGGATATAAAGTTCTGTAAATATTTGTGAAATCCATCTGGTCCAGTGTATCATTTAAAGCTCTTGTTTCTTTGGAGATGTTGTGTTTAGAATATCTGTCATTTGCAGAAAGTGCCGTGTTGAAGTTCCTACTATTAGTGTATTATTATCTAAGTATATCTTTACTTTGATTATTAATTGATTGATATACTTGGCAGCTCCCATATTAGGGGCATAAACATTCATGATTGTTAGGTCCTCTTGTTGGATAGATTCTGTAAGTATGATATAGTGTCCCTCTTCATATCTTACTACAGTCTTTGGGATAAACTTTAATTTATCTGATATAAGGATGGCTACCCCTACTTTCTTTTGAGGACCATTTGAATGGTAAATGGTTCTCCAACCTTTTATTTTCAGGCTGTAGGTGTCCTTCTGTCTAAAATGAGTCTCTTGTAGACAGCAAATAGATAGGTACTGCCTTTTTTATCCAGTCTGAAACTCTGCACCTTTTGATAGGGTCATTAAGCCCATTCACATTCAGAGTTACTATTGAAAGATATGAATTTAGTGTCATCATAATACCTATTCAGTCCCTGTTTTTGTGGATTATTTCTTTGGGCTTCCTCTTTCTTCTACAGGGTCCCCCTTTTTTTTCCAGAGTCTCCCTTAATATTTCTTGCTGATCTGGTTTGGTGGTCACATATTCTTTCAGTTTCTGCCTATCTTGGAAGCTCTTTATCTCCCCTTCTATTCTGAATGAGAGTCTTGCTGGATAAAGTATTCTTGGCGCATGTTCTTCTCATTTATCCTCCCAGCCCTTTCTGAATATATCCTGCCAACCCTTTCTGGCCTGCCAGGGCTCTGTGGAGAGATCAGCTGTTAATCTAATATTTCTCCCCATATAAGTTACGGATCTCTTGTCTCTTGCTGCTTTGATTTTCTCTTTACTTTGGAATTTGCAAGTTTCACTATTAAATGTCGATGTGTTGAATGGTTTTTATTGATTTTAGGGGGGGATTTCTCTATCTCTTGGACCTGAATGCCTGTTTCCCTCCCCAAGTTAGGGAAATTCTCAGCTATGATTTGTTCAAATATACTTTCTGGTCCTCTGTCCCTTATGGCACCCTCTGGCACCCCAATTAAACGTAGATTTTTCCTTCTGAGGCTGTGATTTATTCCCTTAACCTTTCCTCATGGTCTTTTAATTGTTTTTCTCTTTTTTCCTCGGCTTCCTTCCTTGTTATCAACTTGTCTTTTATGACGCTCACTGTTTCTTCTACCTCATTAACCCTCGTCGTTAGGACCTCCAGGTTGGATTGCATCTCATTTAATTGATTTTTAATTTCTGCCTGATTAGTTCTAAATTCTGCAGTCATGAAGTCTCTTGAATCCTTTATGCTTTTTTCCAGAGCCACTAGTAGCTTTATAATTGTGCTTCTGAATTGGTTTTCTGACCTCAAATTGTAATCCAAATTCTGTAACTCTGTGGGAGAGAGTATTGTTTTTGATTCTTTCTTTTGTGGTGAGTTCTTCTTTCTAGTCATTTTGCTCAGTGCAGAGTGACTAAAAACAAGTTGTACTGGAAAAGGAAGAAAAAAAAGATAACAAAACAAAACAAAACAAGGAGGGGTATCCTTTGGTTCTATGTACTGTAAATCCCTTGACTTCCCCTGGAGCCTTCTAGTGCTACTCAGTCAAGAACTTGCTTCCCCTCTCCTTCCAGCTGGTCTTCTGGGGAGGGGCCTGCTGTGCTGACTCTCAGGTGTGTGCACCTGGAGGAGCTGCCCCACCCTCCGCTGGGTGCACGGCTCAGTGGGAGCTGTTTACCCCATGAAGCCCCTCTTCCCTGGTGGCCCTGCTCCATCCCAGGCACAGGGTGACACCAGGAGGAACCACCACACTGGCAGCGGCCACCTCTCCAGCCCTGGAGTCAGCTCTCGCAATAACTACCACAGCTCCCAGTCCACACTGGCCTGGATGCTCCTGGGGATGGGGGGGGGGTGGGCGCTCCTGGGATGGGGGTGGGGGGCGCTGATCTGCACAGCTCGGGGCCACCTGGTGGCAGGAGAGTCCTCGCTGTCCTGTGCCCTCCCAGTCTCCACCTGTCCTGAGGGGAGCACAGGATCCTGGGCTGTGTCTGCTTGGCGCCCTGGATCCAGGGCCTGCGCTGCTGGAATCATGCTCCCCAGGTTGTGCAGCCCCTCCGCCCAGAGCCACAACCTGAGCTTCTCCCGAGGCCCTGCTGGGTGCATGCTCCAGCCCTTTACCTCACGGTGTGTGGCGCTCTCCCCCGGGTGCCCTTCCTTTGTTAGTGACCCCGGGAACCAGGAGGCTCCACTCCCCCTCCTGGGATCCTGCCCAAGTTCTCTGCGAGTGCCTTTCCCAAAAATATTTTTAACAAAGCTTAAACATTGTTTTCTATCTTCTACAGGTTTTTCTTTATTATTTTCCAAATATTTATGATTATATAATTTTGCAATATTTCATTCATTAAAACAATCTTGGACATGCAGTCCACAAGCTTCATCTTTCACCCATTAATCTGCTGTTTTTCATTCTATTATGTGCACATACCTAGCTCATAAATATTTATCACATTATCATGAAATCAAGCAAGAGTCAATGGCATGGGTTTCTGCAGGTACTAATAGTTTATTTTTTATTTTATTTTTAAAATTTTATTTATATATTCATGAGAGATACAAAGAGAGGCAGAGACGCAGGCAGAGGGAAAAGCAGGCTCCATGCAGGAAACCTGTCATGGGACTCGATCCTCGGTCTCCAGGATCACACCCTGGGCTGAAGGTGGCACTAAAGCACTGAGTCACCCGGGATGCCCTAAGTACTAATAGTTTATATTTGGGGGAGTGTGTGTGGAGTGTATCGCATTTGTATTCATAAGTTCTGGAGAGAAGTTCACTTTGAGATAGAGTTGAAATACACAAACTAGACAGAAATATCTATGACTTCCAGATCCCAGACCCAGTATGAGGCACACAGGTAACCACAATGAATAGGAAGATGAAAAGATTTAATGAAATTATAACAGGGGGAAGTATGTATGTTTGTGTGTGATATGTGTGAGAGAGAATGCAAGAGAAGGAAATCAGACAACTGTAAACTCAAACTCAATTTACAAAATTAAATCAGGAATAATTTTATTAAGATGTTTCTTCTTTAAAAATTCTTTGCTCTTTCTTTCTCTGTCTCTCATATATATTAGACACTGTTATATTTCTTGGTTTAAACTGCTGCATGTTTCAATTATAGAAGTGATTATCCCCCCCCCCCCTTTTTGGGGGATATGCTTCTTTACTGGAGTCAGTATGGCATTCTTTTTTTTTTTGCAGAGTTTAAGGAAAAAGAAAAAAAAATAACCCTGATTTTATTCTTTTCTTAGTTTGTTCTTAATACATATAAAGAGATCACACACACATGCACATACACACTCAGACTTTCAAAATTTCTAAGTAAATTACTCATTCAAATACACAGAAACTGTGAGATGCAGGACTGATGAAAGAGTAGGAGCCACTGCAGTGTAATAAATAGAACTTTCTTCAGCTCACAGGTTCCTGGAGAACTATTGGAGTCCCTTCCTCTGCATGGTAGGGTATTACCAAATGCAGAAATGCCACATCCTTCATTTGATTAAGATTCACATACTCAGTTTTGACATTAAATCAACACAATTACACAGATAGAAAACACTTCTAATATCAGACTAAAAAGAGTAACAACTCAGACACCATTCCTTTCGTATCTCTCATGGGGAGAAAGGAGAGTCACTGTGCACTGGAGAAATACCTCTGACGTAAACTTTCCAGCATCATGGAAAGTTAATTTATCCAGAAAACATCCTTGACTATGATTTAATGCTTTCTGATTTGAGTGTTTATGAATCTGAGTCATATATCAATAATCACAATGAAAATGTTCACACAGTCTTTAAGGGTCAGCATGAATCCTTGATCCTCCAAATGCTCCCACAATTTTGTGAACAGTTAATCATGGCTATTGGTATCATTCCTACTTAAAATTTCTAGAATGTGTGTTTTTTTCCAGCACTGAATACTGACTGATAATTGATCATCTTTTCTCTCAAACAGAAAACAAGTTACAAAAATAATATATGTATTGCAGAAGAATGGATATGTGTTTATTAGGCAAATTACACCAAAAATATAGAATGAGACATGAAGTTATATGGAGAAAAGATTATTTTATGTTATTTAACTCTTATTTTAAGTAGAAAATTGAAAATTAAAGTATGTAGACATTCAAAATAAACACAATATTAAATAAATAGTAATAAAGAAAACTAAATATAATACTATATTGAAATATATAGAATGTGGCCAATGCTAAATTCATGAGTAAACTATAGTGTAAAATGCTGCATATTACCAAACCATGAATATGAATTAAATAATGCTCTGAAAAAAAATAAAAAAATAAAAAATATAATGTTCTGAAGCCAGGAGAAAATCATTGGCAAAATGAGTATAAGAAATAGAAATCTGAATTATGAAGACAGAAAATAATTCATTAAAAATAGAGAAAATATGGTTGTTAATAAATACCAGACAAATAACAATGCCTAGAAAATAAAGTATATGAATGTTTCAATAAAAAGGAAAAAATAGCATTAATTCTAGATTTTAAAATAAAAATGAAATATTATAGAGGGCATAAAATGTTTACTAAAAATAAAATTGCGAGAAGCTACCAATAAATACATTATTTTAAAGTTTTCAACCTCAGCACATAGCAAAATAAAACAATGATTTATCATAGTTCATTTATCAAATTGCTAATACATTTTTACTTAATAATAAGCAGGGAAAAATAAGTTTGTATATATATCCTAGACAATTAGAAAACAAAAATTAAACTAACAAAAGCTGAACAAAAGAAACTTATAAATCCCTGGATTTCTCATCTTCAATTATATTTATATGGATATATATTGACAAAATAAGCAATGGATGTGATGTATTCTTGGGAATTACTTTAGTTGGAAAAAATTCAAATTCCAAATATGGGTGATTAATTTAATAAATAAATCAATTTCAGCTACTCAATAAGATGTTTATTCTTTGCTAGCTTCTGAAAGCATGATCTGTACATCCTAATAATGCAGTATGAAAAATAATTACTTTTTCTTACACTGAGGAAACACTGCCCACTCCATGTCTTCTCTCCTTATAGAGCATGCTGATAAGAATCTTTAGTGTATAGGTCTTATCGACCTTCAGAGATTAATTCTGAAAAGAGAAGTTTATGTCAGTACATAAATTCCTTGTCAGTAAAAATGAAACAGTGTGTCAGTGTATTTCTATTCCAGATGACTGAGCAAATTACCAGCTGTGTGATTTTAATATTGCATCTTCATTTCTTGAGCTTTAAAATGAGAAAGTGAGAGAAGATAATCTCTAGAATTTCTATTATTGGATTCTGAAACTAGATAGTGGGAGTGAGAGACTTCCCAGTTTTTAGATATTTTAAATAGTGCTTCAACACATATCTTTCTGCATGGATCCCCAAATACCAAAACTCTCTCTGTGGGATACTTCTCATGTATGAGATTTCCAGATCACAGGAGATTTACATATATCACTCAATAATTATATGTACATATCACATAATAATGTGATATTATATACTGCTGATAACACAATGTGATTTTATTAATATGTTGATTTTATTAAATATTTAAGAAATATGAGCAAATGTCCTTCTGAAAAGCTACAATCCATCCAAGTTCTACGAATATATACACAAATCCCTTTTCCTTACATAGATGCTAGAAAATCATGTTAAATTAATAATTCTAATAATTGCCACTCTGAAGAATATGAAACTATACTGAATGTGTACTTGATTTTTAAAATTTGCCTGTTGGGTAGTAATTTTGAGCTGCTAGGTTTGTTTGTTTGTATTTTGGGTTTTTTTCTTTCCAGCTCTTCTCTGAACTGTCTACTCATATCCTCCCTAACTTTCAATTAAGTACTAACAAACAATTTCTTTGGAAGATTTCTGATTGCACTAGATGATCCTGATTAGAATTTATGGATCAATACATTAAGACTAGAGCATTAAATGTGTGTATAATTATTTTTGCTGTACACACACATGCAATGCACACACATACAAACATTATTTAAATAGCTTGCACTGCAGTTTACTTTAGATAAACTGTATGCAATTTCAAACTCTGTTTTCATAGATTGTTGGGAAAGCATGAGAGAAAGCATGATCAAGCACTGGATGCTGAAGAAAAGTCTGGCTAGGGACAATTTCTCAGTTGTAGAGCTTCCAACTGACTATCAAGGAAGGTAAGACTCAGGCACCTGAGTGGTTCATTGGTTGAGCATCTGCCTTTGGCGCAGATGGTAATTTTGTGGTCCTGGGATCAAGTCCCATATCGAGATCCCTGCAGGGATCCTGCCTCTCTCTCTGTGTCTCTCATGAATAAATAAATAAAATCTTTTTTAAAAAAACTAAGATAAGATTCCAATAAAGTTGTTAAGAACACAGTGAGATAGAGGATAGCCCCAAAGTCATATAGAAATGGTTAAAGTTTATATGCTATGGAGATGTGGAGATCACTAAGAACAGAGGGGGCAAGTAGGAGGAAAAAAGAGAGGACAAAGGAGAGAGGGAGGTACAGTGAGAGAGCATGGCAAGATAAAAAGCTTGATGAAAAAATATGCCAGAGACAAATTATTAATGGCAGGGCTGTTCATTGACTCCAAAAATCAGAGTTTTCCTTAAAACTATTACATTTTAAGAGTTTCTTATTCTTCCAACATCACCTTTTTTGGCGCATGTCTTGTTACATAATATGCCTGAGTGAAGGATGAGGAGAAGCAATAATAGAAAGGACCCTTATCCTGTGTCTGAATCAAGAGCAAGGAGACAGAGAAACTGTGGGAATACTCAGGAGGTATGATTTAAGTAGAGAATGGAGAAAATTCAGAGTCAGAAATGGCTAAATTATTCTAAGCTCTAAATGTCCTGAGGTGTCTTGGGAAGGACATTGAATTCCCCATTGGAAATTTTCTCAAAGACTGGGAAATCATCAAAGTCTATTTACACAAAATCCCAAACCTGTTTTTAAATATGCCATTTAATTTTAATACCTATTTTATCCCATTGATCTTTGTAGTTCTGTGTTTCTCACTCTTTGAATATCTTTTTGACTCTCCTTCACTTCGCTGTACACTTCTTGGTTTTCAAAGTTGAACTTAAAATGATATCTTTGATCAACTTCCATGGATGAGGACATATTTTAAAGGATAATAATAATGATTGCCATTTTAGGAATTTATGTTAAATTTTGGGTGTAAGAAATCTTGGCAGTAGAAATGCAGGACTAGGCTTGTAAGAAAGATCAAGAAAGGATATACTGATGTGGAAATATGTTCCATAGAGGTGACAGTTGAAACTGCTTATGTGCAAAAGACCTCTAAGAAAGGGAAACTTTCAGAAAATGTCCAGAGTAAGAAGTTAATTTTGAAATGATGGCTCTGAGATAAGTACCTTTTAAATCATTAACATATAAAATTCAATACGATGCATATCTAGTATTTAATATACTTTACAGGATTAAAATTCTTTGAAAACTTGGAATATATATGTAGTAAACAGAATCCATGAATATTAAAAAAAATGGCTTCCTTTACCAGCTAGTTAACAAAAATGCATTATTTTTACTTGGGATGTAACAATATTTTCTTTATGAAATTTTATCAATTACCACATGAGAGAAAAAATGAGAACAATCATAATAGAATATCTGGAACATCACTATATGAAGAAAAAACTATTATTGTTTGATGTCTTTGCAGAGATAAAATTATTCAAATACTTCATAAAAGGTATATTATTTGTGGATTAAACATAGAAATAATTCTCAGAGTTTAAGAAACTGGTGCGAATTATGTCCAGTGACAACTATTTCTGTTGTTTTATTAGTATGTTTGGTTTTAATACCATTTTGAAATAATATCAGTTTGTATTTTCAATCTTTTCATTGTTTTCTTTATTTGTCAGTAAGGACAGTAATCATGCATATTTTTAAATAATCCATAACCATATTAAGGTGATTACAATGAGTCCTGGTATGTGTTTAGGTCCTGGGTACATGGTTTGTTAAGTCTAACATTGTTATGGAATTTACCTAAGTAGTCATTTTTATTTTAAAAGTGCTGTATTTTAATTTCCATGAAATGAAAGAAATCATTCCAATATGTCAATACTTTTAATCTCAAAGGACCATTATTTTCTCCATTTTACACAGCAATAATTTGATTTTCAGAAAGACTATATTACATTAGAAATCATTACATTTTTAGTAAAAGAATCACTGTTCTCCTAATGCAATTTCATCAACAACAAATCTCACTAAACAACATGATGTGCTATTCTGTAGTTTTTCTTAACTTTCAAATTTGCAAAGCAGTATACTAAGAATATTACATGATGTGAAAGCCTAACAATGTAATTGTTTTTTAAAGTTTAATATGAGTGTTCTTTAACACCAAAATTGTTAGGCATATTAAATCATCAAAGCTACTAGTTTTTTAAAATAAGTTTTTATTACTAATATAATAAACTATTATAATTTAATAATATACTATAATGCAATTTATATATATTTTAAATATAATATAAATAAAACAATTAGCCTTCATATAAACATATAATATTTCATTTAATTATATAAATGACATTAATATTAATGTCATATAAATATACCATAATTAAATGTTAAAAAATATTCCATATTAATACACCCTTGTTATAAATACAAATCCATTTACAAAGCAGAATTATATGAAACGACACTTATTTTACATTATGACAATTATAACAGGGAAGCATTTATTAAATATTATGGAAAGTTGCTAAGAACTCAAAGTTCTTATCCTGTAAGAACATGAGCCAATCAAGCAAAAAGTGTTAGGGACATGCAGCAACATCCTTAACTTTTCAGGTGATTTCTTTTAAGGCAATGATTTGCTCTGTAATGACTGTTGAGTACTCCCCTCTCAAGATCTGTGAAAATACCTCTATTGCACGAGCCTTTGCCCTAAGTATACTCCTAAGTCAATGACTGGTTTTTGATGGGGAAGAAAGGGTCTAAGAAGTAGGGGAAGAAAAAGAAAACAGAACTTAAAGATTACAATTCTTATTGATATTAATGTAAATTTAAAATTTATATAAATTACAAAATATATAGTATTGCATATTTTTATTATTCTAATAATTGATATTAATTACTGATATTATTAATATATATTAATGGTTGAGCATCTACCTTTGGCTCAGGTTGTGATCCCAGGGTCCTGGGATGGAGTCTCGCATTGGGCTCCCTGCAGGGAGCCTGCTTCCCCCTCTGCCTATGTCTCTACCTCTCTCTCTCTTTGTCTATCATGAATAAATAAATAAAATCTTTAAATAAATTATACTATTACTTTTAATAGTACCTTCACTACTATCATTATTATTAATAAACTATATTACTATAATCCATGTTATTGATGGTAAGTATATAGTAAATATGTATTTTTCTATGTATAATATGTATTTTAAAAATGTATTTAAAAATATAGAAAGCATGAATTTTGAGCCTCTAGATTTCTCAGGTATCTATCTACCTGTGTGAACAATAGTAAAGTCTAAGTAATATCTGTTGTTATGACTTAGTTTAATACATTTCCATTAACAAAAGTTGAACTAGGACTTATACTGAAAATGTTTTGAGTTATGTTATTTTATTGTTTCAGTGGAAATTACCATGATATTTGCAATTTATGGAAGCTATACAAATTATGGCAACGAATTTATGATGTCATTATTTACCTAATTTAATAAAAATTGTATTTCCAACCTTCTTTGGAGCCAATAAACTCATATATGTTTTCTCAGAATTAAATATTTGATTTATGAATTATGTTCTTTAAGCTCTAAATTGTCCTATAGTGGTATATGTGCACATTGAAATATATACATTTGCATTTATAATCTTTAAACAAAATAAATAGATTTCTATGACCAGAGTGAGTGATTGTTACTAAATATATTATTTTCACATAAATAACTGTCTTGCTGTTGGTACTGTGGACAGATACTGGATGCTGAGCCCACAGATGTGATTTTCAATTTGATTAAGTAGTACACAATTTAGTATAAGGATGTGTGCCTAAAGTTTGTAATGTGTATTTTTAGAAGTCACAAGGAATGAAAAGGAAGAAGACAATGGGAGGTGTTCAAGTTCCTTCCAGTACTGAAAATTCATAGTCTGCATGTTTATAAAGGCTTTAACTTCTTCCTAGAATGTGAGTACAGATCCAGCCTCTGCTTCAATCATAGAACATATGTAGTAAAATAAGGACAAGAATAAATCATTAAAATATGATTAGGGCCACTGTTTGAATTGTGCATGATCAGCTTGAATATCGAATTATGCTAAAGCTCAGGATTTTTCTCTGTGTAATATGTAGCTCACCAAAGGAAAAATAAGCCTCCATTAAATCACATTTGGGGAGTTCGTAGTTTTCTTCCCTGTTATCCTTGCTGTGAACAAGATTCATAACTGTGGGTTCTATCAATGTTGATGCATCGCTGTGACAACTATTTGAGGGGGTCTTTAATTCCCTACTTTGAGAAAGTTATAAAAGTAAGTCCTGAACATGTTTTATTTGGAGAGGCAGTCCATCATGGGTCCTGCACATGCTCGCAGTATGCCAGGTGGTCAGGCTTCTCTGTCTTCTGATCCTGAACAGTTTCTATGCCTAGTTACACTGGCTACCAGGTCAAGACAACCACAATGTGACTATGCTGTAACTGCTTGCTCTCCAGGGAAAGGTAGGCTGACTTATCTTGCTTTCTTCCTAGATTTTTAAACTCTCAGACTTTTTCACCTGTGAATGCTCAAAAGTTTATTTTTGGTATTCTTTACAAGACTACTTTTCTCCAAATCAGTTCTTCTCTATAAATAAATCTTAGTGTTTTTAATATATACACTAAAACTGATTTATTACTTGCTTATTCCTAGAGCTTCCCTCTTAGCCATTTACTCTTCTTGAATCTATGGTTTCTGATGTGCTGTGTTACCTACTTTAGTGTCTTCTCTCTTTCATGGTAGATATTTTGCGGATTAGTCTTTTCTTCCTTGAAGCCATGGCTAAAATCAACTTCACTATTTTGTAGGAGCATGATTAAATTAAACCCCTTCCACCTAAGAACAAACACCAGACGGTGCTTCCTTAAAGTAGTAAAATATTTTAAGTATTAATTGTAGGTGTATATTGTTCTTACCAGGTGCAAACAATTTTTACATTCTTCTGAATAATAACATATCTTTCATAATCTCTAGACATTTTTAAGTGAATTTTCTCAGACTATGCAGGTGGTACCTGGTGGAATTGGGATTTAAATGGTAACAGACTGGCTTGCGTATTTAATCTCTTAGATATGAAGCTAAGAGGTATTCATTTGACTAGTTAATAAATCCAAAAGTTGAATTCCAAGGTCCAAATTTTCTCAATGTCCCTATGGAAGAGGCATGCAATTAAATAGCTTGATATCTGGGAACCTATCTTCATTTCAACCAAATTTTCCCCAACATGCCACTAACAAAAGCACCTACTGGCAGCATTCTTCTGACTACATGCCTAAAAATTATTCTCATTACTCCCCTTTGTGGTGCTCTCTTAGAAAGAGCATCCCCTTTTGATATAAAATAGAAAGGTGGAGTGGACAGTTTGACAACTAACAGATGATAGGGAATCTTCATCTCAAATTTCCTTACTGACCTCGGACAAAGTTACATTCCTTGGATTTTAGTTTCTTTCACTGAAAATTTGAGATAATAACATGTATTTATAGGGTTGTTGTGAACTTTAGATAGCCCTGCTATTTATGTGGCACCATGTAAGCATTCAACAATTATTATTTTTTCCCTTCTTTACAAAGTATATCATGGATTGTTATTTAATATCCAACATCTGTTTCAATTTCACACACCACTGCTCTTCAGTGTACAAAATGGGAAACCATAGTACATATATATTAAATTACTACAAAGAGAATTAAATTAAAAGCTAGATCCTTTATTATAGTGAATTCCAAGGTGAATTCTTTGTGAAACAAATATTTTTTTTTTGATAAGAGAAACCTTCTCTTTCATTTTCTGTTTTTTAAAATTACTGAGTCAGCTTTAGTAGAAGGACATATGAGTAGTAAATTTTCAATAGTTGAAATTGAATTATGAGAGTAACTTATTCTGATGAAACAATCGTATTTTTAAAGTAAAATACATAATTAAAATGCTTTATAATTTTATTTTTATCACTTTCATAGAAATGTTTCATCCTCTTTTATTTTTTTTATTTTTTTAAATATTTTATTTATTTATTTATTCATTCATTCATTCGTGAGAGACACAGAGAGAGAAAGGCAGAGACACAGGCAGAGGAAGAAGCAGGCTCCTTGCAGGGAGCCCAACATGGGACTCAATCCCAGGTCTCCAGGATCACACCCTGGGCTGAAGGCAGTGCTAAACTCGCTGAGTCACCCAGGCTGCCTTCATCCTCTTTTATTAAACAGAGTTTTAGTAGCAACCGGTGAATGTCCTAAGACAAAATTCCATGTCTTCCCTTCGGCCTCAGAGTTTCTACTGAAATTAAACTACTCACACAAGTCAATGATATCAAATGGCTTTAGTATAAAGCTCTTAAAAATGTAAGGAGTAGAACTACTTGAATCTGTTGAGATTTCAGAACAGTGAGCCAAATTAGGCTCTAGAGAGGCTACATTCTAGGGCGTTAAGGAACATTAGTCTACAGAATCAGATAATCATATCCTCATGATGTGATTCTCCTCTCCCCAAATTCACAGAATAAGTTGTCTATCATCAATATCTACCACATCAAGAAAGTAGTAGTCTAGAGAAAGTGGGGTTATGGGAAGAAAGAACAGTCTATGAAGTCCACAGAAGCCCACAGAGCTACTATAGTCTCAATCCAAAACAGCAATTCAATTTTCCAAAAGTCACAGAATAGTTACTTTACTCTGTCACAGATACTATTCTTAGAACTGAGAACCGGAATTCTGTGTGAGACAGGAGCAAGTTGTATCACCCGGAATGGTGAGTTGGACATTCACAAAATGGTCACCCATGTGTTAGTGCCAACCTTGAGTCAACAAAGATAGCAAAATGGCTCAGTCCATCTGTCTCCTGCTTTATTGCTGCCACCAGGTAATAGGTAAAGACAAGTAGCCTCAGATATTTTCATTTATCCATGGCCACAGTTGGAAAACAGAAAGTGCCACATGTCCCCAACAGATTTGAGAAAATCCCTTTTAGTTTACTGGAATGTTGATATAGAGAGGAAGAGCTCTGGACCTTTGCCATTGTATAATATTGGGCTTCCATATGGGGCCTTTAGCTGTACAGGGAAGTTGCAATAATGCCACGTAGTTTCCATATTAAGATGCCAAAAACTCTGTAATTTTTTGGGTCACTGAATCTATCTCTACTGATGGACAGCTGTCTGGGACATATTTCAAGGAAAAGGTAAAACTTTTTGTAGAACAACCTCCAGTGAGAAATGAGGGAATCACATTTTCATGATAATATCAATTATATGTTAAATATTATATTCCGCATTACATGTACCATACATTATTATTTTACATTGTATATATTATACGCTATATCTTCACACCTGGAATATGTACTATATATCATATAATTTAGTGTATATAACATATTTTTAGCACATTTAATATGCTGTATATTATAAATTTCATACTATGTATATTAGACACTTGTATATACAATTTAATTCACTTAGTTATCACAATAACGTTAATGAGTAGGAACTGGTATTGTCAAAATCTTACAGATTAAGGTTGAGACATATTCTAATTTCCTATGCTAAAAAAAGCTTACGATTAAAATTCTTAGATAAGCCATAGCAAAAGGGTAAATATTATTAGATTGCCTGTGACTTTTTCTGGTATTAGTTGTGTCAGGAATAACTACTACCAAGGTGCTTGTGGCACTTGGGTGACCTTAGCGTGACATTTATTCCTCAGTACTACCCGACGCACCTTAATTTTCTGCCGCTTGGAGGCACTCTTGCACCACAGGACAAATCTTTCAGCCTTTACACTTGGTTTCTCTTGAGCCTGAAAGGTGAGGACTGAGCCTTAAACCACACTGTAGAATTTGCCTGTAATCCCAGAACACATTTAAATCAATAATGTTGGTGAGCAGAACCTGGCTTTTCTGGATTGATGTTGCTATTTCAACTGTGTCCCAAATACTTCTCATCCAAAAGATCCCAAGTTCTTCCAGTTAGGAAAACTCAAGCCATTTCTCCTTTTCAGACTAATGGTCCTAGGCAACCGAGAGCCCAGAAACGGGGATTTAGGCTCAGCCCTGGATGTGGTGGGACCTGCCTAAGGACCACAGAGCTGGAGCCTGAGAATACCCTATGCTAGACTGAAGCAAAGCAGATAGAAAGACCAAATAAGGACTCCACCCAAAGAGTCTGGGCTTAAATGCAAAAACAACATGTAACTTAAGAAATTATGTATACAATGGAATATTACTCAGCCATTAGAAACGACAAATACCCACCATTTGCTTCAACGTGGATGGAACTGGAGGGTATTATGCTGAGTGAAGTAAGTCAATCGGAGTCAAACGAACTAGGGGTGGTGGAAGGGGAGGAGGGCAGGGGGGTGGAGGAACTGGAGGGTATTATGCTGAGTGAAGTAAGTCAGTCGGAGTCAAACGAACTAGGGGTGGTGGAAGGGGAGGAGGGCAGGGGGGTGGAGGTGAATGGGTGACGGGCACTGAGGGGGACACTTGATGGGATGAGCACTGGGTGTTATTCTGTATGTTGGTAAATTGAACACCAATAAAAATTAATTTATTAAAAAAAAAAGAAATCAGAAATCTCCACCTTCAGGGAGTTTGATGGGAGAGTGGGGGATTAAACCCAGTGAGCATCCTAGAAGGACATTTTTCAAGTCTCCTGGCTGCAGATGGGGAGGGGGCAGTTCATGGGAGCTCATCTGGCTGAAATGGAATTAGAACTATGATTAAGAATTGTAAAACGAATTCAACTTTGGGTGTATCTATACTATCTACATATATAATATGTGAAAATTAATTTCAATGTTTTATATTAATTTATATGAAATCATATACAATTGAAACTCATTACACTAAGATATGCTTCTTTAGTAAAAAGTTTTCATATTAGAATTAATATGAAACACCCATGTATGTTACACAAAAGAACTAGAATAAGATTCTTCTGTTCCTTATCTCGTCACCACCTGCCTGAGTGACTCTGAGTGGCCCAATTTACCCTAATGAAAATTTTTTATAGTATTTTAACTATAAAATTCACTCAGGATCTCTAACATCCTGATAGCTTTAAATTCTGTGGCTCCCCCAAGAAAGGTATACCCACAAAATACATTTTTTGACTCATGTAAGATTGTATCTCTTTTAAATGAAATACATTTTATTTTTCAAGTATTGTTCTGAAATGCTTAAAATAGTGATTTCCCTTAATTGTTTTTCCTCCTGCTGTAAGAACATAGCTTAACAACTGTGATATTTTATGAAAACTGAAGATTTTTTTTAAGTCAAAAATAAATAAATCGGAGTGGTTACTCAGAGCTACAACAGCTGTGTTTTGATGTTTACAACCACAGATGTTAGATGTTTCCAGATGGAAACAAGGTTGTCAGTCTTCAATTTCCTCAAAAAAGAACTATGTAATGATGAGTAGTTAAAAACTAGTTTCATAGTTGCTCCATGATGCTTGTCATGAAATTCTACAGTTTGCATGCAATATATGTCTACTATAGCTTTCTGGTGGTATATTTGGTTCAACATTTAAAACGGTCTATTCATTTAATATCATTCCACGTCAAGTACTGACAAAAATGTTCATAGTAGTGTTTCAGTTAATGCCACCATTAAAAAGAAATTTTGAATTACCTTGTTAAGTTAGGGCTATGGACTCTTAAAATATTAGCAAACAGAATGGTGAGAACTTAAAAAAAATTCACACTTTTGAGGGATTATGTCCATTTCAGAGATCTCTGACTAGCCTGTTTTTATAATGATAAAAGCAGGTAATACCTATTGCACTTTACTTTGTGCCCAGCACTTTGCTAAATACTTCATAATTCACTTTCATATGCAAACCTTGCAATGATTCTATGAGGAAGTTATTGTTATCCTCATTTTACAGGTGAATAATTGAGGCTTAGGAAGGTTATATAACTTGTCAAACTTCATACAACCAGACACATGACTCAGCCAAGTTTCAGATACAGATTCCTCACCCCAAGTTCTTACTAAAATACCCCCCAACCTCCCATTATTCCATGCTTTTGCCACATATGATCTTATTTCATAATTACAACCACTATAGGAGGAGAATAATGTTTTTCTAAATTATTAAAGAGAGGAACTGAAACATAGAAATGGCAAATTAAGAACAACAGAGATGACATTGGTGTTCCAGACCAAAAGGTTCTAGAAGTCTTCCCACAGCACTCTAAAGCTGTAAATTAGGAGTTCCAGAGGTCTCCATCATTTCCTGTTACCACATGAACAAATAAAGCCCCTTCCTAAAATGGACATACTTAGCCTCTCCTAACTTACTCCCAGAATACTCATAAACTATATTATTGATTGAATATTAAAGTAGAATGAAGATATTTCAGATATACAATTCTCTACATTTACCTGCCATGCATTTTTTTTTTGCTTTTTAGTTTCCTTAAAGTTTTTCAGCTTTCTTAAAATGTATTTGACCAATAAAATTATAAGACATTTAAAGTTTGCAACGTGATGGTTTGATATACCCATACATTATGAAAGAGTTATCTCCAGAAAGTTAACACATCCATCACTTCACAAATTTTCCTTTCCTTTTTAAAAAGATTTTACACATGAATAATATGTAATATTTGTCTTTCCCTATCTGGCTTATTTCACCTAGCATAATGTCCACCAGGTTAATCCACATTATCACAAATGGTAAGGTATTCTTTTTAAGGCTAATAACATTTCATTATATATATAATTAATATATTTAAATATAATATATATGAATATATGAATACATATAAATATAATTATATTTCATTATAAATATATATATATATATATATATATATATTTCTTTACTGATATATCCATAGACAGATACGTAGTTGTTTCCATTCCTTAGCTATTGTGAATAATTACAAGGAACATGGGAGTAGAGATATCTATTCAAGACAGGATTTCAGACACATCTGGGTGGCTCAGTAGGTTGTGTCTGATTCTTTATTTCAGCTCAGGTCATGACCTCAGGATCCTGGGATAGAGACCTGAGTCAGGCTCTGCTCAGCACAAAGTCCATGTGATATTCTCTCTCTCCTTCTCCTTGGCCCTCTGCACTTCCCATCATTTGTGCTCCTGCTCTCTCTCTCTCTCTCTTCTTCTCTCATAAATAAATAAATAAAATCTTAAAAAAAAAAAAAAGACATGATTTCTTTTCCTGAAGATGTATATCCAGAAGTGAGATTGCAGGATCATATAGCAATTCTATTCTAATTTCTTAAGGAACTTCCATATTATTCTCCACTCGCATTCCTATTAACTGTGTACAAGAATTCTCTTTTCTCTTCACCCCTACCAGCATTAGTTTTCTACCATCTTTGTGATAATAGTCATCCTAACAGGTGTGAGGTGATATTTCATTGTGGTTTGGATTTGCATTTCCCTGATGAGGAGTGATGTTGAGTACCTTTCATATACTTGTTGACCTTTGTCTATATTTGACATTCTCCGAGAAGCTAATTCCTTAAAATAGATATTAAGGATATGTATAATCTTTAGACTAGAAAACTTTATATGGGTATGTCTGAGACCCTAGTCTAGAACTTTTCTGAATAATTTTATGGTGCACATCTTCACTATGTACTAACTACCAGAAACTGAATTGTTAAGTAGGAAATTGATAATAACAGGGAAAACAATTATTCCAGAACAGACACATTCTTTGAGTTCTTTATTAGCTGTACAGTGCCCCTGAAAAATATTGAGGTTGTTAATAAACCAAACCAAAACAAAGACACTGCATAGATTTAAATCCCCTGGGTTTTGTTGAATGTTCAGACATTCAACAGACAGAAAAACTGAACACAATCCTAGCAGAATTTCCTGATGATATTAGTTGTACTTTGCTCCCTTAAGAAAATAAGGGAATACTGGAAAGTATTTTTAAGCATTCATACTTGTAATATAAATTTCTACAAAGTTTGAATCTGTTAACAGGTACAACCCAAGGACTTGGCTGTGAGGGCCTTAAAACTGTATTTGTTATAAGAATCAGAGATGCGCTATTGGGCAATAAGTGTTTAACTTAGTTTTAGTACCATGAGTATTAAAAACTAAGAATGTTGAAGGGAAAGTTTAAATATCCAACATTTGGAGTTCACTCTATTCTTGTAGAAACAGTTTTCAGTAACAATGGGCAAATAATTGATATTTGAGCTCATATATCAAATTTCTCAGGATGCCTGAGTGGCTCAGTGGTTAAAGTGTCTGCCTTTGGCTCAGGGCATGATCCCGTGGTCATAGGATCGAGTCCCACATCAGGCTCCCTGCATGGAGCCTGCTTCTCCCTCTGCCTCTGTATTTCTCTGTATCTCTCCAGAATAAATAAAATCTTAAAAAAAAAAAAAAACAGTTCCTCAAATAGCATGACCTAGAAATGTGGCATTTCCAACCTGCACAGGTATCTGTGGCACCTTTTCATGTAGGAATGTCAGGAATAAGAGAGTAGGAAAAAGTGAATTCTCTTTGATATTAAGGTAAAAGACACTGTAATAGAAGATAGGATAAAAAAGGAGGGATTGTTCAAGGAAGCATTAATATGAAGAGCAGTACTCCTGAAAAACACACTTTATTAAAGACAAGTTAGCACACCACAGACAGCCTTTATGATACTTGGATGCAAAAGGAAAATAAAGGATGAAAACCAAGCCAGAGAACATAAGGTGACTACATAAGAGCTCTGGTAACTTCTGGAAATATGGAGCCAGAGATCTGTATTTCTTGCACTGTTGTAAGCACACATGTATGTGCACTTGTGTGTGTTCATGAGTCTGTCTCACATGTCTTCTATTCTTATTCTATTAAAAAATGCCAACCCATTTCTCAAAGTCAATGGATACACATGACCCAAACGAGGATACCTGATTCATTCTACAAGATTTTACTAAGTAAACCAGCAGGAAAAGTTTTACCTGACAGGCCATGAAATTGTTAGTGTGAATCCAGAACTGCCAGCAAAAGATCCTTCATGCAGATATAGCCCTGACTGCTCCAGAGTATAGCTAAGATAACCTAGGAAGAAAATTGTAAAAGACTAATGTAGAGAGAATCCTGAAGACATTCAGTTTTCTAGATCCATTTGACCTCAGTATCACCCTTGCCCTTCCTGGATATGTGGGCCAATAAATTTCATTTTGAACTTGAGCTAGTTTGCATTGACTTTCTGTCATGTACCACTAGAGAATAGTGACTATTACAGAGGACTTAATTCAGTGGTTGGAACTATGCCCATGGCTACGGGAATCTACAGGATTTCAAGTAAAATACATGTGTGTATGAGGTTGAGGAAGGGAAGGAGTGGGGTTGCTTTTTTCTAGGTCTTAACCCAGAGAGCTGGGAAAAATATAATTGACCCAGATAACCAAAATATTATATTCAAACATATTAGAGCTAAAAAGAAAATAATGTAAACTTTCTGTGGTTGCAAAAAATTATAGAAAGCTCAGGAAGAGATAAAGGGGGCCTGGTGCTCACAAAAATAAACTCATGCCAGGTGAATGTTCCAACCCTTAGACTTCAAGGCTTAGTAAAGCACATGACAGTGGTGTTGAATAGCAGTGCTGGTGGATATCAAATGATTGTACTTGGGAACTCTTTTTGAAGTCTACCATTTAAACTATATTTTAATACTTGTGTGGATTTATTTTATTCATTTCAAGTAGAGAAATCTGCATATATCTTGGCTCCATGATATTTGTAAACTTGAAATTTGTGAATTACTTTTATAAATATGAGTATGTGGATATAAAGGAACCCATACATTCAGCACTAGATCACAACTGGCACCGGTGTCAGACCCAATAGAATAAAATGGACGACTGCAATGATAGTGTGACTCTGAGATATGTAAACTATTTCCCCCAGATGAGTAGTCTTGAAATTTGGGCAGATTTTCTTAATCTATATCCTTCATGTGGAAGCTACAATAATGGCAGGACACATTGCTTATATGTTACGCAGCCCTGAAATTCCTGATAAAAGTTAAAAAGCTAACTCCTTTAGAAGTGTCTCCAAATTATATGGAACCTAAAATGTCCTAAAGGGGAAGAAGAGAAATTCTCAAAATATCCACCATTCTCAAGAGTCACCAGCTTGACAATTAAAAAATAATTTGGGGAATTTAGTGCTTCTCACAGTATACTTATGAGAATCTTCTGCAGGGTTAGAAAGTCTCATCATGATTCTGTTAAATATTTGCTGGACAGAAAATTTCAGACTGAAATAAGGAGGGAAATACAACATCCTAAGAGTTAAAGGCTGAGAAATTTTCAGAACTTACAGAGATCTGATTGCTTGTATTACAGTCTAGGGATCCTGAGCAGCATCAGTAAGCTAGGGCTAATTCAAGAGCCAACAACAGTGCTAGAGTATGAAGTTATCAACACACATATAACACATAGTTTAAAATCATAATAAATATAAACATAATAGAGCTATGTAGATAGTTTCAAATCCAGGTATTAGACCCGGAGATCAGGATCTCATCCAAAACCAAGAGTCCAATGGTCAACCAACTGGTAGCCATCGGACTTTCAACCAGCCACCCAGGTGCCACCCCGCTTATATTCTTTTTTTTTTTTTAAGATTTTACTTATTTATTAATGAGAGACACAGACTGAGAGAGAGAGAGAGAGGCAGAGACACAGGCAGAGGGAGAAGCAGGCTCCCTGCAGGGAGCCCAACGTGGGAATGGATCCTGGGTCTCCAGGATCAGGCCCTGAACTGAAGGCGGCACTAACCGCTGAGCCACCTGGGCTGCCCTTTTCTATTAACCATAAACCCACCTTCTACTATACACCAAGAGTAATCTAGCTAAGACATAAATGTAATAGAGCTTACTCTTATGATTTTACATAACGTTGAACAACAACAACAAAAAGAATCCGAAGTCTCTACATAGCATCTTAGATCCTTTGTGCCTATCCATACTTCTAGGACTATCATGTCCCTATTTATACTATTTATACTTCAATTGTACTTAAATCCTAATATTCCTTGGCATCTAAACCATGTGATCTCCAGCCTCTTACTGTTTTCAAATACTCTTACCTTTGCCAGGGATATAGCTCTAACACCACCCCCATCTCTACCCTCACCATCCCCAGCCCCAACCTCCCGCCCCCAGAGCTGACTCTCCTCAGATAAATAATAACCAAGATATCCCTGGTAGGCTTGGGAGGTGCTCTCATTATTTTGATGCTATAATATGAACATCCCTTTCATATCTTTTATGAAAAAACAGCAGTGCCCTTTGTCTATCTACCTCTCTAACCTGTAGGCCTCTTGGAAAAGATATTTTTATCAAATATATTTTTATTGCTTTTAATATCTTTCATGTTTAACAGTCTACTACATGCTCAAAAGTCATTTACCACATGAATGAACAGATGAGCATATTTTGTATGTTTACACACCAGTATCCTGTCATACGTTAGTTCATTTGGCAGACTTTATTAAAAGTGTGATATAAAAATGATCTATATTAATGTTAAATCTGGTTAGGTGATATGGAAGTATTCCAAATGATGTGAGAAGAATTCATGCATTGAAGCTTTTCTAAGTTTCTGTTGATGTTTTTGCTCATAAAATATTACATAAGGATGCATTACTTAACATTTCTGAATCTCAATTTGTTGCAATGCAAAATGTATATGCTCATAGATATCTCACTTTTTATTTTGAGAATTAAATGTGAAACATATGTAAAAGTTACTCTCCTACTGGCAGTCAGATTGTAAATGCAAATAAATATATTTCTTTTTTCTTGGTTGAAAAGCGTATATCCAGCTCATCTCAGAGAAACGAGACTCCATGAAGGAACAGGATGAAATGATATGGTAGTTTTATTTACCATTAAAATTTGACTGAGACAATATGTTTACTCACATTTTGTGTTGGTTTAAAGAGAACAGAGTAATATATTACAAATATTTAACATAGAAAACATTCAGTTTCCTCTAAAGAATTATATCAATTTGTGGTAAACACTACTAGCCACTCTCCTTCTTTGCCAACTAAATCCCAATTTTATTTAGGGCCACTAAGTCCCTCACTACAGGGTTATATCCTGATTAGTTTTAAGCATTATGGTAAGCCCACTCTCCCCTGCCAGCTATTCACATATTCAGTTCCCCTTGTATCCAGGGGTGGCCACATGACCAAGTTTTGGCAAATCCAGCATAAGGAGAAATCTGCGGGTTATGGAGAGTGGCTTGTAGGGAAGCTATTGCTTTCTGACAGCAGACATACCATGAGGATAACTAATTTTTGCTGTTCACTTTTCTCCTCTTTGAACATGATTTAAGCTTGTGTTAACAGGACATAATTACAATATTCATGTGATCATGAAATAATAGGACAAAATGCCAAGTCTCTGAGGATTTCAGAATAAATACATAGAAGGTATCTGGTACCTTAAGTACTTCATAAGGCTGCTGCATCCAAACTTAGAAACACCTGTCTGAAAATTTCATGTGAGTGAAGGGTAGCAAAATATGCTTCTCCAGAATGCATTGCTTTGGTGTATTGATTATTTTGAGCTGTAGGCACTTAAAAAAATGCAGCAAGTGGCTTTCTCTGAACTCGCCTTATCTGCCTAAAAACAGATCCTCCAAAAGGAACTCAGTTGTCATAAATCCCCTTCCTAAGAGTTTCATCAACCAGGGAAGATTGACTTTTATCTGGTCTGCTTCTAGGAGACTACAAATGGACACCTCACCTAGACAGACTTTGTCACAAACTATCATACCTTACATCTGTTTTTTCTAGGGGCCCATTCATCTTTCTTAAAAAATCATTTACTCTCCTCCAAGAGACCTACATCCGACACCCTCCTTTCCCTCTGTGATTTTAACCAAACTTAAGTCACCTCAGAGAGTTAACTCAGTTTTTTCCTGGGTATCATGCATGTATACATTTTAACACAATTCTATTTGGTTTTTCTTTTGTTATTCTGTCTTTATTATAGGAGTCTCAACTAACAATTCAAAAGAGTGGAGGAAAAATACTTTTTTTTTCTTTTCCTACATGAGAAAAGCATATGTTTTTGTTACTCGGTTCTTTTTTTTTTAAGATTTTATTTATTCATGAGAGACTCAAGAGGTAGAGGGGCAGAGACATAGAGAGAGAAGCAGGCTCCCTGCAAGGAGCCCAATGCGGGACTCGATCCCAGGACTCCAGGGTCACACCTTGAGCCAAAGGCAGACGCTCAACCACTGAGCCATCCAGGTGTCCCCTGTTACTTGGTTCTTCTGTGACTTGTGATGAAAACCTTCCTGCCTGATATGATACCCAATAAAGGTAACACTGAAGAAGAAAAAGAACTGCATATGACACTGATGTTGCGGTACCATCCTGAAGAATGTGAAGCTAATGTGAATTGTAAGCTCTGTAGGTTCTGAAAAATATTTAGTGTGTATAAATTAAATTAACATGTTATAAAAAATTAACATATTATAGAAAACTGGATTAATGCTAACAAATTGGGTGCATCCAAAGTCTGTTGTATGTTTGACTTTCTGCCTATTTCCATAGTGTTGGCTTTGCTTATTGCTCTCAAGAAATGAATTCTTAGAGTCTGGTGGATCTAGAAAAAAATTAATAAAATGGTAAAAGATTATCATAACATTTCTTTTTATTCCATTTTTTAAAAGATTTAATTTATGAGAGAGAGAGAGAGAGAAAGGCAGAGACACAGGCAGAGGGAGAAGCAGGCTCCCTGTAGGAGCCCAATGTGGGACTGGATCCCAAACCCCGGGATCACGACCTGGGCCAAAGGTAGACACCTAACCGCTGAGCCACCCAGGCGTCCCTCTTATTCCATTTTTATTTTTAGTTATTTTGTGTACAATGCAGTTAATTTCCTGTGGATTTTTTCTTTCTTTTCTTTTTCTTTTTCTTTTTCTTTTTCCTTTCCTTTTCCTTTTCCTTTCTTTCTTTCTCTCTCTCTTTCTTTCTCTCTCTTTTTCTTTCTTTCTTTCTTTCTTTCTTTCTTTCTTTCTTTCTTTCTTTCTTTCTTTCGGATGATTGATACACTATAGCTTTCAAAGACACACTTGACCTTGAAATAACTTCCAACCCCATTGTCCACATATGCAGGGCTTTTCAGTTCTTATAAAAGATATATTTTCAGGAAAAAAAATACTCTTTGATGCTAGTGGATAAATGACTTATAAATGTGCTCATCAGTATTCATTTTTAGCAATGTTTAATTTGAGTAAATGAGTTAATGGAATGCAAGCATTTGTCACAAGGAATAAAGACGTTTTTGTTTTTAAACGAAGATGCTCTACCTTTCAAATAATTCTTAGGTGGCAGCTTACTCATGAGGAAAGTCATGCCTGGAGCAGGTGTCTAACTAGGTGATAAAGTAACTGTCATGGCAGAAGGATGAAAGATGGAGACTACTAAACATTTTGGATAATGATTCAAAAAATCTGAAGAAGAACAGATAATCCCAGAGCATGATAACTTCTGAAAATAGTTTAAAAATGTATGAAACTATTGCTTCTGCATAATTTTAACACCTTTTGAAGTAACACAATCAAAGAGGCACAGTTCTTCCAGATTAAACATATTTTATTGATGTTTATCTTCAATGGAGTGGATGCTATTGAGGTTTCATTTGTACAAGTTTGAATACCTAGTTTAAAGTTATATTTTTGCACTGTGAACTTTTCCCAAGTGTACATTGATCAAGTAGTACTTTTTTTTTCCTTTTGATTTGTTCTGTTATATCAAAGAAGCAGTCTGTTCATATGGATACAGCCAAAAAAAGTAGACTGTTTTTTGGCACACATCCTCAACAGTGAAAGTTACTGTGAATTTAAGTAAGGTGAATTAAACCACAGAAAAATGTGAATATACCAGATCTCTTCTGGCTGAAATTTCTTTGAATTTCACAAATTGTCTTCTTACTTTAGATTTATGTAAAACTTCGAGATGTTTGCTATAACTGTTCACCTCATATTTTTAAATGTTTATACTGTATTGGCCTTCTAATATTGTTTTCTTTTTTTGACCACACCAACCTTCCTTCCTTTCTTTACTTCCTCCTTTCTTCTACTTTTAAATTTTTAATCACAGAAATCCTGAGAAACTTATAAAATCCTTACATACTCTTCCCCATAAAATATTTGTATTCATCTCTGTATCTTTCAAAGTCTTCATGGACCATCAATAGCCTACACATGGCAACAAGATAAAGAATTTTTGTTCTAGGAAAGTAAGATAAATAAATAAACAAATGAGTAAGTGAAAAAATAAAATAAGATAAAATAAAATAAAACATAAAATAAAATAAAAAGAGAGGCCTAAGATCAAAGAGGATGGAAAGGAATAGCTGATTTCAGTTTATATTGCTCTGCATGGCTCTGATTCTATCATTTTGCTTTTCTCCAAACCCCCACAAGAACATTTGCTTGAGCAACTGCACCTAACAAAAATGAGAAAAAAAGTTATCTTAGTAAAATTGTTATAATGACAGATATATTCAATTTTTATGAGATACATTAAACTGTGTAGCCAAACATGGTAAAGCAGTGGTACTGTGAAACCACAAACAAAAAAGGTCAGCTCTAGTCTATGAATAACTCCAAGGATTACTGTAGTGACTCCACATCATAGGAAGAAGATATGTGTCATTATGGGATGCAATGTCTTACACAGCCAACATTAACTAGGGCTTGGCAGTATCAGCCAAGACTTTAGAAGTCACCACTAAATTGACTGTATATTCAAAAGATGAACAAACACTACCTCTTGTATTCATCCCCAGCCCTACTATTACTTCTCTGCATGGTATTTAAAGTCTGGTATAATGTGGCCTAAATATCTTCATTTTAACTCAATGAATAATATTGCAAATCCAGTGTTCAAATAATGTGCTAGGTGTTGGAAATACACTGATCACCAAACAGACATACTTCCTATAAACATGGTGCTTATGGTGTCTGCACAAATCCTTATAGCTCTTATTTATTCTGGCATAACAATATTTATTCAAAGCAGAACAAGTCTGCTTTCTCTAGCATATAATAAACTCCTTAAGTATTCACGCTTTTTTATTTGTTTTAAAGAAGTATGCCTACTATAATTGTGTGTAGTATACACTCAATGAAAATCACTTTTTTCTTTTTTTTAAGATTTTATTTATTTATTCATGAGAGACAGAAAGAGAGGCAGAGACACAGGCAGAGGGAGAAGCAGGCTACATGCAGGCAGCCCGATGTGGGACTCGATCCCGGATCCTGGGATCATGCCCTGAGCCAAAGGCAGACACTCAACCACTGAGCCACCCAGGCGTCCCTGAAAATTAATTTGAATTAAAAATCTCTTGGACTTGATTCAGAGAACAAAATGGGTCAAATTTTGCCATTGATTTTAGAATCTCCCTCGTTATATCTGATAGTTCTTTGTTTTTCTTTCATCCTATGTATTATCTTAAGGATATTTTTCATTAAGCTCTAAGTCCACCCCTCTTCACTCACTGAAAATCATCTCAAATCCATGCAGATAGTTTTCACTCCTAAAGCAGTGCTCCCAGTCCCTTGGTCTGAAAGCAGAGCCCCCAGACAGATGGACTCTTTGATCAGAGACTTCATCTGTTTCAGGATTGCAACAGAACCTGGCCATGTTCATCAATTGTTCTCTAACAGTGCCCTATCAGCCACCTAAGATTAGTCCATGAGTACCCTTTCCCAGCCTGCACTGTCTCATCCACACAAGAACTCCCAAGAATGCAGATCCTATGAGACAGCCCCTCACACAGATGGGAGTTTGGAGAAGATGACAAATGACCTATATCCCTTATTATGGCCATTTCATCCCATTAAATGAATGAATGCTTAAAGAGACTATTTGTTACTAGGGTATAATTTAATCAACCTCATATAGGATGAGGAGAAAATGAGTAATTAGAACAAGTGCCCAGAACATGAATCAATTTTTTTTTTCTCCATCCAGAGCAAATGTGCTCCAAGCTATCATTGTCTTTTCACCTATCTGCTATACTTATTGAAAAACCATTTCAATCATTTGTGTTCATTAGCTAAAGCAATGCATTATATAAGATTTTCATAATTTTAAAATTATATTTTTATACTTTAGTTTGATTATTCTAAAATAATAACAAATAATTATTTTCTAAAGTTATGCTTCTCATCAGTACTTTTTACATTGAAATTCTTTAAAAACAATTTGATTTGCAAATTATCCAAATGTTAATTCAATTTTATTTTATTTTTTTAAGATTTTATTTATTTATTCATGACAGACACAGAGAGAGAGAGAGGCAGAGACACAGGCAGAGGGAGAAGCAGGCTCCATGCAGGGATCCCGTTGCAGGACTGGATCCTGGGTCTACAGGATCACACTACGGTCCGAAGGCGGTGCTAAACCGCTGGGCCACCAGGGTTGCCCTCAACTCCATTTTATTCATACTTAATGAGTTCAAATTTTTATGAATATAATAAATCCATGTAATGAAATAATGGCTATATTATTATTATTATTATTATTATTATTATTTGGCGTTTTATTTATTTTATTTTTATTTTTTATTATTATTTTTTAATAAATTTATTTTTTATTGGTGTTTGATTTACCAACATACAGAATAACCAATTAGTTGGATAAATAAAATAGAGAATTAATATTTTATTTATTTATTTATTTTTAACTTTCATTTTAAGTACATAAATTCTACTTATAGTCCTAAACTATATGAACTGTCAAATACATCATAAAGCATTCAAAAGCAAATCCAAAGACAGCACAACTAAATTATCCACTTAAAATGGCAGAAAATATGTTTTCTGCAAGGAAAACTGATAAACAGTGTGCATAAACAGGTACACTGTGCAGTTTTTAGGAACTAGAAATAATTTTGAGGATAAAGAGAAAAAATCTTAAATGTTATATAAAATTAATGGTGAACTTAAATGAATCAATTAGTAAATATATAAGGGCTTTTCTGCTGATTATTAACATGGAATTATTGTGCTGGTTAGTGGTCTAGATTCACAACCAGGAATACTGTATTTCCAAAGTCTACCACTGTAATGAAACATGAAGTCTGGTGGAGGTTTTGTTGTTGTTGTTGTTGTTTTGTTTTGTTTTCTTTGGTTTGCTCCTGAGGACGGAGACTTTAATATTTTTATAAAGTATTGTAATAGCCTTCACGATTTGCAAAAATAATAGTATTTTTCAATTTTTTATTTTAAGTACATTTGGATAAAATAATTCCAGTTAAAACTGGGGAAGAAAACTACATATCACTTTAAAAGAAATGTCTGTGATAATCTATATCACAAAATAATAATCAATCCAAATCTTAATTTACATGCCACTTTTCTAGGAAAAACTTCACAGCTACTAAGACTAGGCTATGTCTTCCTGATACACATTTTCTAAGCATCTTATATAAAATTTATTATAATTACAGCTAGTTGTTTAATTATTTACTCAATGTTTGTCTTTCACAGGAAACTATGGGTTACCATTTGAGGGATTGATCAGGTTTCTTTCATTTATTGCTCGATTCCTACCAGCTAGCCCTGTGCCTGGCTTCCAGAAGATACTTTTTTAAAAAATAAATTTATATTTGTTGGTGTTCAATTTCCCAAAATACAGAATAACACCCAGTGCTCAACCCGTCAAGTGCCCCCTCAGTGCCCGTCACCCATTCACTCCCACCCCCCGCCCTCCTCCCCTTCCACCACCCCTAGTTCGTTTCCCAGAGTTAGGAGTCTTTATGTTCTGTGTCTCTTTCTGATATTTCCCACCCATTTCTTCTCTCTTCCCTTCTATTCCCTTTCACTATTATTTATATTCCCCAAATGAATGAGACCATATAATGTTTGTCCTCCGATTGACTTACTTAGCATAATACCCTCAGCATAATACCCTCCAGTTCCATCCACGTGGAAGCAAATGGTGGGTATTTGTCGTTTCTAATGGCTGAGGAATATTCCATTGTATACATAAACCACATCTTCTTTATCCATTCGTCTTTTGATGGACAACGAGGCTCCTTCCACAGTTTGGCTATTGTGGACATTGCTGCTAGAAACATCGGGGTGCAGGTGTCCCGGCGTTTCATTGCATCTGAATCTTTGGGGTAAATCCCCAACAGTGCAATTGCTGGGTCGTAGGGAAGGTCTATTTTTAACTCTTTGAGGAACCTCCACACAGTTTTCCAGAGTGGCTGCACCAGTTCACATTCCCACCAACAGTGTAAGAGGGTTCCCTTTTCTCCACATCCTCTCCAACATCTGTGGTTTCCTGCCTTGTTAATTTTCCCCATTCTCACTGGTGTGAGGTGGTATCTCATGGTGGTTTTTTTTTTTTTTTTTGAGTACAAATGGAAATTTATGAACAAAGTTTGTAAATTATTAATTGGATATTCTTGAAATGAACAAGAAATACTACTATCAACAGTAGGCTAAAAGATTTTATATATTTAGTCCTCCTGAAAGAATTATATCAATCAGAGAGCACAAATTTTCATATAATTCTACCAGCATTAATGTTTCAATTGGGTAAAGGATTGAATCACAGAAAACAGAATACTGTCTATAGTTATAAAACATACAAATGTATTAAACACAGAATTGTATATATTGACAATTAGAATACATTTATTTCAAATTTTAATCTCTTTTACAGTGGACAAGTGTAATGTGTTTTTTTTAATAAATTAATATTTATTGGTGTTCAATTTACCAACATACAGAATAACAGCCAGTGCTCATCCCGTCAAGTGTCCTCTCAGTGCCCGTCACCAATTCACCCCCACCCCCCGCCCTCCTCCCCTTCCACCACCCCTAGTTCGTTTCCCAGAGTTAGGAGTCTTTATGTTCTGTCTCCCTTTCTGATATTTCCCACACATTTCTTCTCCCTTCCCTTATATTCCCTTTCACTATTATTCATATTCCCCAAATGAATGAGAACATACACTGTTTGTCCTTCTCCGATTGACTTACTTCACTCAGCTCATGGTAGTTTTGATTTGTATTTCCCTGATGGCAAGTGATGCAGAGCATTTTCTCATGTGCATGTTGGCCATATCTATGTCTTCCTCTGTGAGATTTCTCTTCATGTCTTTTGCCCATTTCATGATTGGATTGTTTGTTTCTTTGCTGTTGAGTTTAATAAGGTCTTTATAGATCTTGGAAACTAGCCCTTTATCTGATATGTCATTTGCAAAATCTTCTCCCATTCTCAAGTTTGACTGAGAAGGGCCATCCCTTGGGACTACAGGGAGCTGAGGCTTGGTATAAGCAAGTTAGGCAGCCAGTGCTGGTGCTGCACTGCTTCCCTCAGGTGGTTCTGTTTATGCTGTGAAGGCTGGGGGAGGAAAATAGTGCTGGCCAGCTCCTTTGTTCCCAAAGAGGCATCTCTGTGAATGCTGCTTCTCATGGACACCCACTGCGAAGAGTGAATAATCTCCCACCTGTGTGTTCCAGGTATTCTTCACTGTCTGCCCTGGGTTTTTTGCCTGCCTTCTCTCCAGAAGCAGGGCGGTTCCCCCTGAGGCTCTCTTCCAGCCAAGCCTGCTGACCTTTAAAACTCCAGGCTTTAAGTCTTGCTGTTTGCAAGAACTCAAGAAATTTAGCCCCTCTCGTTTTCCAAACCAATGGCTTTTGGGAAATATTCTCCTTGTGCCTACACCCTGTGTGTTGCTTCTTATCTCACCCTTCTATATGGCCACAGCTCCCTCCTCTCTGCAGCACCCACAATCTGTTTCTCACCTAAACCACATCTCCATGCTTCCTACCTTCTTCCCTATGGCTTCTTTTCTCTCTTTAGTTGTGGAATTTGTTCTTTCAGTCTTCAGATTGATTTCTGGGGTATTTAGGATGATTTCATAGTTATCTAATTGTGGTCCTGGGACTAGATGAGTCTTGAGTCCTCCTACCCTGCCCCCATCTTATAAAAAAACAAACAAACTGACTTTCTTTATTAACTTTTCTAGTTATAGGTATCACTTATATAGATTTGCCTTTCACTCCATGAAAGAAGCTGAAATGAACTTATATGCAGTTACTGAAGTAGCAGTGTTGTATCAAGCATTGGTTTAGGCACTTAGCTGTTTCTTGTTTTGCTCTGGTATTTTAAGCTATAATTTCTAAACACTTTGGATCATCACTTTCAATCATAACAATTCTAGAGAATATTATTTATTACTATTTTCACTTCATAGATGAAGGAATAGAGACCCAGAAGAGGATTGTTTTTGTAGTGAGGATGCAATTTTGACATTAGCCGTCCTTTCATGCATGAGTTTCATCTGCTAGTGCTATTCTTTTTTTTTTTTCACATTTTCTTATTACTTTTGTTTTTATTCATGTAATTTAGAAAGATTTTACAGATTAATTTGGAGAACTGGTAGGAAGCAAGAATACCATTTATGCATTTTTAATGTTTTTTTTTTTTAATATTAAAATTGCTGGTGCTATTCTTTTCATTTCTGCTTTAGAGGTTAGAGGACCTGTTATCTGCTTGGTGTCCATAAGATGGCAATCTTGTTTTGATAATGATGATAGTAACCCTGTCATACATTTGTATTCAGCTTTAGAGTTTACAAGGGATTTCCAATATGTTATCTCATCAAATTATCACAATAACACTCTGAAATAGGTGTTAATATATCCCAAGTACAGTGAAAGAAGCAAATATTTTGGTGGCTAAAAACTTACTGAAGTTCACAAAGCCAATATTAATCCAGATCTTAATGTTAATTGACAGGTTCTTTTCACTGTCCTTCTAGACTTCTGCTAATTTTAATTAGACTGCTTCTAATTTTACATACAATTTTAGTATATTCAGTTACATATTTTCCAAAGCCAAAAATCATAGTAGTGTCTTAAAAGAGGAGAAAAAGTGTTGCTTCAACCAAACATGCTGAATGTGGTGAAAAATAAGAACTATTAGCCAAAAAGCAAGAGGAAAGGCAAAGAGCTTCCAAAGTAGATAGGCATAAAACATAACAGTATGGGTTCATTTAATGTAGGAACAGACATCTCCATCTCTTTCAGTAGGTCATAAGGCATTACTGTATTGCAATCTATTACTTCATTGCATTTTTAAAAAGTAACATTATATCCCTGAATCATCAAGAAAATAATTTTGTATTCTTCATACTCTGGTAAGATGGACAACTATATAATCACTTTGGAACAATATCTATCTGAATTGTTTCTTTTTATCCTTTAAAATGTTAAAACGAAAAATTCCTCTGTTCTTCATAAACCATTTACTATCCCCAAAGTATCATTTCATAAGGATTCCATAGTCTAAAAATTTGAATATATTTTATAATATTTTTAATGTAATTTTTATATTTTTTCTGTATTCCTTCCCCAAGTTCTTGCAAATGACTAACTAGATATAAGGAGAGTTGTGTGAAAAGGTTTGCTAATCATCATCATCCAAAAAGTAATTATTTATTTATGGTCTATTGATAAGGTGTAGGGATCATGATATTACATAAATACAGCCTATACAATCAGCAATCCTTATTTTCAGGATAGATATTTCAATATTTTAGTAGCTTTTGTTTACTTGTTTTTGGTTGATCAGTTCATTAATCAACCAACTAATTAATTCATTAATTGGATAGTTTTAATTCCCATTTTTGATATATCAACTTATTGTTCAAAATATGACATCTACGTGGGTGTGTGATTTTCCATATTCAGTTCACTGTGTTAAATGGGGTACTTAAATAACAGAAGACTGGCCTCAACTGAAAGAACACATCAGATATTACGCAGTAGAGCCCCTCTTGCTTCTACTTTCTGTGAATATTCAGAGTTTTATAGGTCTTGTTCAAGGTCATTAAGTTAGAAACAGGCCTGTTGATAAGAAGTTGACTAGCTCTATAGGCATAATTGCAATTAATTATTTTATTTTTATTATAGCTGCCAACAGAGTAAATTATTTGTACTTGTGGATTTAAAAGTGCCTCTGGCTGTTTTGCCCGTCACACTTTCCTACACTTTGGAGAACTGCTTTGGCTACAAAGAGGCTTTTAGATGGAACAGTTTTCAAAATCTAATTAACTGTAGCTGAAAAATGTTTACACATTCTGACCTAATTTAATATTAAATGACAACAATTTTGATGAAGTCATAGAATTTACTTGTAGCCTGCTATTGTAGCATTTCATACTGTTATAAACTGTCTTCTCTGGTGCAAAAGGGCATTCAATGGTCCAAGTTCATTAGAGGATACAGTCAAAGGAAAATATTTCTTTCATCCAGCATGGTTTTCCTGTAGCAATTAGAAAGAAAATATGTGTCTCAATATAAAATTTCATGGCCTCTTACAATTATGTGGTGACATCTTCATACAATTGCTTGAATAATGCCAACAACATCAGTTGTCACTGTCAAAACCAACAAGTAATTAAGAAAGCAACTGCTGGTCTTTCTTCTGAAGAAGTAGAATATTTATGTATTTAAAATTGTATACCAACAAGAAAAATAACCACTGACATGAAACATAATTTTCTCCAATGCTTGAGGCAGAAAAGAGAGAAATAATAATGAACGTTCACACTCTTGCAACAAATTAAATTGTGATTGTACACACTAAAAATAATAACAGAGTTTCTATTTGTTGGCTACAAAATTTTAATAGCGTCATTTTATTAAGTATTCTATAGCATCATACCCCTTTTATTTATATACTGATTCCCATCTTATTAATCAAAATTTCCAAAAGTTTACAGTGGAATTGGAGATTTCTTATTCTTACGAAGACCACCTTTTCTACAACCAGACATCTTAGTATGCTTGGATAGGTTAAATAAGACCAAAATTTGTCTAAATAATTAGTGGATTTGAGTGATACTGTGAAATTAGTTTCATATTCTGCCTCTGCAATCATTTGACAAAACATTACTCAATTTATTCCTCACTGAGGTGAGGGAAACATTCCACCTCTACTGAACATTGATTGCTTTTATGGAAAGGGAAGAAAAAATTAGGATTTATTGAAGTTTTTTTTAATTTGGTTTAAGGCAAATTTTTCAATTTAGGGGTTTGATTGAGATTGGGTAAAAATCATGATACAGTAGTTTGGGAGTATAGCATGACGAGGATTTTAAGGTGAAAGGTTTAATGATTCTTTTTTTTTTTTTTTTTTAAGATTTTATTTATTTATTCACGAGAGACAGAGAGAGAGAGAGGCAGAGACACAGGCAGAGGGAGAAGCAGGCTCCATGCAGGGAGCCTGATGCCAGACTCGATCCCAGGACTCCAGGATCACGCCCTGGGCGGAAGGCAGGTGCTAAGCCACTAAGCCACCCAGGGATCCCCAGGTTTAATGATTCTTAGGGCATGATCTGCCTGTTGATGCTCTCTATTGAAGAATGGATGTACCTTTTGGGAAATTTCTATAATGAACGGTAAAGCTATTTTGAATAGTTAAGTTATTCTAATAAAGACAATGAAATAGTATAGTGATGTTCACATAGGCAGTCATCTGTTTGGGGTCTCAATCTCTGCACTGAGAGAAATAAAAGGATAGAACATTTTTAACTGGAGGCATGATCAATCCAGATTTTCATGATTGTTTTGAGATGTCACAATCACATATCAAGTCATCATTGTCTCATCATCCATGGAAGTTAGATTTTCTTGTTCTTTTCCTCCTGGGTGACCTTTTATTGCTGGATCATTTAATGGAGCAGCAGTGTGTAACATCACTTAAGATTCTAGAGATGACACACCTGAACTCTGTGACACAAATACTAAAAGAAAGATTCTGGATTTGTTGTCCACACTGTTAGTAGTCAGGAGTGCCCAGATTAAACAAGAAAATAGATTCCATCCCCATTCCAAACAGCCCACCGAACCAGATATGGGATTGTTAACCAAACTACCTAAATTTCTGATATCTTTGTTTTCAGGCAGGATATTTTGGGTAAGAAGACACAAAGGCTGTCTTCAGCCTAAGGCTCAACTGAATAGAAAGGGGTACTCTTTCCCAAACTAAAATATTTTAAAACTATTTTACAAGTACAACTTGCTCTTAATATCCTTAAAACGGTAGGATATATAAGAACATTATCTGAGTGATGAATTACACCAGTTTATCACTATAATTTGTCCATATTTAAAGATGACTAAGAGACCTGTACAGACTGTTTTACTGTCTTCTTATGAAATTGTGCATGCTAATTAAACATTGCTCATAGAACCTGAGAGATCTGGCCTTTTTGAGGGGATATTTTGGCATTAATATTAACTTGGGTCTGCTCCCTCAATTACAGTATTCATAGATCATAAAATTATTCAAATACATATTATTGGGGGAAAATAATGGAAAAATGATCTAAGGAAAATGGAAATGGATGTTATCACCAATTTTATCAAGTGCTTCTTTTTAGTAACATATTTCATTGACTTGAAAATTCATATTATTACCATCTTATTATCTCTGATGATATGTTCATAATGAAGGTATTTTTACCATTACATCTTAGATTGATAGAAATTTTGCTTTTCTTTTAAAGGGTACATAAAATGTGTCTTGCCATCAATGATGTCTTAGATTCAAAAAATTAAAGAAGTAGATAAGAGAAATAGGAATCTAACAGACCCATGAAGTAAAATATTAACCTATGTATCTATGACTTCAGACAGATCTCCTCTATTTAAAGGACCGGAATAACCCCCAATTCTGATTGGATTACTTAACAGAATCATGTTTGCTTTTATATTGTTGTCTTATTTGCAGAGAAGAAAAAAACATTTATTATCTTTATTATAGTGCTACCTATAGTACTTACACTTATCTACTTGTTTACATGAAATATATAGCATATTTTATTGCTTTGTGCTTATTCATGCATTTATATGTTCATATTTTTCCTTACTCCTACTTACTATGATCTCCATTATTCTTCTATATAAGGTATGCTACCTGTGAAAAAGAAATTTTTTACTACTAAGGATTACACTTTCATATCATATTCTACATTTTTACCACACTGTGAAACTGAGAGGTCAACTTCAACCATCACTTAAAAATACTGACTCCAAAGTCTATCTACAGCTTAAGCCTCTCTGATGATGTAGATATGTGTATTTAACAGCCTGCTAGCAATGTCATCTGATGTCACTTATTTGCTTTATATTTAATAGATTCAAGATTAACCTTATTCTTCCTGCCTCTTGATTTGTTCTTGTCTATTTTTTTTTTCTTGGTGGATGACACTAACCGTGCAGACTACAAAATTTGAAACCTGGTGTTGTCACTAACTTTAATTGATTGTTACTTTTCAGCTATTTTAAATTCTATACCTTTCTCTCCACAGTGCCTTGTTTTAGCCTTTATTCAGGCCAGCATTATTTATCCCCACCCTATGTGACACAGTTAATTTTTGAATTCCCCTTTTTTTTTTTTTGAATTCCTTTCTCTATCTCCAGTGTACATTAGTGCCATGTTTGTTTTTTCTCCCAGTGCCAACTTTGATTCAGAACTCAGGGTCTCTTTCAGTTTTGCACTTATTCCATAAAAATATTCCATCAAATGAAAACTTTCATGATTAAGGCTGACTTCATATCAGATTTTGAAGTCACATGGAATAATCCTCTACTGCAGGTAAGAGCACAGCAGTTGAAAATGCACTGGTCAAGAGAGAATGTAGAGAATTCAAGAGTCTTTTGCTCTCTCTTCTGGACTATCTTCCATTTCTTTCCTACAGCCACATTCTTCTCCAAATTCTGGCCCATTTGTTTTCTTCCTTTCTTTAATTCATGCAAAGCAGATCATCAGGCTACTCTTAGGGCTAGGTATCATTTGGCTCACAGGCCTAAAGGCCCTCAAAAATGGTTTAGCAGAGCGTTTCCTAAATAAAGCAGGATTCTCCCAACAAGATTCTCAGAACTGCTGCTAGAGGATTAATCTAGTCTGTCTCCTTGTAAATGCTTGCCTCCTATGTAATCTCTTAAATGTTACTTCTTCTAATCCATTCTTCATATTGCCCACAAGGTGTATTAGCACATCAACCTAATCTTGGTCACTGACAGATTTAAAAATCTTTTGATATTCTCCACCACCTTCATGGTAAATTCCAATTTCTTTAGTATGGTTTATAGCTTCCCAAGCTTCAACTCTCACTCCCTGCCTTTTTTTTTTTTTTTAAACATACTAAGATTGACTTCCAGCAAATATTTGTTGAAGGCATACTCTCTACTGTAGGATTATGTTAGCAAATAGGGGCCATGTAGCCTATGGTCTAATGGAAAATTCTTTTGAACTGTTGTTAAGATCGAGAAGGGCAGTGTGCATGGAAGGATATAACAATTTTAATGGTGAGTGGCAATTTCCTGAGTTGGTTACATTTAAGATTTCACGTGAAGGATAAGTAGGTGTTAGATGTAGTAAGTAGGGGGAAATGGTTTAGCAAATTACTGTTCCTAGAGGAAAACGTGGCACATTGGAGAACATCAGGGAAGCAGAGCATGCATTGACAGAAGAGGAAATAATGATGCTAGGAGAGTGATTTGAATGCACCACAGTCTTACTCACCCATGTAATGTTTCATTGCTGTTTTCTTATCTTGAAATATTCTTTCTTATTAACTATCAAAGTTCAACTGCTAAAAGAAAGTCTGAAAATCCCTGATTTATTTGAAGAGTCAATATGTGCTCATGATTAAAAAAAGGGGGAAATACTAGGCAATGATGATAGGACTAAATAAATATAAGATATTATATTCAAGAGGAAGGGATATTTATGCAGGCTGCAGTAGGTGGGATAAGCTTTAGGAGAGGTTGTACTTGAACTGTACTTAAATAAAATTTAATAAAGGCTGGGGTGGGGAGGCATTCCATAAGCAGGAATCAATATAAAGAGATTAACAAAATAAATATTTAAGTATACTAAAAAAATAAGGTTAAACAAGTTTTTCAAAAGCAAAGATTACTTAGGTATTATATGTGGAATTTTAAAACCTGTTATTATTTTTTCTCATGTGTTTTTAAGTGATCTAAAACAAAATAAGGCTTTGTTTTTGATTTGCTATAAAATACTAAGTGTATAAATATTTGAATAAAAAGATAACTTGTTATTTTTAAATATATGACTGGTGATATATATCAATAAAAATTGTCATAAAGCATTAACCAGCAATGATAGTTCTGTGAATTGGGAATTAGCAATATGGTTTTCTAAATACTGCTGTACTTCTATTTCTAGCAGAATTGCTTTCAAATTATTCTGAATAACCTTCTCCATGAAATGTCTTAAAAAACTTTTAAAATGTGTTTATGGGACATGGAAGTAATCTATTTACAGAGAACAAAAATAATCTTTAAGTGGAAATCTTTAAAAATGATTATCAAAGCAGCTTTCTTTTTAATCAGACAAGTATTTGGCTTGTTAATGTGAAAAACCATTTCGGGGGAGTAGTAGCCAAATCTGTATTCATATTTTTTCCCCTGGTAGGAACTAATAACATTTTCCGTAGTTCAGTCACTTAATTTACTGAGGATTCTTTCTCTAACACTGGAAATTAAGACAAAAATTGTTAAAGATTTTTTTAAAAGATCTTATTTTAAGAAAGGAAGAGAGCTTATATATGTTCTAACCCAGTAATCTTTGTAAATGAAATTCAAACCATGAATACCATGGCTTCATATTATCTAACTTGCAAAAAATAGGGATATAGGACAGAAGGATTTCAATTAATTTTTGGATAGGTATTTTAATAAAGTTAATGAATATATTGAGATAAGTGAAATCTTTGTTAAGTGATATGAGTCTAGATAATGTACTACGAGGCCCTTTTATGACACCTTTTAAAAATTGTGGTCGACTTTAGAGGTGTCTGGTGACTCAGTTGGTTAAACTGAGTCTGGTGACTCAGTTGGTTAAATGTCCAACTCTTGATTTCAGTTCAGGTTATGATCTAAGGGTCATGAGATTGAGCCCCACTCCATGCTGAGTGTTGAGGCTTTTTTTTTTTTTTTAAGAGATATTTTATTTATTTTTTCATGAGAGAGAGGCAGAGAGATAGGCAGAGAGAGAAGTAGGCTCTCCATAGGAAGCCTGATGCGGGGCTTGATCCCAGAGCTGTGGAATCACACCCTGAACCAAAGGCAGATGCTCAACCACTAAGCCACCCAGATGTCCCTGGAGCCTTCTTAAGAGTCTCTCTCTCTCTCTTTGCCCTTCCCCACCTCGTGCCCTCTCACATTTTCTCTCTTTCTTTCTCTCTATAAAAATAAATAAATCTTAAAAAATATTGTGGTTGACTTTATCTGACAGCTGTAGTTCAAAGCTATAGTGATTATTTTTATGAAACATCATCAAACACTCAGTGAAAAGAAGATTACAATTAAAACAAAAATTTAAGCAGGGGTATTTCTTTAGCAACTCTATAATCTTGAGTTCACACAACCAAATGTAGATCTAATTTTTTTTTTATTTATTTATGATAGTCACACACAGAGAGAGAGAGGCAGAGACACAGGCAGAGGGAGAAGCAGGCTCCATGCACCGGAAGCCCGACGTGGGATTCGATCCCGGATCTCCAGGATCGCGCCCTGGGCCAAAGGCAGGCGCTAAACCACTGCGCCACCCATAGATCTAAAATTCCAAGTGTATTTTAAATTTGATTTTAATTATATTCAGTAATATATATTTATGTGTGCTAATTTTGAGCTTGGAGGCATGATGAGATTTTTGTTATTCTAGAATAAAGCAGGCTATACTCTTAATGATTAGATTGCAGTGTTAATCGGCCCCATTTTGCAATCTAGCTTTTATTATAGCCACCAGGAACAGAAACTCATTTCTGTAAGAGGCATACCTGTGGTTTTGTTTTATTAGCTAGATCTTTTACTACTGACTTGTCCTTCCTGACACAGTTTGCAGATTTGATGTCCATAGGTTCTAAATCAAACAAGTGTTATGGATGGATTTGCTAATCTAACTTTAATTTTTTTCTTTTCTGTCTTTATATTTACAATGCTTCTCAGGAGATGAATATACTTTCCAAGAATACAAAAGCTTTGGCCTATAATGTGAAATGCAGTTGTTTTATTAGACAGAATTTTACAGTTGAATTTGTATTGTTGTTTTTTTTCTCCATCTACATTACCATTCTTTCTCCATCTACATTACGTATCTTTCTCTCTTTCCAACAACAACAGGATTCTTTAATACATTTAGTAACAGAATTTTGTAGAAAAAATATATTTATTCTTCATATAGTAAAAAATTAAGTGAAAAAAATGTGAAAACCAGTATGGCAAAGTGATGTCTTAAATGAAGCACACTGGTAGTGGTGAACCAAGCTTGCAGCCAAGAATGCATTCTTCTAGAAGTATTTTATAACACATATCTTATATGTATTTACTTTAGGAGATGCTTCTTGTTTACCTTATTTATCCGTTACACACTTAGATGATCTTTCCTTAGACCATCAAAGGTCCTTCCTTTGAATTTATTCTCACATATTTGATTGCTTAATAATAAGTGTAGGCTTGGATGTCTGCATGAGAATGCTGCTTATAGAGGCTGTTTAGCTTAATATTTGCAAAATTAGCAGATGCTAAATATGACTTAAAGTGTTCTCCTAATACTAAAGCTGTCAGAAAACTGCTTATTTCATGAAAAATTGAGAATTAATAACAAAAATTATACATTAAAAATTCTGTGGTTATGGAGGATTTTAAAAAACTGGATAAATATCTTTTAGAAACATTTACAGAGAAGTTAATTTTTGGATAACTAAATCAAATCAAATTGAACTCTGATTTCTATTGTAAGTCAATATTTTATTTTGTACATTGAGTTCAATGAATAGTTTAAAAATCTACTTAAAGATTAAGAAAGAAAGTAGATTAAGAAAGAAATCTACTTGTAGTAAAGGAAAGAAAGGCATATACCCTATTCCCATAGACATGCTCTGTGCTTTTTTGTTTACAATAGAAAGAGTGGAGTAAGTGTGTGTGTGTGTGTGTGTGTGTGTGTGTGTGTGTGTGTGTGTGTATGTCCTGGAGAAGGAGAGAGAAGATTAAACAATGAATGTGTAAACTTATTATGAAAATATAATGCTAAAAAAGATTTATCCTTAAAAATACTATCCTTATAAAAAGATGAAGATACAATTTAATGACCCATAAGAATGTTGATTGGAAGTCTCTGAGAATAGTGATAGATCCTGAGGCATTTCAAATATATTTTATGAGGAAAACACGTTTTATATGCTTCTCTTTAACCATACATGGTTTTTACAAAACAAATTTCATTTATCAGTGATTTCCTAAAGAATTATCACTTTGTCAAAGTGCTTTTAAATGAAGAAAAATAATGCACTTGTGTTCATTTGCCCAATTGCTTTAGAGAAATAAAAGTCACATTGAAAATATAGTAGGTAGTATAGAATAAATCAATGTTCAGGATTAAATTGATTGTAAATTCTTGTTTTCTTTTATTGAAAGTGTCTTTCTTAAAAATTACCATTTGCTCCAAATAAATTATATAGATACTCTTATGTATCTGTGTATATAAGGATGTATATAGATATATGTATGTACATACATACAAAGAAGGGGAGTATAACTTTCTTCCCCTTAAGTATAGACTATGATTAATGCCTTCCTTCCAAAAAGCACAGTATGCTAAGTGTGGGGAAAAAACAAACAACACTCTACAATTGATATGAGGTCATGAAAATGGTACTTTACCCCCATAATCTTCCCTGAAAAGCCATAATCTCAGAGTACTCCTGAGGAAAAATTTCAGAGAAATTCCAGTCTAGAATTCTACAATACACCTGATCAGTAATCTTCAAAGTCAGCAAAACCATCAAAACATGGAGTTCTGCAATATTGCCACAGCCCAGAAAAGCTAAGTGAAACATAACAACTAAATGTAATGTGATATATTGGAACAGAAAAAGGACGTTAGGTAAAAACTAAGGGACTCTGCATAAACTGTATTATTTAGTTGATAATGTAACCATATTATTTCATTAATTGTAACAAATGTACTATAATAGGATGTTAGAAATAAGGTAGATTTTTTTATGGGGGGATATAGGAACTCAGTACTATCTGCTTATTTTTCTGTAAGTTTAAAACTATTTTAAAAAATAAGATCTATTAACAAAAACAAATAATATTATTTTAACACTGTTTAGTGTTCACTTTCAGAGGATTTATGGGTAGAAATAAAGTCTTGATGAAGAAAGATGTAACCACATCGCCATTATGGAATACCTATGTTATTTTAAGGACCTAAGATCATTGGTTTACATGAAGAGCTGTTTTAGTGGCATAGGTCTGTGGACAGTTCATCAGAAAATAAGCATTTGAATTAGTAAACTCTCTGTAAGCATAAAATGTGAGTTTTCTCTTGTAATCTTTATATATTTATACTTAAATATATACTATATATAATATGTAATAGTATATAATATGAAATTTAAGGGAATAACAGTATGTATATTTACAATTCAGGAAAATATGATGCTATTACAGCTTATTTTATTCCCAAGAGTAGTAAAACACTGTTTATGAAGCAGAGTTTGAAATAACAACTGGGTTTTGGAAAATATGTCAGAAAACTGTGTAAATTGGGTCAAACTGTTCTTGGTAACTTGATGTTAGAGAAAGGAATTATGTCAGATTATATTTTGAATGACGTAAGCAGACGGCTTACAGTTCAAACAACTGTATGGTGAAAACTATTCCTACAATAAAAATGACATCAACACATCTATATTCATAGAGATTATGTGACTTGTCAAAATTTAAGTGACATGATTATGTGTGTGTTGGATCACTTGTAAATCAGTTTTCAATTTTTAATTCTTTAGTCAGAATGAAGGTAGTAGGAGTCAGAGAAAATAAACTTTATCATCTTAGAATTATTGCTTTATATTTCACATCATTTCAGCAGACAGTATATGTTTAGCAAGTATCTGTACTCTCATATATAATTCTTAAAATTATCCAACAGGTAAGACAGGAGAATGAATCATTCATTAAATGAACCAAACAGCATTCTCAGAAAGCATAAAGAAGGAATAATCAATTCTAATGTCCAGTGATAGGAAATACTAAGGAAATCTCCAGTCTTTATGGACCATGTTTTTTTAAGATAGATAGATAGATAGTTTGTTTGTTTGTTTATTTATTTATTTATTTATTTATTTATTTATTTATTTATGAAAGAGAGAGAGGCAGGCAGCGACACAGGCAGAGGAAGAAGTAGGCTCCATGCCGAAAGCCTGATGTGGGAGTTGATCCCAGGATCTAGGGATCATGCCCTGAGCCAAAGGCAGATGCTTAACCACTGAGCCACCCAGGCATCCCTGGACCATATCTTGAAAATCAAATAAGATATCCATGAGGCAAGAAGGTAGAGGCAATATTTGTGCCAAATGTCTTCCAAACAGTACCAGTCCTCAACAAATTTTAGGGAAAATATAAATACTCGTGGTAGTTATCATTTAATTAGACTTTCTACTTGGTATACTTCTAAAGAGGGTTTCAATTTATACTTTCTTATTTGTAAAAATTAATGAGATTGCAGTTATAGTGTGGACTCTTTTTATACTTTGAATGAATTTCTGATAAATTGTGAAAATGAGTATTTACACAGTAGATTATATCTAGCATTTGAATTTCTATTTCTGATGTATTTTCACTAGGGGAAAAATGATCCTAACCATACAAAAAAGATGAAAAGTATAAGAAGGAGCTAAAAAATCACTTGTGACAATGTCAGAAATCATTTTCAAGATTTCTTCCTTTGTGAGTGCAGTCTGTATGCATTCAAACCTCCAGTACAAACTCTGAGTGAAATTCATCAAAAAGGAAATCAATCCACATTATCTCACTACTCTTAAAAGCATATGTAAATTAAAATACATCACATAGCTAATTCCAATTTTATTGACAGTTCTTACTGCTTCATCGGGATTTGAATATTTAAATATTTTAGCAGCCTTACCACACTTTTGGAATGTCATTGCTTCAGAAGTAAAGCAAAATTCACTAGGTGTGAAAGCCATACAGCAAACTTTTTTTTTTTTTTTTTTTTTTTTTACAATAGATATGTGTTTCGTATGTTTCTGTATTCACACTCTATCTTTTTCCCTCAGAGGATTTAATTATCCTTATAATAAATGTGTGTGTATAATTACTGAATAATGAATAGCAAGGTGATCTTTTGTACCTGACACATTGGTTTTAGAGAAATTTATTATGAAAACATTTGCAGTATTGCCTGAACTAGTAAATTATTTGAAGATACTTTCTATACTTCTGTGATAATGAAAACAAGTTTCACCAGTAGCGGAAATCCAAGTGAACATTATAAGACATTAGAAATGGAAATAATATTTTTCATGTATTATTACATGCATAAATCTAAATTTATGTTAAATAAAATTGTTCAAGGAAATGATTATCTCCTGTAGAAGAAAAAGGAGAAGAAAAATTTGAAAGCAGATTATAAGTGGAAATAAAAAATAGAACTCATGGAATTTGTTTTAATTTTAAGGAATTACATTTATGGACTTTGAACTTTATCTCTGTAATGCTAGCTTAAGGAAAGGAGGATTTCCTAAGTGCTCACCTTTTAATAGCTTAAATTTTGTAGGAAAGAGTAATGGATGCAGGATTGGCATTAAAAAAGAGTGAAATTGAAAGAAAGTACCTTTGGAGCTGATTTTTCTCAGGTTAAACACTGAATTTTTTAAAAGATAAAGCTGATGGCTTGTTTTTAATTTCACAGGAGTTTCAGTTTACAGAGATGAATGATTTGTTTCTTTTTAGAACTTTTCATAGCCCAAAGGAAATAATGATTTCCTAGAATGTGCACACTTTGTTATCTGAATTCACTCAAATATCAAGTCTACTCTCCAGTGAAGTAAATATACAAACAGGAAGAAATGAAATGCAATCATAAGAATCTGATAGATGTCTGAGTAGATATAACTAGCTGGAGAGCATAAGAAAGTTACGAGCAAAGCATTATTGCCTAAGAAAGTAAGATAGCAAGTCTCTACACTGCAACTCTGAAGTAAATGTATAAATTGATGGTAGTGACTTATTTGATGAAGTTTATAAAAAACAACAACAAACTAAAACCCTCCCTTTAAGCAACCTTTCAAGTTAACTACCTATGCATTCACATGGAAAAATCTGATGACAGGACCCAAAACTCAGTGGTGATGAGTTCTGTCACTACAACATAAAAACAGATGTTTATATTAAAAACTTATGTTTTTCCGCTACTGGTTTCTACTAACAGCTCAGTTTGGGAAGAAAATTAGTCCTCCACTTGAAATTTCAGCTGTTATCTAAGTTAAAGTTATTGTACTGACTAATTCTGTAAAGGAATTAATAACGGTTAGAAAGGATTCATAAAACAAAGCCACAAGACTCACCTTTAGAATGCATTCTATCCATCTCTAGAAAAACTCCACAAGTGCCTGGCTTTTATAGGAATGGCTACATTGGAGAGTCTTAGTGTGAGAGAAGTCTCCTGTTATGGATAGCTTAGGAAATAATAACGTAATTTGGGGTGCCTGAGTGGCTCGGTAAGTTAAGCATCCCAACTCTTGATTTTGGCTCAGGTCATGATCTCAGGGTTGTAAGCTCCAGTCCCCTGATGGTTTCTGTGTTGGGCATGGAGTCTCCTCAAGATTCTTTCTCTGCTCCTTCCTCCCCCACCCCCGTGAAAAAAGAGAAAAAGAAAGAAAGAAAGAAAGAAAGAAAGAAAGAAAGAAAGAAAGAAGGAAGAAAGGAGAAAGAAAGAAAGAGGTAATGAAATCGATGTCAGTTTCCTATTCACTCTCATGGTGTTTGAGGGTTTTATTTTTTTAAGATTTATTTATTTACTTACTTTAGAAAGAGAGTATGTGCGAACAGGGATGGGGGCAGGGGGAGAGAGAGCCAACTCAAGCCAACTCAAGCCAACTCCACACTGAGAATGGAGCTAGACCTGGGGCTTATCCTACCATTCTGAGCTCATAATGTGAGCGGAAACCAAGAGTCAGATAGATGCTTAACCCCTGAGCCATGCTGGTGCCCCTGTTGGAGGTTTTTAAATCCCCCAGCAGGTTAGTGGTGATTAGATGAAGATGCAAATGTAGAAATATTCTTTCTGTACCCAGAGAGTGTGCTGGAAATAAAATGGTAGTGGTTTGTTGCTTTTTGTTAGGCGAACACTCATGTTTGCTCAATATTTAACCATTTTCCATGTTAAAACTAACCTGACAGTGGGTGCCCTGTCTCAGGGGTTATGACCTAATTGAAATAGTGTTTGCCTTTACCTCAAGAAAAGCTTTCATAAATCCCTTCTTCTCCCCTCTAAAATCTGAATTTGTTGTGAATTCTTCAATTAACTTTGGGTAGCTGAGTATACGTGGTTTCCCATTTGACCCTCTGCAGCCCTGGAACATGCAGGTGGACACTAGTGCCGAAACCCCTGGCATCCTTGGGATGCATTACTGGCTGTTGATGATTCTTCTGCATGCCGGTTTACCTTTCCTATTCTGAAGAGCTCAGATCTCCCTGTGAGTCTAACAATTGTGGATATTACTAGAAAATAAATTTGTTCTGGCACATAAAATGGCATTTTAAGGAAATGAATGAATACTATGTGACTTATTACATGGTAGAGTAATTATATAATGTTTGGGGCATTAAACTTTTAAAAAAATGACGTAATATTTATGGTAGGGATCTTTTTAATTAAATATAACAATGTTTTAATCAGAGATTCTTATAAAGAAAATTTATGCTTTTGGTTTCAATAAATGAGAGAAGGCTTAACTTTTGTTTGACATAGTCTCCCATTGTGTTTTCTATTTAGGATTGATTGCTCAGATTCTGAAATCAGTCACCTCTTTTTGAAATCCACTTCTGACACAAACTCAGTGAACTTAACTACTTACTTGACCACAGTGCAATTTTCTATTATTAGTAAAATGAGTATAATATATGTCTAAATCATATTTCTAATGACAAATAATATTAATATTAACATATTAAGCATTCAGTAAATATGAGTTATTGCTTCTATTTTCTTGAATTTTTCATTTGATTTTCAGGGAAGTAGTTTCCTTTATCTGTTTTTCTGTCTACCTTGAAGTCTTCTCTGCTGGGTACTTCTCATTTCCATATTATTTAAATATTTGGCACGTCTTTAGGCTCCATTCCCAGCCTTGTAAAAAATTCTGCTTATACCTGTACCTTTGGTTAATTTCATCCAGTCACCTAGCTTTATACAGCCCCCAAATTTCTACCTCTAGCACATAAATCTGTTCTATACTTTAAACACGTATGTTAACTATTTACTTGAGATCTTCACTTGGATATTTATTAGGCTGCTGAAATATGTCCTAAACAAATCTGATTGTTTTACACCTTAGCCTCCCCAAATCTGCTCTTACTCTTATTCATCTCAGCAACTACTAAGTCCATTCTTTCAGTTGCCAAGGGTTAATAACTTGGGCGCCCTTTTCTCTTCTATCTGTAAATATGTGACCCTTGATAAATTCTATAGGGTCTGGCAGTAGGGATGAAATTGCTCATCACTGGCCCAAGGAGATGGCATGACCATTTTCTCCTTCTCCTCCTTCTCCTCCTCCTCTTCTTCTTTCTTCTTTCTTCTTTCTTTTCTTTTCTTTTTCTTCTTCTTCTTCTTTCTTCTTCTTCCTGATTTATTTATTTATGTTAGAGAGAGTGCAGGTGAAGGGGCAGGAGAGGGAGTCCTCATGCAGATTCTCTGTTGAATGCAGAGGCCAACCAACATAGTGCTTGATATCACGACCCTGAGATCATGACATGAGCTGAAACCAAGAGTCAGATACTTAACCGATTGAGGCCCGCAAGAGCCCCCATTATTACCTTTTTAGACAAATAGTTCTTGAACTCAATAGACTCTGGAATATACCCCCTTAGTAATACCAAAACATTAAACATTTTAGCATTTTCTTATCTATGGAAAGATAAAAACAACCATAGTACCAAACCTTAGCATTGTGTCTCACACACACAGAATACACAATTAATGTTGTTAAATGATTTATTAAAATATTACTGAATATGTTAAAGCTAATGAAGAAAATTAGTGGACTACATAGCAAGTTAGGTGCCCTGATATTCAAAACCAGGCTCATAGTCTCAAAAACAATTTTCTGGGACATTTTCTTAATGCTGGGCTTTTGACAGTTTTCTAGAATTTCTTTTTATAATATCTTCATTTGTACTGTTTTGCATAAAGTTGCACTCTAATTTCATGAGAAAAGGCAGATGATGGAATTTGGAAATGAAAGAGTATTCATAATTTTGATTCTTTTCATATATGATGGCAAATTGAATGTCAGGAGAATTAGTTAAAATTATAGGCCAACAGTCATGTATGAGAAACTATTTTACCTTTTCTTCTTTAGGATTGTAACTATTCCCAGTTTTTTGTACTTTGATAATTAAAAAAGATTTATATTATTTGAATTTACAACTTTCATTCACAACTATGCTTGAATCAGCTTCTTAGTTTCTATTTGTCGCATGTTTTCTCTTCTGAGTTTTGTTTATTTTTTATATCTATCAGATTATTTTTCCTAGAATCTTGTTCTCTAGTGATGTCAGATCATGTATGAGCTTTCCCATGCCTTTCTCTTCATTTATATTTTGCTTTTAGAAATTAAGCAAAAATAAGTTTGACATTTGATTTTTATATAAAAACAGTATTGTAGATGGTTAAACAAGACAATGGTAAAACTATTTACTACTAGCTTCTAGTAGTTAAATAATTCTATGCTTCTCTATGTTTACCTGCAAGCTGGATTTGTAAGCATTTCCTATATCTAGATATTCTTAGACTGGGAAATGGGGACACAATATTCACCAGGCCCATAGCCTCATTATAATATAAACTCTTCAAGTCTTTAAAATGTGCTGTGACTCCATTATGAACCATGGCAGCTACTAAAACCCACCAAAACAGAATAATTTAAATAAGGTAATATTTAACTTCAGTTTTAATGGATAAGGAGGAGTTTGTTGGGGTAAGAAGGAGAGGAAAAGAAGTACCACATTAAAGTCAAGAGAATAGTTTGGGAGAAGGAGCAGATACTTGAAAGAGAAGAAAGGTATTCGGGGTGCAGCAAGTGGTCTGCTGTGATGAGTAAGGAAGATGGGAGATGAACTAGTGGCACATGATTTGAGAAAGCTTGTATTCCAGACTAGGGAGTTTAGACTTTATTTTGTGTGTACTTAGGGATTTGGTAAAGATTTTTCTGGACAGGGGAACACTATGATCAAAGTTGTGGTTTAAAGGAGTCCATATAATTTTAGCAGCCCACTAGTTTATCTTTTTCACTGAATCTTCCCAACTCCTGCCTCTCTCTTTATTTATTTTTTTAATCTTTAATTTTCTTTTACCTACCCATGTGGTTAACATTGACCTCTGTGTGATTGTGACTAGTGCTCTAGTAGTCTCAGTCTGGATCATGAGTTTTCTCATTTCTTCTTCTTCTTTGATTTAATTTTGTTCTTTCAGTATAAGCAAAGGTAATTTTTGACATTTGAATCTAACATAAAGCAGCATTAAAAATGTCTAAGCAAGTAAATAGTACTGCAGCTTACTCAGCTTCACTAACTGAGGTTTATTATTGTAAAGAGGCAAGGAAAGTAGTGAATTCATATTTATGAAGAACAGGAAGAAATCCAAACTTACTAAAATTTTTGTCAGACAATTTTCTGCCAGCTTTTGTAGGCCTCTGTTCATTTAATGATAAGTGGAGACTTTAAAATGTAAATTAATATTAATATTAAGACACTGAGTTCTAAATTAGTTTACTTCTTAGAGAAATGAAAATATAAGAAAAAGGGACCATAAGTTGCATTTCTCCTAGAAAAGCTTTTGTGGAAGGATCTCATCTCTTAAAATTTATATTCTGTGACTATTATTCATTGAGGAAGAAATTAAACAAATTAATACCGATAGTGCTCCTTCTGTTGATAAATTGTGTGGAATATTTATCTCTTGAATAAAAGTGTAATGGAACAATAGGATTGCAGTATTTTTTCTAACTTAGCACTAGGGTAGTAAAAACTATTCCTTTGGCTTGTAATTATGTCTGAATCTTTGTGAAAGGGTGGAGACATTGAATGACGGCAAATTAACTGTTTTATTTGTATTGATTTATGTATATTATTGATATAGCAATATTTTAAGTTGTTAACTTTTTCACCTCAACTGTGTAATATATGGCTGCCTCAGGTAATGGCTACTTAAAATTTCATTCAACATTAAATATTACTCCTGGAGAGTAAATGATAGAGACTCATTTTATATATAAAATATTCCTGCTTTATAGCTTCTTTTAAAAAGCATAGATTTTAGAACGCCTAGGTTGCCCAATGGTTACCTCCTGCCTTCAGCCCAGGGTGTGATCCTAGAGTCCCAGGATCCAGTCCTACATTGGGCTCCCTGCATGGAGTCTGCTTCTCCCTCTGCCTATGTCTCTGCCTCTCTCTCTGCATCTCTCATGAATAAATAAAAATCTTAAAAAAGTTTAGATTTTTATTTTTAATCTATGCATACTGCATTAAGATATTAAGTTGTGTAGGAGCTATAAGACTAATCAAATACAAGAGCTATGTTATTTTTTGTAGGTCTATTTAATTTGAAATGTTTTGTTCAATTTCAAATGAAGTATAATGTTTCCAGCTTAAGTCAAAATACAAAACCAAACAGAAAACTTCAATATCTCTGATCTCATAGATTAATAGAAAATCATATTTTCACTTACATTTAAGATACTCTTGACAGAGATCAAGACTAACTCAGATGAAACTCATAACAAATATTTATAGCAGTCCTTATAAACAAGATTATGTTTTTACTTGTGTATACTAGCACTATCAGTTATATAAAAAGAGATGCCATGCCTTGATTAATGGCATTATTGATTGTAAATAAACAAAAATGTCCTTTTTTATAAAACTTAGTTTGGGTTTCCTTTTAAGAAAATTCTAACAACATTCCAAATAAAATACAGGTACTAATAAATGTGTTGGTGTGAATCTCTAGCAGGAAACTAAGTATGGTTCAAACTAGAAAATAAAATTACACTGAGCTTACTAATGATGTGACTATTGTGAATGCAAGGCACATTTTTAAATACCGGTCGTATTTTGAAACAAAACTAAGCCGAAATACAAGGTTACAGCTAGAAGTAAATTAGAAATCATCCAAGTTTTAGTCTTCAGTGCATTTCATGAAGAAATTGAGACCTAAGGTCATATAAACAATTAGAATCAGATCTATTTATAATAATCAGATTTTCTGACTCTAACCTAGTATGTTTATACCATAAAAATTTGATTCATTTGACACTTACAGTACCATACATATTTATAAAATTATGTAACAATAAATAGGTTTTATATATAATAATATATATAGCCATACCTTTTATATTAGCAATATATATACTAGCATATATAATATAATGGCCTTTATAATTAAAGAAAATGTTACTTTATATGATAAAAACACTCAAAATTAGAAACAGAGAAGTTCTCATTTTTATATTCTGTTAGATTTGGAAATATAGTTTATATTCAGCACACATACACATTTATGTGAAGATGTCTATATTTATATGTGTATTTGTGTTTATACACACACATATATATATATATGTTCATTTCTTGAGTGGTAATTATTCATAATGGACAGAGATAATATGAGGAGACAGGAATACAGAGATGGGAAGCAGGACATTTAAATTAAAATTTCTCTTTTTACTTACTAGCTGGCTGTCCTTGGAAAATTGGTTTATATCCCTGAATCCATTTTGCTTTCTTTTCTGTAAAATGGGGATAATGAAACCAAATTTACTGGTTGTAGGGAAGGTTAGAGATAATGCGTGTAATGTGGTCACCAGTATCATTTCATGTTGTTCAATTTGTACCGTGACACACTTCAGAATTTTGAGGCCAGTGAACTCTTTGTTTATGTCTTAGTATAGTATTTCAAATATGCTAACATGATTTAAATCCAAAAAATATGATACTGCTGATCACTTGGGTACATAATTATCAGAAGTGGAATTATTATGTTAGCATGCATGAAATGATCCTTGAGAATCAAATAGCTAGTTGTGACTTAATGTCCATTAATCTTTATTCTACTTGCCTGATTGTGATTTGAATTTTTATCAACAAAAGATAAAAGCATGGACCTTGCAATCAGAGAGACTTGGGTAAAGCCCTGAATTAGCCTCTTAGTAACTGTATGAACAATCTATTTACATCTACACGTTTGTGTAAGAAAAATATAATAAAATTTTACCAGGAAAGTTATTGTGAGAGTTAAAGGAAATCGCACATTTAAAAAGTTTATTACAATATTTTATGCAGAAAATTCAATAAATGTTAGCTACTATATTATTATAGTCATTAATTTCCATTGTTATTACTTATGTAGTGGTTATCTTTATCTCTCGTTAGAAGCCAAACTTAATCTCTGCAGAATTTCAGAAGTGTAAAAGTTATGGTAACAGGATAGATAGCAATACTTTTGGGGAAAGCTATATAACCAGTGACGCATTTGTATTAAGATGGGGAGACAATACATGGAATCATTTATTTTAAGGGTCATCACATTTTAACTAGTTAGGATCCTTTTAAAGTCTAAGCCATCCATTATTTTATAGCTTCTTTTTTGTTCTTATGCTGCCAAACATTAATTCTAGGCACTGATATTGTTAAAGTAATTCACTGAAAAAACTGAGAAGTTGGGGATCCCTGGGTGGCTCAGCGGTTTAGCACCTGCCTTTGGCCCAGGGCACGATCCTGGAGTCCCAGAATTGAGTCCCGCGTCGGGCTCTCAGTGTGAAGCCTGCTTCTCCCTCTGCCTGTGTCTCTGCCTCTCTTTCTCTCTCTGTGTCTATCAGGAACAAATAAATAAATAAATCTAAAAAAAGAAACTGATAAGTACTATAATAGAGCAATAATGAAAGCTGTGATCATTAGAAAAGAAAAGGAAGGGGCAGCCTGCAGGCTGGGGTGTGATCCTGGAGAACTGGGATCGAGTCCCACATCGGGCTCCCTGCATGGAGCCTGCTTCTCCCTCTCCCTCTGCCTGTGTCTCTGCCTCTCTCTCTGTGTCAATAAATAAATAAAATCTTAAAAAATAAAAAGGAAGGACTAATTCATGCACCTGGATAATATACTTGTGAAACTAATTTATTTTACTGGCCAAGTCATAAAGTATAATGTAAAAAATTATGAAAATAGCTCAATAAATAGATGCACAAAGATTTATTGAAGGGAAACATGAAATCTCATGATAGATCAACATCCTTGACATTAATGAAGATTGCTATTATTAAAGAAGACAGTTACAGATTCCTAATATCCATTTATTATATATCTGTCTACTTATCTACCTTCTAACTATCATTTATCATCTATCTACTGTACTGTCAGAGAACTTGGTCATTGCCGTCTGGTCCTAAATCATTATGAAGGTAATATATTTTTATTTGACACAATATAGATAATGAAATAATTAATTGATCAATATAAGCATATTTGAAATAAGAAAAATATATTATTGCGATTTTTAACATGATAATAGTATGTTAAAACTTTTTTAAAAAGACCTGATGGTAAACATGTGGTTCTGATTTCATTTCCATATCATTTTGAGAATCATCATTATATTATAATTGAACTTGAAAGAAGAATATACTTGGAAATACCTTCTTAAATAATTAAATGTATTGTCACATTCTTTTAACTTATTTGCAAAAGATTGTGCTTCTCATATATCCCTCCCTGATACTTATTGATTGGTGTTGAATGAGACATCTGTTGATTTTGAGTCTTACACTGCTCTGTTTCAAGGCCCTTTGAAAATGTCCCTTTAGAGACTATTCTTCTGTATCTCCTAATGCTTTTAAGGCCATTTACTTAAAAAAGTGTAGGGTGACTTCAGCTTCAGGATCTCCTTATGAATACTCTATAAAATAATGTCCCTCCCTAAAGCCTCAAAGTTGTCCTTTCTTTGTTTACTGAGCTAGATTTGGATGAATCAATAGGAGAATAGTTTCCAAAATGTCTTGTTCCACAGTACAAATTTTCTAAATCTTCCTTCCTTCCTTCCTTCCTTCCTTCCTTCCTTCCTTCCTTCCTTCCTTCCTTCCTTCCTTCCTCTTTTCCTTTCTTCCTTTTCTTTTCTTTCTTCCTTTTCTTTCTTCCTTTCTTTCTTTCTTTCTTTCTTTCTTTCTTTCTTTCTTTCTTTCTTTCCTCTTTCTTCTTTCTTCTTTCTTTCTTCTCTCTCTCTCTCTCTCTCTCTTCTTTCCTTTCTTTCAATTTGAGGTGACTTATGACAATTTCAATCTTTTCTATTGGTTATTCCCATTCTTCTTTATTTTCTTGAGATAATTGTTAACCTATGCACTAATTGATAGGGACCCAAGAGTACGGATTTATGTCCTTAGAACTATTTTAAATTTCTCTGTGAATATTTTTGTCTTCTGTCTAGGCTTTGAAATATTTACACATTTAAATATTTAAATATTTATAGACCTACCTCTGAGATATCGTGGTTTGGTTACATACCACCACAATGAAGCAAATATTGCAGTAAAACAAGTAAAATTATTTTTTTTTAGTTTCCCAGTACATATAAAAGTTTATACTATACTGTAGTCAATAGTATTATGTCCATGAGAATGTACATACCTTAATTTAAAAAATGCTTTATTGCTAAAAAATGCTAATCACCATCTGAACTTTCAGTGAGATGTAATCTTTTTGCCAGTGGACGGTCTTGCCTCAATGTTGCTGGCTGGCCAGGGTGGTGGTTGAGGTGACTGTGGCAATTCCTTAAAATAAGACAACAATGGAGTTTGTCATACTAAGTCTTCCTGTCATGAGTGACTTTTCTGTAGCATGTGATGCTGTTTAAGAGTTGAGCTTCACAAAACTTTTTTCAAGATTGGATTCTCTCAAATCTGATGCTACTTTATCAACCAAATTTATGCAGAATCCTAAATCCCTTGTTGTGATTTTAACAATCTTCACAGCATCTTCACAAGCAGCAAGTTCCATCTCAAACCCCCACCCCTTAATTATTTTTCTAATCCTTAAGAAGCGACTCCTTATCCATTCAAGTTTTATCATGAGGTCCCAGTAATCCAGTCCCATCTTCAGGCTCCACTCTGAATCTAGTTCTCTTGCTATTTCTGATTCTAGCTCTCTTGCTATCTGATGGTACTTCCTCCACTGAATTCTTGAACTTCTCAAAGTCATCCAGGAGTATTGAAATTACCTTCTTCTAAACTCCTATCCGTGTTAATATTTTCACCTTGTGCCATGAGCCATGAAAGCTCTTTTTTTTTTTTTTTTTTTTTTACTGGAGTTCAATTTGCCAGCATTTAGCATAATACCCAGTGCTCATCCTGCTGTGAATGCTCTTAAAAGCACCTAGAGTGGTGAATCCTTTCCAGAGGTTTTCCATTTTCTTTGCCCAGAGCGATTAGAGAAATCACTATCTATGGCAGCTATAGCCTTGTTAAATGTATTTCTTAAATAATGACACTTGAAAGTTGAAATAACTGATACATAGGCTGGGGAATAGATGTTATGTTAGCAGGCATGAAAACAACATGATTCTCATTGTACATCTCTATCAGAGTTCTTGGGTAACTAGGTGCATTGTCAAGAAGCAGTCATATTTTGAAAGGAATCTTTTTTTCTGAGCATTAGTTTTCAATGGTGGACTTAAAATATTCAGGAAACCATGTTGTAACATGTGCTTTCATCTTTGTTGTTTCATTTACGGGGTATACGCAGAGTAGATTTAGCATAATTATTGAGGGCCCTAGGATTTTGAGAATAGTAAATGAGCATTGGTTTTACCTTAAGTCACATTAGCCCCTAACAAAAGAGTCCCCCTATCATTTGGAGCTTTGAAGCCAATCATTGACTTCTCTCTAGCTATGAAGGTAGTAGATGGCATCTTCTTCTAGTAGAAGGTCGTTTCATGTACATTGGAAATCTGTTGTTTAGGGGCACCTGGGAGGCTCAGCGGTTGAGCATCTGCCTTTGGCTCAGAGCATGATCCCGGAGTCCCGGGATGAAGTCCCACATCGGGCTCCCTACATGGAGCCTGCTTCTCCCTCTGCCTGTGTCTCTGCCTCTGGCTATGTCTCTCATGAATAAACAAATAAAATCTTTAAAAAAAGGAAATGTGTTGTTTAGTGCAGCCAGCTTCATTAATTATCTTAGCTAAATCTTCTGGATAACTTGCTACAGATTCTGTGTCAACACTTGCTGGTTCACCTTGCAATCTTCTATTATGGAGATGGCTTCTTCTCTTAAATCTCATGAACCAACCTCTGATAGCTTCCAACTTATCTTCCATAGCTTCTTGACCATTCTCAGTCTTCACAGGATTGATAGAATTAGGTTTTTGCTCCAGATTAGACATTGGCTTAAGGGAATGTTGTATCTGGTTTGATCTTCTATCCAGACCAATAAAAGTTTCTCTGTAACAGCAATAAAATTGTTTTGCTTGCTTATCTTTCATCTCTTCACTAGAGTAGAACTTTTCCTTTGCATTCAAAACTTGGCTAACTGTTTGGCACAATATGCCTACCTTTTAGCCTATCTTGGCTTTCAGCATGTCTTTCTCACTAAACTTAATCATTTGTAGCTTTTGATTTAAAGTGAGAGACACATGACTTTCTTTCATGGAATACTTAGAGGTCGATGTAGGATTATTAGTTGACCTAATTTCAATATTGATGTGTCTCGAGTAATAGGGAGGCCCAAGAAGAAGGACAGAGAGAGGGGAATAGCCAGTTGTTGGAACAGCCAGAGCACACACAACATTTATCGGTTAAATTTACTTTTTTATATTGGGTATGGTTTGTGGTGCCCCAACTGATTATAATAACATCAAAGATCACTGATCACAGATCTCCATGACAAATAAAGTAATAATGAAAAAGTTAAAAATACTTGAGACAATTTAATTTGGAGGGTTTTCTTCTGGCCAGAAGAAAAGAGAGGTAAATTAGGAAAAATAACAAAAGATAATAATGGAACATAGGAAGAAGGAAGAATAGGATAAAGGCAGTTATGTTTAGGTTACGTTTTGAAGGATCTAAAAGAGTTTGAAATTTTTCACTTTAGCCAGGGAATTCATTAAAAGGGTGATTTTGGAATCTGAGTTTCTTTTGGATGCTTCCTCAAACCAGAAAAAACAAAACACAAACAAACAATACCCCCAGCCAATTGAATATTTGGGATTTTACTCTTTTTTGCTTTAAGCCTGTTTTATATAAGCAATTTTATTTATAATGCAGATTCCCCAAATTCACCTTTATTATTGCCTTAGCTCTGGCAGCCATAGCAAACTACTGTAGATTGGGTGGTTTAAGCAACAGAAATTTATATTTTCAGTGGAGGCTAGAATTACAAGATCAGGGTGCCAGCATGGTCAGTTGTTCGTGAGAACCCTCTTCCTGACATATAGACAACTGTGTTCTGTGAGAGAGGAAGAAAGGGAGAAAGAGGAGGAAGGAAGAGAGAGAGAGAGAAGGACAGGAAGAGGGAGCTGAGAGAGAGAGATCTGGTGTCTCTTCTTATAAGGGTACTGATTGCTTCTACGCGGGCATTAATCCCACACTCATGACCTCATCTGAACTTAATTACCTCTCCAAGATTCCATCTCCAAATGTAATCACATTGGTGATTAGAGCTTCAACTTACGAATTGGGGAGAGGTGGCACAATTATTCAATCCATAGCAATGATCTGTGTCAAAATTATTCCATTTAGAAAGATAACACTCAAATTAGACTTATTTCGAGAATGCATTTAAGAGATCTGTGAGGATCTGGCAATAGTTGGTCTAGGTATTTTTTTGTATCTTGTATCTATACTCTTGAACATAATATTTGGCTGTGTCTAATAGCAAACACAAGAAATATTTACTCTCTAAGGGATGAACATTTGGAGATTAGACATATCTGGAACTAAACTGTCATGCAGAAAACAAGACAAGTCAGGGAAAGTTCTCATATGTTTCTGAGAGGTGCCAAAGCAAATCCTATCCTATTCAGCTGTTGATTAAACAAGATATTTCATTTGTTAGTTCTCTGGGCTGGTTCAAATGTCAGTACTGTTGAACTTATGTCTGTTCTCTGCTTTATGTATTAACCTTTATATAGTCACAAAAGAAAAAGATGAGAGCAGTCAGGAGGACCAGCAATATTTTTAGTAACAAGACATATTTCCACCAAGTATAAATTTTTAAATCTGATCAGATAATCAAAAGATCCCTAAAAGCCAGAATCAATCTCTGACAAAATTTAGTACTATGGTCAGAGAGAGCATTCTTCATGCTTTAATAATGTCTAGCTGCCATTTGTTCTTTTTCAGCATGACAAAGAAAAGAGAAGATAAGTGAGGGTGAAGCTAAAGTGTAGCCATTTGAAACATTGACCCTGGGCTACCTCTGTAAGAATTCTACAAAGCTGGCATTTTTTTTCCTCATAGCTATTTTAGGTTTTTGCCAACTTATCAAAAAAGTCACATCTATCAAATTCCTTTAATATCTTTATCATCCATTATTTAATAAGGACACTAATTTTTGCTTCTGTTTGCTAATATTTGTACTCCCCATAGTAAATGACAAAGCTGCCCTTACTGTGATGTCATGATCCATAATAGCAGATTGAGTCAGTATTATTAATGGTATTTCCTGATACTGACATATTCATACTTTATGTTACCACAAATGTAGTGTTGATAATCTAAGAAAGAAATATATATTAAGAATATAAATTTGAATATTAAAAATTTTATTTAAACATAATATTTGAAAAATACCTTATCAAAAGGATGAAAAATTATTCATGCATCTGTACAAATTATTTCTCACTTCAAAATATTTGACTATTAACTAGTCATACTAAAGAGCTTCTCAAAGTGTGATACTTTCTCTAAGCAGAGATCAGCAGCCTTTCAGAAATGATATTTTAATGAATACATAAAGGAAAGTTTGTGATAGCAGTGGTTATCTGAAGATCTTGTGGACTGGGAATTTTTGTTTCACCCTGGAATCTGCTTGGTCTTATTTAGATGTGTACATAGTGATGTAAAATGTAGAAATGACTTCCATTCATCCAGTAAGGCTATTGGGCTTGAGGTTAATGTTGTAACAAAGAAAGTGATTCTTCAGAACTAAGAGATTTCATAGTGAACTAGGAAAAATTAGATCCTTTCACCTAACTAATCACTTAGGGAGAGACCCAGAGGGAAATAAGAGAACTTTCAAATTGCTGTTATTGTTTCCTTCCTTTTCCCTATTAGAATGCCTGGTGATCTTATGGGAATATTGGGCCATAACAGTAACTTGTCACATTTGGTTGAAAGCATAGAATGCTGCTATATATCTTGATTTATTTATGTGTTTCTAGAGCCTTTTGTTTTACTCATTGGACTAGCAGTATACAGTTGATCCTTGAACAACAGAGGGGTTAGTGCCACTGAAGTTGAAAAACTGAGTATGACTTTTAACTCCTCCAAAACTTAACTACTGATAGCATTCAGTTGACTGAGAGCCTTACTGATAACATAAACTGAAGTTGGACTATCTCTACCTCCTTTCCCTCAAACTAAATCATACTCAAACTAGTTGAAAAGGTCACTGTCTCTTCTAAGTGGAAATTTAGATATAGAATAAACAGATTCCTAAAATTAAACAATTACTTCATATGAAGAAGGCAAAGGGAAGACTTTTCTTTTTCTCTGGGCAATAATGATAGCAAGAGGTGAGCAGCCTAAAATCATTAACTGCAGTATATTCTTTGTGTTATTTAAATCATCCATTGAAATTATGTACCTTACACATTTTGATTTGTAATTCATATGTACAATTCTGAAGAGTGGGATTTTTTAAAGGGGATAATTGAATAATTTATTTAATTTCTTAAAAGTGAGGATGAACATTTTGTAGATTATATTACTCCTAATACTTTTGCAAAGTGAAGCCCATTAAGGAACCAGAGTACTACTTAACTAAAGACTAAATCAATTATGTCTCCTAACCTGGGAGAAAGTCTTCATATATCTAATGTAATTTTTTCAACAAAGATTAATAATTCATATAATACTTATTCTTTTATTCTGGTCACCCAAAAAGGTATTGCGAAAGAAGAGCAGAGAAATGGGAGAGAGAGAGAAGGGGAGTGGAGGAGGGGCTGGAGAAGGACATAGAAGGGTGTGAATGAGAGAAGGAGATTTATTTGTTATATGATAACATTGAATATATTATGCTTGAAGTAAAAAGAGACATTTAGAGAAAAGATAGAATGATATAGCTATTAGATGAAGAGCCTACTTATTCAATAACTAGTTGATATTATGTGTGTAATAATTGATGATATTCAACCTAGTTCAAAAATTAAGAACCAAAAGATGTGAGAGAGATTTACAGAGCTCTTTCTGGAAAGGGAATGGAAGGAAAGGGAAAGTAAAGGAGAAGGGAGGGGGGAAAAAGAAAAGAAAAAAAAAGAAGACAAGAAGAAAAGAAAAAGAAATTACCTAGAATATTTCCTCTTACTAGAACCTAAGTAGTCCAACCATTACTCTTCTGACAGAGTTTAAATCAAATGGCAATAATCCCTTGAAGGGACAGGTTTTTTTCTGTTTTGCTCTCTATTACATCTTCAGAGCTTAGAATATGGCTGGCCCAAGTATGGAGTTAATAAGTTGTTTTTATTTTAATAAATTGCATTGTATATTTAGGTAAATTACATGGTATAAATATACAAAATGACTAGTTATTCAATAGCTATTTTAATTTGTATTAGATTATAATTCCATGCAGATTAAAATTAAAACTTGAACTATTGCTGTGGTTTGCATTGTGTTATATGCAATAATCACCGGTATTAAAAACAAACAACCAAACCCCTGACAAAGTACCGAAGGCAAAGCATCTCCTTTGATAGGATAAGAAATGTGAGATGATCATAAAAGCTGACACACATGTAAGTTATATATTTTTTTGTCTAATAAATGTCAACATCTATAAGAAAATTATATTCAAAATACATAATTAATGGAATAATTCTTATGCCACAAGTTTTAAAATGTTTCTTTTAAAAGATGTTGATGTTAATTTATCAGTGGTGTTTTTCTTGCTTCATTGACAAATCCAAGTGGAATTTGTTTCTTAACAGTGCATTAATGTTATCTAGAAAGAATAACAATAAAATGCATTTTAACTACCCTTACCCTAAGGACATTGCCTATTGCCCAGATGGAATGCTTTGTAAATTCTCTATATTCTACTGTATCATTTCTCCTCCCTTTAAGATTTCTTTTCCGGGTTTTAGGGTCTAAGATACCAGATTACATAAGTTTTAGGTTAGACTTTATTTAAATAATACAGGTCTTGTGCATATTTTCATAGAAAGGATAACAACTATGATTTCATCTTACTCTTGGAAATTTCATAAGGTGTTGTTTTGAGTGGCAGAGGAGTTACTTATTTGTCTGTTCTTGCTGTGGCAAACTTGCTCCAAGGATAGCTTCAGGGCTCTTTCCAAGCTTAAAATGTGAACCCTAAGTGGGAAAGTCAGCATATTTACCAGACTTTTTTTCTCTAGTTGAGTTGAATACATAAGTGTATGTATATGTATATGTTTACACTTTGCTGTGTATATATTATTTTTTACGTCCATAGTATTGAGCTGAATGAGAATTTTAAATATCAGTTAACTGCAATTGTCACTCAAATTACTCACACATGTAAGATGTAAGCAAATTTTTGTGGCACTTAATGTCAAGAATTTTTTTTTTGTATCATTTAGGTAACAATTTTAATGAAAACCTGCCCAAGAGGCATCAAAATCTATTTTTCTAATTAGTTACAAATGCTCTTTACGAGTGTTTTGTTTATTTATTTCTGTGTAACAAATTTTCCTAAAGCATAATGGCTTAAAATGGCAAATGTCATTCGTCTTGCATGATTTTTGTGGGTCAGAAGTTCAGCCAGGGTGTAGCAAACAAGTTTTCCTTTGTTTTGTGATGTTTATGCCTTCTCTAGAATACAAAATCCTTTTACTCATATTGAGTGGTTGTTAATGGCTGTCAAGTGAAGGACTTGATGGGATTGTCAGCCAGGATATTTGTGTAGACTTGGCTTCCTCACAACACAGTGGCTGGGTTCCAGCAGAAAGTGTCCCAAGAGAGCCAGACGAAAGGCATAGTGCCTCTATGACCTAGTCTTAAAAATTATATTGCATTGATTCTACCACATTCTTTTAGGCAAGGCAGTCACAAAAGTCATACAGTTTCAGAGGAAGAGAATTAAGATCTCACCACTCAACCAGAATATCAAAAACCAGCAGGATGAAATATATATTTATGTGACCATCTTTGGAAAATACAGTCTGCCACAATGGGTATTAACAATTCTGCAAATTTTAACATGGAAAGTTTAATGAACAAAATACGTACCTTCTACTTGAATTACTACTCACAAGCAGTAGGCCACAATGATTATGTCATTCTAATATTATGTCTGGAATATATGCCATTGATGATAGACTTTATAAACCTAGAGTGCTACTATTCTATGGAAGCCTTCTATGGAAGCCTAGAAAACATGTAACTAGGGTCCTATATGCTGAATGGTGGCTGTGCACATGAAAAAGTGCTGATCATGTTTTTATTACATAAGTTGGTAGAAAGGAATAGTAGTTATGACTCTATTCCTCCTGATGTTCTCTCTATATTCTTGTGTCTGTGTATAATATATATATATATATATATATATGTAGTATATATATTACATATGTATGTAATATATAATATATGTATTATACATTCTAGACACAAGTGGAAGAAGGCAACCAGAATGACAAGGTATGATAAACTTCCCATAACTAGAATTATTGAAGTGTGAGCTGAATAGCCTAAGTGGACATCTGTCAGAGATTTTGAAATGGAAGAGTATATTAGTAGCAATATAGACTCATTGTTTAGGTTGAAGTTCAAACTGAAACTCTATGATCCTTTTGTTTAATTATCTATATTTTTATTTAATTATTAACATTGTGAAAGTAATTCTTTGGCCCTTTTCCTAAAGTAGCCATTGTATTACTTTGCTCAGGCTGCCATAACAAAGTGCCACAAACCGAATGGCTTAAACAACAAAAATTTATATTTCATAGTCTGGAGGCTAGAAGTTTAGGTTCAAGGTATCTGCAGGGTTGACTTCTTCTGAATTTGAAGACATTCCTCTATGTTTACACAAGATCTTCTCTCGGTTTGTGTCTGTCTTCCAATATTTTTTCTTCTTCTTCTTTTTTTTAAGATTTATTTATTTATGATAGACATAGAGAGAGAGAGAGGCAGAGACACAGGAGGAGGGAGAAGCAGGCTCCATGCCAGGAGCCTGACGTGGGACTCGATCCCGGGACTCCAGGATCGCGCCCTGGGCCAAAGGCAGGCGCCAAACCTCTGAGCCACCCAGGGACCCCCCAATATTTTCTTCTTATAAGACACCAGTCATATTGGATTAGGGCTCACCATGATGACTTTATTTTTAAATTAGTTACTCCCTTAAAAAGTTTATCTACAAATGTAATCACATTTTAAAGTAGTAGGGTTAGGTGTTCAATATACGAATTGGGGGGTGGAGGCACACATTATCAGATAATATTTTTCTATTTATTAAAATAAAATAACACTTTGCCCATAAATTTCTTACTCTGTGGTCTGGAGGTATTTATAAATGCTTGTTTCCTGTTCAAATTTCAAGAAAACCATTGGCTATTTCAGCTTAAATTTGATGTACCACGGGTACATTGTTGCCTGCTGCAAACATTCCAGTGTTTGCATTATAATAAATAGGCAACCTTGAAAACTGAATTCACATAGTTTTATTTTTCCCTATGATAGGTCAAGTTTCAGTTTTGTTCTAGAAAATATTTGTGTAATATAAATACTTGTGAAAAGAACTGTTCAAAAACTGAGGCAAGAAATGGTATTAAATTGGCTAAAAACACAAATTCAAGGAACAGAATTTTATAATAAACTTAATAACTGTCCAAACATGTGTCAAAAGGTGAAAGGTTACTATTGGTACACAGAAGTACCAGAATTTGGATTATGTGAGACAAGCCTGCCTAAATTTAATATTGTTCTTTACATTATATAGTTTTGTCTGCCGTTTCCAGGATTATAATTATTGTCAGGTTTATTTCCTTCTTTTTTTTAAAGATTTTATTTATTCGTAGAGATTCAGAGAGAGAGAGAGGCAGAGACACAGGCAGAGGGAGAAGCAGGCTCCATGCAGAGAGCCTGACGTGGGACTTGATCCAGGGTCTCCAGGATCACGCCCTGGGCTGCAGGCGGCGTTAAACCGCTGTGCTATCGGGGCTCCCCCTGTCAGGTTTATTTCTATATTTTTACTCTAATTAGCTTTAACTTAAGGGTATTAACTATTTCTATGCAATTCTTTCACATCTTTAAAAAAAGAGATACTGAAGGGGCACATGGGTGCCTCAGTCAGTTAAGCATCTGCCTTCAACTCAGGTCATGATCTCAGGGTCCTGGGATCTGGCCGCACATAGGGCTCCCTGCTCAGTGGGGAGCCTGCTTCTCCTATCTCTGTGCCCCTCTCTCTGCTCATGCTCTCCCTCTGTTTCTCTGTCTCCTTCTCAAGTAAATAAAGTCTTAACAAATAAAAATAAATTTAAAAAAGATACCGAAGATGATATTATGCTTATGTAATATGGTTGCATATCTTTTTTTAAAATTTAACTTATTATTTAAATTGCTTCTAATTAATTTAAGGTCTTTGCTTCATGCATTTGCCAGTTCTTTCTCATCTATAGATACTTTTACTCTATTTACTGTTACTGTAATCTACCAAGAATTGTGTTTCATTTTAATAAAGGAGGCAAGTAACTATAGACTGTATGTGTTTGAAATAGAAGTGTTCATATTTCTGAATGATCTGCACTCTTACTCTGTTCCTTCCTTTCCCTGTCCCGCTACTCACACTGACAGGAAGTCCTCGCCATTTCTCACTTCATGTATCTCAGCAGTATTGCCAGTGATCTTGCCGGATCTCGCTCCTGTACTTATATGTTGCCAGGCTATGTGCATAAAATATAAAGCTGATCATGTTGCTTCTTTATTAAATGACTGATAGCAGATCTTCATTAACTTCAAAATTAAATACTAGTGTTTTAGCATTGCTTAGAAGGTACTTAAGGTGTTAGTAAAACCTGTATCTCCTTTCTTCAACTCCTTGTGTTTCCTCTAGGCCCAGCCACACTGAATTATTTGCATTTCTCAAGATGTATGGCATTTTCTTATATCTCATTGCCTCTTAGCATACTGTTTCGCACGCTTGGCTAGTGTCTTTTCTTTTCCTTAGTGCCTCAATTCACTTTTCTTCAATCTCTCATTCATTAGGCAATGATTTATTGAGTTCCTCCCTTGTGCCCAGCACTGTGCTAAGAAACGGAGTGAACAAGAGAGTGATGGTTCTGCTCTTCCAGTTGTGTTGATTACTTTACCTTCCTGGCTTCTTCGATAGTACTTTTTATATGGTATTATTTCCTTACTGCACTAAGTTACATTCATGGCAAATACTTTGTCTTTTCTTTTCATCAGTCTAGTACATATCACAGTGCCTGGACATGGTATGGTTTAGTGAATGCTACTAATGGAATCCCTATGTGTGCCTCCTGTGCTCAATGTGTGTTTATTTGTAGTCATGATGCAATGACATGTATTTTATCTGCTTCCTTTCAGTTCCTTATTCAATTCTGGACTAATATTATTTCATCAGAAAAGCCTTTTATAAGCACTGGATTAAGGATGCTAGTTTAAAAAAAAAAAGTATTTAGAGATTCGCTAAAACTAGTATGTAATACCTAAATTTCATTGTTGACTTGTGTGTGTATGTATTATTTTCAAGTGTTTTTTTTTTTTTTTAAGATTTTGTTTATTAATAATGAGAGACACAGGGAGGCAGAGCCACAGGCAGAGGGAAAAGCAGGCTGCAGGGAGCCCGATGTGGGATTTGATGCCAGGACCCTGGGATCATGCCCTGAGCCAAAGGCAGAAACTCAACCGCTGAGCCACCCAGGCATCCCTACTTTCAAGTTTTTCTATGTAACTAACTTCCATTTAATTAATATGCAGCATATATTAGTTCCAGGAGTAGAATTATTGATTCATCACTTATGTACAACACTCAGCGCTCATCACAACAAGTGCACTCCTTAGTATCCATCACTTATTCAGCCCATCCCCCTGCTCACCTCTCCTCCAGCAACTCTCAGATTGTTCTCTACAATTAAGAGTCTGTTTTATGGTTTGTCTCTCTCTTTTTCCCCCTTATGTTCATCTGTTTTTTTTTCTTAAATTCCACATATGAGTGAAATTATATGGTATTTGGTATATGTTATCTGTCTTTCTTTGACTTATTTTGCTTAACATTATACCCTCTAGGTCCATCCATGTGGTTGCAAATGACAAGATTCCATTCTACACATTTAGGCTCTTTCCATAATTTGGCTACTGTTGATAATGCTACTATAAACATTGGGGTGCATATGTCCTTTCAAATCAGCAGTTTTGTATCCTTTGGGTAAATATCTAGCAGTGAAGTTACTGCTATTCTATTTTTAACGTTTTGAGGAACCTCTCTACTGTTCTCCACAGTGGCTGCACCAATTTGCATTCCCAACAGTGTAAGAGAGTTCCCCTTTCTCTCCATCCTCACCAACAGACTGGTATATTTATCAACCAGGGAGACTTTATGTTATTGTGAGGACTGACTAGGAAGGAAAGGCAGGCTGGGACTTTGACATGGGCAGCCTTTTGTCTTCATTAAGAAGCCTCAACTACTTTTAAGGCTTTCAACTGATTGAATCAGGCCCAACCAGATGATATACAACAGTCTCCTTACTTAAAGTCAACTGTAATAGAATGTAATCATATCTACAAAGTATGTTCACAGCACATTCAGATTAGTGTTTGATTGAATAACTGGAATTGGATGTATCAAAAATATAAAAAATGGTTATAAATAATATTAGCTAACATTTTAAAACTTCTTACCTTTATTCCAGGGTTATCATTAACATTTTACATGCAATAATTCATTTAATCCTCATAACAGCCCAAGAAGATATTATTATTATTCATATTTTAGTGATGAGAAAAACTATGAAGAAAAGTAAAGTTGGTTTGAGAATCTATTCCGTTGGAATGTATACATTCCACAAAAATATGTATTTTTGTCATTTATATTCATTGATATATCTCAAGGACCTGTAACAGTGCTGGGCAAGAAATATCAACAGCAATTGATTCCAAATAAATTTGAAAAAATAATATTTTCCTAAATTATATATCTTCTTTTGCCAGAGATAAATGTGTGAATGTATGGGTTTCATTCTGACACTTGACACTCATTCTGAGGAGTCATCAGAAAGTAGTCTTAGTAAATTTTGAGGTACAGAGCGTGCAACTCCAAACATTGTATGAGTCAAAGCTGTGCTATGTTCTGAGGCAAATTGCCTAATGATTACACAGTTTTCTTAGGATAAAGAATTTTTATATTAGGAATATTATTGAAGAGAAGTATAATTGAAAAAGATAAACTCTTGCTCTTCAGAACACTTGATACATTATATTTAAGTAAGGGTCAACAAGATGTATTGTCAGTAGCGTGGGTACAGGCAAATTGATTAAATTCTAGCTTTGCTACTCCAAGCTGCCTGACCTTGAACCCTGTAAAATAGGGATAATAATAGTACTTACCCTATAGAATTTTTCTGAGAAGTAAGGATGATACTGTCTGTCACTATAAGTGCATAGTTAGGACAGAAAATTATGCCTACTACGTAATTATATTTAAACATTTGTTAAGTAAATATTACTCTTTTATGAGGTTAAGCTTTATCATTGAGTTGTTCTGTGGTAAATACATGGATGCTGGCTGTCCTGACAGGAAAGGGGAAAGTGAAAAACAAATTCTTTCTTTTACACTTACAATTTGCTCATTGGTAGTAAATTATTCTGGTGAATTGGAGCAGTGACTTCAAACATAGTTATGCGTGATGCTTACAAGTTAATTATGCTGTAGACATATTCAGTAATTTTTATGTTCTAATTTTGTTTTTTTTTTTTAAATTTTTATTTATTTATGATAGTCACAGAGAGAGAGAGAGAGAGGCAGAGACACAGGCAGAGGGAGAAGCAGGCTCCATGCACCGGGAGCCCGACGTGGGATTCGATCCCGGGTCTCCAGGACCGCGCCCTGGGCCAAAGGCAGGCGCCAAACCGCTGCGCCATCCAGGGATCCCTATGTTCTAATTTTGAACAAAACTGTCTCTCTTAACAAATCTTTGGTGTTTTGGGAAACATTTAAAAATGTGTTGCTTTCCTAGTGTTTTAAAATTGATTTTTTAAAATTAAAAAAACCAAACAAAGATAGAAGTTCAGTAATTAAATGGAATAATTTTGATATATCAAACCAGGGAAAAAGTAACACAAATTCAATATTTAGGTCTTGCACCTCAGTTTATTAGAAGTCTGAAAGAAACATTTTGTAAAATACAGTTAATAATGGAGATCATTTCATATAATAGCTTATTTTCTGTGGTATAGTAAAAAGTTACATGACCAAGTGAGACTACCCAATTTTAAACCTAGAAATGATTTCCACTCTGCCACAAGATTTGCAGATGCCTGATGCAGAGGTCCCAGTAATTTTGATCCTTTTGGGTGTCCATGTACTTGTAACTACCTGGGAATAAATGAGAGTAGTGTTTAGAACCAAATCTAAGCTTAAGTAGTTCTTGTGACTTTCAAACACCTTCCCTTATTCTAAAACTACTTTTATTTATTTATTTATTTATTTATTTATTTATGTATGTATGTATTTATTTATTTAGATTTTACTTATTTATTCAGGAGACACACACACACACACACACACACACACACAGAGAGAGAGGAGAGGCAGAGAGAGGGAGCAGCAGGCTCTATGCAGGGAGCCTGATGCAGGATTCGATCCCAGGTCTCCAGGATCACGCCCTGGGCTGAAGGCGGCGCTAAACCGCTGAGCCACTGGGGCTGCACCCGAGTCAATGTTTTTATTAACTGATGGTTGTGACAACTGACTGTTTCTACATGCAGTTCCAACAGTTTTCTGTGAAACCCTTTCAGAATGTCCCTATTAGTGACCCTAATCTTGACAAAAAGAGCCCATCTGTCTAGAAAGAAATGGGACTTAAATTTTCAGTCAGGCTGGCTGACAGTTCCAAGTAACAGAAGCTAATGATGGAATTCTCTGCGGTTCATGCAATACAATTAAACAAAGATTCTTTTCACAGAAGAACAAATTTTGCATATGAATTTATAGGTTGGTGGCTCAAATTATTATCTGCATCGTTGGTTGGAAGTTAGAGTGGCAAATACATGGATTTTTGAACTCATGGATGCTGGAAACTTACTTGAATATGTGATGCCTTGACATAGCTCATATTTTTAAAGTTGTATTATTATTAAATATTTTATACACAGAGAGAGAGGCAGAGACATAGGCAAAAGCAGGATCTATGTGGGGAGCCTGATGAGGAACTAGATCCCAGGTCCCCAGGATCACAAGCCAATGGCAGATGCTCAATCATTGAACCATCCAGGTGCCTCTTTTAAGTTGTATTATGAAATAATTATCTGTTCCATAAATTTAACTTTTTTTAAAATTTAGAAGTGAATAATTTTTCCATACATGATTAAAACTCTATGAGTACAGTTACATAATGTGAGCAATCAAAACTGGAGCTTTGTTTCACTCTCTGCTTTCTTGTAAAGCCAGTTATTCCTGTCATGAGAGTTCAGTCTGAATAGTGAACCATTTGCTTTTGATGCAATTTGGAAAGTACAGAAATCATTCTTACCTCAAACCAGGATTCCTACAATTTTATAGTATCTAAACTTGCCTTGGTAGTTTAATCACTTAGATTAAAAATTAAAAGCCCCTAGTAGTATGAAAATGCGTTAATTTGAAGGGAATCCATGAAATGAGAATGATCCGTTTAAAAATTTGAGAACAATTTACTGAATCAGTCACTTACAATACCTTCTGAAAAAGTGATTTTTGTTTTTCCTTTAGGGAAAAGAGAAGCATTCAGAAAATATAATTTAATTTAATCTGATTAAATCATAAATATTGTTTGCCTGAAGGAATTACAAAAAATCCCATTGTTTTGACCACACATCTGTTTATCTACTCTGTTTTTATGACTATGTTTTATTTTTTCTCTTTATAAAAGTAAGAAAAGTAACACTGTAGAAAGTTTAGTAAATACTTTATTGGATAAAGAACAAGAAGGTGGAATTGTCTGTTGTCATATAACCCAAATTTTAATTTTTTATATTATTAGCCTTTAGTATGGTGTAGTATATAAGCAATCTGCGTTGATAATGAGAAGAGGTTGCATTTTTATTTCACAAAGTTCAATATAATTACCAAACCATATTAAATGATCTAACTTTTTAAAAATTTTTCTAATTAATCTTTCAAATGTGAACAAACAAGAACGATACTGTCCTATGAAAAGTGTGCATTGTGTTTTTGTTTTTCTAACATGTTTAAAAAGGTATTTGTTGCCTTATTAATGAAGAAGTATGGTAAAAACTTACATTGGCAAACAATTATGATTCTCACTTTATTTCCATTAATCTTATAGTGTAATTTGCTTTCAAAATCTACCAATAATGTAACATTTGTGTCAGAAATATTTGAAGTTTTTGTGAACTAACTAGGAATTTGTAAAGTGTTTTGTCAGGGCTATTAAATAAATGTCATTTTAAAGTATAGATTTCCTCATTTCCCCTGACATCCATATTCTTTTGTAAAATGTTCTAGGGCAACAAAAAATTATAATTTTTCCTTGAAAGACAAATGTTTAAACCCCACTAACTTTGGAGAATTTTTTTTAAACTTGAAATTTCCTTTTAATCTATATCATTAGGTTTATTTTAATGGCAAATATAATGTTTTCTCCTTTGGTCAGTTATAATCATATCATTCTTCAAAATTAATTTATGCATTTGTGACATGGTAAAATATGGAAATAATATCCAACAACTTACATACTAACTCATTATACAGAGTAGTTCACCTCATGATCATGACCATTGTGATATGTTTCTGATTTACTTTTTAGTATGGACTTTAGTATGGAAGAATATATTTTGTTTTGTAATGATCACATAAATATCCATTACATATTGATTCCCAGAAATTCTCTTCTCAGTGACTTGTTGCTAAGGTTTATTTCTTTTCTTTCTACCTCAGAATGAAGGATAGCCAAGGTGTATTCATTGTTTTGAAAAATCTGTACTTCCCTTTTATTATTCCATTCACTTTTTTAGACCTTAGCTGATTTTAAAAATATTGAAAAATAATTGACATACAATATTATATTAGTTTCAGGCATGTAACATAATGATTCTTCAATTCTATACATTACTCAGTGATCACCACACATTATCCATACGATGTATTTCACCATATAACTTTATCATATTATTAACCATATTCCCTCTGCTGTACTTTTCATCCCCACCACTTATTTATTTTTATAATTGGAAGTTTGTACTTCTTCATCTTTTTTACCTATTTTGCCCATCTCCCACCCACTTACCCTTTGGCAACCACCAGTTCTCTGTATTTTTGAGTCTGTTTTACTTCTTGTTTGTTCTTTTTGTTTTTGCTTGTTTGTTTGGTTAGATTCCAGATATAAGTGAAATCATATGTTTTTTATCTTTAACTTATTTCGTTTAGCATAATAATCTGATTAAATCATAATTCCATCTATGTTGTCCCACATGGCAAAATCTCATCATTTTATAGCTGAGAAGCATACCACTGTATGTGCAAGTGTGTGTGTATGTGTGTATATGTGTGCATATTTCACATCTTTTTTCTCCATTTATCTAATGATTGATACTTGTGTTGATTCAATATCTTGGCTACCATAAATAATGCTGCAGGGCAATTAGGTGGCTCAGTCAGTTAAGTGTCCAACTCTTCATTTTGACTCAGGTCATGATCTCTGGGTCATGAGGTCCAGTCCCATGTCAGGCTCCCTGCTCAGCTGGGAGTCTGCTTAGGATTCTTTTTGTCCTTCTCCTATTGCTGCCCCTACTTGTGCACTCTCTGTCTCTAAAATAAGTAAAATGTTTAAAAATAAATTTTGCTGCAATAGGTGTGCATATATCTTTTTGGATTATTTCTTTTGCTTTGATTACCCAGTAGTAGAATTGTTGGATCATATAGTATTTTAGTTTTGATATTTTTTTGGGAATCGCTATACTGTTTTCCACAGTGGTTGTACCAATTTATGTTTCCACCAACAGTGCATGAGGGTTCCCTTTTCTCCACATCCTCACTAACACTTGTTATTTCTTGTCTTTTTGATAGTAGTGATTCTGATTGGTTTGGGTGATATCCCTGATAATTAGTGATGTTGAACATCTTTTTCATATGTCTTTTGGTCATCTGGTATGTCTTCTATGGAAAAATGTCTTTTCAGTTCCTCTGCAAGGAAATTTGCGAGTCCCGGGATAGAGTCCCACATCAGGCTCCCTGCATGGAACCTGCTTCTCACTCTGCCTGTGACTCTGCCTCTCTCTCTCTCTGTGTGTGTGTGTGTCTCTCTCATGAATAAATAAATAAACTGGATTGCTTTTTTTGGCATTGAGTTGTATAAATTCTTTACATATTTTGGATACTAACCCCTTACTGGATATATCATTTACAAATATTTTCTCCATTCACTTCTTTTGAAGTTAAATTTCTCTACTTATTTGCCTAACTTGCACTTATTACATTACACTAATTATTGTATTTTGTGGTAAATAAAATTTAAAGTATTAAAACTTGAGTGTAATTTAATGGCAGCTAAATGTAGAGTTCTGTCATTTACATGGAGCTCCTTACCATGTATCTTTAGATCGGTGTATTGATTATTACTTTATTATGTAAAAATTAATGAAGCTTATTTTGTATTGAGTTAGTTATCCTTTGTTTTTTAACATTAGTATCTTTGAGAGCAATGCCACTTGATGTTCTATCCTTTAGATAATAAAAAAATTAAGCATTGATACTAATATTACCCTCAGTAAACAAATGCTCCCTATTGCAGCAAAATTGTTTTCTTGTTCACCTACAGCAATTTTTTTCCTGCTCACTTTCTCTTTCCCTTTTTAAAAATAAAGAAGGGATCCCTGGGTGGCGCAGCGGTTTGGCGCCTGCCTTTCAGCCCAGGGTGCAATCCTGGAGACCCGGGATCGAATCGCATGTTGGGCTCCCGGTGCATGGAGCCTGCTTCTCCCTCTGCCTATGTCTCTACCTCTCTCCTCTCTCTCTCTCTCTCTCTCTCTCTCTGACTATCATAAATAAATAAAAATTTAAAAAAAATAAACCTAATAATAAAAAATAAAGATAACCTTATTTCTCCTCAGAGATCTAGATAAATGCTTTTACTTAATCTGGTAGGAAGCTTACAGCTCTATCACTTGAGAAATATTTCAAAAGAAGAAATTGAAGCTTTACTAAAAACTGGAGAGGAGGGGCTATTTCTTTCTTGCCCACAGTAGAATACTACTGTTAAACATATTTCTTGGAACATATCAGTTAGTTTACTAAATATTTGTTGAATATATGAGTGGTATCCCAGAATAAATGAAATAATAATATAATTCTTAGTCTGTTTCTTCACTAGCAGCACTATACAGCTCAACAGTAGAAATTTAAAATATAATAGAGTTTTTTCCTCCCAACTATGATGGATTTGTTTGATAGAGACTCAAACAAAGTTCATGCCAAGAATAAGTAGATAAAATTAAATAAAACAAAAAAGAAGAAGAAACAAAAATCTGTTTGATGGCATTGGAGAGACAAAGAAGAAACCAGATCCCTCCATGATCCTTTTTTCATACACTACTGAACACTAATGTTTGTCTCTTGAGTGCCACATGATTGCTTTAAATTCAGCTCTGCTTCTAGTGGTCATCTGTTTTATATCTCAGACTGCAGCCTTGAGCAATTTAGTTTAAGAGCAAATATTTTTAGGGAAAACATGAAGAACCATGAGGTCTTTTCTTATGCTTCTTTCCCTTTGATATCACAGTCCCATGCTTCTTGGATGACTTGCATGACCTTAATTGTATTTTTGCCTTCAAAAATTATTAATTATGGCTATATACCCTATTACCTTTAGTGTTTTTTTCTGTATTGGAGAGGGGTTAATTTATTGTTCACCTCCTAGTTCTTGAAATGAGCACTTGATCAGCAATTACTGACCTTTCATTTATGAAGCCCCAATAGTTCATTTTTGCTTTTGTTTCTTTTGACTTCATGAATGTATCTTGCAAGAAGTTAGTGTGGCCGAGTTCAAAAAGGGTGTTGCCTGTGTTCTCCTCTAGGATTTTGATGGAATCTTGTCTCACATTTAGATCTTTCATCCATTTTGAGTTAATCTTTGTGTATGGTGCAAGAGAGTGGTCTAGTTTCATTCTTTGCATGTGGATGTCCAATTGTTCCCAGCACCATTTATTGAAGAGACTGTCTTTCTTCCAGTGGATAGTCTTTCCTCCTTTATCGAATATTAGTTGACCATAAAGTTCAGGGTCCACTTCTGGGTTCTCTATTCTGTTCCATTGGTCTATGTGTCTGTTTTTGTGCCAGTACCACACTGTCTTGATGACCACAGCTTTGTAGTACAACCTGAAATCTGGCATTGTGATGCCCCCAGATATGGTTTTCTTTTTTAAAATTCCCCTAGCTTTTCGGGGTCTTTTCTGATTCCACACAAATCTTAAAATAATTTGTTCTAACTCTCTGAAGAAAGTCCATGGTATTTTGATAGGGATTGCATTAAACGTGTAAATTGCCCTGGGTAACATTGACATTTTCACAATATTAATTCTGCCAATCCATGAGCATGGAATATTTTTCCATCTCTTTGTGTCTTCCTCATTTCTTTCAGAAGTGTTCTATAGTTTTTAGGGTATAGATCCTTCACCTCTTTGGTTAGGTTTATTCCTAGGTATCTTATGCTTTTGGGTGCAATTGTAAATGGGATGGACTCCTTAATTTCTCTTTCTTCAGTCTCATTGTTAGTGTATAGAAATGCCACTGATTTCTGGGCATTGATTTTGTATCCTGCCACACTGCCAAATTGCTGTATGAGTTCTAGCAATCTTGGGGTGGAGGCTTTTGGGTTTTCTATGTAGAGTATCATGTCATCAGCGAAGAGGGAGAGTTTGACTTCTTCTTTGCCAGTTTGAATGCCTTTTATGTCTTTCTGTTGCCTGATTGCTGAGGCTAGGACTTCTAGTACTATGCTGAATAGCAGGGTGAGAGTGGACATCCCTGTCTTGTTCCTGATTTTCGGGGAAAGGCTCCCAGTGCTTCCCCATTGAGAATTATATTTGCTGTGGACTTTTCGTAGATGGCTTTTAAGATGTTGAGGAATATTCCCTCTATCCCTACACTCTGAAGAGTTTTGATCAGGAATGGATGCTGTATTTTGTCAAATGCTTTCTCTGCATCTAATGAGAGGATCATATGGTTCTTGTTTTAACTCTTGCTGATATGATGAATCACACTGATTGTTTTGCAGGTGTTGAACCAGCCTTGTGTCCCAGGGATAAATCCTACTTGGTCATGGTGAATAATCTTCTTAATGTATTGTTGTATCCTATTGGCTAGTATCTTGTTGAGAATTTTTGCATCCATGTTCATCACGGATATTGGTCTGTAATTCTCCTTTTTGGTGGGGTCTTTGTCTGGTTTTGGAATTAAGGTGATGCTGGCCTCATAGAACGAGTTTAGAGGTACTCCATCTCTTTCTATCTTTCCAAACAGCTTTAGTAGAATAGGTATGGTTTCTTCTTTAAACGTATGATACAATTCCCCAGGGAAGCCATCTGGCGCTGGACTTTCATGTCTTGGGAGGTTTTTGATGACTGCTTCAGTTTCCTCCCTGGTTATTGGCCTTTCAGGTTTTCTATTTCTTCCAGTTCCAGTTTTGGTAGTTTGTGGTTTTCCAGAAATGCGTCCATTTCTTCTAGATTGCCTAATTTATTGGCGTATGGCTGTTCATAATATGTTTTTAAAACCATTTGTATTTCCTTGGTGTTGGTAGTGATCTCTCCTTTCTCATTCATGATTTTATTAATTTGAGTCTTCTCTCTCTTCCTTTAATAAGGCTGGCAAATGTTTTATCTATCTTATAAATTCTTCCAAAGAACCAACTCCTGGTTTTGTTGACTGTTCCACAGTTCTTCTGGTCTCAATTTCGTTGAGTTCTGCTCGAATCTTTATTAACTCTCTTCTTCTGTTGGGTGTAGGATCTATTTGCTGTTTTCTCTCTAGCTCGTTTAGGTGTAAGGTTAGCTTCTGTATTTGAGTTCTTTCCAGTTTTTGGATGGATGCTTTTATTGCGATGTATTTCCCCCTCACGATTGCTTTTGCTGTATCCCAAAGATTTTGAACGGTTTTATCTACATTTTTATTAGTTTCCATGAATCTTTTTTATTCTTCCTTAATTTCCTGGTTGACCCTTTCATCTTTTAGCAGGATGGTCCTTAACCTCCACGTGTTTCAGATCCTTCCAAACTTCTTCTTGTGATTGAGTTCTAATTTCAAGGCGTTATGGTCTGAGAATATACAGGGGACGATCCCAATCTTTTGGTATCGGTTCAGACCCGATTTGTGACCCAGTATGTGATCTATTCTGGAGAAAGTTCTATGTGAACTTGAGAAGAATGTGTGTTCAGTTGCGTTTGGATGTAAAGTTCTGTAAGTATCTGTGAAATCCATCTGGTCCAGTGTATCATTTAAAGCTCTTATTTCTTTGGAGATGTTGTGCTTAGAAGACCTATCAAGGGTAGAAAGCGCTAGATTGAAGTCACCAACTATAAGTGTATTATTATGTAAGTATGTCTTAATTTTGGTTATTAATTGATTGATACATTTGGCAGCTCCCACATTGGGGCATATATATTGATGATTGTAAAGTCCTCTTGTTAGATAGATCCTTTAAGTACGATATAGTGTCCCTCTTCATCTCTCACTACAGTCTTCGGGGTAAATTTTAGTTGATCTGATATAAGGATGGATACCCCTGCTTTCTTTTGAGGACCATTTGAATGGTAAATGGTTCTCCACCCTTTTATTTTCAGGCTGTATGTGTCCTTCTGTCGAAAATGAGTCTCTTGTAGACAGCAAATAGATGGGTCCTGCTTTTTTATCCAGTCTGACACCCTGCGCCTTTTGATGGGGTCATTAAGTGCGTTCACGTTCAGAGTTACTATTGACAGATATGAGTTTAGTGTCATCATGATATCTATTTAGTCCTTGTTTTTGTGGATTGTTCCACTGAACTTCTTCTTAAAGGGGAATTTTAAGAGTCCCCCTTAAAATTTCTTGCAGAGCTGGTTTGGAGGTCACATATTCTTTCAGTTCCTGCCTGTCTTGGAAGCTCTTTATCTCTCCTTCCATTTTGAATGAGAGCCTTGCTGGATAAAGTATTCTTGGCTGCATGTTCTTCTCATTTAGGACCCTGAATATATCCTGCCAGTGCTTTCTGGCCTGCCACGTCTCTGTGGAGAGGTCTGCTGTTACCGTAATACTCCTCCCCATAAAAGTCAGGGATTTCTTGTCTCTTGCTGCTTTAAGGATCTTCTCTTTATCTTTGGAATTTGCAAGCTTCACTATTAGATGTCGAGGTGTTGAACGGTTTTTATTGATTTTAGGTGGGGTTCTCTCTATTTCCTGGATCTGAATGCCTGTTTCCCTTCCCAGATTGGGAAAGTTTTCAGCTAGGATTTGTTCAAATACATATTCTGGCCCTCTGTCCCTTTCGGCGCCCTCAGGAACCCCAATTAAACTTAGGTTTTTCTTCCTCAGGCTGTCATTTATTTCCCTTAATCTATCTTCATGGTCTTTTAATTGTTTGTCTCTTTTTTCCTCAGTTTCCCTCTTTGCCATCAACTTGTCTTCTATGTCACTCACTCATTCTTCCACCTCGTTAACCCTCGTCGTTAGGACTTCTAGTTTGGATTGCATCTCATTCAATTGATTTTTAATTTCTGCCTGATTAGATCTAAATTCTGCAGTTATGAAGTCTGAGTCTTTTATGCTTTTTTTCTAGAGCCACCAGTAGCTGTATAATAGTGCTTCTGAATTGGCTTTCTGACATTGAATTGTAATCCAGATTTTGTAACTCTGTGGGAGAGAGGGCTGTTTCTGATTCTTTCTTTTGAGGTGAGGTTTTCCTTCTAGTCATTTTGCTCATGCAGAGTGGCCAAAAACAAGTTGTATTGGGAAAAGGGGAAAAAGAGAGAAGAGAAAGAAGGAAAGAAAAGGAAAAAAAGGAAAAAAGAAAAAAGGAAGAAAAAATGGGGAAAAAAAGAAAAAAGAGAAGAAGAGAAAAAAGAAAAACGGGGGGGGCAAACAGAAGTCAAAAAACAAAACAAAACAAAAAGAACAAAACAAAACAAAACAACAACACAAAAGAAAAAAGAAGGGGGAGTATCCTCTGATTCTGTATACTGTAAGTCCCTCGACTTCCCCTGGAATTTTGCAGTGTTGCTTGGTCAATAACTTCTTTTTCTCCTGTGGTTCTAGCTGGTCTTCTGGGGGAGGGGCCTGCTGTGCTGATTTTCAGGTGTCAGCACTTGGGGGAGCTGCTCTGCCCCTGCCTGGTGCAGGGCTCCGTGGGGGTTGTTTACCCCGTGGGGCCCCAGGAGGAACAGCCACAGTGGCGGGGCCAGCTCCGGAGCCCTGGAGTCAGCTCCCGCAGTAACTCCGGAGCTCTCCGTCTGCAGGGCCTGGAGGCTCCGGGGCGGGGCCGCTGATCTGCTCAGCTCGGGGCAGGAGCGTCCTCGCTGTCCTGGGCCCTCCCGGCCTCTGCCTGTCCTGGGGGAGGCCGGATCCTGGGCTGTGTCCCGGCGCCCTGTGCCCCGGGGCCTGCGCTGTTGGATTCGCGCTCCCGCCCCGCAGCCCCCTCCGCGGAGCCGCCACCCGAGCCCCTCCGAGCTGCTCCGGCCCCGCCGTGCGCGCTGCAGCCCTTAGGGAGCTCGGCCGCGGGGTGTGGGGCTCTCCCGGGGCGCAGGTGTCTGTTAGTGTCCCCGGGAGCCCAAGGGCATCCCCGCCCTCCTGGGTCCTGCTCCAACTCCCTGCGAGCCCCTTTCCGCCCGCCCGGGAAGGTTGCGAGCCCCGTCCCCGTCCCGGAGGAGCAGGAGCTGCACCAACCTTCCCGGGCGGCGGAAAGGGGCTCGCAGGGAGTTGGAGCAGGACCCAGGAGGGCGGGGATGCCCTCGGGCTCCCTGGGACACTAACAGACACCTGCGAGCGCAGGAGAGTGCTCCGAGCTCCCTAAGGGCTGCAGCACGCACCGGAGCAGTTCGGAGGGGCTCGGGAGCGGCTCCAGGGAGGGGGCTGCGGGGCGGGAGCGCGAATCCAACAACGCAGGCCCCGGAGCACAGGGCGCCGGGACACAGCCCAGGATCCGGCCTCCCCCCGGGACAGGCAGAGGCCGGGAGGGCCCAGGACAGCAAGGACGCTCCTGCCCCGAGCTGAGCAGATCAGCGGCCCCGCCCCGGAGCCTCCAGGCCCTGCGGACGGAGAAGCCGAGAGCCCCGAGCCCCGTAGTTCCTGCGGAGGCTGAATCCAGGCTTCCAGAGTTGCCATAGCAACTGCAACTGTTCCTCCTGAGACCTCACGGGGTAAACAACCCCCGCTGAGCCCTGCAGCAGGCAGGGGCAGAGCAGCTCCCCCAAGTGCTAACACCTGAAAATCAGCAGCAGCAGGCCCCTCCCCCAGAAGACCAGCTGGACGGACCAGTTCCAGGGGAAGTCAAGGGACTTAAAGTCTACAGAAATACTCCCCCGTGTTTTTTTTTTTCTTTTTTCTTTTTTCTTTTCTTTTTGATTTCTGATTGCTTCCCCCACCCCCTTTTTTTTCACCTTTCTTTCTTTTTCTTTCCCTTTTTCTTCTCTTCTTTCCTTTTTCTTTTCTTTTTCTTTTTTCTTTTTCTCTTTTCTTTCCTTCTCTCTCTTTCTCTCCTTTTCCCAATACAACTTGTTTTTGGCCACTCCGCACTGAGCAAAATGACTAGAAGGAAAACCTCACCTCAAAAGAAAGAATCAGAAACAGCCCTCTCTCCCACAGAGCTACAAAATCTGGATTACAATTCAATGTCAGAAAGCCAATTCAGAAGCACTATTATACAGCTACTGGTGGCTCTAGAAAAAAGCATTAAGGACTCACGAGACTTCATGACTGCAGAATTTAGATCCAATCAGGCAGAAATTAAAAATCAACTGAATGAGATGCAATCCAAACTAGAAGTCCTAACGACGAGGGTTAACGAGGTGGAAGAACGAGTGAGTGACATAGAAGACAAGTTAATGGCAAAGAGGGAAACTGAGGAAAAAAGAGATAAACAATTAAAGGACCATGAAGACAGATTAAGGGAAATAAATGACACTCTAAGGAAGAAAAACCTACGTTTAATTGGGGTTCCCGAGGGCGCCGAAAGGGACAGAGGGCCAGAATATGTATTTGAACAAATCCTAGCTGAAAACTTTCCCAATCTGGGAAGGGAAACAGGCATTCAGATCCAGGAAATAGAGAGATCCCCCCCTAAAATCAATAAAAACCGTTCAACACCTCGACATCTAATAGTGAAGCTTGCAAATTCCAAAGATAAAGAGAAGATCCTTAAAGCAGCAAGAGACAAGAAGTCCCTGACTTTCATGGGGAGGAATATTAGGGTAACAGCAGACCTCTCCACAGAGACGTGGCAGGCCAGAAAGGGCTGGCAGGATATATTCAGGGTCCTAAATGAGAAGAACATGCAACCAAGAATACTTTATCCAGCAAGGCTCTCATTCAAAATGGAAGGAGAGATAAAGAGCTTCCAAGACAGGCAGGAACTGAAAGAATATGTGACCTCCAAACCAGCTCTGCAAGAAATTTTAAGGGGGACTCTTAAAATTCCCCTTTAAGAAGAAGTTCAGTGGAACAATCCACAAAAACAAGGACTAAATAGATATCATGATGACACTAAACTCATATCTGTCAATAGTAACTCTGAACGTGAACGGGCTTAATGACCCCATCAAAAGGCGCAGGGTTTCAGACTGGATAAAAAAGCAGGACCCATCTATTTGCTGTCTACAAGAGACTCATTTTAGACAGAAGGACACCTACAACCTGAAAATAAAAGGTTGGAGAACCATTTACCATTCAAATGGTTCTCAAAAGAAAGCAGGGGTAGCCATCCTTATATCAGATAAACTAAAATTCACTCCGAAGACAGTAGTGAGAGACGAAGAGGGACACTATATCATACTTAAAGGATCTATCCAACAAGAGGACTTAACAATCCTCAATATATATGCCCCGAATGTGGGAGCTGCCAAATACTTAAACGAATTATTAACCAAAGTAAAGAAATACTTAGATAATAATACACTTATACTTGGTGACTTCAATCTAGCTCTCTCTACCCTTGATAGGTCTTCTAAACACAACATCTCCAAAGAAACGAGAGCTTTAAATGATACACTGGACCAGATAGATTTCACAGATATCTACAGAACTTTACATCCAAACTCAACTGAATACACATTCTTCTCAAGTGCACATGGAACTTTTTCCAGAATAGACCACATACTGGGTCACAAATCGGGTCTGAACCGATACCAAAAGATTGGGATCGTCCCCTGCATATTCTCAGACCATAACGCCTTGAAATTAGAACTCAATCACAAGAAGAAGTTTGGAAGGACCTCAAACACGTGGAGGTTAAGGACCATCCTGCTAAAAGATAAAAGGGTCAACCAGGAAATTAAGGAAGAATTAAAAAGATTCATGGAAACTAATGAGAATGAAGATACAACTGTTCAAAATCTTTGGGATGCAGCAAAAGCAGTCCTGAGGGGGAAATACATCGCAATACAAGCATCCATTCAAAAACTGGAAAGAACTCAAATACAAAAGCTAACCTTACACATAAAGGAGCTAGAGAAGAAGCAGCAAATCGACCCGACGCCCAGCAGAAGAAGAGAGTTAATTAAAATTCGAGCAGAACTCAACGAAATTGAGACCAGAAGAACTGTGGAACAGATCAATAGAACCAGGAGTTGGTTCTTTGAAAGAATTAATAAGATAGATAAACCATTAGCCAACCTTATTAAAAAGAAGAGAGAGAAGACTCAAATTAATAAAATCATGAATGAGAAAGGAGAGATCACTACCAACACCAAGGAAATACAAACGATTTTAAAAACATATTATGAACAGCTCTACGCCAATAAATTAGGCAATCTAGAAGAAATGGACGCATTCCTGGAAAGCCACAAACTACCAAAACTGGAGCAGGAAGAAATAGAAAACCTGAACAGGCCAATAACCAGGGAGGAAATTGAAGAAGTCATCAAAAACCTCCCAAGACACAAGAGTCCAGGGCCAGATGGCTTCCCAGGGGAATTCTATCAAACGTTTAAAGAAGAAATCATACCTATTCTACTAAAGCTGTTTGGAAAGATAGAAAGAGATGGAGTACTTCCAAACTCATTCTATGAGGCCAGCATCACCTTAATTCCAAAACCAGACAAAGACCCCACCAAAAAGGAGAATTACAGACCAATATCCCTGATGAACATGGATGCAAAAATTCTCAACAAGATACTAGCCAATAGGATCCAACAACACATTAAGAAAATTATTCACCATGACCAAGTAGGATTTATCCCCGGGATGCAAGGCTGGTTCAACACTCGTAAAACAATCAATGTGATTCATCATATCAGCAAGAGAAAAACCAAGAACCATATGATCCTCTCATTAGATGCAGAGAAAGCATTTGACAAAATACAGCATCCATTCCTGATCAAAACTCTTCAGAGTGTAGGGATAGAGGGAACTTTCCTCGATATCTTAAAAGCCATCTACGAAAAGCCCACAGCAAATATCATTCTCAATGGGGAAGCACTGGGAGCCTTTCCCCTAAGATCAGGAACCAGACAGGGATGTCCACTCTCACCACTGCTATTCAACATAGTATTGGAAGTCCTAGCCTCAGCAATCAGACAACAAAAAGACATTAAAGGCATTCAAATTGGCAAAGAAGAAGTCAAACTCTCCCTCTTCGCCGATGACATGATACTCTACATAGAAAACCCAAAAGCCTCCACCCCAAGATTGCTAGAACTCATACAGCAATTTGGTAGCGTGGCAGGATACAAAATCAATGCCCAGAAATCAATGGCATTCCTATACACTAACAATGAGACTGAAGAAAGAGAAATTAAGGAGTCAATCCCATTTACAATTGCACCCAAAAGCATAAGATACCTAGGAATAAACCTAACCAAAGAGGTAAAGGATCTATACCCTAAAAACTATAGAACACTTCTGAAAGAAATTGAGGAAGACACAAAGAGATGGAAAAATATTCCATGCTCATGGATTGGCAGAATTAATATTGTGAAAATGTCAATGCTACCCAGGGCAATTTACACGTTCAATGCAATCCCTATCAAAATACCATGGACTTTCTTCAGAGACTTAGAACAAATTATTTTAAGATTTGTGTGGAATCAGAAAAGACCCCGAATAGCCAGGGGAATTTTAAAAAAGAAAACCATAGCTGGGGGCATCACAATGCCAGATTTCAGGTTGTACTACAAAGCTGTGGTCATCAAGACAGTGTGGTACTGGCACAAAAACAGACACATAGACCAATGGAACAGAATAGAGAACCCAGAAATGGACCCTGAACTTTATGGTCAACTAATATTCGACAAAGGAGGAAAGACGATCCACTGGAAGAAAGACAGTCTCTTCAATAAATGGTGCTGGGAAAATTGGTCATCCACATGCAGAAGAATGAAACTAGACCACTCTCTTGCACCATACACAAAGATAAACTCAAAATGGATGAAAGATTTAAATGTGAGACAAGACTCCATCAAAATCCTAGAGGAGAACACAGGCAACACCCTTTTTGAACTTGGCCACAGTAACTTCTTGCAAGATACATCCACGAAAACAAAAGAAACAAAAGCAAAAATGAACTATTGGGACTTCATCAAGATAAGAAGCTTTTGCACAGCAAAGGATACAGTCAACAAAACTCAAAGACAACCTACAGAATGGGAGAAGATATTTGCAAATAACATATCAGATAAAGGGCTAGTTTCCAAAATCTATAAAGAACTTATTAAACTCAACACCAAAGAAACAAACAATCCAATCATGAAATGGGCAAAAGACATGAAGAGAAATCTCACAGAGGAAGACATAGACATGGCCAACATGCACATGAGAAAATGCTCTGCATCACTTGCCATCAGGGAAATACAAATCAAAACCACAATGAGATACCACCTCACACCAGTGAGAATGGGGAAAATTAATAAGGCAGGAAACAACAAATGTTGGAGAGGATGCGGAGAAAAGGGAACCCTCTTACACTGTTGGTGGGAATGTGAACTGGTGCAGCCACTCTGGAAAACTGTGTGGAGGTTCCTCAAAGAATTAAAAATAGACCTGCCCTACGACCCAGCAATTGCACTGTTAGGGATTTACCCCGAAGATTCAGATGCAATGAAACGCCGGGGCACCTGCACCCCGATGTTTCTAGCAGCCATGTCCACAATAGCCAAACTGTGGAAGGAGCCTCGGTGCCCATCGAAAGATGAATGGATAAAGAAGATGTGGTTTATGTATACAATGGAATATTACTCAGCCATTAGAAACGACAAATACCCACCATTTGCTTCAACGTGGATGGAACTGGAGGGTATTATGCTGAGTGAAGTAAGTCAATCGGAGAAGGACAAACAGTGTATGTTCTCACTTCATTTGGGGAATATGAATAATAGTGAAGGGGAATATAAGGGAAGGGAGAAGAAATGTGTGGGAGATATCAGAAAGGGACACAGAACATAAAGACTTCTAACTCTGGGAAATGAACTAGGGGTGGTGGAAGGGGAGGAGGGCGGGGGGTGGGGGTGAATGGGTGACGGGCACGGAGGGGGACACTTGACGGGATGAGCACTGGGTGTTATTCTGTATGTTGGTAAATTGAACACCAATAAAAATTAATTTATAAATAAAAAAAAAATAAAAAATAAAAAATAAGAAAAAAAATAAAAAAAAAAAAATAAAAAAAAAAAAATTAATGAAATAAAAATTGATAATCTAAAATTGCATTCTGATTTCAAGGTCATCTGCTGGAATAAATAGTATTTAATAATATTGATTTCAAAAATTCTTTTTTTAAATCAAATTCTAAAGGAAAGATAAACAATTAATCATTTTTTTTTATATGAAAAGAGAGAATGAGAGCTTTAATAAACATTTGATATGATAGATAATTGAGTCATGAGTCTAAATTTGGAAAGAATGACATGAATAGGTTTATGGTTGAAGAATAATGAAAATTAAATGTTGCAGCTTATTAAATGAATAAGATGAAAAGGATATGATGCTAATTTCAATGATATTATGATTGACTCTTTTTTTTTCATAAATTAAATTGATTTTTGTATTGTTTTTTTTTTTACTACTAACTGTCATTGATGAACTTTTTTTTTCTTTTATTAAAAAAATATTTAAATAAAAAAGGCTAAAGATGAAAAAAAATGTTAGCTTGATCTTTTTGTTTGTTAAATTTAAAAAATTTTTTAAATTCATATGATTCTGAATGAGAGGAAATGAAGTTTAGATATATTTGAAATGAATGATTTAAGTGTTTAATGAGAAAGACTAGAAAGAAATTCATTAATGATGAAAGATGAAATTTTTTGGATTTCTGAATATGTTTAGATGAAATGTAAATGGAGTTCAGTAGAATATGATTTTCAATTATTATTAAAGATTTATAAATTTTTAAAAATCAGTTAAATTAACATCATATAGAATGAAAAAATTATTTTTGATGATATATAATTGTGCATTTTTTGAAATAAAAAAATGAATCAGCTTCAGTAGGAAAATAAGAGAGAAGAAATGAAATTGCAGTTATTTTTTTTTAATGAAATGAGTAGAAGAAAGTTTTAGGAAAATTTTTAAATTTTATTAATTCAAATTTTGAATATAAGAAAAAATGACCAGGGTGCTCAGTTTTTATATTTTTCTTTATGGGAAATCTTAATAAATGCTCTTAAGATTGAATGATCATAGTGTTATGAGAACATTCTAAGAATTCATTTTGATATGTGAAGTTTTCTATTTATAAAGAATGACATGAGATTAATAGATGATTCATTGATCATTAAAGTCAGGAATGATTCATATACTTTTTCTTTGGAAATGTCTTCCAGAAGTTTCAAAGGGTAAGCAAGTGTGAAATTCTTTTTAAAATATTTTAATTTTTGATATATGATTATATTAGAATGAATATCTAAATAGAAAATTATTAAGAATGAAAATGAATTGAAGATTCAGATCTTTGCAAAACAAATGAGTCTTTTTTTTTTTAAGATTTTAATGAATTCTGATGATTTATTCAAATGAAGTATAAGTCTTTTAAATTTTCTCTAATAATTGATCTTTTGACTATTTTCTTTTAATTTGGAGAAAAATTCTTGATGATATCATATAGTCATTTTTTCTGGATTTTAGTGAATTGCTAAGTGAAAAAATTAAAAATCATGCATTCATCAAATATTAGATGAGTTGATATTGAACTTTTTAAAAAGAGTTTACATGTCAGCAAAAGATAGATTAAAATGAGTATTTTGATCATTCATTATGCTATTAGTGAAAATGAAAAAAAAACTAGGAAAAAATTTTTGAAAGCTTAATGTGTTAAGATGGATATTTAGAGATTGCATTAACTCTTTTCCATTAGAAAGTTGTGAAGCTTTTAGAGAAGATTCAATTATTTGATTTATTTTAGATTGTTTTAATTATAAATCTGAAAAAAATAAAATCTATGTCAAATGAAAAAATTATTTTAGGGATGCATGAGATGATCATGAATAGGGGAAAGAGTGAATGCTGTTATGATGGGAATATGATCATTTTTGAAAATTAGATGAATGATTGATGGAGTCCATATATGAATCAGAGAAGAGGCATCTAAAAATGTTAAGCTAATGATTCTAAAATAATAATAGTTAAAGATTTTTTCTTTGAGGATTATTAAAATTGATTTATTGAAAAAATTGAAAAAAAAAAAATCTCTGAATGCTATTTAATGAATGATAAAATGATGAAGTTGCATTTGTTGATTAAGATTTTTGGTCTAGATGTGAAGTGTCATAAAAGAGTATGAATTTTTTATAATTTATTTAATAATGTTAAATTATTAAATATTTATGAATATTAGTAATCAAAAAGTACTATACTTATCAAATGTCTCTCTTCAAAATAAGAATATCTGTAAACTCAGTTTATGAAGATTTTTTTTTACTATGTATATGCATTAGTTATGTAATTTATTTTTTAAAATCAGTTTCTGATTTTCTAATTATTTTGGCATGAAATTCATTATATAATTTATATTTTTTAATTATATATATTTATGAATATGGAGGATCATTTGAGAGAAAGAGATAGGAAAAAAGAGATGAGATGATATGCAATTTAAAATATGACTTTCAATTATCTCAATTTGATTAGAATCAATGGCTAAAAGTAAGAAATGAAATAAGTCATATTTTAAATGGATATAGTATAATCAAATAAATATAGTTTTATATATCATTGCATATTATTATGATATGTTGATAGATCATGAGAAATTATGAAATAAAAGAAAAAATAATCAAATCAATTGATGATTTAAATATAGATTTCAATATTTAAAGAGAAAAGTTTTTAAAAATGAGCATGAATTTCACATGGAAATGTTTAAGAAGATATGTATAAGCTGAATAATCTAAATGAAAAAACTTTTTAATTGATTTTTCCATTTTAAAATTATTCTCAAATAATATCTCCATCTATATCTTTCATTATATCTGAAGAAAAAGAATAAGACTAATGTTTGAAAAAAGTTGATTTTTTAATTAAATTTTAGTTTATTATAAAATGAATTTCAAGTAAGTTAATGCATGTTTTTTTATTTAGCTTGTTTTTAAAGACATTTATCTTGTAGTATTGAATATATCAATGTGAGATTCATTGAAAAAATTAAATTGGTAGGGCTTTATGTGAAGAGAAGTATTCAGTATGTTTTTAAATTTTATGCCATTTTATAAGTAAGGCAATATCATTCATCTGTGAATAGTATTTGTGAGATTTGATCAGATGGAAATGAAAGCAGGGTATATTGGTCAGAATTGGAGCAATCTGATCAATTGTTCTTTCTGGAAAAGATTTTTTCTTTTTTGATTTTTAGTATGAAATAAATAATGAGCAGCAGTGATATGTCAGAGAGATATATAATGACTTATTATTGAAATAAAAGAATAAATATATTTGTAATTGCAATATAGATTTATAGATTATATCTAATTAGTCATTAAAGGATCTGAATATTTTGATTCTATTAGGATGAATTTTGTGAATAAAATCATGAAAATTTTCATACATTAAGTTTTCATACAATTTTCAATTAGAGAAATAAGTTAAGAATATTCATTTAGAAAATTGAAAATATAAAGGAGATTCTAAGATCATAAAGAATTCTGATTTTCTGAAAGAAGCTTTTTGATTCAAAGATGAGTAAGAGTAGTTTTTTAATGTTGATAATGATCAGATTCCTGAAATTGAAAAAAAGATTCTGTTTTTCAAATAAAAAAACTTTTATTTTAAATGATTGTTAAAATCTCATAAGTTGATCTTTAAAATAAATCTAAGATTCATGAATGATATAGCTTGCATTTTCTGTAAGAAATTAAGAGGGATGAGATTTAGATATGTCTAATTTAATAGGTTTTTTTCAAAAACAAATATAGTAAAGAAGCTAAAAAGTTCATTTAAGAGGCAGGCAGGCATGTAAAAAGATGGATTTTTAAATAATCAATTTAAAATTTATTAATGATTTTTTAATCATTAAAATGATCAGTATGAAAACATCAAATTTTTGGCATGATAAATTTTTTGATTGTAATGTTTATTTTTAAAAGATGCATTTCAGAAATGCAAATGCATCTAATATATTCTATCATTTAAATTTTTAATATTTCAATTGGTATTGGCAAAATGAATCATGTGAAAGAAATATTGTTTCAGAATGCATCTTCTGATTGTGAAATTGCTTGCATTATTTATGAGAAAAAGTAGCAAGTGAAAAATGAAAATAGGTTAAATTTTTATGACTATTCATAAAATTCTTGATCTCTAAAAATTATCTAGAGAAATTAAATTGAGACAAAAGTTGATTTGAAGAAAGAGTTATTTAGCATGATGCATTGAGTCAAATTGATTTTTTTTTGTATCTTCATTGATTAATTTTTCAATAAATTGAATGTTATTGCAATAATGGAAAATAATTTTTAGATGATCTGATTATAGTTTTGAATAATTTATACAAAAATCAATAGAAAGAGAGAGATTCCTGGGTGGCTCAGTGGTTTAGTGATGTCTGCTTTTGCTTTCAGGGAGTGATCCTGAGTCCCGGGATCAAGTCCCACATCCCCAATCCCTGCATGGAGCCTGCTTCTCCCTCTCCTGTCTCTCTGCCTCTCTCTCTCTCTCTGTGTCTCTCATATCATAAATAAAATTTTAAAAATTAAAAAAAAAAAAAATAAAAAAATGAAATTCATAAATGTGAAATGTTAATTTTAAATTCAAAATGATTGAAAAAGAATTTTAATAGATTTGAAAAATTATGCAGAAATAGAAAATGATAATAGAAAATATGAAATGAAAGCTCAAACTTATAAAAAGTAAAAAACTTTAGTAGAAAAAATAATTTTAAAAATATGAAAAAATTTAAAATTATATTAAGTAGGAATAATGCAGTTAAGATGTAATGTGCAGTGATTTTCAATCATGATAAGTTTTGTTTTGATTTTAAAGATTAAAATAGGAATATTTTTCAGAAAATATTTAATGATGCATGATATATTTTTTTAAATTGTTTTCAATGCATATGATCTAGAATTTAGTTGATCTAAATAATAATGTGTTTCATTCTAGTTTCAATCTTAAATTGATTATGTATAATTTATATGAAAATAAATCACTTTTTTTTACTAAAATGGGATCTATGAAAAAATTCATAAAGATTTCTAAAGTTGAAAAGGATTAATTATACAGATAGAGAGAGAAAAAGGTAGAAATTTTGTACTTTATCAGCTGGACTGAGGTAAAGATATTAGCTTAATGATATTTAGTAATGATGATTAGTATCCATCAAGTAAAAATTTCTAAAAGGATTTATTTTTTATTAAATTTTGATTTTTTTTATATGATGATTTGAGATAGAATCTGTGTTATTTTATAGATTTATAAAAGCTAATCTGGGAGTTATTCTTAGAATAAAATAATGGCAATATAATTATATCTAGTAAATTATTTAAGAAATGATTTCACTTTAATTTCTTTCTAAAAGTTGAAAAATGAATTTTAAGTGTGGGTGGTGTTTTGTCTTTTAACTGTCTTATTTCTTTGCAGCAGGGCATGATCATTGAGACCCTGGATCTGTCCCATGTTTCAATCTTTCAGGCATGGATGGAGCCTGCTTCTTCTTCTGTCTGCTGTGTATCTCTCTGTGTGTATCTCTCATTATGAGTCATGAATAAATAAAAATAAAATCTTTAAAAAAAAAAATGAAAAAGATGTAAAAAAAAATAGAATTTTTTAAATCATATAAAATTTGATTTGCAATGAGATCATATGATTATGAGTGCCATAAGTTTCTTTCAAATCAGAACTAAAATGATTAAGCTGTGATTAAAATGAAGTGATTAATTTATCTAGAAGTGCATAAAAGATTAGAATTTAAAAATCATATTATTATCATCAGAGTTTAGAAATTAAAAAGTCTGATATTTAGAAGCTATAAAAAAAAAAAGAGAAGGAAATTTATGAGATCATAGTTTTTTGTAAAATTGAGTTGTGTAGCTTATTGATTCTTTTTTATTCATTTTTTCAGATTCAATACATTATAGTAAAGTAAAAATTAATTTGAATGTGATCTAGTGTCAGTAAGATCTAATGTTTGTGATGAAAAAATATATTTTTCAATAAAAAAAATAGAAAAGAAAATTAAATTTAATTTTTCATTTTGAATTTGCTGTCTATATAAATACATTTTGGAAAATTCTTTTTTGTTAAAGAATGATTTTGTCATTTTTTATAATTGATAGGTATTATAAAATTTTATTTTTGATTATTAATTTGATGAAATTAATTTGATCATAAATTGAAGATGAGATCTAGAAAGTTATGAAGTTCTGATAAATATTGTGATGAAGTTTAATTTTAGCTGAGATTTTTGTAAAATGAAATACTAAAAAATCAGAACAATTGTCAGATCCAGTGCCTTGATCTGAGAGTGTTTGATGATTTGAAAATGGGTTTTTCAAATTTGAAAATTTTGGGATTAATGGATTAACTTTGGATTTTATTGATGATGTTTTCATTATAATAAATGATATCCTTTCTAATTTTTAATCAAATTGATCAAAGAATATTTAAAAAATTTTATATATATATTTTTAAATATTTTATTTATTTATTTATGAGAAAAGAGAGACAAGAGAGACAGAGAGAGAGAGAAGAGAGAGAGGCAGAGAGGAGAAGAGGAGGCCAGCAGGGGAGCCCAATGTGGGACTCAATCCTGGGACTCCAGGATCACAACCTGGGCCTGAAGGCAGGCACTCAACTGCTGAGCCACCCAGGGATCCCCTTAAAAAATTTATAGTTATGGTCAACTAGATTTTTTTAATTATTTTAAAGAAATATCAATTAAATGAGATATAGAGATTATATAAATAAATTTGCAAGTGAAAAATTGTTTTAGAGAATTTATATACATCATCAATAGAGCTTTTCATCATTACAAAATGAATTAAATGATAAATCAATCATGAGCATTTTTTCTGAAGTTTATATTATCTTGATGAATGAAGAATGAAAATAGAGAAAAGGATCATGAGATAACTTTGAGAATAAATTTGAGAAAATGACATTAGCAGTAAGAATATCTCATTTAGAAATAGTTTGGATTTATTAATAATCAGAATCAGAATTATAAAGAATATAAAGAATTGAAAATTATTATTTGACTGCTTTTATTTTAATTCTGTCATAGTGACTTTCATATCTGATTTTTTTGATTTTGATATTTGAATTGAATTTAAAAAAATGGATTTCATAGAGAACATAGTAGAGTGCTGAAGATTTAGGAGAAATTTAGAGACTGCATGGATGTATAATTTTTTTTGAGGAGTAAAAAAGAATTTAAGAATCAAAGAAAAATTTATAGAAATGAAAGAATAGATCTTTTCATAAAAATTAATTACTTTATTGAAATGCAAATGTATTATCAGCATTTTTAATTTTCAAAAAATTAGTTTATAGTTTTTCTTTATATTTTATTTTTATTTTTTAAATTTTAAGATTTATTTTTTATGTAAATAATTTATAAAAAGATTTATACAAGAGATATAATTAGATAGATATAGAAAGAAAGATAAGATTGAAAATGAGTATAGCTGATGCAGGTAGTGATGAAGAAAAATCTAAAATGCTAAAAAAAATCATCATGCTGTTTATTTTATTTGCTTTAATATGATTTTTTTACAGGATGGATTTGAAAAAAGGAGAATAAAAAAATTCATTAAATCTGATTGAATTCTATAATTAAAAAAAACATAAGATTTAAGGAAAATTCAACTTCTTTTATTAAATTATTTTAGAAAAATGTAGATGCTCAGTGATTTTTTAAATGTGTTAGGAATTCAGGCCAAATGATCACAGGTTAGATTTGGTGGTAGTGTTGATCTTTAGCCTCAGGCTATGCATTAGGCTAAATCAGCACTGCAGAGAATGCTGATTCACTCTTTCTTCTTGCTTCTCTCTCTGTCATCTGATCTCTCTTCTGAATGTCTGATGATTTGTGTTCTCTCTCTCTCTCTCTTCTAAGTAAATAAATCAAAAAAATAAAAAAATAAAAAAAAAAATAATGAAAAAAAAAAAGTCTATGAAAATTAAATGCAAGATAAAGTTATTCAGTAGTGATATAAAAAAATTTTTTTATTAATTATTGAAAATGAGAGTAATTTAAGATTTGATGAAGAAAATTAGAATCAAATATTTTGATTGCATAATGCTGAGATGATCTAAGATGTGTTTAAGAATTTCTGATAATTATATCAAATTTTTCAAAAAGTCATAGAATTGAATTTATTCATTTGGGAGATGCATTTTATGATTTTAAAAATTTTTGAAATAAAGCTTTTTCATTTTTCAATAAATATTTCTGTTTTATTTTCAAATAGGATAAAAAATGTAAAAAAGAAAAATGTGGCCTTGATAAAAATGAAAATTTTTTTTATAGAAAATGAAGAAAAAAAAATATTAGATTAATTCATGATGATGAATGATGACAAATAGTCAAAGTAAAAATGATAAGAAATGAGAATAATTTCTTTCTGAAAGATAAAATTGCATGTGAATATATTATTTTAATCAGTTTTGCCAATGCAGTTCTTATGATAAAAGTGTCAAAAATGAGATAGATTAAGATATCAAAAATAATTTAAAAATTTAAAAATCAAATAGCTCCTTTAAATGTTTGAGATTACTTAAAAAAGAAATAGAGCTGAATGAATTCTGATCTATTTAAAGACTCAGACAGATTGAAAAGAAGTTTATCTGTAAAATTTGGAATTATTGTTGAAAATGGGGCAGAATGGGTGTAAAGAAATGGATATAAAAATTGTCAAAAATTATCCATAATCATTCCATAATATGATGAAACCTGATGAAACAAATGTCTATTAAATAGTCTATTGTTTAAATGAAAAAATGAAATATTTCATAGTTTTGAAAAACTTTGATGAAAAAAAATAAAAAGATTACAGAGTATGAAGGAGAAAAATCATCATTCAACTTATCTTCATCTGCAAATTTGATTCAGAGTCAAATGTAACTTTGATTTCAAATTAGATTTGGTCTTTTAATTGATGCTATGATTTATTGAAGAAAAAAAAAGAGCAAATCCAAAAAAGTTAAAAAAATCTTTAAAGTATAATCCTAGAATTGATTTAAAATCAAAGAAAATGAAAAATTCAGAAAATTTTTAAAAATTATAATATTTCAATATGAATGTCAATGGAAAAATGAAATTGAGAGAAATATTTCTAACTCTAATTTCAATTAGCTGCATAGTTTTGAAATTTAATTTTGTATGGATATTTTTTTATTTTGAGTCTTATTTATGGAATTTGATAGTCAAAACCATCAAATCAGATAAACTAATAATATATGAGAAAAATGAAAAATTGATTGAATTTCATGCATTTAACAAAAGTCATTATTAAAAAATATAAATTACTCTAGAATAAATCATGAAAAAATTGAACATAAAAAAAAAAAATGTATGATGCTCATATGTGATATTTTATGCTTTTTTTTAGATATATAGTATATCATGTAAATAAATGTAACAAATCAAAAGATATGATGTGAATATTTTTAAAATTTAGTAGTTCATCAGAAATCATAGAATGCAGATAAGATGGAAAAAAAAATTGAAGCAAGATAAGCTGTTTGCATAATAATCCTGATCCTTGTGAAATGTCTTCTGTAAATCAAAAGATGGAAGGAGCCTGAATTATGATCAATTGATGAATTATCTGATTTTGTAGAAAGAATGGAATATTATGAAGGATATTAGATATTACAAAGGTAACCATTTGCTTCACGTGGATGGAACTGGAGGGTATTGGGGTTGCTGAGTGAAATAAGTCAATCGGAGAAGGACAAACATTATATGGTCTCATTCATTTGGGGAATATAAAAAATAGTGAAAGGGAATAAAGGGGGAAGGAGAAAAAAAATAAGTGGGAATAAAGTGAAGGGAGACAAAAGATGAAAGACTCCTAACTCTGGGAAAATGAAAGGGGTGGTGGAAGGGGGAGGTGGGGGGGGGGGGGGGGACTGGGGGGTGACAATGAGCAGGCACTGAGGGGGCACTTGATGGGATGAGCACTGGGTGTTATTCTGTATGTTGACAAATTGAACAAAATAAAAAAAAATTTATTTAAAAAAAAAAAAAAATGAAGAAAAAATGAATTCATCAGAATCTAGAATATTTGGAATTTTATCATCAATGATCAAATATAAATAGTAAATTTGTTATAATTAAAGATAGCTAAAAATAAATGCTGGTCTGAAAATTTTTCAAAATATTATTCTTATTATTCATTAAATGAATTAGAAATTTGTTTTTCATATATTTTTGAGGATATTATGAGAGATATAGAGAGACTAAAAATTTTATAATTTTCATTATGAAGGTCAAGCTGCAAATTTTTTTAAATTTGAGAAAATGAAAAAAGATTATGATGAAGGAAAACTTTTAAGTTTCCATTTTTTAATACTAAATTTTTTTTGTATTTGAATTTTAAAGGCTAAATTTAGATTTAATTTATAAATCTATGATTATCTATAAATGATGAAAATATTTTGAAGATTTCTTTATTTGATGCTTATAAGAAAGATAAAAAGTGTAAATAACTGTTTCAAGCTTTTTGAAAAAGAAAATGAAATTCTATGTCTACATGTGATTTAAGTAATGACTCAATTTCTTTCAATGATTTTTGAGTTTTGAGACATGAAAGAATTTTTTTTTTCATTTATCACATTTTTGAAATTTATAATTTAATCTTGAGAACAGAGGCAGAATAGAAGTGAGGCAAGGTAATAGTAGAGGTTGCTAATGTTCAGTATACAGTAGGTCATCTGTTATCCAATGAAGGTAGTTCTCAAAACTATGGTTTTGTTATTAAGCAGAAATCATAATATCTTTTAAATTATAAAATGGATTAGCTGTTAATATATGGCATTTTTTGGATTTTTTCAAGTATTGTGAATCATATTTGCATAAAAATTGTACTGCAAATCTTGAGATATGTATGATTGAATTTTTATTTTTAGCATAAAAGTTTTCAAATAAAAATCATTAAAAAGAAAAGAGATATAAAAATCTATTGAATGTTAATTGCAGCAATATGAATGTTTTCAGATTAGATTTTAATTTTTGGATGCTTTTAGGAAAAAAATCTGTGTATATATTTTCATTTGGAATGAAGGAAGATTTTATGAATGATTTCAGATTTCAGATTTTAGATTAGGTCAGAGAGTTAGAAAAAAAAATTTATTTATCATTTTTATTTGATTTGCATTATCAAAATTTTATTTAATGGAAAATGCATGTAAATCAAATTGGTAAAAATGATTGAATAAAAAAACAAATGATGCATGATGAAATCATTCATGATAGTTAATAATGATAATTAAATTAAAATCTGATGTGTTTAAGCATTTAAAACTTGACAAAAGTGAAAGTGATGAAATGACTGTAAAAATGTTGAAATTTGTTGGATTGAAAATAAAATTTACTATGTCAATTTGACTGTCAGTGTTTCAAGAATCAGATTTGAGAAGAATAGATTTGAGAGATTAAATAAAAGATTCAGAAGAGTAGATGGTCCCCAAATCACCTGTCCCCACCAAATTACCTAGATAACCTTCAAATCATCCTGAAAATCTACGAATTCAATCTGAGATGAAAAAGAGAGAGAGATTTAAAGAGAGGAATGAATGCTACAGTGGAAGAGTTCGCGCTTCTATCTATCAAGGTAGGAAGACGGGGAAAAAGAAATAAAGAAACAAAAGGCCTCCAAGGGGAGGGGGCCCGCGAGGAGAGGGCTGAGGCCGGGGCGAGTGTCCCCAGGACAGGAGAGCCCCGTCCCGGAGAAGCAGGAGCTGCACCAACCTTCCCGGGCTTCTGCGGGAAGGGGCTCGCAGGGAGTTGGAGCAGGACCCAGGAGGGCGGGGATGCCCTCAGGCTCCCTGGGACACTAACAGACACCTGCTGGCACAGGGGGAGAAGTGCTCCTGGCAGCTCCTAAGGGCTGCAGCGCGCAGCACAGCTAAAGGGAGGCTCGGAGGGCTCGGGCAGGGGCTCTGGCGGAGGGGCTGCGCCGCCAGGGAGGGGCAGGGGCTCGGGGGCGGCTCCGCTGCAAGGGGCTGCTGGCAGGGAGCAGCAGCAGAGACAGCGCAGGCCCCGGAGCACAGGGCGCCGGGACACAGCCCAGGATCCGGCCTCCCCCCTTTACAGGGACAGAGCAGCCGGGAGGGCCCAGGACAGCAAGGACGCTCCTGCCCCGAGCTGAGCAGAGATCAGCAGGCCCCCTGCCCAGCCCTCCAGGCCCTGCAGACTGAGAGCCCCCCCGGTAGTGCAGGAGCTGAGAGGAATCCAGGCTTGCAGAGCTGGCATCCAGACACTGCCCTTGCTCCTCCTGGGGCCTCACATATGTAAACAATGGGACTGAGCCCTGCACTTGCAGGCAGGGGGCAGAGCAGCTCCCCAAGTGCTAACACCTGAAAATCAGCACAACAGGCAAAAGGAAGAGAAGCTGAGACATAGGAGGCAGTTCCAGGGGAAGTCAACTTAACAGGAGGACAGCAGCAGTTCAAAAAACAGAAGATTTTTTTTTTTTTTTTTTTTTGATTTCTTTTTTTTTTTTTTTTTTTTTTTTTTTTTTTTTTTTGATTTTTTTTTTTTTTTTTTTTTTTTCTTTTTTTTTTTTTTTTCTTTTTTTTCTTTTTTTTTTTTTTTTTTTTTTTTTCTTTTTTTTTTTTCTTTTCTTTTTCTTCTCTCTCTCTTTTTTCCTTTTCCCAATACAACTTGTTTTTGGCCACTCTGCACTGAGCAAAATGACTAGAAGGAAAACCTCACCTCAAAAGAAAGAATCAGAAACAGTCCTCTCTCCAGAGTTAGTTACAATCTGGATTACAATTCAATGTCAGAAAGCCAATTCAGAAGCACTATTATACAGCTACTGGTGGCTCTAGAAAAAAAGCATTAAAGGACTCAAGAGACTTCATGACTGCAGAATTTAGATCTCACAGAAATTAAAAATCAATTGAATGATTGCAATCCAAAAATAAAATATTAAAAAAATCAATTGAATGTTAACGAGGTGGAAGAGAGTGAGTGAGAGAGAAGACAAGTTAATGGCAAAGAGAGAAAAGAAAAAAGAAAAAAGAAAAAGAAAAGAAAGAAGAAAAAGGGTTTAGAATCTAGATAAAAAGGAAAAAAGACAGACAGAAGAGAAGGAAAATGGAGTGAATGAGAGACTTCTCAAAATAAGGATAATAAGAGAGAAGAAAAAAAAAAAAAAACTTTAATTGGGAAAAAAAAGAAAGAAAAATCCTAAAAAAGAAAGAAATTAGAATTAGAAAGAAAAACAATTTTAATTGGGGTTCCAGGAGGGCAGAAGAAAAAAGAGAGGGCCAGAATATGTATTTGAACAAATCCTAGCTGAAAACTTTCCCAATCTGGGAAGGGAAACAGGCATTCAGATCCAGGAAATAGAGAGATCCCCCCCTAAAATCAATAAAAACCGTTCAACACCTCGACATTTAATAGTGAAGCTTGCAAATTCCAAAGATAAAGAGAAGATCCTTAAAGCAGCAAGAGACAAGAAGTCCCTGACTTTCATGGGGAGGAATATTAGGGTAACAGCAGACCTCCACAGAGACCTGGCAGGCCAGAAAGGGCTGGCAGGATATATTCAGGGTCCTAAATGAGAAGAACATGCAACCAAGAATACTTTATCCAGCAAGGCTCTCATTCAAAATGGAAGGAGAGAAAAGAGCTTCCAAGACAGGCAGGAACTGAAAGAATATGTGACCTCCAAACCAGCTCTGCAAGAAATTTTAAGGGGGACTCTTAAAATTCCCCTTTAAGAAGAAGTTCAAAGGAACAATCCACAAAAACAAGGACTGAATAGATATCATGATGACACTAAACTCATATCTTTCAATAGTAACTCTGAACGTGAACTCTGCTTAATGACCCCATCAAAAGGCAAAGGGTTCAGACTGGATAAAAAAGCAGGACCAAAGAGGACCCTGTCTATTTGAGACTCATTTTAGACAGATTTTAGACCTAGACACAAAAAATAAGAAAGGTTGGAGAACCATTTACCATTCAAATGGTCCTCAAAAGAAAGCAGGGGTAGCAATCCTTATATCATATCAACTAAAAAGAACTCCTAAAGACTGTAGTGAGAGACTAGAAGAGGGAGACTATATCATACTATATCATAAGATCTATCCAACAAGAGGACTTAACAATCCTCAATATATATGCCCCGAATGTGGGAGCTGCCAAATATATAAATCAATTAATAACCAAAGTAATCAGAAATAGATAGATAATAATACACTTATACTTATACTAGACTTCAATCTAGCTCTTTCTACCCTCGATAGGTCTTCTAAGCACAAATCTCCAAAGAAACAAGAGCTTTAAATGATACACTGGACCAGATGGATTTCACAGATATCTACAGAACTTTACATCCAAACTGAATACATCAACTGAATACACATTCTTCTCAAGTGCACATGGAACTTTCTCCAGAATAGACCACATACTGGGTCACAAATCAGGTCTGAACCGATACCAAAAGATTGGGATTGTCCCCTGCATATTCTCAGACCATAATGCCTTGAAATTAGAACTAAATCACAAGAAGAAGTTTGGAAGGAATCAAACACGTGGAGGTTAAAGACCATCCTGCTAAAAGATGAAAGGGTCAACCAGGAAATTAAGGAAGAATTAAAAAGATTCATGGAAACTAATGAGAATGAAGATACAACTGTTCAAAATCTTTGGGCAAAAGCAGTCCTGAGGGGGAAATACATCGCAATAAGGGCAATATTCAAAAAATTGGAAAAACTCAAATACAAAAGCTAAACTTAAATATAAAGGAGCTAGAGAAAAAACAGCAAATAAAGCCTAACAAGCAAAGAAGAAAAGAGAGATAATAAAAATTCAAGCAGAAAGTCAGAATCCTACCAGAAGAACTGTGGAACAGATCAACAGAACCAGGAGTTGGAATCTTTGAAAGAATTAATAAGATAGATAAACCAAAACCAAGAGATTAAAAAGAAGAGAGAAAGAATAAATTAATAAAATCATGAAAAAAAAAAAAGAGAGAAAACTTATTTAAGAAAAAGATAAAAAAAGAAAAACAAATAATTTTAAAAAATTCTCTGAGATATTATGAAATCAAGAAATACAAAAAATTTAAAATATATGGAATCTAGAAGAATACATTTTAAAAACATATTATGACAATATCCTGGCAATCTAGAAGAAATGGACGCATTTCTGGAAAACCACCAAACTACTACCAAAACTGGAACAGGAAGAAATAGAAAACCTGAACAGGCCAATAACCAGGGAGGAAATTGAAGCAGTCATCAAAAACCTCCCAAGACACAAAAGTCCAGGGCCAGATGGCTTCCCAGGGGAATTCTATCAAACGTTTAAAGAAGAAATCATACCTATTCTACTAAAGCTGTTTGGAAAGAGAATAGAAAGAGATGGAGTACTTCCAAATTCATTCTATGAGGCCAGCATCACCTTAATTCCAAAACCAGACAAAGACCCCACCAAAAAGGAGAATTACAGACCAATATCCCTGATGAACATGGATGCAAAAATTCTCAACAAGATACTAGCCAATAGGATCCAACAACACATTAAGAAAATTATTCACCATGACCAAGTAGGATTTATCCCCAGGACACAAGGCTGGTTCAACACTCATAAAACAATCAATGTGATGATATCATATCAGCAAGAGAAAAACAAGAACCATATGATCCTCTCATTAGATGCAGATAAAGCATTGCAGAGAAAGCATTTGACAAAATACAGCATCCATTCCTGATCAAAACTCTTCAGAGTGTAGGGATAGAGGGAACATTCCTCAACATCTTAAAAGCCATCTACGAAAAGCCCACAGCAAATATCATTCTCAATGGGGAAGCACTGGGAGCCTTTCCCCTAAGATCAGGAACAAGACAGGGATGTCCACTCTCACCACTGCTATTCATAGTATAGAAGTCCTAGCCTCAGCAATCAGACAACAAAAAAAAAATTAAATTAAAGGCATTCAATTGGCAAAGAAAGAAGTCAAACTCTCCCTCTTCAGCATCTTGACATGATACTCTACATAGAAAACCCAAAAGCCTCCACCCCAAGATTGCTAGAACTCATACAGCAATTTGGTAGCGTGGCAGGATACAAAATCAATGCCCAGAAATCAATGGCATTTCTATACACTAACAATGAGACTGAAGAAAGAGAAATTAAGGAGTCAATCCCATTTACAATTGCACCCAAAAGCATAAGATACCTAGGAATAAACCCTAGGAATAAACCTAACCAAAGAGGTAAAGGATCTATACCCTAAAAACTATAGAACACTTCTGAAAAATTGAATTGAGGAAAAGACATGAAAAATATTCCATGCTCATGGATTGGCAGAATTAATATTGTGAAATGTGTCAATGTTACCCAGGGCAATTTACACACATCATTTAATGCAATCCCTATCAAAATACCATGGACTTTCTTCAGAGAGTTTCAACAAATTATTTTAAGATTTGTGTGGAATCAGAAAAGAGACCCCGAATAGCCAGGGGAATTTTAAAAAAAAAAACCATAGCTGGGGGCATCACAATGCCAGATTTCAGGTTGTACTACAAAGCTGTGGTCATCAAGACAGTGTGGTACTGGCACAAAAACAGACACATAGATCAATGGAACAGAATAGAGAAACCCAGAAGTGGACCCTGAACTTTATGGTCAACTAATATTCGATAAAGGAGGAAAGACTATCCACTGGAAGAAAGACAGTCTCTTCAATAAATGGTGCTGGGAAAAATTGGACATCCCATGCAGAAGAATGAAACTAGACCACTCTCTTGCACCATACACAAAGATAAACTCAAAATGGATGAAAGATCTAAATGTGAGACAAGATTCCATCAAAATCCTAGAGAAGAACAGGGCAACACCCTTTTTGAACTTGGCCACAGTAACTTCTTGCAAGATACATCCACGAAGGCAAAAGAAACAAAAGCAAAAATGAACTATTGGGACTTCATCAAGATAAGAAGCTTTTGCACAGCAAAGGATACAGTCAACAAAACTAAAAGACAACCTACAGAATGGGAGAAGATATTTGCAAATGACATATCAGATAAAGGGCTAGTTTCCAAAATCTATAAAGAACTATAATTAAGGGCTAACATCAAAGAAACAAACAACTTAATAAACTCAAAATGAAACAAACAATCCAATCATGAATGGGCAAAAGACATGAACAGAAATCTCAAGATGAAGACATAGACATGGCCAACAAGCACACATGAGCCAAATGCTCATGAGAAAATGCTCTGCCATCACTTGCCATCAGGGAAATACAAATCAAAACACATGAGATACCACCTCACACAGTGAGAATGGGGAAAATTAACAAGGCAGGAAACAACAAATGTTGGAGAGGATGCGGAGAAAAGGGAACCCTCTTACACTGTTGGTGGGAATGTGAACTGGTGCAGCCACTCTGGAAAACTGTGTGGTGTGGAGGTTCCTCAAAGAGTTAAAAATAGACCTGCCCTACGACCCAGCAATTGCACTGTTGGGGATTTACCCCAAAGATTCAGATGCAATGAAACGCCGGGACACCTGCACCCCGATGTTTCTAGCAGCCATGTCCACAATAGCCAAACTGTGTGGAAGGAGCCTCGGTGTCCATCGAAAGATGAATGGATAAAGAAGATGTGGTTTATGTATACAATGGAATATTACTCAGCCATTAGAAACAAATAAATACCCACCATTTGCTTCAACGTGGATGGAACTGGAGGGTATTATGCTGAGTGAAGTAAGTCAATCGGAGAAGGACAAACAGTGTATGTTCTCATTCATTTGGGGAATATGAATAATAGTGAAAGGGAATATAAGGGAAGGGAGAAGAAATGTGTGGGAAATATCAGAAAGGGAGACAGAACATAAAGACTTCTAACTCTGGGAAATGAACTAGGGGTGGTGGAAGGGGAGGAGGGCGGGGGGGTGGGGGTGAATGGGTGACGGGCACTGAGGGGGACACTTGACGGGATGAGCACTGGGTGTTATTCTGTATGTTGGTAAATTGAACACCAATAAAAATTAATTTATAAAAAAAAAAATGATGTTAAAAAAAAATGAAGATTTAATTTCAAAGATCTTCAAAGTGAATATTTTCCACAGGTTTTAGAGTTTTAGGGTTAATAAGGTACTTTACACATATGCCTGTAGGAGTAGAATTTTTAAAAATAAATCTGAACTATATTTTTGAAATGAAAGAACTGAGACTCTGGCTATGTGACTTGTCCAATGTCACACAGTTAATAATTATCAGGAGTGAAACGGTCTTAATTCATTTTTTTTCTATTATTACATGATGATATATCATCTCAGATGAACTCTCAGCATAAGAACAGAATCAATAATATCATAGGACAATATTGATATATTTGAACATTGATTCTTATACTGTATACATTCAGCAAATTAATATTGAATGCTTACATGTCCCAGATCTTCTGGATATGCACAGAAACCACAGAGGTTATGGTTACATTTGTTTTAAGATATCACATTATCAGTTCTAAGCAGTAAACACTTTTTGAAACATAACCTAGAATGCCTGTTTGAATTCTAAAGAGATAGACATGTCTCAGAGTGATAAATATATTTCAAATTTCTTCCCTTGCTGTACATAAAATATGAAATATGTAAAATAGAGAAATCTAATATTTGATATTTAAGATGTTTCTATTTGCTGTTTTCATTAGATGAAGAATGCTTTCACAATTAGCTTTGCAGACACATTATGAAATAGATATTTGTCATGAAATGTTTCTATTTCTGCTACTCCCATTTTTCCTTCTGATTCTTTTCCTGAGTAGCTATATTATTATGTATTTTACAAATACAACTCATTATTTTCCCTTTCCCCTAGAATAAATTTTTAATGGATACTACTCCTTTCTGATAATTTGAAATAGGACTACAAATATATTACTTGACAGAAAACAAAACAATTTTGGATCATATATATTCTTAGTATAAGCTATAATAAATTTGGGGTAAATATATAAATGTATTTATTCAAGACAGGTTTTGCTCAAATATGGAATTCAAAAAACTGATATATTCTGGAGTCACAAATTAAAACAGGATCCACAAAATGCCTACTCTACCAGGGAAAAAATAATTGCCTCCTGGCTGAAAATAACTAGGTATTAAAGTTTTAAAAAATTGTATTATGCTCACCAGTGCAAGCTGATTGAATCTTTTCACTCAATTCGCTAGGCACAAGGTCATTTATAATGTTCTCCATTAAGTATCCAAAGGGCAATTTTCTGATATTCCCCCATATGTTTTAGTCTTTCTAACATAACTGACCCTTTGGAAGACAACGCTTTCCATCGACATGTGAAAAGTGCTGAATGTTTCCTTTAGTGAGATTTAAATTGCTTTTAGCAGGTCAGGTCATCTCATTTAATAGTTTCACATTACTTTATTCAGCTTGCAACTCTTAGAAACACGAAAACGTCTCACTCGAATTCTTCTTTTCAATGGTACTTAATATTGTGTTGGTATGGTGAAAAAAATTACCCTCTGGTATATGTGTTTCTCTCTCTCATATTCTCCCCTGCCTCATACACTTAGTCTTAAATAGTGAATAAAATGTTAGAACTTTAATTTTAAATATGACTGATGGTGTAGGGAAAGAGAAATAATTTTCCCTCTACTTATCTTTTCTTAGCTGAGATCACTGCAATTAAAGACAGCTTAACAAGAGAAAACAAACAAAACCAGAACAAAAACAGAAGTTTGTTAGCTTGTGGTCTCACATATACATGGGAGATATGCAGGGGAAAATGAGTAGCTCCCCTAGGTGGCTCAGAATTCAGGCTTAAATACCATTTTAACAGGGAGAGGGAGGGGGATGTAGGGCTCTTAGGTGGGAGTGATTTTCAGGAAAGATGAGCATGACCTTAGAAGACCGATGGGAGGTAGGGTAGATTGGGACAGTCTGTTAGGGTGTGGTGCAGATGTCTAGTCTCCTCTCCTGTGATAAAAGTCAAATCTTTGGTTGATGAAACTCCTGGAGAGGGGATTTATGACAATTGAGCTCCTTTTGGAGGATCTGTCTTTAGGTGGACAAAGGGAGCTCAGAGAAAGCCTCTTCCTACATTTGCTGTTTTTCAATTGCCTAGAGCTCAAAATAATCAACATTGACTAAGTGGTACATTTTAGCACATCCTGAACTCTTACAGGCATACAGGGATGTTATTTTGGGGTGGTATATTCTACTATCTTTCACTGGGCAGACCACCTCTTGCCTTTTTCCTATACATTTTGATATCCCACAGAGATGTTTTGGAATTCAATTGTTACTATTTAATTAGGAGCATATATTGAGCAATGATCTGAGCTAGATTGTTTTGAATAACTTTTAAAATTTTAATTCCTGAGTTGCCTTTCACCATGCACATGTGGCTCTCTAAAATTTTCCCTCTCCCACAGGGGTTTAGGGGCATTTGAGTTAAATGACTAACACTTTCGGCTTTAAAATACTGTTACATTTCTTAGGGAATTCCTTCGGGAAATACCTCAGGCGTGACATAAAAGCATACCTCTAGAGGCTCTCAACCACGGCTTGCCTATGTTAAATAACATTTTCTGAAATCTCTCACTTCGGGTATTATTTGGACCTCTCCTCAAGCATTCTGTTTGCTTTCTACTTCTTATTTTTACTTGCCTCCTTGTTTGGCAGTCACAAACCTATAGATCTTCTGCTATGATAATCTTTCTATTAAGAAAATAAATTGACTAGGGATGTAACAATAATAAAATATAAATCACCTTTCATAATTTCATGTAAATTTCATAAATTTCATGTATGTGACATTTTAAGGCTTTTCACATTTGAACAATTCCTTTCCTTTTTTTTTTAATCTGGTCTGTATTAAAGAGGATTTACCAAGCATCTACCACATGTGTTCTGAACAACAACAAAAAATACCTAAATTTCAGACGAACTATAGCTCTGAAATATGCAGAATGCAAATTCCATAACCATAATGGTGGTTGGAACTTTTTGCTATTTCTATTGCTTTAAATATAATTGATATTTTTTTCATATTTAAAGACTAACTTTAAAGTAGTTTTAAAGTCACAGCAAAATTGGGAGGAAAATACAGAGATTTCCCATATACAGCCTGCTTTCACACATGCACAGCCTATCCTATAATCAACGTCCTACACTAGAATGGTACATTTGTTAGAACTGATGAATCCACATTGACACATCATTATTACCTAAAGTCCATAGTTTACCTACGAGTTCACTCTTGGTGTTGGACACCCTATGGATTTAGACAAAGGTAAAATGACAAATATCCATCATTATAGAATCATACACAATACCTTCACTGCTCTAAAAGTCCTCTGTGGTCTGACTATTCATCCGTGCCCCCCATGAACCCCTGGCAGCTACTGATCTTTTACCGTCTCCATAGTTTTGCCTTTTCCAGAATGTCATATACAGTAGTCTCCTCTTATCTTGAGGGTATGTTCCAGTACCCCCAGGGGATACCTGAAACCATAGATAGTACAGAACCCTATGTATATACTGTGTTTTTCCTGTACATACGTATTGATGGTACAGTTTGATTTATAAATTAAGCCTATCAAGAGATTAAGAAAACTTGCTAATAAAAGAAAACAATTATGACAATATACTGTAGTAAAAGTTATGTGAATTTGGTCTCTCCCTCTCTCTCTCTAATATCTTATTTTACTGTACTCATTATCTTACGATGATGTGAGAGACTAAAATGCTTACATGATGATATGTGGTGAAGTGAGTGGCATAGGTATCATTAGTCAGCATTTGGCTGCTCTTCACTTTTTGACTATATGTCAGAAAGATTCTACTTCTAGAATGAAACCTTGGAGGAACAAAACCACAGATAAGGGGGGAGCTACTCCAGTGGGACTCATACACTATGTCACCTTTTCTGATTAACCTCTTTCATCCCTTATATGCATTTAAGGTTCCTCCATGTGTGTTCACAGCTTTTTTAGCTTATTTATTTTTAGTGCTGCATAATATTCCATTGACAGAATGTTCCACTGTTTATCCATTCATCTACTGAAGGACATCTTGGGTACTTCTAAGCTTTGCCAGTTATAACCAAAGTTCCTATAAACTTCCATGTGTGCAGGTTTCTGTGTTGACATAATTTTCAGCTCTTTGGGGTAAATACCAAAGAGCACGATTGCTGGACCATATGGTAAAAAGTATGTTTAATTTTGTGAGAAACTGCTGAAAGGTAGCAGAATATTCCATCTCAAAATATTTGTCTTTGGTGAAGATTGTCTTTTTTTTTTCACTCATTTTTTTTTTTCAAAATAGGATTTCCCTTTTTTTTTTTTACATTTGTTTTTATTTAAATTCAATTTGCCAACATATAGTATAACACTAAGTGCTCATCCCATCAAGTGCTCTCCTGAGTGCCCGGTACTCAATTACCCCATCTGCCCACCCACCTCCCCTTCCACAACCCTTTGTTTGTTTTCCAGAGTTAGGAGTCTCTCATGGTTTGTCTCCCTCTCTAATTTTTCTCATTCAGTTCCCCTCCTTTCCCCTATAATCCCTTCACTATTCCTTATGTTCCATGTATGAATGAAACCATATGATGATTGTCCTTCTCCAATTGACTTATTTCACTCAGCATGATATCCTCTAGTTCTATCCACATCAAAGCAAATGGTGAGTATTCGTTTCTTCTGATGGCTGAGAAATATTCCATTGTATATATGCTATATCTTCTTTATCCATTCATCTGTTGAAGGACATTGTAGCTCCTTCCACAGTTTGGCTATTGTGACATTGCTGCTATAAACATTGGGGTGCAGGTGTCCCGGTGTTTCACTACATCAATATCTTTGGGGTAAATACTCATTAGTGCAATTGCTGGGTCATAGGGTAGCTCTATTTTTAACTTCTTGAGGAACTGCCACACTTTTTCAGAGTGGCTTTACCAGTTCACATTCCCAGCAACAGTGCAAGAGGGTTCCCCTTTCTCCACATTCTCTCCAACATTTGTTGTTTCCTGTCTTGTAAATTTTCACGATTCTCACTGGTGTGAGGTGGTATCTCATGGTAGTTTTGATTTGTATTTCACTGATGGCCAGTCATGTGGAGCATTTTGACATGTGCTTATTGGCCATGTCTATGTCTTCTATGAAATTTCTGTTCATGTCTTTTGCCCATTTCATGATTGGATTGTTTCTTTCTTTGCTGTTGAGTTTAATAAATTCTTTATTGATCTTGGATACTAGTCCTTTATCTGATAGGTCATTTGCAAATATCTTCTTCCATTCCGTAGGTTGTTTTTTAGTTTTGTTGACTGTTTCTTTTGCTGTGCAGAAACTTTTTATCTTGATGAAGTCCCAATAGTTCATTTTTGCTTTTGTTTCCCTTGCCTTCATAGATGTATCTTGCAAGAAGTTATTGTGGCCAAGTTCAAAAAGGGTGTTGCCTGTGTTGTCCTCCATAATTTTGATGGATTCTTGTCTCACATTTAGATCTTTCATCCATTTTGAGTTTATCTTTGTGTATGGTGTAAGAAAATGGTCTAGTTTCATTATTCTGCACGTGGCTGTCCAATTTCCCCAGCACCATTTATTGAGGAGACTGTCTTTTTTCCAGTGGATAATCTTTCCTGCTTTGTCGAATATTAGTTGACCATAGAGTTGAGGACCCATTTCTGGGTTCTCTATTCTGTTCCATTGATCCATGTGTCTGTTTTTGTGCTAGTACCATACTGTCTTGATGATCAAAGCTTTGTAATACAGCTTGAAATACGGCATTGTGATGCCCCTGGCATTGGATTTCTTTTCCGATATTCCTCTGGCTATTTGAGGTCTTTTCTGATTCCATACAAAACTTAAGATGATTTGTTCCAACTCTCTGAAGAAAGTCCATGGTATTTTGATAGGGATTGCATTAAAAGTGTAATTGCCCTGGGTAGCATAGACATTTTCACAATATTTATTCAATTCCATGAGCATGGAATGTTTTTTCCATCTCTGGGTCTTCCTCAATTTCTTTCAGAAGTGTTCTATAGTTTTTAGAGTATAGATCCATTACGTCTTTGGTTAGGTTTATTCCTAGGTATCTAATAAATGGGATTGATTCCTTAGTTTCTCTTTCCTCAGCCTCATTGTTAGCGTATAGAAATGTCACTGATTTCTGGGTATTGATTTTGTATCCTGCCAAACTGCCGAATCGCTGTATGAGTTCTAGCAATCTTGGGGTGGAGCCTTTTGGATTTTCTATGTACAGCATCATGTCATCTGCGAAGAGGGAGAGTTTGACTTCTTCTTTGCCAATTTGAATGCCTTTTATTTCTTTTTGTTGTCTGATTGCTGAGGCTAGGACTTCTAGTACTATGTTGAATAGCAGTGGTGAGAGTGGACATCCCTGTTGTGCTCCTGATCTTAGGGGAAAGGCTCTCCATTTTTACCCATTGAGAATGATATTCACTGTGGGCTTTTCATTAATGGCTTTTAAGATATTGAGGAATGTTCCCTCTATCTCTACACTTTGAAACATCTTAATCAGGAATGGATGCCATATTTTGTGAACTGCTTCCTCTATATCTATTGAGAGGATTATCTGGTTCTAGTTTTTTTCTTGATGTGATCTATCATGTTGATTTTTTTACAAGTGTTGAACCACCTTTGCATGCTGGGGATAAATCCCACTTGGTCATGGTGAATAATCTTAATGTACTGTTGGATTCTATTGGCTAGTATCTTGCTGAGAATTTTTTCATCCATGTACATCAAGGATATTGGTCTATAATTCTCCTTTTTGGTGAAGTCTTTGTCTGGTTTTGGAATTAAGGTGATGTTGGCCTCATAAAACAAATTTGGAAGTATTCTGTCCCTTTCTATCTTTCAGAACAGCTTTAGGAGAATAGGTATTATTTCTTCTTTAAACATTTGATAGAATACCCCTGGGATGCATCTGGCCCTGGACTTTTGCTTCTTGGTAAGTTTTTGATGACTCCTTCAATTTTCCACTGGTTATTGGTCTGTTCAGGGTTTCTATTTCCTCCTATTCCAGTTTTGGTAATTAGTTTTCCAGATATGCATCCATTTCTTCTAGGTTGCCTAATTTGTTGGCCCATAGCTGCTCATAATTCGTTTTTAAAATCGTTTTACTTCCTTGCTATTGGTTGTGGTCTTTCCTCTTTCACTCATGATTTTATTAATTTGAGTATTTTCTGTTTTGTTTTTAATAAGGCTTGCTAGGGGTTTATCTATATTATTAATTCTTTCAAAGAACCAGCTCCTGGTTTTGTTGATCTGTTATAAAGTTCTTCTGGTCTCTATTTCATCAAGTTCTGTTCAAATCTTTATTATCTCTCTTCTTCTGCTTGGTGTAGGCTTTATTTGCTGTTCCTTCTCCAAATCCTTTAGGTGCGAGGTTAGCTTCTGAATTTGAGTTTTTTCCAATTTTTTGAGGGAGGGTGGTATTACAATGTATTTCCCTTTTAGGACTGCTTTTGCCATATCCCAAAGATTTTGAATGATTGTGTCTTCATTTTCATTGGTTTCCATGAATCTTTTTCATTCTTCTCTAATTTCCTGGTTGACCCATTCATCTTTTAGCAGGATGTTCTTTAACCTCCACGTGTTTGAGTTTCTTCCAAATTTCTTTTTGGTATTGAGTTCTAGTTTCAAAGCATTGTGCTCCGAAAATATATAGGGGACAATCCCAATCTTTTGGTATTGGTTGAGACCTGATTTGTGACCCAGTATGTGGTCTATTCTGGAGAAAGTTCCATGTGCACTTGAGAAGAATGTGTATTCAGTTGCATTTGGATGGGAAGTTCTGTATGTATCTGTGAAATCTATTTGGTCCAGTGTATCATTCAAGGCCCTTTTTTCTTTGGTGATGTTCTGCTTAGAAGATTTGTCATTTGCTGAAAGTGCCATGCTAAAGTCTCCTCCTATTAGTGTATTATTATCTAAGTATCCCTTTACTTTGGTTATTGATTGATATACTTGGTGGCTCCCACATTAGGTGTATAAATATTCATTATTGTTAGGTTTTCTTGTTGGATAGACTCTTTAAGTATGATATAGTGTTCTTCTTCATCTCTTACTACAGTCTTTGGCATAAACTTTTATTTATCTAATATGAGGATTGCTACCCCTGCTTTCTTTTGAGGACCATTTGAATGGTAAATGGATCTCCACTCCTTCGTTTTCAGGCTGGAGGTGTCCTTAGGTCTAAAACGAGTCTCTTGTAGACAGCCTATAGATGGGTCTTGCTTTTTTATCCAGTCTGAAACCCTGTGTCTTTTGATGGGATCACTTAGCCCATTCATATTCAGAGTAACTATTGAAAGATATGAATTAAGTGTCATCATATTACCTATTCATTCTCTGCTTTTGTGGAAGCAAAAGCCTGCTTATGACCACCCCCCTAACCAATGTCTTCATGTAGATACAGAGTCAATATCAAAAGTCATGTTTCAAACTCTCTGAGTTTCCCACCTTTTTTCCTCACCAATTATCAACTTACCAGTTTCATAAAACAATTTCCAGAGGTCTAGTATGTATACACTGGTTTCTTTGACTTTTTATTTTCAAGAAACTTACATAATAAATAGAAAGATAGTACAGGGGAATTTCATTCTCCATCATAAAACTGAATAACAGAAACCTCATTTAAAATGAAGTTGGGAGGCCAATGGAAAGGTTCTTATGCACTACCACTCCTCCTCAATTGCAGACCGAACAGGAAGAGGCTTTAACATTCCCAGCAGGAAGAAGTCTGCTCTACTACCCTAGTGGAAGGAAGGAAGAATTTCTCCTTGCCTAGCAACAAGCACTGCCTATAAGGAAATACCACAACTCAGCCTATAAGAAACCCTCAGCACCCTGAACTCTTCCTTTCTGCTAATGGATTTTCATTCAAAGTGGCTCTTTGCAACTTCCTTCTTTCTCAATAAGGTAGTATTTCTCTCCTTTGATCTCCAGATTTGTCTATGGCTTTGCCATAGTTTGCATGCCTCAAATTGCAATTTCCCAACTATTCCTGAATAAGTCATTTTGTTGGAAAAATAACTGGCTGTTTTACTTTTAAGGTTGACACCATATACCTTCACAGTATATGAAGGTATATTCACATATACCTTCACATTACCTTTCCAATGTAAATAAGTTATATAAAGATAAATTAACTTTGGATGAGGAAAGACTTCATTTGAAAAAACTATTGCAGGGGCACCTGGGTGGTTCAGTTGGTTGAGGGACCTACTGGTGATTTTGGCTCAGATCATGATCCTAGTGTTGTAGAATGGAGCCCCACCCCAGGCTCTGAGCTCAGCAGGGACTCTGCTTAAAATTCTTTCTCTCTGTCTACCCCAGCCCCCCACTAATGCTTCCCCTTCTCTCTAAAATAAATAAATCTTTAAAAAAGTTTTTTAAAAAGAAAAGATTATTGCAATAAGAACACTGAATATATGATCTGTTACTTTCACAAGAGTTGACAAGAGGGTTTTTTATATAGAGTAAACAAGGCTAGAAAGAGCTATGGGTGAATGGGTAAAGTGAAAGAGTGGTATAACTGGAGATTAGATGAGAAAATGTTTTATGTTGAGGTACTTGCTCCGGGAGTGGCACTTAAGGAAATGCTCTGTGCTGGCTCAGTCTGATGGTAGACCAAATTTCAGGGTCCCAGGGAAGGAAAAAAATCTTTAACTAAACTTTGGTTTTGGTTCCGATTGATTTTTTTTTTCAAAGGAATACATGCACCCCTGTTTTATTGCAGCATTATTTATAATAGCCAAACTAGGGTCCATGGAGAGGATGGATAAAGAGGTTGTGGTATACACGGTGGAATATTATTCAGCCATAAAATAGAATGAAATTTCGCCATTTGCAACAACATGGATAGAACTAGAGAGTATAATGCCAAGTGAAAGAAGTCAGAGAAAGATAAATACCATAGGATTTCACTCATATGCAGAATTTAAGAAAACAAATGACTAAAGGGGGTGGGGAAGGAAAAGAGAGACAAACTAAGAAATAGACTATTAACTACAGAGAACTGATGGTTACCAGAAGAGAGGTGGGTGGAGGGATGAGTGAAATAAGAGATGAGGATTCAAAAGTACACATGTTGTGATGGAAAAAACTAAAAAATAAAGATAAAAGAAGGATATACAGATACATAGATTGATAACTGGGGACAAAACAGTTCAGATAATAGTTTATAAGGTGACAACTGAGAATTTGGATAGACCGTGTCTGGTCTTGTCATAGGTAAAGTTTTATCCAAGTCTTATGGACAAATGATTCTTTTTAGTGAGCCATTTTCCAGAACACAAAAAGGTGGTGAGAGGGGGATACTTTAACCATTGCTGCTTTCCTAATCACAGGGTTTGGGTAAAGTTCCACATTGTCAATAACTATAGTATGAGAAGAAGAAAGAAAACCAATGTAAACCAATAAAAAACAGACATTAGTATAAAATTCTCAACATGAGTTTTAAACTTAAGACACTTTTGGTTGAACTATTTTTATTCAAATGAGAGCTGAGAGAATAGTAAAACACCAATATAATATGATATCATGGCAACATTTTTATTTCTTGTAAATACTGAGTCAAATTCTAAAACCAGCATTTTGTTAGACAATTGTAATAAATAATATTAAAAAAATCCTTTTTTTCCTGATTGGCCAGATGGATTGATTTTACTCTAAATGGTATAATGTATTTTTAAGCTTTTATTTCTAGTTCATATTTATTTAATTTAGCAGTGAGCACCCTGTAAGAGAACAAAAAATTATTTATTTTTATTGATTTATACTTGTCATGGCATTTTTCATTACACAAATGCTAAATGACACAAAATTTAATTAAAAGCAAACATTTAATATATTGTCACTAAATGAATCTGTTTCTTCTAGCTAACTCTCTTTGGGAGGTTTAGCATGGAAACTTTTCTGAAGTATTCTAGGGCCTTGGGCTTGATTAATGTGACCATGCAAGTGTCTCTTAATCTACAGGAAAATGGTATACCCATCATTGTACTAAAAAAAAAAAATCATCTCTTTGGCTAGCACTCTGTGCCCTGTAAAAGTAATTGGCAAAATATAAAGACATGGTTGGTAATTATTAGTAAAGTCAGCATTACAAAGAAGATAAGGAGTACATATGTTGTCTCTAAAGTCTTAGTTGTACATGCATTTTTATGTCAAATATAGCATAATATGAATGCTAAGGCTTAAGGGAAGAAATATATGGTGTGTTAATTCATGTTCATTTTTTCTCAAAAACAAATATGGTTAGAGTAGCTGGGGTCTCTTTCTTGTCTTTTACTTGTGAATAAGTTTTACACAGTTTATGGAAGTATTTTTCAGCTTCAAGTCCAATAATATGCCACAGATTGGATTTATTACTTTAGCATATAAAAGTAACAGAAAAAGAAAATGAGGGGAATTTGAAGTTTATGCATTACAGAAGTTGTTTTCAAGAAAAAAAGACAATTAGTCATGAAAGTAAACATCTATTTCGATAGAGAAAATAAATTACAACCAAGGGGCACCACGGTGGCTCAGTGCTTAAGCATCTGCCTTTGGCTCAGGTCATGATCCCAGGGTCCTGGTTCTCCCTCTGCCTCTCTCTCTGTCTGTCTCTCATGAATGAATGAATAAAATCTTAAAAAAAAAAATCACAACCAATTATAAATTTATTTTATTTTTATTTTTAAAAGATTTTATTTATTAATTTGATAGAAAGAAAAAGAGAGAGCACAAGCAGAGGGAGCAACAAGCAGAGGGAGACTGAGAAGCAGGGTCCCCTTGGGGTTTATTTGACTGAGCCACTGAGGCACCTGAATCACAGCCAATTATAAAAATTTAAATAACCTGGAAATACCACATATGTCAAAATACAAAAAAAAAAACCATGTTATATTTATGAATTCAAATTTTATAAATGGATTCACATGTAAATATAATTTACATTTATAATATTTATAATTAACTGCCTGATGCATCTCTATAATAATTTTTCTATACATTTTTTACTGTATGTTTCTTTTATAATGAACCATAAACTTCCTGCATACATTTTATTCCAATTACAAATTTTATGGAATTTTCTTGAAAGATAGGAAAATAATTCTGTTTTCTCCCTGGCATAATTTATCAAAATTTGTTTTTTGTTTTAATTGCTAAATTAGAAAAGTGTTTTTTGTTTCATAACATATAATCGGTAGTGTCATCTGAATTGTGATTACTATTGATTATGGAAAACTCCAAGTTTCTTTCCTATCATCTTCCTGCTCAAAGGAATGAAAAGGGTATAAGCACTGAGAAAAATATTCACATTGAATGATGAAGGAAGAAGTGGGGAGTATTTCTGGCATGTTGAAAGCAAGGGAATGTATCATAGATGAGGTTGGAGGTGTAGGTGGTCACATGGGGCCTTGAGGCCACCATGGAGTACTGGTTTTAACCTAAGTGATGTCAGAACCAGTAGAAGATTGTGAACCAAAGACTCACACAATTTCACTTAACATTTTAATATTTCTGGTGGCTGTGTGTGAAAAGGACTACAAAGGACATGAGTGGAATAGGAAAATCACTCTAAAGGTAAGGGCAAATAATACAACAAAAACATAGTATAAACATTAGGCTTTGTTATTTTGACACAGAATAGGGCACATCTTAAGCCCCAGAGCAAATAAGCTGCAAAAGGAATCTAGGCTTTGTCCCTTTCTTTATCCTATGGAGACAATTTCTATACTCCTACTGATTTGATACTTTGAATATTCTATATCTTATGGTAATAGTGAAAAACATAATACTATTTCAATATCTTTTTTTTTAATTTTTTTAATTTTTTTTAATTTATTTATTTATGATAGTCACAGAGAGAGAGAGAGAGAGAGAGAGAGAGAGAGAGAGAGAGGCAGAGACACAGGCAGAGGGAGAAGCAGGCTCCATGCACTGGGAGCCCGATGTGGGATTCGATCCTGGGTCTCCAGGATCGCGCCCTGGGCCAAAGGCAGGCGCCAAACCGCTGCGCCACCCAATATCTTTGTAGAAATTTAGAACCAAATTATCAAAAATGTAGATGTTAACATTTTTCTTATAGTGGAAAAAATACCTAGTTTAAAACAGTACAATTAATATCTGACAATGAAATAAGGGAAAATTATAATTTTATTTACTAAAAAAATCTGAATTTAAATTTTGGAACCAAAAATTTTTGTGTTAATTAATGCTTATGTATTTATTCTATAATGTCTGACTTTGTTGGAATTATTTATCTGTTCTCTTCTATAGACTGTGAGATGCTTAAGCAGAGAACCAAATCCATTCCACTGTGTTATTCTCAGCTTCTAGCATAGTTACTGGCATATAGAAAATATTTCAAAAACATTTTAGATAAAGGAAGGGTTGATTTAGACAATAATTCAGTCAATCAGAAAGTAAGCACTTACCAGAAAAATGGAGGGAATGAAACTACTATAACGTAGACTGGCATCAACCTCCCAGCAAATTGACAAATTTCCTAAATTTATTATCCTTTAATCTTGCTGGAAGTATCTCTAGAGAGATGGGATGTCTAAGCAGAAAGGATCACTTAAGAATCTTTCCCTACTTCTTACCACTCAAGAAGTTAACAATCAAAGGTATTTATTATACTCTAAGAAGTTCATCAAGCATGTAGTTGATGCCAAAGGGTTCTGATAAGTTGAGATAGTTTGTTTAATAATGTCCTTCAGAGATTGCACCAATAAAGTATTCCATTGGGAAGAACAAAACAAAAATAATGGTAACAAAGTTCCTTTACATGGTACTGCTGACACATTTTAGGGAATAATAATTTCAAGTATTGGCTTTAGATTTAGATTGACCAGATTTGAATCATGGCTCTGTCACAAAGGATTTACTAACTGGTTTAGGTATTGTAGAAGAAACAAAATCTATCAATCTGTCAGTCAATCTTTGTCTTACATATAGGAGACTTTCTAGGCACTAGAAACTTTGGGGCATCAGGGAATTTTCTCGGTGAATAATTTTCTTTTCCTTTTTTCTTAGTAATCTTTAAAATGAAAAATTTTAAATATGACTCATTTAAAAAACACACTACAGAGAACTTTTCTTCAATGACCCTTATATAGTTATCTCTTTGCTCAGCTATTATTTGCATGAATAATTGTACAACAGTTGAACATGGAGTATTCCTTATCATCTATTCACATTGCTGGTTTAGGTTCTTTAGAGAGTCGGTCTAATATTCTAGAAGGTATGCTTTAAATGTGTGTGTGAGTCAGACCAATGTACCATCAAACGGGCAGCTTTTATCACAGTAGTTCTGATGATGCATTAATATATCTTCAGAGCAATGTCCCAGTAATGATTTATTAGGATGCTACATCATAGTAGTGATGGAGAATAGAAATTGGCCAAAGAATGACTTGGTCATTTGCAACATTAAAAAATATACATCATATATGAATCTTGTCCTCATTTTTAGGAACGGAAATATTCATTTATGCTATCTATCTAAATAATGTATCATCCATGGATAAGCAGTTAAACTATGTTAAATTGAAACCAGTATCACTTAATGTTTTATTTTCCCTGCATGTATATTCCACAGTAATGTAAATAAAACATGACAAAAAATGCATATAATTCCTTACCAACCTGAGCTGATTATAAAAAAAAAGAATAAAGGAAGACAAAACACCGTTATTAAACTAATTATTTATGCTTTGTAACTATGCAGTCTGAATCCCTTTACATCGAAAGGACAATTTGCATGCAGTTACTATTTTTCCTAACAAAATCATATTATTGCAATTCAGGTTTTTTCATTTTTATGAATTGGATGATTATTTACCTCTAGTTACTAAATTAATTACTCAAAAAGTAATAAAACATATACTTATTGGATAGCCTAAGACTTAAGTTTGTGCAAGTAATTTAAAAAAATCAGTTGTAACTAATAGTAATGTATTAGATCTACTATTCTTCCCAAGGAGTTGTATTTTTTTTACCAGTGATAAAATTCTCATCATTACAATCCTGGTGTCCAACTCAAGGTTTTCTGATAGTCTACTAGTTGTATTCCTCAAACCGTTTCTTTTTTTTTTTTTTTTAATTACTGAATGAAATTCTGGCCTTCTGGCTAAATTTGTGATCAAATTTAAGCAAAAACGACATGGATAACTTTCATGAGAGCTACAACCTAAAGCAAGTTACTTAGGCAAATATGGGTGAAATAAACATTTTTATAAACTGCCTCCCAGTTTGTGGAGACAAAATCTTTCCATGTATAAATTTTCTTTAATGTCTTTTTTTCTTCTTCCTTTCTTTCTTTCTTTCTTTCTTTCTTTCTTTCTTTCTTTCTTTTTCTTTCTTTCTTTCTTTCTTTCTTTCTTTCTTCTTTTTCTTTCTTTCTCTTTCTTTCTTTCTTTCTTCTTTCTTTTTTTTTCTTTTTAGAGAGAGTGAAAGAAAGCACATGTGAACAAGTGGCATGGAAGGTGGTGCACAGAGGGAGAGAGAGAGAGGGAGAGAGAGAGAAGGAGAGAATCTTATTCCGGCTCCACACCCTGTGTTAAGCCTGAGGTAGGGCCCCCTCTCATAACTCTGAGACCATGAGCTGAGCTGAAAACAAGAGTTGGATGCTTAATGGACTGAGCCCCCCAGTAGCCCTTATTTAATGTCTTTCAAAAAAACAAAAATTTTCCATAAATTTCCTTCTTATAAATTGTCAAAAATTTCTTTCTAAATAAGTATATTTATGTTATTGTAAATATTTATTTTTACTGTATTTTCTAATTATTCTTGCCAATGCCAAGAGAATAAATTATTTTTAAGAACATGTATCCAACCAACTAAATTTCTTATTAATTCTAGCAATTTGTTTTTAGATTTTTGTTTGTAGATTTTACTTTGAATTTTCGGTGAACAAAATTACATCATCTCGGATCACTGCTAATTTTGTTGCTTTTTTTTCCCCTTTAATCCTTATATCTTTATTTTTATTTACTTCTGGCTAGTCTATAATACTGCCTTAAAAAGGATGTTGGAAATCAAAATCATGAAATTTCATGTGTAAATAATGACGAGTCTTGGGTTATGACCAAAGAAGTAAATGGATGAAATACAAGAGGGGGTGAGACTCTTATTATCTAGGTGTTCATGAACTGAGATGCCTGTTTATTGCAGGAATCTAGATAAAAACTGAAATCACAAATATTGATAGGCTTAGCAATTGAGCAAGTCAGAAGCTACAGGCTTGAGGGAAAGCGAAGGAGTGGTTCTGGAGATGAGATGACTTCACTTAGATTATTTTATTGCCATAAAATTCAAACCTGAAATTCTTAAACAAGAGAAAGAATAGTCTGGAAACAACAGTGAAGATTAAAGAAGACACCAACCCCACTCCATGTGTTAAAGTAGGAGGTTTGTTGGGTTCTAACAGGATACCTGGAGGTCAGCAAAGAGGCAGTCATGACCAGCTACTGGGAAATGCAGAGTCCTATCCTGGCCACACTCCACAAGAAGCAGGATCAAACCAGACAGGTGCAAAATGGCAGATGCCATAATAGGAAATCCCCATCCAAGTAAGGAAGAAAAGACCCGGAACTCTGCCTCCAAAAAACCCCCACCCCAAGTAATGAATACCCCTCCTCCTAGTTAACAACTATCTGTTAAAGATAGAAACCCAAACCCCAGGGCATACAGCTCTTTTGCTTACTTTCTCTTTTTCTCTCACTCCTGGCTAGCCTGCTTTTACATCTTATGAGTGTATGCTCTGTTTAATAGACTTCCCTGCTTGAGTTGCTTGTGCCCTGTGTTGTGTGTCTGTCCTTGAGTTCTTTCTCTTAAGGAGACAGAGAACCTTCTGCAACATCTTTGGAACAGGCTGGGTTGAGGCCTCAGAGCCTGGGGCCCCCCAGGTTCACCGGCAACAAAACTATATGAGGGTGTATATAACAACATCCAACAGTGGTAAGACGATGGGGAATCAGTGTCCTGGGAAAGGCTACATTTCAGCTAAAATAAGAAAGTAAAGGAAATGTTCAGGTTATAAGGGAATTCACTAATAACCAACTCTATGTCCTAGAAACGAGTGAAAAGTTTTCAAAGTCAATTAAGGGGTGGAAAATAGATTAAGAGAAGGAGATGTGCATGACCACATGATAATTAGAGTTTCAGCAAAGAGGATAGTGGTTTTATTGTGGTCATTGACATCAAGAAATCAGTATCAATAGTCTCAATAGTGATGGGGCTGGGCATGATAAGGCTTCAGATGAGAGGTAATCTTATCACAATCATTCAGTATTTGGGGGCACTTATTTTCTTCTCCTAATGATCAACACATGAAAGAGGGATATAGTCTTATTTTGAAAGAGAGAGAAAGAAAGAGATAAAGACAGACAGTGATATCCTGAAATGAATATTGATTCTAAAAGAGGAGGGAAAACAAAATATTCTAATCATAAAAGACTTACTTTCTAGGTTTTTTGGATTAAATACAGATTTACTAGCTTCTTTAAACCACCAATTAAATATAATAAGTAATGATAAGATACATTTTAGCTACTTTTCTGATCTACATTATTATTTGAAGTACAAATTGTCCTTAAGTGTCTATTTTTTCAGATAGTGCATGATTGATGTTTTAGGTCAGGTTTTTTAGGAAACACAACCTGAGGGAAACTTGCACGTGAAAACTTCGAGGAGGCACACAATCCCCTGGCAGCCAGAGTATAAAGAGCAAAAGGGAAGCAAAGAGCACATGAGGAAGAAAGAGCATTTGTCTTTTGCTTACTTTCTGTAAAAAATGACCCATTGGTTGGCCTCAGACTACCTTTCCACAGAGGCAAAGTGAGCTTAGAACTGCCTGTCTGAATGAAAGCCAAGGGGAGAATTTAACCCACAGATCCCTAGAAACCTTTGTTTCCTGGAGGTTAAAGCCCAATCTGTGGAGAATTAACTCTTCCTCGCCTCTAGGCTGCCTGCTCTTCCAGGATACTTGCCCAGTAAGTGAAAAGGCAGAGAGGTCTTCCTACATCAGACAGCGGAATGCTGAGATCCTTGGTTAGTGACTGGAGTGGAGGCAGCAGCAGCAACATAGCTGTGAAGACACTGAAACTGTGTGAGCCCTGGGTCAAGCTGTTTGGGCGATGCAGGGCAGAAAGCGTTCAAGACCTGAGATGATGCAGCTCCTGAGTGAATCACAGCTTCTTGGGTTTGGATCCACTCACATCCTTTTAGAATATATGAATGTTGTATGAGAACAAAGAGCCCTCGTTTCTTTCCTAAGAGGGTGGATACAAGTACCATCCTTCAACATCAAGGCCAGTTGTATTCTCTTGAAAGATTGAAAAGGATGAGCAAGCTAATCTACAATCATTGCTAGGGACTAAATGTTACTCATCACCTCACCTTTGCCGGTCTCTTAGTTGGGATGATGCAGATCTCTACCTGCCTGACACTTGTTGAGGCATGTGCTGCCATTGCCTCCTCATCCTTATGGCAAGACATAAAAGGTACCACAACATTATTTTCACTCTGGAAATATTTCTCCCTGCTCCCACTATTTATCAGTAAACTTAACCCCTGACAGTACTTAAAGTTATTTCTCCAGCATGGACCATAATACCTTTCTTTGCATGCTAGTCCACGGGCTGAAAGAATTCAAAATGGCCAGGTTGTGTATCTGTCTCTTCTAGTTCAGTGAAATTTTCATGCTTTCCCCCAGAAGGATGGTTTACCAAAGAGGAACCAGGTTCTTTTCACCAGAGGACCTAAGATTGTAGAGATGAGAAGCATAAAGTACACAAGCAGTGCACTAGGAATGATGAGAGTCAGTTGGTTCCCAGACTCTGAATACTCCCAAATGCAAACCATATATTGATCATTGCTCAGTATTGGGGTGTTGGAGTCTATTAGTGAGAATTTAGTAATCATACACTCATTGCCATCACTCCTCCTGTGCTCTAAAATGGGCCCATTTGCTTGATGCCTACTTGTATGGGATACTGAGTTGATTCAAGAAGCATTCTACAAGTGGTATAATGGAGGCCTAGTCACAAGGAAGCCAAACCCATGTCCACAGCATATATTATTTTGTTAAGGAAAATTACTGCCCCCACTAACATGGAAGAAACTGGGTGTCATAAACCTGTTACAGGTTCCTGGCAACTTTACATGAGGAATGGTGACATATTGAGGTCTCCCTGTTGGTTTCTGCTGCTGACAAGTAGAGATCTTTGAGCAGTTATTTTCGGTTTGGTGGGGAGAAACTAATGATTTTGGGTTTACACGGAGCCTCATTTCTGTTAACACAACCACTTTCTTTGGAGGGAGGACAGATGGTTTGCTAGAGAGTGTTAATATGTCCACTGTGTTGACAAGATTATCCTCTGCAGTAGATATTTTCTAGAAAGTATTAATGTGAAGTACAAAAACTCATATGCTTTTTTTCTCATTCTCACAGGTTCTTTCCACATGAAACTTCCCCAGATGCTCCTGACATTGAATTTTCCAGTCTTGTTCCTTTCAGACTCCTGAACTACAGCCAACCCATTTTCTCCTGCACAGGAGTCAATGTATATCCCCAGGTCAGACCACACTGCACTTAACACAAATTAAATGGCACTTATACTACTTGCAGCTCTAACCACTGAGGAGACTCCCCCTCACCACATCTCTTTAGGTCCACCTCAGAATATGGTGAAGCTATATTGTGGCAATTGTGTAGTTTCAGCTAATGCTAATGAATTATACCAATCTGCCCCTAAGCCATGCTCAATTTCTTTCCTCCTCTTTGTTGTCATAGAAAATCACCTGTGTGGCCATAGACTTGGGTTGAGAAAACAGTGCCAGGGTAACATAGGTAATGTGGGAGGCTAAGCCATTTCTTCACACAATTTATTCATACCTTCTGGAATAGCTCAGGATGACACCAAATTGACCTGACGGACTTTATGACTCATGGTTAGGTAGCCTTTTACCTCATTAATGACTGGATAGAGCCACTTGGTATCTTATGGCACTATTTAACTTGTTTTTTGATGGAGCATGGTTCTCTGCTACAGATCACATAGCATTGTTCCAGAGTCACTGGGATCTACATATATCTCTCCTATAAAGTTTTATTAGAAATTCCATGAAGCATTTCTATCCACCAGAGGCATCTTAAATAATTGTATAAGTTGAGCTATGTTACAAATTTGTGAAACTTTTGATATTAGAGTTTTAATACTCTAAAGATTTTTATTATTTAACTGATTGGAAAGGAAGTAAAGTTCCTTTCTAAAGTTTCCCAGACAAGTCTAATATACAGATAAGATATGAGAACCACTTTATTAAGAATCTTGGAAACTAGAGACTACATATCAAGACTAGGGACATAATTTATTAGTTATCCATAATCAATCTGCTTCCAGACTGGCAAATAATACATATCTAACAGTGTTAGCCAATCATCTCCAACCCATGCTCCTCTAAGTGACAAGTAATTATGTAACTGTATACTCTATTAATGGGGTAATGGGCTTGGCCTTTAGGAAGTCAAGGACTAAGAAGCTGATAGAATTCCTAGGTAATACTGTTACCCCAAGCCCAATTTGTGGCTTTGTAGTTAAACATGAGAAGGAGACTAGAATAACCAGTGTACATTTATGTAAGTTGTTTTTAGTGTTTGCTGTATTGCCAAGATTTCATGGCATTTGGAGTTTGTTTTGGACTTGTTTACTTAGTTTTCAGTATTCTTAGTATATGCAAAGTCAAGCTACAGTGAATAATTGAATTCAACAAATGCTTACAGAGCATAATTAGGTTCAAACAATTTCCACAGTCTAACAATGTTTTAGACACTGGAATAATAAAAGACCAAATGGTTCCTATTTCAAGATGTTCACAATCTAGTAAAAGCCAGTTGTAGTTTGATGAGATAGTATTATTATAGTTACTAGGCACAAGAGAGTATGTAATGTATGTAATCTATGTAATCTTATATCACTTTAAGAGATACATATTACTGTCCCCAATTTACCAAATGGCAAACTAAGTCTTAGTGAATTTAAGTAAAGCAATACTTTCATATCTATTTAACTTTAGAAGTGATATTTGAATTCAAGTTCTTTGGTTTCAAAGATCATTGCAATCCACTGTGTTATGATGCTTCTGATTGTAGGGCTTCAAGAGAAGTGTGGTTCTGTTATTTATATTTATAGAGCCTAGAAGATAGTAAATAATAATAATGTATACTTAATAATAAAGTAATAATTTTTATTGGAATATATTTAAATCACTAGAAATATTCAGATAAATGTATTTTTTGTTGGCCTTCAGATCATTCAAAATTTTGCAAAAAACTTGTTAAATTATCTCCAATTTATTTAATTCAATTAAAAGAGAATTGTTCTATAGACAAATGTGAATTTATTGATGCATCTGCCTGAGCTGTTTAAATCATGTGAGAATTGTCTCTACTGATTCTTAAATTTAAAATTGTTTTTTAATGCTGTATCTCTGAAGCAGAATTTTATGGATTTTTTTTCAGTTACCAAGTTAAAACTTTTTCTTCTTCCTATTTCATTGTTGAAATATTAAGTTCAAGGACAAGTATTTTTTAGCGTCTCTCAAATATAGATTTTTCTTACAAAAGTCCCTTGCTTTAATGAAAAAGTTTTAAGAGAATATGACCTATGTCCATCTCTCCTTTATCATTTCCCCAGAGTCCCTTTAATTTGCTCAGAATTCACTCTTTCTATATCCTTAGTGCTCATATGGAGAACTGTGATGAGCACTATCTATAGCTTGCCCTTAATTCAAATTTACAGCAGTGACCCAATTGATCATTCTTCATTGGTCTTTTTTGTTGTTCTTGTTAAGGAATAAACTTCCTAAAGTATTCGTAACTTCAAACTATGCTAATAGTACTATGCAAACAGTAGAAAAAGGCAACACTGTAAGTTTATTTAAACACTAACTTTGTTCTCCCTCAGTCTCTGTTTTTCTCCCACTTTGCTTGATTTCTTGTGTATATCCTCTAAGAAGTCTTAAACCACACACAGACACATTGAATATCTCAAGATCTATGAAAGAAGAGTTTAAGTTTTATTAACTCCCTTTTCTCTCAGTTTGGAAAGGCCACTACATTTTTGGCTCAAGAAATGTCCCCTGAGACCCATAAAACTTGCCTCCACTAGATTCTGAAACCTAACTTAGAAAGTTTTTCGATTTTCATATACCTCTCTTGGATGTCTTTTTTTTCTTCCCCATTTATGTCCTTATCTTAAAGTCTAGTAGATATCTTTTATCTGTGGGCACACCTTTGATGAAAATTATTTTCAAAAATAAATTTCTCAACATAGCAGCAATGAGCTTTGTCATTAGAAACAAGATGGAATACATTTTCACATTTATGCAATTGTCCTTCAAAAAAATCTCCTGTATGTTTTATATTTAACTGTATCAGTGAAACAGAATTAACATTTCATATTTCATCTCATGTTCACATTTTCAATTCATTTTACATTGTGTCAGTAGAATCTGTCTTTTTCAAAGATGTTTTAACCTCTTTTATCATTTAAAAGCTGGAGACTTTAATAATTATATTTTTTATATACTTATTGCCTAAGTGGAAAAATGAGCATTCATGATATTAATACCACTAGAATAATGCAGAATAATAAAATTACAGTTATATTTATTAAGTTTATAGTTACATGTTAAATCATACCAGAGCTTCAAATACTAATGTTGAACATAATGACTTCTACCTAAAAATAATTATTGCATAAATGAGAGAAATATGTTAAAGCACTTTGCCAACTCTGGTTGATACATCTGAGGATGGTAATTGCTTTTCTTTCAAACTATGAAAATCTTTGCAACTGTAATTTATTTTACTGACAATTTTTGATTCCATATAAAATTATCTATGTCCTGTGCTAATCATTTATTCTTTATTTTAGTCAGTATCTTTTGCTGTGCTTAAAATATTTGTCCTATGTGTAATATGCTACTCTATATCACATTAATTAATAATTAAATGATATCATTTTAAAGTTTGTATAACCTTTTGAATTTAATTTATTGACTTTTTTCTTATTTAATACTTCAGTTCACAATAAAATTCTTCAGCGTGCTGTTATAGGGATACTTTGTTAATTTCTGACAACTCTTTTCTTAGAAACTTTATAAAATACTAAAATTTTTCTTATTATAAGTGATATCCATTAACAGAAGACATACAGAATCCCTGTTGAAGATTTTTCAGGATTACTTCATTAATAAAAAGAAATCTATTATAAGATGTTTCACTGTTGCCCAGAATTATCAACTAGTATTATTATAGACTGCTTAATCTAAAATGTTTCAACAATAAACTTGAATATATCAAGTTACTAATGTACATTTGCAAAATGTTGAAATGAAGGACAAAAATAATATGATTTTCTCAATAGATGCAGATATAGATTCAACATATGTTCTAGAAAAAAGCTATAAATAAACTGGCTATTGAAGAAACATACCTCAACATAACATAGGCCATGTATGGTAAACCCAGAGTTAACATCCTACTTGATGCTAAAAAACTGAAAGCATTTCCTCTAAAATCAGGAATAAGAAAAGAGTGCTCACCATCACTAATTTTATACAACTTAATACTGGAAGTCCTAGCCAGAGTGATTAGGCAAGAAAAAGGAGTAAAAGGCACCAAAATCAGAAAGGAATAAGTAAAACTGTCTTTGTAGATGCATGATCTTATATTAAGAAGTTCCTAAAAATTCCACCAATAAAATATTAGAAATAATAAATGAATGAAGTCAAGTTTCAGGATATAAAAATCACCATGCAAAAATCAACTGCATTTTTATACACTAATAACAAACTATCCAAAAAGAGATAATCCCTTTACAATTGCATGAAAAAAAATACTTAGGAATAAATTTAACCAAGTAGGTGAAGTATCTATACTGAAGGCAACAAAATGTTGATAAAAGAAATTAAGACACAAATAAATGGAAAGATAACCCATGTTGACAGTTTAGAAGAATTACTATTATGAGAATGCCTATAAGACCCTACGTGATCTACAGATTCAATGCAATTCTTATTGAAATTCCCATGGCATTTTTTTTTTACATTTTTACATTTTTTTTTCATTCAATGGAATGGAATAGAGAGCCCAGCATTAAACTTCTACAGAGTCTGTCAACTAATATTTTACAATGGAGCCAAGACTACTCAATGGTAAAAGTAGAGTCTCTTCAATAAATGGTACTGGGACAACAGGATAACCACATACAGAAGGATGAAATTAGACCTCTATCTTATGCTACTCACAAAGGTAAACATGGAATGTGTTACATACTTACACATAAGAACTGAAACATTAAAATTCTTGGAAGAAAACATAGGAGAAAGCTCCCCAACATTCAGTGTTGGCAATGATTTTCTGGGTACAATGCCAATATCACAGCAACAGGAGCAAGAATAAACAAAAGAGACTACAATCAAACTAAAATGCTTCTGCATAGGAAAAGAAACAAGTAAAGAATGAGGAGACAACCTACAGAATGGGAGAAAATATTTTCAACTTATGTATCAGATAAGGGGTTAATATCTAAAATAAACATAATAAATCATTATTATCAGTATTAGATATAAACTGAGTATGAATGGACATTTAATCATAAAATTAAGTTTATTCTGAATACCTTTGCTGTACATTAGGATGTAAATAAAGGTTTTTAAAGCTTTATAAACAAAGTCTTATGGAACATTTTTCTTTTAGGTTATATAAAATCTTAAAATTATAAATCATATTTTTTAGAACCAATGACTAGTAAAGTAAAAGAGCAGAAAGTTTATTCTAAATATTTTCTGGAGACCCATCTTTAGGTTCTAAAGTCCTAGAATATAATTTTTTTAGAATATATATTTTTATGAAGAGTTTTTAAAAATAACTGAGTGACTCATTAACAAAAAAGTCATTAAGTAATGTGAAAGAAAATCATAATAAAAATTCCTCCATACTTCCCATTAGTATTCAAAATTTTTGTTTACTTAAGGGAAGGTAGGGGGATAAATAGTCCATGCAGAAACAACCCGTGATCAAAATGAATAGGGCAATAAAATAAACCTCTCCTAAAGTTTCTTCTCATGTACTTATTCAATTGAAACACAACCTTTTTAAAACCATAGTACTAATAAGAAGCAAAACAAAAAAAAAAAATCAATGACACATCTTCACAGAATAATGTTAGAGAAATATATACCCAAGGATTTGATTCTCCTAAGCATTTTGTTTAAAATAGTATAAAAATATTCTCCACCGATTTACTTTGTGTGAGTAAATACAGTAATAACATTACAGAATGAAATATAAGCCAATAACTTTGACTGAAGAGAGTTAAGAACTTAATACAGTAAAGACAGTCAATAATTTAATTTTTTTTTCAGGCAGAAACCTTGAAAATCTGAAATTCAACTTGCTTCTGTGAATTCTAAATTATTTTAAAAAACAGCAACTTGTGCTAGGGGAATACTGATTAGTAACACTTTCAAATTGGTCATAGATAGTTGAGTTTTCACAGATTAGAAATATTTTGGGAAGGACAAGTGAACTGATTTATGCAAATCATTGTCAGCATAGATGACAATAATTACATTAGAAATTACAACCTTTGTGAGACTTTAAGCTACATATAAATCAAATAAGGTAATCTTTTTGAAATTAGTGTACTATGTATGAAAAATGGATTCCAAATACACACATGCACACACACACACAAACAGAAATAACCAGTGAATCATGGGATCTCATAATATGGTTTAAGCAACACTTGAGCTCCCTGAGACACTTTCAGATTTTAAAAGGTCAAGATCATTTTCATACTAACAGTAACACAATATTTGCCTTTTTCACTATGTTGACTCTTGTAAAATCGTCATAAAATTGTGGGTAAAACTGCTTGCATCTTGACATTAATAAAGGGAATTTTTCCAAACTGGATTAGTAGTTTCTATTCTGCACTACCATGAACTCACTGGTGGATGAGGAGTCAGTTTCACCATATTTCCCTGATGAAGCAGTGAAATTATTTATTTTCTCACATCGTGATTCTGAAGTATGCTATAAAAATATTTTGTGTGACAAAAGATAAGTACTTAGAAAGTTACAATGATTGTTTTCAGGAAAAACATTTTTGTGATTAGGTTATAAGCTCAAGTAGCTGCTATTATTTTTTTCTTTTTCTTTTTCTTTTTTTTTTTTTTTTTACAAAATACCAGTTTTATTTGAAAGAATGAGTGACAAATATAGCTATCAGATTTGTGTGTTAGGCAGTTTCTTAAAAATGAACAAAGTAAGCTATCCAGCTATCCACTTCAAAAAAACTGACAGTATTTGCTGCCAATTGTAAAATTCAATTTTTGAGGAATAATAAAATTCTATAATGCTTGTATCTGCCACTGTATCTTTGACTTTTTTAAAAAGGTTTTATTTATTTATTCATGAGAAACACACACACACACACACACACAGAGAGGAAGAGAGAGAGAGAGAGAGAGAGGCAGAGACACAGGCAGGGGGAGAAGCAGGCTCCATGCAGGGAGCCTGATGCGGGCTCCATCCTAGGACTCCAGGATCAAGCCCTGGGCCAGAGGCAGGCACTAAACCACCGAGCCACCCAGGGATCCCCACTTTCACAGTTTTTTAATACTTAAGAAACTTCAAATGAAATTGGTAATATTTTTGTATTAAATAATTATATGTGCCAAATTTCAGAGGATCTCCATAAGTCAGTGAACGAATATATTCCAAATGACCAGTGCATGAACATATACGAGTATGTATGGGGAAAAGTTCCATTCAAAGCTCAAATTAGTTCAGTGGATGTTAATGTGTAGGAGTAGAAAAAGTTCATTTTTGCATTCTCAACTTCCACATCACAGCTAAACTTTAAGAAACTATCACCTGTCACTGTTTGGTGTAGTACCGAAAATATTAAAAATTACCTGAGAGTACTCCTCCCTTTTATCTAGCCATCTTCTATTTGTCAGACATTAAAAAGATCAGCAAAAATGTATAGCAATGTCACTCTTCTCCTTAATTCCTTTTTTTTTTGGGGGGGGTCTTGGAAAATTTAATTACTTTTCTTAAAAATATATTTTTATATTGACATCTAGTGTGTTAATTTTTGTTACTCTTATGCAAACAAAATATTTAAAAATTTAAGTTTCAATTTTAATATAGTAAATATAGATAAAATGACTCACATATTGAAACTTACAATGTTTAAAACTAATTTAAGGCTTAATACATATATTATATCAAATGTTTGAGAATTGCCATATATATATATATATTAAATAATTGCATATATATATGTGTGTGTATTTAAGGAAATTATCATCAATCAATTGATCAAAATATTGTTCTTAAATATTAAAAGTGTTTTATTTTCTGATGGAATCCTTAAAGACATGGTTTTTAAACAATATGTTTTCCTGGAAGCATGTCTTTAAAAGTGAAAACTTCTGGGGCACCTAGGTGGCTCAGTCGGGTGTTTGACTCTTGATTTTGGCCCAGATCATGATCTCAGGGTTCTAAAATCAAACCCCAAGTTGGGCTCTGTTCTGGGTGTGGAGCCTGCTTAAGATTCTCTCCCTCCCCCCACCATCACCCCCCTGCCTCTCTCTACCTCTCTTTAGGAAAAAAAAAAAAGGAGAACTTCAGGGGCACCTGGGGGTTCAACCAGTTGAGACTCCGACTCTTGATTTCTGCTCAGGTCATAATCTCAGGGTCATGAGTTTTAGCCCCATGTTGGGCTCTGTGCTGAGATATGAAAGTAGTAGTGACTGTAATCATCACAAAATATATCACAAAAATGGGATTTTATAGTGTTAGTTTATGACAAGCCATGGCAAAATATTTACTTAATTTATCACTTATTAATCCCCTTTAGAAAAAAAAGGTGTATATCTAAGTATATAGTTATGTAGATATGGATGTTCTAATTTTGCTACATAAATGTGCATGTATGCATGCACATACACACATTTATGTATACACAAACATGCACATATAATATTAATTTAATATTAAAATATAATATTAATGTGTTACATTAATATTACAAAATCAATTTTAATTTTTTAAAAATATTTTATTTATTTATTCATAAGATACACAGAGAGAGGCAGAGACACAGGCAGAGAAAGAAGCAGGTTCCCTGCAGGGAGTCCGATGTGGAACTTGATCCCAGGACCCTGGGATCACAACCTGAGCCAAAGGCAGAAAGTCAACCACTGAGGTGGTGCCCTAATTTTATTTTTTAAAATGATTGTTTTTTAAGTAAGCTCTATACCCAACATGGGGCTTGAATTTATGAACCGGAGATCAAGAGCCACATGGTCTACTAATTGAACCATCCAGGTGCCCCTACAAGATTAATTTTAAAATAAATAATTAAAAATAATATTTTAAATATTTTAAATAATTTTTTTTCATATTAGGTAATAAAATATAAAAAAGCAAGTCAGATACTAATCCAATGATTCCCTAATGGTGTTGAATGGAAACTGAGTGGAGAAAATACTAATGGGAGTAAGACTTCAAAATTTTTTTCTTTAAGACTTTAATTTGAAGCCATGCAAATAACTTATTCACCATTAATCAAGAACAAAAGCAAATCCTAAAAATGTACACAGAAGTAAATATACCTAACTAAATAAAATAGAAAATATCTTTTCAAATAACTTTTGAATACAGTATTTTGTTTTTAACGGGGATATTTTCTACACACCAAAGCAACTGCAGAGAAATACAGAATTTCACCAAAGAGCTTTATTTCTAGAATCTAGAAACACTACTATTACAGGTTTTGAAAATGTTGATACTTATTATAATAGAAACAAATACAAGAATTAAAATGAAGAGAGAAGCCTTTTTTTGAAACTATATTTTTTAAATAATAGAAACAAACTGCAAACATAAAAGTTTTAAAGCCCAGAGAATTTCCTAAGATATTAATTTTGAAGGGAAATATCAACTTGAAATTAAGGGTAATGATAATCCCACTCAAAAAGACTAAAACACAACCCTCAGTAGTCACTGACTCATAGCAGTTCTCAGCTCCAGCCCAGAATACCCTGTAAGCTCTTTCATGTGAACCCAGTTCTGCTCCTGGAAATGATGTGCCAGAGCTTTGGGCTTGGTTTTGGGCTCAGTTTTCTGTGTTCTTTCTCTCATTCTCGAAGTCTTCCCTTAATAAAAACAATTCCTTTTTTTTTTGTAGATACATAATATTTTAGTCTGCATCTTATCTTCGACAATAGATTGTGGGTACCAAGGCTCTTTTGATTTCAAACAACTTTTGGCATTTTCAGTCCATCTTATTATGTACTGGGTTTAAAAATATTAGTAGCTCCCAATATATCAAACTATAATAAACTCTATTAGAAAAAAGGTCAAACATACAAATCAATTCAAACAAAGCCCTTCTCTACCTTTGGTCCCCTAAAAAATCTATGATGATATGACCCCTTTAAGATTCCTAGAAGGTTTATTTTAACGAAACTAGTCTATTAAGTTTTCAGTCTCATAATACTGAGAAAGTTTCATGTAGCTAAGTGGGTCTATGGGATTCCCCTTAAAATCTTCTGTAGTCCGAGCACACATTTGCATTCCAATCTTGATTTATTTACCTTTAAATGAGATCTTAATGCTCTGAACTTGATATTTGCCTGATGTCATTACTTTCTTTGAGAACATCTTGCTTTCTGGCCACTTTGGTTTAGACTCTGTATTGCCAATAAATTTTGCTCAGAAACTAAATATGTCTTTCCAAGGTTCATCTTCACTTCTCCTATTTTATCACAGGTATTGAAAAGAATGCTAGGTCCTTTCAACAACCTGCCCACATTTAATATTTCCTCAAGCCAATTAGGTACCCTTTCTATTGTTCAAATAAAATGTTCTGCTACTACAAGCATCCTCTTTCTCCAATCTCCAGTAATACTTGGCTCACTGTCCTTCAAGCCCTCACAAACCACCTCCTCAAAGCCCTTCCTCCTTCTGCCTGCTGTCTCATCCTAAAGTTAGTTCCATATATTTTGTTATTGGTATGGAAATAGTTTACTTCTAGGTACAAAATTCTGCTGTAGACAATCTATTACTGCAAAACAAACTATCTCAAAACTTAGGGCTTAAAACAATTATTATATTTTTTCCTCACAATTTGGAGGTCAGAAATTAACAAGGCTCAGCTCAGTGGTTCATCTGTGATCCACATGTCATTAGCGTCATGTGCCTTGTTGAGCTAGAAGATTATACTAATTTCCTAGAGCTGCCATAATAAATTGCCACCAACTTGGTGGCTTTAAAAATCAGAAACTTATTTTTCTCATAGTTCTGGAGGATAGATGTTCAAAATCAAGGTATTCATTTGTGCTCTGCTTCTTTTGAAGACTTTAGGGAAGTATCTCTTATTTTCTCTTCCTATTTGTGAGTGACTCTTGGAAATCCTTGACATGCTATGGCTTATAGCCATACCATTGCAATTTGCCTCTGTCTCTATGCCTCTGTCTTCACCATGGCATTCTTCTCTGTATCCTCTCTCTTCTTATGATGACAATCACTGGATTTAAGTCCCACCCTCACCCAGGATTTAATCCTCCCATCCTTAGATAATTACATCTTCAAAGACTCTATTTCCGAGTAAGGTCACATTCTGGAATCCAGATGGACATGAATTTTGGGGGCATACTATCCAATCCATGACAATGATTCTCTTCTAAGATTGCCTCTTCAATCACATGTGTGGTATCTTGGTGCTCCTTTGACTTTCTCTCTCTCTCTTTCTCTTTCATCCTCTCCCCTCCACCACCCTACTTTCTCTCTTCATATACCATCTTTTAATTCTAGGCTTCTCCTTATGGTTTTTAAGCTTCTCAGTGTCTGGTGGTCTCAAGATGGACACATTTCTTATATGTCAGCTGTCACTGACAGAAGACTTTGAAACTTCTAGTCACTTAAGGCCTGGGAAGGGAAACTTAACCAAATCGTTATGCAGTATACTACTATTCAAAATACTCACAACATCTGTACAGATCCAAGAGAAGCAATATATATTATTGGTAGGAGGAGCATCCAAGATTAGTGGAAATATTAATTAACATACTACTTAACAGTAGGCAGATCATGCAATATGAAGTATGAATGTCATTTGTGAAATAATTCTTATTCCAAAATGTTTAACTTGGATCTAATAATCAAGCCTCTAATACCTAACATCTAATTAGAGAAAATATAGAAGTTACATGAAGAAGTCACATGTCTCAAAAATAAAATAATCAGACACATACAAAATGCAGAAGACAGTTGACCTGGATTGCTCAAAGTATCACCATTAAAAAAGATAGATGGGAGAACTCTTCTAGGTGCACAAAATGCACAAGAAGTAAAATAATTGAAAAGCATCAACTTAAAATGATTCATAATATCAAAGTTATTCCTATAACAATTGGGACATTTTCTAAGTGGACTAGGTATCAGATATTTATTATATGAAATAAGATGAACATATATAGACAGATTGTTCTTATGAATGAAAATAGTAATGTGGGGATCCCTGGGTGACTCAGCAGTTTAGCTCCTGCCTTCGGCCCAGGTGTGATCCTGCAGTCCCGGGATCGAGTCCTATATCAGCCTTCCTGCATGGAGCCTGCTTCTCCCTCTGCCTGTGTCTCTGCCTCTCTCTCTCTCTCTCTCTCTCTGTGTGTGTGTGTCTCACATGAATAAATAAATAAAATCTTAAAAAAATATTAATGTGGTTGTACAAAAGATTTTGCTCTTAGCATAACCTTTGTGGAGGTATTTGAAAATGAACTATCATAATGTCTATATCTTATTTTCACAGGATACTGCAGTGACAATAAAATTTAAGAAAAGCTTAAATATATAATTGTTATAGTTGATTTATTACCTATATAATTTAGACAAAGCAAAAATTGCTAAAATCTGCTGAAACTATTTAGGGCATATATCATTATTTATTGTACTCAAATTTTAATTTCTATATACTTGAACATTTTATGAGAAAAATGTTGGAAAATAAAATTTAAAAGTTAATTAGCACACTTATTTGCATGATGCAAGACCAGAGAGAAAACAAAAACATAAGGCTTCAAAATCTTTGATGAAGACATAATTAGAGACTACTCAATCATAGATTGCCCTAAAACTTTTATGTCATCCCTGGAAGGCTATCTTATCAATATAACTAAAGTTCTGTTTAATCTAGCAACTTGAGAAATAACCATTCATTTAATTCATAGCCTCATTATTCCTCCTATATGAAAAGCATCATTCAAAGATGAAGATGAATTAAATACATCTGGAGGATAACGAACGCTGAGTGATTCTGTCACCAATACAACCATAGTAAAGGAAACACTAAAGGTTATTCTTCAAGCAGAAGAAAAAAAGCATCCAAAATGTAATACCAGACATGCAGGAAATGACCAAAAAAACGTGAAACATTTAACAATGTGGGTAAATCTAAGTAAATGTTGGTTGTATAATAAAAATAAACTTAATTTTCTATAGTGTGCATGTGGTGATTTTCATTTTTAATCATGGCAGGATAACTGGCTATACATAAGGTAAAACCTGGAAAATCAAATGGAATAATTATTTCCAAATCTGAAGAACAAGCAGCAGAAAACTATGATCTCCAAGAGCAAATGGAAACAGGTAATGCAAGATCCATCACTGCCTCAGTTTTCTTATGGAAGCACTTTTCTGGCAGCAGTACAGAGAGAGGAAGCATCAAGACACAGTTTCATTGAGGTAAGGAAACAAAGATCGATGTTTGAGGTACTGAAGTGACAAGAACATGTGTGGCAGACTAGGTATCAGAGAAGACAGGACTAGGTACAAAGGGAGCTCCAGAAATCTGCATGTGGGTTCCTTCGAGTCTTTAGCTAAATATTAAACTGAACTTTCTCCATGAGAAACTCCATGAGACCAGACAAAAACAACTACTGGGGAGAGAACAAACACCAGAGCATGGGGAACTAAAAAAAAAAAAAAAAAAACAAAAACAAAAAACAAAAAAACTAAAACAAAAGCTACAGGAGCTGGCATAGGGCAAATGCATCCAAAAAGCCATCTATGAGAAACATTGTTGAACAAGCTGGGCATTCAGTAAAATTTAAAGAAAGGCTATGCTTTAGGGGCAGTACTAATCTAGGCTTAAAGGATGCTCAAATCATGCATGAACAAAGTTTTAAAATATACTACAAAATAGGGACCATAGGGCTTTAACTATCTGCTGGAACAAAACTAAACACTCTATTAAGGAAGACAATAAAGTCAAACATTCAACAGCATAATGTTCATAATGTACAGCATTCAATAATAAATTATTGACTATGCAAAGATGCAAAACTTATGACAATATACAAAGAAGAAAATGAGTTGATAGGAAGAACTAAGAAGGAAGGAAGGAAGAACTAAGAACAAAGGCAATGGAATGAAATGACCAGGACTTTCACTATTCTACCTCTATTAAATGTGTTCACTAATATAAAGGCAAAAAAAAGAAGGAGGATATCAAAGAAAAGTGGAAATTATATTTTAAAAGAACCAAGTAGGAGTTCTAGAATAAAAGGAAAAATACTTAAAATGATAAACTCACTGCAAGGGCTTAAGAACAAATGGGTCATAGGTTTAAAACACGTTGAAGTAGAATATATGACAAAAATAGGACAAAGCATGGAAAGAGCACAAATGAAGGGTCTTGTTATATAAAAAGTGCTATAATATCATTTTAAGGTAGACTGTAACAAGATAAAAATGTACATTTTAAATTCAAGATATATTTGTTTTCTATTGCCCCCATAGTAAATTACAAACTACAAAACAACACACATTTATTATCTTACATATCTGTGACCCAGAAGGCTTGTACAGGGATCACTGGACTAAAGTCAAGGTATCAATAAGTGCATTTTTTTTCTGGAGTTCTAAGGAAGAGAACATTTCTTGCTCATTCAGGTTGTTAGCAGAATTTAGTTACTTGTGGTTGTAGAATAGAAGTTTCCATGTTCTTGCTGACATCTGAGGATCACTCCCAGTTTCTAGAAGCCATCACATTCCTTGGCTTATGCTCTCCTGCTGCATCCTCAAGGCCCAAAAGCAAGTTGAATCATTTTCAGGCTACATTACTCTTACTCCTCTTCCATTTTTGCAGCTCTCTGACCATCTGGGAAGTTACCCAATAGCGAGGACTCAGGCAATTAAACTGGGCCCACCTGGGTCATCCAGCTAATTTCCTCATATCTAGATCCTTAACCTTAGTCCTATCCGCAAAATCCCTTTTGCTGTGTAAATTAAAACATTCGTAGGTTTTAGGGGTAAGGGCATGAGCATCTTTGAGAGGTCAGTAGTCTATTGCACCAGAACATTTATCAAACTGTAAGAAAAAAAATTGCAGTAATTAAACAAATATATGGACATGATTGTGGATATACCTTCAAAATATATGAAGCAAAATAGAAATGAGGGACACAATTTCTGGTTGGACATATCATTACTCTCCTCCCAGCAGGCAGTAGAACAAGTAGACAGAAAATTATTAAGATATTGAAGACATAAATAGAACTTTCATCCAACTGGGCCCGTTTGACATTTATAGAACATCACACTCAACAAGAGCAAAATGCACACAATTTTCAAGTGCATTGTGCTAAGTTTCAAGTGTAGCAAATAGACCATATGAACAAAGAAGCCCAATGCATCTCATAAGTTTGAAAATACAAAGAAGCCCAATGCATAAAACAAGAAGCCCAATGCATCTCAGAAGTTTGAAAATACAAAGAGTATATACCCTGACCAAATTGGAATTACATTAGAAATCTAAGATCAAATGATATCTATAAAGTCTTCAAATAATTGGAAATTAAACAACAAAATTTTAAATATGAGATAAAGAGGAAACTGCAAACAAAATTAGAAAATATCTTAAACAGAAAATAAAAGTAAAACCTATCAAAATTTGTAGGATGCAGCTAAATGCTTAAAATAAATTATAGCCATTAATGCTTATATTACAAAAGAATAAAGTTTTAAAATAATGACTAAGAGTTCCTTAAGAAAGTAGAGAAAGATGGGCATATTAGACCAAACTCAGCAGAAATTAGGCAATAATTATAGGAGCAGAAATCAATAAACTGGAAAGCAAACAAATAAAAGGAATTTAAAATATATATACATACACATACACAAGCAATGAAAAGTTAGTTTTTGAAAAATACAATTAAACTGACAAACTTTTAACAAGACTGACCAAGGACCGAAGAAAAGACAATTGAAGCTAACACCATGATGAATTAGAAAATCTGAATACCACTATATTGATTGAAGAAACTGAATTAACTATTAAAAACTTCTTTTCAAGGGAAACTTCAGACTCATATTACTTCACTAGTGAATTTTATAAAACACTGAAGAAAGAAAATAGAAACTTTTTAGAAAAATAGAGGGGAAAAAGAGCAATGCTAGACTTATTTTATTAGGTCAACATAACCCTAACATAAAACCACACAAAAGTGGCAATATAACACACTAATTCCAGCTGTATATAGAAAATATAATGTTACTTTCCAAGTAGGGCTTATCTCTGAGATGCAAAGTTTGTTTTTAACATTTGAAAATCATTCAATGTAATTTATCACTCATTAAATAGGAAAGAAAAAATATATATGATATCAATTTCTCAAGAGAACAGAAAAAACATTTAATAAAGTTCAAATCCCATTCATAATTAGAAAAAATAAAATAAAACAAAACAACCCCTCAGAAACCTAAAGATAGAAGGAAAATCCCTCAACCTGATAAAGGCTATTAACAAAAAAAATATCACTGATACCATTATGAGCTCTACAACAATAAAAAAATATTTAGTCCCCCCCAAAAAAGTGCAAAGGAGACAGAAATATCCAACTGTTAAACCAAGAAGAACTCACTTAGTAAAAACAAGTTGAAACCAAATAAATGGATTTTTCATCATCTAAACTCTTGGTATTCAAAGTATGGCTATGAAATCTTAAAATCAAAAAAAAAGTCAGATGAACTTTTAAGATATCTCTTGCCATCTTCATCTTCACCATCTCAGCTCTCACCACTTACCTAAACCAAGTAGTTAATGCATTCAGATAGTGATAGATGCTTGTATGCCAGTACTTAAAAAAAAATACCGTAAGTTCTCTATGAAAAGGTGTTTTTAGATTGGAAACATATTTCCAACTGTCGGTATATTTCTGGCAAAAGGATGCACACAGACTATAAGTAAAAATTGGAAAAAATATGTTTCACATAAACATTAATAAAGAGAAAGGCTGTTATAGTAAAATATACAAAATAAGAAAAAACCTGAAGTATATGTCCCTAAAGACACTTGTTAGAAGGTAAAAATCTAAGGAATATTAAAAAAAATCATACCTCAGCCTAACAAGATTATATATGACAATCTCAAGCTAGCATCACATCCAAGGTGAAAAGCCCAAACCTTTTCCTCTAAGGTGAGGAAAAAGACAAGGATGTCCACTCTGGCCACTTTTATTTAACATTGTATTGGAAGTCCTAGAAATTAGTCAAGAAAAAGAAATAAATTGCATCCAAATTGGAAAGAAGTAAAATTGTCACTATTTGCATATGATATGCTATTATATATAGAAACCCCTAAAGATTCCATCGAAAATCTTTTAGAACTAATCAATAAGTCCAGCAAAGTTAAAAGATATAAAAACTACACAGAAATCTGTCATGCTTTTATACACTAATAATGAACTATCAGAAAGATAAATTAAGGAAATAGTCCCATTTGAAATTGCATCAAAAAACCCAAAATATCTAGGAATAAATTTAGCCAAGGAGGTGAGAGACCTCTATAATTGAAAACTAGAAGACATTAAGGGAAGAAATTGAAGAAGACACAAATAAATGGAATCAAATCCTATGGATTGGAAAAATACTGTTAAAAGTCCATACTACCTAAAGCAATGTACAGATTCATGTAATCTTTATCAAAATTCCTTTCTGCTGGGCAGCTCGGGTGGCTCAGTGTTTTAGCACCACCTTCAGCCCAGGGCATGATCCTGGAGACCCGGGATGGAGTTCCAGGTCAGGCTTCCTGGATGGAGTCTGCTTCTCCCTCTGCCTATGTCTCTGCCTCTCTTTCTCTCCGTGTCTCTCATGAATAAATAAATAAAATATTTAAAAAATTCCTTTCTGCTTATTCTGTGCTATTTCCTTTTATTTATGATTGCAACCCAGCCCCCAAGATATTCCTTACTTTTTTCCAGAGGTGTTTTTTACTTTATTCCCTGCTGAAATCAACCTTCCTTTCTATCCCCAATGTCATAATGATCCCTTTAAAGAAAAGCTCAATATTCATAATGCTAGAAATACAGTAGAAAGGCAACTTGCACTTGTGGCCTTACCCCTTGTTTTACATTTTAGTCCTCTGTTCCCTGCTCCATTGCCATCCTGCCTTCTGCACAAACTTAAAAGTTACCTTCTAGTACAAATATGGTAACCATGAAAAGGTAAAATAATATAGATTTTGAGTGACTGTAGAGCCAAATGGAAAGAGGACATAAAATAGTAGCTAGAAGGACAGAGTCTATATGGAGATCACATTCTTGGTCATTAGCTGTATGAGGATGAGAAATTTACTTAAATTCTATTTCAGTTTCTGTATTTGTACAGAAGGTTGATAGCATTGTATAAATTCTAATGAATCTATAAAGGTTAAATGAATCCATCTTTATATAGTGTTTAGAAGTACACAGTAAGTCATATACAAGTATTAACAAATACTTGAATAAGTGGAAAAAAATTGTACTGAGAGTAGACCACATCTTTTAAATTTCTCCTAAAGGAAATTAAATATTCTATTAGATTTTATTTTTAGAAAATAATAATAATTGGGCAGTATGTAAGGAATTGAGGATACATTCTTTGCATGAAATCAGAGGAAAACTCAGCCCAGGGATTACTCTTTTTTGGCCTGGGATTCTCACAAATAGAGTCAGTTACATTTAGAGGTGGGATATGTAACTCCTGTATAATTTAAAGGCAGATAAAAATGAGAAAACAAGATCTTTTAAAAAACATGTAGTTATGGCTTAGTTTCGGCAGTTCTATAGATCTTTGCTAGACATAGGAAGGTCTCTGGACTAGAATTATAATCATTACCTGGAGGCTTATTAGAAATATAGTATGTTGGAGTCCACTCCATCTCCACTGAATCAAAATTGCTGGGACTGGGGTCCTGGCATGTTTGTTTGTTTATTTATTTATTTATTTATTTATTTATTTATTTATTTATTTATTATTTTATTTTATTATAAACATTTTTAAAGAAGTTTAAGATTTTTTTTTTATAAATTAATTTTTATTGGTGTTCAATTTACCAACATACAGAATAACACCCAGTGCTCATCCCGTCAAGTGTCCCCCTCCGTGCCCGTCACCCATTCACCCCCACCCCCCGCCCTCCTCCCCTTCCACCACCCCTAGTTCATTTCCCAGAGTTAGAAGTCTTTATGTTCTGTGTCCCTTTCTGATATCTCCCACACATTTCTTCTCCCTTCCCTTATATTCCCCTTCACTATTATTCATATTCCCCAAATGAGTGAGAACATACACTGTTTGTCCTTCTCCGATTGACTTACTTCACTCAGCATAATACCCTCCAGTTCCATCCACGTTGAAGCAAATGGTGGGTATTTGTTGTTTCTAATGGCTGAGTAATATTCCATTGTATACATAAACCACATCTTCTTTATCCATTCATCTTTCGATGGGCACCGAGGCTCCTTCCACAGTTTGGCTATTGTGGACATGGCTGCTAGAAACATCGGGGTGCAGGTGCCCCGGCGTTTCATTGCATCTGAATCTTCGGGGTAAATCCCTAACAGTGCAATTGCTGGGTCGTAGGGCAGGTCTATTTTTAATTCTTTGAGGAACCTCCACACAGTTTTCCAGAGTGGCTGCACCAGTTCACATTCCCACCAACAGTGTAAGAGGGTTCCCTTTTCTCCGCATCCTCTCCAACATTTGTTGTTTCCTGCCTTATTAATTTTCCCCATTCTCACTGGTGTGAGGTGGTATCTCATTGTGGTTTTGATTTGTATTTCCCTGATGGCAAGTGATGCAGAGCATTTTCTCATGTGCATGTTGGCCATGTCTATGTCTTCCTCTGTGAGATTTCTCTTCATGTCTTTTGCCCATTTCATGATTGGATTGTTTGTTTCTTTGGTGTTGAGTTTAATAAGTTCTTTATAGATTTTGGAAACTAGCCCTTTATCTGATATGTTATTTGCAAATATCTTCTCCCATTCTGTAGGTTGTCTTTGAGTTTTGTTGACTGTATCCTTTGCTGTGCAAAAGCTTCTTATCTTGATGAAGTCCCAATAGTTCATTTTTGCTTTTGTTTCTTTTGTTTTCGTGGATGTATCTTGCAAGAAGTTACTGTGGCCAAGTTCAAAAAGGGTGTTGCCTGTGTTCTCCTCTAGGATTTTGATGGAGTCTTGTCTCACATTTAAATCTTTCATCCATTTTGAGTTTATCTTTGTGTATGGTGCAAGAGAGTGGTCTAGTTTCATTCTTCTGCATGTGGATGACCAATTTTCCCAGCACCATTTATTGAAGAGACTGTCTTTCTTCCAGTGGATCGTCTTTCCTCCTTTGTCGAATATTAGTTGACCATAAAGTTCAGGGTCCATTTCTGGATTCTCTATTCTGTTCCATTGGTCTATGTGTCTGTTTTTGTGCCAGTACCACACTGTCTTGATGACCACAGCTTTGTAGTACAACCTGAAATCTGGCATTGTGATGCCCCCAGCTATGGTTTTCTTTTTTAAAATTCCCCTGGCTATTCGGGGTCTTTTCTGATTCCACACAAATCTTAAAATAATTTGTTCTAAGTCTCTGAAAAAAGTCCATGGTATTTTGATAGGGATTGCATTGAACGTGTAAATTGCCCTGGGTAGCATTGACATTTTCACAATATTAATTCTGCCAATCCATGAGCATGGAATATTTTTCCATCTCTTTGTGTCTTCCTCAATTTCTTTCAGAAGTGTTCTATAGTTTTTAGGGTATAGATCCTTTACCTCTTTGGTTAGGTTTATTCCTAGGTATCTTATGCTTTTGGGTGCAATTGTAAATGGGATTGACTCCTTAATTTCTCTTTCTTCAGTCTCATTGTTAGTGTATAGGAATGCCATTGATTTCTGGGCATTGATTTTGTATCCTGCCACGCTACCAAATTGCTGTATGAGTTCTAGCAATCTTGGGGTGGAGGCTTTTGGGTTTTCTATGTAGAGTATCATGTCATCGGCGAAGAGGGAGAGTTTGACTTCTTCTTTGCCAATTTGAATGCCTTTAATGTCTTTTTGTTGTCTGATTGCTGAGGCTAGGACTTCCAATACTATGTTGAATAGCAGTGGTGAGAGTGGACATCCCTGTCTGGTTCCTGATCTTAGGGGAAAGGCTCCCAGTGCTTCCCCATTGAGAATGATATTTGCTGTGGGCTTTTCGTAGATGGCTTTTAAGATATCGAGGAAAGTTCCCTCTATCCCTACACTCTGAAGAGTTTTGATCAGGAATGGATGCTGTATTTTGTCAAATGCTTTCTCTGCATCTAATGAGAGGATCATATGGTTCTTGGTTTTTCTCTTGCTGATATGATGAATCACATTGATTGTTTTACGAGTGTTGAACCAGCCTTGCATCCCGGGGATAAATCCTACTTGGTCATGGTGAATAATTTTCTTAATGTGTTGTTGGATCCTATTGGCTAGTATCTTGTTGAGAATTTTTGCATCCATGTTCATCAGGGATATTGGTCTGTAATTCTCCTTTTTGGTGGGGTCTTTGTCTGGTTTTGGAATTAAGGTGATGCTGGCCTCATAGAATGAGTTTGGAAGTACTCCATCTCTTTCTATCTTTCCAAACAGCTTTAGTAGAATAGGTATGATTTCTTCTTTAAACGTTTGATAGAATTCCCCTGGGAAGCCATCTGGCCCTGGACTCTTGTGTCTTGGGAGGTTTTTGATGACTGCTTCAATTTCCTCCCTGGTTATTGGCCTGTTCAGGTTTTCTATTTCTTCCTGCTCCAGTTTTGGTAGTTTGTGGCTTTCCAGGAATGCGTCCATTTCTTCTAGATTGCCTAATTTATTGGCGTAGAGCTGTTCATAATATGTTTTTAAAATCGTTTGTATTTCCTTGGTGTTGGTAGTGATCTCTCCTTTCTCATTCATGATTTTATTAATTTGAGTCTTCTCTCTCTTCTTTTTAATAAGGTTGGCTAATGGTTTATCTATCTTATTAATTCTTTCAAAGAACCAACTCCTGGTTCTATTGATCTGTTCCACAGTTCTTCTGGTCTCAATTTCGTTGAGTTCTGCTCGAATTTTAATTAACTCTCTTCTTCTGCTGGGCGTCGGGTCGATTTGCTGCTTCTTCTCTAGCTCCTTTATGTGTAAGGTTAGCTTTTGTATTTGAGTTCTTTCCAGTTTTTGAATGGATGCTTGTATTGCGATGTATTTCCCCCTCAGGACTGCTTTTGCTGCATCCCAAAGATTTTGAACAGTTGTATCTTCATTCTCATTAGTTTCCATGAATCTTTTTAATTCTTCCTTAATTTCCTGGTTGACCCTTTTATCTTTTAGCAGGATGGTCCTTAACCTCCATGTGTTTGAGGTCCTTCCAAACTTCTTCTTGTGATTGAGTTCTAATTTCAAGGCGTTATGGTCTGAGAATATGCAGGGGACGATCCCAATCTTTTGGTATCGGTTCAGACCCGATTTGTGACCCAGTATGTGGTCTATTCTGGAAAAAGTTCCATGTGCACTTGAGAAGAATGTGTATTCAGTTGAGTTTGGATGTAAAGTTCTGTAGATATCTGTGAAATCTATCTGGTCCAGTGTATCATTTAAAGCTCTCGTTTCTTTGGAGATGTTGTGTTTAGAAGACCTATCAAGGGTAGAGAGAGCTAGATTGAAGTCACCAAGTATAAGTGTATTATTATCTAAGTATTTCTTTACTTTGGTTAATAATTCGTTTAAGTATTTGGCAGCTCCCACATTCGGGGCATATATATTGAGGATTGTTAAGTCCTCTTGTTGGATAGATCCTTTAAGTATGATATAGTGTCCCTCTTCGTCTCTCACTACTGTCTTCGGAGTGAATTTTAGTTTATCTGATATAAGGATGGCTACCCCTGCTTTCTTTTGAGAACCATTTGAATGGTAAATGGTTCTCCAACCTTTTATTTTCAGGTTGTAGGTGTCCTTCTGTCTAAAATGAGTCTCTTGTAGACAGCAAATAGATGGGTCCTGCTTTTTTATCCAGTCTGAAACCCTGCGCCTTTTGATGGGGTCATTAAGCCCGTTCACGTTCAGAGTTACTATTGACAGATATGAGTTTAGTGTCATCATGATATCTATTTAGTCCTTGTTTTTGTGGATTGTTCCACTGAACTTCTTCTTAAAGGGGAATTTTAAGAGTCCCCCTTAAAATTTCTTGCAGAGCTGGTTTGGAGGTCACATATTCTTTCAGTTCCTGCCTGTCTTGGAAGCTCTTTATCTCTCCTTCCATTTTGAATGAGAGCCTTGCTGGATAAAGTATTCTTGGTTGCATGTTCTTCTCATTTAGGACCCTGAATATATCCTGCCAGCCCTTTCTGGCCTGCCAGGTCTCTGTGGAGAGGTCTGCTGTTACCCTAATATTCCTCCCCATGAAAGTCAGGGACTTCTTGTCTCTTGCTGCTTTAAGGATCTTCTCTTTATCTTTGGAATTTGCAAGCTTCACTATTAGATGTCGAGGTGTTGAACGGTTTTTATTGATTTTAGGGGGGGATCTCTCTATTTCCTGGATCTGAATGCCTGTTTCCCTTCCCAGATTGGGAAAGTTTTCAGCTAGGATTTGTTCAAATACATATTCTGGCCCTCTGTCCCTTTCGGCGCCCTCGGGAACCCCAATTAAACGTAGATTTTTCTTCCTTAGAGTGTCATTTATTTCCCTTAATCTGTCTTCATGGTTCTTTAATTGTTTATCTCTTTTTTCCTCAGTTTCCCTCTTTGCCATTAACTTGTCTTCTATGTCACTCACTCGTTCTTCCACCTCGTTAACCCTCGTCGTTAGGACTTCTAGTTTGGATTGCATCTCATTCAGTTGATTTTTAATTTCTGCCTGATTGGATCTAAATTCTGCAGTCATGAAGTCTCGTGAGTCCTTAATGCTTTTTTCTAGAGCCACCAGTAGCTGTATAATAGTGCTTCTGAATTGGCTTTCTGACATTGAATTGTAATCCAGATTTTGTAGCTCTGTGGGAGAGAGGGCTGTTTCTGATTCTTTCTTTTGAGGTGAGGTTTTCCTTCTAGTCATTTTGCTCAGTGCGGAGTGGCCAAAAACAAGTTGTATTGGGAAAATGAGAGAAAGAGAGAGAAGGAAAGAAAAGAGAAAAAGAAAAAAGAAAAAGAAAAGAAAAAGGAAAGAAGAGAAGAAAAAGGGAAAGAAAAAGAAAGAAAGGTGAAAAAAAAAGGGGGGTGGGGGAAGCAATCAGAAATCAAAAAGAAAAGAAAAAAGAAAAGAAAAAAAAAACACGGGGGAGTATTTCTGTAGAGTTTAAGTCCCTTGACTTCCCCTGGAACTGGTCCGTCCAGCTGGTCTTCTGGGGGAGGGGCCTGTTGCGCTGATTTTCAGGTGTTAGCACTTGGGGGAGCTGCTCTGCCCCTGCCTGCTGCAGGGCTCAGCGGGGGTTGTTTACCCCGTGAGGTCTCAGGAGGATCAGCCGCAGTTGCTATGGCAACTCTGGAAGCCTGGATTCAGCCTCCGCAGGAACTACGGGGCTCGGGGCTCTCGGCAGGGCCTGGAGGCTCCGGGGCGGGGCCGCTGATCTGCTCAGCTCGGGGCAGGAGCGTCCTTGCTGTCCTGGGCCCTCCCGGCCTCTGCCTGTCCCGGGGGGAGGCCGGATCCTGGGCTGTGTCCCGGCGCCCTGTGCTCCGGGCCTGTGTTGTTGGATTTGCGCTCCCGCCCCGCAGCTCCCTCCCTGGAGCCGCTCCCGAGCCCTCGAGCTCCTCCGAACTGCTCCGGTGCGTGCTGCAGCCCTTAGGGAGCTCGGAGCACTCTCCTGCGCTCGCAGGTGTCTGTTAGTGTCCCCGGGAGCCCGAGGGCATCCCCGCCCTCCTGGGTCCTGCTCCAACTCCCTGCGAGCCCCTTTCCGCCCGCCCGGGAAGGTTGGTGCAGCTCCTGCTCCTCCGGGACGGGGCTCTCCTGTCCTGGGGACACTCGCCCCGGCCTCAGCCCGGCTCCTCGCGGGGCCCCTCCCCCTCGGAGGCCTTTTGTTTCTTTATTTCTTTTTCCCCGTCTTCCTACCTTGATAGAAGCGTGAACTCCTCTCACTGTAGCGTTCCAGCTGGTCTCTCTTTAAATCTCAGGCCGAATTCGTAGATTTTCAGGATGGTTTGAAGGTTATCTAGGTAATTTGTTGGGGACAGGTGATTTGGGGACCCTACTCCTCCGCCATCTTGCCCCTCCTCCCCGAAGTTTAAGATTTTTAAAAAAAATTATTTATGATAGACATTGAGAGAGAGGCAGAGACACAGGCAGAGGGACAAGCAGGCTGCATGCCAGGAGCCCGACGCCGGACTCGATCCCGGACTCCAGGATCGTGCCCTGGGCCAAAGGCAGGCACTAAACCACTGAGCCACCTAGGGATCCCCTGGGCATGTTTATTTTATTTTATTTATTTTATTTATTTTATTTTTTTTATTTTAATGAACTCTCCAGGTGATTCTTATGCATGCTGACCTTGGACTACTGGTCCTTACTGTAATATGCCTCATTATTGTTGGACTGTAAGAAAATACTCATTACAATTTATATGCAGTTATCAGTTTGTGCTTTGGAGAATTAGGAGAGACTTCTGGTTGTACTGAGAAGTACAGAAGAGGGCAGTGTCCTCTTTGGTTTCAGACAAACAGGAGTCATAGTTACAGAGAGGAGGTTGCTGGGATTAGGTTGTTGGCTAACAGCAAAAACATCAAGTTGGTGGAAGATGAGAAAGCCTGGTTATAATCTGAAAGGTCTTTTGATGAACATATATGAGGCTAAGACTTTGAAAACTCTCACAAATTTCTGAGCAAAAAGTGCTGGTGAAATTATTTTTGACAAACAGGTTGTCTGAGGCTCAAGTATTTACATCTTGGTTATAGAGAGAAAAAGGGCCTTGTTTTTCTCATCACAAAGGAACAAGGCTTCTGTACAGACAGCATCTGTTTATCAATCATGCATCTAGCAGTCATCTATCTATCTTTCTATCTTTCTCTCATTTACTGGCATCTGCTCTAAATGCCATTTTAGACAGGCACTATATATTCTTGGCTCTGCTACTCAGTCCTATTTCTCTTCAGTTTATCTTTCACACTTCAGTCCCAGCAACTTTTCTAAAACCTCTATCTTACCTTCTTCCCCTTCTGTTCAGATAGATTGAAAACTAGCTTGTATGCTAAATATGGCATTTTTGGTTTCTTGATCATTTTTCAGTCTCCTATTTTACCAATCTCCATATTATGATCACTAGCAGACCATTATCTAGTCTTACCGCACATCTGAGAGTTCTGAAATAAGTACATTCTTTGATTTTTAGGTGTTTTCAAAGGTTGCATTCACTAGTCCTTTCAAGTAGAAAACTGATAATTTGCACTCAAGACAAGTTAGGCCTCTCCTCTCCAAATCACATTGCCATCCTGAAGGCTGGATTTTTTTTTTTAAGATTTTATTTATTTATGAGAGAGAGAGAGAGAGAGAGAGACAGAGACAGAGACAAAGACAGAGACACAGGCAGAGGGAGCAGACTCCATGCAGGGAGCCTGATGCAAGTCTTGATCCCGTGTCTCCAGGATCAAGCCCTGGGCTGAAGGTGGCACTAAACCGCTGAGCCACACAGGCTACCCCTGAAGGCTGGATTAAGTAACTTTTCCTCTGTGTTTTCTTGAAAAATTTTACTTAAATACATCATACTGTATTGTAATAGTGTATTCACTACCCTGAATACCTCATTAAATAATAAGCTTCTTAAGAGCAAGTATTGCATTTAGTTCATTTATGGTGTGGAAATCAGTGCCTGATTGGAATAAATTGTTCAATGTATATTTATAAACAAATGAATGAATAAATGAATGAGAAAATAATGAATGAATAATGTGTCCTCTATTTAGTTAATATGGTATGAGCACAAAGAAAAGTAGCTCTGTAGGAAGGCTCAGATTTCGTCACAATACTTCAGTCTCAGGGAAGGATAAATCAAAGAACTTTGGCTAGCTCCCTATCTACTCAAATAGCATGATGTCCATCATATGCTCTAATTCTGTCAGTGTATTTAGTTCTCATTTGCTCATGTTCATGCTTTCTTCCTCATGTGGGTGAAGTGTTCCAGTTATTTACTTCTAGTACTTCCCAAGTTCAAGCTATTTTCCCTCAAAAAGACTAAGAGTGTTCCTCCACCATGTTGTATAATCCCTGCCAACATCTAAAAGACTTTCTAAAACTCCAAATGCATAGTTGTCTTTTTGGATATCTGATTTTAAAATGGCCCTAGGAGTCCCATCACTAGGTGACTTATCTGTCAGGGAACACACTATCTTTGGTTTGATCCTTCTAATTTTTCCAACCCCAATCCCTTTCCTGCTTTAATTGTCACTATCCTGTTTTTAAACACTATGCCCTAAGTATGGATCTCATTTCTGTGGGGCTGTCTCTGGTGCCAACACCATCACTGGAACTGAATCTCTTTCCAGTTACTCTCCTATGACTCTGCTAATCCACTTCAGTAAAGAAGCAAACCACTTAACTGTCTTTGTATTCTCTAGAACACTCAGCTCAAAACATGGTCATGGCCAATAATGTCTTGGCATATATCACATGAAGATTATATATATATATATTTTTTTTTCCTCATCCTCCAACTGCTATTATTTACTTTAATGTAATTAAAAATCCTTTACCATGTGGAAACAGCATGATATTTTTAATGAAAGTATAGATTTTTAAAATCAGCTTTTTTATATAATACCCGTATAACATGAGGTAGTCACTTTATCTCTCTGAGCTCCATCCATGAAGTGGTTATCATAACATATTACAAATACCTCTAAAGGGAGACATTAACATTGAGCTGGATAGTATATATCATGTTATTGGCTCATAGAAGATAATATAAAATGATTACTTTCATTGGCACTATCATCAGTATCAGATAAGTTGTATTGAGAACCCAGTTAGCACACAGTGGATCCTTAATGTTATGATACATTAATTTTAATATATAATGTATTAAATGTGGATTAGCACATTAACATTATGGGTATAATATATACTCACTCTATATATTTATAACATTCCTCCCAGCAACCTTGAGTTGGAACCTGTAATTACTCCTATTTTATAAAACTTTAAATTCGTTAGGAAAAAGTCAGTTTTCCAAGTTTACACAGATAAATATTAGTGAAGAAAAGACTGGAATTCAGGACTGTCTGATGCCAGTGCATATGCTAATTCTGGCTAAGTGTTAAATTCTAAAAGATTAAAAATAAAAGATAATAAAAAAAGAGAAATATGAAGATTAAGGGGAGAGTGAGGAAGAGGAAGAAAAATGGGAGATTTCATTTTGGGTAAAGAAAATTAAAACCATTTAAAAGCACTACAGAAGAAGTTTTAATGTTATTTCATCATTTTATATATGTATAATATGCATGATATACAGAATTCCTGATTCAAACTCTGTATCAAATTATATCACCTCATTCATAAAAGGCAATTAATAATTAATAAAGAAGTCCTATCTTGTAGTAAAATTACATCTTAATATCAAATTTCAGAAATTAATCAGGCAATGAAGCACATTAAGCTTTTGCAAAGGCTTTCCTGGTCTCACCCACATATGATTTAAGAATTTAAGTAACATAAAATGATTGAGGGAAGTAATGTTGATGAGCATAATAAAGTTATATGATTGATTTATTTTATGTAAAAGCTAATACCAAGAAACTAAGTATCTTGAAAATATGGTAGTATGATTTGCTTTGAAATATACAAGTATCATTTGCTCATGAACAAAAAAATAATAAAAATGCTTTGATATAAAATAAAAATGAATTTTTATCATCAACGGTGCATCAGAGTTTATAATCCAAAACTATTTTCAAAGAAGACAAAGACTTTAAACTAATATTTATGAAGAATCATTTAGCCACAGTGATTTAAGTAAATATAACTCTAAGCAACATCATGAATGATGTTTACTGAAAGTTTATTTCCACTTATTTACTTTCTTAACCCAAAATATGAAAGTTATTTTTAACTTAATGTGAAGATTTAATCTTTGTTAAGTCATGTTAGCTGTCAGAGCTTTGAGTTATTCAATTATATAGAGAAAATCCTTAGTTAATAAAAGTTTAATACAATTTAAGCTTCCCAAGACTATTAAATCTCATACCCATAATATATCAAAAGCACATGTCAATGTTAGATATTCAAAGGTAATCTGTAGGCATTCTACAATAATAATGAATGTAAATCTCTGTAGGCATAAAAGGTAATACAAAAATCAGGTAGAGCACATTATAAGCCAGGATGTCCAAAGTTTATCTTCACAGAGCAGCTTCACTGCAACTAAAATAATACCAAAAAATAAATTAAACATACATAATGACTAAGCCTTGCTTTTAATAATGGGTGGAGTGAGCTTAGCCAGATAAAGAAGTCTGCTAAATGCGTACTCTTGGCCTATTTAAATATTTGGTCATTTGCTTCTACCATAATTTTAAGTGTGTTTGAAGATAAATTTGGTTGTTTACATTTGAATATGCGTTGACCATGGCACAATAGAAATTTGGAAAATTATACTGAATGCTGTTAAATAAAATGAAGTGTAATCTACTTAAACCAGATGATGATTTTATCATTGATTAAAACTTCTGAAGAAATATCCATTCATCTTACAATACATTTACATTTTCTTTAGAAGATACAGTGTTAAGTGAAAAAATTAAATATTAGGCTTCTTAAAATGTGTACTTTTTCCTAGGAAATATATATATGAATTCAAAATAAAACCTATGGCCTAGTCACATAATTATTACATAAACACTGACATTTATTCAAATAACAAATTTGTAAGAATGGGTAATATAGTACTTGAAAACATAATTGAGATGGTGATGAACTGAATTATTTAATTTAAAACTCTGGATATTTCATTATGTAAAAAGTTATTGATATAAGCCATTTGACAAAAGTAAAGAGGAGGCTTAACATGCATTTTGACTAAATATGAAAACATTGAGGAAAATTTCAGTATTGGTCCTGCAGCTTATCTACAGTGCTAGAGGTTCATTAATAATTTAAATGTAAATTCCTTCTTTTTTAGATTTGTTAAAAAGATAAGATTGAGACAAATAGAGAGTGAGGAGTAAAGAGAGGGATAAGAAAGAAAGGAGGAAAAGAGGGAGGAAGGGAGAGAGGGAGGGGATGAGAAGAATGGAGATGAAGAAAGAGAAAGGAAATGTTAAAATTGCAGTGCTATTTAAAAACAGAGACATTAAAAATATATAAACTCTAATCTGAATTATAGATCAACATTAAACTATGTGACTTAACAAAAATATATTTTCCTCATCTGAAAATAACTCATAGGTGTGCAAATTTTAAAAGACTGTATCAATAAACTTATAGTACACCATTTCAAGGAGTGAAGGCCATGTAATAATAATAATACAGTTGTTAACTAGAAGGTTGTGTTTCAGCAATGAAAGGAAAGATATAGATCTTCACCCTCAAGGATTTTATACCTTATTATTAGTTTCTTAGGCCTGCTGGAAAAAAGTACCCCAATTTGAGTAGCTCAAAAAACAAAAATATATTCTTTCACAGTTCTTGGGGTCTCAAAGAATACTGTTCCATGCCTTTCTCCCAGCCTCCAGTGTTTGCTGACAATCCTCAGCATACCTCCTTAGCTTATTGCAGTATGATTCCAAACTCTGATTCTTCCTTCACATGGCATTTTACCTGTGTCTTTTCTCCTATTCTTATGAGGATATTGAATTAAAGATCCATTGAACACCAACACAACCTGATCTTGACTTAACTAGTTATATCTGTAATGACTCTATTTTTAAATAAGTCAACACTCTAAAGTTCCAGGAAAGACATAAATGTTGCCAGGCACTAACACAACCCAAAGAAGTAATACACAAAATATGTGAAATATATAGTATATTACATAATGCTGATTTCCATGAAAAGAATAGATCACAGAAGGGAAAAGTTTGTCATCTCAAATAGAGTGGTCAGGCAAGTTACACTTAGAGAAAGCCTTATAAGATTTAGCACAAAGGTGTTGCATGAATCAATATACAACCAAGTGATATACCAACTAATAAATGTGCAAATAATTCTTAGAAATTGAACTATTACTTCCATGTTCACAAAATCCTAGTTGTCTTAACTATCATAGACTCTCTAAATTTTTTGTCTTTGCAATTTAATCAGCTAACTCTTTCAAGGGGAGAATTGATATTAAGTCTCCTTCTCTACATTCTGTTACCTCCTATATTTTGGTCACTTAGGACCTGGCTGCTTTGATAACCTTAAACTGCAACTTGTCTCTCCTGTTGGATTGTCTAAACAATTCTGGCTTCTGTCTCCCAGAAGCCTTTATCTGTCCAGATTTTCATCAGTCTTTTTCTCCATAGAAGAAACAGCAGGAGGAATGGTGTGCAAAAAATTACACTTGGGTCAATGAGCTTCTGTTCTCATTGGTATCTGACTGCCTTAGAAGCATTTTGTTGTATTTGAACAATTATTTTCTCTGTTTAAATCTGTTTCAATGATGGAAATTATAGTCTTCACAGACTTTTTTTTCTACTAAGTAACAGCTGAGGTGCTACTGAACTTAAAAAAAATCCATTATGATGGTTTTATCATCCAATTCTGTTTTGTTTTCTTCTCTCTCTGTAATCCAACTAATTTTGTAGTATTCTCTTCAGCTTATTGTCTCTGGCTTGATCTTTAAGTTCTTTGAACATATTAGACTTTTCTCATGTTGGAAGGTTTGTCCATATGATGTTGGAAATAACTCTGTATCTGGCTCTTCCTATAGCTTTTTGCTTTTTTTATCCTTTAGATGTCAGCTGAAATATAAAATTTCATTGGGAGACTTATCCTTGCATAAGTTTTAAATGAAGTAGATTCTCACTTACCAATTATCTTTCTAGATACTTGGCTACCTTCATTAATAAAATGTACCATGACTTTTATGACATTATCATCGATGTTGTCATACTTATCCCCCAGAATAGAAAGCTACCTCATAAGAAACTTGTATTCTTTATCTTTCATTTTAACAGCAGTTCTTGTTCTTGATATAAGTATTAAACAAATATTTGGAAGGCAACTATTTGCAAATGACATATCAAATAAAGGACTAGTATTCAAGATCTATAAAGAACTTATCACACTCATTACCCAAAAAACAAGCAATCCAGTCAAGAAATGGGCAGAAGACATGAACAGACATTTCTCCAAAGAAGACATGCAAATGGCCAACAGACACATAAAAAAATGCTCTACATCACTAGTCATCAGGGAAATATAAATCAAACCACAATGAGATACCACTTTACGTAAGTTAGAATGGCTCAAATTAACAAGACAGGAAATAACACATGTTGGCGAGGATGTGGAGAAAAGGGAACCCTCTTACACTGTTGGTGGGAATGCAAACTGGTACAGCCACTATGGAAAACAGTATAGGTTCCTCAAAAAGTTAAAAATATAGCAACTGCACTACGGGGTACTTACCCCAAAGATATAGATGTAGTGAAACAAAGAGCAACTGCATCCGAATGTCCATAGGAGCAATGTCCACAATCGCCAAACTCTGGAAGAAGCATATATATATATATATATATATATATATATATATATATATATATATTGGAATATTAGTCAGCCATCAGAAAGGATGACTACCTACCATTTACATCAACATGGATGGAACTAGAGGGTATTATGCCAAGTGAAATAAGTCAATGGGAGAGAGACAATTATCATGTGGTCTCACTTGTATGTGGAATATAAGAAATAGTGCAAGGGACAATAAGGGAAAGAGGGGAAACTGAGTGGGGAAAAATCAGAGAGGAAGACAAACCATGAGAGACTCTTAACTCTGGGAAACAAAGTGTTGCTGAGGGGGAAGTGGGTGGGTGGATGGGGTAATTAGGTGATGGGCATTAAGGAAGGCATGTGATGTGATGAGCACTGGGTGTTATACACAACTGATGAATTATGGAAAACTACAGCTGAAACTAATGATATACTATATGTTGGCAAATTGAATTTAAATTAAAAAACAAATATTTGTTGAATTAATTTTTAAAGCTCACTGAATAAAAGAAAGATGACATCTTTTCCCCATAATATGATCTTTTATGCCATCAAATTTTTTACATAAAATTAAGTTTGATGCACTTCATCATATAAGAAAAGGAAGTGTTTGATTCAAGCAATATTAGAATATCCCTTTTAGAAGTCAGAATGAATCTTCCTCCTTTCTGAGTTCCTGCAAGAATTACACAACCTCTAAAATATTGTGAAACTATTAAGGAATTTTGAGGCAATAATAAACAAGGAATTTTTATAGTGAGGGGAGTGGATATAATTATTTTAATTTATTAGTAATATTTTTTGGAAAGACAGGGTTATAAAATAATACACATAACATACATGTATTACTTTTCAGAATATAATTTTATTTTAATTTAAAAATTAAACATTATTTTAAACTCTTATTTTCTACATACTCTTCTAATCTTAGCTTTTAGTCATCATGTCAATATCTAAAGGTTCTGAACTCTATAGCTTCTCAATTTCTAGTGCTCAACCCATCACGTGAAAAATACATATCTCTACTCTCACTCTTCTCTCTATCTGAGTGGTTCTCCTTCCTCTGCAAACCTCTATAATATGTACATTTATTCACTAAATACATAGTTACAAAGCAACTGTAATATACCAATAAGGTGCTAAATTCTAGTAATAATACAGTGAAAATAGTATGGTAATATTTTCACTTAGTTTCAACCTTCACAGAGTTTATAGGTTCATATAACATATATTTAGTTGAGATGGGCACTAATAGAAAATATGACTTAGGAGTGTCTAGGTGTATCAGTTGGTAAAGTATCTGCCTTCAGCCCAGGTCATGATCCCAGGGGTCTGAGATCAAGCCCCATATTGGGCTCCCTGCTAGGTAGAGTCTGTTTCTCTCTTTATCTCTCTTTATGACTCTCCCCATGCTTGTGCTCACATGTTCTCTCTCTCTCTGAAATAAGTAAATAAAACCTTTGATAAAAAAAGAAAATCTGACTTAAAGTAGGAAATTGAACTGTAAAAGATAATACAAAATGTATATGCATTTTATTCATATATTCACATTATATACTTAATAGGTAATTCCACATTTTCAAGGATGTTGAGAAAACCTTGTTTAGGCATTTAACATGTTAGTTTATGCAGCATTTAATCAACTCCAAGATGCTACAACCATTAAGAGTTAACATTATTTTATACATCAAAAAGAAAATGTCTATAAATGAAACTTTAATGCTATGCTTTATTACTTAGAATTATTTTATATTTATTGAAAGAGTTTAGTTTCTTAACATATAACTTGTGCATATAAACACAAAAGGGAAATTCTGTACATTGGCTTTTCTAAGTCATTCTCTACTTATTGTGATCAATAACATCTTTTCTCACACAATATGATATTTGATGCCATCAAAGGACTGTTGGCACAATCCCTTTTGGCACAATCCAAAAATTGTTGGTGATATAGCATTTCTTGAAATATTGTTCCATCCTTTTTTCTTTAAATATTGCTACATCTATTTTTTTTCCAGAATGCCTTTCCAAGAAACTGATCCCCTATTCTATAAATTTGGATGCTGATACTTCCTTATTTCCAGAATCATCTATCATCTTTCTCTCAATAGATTCATATGTATCTAAATTTTAAAGCCTTTTTGTTTAAGGAACAGGAAGTCTCTGACATATTTAATATTCTTGTTTTAATGACAATCCTGAGCAATATGTGACCGGCTTTGTATTACTTTAAAATATTTTTAATCTCTTCGGTGGGTTTTGACCAATTCTCCTGTCTTGATTTGCTTTGTTCAGTTTGTAATAGTCCATATTTTTACACATATCTCAATAACAAAATAAAACAAAGCTTTTATCTGCTTGTAGGCATTGTCCTTGGCTTTTTCTTTCCTTTTTTTAAAGATTAATTAATTAATTAATTAATTAATTTATTTATTTATTTATCTGAGAGAGAGAGAGAGTGAATGAGAGGGTCAGAGGGAGAGAGAGACTCAAGCAGACTGCACGATGAGTGCAGAGCCCCTTGCAGCACTTGATCTCACACCCTGAGATCATGACCTGAGTCAGACACTTAACCAACTGCACCACCCAGATGCCCCTGTCCTTGGTTTTTATTACACACTTGGTCCTTGAAATAGTTACTATATTGTGTTATTCTGACAATGATTATTTGCTTCATTAATAAACACTGTGGCCCCTTTGTTTTAGTACCTTTCTGATTAAAATGAGTTAGTATTTCAATCTAATTTGTATCATTCTTTCAAAGCAATTAAATACAGCAGTTATAACAAGAGCAATTGAATTGAAATGTCAAAGCTATGAAAAGCCATGGCCTAGTTTGTATATCATACACATGCATGGCTGATATAATTATGTTCTGACTGACAACCAACAGTAGTTGTGCAAAGCCAAGGTTTCAGATATATCCCATTGTTAGAGATGTCAATTGTGTGAGAAAATAAAGGACATTAGAAAAGTAAAGAGGAGTTTTGCTTCTGTTTAGGATGTGGAAATTTGTACCAAACCACTGCACACAGTGAAAGAAAGCTATTTTCCTGTTTATGGGAATGTGTGATTCTGAACACTCTTAGAACAATCCTTAGAATCAGGATTGCCATCTGTAAGAGGACTCTATTGGTGAAAACAAAACAAAGGAAGCTTTTAATGGCCTTGTGACCATGTTAGAACACATGACTAGTTTTCCCATCTGATGTTCTCACCCTTGAAGATGTTGTTGAATATTTAGGTGATGCTTGTGGATGAGGTCCTAGGCTGAAGAGGCAGAGACAATTATCCAACACTTATTTCACCAAGACATTTAAAACCACAAGTGAACTTAGGTCAACTAAATATATAACCCAGCCCTGATCTAGTTCAGTTCCAAATGGATCTAACTATTCAGTCCTCTTACTCTATTTTTCTAATAGAAAATGATGCTTGCCTTTCTGTGGAAAGACATAACTTTGGTGCCAGTGCTCTTTCATAGGGAAAGGCTAACATATAGAGAAGAAAATAAATAAAATTCAGAATCAATAGAAATAAATATGACAACATAAATAGGCCCAAAGATAGCCAAGTTGTTGGAATTAGTAAAAAAAAAAATAAATGATATTAGACTGAGTGAATAAAAGGATACATTTCAACAAAGAAAATATCTCTCAAAAACACCAAAAGAACACTCTATAACTAAAAATTAAATATTTGAAACCAAAAAATCACTGTTACGGCTTAATAGAATTCAATAGAACACAGAACATAGGACCTGTGAAATCAAATACAGGTAGATAAGAATTTTTTGAACTGAACAAAGGAATAGAAAAAATAGAACTAATAATAGGTTTGTGGGAGACTATTAAAAGGTTTATAAGATCTATAGCAAATTTCAAAAAACCTAAAATAAGTTAAACATATTGAATCACTAACCAAAAATTTCCAACAAAGAGAACTCCAGGACCATATGGGTTCACTGGTAAATTCTATTTAAACATCCAAAAAAAAATTAACAGTAATTCTCAAACGTTTCCAAAAAAATTAGAAGGTAAAACACTTCATATGTCATTCTATAAGGCCAGCATTACCCAGGAAAAGAAATGTAGACTTTTGTTTTTATAAATATAGAGTCAAAAATCCTCAACAATATATGAGCAAACCAAATACAATAGGATACAAAAATTATTATATTTTTGGAATTGACCATGCTATATAATAAACCAAGAGTGCAGGGGTGATTCAATTTTAGAAAATTTATACAATACAATATATCACATTAATGGAATCAAGGGGAAAAATCATCATCTCAACTGATGAAGAAGTAATTTGAAAAAAATCCAACAATATTTCATGATAAAAACACTCAAGCCTAAGGAAAAAAAAAGAGAGGACTTCCACATGATAAAGGATATTTTTGAAAAACCCATAGCCAGCATCATACTCAATACTGGAAAAACTGAGAAATTTCCCCTACATATCAAGTATATGATAAGAATGTCCTCTTCCACACCTGCTAGTCAACATTGTACTGGAAGTTCTAGCCAGAGCAATTAGACAAGGAAGAAAAATAAAAGTATCCAAATTGTAAAGGAAGAAATTTTTTAAAAAAATTTCTACTCACAGATAGCATGATCCTATTTATAGAAAATAGAAAACAATTCACAAGAAAGCTCTAGAGCTAATAAATACATTAAATGGAGTTGCAGGTCACAAGGTAAACACACAATAATGAATTGTGCTTCTATTTCATAGCAGAGAAACAGAACTTATGAGAAATTGACTTACATGGTATGAGGCTGAAAAGTCTATCTACTTTCTGTAAGCTAGACACTCAATAAATCTGGTGGTGTAATTCAGTCTGATTCAAATATCTGGGAATCAGGAGAGCCAATGATGTAAATTCCAGTTTGAAGACAAGAGCTCAAGAATCATGCAGGCAAAAAAGAGGCAAGGTTCTCCTTCTTTAGCATTTTGTTCTATTCAGAACCACAATGGTTTGTATGATACCCACTCACAATGAAGAGGAAAATCTACTGAGTCTCCCCATTCAAATGCAAATCTCAGGCAGAAACACTCTCATAACCATACCCAGAAATAATGTTGAATCTGGGCATCTGTGGCCAGTTAAATTGACACAGAAAATTAACCACCACATGGACCATTGTTGAGTTTTATTGCTTCTACTCTAACTTCAAGGATCCTGAGAATGAGAAAGGGACATAAGAATACATGATGTACCAAACCAAAATGATTAAGAATATCTGAACCTAAAGTCATAGTTACAATACCAAAAATATTGAGCATAATAATAGCAATTGTCTATCGTAGTCATAGTTCTGAACCATTAAAGAGTTGTTATGCTATTGTTTTGGAGCATAAGTCAGAGTTTATGAAATAATCTAATAGAAATTTAAATTAAACTGATTTTAAATTTTCAATGGGGAAATAATGTATAAAAAGTATAAGAGTTGAACTAAAGGGGAGAAGGCCAAATGAATTTTTAAAAGAACTGAAAAGATTTCTAGAAATGTGAACATATATTTAGATATTTAGAGAATAACTAAATTAGAATATAGGATAAGTACAGAATGAAGAATACAAAAGAGAATGAGACACAGGAAGAAAGGAAAGAATGAAAACATTAAAAATAAGTTAAGATGGGGCACCTGGGTGACTCGATTGAGCATCTACCTTTGGCTCAGTTAATGATCTCTAGGTCCTGGGATCAAGCCCCACATTGGGCTCCCTGCACAAAAGGGAGTCTGCTTCTTCCTCTCCCTTCTTTGCCCCGTGCTCCTATTCTCTCTCTCAGTACCTCTCCCTCTCAAATAAATAAATAAAATCTTAAACGAAATTTAAAAAATAAATACAATAAAAATAAGTTAAGAACTGTGGATGATATGTTAATTGAGTATTCCAGAATAAGGAAATCATTAGGATGGGTTGACGTGATTTTCAAAAATATGATATTTATCTAGCTCACTATTGCAGCCTCAGTGTTTGACACATTTCTATCATATAGTATGTATCAATACATATTTATTTCATAATAAAAGATTTTAACTAGCGCTGAAACTCTGCACAAGTCCACTTTATCACCTGTAGTTCCCAGAAAGAATTTGAATGCCAGTGTGGTGCATTTATTCTTAAATGCATGCATAATAGTCAAATCTATGTGTGCATTACTATTTTAATTATATGGATTGCTGAAATTTTATTCTTTACTTTTATAAACTATAATTTAGTGAAATTTTAAAATTCTAAAACATGTCCCACAAATATTAAATACTGTGGTATTATTGCTACATAGATTAAATTAATTTATTGCTATATACATTAACAATAAAAAATAATATTCAATAGTGCATACTCTATGAAAAACAGTGGACTAAGAGAATTATCTCATGCAACATTCTCACCAGTAGGTTCTACTATGGTTTCCATTTTTTTAATAAATTTATTTTTTATTGGTGTTCAATCTACCAACATAGGGAATAACATCCAGTGCTCATCCTGTCAAGTGCCCCCCTCCGTGCCCGTCACACATTCACCCCCACCCCCCGCCCTCCTCCCCTTCCACCACCCCTAGTTCATTTCCCAGAGTTAGAAGTCTTTATGTTCTGTCTCCCTTTCTGATATTTCCTACCCATTTCTTCTCCCTTCCCTTATATTCCCTTTCACTATTATTTATATTCCCCAAATGAATGAGAACATACACTGTTTGTCCTTCTCCAATTGACTTACTTCACTCAGCATAATACCCTCCAGTTACATCCACGTTGAAGCAAATGGTGGGTATTTGTCATTTCTAATGGCTGAGTAATATTCCATTGTATACATAAACCACATCTTCTTTATCCATTCATCTTTCGATGGATACCGAGGCTCCTTCCACAGTTTGGCGACTGTGGACATTGCTGCTATAAACATCGGGGTGCAGGTGTCCTGGCGTTTCACTGCATCTGTATCTTTGGGGTAAATCCCTAACAGTGCAATTGCTGGGTCGTAGGGCAGGTCTATTTTTAACTCTTTGAGGAACCTCCACACAGTTTTCCAGAGTGGCTGCACCAGTTCACATTCCCACCAACAGTGTAAGAGGGTTCCCTTTTCTCCACATCCTTTCCAACATTTGTGGTTTCCTGCCTTGTTAATTTTCCCCATTCTCACTGGTGTGAGGTGGTATCTCATTGTGGTTTTGATTTGTATTTCCCTGATGGCAAGTGATGCAGAGCATTTTCTCACGTGCATGTTGGCCATGTCTATGTCTTCCTCTGTGAGATTTCTCTTCATGTCCTTTGCCCATTTCATGATTGGATTGTTTCTTTGCTGTTGAGTTTAATAAGTTCTTTATAGATTTTGGAAACTAGCCCTTTATCTGATATGTCATTTGCAAATATCTTCTCCCATTCGTAGGTGCTAAGGATGTGTAGCCTGGTTAGAGAATCTTTGATTTCTAAGGGAGTTCCAGAGAGAATTGATGTTAAAAAATCTGGAATTGACAAGCCTCTTGGCTTTAAGTGGCAAAATCTATTTTCTCATTGGATTCAGTTGGATATAAAATGAAGATGTCATTTCTCTTGTTCATATTCATTTCAAATAATATACAAGTATTAAAGCATGAATTTTGTCTTTCTGAAAACTGAGGGCTGAAAGTAGGAATTGTGAAATCTGGAAGATCTAAAATGCAAAGAAATCCTGAAAATGTTAAGCATGCTGAAACAGATAAAAACAAGAAATGAAACAAATCTGCAAAGAGTTATCAGAAAATTGATGGAGAAAAAAAGGATTTGCAAGCTAGAAGCAGTAAAAAATACATTATTAAACTAACTCTCATATCAGGAAATAATTATGGTGTTTTACCTTTTGAATAAGGTCAAGTGAATAAAATTGAAAAGAGCTTCTTGCATTTAACTCAAGGCACCATGCCTAAGCAGAAAATATCATGTCTCATGCAAGAGCCATGTTTTGAAAGAATTATTCAACTGACATTCCTTATTCTTTTATTTATTTATTTTTTAAATTTAAATTTATTTATTATATGATTCACACATACAGAGAGAGAGAGAGAGAGAGAACAGAGACATTGGCAGAGGGAGAAGCAGGCTCCATGCAGGGAGCCTGATGTGGGACTCAATCCCGGGTCTCCAGGATCATAACCCTGGCTGAGCAGGCTGCTAAACCGCTGAAAGCCACCCAGCTGCACCTCCAGCTATCTATGCCTGCTGGGCAGAATTATGTAGGCTTTCCTGGAATGAGTTTTTAATTAAACTTTTCAAATTTGAGAGCAAAATTTCAGGATACTAAAGATGCCCAGTATAATTCTCAGAAACCCAGGCATGGAAGCAGATGAGATTCAAGTTAATGCTAAACTTGCATAGCACAAATTATTCAGTATCTCTTCAGTGTAATTTGGGTTATTTGAATGGTTTAATTTTAACACATGTCAAGAAAAGATGATATTTCATTTTAAATTATGTCTCAAAAACTACTTGTATCAGCAGAGATCATCTTGAGATGGATGGTCCTTGATTAATGTAATGCAATCTTGGACAGTTGCCTCAGACAAGAGAATGATAAAAGTTCTTACCTTGATTGTTTTTATATACAAACCCATGTTAAAATTAAATCCTTGATTTTTTGATCTGCTATTTCTATCAGCTTTTGAAACATTTCAGCTTTCATGCATAATCTGATATGGTCATTATCAGTTCTCTGTTAATCATGAGCTTTATCATAGATTTCTTTTAGTAGTTCAGGTGACTATTCTGGTTATGTATATTTCTGAATTAGTATGATAGATGCAATGGCATCAGATCCCTTCAACATATTAAAAGTTTCTCCTTTCCAAATACCTCTAGACATTTGGAAATTAAATTCAAAAATTTATTTAAAAGCTACTCTTCCAGAGAGGTCAGGATGAACTTATAAACCATCAGGGACATGAAGAAACAAATGGATCATTTAGAGTGGTGGGGCTTTTCAAGGTATGGAGATTGAGAGTTCCAAAGCATAAGTAATTGAGTTGCATGCAATTGTGATTCATGATTTTGATTCAATAACTATACATTGTCCAACTTTTAGTTAAAGGCAGTGAAAGAATGGCTGGAGAGTCTGAAGATGTGATTAGTCTGTAGTAAGCAATGCATGAAGCATCTAAGTATTTTCACTTCCAAAACTATTCATAAGAAGAATGACAGTTAATGAATCTTAAGTGCATTTCAGAAATATCCTCTGGGCAGAATCAAACATCTGGCATATCAAACTACAGTAATAATTTCTTTCTTGGCTACTAGATTCTTATTTTTCTTGCATTAAATTGTGGTTGTTTCAACTGGCTTCTGACTTTCTCAGTCTTCAAAAAATTTGCCCATTATTGATGTTTTATGGGAATTGATTTTTCTGTAATTTGAGGGATTTTTTTTCTTATTAGTAGCAGTCAATCACCTAAGCAAAAAAAGACCAAAGGCTCCCTGACTGCTAGTAGAAGCATTTTCTGCCTGGCTCAGGGAATCCATTTATGATCCTTAGGGGCTCATGAGATTGAGCCTGGAGTGTGTTGTTGATGGCTCAGCTTCCACTTTCTTAATGCTGCCTCTCCATCTGGTCCATGCTATTTCCTTCTCAGTCTCTTGAAATATTTAATAAATTGAAAAATTAAAAAAAAAAGATTTAAAGTGAAGCATGTGGGGCTGATAAAGAAGAATAGAGGAGTAGCCCATGAGGAACATGTGAATAAGTTTAAATTCAGTTTCCAGCCTTCTTGATTAATCAGTTGAAAAAATGATTTCTGGATGAGTCATTATGAAATGTATAAGTAATGTAAGAAATGATACCATTTTAGGAAGACTGATCATTTTATCAGTGATTCACAGTAAAGATGAAAGCAATTTACTTGTGTTGCTTTTTTGTTTCAGAATCAGAAAAGGAATGATTTAATAATGTGCTTTTTAAAAATGTGTGGAATGAATTGTAGTCAGGATCAGCTGAGTTCTTTTACAGAATTATACAAGTTTATTGAACTATTCTGATAAAAGAAAATATTCTTCAGATTGGGATAGATTAAGCAAATGGCAGCCATACTATATACCTCAGCTGAATAATAATGACTAACATGCACTTAATCTCTGAATCCTTTTGCCTTTTAGGAACAAAATAAAACAGGGGAAAATGTGATGTTTTTCCTTTGTGGAAGCTTTGCTAGTTTGTACTAGGAACTTAAAATATGCATATAAAGCTTTCCTCTTTTTAGTTAGTCTACTCTAGATTTGGTTCTTTATTTCTTAAACACTAATGTATTTTTTTGGTTAAAGATCTGTAGAGGAGAGAAATTTTGTTTGAGATATCTTGAGAAGATTATGATTTCTAGTGTATGTCTCATATGGGCAGCAGAATGTAAATGCAGTAGAAAAAGCCCTAAGATATCAGGTAATCAGTGGCTAATTTCATTATGGTGAGTATTTGACATTCATGATTTTCTATAATTCATGAATGACTGACTGAATTGTAATCCAATGATGTGCAGGCTAAGTGCATGTTTTATGCAAAACGTGCATACAGCATTCATAGAATTGAAATAGAAAATGCAGGCAGATTATGCACTGCTTGATGTGAAGATCTTTCCCCTGGGAAAATGATTTTTGCCAATTTATTTCACAATAAATCCATGCATGAGATTATGGTAAAGTAAATATCTTAAAGATCAAAATCAGAACTCAGTTCATAATTTGTTCCTCTCAAATATCTGCTCTATATCAATGTATCTCAGGAATAAATATAGAAGTTTAAAAAGTAAGAAGAAAGATGCTTAGATACATGTCAGAGGCAGAGTTGATGATTCCTCATTTCTACAATAATGAAGATAATTTTTGGTTGAGATAGTTAGAAAGATGATTTGAAAAATGGGAAGAATCAAGGATTTATACAGAGAAAAATTTTGAATGCATAAAAATTCAGAGAAGACAATTTCATCAGCAGACATTCTGATTATTTGGGAGCAAAGTCTTATAGAGTAGCTATTTAAGTTTTTTTTATATTTGAAAACATTTTAATTTTAATATAATTGCATGCTTTGTCTTGGTTTCTCTTATGCTTTTTCTTATTGCTTCTGCCACTCTATTAAATTCCATGAAAATGATAGAAATTTGTAAAATATGTGCATTTCCATGCTACTCAGCCAAAACTGCCTATGGTCAGTTATGAAATGGATAATTACCCATAAGTAGCATTTTTTGTTTAAACTTAATTACTTGAATCCTGAACATCTCTAGACTTAGCTTAAAGCCATTGTTCTGCAGATCAATAAATTATGTTTAAATATCAGTAGAAGTAATTATTAACTTTGAAAATAATTAAGATGTGTAGCCCAGGTCAGAAGGTTTTTCAGTCAAGTTTCATGGTTTCAAAGATGAGGAATCAACTTGTAACTCCCATGTTCCTTTAAACCTTTTTAGGAATATGTTGTGAGAGTTGATTGATTAAGCTATTTAAATACTTTATGAATGGAATTAAAGAATCTGTTTGATAAAGTCAATAGGTGTATTTTTATGATGTCTAATTCAGAGTGAATTTCTCATTCTTTTTTTGATTGATGTATTTATTTCATGATGAAACACAGAGAGAGGCAGAGACACAGGCAGAAGGAGAAGCAGGCTCAGGATGCTAGCCCAATGTGGACTCATCCCAGGACTCTGGGAATTCCCTGAGGCCAAAGGCAGACACTCAACCACTGAGCCACCCAGGTGTCCCAAATTTGAACAGGTTCTTAAAAGAAATGACAATGCAGCATGTTGGTTTCATGAAGGGACTGTTACTACTACATTCCTGATCATTTAAAACTTTGCATAAGTTTATTCTTTTCAAATAGTTGAACAGGACAGAAGCTTCTGAAAATCTGAATGTCTGAATGCTAAATTTGCTTTGATATACTACAATCAAGAAAAATGGATTCTGTTCTGTCAGCTTCCTTGAAAAAACAGCAAATAAACTGCAAACCTTGGTTTACTAGGAGTGTTCAACTGAACAATTTACATATCACACTGGCTGAACAAAATTGTGGAAAGAGTTAAACTACTGATGGTTTGCAACCACTTGTATATTTCCTTATAAGGAGAGAAGTCAAGGGAGAGAGAGATATGAGTTTGAGATAATGTATTGATCTCTTTAATATATTGCATCTCTTGATCTTATTATAGTAAAGAGCAATTTATCTCATTTACTCTGAGTAATTGCTTCACAACAGGTTAGGATTTCAATTCATTTTGGGGAGTGAATTGATATAAATATGATTAGGAGTCTTTAGATCAATGGCATTAGTGATAAACTTTTCTGTAAATCTTGGCAATCAGCTGTAGCATTCTGCATGTGATAATGTACTAAGAAAAATACATGATGATAGGATTTTAAGAATGAATATCTTAAAGAAATCTTGCTTCTTTTTGCCACTTTATTTTAAATTTGTTTATTGAGAAACTATGAAAAAGGAGACCTTGTTATTTTCTTTGTAAAAGAGTGGAAATCCACCTTGATGTTATGATAGTTATCTTGGTCAATATTTCCTCCTTAGATATATTAAAATTTTTGATTAGGTTGTTCAGATGAATAGTCAGCTAGGAGATGCCAGGATGACAATTTGAGAATGCTTCTGTTTCACCCTTTATGATCATGAAATTCTCTTTCTTATGGTTTCTTATTTATAAATATGTCATCATAGAATGATAAATATGAAAAAAAGGTAAAAAGTATTGAAGAATTTGTACTGCTTTTTTTTTTTAAATTTTATTTTATTCATTTTTAAAAAACACAGAGAAGAGAGAAGGAGGCAGAAGATCAGGAGGAAGAGGGAAAAGCATGCATGGAGAGGATATGATATAGGATTTAATACCTATTACAGGATTTTTACCTTGGGACTGAATATACTAATGTATATAATAATTTAGTAGTATAGTAACAAAATAATGTGATCATTTTATTTAGTAAACATTGCATACAAGAATGTGAATTTACATATATATTGGAGAGTAGCAATTCAATTATTATACTTTTAATTCTAATAGTTTGACATATTAAGCTAGTTGAAAATTTATAATTGCTGCTAAGAAATTTTTGGGAAGAGAAAGACTAGTATTTGCATTTTCAACAACTCATGAGTTTTATGAAAGAGAGATTGACTTCAGGGATAATCCAATAAAGTCATTGTAGTGCCTTACTACAAATAGTAAGAATCCATATATTTTTTTTTTTATTTCATTTTATTTATTTTCTCATGGGTTTCTCATTCTGCCAGAAAGAAAATCATGAATCTGAGAATTTTCTCAAGATAGGCATGAATAATAAATAAAATCATGATCAGATGTGCTTTAACCAGGAGGGGCAAGATGGCGGAAGAGCAGGGTCCCCAAATCACCTGTCCCCACCAAATTACCTAGATAACCTTCAAACCATCCTGAAAATCTACGAATTCGGCCTGAGATGTAAAGAGAGACCAGCTGGAATGCTACAGTGAGAAGAGTTCGCGCTTCTATCAAGGTAGGAAGACGGGGAAAAAGAAATAAAGAAACAAAAGGCCTCCGAGGGGAGGGGCCCCGCGAGGAGCCGGGCTGAGGCCGGGGCGCGAGTGTCCCCAGGACAGGAGAGCCCCGTCCCGGAGGAGCAGGAGCTGCACCAACCTTCCCGGGCGGAAAGGGGCTCGCAGGGAGTTGGAGCAGGACCCAGGAGGGCGGGGATGCCCTCGGGCTCCCGGGACACTAACAGACACCTGCGCCCGGGAGAGTGCGCCGAGCTCCCTAAGGGCTGCGCACGGCGGGGCCGGACCGGAGCAGCTCGGAGGGGCTCGGGGGGCGGCTCCAGGGAGGGGGCTGCAGGGCGGGAGCGCGCGATCCAACAGCGCAGGCCCCGGAGCACAGGGCGCCGGGACACAGCCCAGGATCCGGCCTCCCCGGGACAGGCAGAGGCCGGGAGGGCCCAGGACAGCGAGGGACGCTCCTGCCCCGAGCTGAGCAGATCAGCGGCCCCGCCCGGCCTCCTCCAGGCCCTGCGACGGAGAGCCGAGAGCCCCGAGCCCCCGTAGTTCCTGCGGAGGCTGAATCCAGGCTTCCAGAGTTGCCATAGCAACTGCGGCTGTGTTCCTCCTGGGGCCACGGGGTAAACAACCCCCGCTGAGCCCTGCAGCAGGCAGGGGCAGAGCAGCTCCCCCAAGTGCTAACACCTGAAAATCAGCACAGCAGGCCCCTCCCCCAGAAGACCAGCTGGACGGACCAGTGATACTCCCCGTGTTCCAATACAACTTGTTTTTGGTTTTTGGCCACTCTGCACTGAGCAAAATGACTAGAAGGAAAACCTCACCTCAAAAGAAAGAATCAGAAACAGCCCTCTCTCCCACAGAGTTACAAAATCTGGATTACACTTCAATGTCAGAAAGCCAATTCAGAAGCACTATTCTACAGCTACTGGTGGCTCTAGAAAAAAGCATTAAGGACTCACGAGACTTCATGACTGCAGAATTTAGATCCAATCAGGCAGAAATTAAAAATCAATTGAATGAGATGCAATCCAAACTAGAAGTCCTAACGACGAGGGTTAACGAGGTGGAAGAACGAGTGAGTGACATAGAAGACAAGTTAATGGCAAAGAGGGAAACTGAGGAAAAAGAGACAAACAATTAAAGGACCATGAAGACAGATTAAGGCAAATAAATGACAGCTCTAGGAAGAAAAAACCTACGTTTAATTGGGGTTCCCGAGGGCGCCGAAAGGGACAGAGGGCCAGAATATGTATTTGAACAAATCCTGAGCTGAAAACTTTCCCAATCTGGGAAGGGAAACAGGCATTCAGATCCAGGAAATAGAGAGATCCCCCCCTAAAATCAATAAAAACCGTTCAACACCTCGACATCTAATAGTGAAGCTTGCAAATTCCAAAGATAAAGAGAAGATCCTTAAAGCAGCAAGAGACAAGAAGTCCCTGACTTTCATGGGGAGGAATATTAGGGTAACAGCAGACCTCTCCACAGAGACCTGGCAGGCCAGAAAGGGCTGGCAGGATATATTCAGGGTCCTAAATGAGAAGAACATGCAACCAAGAATACTTTATCCAGCAAGGCTCTCATTCAAAATGGAAGGAGAGATAAAGAGCTTCCAAGACAGGCAGGAACTGAAAGAATATGTGACCTCCAAACCAGCTCTGCAAGAAATTTTAAGGGGGACTCTTAAAACTCCCCTTTAAGAAGAAGTTCAGTGGAACAATCCACAAAAACAAGGACTAAATAGATATCATGATGACACTAAACTCATATCTGTCAATAGTAACTCTGAACGTGAATGGGCTTAATGACCCCATCAAAAGGCGCAGGGTTTCAGACTGGATAAAAAAGCAGGACCCATCTATTTGCTGTCTACAAGAGACTCATTTTAGACAGAAGGACACCTACAACCTGAAAATAAAAGGTTGGAGAACCATTTACCATTCAAATGGTTCTCAAAATATACCCTAAAAACTATAGAACACTTCTGAAAGAAATTGAGGAAGACACAAAGAGATGGAAAAATATTCCATGCTCATGGATTGGCAGAATTAATATTGTGAAAATGTCAATGTTACCCAGGGCAATTTACACGTATAATGCAATCCCTATCAAAATACCATGGACTTTCTTCAGAGACTTAGAACAAATTATTTTAAGATTTGTGTGGAATCAGAAAAGACCCCAAACAGCCAGGGGAATTTTAAAAAAAGAAAACCATATCTGGGGGCATCACAATGCCAGATTTCAGGTTGTACTACAAAGCTGTGTTCATCAAGACAGTGTGGTACTGGCACAAAAACAGACATATAGATCAATGGAACAGAACAGAGAACCCAGAAGTGGACCCTGAACTTTATGGTCAACTAATATACGATAAAGGAGGAAAGACGATCCACTGGAAGAAAGACAGTCTCTTCAATAAATGGTGCTGGGAAAATTGGACATCCACATGCAGAAGAATGAAACTGGACCACTCTCTTGCACCATACACAAAGATAAACTCAAAATAGATGAAAGATCTAAATGTGAGACAAGATTCCATCAAAATCCCAGAGGAGAACTCAGGCAACACCCTTTTTGAACTTGGCCACAGTAACCGGAGAACAAACAGTGTATGTTCTCATTCATTTGGGGAATATGAATAATAGTGAAAGGGAATATAAGGGAAGGGAGAAGAAATGTGTGAAATATCAGAAAGGGAGACAGAACATAAAGACTTCTAACTCTGGGAAATGAACTAGGGGTGGTGGAGGGGGAGGAGGGCGGGGGGGGGGGGTGAATGGGTGACGGACTGAGGGGGGGACTTGACGGGATGAGCACTGGGTGTTATTCTGTATGTTGGTAAATTGAACACCAATAAAAATTAATTTATAAAAAAAAAAAAATAAAATAAAAAATTTATAAAAAAAAAAAAAAAAATGCATTAAAAAGTATGAAAATCAAAACTACAAGATAATGAAACACCAGTGAGAATTTGAAAATTTGATAAGGCATTGAAACAAAAATGTTGAGAGGATGTGGAGAAAATAATTTTTAATGAAAACTGTTGGTGGGAATGTGAACTTTGGTGCAGCCAATTGGAAAGCTGTGTGGATGTTTCAAAAATTATTAAAAATAGACCTTTAGAAAGAAAATGAATTGCACTGCTAGATGATTTACTTAAGATTCATATGATAATGAAAAATAAAGAAACAGCATGCAGGAAAGGCAATAGTGTCTGAATATTATGATATTACAAAACAATAGCCAGTGATTTAGCATGCAAAATGCTATGAAAGAATCTGAAATGATTTTTATGTATATCATAAGATAATATGTACACTATCATTAAAAATGTTGAATGAAAAAAATTGTTAAAAATGAAATACATTAGCTTCCTATTCATCATGAATATTAAAAATTTTTGAAATTCATTGAAATAGATAGACTGAAATATGAATGTAGTATGATGAAAAAGATTAGAGAAATATGTATAAATGAATATATATGATTCTCATGTGAAGATTTCAAAATCTCATTGAGACAATTAAATCAAATGAATAAATTGGAAGGTGATAAGTAGAAAGATATCATTCATTGTCATAATGAAGGAAAAATAAAAGATCAGTTTGAATAGATTTTGAAATTAAAAATGAATGTTCTGGAAGATATCACAAGAATAAGTGGGAATAAAATTGAGATAAAATTTTCATAAGTTTTATCATGAGAAAAAATGCTTCATTGAGCTGATGATATTGAAATACACAAATCTAAAAACTATTAAAAATATTAAAAAAGAAGTAATTTGATGAGGCAGAGGAATGGATTCTGAAAGATCAAAAAGATATGAAGATAATTTCAAAATTGAATAAAAACAAATAGATGCTCAAGCTATTCCTCTGATTGTAATGATGTGGTAGTGTCTTTGTTCATTTCAAATCAAATTTTTATCAGTGAAAGAAAAACAAAAAAAAAAAAAAAAAAGATATCAGATCAGAAAAGAGAGAAAATGGAGAAGAGATGACTATCCTGTCAGATTTTCATAAAATGAATTTGAATCTATGTAATATTTTTCCAAATTGATAAATTCATAGTTATATAATTATTAAGATGGGAATCTCAGAAAGCATAGATGTTTCAGCATGTTTTCAAATAAGAATCAGAAATAAAGATATAGAATGATAATGAAGAATGACTAAAGAAAAGATAAATTTCTCAATTTAATGTAGGAAGATGAAATCAAGTATTTATTAAATTTTGATAGCATAATGAAAAAAGAAAAATCAAAATACATTAGAATTAAATTTCTAGAAATTTTAGGTACTCTTAAGACATTCTGCTTTTCAAAGACTTTCTGGTATTGGATCTGAGTCTTGTCAAATAAGATGATCTGATCATTCTTTTCAGATTGATAAATATGAATTAATTCATGAATTTGATGTAAAAATATCTCAATATTTAATTTATTCAAAATGCAAAATGATAGAGATTTAAGTTGAAAAAAATTTTTATTGATAAATAATAAGAATTTTATGAGAGAAATTGTCATGCAAAAAGCTTTAACTCAAAATTGCAATGAGTCTGAAAAGTCATGATAATTTGGAAATGCAATTTCAGATGATAAAAGTAAGTATATAAGAATTGCAGTTTTTGATTTCATCTTGGCATGCTTGATGATGAAAGTCTCAGGGCTGATTAATTTAAGAGAATTTAGCATGATATACAATTTGAATCAGTATGAACTTAATAGAAGAAAATAATTTTTTAGAATTTCTAGTTAAAAATGAGAAGATTATTCAAGATGATTTCAATTGAATGTGATGAGGTTTCACATGATTTCAAAATTTCATATATCATATTAAAATTAGATAAATGATTTTCTTTCATATTTAGTGAAATCTTTTTTATTCTGTCAAACTGTTTTTTGAATTTGCTCATTTTTTGCAGATGAATAAGAAATTTGAAAAAAAGAAAAATAATAGAAGCTAAGATCAAAAAAAAAATCACTAAATAGTAAAAAAAGCTCATTGGTTGTTTATTTAAAATTTTTTTTGATTAATATTTTTTCTGTAAAAAGAAGAAAAAAAATGAAAATGTAATTGAGAGAATGAGAGAAATGAGAATGATTTCAAAAAAAGATTTAGGCAAGGAAAGAGATTATGTAAAGAATTTTTGCCTTATTTTTATTTAGAAGAAGGTATGATAATATTAGAAGATATGAAATAAACTCAATTTGAATTATTTCATCATTTCATCTGTCTAAAAGTTTTTGATATAAAGTATCTATGAAATCTCAAAGATTTTGGTGAAACAAATAATTGTTTTTTTTTTATTTGCTTAATAATATTTGACAAACATGATAAATTTGAGAACTTTAATTATGGATTGAAATTTTAAATTTTATCACTCTTTTTATGATCTGAATGAAGGAAATGGAGGGAAATGAGCTCTGATATTCAAGAAAAATGAAAAAAAAAATTGTATTTGATTAAATGTTCATGTAAATTGAAAGGAGAAATAGAATGATATGTGATGAAAGGGAGATCAAATTTAATTATTTTTATTTCCATTTCCATAAGAATAAAATTTTGAGCAATTGTGTTTGCTATTTACTATTCTCAGAGGAAATTGAATATTGATGAGAAGAATATCATTATAATTATTTTTGTCAGAGTTAAATTTTAAAAGCATAGGATATGAAAATGAATAGTAGCATGATTCCATGCACTTGCTCATCTCTCATATTCAAATAAATCAAATATAATTCTATCTTGACATAATCAGCTAATGCAAAAAAAAAATTAAATTTAGACCAGAAAACATTTAATGTTTTTTTCATGAGGTGATAAATGTGAGATAGTTCATTATTTTCAAATTTTGGATTATCAATGAAGAAATGTTGTAATGTGAATGAAGTGGATATATGTTCATGATCTTTTAGAAAAAATACAAATTATTGGTTAAAAGTATATATATAATTATTTTAACTATTTTAAAGGCAGAAAAAAATTAAAGAGATCATAAAGTGAACCATTATCATTCAATGAAATTAAAGAGGATTTCATAATGCATTTCAATGATAATAGTTTTTTGAGTTTTATTAAGCAAATACTGGAAATCTATTATAGAAATTGAGTAAATATATGCTGAAATGGAAATAGAATTGCTGAGAAATTTTATTAAATTTTTTATAATTTTTAAGATATAGAATTTCAGTGATTCAAGAGGAGTAAAATTTAAGAAATTTTCAAAAGATCATAATTAAAAATTTGATATGAAATAAAGTCAGGAAATTCAGAGTCTCATTAGTCTGATATTTTTCAATTCATTTTTAAAGCAATCAAGAATTTTTGCATTTTTCTATTTTAAAATTGATTTGAATGATGGTTTAAATTTTGAATTATGGCTGATAGAGAGTTATAAAAGGGATAAGTTGAAATTATTGAAGATAAGCTTTTTTTTAAAAAATTAGATAAATCAGAAATCATTTGAATAATTAAATCATTCATCAAAATGTTATTTCATTTATTTTAAATATTATGAAAGCTTAGACTTTATTTCAAATATATCAATGTTAATCATTCATAGATATGTTTTATAAATTATTTAATGTTATAATAAAGATAATAATGATTCTATTTCTTAAGAGAAACATCTTCTTTTTAATGTTATATTTTTTTTTTTTATTTGAGAGAGAAAGAGAGATCTGATTGAGAAATGAGAGGGAGAGAGGAGGAGAGAGAGATTTGAAGGATGAAAAATTTTAAGAGCAGAAGCTGATGAAATTACATTTGGGGCTTCATCTGGGATAATGGGATCATGATGAGAGCTGTTGAGTCAGATGCTTAACTGACTGAGCCACCCAGGTGACTCCTGAAGATTTTGTTGAGTTATGCAATGAATTAATTTGTTTAAGATGTTTAAAATTCAAAATATGATATGAACTTGATTATATATATAATGTTAAATAATTTTAAAAATTTTTAGTTTCAAATTTGATATTTATCTCAGTAGATGTGTCAGAAGAAAATATTAGGCATGAGTAGCATATTTATTGTAATTGCTAGAAAAATTCTTTATTCAGCAAAATGTATTTTGATTGATGATTGATTTTGAATGATGAAAGCTTTTCTTTACATTATATAAGAATGTCAATGAAATAAAGGAGTGAAAAGAAGAAAAAATAATGAAATGAGAGAAAAAAGAAAAAAAAGATGCAAAACATGTGTTTTTTTTTAAGAATTCATTGTATATAGATTCTTCTTAGCTTTCAAATCTCAATTTTGAAAAAGATTTTAGATTCAAGTTTTAAGAAGTCATAAGTCTTGAGATGGATTGAAGAGCTAGAGTTCAAAAGTTTCTTTTGATTTTATAGAATACATTTGAATATAGATGAATTGATTATTTGTTCATAATGAAAATTTTCTATTTAAGTTTAATAAAAAAAAGATGGAATCAGAATGACATAGAATCAGTGAAAATGTGCTCAAAATCAGGATTTTGATGCTTCATTCCATAATAAATAATGAATAATCTGAAAAGATGTAGAAAAGAGATAAAATATAGCTGATGGTAAATACTGATTGATGAAAATGTGAAGTTTTTATATTGAAATCAGAGAGAAAGATTCATAGTTAAAAATTTGCCATTAAAGAAATATTGAGTTTTGAAGATGATAATTTTTTTTTTTCATCCATTGATTTAGAAATTACAGTTCTGAAATTGAGAGATGAAAAGAAGTAAGATATTTAAGATAAGATATATAATATCAAAGTATAGTAATCAAAGTAAATTTTTAGAAGCTTTGATTAGTAGCAGTTGTTGCTGTAAAAGGTCAGTACAGGAAAAGCTTCACTTCAGGGACCTTGGACAAATTCATTGATTGATTTTTTTTTTGATTTAAATTTTAAATGAGATTGAATTTTAATTTAAGAATGATAGATTGAATTTGATTTATTGAATTTTTAGAGAGTTTTCAGATGATTGTTCAATCACAGAGACTTTGAATTTTCATTTCAATTTTTATGAGTATTCAGTGGGGATTTTATTGGTATATCATAAGATAGCTTTTTTAGATTATTTTTCATGTTTGCATATAATGATTATTATTAATTTATGATGCAAAGAAATTTCAAATTGTAAAAAAATAGGTCTAAGATATTCTTTTAAATGGAATGTGTTTTCATTTTTTGAATAGAAGAATCTTTATCTGATGTATTGTATATTTTTTTTTAAAAAAAAATTTATTAAAATAGTCATTATGACATTTATTTACTGAATTGTAATATAATATTAACAATTTAATAAGTTTATAGATATGCTCTTTTGGAGGACATTGTTCAGGTAAGTAGATAATATATAAATGAAGAATTTGAAGAGGAAGATCCATTTATAATGGTTTTTCTGAGCCTGAAGCTAAAACATAGCTAGATGAAAAAGAGAAAAAGATTCATAAGAGATGTATAAGTAATATTTTATTTCAAAAGGTCTAGATTTTTTTTTTTTAAAAGAAAATCAAAATTAAATTCTGTCATCATCTATTAATCAAAGAAATTTACTATATTGAAAATTCTAATGGTGATGTGTATGAAATATATTAAAGTTATCTGGTCAGCCTTTATCTGTATGAATATCAGATGTAAATGAAATTCTTGATTAAATTTCTGAATATCAGATTTGTTTTTGCACATGATCAAAATAAATCAGTATATTGCAGATAAATCATATGAGAAGTTCTACTAATTCTACATCAGATTTATAAATTGGTTTAATATGATGTAAGGTGAGAAGGAAAGTAAGCTGAAAAAAAAAGAGTATCATAGAAATCAATAAATATTATTTGAAATCCAATTGTATGATCTTTAATATATAATATTTTTAGAAATTTATCTTGCTCTTATTTGAAAATGTGAGGTTTTAGGAAAAAATGGTATAGAAAAAAAATTCAGAAAAAAAAAGGCATGAAAAAGAAACATTATCCTTTATGTCTTTGATTTGAGACTGAGAAAAAATATTTCATGTATTATCAAATGAAGAAGAAAGATAGTTCATATCTAATTCTGAAATTTGATTTATTGTATAAATTTTATTTAATTTTAGGAAAATTTCTTGATAATTTGAAAAGAATGAAAAAAAAGATTTCATCATATATGACAAGAAAGCAATTTATTAGTTGATTATGAAAATTTGTTAAAAGAGATTATAGTAGGATGAATAGATTCTAGGAGAAAAAGAAAAGATGATATGATGATGAAGAGTGAGAGAAAGGAGTATAATTAAGAATTTTTTTGATCATTGATTTTTCTTGGATTGAATTTTTGAATTTTGATGAGTCATTTAGATATATCTTTTTCAATTATTTGATATATTTTTTTTTGTATCTCTCTCTGTTTTTTATCTTAATCTCAAAAAACTGAACTAAATCAATATTAATTTTTTTGGTGAATAAAAAAAGTGTATAAGTAATTCTGATATCAAGGTAATTTTGAAATATTTTATGAAATTTAGAGTCTTAAATGAGAGAGTTAGCTCTGATGTTTAAATGTAAATTTTATTCTTAGAAATTTATTTTACAAATGCTTTGTTATTTTGTTTAGTGAAATTGACAGATGTAATATTGAAGAAAGAATGAATACTTTATATTGCTTAAGAATCTATATAGATGTTTTGTGATAGACTTGAAGAATTCTGTTCTTTTGATATTTTTATTGTTAATTTGTATTAGTTTAGTCATGATTTAAACTGATTTGATACATTTCCTAAATATGTGAAAAGCTAATGATGTGAAAATTCATTTTTTGATATAATTTGTTTTTTTTATGTTTTAATTTAATTGTTTTCATTTTTGCTCATTCTATTATTTTAATTTTAAAAAAATTTATCATATGAAAGAAATTTTTGAATAGGTTGAATGATTTGGTATTTAATTGCTTTATTGAATAAATTTCAATGTATTTTTGTAATGATCTTAAGAAATTTTATGGATAATTGTATTGATTCTTTGAGAATTCTTTTAGTCAATCATAAAAATAATATTTTGAAGTTAGGAGATTTATTTATTTTTTTTTTTAACTGTTTCTGAATTTTTTTAAAGATGAATCAAAAACTATTTACAAATTAATTGCAATTTAAAATTAAGAATGGTCAGAAAAGATTTAGCTGTTTGAATAGTGCCATGAAAAATGATAAAAAGATTTATGGAGCTGAATGTTATTGATGTGTATGATAGTTTGTTTAAATTTCTATGATTTTGTGTTGTGTCAGAAGAATGAGAGAAGATAAAACTATGAAGATTCTTTAAGAAAATTGAATAAATAAATTTTAATATTTATATGGATTAAATTATTTTTTTATTATGAATCTATCAAAATTTTTTAAATTGAAAATATTAATGATATGAATGGATTTTTTTTTTAGAATCTTTTTAGAATTTTGAATTTAGTGATTAATTGTTGCCTGAATCAATTCTCAAATTCATTTTTTTTTTTATTTTATTGAACTTTTTTGTTTCATTTTCAAAATTCTATTTCTGTGTATGTGAAAATATATATTTTTATTATAATTTATATTTCTTTTTTTTATACAGTTTGGTTTAGGAGAGATATGAATTTTCTCAAAAATTATATTTTTAGCTAGGTGATGTGGATGAGAGAGAGAGAAATGCTGATTTGACATGAAGAAAGCTACTTTCAAAAGACAAATAAGAAATTTTTCATTCATTTGTATTTGTGATTCTGAAAATAAATTTTTGGATGTTTTGTTAAAAGTTCAAGATTTTTTTTAAATTCTATATTTATAGATGATTCAGATTTTTTGAATTTGGATGAAGATAGAGTATTATGAAATTGCAATTTGTCAATTATAAAAGCAATGTATTGATAAAATTAGTATTTTCCATATTGATCTCTTTTTATTGGAGAATTTTTATATGATGTTAGTAAAGTAAGTATCTTCATGATTAGATGAAATATCTATATATCAAATATTCTATTTTTTTTGGTTCTTTTTTAGAAAATTCATTTAGAGAGAGCCAGGTTTGGAGTAATGTGAATTATGCAAGAAGACTGCTTTTCTTTGAGTTAATATCAGTTTTTTTTTATTATTATGTTGTCTATATAGTTAATGTAATTGAGGTAATTATAATATTCTTATAAGTATAATCCTTAAAGCATTTATCATTGGATGATATGATTTTTGAGATTTCTAATTCATTTTTATCTTAAAATATGAAATTTTATTGTATGATGAAATATTCATTTTTTTGTTTTTTTTGTTTTGTGAATGATCATGATTTGTAATCCTTTGATTTTGAATATCTTGTAAAAAATGTGAAAGAAGTGATAGATTTTTTTTAATTTAAAATTAAGAATTTTGAATAAAAAATTTTTAATTCAATTAATTTTAATTAATTGTATTCATTGGTTTTTAGAGGTATTTTAAATGATTTTTCATCTTATGAGAATATTGAGAGTTCATTACATCATGGAGCCATGATTATTTTGATGTTGAATGACTTACAGTTATATCCATATTTTATTCCCATATTTCCCCATAATCATTAAAAAGTTTCCTATGATGATTTTTGTCTTTATTAGAGTTCATGATAAAAATTTTTGAATTGATTTTTACTTGTTTTATTATTTTTCTTTCTTTATGAAATTTGGGATTTTTTTTTGTTTTCAAATTTTTCAGATATTTAATAGTTCAGATCATTTTTAGAAAATTATTTTTGTTCAATTTTTTAGATTTTTTTTCTTGATATTTATTGTTTTTATTTTTTGAGTTTTATGAATTTTTTTATGCCAGAGATAATATCTGTAGTACCATTTGTTGATTTTGTGAATTAATGCAAAAGCTGAAAATATGATTCTATTTTTTTAATTTTTTGTTTTTTTTTTTTTTTTTTTTTTTTTTTTTTTTTTTTTTTTTTTTTTTTTTTTTTTTTTTATTATTTTTGTTCAATTTACCAACATACAGAATAACACCCAGTGCTCATCCCATCAAGTGTCCCCCTCAGTGCCCGTCACCCATTCACCCCCACCCCCCCCCCCCCTCCCCCTCCACCACCCCTAGTTCATTTCCCAGAGTTAGGAGTCTTTATGTTCTGTCTCCTTCTCTGATATTTCCCACACATTTCTTCTCCCTTCCCCCTTCCCTTATATTCCCTTTCACTATTATTTATATTCCCCAAATGAATGAGAACATACACTGTTTGTCCTTCTCCGATTGACTTACTTCACTCAGCATAATACCCTCCAGTTCCATCCACGTTGAAGCAAATGGTGGGTATTTGTCGTTTCTAATGGCTGAGTAATATTCCATTGTATACATAAACCACATCTTCTTTATCCATTCATCTTTCGATGGACACCGAGGCTCCTTCCACAGTTTGGCTATTGTGGACATTGCTGCTAGAAACATCGGGGTGCAGGTGTCCCGGCGTTTCATTGCATCTGTATCTTTGGGGTAAATCCCCAACAGTGCAATTGCTGGGTCGTAGGGCAGGTCTATTTTTAACTCTTTGAGGAACCTCCACACAGTTTTCCAGAGTGGCTGCACCAGTTCACATTCCCACCAACAGTGTAAGAGGGTTCCCCTTTCTCCACATCCTCTCCAACATTTGTTGTTTCCTGCCTTGTTAATTTTCCCCATTCTCACTGTGTGAGAGGTGGTATCTCATTGTGGTTTTGATTTGTATTTCCCTGATGGCAAGTGATGCAGAGCATTTTCTCATGTGCATGTTGGCCATGTCTATGTCTTCCTCTGTGAGATTTCTCTTCATGTCTTTTGCCCATTTCATGATTGGATTGTTTGTTTCTTTGGTGTTGAGTTTAATAAGTTCTTTATAGATTTTGGAAACTAGCCCTTTATCTGATATGTCATTTGCAAATATCTTCTCCCATTCTGTAGGTTGTCTTTTAGTTTGTAGGTTGTCTTTTCGTTTTGTTGACTGTATCCTTTGCTGTGCAAAAGCTTCTTATCTTGATGAAGTCCAATAGTTCATTTTTGCTTTTGTTCCTTTTGCCTTCGTGGATGTATCTTGCAAGAAGTTACTGTGGCCGAGTTCTAAAAGGGTGTTGCCTGTGTTCTCCTCTAGGATTTTGATGGAATCTTGTCTCACATTTAGATCTTTCATCCATTTTGAGTTTATCTTTGTGTATGGTGCAAGAGAGTGGTCTAGTTTCATTCTTCTGCATGTGGATGTCCAATTTTCCAGGCACCATTTATTGAAGAGACTGTCTTTCTTCCAGTGGATAGTCTTTCCTCCTTTGTCGAATATTAGTTGACCATAAAGTTGAGGGTCCACTTCTGGGTTCTCTATTCTGTTCCATTGATCTATGTGTCTGTTTTTCTGCCAGTACCACACTGTCTTGATGACCACAGCTTTGTAGTACAACCTGAAATCTGGCATTGTGATGCCCCCAGCTATGGTTTTCTTTTTTGGAATTCCCCTGGCTATTCGGGGTCTTTTCTGATGCCACACAAATCTTTAAATAATTTCTTCCAACTCTCTGAAGAAAGTCCATGCTATTTTGATAGGGATTGCATTACACGTGTAAAAGGCCCTGGGTAACATTGATATTTTCACAATATTAATTCTGCCAATCCATGAGCATGGAATATTTTTCCATCTCTTTGTGTCTTCCTCAATTTCTTTCAGAAGTGTTCTATAGTTTGTAGGGTATAGATCCTTCACCTCTTTGGTTAGGTTTATTCCTAGCTATCTTATGCTTTTGGGTGCAATTATAAATGGGATTGACTCCTTAATTTCTCTTTCTTCAGTCTCATTGTTAGTGTATAGAAATGCCACTGATTTCTGGGCATTGATTTTGTATCCTACCACGCTACCAAATTGCTGTATGAGTTCTAGCAATCTTGGGGTGTGGGCTTTTAGGTTTTATGTAGAGTATCATGTCATCTGCGAAGAGGGAGAGTTTGACTTCTTCTTTGCCAATTTGAATGCCTTTAATGACGTTTGTTCTCTGATTGCTGAGGCTAGGACTTCAGTAGTATGTTGAATAGCAGTGGTGAGAGTCTTGTTCCTGATCTTAGGGGAAAGGCTCCCAGTGCTTCCCCATTGAGAATGATATTTGCTGTGGGCTTTTCGTAGATGGCTTTTAAGATGTTGAGGAATGTTCCCTCTATCCCTACACTCTGAAGAGTTTTGATCAGGAATGGATGCTGTATTTTGTCAAATGCTTTCTCTGCATCTAATGAGAGGATCATATTGTTCCTGGTTTTTCTCTTGCTGATATGATGAATCACATTGATTGTTTTACGAGTGTTGAACCAGCCTTGTGTCCAGGGGATAAATCCTACTTGGTCATGCTGAATAATCTTCTTAATGTACTGTTGGATCCTATTAGCTAGTATCTTGTTGAGAATTTTTGCATCCATGTTCATCATGGATATTGGTCTGTAATTCTCCTTTTTGGTGGGGTCTTTGTCTGGTTTTGGAATTAAGGTGATGCTGGCCTCATAGAACGAGTTTAGAGGTACTCCATCTCTTTCTATCTTTCCAAACAGCTTTAGTAGAATAGGTATGGTTTCTTCTTTAAACGTTTGATAGAATTCCACTGGGAAGCCCTCTGGCCCTGGACTTTTGTGTCTTGGGAGGTTTTTGATGACTGCTTCAATTTCCTCCCTGGTTATTGGCCTGTTCAGGTTTTCTATTTCTTCCTGTCCCAGTTTTGATAGTTTCTAGCTTTCCAGGAATGCATCCATTTTTTCTAGATTGTCTAATTTATTGGCGTAGAGTTGTTCATAATATGTTTTTAAAATCGTTTGTATTTCCTTGGTGTTGGTAGTGATCTCTCCTTTCTCATTCATGATTTTATTAATTTGAGTCTTCTCTCTCTTCTTTTTAATAAGGTTGGCTAATGGTTTATCTATCTTATTAATTCTTCCAAAGAACCAACTCCTGGTTCTGTTGATCTGTTCCACAGTTCTTCTGGTCTCAATTTCGTTGAGTTCTGCTCAAATCTTTATTAACTCTCTTCTTCTGCTGGGCGTCGGGTCGATTTGCTGCTTCTTCTCTAGCTCCTTTATGTGTAAGGTTAGCTTTTGTATTTGAGTTCTTTTCAGTTTTTGAATGGATGCTTGTATTGCGATGTATTTCCCCCTCAGAACTGCTTTTGCTGCATCCCAAAGATTTTGAATGGTTGTATCTCCATTCTCATTAGTTTCCATGAATCTTTTTAATTCTTCGTTAATTTCCTGGTTGACCCTTTTATCTTTTAGCAGGATGGTACTTAACTTCCACCTGTTTGAGGTCCTTCCAAACTTCTTCTTGTGATTTAGTTCTAATTTCAAGGCATTATGGTCTGAGAATTCACAGGGGACAATCCCCATTTTTTACTATCAGTTCAGACCCGATTTGTGAGCCAGTATGTGGTCTATTCTGGAGAAAGTTCCATGTGCACGTGAGAAGAATGTGTGCTCAGTTGCGTTTGGACGTAAAGTTCTGTAGATATCTGTGAAATCCATCTGGTCCAGTGTATCATTTAAACCTCTAGTTTCTTTGGAGATGTGCTTAGAAGACCTATCGAGTATAGAAAGAGCTAGATTGAAGTCACCAAGTATAAGTGTATTATTATCTAAGTATTTCTTCACTTTGGTTATTAATTGATTTAAATATTTGGAAGCTCCCACATTCGGGGGATATATATTGAAGATTGTTAAGTCCTCTTGTTGGATAGATCCTTTAAGTATGATATAGTGTCCCTCTTCATCTCTCACTACAGTCTTCGAGGTAAATTTTAGTTTATCTGATATAAGGATGGCTACCCCTGCTTTCTTTTGAGCACCATTTGAATGGTAAATGGTTCTCCAACCTTTTATTTTCAGGCTGTAGGTGTCCTTCTGTCGAAAATGAGTCTCTTGTAGACAGCAAATAGATGGGTCCTGCTTTTTTATCCAGTCTGACACCCTGCACCTTTTGATGGGGTCATTACGCCCGTTCACGTTCAGAGTTACCATTGAAAGGTATGAGTTTAGTGTCACCATGATATCTATTCAGTCCTTGTTTTTGTGGATTGTTCCACTGAACTTCTTTTTAAAGGGGAATTTTAGGAGTCCCCCTTAAAATTTCTTGCAGAGCTGGTTTGGAGGTCACATATTCTTTCAGTTCCTGCCTGTCTTGGAAGCTCTTTATCTCTCCTTCCATTCTGAATGAGAGCCTTGCTGGATAAAGTATTCTTGTTTGCATGTTCTTCTCATTTAGGACCCTGAATATATCCTGCCAGCCCTTTCTGGCCTGCCAGGTCTCTGTGGAGAGGTCTGCTGTTACCCTAATATTCCTCCCCATGAAAGTCAGGGACTTCTTGTCTCTTGCTGCTTTAAGGATCTTCTCTTTATATTTGGAATTTGCAAGCTTAACTATTAAATGTCGAGGAGATGAACGGTTTTTATTGATTTTAGGGGGAGATCTCTCCTTTTCCTGGATCTGAATGCCTGTTTCCCTTCCCAGATTAGGAAAGTTTTCAGCTATGATTTGTTCAAATACATATTCTGGTCCTCTTTCCCTTTCAGTGCCCTTGGGAACCCCAATTAAACTAGGTTTTTCCTCCTCAGGCTGCCGTTTATTTCCCTTAATCTATCTTCATGGTCTTTTAATTGTTTGTGTCTTTTTTCCTCAGTTTCCCTCTTTGCCATCAACTTGTCTTCTATGTCACTCACTCGTTCTTCCACCTCGTTAACCCTCGTCGTTAGGACTTCTAGTTTGGATTGCATCTCATTCAATTGATTTTTAATTTCTGCCTGATTAGATCTAAATTCTGCAGTCATGAAGTCTCTTGAGTCCTTTATGCTTTTTTCTAGAGCCACCAGTAGCTGTAGAATAGTGCTTCTGAATTGGCTTTCTGACATTGAAGTGTAATCCAGATTTTGTAACTCTGTGGGAGAGAGGGCTGTTTCTGATTCTTTCTTTTGAGGTGAGGTTTTCCTTCTAGTCATTTTGCTCAGTGCAGAGTGGCCAAAAACAAGTTGTATTGGGAAAAGGAGAAAAAGGTAGGAGAGAAAGAAGGAAAGAAAAGAGAAAAAGAAAAAAGGAAGAAAAAAGAAAGAAAGCGAAGAAAAAGAGAAAGAAAAAGAAAGAAAGGAAAAAAAGTTTGTTTGGGGGAAGCAAACAAATCAAAAAGGAAAAAAAAAAAAAAAAACCACGGGGGAGTATCTTCTGATTCTGTAGACTTTAAGTCCCTTGACCCCCCCTGGAACTGGTCCGTCTAGCTGGTCTTCTGGGGGAGGGGCCTGTTGTGCTGATTTTCAGGTGTGAGCACTTGGGGGAGCTGCTCTGCCCCCTGCCTGGTGCAGGGCTCCGTGGGGGTTGTTTACCCTGTGAGGCCCCTGGAGTAACTCCCGCAGTGGCGGGGCCAGCTCAGGAGCCCTGGAGTCAGCTCCCGCAGTCACTACAGAGCTCTCCGTCTGCAGGGCCTGGAGGCTCCGGGGCGGGGCCGCTGATCTGCTCAGCTCGGGGCAGGAGCGTCCTCGCTGTCCTGGGCCCTCCCGGCCTCTGCCTGTCCCGGGGGAGGCCGGATCCTGGGCTGTGTCCCGGCGCCCTGTGCCCCGGGGCCTGCGCTGGTGGATTCGCGCTCCCGCCCCGCAGCCCCCTCCGCGGAGCCGCTCCCGAGCCCCTCCGAGCTGCTCCGGCCCCGCCGTGCGCGCTGCAGCCCTTAGGGAGCTCGGCCGCGGGGTGTGGGGCTCTCTCGGGGCGCAGGTGTCTGTTAGTGTCCCCGGGAGCCCGAGGGCATCCCCGCCCTCCCGGGTCCTGCTCTAACTCCCTGCGAGCCCCTTTCCGCCCGGGAAGGTTGGTGCAGCTCCTGCTCCTCCGGGACGGGGCTCTCCTGTCCTGGGGACACTCGCCCCGGCCTCAGCCCGGCTCCTCGCGGGGCCCCTCCCCCTCGGAGGCCTTTTGTTTCTTTATTTCTTTTTCCCCGTCTTCCTACCTTGATAGAAGCGCGAACTCTTCTCACTGTAGCGTTCCAGCTGGTCTCTCTTTAAATCTCAGGCCGAATTTGTAGATTTTCAGGATAATTTTAAGGTTATCTAGGTAATTTGGTGGGGACAGGTGATTTGGGGACCCTACTCTTTCACCATCTTGCCCCTCCCTTCTGGTTCCCATTTTATTTATAAAAAAGTTGAGAGTTTTAGAAATATAAGAAATAAACTACCCTAATTGGAATTTTTTAAGTTATTGGAACACAGTTGATTTTTATGTCAATTTCCTTGCTGTTAAACATTATACAGACTCCATCCCTCTTTTTATTTTTTTAAAGACTTGTTTATTAAAGATTTATTTATTTATTTTTTAGAGGGGGGGGAGAGGGAGCACGTGAGTGAGGGGAGAGGTAGAGGGAGAGAATCTTCAAGTGGACTCCCCACGGAACACGGAACCCCACTGGGGGCTTGATATCATCACCCATGAGATCATGATCTGAGCCAAAACCAAGTTGGACACTTAACCAATTGCACCATCTAGTCACCCCATTCTACTCTTACTTTTAGAAAACATTAAGTATCCAGGAAAATTTTTTTTACACCTAATAAGTGTGCCTTTTCACTTCTTTTTGTTGTTGTTGTTATGATCTTATTTATCTATTCATGAGAGACACACAAAGAGAGGCAGAGACATAGGTAGAGGGAGAAGCAGACTCCTCACAGGGAGCCTGATGTGGGACTGGATTTAGGACCCTGGGATCACGCCCTGAGCCAAAGGCAGACACACTCCACCATTGAGCCATCCAGGTGTCCCCCTTTTCACTTTTCTATCTCACTGTTTATTACAAAATTCTCAATTTGTAGCGAAGTTTGGATTTGTTTTCTCTTACTGAAGAGAAGTCAGTGGATATGTCTATGTTGCTCCTGCCCCAAAATAAATGTCATGTAATTTGAACAATCAAAAGAATCAGAATGATGCCTGTAAAATAATATACACGAGCAAGTATTGAAAGTTCTGATGTTGTATAATAGGGAAAAGAGAAGACTTACTCATACAGAGGCTTGCTGCATGTGGTTTCAAGTAATTAAAGTGTTCTCAAAAGAAAATAAAGAGTTTAAATTTATTGTATAGCATTCCAAAGAGCAGAACTGGTATCAGTGAAGGGAGAATATCTAGTTTAAATAAAATAAAGACATAGTAAATAGTAGACCTCTCTGTTAATTCAATGTTCAGTCTTTGGAAGTGATAATGCCTTATCCTTTTCCTTCAGGATGCTTGCATGATGATTTTTCTCATAATATAGTGGGGGAAATGTGTGTGGGAAATTATTATAGGAAATTATCTTAAAGGATCCTAAATTTGAGGATTGGGTTCTTTACAATGAATGCCTCAAAGTGCACATGAGTAAGTAGAGTGTTAGTAGTAAAAGTAATTAGCTGAAGAAGAAATGCATATCCAATTTCTCTCTCTCTCTCTCTCTCTCTCTCTCTCTCTCCCACCCCTCCATCATCTCTACATATGCATATACATACATTGGCGGTTAGAAGGCTGAGAAGTTCCACAGCCTGCTATATGCAAGCTGGAGAACAAGTTAAAAATCACTAGTGCAATTCAATCTATGTCTGAAGGCCTGAGAATCTTGAGCTCTAATGTCTAAGGGCAAAAAAAGATGTATGTGCCAGCTCAGTGGAGAACAAATTTTCCCATCATTCTGCATTTTGTTCTATTCGGACCTCAATGGATTGGATCATGCCTACTGGCACTGGCGAGGGCAATCTTTATTTAGTCTACTAATTCAAATGTTAATCTTTCTAGACACACCCTCACAGACATACCCAGAAATCATATTTTACCAGCCATCTGGGCATCCCTTAACCAGCCACATTGAAACATAAAATTAACCACCAGAGAAACTTTCAAAAATAGCTCATAATTTTATAGATTGTTACAAAAGTATATTTTTGCTTCCAACTTTTTATTTAAATTCTAGTTAGTTAACATACAGTGTAATGTTAGTTTCAGATGTAGGACTTACTGATTCATCACTTAAATACCACCCAATGCTCATCACGACAAATGCCCTTCTTAGTACCCATCATGCATTTAACCCACCCCCTTGCCCACCTCCCTTCCAGTAACCCTCAATTTGTTCTCTATAGCTAAGAGTCTGTTTCTTGGTTTGCCTCTCTTTTTCTCCTCTATGTTCATCTTTTACATATCTTAAATTCCACAGATGAGTGAGATCATATGGTATTTGTCTTTTTCTGACTTATTTTGCTTACCATAATACTCTCTAGCTCCATCCATGTTGTTGCAAATGGCAGGATTTCATTCTGGCTGAGTAATGTTCCATTGTATATATACCCCTTATTTATCCATTCATCAGTCTATGGACATTTGGGCTGCTTCCATATATTGGCTATTGTTAATCATGGTGCTATAAACATCAGGTTGCATGTATCCCTTTGAATCAATATTTTCCTACACTTTGGTTAATACCTCTAGTAAAGCAATTGCTGGGTTATATTGTAGTTCTATTTTTAACTTTTTGAGGAATTTCCATACTGTTTTCCAGAGTGGCTGCACCATTTGCTTTCCCATAAATAATGTAAGAGGGTTCCCCTTTCTCTGGATCCTCACCAACACTTGTTTCCTGTATTGTTAATTAGTTTTGATTTGTTTTTCCCTGATGATGAGTAATGTTGAGTATCTTTATATATGTATGTTAGCCATCTAGATGTCTTCTTTGAAAAATGTCTACTCATGTCTTCTGCCCATTTCTTAACTAGATTATGTGCTTTGGGGTGTTGAATTTGATAAGTTCTTCATAGATATTGGATACTAACCCTTTATCAGATATGTCATTTGCAAATATCTTCTCCCATTCCATAGATTGCCTTTTAGTTTTGTTAACTGTTTCCTTCACTGTGCAGAAGCTTTTGTCTTGATTAAGACTCAATAGTTCATTTTGCTTTGTTTCCCTTGCTTCTGGAGATGTGTACAAAGAAGTTGCTAAGGCCAAAGTCACAGAGGTTGCTGCCTATGTTCTCCTGTAGGATTTTTATGGTTTCAAGTTTCACATTTAGGTTTTTCATCCATTTTGAATTTATTTTTTTTTTGTATGGTGGAAGGAAGTGGTCCAGTTTCATTCTTTTGCATGTTACTCTACAATTTTCCCAACAGCATTTGATGAAGAGATTATCTTTTTTCCATTGAATGTTCTTTTCTGCTTTGTCAAAGATTAGTTGATCATATAGCTGTGAGTCCATTTTTGCATTTTCTGTCCTACTCCATTGTTCTATGTCTGCTTTTGTGCCAGTACCAAACTGTCTTGATGATTACAGCTTTGTAATATAACTTGAAGTCTGGAATTGTGAGGTCTCCAGCTTTGCTTTTCTTTTTCAAGATCACTTTGGCTATTTGGGGTCTTCTGTGGTTCCATACAAATTTTAGGATTGATTGTTCTAGGTCTGTGAAAAGTGCAGTTGGTATTTTGATAGAGGCTGCATTAAATGTATAGACTGCTTTGGGTAGTACAGACATCTTAACAGTATTTGTTCTTCCAATCCATAAGCATAGTATGTTTTTCTATTTCTTTATGTCATCTTTAATTTCTTTCATCAGTATTCTATAGTTTTCAGAGTATAGATCTTTTACCTCTTTAATGATTAGGTTTATTCTTAGATATCTTATGTTTTTTCGTACAATTGTACATGGGATCAATTTTTTGATTTCTCTTCCTGCTGCTTCATTATTGGTGTATAGAAATTCAACAGATTTCTGTATGTTGATTGTGTATCCTGCAATTTGCTTAATTTATGTATCAGTTCTGGGAATTTTTTTGTGAGGTCTTAGGGCTTTCTAGATAGAGTATCATGTCATCTGTGAATAGCGGAAGTTTCACTTCTTCCTTTCCAATTTGGATGCCCTTTATTTCCTTTTGTTGTCTGATTGGTGAGGCTAGGACTTCCAGTTCTATGTTAAATAACAATGGTGAGAGTGGACATCCCTGTCTTGTTTTTGACCATGAAAGAAAAGTTCTCAGTTTTTTCCCATTGAGGATGATATCAGCTGTGGGTTTTTCACATATGTGCTTTATTATGTTGAGTTATGTTCCCTCTATCCCTACTTTGTTGAGAGATTTTATCAAGAATGGATGTTGTACTTTATCAAATGCTTTTTTTTACATCTATTGAGAGGATTATATGGTTTTTATCCTTTCTTTTATTAATGTGGTATATCACATTGATTGATTTGTGAATATTGAGCCACTGTTGTAGCCCAGGAATAAATCCCACTTGTTCATGGTGAATGATTCTTTACTGTACTGTCAGATACAATTTGCTAGTGTTTTGTTGAGAATTTTTGCATCCATGTTCATTGGGGATATTGACCTGTAATCTTTTTTAGTGGAATCTTTGGTTTAGATTTGTCAGGTTTAGCTCATAATATTATAGATTATTACAAAAATTCTTATAAGAAATTTCGAGATGAGAGCAAAGTTTTCTGTGTCTCTTGAAATAGAAATTTGCCTGTAAGGACTATTATTTCTTAAAATTGGCTTTTATGAGTTTTTATTTTTACTTCTGTAATGAAAAAATATGTAAACATTTTGAAGAAAAAATGCAAATTGAAAAAAATGTAGAATTTTGCAGTGAACAAAATATCCATGTCACATAATATTATATGCATATTAAATCTGTGTATATTTTCTGTGCTTCTTCTCTTACTAAATACTGTGCATCTTGGTGATATTCACCAATAATATTTTTCTGAATATTTTATGGATAAATTTTCTTTCTTCTTTGTAAATCTTTGTGTTATTATTGTGTTTTGTTTGTGATAAAGATCAATGTTTATAAGAATTTATTAAATAGGCTATTTAAAGCCTTTTTAAAAGGATGATATTGATGAACAGACATCAAAGTTGAGAAAATTTTATTCACGTAACATAAAGTTGGGAAAAATTTTAGATAGTGAGAATAAAATATAAAAAGTCTTAAGATGGCACGCATGAAGACATGTTTGAACAACTAACTTAAATTCTATCTCAGTGGAAGCTGATGAACAAGAGACAATTTTCAAGCAAAGTTCATAGAAATGATGTCAGATTATGTAAGGCATTAAGGTCATGGAGAAGAGTTTAATTTTTTTTTTGTAAGTGTGGTGGAGGTACATAATTCAATTTACATTTTAAGAAGCTCATTCAGACTCATAAGAGGTTAATAGATTGAAATCAGGGAGACCAGTTGCAAGATGTTGTAAAATCTGGAAATATGTTATGTGGGCCTAGCCTAGGATGGTAGTAATGCAGATAGATTATCTAAGTTTAAATATTTTTTGACACAGGCCTTGAGTGTAAAGTTAGGTAGGTGGAGAATAAAACCTGATTCTTGGATTTATGTCTTGAATAAAAGAGTAAATTAGGATGCACTTTTTAAAATGGGAAAAAAAATGAGTGGGTGGTGAACAAATTCTGTAAACAAACACTAGCATTTTGGGACATCTACTGTTTGAAATTAGGCATTCATGGAAGCTGAGGTGTTAAGAAGACAGCAGGAATTTGAGTTCAGGGTTCAGAGAAGATTTAATTAGATTAATTTAATTAGCACCATGTTGCAAAAGTCTTGACTACCACGATAACATGATTCTTTAAAAGAAAAGATAGCACCTTAACACCATGGGAATATTAAGCAATAATATTTTAAGAAGCAGGTAATCTACAAAAGTTAAAAACAAGCTACATTTGGCTTTATTAAGATAGAATGAACTACTGAGTCTTGATTTCCATTTCTCTAAAATTATAATATTAGTTCCTTATATATCAAGTAGGTTTGTTGTAAAAATTGAATAAATAATTGTATTTAAAACATTTTTTAGAAATTATGAAGCCTTATAGAAATAAGAATTATTTAGTAAATTGGGAAAATAAAGGAGTGTAAGAAAATGAGAATGATTTATAGAAACTTGCATTAGCTCTCTCCCCAAGAATGTCGAATTTTCCTAAATAGCTGCTGGAATATTTATTATATTCTCCTACCACCTATTCTTTGTAGCTTCCTCATTTTCATGGTTAGTTTATCCAAAATCCTGGGTTTTTAATTTTTTTACCTCCTCACTCTAATAATATATTTCTTCAATGAAATTCAGTCAACAAATTATACTCTATACCTTGTCAACATCAATTACCACATTGTTATTGATACTGAGATTATAAATTTTTTCCTCTGAATTCTAGCTTTCTGCCATCAATAACTCTTATCCAAAGATTCTTTGATCCTACTTGGATATCCTGTCAATTGACTTTCCACTCTCCATGGATTTACTTCTATCTCTATTCTTCTTATCCATGTTAGATTATTATTATTACATAATCACTCTAGTACATGTTCAAAACTCACTTGTCATTGTTTTTCATATGCTGACCTGGTACAGACCGCAGCCACAATTATACCCACATTTCCACCTACAAATTGCTAAAAATGGCTGGGAAAATTTAACTCTGTAGTCTTGTTGTTTCAAATTATGATCATATTCACTCTCTTACTCACTTACTTAACTATTTAGAGTATCTCACACTCTTTTCACCACGATAAAATTCTCCCTTCTTCACTTTCAGGGAATTAACTTTCTTCTTATGTCACTTAGAAAAGTGGAGTAGTACTTATCGTCATTATCATCATGCTCACCATTTTTCTAAATTTATGAGGCTACTTGAACTTCAATCCATCTGTGTCCATGTACACTGACATATATATATATATATATATATATATATATATATATATATATATCTGTATAAAGTCAATTACCTGTCAGTGTTTCTAGTCAAAAACAACCCTTCTAAGGTACAATGGATCCTATTCAGTTCTAAACAGTAAGGACAAAAAGCATGTAGTTATTTCTCTTTTTTTTATGTACCACAATAATTTTTTTTAAATTTTATTTATATATGATAGTCACACACACACACACACACAGAGAGAGAGAGAGAGAGAGAGAGAGAGAGAGAGAGGCAGAGACACAGGCAGAGGGAGAAGCAGGCTCCATGCACCGGGAGCCCGACGTGGGATTCGATCCCGGGTCTCCAGGATCGCGCCCTGGGCCAAAGGCAGGCGCCAAACCGCTGCGCCATCCAGGGATCCTCCTGTACTACAATATTTTTATTTGTTTAACCAACTTTCATTAGCAAACAAACATACTAGATTATATATCATGTTAAATGAAACTAGAGAACTCACTTAAGTCATCATCCACCTTTTGCCCAATGTCTACACATCTTCCCAGCAAGATATGAAAACGTCTATATTTCTATAATCACTATATCACTATAATCACTAAGTCTATACTTAACCACACATGATCCATTCTAAACCTACTCCAATTAAATATTCACTGTTTCTATCATGCTGACCTAAATTTTAAAATTTCAGACATTAATTTTTAGGCACTATACAACATAATCTCTCACCAGTGTGATGAAGTGGATCAGTTTCCTACTTCATGAAATACTTCCAGCACTGAGTTTATAGAACACACACCCTGGCCTTGCCCCCGTCAGTTTAGTCTTTCTTTTTCAGTTTCCTTTGCTGGTTTCTCCTTTTCTTCCTAAAGTATACATGTTGCTATAGCCTAAGGCACAGTCTTTAGATCTTTTGCCTTTTCTATTTACACTCACTTTCTAGATGATATCATTCACTTCTACAGCTTTAATAATGTCTCTCTGCTAGTGACTCCCAAAACGTTAACCTTTAGCTCCCATCTCTTTCCTGATACAGAATAATATATTCACTTGAATACTTGGCATCTCCCTTGGAAATTTTGAAAGCTTATCAAATTTAGTATGTCCAAAAAGAACTCTTGGATTTCAACTACCACTGCTCCTGACCACTTCACACATGTTCATTATTTAATCTGCTGTTAGTTATGACACTATTCATAGAATGGCTTGGCTTAAAAACCTTGGGGATTCTCACTATTTCTTTACTTTTCTCATGCTTACATCCAATTCATTTGTAACTCCTTTCAATTCTACCTTTAAATCTATCTCAAATCAAATGACTTTGCATCACCTGTCACAATCAGTACAATCCAAATTAGAGAGCTATGGTCATCTGTCACCTAAACTACTGCAATAGCTTTCCTGCTAGTCTTTCTGTTTTCAACCTTGTGTTCTAAAATCTATACACCTAACAAATAAACATGACTTCATTTCTTGAACTAAAATGTTAATTGACTTCCAAATGCACTCAGAATAAAATTAAAATTGTTCACAATTCCTAAAAATCCTTAGGTAGTTTTTGAAATTTATTTTCCTCAATTAATTATAATCAAAATAATTTTATTAATGTTCTCAACTGCTGTACTTGTTATATCCCTTAGAATCTTTACAAATGCTAATCCCTCTGTCCAGAAAGCATTTCCACTAATTATTCACAGAGATAACATTCCCATTTTACTCTGGATTCTGCTCAACTGTCACTTCTTCAGAGACCTATCCTGAACAATCTACATAAAAAAGTGGCTCATCAGTGTTTATTCCCTTAACTGGTTTATTTACCATCACTAATAACTCCCCAAAATCTTCTTTTGCATTTGTTTGTTTTAATTCTTTTGTATCTTAATTTGTTTATTGTGCATCTCCCTAGATAAAATGTGAACTCTACAAGGAGAAGGAAGTATTTTTGCCCCTACTACATCTACAGTACTGCAAGAAGGGCTTGTATGAATTTGGTAAGCAAGAATAGTTGTAATATCTTTTAGTCTATCCAAAACTCAAATAAAGGCAAATAAGACTTAGGTATTTTTTATTTACCTAAAGAGTTTTAAAAATCCTAATTCATACCCTATATTAGCTCCTATGTTAATAGGCAAATTTATAATATTTAATCTTTTTTTGTCTAAAACAAGAATTGGCATTTTGGATTACACATTTAGTTATTTTGGATGACTGAGAATGGTAAATACATAAATGAAATTCATCCATTTTTATTTATTTATTTAATAATAATAATAATAATGTTCAGAAATGTTACCAATCTGAGCGGCTCAGTTGGTTAAGTGTCCAACTCTTGATTTCAGCTCAGGTCATGATCTCAGGGTCATGGGATCGTTCACCGGGTGGTCTGCTGGAGAATCTCTCTCTCTCCTTCTCCTTTCCCCTCTCATCTGTTCACTCCTGCTCTCTCACTCCCTCCTTCTCTCTCAAATAAATAAATAAATCTTAAAAAAATATTACTCACTGTTTCAACAACTATTTATTCACTATCTGTTATGTTTAGACACTGTCCTAGGTTGTAGACATACAGCAAGGATCACAGCATACAACAATTTGCCCCATAGATCTCATATGAGATTGGGAGGAAAGAGAAAACAAATTCAGTTACAATGAGCATATCTATCTAGTATGTCAGAAAATTGTAAGAGCTATGGAGAAAATAAAGCAAGGAAAGGAGATAAAGTATGCTGGCAGAATTAAGAGAACAAGTCTAGTGAACATCTTGGGAATAAAATTCTTATGGAGCCTTTACTGGGAGAGCCAATGTGCTCAGCACCTTGGTTGTGTTCTCTCATTTTTTAAATCTTTATAATAATTCTCTTAATATTTACTACTTTTGCTTTCAGTTTGGATGTGAGGCTTAGTGAAATTAGATGGCTGGTTCAAAGCAAGTTTCTATGTAGCAAAATAAGGTGCAATGCCAAATTGCCCAAATTCAAATCTCATGTGAGATCACATTTTTTACCTGTACAATATTTAATGAAGAGATAAAAAAAAGATGATTTATATGCAAAGCTCTTCTTTCACGGAATAGCAGTAAATATCTATACAGTGGTAAAAAAAAACACTTTTTTATTTGATTAAAACATCTTTCTTCACTGAGTTCAGCTAAAGTAAGTAATAACAAAGATACATACTGATAAATACAAAATGAGAATAAACAATTATTTTATACTTAACTAAATAGGCACTTTTCTAAATGTTGTGCATGAATTACCTGATATAAATCTCTTAATGCATTATGAAAAAAATATTATATTTTCCTGGACACCTTCTGTTTGCTTATAGCTCTTAAATTGACTAAATTTTAATATATGTAGATCATGATGAACACTATCATGAGACTTGGTTGATAGGTTTTTGAAACATCACTGTACTGATTTTTAGACAAGGATTCCATTTTATATAAGTCTAATTCTTAACTATTGAACAAAAAGTGTAACAGAATTAAGTTTAAAAATACAGTGCAGTAGACTGATTGTCTACAGACTGCAGTGTAGTAGTTGATTTTCTCAAAGTACCATTTTCTGAATGCACCATTAGAGAGTACACACATCAGGTCTCCCTACTTAACTTCCGAGGAATCAAACTGAGACTAGGAACAATTGGAACTCATAGAGCTTGCTGGCTCTGAGCCAACTAACCTAATCAGCTTCACTAGAATAGTAAATTATAATGACTACGAGTAGCAGAAGAACTGAAATTAGCAAATTAATATATGGCAAAGTGATTTCTGTCTTCTTCAGAGACAGAATGACTTAGAAAAATAGTAGGAAAATTATTTTCAGTTTTATACATTTGTGTTAGCTCTTGGCAGCAGTAAAAACATTTCTTTGGAATGTTAATTGGATGTTTTCCCTTTTGCAGTAATAAGGTGACCAAAATACCTACTGTTGGGTAATCGCTGAGCCAGGAGACAACAGATAAGCATGCCTGACAAAGCACTCACTTTAAAGTAAACGACACAAGACTTCCACTAATTTCATCTTATAAATGTGTCTTATGGAACTCCGTGTTTAATGTTCAATTCTTAAAATCTTTCCTCAATGAATTCTCAATGTATTTTATTTTTTTAGCAAATATCAGGCAAGAACTTTAAAAATCAGTGTCATCCAATTTGGTCGTTGGCTAGGACAACATAGCACGTACTGCTGACAAGAGTCATACAGTAACTGTATATAGTGAGATTTAAAATTGTTTTACTGTGGGTTTTGCTTCATTTTGATAAGCATCATGCTAGCTATAGAAAAGAGGTGTTCATTACCAAAGATAGACAGGTCTCTTACTGTCACTTGAGGGCAGTGGTTGTGTTTTCATGCATATTGTAATTGAATACAGGGCACCCCAGAGGACACCTCTAGAACTACTTATTAATCATGATTTTGTTACATCACTATTAATGTGGCTCGGCTACTTTTGCTTAATATTCCAGTACTATTTAGCAGATTCTTTCATTGGTTCTTAATCAAAATTCCCAATAGAGAATCTTTTGTGGTTACACATAAATTTTTATCACAATCTTTTTCATAAACCACAAGTCAATCTACTAGCAATGGGTCTAACCCATAAAAATGAAAGGATGGATGATGAAACAGAAAGTGTAACTGAGACATACAAGTAACTGGTCTTAACAGCTCAATTTGACATTCAATGTACCATTTAGATGAAAAACGGTCTTAATTTAAATTAATGGTTCAAAGGAAAACTCATATCAGGAAATCACTTATTCACTAATTTAGTGCTATTGGAGATATTTTTATATCATATATGGTGAAATATATATTAATGTGCTAAAATTATTATTATCATTATTATTATTGGTATTATGTTAATATTTATAACTCCCTGAAGAGAGAATCATTAATATTCTCACTATGTTGATAACTGAGTTTTAACTCCAGGCAATTGAGTTGCATTTAATTTGAATAAAATAATCACCAATCTCAAATGTAGAAATATTCTCAATGGGACCATTACTTTATAAAAAATGGAAGAGACAGAATGCCTGGGTGGCTCAGTGGTTGAGCAGCTGCCTTTGGCTTAGGACTTGATCCTGGGGTCCTGAGATCAAGCTCTGCATCAGGCTCTCTGCATGGAGCCTGCTTCTCCCTCTGCCTAAGTCTCTGCCTCTCTCTCTCTGTCTCTCATGAATAAATAAATAAAATCTTAAAAAAATGGAAGAGACAATCTGAAGGGAATTCAGTGGGTTCTTCTACTCAAAACTATCTTTTACGTATCATAGAATCTGAAAATTCTCACTTAATATTATTTCTGTTTTAAAAGCCCATACATTTAGCTATTCCTAAGAGATGGTTACTGCCAATGTCTAAGACATAATTTTGCAACAAAATGTCATAACATTCTCTATATAGCTTGCCCTCCATAAAATGCCAATATGGAGCTCTGTATTACATGCAAAACTATGTATTTGATTAGTAAAAAACAAGACAAAACTTCCTTTTGGCTTCTTAGCTCCACTGAAAGGAAACTTTTCTCAATGATAAATGTCTTCAAATAAGCATACTTAAATGAAAATTATCAATGGCCTGTGTGAGATTAACCTCTGTTGTTATTGTTGTTAAAAATAACTCAGATTCACCAATATATTATAAAACCTAAGAAAAAAAATAATACGGAGAACTGAAAAAAATTTTATATGTTCTTCAATTATAGGGTTGACTGGGCATAATTATATTTATAAAATTGATCTGATATTTTCACAACTATTTACAATGGCCACTCATTCCTCTTCTAGTTCTTTTATATCTTTTTCATTATGTGGATTTTTCTTTCATATTTGGCCTTTTTTTCCATAAAGCACCATGATATAATATTTCAGTTAGCAATACTATAATACATATATTGATTCTTGAATTACTTAGTTAAGGCAACAAATCTCAAATATACCAAAACTCAGAAAGGTCTAAAATAATTAAATAAATAAAGATATAAGGTAACCTGTTATTTTATTTTTTGCAACCTGTTATTTTAAATATTTGTATAGACTGTGAGTTGAATCATGCTATTCAAGTCATATTTTACACACTAGCTGAAATAATATATTTTATTGAGTTACTCTACCTTTAATCCCTAATTTATTAATTTTAATCCCCAATTTAATCCCTAACTTATTCATCTTAATTTATTAAAATAAATTTATAGTTATAGGAATATTGTTGCTATTGGTATATTTAGATTAATTTTCTACATATATGTAGAGAGAATGCGGAAAATAAATTGCATTATATTTTTATCATCAATATTCTGAAATTTTCAAACTTATGCAATATATTTTGTGTCTTCATTGCGAAAATGACTTTCATTAAATGTAACCAAATAAAAAGTATAGTTTACATATAGCTTTGATGTATATGACAGTAAAACTTCCTTGCTAGTTTCTATATTTAGTTAGGCAAATAGGATATAATACAATTTTTTAAATCTTTAAGCTTTTCTAGTAATTTTGGAAAGAATTAGTTGTTATACATTAATCTAGACAAATGATTTATCAGAAGTGTTTTTGGTGAACCCTGGCTCTGTGGTCAATGCCTGCTACTGTAGTCAAATAAGTTTGTGAAATTAATCTTTACAAGAACTTATCCTTTTCTTGTTTAAAAAGTTCATTTATTTATTTTAGAAAAACAGAAAGAGAGAGAAAGAGAGCACACACATGCAGAGGGAGGGGCAGAGGGAGAGGGAGACAAGTAGACTCCTCGCTCAGCCCGGAGCCTGATGTGGGGCTCGATCCCAGGACCCTGAGATCCCAGGAACCTGAGCAAAATCAACTTGGATGCTTAACTGACTGAGCCACTCAGGCACCTCAAGAGCTTGTCCTCATTGTGGCACAGTCAAGGGGCACGGAGTCTTGTTGGAGGTAAAACAATCAAATATATAACTCAATAACAACTTCATCAACAACACACAACCTAACACATAAACACAAACAATTTAACTTAGTAACTTAGTGTTGACCAAACATATTTGATTAAAATATTTTTTACTTCATAAAATTTACTTTGTAAAGCATGATTGGAGAGCAACTGAAATTGAAAACATTAAATTTATATTGGAGAAAATGAAATCTGTTTACTTCATTTTCTTCATCTTTTAAATGGGGATGATACCATCATTTTATTGTTAAGATATGAACTATGTAAATATAGTTTTATCACATGGCAGTTATTATTTTGAATATCCAAAAATATTTATTATTTTCAATATCCAAAAATATCCAAAATAGTTTCTGATGCACTTGTACCTCTAAATGATACAGATTTTCCAGAATTCTATTATTTTTATTTAACTTCAATGACCACAGATTAAATGCTTCATGAGACTGAACATTAAATTAAATTATAACAAGTAAACAATTACCGAGTCAATGCTAATGACTTAATATTTTGTGATAATATTCACACTTAGATCTGTACTCCCCCAAATGACTCCTTGGTCCTTTTTTTAAGGGCAAAGACGAACATGTCCTAATGACTCTATCCCTAGTCTCAAAGGCTATAAAGTGGACATTTTCAACAACTCAATAACCTTGTGTGTCAGTGAATCCTTGCTATACTGGTTATTATCAGGGACAATGAGCATTCATTCCCATACCTTCATCCCATTCTCACCTTCCTGCAAGGACTGAAGGGCTGAAAACTACAATCCCAGGCTTTTCCCACTCAAGTTTGAGATGCAGTTTAGATTGCTCCAGGTAAATGAGTCCATGCCAGATTGGGAAGGCAGGATCTAGATGCCCCCTTCCACCACACTGGAAACTGATACTAGTTTGTAGAACAGAAAGCCTCTATGTTTCAATGTGTAAGAACAAGCTTTATGGTGCAGGGCAGCTCTGAAATTGGCAACAGTCTCCTACAGCATCTTGAACCCTAAGTGCTTGTGGATGCTGCTTGATGATTTCCGGATTGCAGCAATAGATGCCATGGCATGAACTTGAAGCCTGGTAGCAGGGACCTGACTTCAAGTCAAGATCTTCCAATAATTATAATGTGTTTGAGATACCTATTGCAGGTTTGGGGGGTTTTTTTTGTATTAAAACTTGTATAATGGGCAGCCCGGATGGCTCCGCAGTTTAGCGCCACCTTCAGCTCAGGGCGTGATCCTGGAGACCTGGAATGGAGTCCCACATGGGGCTCCCTGCATGGGGCCTGCTTCTCTCTCTGCCTGTGTCTCTGCCTCTCTCTCTGTGTGTCTCTCATGAATAAATAAATAAATAATCATTAAGAAAAAACTGGTATAAGCATTTTCAGAATGCAAGTCTAACCTATAAATCTTCCAGAAATTATCTGTCTTGCTTTGATAGCTTCCTGGTTTGTGAATGAAGAGATTCCAAAGTGTCTAGTCTTTTCTTTGTTTCATGGAACACACACTTAAATTTCTTTTGAACATAAAGCCTACACACTTAAACATTTTACATCTTTGATTACATTTATGTTTGAATAGACAATAATTAAACATTTTCACTGTATGTATGCATAAATTCTTATTATGTGCATGATTTCCATAAATAGTTGGCAAAAATTGCTAACCATGAGACTTAGGAAAAGTGACTATGTTGTGTATGCTGCTAGTGATTTAATATTTTTAATAAAAAGCTCATTTTAAGAGGCATCATAAATAATGTAAAAATAATATTAGTCCCAGACTATAACCAAAAATGGTTGTAAGACCTCAAATTTATTTTGCAATGAAGTGTTTAGGAAATAAAAATCTACAACACAAAGAGGTCTGTTAAGTTAGTTTTAATAAGAGTAGTCAGAAGAAAAATGACCATATAGCATTTTTAACTAAACACAGATACATTGCATTACATTTAAATTTGCTGAAGAAAAATTACCTGTGCAGAGGAGATTCTGAGTAAAATGACAAGGGGAAGAAAGCTGTAAGCATATAGCGCCACTTATGTTATTAATCTGAATGACAAGGAGGAAGAGAAAGATAACAATTGATGCTGACAGCGCAGAGTGTGAACTATGAATTAATTTTCTCTGACAATGACACCTTTCAGAGGACACTCTTCGGCCACAAGCAGTAACATTTGGCTCAAAACGTAAAATGCAGATAAAACAGAAACACTTCTTTAAAAAAAATCACAGGATCATGACAAGAAGTATTTATTTTTCTACTGGGTTTTGTAATACACATGATGTGTTGACAAAGAAACTACAACACCCACGTCTTTATTTTCTTACTGTTTCAAATGAAAAGCATTCAGTTATATGGACCTTCAGAAAAGGAAAATAATTCCAAGAAATCCATGTCTATAAAATTATGGCTGAAGCAGCTTCTACTTATTTTGTTAACATCACTCTTTTAAGAAAGCATTCCAAGATAAATGAAGAGTATATATTTTTAAAACAGAATATGTCTCTAAATAAACAGAATGAATTTAGGAACAAATGTGTCCCACCCAAAATTAAAATAGAACCAGAAGTTGAGAAGCCAGAAATGGGTTATACATCTCCTTCATACACAAAATTATCCTAGAAGGTTTAGGGTTGACTCAAATTGCTTTCCGTTCTTTCATATATAGCAATACAGTTGGAGCAAATGTTAACCTTACCCTGTTGCATCAGCACAAATTTGGATTGGGGGATTTACTAGCTTATTTGCATAGTTGCAACAGCTTTCAGAGTTGTAGTCCCTATGCTAATGGGGAAAGCCCTCCTTCATTTGTTCATGATGCTTCCTGAGAGTAATACTCTCCTAACAAAGATATTTTCACTATCCAAATACATTGCTAGTATCACCAGTTGAGATGGATTAGGCATCAAACAAAGCAAAATGTTGCATTAGCCCTAGAACAACACCACTTAATGAAATAAAACATATTATTGATGAAAGTGAAATTTACCACCCACAATGACCTTCATCTTATTGAGTTTTCCTTTCTTTGCTCCTGGAAAGAAGGAAAAGAGAGAACAGAAAAAAAATAGCTGTGCATACACTTGCCAAAAGTGCAAAAATCATTTCCTATCAACATTTGCCACTAGAATTCCTCTTAAGAATCTGTGTTTGTTTGTAAAATATCCTGAAACACATTTGCACATATAAACTTATACTGTATTGGACCTGGCCGTGAAAATAATTCTTAGATGGAGAAAAATGTATGGTAGGTGATGAGGATGTGTTACTTGGAGACAACAAAGGAAAAAACAGCTAGTGAGACCTACAAGATGCCTGGGAGCCTGTCCATTCAGAGATGGGAAGCTCTGTCAGGAAAGGCAAAATCTTTCTGAAGTTAATTTAAAGAAGTGTTCAGGTTGAATGGATTGTCTGTGGAAACTGATGAAGGAGTGCAATTTGCTACCTTAATGCTGAGTATGGAAGCAGAAAACAGATGATGAATGACATAATGGATCTCACAGAAATCAAGGGAAGAGTTCAGAACTATCACAAACCTTGCGGTTTGGGATGATAGTAAGTTTGTTTTTAAATAATAAGTTTAAATATATATAAACATATACATACTTATACATACATACACATTATTAATGAGTCATTTCTTTTGATGAAAACTGCAATATTCATAGAGAAAAAACATAATGATATACTATTTTTTTAAGTTTTACTAAACCCCAACATTTACTAAAACAAATAGAATTATAATTTGTGTTGTGTAAGTACTTTATATGTATATATACCCTATATACACTTATATGGAAACTGGAGTATATGTATGGAACTATATGTGGTATATACTTATTTACATACTTATTTACTTTCTAAAATATTAGTGGAGATTTGGAACTATGATCCATAAATAAAGCTGCACCTTAAAAGAAAAGTTAGATTTGAGGGAAAAAAAATCTGCCCAGTGGCACAAGGAGCATTCACTGCTTTTGCTAGATGCATGGGTACAAAGTCAATTCATCTTAGAATTCATGACTACTAAATTGAGTATAACGGGCCTGAGGTTGGAATTTATACTAAATATGTTCCAGAAATCTCCCCAAACAATGAATCTACCCTCTTCCCACTGTTTTTCAAGTTGGTTCCAGAGCAATAAGACTCTTTAGTGTCCTGGACAAACAGAGGCTGGGTCTATAAGGACACACCTTCAACCCAAGACTTACAATATTTCTACTTAAAAAATCACTTTGAGCATGAAGTTACAATATGGAGGTACAGGATATAAAGGGTAAGAAGAGGTAGGTACACAAATTAAAAGAACTAGCATGCCCAAACTCTGGGTAATGGCAATGCTGATATGCTGCCTAAGTGGAAATTAGAGCTTAAAGCACAAGCATTTATATAATAAAAAGTATCAGTAGACCATCAACAAAAGGAAGATTTAGCAGCAGTTGAAGAATTCTTTACTTTATTCACACAAACTCACAATGAAGCCAACATACACAATTTTTGACCAGAGCATATCTTTGCCTTTTAAAACTTGGGTCTTTAAGATAAAATTATTTTTGCAGCATCACTCTAAAAGACTTATTTCTATCAAGTCACATTATTACTCTAAGGAATAAAAAATAAATAGGAATATAGAAAACAAATAGTCCTTGCAAAGACTATTGGAGAGTGAGCTCCAATTTTGGACAGACTTATTGCTAACATGTGCCTAACATTATCATATATGAAAGCAAGAGAAATTGATATAGAATTTTTAGCATTATCATATATAAAAGCAACAAAGATTGATATAAAGTTTTTGCTTTATGATAATTTTAGCTCAAAGTTCTTCAAGTCTTTCCCTGTTTTATTTTGAAAAATTTGATGCAAGAAAATAAGTATGAAGTTAGTTTTATTGTTTTGTGGTAAATTATAAAGAGATACAATTACAGAAGTTGATATATATATATATATATATATAGAGAGAGAGAGAGATAATGACATAGGCATAAAATCAGATACATGTAGAAGCAGGCGCACAGATAAAGACATAAGCATAGGTATAAGTGAAGGGTGACAAAATATGCCACCCCCCAAAAATATACCACTTTAGCATAAAGATTATTTTGAGTTAAAGGCACTTGAAAAATAGCAACTGCATACAAAAAAAAAAAAAAAAAAACCAAAACGGAAAACAAAAACAAAAAAACAAAAAAAAACCACTCTGACCTTTTTCTTAAAAGCAGGGGCTGAGGGCAGACCCAGTGGCGCAGCGGTTTAGCGCCGCCTGCAGACCAGGGCGTGATCCTGGAGACCCTGGATCGAGTCCCACGTCAGGCTCTCTGTGTGATGCCTGCTTCTTCCTCTGCCTGTGTCTCTGCCTCTCCATCTCTCTGTCTCTATGAATAAATAAATAAAATCTTAAAAAAAAATAAAAAAAAAGCAGGGGCTGAAATTCCCATGTGAAAGATGTCCTCCTTATACCAGAAGGAAAGTTAACATTCTTACCATGAAGGACAAGAAGTAAAGACAGAGAATTCCATTCAAAGAGACCAACTGTCTCTCTATGTTTGACTCACTATAAAAGCACAGGAATTTCCAACATTTTTTTGAAACTTCATTCCTTATGAGGATTCCCATGTCATGTAAAACTTACATAAATTTCCTCCTGTTAATCCATTTCATGTCAATTTAATTATCAGGCACATTTAAAAACTTTAAGAGGGTAGAGAGAAAAATTTGCCTTCCCTGTGTAGATATAGATACGAATAATGACACACTGGTTCTTACTGAATATAAGATTATATTCTCTTATTTCATCATTAAAATTACTGCCAGAGCAAGTTTGTTCATTTTTCCATTATCATGAATAAGCATAGCTTTAAAAATTTTTGATGTACTTATTTTCAATAAATGTTGTTATTTAATCATTGAATACACGATGTTATTGAAAGATGACCAAATCCAATACATCATAATAAATGTAAAACTTTTTAATATAAATGTGACAACAGAGGGGAAAATATGCACATGGGAAAATATTAGAACACTACTAATGAAATCATCTAAGCCTTAGATTCATTACCTATAAAATGGAGATTTTTGTAATCTTACCTACCTTGCAGGGTGGCTTTGAGGATTTAACAGGATATCGTATCCAACCTATCATCTGGCACAGACTATGGTCTCAATATATTATGATTAGTATTATAATTAATAATCCTCAAAGCAAATACTGGAATCCCCTGGAATCCAAATGTGTTAAACACATCTTGGTTTGGCTGCTTATTTAATTCCAAATTCATTTCCCTTAATGTACCAGAAAGTGCCTGTAGCCACTATTTCTCAACTATATGGATAAAATAGAGATATGAATAATTAATTTAAAAGTAGAAATTTGTACTGCACTATGACTTCCATTGTTTGTTTGTTTTTTTCCCTCTCCATTAAAGTAGAATACTAATTCGACACTCAAAGCCTGGACTCATATCACTTAATGACTTACCTTTAGAAGGGAATCTTCGTGAATTTATCTGATATCCTCAGAACAGGCCTACTTCCTGGTCCTCTCAGATTTAATTCATCAGTTAGGCCTTAGAATCTTTCAGCTATTCCCAGATTTTTCTATTATATTTACTAATGCCTTTGCAACTGCTGTTTCAGTTTTATTCATTTACTTATTTTGTTTTATTAAAGCAATATAGAACTGTTTTCTCTTATTTAAAACCAAAAGAAAGTAACCAATACAACTGATCTTATATGAAACAAAAATTCATTACATTTCATGAAGTATGTTATGTTTTGTTTTGTTTTTATTTTTTTATTTTTTTTTACTCCTAAGTACCTTTGTATCTAAATTGGTGGAGAAAGCTCCAGAAACAATTTGTTTTAAGATTTTATTTATTTTTTTCATGAGAGATATAGAGAGGCAGAGACACAGGCAGAGAGAAAAGCAGGGTCCCCATAGGGAGCCCGATGAGGGGCTTCATCCTTGACCAGGGATCATGCCCTGAGCCAGACGGACGCTCAACCACTGAGCCACCCAGGAGTCCCGAAACAAATAATTGTAATTCAATGTTAAGATCGATACCCCAGAGTCCAACTCATCTTATATTACATAATATAACATAACATCTGTAGGACAAAATGGGAGAGAAAACTTAGAAAAAAATACACAAATTAGCCACAATTATAAGATAAATGCGATTTTTAAAAAATATTGAAAAAATCTATGCATAATTTTCCCTAGTCATTTACTTGCTCCAAAAAAAGTAAGAGATTTTTATCATATTAAAAAAGTCATGAAAAAGACCATGAATATGCAGGTAAAGAAATGATCAGTGACATGGAGGTGTGAAGTCAGGAATGATATAAATTAGGAAGTGAAAAAACTAAATGTAAGGTCATTGTTTGCATAATTCATTATTCAAATATATAGCAAGTAAAACAGATTTGCTTAAGGTGGCAGCAAGACACTTTACATAATTTTATGTAAAAAAATAGGTTTAAAAATAAAGTGTACTGCTTTATTTAATTATTCAAATGTATATGAAACAAAATTAGTATAGAAATTTTAAAGGTCACTTTTTCTATAATACTATAGAAGGAAGACAAATAATTACTCAGAAATTCTTACAATAAACTCAATAAATACCTAATGCTTTTTTATATGTTAATTTTAACAAAAGACAAATATAGTCAGAAGTCTCTATACTTTTTTTTTAAGATTTTATTTATTTATTCATGAGAGACAGAGAGAGAGAGAGAGAGGCAGACATAGGCAGAGGGAAAAGCAAGCTCCATGCAAGGAGCCCAATATGGGACATGATTCCTGGTCTTCAGGATCAAGCCCTGGGTTGGAAGCAGTGCTGAACTGCTGAGCCACCCGGACTGCCCTAAAGTCTGTAAGATATTTTAAACAAAAATTTAAGATATATTTCTGGTGAAAAGGGTAAAAACAATGAAAGTTGTGCTGCTACTGATTGCAGGATTAATGGAGAAACATATGCAAGAACCTAACTTATCTAATAAGAAACATATTCAACTCCTTGGCTTCTAAGGGAGAACAGTAAGTTAACGGGTGTTATCATATTTTCTCTAGAGTTGATATAATATGTAAATACACATAATATGCAAAAATATACATTATATATATATATATATTTACACACACCGTATGGAAAGAGACTAAAGATGAAGATATTTGTTCTCAATTCTATCTAAAAATAGTATGTCACCTTTAAGTTAATATAGGGGACTTTGGAATGATGATCTAAGCATTTTAAAAAGAGTTTTATGACTATTAAAGCATACATTGATATCTAAATAACACTCTTAGTGAAGAGGAGAATAGAATAATTTCCATTCTTGTTACATTCTATAGATGTATATTTTGTTCCTTCAAAAAACTGGAAAACAGAAGTTGCTGTTGATTTCAAAAGGTGACCAAAATTCAGAAGCCATAAGGTAAATTATTAATTAATAATATTAGTACATATAATATTTGAGAATCTTTTAAAACAAAAACTGCAACCAAATACCACAAAAGAATATATATATATATATATATATATATTTCTAAAGATTTTATTGTTTATTCATGAAACACACACAGAGAGAGGCAGAGATATAGGTAGAGAGAAAAATAGGCTCCCTGCCGGGACCCTAATATGGGAATCGATCCCAGAACCTTGGGATCACAATCTGAGCCAAAGGTAGATGCTTAACCACTGAGCCACCCAGGAACCCCACAAAATAATAATTTATAAATATACCAAAAATCAGAAAGAAAGGTCAACAACTCAGTTTTTAAAATTATAGATACAAATATTAAGTTTCATAAACAATGAAAAATAAATCTAAAATTAGCATCAGAAGGCATATCACATTTGTTAGTAACTAATGATCTACAAAAACAAACCCCTTTTTAAAGTTTGATAGCAATATGATAAAAATAGAGAAGTATAAGTGATATTTTGGAGGGCAATCTGACATTGGTAAAACTTTAAAATACACTTTTTTTGCTTAAAGTTATTATAGGGATATTGTTGCAAAAGCAAGTTCATTTGTAAGCAGGAAGCTGTCCATTGCAGAATTGTGGGTAATATCAAAAATGTGGAAGCAAACTAAGTGTCCAACAACAGAATACTGTTTATATAAAGAAGACACTATTCATGTAATGGAATATAAATATTAACCTTAAAGGAGAATGAGATCAATCTAAATGCAATGGTGTGGATACTGTTGCAAGGTATATTTTTATGTTAAAAAGAGGAACAGGGAAAATTTTTTTTAAAAAATAAAAATAAATAAATAAAAAGAGGAACAGGGAAAATAAATAACCTAGAATTCCATTGATGTCATTTTTACATAAATTTTCTATTATACAAAAATGGAAGTGTTGAATCTGTAGCTAAAATAACGGGTTATACTATAATACTTGAACATTTGACTTCTAAAAAAAAGATTATTTTATTTTTAAAATTACTTCTTAGATAAATTTGGTTCTACTGAATCAAACAAGGCTGTCTTAAGGGGAAAAAAAATGTGAATACCTTCCATTGTCATTCCACTGAAGTGACTAATTAATCTCCTGGTGTGTTTCTTTACCTCTGTAAAGGATTATACAATCATACAATCATACAAACATGAATACACAGAGACATTATTACTCCTCCTTTGTTTCATTTTGTTTTTGTCACTGTTATTCTTTGGCTAGCACATTCTTAAATCTCAGTGTTCTGAGCAATGATAGAACTTCCCATTAACTGATGTTAGACTGGAAAATTTAGTTTTTGTTTTTTAGAATTTGATTCTAATCTCAGTAAAAAGTTAGCATTTTAATTAAACTATGCTTCTACATTTTACGTCAGACACACAATGAGGATTCTACTTGTCTCATATGATAATGCCAAAAGGAAACTGTTCTTGATTTACACACATCCCATTTGGATAAACTCTGCATTCAGTGAGCACAATCAGAATAGAATACCATAGCCAGTCTCAAAAAAGACCATTCTCAAAAAGACTAAGCCCACTTGTCAAGATTCTTTCTGCAATTTAAACTTGGAGAGCACCATATTATTTTGAGTAATTGCGTAATCAATTTGAAACAGCTGATATGTATAATTTAATCATTTGTCTAAAAAAAAACTAAAGGAGGGGATTCCTTGGTGGCTCAGCAGTTTGGCGCCTGCCTTTGGCCCAAGGCGCAGTCCTGAGTCCCGGGATCGAGTCCCACGTCGGGCTCCCGGCGTGGAGCCTGCTTCTCCCTCTGCCTGTGTCTCTGCCTCTCTCTCTCTCTGTCTACCAAGAATAAATAAATAAATAAATCTTAAAAAAAAAAAAAAACCTAAAGGATAAAGGGAGATAAGAGATAAAGTACCTGTATAAAATTATTGTGATACTTATTTAAAATATGGTCCATGATGGCTAAATCTATGAATACCTGAATTATGAAGTAAAAGGATTATCAGGATATGCAATTTGCATCATAAAAATTTTTTGAAAATGTATGAAGGTTCTAACTTATCATTAATTTCAGAAATGTGTGAGGTGCAAGAAGTCTTAGTTTAATTTGTCAAAATTTAGTAGAACTGAAAATTTAGTATCTCAATGCAATGTTGGACCTAGATTATATAAATAATGGATCCTAATTTGTCATTCCCACATTGCTTTATTATCTTTCAAAGTATTCTTTTTTTTCAATGTCTTTTCATACCGTAACATTATATGATCTTAAACGTGTAGATCTTGTTTTTATAGTATACTCAGTATAGTATATTATCAGTATCAGTATAGTATTATTCAGTAAAGTATTAACAATACCTAAAGACTATTCCTCTAAATTGTGAATCTTTAAAAACATTCCATTAAATTATCTCAGTAACAGTTTTTATTAGTTTTGAAAATTTTGACTGTAATTAAAATAGTTGCTTAATTGTCACAAAGCTAAAATTTGGGTTTAGTTTGTGATTACTGGTAAAATAAACAGAGTTAAATGAGTGTACATGTATCTATGTGTTTGTAGATATTATTTAATTTGACTTCTAGAATTTCATATTTGTTTCTTTTTTTTTTTTAATTTTTATTTATTTATGATAGTCACACACACACACACACACAGAGAGAGAGAGAGAGAGAGAGAGGCAGAGACACAGGCAGAGGGAGAAGCAGGCAGAGGGAGAAGCAGGCTCCATGCACCGGGAGCCCGACGTGGGATTCGATCCCGGGTCTCCAGGATCGTGCCCTGGGCCAAAGGCAGGCGCTAAACCGCTGCGCCACCCAGGGATCCCCTCATATTTGTTTCTGATTAAAATAATTACATTTATAAAAGTACTAATTCAAAGGGATACATGCACCCTGATGTTTATAGCAGCATTATCTACAATAGCCAAATTATGGAAACAGCCCAAGGGTCCATGGACTGATGAATGGATAAAGAAGATGTAAAGATACACATGTGTACACACACACAGACACACAATCAAATATTACTAAATATTTAATAATATTTAATATTATTAAAAAGAATGAAATCTTGTCATTTGCAACCACGTAGATGTAGTTAAAGAGTATTATGCTAAGTGAAATATGTCAGAGTAAGACAAATACCATATGATTTCACTCATATGTGGAATTTAAGAAACAAAACAAATGACATAGGGAAAAAAAAGACAGAGGAGACAAGACAAAAGACAGACTCAAGTCTTGAAAACAAATTAACAGTTATCACAGGTATAGGAATTAAGGAGTGTGCTTGCTGGGATGAACACTGGTTGTTTTTTTGTTTGTTTGGGGTTTTTTTGAGCACTGGGTGTTTTATGGAAGTGTTGAATCACTATATCATACACTTGAAACTAATATTAAATTCTATGTCAAATAATTAGAATTTAAATAAAAACAATAATTACATGAATATATTTTTCTTTTAAATATTTAAGGGAAGAATTTTTTTTTTTCATTTTAAAACAGTTTCAGTTTAAAACAGAGTAATCTTTGGTACAGGAGGGGAAGTCACAAACATAAGATTTGTTCAAGTGTGATCCATGTTACACCAAAATGAATAGTAGATGGTCCCTAGTTTCCCTGTGTCCATTAAAAAAAAAAGAAAAGAAAAATTCAATCCCACTACTGTCCCAATTACATACCTAGAAACATCCAGTTATTGAAAAAAAAAAAAAAAACAAGCTTATAAACAGTCACCTTAAGGGATTCCTGGGTGGCTCAGTCAGTTAAGCAGCTGATTCTTGATTTAGGCTCAGGTAATGATCCCAGGGTTGTTAGATTGAGCCCCGCATCAGGCTCCATGCTGGGGGTGAAGCCTGCTTAAGATTCTCTCTCCCTTCCCCGCTTCCCCTCCCCAACCCCATGCTCTAACAAACAAACAAACAAACAAACAAACAAACAAATAAATGGTCACCTTAAATATATCATCATGTATAGTAAACCCATATGAATCAAGTCCACTATTCTTTTTACCTAAATATAACTATGTTCTTTTCATCATTGCAACTCTCTGAAAAGTCATTTTTTCAAACTCTTTCACTTTTTCAAACTTCACTCATTTCTAATCTCTTATAATTTGAATAGTTTTGTGGCCAATTACTTAAACTTGATTTGCTGATAGTGTTAACGAAGATCAAAATTAATGTTTCTTTGAAGCTCTTTTTTAACCACATGCACACACAGCAGAAATCCAATTACATCTAAATTGTTCATACAATGTTGAATTTGAAAGGTGTTAATGACATAAAATGGTCTTAGTCAATCTACCATCTTATTAATGAATACCTTCCAGCTCAGAGAGAATAAGATCACAAAATGCATCAATATCAAACCAGAAATTGAACCCTGGCATCTTTTATCTATTAAATAGAGTGCATGTCTTGTACATTATTTGGCAATGTATTTTAGTTGAATGTGGTTATAATTAAATGTAATAAAACGTTATGAAAATGTTTAATATATATAATTAAGACTCAAATTTATGAGTATGTAGGAAGTTCTTCTTCCTACTTCTTATGTAGGAAGTTACATAAGAGTCATCTAACTTCACAATCTTCGATTCCCTTTACATTCTTAAAGCTTTTATTTTTTTTAAAAAAGATTTTCCTTGCTTACTTGAAAGAGAGAGAGATAAAGAGACAGAGAGAGCAAGCACACAGAGGGAGAAGCAGACACCCTGCTGAGCCCTGAGCCGGATGCCAGTCTTCATGTGTGGCTCAAACCCAGGACCATGAGGTAAGCACCTGAGCCGAAGGCAGATGTTTAACTGACTAAGCCACACAGGTGCCCCATAAAACTTAAAAAAAAAAAAAAAACAAGACTAAGTACTATTTGAAATCTATTTTAAATGGATATATTCCTTTCTTTGTATGATCTGTGGATTTTTTTCAAGTGGTGGGAATTCCTTTTGAAAATAAAATTGATATTGCATATTCATTGTATCAGTATATATTTTATTCCTCCAAATGCTTATAGTGAGCACACTTCATGGATTTTCCACTAATGGCCCATTTTTACCCAATATATTTACTAAATGACTCATTTTTTTTTTTAAAAAAAGTAAGCTTTAGGGCCAACATAAGGCTTGCTTGAACTCACAACCCCAAGTTTAAGAGTCTCATGTTCTAACAATGGAGCCAGCTAGATGCCCTCTAAGTGACTCATTTTTATTGAGGTAAACATAAATTAAAGTAGAATAGAATATTAATTTTAAAATTAAATTTCCTTTAACTGTTGTAAAGGCATACACACCTTAAAACTCTTATGTTCTGTAAATTATTTTGATTTTGAATACATTCACTGTATTTATTTTGTCAAATATTCATGTTTCAAGAATCCTAAATAACAATTTATTTGTTCCTATAACAAGTTTATTATTTAAGAATACACCTCAGATATTAATAATCACTATTTTTCTTTTCTTTTTTTTAATTTTTATTTATTTATGATAGTCACAGAGAGAGAGAGGCAGAGACATAGGCAGAGGGAGAGGGAGAAGCAGGCTCCATGCACCGGGAGCCCGACGTGGGATTCGATCCCGGGTCTCCAGGATCTCCCTGGGCCAAAGGCAGGCGCTAAACCACTGCGCCACCCAGGGTTCCCAATAATCACTATTTTTCAAAATTAGGTTATTGCATTATTAATATAGAGGTTAATATTCCAAAGACTTTTTTCCTACTTTTATTTCTGAAAGAAAAAACATTATCCCTATTAAAAAATAGGTTGTATTATGATACAGAGATTACTATTTAAAAATTGGAAAAAATACATTCCTATTCTTCACAAAATGATGTTATTTTGTAGTTTCCATATTACATGACTAATTGCAAACCCCTAGCTGATCTTCAATTTTAATTTTGTTAAATGAAGATGTAATCATATATTATCCGTGAAAGAGTGATTGTAGTTCATGGTAGGTCTCTAATCATTTTTTTATTGATTTCAAAATCCATAGAGGTGAAACATTTAATGTCTAAGGTTCTCAATTTCTTTGGCTTCTCATTTATGATTTTTATATCTGCCCCTCCTCCAATTCTGGCTCCCAGAGTCATTGCCTTCTCATCAACAAAAGTTCATCTCCACAGATTTAAATTTTGAACTTCTCACTCTCCATTCACCACCCCTCCTTTTAACCTCAACTTGAGCAATCTTTTGCCTTCCAGTGGGTTCATCAATCCACTGATCCTACTCTTACTTCCCATCAACTCTTAAAGAGTTTCCTGTAGCTTAAATACCGTGATAATCATTCTATTGTATACACATCAACTCTTTTTAAAAATATTTTATTTTTTAATTCATGAGAGACACACAGAGAGGCAGAGAAATAGGCAGAAGGAGAAGCAGACTCCCTGTGGGGAGTCTGATGCGGAACTCCATCCCAGGGCCCCAGATCACTACCTGAGCCAAAGACAAAGGACACTCAACTGCTGAGCCACCCAGGTGCCACCACATCAACACTTTTGTCATTAACACATGTAAGTCCAATTATTCACTGAGGCCATGCCTACCACAATACTGCTGAAGATGATTGAAGACCTCCTTGAAATACAGAAGTCATCTTAAATGAACCCTCACTGCTCTCAAGCATGGATGCTTATGTTGCCTGGTGCAGTCTCTCTTGCTTGCAAAGGTAAATATCTTATTTTTCACTGAAAACTCCCATACTTTGTCCACTCCTCACCCTCAAATGGCAGCCTTAATTCTTTCTCCACTGAGAGTTTTATAGTACACTGAGTTCTTGTGATTATTTAAGTGGGATAAGTTTCTTGCTATGCAATGGATGGACATTCAAGGATGTCTACAATTTTTTTTCTTACTAATCAAATATTCTTTGGGGTGTTTGTGTAGAGTATTATCACTTGAAACTGAACTACTCTTAATTAGTTCATTTAATTTTTGTTATATTGTTCTTGCTTTTTTATCATGTAGTGCCCAATATTTTGTACTTGATATAAGATGATTCAAAGGTAAATAAGATACTAATGTACTATTTTATTTTATTTTTTTATTTTATTTTTAAATTTTTATTTATTTATGATAGTCACAGAGAGAGAGAGGGGCAGAGACACAGGCAGAGGGAGAAGCAGGCTCCATGCACCGGGAGCCCGACGTGGGATTCGATCCCGGGTCTCCAGGATCGCGCCCTGGGCCAAAGGCAGGCGCCAAACCGCTGCGCCACCCAGGGATCCCCTAATGTACTATTTTAAATCCAGAAGTTTATTGTAACTTGAAGCTAACTGGTCTCAGATGGAACTCATTTTTAGTATTTTTGAATGAACTGATATGTAAATATATGTGTCTATATGTGTGTGTTTACTGTTTGGAGGGGATGGGTGTATTATATCTCTCTCTCTATCTATCATCTATCTACCTACCTATCATCATTATCTTTATAGAGTCTTTCTAGCTGGACTACTGTTCTAGAAAGGATCTGAGGCAGGTATACCCTAACAGAAGGAAAGTCAGTTAGCAACACAAAATATTTTAACCTTCACAAGGTGCATAATAGTTTAGTAGGCTCTTGAAATTCCCTGGAGGTTAGGACATCTGTTAGGGCTGAATGCCAGTGGTCTGTGAAACTCTCAAGACCAATAGGGAATACAAATCAAAACTGTTCAAAGAATATTTCTCTTAATGCCATTTACCAGGAGTTTTACAGAATATTTAGTGGCTATTTAATCTGATCTGAAATAGGAAATTAGCATTTGCTTTCTAGCCACATCTGGTGATAAGTAAGGGCACAATGTAGTCCAGAAGCCATTCATTGCTACATATTTCCTAGTGCTCATTTTGTCTGACATCTGTAACTACTTCAATATGGCATAGCACATACAAAAGACAAAGTATTGCAGCCATGATGAATAAAGTGAATAAGAGCAGTCTCTTTTCAGTGAAATCAATAACATTTCGCATGATCTTAAAAAGTGAAATACGCTTCCTCCTTCCCCCCAATCTGCTCTCGCTTTGGCTAAATTTATTTCATTATTCCCTAAAGAATGAATCAGGGATTTGGCATTCATTTTTGGTAGCTCATGAAGAACCCTTTTAAATTATATTATTGTAAAGTTAGCATGACCAATACTAGATACAGCAATTTAAGTGAATATTAGCTAATTTCTGAAAGAGCAATTCTCTTGCCTTATTTTTTTTTGGGGGGGGGGTTGTTGTTTTATCCTAAACTCTTTTAGCAATTCAATTCCAATTTTTATTTGCTTTTTGAGTGTAGATGTACATTCTGCTAAAGGCTTTTTAAATTTCTTCTTAGATAATGACTTACAAATCTCAATTCTGTATATTATCTCATAAAATTCAACTCATAATTCTTGCTTCTGGTTGTATCCCAAAGCATGGCCTTCAGTATTTACAAACTTTTAATTTTCCATTTTATAGAAGTACTTGTAAGATCAATGTTCTGCTCATTCTGATTTTTTCCCAGAAGATATCCTGAACAACTCCCATTTACTGTAGTCCCCTGTCTAAAAATACTTGTTATATTTGAGTAAGGAACATTTTTGGAAGAACTCCATTTCTCCTTACATGTGCTCACATTTAACATTAATCCATAATAAAAGTATTAAAGTTGAAAATATTTTGAGTGCTGCAATACAAGAACTCAGTGCATTTCTTCAATTTTATATTTACCATATTGAGCTTTAGATATTGCAGTGTAGATCTTATTTCATGCATATGTCTTATAGCTATTTTAGTTCTAGTATGCCCTCTTAATGCCTACAGTGAACTGTTTAGGAAAAATTATATGTGTATATGTTTTATATTTAATACATATTTACACATATAATTTATACAAATAATATATATTATATGCATGTGTGAATTATAATCATTGGAATCCAACCACTGATTGAAAAATATTAAGAGCTTGGTTGAACACCGACTCTAAGTGAATTTGTAATATTCTTGTAAAATACTTGTAAATATTCACACGTGTATTTACTTCATGAATATAAAATGTTGGAAATAATGTAAGAATTACAACTATTTAAATAGAAAAAGTGCTGTAGAAAGCACTAAAATTTCCCTAGGGGGAAAAAAAAAACACTATTTTTTCATTATTTCTCAGCAAAATCTCATTTTTCTTTCTTCTTGGCCCCAGCACTGGCTCAGTGAGGATCACTACTGACATTTTGTAGCAACTCTGGCCAATGCATATTAAGTAACAATGGTACTCTCAGGCCATTATGACAATCAAAATGGCCCCTCAGGACTTCCATTTAGGATGTAGAAAGCTGTAACAAATTTTGTTCTTTGCTATAAAAATTTACAGTAACCATATTTGGTGGTGAAAGACTGAATGCTTTTCCTCTAAGCTTAATAACAAGGCAATAACATACTGTTTAACATTTTACTGGAAGGCATACTACAAGATTAAAAAGGAAGAAAAGAAAAACTATTGTATTCATAGACAGCATGATTGGTTATATATAAAATTTTAAAAGTTCTTTAAGGGATCCCTGGGTGGCGCAGCGGTTTGGCGCCTGCCTTTGGCCCAGGGCTCGATCCTGGAGACCCAGGATCGAATCCCACATCGGGCTCCCGGTGCATGGAGCCTGCTTCTCCCTCTGCCTGTGTCTCTGCCTCTCTCTCTCTCTCTCTCTGTGTGACTATCATAAATAAAAAAAAAATAAAAATAAAAATAAAAATTAAAAAAAAAAAAAAAAAAAAAGTTCTTTAAAATTCCTACTCCTAAATAAGTGAATTTAGCAAGGCCCAATAATAAAATTCATTATACAAAAAAGTAACTTGTATTTCTATAAACTGACAGCAAACATTTGGAAAATGCAAATATTTTTATTAAATTCATTACATATATTAAATGTGTGTATATATTAAATTTAAATATCAATAAAAATGAAATACTAAGAAATCTAACAACACATGATCAAGATATATATGCTGGAATTCAAAAACATTGATGGAAAAAATAAACCCTAGGAAAAGAGATATATGAAATGCATTTGACCACAAGACACAATACTCAACATTGTTAAGTATCAATTGATCTATATGTTCAATAGAATCTCAATACAAATTTTAGCTGTTTCTTTTTTTGTTTTAGAAGTCAACACTTGTATTTTAGGACAAACATAGAAAAGCGAAAGAATTGTCATACAGTCTGAAAATGAAGAAAATAATTTGGAAAAGTTATACTATCTTATTTTAAAATTTATTATCAAGTTACATAACGAAGGCAGTGTGGTATTGGCAAAGGGATAAAAATATAGATTTCTGGGGAAAAAAAATCAAAATATACTCCTACCTACTCAGGGATAATTGGTTTTTTAAAAAGACTAACACAGTTCAATAAACACATTCTTTTTCAATATATGGGACTTAATCTGTATAAGACATATGACCTAGACTATGATTCCCATGATATAAAAAAAATGTGAAATAAATCATAGAGCTAAATGTAATAGCTAAGAGCTATAAAATTATTGAGAAAAGTAGGGGAAAATTTGTCATGTGTGGTTATATATAATTAGTTATGCAGGACACAAAAAACATGAAATGTGAAAAGGAAAAATTATAACATGAATTTTATCAAATTAAGATTCTATGTCTTCAGAAAACTCTATTAGGAAAATAAGATGATAAGCCATGAATTAACACAAAACATTTGCAATACACAAATATGATAAAGAACTTGCACTCAGAATTTATAAAAAATTCTCATAATTCAATAAGAAGAAAGTAAATGACTCCGTTAAAAAAATAGGTAAATAATTTGAACCTAAATTTCATCCAAGAAGTGATATGAATATCAATTGATGCATGAAGAGGGACTCAAAGTTGTTCATTATTAAGGAAATTCAATTTTCTTTTCCCTAATGTCCACTTTTCCAGCCCCCACTGCAGTTACTATTGTAGGCATTTCCTTACTGATAAAATAGCCAGACAAAAAACTTCTAATGTCCTGTCCTTGTCTTTTTCCCTTCGGAAATACTTGTAGGATGACATGATGTATGGAACTTAGAGTCTTCTTGTACCCATGAGAAAGAAAACTAAAGACAACAAATAAACACATCGTAGTAGGTGGTAGGGAAGGTGAGCAAGAGATTGGGTCTTAAAGTATGAAACGGAATCTTCTCCAGACTTGCTATGTGTTCTACTATTAATCAGGTTAGCTGTCAACTGCAGCCAAACAATACTGCAAATAGGGCACAATAAAATGTTAGAAACTTCAGTCTTGACAGATTTGGAAGAGACACCATATTTCTAGGCCAGAGACATATGCCTTTTTACTCACAACACAAGTGTAGGAGCATCAGAATTTGCACTGGTTCCATGGGGAGGATGCAGTGTGGGCCCTGATGAATGTTGTGCATGTTCTGGGTTTGTGTGACAATTGACCATCACTGACTTTGGAAAAACTGCTCTTTCATATGAACAAGCAAGCAGTCAGCAAGTCTATGCTTTTCCTAGAAGGAGACATCACAGCCCTCAAGAGTCATCCCTACAAACACAACCTGAAATTTGGCCTGGGTAAAGAATAATCAGGGCCTTGCATTTTTGTGTACCCAGCAAGAATGGGCAGGGGCACTCAGACCCCTAGATGGTTTGCCCCACCTGATACAAAGTAGATCTCCCCTGTGTCTCAGTGATTACTATTGGGCCACATTCTTTGAGCCATTCAAGCTCTGGCTTATGGATTTTGATTAATCATGAGTCATACCATTGAGGGCCTCATTACTGATTTAAAAATACTATGGCTCATCAGCCAAGAAGTGGGAGAGTAACTGCAAATGTCCTATATCATTCAAATGATGAGAAGATTTTTAGGTTTTCTTTTGTTATTCAATCGAGAAAGTTACTAATTGGAATGAAGTGTATTTTTGTTTAAAAAATATTAATGTATAACATGCAAATAGTCATTAGTGGACTGCAGCCAGGGGGGTCATTGTGCTTAATCAGATGATTTTCCTCCTAACTCGACCATTTATAATAGAAAGATTTCCTAACTGAGAAGGAAATAATGAGAAAAGAGTACTTGAAGGAGGATAGGCATGACTGGAAGCAAGAATAGAAGAGATTCATGCTGTGGGCATAGGTATGGCCCTGCTGGCACCTGCAGCAGCCCAAGGGCTCAAGGTGACACACACACAAAAAGAATAGAAGGGAGACAAATGAACGACACAGAATTATGGATAAAGGACATAAGAAAAAGGAGAAAAGATGAATTCAGCTACCTTACAACACAGACAAGAGCAATCATAACACATAAGCCTATTATGAGCCATATTTAATCTCTAATATCTGCCACTTAAAGTGCTTTTCATTTATATATTCAATTATATGATTTCTAAATGGGTAACATTGGAAGGAATATTTTTTTAAATAGATGAAATTGGAAGTGAATCTGTTGAACCCTTTAGGATATGGGTTAATAAACCACAAAAGAGAGATATTCATGAAAGAAAACTTCCAAATAATGTATTTGTATAAACATATAACTGGTATACAGATGACTACTTCTGGGAGGAGAAAGTCTAAGTCCCAGTTGTTTGTATAATGTCAGCCTGTTGGCCTGAGGCACAGATGACCAATTTATTTTTATATTTGTTTCAGTATATGATGATACATTTTGTGATGATGGATCTCATGAGCTTTATAAATAAGACATTCTATGTTATTTTCTTTATTTTAGAATATTTTGTTGTGCCTTTTTTTAATTAAAAAAAATAGCTTCTAAAATTCAAGAATACAAGCTCTTCTATGGAACTTGGAAAAGTTAATTAACTTACCAGGCCTGCTATGGGCTAAATCGTGTCACCCAAAATTCATGTGTTGAAGTCCTAACCCCCAGTAGGTCAGTTGTGACTGTGGTTGGCTTTAAAGTGATAATGAAGTTAAAGTGAAATCATTAGAGAGGGCCTTAATCCAGTGATAATTGGTGCCCTTATAAGAAGACAAAATTTGGAAATAGAAATACACAGAGGGAAGACCATGTGAAGACATAGGGAGAAGAGGGACATCTACAAATCAAGGATACAGGCTTCAGGAAAAAAAAAAAAAAAAAAAAACCCTGCTGACACTTTTACCTTGGGCTTCTAGCTTCCAGAACTGTGAAAGAATAAATCTCTGGGTTTTTTAAAAAAGATTTTAATTATTTATCCATGGTAGACACACAGAGAGAGGCAGAGGGAGAAGTAGGCTCCCTGTGGGGAACCTTGATGTAGGACTCCATCCCAGGACCCCGGGATCACACCCTGAGCCAAAGACAGATGCTCAACCACTGAGACACCCAGGTGCCCTAAATTTCTGTGCTTTTTTTTTAAGCCACTCAGTGTATAATACTTTTTTATGGCAACTCTATCAAAATATTATAAAATGTTAGTCTTTTCATCAATGAAATGGGGGTGAAAATGACTTATCTCATTGGGGATATAAGCTAAAGAAGTATTTTATCTTTTTCTTTCCCTATATTTCTCCACTACTTAAAGCAAACCTGTGTTCTAGGGTGGATAAGCAAAGTTAAGTTAATTATATACTATATTCATGTTCACCAAATATGCTAACCGCAACTGAAGTGATGAACGTATATTGTATATAATGAAACATAATTGGCCTTTAGAAGATCTGCTCTTTTATATTTTTATGATGATAAATCTGGACCATTCTCTTACACCATACACAAAGAGAAACTCAAAATGGTTGGAATATCTATATGTGAGACAAGAATCCATCAACATACTAGAGGAGAACACAGGCAGCAACCTTTTTTGAACTCAGCCACAGCAATTTCTTGCAAGACACATCTATAAAGGCAAGGGAAACAAAAGCAATAATGAACGACTGGGACTTCATCAAGATATAAAGCTTCTGCACAGCAAAGGAAATAGTAAACAAAACTAAAAGGCAACCTACAAAATAGGGAAGAGATTTGCAAATGACATATCAGATAAAAGACTAGTATTCAAGATACATAAAGAACTTATCAAACTCAACTCCCAGAAAACAATCCTGTCAAGAAATGGGCAGAAAACATGAACAGACATTTCTCCAAAGAAGACCTACACATGGCCAAGAAGCATTTGAAAAAAGTGCTCCACATCACTTGTCATCAGGGAAATACAAATCAAAATCACAATGAGATACCACTTTACACTGGTGAGAATGGCCAAAATTAACAAGACAATAAACAACAAATGTTGGTGAGGATGTGGAGAAAGGGGAACCCTCTTGCACTGTTGATGGGAATGCAACCTGGTACAGCCACTCTGGAAAACAGTATGGAGCTTCCTCAAGAAGTTAAAAATAGACCTATCCTATGACCTAGTAATTGCATCACAGGGTATTTACCCCAAAGACACAGATGTAATAAAACTATGGGACACCTGCACCCGAATTTTATAGCCGTAATGTCCACAATAGCCAAACTGTGGAGGGAGCCATGATAATATATAAATAATAGTCTTGGAGAAAGACAATTACCTATGGTTTCATTTATATGTGGAATATAAGAAACAGTACAAGGAACCATAAAGAAAGGAGGTGAAACCGAATGGGGAAAAAATAAGAAAGGAAGTCAAACCATGAGAGACTCCTAACTCTGGGAAACAAAGGGTTGCAGAAGGGGAGATGGGTGGGTGGATAGGGTAACTGGGTGAGGGTATTAAGGAGGGCACATGAGGAGATGAGTACTGGGTATTATACTATATGTTGGCAAAGTGAATTTAGATAAAATTTAAAAAAAATTTAAAGATGATTTAAAAATTATGCAACCTTACCTACAGTGATTATCTTCCCTAATTCTGTGGAACCTGATATAATTCAAGCCTGAATTTCTTCTATCCTACATAAATATATATTTTAATATTTATTATAATTTAAATATTAATATAGCAACATAAAAGGATGTTTTACCAAAGAGGAATATATCATAATCTCACTTCTCAAACACAATTTTTTTATTTTTCTAGATTCTGTTTTTGTTTGTTCATATTTTCATATAATTTTACTTAAAGTGTTTACTCATATTGCTCATTATTGCTATTATTATTGGTTATTCATAGGAATCTTTTCATATGTCATTAGTTACATAATTAAGTATTCAATCATGTGAATCTGCTATATTTTACATAACTATTTTTATTATTGGATGTGCAAATTAATCGAACAAATCCAATTAGTATTTAACTTGTTTGTAATAAAACAATTTGTGATATAGTTTTATTATTAATTATATAATGCTGCAACATGGCTTCTGTGAAACAACTGGCTAAATACCTAGTCTATTGATTCCTGGTAGCCTTGGAGCTGTAATTGATTTGAATTACAGGTCATATTTTAGTGTCAACAATACATTGTAGAGAGAGCTTAGAACAATAAATAACAATTGACAGCATTAGTACCATTTTTTTATTTTTTATTTATTTATTTTTTTAGTACCATTTTTTTAAAAGGATAGCTGGAAAAGCTTTCTTTTAATTTTTGATACCCCTGATTTTCTTTATTAAACACGCTATAAAAGACTACATTACAAATCTGAATTTTCAATAGGGCACATTAACTTGCATTTCAAATTATTCAGGTAAAAATCACTGCACAAAAAATGAATTATTTTGTATATTTAGTAGCCTAGTGTATATACTGGGAAATCATGGTGCTGAAAACCTCAAGAAATTCTGTACTAAAGTGCATTAGTTTTTGATGATCTCAGTGAAAGCAATTTCTGTTATTTAAGGAAGGCTCTGCTTAATTATAAATTCAATTTCATGCAAGTCACTGTGATTTTGATCCAATGTTCAATCCCACCTGACGATTTGCAATTATAAATGAACTCTTCAAGGCTTATGTATTGTACCATGAGATGTTAATACTAAGGTTCATAGACACTAGTGCTTCGAGTATGATGGTTTGTTCACAATCTCTGATATGCATTTGTATGGCAATATTAATTCTTAATAATCTAGGACTGTGGAGATTTGAGCAAATTCTCTCAGTGTCTCCTAGAATAGTTTGTCAAATGGGGACTACAGAGAGATTAAAAATTGCCTTTAAATCACTAGGCAAAGCAAGTGTTATTCATTTTCTTCTATTTGATGCAGGGACTTAAAACTTTTGCTCTTGTATACATTCAGTAACAGATCTGTGACAGTGTTGAACCTTATATTTGTTTTTAATATTGCCCAACATGACTATTTCTATTATTTTGAACAGTGACCTGTGGATACATACACATGACATATGTCAAATTATTAATTTGCTAAACAAAAGTGACCTTTGTTCAATGACGCTAAATGATCATAGGACTAACAAAACTATCACAGTGACTTGAGCAATAGTCAAGACTAGCTCAGGCAATATATCCAACTGGACAATGAAATTATATTTCAAATGTAATATGTTTTGGAGTGTTTTCAAGAATGTTTGTAGAGTGAACTTTCCTGGAAAACAGTATTGTTCATTAAATCAAAGGGTAGGCATGCTTACTCTGATTGAAGACTGGGGTTTAGAAACCCATGAGCCTTTTTTTTTTTTTTTTTTTTTTGGTCATCATGTAGGAAATGGGGCTTGGGTAACCATCAGAAAAAACTAAATTCTTTACCATCATTGCTATGAGTAATCAAATGCTTTTGGTCTCTAACTCTGGAATATTCGAGCAGAAACTATGAGACTATGGCCAGCTAACAAATTAGTTTGCAAGCACAGGAAAATCTCTGTGTCTTTAGAGGCATGGGTCAATAATCTAGCTGTTTAATAATATATTAAATATGTTTTACATTCTTAAATAATAAAATATAAAATAAAAATGTGTTAGGGTTCATTTTGAATAATTATGTTGCTATAATCAAGATTTTGATGTAAGATATAAATATTGGCAATAATCACCAAAAGTGTTAAATAATAAAATGCACAATATATTATCTCATAAATATGTTATGAAAGATGCAAATTAAATACAAAATTAAAAATTAAAATGTTTAAATTATTTCCATAGTTGAGCAAAGCTTATCTTCCTCAAAAATTTTAAAGTATTCATTAAAGTTTAAATACAAATTCTAATTAATAAGATTCAGTTATAATATTCTAAATAATTCTGAATAGTATTTTCAATTAAAGTTTCATAAATGTATAAAATTAATTTTTATAATTCTGTGGACCAATGTCCATCTAATTTCCAATTTAAGAACAATGCTAAGGGATACCTGGGTTGCTCAATGGTTGAGCATCTGTCTTCAGCTCAGGTTGTGATCCTGGAGTCCTGGGATCTAGCCTCACATCAGGTTCCCTGCAGGGAGCCTGCTTCTCCCTCTGTCTATGTCTTTGCCTCTCTCTGTGTGTCTCTCATGAATAAATAAATAAAATCTTTTTTTTAAAAAAGAACTATGCTATATTTTATGCAATTTATGTTTAGAACACGTATACAAATTTAAGTATGATATGCATTGATTAATAAAATGTTCCTCTCCATTTGACACAAAGGGGATAAGAATAAGCAGTATGGAATCCCTCTGAAATATTCTTAATCACCAGAACCAATTGTCCAAAATTTGAAGGTTAAGACTGAAGTTAAAATATGGATCTACTTCCCCCTACTCTTTTTTTAAAAGATTTTTATTTATTTATTCATGAGAGACAGACAGACAGACAGACAGAGGCAGAGACACAGGCAGAGGGCTCCATGCAGGGAGCCCGACATGGGTCCCAGGTCTCCAGGATCAGGCCCTGGGCTGAAGGTGGCGCTAAACCTCTGAGCCACCCAGGCTGCCCAACTTCCCCCTACTCTTAATTCAGATCCTATGACAGCATCTGAGCTTTTCTTCAACCTCACCTATGAAAGCTGTCACTTGGCCTCCTAGATTCGAAGTTTTTCCATATTCCTCAAAGAGGTAAGAATAGAAAAAAAGATGCCAATTTATTTAAGTTTTAATGGAACCAACGATGTACATTTGACTCTATAACATGTTCCTACTTATTTTGTATCAGGGCCAGGGCTCATAATGGAGAAGTAGACAGAGGTGACCAATCTGTTATTATCTTACCTCTACTCATTAGTTTCACAACAGCTCTGACATTATTCAATTATCTTTTTTTTCCAACATAGCATGCTCAGTAAAAGGTTTGGTTTGGTTGTTATTAAATGTATAATGGTCTGGCCTCCTTGCCTGGATTTGGAACAATTCTAGGGGCCATCTGAGCCCCAAGTTTCCTGTGGAATTAACTAAGACTTTGGTTATGACTGCACTGTAGCCAATGTCTCCCTCTGATCAGTCATTGCTTTCATACCTTCACATTAGTTGATCCCAAGGCACTCTCCAATTAGTTCTCTTCAGGTAAATATCAATTTTAGTGTCTGTTCCTCAGATAGCTCTACTTAAGAGAGTTGGTGCCTGACAAGATCCAAGAAAACAGACTCTAAATTGAGATTTTGGAGCTGATACCCACTGGGAGCTGAAAAACTTCCATCACTGATGGTAGATGTCACAATGACCTTGGCATGTTATGTGCCATTAATTGTTAAACAACTCCTTTCTCCTCCTCCTCCTCCTCCTTCTTCTTCTTCTTCTTCTTCTTCTTCTTCTTCTTCTTCTTCTTCTTCTTTCTTCTTCTTCCTTCTCCTCCTCTTCCTCTTCTTCTTCTTCCTCTCCTCTCTCTCTCTCTCTCTTTTTCATAGTGACAAAGTTGGATGGAATACCAATGAAAAAGAATGCACTGGTGGATGATGGGTCAATTTAGAAAGGTTCAAGTAGAGTAGTAATTGCAAAGACAATAAATGCTGACTCACTGAAAATACAATAAAATGCTGAGAATGGTTAATTGATTAAATGAGAGTCAATGCTGAAAGTCAGAGGGCCTCTTTTGCAGTGTATAAAAGACTCTTATTTCCTGTAGCAATAGGGCAAAGAGCTGATGATAAAACCTCACACTTAATTTTAAAAACAGTAGAGCCCTAGACAAGGTTGAATTCTCATCTCTAGCTAGTTTCCTACATAAAAATAAAGGTTTAATTGGAAAAAGTGAGATTCTTTGACTTGGGATGGCAATGTTTGGGTCAAGCCAACTGAAAATCCTTAAAATCTCCCAACACATGGACACTTTGAATCTGCAGCAGCGTATCCCACTCCTTTCTGTTAGACTTGATACAAAACATAGTGCTTGACAAGACACCCTGTTCCAATTTTATCCCTGATATTGGCCAAAACCTTTAGAAAGGGTCAAATTATAGCATAGTCCAGCTAACTATCTACATTCATTGTCTTGTCCTAGTGCTATGTTAATTATTTTAACATCCATTAAAATATAGTCCAAAGGGACTTGAGACTCTCTGGACACTCTAAAGAATATTATGGAAATTAAATTGTATAAGCAAGAAGTGTCAAGTAAGTTGGAGGACTTGGTAAGAAAGATGTGCTCCAAATGATGGGAAATAAATTTGTGAAGACTTCAGAGTCTGAGATGTAAGCAGTTTTTAGAGGAGTAGCCAGGCTCTGGGACATATCAGTACATCTGCTCCAAAGTAAAGGACAAACTATTATATCTCATACCTCCTACCACTAAGATGGAAGCATAAAGCTTGGTAGACCTCTTCTGGGGGTAGCATTTTTCACATCTTAGAGTATTTCTCTTCCCCTTCGACTGGATAGCACACAAAAGGCTATAAGCTACGAATGTCACTAAGAGGAGTAGGCCAAGGCAACAGTGCAAGTAGCATCACCAATTGGTCCAAACAATCTACAGTCCCTATGGTATTAAAGATATCTTGGAAAATACAGTGTATGAAGTTTATAATAAGCTCCAATTGGACTATCACAGTGTAGGCTTCTAGGGTTTTTGAGCAATGTTATGTCATATGCAGTAGATAATTATATACCATTTTACAAACAGCTGCTGTCTTGCTACTGAGCCTTGATAGAGGTGGGTCACAGGAAATGGAAAATCAATGATCATGTGATCAGAAATGCCTCTTAGTGGTTCATACTGTCAGGTCCACAAATTCACTGACATGATCCATCATAATTTGAAAGTGGTACATCTGGGATTGGACAAGAGTGGGCACATACACACACACACACACAAACACACACACACAAATACAGGAAAGTTGTATGAGCAAGTGGCCCTGCCCGTAATGTCATCTATTGGTGTTGCACTGGCACTCTTTCATTCATACCAATGGCCAAATGATGGGATACTTCTTGATCTGATGGAAGATGTGAAAAATGACAGTATTATTTCATGGTCAGTACATGAGTACAATCTATACATGGACAGCTTTAAGTTACAGGCTCCCCTTTCAGGGATAGCTGTGAAAGGCAGAAGAGAGAAGGATTCCTTCCAGTGGACCGAGCTTTGAAATGTGTATCTGGCAATCCACTTTGTCTGGAAAGAGAAAAGGCTGATAAAAATACATATGGGTTCATGAGTGGTGGTAAATGCCTCATGTGCTTGGTCAAAAACCCAGAAATAGAAATATTAGAAGATTGAAGCCATGTCATTCTGGAGAAGCAGCATTTGGTGGACTTATGGGAATGGCCACATATTATAAAGGACTTTGTGTTGATTGTTAGCATCCACTGAAGGATATACAATGTTGAAGAGGAAATATCCATGCAAAATGACTTTGCTACATGACCATGGCCAGCCCAATACTCTTAGGATGGTAGCCATGATGCAAGGGACAGAGGATGCAGGCTATGAATTGGCCCAACACCACGCACCTCTATACATGAAGACTGATCAAGCTACTGCTGCTACTACACATCTAACCTTCTAGAATGAGATCCATGCTGAGTCCCCATTACAGCACTGCCACACAAGGATACCCAATGGCAACAACTTAGTGATAAGTGATTATGTTGTACTTCTTCCATTCTTTAAGAGCAATGATATATCTTAACGGGAAATGACATATCTAGAAATGTTTTTTATTTTCCTGCTCACAGTCCCATAGACAGCATAATTATCTAGGGATTTATAAAATACATGATCTGCCAAGATATGCCATTAAGTATTACAATGAACAAAGAATTCACTTTATAGTAAAGGAGGTATAGCTGTTGGCACATGACCATGGGATCCACAGATCTTAGATACTGAACCATGCAGAAGATGCCAGCATGAAATAGTAATTGATTAGGCTTTCAAAGATACAACTCTAGTACCAGTTTGGAGACAATGCACTTCAAGGATAGAGTATCATTTTTTAGGATGGACTAACCACCATAAATCAAATACAATTACATAGCATTATGTCATGAAGAGGTGAGGTTGGAAAGCTTCAATTTAGGAACTAAAAGGTAGAAGGAGAAGACTGCTGTTTATGTCCCACTTGATTTTGGAGAATTTTTCTTTCTCATAAGTCTGGGCTATAAATGTTTGAAGTCCTGATTTCCAAGATAAAATGTTTCCATAAAAGAATACAAGAAAAGTCGAATTAAACTTTAAGCTATGGCCTCCACTTAGTCACTTTGGGTCCTTATGCTGAAATTAGCAAACAAGGAAAGAAGTCCCAATCCGGTACAACTGACCATGCTGATCTGAGGATTGCTAGGATGTTGTCAAATAATGGAGAAGGACATTATGCTAGGTAAATGTCCTCAAGATTTTTCATGTTGCCTCACATAGAAGAATTTCATTTTTAAACTAATATTCCATTGTACATTTATACAATGTTTTCTTCATTCAACTACCCATCGATGGATATTTAAATGATTTCTACATGACTATAATTAACAATGCTGCCATGAATATGGGAGTGGAATTATCTCTGATACCTCTGATATCTGAACTCAATATTTTTTGGATAAATACCCTAAAGTGGGATTGGTGGATTATATAGTATTTCTATTTCTGATTTTTTGAAATATTTCCATACTGTTTTCCTTAATGACTATATTAAGCTAAGTGAAATAAGCCAGTCCCAGAAGGACACATATTATATGGTTCTAATTACATGAGGCATCTGAAATAGTCAAATACATAGAAGCAGAGAGTAGAATAGTAGTTTCCAGGGGCTGGGAGGAGGGGTATTTGGGAATTGCTATTCAACAGGTATACAATTTCAGTTGTGCAAGATACCGTTCTAGAGATCTGCTGTGCAACATTGTGTCTATAGGTAACAATACTGTGTTGTACACATAAAAAATCATTAAGAGGGTAGATCGCATGTTGAGTGTTCTTGCCACATTAAAAAAGAAAAAAATAAAGAGAAGTGCAAAATATAAAATAAATGAGGGCAGTTAATATCTTTGACATTTAGGTGAATTTACAGAGGAGCTCTTGGTATTACTTTGTTCAATTTTGATAATAAATGAACAAGTGTAGCATTCATAGACTGAGAAGGTCATAATGATAAGGCACTTAGGTCCATCAAGGATGTGGATTCTGGGTCTCCCCACCAGGCAAGCTGCCCCGTGGTAATGGGAATCTGGAATGAGTACAAGAGGAAGATGATGAACATGAGTTGCAGCCTCTAGCTTGTTTCCACTGCCTGTCCTTAGGTAAATTTCCCTAAGAGACAAAAAATCTGAGGGAGGTCCTATCAGAATTATTTATATAAGGGATGCAGAGTAAAGCAGGAATGGATTATAATGCATGTTGCAGAGTGCCATTAAGATCTGCTCTTGAAGAATGAGGCACTCCTTCCTCAAGCTGCTGGGATCAGTGTACCTCTGAGAGCTCTGTGGAGATAAGCTTGAGGAATTGCCTTTGGCTAAAAGCCTCCTTCTCCAATGTTACCCTGTGGCCCTAGGACAATGCACCTTCAAAGATTGGATGCTTTGCCTGAACTCTGAAGAGTCATGCCTGCTCCAGAGTTCCCATGGGCTTGACTGGCTGGTGCCTCTGCTGTGACTGCATTGCCATTCATTTGTCCTCCCTTTAAACAAATCTATGTCCTCGTCTCTCCAAGAATCTGCCTGTGTGTAAATCTCCCTCCCAGAGTCTATTTCTGGTGAAGCCAACAACCTAAGACAACTAACTTTAAAGAAGATTAAATTAGTTGAATGATTTGGTTAGCTTTAATTCAGAAATCTCATTACATATGCCCATTGTTCATAGTTAATTGCTATTGTAGTATTTTCCTTTGCAAAATGCTTTTATGTGGAAAAGGCATCAGAGACTTTATCCTTTATGTTTCAGGACTGATACTAACTCTATGGCATTTGTTCTGTATTTCTACTTCCATAATTAATGATAACTTGCCTTTGGGGATTTAGTATACCTTACCTCAATTTCAGTTCAACTACTCGGTTTAAATTCTAACTGTAATTCCAAAGGATAAATGAAATTGGTTGTCTGACAGTGTAGATTTACTACTTTTCCCTGACTAGAAACAGACTGGATGAAATATCTTTAAGTTGATTAATAATCACTCTTCCAGGTGTTCATATTATGGTATACTATGGATATAGGGCAAGGGATACTTGAAGAGTATTTATCAGTTTGGGATCCTAGTTACAAGCAAAAGAAAATAATTCTGCATATATAATTAGGAAGAGAATTTATCAAGAAGCCATCAAGTACTCTACACACAAACACACATACACACACACACACAAGTTTCCTCATTCTCAATTAATACCTTTAAAAAAGGGTATGCAGGGCAGCCCGGGTGGCTCAGCGGTTCAGTGCCACCTTAAGCCCAGGGCATGATCCTAGAGACCTGGGATTGAGTCCCACATCGGGCTCCCTGCATGGATCCTGCTTCTCCTTCTGCCGGTCTCTCTCTCTCTCTCTCTCTCTCTCTCTCTCTCATGAATAAATAAAATATTTTTAAAAAAGGGGGTATACAGTGTTTTTTTTCTGTAAAGGTCCACACTGAAAATGTTTTATTTTAGCCTATGTGGGCCATATAATTTATTACACTTGCTCAAATCTGCCTTTGTAGGAGGAGAGAAGACTAGAGAATATGTAAAATTAGTATGGCCATGTTCCAATAAAACTTTACTTACAAAAATAAGTGACAAGCTGGATTTGTCCCAAAGCTTAATTTATTGACCTTTGCCTAAAGCAGTGAATTTATTCAGCTTTCCATATATTCTCATTCCCTCCCAACCCCTCACATTTTAAAATATTTTTGTCAGATCTATCTTGTCAGAACACAAATCACTTAGATACTCTTCAATCACCAGTATGTCTACTTTTTGCCTGGATTAAAAAAATATATATTTACATAGTACCCCTCTAGCCTTTTGAGAAAGCTCTCCAATTATATTTTGGTTCCTGGAGCCTGTACATGATTGTAAAGATTGTTCCATGACCTTTATATTTGAAGTTCTATTTGATTACACATAATATCTCTGATTCACATTTTTTTTTTTGCACATGTTGCCATCAAAAATGCCTGACACTAATCTGATTTTCTATCCCTTAAAAGTGACCTGGTCTTTTGCCTGAGTGGCAAAATTATTTTTGTTTCTTTTCTTTATAGTCCAGTAGTATTGCTAGATTTGACTAAGCATGACCCATTTTGCATCAATTTCCACAGTTAAACAATGTACCTTTTAAAAGTTGGCCTGTATTTTCTCTTATTTTCATTGTTTTATTACAGTTTTTCGTTGTTTTCTTATATCACTTCGTCTTGAGGATTGCTATCATCTGTAGAACAGGTCTTCTTTGCTTGTCTTCTTTATCTAAAAATTTCCTTCAAAAATTTTTATATCTCCATGCCTGAGTGGCTCAGTGATTGAGCATCTGCTTTTGGCTCAGGGTGTGATCCCAGAGTCCTGGGATCCAGTCCCACATCAGGCTCCCTGCATGGAACCTGCTTCTCCTCCCTCTGTCTATGTCTCTGCCCTTCTCTCTGTATCTCTTGTGAATAAATAAATAAAATATTTTTTAAAATTTTATATCTATTTTCAAAATGTTGCAATTATGTGGTTTCCTTTTTAGTAGATATTTTTCTTCAAAGATTTCATTAGTCTACTCAAAGTACTCTGACACAATATCACATAGTAGGTGGCTTAAACAACAGGAATTTATTTTCCCATAATTCTAGAGGCTGGAAGTCCAGGGGTGAAGGCGATAACAGGGCTGGTTTCTACTGTGGCCTCTCTCCATGTCTTGCAAGGTGATAGCCTTCTCCCATGGCTTCACATGGTCTCTGTCCTGTGCACGTACACTGCTGGTGGCCCTTCCTTTTCTTGTAATGACATCAGTTCTATCGAATTAGGGTTCTACCCTTATATCTTCCCTTAAACCTAATCACCTCCTTAAATGCCCCATCTCTAAGTACATCCACACTGAGGTTAGGGCTTCTATATATAAATTGGAGGGGGGAGTGGGCACAATCAATCTATAATATATACTTTTTAAGATGTCTGGGTTTTTTTGTGTGTGCTACTTCTAGTTTGGTTTTGATTCCTGAAATCTTTTCCTTTATACTAGTTTTTTCTTGAGCAAACAAGCTACATTTTCACTTCCTCCAACTGACCAGGAATCTTATTTCTAAATATTACTAACTCTGATACATATGTTCTCCATGTTTATATCATATTCTTTATTTCACTTAGCTCATTTTTTTAGTTTACCTCTATATTTTACCTTGTACATCTCGTGTGTCTTCATTTTCTTCAAGGATGCTACTCATATTTTGCTTTTTTTCTCTTGAAATATCATTGAGTAGAGTTCAAAAGCTAGTCTTTCCTATTTCTCATATTTAAGTAAGTTGAACTTTTCTGTTGGGGCCAAGAAAATGGAAGCAATTTTCTCTTGGGGACAACATACAGCAGTATAACTTCAAAGTTTGTATCAGAGTCACTTCTATTCTTGTTCTCAAAAGGTAATTAAAATATCCTCACATCATATACTTTATAATATTTGACTCCTTTGTTCCTCCTCCTATTTTTTGACTATCAAATATCTCTCTCTCCTTTACCTTCAAATTGCCTGCCTTGATCTATTTCTATTATTCTTCTCATTATGGGACTTAGGTTTTTATTTTCCTTTTTTTTTTGACATATCTGAAAGGTCTGTGGATCCAGACAACCACCTATATCCTCTGAATCCCCCATAATTTTCTTGTAATCACCTTTTCCAGTTTCATGTTCACAGAACACTTGAGGTCTCTTATCTTTGTGATGATATTCCTTTCGGTGTGTGAATTAATTGGTGATTGTTAGGTTATTTGGTTCTTAAAACCAGTGGAAGCCTCTTGTCTCTCTTCCTGTGGCTACCACTCATTGGATTTTTTTATATATGCATCTCTTCTGCCACTGGTGATTGGTCCCACTTGCATTAGTTTTGGGTTTGTAGTATTCTGTTCCTTGGTTTCCATGGAACTTTTTCTTTCTCCATCCTAGTTTCTCTTTCCCCCCTGAAAAGATTAGAGCAGATTCCAAAAGTACCACAGACTGCTTCCTCGTCAAAAGCTATCATGCTTTATTTTATTACTACTTAGGATGGCTTTAATGTTTCCCCAAAGACTAAACTTTATATAGGCTTGTTCTTGACTCCAAGTACTTACCCTTTCTTTTCATGCAGCATTTACCATAGAAAATATGCAATTGTAAACTCTTTCTCTTCTCCCTTGAGATATAAATCTGCTCCTGTCTCTTGCCAAATTTACAACCCAGGACTCTTTCTAAAGGAACGAGGAGTCATCCCTTTGAAATGTAATCATCAGGGAGGGTAGGGCCCCTGTCTCCCAGTATCTGTAGAAGGGTAGGAGCCTAATTTTGGTAAATGCCACACACAACCACATTAATCAAACTTAATGTCCTCTAGTACTTTTCCACCTCATATTAGCAGATAAAAACTCTCTCTTTTATTTCAGTGGAGTTGAGTTCAATCTCTTTCTCTTTTGAAATAGTCTTGACTCTTACTAGAAAAGTCTTAAATAAAATCTTCCTTGCCTAACTTCCTAAGTCTGTCTATGAAAATTTTCTTTGGAACATTGGTCCATAATTAACTCAACAATTATTTTATTATTAGAGAGATGAGTGGTCAGTGTTTATGGTTATCTATTTTGTTTTGATTTCATTTTGTTTTGATTCCTTATATATTATAAAGTATATCTGAAAATATATTTTGTAGGAAATTGGTTTCTATGAGCTAAAACTGGAAATGATTCAAAAAGTATATGCTTCCAAAAGTGTGATCAATATCAAAAATTAATTTTCTAAAATTTTCATAAAATTATAATTTTAATTAACAACAATAAAACTCTATGACAACAACCTATATACATGGGAGTGCATGAATTCTGAATGCATTTCCAATAAGATTGCTACCATTACTAAGTGGAAAAAAGCAGCCTCATTATTTAATTTGGAGCTCTTTAGTATTTATCTTAATACTGCTTTTTTGTGGGTGTTGTTCAAAGTAAGATGTATGGCATATCAATCGCTTACTACCTGCTGTTACTTGTGATTAAGAGACAGACACTGTTCAAAGGAAATTGTTTGTAATTACCACACACACACACACACACACACACACACACAAAACCACACACACACAGAACAGGCAATCAAGAGAACTACTGCCGGGGATCCCTGGGTGGCTCAGCAGTTCAACGCCAGCCTTTGGCCGAGGGCGCGATCCTGGAGTCCCAGGATCGAGTCCTGCGTTGGGCTCCCGGCATGGAGCATGCTTCTCCGTCCTCCTGTGTCTCTGCCTCTCTCTTTCTTTCTATGTCTATCATAAATAAATAAGTAAATCTAAAAAAAAAAAAAAGAAAGAAAAGAGAGGTGAGAGGCAAGATGGCGGGAGAGTAGGGTCCCCAAATCACCTGTCCCCAACAGATTAACCTTCAAATCATCCTGAAAATCTACGAATTCGGCCTGAGATGTAAAGAGAGACCAGCTGGAATGCTACAGTGAGAAGAGTCCGCGCTTCTATCAAGGTAGGAAGACGGGGAAAAAGAAATAAAGGAACAAAAGGCCTCCGAGGGGGAGGGGCCCCGCGAGGAGCCGGGCTGAGGCCGGGGCGAGTGTCCCCAGGACGGGAGAGCCCCGTCCCGGAGGAGCAGGAGCTGCACCAACCTTCCCGGGCGGGCGGAAAGGGGCTCGCAGGGAGTTGGAGCAGGACCCAGGAGGGCGGGGATGCCCTCGGGCTCCCGGGGACACTAACAGACACCTGCGCCCCGGGAGAGCCCCACACCCCGCGGCCGAGCTCCCTAAGGGCTGCAGCGCGCACGGCGGGGACGGAGCAGCTCGGAGGGGCTCGGGCGGCGGCTCCAGGGAGGGGGCTGCGGGGCGGGAGCGCGAATCCACCAGCGCAGGCCCCGGAGCACAGGGCGCCGGGACACAGCCCAGGATCCGGCCTCCCCCGGGACAGGCAGAGGCCGGGAGGGCCCAGGACAGCGAGGACGCTCCTGCCCAGAGCTGAGCAGATCAGCGGCCCCGCCCCGGAGCCTCCAGGCGCTGCAGACGGAGAACCGAGAGCCCCGAGCCCGTAGTTCCTGCGGGAGCTGACTCCAGGGCTCCGGAGCTGGCCCCGCTACTGCGGTTGTTACTCCTAGGGCCTCACGGGGTAAACAACCCCCACGGAGCCCTGCACCAGGCAGGGGCAGAGCAGCTCCCCCAAGTGCTAACACCTGAGAATCAGCACAGCAGGCCCCTCCCCCAGAAGACCAGCTGGACGGACCAGTTCCAGGGGAAGTCAAGGGACTTAAAGTCTACAGAGTCAGAAGATACTCCCCCGTGGGTTTTTTTGTTGTTGTTGTTTGTTTGTTTTTTGCTTTTTGATTTGTTTCCTTCCTCCACCCCTTTTTTTCCTTTCTTTCTTTTTCTTTCTCTTTTTCTTCGCTTTTTTTCTTTTTTTCTTCCTTTTTCCTTTTTTTCTTTTTCTCTTTTCTTTCCTTCTTTCTCTCCTCTCTTTTTCTCCTTTTCCCAATACAACTTGTTTTTGGCCACTCTGCACTGAGCAAAATGACTAGAAGGAAAACCTCACCTCAAAAGAAAGAATCAGAAACAGTGCTCTCTACCACAGAGTTACAAAATCTGGATTACACTTCAATGTCAGAAAGCCAATTCAGAAGCACTATTTTACAGCTACTGGTGGCTCTAGAAAAAAGCATAAAAGACTCAAGAGACTTCACGACTGCAGAATTTAGATCCAATCAGGCAGAAATTAAAAATCAATTGAATGAGATGCAATCCAAACTAGAAGTCCTAACGACGAGGGTTAACAGGTGGAAGAAGGACTGAGTGACATAGAAGACAAGTTGATGGCAAAGAGGGAAACTGAGGAAAAAAGAGACAAACAATTAAAAGACCATGAAGACAGATTAAGGGAAATAAATGACAGCCTGAGGAAGAAAAACCTACGTTTAATTGGGGTTCCGGAGGGCGCCAAAAGGGACAGTGGGCCAGAAAATGTGTTTGAACAAATTATAGCTGAAAACTTTCCTAATCTGGGAAGGGAAACAGACATTCAGATCCAGGAAAAGGAGAGATCCCCCCCTAAAATCAATAAAAACCGTTCAACACCTCGACATCTAATAGTGAAGCTTGCAAATTCCAAAGATAAAGAGAAGATCCTTAAAGCAGCAAGAGACAAGAAGTCCCTGACTTTCATGGGGAGGAATATTAGGGTAACAGCAGACCTCTCCATAGAGACCTGGCAGGCCAGAAAGGGCTGGCAGGATATATTCAGGGTCCTAAACGAGAAGAACATGCAACCAAGAATACTTTATCCAGTAAGGCTCTCATCCAGAATGGAAGGAGAGATAAAGAGCTTCCAAGACAGGCAGGAGCTGAAAGAATATGTGACCTCCAAACCAGCTCTGCAAGAAATTTTAAGGGGGACTCTTAAAATTCCCCTTTAAGAAGAAGTTCAGTGGAACAATCCACAAAAACAAGGACTGAATAGATATCATGATGACACTAAACTCATACCTTTCAATAGTAACTGTGAATGTGAATGGGCTTAATGACCCCATCAAAAGGCGCAGGGTTTCAGACTGGATAAAAAAGCAGGACGCATCTATTTGCTGTCTACAAGAGACTCATTTTCGACAGAAGGACACCTACAGCCTGAAAATAAAAGGTTGGAGAACCATTTACCATTCAAATGGTGCTCAAAAGAAAGCAGGGGTAGCCATCCTTATATCAGATAAACTAAAATTTACCCCGAAGACTGTAGTGAGAGATGAAGAGGGACACTATATCATACTTAAAGGATCTATCCAACAAGAGGACTTAACAATACTCAGTATATATGCCCTGAATGTGGGAGCTGCCAAATATTTAAATCAATTAATAACCAAAGTTAAGACATTATTAAGAATTAATAAGATAGATAAAACATTTGCCAGCCTTATTAAAAAGGAGAGAAGACTCAAATTAATAAAATCATGAATGAAAAAGGAGAGATCACTACCAACACCAAGGAAATAAAAACGATTTTAAAAACATATTATGAACAGCTATACACCAATAAATTGGGCAATCTAGAAGAAATGGAAGCATTCCTGGAAAGCCACAAACTACCAAAACTGGAACAGGAAGAAATAGAAAACCTGAGCAGGCCAGCAACCAGGGAGGAAGTTGAAGCAATCATCAAAAACCTCCCAAGACACAAGAGTCCAGGGCCAGATGGCTTCCCAGGGGAATTCTTTTTTTGTTGTTGTTGTTGTTTTATAAATTAATTTTTATTGGAGTTCAATTTACCAACATACAGAATAACACCCAGTGCTCATCCCGTCAAGTGTCCCCGTCAGTGCCCGTCACCCATTCACCCCCACCCCCCGCCCTCCTCCCCTTCCACCACCCTAGTTCGTTTCCCAGATTTAGGAGTCTATGTTCTGTCTCCCTTTCTGATATTTCCCACACATTTCTTCTCCCTTCCCTTATATTCCCCTTCACTATTATTCATATTCCCCAGGGGAATTCTATGAAATGTTTAAAGAAGAAACCATACCTATTCTACTAAAGCTGTTTGGAAAGATAGAAAGAGATGGAGTACTTCCAAATTCGTTCTATGTGGCCAGCATCACCTTAATTCCAAAACCAGGCAAAGACCCCACCAAAAAGGAGAATTACAGACCAATATCCCTGATGAACATGGATGCAAAAATTCTCAACAAGATACTAGCCAATAGGATCCTATAGTACATTAGGAAAATTATAACGCATGACCAAGTAGGATTTATCCCTGGGACACAAGGCTGGTTCAACACTCGTAAAACAATCAATGTGATTCATCATATCAGCAAGAGAAAAACCAAGAACCATATGATCCTCTCATTAGATGCAGAGAAAGCATTTGACAAAATACAGCATCCATTCCTGATCAAAACTCTTCAGAGTGTAGGGATAGAGGGAACTTTCCTCGACATCTTAAAAGCCATCTACAAAAAGCCCACAGCAAATATCATTCTCAATGGGGAAGCACTGGGAGCCTTTCCCCTAAGAACAGGAACAAGACAGGGATGTCCACTCTCACCACTGCTATTCAACATAGTATTGGAAGTCCTAGCCTCAGCAATCAGACAACAAAAAGACATTAAAGGCATTCAAATTGGCAAAGAAGAAGTCAAACTCTCCCTCTTCGCCGATGACATGATACTCTACATAGAAAACCCAAAAGCCTCCACCCAAGATTGCTAGAACTCATACAGCAATTTGGTAGCATGGCAGGATACAAAATCAATGCCCAGAAATCAATGGCATTTCTATACACTAACAATGAGACTGAAGAAAGAGAAATTAAGGGTCAATCCCATTTACAATTGCACCCAAAAGCATAAGATACCTAGGAATAAACCTAACCAAAGAGGTAAAGGATCTATACCCTAAAAACTATAGAACACTTCTGAAAGAAATTGAGGAAGACACAAAGAGATGGAAAAATATTCCATGCTCATGGATTGGCAGAATTAATATTGTGAAAATGTCAATGTTACCCAGGGCAATTTACATGTTTAATGCAATCCCTATCAAAATACCATGGACTTTCTTCAGAGAGTTAGAACAAATTATTTTAAGATTTGTGTGGCATCAGAAAAGACCCCGAATAGCCAGGGAAATTTTAAAAAAGAAAAGCCATATCTGGGGGCATCACAATGCCAGATTTCAGGTTGTACTACAAAGCTGTGGTCATCAAGACAGTGTGGTACTGGCACAAAAACAGACACATAGATCAATGGAACAGAATAGAGAACCCAGAAGTGGACCCTGAACTTTATGGTCAACTAATATTCGATAAAGGAGGAAAGACTATCCACTGGAAGAAAGACAGTCTCTTCAATAAATGGTGCTGGGAAAATTGGACATCCACATGCAGAAGAATGAAACTAGACCACTCTCTTGCACCATACACAAAGATAAACTCAAAATGGATGAAAGATCTAAATGTGAGACAAGATTCCATCAAAATCCTAGAGGAGAACACAGGCAACACCCTTTTTGAACTCGGCCACAGTAACTTCTTGCAAGATACATCCACGAAGGCAAAAGAAACAAAAGCAAAAATGAACTATTGGGACTTCATCAAGATAAGAAGCTTTTGCACAGCAAAGGATACAGTCAACAAAACTCAAAGACAACCTACAGAATGGGAGAAGATATTTGCAAATAACGTATCAGATAAAGGGCTAGTTTCCAAGATCTATAAAGAACTTATTAAACTCAACACCAAAGAAACAAACAATCCAATCATGAAATGGGCAAAAGACATGAAGAGAAATCTCACAGAGGAAGACATAGACATGGCCAACATGCACATGAGAAAATGCTCTGCATCACTTGCCATCAGGGAAATACAAATCAAAACCACAATGAGATACCACCTCACACCAGTGAGAATGGGGAAAATTAACAAGGCAGGAAACAACAAATGTTGGAGAGGATGCGGAGAAAAGGGAACCCTCTTACACTGTTGGTGGGAATGTGAACTGGTGCAGCCACTCTGGAAAACTGTGTGGAGGTTCCTCAAAGAGTTAAAAATAGACCTGCCCTACGACCCAGCAATTGCACTGTTAGGGATTTACCCCAAAGATTCAGATGCAATGAAACGCCGGGACACCTGCACCCCGATGTTTCTAGCAGCCATGTCCACAATAGCCAAACTGTGGAAGGAGCCTCGGTGTCCATCGAAAGATGAATGGATAAAGAAGATGTGGTTTATGTATACAATGGAATATTACTCAGCCATTAGAAATGACAAATACCCACCATTTGCTTCAACGTGGATGGAACTGGAGGGTATTATGCTGAGTGAAGTAAGTCAATCGGAGAAGGACAAACAGTGTATGTTCTCATTCATTTGGGGAATATGAATAATAGTGAAAGGGAATATAAGGGAAGGGAGAAGAAATGTGTGGGAATATCAGAAAGGGAGACAGAACATAAAGACTCTAACTGGGAAACGAACTAGGGGTGGTGGAAGGGGAGGAGGGCAGGGGGGTGGGGGTGAATGCTTGACCGGCACTGAGGGTGGTACTTGACGAGATGAGCACTGGGTGTTATTCTGTATGTTGGTAAATTGAACACCAATAAAAAATAAATTTAGTTAAAAAAAAAAAGAGAGAGAGAACTATTGTCTTCTTGTATTTTAAAAAGAGAAAATAACTAAATTAAACCAGAATCTTTATTTGAACATCACAACTCATTTAACTTAATACTGTTTTCACAAATTATCTACCATCCATGATGAAGTCTCCCAGTGATCTTAGCTGTCTTATGTTTGTATCTAAGCTGACCTTTTAAAATCTTACATCATTCTGGAAAAATTGCCAGAAAATTAATGTAGGAAATTTTAAAGAGTTTGTCATTAATATCTGAATTAATGTTTTTCAATAATTAGCATGCTAGTGGATTTAGTCATCTTCAACACTAAGGTTTTTATCTCACTTTTGTTTTCTTAAATCTTGGAAATTTCTATCTATATACTTAAATATTTAAAAGAGTAGAAAATGGATGCCTAGAGGTTTCAGCTGGTGGAGCATGTAACTTTTGATATTGGGGTTGTAAATTCAAGCCCCATGTTGGGCCTGAGATTACTTAAAAATAAAATCTTTTAAAAAAAAGAGTAGTAGAAATTACCCTGTGAACCAAAACACAAGTCTTCTGAAGATTAAGAAAAAGCTTTATGAAAAATATTTATATGTAAATTTTTATATGCTATCAGGATGAAATTTGGTGGAAAAGGAATCAGAGAATTTTTTTGTACTTATTTCTTGCTTTTTTTGGTTCTTAATGTTTATACTGGGGAGTCCCAAAAGAAAAAAGTAATCTGTTATTCCCTTTATTGCAAGGAAGATGGACAGAAATTGTGGAATCTAACAACAATTAGAATAGGAGACTGCATTTTATATTCAGATGGGTGGACAAATTAGTAGTTTCAATGTAAGTATTTAATAATTGTTAGCCATTATTTTTGCTATTTTAAGCCCTGAGACTATTCATACAAAGAGACAGAGTGCTTTTCCTCAAGGAGAGGGCAATGAAGAGAAGCACAAGCAAGTCAATAACTGTAATGCAACATGGTAAATGTCATAATGAGAGAATATAAGGGAAGACGTTAGCTGCATAGATTAGCAATTAAAGATTCTGCCTAGGAGACGCGAACAGGCATTACTGTAAAACTCCACCTTAATGTAGTAACAGTTAAAATAATTAGCATGATTTCACCAGAGTCACCAACTCCTCCTTAAACTTCCACCATATTGAAGGATGAAAAATAAAATCTGATATTGTGTACTTAGAAATCAAAATATACACACAATAATCTTTTAAATTAACATTCTTTTTTTCCGAGTTAAATGTTTATGTGCATACCAATCTATGACATCTTTCTTGCACGTATTTTAAAATTTGTTCCCATGTCATATCTGCTACACAATTTTTAGAATGCTATAATCTAAAAGTTCACATGCTGGGGCTGATCGATTATAGGGGGCGGAGAATGTTTCCTTGACTCTCTAGGTTCCCAGACTGGGTCTGAAAATTAAACTGACACAGACAGATTAATAGAAGAGAAGCATACAAATCTATTTAATGTGAGTTTTGTGCGACTTGGGAGCTTTTTCATAAGGAAATGAAAAACAAAAGAAACAGACCAGAGTATTTTGATACTAAGTTTGATGAAGAGTGGACAGTCATGGAGGAACATTATAAGCTAAGGAGAATGTTGGACAAGTGAAGTAAAGTGGGGGAGACAACAAGACTGCTGAGGTTCTTCTCAGTGTTCCTCTGTCCCAGGTACAGGGAGGGCACTTTTCAGATGAAAGCTTTATATAACCTGTTTCAGAGGAAGGGAGCTAGGAGAATATCAGACTGACTTTCCTGCTTTCTGTACTTTACTCAAACTCCCTCAGCTTAAAATATTCAATATGTCCAAGTACCATATTTTGTCATAGTGTGTCCTGAACACACACACATACACACAGACGCACACACACCCCTAATATTCATGAGAATTATGCTGAGCAAATGCATTTTTTTATTGTTAATTTGACTGCCAGAAGTTGCTGACAAAACAGAATAGACTGAAAGTTTCTACTATCTGTCTCAAGTTAAGTTATATGTCTATCTTTTTGTGTTTCTTTTGCCAGATAAGGCATTTCATGGACTCTATTCTGAGGATGATCAGATACTCATTTTTCTACTGCAAATGAGTAAGTAAAACTTCAAATTTTCACACACTAGGGTGAGATTTAGCAGCAGCAGCACTGGACTTTACCCAAAAGAGCATTCCAAGAGTCAAACCCTTACAAAACATAAAAATGTTTAACCACACTAAAAGATCACATATTAAGGGGAGGGGCAAGATAGCGGAAGAGTAGGGTCCCCAGGTCACCTGTCCCCACCAAATTACCTAGATAACCTTCAAATCATCCTGAAAACCTACGAATTCGGCCTGAGATTTAAAGAGAGACCAGCTGGAAGGCTACAGTGAGAAGAGTTCGCGCTTCTATCAAGGTAGGAAGACGGGGAAAAAGAAATAAAGAAACAAAAGGCCTCCGAGGGGGAGGGGCCCCGCGAGGAGCCGGGCTGAGGCCGGGGCGAGTGTCCCCAGGACAGGAGAGCCCCGTCCCGGAGGAGCAGGAGCTGCACCAACCTTCCCGGCGGGCGGAAAGGGGCTCGCAGGGAGTTGGAGCAGGACCCAGGAGGGCGGGGATGCCCTCGGGCTCCCGGGGACACTAACAGACACCTGCGCCCCGGGAGAGTGCGCCGAGCTCCCTAAGGGCTGCAGCGCGCACGGCGGGGCCGGAGCAGCTCGGAGGGGCTCGGGCGGCGGCTCCGCGGAGGGGGCTGCGGGGCGGGAGCGCGAATCCAACAGCGCAGGCCCCGGAGCACAGGGCGCCGGGACACAGCCCAGGATCCGGCCTCCCCCGGGACAGGCAGAGGCCGGGAGGGCCCAGGACAGCAAGGACGCTCCTGCCCCGAGCTGAGCAGATCAGCGGCCCCGCCCCGGAGCCTCCAGGCCCTGCAGACGGAGAGCCGAGAGCCCCGAGCCCCGTAGTTCCTGCGGAGGCTGAATCCAGGCTTCCAGAGTTGCCATAGCAACTGCGGCTGTTCCTCCTGGGCCTCACGGGTAAACAACCCCCGCTGAGCCCTGCAGCAGGCAGGGGCAGAGCAGCTCCCCCAAGTGCTAACACCTGAAAATCAGCACAGCAGGCCCCTCCCCCAGAAGACCAGCTGGACGGACCAGTTCCAGGGGAAGTCAAGGGACTTAAAGTCTACAGATCAGAAGATACTCCCCCGTGGTTTTTTGTTTTCTTTTTTTTTTTCTTTTCTTTTTGATTTCTGATTGCTTCCCCCACCCCCCTTTTTTTTCACCTTTCTTTCTTTTTCTTTCTCTTTTTCTTCTCTTTTTTCCTTTTTTTCTTCTTTTTCTTTTTTCTTTTTCTCTTTTCTTTCCTTCTCTCTCTTTCTCTCCTTTTCCCAATACAACTTGTTTTTGGCCACTCCGCACTGAGCAAAATGACTAGAAGGAAAACCTCACCTCAAAAGAAAGAATCAGAAACAGCCCTCTCTCCCACAGAGTTACAAAATCTGGATTACAATTCAATGTCAGAAAGCCAATTCAGAAGCACTATTATACAGCTACTGGTGGCTCTAGAAAAAAGCATTAAGGACTCACGAGACTTCATGACTGCAGAATTTAGATCCAATCAGGCAGAAATTAAAAATCAATTGAATGAGATGCAATCCAAACTAGAAGTCCTAACGACGAGGGTTAACGAGGTGGAAGAACGAGTGAGTGACATAGAAGACAAGTTAATGGCAAAGAGGGAAACTGAGGAAAAAAGAGACAGACAATTAAAAGACCATGAAGACAGATTAAGGGAAATAAATGACAGCCTAAGGAAGAAAAACCTACGTTTAATTGGGGTTCCCGAGGGCGCCGAAAGGGACAGAGGGCCAGAATATGTATTTGAACAAATCCTAGCTGAAAACTTTCCCAATCTGGGAAGGGAAACAGGCATTCAGATCCAGGAAATAGAGAGATCCCCCCCTAAAATCAATAAAAACCGTTCAACACCTCGACATCTAATAGTGAAGCTTGCAAATTCCAAAGATAAAGAGAAGATCCTTAAAGCAGCAAGAGACAAGAAGTCCCTGACTTTCATGGGGAGGAATATTAGGGTAACAGCAGACCTCTCCACAGAGACCTGGCAGGCCAGAAAGGGCTGGCAGGATATATTCAGGGTCCTAAATGAGAAGAACATGCAACCAAGAATACTTTATCCAGCAAGGCTCTCATTCAAAATGGAAGGAGAGATAAAGAGCTTCCAAGACAGGCAGGAACTGAAAGAATATGTGACCTCCAAACCAGCTCTGCAAGAAATTTTAAGGGGACTCTTAAAATTCCCCTTTAAGAAGAAGTTCAGTGGAACAATCCACAAAAACAAGGACTAAATAGATATCATGATGACACTAAACTCATATCTGTCAATAGTAACTCTGAACGTGAACGGGCTTAATGACCCCATCAAAAGGCGCAGGGTTTCAGACTGGATAAAAAAGCAGGACCCATCTATTTGCTGTCTACAAGAGACTCATTTTAGACAGAAGGACACCTACAACCTGAAAATAAAAGGTTGGAGAACCATTTACCATTCAAATGGTTCTCAAAAGAAAGCAGGGGTAGCCATCCTTATATCAGATAAACTAAAATTTACCCGAAGACTGTAGTGAGAGACGAAGAGGGACACTATATCATACTTAAAGGATCTATCCAACAAGAGGACTTAACAATCCTCAATATATATGCCCCGAATGTGGGAGCTGCCAAATACTTAAACGAATTATTAACCAAAGTGAAGAAATACTTAGATAATAATACACTTATACTTGGTGACTTCAATCTAGCTCTCTCTACCCTCGATAGGTCTTCTAAGCACAACATCTCCAAAGAAACGAGAGCTTTAAATGATACACTGGACCAGATAGATTTCACAGATATCTACAGAACTTTACATCCAAACTCAACTGAATACACATTCTTCTCAAGTGCACATGGAACTTTCTCCAGAATAGACCACATACTGGGTCACAAATCGGGTCTGAACCGATACCAAAAGATTGGGATCGTCCCCTGCATATTCTCAGACCATAACGCCTTGAAATTAGAACTCAATCACAAGAAGAAGTTTGGAAGGACCTCAAACACGTGGAGGTTAAGGACCATCCTGCTAAAAGATAAAAGGGTCAACCAGGAAATTAAGGAAGAATTAAAAAGATTCATGGAAACTAATGAGAATGAAGATACAACCGTTCAAAATCTTTGGGATGCAGCAAAAGCAGTCCTGAGGGGGAAATACATCGCAATACAAGCATCCATTCAAAAACTGGAAAGAACTCAAATACAAAAGCTAACCTTACACATAAAGGAGCTAGAGAAGAAGCAGCAAATCGACCTACACCCAGCAGAAGAAGAGAGTTAATTAAAATTCGAGCAGAACTCAACGAAATTGAGACCAGAAGAACTGTGGAACAGATCAATAGAACCAGGAGTTGGTTCTTTGAAAGAATTAATAAGATAGATAAACCATTAGCCAACCTTATTAAAAAGAAGAGAGAGAAGACTCAAATTAATAAAATCATGAATGAGAAAGGAGAGATCACTACCAACACCAAGGAAATACAAACGATTTTAAAAACATATTATGAACAGCTCTACGCCAATAAATTAGGCAATCTAGAAGAAATGGACGCATTCCTGGAAAGCCACAAACTACCAAAACTGGAACAGGAAGAAATAGAAAACCTGAACAGGCCAATAACCAGGGAGGAAATTGAAGCAGTCATCAAAAACCTCCCAAGACACAAGAGTCCAGGGCCAGATGGCTTCCCAGGGGAATTCTATCAAACGTTTAAAGAAGAAATCATACCTATTCTACTAAAGCTGTTTGGAAAGATAGAAAGAGATGGAGTACTTCCAAATTCATTCTATGAGGCCAGCATCACCTTAATTCCAAAACCAGACAAAGACCCCACCAAAAAGGAGAATTACAGACCAATATCCCTGATGAACATGGATGCAAAAATTCTCAACAAGATACTAGCCAATAGGATCCAACAACACATTAAGAAAATTATTCACCATGACCAAGTAGGATTTATCCCCGGGACACAAGGCTGGTTCAACACTCGTAAAACAATCAATGTGATTCATCATATCAGCAAGAGAAAAACCAAGAACCATATGATCCTCTCATTAGATGCAGAGAAAGCATTTGACAAAATACAGCATCCATTCCTGATCAAAACTCTTCAGAGTGTAGGGATAGAGGGAACTTTCCTCGACATCTTAAAAGCCATCTACGAAAAGCCCACAGCAAATATCATTCTCAATGGGGAAGCACTGGGAGCCTTTCCCCTAAGATCAGGAACAAGACAGGGATGTCCACTCTCACCACTGCTATTCAACATAGTACTGAAGTCCTAGCCTCAGCAATCAGACAACAAAAAGACATTAAAGGCATTCAAATTGGCAAAGAAGAAGTCAAACTCTCCCTCTTCGCCGATGACATGATACTGTACATAGAAAACCCAAAAGCCTCCACCCCAAGATTGCTAGAACTCATACAGCAATTTGGTAGCGTGGCAGGATACAAAATCAATGCCCAGAAATCAATGGCATTTCTATACACTAACAATGAGACTGAAGAAAGAGAAATTAAGGAGTCAACCCCATTTACAATTGCACCCAAAAGCATAAGATACCTAGGAATAAACCTAACCAAAGAGGTAAAGGATCTATACCCTAAAAACTATAGAACACTTCTGAAAGAAATTGAGGAAGACACAAAGAGATGGAAAAATATTCCATGCTCATGGATTGGCAGAATTAATATCGTGAAAATGTCAATGTTACCCAGGGCAATTTACACGTTTAATGCAATCCCTATCAAAATACCATGGACTTTCTTCAGAGAGTTAGAACAAATTATTTTAAGATTTGTGTGGCATCAGAAAAGACCCCGAATAGCCAGGGAAATTTTAAAAAAGAAAGCCATATCTGGGGGCATCACAATGCCAGATTTCAGGTTGTACTACAAAGCTGTGGTCATCAAGACAGTGTGGTACTGGCACAAAAACAGACACATAGATCAATGGAACAGAATAGAGAACCCAGAAGTGGACCCTGAACTTTATGGTCAACTAATATTCGATAAAGGAGGAAAGACTATCCACTGGAAGAAAGACAGTCTCTTCAATAAATGGTGCTGGGAAAATTGGACATCCACATGCAGAAGAATGAAACTAGACCACTCTCTTACACCATACACAAAGATAAACTCAAAATGGATGAAAGATCTAAATGTGAGACAAGATTCCATCAAAATCCTAGAGGAGAACACAGGCAACACCCTTTTAGAACTCGGCCACAGTAACTTCTTGCAAGATACATCCACGAAAGCAAAAGAAACAAAAGCAAAAATGAACTATTGGGACTTCATCAAGATAAGAAGCTTTTGCACAGCAAAGGATACAGTCAACAGAACTAAAAGACAACCTACAGAATGGGAGAAGATATTTGCAAATAACATATCAGATAAAGGGCTAGTTTCCAAAATCTATAAAGAACTTATTAAACTCAACAGCAAAGAAACAAACAATCCAATCATGAAATGGGCAAAGGACATGAAGAGAAATCTCACAGAGGAAGACATAGACATGGCCAACATGCACATGAGAAAATGCTCTGCATCACTTGCCATCAGGGAAATACAAATCAAAACCACAATGAGATACCACCTCACACCAGTGAGAATGGGGAAAATTAACAAGGCAGGAATCAACAAATGTTGGAGAGGATGCGGAGAAAAGGGAGCCCTCTTACACTGTTGGTGGGAATGTGAACTGGTGCAGCCACTCTGGAAAACTGTGTGGAGGTTCCTCAAAGAGTTAAAAATAGACCTGCCCCATGACCCAGCAATTGCACTGTTAGGGATTTACCCCAAAGATTCAGATGCAATGAAACGCCGGGGCACCTGCACCCCGATGTTTCTAGCAGCCATGTCCACAATAGCCAAACTGTGGAAGGAGCCTCGGTGCCCATCGAAAGATGAATGGATAAAGAAGATGTGGTTTATGTATACAATGGAATATTACTCAGCCATTAGAAACGACAAATACCCACCATTTGCTTCAACGTGGATGGAACTGGAGGGTATTATGCTGAGTGAAGTAAGTCAATCGGAGAAAGACAAACAGTGTATGTTCTCATTCATTTGGGGAATATGAATAATAGTGAAAGGGAATAGAAGGGAAGGGAGAAGAAATGTGTGGGAAATATCAGAAAGGGACACAGAACATAAAGACTCATAACTCTGAGAAACGAACTAGGGGTGGTGGAGGGGAGGAGGGCGTGGGGTGGGGGTGAATGGGTGATGGGCACTGAGGGGGACACTTGACGGGATGAGCACTGGGTGTTATTCTCTATGTTGGTAAATTGAACACCAATAAAAATTAATTTATAAAAAAAATAATAAATAAAATAAAATAAAAGATGAAGAGCCAGTAAAAAAAAAACAATAAATAAAAGATCACATATTTGGTACTTTCAACAAGATTGAGGATTTCTAGCTAATAAAGTTTTCTTGGTAGTAGTTACCTCTCTGATATCAAAAACACATAAACACACACACACACACACACACAGTATTTCTTTAACAGCTGAGGCAAAACTTCAGATGAATGGTTTCAGACTTTCTTGTGTCCATAAGGAAGGGAGTGGTTTTTTCTATTTTTATGATTTGAGGTGCTGTACAATTATTTGGTGGTGTCTTGTGAGTTCATTATCATGTCTAGACTCCTAATAGTCCTGTATTAAATTTCTCTGCCTCTCTTGGTTACAGAACACTGTTCTTCCTCAGGTTCATTCACCCACTTTTTTCTTTCTTCTTTCTTTAAATTAACATTACTTCTTTAACTTTTCTTGCTGCCATTTCCTACCACACCCTATTTGTAGTCTCCATGTGGACATTCTGTGTTTTTACATGCTAACTTTCAGTATTTTTAAAGTAAACATCAGGAGACTAAATATAAAGGTTAACATAACAAGGTACTTTAGAATATGGTAGTAATTTTGATCCAAAATTTTTAGATGGCTTTCTAGAAAAGTTAACTAGAGGTTGAAGAGGCAGATTTATGATATTTAATAAAGGCATTCAGAAGTACTTTTGAACAAAAATTTTACATTAGGTCAGATAATCCAAATTTTGAGCTTCTTTAAAATGTTTTCAGGAAAATAAAAAATGTCAATGCTTATTTAAAGGACACTACTAGAAAAAAGTCATAATTCCAAACTCACTGGTACTGTAAGGTGTGTTAGGCAGAAAAAGCACCCAAAATGAACATGCACCATACCCTGTTTATATTGTTTTCAGATTTGCTGTTTATTTTAAATTTAGCTATTTGGGTTTTACTTTTTTTTTTTTTTTTGAGGGAGTACTTTTTTAACTTTATCATCATAAATGAATATAGGTCCTTTATGTATGGAATACCTTTAGAGATCTAAAAGCCTGATTTATTTATTTTTCTAATTGGTAGACCAATATACATTATTTAAAACAAAATAAGGCAAAATTTAGAGGTTATTCATATTATAACAAGATGTAATGTTTTCAGCAGTAGGCATTCTGCACACAAACAGCATCAAAATTTATTTTGAAAAATTGTAAGAGGCAGGAATCAAACATTTAGCAAAAGAAGCCAATAATTTTAGAGATAATTTTAAAAGGCAAATATTTATATTTCTATATAACTAAAAAATTTCAAAGCAAATAAACTTGCAGATAGGTATTCTTCTATAGATAAGAGTTTTGTATTCTAGCATTTGTCTTTCATGTGTAAATGATTCTCTTAAACTGCTTAAAATAATTGAAAACAGATGAATATTTTGAGAATAATAAGATTTCTCTATTCAAGTTTATTTTTCACTAGAAAACCCCTTCTTTGAGGTGCGTAGGGTAGGACTACAAAAGTAGTCTTCAGTCTAGCTTGAATATCATGCATTTGAAATGAGCAGATCTGAATTAATGAGGTCATGAGGTCTATGTGAAATATAAAAGTTTTTCTATGAATTTAAAAGTGGATAAAAAACAGTTGCTAGGCCAATTTTCCCCCTTAACATACATTCTCTGACATAGCACATAAAATGGGATCTAGTAGAAAGTACAGAGGGTTTCCCATATGTCCCTACTCCCTACTCTCCCCCACCCCAGCCTGCCCTATATCAACATGCAACACCAGAGTAGGAGATTTGTTATAACTGATGAACCTACACTGAAATATTATTATCATCCAAAGCCCATAATTTACACTAGAACTTACTCTCAGTACTATACATTCTATGGATTTTGACAGAATTATAATGACATGTATGTACCATTACAGTATCATTCAGAATAGTTTCAATGCCCTACAAATCCTCTGTGTCCTGCCTGTTTTTCCTTCCTTCCTCCCTAATCACTGGCAACCAATGCTGTTTATAACATCTCCATAGTTTTGCCTTTTTAAGAATGTCATATATTGAGCAGAAGATGGAAAAAAAAAGAATGTCATATATTTGGAATCATGGACTATATAGCATTTTCAGATGGGCTTCCTTCACTCAGTGATATGCATTTAAGTTCTTTTAGGTTTTTTTTTTTGTGACTTGATAGCTCATTTTTAAGTACTAAACATTATTCCATTTTCTGGATGTACCACAGTTCATTTATCCATTCACCTGCTGAATGACATCTTGGTTGTTTCCAAGTTTTGGCAGTTATAAATAAAGCTGCTTAAACACGTATGTGCCGATTTTTATGGAACATAGATTTTCAACTCATTTGGGTAAAAGCAAGGAACACAACCGCTGATCTGTATAGTAAGAATATGTTAAATTTGTAGAAAACTGCCAACTGTCTTCCAAAGTGGCTATACTATTTTACACTCTCACCAGCAGAGAGAATTCTTGGAGCTTCACACTCTTATCAGCATTTGGTTTTGTCAGTGTTTTGGATCTTTGCCATTCTTTTAGGTATGCAATTGTACCTTATTGTTTTAACGTGTGTTTCCCTGACAATATATGATGTGGAGCATCTTTTCATATTCTCATTGCCTATATGTATATCTTCATTGCTGGGGCTTTTCAGGTTTCTTGCTCACTTTTAGTTGAGTTGTTCATTTCTTACTGTGAAGTTCTAAGAGTTCTTTGTATATCTGGATAGCAGTTCTTTATCAGAAATGAGTTTTGCAAATAGTTTCTCCCAGTCTATCAGCCTTTCATTTTTAACATGAAAAATAAAACCCTCCATAAACTTACCGTTCTAACTGTACAGACAACTTATTCTAGCTCTGGGCTTTGCACATGTTTTATTCCACAGCATCTAACTGCTTAAACTATTCCAAAAACTTATTTGCATTCTGAGAACCTGCAATTTTTATTGCATCAATTACTTTGTGTTTTATAAGTTCTGTTGTTAAATTTCCTTTATACGATAGCCTGTAGAAGTTTCAGGTCTCTACTAGGCTCTGACTTGATCTTTGATTAAGTGGACATCTTTCTCTACAGGGGGATTGGAAGGGTCACTGAATTAAAGGACCTAGATGACGAGCACTGGACCAGTTTGGATGGATTATATTAGACCAGTTAATCTGTTACATTGTACTTCCAAATATCTACTGATAAAATTTCCTGAAATATTTACAATAGGTATATCAAATATGTGCCACAGAGACTATCACTCATTTGACACCCATCCCCAACCCCAGACCCAAAGGCAGGTATTTTAATTCATTACAGTCTTTTTGTCTTATCTAGAATGACAAATTTCTTCAGCATAGTGCTCCAGAAAGCTGCCTCCAAGAGTGAGGACAACAGGAAAAAAATAATATTTGTCATTTTTGCTTGGCCATTAAAATTCTTTGTTTTCCTTAATATCCTTCACTTTCACCGTACAAGCATAAAAATAAAAAGGAGTAGTTCCTTTAAAGCATTGAATTTCTTATCCATTCCAGAATAGAAAAAAATTAGCACTCCATAACATTTATTCATTTAGGAGTAAAATATTAAGCCTTTACTATGTTAGTGGCACTTCTCTAAACACTGGTTTCTGGCAGTCAACAAATACACAAAATTCACTATTTTCATAGAATTTACATTCAAACTGGGGAGGTGGTGAAGAGATGAATAAATAAAATATTAATAGATTAAAGAGAAGTTAATTCTAAAAGAAAAGAAAGCATGGCAGGAGGGAAAGAAATGTGTTCATGGATGGGGTGAAATCTTGGAGGATCAAAAAGGCAACACTGAGTAAATGACTTTGGATTAAAAACCTGTAGGATGCACTTTTGTCAGAGGCAGAAGGAAAAGCAAGTGCCAAAGCCCTGCTGTCTATAGCCTGGGACATTCAAAGAACAGTAAGGAGGCTAGCGTGGTTGGAGAATTTTAAGTGAAGAAACAGTCTGAGATTCTAGGAGAGAGTATTTTATATGTCTCACATGCATTTTTATAATGATTTCACTGAATTATTTCATCAGCCTTTCAGCACAACAATTACTAACATACCATTTTAGGCAGGTGAAGACAGAATCAAAAAGGTATAACAAGGCAGGTGAAGACAGAATCAAAAAGTTATACAGTTTACCTAATGTCTAATAATTAGTAAATTACCCCCCCCCTCCACCCGCCGTGAAGATCCAGGTTTTTGGAATACAAGTTCATCACTAATTCTTTTACAAAACAGATGCTCTTTTATAATTAAAGAAATAGCTAATGTCTCAAATAGAAACTATCCTGCCACAGAGTATCCTTGGCACTTGACTCAAAACAGCAGGCAAACCATGTCTTGCCAATAAAATCGCTATTTCAGCAGCTTAAATCAAGCTGGGCATCTTATTTGTGGTTCTGCTCATCCAAGCCAATGTTCTGCTTCATATGTATGTTAATAAACTAGAGTCAAATTTTTACTTGTTTACCCATTATATTCCTAAAAATTCATTCTAAAAAATGGAATGAATTCTTGTCAAATTGTAGATATTCTCTCTGAGGGGAATTTAAATCATAGTGAGTCACAATTACAAAATTAATCTATAGAATTTAGGTAGTTTAGATATTGTCTTTAGTTTTTGTCTTGCCTTTTTTTTAAGATTTTATTTATGTATGTATTTGAGAGAGAGAGAGAATGCACAAGCAGGAGGAGAGGGAGAAGCAAACTTACCACTGAGCAGGGAGCTGGATGAGGGCCTTGATCCCAGGACCCCAGGATCATGACCTGAGCCAAGGCAAACACTTAACTGTTTGAGACGCTTAGGTGCCCCGGTTTTTGTCTTTTCTTAATAGTCAAATATAAAGCAGAGGAGCTGAAGTCCCATGCATGCTTCATTTGAAGATGAAATTTAAGTTTTTTCACCTTTAATTATTTATAAATTTGTTTCAACTGAATTAGATTTATAATATTGATATTTCTTTGCAACAGATTCAAAAACATTTATTTTCTACTCATTTGAACAAAGTAACTAGGATCTTTCTGTAGGATTGCCTATAAGGAATGATTAATCACAGGTAAATATATAAAATCCCTGTTACTATGAACCTTGGAGAATAATAGAGTTGCTTACGTGAGAAGCAGCTATAAAAATGATCAATATCTATAGTCTAGAGGAATTTGTTCTTGTTTTTTTTGATTCAAGATTCAGATTACAAAACCAGTGATTAACTTAATACATATGACAAATTTCCTGGTCATCTGACACATGCATTTTTTCTTTTAAATCACTTTTAATGAAGTGATTAGGCTATGAGGATTGCCTCTACCTTGGGCCACAATACTGAGAACCCAAAATAAAATCTTCAGGTTTTCAAAGCATATATTTAAATGAGATCCATCAAAACACATAGGCCAAACTTATTAAAAATGTACCTAGGCTTTTTTCAATGATGAGCAAAAGAAAAATATACAGAAGGTCAATTTATTTAAAAACTACAGCAAAGTATAACAGAATACTTAATTAATTCTATAAATATGAAGCCCCAACTGCCTTCATAAAAGAAACAAACATAAACTACTGACCTGATTAAATATTTTATTTAGGTATGAAACAATCAGGGAAAGTTTCAAGATATCAGTGTAAAATGTTCCAAATTAATCATCAATCAATATGCAAAATTCTAAGACTGCAACTATATTGATTATTTTTAAATTAAAAAAATAAAATGTTTTAAAAAGTAGATTAGTTTTACATCAGATATTAAATTATGAAATTGATAAAACTGTCCGGATCATGAGATCTCTCACAGGTCATTCTACATCATTTGTAAAATCAGAAGACATTGAAGAAATAATATTGTCTCAAGTCTGATATTGGCTCAATAAGACAATTTAGACATTTTGTCAATTGATAGAAATTTAAAATAAGATAAAATAATAAATAAATAAAAGAAGCTTTATAGGAACCCACTGAATATGCATAACTCTGGATTTCTATGCCTTCATCTTCTTGGGAGTTTCTTTTGTTCCTTAGATGGCTTTTTTAAGCTATAGCTTAAAAGTACTTTTTTGTGACATCTTAAAAGACCTTCCCAGAATTAGGTTAGTTGTCCCTTCTATGTATTCTTTAGGAATCTGTGCTAGCACATATCAAAGCAGTCATTTGATAATTATCCATTTTTGTGATCAATCACTAGATTCTTGTGACTGGTTCTTGTTCACCAAGATAGTCTCAAAGTCAAGAAGAATCCTTAGCACATAGTTGGTGCTTCTAAAAAATCTGTTAATCAAATAACAAATTAAAAACTATTATATCTTGGCATATGGTTCCAAGTGATAGAAATCGTGATACATATGAAACAGGCTGGGAACTGAAGTACTTCGCAGTAGATGTCTGAGTGTGTGCGTATATCTTGCCACATGTCTTAACTCATGTAACTAGATGCAGTTTTCTGGATTCACCTGAGTAAAATCTCACATAAGCAAATGTGAAATTTTCATTTAATAGATTTGACACTATAAAATGTCATTAGTAATCCAACATACTGCATAGTACTTTGCAGTGTACAAAATACAGATGTAAAATGGAATGCTTGAAACAAAAATGGGCTACACTTGATTTTTTAAAAAATATAATTGAACACTGATATATTTAAAATGGATTTTTTTACTTCCTTAATGTAAATAATTTTAAACTAAAAAGAAAATCATAAGTATCCCCATACATCTTCTTAAATAGTAGAAACATGATATACTTATTTTTATGCAATTATAATTGTCATAGCTTTGATTTAATATAGATTCCTTTACACACGTTATATAATACCTTCTTAAGAATCTATTATTTCTAGAATTGCATTAATTAAAATAGTCCCACTGCATAATCTATGTTCTAGATCTATAATTTGTCAAAAATTGAACTAGAATTTATTATCATTATTAAACCAAGCAATAAGTGGTCATTAAAGCAAAACAGCAGTCAAATGGGTGAGCCTGTTATAATTATGTGTCAATCAAACGTAAAGGAAACTAAGAAAGGACCTAGCCCCATCCTTTTACAGAGACCATCCTTGAGAACAGAAAGTGTTGTGCTCAATGTGGAAATTATCACCCTAATCTCATTTCCCATCACATTGCAGATACTCATTTCATATTTTATCAAAATAATTCATATAAATTAAATTCATTAATTTCCTAAAGGCCTCAGATGGAATGTGTTATGAACCCTCATTGACTGCCAGTCCAACCTGTTTTAGCATCCTGTTCTTGCTACTTGAAGTGAGCCTCTTTCCAAGGAATGAAGATGGAACAAGAATGAGCAAATTAAGAAAGGAAATAATTACATTAATTAAAGGCCAGGAAACTAAACAAAAGGAGCTTCCACACTGTCAGACATGATTAAAATGTGGCAACCACTAATGTTATTGTTCAAGAGGACCTGGCAGAAATAGAAATGTACAGAAGTAAAGGGACTCTCTGAATTTGAGAATGAAAGGCTATCCTATGTAAAAAAAGTTTCATCATACTAACCCTATGTTAAATAACTTGAGAATGCTTCAGTTCCTTCAGAAATTGCAAAACAGTCATTTAGGGAAATAAAATCTTAGTTTATCTTTCTACAGTATATTTAAGTTTCTAGCAAACAAAATTCTACATTAAACTTCATAATGTTTGAGATCCTAAAGGATGAAATAATCCTTAGTTTGACCTATTTAAATAATTCTCTATGACACAGAAAGGAAATGCTTTCATCTTCTTTGCTTTACACATTTTGAGAAAAAAAAAGTGCATTTTAATGTGGTAATTAAGATACCGTGCATCTTCTCAAGATATTTTCACTAAGGATAAATCCTTATTTCTTTTTCAATTGCTATAACCTTTAGCCCAAAGCAGCTTATTTCCTTGTTTTTCAATGTGGATGCTCCATGTTTTCTCTCTGTGACTTTTGTTTTCCTGCTGTCACTGGAGGGCTGAAAAGCCCTTTCCTTTTTTTTATTTCTCTACAATATTTTTCAAGTTTTGCAAAAATACAACATTGTAAATATTTCTGACTCTATGACAATACTATTTCTTCTGACCTATGAATTGCTAGGTAGCACTGCACTATGCGAAACCCTCCAACAGATCCATAGGATGTATGGGAAAAGTAAGGTTGGGCAAAATACTCAAAAACATCTGGAGTAATACAGACCCAATGAAAGATAAGAGTGTAATATATATGGTAGAACAGTTTTACAAATGCTAGATGATTACGTGCTTGAAAAATACCGGAATGGCTCTTTATCTTGAGAATGACGAGAATGGACTGGGCTTTGGAGCGGTGTGAAGTGGCTGGAGAGTTTTATAAAACAGGCTGGGAACCGAAGTGGTTCGCAGATGTCTGAGGGGTGCCTGTGGGTGTTCTGTGCATTTTGTATCTTCCCACGTCATGATTCACATAACTAGGTGCAGTTTTCTGTATTCACCTGAGCAAATTACACATAAGCAAACGTGAAATTTGCATTAAGCTCAAATCATCCCTAATGTATCAATCATGTTGGAATAAGCCCACATTTTCAAAACAAATGTTATAGCTGAATCAGCAGTTTATCTGTACATTAAACACATAATTTCAAACTCCTGTTTTACTTCTTAAGCACATATTTAATCTCCCCTGTAGACTATATAAACTTAGTGGATAGTTTACTTATCATTCATAATTATCATTCATAATTATATTTCCCATGGCCTTTAGACTTTTAGGTAACTGTATAGGTTCCTTTCACTGAAATTGCTTACCTTTGTTCTATGAGCCCTAATCTGAGCTGTAATAATTTCTTACTCTATTTAATTATGCTTAGAATAATTACTTGACATAAATATTTCTAAATAAATAAATGAAAATGACAAATCCTATCTATTTGAATCTTTTGGAGGGTAATAATATCTAAAAAAGCAGAGAGGAGTTAAATAAAATTATTATACAAATTCTCAAATTTCTTCATCTTAGATGTCTAACAACACTTAGCTAGACAGTGCCTTTTGTATTTCGGGTTGGTCTCCTTTTACTCATTCTTATTCTAAGGATATTCTTTAATAAAACTTGTGCTGCCTTTATCCCAAACCATTCTCATTTGTGTCACTTCCTTAGACTAAATGTTTGCTAAAAACTGAGAAAAAAAACTCCTAATATATGCATAAGATCTAGTCAAAGTTCATTTTCTCTAAAACTTCTTTTGTGGATCAAGTTCATGAGGAAGTGTTTTCCTCCAACATAGTATTCAAGGTCTTTACAACCTATGGATCTCATTTCCCTCTATTTTTTCAGTGTGACTGATTATTGTTTTGTTGCCTGCTGTCTCTGTGTTTTGCTCTTATTATTTTGCATATGAATGAGATCACAGAGGGGACTTTATTTTATCTTTCTTAGGCAGAGAATCTTTTGGTTTGGGTACCAGAACATATGTCTGTTATTAACATAAAACTATACACCATTCAATTTCCCCTTAAAATTTCATTTTAATTTATATGAATTTTATTTCAATAATGTGAGTTATAGAGCTTCTGTTCTAGGAAACAGTGAACACTCAACAAATTTAACTAGGAAGAATATTTTTTAAATAAAATTGACCTTTGTGTAATAATGTAATAATATGTAGATGATTTCTAACATTCTTTTTTTTGAGTTTGAAAAAACTTGATTATTAATATGATTGAATTAATTGGTTTGAAAAAAGAATATGAGAACAAAACGATTAATATTTTTGAGGATCTATGAAGTACACAGACTAGATGATCAATTCCATTTATATGCTCAATTAATTTTCCCCCAAATATCTGAAGGTAGGAATTCTAGTCTATTGTTTATAAAAAAATCATATTTTGTAAAAAGTTGTCTACTAAAGGACTTTATTCTACAAACATAAGCTTAGGTCAGTTTGGAGTAGGGAGTAGAGAGGAAACCCACCTAACTCTCTACTATCCTATGGGTGTGTCAGCTAAAAACATATTCTTTAGTTTTAAAATTCATAGGATCATGAAAGATTATATATTTTATACCTTTCATTGCTATTTCATTGTTTTAACATAGTTGAAATGTCTATTTCTAAATATCAGTTCTTTGTAGTTATTTATGTACAACATACTTTTCCTTGCTTCTAGTTGTGTGCAACAATTTTGTTCCTTTCTTCCCAAAATCATTTCTTTTCATTATTATTTCCAATTCTTAGTTGTCCTTAGGCCACCTTACATTTTACTCCTATAAGAAATTTTCCCTTCTCATTTTTACAATGAAGGACAACTGTAAATAAACTCATTGTTTTTTCTATATTTAACATTATTATTTTAATTATTTTAACTTCTCATTATTTACTCTTATCATTAGTTTTTTTGTTTGTTTCAGTAGATCTGGTAAACCTTATGTCAGTCTAGTGAGATCAGTATAAAACTGACTGAAAATCCCGTTTCCACTTTGTGGAAACTCCAAGGTCTCACTAAAGTTTTCTGTTGACTTGCCAAGTTTTGTATGTATAGAAGGAGAATTCAATCTCCTTCCTTTCTTGCCCCCATATACACTAACTTTCCTTATATTAAGTTAATAAAGAACTTCTCTTAGCTATTTTGCTTTAATTACCACTCACCACTTAAGCAAGCAAACAAAACACATAGCACTGACATAATTTGCACTCGAAGTAGTGAGATTTAATTTTTTAATTAGTGTGATTTTAAAAAGTGATGTGTTTTGTTTTGGTGATGGTAGTGGATTGTATAAGGTATTAGAGAACAGTATTGGGAACCAAGATCCGGGTGCTAGATTTGCTCATTGCTACTGGGATGTCATTGCATGTAGGAATCTTAGCTGACACAGCAAGGAGTAAGAAGTTATATGAATGTATGGCCTCTTCAACTTGCTTATCTCTAACTTCCCACTCCAACAGCAAAGAACATGGCTCCTACTTATTGCCATTCAGTTGCTTGTTTAATTACAGTATACATGAATAGTAATTTTGGAATTGTCGGCCTGTATCACCATGGGAAAAAATTTTATCAAAAGTAATGTATGCATTTGATTTTGAGTTCCAGCTCTGTTAATTTCCACTATTATTATGTTATCCTTAATAACTAATGAACATAAAGATTTTTATTATGACAGAAACATGAAAGGAAACTAGCAGAGAGAAGTCAATATGTATAAAATGCATCTATGATGATAAAAACAAGTAGATAAAGCATGTCAATTATTATCTTATTTATACATTTAGCTTAAAATATGTGTTAAGGAATTGTTTTAATTAAAACTAAGTCACTCTATTTGTGCTTGTTGTTTGCCTATTAAGGATACTCTGTGGTGAAATTTAATCCCAGAAAAGAAAGATTTTGAGTCTTGACCTACTAACTCTTATAAGGAATTGAAGTAGCTTAAACAACAATGCATATATGGAGGACCTGGGTGGCTTGGTTGAGTGACCAAATCTTGGTTTAGGGTCAAGTCATGATCTCAGTTCCTAGGTTTGAACCCTGCATTTGGCTCCACACTCAGTGTAGAGTCTGCTTCAGAATTTTCTCTCTCTCTCTGTACCCCACTACCCTCCTCTGCACTTGCTCACCCTCTCTCTCTGTAAAATGAATAAATACATAAAAAACAGTAACACATATGTGATAAAAATAACTCCTTTGGAAAATGAAATGGTTTAATTAAACACTAATAATTATTCTCTTCTACTTCTTAAAACAGCTTAGCAGCCTCATCTCCCTTAATAACTCTGTTAGTTGGTTAATGATCTCATACTTAGTTTGGACGGAATCCAGTGACTGAATTCAGTATTTTTCATTCAGAAAATTGCCTATATTCACGTTTTATTGTTTTCAAACTTCATAGTGCTCAATTCCTGTGTAAACTAAAGTATGATGCCCTCTCTCTAGTCAGAGAAATTACATTTGAGGAAGTCTATTAGTTTTGAGTCCAGACACACAGCAGGATAAAAATAAAAACACGGTATAATAAGTAAGCTAGATATAGTCAAGGAAAATGGAAAAATTCACTGAGTTGAAAAAAAATTCTGAACTTTAGTTGTTGGTGATGTTTTTAAACCTTTAGCAAGTACAAAATGCTGACAAAATAGACACTTACTTATATGAATAAAGACATGATTTATGGCATATGGCATTTATGCTTGGTGCCACACTATATCCTTCTCCCTGTAGTAATAGGATATGAATCCTTTTGAACCTACCTGGTCTTTTTGCTGACCAACAACATGAAATCCAAAAGAAAATCTTATCAATGGAGAAGACCAATTAGTACACGATCTTTCAGTGTGACCTTGGTAGAAAGAGTGAAGGCCTTATTTATGTATTTATTGATTGATTGATTGATTTTTATTTATTTATTTATTTATTTTGGTAAATGTTTAAGATTATGTAACAAGTGAAGTATAAATCATTTTTTGTTTGTGAATCCTTGAAGACCTTGTCCCCCAAAAAGTAGCTTAGTTGTGATAAATGTGTTTGACTCTTAGTTATTTGGGGAAAACAGCAAACTGCATCTCAAGAGTTTTTTGGTCCTAAACACCTTTGGGACTACAGTTACTATTTCCTTCTCTCTGGTAGCAGAATGTGTCAAAAGGAAATGTATGGAAGATTGCCTGTACTGCATAATTTATAAGACCAATGAAGAATCTTGGACACTGCCAAATTCTTAAGGACATTTAGCAAGTTTTTTCTTTGTACTGTTTTTTTATTTGTGTTATTTTAATAGGAGGTGAATATATTGGAATAGAAAGAAAAATGAAAACCAGGACTGCGTGGAGAGAATGAAGTTATGTTAGCTGAGGAGGAAGTGTCCAAATAGAAAATTCTCTGCAGGTAGAGGAATTCAAATTCTAATAAAATTTTGAAGAAGTAAAATTATTTTGAGATTATGCACTTGCTATGGTACTAGTTTATCCCCACCTAACTAGGATAAAAGAAAACCTAGAACTAAATTACAAAAATCCTTAATGGAATCCCTGAAGAAAATGAGTACGTTGTGCGTTTGTTCCATTGTATCATCTGATAGAACTGAGAACATATGACTTAAAAAGAGAGGTCCATCTATTTATAGGGTAGGTTATGATGAATTGGGCATTCCCTAGAGTAGTTTGTAGAGGAGAACATGTGTGAACATTACATTGTTTTATGACAGTCCTACAAGTCTATCAAGAATAACTGGATTTAATGGACTAGCATGAGCCCATTCAAAGTTTTGGTTCACCATTATGTGATATTAGTCATATTAGTGACTACTTCAGATTGAGCTGTACATTTAGTACATGCTAGGAAACTGAGAGGTATAGGGCAAGAAGACCATTTCTCTTTTACTACAGGTGATTAGGCCTTACAGGTAAAAGACAAAGGGACTGATTTGAATTGCTTTAACTCTTATGATTATACAGTGCCTACACAGTATTAACTGAGAGCCATTTTTATTCTTTATTATTACAATATTTTATAGGCTATGCTAGAGTGGTAGTTACATCTAATATTTGCATGGCCCCAGAATTATTGGACAGTTGAACTGTAGTAATTATTTTTGTCAAGGAAAGTCAATTATTTGAAGAACTTGATTAAAGAATTACTGATTAATAGCATTATCTCAAAGTACCAAGCCCATGTTAATTGTGAATTGTTGTAAGGCAGAAGAAATTAAAGAAAATTAATATGTGTGCAGATTATCACAAAAGATTGATTTATTTAATTAAATTCAGTGTACAGAATGTCCTAGATTGTTTAGTAGCAAGCTAGTTTAGTTTCAGACTAGCAGATATTTTCAGTTTAGGAAAGTAGATAAACATATTCAACTCACCAATAGGAGATATATATATAGATATAGATATATAGATATAGATATGCTTTAATTCAATGATGTGTTAGAAAAATCTCTGAAACTGAAGCCTCCGTGCAAACACTGATGTTTCTGGATGTTCCCCTATATTCAGGAATATAAATTACCTAGAGATGCAAATATATTTTGATAACAATTGAATTTAAAGAAGTTTGGAAAAGCATGATCAGTGAATTTGGAAAAAAAAGATTCTAACAATATGTAATAATTTTCAATTTTGTCAGATCTCAGTGAAGTATTTTGGACCCATAATAGCCAAATAAGCCATAAAGAACTCTAAAAAAATAGGTTTCCCCATGTTTTTTAATCCTACCAATGAATGCAAGGAAATCAAAAGTGTTCAGGAGTTAGTGGATGTTTTAGGCAGTGTGTCAAAGAATTCCTCAAGATAAAAAGGAAAGAAAGTCTCTTATAAAGTTGGTTCCGGAAAAACACATGAGTGTGGATGAGGTCAATACAGGCCCAAAAAGGATATCCTGTGTCCACCCTACCCTCACAACACACCATTGTGGAAGAGTTTCTTCTTAACCTTTGTTGCACATCATTGTATTTATGTTTGTTAGTTCTATTATGTATTTATATTAAATACTGATGTTATATCTGGGTTTAAGGTGAGAATATTTCTGTGGAAAAAATGTACCACATTTTCTTGTGGATATCTGATTATAAAATTTCATGTTTCTCAAAAATCCTAAATGATAGCTGTCAAAAAATAACCTTGGCTAATTCAAAACAAAAAAAAATGAGTTTTGCTTTACCTGAAGTTATTTTCATGCACCCTGTATTTAGAATATAAGGAAACAGAATATTGTATTTTTTTCAAAAGTGAAATTGTTACCAAAGCTAGCATATTTTTATCTATATATTGAGAGGAAGTTAAAAATTGTATTAGAATGGATTAAGGCTAGAATGATAAAACTGTGGAAATAAATCTATTCACAGTTGCCCAGTAGCAATTCTGGCCTAGATGCTATAAGAAGTGCTGAGCTTATGAAATTTACAGGAAATGTAGAGGAGACAATACCAGTGTTTTCACTGCTATCACTGTATGTTTGATTTGTATTTGGTGACGAAGAAGGAGCTTCATGTATTGAAATTCTCTACTTCAACATGGATGTCTCCAGCTGTATGTTTAACTTTATTTTTTGTTGTTGTTTAACTTTAAAGAACGATTTAATAGTGAGGATGTACATACCAAATATAAGACATTTCTTTTGGCACCAAGGCATAAGTGAGGTTAGTGGTATTTGGCTCATTGATGATGCTGAGCACATTAAAACTAGTAATGGTTTTTACATCTTTAGAATTTGACCTGGGATTTATTAAAGGAAGCTCGTATGATGACAACAGATCTGTGTTTTCCCAAGATAGGCTTCTGTGCTTCCTTTCATATTTGTCAGACCATAATATTCCTCCCCTGAAGAGAAGCTCACAATGCTGCCCTTGTATTCCACCTAGGCCTTTGTTTTTTCCACATTAGTTACCACCCTGAACGACCAGTGCTCCATGTCTAATTGGGCAACTACATTATCAGATCTGCAGTTACTCAAATGCTTAGCACCAAAAACTAGTTTGGTGATGTTCATTGACCTCCAATCCATAATTTTGTCAGAACAGGCAACATCATTTGCAGTGATCATGATTCTCTATTCCTTTTATTGTGCTAGCACATATCTTGGCAGAAATATATGGTTCCAAGATCAGGAACAATAGCAACTCCATTCAACATGTTTGCTGGAAGAGATGGATCTTTGGTCTTTGGAGAAATATATAGATATCAGTGCTGAATACAATAATTACCAAATAAAAAAGATAGACTTGTTCTTTGGGTAGTAAATTTGACTTTATTTTTTCCATGCTTTTGTTAAAATTCCAGCCAGTTAACATCAGTGCAATATTAGTTTAAGGTGTAGAATTTAGTGATTCATTACTTACATACAATATTGGGAAGTACATATTTTAAAAGTGGGATCCTTACTTTTGTGAACCTGAAACTCCTTCTAGACATGTTTTACAGTACTTCTTAATGACTTCTGTAACCTATGATAGGACACTTGGCTATATCAAAGATAAGACTAACTTAAATACTATCTTGATGTAAGCATCTCATTTTAAAATACTAAATGTTATATGCAAAGCATTGTAATTGATATTTTAAAAAGCAGGTTAATATTTACTATTATTCTAATATTATAGATGAAGAAATCGTAAAGCTAGTAACTGGGGGAATCAAATTCACTTTTATATTCACATAATGCCAAATACTCTACTTTTTTTTTTCTGTAAACTTTTAGGTCTCTGTATGGTATTTATGTCTATATCGAGGGACCAAGCTTAGTGTACTGACTTAGTTAATACATACTCTGTGTGCTTTCTAGAATCCTATGGAGTTTGTGTTGAAAAGAATATAAAGTTTTTCAGACTCAGAAGAAAGTCCATAAAGGACGTCGTGGAGGTAAAGAAAAGAGGCCTCATGTGTGCAAATCACACTGTGTGCTATTGTTTTTTTTTTTTTTATCAAATACACAGAATTTTAAATAATGTGCTTCAACATAGATATATATATGCTTTTTGTGGATTTAATTTCAGCATGACATAAATCCTGTTCTCATTTTGTCATATCTACAGTATCTCATCCTAGGATGCCTGAGATTATCCCTGAATTTTGTTTAGCCTTCTTTTTTACTAGGCCATTTAGCTCTATTCCAAACAATTCAACACACATTCAGTATTTTCTCAATTTTTTGCTTACATTTTATAATTAACCCAATTATGTGCTATGACACTATATGATATATTACATATTATATTGCATTATATATATTATGTTGTAGCATTTCACATCGTATCATATTATATTATACCATTGGTTTCTTAATCATTTCAATTATTCTCCAAAATAAGGAGACAGGTATAACTAGTTCTATTTTACCAAATCTCAATAATTTTATGCTATAAGCTTCACATCAGGTAATAAAGTGATAGAATCAATTATGTGGGCACTATATATTAGAGTTATTATTTTCTTCACCTAAAAATGAGATGATAGTGACGCTTGGGTTGCTCGGTCAATTAAGTAGCTGCCTTCAGTTCAGACCATGATCCCAGGGTCCTGGGATAGAACTTCAGGTTGGGCTCTCTGCAGGGAGAGCAGGGAGTCTCATAGCTAAGAGTCTCTTAGCAGGGACTCTACTTCTCAATCTCCCTCTGACTGCCACTATGCCTACTTGTGTTCTCTCTCTCTCTAGCAAATAAATAATTAAAAAAATGGAAGGATATTATCATGCTTTCTTTAGAAAGAACAATATTACTTGATTAATTTTCCTTTTTTCCTGTTTTGTTCAACTATGTTAAAATCAATCTTGTAATATGTAGAGATACATCTGTGTCTTAAATTGCATTTGGAAATAAAACATTCCAATAATACAAATTCTTAATTTCATAGGAAAAATGTCTAAACCTTTCCCCACACAGACACTTATTTGAGTCTTTATGCACAAACAACAGTAGACAATGTGATCATTTTTCTCCCTAGTTCAAAAGAAAATAAAAGTCACAGAAGGCACTATATGACTGAATCTTTCTGGTTCCCAAAGGCTTCAAATACACTTTTAAGAATGCTGTCTATAATAAAGGTGAACTTCAAGCCTCATACAAGTATTTATTTAACTTGCAAGAATATATCAAAAGAAATATAAATTAACCATTCAGTAATGTGATACTCCATTTTCCAAGCAGGTGTGTTTTTTGTTCATATTAATGTTCTGAAGAATTGTTTTAAGATAAAAAAAAATATTTTCTTCTTTTCTGGAAGCAAAGAAAACGCAAAAATTTTATAATTCTTCCTTATCTGAAGAATTCCACTCCATTCAGTTAACATCCAATTTTTATGTTCTTATATTAATAAACCAGCTCTTTATTTCTTCAAATGCAAGTCACATCTGGCTTTGGTGATTATTAATCCATGCTGTCATGAGCAAGGCCACTTGTGGACAGAAGAAATACTGCCACCAGGAGCTATTGTTTGGGATTTTTATTCCTTTCTTCAATTTGTTATGAAAAGACACATACAGGGCATTTTTGATTTTACAAAAACATGTCGTAGATAAACACTTATTCCTACTCAGACATTATCAGCTTTTAGCAGAAACGAATTCTTGACACAGTGTTTTGTAGGGTAATTAGCCAATTCAGTAATCTGCAGAAGCAGAAAATAAATCTGTACCTAAGGGTGAGTAGCCAATATTTGAGATACTAAGCATTTCCATTTTGAAATATATAGTCTATATTTTATATGGGAATTAAATTTAGTCACTGCCAATAGAACTGGCAGGAAAGACAAGAACTCATTAAAAATTTGAGAAATTTAATCCTTTTATAAAGCCTTAATTGTCAGTATCATTCTTATATATAGTCTTAAAGGCAGATAGATGCAAACAATTATTTTATGTGATTCTTATTAAACATTTCAGATATTAACCACTATGATCAAAACTATTATATTATACTAAGACATGATTATTCTCTTTTTGATGTTGCAGAGAGACAACACAGTTCTGTGCTTCAGTATTACTGACATTCTTTTTGGAGTATGCAAGGACAGAACACAGTTTGAAAACAAGAAGGTCTAGGGGAAAACCTAATCAGAAATATTTTATGGGTGAACAAAAGCAAATATAGCCCATTGGAGAGTGAGGTGGTATAGATACATAATACAAAGAAGACTCAGAGAGAGACTGACTTCACAAAAACCAAGAAAGAACAGCCTTTCAAAAAAAGAGGGATATTATTATAATGATTCCAATCAATTGAACCACTTAAAGGATGAGATGGGACCTCTGGATATAAACATCAGAGAGTTAGGTAGATTTTACATGAAGTTTTGTGAGTAGAAAGGAATTCGAGTTTTTTTCTCTTTCCAGTTAGTCTGGTCTAGAGGAGGTGGACGTCACTTACATGAAGAGTAAAAGTAAGCAATAGCACTTATTGTTGATGACATTGTTATTATTGTTTATAATCCGAGGGATTTGAGCCTGAGGCCTTGACATTGCAAGTTTTCCATAAATGTTAGGGAACCAGAATTTACATTCTGATAGAGGTAGATTATGGGAAAAAGGGATTTTGAATTACATCAGTGGAAGGAGGACAGACAATACAGCAAGTTCTTAGCAGAATGAGAAAGGATGTGTTGAGAGGACCATGAAAGCACAGGGAAAGGCCAGGAATCTGAGAGGAAAGTATTAAGTCTACAGTGAGGATTATAGAAAGTTATTGAATTATGGTGTAGAATGTGCACGTGTTCGTCGCGAGAGGTTTCCTATTTAGGTTTTAGAAGAGGTTGGTAGAACAAAATGAGGTAGAGTCCAGGGAAAGTTTGTTTTCTTAATTGTTTTGATAGAAGTGACGTGAACTATTTCTTGAGAAAAGGAAAATAGAAGGGAAAAAAGGAAATTTACAAAATTATGTGAGTTAACATTATGTTCCACTCCTGCCCTTTCTCCTAGGAGTCCTGCTCAGAAGGTTCAACTATTTGATGACTTGCATATATTCCAATTGAGTTTCTAATGAAAACTTACTTCTTGAACACATCTGCCTTCCATTTCACTTGGTGCCTTTTTAGAGAGCTTATATTCTATATTATAAATATAAAATATTTATATATGACCTTATATTTTAGGTCATAAGCGCTTTCTTATATCCTAAAAGGACATTCAGTACATGAGCTTGTTCTCACAGCTCAGAGGTACTACCACCAAGAAAAACATGGAGTTATCTTGCAGTTGGAAAGAGAAACCCCAGGAAAGCTGTATAGAATTTGAATGAGGGCACAATGTTTGATCTGACAAATGAATATATTTTGCAGTCCAAGTCCAATTCCCTAACATTGTTAGCTTTTACATTTAGGCTCTACTTAGAGTTAGACAAAGAACAAGTTCTCTGAGGAAGAAATTAATGCTGTGCCATCTATGGTGGATAGATGGGGGATTCTGTAAGCAGGATGGTCACAGACATTTATGTGGTTTGTGCATTACACAGAGACTCCTGACCAAAGAAGTGGACTCAAGCTTATGCTCTGCTTACATGTCATGCCCCTACTACCACTTTCCTGTACACCAAGTACTTTCTTTTCACCAAGTTATCCAGACGCAAGGCTGTACCCATCCAGAAAGATAACCTTTTTTTTTTTCCTAATTTACAGAAAGGAGTGCTCAGTTCGGCAGCACATATTCTAATTTACAGAAAGGTGACTTAGGGGCTAGAAAAAAGCCTTGAGAAGGAGCAAGCTCTACCTCTTTCATATAGAATATGAGCTATTTTCTTAATCATAACTTTTTCCCTTCATATTTGATGAGTCATTATGAATTGAGTTAATTTTATGTATTTATGAATATTTATAAATACTCACACTACAAAATGGTGGATGTTAGCTTGGATAGGAAATTAGTGTTTTGAAAAATCATTTGTTTCTCTAATTGATAAAGATCATTTTATATGCTTATTCAAAGACAGCAAAATACTAATAATCTCAATATTAATATTTTTGAAATTGTTAAGTATTTTATGTACCTATGATATCTAAAATGCTAAAAAATATTTTGTATGGATTATTCTGCTGTTTTTAGACTCAGAAATCGAAATTTAGCCAAGGCTTACCACTTTATCAACAATAAATTTCTACCTGAATCTCTTTGCAATTTTTGTAGGATTTTCTGGACTATTCTTTTTGATTACAATGTTCATATGCATTACTCTGTGGCTATTTTACTTTTAATTAGGTTTGTTTGAAAAAGCTAATTACATGCTATTCATTTTCTTTCACTTACAAATTTAATCACAACAGATTCTCAGTGAACCAGGAGGCAAATATTCTGTTAATAAACATATCATAAAACATAAAAGTAAGGCTTTAGTAGTATATTTTCCAAAGTGCTGTCAGATTTATATATATTCTGTTATTTTTAACCCTTGTATATAATTTATAAATATTTTTGCTAATATTCTATAAAATATAATGAACATTCATGTTGAGCAAGCATGTATATTCCATATGGTTTCCTGTTAGATTCATTTTGTTGCATTGAGAGATTAAAGCACTAAAAGATGATTATTGCTGTATAGATAATAAAAAGGACATCAGCCATCATCATAATATCCATCAACACAATAGCACTTTGAGCTTCTATAAATATGTGGTGCCCTGTTGGCATTCCATAAACTAAATTATACAACCTAGTCCCCAGCAGTCTATAAACTTATGATCACTGACAAAAACATGCCCTTATAACCAACCAACAAACATGAAAAAAGATAAACTTTTAGAACATACATAAACACCAATAATTATCACCACTAAAAAAATATGTTTGGTAGGGTAGAATTATTTATTATGCTGGAATTTTAAAGAAATAAAACCAAAAGCTAATGCCATTCTATTTTTATGAATTCCTTAATTAACTTTATGCAATCCTTAATTAACTTGACTGGCCATTTCAGGATGAGGAAGGAAAGAATATTCTGGTCGCATAAATGATATAAAGTGCTTTACATACTGTCTGATGATCAAATAAAACCTGCACCTCAACAAAGCTTTCAAGAATTCTTTTTTTTCCATTTACCTCTTGCAATTGAGAGAACAAAAGCATACACTCCTGCGTGAGGAATAGCTGCCTTATTTGGCTTGTCAGGCACTTTCAAAGTGGCTGAACACTTAGAAATGTAAATAATGAACACTTCTTGCAAACCTCAGGTATCTTGATATGCGGGTGCTTTTTGTTGACTAATGCAGTTCTGCATGTGAAAATGAGTGTTCAAAAATCATCAAACAATCCAGCATTGTTATTTTAAGAAGATAACGTTGCATATTCTTTAGATTTATCAGTAGGCTTCATTTATTAAGATTTATGAGCTATACTTAATGTCAAAGAGGATGTAAGCGTTCATATTTTATAATTACATCAATTCTTTCTTGTCAGAGAAACCAGGTAATGTGTATATTCCATCCTGAAAAAATTATCGGAAATAAGGAAATGTGAGTAGATTATTTCTAATAAATATTGAAAGAAAATTAAGCCACAGCATTATGGCAAAGAATATGAAAAAAAAACTAAAAATGGAACTGCCTTATCACCTAGCAATCTCACTTTTGTATACATAGCCAAAGAAGGAAAATAAGGATCTTGAAAAGATATGTACTCCAATTTTATTCCAGCATTATTCATTATTCACAATAGCCAAGATATGGAATCAGCCTTTATATATATATATATATATATATATATATATATATATATATATATCATGCAGTTTTTCATCTTTCTGTGTCTGACTTATTTCACTTAGCACAATATCCTTCAGGTTCACCCAAGTTAACACATGGCAGAAACTCTTTTTCATGGCTGAATGATACTCCATTTTGTGTATATGGAATATACATAATATACCTAATATAATATATATATTTCAGCCATGAAAAAGAGTTTCTGCCATGTGTTAACTTGGGTGAACCTGAAGGATATTGTGCTAAGTGAAATAAGTCAGACACAGAAAGATGAAAAACTGCATGATATCACTTCTATGTAAAATCTAAAATTAGTCAAACTCACAGAACTAGAGTACACCAGTGGTTACCAAGGGCTTGAAGAGTGGGAAATGGGGCACAAAGTTTCAGTTATGGAAGATCAACAAATTTTGGAGATCCAAAGTATAAAAATGTGACTAGAGTTAACCATATAATATTGTATATTTGAAATTTGCTAAGAGAATAGAACTTAAATGTTACTTATCATCACACAATAAAAGTAAAGAAAATGGTAACTGTGATGTGATAAATATGTTATTTACCTTGATTGTGGTGCATATTTCACAATATACAGGTATAACCTATCATTAAGATGTACATATTAAATATATATAATTTTTAACAGTCAATCGTAATTTAATAAGTCTGTAGGGAAAAAAGAAAGACTCTGCCCACATTTCAAGATGTCACCATATATATAATACATATATACAAGAATTAAATAATTTACATATTTATATACAAATTTTTATAGCATTTATGTGTATATACATAATTTCTTTATACCATTTATATATATTATATAATTTACATTTAACTGGTGTAAATAATTTATAAAGACATTTGTCAAGAAAGGTGCAGATGCCTAAATCTGTGCAAGGAAAGATAATTACATATGGGCAGAGAGTTAACACAATTCTTTCTTCTTCTACCTACAGTTGATCTTTGGTTAATTACTTAGCTCTGTTCCTCTGATAACCAGATGAGGTGCTATGTGATCTAAGAAAGTAAAGTAACATTGTTTATTATAAAAGACACTTGATGGGGAAATTGCATCTGGCCTGGGAGAACCGCAAATACCTGATAGTCACAGCTTTGACTTTCTCTGAATGTGGTGATCCTCATTACTGGGTCTGCCCCTTGTGAAAGCCTGAAACAGTTTTCAGACATAGTTGACTCCTTTCAAAAATAACACATCGAAGACAGTGCTATTCCTGAGAAAGATTTGCTATAAATGCTGAAGGGAATGTTGAAAAACATGATAAACTTAGTTATCATATACTTATATCATTCAATTATTAATAAAAACATAAATCATGTATGCTTGAATGCCAGAAAAAAAAATTTGTGGCAGAGAACAATGCAAACATGCTTCCAACAAATATATTCTGAATCTTGTGTCATGCATTAGAGAAAAGATAGATACATTAACACTTAAAATATATAATTAGGATATAGAAAAGAAAAGCAATATTCTTTCTAAAGAAAACAACCAAAATTTACAATCATAAGTCATTTAGTGCATTCTTGCATGTCAGAATTGTAATATAATTTTGCACACCAGCATATTATAAAACTAGTAATGGTATTATAACAATTATTTTATAGCATGAGGAAATGTTTAGTTAAATAGATAAATATTTTTATTTGTTTATATATTTTTTAAAGATTTTTTTTATTTATTCATGAGAGAACGCACAGAGAGAGAGGGGGAGAGAGAGAGAGAGGCAGAGACATAGGCAGAGAGAGAAGCAGACTCCCTGCAAGGAGCGCGATGTGGGACTCAATCCCAGGACTCCAGGATCAAGCCCTGGGCCAAAGGCAGGTGCTAAACCGCTGAGCCACCCAGGTGTTCCTTTATTTTTAAATTAGATATACACATATTGATATGTTCATTTAAAAAGCAATGAAAGGGGCAGCCTGGGTGGCTCAGCGGTTTAGCCCCTGCCTTCAGCCCAGGGTGTAATCCTGGAGTCCCAGAATCGAGTCCCACATCGGCTCACTGCGTGGAGCCTGCTTCTCCTCCCTCTCTGCCTGTCTCTGCCTCTCTGTGTCTCTCATGGATAAATAAATAAAAATCTAAAAAAATAATAAATAAATAAATAAATAAATAAATAAATAAATAAATAAATAAATAAATAAAAAGCCATGAAAGGAAATACTGCAATGTATCAACAGTATTATTCTCTGGTTAGTACGATTAAAAGGAGCTTTTATTTTTTCTCGTATTTATAAGACAATATATGCATAATCGTTCCAAAGAAATTAATTTCAGTATACAACATGTCAGTGAATATTAGAGTTGTATAGAGTTAAATGTATGACAGAAATTACAAATATTTGACAACAGCAGACAGAAAACTGAGTAATTCTGCATTTTATTCTAATTAGCGCCTTTGTTTCACAAGAGGGGTTTATAGTTTTATTTGATCCTATGGAATACAAGGGCAAGCAGCTGCCTCCAGAGGACAGTAAAAACTTACACATTAATTCACACATAATCTTAGAAATAATTTGAGCCTGAGTTCAGACTATTAAAATTTCATAAATGTCAAGCTGTTTTAGAACTTTTTAAATTCTTTGTATTCTGAATCATTAAAAAAAATACTAAAATCAAGACATAAATAAAAACAGCTTAAACATTCAAAATTTCATTTGAACTAAAATTCATAGTGTTATGGATTGGAGATAGGATATTTATCAGTCATAATAATTTAAGAGATAATTGTACTACATAGTATGTTCATTAGCTTGTTATAAATTCACTGAGATTTATCATGCAGATTTAACATTGTGACCCTCAATTTAAAGTTATTCAGGTATTTAGGTTTAATATGTGTTCCAGATTATTAATTATACAAAGGATGGTTAAATTTAATACATAGTTCATAGACTCTTAGTATCTCTCCCCTTGTATATCATTAAATTAATGATCACATGATAAATAAGTTATTTTACTTTTTTAAAAAACTGCATTACTACACAGGATAAAAGCATACAATGGCTTCTTTCTTTTTTCTCTATATTTTTCTAAACCATACTTCATGTTCAATTTTTTGTCTGTTAAGCTTATAAACATCGCAGATTAGAGAAAGAGGATTTATTTTCTTTGTGTCCTGCTCTGTCCTACAAGAAAGGTGGTGAACATTCATCTACATCAAGATATACTTAGAATCCATGCTTTAACTCTGATAAAACAAACTCATAACTAAAATAGCTTTCTGAAGACCCACAGCAATTTCAGTTATTTAAAAAAGTCTTCAAAACAAAGTAAGGCCTGATCTGTTTCAGATATGAAATAGAACACACAATTGTTAGTCAAAGAAGAAGCCACAATCTATGGAGCATTATCATGAGATATAGACAATGGTGGCTTGGAGTTAGACATCAGGGAACAAGATATCTGACAGGTAGGAAGAGTTTTAGACTGAATAAATTAGAAACTAAAATAGCTGACTGTCACACACAGTGTTTATAAAGTAGTGTGCTCATAGACAGAGATGATAGGAGGAAAAAATAAACTAAATCTACTTGGATCTGGCCACCAGGCTCTGTAACTAGAATATAATTGCAGGATGAATATTTTGAGCTACTGATAGAAACCATTACTCTGAATTGGGTCTTAAGGAAACAAAGGGAAGGGAAACAATAAACACACACACAAAAATTATAAAAACAACAAAAAATCCAAAAACTATGTACAATCTATGTACATAAGTCATAGCTTATTCACACACACACACACACACACACACACACATATACATCTCCTTGAGATAAAATGGCAAATGTTATAGAAGAAAGTAATACTAAGATGACACAACAGAATAATTAGAATATAAATTCATTCTCAAATCAGGTATTAGCTGTAGCTCCAAATGAATTTTTAAAAGATGCTTTACATTTTAAAAGATGTAAAGAAATAAATAGTCTACAAAATAAATAAATAAGTTATTCTTAAGAACATAGGAATATTAGACAAGAATGTACACATACAAACACACACAAAATATAAGTAGCAAAAAATCCAAAGCCTTTATTAAATAGAAGACAAAATCAAATGTATTGGATAGAATAATTTATATATTACACAGTGGGGGAGGAAATTTTAAGACAGTGCCTATAAAACACCAATAAATCAACACAGAGGGTAAAAGAATGAAAGTATGAAGTTGGGATGCCTGACTGGCTCAGTGGTCGAGCGTCTGCCTTTGGCTCAGGGTGTGATCCCAGGGTCCTGGGATCGAGTTCCGCATTGGGCTCCCTGTGAGGAGTCTGCTTCTCCCTTTGCCTATGTCTCTACCTACCTCTCTGTGTCTCTCATGAATACATAAATAAAATCTTAAAAAAAAGAAATTATGAAGTAAAGAGATACACACTGAGTGACTTTAATGTATAACTAGTAGCATTCAAAAAAAATTCTGAGAGAATGAGGGAGATGTAATAATTTGAGACGCTAAGACTGAGAAGTTTCCTTCTATATCTCTAGAGGCTAGATGTCCAATGTCAAGTTTCTGAATGGTTTTCGTTTTTAGTAAGGGCTCTCTTCCTGATTTGTAGATAGCCATCCTTTCAAAAATGGCCTCTCTTAAGTGCACACGTGCAGAAAGGGCAAGCCAGATCTCTGGTGTCTCTTCTGACAAGGACAGTAATCTCATTGACAAGGTCCCACCCTTAGGACCTCATTTAACCTTAATTGCTTTCTTAGATATCCCCATCTCTAAATATAGCCACAGTTAGTGTTAGAGCTTCCACATATGAATTTGGGGGGACATAAATATTAAGTCCATAATAATTTTTAAGAAAGGTTAAAGTGAAAACACTCACTGGCCACACAGAAATGAAATGAACAGTAAGGGGGAGGGACATTATAGTTTAAAAGGGAAATAGTTCTTGATAAAATTATTTTCCTAGAAGTTGAGAGTGAATAGAAAATATTACGTAAATTTAGACTTAAATAAAATTAAATAAATTAAGTAAACATTTTGTCTCCATCCTAGGAACCACAGGGCAGCTGTGTTAAAAACCATCACAGTAAAAAGATAAACAGGAATATCACAATAGCAGTAATAACAAAAGAAGAAAAAACAATAACATCAATGAGAATTAAATGTGTATACACTTTCTTCAGTGTATCAAGAATTAAAGAGAAAATCGCGATGCAGTTTTTAAATATTTAAACTGAACTACACATAAAAGTACTGCATATCAAAATTTGTGTAATGAAAGTAAATAATACTTGAGGAAAATGCATAGCTTAGGTGTATTTATTAAAATAAATATTAAGATTATGTCTCTGACAGCTTTAGGTATATTTATTAAAATAAATATTGAGATTATCCCCTGACTTGTAATAAAAGTAAACAAATATATTAAACACATTAAACGACATTTTAACACTTGGGAAAAAAATGAAAAGTAAGTAGCATTAAGGTAGGAAACTTTTCTTTTTCTTTTTAAAGAGAAGAAACAGAATATATGAATAACCAAAGACTGGAAAATTGTATTATATCAAAAGTAAAATTTATAAAACTGAATATTATATAAGTACTAAAAAAATTAAACAAGAACAAGAAAAGTTTAAAGTGTTAGTAGTAGAATAAACATATTTCAAAACCTCCAATGAAGGAAAATATTGGAATACATGCAAAAGCTATCAATAATACACTCACAAAAAAAGAACTATAAAAGGTCAATTGATATGAGGAATGACTGCAATCATAAAACGCAACATAAAACCTTGAGATATAGAGTGGATAAAGAGAAATGGGTCTTCTCACACACTCCTGGTAAACCAACACGTCAAGCAATTTGGCTAAGTGTAAAAAATGTTTAAATATAACACAAATTTGATAAAATATATGTAGCCAATATACTATATTGCTCAGAAAAATTGTTTTGAGAATGCAAGTCATTGACAAAAACAATTTTTGTAATGTCATTAAAAATACAAGAACCCAACCAAGTGCTAAGAACTAAGACCACCTGCATCCACATAACAATGAAGATGAAGAACTGAGGCTGTTTGTGTCAATAGAACTTAATTTTTAGTTCCAGGAACTCCCTATGGAGGAAGATAAAACCATAAATCAATAAATAATTTCACTCATTGCTTTACAAAATTTTTGCAAGCCCACTGATCTTAGAAAGAGTTTATTTGGGTAAAATCTCTTCTGCTCAAATTGCTCTCTTAGACAATTTTTTACTTATAGACTTCTTTAAGAGTATCCTTTGTATCCATTAATCCTACATAATTATGTCATAAATTTTCCTCACTTCCCATTAATTCTCCACCTTGAAAAACCCACTCAATGAATCAGAACTTCTGAAGGTGTGACTCTGAGGACATTCATTGGTAAAGCACATTTAATTATTTTGAATGCTACAGTTCAGAAACTACTAGAATTAAAAAGAATTCCTTATTTCAACAAATGTATAATTAAAGAAAAAACTACAATGTGTAGAGTACATGAAGAGAAGTTACACTGACACTGAACATGTTGTGAATGCTATGGGAGGATCATCTGACATACTTTCTATTGTATCTTTGAATTATTCTCAAATCTTATTTACCTTTACTTGCTAATTAGTGGTTCTTCATGCTATTGATAGCTCCAAAAGATACATATGGTTACGTTATGCGTATTCCTAGAGTAACACTTAGGATATAATCACATTTTTATTTCCTTTCTCTTAAGCTTAAAATGTCAGTTAAAATTTCTTGCCCTTTTGAATGACAAGAAAACACCATTATTCCAATGCAACTGTCTTTCCATAAGAACACTTAGTAATGAAATAAGATTCCATATATGTTTAATTCCAGTTTTCAAGGGATTATATTGCTGCTTTGTATTTCAAGAAATGATTCTCAAGAAGGTCTGGTGACAAAAAAAAAAAAGAAAAGAAAGGTCTGGTGAGACTATTTCACAATATCTCGATGTGAGCTCTAATATTTTTTTTTTTGTGGGCTCTAATATAATTAAGAAAAAAATTTATCTTAATTACTTAGATTATTAAATATGTGTAAAGAACAGCATTTGGCAAATAGAAATCATTTTTAGGTATTATGGTTTGTTAACAGTAACAATATTTATCATATTTCAGATAATACAGGTTTTTGAGTTTTAAAAGGCAATGCTTAATCGTCTATATTGCAAAATTATATATGAAGAATTTATCTTTCCATTATATTAGATTATAAAAGTGAGTATGTTTTTCTTCCAGAACATTTCAGGGGGTAAACGAAAGAATTTTATAATGAAATACTACTTATGCACTGAAATTAAATCAGACAGTAAATGCAAATCAAAGATTTATGTCTGACAAAATATTTTGGATATGTTTTAACAAAAGAACATAATATCTTTTTCAAATGACACGTGACCATATCTACAAATTAGATCCATTCTAAAGTACTCTTTTCTCTACCTCCTGGCTCTTGTAGCTTTGCTAATGAGAAAAGGAATAATATATCAAATGGTCTCCTGGTAGCTTAAATGTTTACTTTATTGCAAGTTATTTGATTGTATTTTGTATTTATTTGATGAACCTCCACAATTAACATCTATAATCTTAAAAAAGCTTTCTAAAGGCTCCATATGGTATTTTCTGTTAACTGTTCTTTGCTTAGTAGCAGCTCAATAAATCTTGTCAAATAAATCCTATATGAACTCAAGATATTATATACATGGGACTCCTGAGTGGCTCAGTGGGTGAGCATCTGCCTTCAGCTCAGGGCCTGATCCTGGAATCTGGGATCAAGTTCCACATTGGGCTTTTTGTGGGAAGCCTGCTTCTCCCTTAGCCTATGTCTCTGCCTCTGCCTCTCTTTGTCTCTCATAAATAAGTAAATAAAATATTTTTTAAAAAAGATATTTTATGCAAATGCTGTGAAATGCAACATAATAACAGTGTTAGACTCTCTCTCTTCCTTTTCCTAGAAACAGATTAGGAGCCAATCACATATTGGTCAGAAAATAAACAGCACAAAAGAGCAAATCAGGGCAAAAGAGAATATTACACATTATCCATTTTATTTTGCAACTTGTTCTTAAGATTTTTTTTCTTTAGGCTTTATTATGTAATATCTTTAGACAAAATTATACTATTTGGAAGTATAAAATATTATATGGAACAAATAATTTCTGGGACTTTATATATGCAAACTAATATAAATCCTTTTCCACTGTTATAGTTAGGCATCTGATGGCAAGTTTAATACATTTCTCTTGAAAACTGTGATCCATAATTTCTGTCAAATTCAAAGAGTTATTATCCATATATTTGTTACTTTAGATTGCCAATTCCTCTAACTTTGTCCTTTCTTGAATTTTCTAAATAATACTATTTTTTTCCTTCTACCAACTGTCCCAGTAACTCAGTCACTTTTGGATTTTATCCTTATTCCTCAATGGTTTTTTTTTTAAGATTTTATTTATTTATTCATGAGAGAGAGAAAGAGAGAGAGAGAGAGAGAGAGAGAGAGAGAGAGAAGGCAGAGTCACAGACAGAAGGAGTAGCAGGCTCCATGCAGGAAGCCCGATGCGGGACTTGATCCCGGGACTCCAGGATCACGCCCTGAGCTGAAGGCAGGCACTAAACTGCTGAGCCACCCAGGGATCCCCCCTCAAAGTTTAATTAATACTCATATTCTCTAATGTTTATATTTGGCTTTTTTATTTTCCTGTTGTCCAGTTTTTCCTTTAATACTGTGTGATCTCATTGATTTATATAACAACTCTTCTAAACTTGATCTCTAATATAGACCTATGTGTAATTGAGGGCTTTTGTCTTCCTCTCTACGGATGATGATATCCATCTTAAACTGTAATTTAAATAAAACAGTGTTAACAATTTATTAGGAGATAAGAATATGTTAAGGAAGTCTCTGTTACTCAATATGTTTAATAAATATTCAATAATAATTGTTAATGGTGTTCATGACGGGCACTATGAGAAAAGATTGGTACAGGTATAAGGTTACTATTGTTCTGCCACATTGAGTCCATCCATATAATCCAGAATAATCTCCCCACACCAACACCACTAATTTAATCATATCTACAAGTCTCTTCTGCAATGTAAGGTAACATATTCACATGTTTCAGGGTTTAGGTGTATACATCTTTGGAAGGTCACTCATTATCCAATTGCAAAGCCACTTCCACATTTTTACATGTTTGTTACGTCAAAATCCCATTCTTGTACTAGTACTACTTGTACTAATCCCAAATCTGTACTAGTTTCCTATTGCTGCTATGACAAATGAATACAAACTTAAGTGGCTTAAACAACATAAATTTATTACCTTATCTTTCTGGAAGTCAGAATTTAAAGTCAAAGTTAAGATGTCGGCAGAGCTAGTTCCTTCTGGAAGCTCTAGGGATCAAGCCATTTCCTTGTTCAGTCAACTTATATAGAGAGGCTGTCCTCATCCTTTGCTTGTGGCTATGCATCAGGTCACATTCACTCCCTCTCCTTTCTTTCATTAGCACATTGTCTTTTTTCTCTGCCTCTAACTCAACTGCCCCATTCTTAAAGGACGCTTATGATTACATGACCCACATGAATAATATAGCTTATCTTCCCATCTCAAGATCCTTAACTTAATCACAAATGTAAAGTCCTTTTCCCATATAAGGTAACAAATTCACAGGTCTGAGGATTAAGATATTAATGCCTTGGCGTAGGGAGACATTATTCAACTCATAACATTCCAAATATGATATATTCATTTAGAAAAAAGATATGTTATGATCAATTATATGCATATAATAAGCATATGTATATATTAAAATATGAGCACATATGTAAATAAAATGATAATCATTTATGTTACATAATAATTATGATTATCAAGTGGTAAATGTAAGGCATCTAATTATATTCCCTCCAAATATTCTTGATGTTAAGTAGTTCTAATTTCATTGTCTTCTAGAAATAAATTATTCTTTTATTTTTTTCCCCAAAGTGTTCCATGTATTTTCCAATTAAAGCTTTATGGATATTAAAAGGTCTGTAAAAATTCAAAATTGAAAAAGATTGTTAATTTTGGGTTTATAAAATTAAGGAAGCTGTTTTATGTGCTCTAGACATTAATTTTGATTGTTTAAAAACTGTTGACAAAATGCTTTTATTCAGTTATTAGATATTCTGTCTATTTTAATTACTATCATTTTGTAGTTTGCTATGCATAGCCTTATTATTTTAGTTGTGAAATTATCTGTATACTTCCCATTAGGTCAGTTAATGAATTTACATTCTCTAGAATTTAAGCATATGTTTCTTAGTGAAATTGTTTCAATTATATTGATGATCATTTTCAAAGCTTTGCATAGGCAGCTTGCTTCAAAGCATAAAAAGAGTAACTTTCTGTCCATGAACTAATTAATCCCTTTATCACTTCAGCAGATCTCTTGATGTTTCATTAATTTACCCAAAATTTATTAAAAGTAGAGAGCATAGCTTATCAACTGCATTCATTGGTTCAACTACAGAACTAGGAACTAATATTTCTGTTCAAAAAATATTTCTTAGGGTTGCAATTACAATTAAATAGTGGAAACTCACAGTCCAAGTGTTAACAATATTAAATTATTGTTTAAAAATTAGATTGATTTGAAACACTGGACATGATCAATGTAGATCATTTTTTTTAAGATTTTATTTATTTATTTGTTTGAGACATAAGAGAAAGAGGGAGGGAGAGAGACAGAGACACAGGCAGAGGAACAAGCAGGCTCCATGCAGGGAGACAGACGCGGGACTCGATTCTGGGTCTCCAGGATCACGCCCTGGGCTGAAGGCAGCGCTAAACCGCTGAGCCACCTGGGCTGCCTTGTAGATCATTTTAAAAGTTTATATGTATTATATATGTGTGTATTACTTTTTATACATATATGTATGTATGAAGTAACATTTTTAAAATGGAAAGTTTAATTCAATGCTATAGCACGACTCTCAAGATCTCTAGCATCCTCACTAAAGAGGGGTTGGGGATTAGTCCCACAGGAGAATATTAAGGTACTGAGATTTTTCAGAACATAGAATCGCTTTTCTTTATGTGTCCTATTTGTGCTCTCTCCATTTCTTTGGCCATTAAAAAAACTGAAGACAAAATGGAAAAAGATGTACTATTTACTAGAAGGAAACTATGTAGGATCCCAATATATATTGAATTTGGAAGAATATATAGTTTATACTTCTTGTTATCAGTAACAATTTTTTAAAAAGAAAGAAAAGAAATGGTCAGTGAAAGAATTCCAAGCAATATGCCAAAAGTATACTGGTACTATTTAGGCACAGTTTGGGGGTGATTCCTAGAAATTCCTAGTAATTCCTAGTAAAAAACCGGCAGCTGACAGTCTATTTGATATATGACTGGTCCTGCAATTCCTATATGTGTATTGACTTTTTAAGTTATTTTTTGCATTACTGTTTTGTTGACACATCTTTCACATGATTATTAATGAAAATATTAGACTATGACCACCGCTTTATTTAGTAACTGATGGAAATTTTTTTGAAACTTGCCTATTTGTGTAGAATATAAATCTCCTTCATTAAAGGGACTTGTTTTATTATATCAAATAAGGTGGTTAGACGATAAACTTAAAAATTCATGGATCAAAAAATGTTGCCTTTAAAAACAATTTATAAATTAACTTTATAAAGAAGATTGGTAATTTCTTTGTTTCTAATCCATAAAAAATACGGAGAAATATTTGATTTGCTGATCCTAATTTTTAAACTTTTGTTTAATAAGTGCCTTTGGTGGGGATCCCTGGGTGGCTCAGCGGTTTGGCGCCTGCCTTTGGCCCAGGGCGCGGTCCTGGAGTCCCGGGATCGAGTCCCACATCGGGCTCCTGGCATGGAGCCTGCTTCTCCCTCTTCCTGTGTCTCTGCGTCTCTCTCTCTCTCTCTCAGTGTCTATCATGAATAAATAAATAAATAAATCTTTAAAAAAAGTGCCTTTGGTGAAGATGGAAAAAACTGTTTAAGAATTAAAACTAAAAATGTATTTTTCAAAACTCAATAAACTAAATAAGAAGAATTTTTAAAATGCTTTTTATTTTTAAGAAGAAATTTTCAAGTGACTTTTGTTACATTGCATTATTTATATTTGTTAAGTTATTAAAATTGAAATCTCAAAAATGTACACATGAATAATATAGGGACTAGTGTTTATATACTTAAGATATTATTTGAAATATTTCTTTTCTGAGTAATAGAAAAACAATTATAAAATTCATATAGAACCACAAAAGACCTCAAAGAATCAAAGCAATCTTGAAGAAAGAAAAACCATTTGAGGTATCACATTATCCAATTTCAAATTATACTGCAAATCTACAGTAATCGAAACAGTATGGTGCTGACATAAAAAGACACACAGAGCAATGGAACAGACTAGGGAGCCCAGAAATAAACCAAGAATATGCAGTCAATTAATTTTGACATGAGTACCAGGAATATAAAATGTGGAAAAAATAGTGTCTTCAAAAAATGGTGCTGGGAAAATAAGATATCCCTATGCAAAAGAATGAAATCAGACCCTTATTTTACTCCACACACAAAAATCTACTCAAAACAGATTAAAGACTTAAATATAACACCCAAAACCATAAAAAGAAAACATAGTGGGAAGCTCCTGGACATTGGTCTTGGTGATGATTTCTTACATAAGACACCAAAAGTTCAGGCAACAAAAGCCACAATTAAAAAATGGTACTACGTCAAGCTAAAATGCTTCTGCACATAAAAAAAAAATCAACTTAATGAAAAGACAACCTGTGGATTGGGAGAAAATATCTGTAAACCATATATCTGATAAGGGACTAATATGCAAAATATATACAGAGACTCATACAACTCAATAGCAATCAACAGCAGGCGTATTATAAAGATGGCAGAGGACCTGAACAGACATTTTTCCAATGAAGACATACAAATGGCCAAAAGATGCCTGAAAAAAGTCTTCAGCTCACTAATCATCAAGGAATTGCAAATCAAAACCAGAATGAGATGTCATCTCATACCTGTCAGGATGGCTACTGTCAAAAAGACAAAAAATATCAAGTGTTAGTAATAATGTAGAGAAAAGGGAACCCTTGTACAGTCTTGGTGGGATTGTAAAATTGTGCAGCTGCTTTGAAAAACATTAAGGTGGTTCCTCAAAAGTTTAAAAATTGAGCTACCAATTTGTGATCCAGCAATCTGTTGTTGGCATTTACCCAAAGGACTTGAAACCAGAACCTGGAAATGATATCTGCACCACCATGTTCACTGCAGCATACATAGCAAAGGTATGTAAACAACCTAAATTTCCATCAACATAAGAATGGATAAAGAAAATGTGGTGTACATGTACAATATAGAATGTTATTCATCTGTAAAAAAGAACCTACCATTTATAACAACATTGGTGAGCCTTGAGGTCATTGTTCCAAGTGAAATAAGCCAGACACAGAAAGGAAAAAAACTGCAGATCTCACTTATATGTAGAATCTAAAAATGTCAAATATGCAGATGTAGAAAATAGAACAATAATTACCAGAGGAAGAGAGATCGGGAAATAGGGAGATGTTGATCAAGGAGCACAAAGTTTTAGTTATGTAGGATGAATAAGTCTAGAAATTTAATACACAGCATAAGGATTATTATCATTAATACTGATTTGAATACTGGAAATTTGATAAGAGATTGTAGGTGCGCTCATCACAATAAAAAAAGGGTAACTATGTGAAGTGACTACAATATTAATTCACTATGTATATGTGCATCAAATCATCATGTGTACACCTTAAATACGTGTAATTTTTATTTTAAAAAACCCTCTGCTTTGGGGCATCTGGGTGACTCAGTGGTTGAGTGTCTGTCTTTTGATCAGGTTATGATCCTGGGATTCTGGGATTAAGTCCCTCATCGGGATTGCCTCAAGGAGCCTGCTTCTTCATCTGCCTATGTCTCTGCCTCTCTCATGAATAAATAAATAAAATCTTTAAAAAAAGAACCTCCTCTACTTTGCAAAAGTTATTATTCTAATTAAACATTTTGAGTGTATTATGGATTTCTATCATTGATTTCTTCAAAATAGAAAGACTACTACATTTAAATATATTTTAAATAATAGCTTATCATTTCCAATATTGGCAACTTGCAATTCTAGAATATTTAAAGAATTGAATATTTAAAGAATTGAAGTGGTATTACATAGATTGTACAGCTTCAAATGTTTTCAGAGTAAAACATCTAAGGAAACAGACAATATTGAAAAAAATAAAAATAGAACTAGAAAGAAATCTTACAGATATTTAAATAAAATGAACGAATAAAATATCTTTTCATAAATATTTAGAAAAAAAACATTCTCAGAGGTAGCTTTTGATTACATGGGAAAATAAAAGTAGTTTAAACAAAATATTTGGAAAATACCAATCATGAGGAAAGTACACAGAAAAATCTATATGAATTGATTCATATAGATTGTAATTATAGATTTGTAATTCCATTAGTTAAGCAATAAAAATGCACTAATCGCTTCACTTAATAAGCGAAGAGTTACAACAACAACAAAGCAAAGCTAGGGAAAGGAAAGAAGTTAATGCAGACAAAATTAAAAGAAAATAAGAAAACAAAAGTCAGAGAATAGACATGGGAGAACTCTGGGATTTTTCTTTTAGTTGAATGGATTAAAAAAAAAAAATTCAGTTAAATCTGAAAGCCTTCCATGAATCACAGTAATATGCTGCTCTGCAGTGGGGAATAACGTTCCCAGAAAAGAAATTTCCAATTCTCCATGGCTGGCCCACATGGTCTATTTTGAAGTTTTATAGGATATCAATAAGGTTTGTCAGAATTCCCTCTACTTTCTTCCTGAGCTAGATCATTGTTATTTCAGTCAACGAAATTATCTTTAACTCTTGCTAACCTTTTCTGATTCATTCATTTAGTATTACAGACAACAGAATCATTTGAATTCCTTGGAAGATATATTTTGCTCTGATTCCAACTTTTAACTAAAGTGGTTTTGGTTATCATTGGCCTTTTGTGTTTATTAATAAATGGTGGTAAATGTGAAATCTTTTATATATGCTGTTTGGTGTTGTCCTTCCCAGAAAAACCTACAGTGTGGATTTAGTAAAATTAATAGTACAATTGAGGAAAAAGAATAATCTGTCCTCAAAATCAGTATAATCAGACTAAGAACTCATCCTTAAATCCATAGACACTCAAGTTCCATCAATCTTCAAATTTTGTTCAAGTCACCTCCAAATTGTATGTCTGATACATCTTCATTTTTCTCTCTCCACAATTTTAATAAGGTCACTATCATTGCTTGTTTAGGTGAGTGCACTGGCTTCCTATTTAGCTTCCCTTCTTTCTTTCTTCAGCCTCTCCACTTATCAAATAGATAAATCTTTTTTACAAATGAAATTATGCCATTCCAGCTTAAAGTTAATGATTTTTCATTATGCTTGGAAAGTATCTGAAGCCTTTCTCCAGGTCCTATAAATCCTTTCTAGCTCACCTTGCTGACTTCATCTCTGAGAACTCCCAAACTTATTCACTCTCTTATGATCACAATAGAATTTGGCAATTACAAGAACAAACATGCCACATTCTCCCTATTGCAAAGCTGTTGCATTCATTATTCATTGTTTTTGCCTGCTACCTGGCACTCCTGGTGCCTAGCATCCTGAAGGTCTCAGCTGAAATGTTATCCTTTCTGGAGGTCATTCTCCTTGTTATTCTTTATCACAGAGTCACAGCATTTCCTTGATAGGACTTAAATAATATATATTTATTTGAGTCATTTGTTGTATTATTTTGTTTCCTACACTAAAGTATAATTCTATTATGGTAGGTCTAATAATTCTATTATGGTATGTCCTGCTCAATAAATTACCCAGAGTGTGCAGCACCAAGTCTGGTGTTTATAAAAATGTTGAATAAGTAAGTAAAAGTGAAGGGATTTTAGTTTAGTTTTTTTTTTTTTTGCACTTTGCAGTATATCTTACACTAGAAAATACATATCTCTTTCAAGTATAAAAGAGAGATGAGACATTAAGAAGGAAACAGCTTAAAATATTTTGAATCTGGAGCAGAACTGCAGCTACAAAGAAACAAAATTAATAAAAGATAAAAGTCACCAAAAGTTAGTAAAAGATAGAAAGCAAACAAAATATTTATTTGAGTGCAATAAATCTATTGCCAAATGTGACCTAGAATTCTTTGAAAATGATTGTACATTTCTTACATTATCAAAAGTTTTAATAAAACTTGTTTAACTAGCAGATTTATGCAGATATTAGATAGGCATTAAATTACAAAGGTCTCAAATATGTTAATAACAATTATATTAGTCTTAAGCATATTGTAAGGAGACAAAAATTGTAAGGGGGACAAAAATTTCCCTCCACCCTCTTAAAGTTTTTCAGCCTAGCTTGAGAATTAAATTGATATAAAATAGATTAACAGAAGAAAGTCATTAAATAAATTTAGGTTTTACATGAAAGGAGAGACCCCCATAAGGAATGAAAACCCAAAAAAGTAGCAAAACAGGTGGCTTTTATATTAGGTTGAACAAAAAGAAGCAATTATGGAAAAGTAACTAAAATATATGGGAAGCTAAAAAAAAGTTAAGAAATATTTTAACAAAGTCCGTGGTACAGAATTTTCCTACTTTCAACACCATCAAAGATTGTTTTTTTTCCTCAGACAAGGAGGATGTCTTTCACCTTGGAGTTTTTTTTCAGGAAGCAAAGGGGTGATTTGAATGCCTTTCTTGCATCTGCTGTCTTTAAAGTGCCTTTAGCTCAAATTAACCCTTGTGTCAAAGTGACATATTTGGGGGCAAAATGTACCATATTTCACTATTGTTTGGTGCTTTTCCTTTTGCTTGAAAATACAATATCCTAGTGCTTTGTATATTACAATCCCTTAACAAATATTAGTTACAAGAAGTGAATTTATTAACTGCCATAGTTAAACACAAATCTGATTTCATTATTCTAGTATTTAATACTTTTTAATACATTGAGATTGAGTAATATCTAAACTTCTATAAAAGTATTGGCTGTCTTATTTTTGAGCTGTGACTACCTCTTAAATACCTTATGCTGATTTATTTCTGTTACTTTGCCCCATATAGGCATCTTTTATCTTAACTACTATGTCCTTTTGCAAGCTTTCCACTCAGGAGTCGAGATTTAGCACATGTTTGATCTGCTTTGTCCAACCTTCTTGTAACTATTCAGGTGCTTTAGGCACTGCTCACCTGAATTCTCAATTGCATTTGAATTCCACTCCATTCTTATCATCCCAGGGTTTTCTTATTTTTTTATATTTCTCTTCCATGTAATATGTTTGCTAAGCTATTTCAAAGCAGAGAGCAATATTTTTTGCTATCTTTGCATAATACTTTAAAAAGTGTGTGTTGTATAAAAGGTTTTAGAGTCTCAAAATATTGAAATGGGTTGAATGAAAACTAGCTTCAGTGCAAATATAGGAGTTTGTATAGCTAAGAAGCTGGCATGAAGGAGGGTTACCTAGACACTTGCCATCAGTCTAGAATTATCATTGTTGGTCTGAAAAACCCTAAGCTCTCTGTTTTGCTCTAAATCCTTCCAGATACACAAATTCATTTTCATTTGAAGGAGTAGTGGTTTAGTTGAAAATGCACTATATCTGACTTAAGGGCTTTTTAAAAAGATTTTATTTATTTGACAGAGAGCATGAGAAGGGGGAGGGGCAGAGAAAGAGGGAGGAGGAGGCTCCCTGCTGCTTAGGGAGCATGACACAGGGTTCCACCCCAGAACCCCAGGATCATGACCTGAGCCAAAGGCAGATGCTTAACCAACTGAGCCACCCAGGCACTCCCTGACTTAAGTTTGTATTGCTGTTCTGGCTTAATGATTATTCAATATCTGCCTCATCTTTAGATAGAAATGCTTAATCATCTTAACTTTTAAACATGTCAATTTTTAGATATGATATCTATATCAGAAGTTTTTTGTTATAAATTTAAGAAGTCAATCAATGTAAAGAATGCTGACATAGTCATGTGGCATTATGGGCAATAAATGAAAACCAGTTAATGCAAAACTAAAAAATTGACTAAATATCACTGATTGAAAGTACACCTCAAAAGCTTAACATTAAATGTTATATCTGAAAAATTATAATTAATAATAATGACATAAATTTTAACATTAAGAAGGCATCAAACTCATGAAGTCATTTTGCTTTTAAATTATATGGAAAAAAGTTTAACTAGAAAATTTTATTTGTTTTATTTATTTTTTTTAAAGATTTTATTTATTTATTCTTGAGAGACACACAGAGAGAGAGGCAGAGACATAGGCAGAGAGAGAAGCAGGCTCCATGCAGGAAGCCTGATCTGGGACTCGATCAGGGACACCAGGACCATGGCCTGGGCCAAAGGCAGGCACTAAACCGCTGAGCCATCCAGGTATCCCTAACTAGAGAATTTTAGTCAATTAAACATGAATTTGAAATATAAAATCACAGTGTTATACCTAAATGTATCATGTATTCTTTTTCCTGAAAAAACATTTTTTATTAGATTAAAACAGTAGGGAAAAAAAGATAAATTGCCTACCCTTGTAGGCATTTGTCCATAATCTAATAATGTCTTTGAGAATCTATTGTGTTAACTTATTTTTGAATCTTCATTACAATTAAAATTATATTCTCTTCCAGATAATTATAATTTTTAAATGAGATTTAACTGACTTATAGCATTATGTTTCTAGTATTTATATATATTGTGAAATGATCACCACACTAAATCTAGTTAGCACTGTCCCCATACATAGTACAAAACATTTATTTTCTTGTGATGAGGACTTTTAAGATCTAATTTCTTTTTTTTTAAGATCTATTTTCTTAGTAACTTACAAAAATTCAATACAGTAATATTAAATATAGTCACCATGCTATACATTATATCCCCGCGATTTTTAATTTATGTTTTAATTTTATGAGATTTAAAAAAAACTATATATAAAAGAGTTATAATTTTCTGGTTTGAGTATAAGTAATTCATAAGAGTAGTTATACTAGATACACCCTCAGCTTACCTTCAGTTGTTCTGTCCTCAGAACACCTTCAGTTGTTCTGTCAAAGGTGCTATATTTTAATTGAATTATTAGCAAAAGGCCATACTTATTTTTAAGGGAAATATCTCTGTTTTGTACTTAGCAGGAGGGATATTTTTCCCCTTGAAAGTAACATTTTGAATGCCCTATATAGCATAGAATGCAAAATCCTCCTTATTTCATATACTTTCCTGTTTTATTTTTCCATTTTTTCCTGGAACAATTCATTGTTCTTTCTAAACTTTACTCCATTGCCTGATTATCATGAAGAGTAATCTCCACATTGACTCAGAGATATAGGTTTATCACAAATGTATATTGTCACAAGATTTTTATTTCTAAAGATCTGTCCAGACTTTCATTACATGAACAGTGATAATCGTTAGCTATTCATTTAAAGTCATCAAACCATTGTCTCAGGCCTCAAAAAAACGTTAAATATATACTCATTTACATGTTAAATTCTCTCTCTTTCCTGTTTATTCTTTGCTGGCTGAAAGAACTCATGATGCTGAACAGCCAAATACTTTTTTTTTTAATGATAATCAGTTTAACAGTTCAAAAGCTTAGTAAAACCAGAGACTTGTGAATTTATTTTTAAATATGTTTTTAATATTTTTTAAAGGAATAGGCAGGCCCCTTTTGGGTTTTTCTCCCGGTTAGATTAAAACTAGCTATGTCAATAAAGGACTGAATGAAGAAAAACTTTGCAACCTTTTGATGTAATCAAAGTGAACAGTAACAGGAATTAAGCCAGATAATTAAAAGAACAAGGCACGTTGAAATATGGCATTTGATTTCTCATTTTGAAATTTGCTATCAAGTATGCAAGAAAAATAGTTACAGATGATAAGTGAATGAAAAATAGGCAGTAGCATGTGAGGGACCTGGGAATGGTTGGTACCAGATAACAAAGAGACCTCTGATATTCCATTTATGTCTGATGTCTTTGTGGTTATTTCTTGAAAGGAGAAATTACTAACTCAAGCATCTCAGATTCAGTCTTGGTTTAAATCAGGATAATATTTGTGTAGCCTTTGGAGGATGGAATATTAAGAAAATCTCATATTTTCAAAATTACTATACTGGTACCTTTTTATTCTTCAATAAAGGAATAGAATTAACAAATTATTTCTATTTTATAAGACTTAAAGAGGAAGATTTGTAAAGAATGCATGTAAAGAACTTCCACTGATATAAAATGTATTAATGGAAATGTACTGTATGCAAGCTCATTCTCCTACACTGTACATTTAAAGATAGAAGAAACTTCTTGGGACTACAAAATTAACCACAAAGTTTTTCTTTTTTTATATCTAGTTAGAAGAATAAACCTTTAGCATTTCAATTTTGCATTATTCATTTAATCTACATAATTTTTGGTTTTGTTTTTGTTGTTTTAGAAAACCAAATGCGTTCACCCAATTTGTAAAGGTATTCATCACTAGCTCTTTTATTTTTTTTTAAGATTTTATTTATTTATTCATGAGAGACACAAAGGGAGAGAGGCAGAGACATAGGCAGAGAGAGGAGCAGACTCCATGCATGGAGCCCGATGAGGGACTCGATCCCAGGACTCCAGAAGGTAGACACTCAACCACTGAGCCACTCAGGCATCCCATTCACTTGCTCTTTTAAATGATGCTACCATTTACTGAAGATAAAAACCTTGGAGTCATTCCTAAATTATCTCTGTACTTCAAGTCCCCCACCTAGTTTATCAGTGAAGCATATTAGCTCTACTTTCAAATACATCACACATTTTACCACATCTCATAAGAAAGAGGTAGCGTGAGGTTATTTTTGGCATATTACTTTAAGATTTTTTACTTTCAAACTAGAAAACTACATCTCTTTAATACTGAGCTTTTTAAAAGTCTACCTCACAAAAATAACATTGTGATTGTCTGGAAAAGAATATAATATTAATCACATTGGAAATCCAGAAATAATTCATCTTGTTAAAATCGCCATCATTTCTCCCACAGACTACAGAAATAACTTTCAAACTATTCTCATTGCTATCAATTTTGCCCAAAATGCTTCTCCCTTGCTCCAACTGATTTTCAAGGAGAGCTACAATGATACAGAAAATAATAACTCTATGCATTTGTTAAAGCTCCTAGAACTTGTACATTATAAAGAGTGAAATTTACTTACACAAATTTTTAAAAAATCAACCCAGATATCAGGGGACCCCAAGAAGATATGCAGACTGTGACAACTGAATCTAGCTGTATTATAAATGTATGGCATAAATGCACCAAAGGAGAGGTGGAAAGAGGAAAAAAAGCCAATTTAAGTAATTTTGGAAAAGAACATTTTGAATACTGTATAGTTAAGAACAAAAAAACATAAAGACTATGTATCCATCAGTTAATTTGTTTCTACGGGGGTACGGATTGACAATTTTGCAACTACTTTAGATGAATGTTGAAGTTGAAGGACTAAATTGCTAACACTAGGAGCACTGTTTTTTTCTGTCCAAGAAAGAAGTTACAAACATTAAAGAAGGCTAGATAAATGCAAGTGCATGATCTCTATGGCGCTGGATTAAGGTTGGAATTATCAGTGGGAATTCATGTTGCTTTTCATATAGACAGAAGTAGAAGTAATATAACTAAGTATGTAGACATGGGACAATACGTGTACATATATTATTAGCTTGGTATGCTAACATGTCCTAGAAACAGCGACAGTGCAGTAGGAGTGAGCACATCTAGCATCCTTATCTCCATGTCTAAATTCAGTTCTTCAAGAAACAGGACCTGAAATTGCTGGAGAAATAGTTGATTCTAAAGCTGTTGATAGGAGAAATATAAGATAGGACTGTGGCATGTTGTAGTGGCAGAAAAATAAAAGGGACACAGCCACATCAAAGGAACATAGGAGTCAAGTGGAAAATTCTCCCAATAGCTAAATCCGGAATAATTTGAGCAATAATGTAAATAATAATAGCATTGAACTATAACCCAAAGAATAAAATATCTATGAGCCATACAGATAAATGATTTAGTAGATAAATAAATGCAGAAGACACAGACCTTCCTTAAAGAATTACCAACAGTTAATTTAGGAGAAATGAAAAAATAGAAAATCATCATTAAAGTAACATAGTAATAATTTCTACAGGCAACATCTACAGGTACCTGATAATATTGGTGGGCAAACTTGAAGGAAAAACAGCATATTGGCATAGACTTAAAGTATCAACTCAAAAACATTTATTATGTTTATAAAAAATAACATAAATTTTAATAAAAAAATTATTAAACATTGTAGTGGCTTAAAAATATCCAGAAATTCTTTGATACTCCCTCCAGAGAGGTGGAGCTCAATTTAACTTCCTTTTAGCAAGGAGTGGATTTAGTTATTCACTTCTAATAACTAAAGTATAGAAAGGGGTAGAAATAGTATATAGAGGGGCACCTGGGTGGCTCAGCGGTTGAGGGTCTGCCTTTGGCTCAAGTCGTGATCTTGGGGTCCTAGGATCGAGTCCCACATCAGGCTCCCCTCCGCCTGTTTCTCCCTTTGCCTAGTCTCTGCCTCTCTCTCTCTGTGTCTCTCCAGAATAAATAAATAAAATCTTTTTTAAAAAAGAAATAGCATAAACGTGACAGCAGTTTATGCATAGGATCAAGGTTAATATCACCTGTACTAAGTCATGTTGATATCATGCCATTCTTCCCCATATGATACCATGAGAGGAAGATTTCGTCCCTCTGGTATTCATTCATTCTTCCCCCAAATTCATAAACCCAGCCCAGTCATAATATAACATCACACAAACCCAAATGAAGAAACATTTCTCATGATATCTGAATAGTCATGAACACAGAGGGAAGACTAAGAAACTGTCACAGTCCAAAGAAGACTTAAGAGACACGATGACATGACATCCCAAATTAGATATTTGAACAGAAAAGGACATAAGTGGAAGAACTGTGGAATCCTAAATAATGATTTAATAGTATTGTGATTGTGTTTATTTCTTAATTTTGCTCAATGTTGCATGATTATATAAGATGTTAGAAGGATAAATTACATGAAGGCATATGGGAAGTCCCTGAGCTATCTTTATAGCTTTTCAGTACATTAAATATTATTTCAAATTAAAAAGGTTAAAATAATATTAATAGTAATTACAGTGCTTCCTGCCAAAACTCTGTGGTAGCAGCCCACTAGATCCACAGTTACTTCCAATCTCACTATCTTGGCCTGCATAGCCTTAGTCTCTGGTCCTTGTACTGTGGAATTTACCTCCCTTCCTTCTTCACTCCTGCATACTCTGGCTGCAAGGACCTTCTTTGCTCTTTGTTCTTATCTTAAGGCTTTGAAAATCCTTGTTCTTGAACAGAAATTATCTGCTGAGTATCTTGCCTTATAACATCAATGTATTTCCTTCTTTATCCCTTAAGCTTTGTTTCAAATCTCTTTAGAGTGATAAAATTATACAACGAACCAACTGAATTTTAGAAATCAGTTGGATTTTTCATTATCTCGATATTAAATTACCTCTTCCAACTTGTCATTTGCAGAAAAAACAGGATATAATCGATTTAATTAAAATATATTTTCACTTTTAATATCAGAAAACGTGTGTGGGGATGACTTATAAAACTATTTCAGAACACAACTGAATTGATTATATGTGCCTTTTGTAATGGCCTAAAAAATCTACTCAACTATAGGAAGACAACCCATGAGAGACTCCTAACTCTGGGAAATAAACAAAGGATTGCAAAAGGGGAGGTAGGTAGGGGGATAGGGTAACTGGGTGACAGGCATTAAGGAGGGGAAATGATATCATGAGCACTAGGTGTTGACTATATTAACATATAGTTAGTAAATTGAATTTAAATTTTAAAAAAAGCAAAAGAAATGAATCAAATAGACTTTTTTAAGTGGATAAAATGTTGTTCAGTCTACAAAGAGCTCTTTATTTTACAGATGAAGAAACAGATGCCCCAAAAGAGTTTGTGGCAATTTACAAGAGTAAATAGGTTGTTAATCTAGTTTCTGATTCACAGATTTCCCCCAGCTTCTTTTTTTTATTTTTTTATATTATTTTTTAAATATTTTATGTATTTATTCATGAGAGACACAGACAGAGAGAGAGGCAGAGGGAGAAGCAGGCTCCATGCAGGGAGACCAACGCGGCACTCGATCCCTGGTCCCCAGGATCCCGGTCCCCTGGACCGAAGGTGGCGCCAAACCGCTGAGCCACCCAGGCTGCTCATTCATCATCTTCTTTATAAGTGTAAACTATACACTATTCAAATTTTGCATTTGGGGGCTGAGTAATGAGAAAGTACTGACAAAGTAAAAACCACAATAGGTCATGCTTCACAAAGAGGTAGGACTAATCTATACCAGGCTTTTTTCTTTTTTCTTTTTTTTTTTTTTTTGATAAATGAGTATAAATAGTTCAGCACAGAAGTTCACTTAGTAAGATATCCCTTTCCATGAACACTTAAGAGTATTCATGAAATATAAGAAATAGGAAAATTGATAACTAAGTATATGACAAAAACTTAGTATTGATTGAACATAGAAGCAATGACTGCTTCTTTCAAATATTAATAACTTCTTTATTGCACATTAAAATCCCATCATATGAATTTATTATTTAAAACTCCAGTAAATTTAATATTATCTCTAAAACAACTATTATAGAGACTTAATGGATTTCTTAATTAGGATATAGCATTAATGGTTATAGAATTCTAATTAAAATGGAGGGTTTGAGAAACAGCCAAAATCTGAAGAAATTATTCAAGCAATGATTTTATTTGAAGAAAAAAAAAAGTGGACAGAAGCTTTATTCAAAATGTTAAAAGAAAATGTGCAAATCATACACTTCATTTAGTCGTTATAAAGTTTTCCATGAGGATTAACATGTATTGTTCCCTTCTAAATATATATTCTACTTTAATATCTTAGAAGTTATCTAATTCATTGTGCTGTATAATTGGATTCTACAGAGAAATTGAAGTGTGTTTCTATGATACTTGGCAAATTTGTTTGTATCTCTGAAATTTCTTTCATAATTTTACTTACTTGAATACAAATGTCATTATAAAATGTAACACTGTATTAAGAATTCATCTGGACAAATTTATTCTGAAAATGTTATCTGTAACTGATAAGAGTTGATGTGATCAAAATTATTTAAAATATTTTGAAATTGAGTGAGTTTGATATTTGACTTCAAAAAACACAATTTGATTCAAATAAAAATTATCTACAATTTTTTAATCTATTATTATCCATGTTAATAATATGCTAATTAGTTTTAAGATTCTTTATTAGATAACAGTTCCTCCCATGTCTCTGGATAGTTAAGATGCTTTGTTCCAAGTAACAGTAAATCATTTTTAAAGAGTAGAAGCATAAAATGAAATTGAGCACAGGGGATCTGGAGTATCTTAGGGAACTAAAGACCAAGAAAGGCCACCAGAATTCTTATGGGTTGACATCTAAGAACAGGAGAATTTTTAGGAACTTGAGAGACATTTACTCTTTGTCTGACTTGCTTATGTTTAACTTAGGGACTAATACCTCTGTTTTTTTGTGTCTCTCATTCATTCTTCTCTCTCTGTAAACTGAATTTTTACTTCTTTAAAAATCCTGTTGAAAACATGACAGCTTCACTGTTCCAGAATTCCAAGTCCTTAACTAAGTCAAAATGATTAAAATGGATTATTTTTCCTAATTCAAAATTCTGGCAAAAAGAATCTGCTTGCTCTGACCTAGGTCAATGTCCATTTCTGGCACAATAAAATATGGACTGGAGTTAAATCCTGTAAGGTAAATGGATGAGTCAATGTCCAGTCCTGTTTAAGGCAAGTATAAGATCAGGAAAGTAGGTGTCACAGAAATCCTTAGAAGGTATAAATCATACATGGAGAGAATTGACTATTTCTCTTAAGTGAAACTGTTAAAATATTTATGTTTATTAAACTCAATTCTTCATCAATGTTGAATTGGTGCTATAAAATTTAAATAGCATAAAATAATGATAAAGTTTTGGTGATTTATACTTAACTGATATTTAAATGCCCAAAACAGGGTATAACGAATCATTAGATGGTGGGGGCTAGAATTATTCAGGCAGCTAGGATTATTTCAGATGGAGTCTAAACTCAACACTATATTTTCAAATGTTTAATTAATGTATTCTTACAGTTGACAGAATATATACTAATTCTTAAAGACGCACCCTTGTATCTATTTCTAGATAGATATATACATACCTTTTAACCTCCGCCAAAATTCATCATGCCTTTTGGCTACTGAACAACATATTTTAAAATCATCAGTTAAAGTACTTACTAATAGGCACCATAAGACACTAAGAGACATCTAAGATATATTTCTTAAAAAAATTAAAATTAAAATTAAAAAAAAAAAAAAAAACCTAAGACAGCCCCAATGTCCCTAGTTTTGTGGTGATTTTTTGTTTCTCTGTTTAATTTAAATATCCTACCTGGGCCAGACACTCCGGTGTGTGGCCTGGGTTGGCTCAGGAACTCCCATCACCCAAGAGTCAGGCACGCTCAAGGCAGCGGGAAGCAAGAGACTGGCACCGCCGGGGCTGGGGACCTGGGCAGGGGAACTCTGGCCCCGCCTCCCTGCCCTGTGCAATGCTGGGAGGGGGTGAGGCCGTCCCATGTCCGGATCTTGTTCCCACATCAAATGTATCAGATTTGCTTGACACAGCATATATTCTCTAATAGAATGCCCTCCTACATAATTAAAACCCAAGATAAAATAGCCTAACATTCCAGCAAATATTGAACTAACTGATGTTATGGATGTCTTGTGTCTTCTCCAGACGCAGGTCTCCAGAGTAATATATTGTAAGAAATTCCAAACTGAACAAATTGCCTCTGAATATCTCTAGAGTAGCCTAACCTTCTACATTTCCAAAGTATAATGTCATCCCTGGCACATAGAAAATACTCTATAAATTTCATCAAATAAGTGGATGAGTAAATGGATGGAAGGAAAAAGCTAGATTTTAAATCAGACCAGGGATTAAATCAGTCATTAGGGAAGGCACTTGAGCCTCAGTTTCATTAAAGGGAATAATCATTTTTATGGAATTGATCTGTGAATAAAATCAAATCATATTCTTAAAAACTACGGTTCTTTTTGGCACAGTTATTAAAAGCTGACTTTTACATTTTTTTCTTCAGAACATCAGCCTTGAAGTCAACCATTTCTCCAATGAGTCCTAGCCCTTTGCAGTTTTAGTTTTTCATTTTTGTGGAGAAAACAATCCCTTTACTCCATATTTTCAATTAGAAATCTCCTTTATCACAAAATTTAACTTTATATAGGTTTTTATTTAAAACAATTATATCTCTTATTGTATTTGATTTTTGTATTGGTTTGAACATTCTTCTCAATATGTTATTGTATACCTCTTTCTAACATCTTCTTGATTAATATGTTTTTATAGTTATAAAATTAATTAATTTTGAGTTTTTTGTATCTTTTGTGATAGTCCTTTAACTTTTATTATGTGCCAAATTAAAAACAAATGCCTCAAAATTACTCAATTGTCACTTTCTGCTGGTTAATATGTTCTTGTACAGCATAATCTTTGTGCAATGTGAAACTACCAGGTTTCAAGTAAGGATGTGACCTTGTCTAAATTAGGATCTTATTTTATTCTCAATAAACAAGGTTGAGGTGTTCTGATTTTGATTATATTTTGAAGGTTTACCTTAAACAGAATTTGATAATAGATTGGCTGTGGGGTAGGAAAAATAGAGAAATAGTCAATGACTCCAAGGTGTTTGGCCTGACCCTAACATACATTTAACAGAATATGATACATCCGTTGAAATTCTGTTAATAAAGAATTTTCAGGGATCCCTGGGTGGCGCAGTGGTTTGGCGCCTGCCTTTGGCCCAGGGCGCGATCCTGGAGACCCGGGATCGAATCCCACGTCGGGCTCCCGATGCATGGAGCCTGCTTCTCCCTCTGCCTGTGTCTCTGCCTCTCTCTCTGTGTCTCTGATGAATAAATAAATAAAATCTTAAAAAAAAGAAAAAAAGATATTCCGGGTTCTTTTGTCATCCTACACTTTGTATCAGAACACAGTTTTCCATACCTCAGCACTTCATTTCAAAATATAAAAGAAAGCTCTGATTCTGTCAGGTTCGTTATACATGAATTCAGGGCATATAGCCACAAAGTAGTTTAAGCTGCACTTGTCATTTCTTCTGCATTAACTGAAAAAAAAAGTTATATTGTATTTTGTTTTTTTCCTAGAGGTTGCATTTAATGTCACCAATATTCAAAAAAATTTTCTTTCAAAAAATGCAGAGACAGTTCTCTATTTTCTTTAATAGTATTAAAACATGTCTTTGAATGGGTAGTGAAAAATAATGATGAGACAAACATACTTTTTACAATAAAAAATACATGTAACATGTCTGTCTAATATCCTTGATAGGCATACAGTATTTTAAAATAACAATTGACTAATGAAAAATAACTAAAATAATTCATTCCCAATGTCATACTCTGTAGGTTGCTCTTGTTAACATTTTTTAATTTACATTTTAGATATTACAAAACAATGCACTAGGTGCTGGTCATATTTACATGTACATTTTTTACCATATGTTTTGTTTTAAAATGATATTGATTTTACACCCAAAAGTCATTGAAATTATTTTTTTTTATTTTTTAAATTTTTGTTTATTTATGATAGGCACACAGTGAGGGAGAGAGAGAGAGAGAGAGAGAGAGAGGCAGAGACATAGGCAGAGGGAGAAGCAGGCTCCCTGTGAGGAGCCGGATGTGGGAGTCTATTCCAGGAAATTGGGTTCATGACCTGAGGTGAAGGCAGACACTCAACAACTGAGCCACCCAGGTGCCCCTGAACCTAGAATATCTAAAGCAATCTTATACCTATTCATCTAATTCCATTGACTTACATGAATTAAATCCACTTAGAATACACATTAAATATACTATTTTTCTCACATACAGCTTCTTAGCTTATTAATCCTCTCATGACAAATCTGCACAAACACCACAGATGAAGTCACTGCAGAATCTTACTCCTGTTGTCCAGTCTCCAGGTAACTTGCGAGCACCAACACTGGCTTTTGTAAACCCCCTGACTTTCTTTTTGCTGTTCTCATGTTCCCTTTGCTCTCTCCTTGAGGTCTTTTTTTACTCCTACAGGCCATGTCTTGCAAGTCTATGTCTGGGTTCATTTTTCTTTGCCTTGTCTAAGGAATCATAAATCATGCCAAAAAGCCAGTTTTCTTGCCACCACCAAAATAGGTTCTGAATCCAAATACAAAGATGACATCTGGTGTGGTCTTGAACATTTTGGCTAGTTTCCCTCCAATTTCTGTCTTTACATGGTCACCTTCCTGGGGTGAAGAACATCAATGACTGTTGTTTCTGCTGAAATTGTCTGTTGGTCATAGTCTGTTGAACTTCCCAGTCCAGATAGTCCATGATGGCACACAAGCTTCAAGGAGGAAAAAAGCTAACTATACCATCTAAAGTGCAAATTTATTTTGTAATAGCACATATTTGTTCATAAAATCAGAAGCCCAGGGTTAAGAAATGATGAGAATGAAAAAGGAAGTTTGCTGGGTGATGCAACTGTAACAAAGAGGCATTCAAGCCAGTTAAGGACATGAACACCCATAGCAGCAATGATAATACGATCTACTCTGTATTAAGTGTTTACCACATGCCACTCATTGCCCTGATTTTCCATATTTCTATTTAATACTTAAGAAATTCATACTATCAGTGTTTAGCTTTTAAATGTTGATTTTTACTGTTATTTCTTCTTTTTCATTTCTGTTTTTTCAGTATTTTTGTAATATTTGTAGTAGGACAATACAGGGTGGGACAGTATAGAAATACAAACAGACAACCATTGTATTTGTGCTCATAATTATTCATAATGATTCTGTGATCAAAAAAAATAAAGTTTGAAGGTCACTGTCACAGGCAATGGGAGATATTAAAATTCTTCTGCAAGATAATAATTTGTATTTTAGAATTCTCCAATTTCATGGTTTTTCCTATGTTGTCATTTTCGTTCACCACAACATTTCTTTTTTTAAAAGAAAGATCTATCAACACAAAATATCTTCTGGCTTAACAGTAAGACATAGTTCCATGAATTTAATTTCTGCATATGTATTAATAGTATAAGTATATTTACCTTCTCAAAATTATTAGTAGTTTTTGCAATTTGAAGATGTGGTAAAGGCAATTTGCTGGATATTTATTTTAATGGTTTTCATAGATGAAATAACTCACAAAACATGGCAGATTTAACTGTAGACTTGAGCACAAGTTCAGTTAAAAGGAGATAAAATAATATACAAAATAATTTAACCCATCATATCTAAACTCCAATACATCCCAGTGCAAAGAAAATGGATATGAGAAGGCAATCTCTTCTCTGAGCATACATTATATACTGTACTATCATATATGAGCCAAATGAAAATAGTTTATCTACCTGCATATAAGACATAAAAATAAAGCATCTCTCTCTCTCTCTCCCTTTCTCCATCTCTCTCTCTTTCTCTTTCACACATACACAAATTTCCTTTCCTCTCAAAAACTAAACAGAATTTTAATGTTGTCTTCTCATCTCATTTATCACTGTATCATCTCAGGCAATGCACTGGGTATACACATTTCACATCGGATTCCATCCACAAAAAAATGAAGCTTACAGTTTATTGGGCACAAGATCAAGGGGTTTGTTAAAGTTTAACAAGCCCCTCAGGTGACTTTGATGTAGTTGGTCTCTAGACTACAGAACATCACATTCTGAGATTAAAGCCATTCACTTGAGTTCAATGCAATCTGTCAACAAGTTACCAATTCTGGCTCCATTTCCAGCCTTTCCCTTTTGTAACCTATTATCTGTAGTTTACTCACAACATTTCTTTCTCACATCTGCCTTTGACTTTTATGCTCCCTTTACTGGAATATTCTTTTATTTTTTCTTAAGATTTATTTATTTATTTATTTGAGAGAGACTGAAAGAGTGCACACCTGTACCTGTGAGCAGGGGGAGAGGCAGAGGAAACGGGAGAGGGAGAGGGAGAGGACAAATCCCCTGCTGAGCTTGGAGCCCAAAGCAGGACTCCATCCCAGGACTCTGAAATCATCACCTGAGCTGAAATCTAGAGCCAGATGACTAACTGACTGAGCCACCGAGGCACCCCCTGGAATATTGTTATCTTACATGTCTAGTGAACTCACTCAGTCTTCAATATCAACTCAAATGTCACCTGCTTTATGAAGATGAATCATGATTCTTTGCATTCAAACAACACTTTATATTGCTCTATATTTTCGAATGGCTACCCCTTCTAGACTAAGTTCTTTATATCCTCACATAAACACAAGATGTTCAATGAAGTTGTCATGTTTACAAGAAACACTTAAATTACTAAAAACCATATTATGACGATAATGGCTCAATGTAGAAAAGTAGATGAGGAAGTACAGATTTTCAGACTCACAAGTTATTTTCCCTAAAGATATTCTACGTTAAAGGTTTGTTTTTTGTTTTTCTTTTGCTGTTGTACCTAAAGTGGACAGTTTACCCAGCAACACTAAACCAATCTAGAATTTTGATCCTATCTAGATTTACCCAAGAGTAATGTCCTGTCTTTTCTTATCACAACCATTAGCAGCACACAACTTCTTATTAGCCTTATCACCCATTGTTATGATAAACGGAGCGCTAAACCATTCAACCAAAGCTGCTGTCTTTAGAGGGTAATAGCTTCTTTATCTACCTGCAGCAAGAATCCTGACTTTTGTTAGCTGAAGGCTGAAAATTTGTTTTAACTACTATCAAACTAGGCAGGTGCAAAGGTGTTCCTTAATTAATTTTTTTGAACTTCCAAATTCTCTCAAGAAAATTTCTAATTTTCTTCTAATTTTGTAGAAGAAATGCCAATATTACAAATACTTAATACTTTTGGTAATGGAATATTAAAACCTTTCTCAAACATTTAAAATGTCAATGTGTTGCACTTATTTTGCTCACATTTTAGTGTGACTGATTGTGTCAAGTCTTTTAATGAAATTGATTGAAAAAGAAACACCTAGTTAGCTACTCTTGTGGTGTGAAGAGTATAATGTATAAACTTCTGAATCTCTATGTTATACACCTGAAACTAATGTAACATTTTTTTGAATATGCTCAAATAAGAAAAAGAAGGAAAGAAAGAAGGAAAAAGAAAAGAAAGAGAAAAAAGAAAGGAAGGAAGAAAGAAAGAAAGAACAGGAAAGAGGGAGGGAGGCAGGAAGAAAGAAATATATAAGTAAGCATTATTACAGGAAACTGTGAAACTGAAATTAATACTTTTATTTGTTGTATCCATAACTGGATATGTGTTTACTTATGTTTATTTCAATACATTCATTTGTAATCTAACTTGTCTCAAACTAATTTTTGAAGTGGTAATGTACTCAATTTTTAAACATATTTTAAATTAAAATATAGAAGAATCATTTTTAAGACCAAAGAGACAACATATAAGATAAGATTCAAGGAAAGAAAATTTTATCTTTTTCTCACGTATCAAAAAATGTAGAACTATACAAGGCACGGCATAGTGGTGCAAAATATTTGGGTGACTGCTTTACTCTTCTAATAGTATTCTTTATGATTTTCATTTGAATTAGTAAAAATTTTAGTGAGCAGAAAAGAATGTGTTATAAGCTAGCATAAGTGCTAATAAGTCATAAAGCACCCCATGATATCAATGATGTCACATTTTAAATATCAACATATTTTATTTTCTGTCCATGTAAAGGTTAAAATATCAGAGTAAAGAAATGGTGACAAAATGTAGTTGCAGAGCTCAAAGCAATCTCTAGTTTTGGAAAATAGGTATATATACCCGTGAAGGTGTAGGAAACCATATATACCTTTTATAAAGAGATAAAAAAAAAGTGAAAACAATAGTTTCACACAGATAAAGCCTATTTCTCAGTGGTCAATAACGGAAAGTATGAAAAACTGGTCCAGTCAATGGAAAAAAAAAAGGATTTTTAAATAAACATCTGTTTTGTTATTTCTGAACATTTTTGGTGATATTTTCAACAATATTTAAAGAATTTAAAAAAGAGCCTGACACATAGTAGTTCTTTTTTTTAATATTTTATTAATTTATTCATGAGACAGGCAGAGACACAGACAGAGGGAGAAGCAGGCTCCACACAGACAGAGGGAGAAGCAGGCTTCACACAAGGAGGCCTATGTGGGACTCAATCCCAAGTCCCCAGGATCATGCCCTGGGCTGAAGGTGGCGTTAAACCGCTGAGCCACCCAGGCTGCCCCCACATAATAGTTCTTAACTAAATATATGCTTTCCCTCTTCTTTTCCAGTGTTTCTGGGAAGAATAGTTACGAAGTAAACTAATTTTAAATAATACATACGGTAATACACAGCTGAAAGTTTTCTTCATTCACCTCATAAAAAAGGTATATTGCATTAGATCTTCAAATATACAAATAATACCCAAACTTTTCTGCAAGATGATCTTAGAACCCATCTTTGTTTTCCACTTTTTTTTTTTAAGATTTTATTTATTTATTCATGAGAGACACAGAGGCAGAGACACAGGCAGAGGGAGAAGCAGGCTCCCTGAAGGGAGCCCGATGTGGAACTCAATCCCAAATCCTGGGATCATGTCCTGAGCCAAAGGCAGACTCTCAACTGCTGAGCCACCCAGGCTTCCAGTGTTTTTACTTTTTTATTTAATATTGTGCACATATAAAATTATATCATAAATGTAATTATGCATGTATTTAAAATGTAAAATTATATCATAAATGTAATTATGCATGTACTTAAAATGTAAAATTGTATCATAAATGTAATATCTAAGGAAAAATAAAATGAATACCAGTAAACCCAGAGGTGATTATTTTGAAGGCATATATATATATATATGTGTATGTATATTATTTATATATATACAATATATATGTGTATATATAATTTACTTATTTTTCTTGGGGAAGTATCTGTGCTTTAGGAACCTGTAACTCTCATAATGTTCAACTTTACTAATAGCAACTGGTTATTCTAGTGAAAAGAAAATATTTTTTGTATTCCAAAACTTGAGAAAAAATGGTTAAATCATTTTTATACTATATTCAGTATCCTACATCTAGATGTAAAAGCACTGCATTTATCCTATATATCAATCATTTGAACTATGCAGTTTGTTAATATATAAAAGAGATGCAACAGAAGGTATTCATGATAAATAAGTTTTTATCTGGAATTATAGACGGCTTCTTGATACTACATCATGACCACTGCCCACTAGATCAGCAGATTACACTTATCACTGCCTTATACTGCATACCTGTGTATCATGTTAATGTGGTTCACGGCTTAAATTTTTGAAAAGACATCTTATTTTATATTCTCCTGGAATAACACACATATAGCTATCTGCCTAAACCTCTATTTTATTTATGTATTTATATGTGTCAGATATTTTTTTGCAGCTTTGAAATATATTGACTTCATCTTGAATTATGAGACCTATTAAAAAGCCTCCAGATGCCTTCAAGTAAAGCAAATAATCACCCTGAACATTACATCCTCAGGCATCAGTTCTCATGTATAAGAAAGAAAAGTGCCTTGATTTTCGTATTACTAATCTCCAGAATATCAGAGGATGGTGATGGAAAGACAGTGCTGAAATATATAACATAGCTATTTAGAGGATGATACGTGAAGTGAATCTGACCTTCCTTGTGTTGGTTTTCTCACTTAGACCCTTGCCTAAATATAAAACCATCCATCACTCAGAAGATACATCATAAAGAATCACACGGTTACTGTTTTCTACATTTAATCTCTGAACAATTAGATAGTTCAGGTGTGTTATTCCCCATCTACATAGTAATAGTGATCTGTGACTCTTAATTTTAATCCTATACTCAAATGAAACATTACAAACAACTTCACCTATGGGAAGAGTGAGGAAGGGGGTAATATATTGTTGGTTAGAATCACATTTTGTCAGCTTTCTGTCTGGAAAGACAGAAATAAGGTTAAAATTATGATAATTAAAGATAAAAATTGTTAGTAGAGACAACCAAAGCAGAGATTTCTGCAGCACCTGCCTATGTGAATCCCTACTCTACTCATATGTTCATAGCCCTGCAAGACAAAATCTTTGCAAAAGATGTTTTTTGTAGAAACTGGCAACATTGTTGTTTGAAGCAAAAAGACGAAGGAGTCAAGGTCCTGGAGCATTGAAAAGAAATATCTATCAAATTGTCTAGTAGAAAACAAGATGAAGTCTTTTTCTAAAAAAGTTAATTGATATCTCAGGATTTCTGGGAAGATAGAGGAAAGTCTGGAAATGGCTGCAAGATCTCTTAGCATGTTGTGAAATCTAGATATTAAGACAAAACATATTTAGTTTCAGTTTATCATGTAGCAGGAAATTTTAAAGGAATTAACAAGTAAAGGAAATACAAAACAAAACACTAGGAATGAATATATATAGAAAACTACCTAAAATACTCAATTAGGAATACAAACAATAGAAAGAAACTCCTGTGGTAATACAATAATTTATAAATAGAACACACTAGAAGAATTAAAACTAATTTTAAGGTCTTATTATTGTCTCAAATTAGGCTGTATTGCAAAATTCAACCACTGTTTATCAGAACATATGTGTTAATTGAACTAAAAGTTATTATTTAGAAAAGTACAGCGTGTTTGCAAAAAAATTATGCTTCCAAGTACTATAAGCTTGGATAAGAGCACAGCTCCATCACTTACTAGGCTGGTACTGGAGTCACCGAATCATATTATCTGTCCATAAAAGTGAAGTTACAAGCCTCATATGTATGATGGCCTCCAGTATCAAAAACTTTTTAATAAATAAGAAAAACACTCAGCATGGTAAATACCACATAGTAAGCATAGTTGGTTGCTATTATGATTATTATTCTCACTAGTTTTGTCTGATCGTAGAAATATTACAACAGGCTCTGTTTGTTATCAAGTATAGTCCTACAGCCATCCATTTATTTTATATTGATTCAATGTTAAATATACTCAAAAGATTCACATTCATATATATTTCTTCCTATACAATTCAAAACATAATATTTTTGCTTTTTTGTTAAAAAAAGACTTTGAAAACTAAATTCATAGGGACTTAGCATTCTCTTTACATGATTATCCCAGATTAAGCCATGGGAATAATAATGCCTAATAAATATTAGGCAACAAACAGTAAGGTAGCTTTAATAGAACTATAATAAGGGAAATGGTATAATGATGTAACTTAATCCTGCAAAAACAGTAACAGCACTTTTATTACTCCTAATAATAAATAAGATTTTCCATTTCAGATGTATATACATGGTTATACTATATCTACAACATACACACACACATACACAGGAAGAAGATTAACCAAGTTTTAGGCAGGAAAGACCATATATATGTCACACTATCAAATGATAGGAAATAATTAAAACAATGCATTTTAGCCACAAAAAGTAACCATATTATTTATTTTATGGCCCCATAGTCTAAAAATACGTGAACATGAATATAAACTATATTAAGTAAAGTTAAATCTAATTAAATATATAAGAAGTCTGTGTAATTGAACATAAGCCACAGAAATGTTATTAACACTGATTGGTATTTTCATATATTATAAGACTTCTGCAAAACATGGTTGTAGGACAACCATCCAGAAATTAATGGATGAGTTTATTAAAATAAATTACCAAGCAATATACATCATTTTTTAAATATGAGAATGATATCAACCACAATATAATTTTTCAATAACATTTCTTAGATATAGATCCATTTCTTATTTCATTTATTCACATGATAATTATTTAAGTCTTATTACAACCCAGTAACTCTTCTGCACAATAGGTGTAAAGTGGTGAACATGACAAATAATACTGAAAGACAATCCCACATGGATGAATTTTACATTCTATTTGAAAAAAAATACACAGACATGCAAATGTATGCATACACATGTATGCATATATGAAATATTGAAAAGTGTTCAATGATATGAAGAAAAAACAAAATAATGTAAGGAGAAGTATTTTTATTTTAAAGGTTTTATTTGTTTATTTGAAAGAGAGAGAGAGTACAATGGTGAGGAGCAGAGGGAGAAGGAGAAGCAGGCTTCCCACTGAGCAGGGAGCAGGGAGCCCAGCATCCCAGGATCCTGAGATCATGAGCCAATTGGAAGGCAGACGCTTAACTGACTGAGCCACCCAGGCACCACTCATTGTGATTTTTTAAAAAGATTTTATTTATTTATTCATGAGAGACAGAGAGAGAGAGGCAGAGACATAGGCAGAGGGAGAAGCAGGCTCCCTCCGGGAGCTCGATGTGGGACTCAATCCCAGGACCCTGGGATCACAACCTGAGCCAAAGGTAAGACACTCAAACACTGAGCCACCCAGGCATCCCCATGATTTTTTTTTTATAATTTCCAAAAACTTGCACAGACTTTGCATCACTTAATTATGAGAACATGTATAGTGATAGTATGAAATTATGAGGCCAAGGAATATTGAAAAAAAATGAGATTCTTCAGCATTTGGGACATCTTGGTGTAGACTCTGGGTATAAAGCCAATTTACAGGGCACAGAGTTAAATAATAGATTCTGATCTTATAATAATAGATTCTGATCTTATAATTAGAACAGTTTGCACTTGCCCAGAACACTTGAATTATGAGAACTAAACAAATAAACAAATCTTTTGTTTGAAACTCTGGTGTCCAATTACCTCCCTGCTTTTAGTAGAAAGATTAATAACTACTACAGTGTTAAATGAAATATTTGTGAATGAATGAATGCTAGCATTGCTTCTTTTTGTTCAATGTGCTCTCAATATATATGGTGGCATATGTTGAATGAAGGCAATGCAACTTTGGAAATTGTACTTGACTATGTATATGAATTTTCTGTTAAGCATGGAAATGATTGGGCAGCCCTGGTGGCTCAGCGGTTTAGTGCCGCCTTCAGCCCAGGGTGTGATCCTGGAATCCCGGGATCAAGACCCACATCGGGTTCCCTGCATGGAGCCTGCTTCCCCCTCTGCCTGTGTCTCTGCCAGTCTCTCTCTCTCTCATGAATAAATAAATAAAATCTTTTTAAAAAAAGTATGGAAATGATTACCACAAATCGATAATCTCTTTAGACTTCAGTTTAGGAGTTGATTACAATTGTATTTTATCAAAAACCAACAATGATAATAATTTTTTTTGATAATCAAGTGCTGCATTGAAAATAGCCTCAAACATGAGGCACAGAATGTTAGGAACTATTTATATTCCAGGAGCCACAGGAAGAATATGAAGGAATAGACCACTACAGTGGGATAAAGGCATTATTTAAGATTAAATACTTAAATGCTCTTTCTAATTATAGTTGAGCACTTTATATTTTTCAGATTAACCATAAATTTTTGTTTAATAGCAATCACAGAGCTGATAAAATATATTTGCACAAAGATTTTGAATTAGATTGAGCCAAGTGAAATTTCTGAATTTAAACTTTTTTTCAAAACCTAATTGGCAATTTAATATGGTTCAATTAAATTATTTTTAAAGTTAGCTGTGGAGTACATTTATTTAACATAGGTGAATTTTCTTATTTAAGAGGTAAATAATTGCACTATTTTTGCAAAAATTAAATTTTATATGTGTGTGCATGTGCACAAATGTGGATGGCCCACTCTTACAGCTAAAGTAAAAAGTTAATAAATTTGCTTCTACATTATCTAAATAAACATAAAGCAAAATTTTGAGGGCATCAATAAAGATGTGATGTATATTTTTAGGTATTATGTAAGATATGGAATGAATTATACTATTTAGAAAAATCTGTAAATTCTAATTCTTTAAATATTTCTTAAATGTATTAATAAGTAAATATATATTTTTAAATACTAAAAAATTTTAGCATGCAGTACATATCTTCAAATTGTATTTTTGGAAACAATAAAGTGTTAAAAGAAAGATGGAATCGCCAAGAGGAAAGAAAGTATTAGCAAAAACTTGGGATCATTACATAAGCTGTCAAGGCCATATAAGATGCAGGAATGCACAATATGGCTTTAATAGCTACTAAATGTTTTGTTGTTAGGCAAGAAGACTCATTTTTTATTGAAATGTAGATTATATCTTTATAAATCTTATTTCTCTGGCATATAGAACATTAGATAAAGTAATACAAAAGACACAAACATATGTATATATTTAATAAATATAAAACATAGCATTATGATTATAAAAATAACTTATTTAACAGGTAAAATTTGGCAAAACTAATCAAACTCGAAGATTTGTGTTTTTCACTTTCTGGAAGCCAAGATATTAAAAAAATATATATGAAAAGATGTTTAGTTTTCATTTAGTTGTAAATAAAAGTATTTAGTGTCTTACTTGTATTTACTTGTTTAGTGTTTTACTTGTAGTGATTTGTTTTGTTTCTCTGTAAAGACAAAATTCTTCCTATCATTGAATTCTTATAAAAATGTAGCACATTTTCATTTTATAAAAATCATAAAGTAACATAATAAACATTCTCCTCAATTTTATTTCTGCAATGCATGCATAAAATAGACATGCTTTATAATGAATTTTGTCAATTCAAATGCATATTACATGGAATTGTAGCCATGCCAACAGATTGCTGTAGGAAGCTAGAGGTTTTTAAACCAAATACAGAGTTTTAGGAGATTTAACTTGATAGAAATATAATAGTTAAAAACATTTTAAAAATGTAAAAATGTCCCTTGTATGATCTCTTATGTCTTGTAGATAGCTTTTAAGTAGATTTAAGAGTTATAATAATGCCATTTTAATTCTACCCTTTGTATTTGCATAGGCTAATTATGTTTATTATGCCATTTTAATAGCAGTGTGGAGAAAATTAAAAGGAAAAATAGGTATTTACTCTAGTTCTGGCTCCTTCCTTTCCCATCAGAAGCTGTAGGCCCTCATATTTTTATGTTCCACTCATGTCACTTCTAGAATGGAAGTATTTGTCAATGTATGCATAGTTTTTAACTGTTATTAAATCATTAATTAACTTTTATGATTCCCTTTTTCAATGTCTCACCAGGAAATAAAATAGGTCAATTTATTCATAGGAAATGAGCAAATCAAGAATAATATGCTAGGAGCTGATAATTTTATCTCTTAAACAATAATCTTATTCATCTCTTACCTTCCTATTTTCTATAGAATAGATTTGATCTTACTAGCTACTAAGGTTCTTTTGTAGTTCTAAAAATAAAGAAATTATATTAGTTTCCAATATATAACTTGACCTATCATAAAAATATATGGGAGAGAACTTCTTACAATAGATTATATTTAAGAAGTTATGTTAAACAGAGAAGTATAAATATTCTTTCCTGTAGGCTGACAAATTATATATGCTTAAGAAATAAATGATCAAGGCTAAAGTTTATAATCTTCTATTGAAATCTAAGAATGATGACATATATTTGTTTTGCTGGACAATCAACGTATCTTCTCTGGTTTAAAAACAAATATTTCTTTAAAAAAACAATAAAAAAATAAAATAAATAAAAAATAAATAAAAAATAAAATAAGAAATAAATAAAAAATTAAAAAATTAAAAAAAACAATAAGAAGTTATGTGTATCTGCTGAAGAAATAATACTCATTTGAAACTTGCAAGAGTAAATAACGATAATAGCAGCTATAGTCTTGCCATTAAACACTCCAACTTACAATACAGGGTTTTGAATAATATTACCACCATTTTGGATTTGGCTGAAAAACGTGATTTCAAGTATATTTGATCTGCTGGGTGGTTCAGTGGTTATCTGCCTTCAGCTCGGGTTATGATCCCATTTAGTCCCACACTGGGCTCCCTGCTTGGCAGGGAGTCTGCTCCTCCCTCTTCCTCTATCCCTCCCTCCAGCTTGTGCTCTTTCTGTCTCAAATAAACCTTATGCATTCTAAAGTTGAAATGTTGTCACTCAATTAAATAAATATAAAGAATTTTAAGGGTAATATCTGGGTTTTTATTAATGTCTTATTTTGCTTGTTTGTCTACTAATTAGTATTGCCTTTAGGATAACATCCTAATACCTAAATAAATGGAGAATGTATAGAAAATTCTAGAATATTTCTTTTGGATGGAAGAGTTTATTAAGAATATGCTCTCATCAGTATTATCTTCAATTAAGTTTATCTTTTTCTAAGACTAGAATATATCAGAGAGAGGGATAAAATGGTTAATCTAACAAACAAAAAAGTAGTCATTTGTATATGATACATTTTCAAAGAAGTGACTGTCTATGTATATATGCACACATGCCTGGATGTGGAAAGTAATTTACATAGTAGTTATTGGGAATGGTCCTACAATTTAGGTGACATTAAATTGTGGTTGAAGAGTAAGAGACAAAGAAACCAGAGATACTAAAATTTCAAAGATGTGGCTGATCTATGGAGTAAACAAAAGCAACCAGAATAAGAATATAAATAAAAACTAGTAAGAAAAAAAAAAGAAAGAAAGAAAAGAAGAAAGAAAGAAAGAAAGAAAAAGAAAGAAAGAAAGAAAGAAAGAAAGAAGAAAGAAAGAAAGAAACCTATTTAGTAGTCCTGAAAAACAATGATCTCTTGTATGTTTTGGCAAATACTTAGTCCTACAATTGGGTCATAGGGGAGTTCAATTTTTAAATTTTTGAGGAGCCTCCATACTCCTGTGGCTGCACCACTCTGGATTCCAATCAACACTGTAAGAGGATTACCTTTTCCCTGCATCCTTGACAACACTTGGTGTTTCCTGTGTTGGTAATTGTAGTGATTCTGACAGGTGTGAAGTGTATCTCATTGTAGTTTTGATTTGTATTTCCCTGATGATGAGTGATGTTGAGCATCTTTTCATGTATCAGTTATCCATCTGGATGTCTTTTTTTTTAATGTCTATTCATGTCCTCTGCCTATTTCTTAATTGGATTATGTGCTTTTTGTGTTGAGTGTGATAAGTTCTTAATAGATTTTGGATACTAATCCTTTATCAGATATTTCATTTGCAAATATCTTCTATCTTCTCCCTTTCTGTCAGTTGCCTTTTAGCTTTGTTGACTGTTTCTTTCACTGTGCAGAATCTTTTATCTTTATAAAGTCCCAATACTTCATTTTTACTTTTGTTTCCCTTGCCTCCTGAGATGTGTTTATCTAGTATAAAGTTGCTATGGCTGAGGTCAAAGAGTTTGTTGCTTGTATTCTCCTATAGGATTTTGATGGTTTCAAGTCTCACATTTAGGTCTCTCATCCATTTTGAACGTATCTTTGTGTATTGTGTAAGAAAGTGGCCCAGTTTCATTCTTGTGCATGTTGCTGTACAGTTTTCCCAACACCATTTGTTGAAGAGACCATCTTTTTTTTCCATTGGGTGTTCTTTGTTTTGTCAAAGATTAGTTGACTACATAGTTGTGAGTCCATTTCTGAGTTTTCTGTTCTATTCCACCGGTCTATGTGTATGTTTTTTTTGTCGGTATCATACTGTCTTGATGATTGCAGCTTTGTAAGGTAACTAGAAGTGTGGAATTGTGAGACCTCCAGCTTTTCTTTTCTTTTTCAAGATCCTTGTGTCTATTTGGGGTCTTTTGTGGTTCCATACAAATTTTAGGATTGTTTGTTCTAGTTCTGTAAAAAATGCTGGTGGTATTTTGATAGGGATTGCACTAAATATGTATATTGCTTTCAGTAGTATAGATATCTTAACAATATTTGTTCTTCCAATCCATGCACATGGGATGTTTTTCCATTTCTTAGTGTCCTTTTTAATTTCTTTCATAAATATTCTATAGTTTTCAGAGTATGGATACTTTACCTCTTTGATGATTAGGTTTATTCTTAGATATCTTATAGTTTTTGGTTCAATTTTATATGGAATCAATTCCTTGATTTCTCTTTGCAACAGATGTCTTTATGTTGATTTTGTATCCTATGACTTACCAAATTCATATATCAGTTCTAGCAAGCTTTTGGTGGAGTCTTTGGGATTTTCTACAGAATATCATATCATCTGTGAATAATGAAAGATTGACTTCTTCCTTGCTGATTTGGATACCTTTTATTTCTTTTTGTTCTCTGAAGCTGAGGCTAGGACTTTCAGTACTATAGGACTTTCAGTACTATTTCAGTATTATAACCAAATAACAATGGTTAGAGTAGATATCTTGCCGTTTGCAATAAATATGGATGAAGCTAGAGTGTATTATGCTCAGCAAAATAAGTCAGTCAGAAAGACAAATACTACATGATTTCACTCATATGTGGAATTTTAGAAACAAAATATATGAACACAGGGGAAGAGAAAAAAAGGGGAGGTGAACTGTAAGAGACTCAATTATAGAGAAGAAATTGAAGGTTCCTTGAAGGAGGTGGGAAGGAGGATGTGCTAAGTCAGTGATAGGTATTAAGGAGGGCACTTGTGATAAGCCTCAGGGGTTATATATGTGATGAATCACTAAGAGTTACTCCTGAAACCAATATCACACTATATGTTCACTAACTAGAATTTAAATAAAAACTTGAAACATGGGAAAATAATATGCTCTTATAACAGTTAGAATATAATTGATTTCAAAATAATGGAAAATTAATAATGAATTTGCTACTTAAATATTCCATGAAAAAAGTTTTTGATTTTTTTTAGTTTTTGATTTTTATAACATGTACACACATAGTGTACAAACTGACCGCCTTTCTGATTAGCTTCTTCCAAATGAACATGCTTTGTAAATTACAAAATCGAAGTAAAACTTTTCAAAAAAATTATGAAGTTATTGCTGACAATTTTTAAATTAAGAGAATAAAATTGGCCACAAGAATTATTGGTAGTTAGAATTGTTTTCTAATGGTTCAATTTACTTGAAGGCAAATACCCATTTTGGTGAATTCCACAGATTCAACATGCAGTTTTGCTCTTGTAGAACTGGTTTATATCCATAATAATGGTTGAAACAGCTTCTTTATATTTAGAAATGTAAATTTAGAAAAAGAAGAAAATGTAACTCTTATTCATTAACGAGTAAAAATCATACACTTGAAATATAAAAGTCCTATACTTCAGTGATTTTATAACTCTTCTAATTAAAAAAAAAAAAAATGCTCGGGACACCTGGGTGGCTCAGTGGTTGAGTGTCTGCCTTCGGCACAGGGCATGATCCCAGAGTCCGGGGATCGAGTTCCACATCGAGCTCCTTGTATGGAGCCTACTTTTCTCTCTGCCTTTGTCTCTGCCTCTCTTACTGTGTTTCTCATGAATAAATAAATAAAATCTTTAAAAAAAATTGAGGAAATATTTCATCAATTTAAAAGTCAGTGATACCCTCAAGGCAGATAGCAGAAGTAAGTACAAAAACTGCCCACGAGGGTCACTTTCAAAAGCAAGGCTAGCTGAGATTACCTATAGTAAACAAGTTTCAAAAAAAAAAAAAATCACACAAACAAAATGTCTACCAAACATGAAATTATAATCTATCATGAATGTAGGTCAACAGATATAATATAAAAGGAAAACTAGCATTGGAAGATTTTTAATTAATAATCCCAAAACAGTATATAATATGTTTGCTGAAAATAATAAAGAAAATTACAAAAAAGGAAAATAGAAGCCTTTTAAAGCTGCTGGTAACCCTGCCTCTCCTCATGGCCACCTACTTCTGCCCTCTATTTTCTGTTGGGTGTTACGCAGTAGTATGATGTTGTGTTGATCCCTTAAAATAGGAGGCTTGGAATGGAATAGGCACACAGTGGACGTCTTGCACTCCTCTTAAAGTAGAAGAGTTCTTGTTTTTGTTTTTTGTTTTCCTTCTTCCAGACTCAATGTAGTAGATTTTTATCTGTGCCCTGGTAGTGTGAGAGCATTTCCTGGGTTGTTTTGTTAATATTGCTTTCGGTGACTTTCTTCAGTGGTGGCCAATCCTTTCCATCCTAGGTGGGATGAAAAATTGTTAGAACTACTTAGAAAATGGTTTATTATATTCTTATAAACTTATTCAAAAACCTCCAGCATGACCTAGTAATTCTAATCTTGGGTATTTACCCAAAAGAAATTAAAACTTGTGTTCAGACAAAAATCTATACTTGAATATGTATAGCACTATAAATCATAATCATCCTGAATTTGAAACAATTCAAATGTCTTTCAACTGCAAAATGGAAAAACAAACATAACATCTATACAATATAATATTACTAAGAAATAGGAAAAATTACTCATGTATGAAACTACATGGATGTATGCCAAGTAAAAGAAACCAAATTTAAAATGTAACATGAATGTTTAAATTCTAATTGTATTTTTCAATTAGTTAATTTATATTATTGTCCATTTCCCATTTTCATTTGTTTTTATGTTATTTTATTTTTATACACTGTTTTAATCTTTTAAACACTTGAATAAAATATTTGTAACTTCTATAACAAAGTTTATTGAAATGTAATTTACCAGTAGTAAAATGTACCTTTTTATAAGAGTTCTATGAATTTTGACAAATGCATAGTCATGCAACCACTAACAAATCATGATAAAGAATATTTTCATCCTCTCCCAAATTTTCCTTTATACTGTTATTGTCAACTCTTCCCCAAACTCCCATCATCTTGCAGCCAATGATCTATTTTCTGCCAGCATAGTTTTGTCTTTTCCAGAAGGTGATACAAATGAAATTGCATACCTCTTTGACCTATCTTTCTGCCTTCTTCCATTCCTTAGGGCCCGTGTGATTGTAAAATTCATAATCTAATTCTATTGGCAAAATTCTCTTTTATGTAAAATAACATGTTCACAGAATTTGGATATAGACATCTTTAGAGGTTATTATTCTACCTATCAGGATCTATAATCTAATAGAGGCAGCCTCCATAATTAATTTCATTGTCTGAAGACAGCAGAGGAAATTTACATGGCAATTTTTTACCATAGCCTTTAAGATATTATGTAATCTGAACTTCTACTACTTCTATGACCTCATATCAGGCATTTTTCTCACACTTAAACAGCAAATGTGTTTGTAATTTAGGGGCATTGTGCTTGCTCTTCCTTCTCGCTCAAACATTTTTTTTCATCTTTGCACAAATAATGTTCTCATCTCTGTATATGTCTTAATGTAAATGGGATTTAAACCCATGATATCTAAGTTAAGCACTTTCCCCATCCAATCTCTGTCATATTATCCCAGTTTGTTGTCTTCACACTTATTACTTTTTAAAATTAACTAATAAAGCAAGAATTAATCTAGCAAATAACTGTATTTCAGGAAAAAATAACACTAACCAAAATGCATGCAATTCTCATTTGACTGAACAAACAAGAAGGCTACTTGGTACTTTTACAGTAGATGGAATAGAAGACGGTTTCATGGAAAAATCAATCCGTGTGAGAAAAAAATCCAATATAAAATATACCAGCAATCTATAGTAATAAATGCATAATAAAATAGCAATGCTAATGGAGTTATATTAAAATAGACACGCAACTAACCAGAAATCTGCTTATAAAAATACAGAACATAAAGACTCCTAACTCTGGGAAATGAACTAGGGGTGGTGGAGGGGGAGGAGGGCGGGGGTGGGGGTGAATGGGTGACGGGCACTGAGGGGGACACTCGACGGGATGAGCACTGGGTGTTATTCTGTATGTTGGTAAATTGAACACCAATAAAAATTAATTTATTAAAAAAATGCAGTTGTAACAGCAGGTGCATAAATTGCCTTACATAGTGTTACAATACGCAGAGCAGTGGAAACTTCTCACTGACACTCCCTTCTATTTACAACTGCTTGATGCTATTGTTTTAGCTAAATGAATTAGATGTGTGAAATTCTAACCTTATAGAATATGACTTCTAACTGAAAAAAATTACTTCCAAATTTGTTTCTTTTGTGCAAAAGAAGGCAGTACATACATTGTATTCACAATACAATGTGAATACAATGTATGTACTGCTATATGTCTAGCAATAAATCCTCCTTGAGTCTGTGGCTTCCAGGATTTTTTTGCTTCTCACACTAGGACATCTTGAACCCTACAGAATCATTTTTAAAAATTTTCTATATATAGATATTGAGAAGTATGTTATCCTACTTCTATAAGGGAGAAAACTAATCCAACAATATATTACTAATTTTATTAAATGATAGAGTTATAGACAGACTAATATGCTAGGAAACAATATTGTTAAATGTTTAAATAAACATTCATATGCCCTTTTCATATATCATATTTTCCCTTCAGGTAAATTAAAAAGATAAATACATCTAATATTTTCATTTTTACAATGAATAAGAAAACTTGTTACCTTATCATTTAAATTTCAATTCAACTCTCCATAAAATGATTCTATTTGATGCATATTTCAATGAACCAAGCTCTATCTACCAACCTTCCTTAAAGAGAACAGAAATGTGCTAATTGAATGACTAACCATTATTTACAACAATCTAAATTTTCTTTTAAGATTTTATTTATTTATTCTTGAGAGACACAGAGAGAGAGGCAGAGACACAGGCAGAGGGAGAAGCAGGTTCCATGCAGGGAGCCTGATGTGGGACTCAATCCCAGGTCTCCAGGATCAGGCCTGTGCTGAAGGCAGTGCTAAACCACTGAGCCACCGGGGCTGCCCTACAACAATCTAAATTTTTTAAATAATGCTTCATAGCATTGTTTCATTTCATTCTTATATATCTAATCACCAAAAGAGTTGCCCATTTTTAATACTTTGGTTGAATAGAATCACAAAATGATTTATTTTGCTTTATTTTGTTCTGTCATGGAACCTTCTAGAGATTTGCATTTTCCATTTACTTTTAGTGGATGACCTGAAAAAGAATATTAGAAATAAATGTTGATATTGAAGTTCAATAAATGTTGCTTTAAAAGAATATTTTAACTTAAACACCCAGGTACATAAGTGTTGAGATCTACATAAAATAGAATCAAGTAGTGCAGCCCCAATGGCCCAGCGGTTTAGTGCCGCCTTCAGCCTGGGGTGTGATCCTGGGGGCCCGGGATCGAGTTCCACATCGGGCTCCCTGCATGGAGCCTGCTTCTACCTCTGCCTGATTCTCTGCCTTTCTCTGTGTGTCTCTCATGAATAAATAAATAAAATCTTTAAAAAAAAAAGAATCAAGTAGAATATACAAATACTCAAGGATGGGGAGACCATATGGAATAGGTAACATCTGACAACTAATTGGAAAAAATGTTCTCATGTACCCAGTGGATGTCTCATTTATATAGCTGAAAATTTTCAAGCACTTAAAATAGTTTATGGTCAGGACGCCTTTATGGCTCAGCGGTTGAGCGTCTGCCTTCAGCTCAGGGCTTGATCCTGGTATGGGGATTGAGTCCTGCATCGGGCTCCCTGCAAGGAGCTTGTTTCTCTCTCTGTGTATCTCTCTGACTCTCTTTCTGTGTCTCAAATAAATAAATAAATAAATAAATAAATAAATAAATAAATAAAATAGTTTATGGTCAAATTTGCAGGATGTCACCAATGAAGTTCCAGAAGATTCTCAGTTGACATAATCTAACATCTTAAAATACAATTCAACCCCACAACTAAAATCACTACTGTCACAACAAAGTCTTTTTTGGGTGTCTGAGGTGTTCAGTTTGTATCTCTGGTCTTTTAAGTGCCTTTAGATTTCCTTGGCCTCTATACTAAGAAGCATAGAAGCTCCAGGCTACATCTTCAGTGTATTTGCCCCAGCCAACTGTCTTATTTAATTGGCTGACCTACTGTTCATTGCTTATATTACTGTTCTTCACGTCCTGCCTCCCTGTGTATTTTTAAATTTTGCAATTTTAACTGAATTGTTATGCATGTGCATAACATAGATAAACAAAAATGGTTTTAGGTTGTCATTACTTTTTAAGTGTCTAAGACCAAGCTTGAGAACATGCACTCTGCTGCATGTCTTGCTTGAGTGTCTTACAAAATTTATAAGTTGTGTTTTATTCTCTACATCAGTTTAGGTGTCAGGAATGATATATGTAGTAATTTGTAGAGTAGTAAACCAAACATTGATGAGCTGACAGGTGTTAGATATGTGCTATCTTTTAAAAGATACTTTATTGCATCTGATTAAATTCATATTTCTGCTTTAGCAGGGTATAGGTCTGTACATACAGGAATGAAAAAAATGATGTAATGAGAATCATAAGTCTGTGTATCCTAAGGGTGTCATTGAAGAAATGGAGTCAGATTGGTTTTTAAAAAAATAAGTCATAAAATCTGAGCTTATAATCAGCAGTGCTGTAGTTACAAAGTTTAATGCTTGGATATGTGAATCAGAACATAGCATATATTATTTTTCATGCTTCCAATCAAAATCACTGGTATATTATTTACCACAAGAATTCTATGTAAATAAAACAATGTAGAAGGTACTCATAGCAACTTTGATTTAGTATGGAATAGTCCTCTCCCTGAAACTGTCAGCCCGTATGCTCTTAATACAGAATCACATCTAGCTTTCCAAGTAATGGCATGAGGATCAAACCACTTGTTATAGTAAATGAAATTTTTCTCTCCCCCAGTAATCTAGGTTTCAGAAACTTTTCTCTCATATCTGTACACTGCATGTTGTACTGAGAACTTCATACCTTGTATTGAGAATAGAATTGTCATCTGCTCACTAATATCTCCCAGACTGATGCATTCAATTTTGCAGTTACTTAGTGTGATGCAGTCATTGAGTTCCCAAATGGTCAGACTGAATACTAATAATGTGAGTTTGGGTTATTAATTTAGTGTGAATAATGAGCCAATTTCTAAAAATGGATGTGAAACACAAATTTTTGAGTTTTACTTCATTCATTTAGGTATAGATTTCCCTGATAACATATTACAATCAATATATTTCTTTTCTATCATATGATGTTATGAGTATTTATTGATTTTTAAATATTTAGTATTTATGTCATTATGAATTTATTTGTTTTTATGTGCCTATGGGTTTTTATAAGTTTATTTTATTTTTTTTTAATTTTATTTATTTTTATTTGAGAGAGACAAAGTGTATGCAAGTGGGAACGTGGGGTGGAGGGTGAGGGAAAGGGAAAGGGAGAGTATCCCAAGCAGACTGTATGTTGAGCATAGAGCCAAAGGTGGGACTCTCTCATGATCCTGAGATCATGACCTGAGCTGAAACCAAGAGTTTGACACTTGACTGCTTGAGCCATCCAGGAGACCCTAAAGTTTTATTTTAAAATTGGTGAAAAGCATGTGCATAAAATATATCTTAATTGACCTCTTAATTAGCCATATATATAGTTAGCTAGCTAGTTAGTTTGAAAAACAAAGGAAAACTGCGTATCATGTTTTATTCCTTCATAGACCACTTCCAACCAAGGGTCAACAGATGGAATGTGAGCCAACTATGTTCCACTCTCCATTTGCGTATGAGCTAAGAATGGTTTTTATGTTTTTAAATGGGTAAATAAATAAGATTTTGCCACATTTCAAAATGATATGATTCAAATATCAGTGTCTATAAATAAGGCTTCATTGGGACACAGCCACACCTATTCATTTATCTATTGTCTATAGCTGCTTTCAAGCTATGAACTGCAGAGTAATTACACCTGAGATCAGAACATGTCTTCACATACTCCACCCCTTGCTCTATAATTTATGTGTTTTAACTCTTATGTAGACACCCTTACATTACATACCCGCTAACCACAGGCATTTTCAATTCCCCCTTGGTCTCTGAGCATAACTGAACACTCAAGAATTCCCTTCCAAAAAAAAAAAAAAAAGAATTCCCTTCCACTGGAGATGTGACTGCGTTCTCTTTTCTTCCAAAAGGCCATCTTGACTTTGCTGTTCTCTGCCAGTCACCCACTCACTGCCTGTCCTCTGACTCCTTCCTACTCCAGCCCAACTATATTCATTTACTGTACTCATCTTACTTCCTTAATATTATCGTATTTTATATATCATCTATAAAATGTTATGCATATTTATTTTCTGTCTTGTTAATTGAGCATTTTTATAACATTCTTGACATTGCTTTTTGGTCCACAAGTTCACACTATTTAATATCTTAACCTTTATTGAAAAAATTAGCTGAGCCCTGGTTCTAGACTATAAGTTCCATGAAGTCAGGGAGATCATTTTTGGTTCCTTATTTTGTTCCATAGCATAAAAACACACAGCAGATGCCAGTATGCACTCGGTGAATATCATTAGGTGAATCATTGGTGGAAAGACTTTGATTCCAAGTACTTTGGTTCAACTGTCTAGTAATCAGGTTTGTCCACTCATTCTTTACCACTTTATCATCTATTTTTCCAAGTGTCAAGCAATAAACCTTTCTCATAAATCATTCTCAACTAATTCCAATTGGCAGTAATCTCATCAATAAACACAATCATTTTGTTTAACAATGTGACATTCAGTTACATATTCCATTTTTATATCATCATTTAAGAGTATGTTAAGGACACCTTGGTGGCTCAGTTGGTTAAGCAACAGACCCTTGTTATTGGCTTAGGTCACAATCTCAGCAGCGGGAGATCAAGCTCCCCATTAGGCTCCACACTGACCATGGAGTCTGCTTAAGCTTCTCAATCTCAGATGCCTGGGTGGCTCAGTGGTTGAGCATCTGCTTTTGGCTCAGATCATGATCCCGGGGTCCTGGGATCATGTTCCACATCAGGTTCCTTCCAGGAGCCTGCTTCTCCCTCTGCCTATGTCTTTGCCCCTCTCTGTGTCTCTCATAAATAAATAAATAAATAAAATCTTTAAAAAAAATTATCAATCTTTTTCTCTTCCCCTCCCCCACTCACACTCTTTCCCACTAAAAAATAATATAGATATATAAATAGATAGATAATAGATAGATAGATAGATAGATAAGTATGTTTAAATGAACCTGGAGTTCAGTGGCACTCAGAAAATCAAGAATGCATTTTATTGATTTTACTACAAATTAAATAAGTAAACTAAATAACTAAATACTAGTACTTGTTTGTACAAATATCCTTTAAATACACCACATTCAAAGATTCGACACATAATTTTTATTAATAATGATTATGAGTTACAAGAGAGTTAAGGGAGGTAAGAATTACAAGAAATTAGAAATATTACAAGTAATGAATAATAAGGATATGCAGAAGCCTTTCTTCAAAAAGGAAAGTCTGTTATTAATCATTTAAATTTATTTTTTATACTGGTGGTGACAGATTCAGACATCTGTAAAACTTCGAGTAGACACTAATAATGTAAGAACATAATTTTTATAAAAATAATTATGTGAAATTGTGAGGATATATTTTCAGTTTCATAGACATCAAAGTAAATCTGAGATTTCTGTGCCTAAGAATATGTTTTTCTTAATACAAAAATGCATAATTACAAAATGTTTCCTCCTCTGCAAGATGACCAACAGTTATAGTATGTTTTGTCCCTTATTTTTTATTTCTCTACAAAAAAAGAGATTAAAAGGCATTTTTGTTCAAAACCCTTTTTTTAAAAGGTTTATTTATTTATTTATTCATGAGAGACACACAGAGAGAAGCAGAGACATAGGCAGAGGGAGAAGCAGACTCTCTGCAGGGAACCCGATGTGGGACTCTACCCAGATCCAGGGATCACGCTCTAAGCTAAAGGCAAACACTCAACTGCTGAGCCACCCACCCAGATGTCCCTCAAAATCTTATCTTAAATAATAAACTTTTAAATATATTTAACATTTTAGCTATTGAGGAAATAGAGTCAATATATCTGCTTTCAGAATCCCCAAAAAGGAAATGAAAGATTTTGGATAAAAGTTCTCCAAAAAAAAAATGTTTTATTTTATTTTATTTTTTTAATATTTTAAAAAATGTTTCATTTTAAAACTTTATTTATTCATGATAGACACAGAGAGAGAGAGGCAGAGACATAGGTCGAAGGAGAAGCAGGCTCCCTGCAGGGAACCTGATGAGGGACTCGATTCCAGGACCTCAGGATCACAACCTGAGCCAAAAGCAGAAGCTCAGCCAGTAAGCCACCCAGGCATCCCTAAAAAAACATTTTTAAATTTTTTTTTTTTTTTTTTATTTATGATAGGCACACAGTGAGAGAGAGAGGGGGGCAGAGACACAGGCAGAGGGAGAAGCAGGCTCCATGCACCGGGAGCCCGACGTGGGACTCGATCCCGGGTCTCCAGGATCGCGCCCTGGGCCAAAGGCAGGCGCCAAACCGCTGCGCCACCCAGGGATCCCTAAAAAAACATTTTTAAATGAAAGATATAGTTAATTGCAATTAGCGTAAGCATGTTTTTTAATGAATAATACAGAGGCAGATATAAATGAGGTATCTAGGGTCATACAGCTTAAACTATATATTATAAAACACTGTTTGAAAACCAAAATCTGTACTCTTAGAAGTACTCTCAAAATTGGAAAAGACAATTATGAACATACATTTGCATATTCTTATAGATGACATTTAGTTTCAAATAGTTTTAAGCTTATCAAAATCCTATTAATTTCTTAATGAAATTCTTAAGCTTATAATAAAATATATTTAAAATGCAAAGGTTTAGGATAGACAAAACAAGTCTGAAAAGAAAAACATTGGAGGATTATACTACCTGGTTTCAAGACTTAGTATAAACTGATAATTAAAATCATAAAACAGAATGAAGGATCCCAAATGGACCTACATATTTATGGTCAATTGATATTTGGCAAAGATGACAAGGTAACTTATGCAGAAAGAATAATGTCTTCAAGAAATAATGCTGAAACAATTAAAAAAATGTGAATCTCTATCCTTACTTCAAACTATACGAGAAAGCTACGTAGAAAAGGATCCTGTGTAGATGGATCATCTATCTATACATACATAAAAACTATATAACTTCTTAGAGAAAACATAGTAAAACATCTTCATGACCTTTGGGAAATAATTTTTCAGTTTCTAATAACATGAAAAATAAATTTGACAGATGACCCAGCAGTTCTACTCCTGTGTATTTATTGAAGAAGAAACAGATATATGTTCACATAAAGACTTCTGCAAAGGGTGCTTATAATTATTTCTTAAAGAGCCAAAATTACAAAGAAGCCAAATGTCAATCAACAAATGAATGGATAACCGAATCGCGGTATATTCATACGGTGCAATACCTCTCAGTGATGTAAGAGTCCAAATTACTGATATACTAAAAACAAACCAAACGAACAAAAAAAATGAATGATTTGTAAAGCTTTCCCCTAAGCAAAAAAAAGCCAGACACAAGAGACTTTGTATTGTATAAATCAATTTATATATTTTGGAGTTAAATGGATGCATTTTTTGTATATAAATTAAATCTAGGTAAAGTTTACTTAAATATTAAAAAATAGTTACTAGAGCATGTTTAACTTAAACCACCACTACATTGTACTATACTCTTAAACATTTTAGCTTTTTATCTGTATAATTATGTTTGTATATGCTAACTAAATTAATTGTGGATAGAGGAGCACAAGTAACAAGCAAAAACTCTGGAAGAGGAATCATACTGTCTATAAGACATAGGTTTCCATTTACTAGTATATTCTTTTTAATGTTTATCTTACGAATATTATCCTAAATATCAACATGAGGTTTCTGGAACAGAGCAGATTGTTCTTACTTATGTATAGTAATCATAACACCACCAACCTGTTGCCCCAATTCTAGCCCCTGGTCTAACTCGATGAGAGCCAGATGTTATCTTACACATAGCTGAATCTACTGCAGGTAAGAAGCCCTCAGAAAATGAAGTTGGGTGATCACATAGAAGAGAGAGAGCTATTTCTTCTCCTCTCCTGAGTAGGAGACTAAGCAAACAATTTCTCCTTGGAAATACAAAAGAGAAAGGTCCAGACCCTTTACTCTTTAAAATGTAAATAGATTCCTCCTCCAGGAAGTGAAATCCTTTTCTTCAGTTTTATAACTCAGGAATGTTTTCAACAGTTCCAGGTCTTATTCTTCCTTGAAATGTAATCACATACCTTCAAGGGAGGTAAATCTCCTTGCAATTCTCACTAGTTACAATCATAATTTAACTTCCAGGCTCAACTTTTAACCCAGGTCCCAAATTTTAATAAAATTTGCTCAGAAAGCCAATAGAACAGAAACAGTGTTTTTGTTGCAGTTCAACACCTATGTCCCTCTTTATTAAATATTCCCCTAAATAGTATTAATTTCATGCACATTACCAAATTATGTTGTATGAGACAAATTTATTTATCTATACCATTTCGTTGGACATTCAGTTTTCTTGCTTCTAATTTGTTGCAATTTTAAATAATATATAAGAAATGCAAATGATATCCACTTCAGATATTTCCCCAGAATAAATTTACAGCAGTGGAATTGCAGGATTGTACATTATTTCTTCAGGTGAAGTGGAATTATTTTGACAAAAAAGTTAAATTATAGAAATGCCCTCCAAAACAATGATGACAATTTATACAGACACAAGGTAAATATTAGAACCTTATAATATTAATGTTGACTTAATCCATATTGAATTATTTTTATTTTTCAATTTTCTTCAATTCTGGTTTATTGAGTGCCTTGATCTACAGACATTTTGAATTATATATTGTAAAGTATGCCATTTTTCATCATTTATATCCTTCTCATTTATCTTTTATCTGGAAAGAACGATCCAGATAAAAAATGACATTTTCTTCTAGTTATCTTAGAGTGTTGTTTATAATATATGATAATTTTGATATGTTATCAAAAATAACAAAAACACAGAATAGGAACCTAACAATAAAACTTTGTATTTATACCCAGATCCTGCTACTTTATACTAGTAGTTTATACCCAGATTAACTACTTTAATAAAATGAACCAAAATGACTTTATGCTCATTGTTTTAAGTGCAGTAAAAATCCAAACCGTATTGTACACAGTAATTTGCATACAATAATAACTTGTACTGTATTGTATGCAGTAATTTGAATAAATGAAGTAAATAACCTACAAAATAATTTACATATAACAATTTAAATGCAGTCAAATTAAACTGAATTAAAAATAGAGTGACAGGAAGACATGATCAGTTTCCTGATACAAGGAAAAGAGAACCATCAAAATCAAGAGATGAACTTGTGACAGTGTGTCTGGGTACTATGATCCCAGGGGCTCTACATTTCTATAAGGGGCTTTAACTCTTATGAATGTAAGAAAGGGAACTGAGAAAAGACCACAGATCTGGAGGCAATGTCAGGTAAATTCTCAACCTCTTATCTGGAATCCAGTATGTGGAAAAAGAGCTGCGTTTCATAAAGTTTAGACCCAAACAGAAGGCCCACTTATGTGGGAAAGCTTGCTTGACTCAGAGCAGCAACCCATTAACACTCAGCTCTATGGAACAGTCAGCCCATGGTCACCTTCAGAAAGAACAACCAAAATAATACTGGGAGTAAAGAAAATTCCTGATAGAGATTTAAAGTGTCTTTAGAGGGAGACCTTGCCCATGTGTGGGAAAAGAGAGGAACCAAAGGATGACTCTCATTTCTCTAGCCTGGCATGGGATTAATATTTGTTATCATGTCTTATTTTTTAACAAGTCATCTTTTGTACTAATTAGTGTTCAGGGAATATTTGTCACATAAATATATTATCAAAATTTAAATAAATAGATAGAAATGTTTTTACAGATGAAAAGATAAGAATGACAGGGCAGATGGAGAGATAAAAACAATGGTGGGAATTTCAATCAGAAAGAAAAAGAATTAGGGATGCCTGGGTGGTTCAGTAGGTTAAGTGGCCAACTCTTGATTTCAGTCCACTTTGTGATCTCAGGAGCATGAGATGGAGACTCTGTGCTCAGTGGAGAGTTTGAGAGTCTTTTCCTCTCCCTTTGCCCCTCCTGCCCCTTGCTCTTTCTCTCTCATCTCTCAAATAAATAAATACATTAAAAGAAGAAAGAAAGAAAATGAATTAGGGAAAAGTGATGTAAGCTATGATTTCATTCTTGAGATAGATGTATGTTAAGAGTGAACATTTCACCTGACGAAATGAATTACCATAAATGGATATATGCATTTAATCACATTATTTTTTGTTAAAGAAAAAAGCAGCAAGAGTCATAATGCAGAATGGATATCAAAATATAGTTGAAAAATAACATTTAAAAAAACTTAGACCATTACTTGTTTTCCTATTTTCATTATTTTCTGTTCCTAACAAATGTATTACTTTTAGGTTCTTAACTGTTATGTGAAATCTTTAGTATGTTATGATATGATATTCATTCTATTCTCATTCTTTATATGCATTTTGAATATATATACATATATAAATTTTATATACATTCTATACATACTCTATATTTTGAATATATATTTTTGAATGAATATATATTCATATATATGTGTGTGTGTATATATATATATATATATATACACACACACACACACACAGAGACAGAGAGACTGAGCAGGAGCTTAATAATCGCTCTGATCATGGCTCACATTATCTTTTTCAGCAACACTTCTTTTCCTCGCTCACAGCATGAGGTTTTTGCTCATATTGAGTTGCTCCGTCTCAGACACCTGCACGACTGCATGGGATGTTGGAAGGTCTCACTTCTCATCAGTAGGGAGTTCTGTTATATTGTTTCCCACTGTGCTTCACTGAGTCCTAGGTACTATTCTTCAAGCTCCTTGCTTGCATCAATCTCCTTTCATCTTTCTGTGGTTTTGTACTATTATCCATTCTTTCTCCACACTCAAGCCAGCTCCACTATTTCAAGGGCATCTTTGATACCAGTGGATTGAGTAAGATAGAAAGCAATCTAGAGGTAGTCCTTCACATTCTTTCATTACTAAGGAAATTAGTATAACTCTTCTATAAAAACTTTGAAATTTTTATATATGTCCTCAAGGGAAGATAATGGAAGCATGTTGGTTCACTAACTGCCCTCCTCCAAAACCGAGGGCTAGGGTAGACCAAAGAAAGAGGTAGCCATTCCAAATTGGTAGGTGGCAGGTTGAACAAGCAAAGGAACTTATTTATGAGGCTTGTCTTAGGGAGCCACAAGATGTGTAGATCTCTGCACCCACCTGCCATGACACAGACATTTATATAGAGGTCTTAAGTCAGTTCAATCACTGACACCACCATCTAATTGGTCTCAACAACACATTGCTCTCTCAAGTTTAGTCCTTAAAACACCATCCACTGTGGGAAGAGTGGGGACAGTGTACGTTTTGAGCACAAGAGAGAAGATAAGGTGCCTCTGATTGCAGAGTCCAGTTCTTGGTGCAACTGGGAGTAATGTCCTTCCTGTTACCTTCTCCAACAAAGCACAAGAAATTTGGTTTGTCATTTTATCCCTGACCATTTTCCATTATATCAGTTTATTTGCTATTTTCGCTTTGCTCCTTCCTTAAATATTTTTAGGAAGTTATAATAGAGGATCAAAATAGGAAAATAATGAAATCCAATTCTCTAGCTTTTCAATGCTAGACTTCTCTACTAAATTTGCTTCAACATTGGTTGCACACTCTTATTACTCTAGTTGGTCTCAATATTTGATCAATCTGCTCATTATGTATGTGATATGCATATGAGTAACAAAAATGAATGTCTCTATCAGGTAATGATATTCCATTCATCACTGCCCTTTCACACAGGATAAAAATTTTAAGATTCAACAAACTGTGGATTCAGAAAGCCTCTAATTGTGTTAAATTATTAGCTGTATGATCCTGAAAAATTGACTTGATATCTTATTTTCTCAAATTTATCAAGTTTATAATTTCTTGAATTTGCCAAATAATAGCAACAATAATAGTAATAACACCTAATCAATAAGATGAACATTAGATTAATAATTTACCTTAATAATTTAACTTAAAATTCTGGCACACAGTAAATGCTCAAGAAATGACATATTATTATATTTGCTGCATCATTTTTCTCTGCCTACAGTGTCACTATGTTCTTTCTGTCTTCTAAACTCTATATTCTATTCTTTCTTCCTCCTGACACTAACATCCTAACTTTCTACCTCTCTGATAAGCAAATATCTTGAAATAAAACTATATCCTACCTTTTAAACTGAGAATATTTTTCATAAAGAATTCCAAGGTGCTTTCCACACATGTAACTGTCTTGAAAATTCATCTGTGACCTGCTAAGTTCAAACTGTACAAAATATTTGAAGTGTTTAATAAAGTATTTTACCAAACACTTAAAAAAGAGTAGTACCATTGACTTAACTCTACAGCCAGATAAAAGGGTATGATGGGAGGGCAAGCTAGGAGGCTGAATTTCTCTCAGAGATGGGAGGTGGTTGAGCTCTCCTGACTATGAAATGAAATTTCATAGGAGATTTCACATGAAAAACAATAACATGAACTGCCTATCTGCAGACACTTACATAAAGATGAAGCTCTCTCACCCCACCAACAAAACGAAACAAAAAACAACAATAGGAACAAAAAACAATTCTGGAGGGAGCAAAGAAAACCACATGGGCTGATCTGTTGGGTAGATATCTGAATCTGTACTGTTTTCCATGTTACCACAGGGAAGGAGTCTTGAGTTATAAATAAAATAATTTCTTCAGGATTTCAGAGAACATCATAGCATGGGAGCAACTTCAAAAACTACTAAACATGAAGTGTGAAAAGAGACAAAGATGAGAAAGAAGAATTCAAGCCAAGATAAACTTACCAAATGAAAAAAAAATAAATAGAAAAAGAAAAAAAAGAAAAAATAAATAAAAAGTAAATTTAAAAAATTAAATAAGCCCATCTTGAGATGGATTGACTGCAGAGGAAATGAAAATAGTTGAATAATTTACAAAATGAATATACAATTGCAAGTACAATATGTGCAAGTATAAAGGGAGAAGCAGTGTCCATTGCAAAATTACTTTTAAAAAAAGTATAAAGGTTTTTTTTTAATTTTATTTATTTATGATAGGCACACAGTGAGAGAGAGAGAGAGAGAGAGAGAGAGGCAGAGACACAGGCAGAGGGAGAAGCAGGCTCCATGCACCGGGAGCCCGACGTGGGATTCGATCCCGGGTCTCCAGGATCACTCCCTGGGCAAAAGACAGGCGCTAAACCGCTGCGCCACCCAGGGATCCCAGTATAAAGGTTTTTATTCCTGATTGCCTGCTGTAGAGATTTCAAGCTCTAGAATCAGATACAATGATATGAGCCTTAAAAATAGCCATTATCTCGTTTCTAGTGGTTCTGCTTTTCTGCTTGAACATGAACTGACAGACAATTTTCTACTAAAAATGTTTCCAGAAAACAGAACCCTAATGGATATGTTCTGTGAATCGATTCTTAGTTATCTGGAGTTGTTTTTCTAATCTGATTAGATTTTAAGGTGCTGTTGACTCTATTTCTAGTACTAAATGGGTATGCAGTGGCAATATACTTATGGAGATAATCACATAGTGATAAACTGGCAAAATATTAATTTCCTATCCTTGCGGTGTTGGGCTTGGTGATGTAGAGTTTGGATTCCTAATCCAAATCAGGAATACTTCCACATAGTGCACAGACAGTGCTTCCATTCATAGGGAAGTTGACACTGCCACATAAACACTTTGTGTTCCTTAGACCAATGAACTAATTGGCAAAGAAAAGCATTACTGTACCAGTGATTGATTTAGATAATTGAGGAAGAAATGGGGTTGCTACCATGCAGAAGGAGGAATGAAGGATATGCCTGGAATGCAGGAAACCTTTTAGGGATGTTCTTTAGTACTCCCATGTCCTGTGATTGAAGTCGATGGAAAACTGTAATAACCCCAGTGTGGGTCATGCTCTAGGGTCTAAGGCTTGGGGCATCCCAGCTGGCAAAAAAAAAACACAGCCAGCTGAGATTCTTTCTAAAACCAAAGACATAGAATGGATGGGAGGAGAAGGTAATTATAAATACCAGTTATCATTATGAGAAGACTTGCAGAAATGAAGCTACAGTAGTTATCAGTAGTTCTTTCTTATTTTCATACAAATAGATTTGTGTATATTTGTGTATATATGACTTTGTTAAATTAACATTTAAGTAAAACCTCAGGGTGTTGGATGGTGAACCAAGGTTTAAGAAAAAACACAGGAGAAATAGAAATAGAGAGGTTTGTTATTCATAGGTCCTGGAGGAAGTACATAACACACCTGGAAAGGCTATGAGGGGAGGTGCAGGCAGACCAAAAGATAGAACCTGGGTCAAACACCTTTATTAGGTCCATGGGTAGAGTGCTTTGGAATTCCCAGGCTAAGACTAGATTGGTCAAGTAAAACAAAGTAGGTTTTGGCAATCTCCATGGGCTCTCATCTAAGGGACATGGAAGGTGGAAGAGACTTTATCACAAGAGCTGTTTGGAAAGTCATTCCAGGAACTTAACCTTTGCTTGTGACTCTGAAGGCTGCTACCTAGAGCACATGCTTGGGTGAAGGGCTACTGTCATTTCCAGACTCCCCTGACGGCCTGGCCAAACAAAATGGATACTGAGGCAGCAATAACATGGGGTAGCTTAGCTAAACTCCCAACAGTATGTATGTATAAGAATTTGCCTTTTAACCTCCCCCTATGAATGACAATAGAGTACAACTGAGCATTTACATTGTAAGCATGTCGTGAGACCCATGGAGAGACGAATGAACATTGACTAAAGGTGGAATATAGTTTTCGTGTATTTTTGTGGGAGTAAGAGCAAGCTTGTTTTCAGTTGCACATATGACAATCTTTTCAGAGCTGATGGAACATGAATCCCTTAATGTTTTATTTAGAAGCTACCTGTGGTTTTCAGAGTCCCGTTTGGACGCTGGGTTTATGAGTTGTATGGCAGTGGCTTTAAGATACATCCGCAGGACTCTGCTAAATTACGTTTCCTAAACTTTTCTCCCCAATATATTCTGGTTAGGGAAGGCCACCAGAGATGCTGTGTATGATTTGGGAGGCGAAAGTGAAGCAGCATCCGCATCCTTTTCATAACCAGAAAGCCGATGAAGAAGCGCCAGGTGCTCTTTCATCTCACACATGTTGGTATTTATTGCTGGCTCACCTCATGCCGCTGGCACGGGGCAGCAGCTCCCCAGAAGCTCTTGTACCTTCCCCAACTGTGCAGCTGCGCAGATTCAGGTCCATGCTGAAGTCTGCCAAGCTTCCTGGAGGACACCGGTGTCATCGAATCTGGAGGTGATAAGACAAACACAGTTTCCATCTACTTAAGGTGTGTTGCAATGGGTCTCTCCTCTTCTCCACTTTCCACCACCTTCCCTTCTTGACTGCTTCCTCTTCATGCTTTATGATTCAGCATCAAATCAAAAGGCAAAAGACAGAGTCTTTTCACTCATCTCCCACAGTTACACACAAATTTCTGTAAAAAAAAAAAGTCTGCTTCTCCTATTGAACCCTCATTCATGTAAGATTTATCAGCTGGTAAACTTTAGTAAAAGACTTCTATAGTTTAAATAATTAATTGCTGGAATATGAGTGTACATTGGAACATAATAGAAAATTTAGGTATATGGTCTTTCATACAGAAATTTCATATAGGCTAAAAGTGGCATCACACATTCATGGAGAAATGATGAACTAAAAATATATGATGTGGACCTCGCTGGATGGTTATTTGGGAAAGAAGGTACAGTTGGATACACATGTCACACTGTATACAAAGCTAGATCTCAAACGGATCAGAAATCTAAGTTCTGAAAAGGGAATATGCAAATAATGAAAGAGGAAAGCATACCAGCACTAAACAGGTGATTTCTATCATAATATTCCAAGAATAAGTAAAACCATCCTAACTTTGCTGAAAAATCCAGACTCTCTGAAAGACTGCATAAATATATTCATTGCCTGTATGAATGTAGGTGATTACAATTCCCTGTATATAAAAAATGATTGATATGATTATGACTAATACACAACATATTATAAATATGAAGTACATTATTGCCTGTGAAATGTATATGGGCATATATCATGGCCTATGATATATGGAAAGAATGGAAATATCTCTTGTTATTGTTATTATTGCCATTACTATTGGTAGTAGTGATAACAGTAGCATTAGCATTAGTAGAGCTGCAAGTAACAGTATTGCATTACAATATTGGAGGTTGAAGACAATTTTAGTCTAAGGAGAATTAAGGACTGAACTGTGAATGTGTACATGGAAAAATATGGCTTAAAAAATGACTGGGAAATATCAAAGCATTTCTAGGTTGAAATATGACTCCTATCTGAGTGGTCTGGCTGGCCTATCAAATAAAATTCAAAATATTTAAAAGAAACTGTGATAACATTTTGAAAGACACTTGGTAGTTTTTATGAAAAATAGTTCATTAAAATCACTCAGTGAAAAATCCAAAATTTTAAAAACATTATTAAAATTCTCTGGTAATAGCTTGAACACTAATTAAAACACAAGAGATCTAAAAATCACTTTTGTATTTAACTCTCTTAACTGTTTAAAAGAAGCCAAGCATTATTTTCCTCTTCTAATTACAAAGTTTCATGCATCCATAACAAAACAAGTTAATATGCTTTACTGCTTTTCTTTCTGGCCTAACAATATGCTTACAAATTTGAAATCATTGTATTTTCCTCAACAACCGTTAATGAAGATATATTGCTGCTAATCTTACACAGAACTGTCTTCCATAACATAAAATTGCATCGAACATGAATACATGAGGCTCTGTGATTAAAGGTGCTTGTACAGCTGCAGTTTGCTTCTCCTAAGCATCCTATTATTACAGGAAAAAATAAACATGTTTTATTTAATAAAATAACTTACAAATTAGGTAAAATGTATCAATGAGGAGTCAAGAAACATGGTAAAATGGCATTTTGAATCAAGATCAAAGTCTGGGTTAACAAATATTCTGACGCCTTGGAAAAAAGCTCAAGACTGCATTTGTGATCATTTAATTTCGCTGAAACAGTTTGGATTTTTATGTTTCATCTTTTTAAAAAAGGAAAGCATGCAATTTACTAGGGTATGCACTATTATTAGTGTTCATTCTTTAGGGATATAACTTCTACCAAATATCAAACATTGCTGTGGGGAGTAGTGTATTCAACTATTATGAACAAGAATACCTTGCTTGAATTAAGGTATCAGGGTGACTCTTTTAACTCAGTAGAATATTATAGGCAGTGTGGTATAGGGTAAATGCAAATGATTCGGAGTCATAGGTCATGGTTTAAGTGGCAGCTGGAATGCCTTTATTTATTTATTTTGAATATTTTGGAACTCGACTGAGGTTGAATCTCATTTGAATAAGTGACATGATATTATATAACTCAAATATTATGGAGTATGACTAAATCAGAGATATATGTCAAAAACACAATATAGATCATAAAGTAACCATCAAATATGTCCTATTAGTAGTTACTGCAAAAAGATGTTAATTATATCTTTAAATTCCCAGGTCCTAGGTAGCACTCTACACAGAGTAGATACTTTTGACTTCAATTCTCGTTAGAGTATGATTGAGATTTTTAAATGTCCCTTATAACCAATTTTAAGCTTAGATCCTGTGTAAGCTAAAATAAATTTATATGATGAATTTATTGAAAATGTGTGAGATTTATCATTATTTTTTAATATCTATGAACTGAATCTTAAAATTTGGTTATGCTTCAGGTATTTCTTGGGTTCATGTTTATTTGTGATCACAGTAGAAATCAATCTAAATGAAAGTCTAAAAACATTCTTTCAGCTCTGTTTGCGGATGCCATGTTTATTATGTTCATTTAACTTCCAGGTTCTTGTTTGAAATGATCTGGTTAGCTATGGAGGTATTCTCTCCCCGGAGGTATTCTCTCCAGATTTTTTGAATACCATTTCAGGAAATGTGGAAATATGTCAGTATTCACATTTACACTAACATCAATCTTTTATCACTACCACCATATGAGCAATGTACTCTATATCTCCATTTTTCATAGAAAATAAAAACACATAGAGAAGGTGAGCAAATTATCCTATAATGCCCACTATTAAGTAGTGGAGCAGCCTTGCAAGCCATCAGATTCAAGTGATTACAATCTATATTGCTATACCATAATAACTTTTCAATCTATAAAGCAGATGGAATGAGTTGAGATTACTGGAAACGTTATTTTTCTCAGTACACAAATACACACACATGCTTGCGTGCACACACACACACACACATACCTGTCTTTAAACAAAATGGGAAGATACTGTGGACCATCCAGTTGGGCAAGGTGTTAAGTTGCCATACAATATGGGGTCAATATAACTCTCTATTTGGCATGCATAAGTCAGGATTCTGCTTGAATTCCACAATGAATAGGCTAATAAATACGTTTTACTGCAGAAGGGAGACACGATAACTAAAAGTCAGCAAATGAGAGAAGGCCTGGCTGCTCCTAATCTTCCTATCATACTACAGAAAATCATACAAGTAGGCTGACCTTTAAGACAAACACTAAGTGGGACCCCTGGGTGGCTCAGCGGTTGAGTGTCTGCCTTCAGCTCAGGGCCTGATTCCAGAGACCTGGATGGAGTCTTGCACTGGGCTCCCTGGGTGGAGAATGCTTCTCCGTCTGTGTCTCTGCCTCTCTCTCTCACTCTCTCTCATGAATGAATGAATGAATGAATGAATAAATAAACTCTTTTTAAAAAAAGATGAACCCCAAGATTCTTGCCCACTTGTGTTCATACTCTGTATAATCCCCTCCTCTTGAGTTTGGGTGGAATCTGTGATTACACTAAAATGTTACTCCAGTGATTATATTCTATGTTCTATGAAAAACATGACAGGATTTTTAGATGCAGTTAAGGTCCACATTGGGTGACTTTAAATTACCCAAAAGGCAGTTTTGGGTGGACCTGACTTAATTAGATGAAAGCCCTTTAAAGAGGGCATGGAAAAAAACAAAAACAAACAAACAAACAAAAATGAATAAAGAGGGCATGGGCTCCTACTGGCCCTGGAGAAGCAAATGGCATGCTGTAAATTGCCTATGGAGATACCCAGTCTTAAGGAGTTGAAGCACAAGGAAATGAATTCAGCCAGCAACTTGAGAGAGAGTAGAAGTGGGTTTTTCCATGACTAAGCCTCCAGATAAGAATGTAGCCCAACTGACATCTTGATAGAAGACATGGAAGATCTTGAGCAGAAAATACAGCTAAGGAGTGCCCAGTCTTTTGACAAATGGAAATTAAGACATTATGCATGAATACTGTTTTAAGTCATTAGATTTCTGAAACTGTGTAGCATAGGGAACTAATACAGGAATGGTACATTCAGGTCTTTGTAGGCTCAGTGTAGGTTTGAATTTCTGTACTGGGACCCTTTGCTCTTTATGTCTCCTTCTTTTAACAGGATAAGCCTTGCCAATGGGAGAGGTATAGGCTGCTTAGCACTAGGTTGTGGAGAATTGGTGTACCAGCCATTTGTGATACAGACTTGGCAAAGCCTGTTACCCTATGCCTGGGGGACCTTGTGTTACAATTCCATATATTGCTATTTTTTCAAATTTAATTTGTTCAAGACTGACAAGAATTGTTAAATCTAAAAAGTAGTATATTTAGTGCATTCCCAAATATTTTCGGAATCCTTAAAATATTCTTATTTTACTATCTCTTTTTCAGATTCACATCTCATTCTTCACACAATTTGTTTTACATTTTCTATCCAATAATAAGCAGAAGCTATATGAATGAAGATTTATATACAATTATCTAAAGTAAGAAACAGAAGGCTTTGCTGATTTGTGTCTCCAGATGTTTTATGTCAGATGAAAACCATTATATAACGCCTTGCTAAATATAGTACACCCATGTGATTATCATCACTTCTCCAGGGGAATATTTCCTTCAGTGTTAAAAATATAAGCAAACCAGAAAACTAAAACTTCTGTGAGTCATGATTTTTTTTTGAAGATTTTATTTATTTATTTGAGAAAGACAGAGAGATAGCAAGAGACAGAGCATGAGCAGGGGGTAGAGGAGAAGCAGGCTCCCTGCTGAAATGGGAGCTTGATGGGGTTTGATCCCAAGACCCTGGGATCCATCATGACCTGAGCCGAAGGCAGATGCCTAGCCGACTGAACCGCCTAGTCACCCCTATGAGTCATGATTTCAATGTATAAACCTTAAAGTACAAATAGTAAGTCCACCTATTTCACTTATATAACTCAAAAAAAACAAATATAATTTAATTACACATAGTAATTATAATTTATACATGTTCTTTCAACTTAAATTATTTTATCATATTCCATGTCTATATTTCAAAGGTTTACTTACTTTAGATTTATTTTTTTTATTTTTTCTAATGTTCTCCTCATATATCCGAGATACTTCTTAATATTTTTTATCATGTCTAATGTGTCTGTAAAAGCATTTTCTTCTGTTGGTTTATTTTAGGACACATAAAATCTGTATTATATTGTCTCTTCTAAGTAAAGATTTATAGATTTGAAGGAAACTGAAATTATGCAATTATAATTTTAGGGAAATCCAGAAAATGATGAATAACTTGGTGAAAATATTTAGTTATTTCCCTAAGTCATGTTAACATGAGTTACTGTGTACCAATATTTACAGAATTGGCTATTTTTGAGGGCAGTCTTTAAGTCTTGTTCTGAATCAAGGAGGGCCATTTTTGCTGTTTTTTCTCCTGTTTCTTCCTGCTTAGTAGGCTCTCCTTAGCTTTGCTAACAAGGAACTACCAGCCTCTCAATCACTTGCCACTGCTTTGAGAGAATCCTTAGGGTAGAACTTGCCCAAAGTCAAGGCACTTGGGAATAGCTTCACACATCTCTTTAATTATGGCCTGCATTTCTCCTTGGGAAACATCTCTCAGCTCCTACTCCAGAGCTGGGTGTTGTGACAGGCACCCTCTCGTCTCAGAGTGATGTTTCTTGCTTTGTGAGCAGTGAGCTGGTCAGGAGCAGTAGTCTCTGCTAGAGGCTCGCTTTTTGGGTATGGAAACTCGACCATACAAATGAACTGAAGGGAGGGTGATTGGGACCTCTCTTTTCTTGGACTGCTGTATCTACTGCAGAGGCTTTGTTCTATTAGTGAGGGCTGCATGGAAGAAAGGAATCCCTGAAACGCTGAGTTGGGAGATGAGAAATGCTGTACCTTGTCTCCTCTGAGGAGATGCTGCTGCCCTGGGTGGAATCTGTGGGAAGACATTCTTGGTCACCCATTTAGAATGTAGTTTCCATCTTGTTGGTGAGAGTGAGGGACATGGCTCAAATGCTATAGACTCAGTTTCATGAGATTTAATAGATTTTCTTCAATATATGTTTCTTCATTTGTTGCATACCCTTTGGCCAATTTACAGAGATTTTAAATGGTTCCATTGCTCATCTATTTATTTATTTTTCTGATTTTCACCTGTTAATATTATTTCACTGGGGCAAGAATCCAGAGTCCCCTAAGCCATGATTCCAGAAGTCTTCTGTCTAAAAGATATTTTGAAAACACATTTTAAGTAAGCTTCAAAACTGAGATAAAATAAAGGAGACAGGAAACACTCTTTTGGCAGAGTAAAGAACCTAAGGAAAATTTCAAATGAGATTGAAAATACAGGACACATTTAAGGAATAACAAATAGTCCAGCTTTGTAGAAATGTTAGGAATGTAAGAGAGCATTGAAAGAAGAGCTGGGAAAGACTGTTCGGATTAATTTCTGCTGAAGAATATACAGGGATATATATTTAATTTTGTATACAATATACAATGTAGTAGGATCAATCACTTCAACATAGGACATTAACATTTTGCCAGGTAAGATATTGACAGTTCCCTTAAAAGATAGAAGACTAGATAAACACTTATTATAATTAAATATTTTAAAAAACACACATATTTATTTATGCTTCTGCATCCTATGAATACACATTAGCTATAAGCAATCATCCTCTTAAAAGTAGGTTGAAATTTTCAGTGTTATTTAAAGCTTGACAGGAAGCAGGTTATGAAATTAAATCTCAAAGACAGCTCATTGTCATGATGTGTGTTAAATTTCCTAGTGAATAATACTCTTCTTTAAAATTGTTTTTCTCATTCACAAGTCTCATTCAACACATATAGGTGTAGTGTGTGGTGATGGTGGGTGGAAGAACCACTCTGTATGTCCTCTTGATCCAGGAGTAGAAAAGCCCACTTCTCCACTCATCAATCTATTTAATCCAGTGCCTTCTATTCTCATTTGGGAAGCCTCTGCTGAATTAAAGTTCTAATGGGACTTTAAGAGTAGATGTCTGCCTTACACCATAGCCTCTGAGTGTGTGATGTTCAATGAAGATCAGAAGAGGATAGGTGGCCAGTCTTCAGAAAATAAAGGAATGAAACAAGTAGGTGTTGGGCATTAAAGAGGGCATGTGACAAGATGAGCACTGGGTGTTATATTATATGTTGACATATTGAGTTTAAATAAAATAAAAGTAAAAAATAAAGGAATAAAACATTCTCATGAGTGATTTTTTTTCCGCAGAAAAACACCATTAAGCATTAGACACAACTAAATATATGCATTGCAGAGTTAACTTTTAGCACTATGGTTGACAGTGATGCACTTTTTCTCAGAAATAATTATTTAATCTGTTCACACCCTTTTGACGTGTATCTCTTGTGTGAGTAGTGATGACATTTCCCCTGACAAAGATTTAATGACTTCATACGAGAACATAAGAAAAAAAAGGACAAATAAAATGCCAGATTGTTTCCTGTGCTGTCACTGTTTTCTTTCCTTAATGTGCTTGCTGACAGCCAAAATTGAAAACATGCTGTTTCCTCAGCATCTGATGTTCACTAGATATTGCATGTCAGGGGCAGAGATCCTGTGACAGGTGAGGAGATCACCGCAAGGGAAATGGAAGAGGGAGAAAACATGCAAGGCCATGGTCACTTGTCCATTGCCAGGAAAATTGAGAAAACGATGCCCAGGATTATTCCTCTACCCTCTGACATGCAGCATGGCCTAAGAATCTCTCCAAACAGCTGCTACATCTTGTAGGAGGAAAGCACTTTCAAAGCACGAGAAGATTCAGATTTCTAATATAAGGAAGTGCTGAGGAGTTACTTCATTGTAAATTGACTGCAAAAAATAAATAGCCATTGCAGAACATGAGTGATTCTATATATGGGTTGGGTGAGCCATAAAGACAACTTTATAGAATTAGAATGAATCGAGATATATAAAGGCATGAAGTGGATACATGAACTTTCATTGATCTTTACTTGGACCACACATGAATTCATAGGATATTACAATTTTTGGAAATTTTTTGTGAAAAATGTTTTGAATAAAGACATATGTATTTTTGTTTATTTAAAGAACAATTACAGTGCTCACTTCAGCAGTACATATACTAAGATTGGAATGATAAAGAGAAGAATATCATGGCCCCTGCACAAGGATGACATGCAAATTGTGAAGTGTTCTGTGTCTTTAATGTATAATGCTAAGTGGAATAAGTCAGAGAAGGACAAATACCATATGATTTCACTCATGTGGAATTTAAGAAACACAATAAACCAGCAAAGGAGGGCGGGGGGAAAGAGAGAGAAAGACAGACCAAGAAACGGACTTTTAATTCTAGAGAACAAACTGATGGTTACCAGAGAGGAGTTTGGTGGTGGTGGGGGGGGGATGGGTGAAACAGGTGATAGGGATTAAAGGGGATACTTAACTGATGAGCACTGAGGAGTGTACAGAACTGTTGAATCACTATATTGTACACCTGAAACGAATATAACATTGTATGTTAACTATACTGAAATCAAAATCAAAAACTTTTTTAAAATTATACTATAAGTCTTGGAAATTTTTGTGGCAAATGTTTTCTTGAGTTTTGAATAAAGACTTACAGTAAAATAAAATACACTTAGTATGGGTAGTGGGAGATCTGATTACATGTTTGGGAACTGGGAAATGGAAAGTCTTGGTAGGGACGGCAAGAGGAAAAATTGTCTGCTAACATACAGTGTCAGGTCTAGACTGACACAAGGTGGCTCCAGGTATAAATAAACATAACATACCTACAAACAAAGTAATAAAATGAAGATAGAAAGAGGCAGAATGGGAAAGAATGTAACACAAACTAAAATGAAAACTGTTCCACCAATACCATGTTCCTGAATTTACTTAAGACAGAAGATACAGGGCAGCCCTGGTGGCTCAGCTGTTTAGCGCCGCCTTCAGCCCAGGGTGTGATCCTGGAGACCTGGAATCGAGTCCCATGTCGGGCTCGCTGCATGGAGCCTGTTTCTACCTCTGCCTGTGTCTCTGCCTCTCTCTCTGCTCTGTCTCTCTCTCTCTCTCTGATGAATAAATAAATAAAATCTTAAAAAAAAAGACAAAAGATACAAGCGTTTTGTTTTGTTTCTATTACAGAGAACAAGAACTAACTTACCTGAGTTCAGTGACAATTGTGGAATTGGAAATATCCTTCAATACCCAGATTTGCTCATCTAGATTGTTTACTATATATCTGCTGATTTATAACATGTGGAATCTATAATGATTATATATATGCATTATAGCACGTAATCTATATGTATAGTATATACATACATCTATGAAAATATGTGTATCTATAATTTTAAGTAAATATATTTTATAGGGCCATTGATCAATTTTATTTTTTATTTTTGTTTATTTTCAATTTTATTTCTTAATGGGATATGATCAAATATGGTTTGAAGACGAAAGTTGCATAGATAATTTAGTAAATGCACAAGGATAATGATGCTTTTAAAATTATTCAACATCTAAAAATGACTTTCAGTGTTCTTCACATGAAAATGGTCATTTTGAACATTATAGATAAACAACCTTCTCCCTTGAGTTTTGCCTAAAGCTTTGAAGATACATTTCTTTCCTGTTGTGTGTGAGAAGGTGGATCGAGGATCCGCCCTGGGCTGAAGGCGGCACTAAACCATGGAGCCACCCGGCTACCCTACCTGTAGTTTTCCTATTTAATGTTTTTGGTCAAGCATGAAACTTTCAGAATTGTGTCCTTTTAAATTTGTGAGACAAAATTGAAAATGTAATTTTTGATTAGTGTTTCTGAACAATTTGTATTTTTCCTTATATAGTAGGAATGAATCTCTACTGGTCAAAGTTAGGAAAATCCCTAATAATAGCCAACAGTTACTTAGAGGCCATTGTATTGTAGACATTGTGCTAGATTCTTTTTAAATATTATCTCTAATTCTCAAATTAGAATTGCTCTTTGCTTTATTATGTAAATGAGTATTCAAATTCACATCATCAATCAACTTAATACCCACATCTTGTGTCCCTGAAAACCATTCATTTTCTCCTTCCCTCCAGCTTTACTGAGATATAATTAACATATAGTATTGTGTGAGTTTAAGATATACGATGTGTTGACTTGATACACTTATATAATATGGAATGATAATCACCATAGCGTTGGTTAATACCTCCATTATGTCACAATGATCATTTCTTTTCTGTAATAAGAACATTTAAGTACTACTCTTTTAGCAACTTTCAAGTTTATAATGCAGTATTGTTCATTGTAAGCAACATGCTGTACATTAGATCCCTAGAACTTATTTCTCATATAACTGGAAGATTGTACTTTTTGGTCAATAATCAACAATCCCCATTCCCTTCACCCTCCATCCCCTGCCAACCACGATTCTACTCTCTGTTTCTATGAGTTTGGCTTTTTTAAAAAAATTATACATATAAGTGAGGTCATACAGTGTTTGTCTGGCTTATTTAATTTAGTATAATGCCCTCAAAGTCTATCCATCATGTTGCAAATGGTGGGATTTCCTTCTTCTGGCTAAAAGATATATACCACATTTTCTTTGTCCATTCATTCATAGATAGACACTTAGTTTGTTTCCCTATCTTGGCCATTGTGTGCAATGAACATGGGATTGCAGGTATCTCTTTAAGATCCTGATTTCACTTCATTTGGATTTATATTCAGAATTGAAATTGTTGGATCATAGGGTAGTCCTATTTTTATTTTTTTTTTTGAGGGACTTCCATACTATTTTCCACGGTGGCTGTACCAGCTCACATTTCCGTCAACAATCTGCAAGGCTTTCCTCTTGGCCACCTCCTTGCCAACACTGACCACTAGTCTTTTTGATAATAGTTATCTCAAATGATATGGGATGATATCTCATTGTGGTTTTGATTTGCATTTCCCTGATGAGTAATGATGTTTAATATTTTTTCATGTATCTGTTAGCCATTTGGATGTTTTTCTTAAAAAATGTCTATTCAGTTCATCTGCCCATTTTTTAATCAAATTTTGTTATCATTAAATTGAATGAATTACTTGTATATTTTGAATATTAATTGTTTTATCAGGGACACTATGCATTTTGTATTAATATCAGATGGCTAGTGTTAAGTTGTTACCTTTACCATTTCTCCACTATACAAATATTTTCTCTGTTCTTTCATCTATTCCTTTCACTCATTCCCCTATCCTACATATCTTTTTTCCAGTAAATATTCATAAAGCATCTATTTCCACCCATTCTAACACAGTAGCTCCTGGCTACATATGACTACTACGCCCTTGAAGTGTGGCCAGTCTACATCCTAAGGTGCCACAAATGTAATACATGCATACTGCATTTTAATGAGTTAATATGAATTTAGAATTTGAGCTATAACATTAATGCTATAACATTTTAAAATACTAAAATCCAAATGCTCCAGGTCAATGTTTTTCAGACATGAAATCATTTTTTGCCCCCTCTCTCCTTTCCTTCATCCATTCCTTGCAATTAAAAAAAAAACAGACTTGTAAGGTAGTTGTAAGAAATAATACAGAGACACAGCATGTGCCCTTTATACAGATTCCCATAATAGTGACATCTTAATAAACTCTGGCACAATATCACAGCCAGGGTATTGACTTTGACACGGTCAAGATACTGTATCACAATAATGATTTTGTCCTCTTTGGACACATCTACTTGCCTTCCTATGCTCTCATGCTTCATTCCTGACAACTACTAGCTTGTTCTCTATTGCTATAATTTGTTATTTCAAAAGCATTATATAAACAGCATTGTAGATGAATGAATTAATGAATGGCGTTGTACAATATGTAACTTTTTGCGATTGGTTTTTTTCACTACATATAATCCTCTGGAGATTATGCCAGGTTGTTGCATGTATCAACAGCTTATTCCTTTTATCATTAAATTGAATTCCACGCTATGGATATATCAGTTCATTTAGCCATTCAGTTGTTCATGTATATCTGAATTATTTCAAATTTTGCTGTTATTATAAAACTCATAAACATTCCTGAGCAGGATTTTTTTTGTGGGTTTTTTTTTTTGAAGATTTTATTTATTTATTCATGAGAGACACAGAGAGAAGACAGAGACATAGGCAGAGGGAGAAGCAGGCTCCCCGCAGGTAGCCCAATGGGGACTCGATCCTGGGACTCTGGGATCATGCACTGAGCTGAAGGCAGACACTCAACCGCTGAGCCACCCAGGCGTCCCCTGAACAGGATTTTGTGTGAACATACCCATTTCTCTCAGATAAATGAGGAGTACAATTGCTGTGCTATGATGGTAAGTACATGTTTTAGTGTAACAAACAGAGCCTACCTAACTATTTTCAGGGAGGATTGTTCCACATTATATACCCAAGAGCAAGATAACGAGTTATCTAATTTTCACACATCCTCAACACTTAAAGTTGTCATGATTTTCTTTTTTCTTTTTACCATACAGATAGGTATATAGTTCTCTCTCATTGTGGTCCTAATTTTCATTTCCCAAATGTTTAATGATATATAACATCTTTTCCTGTGCTAATTTGCCATCTGTTTATCCTCTTCCATAAAATGTTTGTCTTTTGCTCATATTCAAATTGGATTTTTTTTTTTTACTATTGGGTGTTGAGGATTCTTTATATATTTTAGATACAAGTCTGTTGCTAGGTATGTGGTTTGCAAATATTTTATCCCACTCTGCAACTTCTCTTTTTATCTTCCTAATGGCATATTTTGAAGACCAAAACATTAAGTTTTGATGGAGTCCAATTTGTCAATTTTTCCTGTAATGGATAATGCTTTTGGTGTCAGGTCTGAGATCTTTGCTTACTCCTAGATTTTCTCCTATATTAATATTTAAAATTTTAATCATTTTACATTTTTCATGTAAGTCCATGATCCATTTTGAGTTAATTTTTGAGTAACGTGGAAGACTTAGCTTCAGATAAAGGTTGATTGATTGATTTTTGACTCTAGAGTATTTGGTGCATACTGCTATGTCTTCTTGGTGGATTGACCCTTTTATCATTATGTAAGGTCTCTCTTGGTCTCTGGTAGTTTTATTTGCTTTGATCTACTTTATCTTGTATAATATAGCCACTTCTACTTTAATTAATATTTTTATGATATATCTTTTTTATACTTTTGTTTTCAAGCAAATATCATTATACTTGAAGTGAGGTTCTTGCATACAGCATATGGCTGGGTTATGATTCCTAATCCCTTTTGCTAATTTCTGTCTTTTAATTGTTGTATATAGACCATCTGCATTTAATGATCTATTAGTGCTTTCATCTGCCATTTTATTTTTCTGTTTTCTATTTGTTCATTATGTATAAATACATATACTTCTATTTTCATTTCCATGCATTCTTGTGGGCTACCTAGACATTTTGGGGATTCCATTTTTGCTTATCTACTGGTGTTGCCATTTTAACAGTGTGAGTAAAGTATAGAAATGTTACCTAACTTTTCATTCCTTTACTCATCTTCCCATTTTTAGAATATAATTGTTTTGAATATTTCTCACACATGTATTTAGAACTTCATCACAGAGTGTTACAGTTTTACTTCAACTATCAAACATAGTTTAGAACCGCAAGAGAAGGAAATTCTCTTGTACTTACCCATATTTTTGTTTACCATATTCTTTCTTCTATTTTTACATTTCAATGCACCTTAGGAAAAAAAAAAAGACCATTTCCTTTCCTTTTAGAGAACTTCTTCCTTTGGTAATTCCTTCAAGGTCAATCTGCTGGTGACAAATCCTTCATCAGCAGGTATATTGATTTCTCTTTCATCTCTGGAGTACATTTTTGCTGAGTAGAAGATTATCAGTCAATAGTACTTATTCTTCAGTCCTTAAAAAGTTTTTGTTCCTATTCTTTTTGGCCTTCCTGATTTCTGATAAGAAATTCTATCTTTTACATTTTTTGTTGCTTTTCAGATTATTTTTCTTTTGTCTTCAGATTTCAAGACTTGACTAAAATATGTCTTGATGTTTAGCTTCTTGAATCTGTAGGTTTATATCATTTCCAAATTTGGAGAGTTTTAAGACATCTTTTCTTCAAGTACTTTTAAAATATCCCCCCCCTTTTAACCTTTCTTCCTGGGATTCCAGTAACATGAATGCTAGATATTTTGTTGTATGCTTCTATGTTCCAAAGGCTTTATTCATTTATTTTCATTCTCTTTCCACTTTGTTGCTCAATTGAGTAAGTTCTCTTCCTTTATTTGCCCATTCATCAAGTCTTTCCTCTGTTTCCTCTAATATCCTGTTTATTCCATTTATGAAGTTTTTAAATAATTTTATTATTAATATTATTTTGGTAATTGTATTTTTTTATTCGAAGCTTTCTATTTGGTACTTCTTTACATCTAACATTTCTTTTCTGATCTTTTCTAAGTTTTATTATTTCATGTGTCCACACAATTGTTCTTGAAGCATTTTATTTTTTGAAAAAATTTTAAAAGAGTTTATTTATTTATTTGACACAGAGAGAGAACACAAGCAGGGAGAGTGGAGGCAGAGGGAAAGGGATAAGCAGGATGCCTGCTGAGTGGGGAGCCTGACCTGAGCCTCCATCCCAGGACCCTGGGATCATGATGCCAGCTGAAGGCAGACACTTAACTAACTGAGTCACTTAGGCACACCTCATTGAAGCATTTTTATCATGAAAGCTTTAATTCTAACATCTCTGTCATCTCAGATTTTGAATCTACTCATTGTCAGTTCTCATTGGGTTTGAGATCTCCCTGGTTCTTGGTAGGACAGAGGCACCTTGTTATTGTCAGGGATGGTTGGTAAGTCCAGGCTCCTTTTGTGCTCTCCTGTGACACTATGGAAGCTTTTAGCAACCAGTGAAGCAACCAGTGAAGCTTATTGTCCTGACTCCTGCTTGGCCTTCTTGACACCAATATGACAGAAGTGTTGGAATATCTTGTTACAGTTTTGCAAGAGGGGATCCAGAGACTGCCCACTTGGCATTTGCTGACATGGGTAGGAGTAGGACCACATATCTTTCTATGGCATTTGGCTGGAAGAGAGCATTTTTTGCCTAAGAGTTTTCTGTCTTGTTAAGCTTTTCATTTTCTGATCCTTTGTCTAGAGAGAGCAAGCTCTTGTTGAGGCTTTTTTTTTTTTCCTCTTTTCTGCATCCATTCATGTCTCTGGGTTGCTGGTTCCTTCAAATCCAAGTCTGAGACATAGGAGGCAAAAAGAAATCAAGGAGTTTATCCCTGTGTTGTACTTTGGGTCCTAAATTCTCTAGTGTTTTCTCTGTCTTTCAGAATTGTCTTATGTTTGTTTTATACACAGTGTCCAAGGGTTGTAGTTGTACTTAGCAAAACTGATATGGAAAAGCATTTCTACTCCACTTTTGTGGAGGTAGAATTTTCATAGCAAATTTTTAAGATTTTGAGTTAGGCAGTGGATATAACCTTAAGGAGATCATATTCCCTGATGAAAGCTTTTGTTAAAAATGAAATTAGAAGATGTCCAGAAATATTCCTATGACACAATCCTTTTCCCCCCAGGACACAATCTTAACTAATGTGGTATATGGTGGAGCCACTTACTGAAATGAACTTGAAGAAGCATCAAGTATATAGAAGAATCAAATTTTTAATATTGGATATGTTCTATATATCCATGATTCCTTTATAGATCTGATGTTCAGAGAGATGTTAATTTGGATTTAAACTATTTCATTTTGTCAGTATATGGACTCAGTTGAAAACATGGAAAAGGAAAATGTAAAACATGGAGAATTCATCAGAGGCAGATTGTAGAGATAGGCAAAGAGTAGGCCCAGAAAATTGCCCTAGTAAAAGTCAAAAGATAGACATTAGGCAATACAGAAGATGCCATCAAAGATACAAATTAAAGTCAAAGAGATGATGGATGGGGAGTAGACAAGGGTGAGTCTCAGAGTCTTAAAAAGAGAGTGAGAAGTCCAGTTACAATGAATGAGAAATAGAGGTTAATGATATGAATACTGAAATATGGTCATTGTGTTCGGGGACATGGAAATCATTATTTATTTTGGAAAGAAATGTTATTGTTTGATTGTCTTGAGTGGACATGATGAGGGGTACCTCAGAGAGTGAAAGGCAAATGATGAAGTGCATACATCATATGGAGATAACTCCACATTATCCTGTGAGGAGAATGCAAAATGGGAAAGTAGTTAGAATGAAGAAAGGTAAGTTTTTAAGGCGTAAGGTTTATTTTAAAAATAGTTCAATCTGTTTTGATAGAAATGATACAATAGAGAAGGAGAAGTTAAAATGTACAAGATAAAGTATTTTTTAAAAGATTTTATTTATTTATTCATAAGAGACACACAGAGAGAGAAAGAGAGGCAGAGACACAGGCAGAGGGAGAAGCAGGCTCCATGCAGGGAGCTCAACGTGGGACTCAATCCCAAGTCTCCAGGATCAGGCCCTGGGCTGAAGGCAGCGCTAAACCGCTGAGCCCCCTGGGCTGCCCAAGTTAAAGTTTTAATTGAAGGTGAGATTACATATAAACAGGTGACAAAGTAGGAGAAATCAATTTGTACTTATAGTGTTTTATATATTTCAAACTTATTATATGGCTTTCTTGTATATCCTGTCTCTTGCTTAAGGATTTCTGACTATGTAAAGGGATATCAGAAAATATTAAATAGTTTCCTTATTTAAATATTCAAACATAGTTACATTTTTATGTTTTTGGAACAGATACAAGTAAGTAGCAAAATATCTGTAGATTTCTTAAAAAATATTACTTGTTTGAGATTATTGTAGCATCTGGTTCATGGTTCACAAATAGCATAAACAGAAAAATAAATACAAGATAGTTTAATTGTAAATCATATTTAATCGTCCTTTAAATATTAGTTTATACATCTTTGGGTGCATTAAATTACACTGTCAAAAACAATTTTCCCTTACTTGAAGAAGCGGTGATATGTACTAAGATTTAAAAAAAAATTTGGCTTCAACTTAGAAAGTTTGTTGTTTTAAGATCTTGCTTGACCACCTACTACATGTGTTTGTAAATCCCTGCTTGCAGCTCTGTGTTTTTCATGAGACTTTCTATTCCAGTAAGAACAGCTGGTGAAATTAAGGTTACTGTCCTAAATTTCATTTAGAAGCTATTGGTGTAAAGCTATTTTCAGGATCATTTACTTGGCTCTTGAATAAACTCCTCTTAGTTAGATGTAATCTCAGTTTGCTAATGTTCAAATCATGGATGGATATCATCATGGTTCTGAAAATGAGTTTATTTTGGATTTATTAAGTGTATATAGTAGATTTTAAAAAATTGATTTGGACATAATTTTAAAAATTATAATTTTAAAAGTACAATTTTGGACCTTGAGAACTTTAGTATTATGTGCTAAACTATAGATCTTTTAATTTTTTAAAATAAGTATTTACCTATTCACTCTTGTTGCAGTTGAGGGGGTTTCTTTTTCATTTCTGTTTCAAGAAAGGATTTTATTGAGATTTATAAGAGACTTCACAGTACAAAAAACCCCTACAGTCATCTAGACTAATCCCATCATATTACAAATAAAGTTATCAGATATACAATAATCAGATAATATAAATAATATATACCAAGTGGTGACACTACAAAGTGGCAAACCCGTATTTTAAAATCTGTGATATTTGCTTTTTCCAACAGAGTGCTACAAATTTTATTGTTTTCTAATTTGGATATACTGAACAATTGTATATTTTTATAAGAAAAGGGACTACAAGAAAAAATAACAGATTTCCTATTCTAAAATTAAAAGCCATGTGCCGGAGTTTTGAGGGTTTAATAGATAATGCTTCCCTCCTCTTTCCTCACCCAGCTTAAAATCAAACGACACATTGGAAGAACAGTGAGAAATAAGAATAGCAATATATGATAAAAAATATTCAGAAAATATGGCTTAGGTCTGTGGTATCTTCAAATTAAAATTATACTTCTAGTCATTGGACAATCCACTTTGATAACTATAACCTCAGAAAATTAGAACATGGGATACCAGAATTACTTGCAGAGGACAGACCCCAAAAAGAATCAGAAGGGCTTGAATATCAATTCTCTGCCCATCTTACCAAATTCATCCACTAGATAATTTATTTTTTTCCCACTGGAAGTGAGTGAAGGTGCATAACAATCCCTGGTATAGTACTCCAATAGAAGCTCCTCTTCATGCAAAAATGAGGAGCAGAGAAGAAATATCACAGAGAAACACAACAGATAGTCTCAAAAAGACTGTGTTATTAACTGAGTTTCTTAAATCCCAGCAATATTGTACCAGGCCTGACCATGGCTTTGATATGATCATATTGGAAATATAACTTTTATAATTCTAGATTCTGGAAAACTGTTAAGCTAGAAGATTGAAAGTAAAGAAAAATAACCATATCTCGCACACACACACACACACACACACACACACACACACACACATCTCATCTTCCATCACCAAACATGGAATTTATTTTAGATATAAATGGAAATTAGGCCATGGATAAAAATTTGACAATGCCAACTAACAATCTGTTAAGTAACAACAGTTAGCATTTTTTAAAAGAAAAATTATAAATACAAAACAAATATTGTTGATTTAAGTAAAAAAAAACATTTCAAACAATTATATCATGGACTGATTCTACAATACATTGCAAGAATAGAATTTGGAACAAGATTATACTTTATTAACTAAATAAATAAAGCCCAAAGGTTCTTTTAGTCACTGACCAGGTCATTAATCAATGACTAATTATTTACTCTCAAAGTAACTCTCTAGCTTTTGAAGAATAATTAATGAATCTGTTACCAGAATTAGTGTGTTTCTTGAACTTCTAGATATTTTACCTTATATATATCCATTACCATGGGGAACTATGACTCAACTCATGTGTTTTATATACTCATAGATTGTTCTTTCTTTTGACATAATTTTATGAATTTCATAGCTCTCCAAAGGTGCTTCTGTAATTATATTCTTGAATACTTGTTCTTATAAAAATTAATATGTTATGGACTGAATGTGTCCTCTTCCCCCAAATTCATGTGTTAAAACCCTATGTTTCATTGTGATAGTATTAGAAGGTGAGGTCTTTGTATGTAATTAAGATAGATAAGGTCTTAAAGATAGAGCCATCAGGAATGGGATTAGTGCCCTTACAAGAGTGATTCTGTCACCTGAGGATATATAGCAAGAAGCCTGCAGTCTACAACTAGAAAGATGGTTCTCACTAGAACATGACCATGCTGATACCTTGATTTGCACATTCAGCCTCCAAAACAGTGAAAAATAAATTCCTGTTGTTTATAAACCACCTTCTGTACTTTGTTATAGCAGCTGGAGTGAAGATATAATGACTAAAGTTTCAATAATAAGATACTGGATTAGATGGGCTTTTATTTAATCTCACATATCACTCAGAATTTTTTCAAAACTTGTGTTATTATAAACATGTCTTCCACTTCCCGTATTCAATGAATCACAAAATTCTACTAACATCTAATACATTTTCTCTTTCTGTTGCCGTCAACCACTGTCTTGGTCCAGGCGCTCATCTTCTGGGTTGATCCAATATAGCCTAAGAGAACTTTCCACCTGGATTATTTCTACTCCTTAAACTATAGACCTTGCCAGTGTAATATTTTTAAAGTTTACTGTGATTAAGCCATACTCACACTTGAAAATCTCCAAAGATTTTAATTTGAACAGTAGCCACTAGCAACAATCAAATTGAGTCAAATGATTTGCTACAATTGATGCATATACTCTTCTGGGGAATGTAATGTTAGAAACTGCCCTTACATGTTCTTCAAGTGACTGCCACTTGCATTGAAGTTGTTTGGATTATAAACTGGGGACAGCCAGTCATAATGAAGTCAAAATAGAAACTTTAAATTAAGCACATCCCACCATCTCCTAAAAATACCAAAGATGACAGAAAATACACACACACACACACACACACACACACGCAAAATTAGATCAGAAACTAAGACAAGAAAGTGAGAGGAAACTTTAGTATCCTCAGCATATATTAAACAGAATTGATAGAGATCAAAGCAATACAAAATAAAGGAAAATTTATGTCACATCGTCTAATGTTATAATAAAGTTACAACTCAAAAAAAAAGCACACAGCAGGGTAGAGTGAGAAAGACATACCATATCTTCTCAATCTTTCAAAGACTTAAGTCCCATACCAGAAAACTAGACTCTATCTCTCAAAAAAACATTCAAAGGAGACAGTAAAGGAAACATCAAGGTAGGAATGTTGTGATTTCTACTCTAGAAGAGGGAGTCTCCGTTAAAAAAGTTAGAGGTACTAATGAGGAAAGAAAGGCAAAAACCTCTCAGCAGAGCATACTGTAGGTCTTTTGTTCATGTTCTCTATCAGTTCAAATTGCTTGATAAGAACACAGTGAGTGTCTGAGAAGCCATTATCATTTTCTGTGAAGAAGGAACCTGAATGAAGGACTCTTGAAGTGGAAGTTTTAGATGTCAACCCAGTGCGTGGTTCAATGGGGACAAAACCATACAGAGTGGCAGGGCAGGCAATCCATTCAGACAAATCATTAGAAAACCTTAAAATTGGGCTAATACTGAACACTCAAAGATGCTGAGGAGACAAATCAAACATGAGATATATGCTTGTTGAAGGGCAAATAAAGAAAGGATTGACACTTGAAGATAAACAAAAAGCAAAGCATACATCTAAAAATGATTTATTGACTAATGTAGAAGATTCCACAGATCTTTAGCTTTAACCACAGATTGAGAGAACAATTGGTCCCTATGAAACAGGAATAACAGAGACGTAACAACAATATTCAGGTAACAAAAGAAGAAAACAGAAAGAAAAAGTACAGCTTAAAATGAAAATAAAGAAAATGGATCAGTTATGGCAGGCTTGCAAGAAACCAAAACGGTGCCTGTGTGACTGTGTAACTGATTCAGTGACATAGACAACAGATTTGATTAATCTTAGGAAAAGGCAAAAGAATAAAAAATATTAGATGTGAGACATTAATAGAGATGGCAGATAATAAAGAACCAATAAACCCAAAACTAGTTTTCTTGAGAAGAGTAGAACAAGTAGAGCAAAAGCAATAGTTACATTAGGGAGAAAACTGAGTGGAAGCAAGACCAATGTGTTTGTAGGTGGAAAACAATTGTCACATTCATGGCAAAATATAATTTTTCCAAATTGAGTCTGTAGGGTTTTAAGAAAAGGTATTAGAAACTAAAAATACTATACCTACTCAATAATAAAAGTTTTCTTTAGAGATTTTCTGGTTTCTTTATTGGAGGCTACATGCCTTTCATAGCCCAAAATTCTGGCATAGAGTGTTCAAAAGTTAAATATAGTATATCTAGGATTCAAGGAATATGTATAAATTACTATGAATGGTTACAGGCATAGCAAAAAAGAAAAAAAATAGTTAATTTCAGATTTGTTAGTTATATCACAATCATTGTATTAGGATATATATTTCACTGATAGACTTTATAAACAGCTAAACATGTAATTCTTATGAATATCATTGCAAAGGGAAATATGGCACCCTTAAAATACTTCCAAACATAATGTTAAGATCATTTAAATTAAGTTAAAATCAGAATGTATTTTATAGTTTAGTGTACATTTGTAAGTAATACTATTTTCCTTTCTGATTTTTGGATACCTTAAGATAATTCATTTATTTTTTTCTATTATTTTCGGTAAGGTTATATGTGACTTACTGAGTCACATAGAATTCAAAGCTCCACTGTTGCCATTTTGCAATTCTTAATAAATTTTGAACAGAGTCCCCTGTGTATTTTTGTGCTCTATGCCTTGTAAATTATGTGGTCTGTGCTGGTGCCACATTTAAGTATTATCTCATTATGTTTCTTTTACTTTCCTTTCTTCTTCCCTCTCTCCATACTTTCTTCCCATCCTTTTTTAATATGATTATCATAATCACTTGGGGTTAGGATATTTCAAACAACTGGAAAACCATAGCAAAAAAAAAAAAAAAAAAACACCCACGTAATCCCAATCTGCAAGTGCTAAATGGCCATGTACTCAAATGAAAGGAACAACACAGATTTTCCCAAGAATGTAGAGGATATTTAAAGAGGATTTAAAGAAGAGAGTCAAGTGTGAAAATTTCTTCAAAAACTGTTGTCAGAAAGTTGTGTGTATCTCTTACCTTCACCATGATGCAAAGAAGCTCTCTGTACCTCAAAGCCAGGGAAGGTGTTAGGAGATGAATGGTAAGTTTGCGTCTGTGGCACTTAGATACCACTGATATGGTGTATGAGCCTTATCTGAAATGGCAAAAGGTAAGAGACTGGTTTGAGCAGCTTTATAACCACAATCAGAGGGGTCTGCAGAGAAGAACATATATTCTGGGTAAGAATATGAGTTTGTCAGTGTGCTTGGTGATTCTGCAAAAGAATCCTACCCACAATTTCTTATCAGTAGTGAGACTACCTAACAAGGCACATCAACTTGTAAAGGCATCAAAGGGTATAGTAGGAAGGATGGATGACTTGGAGGGAAAAGATAATCTTACCAATGCCAGGGAGATCTGAAGAGGTCCCTAGTGGAGAGAGGTCTCTGAGGAATCCACAGAATTGGTATCATTCTTTAGCAGATATTTGAATATCTCTCCAAATGTTTTGAGAGCCAGAGAGAGTGAGAATGAGGTGGCGAGAGGCAGAAGAAGGAGCGGCGTCCCTGCTGAGAAGGGAATCAGATGTGAGATTTGATCCCAGAACTCTAGAATCATTACCTTAGCCCAAGGTAGACATTTAAACAACTGAGCCATCCAGGTGCCCTATTTTTTCTTATATATTTTTTCTGCAATAATAACCCTTCTTCTATTTCTTTTTTTCCTCATGAGTTTAGGAGAGAAGGAACCCTTTGACCTCCCAGTCTGTGGCTTCAAGCTCCCATTCTCATCTCATGTGGAATAAAATAGTAAACTTAACTCTGCAGCACTGAATTCCCAGCAGCAAATGCTAGTTCAGGACCCAGGACAATTCTATTTAGTGCATATGTGGAATGGGGAAAGATTTAATACTTGAATTTCTTGTACAAGAGAGGAAAAAATAAATAAAAAGACCAGGGCTCAATGAACTTCAGTACTGCCTTAATTGTACTAAAACCATACTATTTTAATAAAAAAAGTCTCCTGAGGCATACAATTTAAAGACAAGGCTATGCTTTCTAGACCACAAACATGGCTCCATTTTCAAGGCAGCAGGATCATGGCTCATCTCCCCATCAACTACTCTGTGGTGATGATGACAATCATGATGCATGTAAAATTCAGTGGTTCCATGCTGGCTTGTTTCTCCCTAAAAATAACTCAGTTTATATGTTTCAGTCTATTTCTCAGAATTTCTGTTGTCACCTTTCTATCCATCATCATATTCTCTATTGGTTTTACTCTTCTAGTGCCTGTATATGACTCCTGGCCTCTCCTCTGGTGCCTTGAGGGTTCTATATTTTTTGAAGGAAAGTGTGCATGTAGTAGTGATTCATGTTGAGCCAGTTTACTAAATCCAAAGAATCAAAGTACAATGCCGAGTTGCTAAGTCCAATAAATCAGCATCTAAGGAAGCTGATGCCTACATGAAGAGAGTTGAAGCAAGGCTGTTTCTTTCTAGACTGACCCTTCTAGGTAGGATGTTTCAATATGAAGTGAAAAACCCCTGTCAAATAACCACTCTTCAGCTTTAATTCTAATATAGTTGCTATCTTTTTAAAAGATGTATTTATTTATTTTAGAGAGAGAGAGAGAGAGAGAGAGCACATGCAACCTGGGGTGGGGCAGGGCAAAGAGAGACAAACAGAGACAGAAACTGAAACAGAGAATCTCCAGCAAACTCCTTGCTGAGTGTGGAACCTGATGCAGGGCTGAATCCCAGGTCCTGAGATCATGATCTGAGCCAAAATCAGGAGTCAGACCCTTAACAGATTGAGTCACCCAAGTGTCCCTACATACTGCTGTTTTTAAAATCAAGAAATGTTACATATTTTCTTTTTTTAAAATTTTATTTATTTATTCATGAGAGACATAGAGAGAGGGGCAGAGACATAGGCAGAGGAGAAGCAGGCTCCCTACAGGGAGCCCGATGTGGACTCAATCCCGGGTCTCCAGGATCACACCCTGGGCCAAAGGCAGCGCTAAACTGCTGAGCCACCCAGTCTGTCCACATATTTTCGTCTTCAAAATATATTTCCTTTTTTTTCCTCGAAGGAATTAAGTTGCTAATGTGACATTTGCACCTCTGTAAAGGTGGTTTATCGAAACTAGATAATGTATTTCACTAGAAAGTATTTTGCTACAAATACTCTAGTTAAAATCTTTCTTGGGGATCCCTGGATGACTCAGCAGTTTAGCACCTGACTTTGGCCCAGGGCATGATCCTGGAGGCCAGGGATGGAGTCCTTTTTTTTTTTTTTTTTTTTTATAAAGATTTTATTTATTTATTCATGACACACACACAGACAGAGAGAGAGAGAGAGAGAGGCAGAGACACAGGCAGAGGGAGAAGCAAGCTCCATGCAGGGAACCCGACGTGGGACTCGATCCTGGGTCTCCAGGATCAGACCCTGGCCGAAGGCAGTGCTAAACCGCTGAGCCACTGGGGCTGCCCCAGGGATGGAGTCCTACATTGGGTCCTACATCCTGCATGGAGCCTGCTTCTCCCTCTGCCTGTGTCTCTGCCTCTCTCTCTCTCTCTCTCTCTCTCTGAGTAAATAAATAAAATCTTTTAAAAAAATCGTAAATTCAGTGATTCTCATTTATTGCTGGCTTTGTGGCTGGTAACCCTGTTAATAAAAATTATTCTGACATTTGTGAAGACTGTAGGTCAGACTTTAGTGGGTTTTGTGGGGGGGGGGGGGTTGAACTCCACCTGTCCTCCCTAGCAAAACCCCATGTAGTAACCTGTACAAAGAACAGCATAGCCACCTTTGTTCTAGGGACACATTAGAGACTTCTCAGATCAGTATCTGTATGCCAGCTCCTCATTACATAACAGCAGACAATCCAGAAGACTATCAGACCTCAATTAAAAAAAAAAATAAACAAAGCCATACAATATAAAGTACTGGAATGCAGGGTTCTTTGATTCTAAAAGAATGAGTCTCCATTCTTTTCAAACAAGAGAAATTCTCGAATGGATTGGCTTGAGAATCAAAAGTGATCACAATATTATCATTTTATTAATCATTCTTCCCATATCTGCTAGTTCTTAAATTGTTATCATGAGGATAGTCTTTACTGTCCTTTCAGTAGATAATATTTTCTTATACTCCAATTATTACTACTAATCATACCTTATGATTATTACCAATAATAATTACTACTACTGATACATATGGCAGAACCAATTTACTTCCTTTTTGGGAGTCATCTTATATAATTCTTAATAATATGTCAGTGAAATGATCATTATCTCCAAATTTAGATTAGGAAATGGGCTGATTAGAGACACTAAGTAATATAGTCAACCCATGAACAATGCAAGGCTTAAGGGTGCTGACCTCCCACACGGTCAATAATCCACATACAACTTTTGACTCCACAAGAATTTAACTACTAATAGCCTTTTGACTGAAAGCCTTACCAATAACATAAACAGTTGATCAACACATATTTTGTTTGTTGTGTGTACTATATGCTATACTTAAAATAACATAAGCTAGAGCAACAAAAAATAAGAAAATTATAAAGAAGAGAAAACACATTTACAGTCTTGTATTTATCAAGAAAAAATTGCATGTAATAGAACTGCACAGTTCAAACCTGTGTTGTTCAAGGGTCAACTGTATTTTTTTTTAAATTAAAATATTAGCCCATGATGAAGCCCAGACTTCAACCTATGCTGTCTGAATTTAGAGCTTTTGTTATTTATCAGTATATTCTATTGTTTCTTACACATAAAATTCACACCTTAGAGTTCAGAAATGCTATATTAGTATCAAGTGTAGGACACCTTATCTGGACATTTTATCCATATAAATACTTAAACCAGGTATATTTTACATATCAAAGGAAGAAGAGGGACTCTAACACTAACTGAGTCCCCACTGTAGGCACAATCTAGTTATTTTAATACACATCCTCTTGGTTGTTTGTAGTCACAACAAACTTTGGAGTTATGTATAATCTGTTTTTTCATATGAGGAAACCAAAGCACCAACAGGTTAATTGGCCATTATCTTTTGAAAAGCCTGGGTACTCACCTAAAGGATAACCTTTTATTTAGTAGAAAGATACAATAAATAAGTGAAAAGACAAAAGGAATTTATTTGGAAAAAAAAACTGAGAATCTTATCAAAAATTATCTTCTATTAGATAACCTTATAATTAGGAAGCTTGACTCCTCCTCTGTTCTCATGATAATGAATATTCTGTTTTTGATATTTCTTACTTATCCTTTTTATTACTTTTTAATGCATCCCATTAATAATGATATTTTACTTCCATCAATACCATGGCCATGAAGTGGTTTTTCAGACTTTTAAACTTTATGACACTATTTAGTATGTCAGACGAAAGCAGGTTCCTAAAATCTGGCCATGGTTGGAAAAGTGAGGCAAGAGTTTATGTTATTAAATTTAAAATATTAACTATCAGTATTTTATCAATTAACAATATAAATAAATAATTCAATTGTATCTTCAATAAGTAGAGATAGAGTATATATTTTTCAAATCAGAATTACTTTTTATACTAATCACTATTCTCCCAGGTCTTATGTCGTATTTCTTATGCATATTTTGACTATAATTGGTCTTATACATTCCTTTTTCCCCCCAAACACCTCCCCTTCCACTACCCCTTGTTCATTTCCCAGAGTTAGGTGACTCCCATGTTTTGTCACCCTCACTGATATTTTCACTCCTTTCCCTTTTTTCCCTTTCACTAATTTTTATATTCCCCAAATGAGTAAGACCATATAATGTTTGTCCTTCTCTGATTGACTTACTTCACTCAGCATAATACCCTCCAGTTCCATCCACGTTGAAGCAAATGGTGGGTATTTGTCGTTTCTAATGGCTGAGGAATATTCCATTGTATACATAAACCACATCTTCTTTATCCATTCATCTTTCGATGGGCACCGAGGCTCCTGCCACAGTTTAGCTATTGTGGACATTGCTGCTATAAACATTGGGGTGCAGGTGTCCCGGTGTTTCACTGCCTCTGTATCTTTTGGGTAAATCCCCAACAGTGCAATTGCTGGGTTGTAGGGCAGGTCTATTTTTAACTCTTTGAGGAACCTCCACACAGTTTTCCAGAGTGGCTGTACCAGTTCACATTCCCACCAACAGTGTAAGAGGGTTCCCTTTTCTCCGCATCCTCTCCAACATTTGTTGTTTCCTGCCTTGTTAATTTTCCCCATTCTCACTAGTGTGAGGTGGTATCTCATTGTGGTTTTGATTTGTATTTCCCTGATGGCAAGTCATGTGGAGCATTTTCTCATGTGCTTCTTGGCCATGTCTATGTCTTCCTCTTTGAAATTTCTGTTCATGTCTTTTGCCCATTTCATGGTTGGATTGTTTGTTTCTTTGGTGTTGAGTATATAAGTTCTTTATAGATCTTGGAAACTAGCCCTTTATCTGATATGTCATTTGCAAATATCTTCTCCCATTCTGTAGGTTGTCTTTTAGTTTTGTTGACTGTATCCTTTGCTGTGCAAAAGCTTCTTATCTTGATGAGGTCGCAATAATTCATTTTTGCTTTTGTTTCTCTTGCCTTCATGAATGTATCTTGCAAGAAGTTGCTGTGGCCAAGTTCAAAAAGGGTGTTGCCTGTGTTCTCCTCTAGGATTTTGATGGAATCTTGTCTCACATTTAGATCTTTCATCCATTTTGAGTTTATCTTTGTGTATGGTGAAAGACAATGGTCTAGTTTCATTCTTCTACATGTGGATGTCCAATTTTCCCAACAACATTTATTGAACAGACTGTCTTTTTTCCAGTGGATATCTTTCCTGCTTTGTCGAATACTAGTTGACCATAAAGTTGAGGGTCCACTTCTGGATTCTCTATTCTCTTCCATTGATCTATGTGTCTGTTTTTGTGCCAGGACCACACTGGCTTGATGACCACAACTTAGTTACAACCTGAAATCTGGTATTGTGATACCCCCAGCTCTGGTTTTCTTTTTTTAAAATTCCCCTGGCTATTCGGGGTCTTTTCTGATTCCACACAAATCTTACAATAATTTGTTCCAACACTCTGAAGAGAGTCCATGGTATTTTGATAGGGATTGCATTCAATTGTAAATTTCCCTGGGTAATATTGACATTTTCACAATATTAATTCTTCCAATCCATGAGCATGGAGTATTTTTCCATCTCTTTGTATCTTCCTCAATTTCTTTCAGAAGTGTTCTGGAGTTTTTACAGCATAGATCTTTTACCTCTTTGGTTAGGTTTATTCCTAGGTATCTTAGCTTTTGGGTGCAATTGCAAATGGGATTGACTCCAATTTCTATTTTTTCAGTCTCATTGTTAGTGTATAGAAATGCCACTGACTTCTGGGCATTGATTTTGTATCCTGCCACACTGCCAAATTGCTGTATGAGTTCTAGCAATCTTGGGGTGGAGACTTTGGGTTTTCTATGTACAGTATTATGTCATCTGTGAAGAGAAAGAATTTGACTTCTTCTTTGCCAATTTGAATGCCATTTGTTTCTTTTTGTTGTCTGATTGCTGAGGCTAGGACTTTTAGTACTATGTTGAATAACAGTGGTAGGAGTGGACATCCCTGTCTTGTTCCTGATCTTAGGGGAAAGGCTCCCAGTGTTTTCCCATTGAGAATGATATTTGCTGTGGGCTTTTCATAGATGGCTTTTAAGATGCTGAGGAATGTTCCCTCTATCCCAACACTCTGAAGTGTTTTGATCAGGAATGGATACCGTGTTTGTCAAATGCTTTCTCTGCATCTATTGAGAGGGTCATATGGTTCTTGTTTTTTCTGTTACTGATATGATGAATCACATTGATTGCTTTATGGGTGTTGAACCAGCCTTGCATCCCGGGGATAAATCCCACTTGGTTATGGTGAATAATCTTCTTACTGTAATGTTGGATCCTATTGGTAGTATCTTGTTGAGAATTTTTGCATCCATCTTCATCAGGGATGTTGGTCTATAATTTTCCTTTTTGGTGGGGTCTTTGTCTGGTGTTGGAATTAAGGTGTGCTGGCCTCATAGAACATAGAACGAGTTTGGAAGTACTCCATCTCTTTCTTTCTTTCTGAACAGCTTTATTAGAATAGATATGGTTTCTTCTTTAAACGTTTGATAGAATTCCCCTGGGAAGCCATCTGGCCCTGGACTTTTGTGTCTTGGGAGTTTTTTGATGACTGCTTCAATTTCCTCCCTGGTTATCGGCCTGTTCAGGTTTTCTATTTCTTCCTGTTCCAGTTTTGGTAGTTTGTGGTTATCCAGAAATGTGTCCCTTTCTTCTAGATTGCCTAATTTATTGACGTATAGCTGCTCATAATGTGTTTTTAAAATCGTTTGTATTTCCTTGGTATTGGTGGTGATCTCTCCTTTTTCATTCATGATTTTATTAATTAGAGTCTTTTCTCTTTTGTTTTTATACGGCTGGCTAATGGTTTATCTATCTAATTAATTCTTTCAAAGAACCAACTCATGGTTTTGTTGATCTGTTCCACAGTTTTTCTGGGTCTATTTCATTGATTCTGCTCGAATCTTTATTAACTCTCTTCTTCTGCTGAGTGTAGGACCTATTTGCTGTTTTCTCTCCAGTTCCTTTAGGTGCAAGGTTAGCTTTTGTATTTGAGTTCTTTCCAGTTTTTGGATAGATGCTTGTATTGCAATGCATTTCCCCCTCAGGACTGCTTTTGCTGTATCCCAAAGATTTTGAACAGTTGTATCTTCATTCTCATTAGTTTCCATGAATCTTTTTAATTCTTTCTCAATTTCCTGGTTGACCCTTTCATCTTTTAGCAGGATGGTCCTTAACCTCCACCTGTTTGAAATCCTTCCAAAATTCTTCTTTTGATTTAGTTCTAGTTTCAAAGCATTATGGTTTGAAAATATGTGGGGTACATACCCAATCTTTTGGTATTTGTTAGGACCTGATTTTTGACCCAGTATGTCAATTCTGGAGAAAGGTCTATTCTCGAGAAAGTTCCATGTGCACTTGAGAAGAATGTATATTGAGTTGCGTTTGGATGTAAAGTTCTGTCAATATCTGTAAAATCCATCTGGTCCAGTGTATCATTTAAAGATCTTGTTTCTTTCAAGATGTGCTTAGAACATCTGTCAATTATAGAAAGCACTATATTCAAGTCACCAAGTATAAGTGTATTATTATTTATGTATGTTTTAACTTTGGTTATTAATTGATTGATATACTTGGCAGCTCCCACATTCGGGGCACAAATATTCATAATTGTTAGGTTCTCTTGTTGGATAGATTCTTTAAGTATGATATAGTGTCCCTCTTCATCTCTTACTACAGTCTTTGGGATAAACTTTAATTTATCTGATATAAGGATGGCTACCCCTGCTTTATTTTAAGGACCATTTGAATAGTAAATGGTTCTCCAACCTTTTATTTTTAGGCTGTAGGTGTCCTTACGTCTAAAATGAGTCTCTTGTAGACAGCAAATAGATGGGTCTTGCTTTTTTATCCAGTCTGAAACCCTGTGCCTTTTGATGGAGTCATTAAGTGCATTCACGTTTAGAGTTACTATTGAAAGATATGAATTTAGTGACATCATGCTATCTATTCAGTCCCTGTTTTTGTGGATTGTTTCCTTGGACTTCCTCTTTCTTTTACAGAGTCCCCATAATATTTCTTTCAGAGTTGGTTTGGTGGTCACATATTCTTTCAGTTTCTGCCTATCTTGGAAGCTCTTTATCTCTCCTATTCTGATTGAGAGCCTTGCTGGATAAAGTATTCTTGGCTGCATGCCTCTTCTCATTTAGGATCCTGAATATATCCTGCCAGCCCTTTCTGGCCTGCCAGGTCTCTGTGGAGAGGTCTGCTGTTAACCTAATACTTCTCCCCATAAAGGTTAGGGATCTCTTGTCTCTTGCTGCCTTAAGGATTTTCTCTTTATCTTTAGAATTTGCAAGCTTCACTATTAAATTTTGAGGTGTTGAGTGGTTTTTATTGATTTTAGGGGCAGATCTCTGTATCTCCTGGATCTGAACACCTGTTTCCCTTCCCAAGTTAGGGAAGTTCTCAGCTATGATTTGTTCAAATACACTTTCTGGTCCTCTCTCTCTTTTGCCACCCTCGGGAACCCAAATTAAACGTAAATTTTTCCTTCTGAGGCTGTCATTTATTTCCCTTAACCTATCCTCATGATCTTTTCATTGTTTTTTCTCTTTTGTCCTCAGCTTCCTTCCTTGCCATCAACTTGTCTTCTATGTCACTCACTATTTCTTCTACCTCATTAACTCTTGTCATTAGGACTTCCAGTTTGGATTGGATCTCATTTAATTGATTTTTAATTTCTGCCTGATTAGATCTAAATTCTGCAGTCATGAAGTCTCTTGAATCTTTTATGCTTTTTTCTACAGCCACCAGTAGCTTTATAATTGTGCTCTGAATTGGCTTTTTGAAGTTGAATTGTAATCCAAATTCTGTAACTCTGTGGGAGAGAGGACTGTTTCTGATTCTTTGTTTTGTGGTGAGTTTTTCCTTCTAGTCATTTTGCCCAGTGCAGAGCCAAAAACAAGTTGTACTGGAAAAAGGAGAAAAAGAAAAAAAGAAATGGGGGGGTGGACAAACAGAAAACAAAACCAAGGGGGAGTATCCTCTGATTCTATATACTGTAAATCTCTCGACTTCCCCTGGAACTTTCCAGTGCTGCTTGGTAAATAACTTGTTTTTCCCCTGTCCTTCCAACTGTTCTTCTGGGAGAGGGGCCTGCTGTGCTGATTCTCAGGTGTGTGCACCTGTGGGAGGTGCCCAGCCCCCTGCCAAGTGCACGGCTCAGTGGAAGCTGTTTATCCTGTGAGGCCCCCTGCTCAGTCCCAGGCACAGGGTGACACCAAGGTAACAACAATAGTGGCGGCCAGCTCTACAGCCCTGGAGTCAGCTCCCGCAGTAACTACTGCAGTTCTCAGTCCGCAGGGGCCTATATGCTCAAGGGGTGGGGGGCACCGATGTGCACAGCTTGTGGTTGCCCAGTGGCAGGAGAGTCCTCGCTGTCCTGGGCCCTCTCGGCCTCCGCCTGTCCCCGGGGGAGCGATGGATCCTGGGCTGTGTCACCCTGCGCCCTGGGCTCCAGGGCCTGCACCCCTGGGATCGCGCTCCGGGTCGCGTAGCCCCCTCTGCAGGGAGCCGCTGCCTGAGCCGCCGGGTCTTATGCGTTATTTTTGTAAGCTTTTCCAAAGCTTTGTTATACGATGGATGCCTGTACTTGTTAAGAATGTATGTATATATGTCTATGGCTTTGCCTTTCTAGACCTGCTAAATTATTGTTGGACCATAGTGAATAATGATACTTAAGGAGAAAACTTAAATTCACCATAATCAATATTTCCTTTCCTTGGGTACTATATCAATTCTTCTAGATTCTTCTTCAGTTTTCAACTTATCACTAGAGACTTCTCTTTCATTCCTCTCATAATCTCGTTTCCTCAGGGAAGTATTATTTGATAGTTAAGTATCAAAATATGCATATTTACAAATTACAGCAAACCAGTGATTACCATATTGGATTTCAAAACATAAAACATGGTACTAAATGTCAAAAAAAAATGACAGGGCAAGCATGAATCTTTATTTTTATTTCATAACTTGAAGGTTTTTTTTTTTTTTAAGATTTATTTAGTCATTCATTCAGAGAGAGGCAGAGACACAGGCAGAGGGAGAAGCAGGCCCCATACAGGGGCCTGAGGTTGGACTCGATCCCCGCTCTCCACAATCACACCCCAGGCTGCAGGCAGCACTAAATCGCTGTGCCACCAGGGCCATGGCATAACTTGAAGTTTTATAAAATTTACCTTCCTGTGCATATACTATGACTCCACAGTATGTTTAATAACTACCAATGTCCAAGAAGCCTAGAGTTGAGGATAGGGAAAAAGAAAGTTATTATTATTTCACTCCTCATGTAATAAGGGGAAGGTACAGTGTTAGGCAATATTACTTATAGGCTTAGGCTCATGAGAGATGAAGATGAAAGTAAAGCATTGTATTTTGTTAAGACTAGGACAGAATCAATAATTTCCTTTTAATGTATACATTTCTGTTTGTGTCCTGGTGTGTAGTTAATTAACTAACAAAAATATTTAGCTTAACTGTTAAGAAACTGCAATTTGTTCAAAGGTCACTAGTAGTGAAAGAAAAATCATTGATTTATGTGTCCCCTCCCCCTTTCAATAATTAAGAGCGGCTTCACATATTGTCCTAATGATGAGTTATATGTAATTAAACAGAAAATTGGTGTAACTTTCCTGATGGCTATGAAAGCTCTGTCTTATCAAGGTACACTATGTAGTGATTAGGACTTATTTCAGTTGTTAATGAGAAATTTAAATGACTTAAATAAAATTATTTCCTTCCCATATGGAATAGCAGAGTAGCTTCCTCTACTATCCTTTTTTTTAAAATATTTTATTTATTTATTCATGAGAGACAGAGAGAGAGGCAGAAACAGAGACACAGTCAGGGGGGAAGCAAGCCCCTTGCAGGGCCCGATGTGGGACTCGATCCCGGGACTCCAGGTTCATGCCCTGGGCCAAAGGTGGGCACTAAACCGCTGAGCCACACTGGTGTCCCTTCCTCCACTATCCTTAAGTTCCATCCCTAGAATTCCTTCAAGTTCCAAGATGACTGTTCCAACTCCAAATTCACTTTTGTACATTCCAAATAGCAAGAGGAAGTAGGAGGAGAAAATAACATACTTTCCTTTTAATGGCAACAGTTGGAAGTTGTACCTACCACTCTTATTAATATTCCATTTCCCAGTGTCACACTAAGCTTTAACAGTGTCTAGAATGAGATAATCACTGTGTATTACCAAGTTCCCAACTAACATTGGCTCTTCTAATTCTTTAGAAAAATGTAGGACAGAATTGAATTGATTCATCCTACCTCTACCGCAAAACTAAACTGGTCAATGAATACTAGTAAATAAAGTTGATACTAGAACTGTAGTTAATGCTGATTTATAGATTACATTGTTCTAATCCTAAAGCTATAACAGCCATCCGTTTGTTTTATACTCTAGCTGTAAGATATTTTCTAGATGTATGATTCATTGTGCTGCAAGGCAAAAAAAGGCTTGCTTAAAAATTATTGGTTACGTCAGTAAACTAGAATATTATATCCAGCAATCTTGACATTTTTGTTTAGAATTTTATGTCAATAATGAATATTTTTAAGGCCACGAATATTATTAGAGTTAACATTTTGGAAATGTGTAAATCATTTGGAAACTGTGTAAATATGTATTTTTTCAAGTGACATGTCACCAACAACTAAATCTCCTGAGAAGATCATTGTAATGTATTTTAACACCTTAAAATGAATACACAAATCAATACAATTACCATTCAGACAGACTAATAAAAAAGAATGTAATGATTCATCATACTTTCTTACCACATTTTCTGGCTTATCTGTAGTTATTCCTTATTTTACCATGCATTATGAGTCAAAATGACTAATGCAAACAGATGTAACAAATGGCAGCTTAATGCACAAGCATGGAAAATTAAAGATGCAGAATCTGGTCTAATCATTTAGTATAAGGATTAACCTCAAAATGAAAATAGGCTTGTTTCTACATATTAATGGATTTAGAAAGTACATTATTTTCTTTTTTGTGTAAGTTTTCTCTACTTCATTAAAACAATAATTTATTTTTATCACATCATTTTCTGATATAAATAAAGACATGAGAAAAAATAATGGAAAATAGGGAAAAACTTAACACCTTAGTTTTTTCAAATATATTAACTATGCATGAAACTAATCTCTTTATAACACTATATTAAATGTATAAATATTAAAAATATATAATTAATCCCAAACTCTATGTGCTAAATTACACCTGGATGTCATCACTAAGACACTTTACTTCTGGTTGCAGTATGGTATAATTTCTGTGGTAATCCTGCCTGAGAGATATTTTTATATTTTGGACATCATTACAAATTCAAGGAACCTGTAGATTAGTCCTGCTGCTAGTATGGACTTTGCTTGGGAGATAAGTATTAGGTCCCATATACTTAATGATTGACAGTCTGTGGTGGATACTCAACACAATCTCTCCGCTCCTCTTTCTCTTCGCACATAGTCCCATCACAGTTGTGTTTGACCATGCTATGAGATCTGAACTGAGAGAATGTAGGACATGCTGTATGAAGTATCCAGGCCAATCCAATGAAGAAGCTGTGCCTCCTCCACATTTTCTCTTCCTTTCTTCCAGAAGATGAATCTGAGGACAAGGTAATAGTGGTTGATAGAGTCATAAAATGGAAAGAGCCTCAGGATTTAATCCCCTCCCCTCCATGGAGAAGATCTACCAGGTACACAGTTTGACAGAATTATCGGTGGAGTGCAAATGTATTTCACAAAGCTTCGTGTTTATGCTACTTAAATCTATTTGTTATTGCAGCCTATTGTACTCTACCAAATACACAACCAATTGTATTCTCCTTAAGCTTAAGTTTTTTTTTTACCTCAGTTCTCTTTTTGAATAGTCCAAATGCATTTTCTTCACTCCAAATGTGTTTTTATGAGATTAGAGATGACATGGTTAGAAAAAAGTAAAAATAAACTATTTCTAGCATAAAAAATACAATGTAAAATATAGAATTAAGTAATAACTATTTATCTTTCAACTACTTGCATTAACATAGGGACATAAAATGTTTATGGTTTTATATTTTCTTACATGTTTGAGACATTTAAAAGTCTGACAATTTTTTAAATATAAAATAAAATAGTACTATAGCAAGTGTTTTGTCTTGCTGATTATTTAATTATGTCTGAAATAAAATATCTAAGAAATCTAAAAAATGTGGCTTTTATTTCTTAGTCAAGACCATTCTTGTGAGAAAATTCTTCAGAATTTGTTTTCAATACAAGATTCCTAGAAATTAATTTTAGGAATACAGAATAAGTGTTCTTTGCTTGAAGTTTCTTATTCATATTTTGTCATTATGGATAGATATTTTATAGAAAATATTTTTGTGTGAAAATTATCCTGTCATGCATAATATTCTATTAGGTTCTGTCTTTTGCCACCAGGTTGAACACCAATCTGAGTCACATTTGTTAGTATGCAATAGCCGCTACCTATCCATTGGAAAGGGACTTTACTGCACACACTTCAAGGATAAAGATCATTGGTAAGTGGGAATGCATTTCATAATCTAGTGGTGGACTCACTTTTCCTGATAAACTTCAGAACTCTTTTTAATTCTTTGAATACTCCATGTTTATGTATCTGACAATTTGCACTTAATTTTCCCCAGCCTAGAATGCCTAGAATGACATCAGGACCATGATCACTTGGTAAACTACATGAGGCTCTAACATAACTTCATCTGATAATATTTTCAAAGCATTAACTGAGTGGATCCTCCATTTTCTCTGCTCCCGTAGCTCCTGTAATACTTGGTGCATTGTAGTTACTTAGATTTCCAGCTAAAATCTGGAATCTTTGAGGGAAGAACTGTGACACACTCACCTTTATAAGCCAGTCCAATAGGTGGAACATAGAACTCCACGGTTAGATACCCAAAATAATAAGTTACAGGTTATATAATATATATAATATAAATATATATTATATTTATATATACATTTTATTTATTTATTCATGAGAGACACAGAGAGAGGCAGAAATATAGGCCAAGGGAGAAGCAGGCTCCTTGCACAGAGCCTGATGTGGGATCGGATCCCAGACCGGGATCACGATCAACTGCTGAAGTACCCAGGCATCCCAAGGTTTTTGTTTTGTTTTGTTTTGTTTCTTAATGAGATAAGTCTGCTCCTGATTCAGATCAAAGATTTCATGTACATTTCAATCAGCAGATCCCAGTAAAATGAGGTAGTTAACATTAGAACAGCACCAGCATTGTGCTTTAGTATACTGGTAGTTGCTGTAGAAAGTGTCCTTAAGTAAACTGTAAATTTAACTGTCATTGTTTACTTCATTCTGCAACTCATAATTCCATTGAATTATAATTTTCCATATTAAAGAAATTTTCTAGGTACAATTAAGGAGGAGATCCACCATACTCAGAAAAGGTAGCCAATAAAGCATATTCAGTGAATCTGAAGGGAAAAAAAAAGAGTTTCTTTTAAGTATATGTATAACTTTACAGTTTCAGGAAATGATCTCTCTACTTATCCTTATAATAACCCCATGAATAGTGCCTATTCCAAATTTCAATTATCTTCTTAAGTATTGAAGTGATTTTAATAATACCTCTTTTATTTTATAAGAAAATGAGGTCCAGAAAGATTGAGACCTGCCCCAAACTAAATACCAAATAGATTTAGAAAAGATTAAGAACTGAGGTGAATGACTTTAATTGGGTTTGGTTTGCATATCAAATATATAACATTACTTCTATTTATTTAATACAGTAAATGTAAATGTGTACAAGATAGTTGATATAAGTGCTTAAAAACTGAATACTACTACTCCTGATATTTATTGAACAATTGTCAATTTACAGAAAGTATACATACATTCAGTTCTTTCTGTAGTTTTAACATATATAGAGATGCAACTTAACCAGTAGCTCCCACCAGCTGATCTTTTTTGAACTGTGGGTTTTTTATTCACTGAAACTAACATCTCGAAGGAACCTCAACATTTATTTAGCATATAGTCTAATATCTAATTTCCTGATTTTATTTATTAGGAAATAAAAGAATATGATAACTTATTTAATCTCTGGGTGGGATCAGAAAGATATATACATATGGGAAATCTATGTCTTCCCATGGGATTTAGAGTTTTAGTAACATTTTTACTTTTGTTCTTTTGGCCAGCATGACCTCTGTGCATAAGGAGCACAGGGTTATTGGTAGGGATCTTTGGTGGAAAGCAACTTAGTGAGACAGAGCCAAACAGTAGTCTAGAAAGCTTGCTAATGTTTTCCTGTGTAAGTATATGACCTATTGCTAATTAGCATAGTAACCTTGCCTAAAAATTTCACAATGCAGTTTTTTCAAGTCCTTCTCCTAAAGGAGGGGATCATTACATGGTCTGTTTTGTCTACACATTTTACTTATGTAAAAATGTGTGCTGTTTCAGGTTAAGGTTGCTCAAATAGGATAAAGGGAAAGCTCCCAGGAGTCAGAGGGTTATACTGCTGATACGGCAAGTAGTGTCTTCACTATTGCTCAGTTGGGATTTTTATAGTCATGACAGCATAGGTTAAGTAACTCAGAGTGTATAAGATGGTTACCGAATTTACTTTATAGCATATACATTTATTGCTAAATGAAATTAAAAGCACTTAAAGCAAGCATAATGATATGTAAATACAAAATGGGCATAATCATTAATATAACACTACGTGTACAGGAAGACAAAAGCACCAACAGTTGCACATTCTAGGTTCATAGTAAAAATGTTGTAGAGCAAATGCAAACCGAATATTCTCAAATCAGCAAGATACCAAAAATAAAGACAAAATTCCATGAGCTTCCATGGAAAAAGAATTGTTCATCTTCAAAATAACATAAATCATATTTGTTTCAAGCTTCCCAACAATGGTTCTGTGGAAGTACATTAACAGATTTGTACTTGTTTCCACACTGAAGATAAAACCATTTGGACTTAAGATTTTATGTCTAGTCAAATTGTCATTTAAATGGAAGTGTATAGTATTTTCAAACATATAACACTTGGGACGGATTGCACCACAAAAAGCCACCTTGTAAACATTCTTAAGAAGAAGAAAAAAAAATAAGACAAAATGATACAATAGATATGGGAAGCAAGAATGATCAAATGACTCAATAATATAAAAATAAAAGACAAAACATAAAAGAGGAGGGAAAATGTATCCATATATATAGAATACTAATTCAGTTTATGTGAATATGGTTAAAACATAACAACGAAGGGCAGCCCAGGTGGCTCAGTGGTTTAAGCGCCGCCTCCCGTCCAGGGCCTGATCTTGGAGACCCGGGATCGAGTCCACGTCCGGCTCCCTGCATGGAGCCTGCTTCTTCCTCTGCCTGTATCTCTGCCTCTCTCTCTCTCCTCTCTGTGTATTCTAATAAATAAATAAAAATCTTAAAAAAAAAACCATAACCAACGAAAAGACAGAGGGTTTCAGATTTCATTAAAATACACTCATACACACACACACAAAAAAAATACACTCATACACATAGTGCATATATGTACATACAGTGTCAACAGAATGAGTTCTACAAGAGGCACACCTAAACAAAAAATGTGGTGAAAATATGAAAATCAAAAAAAAAAAAAAAAAAGAAGAAGAAAAGAAAATACAAAAATCAAGGGTTGCGAAGGTTAGGCCAGGCAAATATAAAGCAAAAGAAGACTGGGGGTAGGCAGTGTTATTATCTAACAACAACAACAAAATAAAAACTTAGCAAAATATTTAAACCAGAAAATATCAAAGAAAAAAGCAGAGTGTTATATATCCATACAAGGAACAACAAAATGGGAAGACATTTTCATCATAAACATAGATGTTTCTTCTTAGTATCATAGCCTCAAAATAAACAACTGGCAGCAACCCTGGGAGAGATAAGCATATTTACTGAATGCACATCCTTACATGCCAGCATTTGTGGGACACAACTAGAACAACATCTAGAAGGATATTTATAACTTTAAATACAATTATCAGAATATCAGAATGGTTGTAAACAAATTAAAACTTCAACACCCAAAAGTGGTTAAAGAGCCAAAAAGAAAAGTCAAAATTAAAAAGGAAGCGAATAACAAGAGTGAATTACAAAACAGGATGAAGAAAATTAAATTGTTGAAAATATTAGGATAGATGCTCTTTCATTATAACTGGCCAATGTGGTACCTGATGGCTTAGTCAGCTAAATGTTAGACTCAGGTCATGATCTCAGGATTGTTAGATCAAGCCCTTTTTGGGCTCCACACTCAGGGGAGAGATCTGCTTCAAATTCTCCTTCTCTCCCTCTCCTGCCCCTCCCCCTATTCATTCTGTCTTTCTCTATCTCTCAAATGAATAAATAAATATTTTAAAAAATACTAGCCAAGAAGTGAATGTAAAAATAAAATACAGAATGAAGATGGTAGGTGGCTCTTAAAAATATTTTTTAAATTTTATTTTAAAATTATATTAATAAATTTGAAAAGCTAGACTAACTGGATAATTTTTGGAAAAAATGTAAAACATTTATAGACAAAAGAAGCACCAAATAAGTTGAAATGGCAAGTAAAGCAATCTGTCACTAAGAAAGATACCGTCAAGGTGGCAGGTGAGTTCTATCAAACTTTCGAGGAACTATTCATTATCTTCTGCTAGTCATTTCAGAATGCAGAAAGAGTGAGAGAATTGTTTTAAGAAGTTAATATTATTTAGACTACCAAATAAAGACAATATAAGAAAAAATATAAAAACTCATTTTAATATGTATCAAAAATTTATACACTCTAGAAATATCCACAGTTATATTTCAGTAAGCAATAATTTTTCCTCAATATTGTTTATTGACATTTGTCCTGGCAACCATGTGTTATAATACTAAAATATCTGTGTATATATATAATTTTCATTGTATAATTATATGTGTAGCTACTCAACTCCTGAAAAACTACCATCAACCTTTGATGACCATCACTTGCTCCATATTATATATGTTATTCAAATATTCTCCTCTTCCAACCTCTCAGACCTCCTGGTTTCTCAGGCCTTCTTATGAACAGCTCTCAGATGGGAATAGCACTTCTGAGTTGTTCAAAATTAGGCAAGGAAATTAATCTTTGCATCACTAGCCAGTCATTGGATGCAGGACACCAGAGAGAAAGCAGTGAAGAGCTAGTCTCAGCAAGAGACACAGTTATGAGTCATTTGCAAGTTATAGATCCAGCCACTGAGGCATATGCATATTAGCATAGAGGAAGGAATCTGGGTAGAGTCCGGGTTATCCATCATAATCTCCTTCTGGCCCCACTTGTATCTATTTGCTTCTCATAGAAAGTTGGCCCCATCTATAAACAGGATTCTTGATGGTCCTATTTCTTAAAATCTTAAGACAGTTAATAGAACAAAATTGATTACAAGGAAAAAACTAAAATTTATCATTCCTTATTCCAACTTCAATTCTAGATTTCTCTCATCCTTAGCTAGCACGTTATACTGGTCCAGGTGGACTGCCTAGTGGAATGTCTTGAGGAGTATAAGCCTCAGAATACCTTCATTTCCTCATGCCATGGTTATTGTATTTGTGTGTGAATTTATAGTTAAAATTTGGCTTGTGAGCTCAAAATATGCCCCAGTGGATCATCTGCACTAAACATTCCTCCCTTCTGCCACTGTGTAGCAGCAACCCGCTTTTCCCTGGTAATAACAATCATTATCCCTGCGATTATTGTGATTCCATTTCTTACCTGACGATCTCTTGGCAGGATAGGACTGAAGTGACCAGAAGCAGCCAGGGCTTAGAGTTAAGTGGTACTGTTAATATGCTTTCCAGTAAGAACATTGCCCCTTTAGGAAGCCAGACATCTAGAACTGAACTATATTGTCCAGAATTTCAGAATTCTGTGTTAGCCTGTTTGAATTGATATAACAAATATACCATAAGCTGGGTGGCTTATAAACAACAGAAATTTATTTTTCACAGTTCTGGAGGCTGGGAAGTCCAACATCAAGGGTAAGCAGATTTGATGTCTGGTGAGAGCTCACTTTCTTATTGGGGAATCTTATAAGGTGGAAGGGATGTGTGAGTTTCCCAGACTGATTTTTTTTTTTTTAATTTATGATAGTCACAGAGAGAGAGAGAGAGAGAGAGAGAGAGAGAGAGAGAGGCAGAGACACAGGCAGAGGGAGAAGCAGGCTCCATGCACTGGGAGCCTGACATGGGATTCGATCCTGGGTCTCCAGGATCGCGCCCTGGGCCAAAGGCAGGCGCCAAACCGCTGCGTCACCCAGGGATCCCCCAGACTGCTTTTATAAGGACACTAACCACATTCATATGCTCCTTCATGATCTAGTCATTTCCCAAAGGCTAAGATTTCAATATATGGATGTTGGAAAGAGACAAACATTCAATCTATAGCAAATCAGAATCATGATTCCCCAGTGGGTCACCAAAAGGATGGTGGCTAATCTTATTCCTACTTCTATCATAATGGTTTCCAGATCCAGGTTTAGGACTTAAGTTTATGAGTGGCAGAGATGCAGATAAAGTTGAATTTTAAGCCCTGCCAGGTATCTTCAGCTAAGGTCAGGGACCTAGTTAAGATAGATGGGATCTTCAGTCTTAGAACTGATATATCAGGGTCCACTCTGTATTGATAGAATGTGATAGCTTCTCATTGTGAAATATCACGAACAAGCCTCAAACAAGGCAAGTGCTTCATAAGACAATCTTTTCTTCATCCCCCATCTTGGTATCCAGGCCACCGATAAGCGTCAGATGTTAGTATAGTCTGAATAGAGTGTGAAAAGGGATTGTATGCTAAAAGAGCAGCAAAATCTCTCTATGCAGCAGCAACATCTGAAAGTAAGAAGGGGATTGCGTCCAAGGGTGCTGGATCAAAGAATAGAGTATAAATGTGGATCAGGAGATTTTAACAATGGGGAACACTTTTCTGTGACATAAGATTTAATACCCTGGAAAAGGCCTTGGGAGGAAGTGCTGAGATATTGCTAAGACAGTTATGAGAAAATCGGGAAAAGTGGCAGTCCATAGTAAATGAGGTAGAAATGCTAGAGTTGTCCAGTGGAGGGACCAAATGGACCTAAAGGCACACAAATTGTGTATGCTAGCATGCTATCCAAATGCTAGAAAACTAAACAGTCTACAGCTTTCCATCACTGAGCTAAGAGGATGTTCCATGAATCAAAGCAGCAAGGAATGCACTGATGTGAAGGCAACAGGTTTATTAAGAAACTAACTTGTGACTGTTCTCTATAGTCCAGTACTGATGTTAGCAGATGGTGTTATCGAATCTGAGCTTCAAAGTGGAATGATAGGATCCTGAAACAAATAAATCCAGGTGGCGAGACTTATTTCTCACAAGCAAGGTGGGCAAATTATTGCAATCAAAGGCAAAATCTAAGTGGCAGTCAGAGTCACTACCCATAGAAATTTTTGGAGAAAATTAATAGAATGTGATTTTCTCAGAAATACGATAAATGAATCACCATCAAGAGTATTACTTAATTAATACAATAAAAAATCACAGAAGATAATTAGGATACCAATTTTAAAATTCATAACCCCTTGATTGGTTTCCAGACCTGAGCCATTTCTCAAGTTCAAACTCATTATCTAAAGATGGAAACTCCATTCTGTCTGTCTTCTGGCTGGAGAAGGTAGGGTTTCTTGAAATCCTGCCAGGGTTGCTTTTTGGCTTTTAATTTTTCATCCTTAAATTGATGCTTAATCATCCTGAACCTGCCATCTTCCCTTTGCAGTGGATCCACCGTGCTCACCAACGGGCAAAAAATTACATAGTCATTACAATTACCATTCCTCTGGACCTATCTAGTCTCAAAGATATTTCACCAATCAGTTATTTTTCTTTATGATGCTGAAAAATTTAACAATTGCACTGCTAGAGCATTCCAGGAAACCCTATACCTTCTTCAGTTATCATCAGCAAGCCAGCAAGTGATACATTCTCAAAATCCTACTGTAAAATTTGGTTCTTAAGATCACCCCAAATCTGGTACCAATTATTTAAAAATCAGATTCCTGGAAACAAATTTTGTTATGGAAAATATGATACAGGAGCTTTACTGAAGAGTACTCTTAGGAGATATACTCAAAAGGAAGTTAAGAATTCAGGATGAGATAGAAGAAGTTGATACAAGGTGTAAATCCTGTGTGAAGCTGTGAAGTTGAATGACCCTTCAGAGTTGACCCACTTGAAGAAAAGGGGGAGACTGTCTCCAGAAGCTGAGGGATGGATTTTTCAGTTCTTGGAGTGTCTGATTGGAACATCATGGTATCACCTACAGTAGTGATATTTGTTTTATTTCGCATTTCCAAGTTGTTTACGAATGTTAGCACCTTATTAGAAAGTGTAATTGTGTTTTTAAGATTGCATATATGCTTATATGTTTTTTATTTGCTTTTTCTATCAGCTATTTTTGAAATATATAAATGCATTTAAACTAAGATTGTGGATTTATTATTCTGTTAAATTTTACTTTACTTAGTTTCAAGCTATATTTGGAGTATATACATTTTCAGAATTGTTAAGATTCTTATTGAATTGATGCTTTTTAAATTTATTAATGTCATAAAGCAGCTACACTTATCCAAGGACAGCAATTTGCTTTGCTCTTTACTGTATAAATGATTCCAGTTATGTTGTACATATATTTTTTAAAAGATTTTATTTATTCATTCATGAGACACACACACACACACACACAGAGAGAGAGAGAGAGAGAGAGAAAGAGAGAGAGAGGCATAGGCAGAGGGAGAAGCAGGCTCCATGCAGGGTGCCCAATGTGGGATTCGATCCCAGGACTCCAGGATCACGCCCTGGGCCGCAGGCAGGCGCTAAACCACTGAGCCACCCAGGGATCCTGTTGTATATATTTTGAAACAGAAACACAATGAGATACCTGGTCAACATTGATGAGACCCAGGTATTGGGTCAATTTTTTAAGGTCCTTTAAATTTTAGTTGACTGTGAAAGTGGGCACTCACTTATAAAAAATTAAATGAAAAGATGCAATGTGCCTTTTCCATAAGAGTGTGAAGAAATATGTTCTTTAAACCTCTCACACTGCTTCAGTTGTTAAGTATATCCTCAGATCCTCAGAAGTAACTTGAACTTTCTTTTACATTTCTTAATATTCAGAAACCAAATAAGTTTATGGTTTGACCATTTTAAATTATAAAATAAAATAAATAATAAAAATTAGCTTTAGTTATTAAGCAAATATGTTTCATCTGTTTTTTGAAAATGGGGGCATTTCTAGAAACTTAACAGTCTTAATTAGACAAAAAATAATATATTGGCTATGTCAGAGAAACATAGAAAAGCAATGGAGTATGGTAAATCTTGAAGGTATCCATTTCTACTTTCTCTTCTATTTTATAGAAGAAGAAAAAGATAGAAATTCTGAGTACACATTCTCAGATCATGAGTTAATTGAGTGGCAAAAATAGGTCCCAGACCCATGTCATGTGATCCCAACCCACTACACAGTCAACTAAAACTGCATTTTATTTTGATTTCTTTCACTCATCAACACTGAATTTATTTCTCTAAAGAGAATGTGGGCATTAGTATATTATTTAAAAGTAAACATCCAGTATATGTTTTTTAAGTATAATAAATAATTTATTGAACATCAAATTAGTGAAGCATATCAGGTACTGATCATTTGGAGTATATTGGTTTGGAAATATTTATTATTTATATTAAATAGTAGTTGGCAAAAATCTGAATTCATGTTTTGAACTATTTTTCCCACTGTAAAGTTGCAGTGCATATACAGGGGTAAATGACCCTGGCCAGGCTTCATAGTAATTTGAAGAGGAAACTACAATTTTGGAAGTGTAAATGTGAAGTTTATAACAGGTCAAGCAATTTAAACACGAAGTAGAACAGTGGAGGGAATAAAAGGGCAGCATTCGATCTCAACAATTACATTTCAGTGATGTAAAAAACAAACAAACAAGAATAGATGCACTTCCTTTTGCTTTCTGCCAGCAGCTAAGCTTAAATTGCAAGTTAAAAAAAGAGAAGCAGAAAAGAAATAAAAATTTGCCTGAAGAATAAGTGAATAAAATACAGTTCTACACCTTAACTTAGAAACTATTTAAACATTTTTATCTATGTTTTAGCAATGTGCACATACTGGTTCAAAGAAGGTAATTTTGTATTCTGTCAGTGAGTAATCAATGAGGGAAAATATAGAATAAAAATGTTTATTCAGATTTCAAATTAAAATGGAGGAGATAGAATTATGACTTTTATCAGTGTTCATTTGAATTTCTATCTCGTTCAAAAAACCAGTACTCAACCACTAACTTCAAATGTTTCATCTTTCTCCTTTTAGAGACACATTAGAAAATATTTTCTATACTCTCAATACCTTTTATGATTAGACTTCAGAGATAAAAACCAGGTCTTAATGAGAGTGAAACTTCTGGCATTACGGTTCGAATTGCAAATACCTGGTTATGTAATCTGTTACATGGAAATTGATACCAAATTAACTCATCCTTAATATCTCCATCTGAAATATTTTTTATATTTAATACAATTAATGCATGTTAAGCATTTACTCTTCTGTCCTCAAAAGAATAATAGAAAAAAACTACAAATTTTTAAATACTTAGCTCTGCTTGAAGACCATATGAAGAGTCCATAATGTTTGAAGAATTTCTGAAATATATTGTGGCAGAGACTTGGGAGTATATTGCTTAGATTTTTTTTTTTTTTTAAGAGAGAAGCTGCTATGTGAAGCAAAATTAGCTGGAAGCCCCAGCTGGTATGGCTTCAGGATTCACTGCCACATTGGGGTAGAGGCCAAGTTATCCCTGGCTGTTCTCCAAAAATGACTAAGAATGGTGGAGGTTCTAGAGCTGAGCCCTTCCTGTCCAATGCAGGATTTCTCTGGGAATCTGAGTTTGGGACCTCTCCATTCACCTGGGCAAACTTCCTCAGAGCTATGCTGTAGTCTGAGAATCTCCATGTCCTCTCCTTCCTTCCCAATTTCTCTTCAGTGGAGCCAGAACTGAATCAGGTTCAGAGGTTCCCCTACTGACTTCTAGTTCCTCTCTCCTTTATACTTTATAGGAGTGCCCAGTAAACCCTTATAATTCTGATTCAGTCTCGGTAACTATTTCCTGCAGAACCCAAACTGGTGCGCACACACACACCGAAATACAGACACATTTCAGATTTTTTTTTAATGTTTTATTTATTTATTCCTGAGAGACAGACAGAGAGAGGCAGAGACACAGGCAGAGGGAGAAGCAGGCTCCATGCAGGGAGCCCTACGTGGGACTCAACCCGGGTCTCCAGGATCACGCCCTGAGCTGCAGGCGGCGCTAAACCGCTGCCCCACACCCGGGCTGCCCCACATTTTAGATTTCAATCAAAACTGGGAAAACCTGAAAAACCCTCAATGGGTTCAGACAGAAGACAGAACCAACAACAGTAAAAAATAAGTCTTATATGGAGGCTGTGAGTGAAAAACCCAAATCAGGGCTAAACAAGGCTATGAATAGATGTTGCTAACAGCAATGGCAAGAGCAATTAACTTAAAAAAAAAAAAAAAAGGCTTCTCCTGTGTGTCAGTGTCTTACTTGCAAATTGCCTGGCTCATGCATTTAAACTTGGACGAATACACTGAGATTAGCTTGGTAAATGAATAGGAAGGATGATTGTCCTGGATACTCTAGAGTGCATTTTCATGTCTGAGAGAAAACTAGGGTAGAGTCTTTAAGTAAGATTTGGCTGCCATGATGGGCAAGGAGCCAGCTGTTCCAAAATCATTGCTCCATATATAAATTAATATAAAGCATATCCAGCTTCATTTCCCTCCGAATTTCCCATTTCTCATGTTTAAATTAAGACACAATTCTCTTCCAAGAGAACAGTGATTTCTTCACTTAAGCTGATGACCAAAATTTAACAACTCTTTCAGAAAAACTACAGCATAAGAAAAGGAAACTAAACTGAGTAAATAGAAGAAAAGAACAAAGATGGAGACAAGGCAAATGCTGTGTGCATGTAGGTATGTGCAAATACATATGTATATGTATGTAAATTATAACGATATAATAAATAAACATTTTTAGTATCGTCAGAGAGACGATATAAAATATTTTATCTATTAACCCAGGTAAAATTACTTTGGGATAAAATAAACTAGAACCTAAACTATACACTGTTATATATAACAAAACCAAGACCAGAGTGGGCTCAAAATAGACTAGTTTTCTTTCCTAATCTTTCCAGATTTTTCCAGAATCTCTAAATGGTTCTCAAATTAAGGTGTAGTTTCCTGGTAAAATCACATTTAGTTTGCTGCCAGGAAGACATTTTGTGAAGATAAAGCCAATGGGTGATTCTAAAATGGTTGGTTAAGATCTTAGAAAAATTTACAGTGGTGTCTCATAAATAATTCAAACAGGAAACAGGCTTGTAAAGATAATAAGAGTATGCCACATAAATCTCCATTTTCATAAAGTTTCTGAGAGTCCCATAGCAGAATGAATTCCAGTAGGATTTATAGAAACTGGGACACCTGGGTGGCTCAGTATTTGAGCAAAGGACTCTTGATTTTGGCTCAGGTCAAGATCTCCCGGTTATGGGATCAGCCCCACATCAGGCTCTGTGCTGAGTGTGGAGGCTGCTTGGGATTCTCTCTCTCTTCTTCTCCCCATCTCACAAAAAGATGAGACCTCAGACAATCTTGGGAGGTACAGAGTTTAAAGATGTATATGGAAGAAGAGTGAGTCCTTTGTGGTCAGAAAGCTAACTGTGATTGTTTGCAAATATTTCAATAAATCACTTGATACTCCTTTCATCAAGATGGGGGTCTAATTTACTTGTCCTTGAATATTTGCTGGCCTCAGCCACTCACTCTTAAACAAGGGAAGGTAACAGGATGAACATTGTGTGACTTGCAAGGCTATGTTGCAAGAGGTGGAACAGCCTTTACTTCATTGTTTCTCTTGAGATAGTCTTGTTTTGTTTTGTTTTGTTTTGCTTTTTCCATTTCAAGTGGCCATGTGTTATATATTCAATTATCCTAATCTGTAGCACTATAAAATTTCAATAAATCCTAACACTTCAAAATAGCATAAATCACATTCTCTGAGATTCAATGAACTAAAATAATGAGTATTTTGGAAATATACACAGATTGTTTATAACTAATTGGTAAAATATGATTTGTGGTGAACAAGATATTAAGACATATGAATCCTGAAACATAGAGACTAGAGTATCTGTCACCTAGTAGGCAAATAGTCAATAATTATTTGCAGAATAGATCAATACTTGGTAGAAACATGAAAGCATTCAAGATGGTATAAGTTTATATAAGTAGGAAATAAGCCAGGAATACCTATGTTATGTAGAAATCAGAAGAAATTCATATTTGGATTATAATTTTTTAAAGTTTTTCTTTTGCTTTTTTTTCTTTCCTTTATCCTTACTATTTAATTAAAAAATTGAAGCAAAGGAATAGAATCATAATGTGCTATTAACTTACCTATCAATATCAATATTTATTTGACTGATAAGTCTTAAGCCAAAAGAGTGAATTTGTGAATGTTGTACATAATTTTAGGTCTACTACAACAGAGTATGAATGAGCAAATGCTATTTGGCCAAAAGGCCAATAATAAGTAATAAGATGAGTAGCCTGATTCTAATCTTTTTATATTTTCTTCCTTTTCTGTTTCCTCAGAAAAAAGATAATACATCATTATTCAGAAGAGCCAGCAAATTCACAGGTTTGTCTGGCTATTTGTCATAAATCTTCATCTTTGCAGCTGGTATTACCACAAACAAAATGTATTAGATAAAGTATATTATATCTCCACACAAAGAGAGAATATAATCCAATTGTTTAGCTCACAAGCTTCTAATTCTGACAAAGATTTAATTGAAGCGAAACAAGGAGTTCTTTCTGTCTTTTGAATTACATAAAAATCAAACAAAATGAGCAGACTTGTATAAATGTCCATTTTATGTGTTAATGTTCTTAAATGGAAACCGATTTTTCTGGTTTTGATTGTTTCCCATCATGTGGAGAAGGAATACTCCAGAGAAATGAAAAGATTTCTGGCACAAAGTATGCAGCATGAGTCCATTCAACTGACCACAGGATGCTGCTACATCTCTGCTGGATTAAAACTTCAAACCCATTAAACAGGGTAGAAGCACTACAACTTCTGAAGTCAAAAGTTCAGCAGGGAATGTTTCAGGATGCTTCCTACCTCTAATTTTCTCTAATAACCCAGACACAGTTGTCATCTCAGGGCACTGTGGTCAATAGCTGTCATGATTCTCTGTCCATAGCTGGTCAGATAAGAACCTATTTTCTCCATTAATTGGTGAAGCAGCAGCAACCTTTAGAAGGAAAAAGAAAGAAAGAAAAGAAAAGAAAAAAGAAGGAAAACTGCTTAAAAAAACCATAATAAGTTTTCATTCTGAAAGTCTGGAAAGATTATGTGAAGGAAGGCTGTGTACCCTTGCCTTCGCTGGTCATAGATAGCTCTAAGTTGGGACAACATAAATTAGTCACATTTTGTGAGACCAACACTCTCTTCTCTTGCCATTCAGGGTAACTACAGGACTAACTAAGGAATACTTTCTAATTTTCTAGCTGTGGATCTAGCAATCAGTTTTCGAAATATGATGATATTCAAAGACCACATAATGATCACATTTTCTGAATAACCATTACAGACCTAATGCTTTAGAAAAACCAGAGTTCTTATCTATCTCCCATAAATTACCCCTCAATTTTAATCTATTTAATAATTTACATGTGCGTGCATGTGCCAGCTCCCCAATCTAATGAAAATACTGATTATTAATTGCTGATAATGTTGCTGTCTGTTCCCTAGGTTTTGTATAGTTACTCAGGCAGTTCAACACTGGCACTTTTCCTTAGCAGTTGTTTTATAGATAGAAAGAAAGATAAAAGATAAACATTCTTTTAAGTGAATACTCATCCCAAAATCTGGAAATAATTTCATGTTCTTATTTGTATACATATTATTATAATGAAAGTACACAGCACTGATATGTTTTTTAATTATATTCTTAAATATTATGATGAAAGATTCAGAAACATTACGAGTGATATAGTATCTTTTATTGTTTTATTATTCTCTGACAGTGGAAATATTTAACAATACAAGCAAATTAATATCATAGAATAGTTGTATGGGAATTTGGGAAGCAAAGTATTGGTGGTTATATAAAAATGTACTTTTTGAATTTTTACATTAAGGTTAAAGAGTTAAGGTTTTCTCAAGAGGTATTTATAAATAAGATACCAAATATAATTCAATAGATTAATAAAAAAAACAGGATTCCCTCCTTTTCCTGAATTATATTTAAAAATATTTTTCAGAGACAAATTCAACCTCTTATTTCTAAATACATAAAGTTAGGGATCCCTGGGTGGCGCGGCGGCTTGGCGCCTGCCTTTGGCCTAGGGCACGATCCTGGAGACCCGGGATCGAATCCCACGTCGGGTTCCTGGTGCATGGAGCCTGCTTCTCCCTCTGCCTGTGTCTCTGCCTCTCTTTCTCTCTCTGTGTGACTATCATAAATAAATAATTTAAAATAAAAAAAAATCTAAATACATAAAGTTAGAACTCTTCACTGATTTATCAATTTCAGATTTTTTTACAAGTATCTCCAGCGAAAGTTGAAAATTTATGTCTCTGAAACCACTACCCTATACATACTCCGCACATTTCACATAACAATATTTTTACGAAGCTATGAATCAGATTTTACATAATTTAGGCTAAATCAAAGTGGTGAACTGTGAACTGAAAACCTTCTTCAATAATCTTATGTTTATTTTCCTAGTTTCCTGTGTAGTTATTCATTTCCCAAAGCACCAACATTTAATCACATGGTAACAACAAATATTTCCATGCCTTCACACACATTACTTCTATTACTCTCTGATGAGGATATTTTCTATAGCCTTCCATTTTCCTTGTCCTAAAGATTGTTTCCTCCATGATCTCTCTGCCTGATTGTCCTGGAAATTCTCTTTTTTGCTCTTCTGTGGTATATTACCTGTCTTATTGATCACTATTTTTATATTTCTTGAGTATAATGAATATAATATATTCAATAAATTATCTAAAGCTGTGTGAGATGTACATTTTTAAAAAAGATTTTATTTATTTATTCACAGAGAGAAGCAGAGACATAGGCAGAGGGGAAAGCAGGCTCCCCAAAAGGAGCCCAGTGTGAGACTCGATCCTAGGACTCTGAGATCACAACATGAGCCAAGGCAGACTCTCAACCCTGAGCCACCCAGGTGCCTGAGATATACACTTTTGATAGTAATTAAAAAATATTTTTATTCTATTCTTACACTTGATTGCTATGTAAATTTGCCATAGATTACTAACATGAAGATCATTCTCACCTAAGAATCTTAGAGATATGTTTGAGTTGTTTTCTAGCTTCGGTGTTAAGAAATTTGATCACATTCGAATTTTTGGTATTTTATACATGACCTAGAAGATATCTAGATAGTATACCTCCCTTCTCTCCATGTTCCTAGCCTTTCAAAGCTCCAGGTTTTTGGAGTATCCCCAATTCTAATTGTTTCTCCAATCTTTTGATAGTGACTAAAACTGTACTAGCTTCTCTGTCCCTTGCCAGTGAGTTACTGCTTATATTTACATCAAGAAACAGTAAATGTCTGGGGGCACCTGGGTGGCTCAGCCTATTAAATTTCTGCCTTCAGCTCAGGTCATGATCCCAGGGTCCTGGGATTACACTGGTATTTGGGGCTCCCTGCTCAGAGGAGTTTGCTTCTCCCTATCTTTTCCCCCGTTTTCCATTGCCCCTCTGCTTGTGCGCTCTCTCTCTCTCTTTCTCTCAAATAAATAAATGAAATATTTAAAGGCAAAAAAAAAAAAACAAACCAGTAAATGTCCTAAGAGAAAAGGCAGCTGTTTTCTTTCTCTACAACATCTTGGCCTCTTAAATTCTGACTGCCTTGGCAGATCTCTAAACTTTCAAATTGATGTACATATTTTTAAAATTTTTATGTAGGCTTTCCAGTGTTTTTTAATCCATTGGTTTGTTTTTTGGGGGCCAAAACTTAAATAAAATCTATACAACAAACCATTGGGCACTAATGAACCATGGAACAGAGGAATGCCATTAAATCCGTGTATTCTGATACAGATTGAGATCCTCCTAGGAATAATTTACTTATTATTATTTTTTTTAATGTGCTGTAGCACCCAGGTAGGTTTCAAGAAAAACTTCTGTTTCATCTCACTATTTACTTAGTTTCTTTAAATATTTACAGTGCAAAAAGATGGATGTGACATTATTGTATTAAAAATATATCTCGGGCAGCCCGGGTGGCTCAGTGGTTTAGCACCGCCTTCAGCCCAGGGCGTGATCCTGGAGACTTGGGATCGAGTCCCACGTCAGGCTCCCTGCATGGAGCCTGCTTCTCCCTCTGCCTGTATCTCTGCCCCCTCCCCTGTGTCTCTATGAATAAATAAGTAAAACATTTTTAAAAAATCTGCTTATAAAATCAGGAAGTAGGGACACCAGGGTGGATCATTGGCTGAATGTCTGCCTTTGGCTCAGTGCGTCACCTGGAGTCCTGGGGTGGAGTCCCATGTCGGGCTCCCTGCATGGAGCCTGCTTTTCCCTCTGCCTATGTCTCTGCCTCTCTGTGTCTCTCATGAATAAATAAATGAAACCTAAAAAATAAAATAAAATAAAATCAGGAAGTATACTATTTGGATTCTGTATACAAATAAGTCATTGAGATTCTGCCTAAATTTACATAAGCACGGTAGAAAATACATGACAAAAATTTGAAACTTTTTCTTTTTGGTCAAATTCATCAGTGTGTAAAGAATAATGCCACTGTCAAAGACATAAAATGGTAGATGATTCATTTATACCATCAGACACATGATAATGAATTATTTGTCTCCAGTATTTCTCAGCATATATTAAACATATCCTCAATTATACTAAATGTATTTCATGTTTATATAGATTGGATAAAGTGACATGTTCACAGGAGTAAAAAAATATTTTTAAATAATTATATGTATTTTTTTACTTGTGATTATATGCATTTTCTTTACTTACATTTTTACTTTACTTTCTCCATAAGTAAAAAGCAGTTGATAATGCTTAGATGGTATCAACATCTGGTCTAATAATGCAGTCTTAGTCTCAAAAGTACATTATATACATATATGTGTATATATATATATATATATATATATAGTACATAGAGTATATGTACATTCACACACTTACTATTTCAATTCAGAACTTCTACAAATGCACATTTATTACAACATTTAATGGAAGTATTTAAACATAATTTGGCTCTTGGAATGGATTCCATTTATAGGGCCACTCAGAAGAGTATGTTTATTATAATTTCCCATCAAGTTTTCTCTCTATGAATTGCAGTATCAATACATTGAAAAATAAAATTCCGGTTTCACATATAAGATTCACTATATAGCAATCCAACAACACTTTTAAATTATTTCCAAGTCTAACATAAGTAATTCTCTAGATTTTGCCATGTCCAAATCCTGATAATTTGATTTTACTTACTTCCTTACCCACAAGAGAAAATAACACTGCTACACAGTAATATCTTTGTCAATATATTAACTGATTCTGTACAAAATTCAGAGGGAACATTGATAATGAATTAGAAGTGAAAATAATCATCAGTAAAGCTCTGTAAAATATTGATGATTTCATATTAAATATTTGCACCCATATATGCATTTTCATACCCTTCTGAAAGTTCGTTAAAATTATACTAAGATGTAGAAAAAATATTAATGTGCAAGGACAGATACCATGAAGGAAAAAAAATAATGAATCAGTAATATTGACAAGTTTTTAGAGTACAGAAATAAGCAAAGTGAGGCAAATTCTCCCACAAATCTAGAACTCAAGAAGGCTCATGGGTAGAAGTCCAGTGCATAAAAATCAGAATGAGTAAAAAAGTCTGGACAAGAATATAGTTACAGAGCAGTTCGAATCTTCAGATTCAGACTCCATCCTCCTTATTCTAGAAAGACATTTTTCCTGAGAAACTGAATGGAAAAGCCTCCCACTCAGTTTACAGCACAGTAGAAAATGAGTCAATCTGCATATTGCTGCACGGAAATCCCACACATTACTTTGTGTTCCCATCCTGTCTGGAATTCTGACAACCAAGTTTACATAAGTGCTTGTGCACATTGAATCATGCACAAACACACATCTAGGATTGATTGGAGTACACTGCCCTCCAAATCCCTGGAGATCTGAACTGCTCTTAAGAAAAGACTCATAACTAAAAAAAAAAAAAAAAAAAAAAAAAAAAAAAAAGTAAGAAAGAACCATAACTATTGGCTTTTGGGGGGGAGGTTCTCTTAATCTCTTAATAATAAAAGCCACTTCTGCCTGCCAGTTTAATGAGACCAATCACTCAAGTTCCCAATATTAAACATAAACTTCCTGATCTCATTTTCATAAATTTCCTTAAAGATGCACTGACAGCAGAAGATCATCGAACATTACAATAAAGACTAGCACTTGAAAAGCAAGCCACAACAGAAATCTGGTGGATATGTAGATGATTCAGGAAGCAAATAAAAGAAAGAAATTAAAAATTTTATTAGTATATTAAAGATATGAAAGGAAGTACTTACAGGAAACTAAAATATAAACCTATTTTTCTTAATTTTTTAAAAAAGCAACATTAAAGTCATTTTCAAAATTCAAACAAGATATAAATAGGAGTAGAAAATAAATTAAGAAGATTTTTCTCTCCTAAAAAGTGGAACAAAATATCAAAATATGAAGAAAAGCTTAGAAACAAAAACCAAAAGAATAAAGGATTTATTCATAAAATTCCCCAAACCAAAAATTGGAGCTTTTGAGGCTAACAAACGGTGAAAACATAAGTTTCAAAACTAAAAAGGTGTAAGTTCCCATCATATTGAAAGAAAATTGACATAGTTGAGATACATTCTAATGAGGAGACTGCTCAGGTCAGTCCACCTTTGAGGTCGCATTATATATTCTCCCAGGAGCTAGCTGACAGCTTATAGAATTCTAATTTTTGGCAATTATCCTTGGCAGAAGAGAGCCACCTTACCAAAGTAAGTAAGTCACATTATCACCTTACTCCTCCCACCTTACTCTACTTCCTAGAGGCAGCTTGCATTCAATCATGGTATGTGACTTCAACAAGTAAAAAAGATCAAATTTCTTAACACTAGAAACTAGAAAATAATCCAAACAAAAACACTCCCCAAATCGCTAAGTGAAACTGACTTTCAAGCTAGACATTTTCAGCTTATTTATCAACCCAGGGAAAAAGTAAAAAAATTTTGAATCAATATTCAAAAGTTGACCTTCCTGTACATTCTTAATAGGAATTATTTGTGTATGTCCACACATACATATGAGTACAAAATAAAGAAGATAGAAAATCAAGATAACAATCAACTATGGAAGACTAGAAAATGAATTCCTATATTCAGTGATTTTCCCCTGAAGGCAATTGCTGAATTTTGAGTATAAAGTTAGAGAGTATAACATCAAGTAGGAAAAACAAAATCAACCAAATAAAACTCAATAGCTAATTGCTTTCAGAAATGCTTTTTATATGAGAATGAAAAAACAAGACTCAGAGTGGAAGAAAATATTTGTAGATTAATTTGTAGATCAAATTGTAAGAGACTGGTATCCACTATATATATTTACTTTTTAAAAATTTTTAATCAAGATTTTCTTTATTTATTTGAGAGTAGAGAGAGAGAGAGATAGTGAGAGAGAGCACAGGCAGGAGATTGGGAGAAAGAGAAGCAGACTCCCCTTTGAGCAGAGAGCCCTCCGCAGGACTCCATCCTAGGACCCCAGCATCACAACCTGAGCCGAAGGCAGGCACTTAACCAACTGAGCCACCCAGGCTCCCCTATATTTACTTTTTTAATTGAATTATTTGTTTTGTGACTATGGATGTCAGAATATTCTTTATATATATTATATATTTATATATAAATATATTATACTTTATTATATATTTATTTAAAACTTATATATAAGATATATATTATATACATAATATATATAAAGAATGCTCATCAATGGTAACAAAACAATTCAATTAAAAAAAGTCAGAAGAAAATATATTTCACCAAAGAAGATATATGGATAGCAAGTAAGCACGTAAAAAGTTGTTCAGAGAGATATAAAGATGATAAGCATATGAAAAGATCCTCCACATCATATGTCATTAGGGAAATGTAAATTAAAATAACAATGAGATACTACTATGTATCTATGTATTTACCATGGCCAAAACCAAAACATCAACAACACCAAACACTGGTGAAGATATGGAGCAATAGGAATTCTCATTAATCGTGGGTAGAACATGCTCTTATCATAAGTTTCAGTGATCATACTCCTTTGGTATCTACCCAAAGAAGTTGGAAAATGTATGTCCATACAAAACCTGCACACAGTTTTATTCATAATTGCCAAAACATGGAGTAAATCAAGATACCCTTTAGTATTGACTGCATAAACTGTAGTTCATCCAGACAATGGAATATTCTTCAGTGTTAAACAGAAATGAGCTATCAAGCCATGAAAAGTCATGGAGGAAACTTCCTATTACTTCATATTACATAACAATCATATCACTAAGTGAACTACATCAATCTGAAAAGTTTATATGTTGTAGGACTATACGACATTCTGGAAAAGACAAATCTGGAGATAAAAATTAAAAGATTAATGCTTGCCAGAGGATGGAGTTGAGGGGAGGGATGCATAGGCAGAGCACGGAGCATTTTTAGGGCAGTGAAAATATTCTGAATGATACTATGACAATGGACACATGTCACACATTTTTCCAGATCCATAGGATGTACAACACCAAAAATAAACCAAAAGGAAAACTGTGGACTATGGGTGATAATGATGTATCAATGTAAGTTCATCAGTTGTAACAAATGCAATACTCTGGTGAGGGATGTTGATAATAGGGAGGCTATGTATGTGTGAGGGAAGGGAGTATTTGGGAATTCCCTGTACCTTCCTTTTAATTTTGGTGTAATCAAAAAGTGATAATAAAGGGTCTTTAAAAAAATTTTCAACATAATTAGACACAAGGGGTATGCAAGTTAAAATCACAAAATAATACTACAAACCTATTAAAATTGCTATAATCAAAACATTGACCATACTATATCATGGTAAGGATTTGGCACAATTCAATTTCTCACATATTTCTGGCATATAGATGGACAGAAAAAAATCCAACGAGGTGCTCTTTATAGGACATGGCCCCTAAGTATAGGAAAACTGAAAAGTTTAAAGTAAAACATGGAAAATTACACATAATTAAACACTAATGAAAAGAAAGCTAGTGTATCTTTTTAAGTATCACATGTAGTAGATGGCATAAATAGAAATGAGGAAGGAAATTTCCTAAGTATAAAAAGGGTAATTCAGCTAGAACGTATAATTTTCATGCTACTCATGATTTCAAAACATGAATAAAGTTTTAAAAAATAAAAGTAGAAATACATACACTTAGAATTATATTGGTGAAATTCAAGCATCTCTGTCAGTCCCTAATTGGTCACACTGGCAAAAAGATCAATCAAAACTCAGATCTGTATGATACAATTCACAAATTTGTCTTGATTGGCATACGTGCAGCATTACATCAAATGAAAAGAAACAAACACACATTGCTTTCACGTTACCTAGACCATTTAAAAAGTGACCATGACATAGGACAGAAAACAAGTTTCAGCAAATTACTGGGTATGATACTACACTAGAGACTATTGTCTGCCCACAGTGGAATTGAGCTAGCTGTCATTAACAGAGAAATGACATGTAAACTCACAAATGTTTGCAATGAAACATACTTCAAACCAATCCAGTGGACGAAAAAAGAACCCACAGTGAGGAATAGAAAATATTTTGAACTGAATAACAAAACAACAGTGTTTAAAAATTTGTTATCTGTGACTAAAAGAAAATTGAGAGCATTGGATGCCTATAAAGAAAAAAAGAAAGACAAAAAAAATCAGTGTTATATTTACACATCTTAAGATGTTGCAAAAATTTAATATAAAAATAGAAAAAAAGAGTACAGGACCGGGGGCCTGTATAGCTGTTAAGCCTCTGTCTTCAGGTCTGTCATAATCCTGGGGTCCTGGAATTGAGCCCCACACTGGGCTCCCTGCTCAGTGGGAAGTCTGCTTCTCCCACTCCCTGTGCTCTCTCTTCCATCCTTTCTCTCTCATAAATAAATAAATAAATAAATAAATAAAAAGAAAAAAATGAAATGGAGTACTGGAAAAAATAAAGACATAGGAATATGTTCATAGTATTTCTTACTATTTATTACTTCTTACTACTCTTTACTATTCCTTATCACCATTTTTTGCCTTATCACCATTAACAAAAATAAAACCAAATGCTCATCAAGGATATATAATAAATTGTGGTATATTCTTACATTGAATTGTAGAGAGAAATGAGAATTCACATCCTGCTGCTATACATAGCAACTGGATGAATCTCTCAAACATAATGGTGATTCAAACAAAAATCTCTAATTGTTCAACTTGTATATGTTTTTGTTCAACTTGTGTAATATTCTACATAGCCAAATCTAACATATGGTGACCAAAGTCAATGTATTAATGTGCTTTTCAGGCTTAATAACTGGGAAGCTGAATTTCTATTTAGTTGGAAATGTTGTTATTCTTGATCTGTGTTTATATGGAATATGCATGGAGTTGTGCAATTAGAGTTCATTTGTGCACTCCTTTGTATATGTTGTACTTCAATCAAACCAGTGTACATATTTTATAATGCAATCAAAATGCTAACAGCAAAAAAGCAAATCAATGTTTGTCACTATTCTTATGGGTAAATACTTGTTGCTTTGAGGTACGCTTCAGAGTGTCCCCAAAATGGATTTTGCATATGTCAAATGCAGGCATACTTCTGAGATATTGCAGGTTTGGCTCCAAACCCCTGCAATAAAGTGAAATCACAATAAAGCGAGTTAAATGAATTTTTGTTTTCCCGGTGCATATAAAAGTTACATTTACACTATACTGTACTCTTTTAACTGTGCAATGTCTTTGGGTCTAAAAAAGGTACATGCCTTAATTCTAAATGCTTTTTTGTTTGAAATCTATCACCTCAGCTTTCAGGGAGTCATCACTGACCACAGATCACCATAATATTAATAAAATAGTATAAAATAATGCAAGAAAAATGAAAATGTGACATAGAAACACATGCTGCTGGAAAAATGGCATTATCAGACCTGCTTGATACAGGGTTGCGACAAACCTTCAGTTTGTAAAAACAACAACAACAACAACACAATATCTGTGAAGCCCAATAAAGTGAAGCAGAATAAAACAGGTATGCCTGTATTATATTTTGAGGTAGACAATGTTAAACAGATGTCCCAAAATCTAGGAGAAATCTATCCACCTACTTTTTGATGATATTATTTAAAAAAGCAAACAAACAAACTTCTTTGTGTCATGCAGGGTATTCATGTAGTGCACAAAAAAATGAATACTGTATATATTAATGAATTACAATGGAAGCAAATTACAGATTATACTAATATGGTCTATTTTCAGTTGGATCCCAAACTACCAGTTAAATTGATTAGTCCTCATAATGTGGAAAAGATGCATAAAATTTCTAAAATTTATGCTGTTTCTCTCCAGTAAAAGAATCAGCATTGTTTTGAGGGTAGGAAACCATTTAATGATTCTCAAACACTCTGTGTCCCCCAGAAAGGTACAAACTATTTTTCTACATGGAAGTAAACAGGCTTTCAAGAGCCACACAACAGGCTATGCCAGCATTCCCTTTGCTTTTTACAGCCTTGCCAGACAACTAAGTGGAGCATGCTGTTTGCACTGGTCTTTTCTCTCACAGGGAGGGGTGGTTTCCAGTTGATGCGTTTGATTGCTTTTCGGTATACAATTTAAACCCTAGAATTTTGTAGCTTTTAAACAGCAACCTAAGGTAGATTATGTCTTCCCCAGTAAGACTGCCAATTTTAGTCTTTTTCAGAGGATAAGAGATAAGAGATAGGGGTGAGACCAGGAGAAACCATCAAAGGAATGTAAAGAGAACCAGGGCACAGGAAGAAGAATGAAAAATAGAGATCAGGGGAAAATACTCTTGTTATGCATCAGCTGTTTCCAAAGAGGGTAAGGTATGTTTTCAGCTTCAAATCCTGTATGGAATCAAATACTTTTCCTAGAGCTCTGTTTCCTCCTGATGATACTCTTGCTCCACACCGAGTTCCTGCTGAGTGAGTTTTGCATTTTTATAAAGTCTGATTATAAAATGAGTGACCTTAAATACATTGCCACCAAGGGATTTCTGCTAATGGGTTTAGTGTGAATTATAGTAGTAGTAAGATAAATATGTCCACTCAACCATGTGTTTATACCTTTCTCCATTTCATTTTACATCTTATTGATAAAATTGAATTAAATTGTCAAGATTCACAGTAAATGATCTGGTATTCAGGATTCTCTAGTCCTAAATGTTAATACCCCAAATTTCAGAGACATCATACTTTCTGAGTGACAATATGTTTCAAAGCATGAAGCATTTCATAAAATGCAGAACTATTTTTCCCTAAAGTCTTCAGGTAAAATAACTTAATGCTTTTTATTGTTGACATGTCTTCTTCAATCTACTTCTTTTTTCTATAGGTGTCACATATCAAGGTGATACAATAATTCAGAGACTGAGGAAAATACTTAGTTAAAAGAGTAAGGGTGCATCACGAAATAGGTGGGATTTAAGGTAGGTAATCAATACAATTCAGACAGTGTTTTGAATGGTAGACACATATATAAATCTTTTTTTTCTTCACAGATGGCTAATGGTAGCACTCTTCTTTCTTTTGTCTGTTTTCAACAGTATATTGCTTTTCACAGGTACTTTAAAGATGGAGAAATACCAAAGTCCTGCTAGATGATTATCAAGACAACCTATGAAAAATGGACAGGACATCCTAATGCCTTCTTTTCCTCATGTCTCAGAAGGTAAAATCTCACATGCACAATGCAGACCAAATGGTCTTCCTAGCTTTCTAAAATTAAAATTTTAATATAAAAGCATCTCTTTCTTAAGATTTTTAATACCTCCTACTCTTTCCATTAGAGAGGTGATATCCTTCAACCATATTATAAGACTTTCATGATCTGTGTCTGTCTATATTTTATTCTCATTTTCGCTTGCATGCTACCAAGCCCCTGCCATCACATTCCAGAATATTTCACAGGTTCCCATTCCTCGATGCTCTTGAACATGGCACAACTTTAACTTTTTTACCTGATGAGTTCCCTCAAAACTCCTAAAGACTTTGCTCAAGTGTATCCTATTATATAAACAACACTCTAATAGTTTTATTTAACATTTATATTTGCAGAAACTATTGCATTGTTTTCATGTGTTTCCTATCTTTCATTTCTTCAATACCCTGTACTGCCACCTTCATCATAAATAGAAATTGTCCGTGTATGTGAATTACCACTTCTCAAATCTCTTTATCATTCCACTGGTGCATTTACCTGAACTTATACCAATACTGTATCTTTACAACAAGTACTTTTATCTAGTAGAATAAGGTTTCCGACCTTGTGTTCTTCATTATTTCCATGACTCTACTTAGGTGGCCCTTTGCATTTTTATATATGTTTTAGAAACAGTGTTTCCATTATCCTAACCTATCCTATATGTTCATATTTTGGGGGGGATTATATTGATTTTTTTTTATATCCAGTTCAAGAAAATGGATGTCTTTGCAGTATTGCATCTTTCAAATCATTAATGTAGAAAATCTACCTCTTTATTACTATTATTCCCAATAATAATTCTATTTATGAGTTAGATCTTTTTGTTTCTAGCAGATTTCTTGCTTTAAAGTCTGTTATATTAAGATAGCCACAGGAACTGTTAATGTGGGGATGGTATAATTTTTCAATGGAATTTTCAGGGTTTTTTTAATGTTCAAAATCCATTTCTTATAACCAGAAGGTTTTTAATGTAGTATGAAAATTTTGTCTTTCAATTGAGTACTTCACATTTATGCTTGATTTGTACTTTGATATATTTACATTTAAACCTATCATTTCAGTGTTTTATTTATATTATTCCTTTCCGCTTTATATATCTTTCTTTCCTTTGATTATTTTGTTATTCTGTCTTACTCCATAATTTCTTTGGTTAGTGGTTATTCAGTGAATACCATGTGTTTATCTTATTTACAGAAATACAATGTCAATTAGTAATTTTACCACTTCTCTAACATTTCAAAAATATTAGAGCATTTTTACATAGGCATCTTCCTTCAGCTAATGTACTATATTTATCTTATTGTGGTAAACAACATGTAACCTTAAATTTACCATTATAACCATTTTTAAGTGTAGAGTTCAGTGGTGATCATACCGGAGTGCTACAGGTGTCTAGAACATTTTTATCCTGTACCACTGAAATTCTATACACAAAACCCAGCAACTTCTCACCTTCCTCTTCTCAGTCCTTGGCAACTATCTTACTACTTTCCGTTTCTGTGATTTTGATTACTTAAGATACTTCATGTGAGTGTAATCATACAATGTTTGTCTTTTTGTGATTGGCTTATTTCATATCCCTTGTCCCCTGGATATACATATATATCCAGAAGTGAGACTGCTGAGGAAATAAGGTAATTCTATTTTTAATTGTTTTTCACTATTTTCCATAACAGCTGCACCATTTTACATTCCCACCAAAAGTGCACAATGTTCCAACTTCTTTGCATCCTCATTAACAATATATTTCTGTTCTTTTGATAGGGGTCATTCTGACTGTGTGAGATCATATCTCATTTGGTTTAGATTTTCATTTTCCTATGACGTTAAGTACTTTTGTGTGTGCACATGGGCTATTTGCTTATCTTTAGAGAAAACTTATTCAAGTCATGTTTCCATCTTCGAGTTGCATTATTCTTTTGTTGTTGAATTGCAGAAATTCCTCTAATATGCTGGATACTAACCCCTTATCAGATACATGATTTGCAATTATTTTCTCCCATTTCATAGATTGCTTTTTCACTCTGCAGATTGTTTCCTTTGATGCACAGAGTTTTTAAGTTGGAGGTAGTCCCATTTACCTATTTTTGCTTTTAGTGCCTGTGATTTTGGTGTCCTATTCAAGAAATCATTGCAGATATAATGCCCTGATGATTTTCTGCTGTTTTCTCTTATGAATTCAGTATTTTTAGCATTACATTTAGGTCTTACATCCATATTGAGTTAATTTTTGTGCATGGTGTAATGTGGCACTCCAGCTTCATTCTTTAGCATGTGAATGTCCAGTATTCTCACCATTATTTCTTGAAGACACTGTTTCTTCCCCATTGTGGTAGTCTTAACATCCTTGTGGGAAATTATTTTGCAGTAGATGGCTGTATTTCTGGGCTCTCTATTCTGTTCTACTGATACATTCCTCTCTATCTTTATGCCAGTACTTATGCACTACTTTTGACATATATTTTTCTATGTTTTATATCCACGGTATGTTATTGCTTTAATTATTATGTTAGTTTTCAATGTCGTTTTATGCAATCAATATTTGCTAAGATGTACCTTCATATACTTTTCCTGGTCATGTCTTATGCTCACATCTAAGACTCTATCTGATTTGTCTTCCTTGTACCTAAAAAGCCTTGTTTGTTATTTCCTTTAACATAGATCTACTAAAGAAAAGTTAACTATTTTCATTTGTTTGAAAGTGTCATCTTTTTAAGAATATTTTTCAACATTTTGAATTCTATACTAACAGTTATTTTTTCAGCATTTTGAAATTTTCATTATAGTCTGGCTTTCATTATTTCTGCTTAGAAATCAGATATCAGCATTATCATTGGCCCTGGTTATTCCATCTTTTTTTCTTGTACAATGTGACTTATATCCACCAATCTTAATAATTTATTTTCTCTTTTACTTCCCCTATGGCATGCTCTGATGTGATATACCAAAATGTGTTTCTATTTCCTTTCTTTTTCTAAATCATCTGCTTGAGATTTATAGTAATTCCTGACTCTGTAGCTCGAAAATTTCCAGCTACGTTTTTTTTTTTTGTATATAACTTCTTTTCCATTCTCTCACACCTTCCATTATGATAGAACAATGACAGATATGTGAGACTTAATTATGATGTCTATCCTTCTGCGTCTAGAGACTTCACTGCAGATACTTTCTTCTAACCTGCCTTCCAGGCCATTTATTATTGATTCAGTTGTGTTTAATCTGTTGTTCCATGTCATTTTTTCCCCATTTGCTTATTGTATTTTTCATTTGCGAAAGTTGTTTATTGTAATGTGCAGTTATGGCCAAAAAATCCCTGACAATTCGTTGGATCTATCACTATAAATATAACTATTTTAGAATCTATGCCTAATAACCATATTATCTGCTTTTCCATGTGTATCTTTTTTTAAAAAAATTGCTCTTTTTACAAAATTATATATTTTCATCACAGAATTCTGCTTATCTGTAACAATTGCCAAGTATTCAATATGATATATTGGGGAGATACTTTAAGACTTTGAGAGATGTTATCTCCCTCCAACAATGGTTTACTTTTGTTTTGGACAGGAAGCTGTGCTAGAGTTGATTCACTTTAAATCAATAAAAGACTGAGGGAATTTAAGCTGGGCTTGATCTCTTGCTGAACTGAAGTGTTTACAATTCATCTTGCTACTAGGCTGTGCCCGTGTAAGGTACCAACTAAAATCATGTTTGCTTGCCAGTTGCCCCCTTTTCTGGCACCCTGTAATCTCCTCCTCCTCCTCCTCCTCCTCCTCCTCCTCTTTCTTTCTTTCTTCTTCTTCTTCTTCTTCTTCTTCTTCTTCTTCTTCTTCTTCTTTCTTCTTTTCTTCCTTTCTTTCTTCTTCTTCTCCTGTTTTTAATCTCCCCAGCCCATGAGACTGTTTAAAGTTAATTCAACCTCTCTAAAACCAATTTTGAAATGTATAGTAATATGGAGGGTAGAAAATAAAATTTCTGAGCTCCTCACTCTTGATATACCTCTGCTCCTGGATCTGAGCCGTGTGAATTCTTTCAGCCTTGGAATCCTTCCAATATCTTTTCAAAAAAGTTGGACACGCAAACAACTCACACAACTTATTTGGGTTAGTCTATTGTTCTCAGTGAGAGGGTTGGTAAAACAAAAAGTCCAACATTGTCAGAAGTGAAATTTTATTAAAGGTCTTAATGTGGTACTCCACTATTTTTGTGTTAACACTGAGGAACAGTGTTTTGTTTTGTTTTGTTTTTCCAATTAAGTTACATTTTACTTATTTTATTGTTAGCCAATCTTCAGTGAAGATTGTTTTCAGGGAGAATATCTAATGTGGCATGGTTTTGAAGATTCGGTGTATTTTTTTCCTGTCATGCTTTCTAAGTGTTTAATCAATTTCAACTAGATTTTTATGTTTATTTATGACTTATAGATTCCCGTGCACTATGAACAGTTGAAATAGTTAATAGCTAAATTAATCTTTGCCTTAGGGTTTTGATTATTTTCAAAAGACTTTCCCCCATCAAAACACAAAAAGGAGATTTTGCTTCTTTGCCCTTTCCCTGAGGTGATGATAGTTCTATAATCCTTCTAACCTGAGGATAGAGATCTTTGAGTTTCTCAGTTTTCTCAAGGGTGTAAGTTTCTACTACCCATTGAACCTGTAATATATTGTAATAGAGCAGTGTTGGGAGATGTACTATGAGTTCATATAACCTGAACTTGATTAGGCTTAATAGTTTTGGCTTTGACAGGCTGTTTCCTGATCCATGGCAGCTGTCCAGACTCCACCACCTGTGAAATTAAAACTTAGAGAACTCTTGCATCAGGAGGCTAATTTGTAATTCTATGCAATGAACCACTATTGCTATAATAACAAGAAAAAAATTTAAAACTATCTTTTAAAATGGTAATTATGGTACTAAAATGCAACATCTTAAGAGGAGGATCTATTATCTATGTAAACTGGTTTTTTTTCCTCTTTGAATATAGCATTAAGTCTCTTGTTTTTTTGCCTGTTTTTAAATTTTCAGTCTTGTCACTTCTATTTGGCATTTCTGAATAGATACTCTATCTTATATTCTCAATATTTGAAACTTCTTGATCTGTCTTTCCATTCATCTTTATCTCCTAGCAATTCTTTCCTGAATGGAATATGCACTTGCTATATAGAGAAGTGTGATGGTACCCGATGTTTTCTCCAAATAGAACTCTAAGTTTAAAAAAAAACACAAAAGCAACCAGCTAAGCAATATTTATGTTTATGCATTGCCGTTCTACTTTTATCTGTGTGTTTTTCAACCCCCGTAAGATCTCAAGGTTTGCCTAGTTCACAGAGGCTGGTATTGGGGCTTCTCAAGTTTCTTTCTTCAGGGACCCAATAAAAAAAAATAACATATTCTTTCTCCAGTGCACATCCATATAACCTCACCTCCTCTTCTTAGCTTTAGAAATACTACAAACACAATACATATCCTTTTCTGCCACTGTCTTTCCTACTCCACGTAGGAAGGATTCTTTCATCTGAATTAATATGCTAGTCACTCAGTCCTAGATGAGAAACATGATCAAGTAGAAGTGTCACTGGAAGAGCAAACTCAATACTTTTCACTTGTTCAAAAGCTATATGTTACTGTTCTGTCTAGGCTGAGGTAAGCTTGGTCTCATTCCAAAAATGTTTCCTTATCCTCAATAAAATCAGTTCCTCCTTGCTTCACTTTGCTTAACAGGCTGATAAATACATTTGTGAATTGTGGTCTTGACTAAGACTTAATTGACTAAGACCATGATTGCAAAAATTAAAAAACATTTCTTCCAGATGGAATATCCTCTAAGTACCTGCCACATTTGCTTGTGGGCTGAGGATATCACCACTAGAGGACCTTATACACGTACTCAAACTGCTCTTTCTGCATAGGGCATGAGTTTAAGAACTGTAATTATACTTCCATTTGTATTGCCCTGAATAAACTTGCCTCTTGTATAAAAATACTTTTTTCCCCCGTAAAATACAATACAATGTTAGATGTGTAACTGATGTAAAACAAATGTAAGTCAAGATTCTAGATTCTTGAATTAAATGTTGCTACTCAGATAGCCATGTAGCACTAAAGAAAATGGAGAGAAGTAGATAATGCAGTCCAATATAAAATAATACAAATGCAATTTAAAATAATGTGTAATTCAAAGTGTGAAACTCAATACATTTAGAGTTCCCAAAATTTGAAACTTAGAGGATCCAAAGTTTAGAAACAGAAAACTGATTTTTTATTAACAATTATTTGTCCCTTTATGTTAAGCTCACAATATTAATTATATACCCTGAAAGTAACACTTATATTTTCTGTGCTTATTTTTAATTTAACCTGCTTTTTTTCCCTAGGCAAATAGAATGTGCTAGTGACCCTCATACAGAAAGATATAATCTATGTGGAAATAAATGAATATTCATTTAAAAAATATTCAGTAGGGCTGATGTATGGCAATTCAAGATGTTTATCCCCTTTCTTAGTTCTCTTTTCATTTGCATATCATGATATTACAGACGACACAGATTCTAGATAGGCTTATTAAAGTGCTGGAAGCCCAGATAATATTAGTAATTTATTCTTGGTAACTGGCTTCACAGACTTTGCTGACTTCAGTTAACTATAGACTGGCTGGCACATGTTGTACCTTAATTCCTGTATGTACAGACTGAAAACCTACTTAGCAGAAATAGGCTTTGACTTGCTGAAAATGGTGGTTTAATTCATTTGGTGGAAGGTGTGTCATTGTGCTCGCTTCGGCAGCACATATACTAAAATTGGAAGGTGTGTCATTTAATTTTCTTGTGAAGAGTAACTTGTGAAACCCTGTTTATGGGCACTGTACATGTAAATTAATCAAATAATATATGTATTTTTTCCTGGATTGCTGCCTGACTGGCTGCCTGAACTCAGTTCTCCTACCCTAACACTACCTTCCAGACTGGTCTTCATGCAAGATGACTTACTATTAATAACTCAAACATTCCACAAATCTGTGTTTGATTTCCTGCTTCATGAGCCTAGCTGATTGTTAGAAGTTGAAATAAATCATTTTGACTAAATAAACAGCAGTCCTGACAATCTGTTTTATGATATTTACCCTCGAATCCCACTATACCTTATAAATTGAAGAGGGTTGATTTATTCCAAGGAAGAGAGGGAAGGAAGTGGAAGAACACTTGGTCCAAGAAAAGCATTTCTAATCAAAGCTGAAAGGTAATGCCATTAGCTAAACTTTGAGAAACATTCGGTTTACCTAACTATTTATTACAGAATTTCTGATACTTGTATGTGTCATTATATACACTGAAGGAAAAATAGATCTCTGAGTGGAGATACTAGTGTGAGGAATGAGAAAGATTGAGGAAGGATGCTTAAATAAAAAGAAGCCAGGACTTAAGGATTCTGAAAATTCCAACCAATCCAGAAAGCAAAAAGCAAAAAGCAAAACAAAACAAAAGCTAAAAGTAATGAATGGCTTAAGAGCAAAGATCAAATCCAGAATACTCCCAGCAGAATGTGGTCTAAAGGGAAACTGAGTGTGACTCTAAAATCTTTTTTTGATCCAGAATGGGGGATCCCTGGGTGGCTCAGCAGTTTAGCGTCTGCCTTTGGCCCAGGGTGTGATCCTGGGGTCCCAGGACCCAGTCCCACATCAGGCTCTCTGCAGCTCCCTGCAGGGAGCCTGCTTCTTCCTCTGCCTGTGTCTCTGACTCTCTCTCATTCTGTGTCTCTCATGAATAAATAAATAAAATCTTAAAGTAAAATCTTCAGAAGGATATAAAGCGGTATCTCAGAACAGTATTCCACCTTATAAAACGATATGTCTTTTAAAACCATCAAGAGTGTGCTTCACCAATCCCCGCGAAGCACTCCTTTGAGAAAGTTTTATTAGAGGACATTTGTGGGTGTGGCTTTTGTGTAATGGAAGGAATCCCAAGAAGAGTTTCAGAAAACTCACAAAGTTCTTCAAAGTGCTCTATATAGTAGAAACATTCCCAGCTTGTGCTGAAGGATAACAAGCAGTGCAGAATGAGAAGACTTTGAGCTCCCAGGTTTCTACATGCAGGAATCAGGCCTGATCCTTTAAGGTGACAGGTACATATTAAGAGGAACTGTACTCAGGGGGCACCTGGGTGGCTGTCGGTTAAGCATCTGCCTTGGGCTCAGCTCATGTTCTCAGGGTCCTGGGATCAAGCCTTACCTTGGGCTCCCTGCTCAGTGGGGAGTCTGCTTCTCCCTTTCTCTCTCCTTCTCCTCTTCCCTCTTGCTTATGTTCTCTTTCTCAAATGAATAAATAAAAAAATCTTTAAAAACACAGAAAAGAGGAACTATATTCAATGTGCTACTGTGAAGGAATTACAGCACAGGCTTATACATCCAGATCTGAACTGAACCAGAAGGCATGATTCTGAACTTTGAGTTAATATTGTAATGAGACGAGACTTTGGGGAATCTGAAATAGAGGGGCGTATAGTTTGTACGTGGAAGGAATGTGGGTCATTGGAGGCCAGCAAGAGGACAGGTTAAGTGGCTTCTAACATTGCCCCAGTGATCCTTGTGTCTTGATATTCTTGCCATTGTCTCATCTTATCTCCAGAAAGTGGACTGAGCTTTTTAACTTGTTTCTATCCAAGAGAATAAGAAATGATGGGTGTCATTCTCAAGATTAGATTATCAAATATTGTGGCTTCTGTCTTGGACACTCTTTAATTTAATTTGAATTGCTTGCTCTGCCAGGAGCCAGTTCCTATACCGCACGCATTCCAAGGGGGAGTCTGATGCGGTGGATGACTGGGGCCTGACAACAATCATATGACTGATCTAGGAGATGAATCCCATCTCCTTCCGCCACTCAGATCTTTTGGTGGGACAGAGTGCAGCCCTAGCTGACAGCCTGAGTGCAACCTCATGAAAGACTGAACCAGAGGCAACCAGCTGTGCCAGACCTGATTCCTGACCCATAGAAACTGTGAGAATAGAAATGTTTGTTACTTTCAGCCGCTAAATTTTGGAAAGACTCATTATCCAGCAATAAATAACTGATGTATTATCTGACTCATTTAATTTTTAAAAATTATTTGTTCTTAACCGTAAACATGTATACACACGTACACATACATACCAAGAGACACATGCATTTGAAAGGTAGATTCTGAGTCAGAGTTATCAATATCTGTTATTAATTGGATCCTTTCGTCTTCATTTTTTTAACACTGTATACACTTTATATGTGACATAAAAATGTTTAGTGAAGAACAAACAAAAATAAGTGCAAACAAAAAAGCCCCTGGGTGGTGCAGTCAGTTAACTGGCCAACTCTTGGTTTTGGCTCAGGTGATATCAAGGTCATGAGATCAAGCCCCATCTCAGCTTCTATGGAATATACTTGAGATTCTCCCTCTCTCTCCCTCTCCCTCTGCCTCTCCTGCTATTATGCTCTCTTTCTCTCTCTAAAACAAAATGAATAAATTGATCTTTTTTTAAAAAAAGGTTCCATAGCTCTCTAATAAGACAGTTCTTGAGCATTTGAAATGTGGCTAATAAAACTGAGATAGGCTATATGTATAAAAAACACACCACATTTAGAAGATTTAGTACCAAAATTATCTTGTTAGTAATTTCTTGTTTTTATCTTATGTCAAATCAATATTTTGCATATATTAAATGTATGTTTTATATTATAATATAATATATAATATAACATAATATATAATATTACATATAATTCTATATAAAATATAGTATGAAAGTTAATTTTACATGTTTATTTTTACTTTTTAAAAATGTGGACACCACAGTATTTATAATTAAAAGTGTAGCATATATAATATTTCTATGGGATTACACTGGTCTAGATTATAAATATCTGTGAAGTTTAAAAAAAGAGAATGAAAATGATGAATTAGGAGTAAAGGGTTGATCTTTGTTCAGATACCATGTAAGAAAGAGAGGATAAAGACTCTGACTAAAAGAGGTTAATACCATATTCCAGGTACTAAGTCATCCTGGCAATATATAACACTCAAATTCTTGAGTGCCACTCTAACCCTACATATCAAATGCGTTTATATTTTCTTCTTTGTATTCAAATTCAAACTCAATTTCATTGAGGAGCAAGTTTTAATAATTACCAGTGTTTCCAATCCAATGCTTTGGGAATCAAGTCTCTATTAGGTGCAGCTTTGATAATTTAAAACATATTTTATTTAATACTTGTTTTGAAAATATTTCTTAAAAATAACTAAACAAAACATAAAACAATTTTAGACTCCCTATTGTAATTATTCTACCCAAGGAGCTCATAATTTAATAGATAGTACACTACATAAGATACTTATGTTCTTTTTTTTCACTTAATAATCATGGCTACACAGTGTCAATTTTCAAGTAATAACAACTTTTCTTACACTCTAAATGCATACAGTCAAGTGAACTAGTCCTATAATGAACTGTATTAACTCTTATTCCTAATCTATAGTGTAAGCTATTTTCATTCATTATTTGTTTAAATCATGTGAAATAATACTGGTGAAAGTGCTCTGGAAATATTACTTCAGAAGAAAAAATATTGTTAAAATGAATAGAGCAAGGTTGTTCACAATAGGGCTTGGTCATCAGTATATTTATTGCCACACCATAATTATCACTGTATTGATGCATGTGTGTACATGTGTGCAGGTGTGCTGTGTGTGTGATTGCATGAAAGATAAAGAGGTGTTGTCTTAGGTTGGGTTTTACACAAGCAGGTCTTAAATAAGAATTTGTATTCAAGGTACCTCTAAAGGAAATGCTCGAGTCAAGACTGATAAAGAAGTCAAGGAAACAGAGCGGAACATGGGAAATAGCTGAGCAAAATTATGACTTGGCAAAGTTCCAACACAGGTACCTCCTGCTCGCTGTACTTGCCAGCACAGCAGTTAAGTAGCTCAAGGGCAGTCCTCAGAAGAGAGTCACAGATAGATAATTAGTAGCGAAGTACTTAGAAATCACAGGATGGGTACATAAAAAGAGTAAGAAAGATTGATTTGGATGTAGGTGGAGGACTGATATGTTCTCTTCACTCAGGAAATAACATTAGAGAAAGTTCTTTTCTCTCACTTAAAATCGCATTTAAGTATTCACTATTCATGCCACTTTTCTTAGCATCTTTCATTATTCAAATATAGATGAAAAAGATTTAAATACAAATATCCTTAAAGAAAGATAAAAAAAAATCCACTAATGTATTCATTCAAATGTACCTTCAACAAGAATCTTTTAGACTCTTTCTTTGCACACATAAAAGATGGAGACAGAGAGAAAAGCATAAAATGATTATCACATCCTAGAGTATTGATGTCTTCATAATTCTCCTGGAGTCTTCTTGGTTTAAATTACTATCAGTTGTGGATATGGAAGTATTTTATTTGTGTTGTTTATTGCCCCTGCTTTTTCATACAATAGGCAATTAGTGTACACTTGGTATTGAAATTCTTTGCTTATAGGAAGTTCGGAAGAAGTTTAAATGTAAAAATAAATGGTCATATTATACATAATAAGATCAGTAATTATAGTAACTAAAAGGTGGATTATATTCTTAAATTATCTTTGCAACCTAGATGTTAAATTCAATAAGATACCTTTATTGTTTTGTTTTTCAAAAAGTATTTATAGGGGATTCCTGGGTGGCGCAGCGGTTTAGCACCTGCCTTTGGCCCAGGGCGCGATCCTGGAGACCCGGGATCGAATCCCACGTCGGGCTCCCGATGCATGGAGCCTGCTTCTCCCTCTGCCTGTGTCTCTGCCTCTCTCTCTCTCTCTCTCTCTCTCTGTGACTATCATAAATTAAAAAAAAGTATTTATAGTCTCTCAAACATAGAATATCAATAAACTAATTAATTGAACAAAATTATAGATTATTTACAAAGTCAAGAATATGCATTAAACTTGTTTCTAAATAGTATTTTGGTTACATAATTAAATAATATGTTCACTATGTTTCTTCCCAACTTCTCAACACTTTTTCTTTGGAAGATCTTCTTACATATAAAATAATAGGCTCACCTGCTATTATGAAAAAAACTAAAATAATTATTTCACTGTGTGCTCATAATTTGTGTAGTTTGTGTGTATTTGGATTTGATAGAAATGAATTTGTGATTTGGTAAAAGAAATCATTCAAACTAGAGAATTAGAGAAAAATCATAGAGAATGTTCTAATTAAATACATTTGGTCGATATAAACTGAAACTCAAGTTTGTTCAGATAAATGAAGAATCACTATGTATGAAAGCTGATTTCATCGACTTCAAAGTACAAGTCTCAGAGAGAAGACCTGGAAAGCCAAAACTTAGTAACTCAGTCTACATGATCTCTCTTAATTCTCATCACTCTAGTATATTGCTCAATACCATCTCTTGTTCTAGCTTTACATAATCAAAGTTTACTTCAAATAGTCATTACCTATCACCAGTAGCTGATGTGTCAATATAAATATTGAAGAATGAGAAACATTATATTTTGACAACCCTGAGTACCCTGCCTTTTGATTCTGATTCAGACGCCCATCACTAATTGTATAAGGTGGGCTGGAGACATAGATTTGGTTGTATCACCCTAATGCTACTTGAATCATTTTCCCTTCCCATGTATATAATATGAAAGATCGCTTTTTGTGGGTGATCATATAAAGCTACAGATTTTACAAAGCTGTGTTTCTGAGCCAGAGAGAACTGAAAAACACATCTAGCTATTGTGTTCAACGTAAGATTTAGAGAGATAATTCTTTCTTTTGTAAAGGCCCAATTGCAATTCTCTAAAATGTGCTTTTTTATATTTCAATTCTTAATTTGGGAAATAGGGAATGATGAAAATACAATTTTTTAAAAGTTAGAATGCTTTTTTTTTCAAAAATGTATTATAAGAATTCTAATTCTTTTTTTCACCTATACATATCTCTTCAATTCCATCCAAGAGGTAACTCTGTTAACAGTTAAGTGAATATCTTTCCAGATAGTTGTTTATGTTTATGGACACACACCCCTATACACATACTGCTTGATATCAGATTATACTCTATTTATTTTATGAAATATATGTAGAACTATATCATTCTTTTCATTGCTGCTGAGTAAGACAGCACATGAATATAAAATATTTTGTTTAGCCTATTAGAAATGTTTTATTTATTTTGCTACATTTTTATGGAAAAGAGACATGAAATTATATATATTTGCATATATATTCACCTGCTAAAATTATTTTTTATGCTAGTTTCCTAAAAGTAAGAGAGCAGAATTATGGATAATTCATACTTCTAATATTGTTAGTTAAATTCAGTCTAAATGTACAGATTTATGCTCCAAACAACAGGAAACACTGATTAGTGACACTCCTCCAATTTTCACCAAAAGTAGAAATTGCGAATTTCATGTTTGACATGCATTATAGGAAAAAAAATGTATTTCATTGAGTTTATTTCCTTTTAGCAGGGAGGTTGATTATTTTTAAAGGAGTATTTTTTTATCTTATAAACTGTGTAAATGCCCAGTGCCAATTTTTCCACTGGATTACTTATCTTCTACTTACTGATGTGGAGATGCTTTTGTCTCTTAAAAGTAGTGAGAAAACTCTGAGTCCATCATTTGTACTCTTAATGTTATTTATGGTTATTTCTCTGTATAGTCATTATAGGAATGATTTTCAGATATAATTAGCATAATTTTGATAATAATTGCATGGTTACTTATTATTTTGGTAGAAAGCTATTCTCACATTTTTGTTTTCTAGAATAATTTTCATAATTTAGTCATTATCAGTGCCTTTGAGGTGACATAAAACCATTGAATTTTGTTGTTATTTCAGTGTTCGATTTGTGGTGACCTTTATGTTTTTTCTTTTATTGAGTCACCTTTAGTACATTCAATTTTTTAAAGCCCCCATTTCATCTAGAATTACAAATTTTGTGGACTAAAATTAGACACCTCATTATAAATCATCACACTATTCAAAACTATCAAAGTCATGCAAATTTGCACAATGAAGGGTAGGGCTTACCAGAGAAATGGCTCTAGGGCACAACAGTCAAAATTTTATCAGTGAAACACTTAAAAAAAGAAACAGGAAACTAAAAAAAATGTGTAGCACAGTTTTAGATAAATTGACAGATGTTAATTTGTAAGAAATATGTAAATAGGATATGACAATTTATGTGGTACCTTACCTTGAATGGAAACTGAAGTTTGCTTGTAGAGGTAAGCTCTGAGAACTCTTGTGAATGATGGTGAAGAAGTGGAAGAAGGATTATCTGACATTTAGACAGGAAGTTGTAAGTTGTCAAGGCACATGTGGATGGGTCTGAGTCCAAACACAAACGCAGAACTGATGGACCTGATAGATGTTCATAGTGTGTGCTTGTGTCTGTATTCTGCACATTCTTACTCACACAGTTCATTGCATTGATGTAATGTTCCATGGATGAAATCATGCATAAAAAACATTACATTATTCTCAAATTCTTCCCTAGTAGATCAGATTCCTTGGAACAAATTTATGTTTTCAAAGAATCATTAGAATAGAAGTAGCTATAGATTTTTTTTTCCTCTTTTTCTCCTGTGATAGGTGGATAGGATACATTCTTCTTGGTGTTATTAAAACATGAAAAATTTCAGCAAAAGGGAGATTTGGGAGTAAGGATATGTGATAGAAATGTTCACCACCCAGTGGCCCATGAAGGCTGGTCATTGTGAAACAATGGCCATAATACATTCTTCTTGGTGTTATTAAAACATGAAAAATTTCAGCAAAAGGGAGATTTGGGAGTAAGGATATGTGATAGAAATGTTCACCACCCAGTGGCCCATGAAGGCTGATCATTGTGAAACAATGGCCATAAGCATGCAAGGATTAAATAATCATGAAGTAATATAGGCTGAAGGCAAGAATTTATAATACATCAAACAAGACACATAATATTTGATAGGAAGCTTCTGCCGTTAGTGTTTTGAGTTCACTTGTCACGAGTCTAAAACAATTGATGAGGATAGCTCACAATCCAGAAAAGTTACCTCTGTCTCTCCCTTCTGGATAACACTAAATTGTGCATGATTTACAGCTAGAATGAACAAAAGTGTTCTTCAATAAGTTATGTATTACAGTTTTTAAGGTATTAATTTTATCTAGTAGGCTGCCACAGAAGGGGAGAGTAGTAAGTATTCTTTTTAGTTTTCAAGATATGCTGTGCTTCTTACCAAAATTATTGATGGTGTTGATGAGAACTTTGTCTTTGCTTTTGTGCAATGGGAAAGTAAAACAACTGATCATTTTGGAACTGAGATACTTTAGTCTTAGATACCATGAAAGATATTTTGGTGGGAAAAAATCCATAATCAAACCCACAATGAACAAAATTAACCTTCCAAGCAAAATAATTGGTATAAGTTACCAATTTAGAGATGAACTGACAAATGACCGAAACTTGGAAATTTAGAAGGAATTGAGTTATAAACTACTTTCCGCCATTTGGGGAAACATCTTCAACTTGAATGAAATTAGGATCTTTTTTTTAAAAGATTTATTTATTTATTCAGAGAGAACGAGAGAGAGGCAGAGACACAGGCAGAGGGAGAAGGAGGCTCCATGTAGGAGGCCCGACGTGAGACTCGATCCCGTGGCCCGAGGATCACACCCCGGCTGCAGGCGGCGCTAAACCGCTCTGCCACCGGGGCTGCCCAGGATCTTTTTTATAACTGTTGTCATTTTCAAGTTTTTTACTTGCCCTTTAAACAAAGTTTAAAAGTAAATAAACAAACAAGCAAACAAACAAACAATAAATAAATAAAGTTATTGTGTCTCAATTTAATTCTACCAGGGCAAAAAGCAAGTGTCAGCATATTTATTAGAAACATTCAAGTTAAGTTTCATTGTAGTTGAGGGCAGATTCATGCAGTTTACTGGTTTGCTTTATATTTTTCATTCACATTTTGAGTACCCAGAGGTTATTGTTACCAGAGCATTATGCTTTTCAACTTCATTGAGAAACAAAGAATTTCTACTTTCCATAGGCTTTTATGATATTTTTCCATCTCAGCCCAATGGGAGGTAAAGATGCATCCTGAAAATTTTTTTAGGGCAAAGCCCAATGGATTATACACAAAAATAAAATATAACTGAAATGCTAGTTAATGAGGTTTTATTTTTTTTTACTTTTACATTTTTCTCCTTCTTATATCAAAAGACACAGTGATATGTTTTTTTCCCAGCTTTTTTGAGCTATGACAAATTACATTGTTTAAATTTAAGGTGTACAAGGTAATAATTTGATACATGTATATATTGTGAAATGATTACCACAAATTAAGCTAATGAATACATCCATCATCTCACATAGTTACCAATTCTGTATGTGTGATAAGAACCTTTAAATTCTATTCTCTTGGGGTACCTTGGTGGCTTAGTTGGTTAAGTATCCGGCCTTTGATTTTGCTCAGGTCTTGATCTCAGGGTTGTGGGATTGAGCCATGAGGCTCTGTACTGGATTGGAGTCTGCTTGGGAATCTCTCTCTCCCACTGCCCCTCCCTTTCTTAAAAGAAAAAAGAAAGATCTACTCTCTTAGCAAATTTCAAGTATAAAACATAGTATTGTATTGTTAAATATAGTCACCATGCTTCATATTAGATCCTCATAACTTATTCACCTAATAATTTAAAATTTGTTTTTTAAAAGATTTCATTTATCTATCCATGAGACACACACACACACACACACAGAGGCAGAGACACAGGCAGAGGGAGAAACAGGCTCCATGCAGGGAGCCTGATGTGGGACTCGATCCCCGGTCTCCAGGATCACACCCTAGGCTGAAGATGGTGCTAAACCGCTGAGCCACCCGGAGTTCCCTTATAATTTAAAATTTGTACCTTTTGACCAAGATGTCTCCATTCCCCCCCCACCTCCCAGCCCAGGGTAATCACCATTCTTCTCTCTGTTTCAATGAGATGGACTCTTTTTAGACTCTACATGTTACTGAGACCATACAATATTTGTCTTTCTCTGTTTGACTTATTTCACTTAGGAGAATGCCCTCAAGTTTCACCTACACTGTTGTGAACAATAGAATTTCCTTCTCTGGATCCCTGGGTGGCGCAGCGGTTTAGCGCCTGCCTTTGGCCCAGGGCGCGATCCTGGAGACCCGGGATCGAATCCCACGCCGGGCTCCCAGTGCATGGAGCCTGCTTCTCCCTCTGCCTGTGTCTCTGCCTCTCTCTCTCTCTCTCTCTCTATCATAAATAAATTAAAAAAAATTTAAAAAAAATAAAAAAATAAAAATAAAAGAATTTCCTTCTCTTTTTTTTATTTGCCTTAATAATATTCAATTGAATATGCACACTGTATTTTCTTTATCCATTCATCTACTGACAGACACTTATGTTGTTTCCATGTCTTGACCACTGTAAATAAGCTGCATAAACATGGAGGTGCATCTAGCTCTTTCAGATAGTGATTTCATTTCCTTCAAACATATACCCAGAAGTGGAATTGCTGAAATGTATAGTAGTTCCATTTTAAATTTTTTAAAGAACTTCCATAACGTTTTTCAAAATAACTATACTAACTTACATTCCCACCAACAGTACACATGTGTTCTCTTTTCTCCACATTCTCACCAATACCTATTATCTTTTATCTTTTTGGTAATGGTCGTCTTAACAGGGATGAGTTAGCATTTCACTGTGGTTTTGATTTGCAATTTGCTGATTAGTGATGTGCTCAACATTTCATATACTTGTAAGCCATTTATATGTCTTATTTGAAAAAAATGTCTATTCAGGTCTTTTGTTCATCTTTTTAAATCAGATTGTTTTCTGAGTTCCTTATAAATTTTAGGTATTAATCCCTTATCAGATATCACACACAAGTAAAAATATATGCTGTTCTCACAGACTGGAAGAATTAATACAGTTAAAATGCCTATACTATCCAAAGCAATCTATAGATTCAAAGAAATCCCAATCAAATTTCAATGGTATTTCTCAGAGAAATAGAAAAAAAAGAACCCTAAAATTAACATGTAACAAAGATTCCAGTTAGACAAAGCAACCATAAGAAAGAAAAACAAAGCTAGAGGCATCATACCTGATTTCAAATTATACTACAAAACTTCAGTAATAAAAATAGTATGCTACCAGCAGAGAAACAGACACATAGAACAATGGAACAAATTAGAAAGGAATAATCCCACACATATAGAATCAACTAATATTTGACAAGGGAATCCAAGAAAATGCAATGGGAAAAGGATATTTTTTCAATAAATGGTTTTGAGAACACTGGATATTCATTTACAAAAGAATGATTTTGGATCCCTATGTTATATCATTCACAATAATTAATTAAAAATAGATTGAAGCTTTTTTACAATAGGTTTGCCCAGAACACAGGTGTCATGAAAACCACCGCTAAACCTAAACCAAAATGGGAAAGGAAAAGACGCACATCAACATCGTCATCATTGGACCCGTAGATTTGGGCAAGTCTACCACTGGCCATATGATCTACAAATGTGGTGGGATCGACAAAAGAACTATTGAAAAATTTGAGAAGGAGGCTGATGAGATGGGAAAAGGCTCCTTCAAGTATGCCTGGGTCTTGGATAAACTGAAAGCTGTACGTGAACGTGGTATCACCATTGGTATCTCCCTGTGGAAATTTGAGACCAGCAAGTATTATGTGACCATCATTCATGCCCCAGGACAGAGACTTTATCAAAAACGTGATTACAGGCACATCTCAGGCTGACTGTGCTGTCCTGATTGTTGCTGCTGGTGTTGGTGAATTTGAAGCAGGTGTCTCCAAGAATGGGCAGACCCATGAGCATGCCCTTCTGGCTTATACACTGGGTATAAAACAACTAATTGTTGGTGTTAAAAAAATGGATTCCACTGAACCACCCTATAGCCAGAAGAGATACGAGGAAATCATTAAGGAAGTCAGCACCTACATTAAGAAAATTGGCTACAGCCCCAACACAGTAGCATTTGTGCCAATTTCTGGTTGGAATGGTGACAACATGCTGGAGCCAAGTGCTAACATGCCTTGGTTCAAGGGATGGAAAGTCACCCGTAAAGATGGGAATGCCAGTGGAACCACACTGCTTGAAGCTCTGGCTTGCATTCTGCCGCCAACTCGTCCAACTGATAAGCCCTTGCGTCTGCCTCTCCAGGACGTCTACAAAATTGGTGGTATTGGTACTGTCCCAGTGGGTCTAGTGGAGACTGGTGTTCTTAAACCTGGCATGGTGGTCACCTTTGCTCCAGTCAGTGTTACAAATGAAGTAAAGTATGTTGAAATGCACCATGAAGCTTTTGAGTGAGGCTCTTCCTGGGGACAATGTGGGCTTCAATGTCAAGAACGTATCTGTCAAAGATGTTCGTTGTGACAACGTGGCTGGTGACAGCAAAAATGACCCACCAGTGGAAGCAGCTGGCTTCACGGCTCAGGTGATCACCCTGAACCATCCAGGCCAAATCAGTGCTGGATATGCACCTGTGCTGGATTGTCACACAGCTCACATTGCTTGCAAGTTTGCTGAGCTGAAGGAAAAGATAGATCATCGTTCTGGAAAGAAGCTGGGAGATGGTCCCAAGTTCTTGAAATCTGGGGATGCTGCCATTGTTGATATGGCTCCTGGCAAACCTATGTTGTTTTAAAAGCTTTTCTGACTATCCTCCTCTGGGCCATTTTGGTGTTCGTGACATGAGACAGATGGTTGCTGTGAGTGTCATCAAAGCAGTGGACAAGAAGGCAGCTGGAGCTGGTAAAGTCACCAAATCTGACCAGGAAGCTCAGAAGGCTAAATGAATATTATACCCAATACCTGCCACCCCAGTCTTAATCAGTGGTGGAAGAATGGTCTCCACCACTGATTTGTCACTGTTTGTGTCAATTGGCCATTTAAGTTTAATAGTAAAAGACTGACTAATAATAATAATGCATTGTAAAACCTTCAGAAGGAAAGGAGAATGTTTTGTGGACTTTTTTTTTTTTTTTTTGCATGTGTGGCAATTTTAAGTTACAACTTGACCATAAATCTGTCACAGAATTTTGAGACCCATTAAAACAAAAGTTTAATGAGAAAAAAGAAAAGAAAATAGATTGAAGACTTAAATGTAAAAACTGAAACTAAAAAAAAAATCCTAGAATTAAATATAGGGGAAAAAGTCTTTGATATTTGTTTAGGCAATGAATTTTTTTTGACATGGCACCAAAATTAGGGAATGATTATAATGCTCTATGGTCTCTGCTTCTACCTGTGACCCCTGATCAACTGGAAAGTGACAATTTTTCCTCAAAATGAATTTGATACTGGGGAAATTATGCTGTCAGAGAAAGTCCTCATCCTCTAAGGACCTCTCTGAGTTGCAGAAGTGGCCTTCTGAACTAACTAGAGGCAAACTCATAAGTTCCTGGATGCTCTTTTTTCTCTAACCTTTAACATAGACAGTTGGAAAGAATCATCTACAGTGGCCATCTACAACTTCAGACTAAGGTGCCTGAGAAGAAAAGAAAGTAATGTAATAATAATTTGGAGTCTCCCTTTCCCCTATGCTGGATTTTAACTTTTTTTTTAACCTGCATTCTTATTGTAATTGGACTAAAAATGATGCTCAGAAATGAATTGAGATGTTTCATTCCAGATTTTGGAATTGTTACCTGAGCAAAAGTAAACAAGTAGGACTACATCAGCCTTACTAACTTGTGCGCAGCAAAAGAAAGAATCAACAAAATAAAAAGGTTATAGAATGGAAGAAAATATTTGAATTGATGTTTTAATAAAGGAAAATCCAAGCCATCTTCTCCTGGAAGCATGTGGCTATCTTTGCCTATTTTTTCTAATTTAAATAGATAATTTTAGATTGGATCATCAGATTTCCTTGTAGTATGCTTCCATCATATGTTGTTAATTAAATCTAGACTTGCTGATTTAATCCATAGTAGAAGTAAAGGGTAGTGGGTTTTTCAAAAACAAGTTATTTTCTTTATTTTTCTCAAAATTTTCTTCAGGATATCATGACATATAAGCAAAAATGTTTTTTTTAAATTGTATATAAATATTTTCCTGTTTTGAGTATATTGACTACTATATAAATGCTTAAAAATAATGCTATTTATCTTTTTCCTTGGCAAAATGTAATAGAATTGTATTGCTCTTCTCTGGTACAGGACCAGATTCAATAGTGTTCCTTGGCAAAAATTTTAACTTGAAGATAAAGTCAACAACAAAGATATATTTAGTTTTAGTGAAAACATTTTAATTCAATGAGATAGATGGCCATACAGTCTCTGATAGTCTTAACAAAATTTGAACTGTCTTTCCTCTAAGGGCCTGAAAAATATTTGAAGAGTAATATCTCTCAAATGGAAATTTGGACAAATGCCTGTTTTAACCAGTCAATACCTTCTGTTTGAGATGATAGATGATTTCCATGACTGTTGACTATTTTCTTCCTTGTAGGTTTCTACCCAGGTATGACCTTATTGATGTATTTTAGGCATTCTGAAATATTGATTCTCCTATGTACAATTTTTTGGGAACTTGCTATACTCTTTTGTCCATTTCTAATTAGTAAGGAATTCTTTTCCTGAAATTCAGACACGAAAAAAATGAAGCGACTACTTGCGCTTTTCTCTGAAGGAATAACGAACCCAATTAAATGGGGGGAAAACTCACCCCTCCTAATGCAATGAAAACAGTTTTCTTTTAGATTTAAATATTTACTTACTGGGCAGGTTTTAGATAATATTGAAGTTGTATCAAGCCAAATGCCTGGGAGAACTATACAATTGGGAATTTCTCAAATTGGATTTATACTTGGAAGTAAACACACACTATATGTTTAATTCTCTGAAAGTCATGATGAAGTTCACATGAAGACTATATGGCACTACTGGTTTTTTTTTTGTTGTTGTTGTTGTTTTTTGTTTTTTTTCCCTGAGCCAGGCTCTATTGAAATTTCAACAAGCTGTTCTACCAGCTTCTATATAACTTGGCAGGGGTTACAGCTAGCAGTCGGCAGCAGCTAAAGTCATTTCTCTTTGACAGAATCCATAAAGTCAACACTGTAATAACTTCTCTGATGGAATTTGAGTGGGGAAGCTTTGTCTTGTTACCATTGCCAATCACTCCAACTGAGCCTTCACCTGTAGGGAATGATTATGATTCTCTGTGGTCTCTGTTTCCACCTGTGACCCCTGATCAACTGGAAAGTGACAATTTTTCCTCAAAATGAATTTGATACTGGGGAAATTATGCTGTCAGAGAAAGTCCTCATCCTCTAAGGACCTCTCTGAGTTGCAGAAGTGGCCTTCTGAACTAACTAGAGGCAAACTCATAAGTTACTGGATGCTCTTTTTTCTCTAACCTTTAACATAGACAGTTGGAAAGAATCATCTACAGTGGCCATCTACAACTTCAGACTAAGGTGCCTGAGAGGAAAAGAAAGTAATGTAATAATAATTTGGAGTCTCCCTTTCCCCTATGCTGGATTTTAGCTTTTTTTTTTAACCTGCATTCTTATTGTAATTGGACTAAATAAAAGTGATGTTCAGCAATGAACTGGGATGTTTTATTCCAGAATTTTGGAATTGTTACCTGAGAAGTATTTGCCCTTGTACTTTGAATTCAGAAGCATGATTTTGCAAAATAGGATGCCCTCACATGAATAAGTTGGTATCCCAAGAATAAAATAAAATTAAAGACTATTGTATTATGAATCTTCAAGGACGGTATTTGTAGTTCACGATTTTGTTTTGAGCTTACGTCAGCATGTGGTATTTTGAGTCCTGATACGGCAACAGAAGTGAGTTCTAATAAATGAAGCTGTGTGAATTGGGGCCATGCCAACCTAGATGGTTAAAATAAATTGAATGGATTAAAATAAAACATGGCTTGTTTTTGAACCATTTACATAAAACATATATAAATATGATAAATGTATATCAACATTTAAGTTAAATACATTATATATTCATTAACTACATATTAAATATATATATGTATATATAAACAAAATGTATGCTCCTGATCACTATAAAAATCAGTCTTAAGATTACCCCATTTGGAATTCTTATTTTATTAGGGCATATCCAATGAGAAAATTATAAATCTGGAAATATTTTAACTTTTGAAATCTTGAAAACTGCTTGACTTAATTGGAAGTAATATATGCATATTAGAAGAAAAAAGATCCTAACCCTGTATATAACATTAGTAATACAATTGTGGCTTTTTGTTTAAATTGACAAGTCTCTCATTTCAACTTACCAAAATAAAGACTTTATTAAAATTAGAAACTGGTTGGTCTTTCAGTCCTGTTATTAGTTTAGTTTTTGGTTTAAATCATTTAATAACACCAAATATAAGTGTCATGTGAGTGGCTTATGACTCTTGTGTAACACAAGAACTGAATAGATATTCTAAAATGCAGTAAAGTTAATCAATACGATAATTGACCATTGGACTGGTTATTCTATTTATAAAGTTAAATAGTGAAAGGAATATTGATAATATGTCTCAGGAGTGCAGGAGAATTTATTATGATTTACATAATATCAGAAGGAAAACAAAGCTGAAATTTCATGTTGAGTTGAAGTAATTGAAAATCTATTAAATGATTCAAACCAGACTGAACCATTAACAGTACTGAAATACCAGCAAGTTTCCAATTTTAATAGTCTTTATTTCAGTAACTTGAAATGAGAGATCTGTTAATTCAAGCTTTTTTTAAACAAAAAGGCAAAAGTTTAAAAATTTCCTAATCTAAATCTGAACTTTTATTAGCTTGTTTTATAAATATTACATTAAATTATTTCATAATTACTAAAATTAAATGTTTTGAAACATAATACTTGAATATAATATCTTAAGTCTAAAAAGAAATTTCAACCATGACTTAGAACAGAGAACTATAAGAAAAAAGTTATATCCTTTGTGAAATTGCAAGTAAGTGGAGTAGCAATGGATTAAAATAATAAATAAATAAAACCTTATTATTTAAGATTTGGCCCATCTTTTTACCTTACTTCAAGCTCATTCTCACTAAGGAAGAATGATGATAAGGAAAAAAAATGAAGGTAATTATAATAATGTTGGTAATTAGAATGATGATGAAAATCTCTCCCAACATGACCATTTCAATTCCCTTTTCTCATGACCTCTGATCGCCCCCCCACACCCTTTTATCTCACAGAAAATGACAATATTACAAAAGCTGATTACTCTTAAAGCTGGACTCTCACCTCTCACTATTCCCAAACTTCAAAGACCTATTTATAATGTAATACAAATTTCAATAACTGCTTGCTATTATCTAACCACTTACAATGTAAGAATCTATATTCTGAATTTTGTTGGATATAGGAAAAGCCTCGTCTCTCTTTTCTTTTCCTCCTCCTTCTCCTTCTTCTTTCATCTTCTCTTCTTCATTTTGAGATTTAAAGAAGAAAAAAGTCCTGAATTTACCCCTGAATCTTTAGAAGGAGGGTATAGTAACATTTTGCACTTATATGTATTGTATGAATCTTTTCTTTAGTAAAAATGGGAATATGTGATAGCTAAATAACATTTGTGAAATTATTCTTATTAAATTCTGTTATTTTGAATATTAAATATGGAGAACCCACTGTATTGATGGCTTGAAGAAATGGAAAGCAGCCAGAGAAACCATGTTGTGTATTTTTCTCTGGTGACAATCTCTTACTTTCTGGTGGCCCTAGTTTTCCTAGTTCCCTCCCCCACACCTTCCTCTGAGAGAAGTCAGGGTTTCATGTTTTCTTCTCAGAATTTGGTTCCTTTATGATTGCCTGTCTTTTTTTAAAGCTTTTTTAGGTGATCTTTTTTTTTTTTTTTTTTTTTTTTTGGTTTCTTGTAATTTGTATATAGTTGAATCTTACTTTGCAAGACAAAGAGAAATCTGTTTCCTTTAAGAGATGAATTCAACTATGAGTTTTACTAAGGGCCTCAACTCCTTCCTAATAGTTTCTTTTTTTAATTACTATGTTTTGCGTAATATTAGCCCTGTTTCTTTTTCTATGCAGTAGTTTCCTGCTCTTTTTATTTAGTTAATTTGGTGTTTTAGAGAATTTTGTACTTTTTCCATAGGTTTGTCTTTGAGTTTATGACATTTTGTAATGTTCTTGTTTTCCTATCTTTCACTTAATATTTTATGTCTTTTTTTTTCAGTTTTTAATGGTATCTTACCATTAGCGCATACAATTATCAATGAGCTTAATCTCCTTTCCTCTTTTTTTTTCATTCTCTTCCTATTTTTGTTATTATTTCTATGTATTTCTGAATATAAAACATCTACACAGTATTCTTTAATCCCTTCTTCCTTTATTTTAGTTTTAGATTTACAATTCTATTTATATATTGAATGCTTAGCATTAGATTTTTGCTGATTTCCCAACTTCTTTCTTTGTTGTGAGAAGATCATATTATATTGTTCAAGAATGGTTCTGGTATCCCGGGTGGCTCAGTAGTTTAGTGCCACCTTTAGCCCAGGGCTTGGTCCTGGAGACCCTGGAGTCCCATGTCAGGCTCCCTGCATGGAGCCTGCTTCTCCCTCTGCCACTGTCTCTGCCTCTCTCTCTCTCTCTCATGAATAAATAAATAAAAAAGAATGGTTCATGAATATAATTTTCCCTCAGTTAATGAATGCTTAAACAGTATTTGTTATAGCCCAGATAATTAATGAACAGTAATTATTGGTTCAGAGTTTCTTTAAGATTTTGAGAAATGCAGCTACATTGCTGGTTTTATTTATATGGTTTTGAGAACTGTCCAATTCTCTTGTCCTTTTTGTGTTACTTGTTTCTTTTGCTGGCAGATCTGAAGGTGTTTTGTTTTTTTCCCCCCTTTAATCTAGTGGTTTGACTTGAATGCATTTCAGAGTGTTTGATATGGGAAATTTTTCCATGTACCAAATGAATCCATTCAATTTGTGAATTTCTGGTCAGCTCTCAACTCTATTGCCTCCTTCATCTTCATCCTACTGTTAGGTAGAAGCTAGAAGAAAAAGAGGCAAAGTCCCAAGTCCTTGAAGGGAAACTATAAAAACACAAGCTGGAGGCAAGGACAGTTATAAATAATCTAACATTAAAGAAACAGGAACACAACATCCTGACCTTTTAGCTTCCAAGACTTGGGCCTGACAGAACTAGAGCCTTAAGTGCAGAACACAGGCACCCTCTTCTTCAACCTCTGCCCCAGGGTAACTCCTAGACTCATGATGATGCATTTGCATTGCATGTTGGCCCTCCACCACCCACCAATGTAGGTGGGCTGCCATGGGGTACAAACCTTCTAGGATCTAAAACTCTGCCTTCCAACCTGTGATAGGAGTTTCCCAAATGATAGGAAGCAACCTCCATTAGAGACCATGTCACTGTATGTCACAGCTCCTCCCAGCTCAGAAAGATTCACTAATAACCAATTCCAAAACAACTTGGGTGGAATCTGCCCTCTCTCCCACCTGAAAAGTGTACTTGCACTTTAACAAATTGCTTTGTGCTTGCTACTTTCCTTGTGGCTGTTTGTATTTGAGAGTGGATCTTCATGTAAATCTTCTTGTGGGGAATCGATGGATTGAGGCCTCCAGTTGCACAGTGCAATAACATAGTATGTATGAAATTTATTTTAGAATTGTTTTTCACATTTTTGAAAACATAAGACACAATCTCTAAGCACATAGAAAGATGATGATTATTATAGATACATCAATTTGTGGACTGTCCATTTATGGATTGGTGGAATTTTATGTAAATATAAAGTACATGTTTTTTCAATATCTATTTTCAGCTGTTTTTTTAAATAATATTTTAATTGCAGATTAAGTATAGTATTAATTAAGAAAATATTCCAATCCTACTGATTAATCATAGCGTTAATACATAAAATGATTTCAATCACCTGAACAATGCAGGTTTGTTATCTGAAAAACAAAGCAAGCAGCCCAAATATATTAGTTCTCCTCTATATTAATCTATATTCAGATTAATATATGAGATACAAACACTGGTTTGTTTTCAATTAAATTTATTGACTATCTGTATGTGTTTCTGCCTCTGTATGCATGTAAACTTTGCTCTCTGCTCTCTTCTAAGTATTTAACCTGAAATGAAAATGTTTCACATAAACTTTTGTGTTAAAAATAGCTTGCCTTGTTACTCCTCTCCCTAATCTTCCACTAGTTAGTAAAGAAAATAATATATAGTTTTGGTACTGCTAAAATGTTAAGGAAGCATAAGTTCTCCATATCCTGAACGTTATTTCCATCAAGTGAAATTGTGAAAGAACGTGACCTAATTGATCATCAACCATCCTTTGTGAGAAGATGAATAGCCCAGTTGATTAGAAAACTAGAGAAAATATTTTTGAACCAGAGACATTATTGTTTCACTGAACTAAATATTGAGCAGTATTGATAGCACTATTTTGAAGAATCCAGATAAATTCCCCTCTCTACTTCATCACCTTTCTCTTTTATTATTTGCCCCTTGCTTCTTTCCTTTCTCCCTTCTGTTCTCTTTTTCCTTTTCTCCATGATTTTCTGTCCTCTACTTTTTATTAGCTTAAGAAATTTGTTACTGACATTTTCAAGATACAGAACATCCATATGATCCTGATTAATAATTCAAGCAGTATCAGATAGAATGAAACAGGAGAAATAAATATTAGTTTAACTCTTGCCTTATTTTGTTTTCTCTTATTAATTATTGCTTTGTTGCAGCAGCTTAGCCTTTAGCCTAATACATGTGTATCCTCATTTTACCAATTGGGAAATTGACAAGGTTGTAGGTTAACAACTGCTAGGTGGTGGCTTGTATCTTTGAACACGTCACTGTCTTGCTATAAATCTATATCCTTAAGCATCATGAGATACTGCCTCCCATATGATACTTATAAAAATAAATAGAGAAAAACCAGGGCAGCCCAAGTGGCTCAGCGGTTTAGCACCTGCCTTCGGTCCAGGGCCTGATCCTGGAGACCCGGGAACGAGTCCCACATCGCGCTCCCTGCAGGGAGCCTGCTTCTCCCTCTGCCTGTGTCTCTGCCTCTCTCTCTCTCTCTCTCTTTGTCTCTCATGAATAAACAAACAAAATCTTAAAAAAAAAAAAACACAGGATGCCAAGTTTTCAAGCTGACTGGTAGTCTATTTTTGTGTTATGAGAGTAATTTATGGAAAGACAAAGCAGGTGGATTCGACTGATGTGTAGTTTCCATATATTATAAAAAGATATTATTCCATCATATCAATTTAGATTGAATTCTTATTCCTCTCTCCTCTCTGATAATTATTTTAGTAATACAATTTTGTGTCAAAAAGAAATGCTGACTGACCACACTTCTTTGGTAGTGGTTTACTATCTTTTTTCATTTCTAGGATTCTGTACAGATACTCTAAACCTACAATGGGTTCCAAGAATCTATGAAATTATCTATGATAATTTTGAGATGGCTTCTTCTAAAAAATAAGAAGTTTTGATGACATTGGGTTAGCATTGTGAACGTGACAAAATCTCCAGGAACTAATACTTGCTGACTTTACAGTAAAATGAAACATGCTCAACGCTTCCTATTACTGTCTCCACCCTCTTCCTTCTTGGTCCTGCTTACTGTAGACAACTCTGCTTTATCCCTAATCCACTTTTAGAAAGATTGGGAAGATAATTAGATAGTGAAAAGAGTACGCTCAGCTCATATTTGATACTAAATAAAATAAAAACTAAAAAAAACGAGGAAAAGAATTTTGCTGCACTTATGACATCCTGGGTGGGATTTATATTATATAATCATCATAAAAACCCTGGGGAGGAGATACTATTGTCTCCATTGTAACAAAGAGCAAAAAGAGTCGGTTATATAGATCACCCAAGTAAGCCCATGAACCACTAAGTGCCAGGGAGAGGATTGAAACACATGAAGCCTGGCTTGAGAGTCTCTCATTGAAGTTATGTTGTTACGACACCCAGTCAATGCAGTAATTAGGAATGTATAATTCCAAATTATGCATAATGTTAGAATACTATAATTTGAAACAAGTATTAAATTGAATCTTATGAATTTAAAGTAAGGGAATAAATGTAAATGGAAGGGTCTTTATCGAGGACGTAATTCCTATTCTATGAAATTTATATGCAAATTTAAAGACAAAAATATATATTACTGAATAGAAGTGGGCGATATCTAATTCCGTTAACCACTGAAATTTCAATATGTGTAAACCTCATAGATTATTATAATAGATTCATAGAGATGTTTGCATATGATTGTGCATAAAAATGAAACAGGCAGCTTGTTTTAGGAATGAATTCTGTTTTCTATAATAACTGTTGTTATTAGAACAATTAGAAGTTGTGCCTTCTAATATTTCTTTTGACTGCATCCCCTACCCTATCTTTCAGCATGATTAAATAAAGGTTTTCATTGTGATTTTAATCTGCTTTAACATAAGTTTCCATTCCAATCTATTAAAATTTGTTAAAATAACAAAAATACAGCCACAAGGGAGAAAATATTTGCAATATGGAAAGTTTAGGCAGTAATAGCTTAATTGCCTGGCATACATTAGAAATCCCAGGATTTTGGCATTTGGCAATATAAAAGTAATCCTCAGAACCATAACAGGTTGTTCTCTGTGGTGTGCTCACTTTCAGCAGATTGTTTTCATGAATGTCAATAGTGGAATGGCTGAACTATTTTAACAGGACAAGTTGCCTCAGTTGTGCCTGTATTATCTTGTTTTTTAAGGAAATCCTCTCAACAGATGGTAAGAGTAACTCCCGTATACTAATCATTATTGGATTCTTCATCATTTCCTGCAGTAGAGGTCAAAAGTCAATCAATACATTCTATTCTGAATATCTCAAAGAATTTCAGTCTTAATTAGATCATCCATAATTTGCCTGGAATTGAAGCATTAGTAAGTTCATATTAGTGGTCAAGATACGTAAGCAAAGAACTTAACCTTAATGGTATCACAGAAAATTAAAATAATAATAATACTGCATTTAAATAAGGCCAAAGGAGAAAAGTGGTCATTAGGGATTCAATATGATCTCATCTACAAAAAACTGCCCAATCATTGAACATATAAAGACTTTTTTTTTTTCTTGAAAAGGCAAGGAGGTTGTATTTTAATTAACAAGTGAAATAGTCTGTTGCATACTAGTCCTATAATTTACTTTACTTTAGTTTAGATTACTTAACTTCCTAAATTATTACCAAATAATGGTAAACAGAGAAATTCCTAACTAGTTTTGTGTATACTGACAAATGAATGCTTTGTTACTATTGTCTCCTTCCAACAGCCACTGTCCTAATCATCCCAAAACACACACACACACACACACACACACACACACACACACACACACACACGTCTTACAGACTTTCTTGAGAAAAAGAGGGAAAAGAAAACCTATAAGGGGAGAAAGGGACTTGGCTGGGCAATTTTGCAATATGATAGCACAAACAGGAGAAAAAAACAGCACTGTATATTTAGTTCCATTTTGCAGCATAAATGATAGCTCTGAGATATATAAAGCTGCTACACCTCTGAAAACATGGAAATATTGATAAAATTATAGTGGCCAGTAAATAAAAGGTATTTAATAATTATTATATAGCTATCTTATCTTGAATTATGTAGCTTTCTATTAAATCTTGAAATCATTTACTAAAAGTTTTCCAACTTTGTTTCCTAGAATTCAGGACTTCTTTAGACATTAAAGAATATTTTATTTATTTATTCATGTGAGAAAGAGAGAGAAGCAGAGGTATTGGTGGAAAAGCAGGCTCCCTGTAGGGAACCTGATGTAAAACTTGATCCCAGGACCCAAGATCACCACCTGAGCCAAAAGCAGACACTTAACTACTGAGCCACCCAGGTGCCCCCTGAAATTCATATTGATGTCATATTTACATATCGGCAGTATATGTTCAGTGGGTTAAGCATTTGCCTTTGTCTCAGGTCATGATCCCAGGGACCTGGCTTTTTTTTTTTTTTTTTTTTTTTTTTTTAGGGCTGTGGCATTGAGTCCTGCTCCTGACTCCCTGCTGAGCAGGTAGTCTGTTTCTCCCTCTCCCTCTGCACCACCACTGCCTTGTATCCCCCTCCTGTTGCTTGTGCTCTATCTTGCTTTCACTCTCTCTCTCAAATCAATAACTAAGCCACTCAGTCACCCTAATTTTACATTTCTTATAGTGAAAGCTAAGATCATTAAAATTTAGACATTTCTTTATTTTTACACTAAGTATTTAAAGATGTGAATTTTCCTCTAAGCACTGCTTTTGATGCATCCCATAATTTTATAACTTATTTCAGTTATAATTTAATTCAATGTATTTCCATTTATTGTTCAGATCATTTCTGTTTTATTATTTTTGTCCAGTCTTTCTATAACTTCAGGAGTGAATAGTATTAGCCAATTTTCCTTCACATGTTTGGAAACACTATTAATAGGAGCATACTTATTTCTGGTTGTTTGGTGTTTTTAAAAACTTCACTTTTTATCATTATGAAATGTCCTCAATCATTTCTGACAATGCTCTATATTTTGATATTAATATCCAACTCCAGCCTTCTTTTACTGTTATTTCTTTGTCTTTTACTGTTATTTCTTTGTCTTTCTAGATATTTTTAAGTGTATGTGTTCTTACATTGATGTGTGTGTTTAGTAGATAGCATAGAGTTGGGTCTCACTATTTTACTCATTTTGATAATATCTATTAATTCAAGTGTATGGTCTAGTGATATTTAATGTAATCACTCCTATATTTGGATTTAGGTATGCTTCTTTTTCCTATTTTGTTTCTATTTGTCCTCTCTGGTTTTCATCTATAATTTTTCCTACATAAACATAGATTATTTGAATATATTTTTCATTCTTTTAAATTTTTCTATTAGTTTTCAATTATACCTCTGTACTTTCAGTGTTAGCTCTAGATTTTGTATCACATACCCTTAACTTTTTAAATTTTAATTAGGGTAACTATTAAAATGAGCAAACCTATATATATACATATTTTTTCTCTCTAAGACTGTGTTTAATCTGAATGGGTAATGTAATTTTTGTTTGTACTATATTGACATTTTTCTAAGTGAATGTGGAAATTTATGATATATAGCAAATAAATAATTAATATGTGTAAAAAGTATCAAAAAAATGCAGTTAAGATAGAAATTGATTTCCAAGTCAAAATTACTGTAATATCAATAGTATTCTTTTTAAATAGAACCTTTATTTGTGAATATAAATACTTTTTACTTTTATATATATAATTATATATATATATAAGTACTTTTTACTTTTTATATATATAAATACTTTTACTTGACTGTATTTAAATTCTTTTAATACTTCTGTTGACTTTAATGAGTAATTTATTCATTGTCTTTAATTGTCCACATAATAATAGATCATGATTTTATAAATGTAACAAAATTGAATATACCAATGACTATCTTTTTGAAAGTAGGCCATTGATGAAATTTTTTTAACATATATTTATTTCTTTTAGAGGCAGGGGGGAAAGGCCAAGGGAGAGGGAGAGAAGTCCTTAAGCAGACTCCACACTGAGCATGAAGCCCAACATGGGACTTATCCCAGGACCCTGAAACTGTGACCTGAGCCAAAATCAAGAGTTGGATACTTAATGGACTAAGCCATCCAAGCACTCTGATGAAATTATTTTGTATCTATTGTTCTACAATAACAAAATCCAGTTTGTTTCAAGCACTGAAACTGAAATTAAAAATCAAATACATATTCATCACATATTTAATTCAGCAAAATCATCTTTGACCAACAGCTATGTCTCATATTCTTTGCTGATTGTTAAAAATAGAACACTTATAGTAAAGAATTTGTTTCTGACTTACATAGTTTTCAATATAGTGGGGAAAATAAACAAGCATTAAATAATCAATTTTGACATAGGAGAAATTAGGTTACACATAGAAAAGTATGTAATCTACACTGAAGAAATAGAAATATTTCATATTATGTATAAAACTTCATGTAAGGAAACATGGCTAGATGAATAAATTACCTGGACAAATAATAATATCATGTCTTGCATTAAGGAACACTCAATAGATGGAGACATTCTCCAAAATGTCTCTTAGTATTAATATTCAGTGAGGCTCACGACCTCAACAAGTTTATTATTTATCTAGGAAATTATGTTCAGAGTTTCTTTTGGTTTGTTTTTAAAAATAAATGAGAGAGGGGAGGGGCAAGATGGCGGAAGAGCAGGGTCCCCAAATCGCCTGTCCCCACCAAATTACCTAGATAACCTTCAAACCATCCTGAAAATCTACGAATTCGGCCTGAGATGTAAAGAGAGACCAGCTGGAATGCTACAGTGAGAGGAGTTCGCGCTTCTATCAAGGTAGGAAGACGGGGAAAAAGAAATAAAGAAACAAAAGGCCTCCGAGGGGGAGGGGCCCCGCGAGGAGCCGGGCTGAGGCCGGGGCGAGTGTCCCCAGGACAGGAGAGCCCCGTCCCGGAGGAGCAGGAGCTGCACCAACCTTCCCGGGCGGGCGGAAAGGGGCTCGCAGGGAGTTGGAGCAGGACCCAGGAGGGCGGGGATGCCCTCGGGCTCCCGGGGACACTGACAGACACCTGCGCCCCGGGAGAGTGCGCCGAGCTCCCTAAGGGCTGCAGCGCGCACGGAGGGACCGACCGGAGCAGCTCGGAGGGGCTCGGGCGGCGGCTCCGCGGAGGGGGCTGAGGGGCGGGAGCGCGAATCCACCAGCGCAGGCCCCGGAGCACAGGGCGCCGGGACACAGCCCAGGATCCGGCCTCCCCCGGGACAGGCAGAGGCCGGGAGGGCCCAGGACAGCGAGGACGCTCCTGCCCCGAGCTGAGCAGATCAGCGGCCCCGCCCCGGAGCCTCCAGGCCCTGCAGACGGAGAACCGAGAGCCCCGAGCCCCGTAGTTCCTGCGGAGGCTGAATCCAGGCTTCCAGAGTTGCCATAGCAACTGCGGCTGTTCCTCCTGGGGCCCCACGGGGTAAACAACCCCCGCTGAGCCCTGCAGCAGGCAGGGGCAGAGCAGCTCCCCCAAGTGCTAACACCTGAAAATCAGCACAGCAGGCCCCTCCCCCAGAAGACCAGCTGGACGGACCAGTGATACTCCCCCGTGTTCCAATACAACTTGTTTTTGGCCACTCTGCACTGAGCAAAATGACTAGAAGGAAAACCTCACCTCAAAAGAAAGAATCAGAAACAGCCCTCTTTCCCACAGAGTTACAAAATCTGGATTACACTTCAATGTCAGAAAGCCAATTCAGAAGCACCATTATACAGCTACTGGTGGCTCTAGAAAAAAGCATTAAGGCCTCACGAGACTTCATGACTGCAGAATTTAGATCCAATCAGGCAGAAATTAAAAATCAATTGAATGAGATGCAATCCAAACTAGAAGTCCTAACGACGAGGGTTAACGAGGTGGAAGAACGAGTGAGTGACATAGAAGACAAGTTAATGGCAAAGAGGGAAACTGAGGAAAAAAGAGACAATCAATTAAGGGACCATGAAGACAGATTAAGGCAAATAAATGACAGTCTAAGGAAGAAAAACCTACGTTTAATTGGGGTTCCCGAGGGCGCCGAAAGGGCCAGAGGGCCCGAATATGTATTTGAACAAATCCTAGCTGAAAACTTTCCCAATCTGGGAAGGGAAACAGGCATTCAGATCCAGGAAATAGAGAGATCCCCCCCTAAAATCAATAAAAACCGTTCAACACCTCGACATCTAATAGTGAAGCTTGCAAATTCCAAAGATAAAGAGAAGATCCTTAAAGCAGCAAGAGACAAGAAGTCCCTGACTTTCATGGGGAGGAATATTAGGGTAACAGCAGACCTCTCCACAGAGACGTGGCAGGCCAGAAAGGGCTGGCAGAATATATTCAGGGTCCTAAATGAGAAGAACATGCAACCAAGAATACTCTATCCAGCAAGGCTCTCATTCAAAATGGAAGGAGAGATAAAGAGCTTCCAAGACAGGCAGGAACTGAAAGAATATGTGACCTCCAAACCAGCTCTGCAAGAAATTTTAAGGGGGACTCTTAAAACTCCCCTTTAAGAAGAAGTTCAGTGGAACAATCCACAAAAACAAGGACTAAATAGATATCATGATGACACTAAACTCATATCTCTCAATAGTAACTCTGAACGTGAACGGGCTTAATGACCCCATCAAAAGGCGCAGGGTTTCAGACTGGATAAAAAAGCAGGACCCATCTATTTGCTGTCTACAAGAGACTCATTTTAGACAGAAGGACACCTACAACCTGAAAGTAAAAGGTTGGAGAACCATTTACCATTCAAATGGTTCTCAAAATATACCCTAAAAACTATAGAACACTTCTGAAAGAAATTGAGGAAGACACAAAGAGATGGAAAAATATTCCATGCTCATGGATTGGCAGAATTAATATTGTGAAAATGTCAATGCTACCCAGGGCAATTTACACGTATAATGCAATCCCTATCAAAATACCATGGACTTTCTTCAGAGACTTAGAACAAGTTATTTTAAGATTTGTGTGGAATCAGAAAAGACCCCGAACAGCCAGGGGAATTTTAAAAAAGAAAACCATATCTGGGGGCATCACAATGCCAGATTTCAGATTGTACTACAAAGCTGTGTTCATCAAGACAGTGTGGTACTGGCACAAAAACAGACATATAGATCAATGGAACAGAACAGAGAACCCAGAAGTGGACCCTGAACTTTATGCTCAACTAATATACGATAAAGGAGGAAAGACGATCCACTGGAAGAAAGACACTCTCTTCAATAAATGGTGCTGGGAAAATTGGACATTCACATGCAGAAGAATGAAACTGGACCACTCTCTTGCACCATACACAAAGATAAACTCAAAATAGATGAAAGATCTAAATGTGAGACAAGATTCCATCAAAATCCCAGAGGAGAACTCAGGCAACACCCTTTTTGAACTTGGCCACAGTAACCGGAGAAGGACAAACAGTGTATGTTCTCATTCATTTGGGGAATATGAATAATAGTGAAAGGGAATATAAGGGAAGGGAGAAGAAATGTGTGAGAAATATCAGAAAGGGAGACAGAACATAAAGACTTCTAACTCTGGGAAATGAACTAGGGGTGGTGGAGGGGGAGGAGGGTGGGGGGTGGGGGTGAATGGGTGACGGGCACTGAGGGGTACACTTGACGGGATGAGCACTGGGTGTTATTCTGTATGTTGGTAAATCGAACACCAATAAAAATTAATTTATAAAAAAAAAAAAATAAATGAGAGATTTCTTTGATATTTAGATTATGCAAGAAAACTAGAGAAAAATAGATTCTTAATATAAATAGAAAAAACAAAATGAAGTTTTGTGTTTATATTTAATTTAATACTCATTTTGAAAAATATTTCTGTTCTGATTTGTTTTGAAAATAGATTCAGTATGTGAACTAAAATAATACTTATTAGCATAGCATTAATATTTACCAACATAGACATAAAGATATGTTTTCCTTTAGGGATTATGTTTTATCATGCTGAGATATCTATTTTTTTTATTTCTTTTTAGTATTTAAAGTTTGAAATTGAACTTTTGTTGCTGCTATTTGCTTGTTCTTATTCATTTTGTTTTATTGATGCTTATTAAGAGGCATTTTTAAGAGACATTTTGGATCAGCTGCTCTCTCATCTTTTTCTTAACTAGAAAATTTATTTTAAATAAATTATATTCCCTTAACTCACCAGGTTTTAAAGTCATTTTGTCAAATTTATTACTTATATGACCCTATTCCTCCCCAATCATTATTGCATAACACTTACAGATCCTTTCTAGAAAAACTCCCTAGTTTTTTTTCCCTGAAAGAAAAGTGATGTTTTCTGATAGCTGCAAGTAACAGGCTTAGTTTACGGTTTGGTTTCACCTTTTGTTTTTTAGATAAAATTTTGCAACCTCTTTTTTGGAATGTCTTCATCTCCCTGTCTAGAACAAGGGGCACCAATTGACTTATGCCTTCTTTAGGAGGTTAGTACCACTAATCTTGTTTATATATTTAACAGGAAAAAAAGAACAAAAAAATTAAAAAATCTAGAGATTTTATAGGTTTTTTCAATCATCAGCAATTCTTTTAAAGCTATGCTTTTACTTCTTGCACCAGCAGATTACAGTCCTGCTCCCTTGAACTCTTATAATTATTAACATTATATAATTTTATTTGGTGCAATGAAATTCATGTATCACAATAAAAGGGGGGATGGAAGAAAATCTTATTCAATAATACCACAAAACTAGCACTCTACTAGAGGGTCCTGAAGCTTTCAACACCTATCATAATAACACATTTGATTAGAGGTTTCAAATATAATAATAATATCAGTGTTTCAGAGTATCGGATATCATTTGCACATTGTCTGCCTTTCCCACTGCATTCTTTTTCACATCATCTAGAAATCCAGATTTCTGCAACCAGAAAACTGACTTTGGCTCTCAGAACATGAAAGATTATTTCATGGTTGCTTCTGGTTTTGGTGCCTTAAATCCCCAGCTGCTTTCTGGTCTCGTGAAACTATATTCCTGTTTGAATCCTCTACTCAATGGTCACCTTCCTTGTAATGTTTTATTTAAATTCCAAGCAGATTCCCTTTCTGCATTATTTTTTATTCTCTTTGCTTCTTAAACATTGCAGTTCTGAATGGCCAATATACAAACCCCTAATTTTTTCTCTTTTGGTCATGACTAACTGAGAAAAAAGAAGGAGAAGAAAATAGACAGAGGGAGAAGATATCCTTCAATACTGATGAGGCAAATTGGAGACACCACGTTGGCCATGGAGCCAATGAACTGGCTAATGTATTTCTTTAGTGTGACACATTTTCTAAAAGGGTCACTGACTAAGCCAGATATGCAAAATGCCTTTGTGAGGGAGAGTTGCCATGGTAAAAGTGACACAAAAGGGAAGCTAATATATTCCACTTTATCTGCAGGCAGCAGGATCTGAAAGAGAGAGGGCCTAAGATAGGCCCAAGCAGACTTTTCCTTCTCCTAAATCCAACCATTAAGTCAGTCAAAGTAGAGGAATTTGCAAACACCAGTGAAAAGAACGGGGAATGCAAACTCAGTCCTAACATTCCACACCGTGAATGAGATCAGCTGGGTGGAGATAGATTGAAAATTAGAAAGGATGAAATCAACCTTCTCCAAGATCAACAGCTTGAAATACGGCAGACGTTCATCCTTTATGAGAAGCCAGCGTAATTTGTAAAAGCTGAGGTTGTCCATCCAGGGTAATTTCTGTCTCTCCATCTGTCTCTTGGCGAGGGTAGAGCTAACCTTGGTTGGATAGAATGAGCCAACTCTTGTCAAACTATTTCATCCTCAGAAGCCTATATTTGAGCTTCCAAGTGCTTTTGCTTGAAGATAGCTAGAGCCTATCCTAGTTTCTAAAAGAAGACAAAAATGTTTCTTTCTACAAATGTCACTCATATTTAATTGTGTCTTTTGACAACTGGTCAGGATCTAGGGCCTGGATACGGTGCAGTTTGTCTGGTTCATTTGCTACCCCACTTACAGCTCAATAATACCTACATACATCCACACACACACATACTAGGCAAACCTACCTTACTTCCACTCACAGTACTTACTTGCCCTGGACTCAGCTTGAGTCTTCTCAAACACTGCAATTCTGAAAGTGGGCCTGTTAGTGGCACATCCTGTGCTGTGGTGCTTGGAAACTCACTGGAAGAGGGGGCAGGAGAGGCTGTGGGTGAAAGACGGTACAAACAGCTTAAGGATGAGTGTCCTGAATAGCACACATGGATATCTAGAGTTATTTCACCAATATTATTTTTTTAATTCTCTGAAGCAATAATCTTTGAACATTATGCCCTGGGAAGGCACTGTGCTGGACATGGCACACCAGAGTGAACAAAACTATACACAAAATGCTAGGGAATGAATATATTCCCCTAAAATTCATATGTTGATACCTATGGACACAGGTACCAGGTATCTTGGTCAACTTCTTTACCTAATTAATGACCATAAAACTCTAATTACCCTTCATTGAGCTATAAATTGCTCCAAAGATCTGTAGAAACTGACATAGGGAAAGAACGAAGAGAAGAACAACCAAAGGCAATATGTGGTCCAGATCAGAAATGTAAAAAAATGAAATGCTTTAGAATAATCTTGAGTGTTGAATATGAAAGTAAAAGTACTTGGGAAACCTACTTAAAGAGAGTGAAACAGAGACTTGTGTTATAAAGTAAATGGATTGAGATTTTTAAAGCTTCTGGTTATCACATACATTGAATATTGTACAGATTTCACAAACGTTAGGTCAGAACCATCCAACCATTAGTTTTATACCTTAGGCCGATTCTTCCTTCAGAAAACCACCCCAAAAAACAATAACATTAGTTTTGGGGAGCCATACTTATTATTGTAAAATTGATAAACTGAGTTTTCAGTCATTAAAACAAATGCAAGAATAGGAAAAACTCTTCCAGGTCTCTTGAAGAAGGGGAGTGTTTCTAAAGAGTTGGACTTAATACTGAATTTTTACGAAGTAAGTGTAATGAATGTTCATACAAGGGGGGGGCAGGGTCTTTCAATGCAAATTTAGAGAGAAAGGAAACACAAATATCTATTAAATAGACATAAAAATGAATTCAGCTGAAATTATTCAATTGTTTTGGTAGCATCATTTTATAGTTTATTTTTTATGTGTATAAACAGTTTATTCAGTTCATGATAGTGACCAAGCTCCTGGCTAAATGTGAAGATACAAGCAAGGTATTCCTGGGTTAATGCCGAAGCCAGTAGACTGCATGGGACTGGGCGGCAGGCAAGGAGGAAACACCAAGGTTTCAGAGTCAGATATGGCCAGAGACCCTGAGCAGTGGGTGAGCCAATGTCCAGACTGCTGCTTCTTTCTCACAGCTGAGCATCCTGCAACAATGCATGTCTTCAATATTGTCTCATTTCAGTGATGTCAGGGGAACACATGTTAAAGAAACTGAGCTTGTGTCCTGTGCACCTCAACTGTTTTGCTTTGTAGGTCACATGCTAGCATGCAAACAAGAATTTTAGAGTACTCTAATAATAATGGGCCAGAGTGGTAATATCTTGGTATTTCTCCCTAAATTTCTCCACTGTTTTCATTCCCACCCGAATTCCCATCATTAAGCCACCTGCCCTGATAACGAAAATCTCACATACACAAGTCTCCCAGATGACAAAGCTGTTTCCAAAGCGGCATCTTGAGCAATCTGTGACATCAAAGTAAGGAAGTATCTCTGGTTAGCTATCCTCTGTGAAAAGACTCATCCATCCCTGGCAGATGCTTACATGAAAGCATAATTTAGTAGATAAATTTAAAAAGTAGTATATGAATAAAAATGGAAAACAAACTCCAAAGAGCTATCATGTCTGGGGACTGGGCCAGTTAATGACCAATTCACAGATGGTCTCACTTGAAGGCTACCAAATCGTTGTGATTTGATGCTATGAGTTAAAAATAAGACAAAACAAAAACAAACAAAAAACATCAGGAACTAGAATATAACTCACTTCTTATTTTTTTAGATTTACTCATCTAAACTTAACCCTAAAGACTATATGATTGGTGATTGGTTATCAACCTTGTTGGGAAAATTCTTGGGAAAATAACTTATCTTTTCCTTGATCTATTAGAGGCCATCAATTCAGAGAACAAATCTAATTCTGGTGATAGAGAAAGTAAGAGGGAACAGGCCGTCAATGTTACAGTCTTTTTTTTTTTTTTAATTAAAAGTAAGATGTTGGACACAGAAAAAGAGTAAAGTTTCAGAGGTTAGCTCCAATCCTTGTTATCAGCAGATAGTTAAATCTAAGAGCGAACTCCATACAACTGAAATAATCAGGTAGAAAAAGCATGATTTTGACACAACATCATGGTCAAAAACAGAGAGAATGAGGAAAAAAATGATATGATAATCTCTGCTATTGTTTGGGGGAGAGAATTTTAAGTTTTAGAAAGTGGAAGAAAAACTTTGCGACCCAGGAATTGGAATAGAAGTCAGCACCGCAGGAATTCCTGCTGGTTAAGAGTCTTTAGCCTCCCCAAATTCTTGCCTCCAGGCATCAAGGGGGTAAGAAAATGAACTAATCTGAGTTCAGTCATCCCTCTCCAGGATGAGATTGATGAGAAATAGCCAGAATCAGCTGTGTGTCAGAATGAAAAGTACCAGTTAGAAACTTGTTAGAAAATGTTCATGTTCAGGAAACAATCTCATATATACAATCAGAAAAAATACAAATATATGTGTGTACTAATATAGGTGCATATCATATGCAAATATATGGTATATGATATATGCCATATATTTACATATATACCCACAGAGTTTATCTTCATTATTCATGGATTCTCTATTAGTGAAATCAGTTACTCACCAAAACCGATTCATAATCACCAAAAACAATACTTGCAGTACTTTCATGGCCATTCTCAGACATTTGCAATGCAGCAACAAAAATAGGAGTCACCCAAGTGCACATTCCCACCATGAGGTCCAACAGTACCGTGCCTTTTTGAGTGCACTCTCATGTTTTGCTTCCTGCCATGTCTTTCACAGTTTTGTGCTTTTTGTTGGTTTTTAATGTTTAAAATGGTTTCCTAGCATACAGCTGAAGTGCTGCCTGGTGTTCCCAAGCATAGGAAGTCTTTGAGACACATTATAGTGAAACAATTGTGTTAGGTAAGCTTCATTAAGACACAAATTACAGTGCTATTGACATAAATTCAAGGTTAATGGATTGAAAGTATAGCTTCAATAAGGTGTCTTTAAATAGATACACATGGGGCACCTGGGTAGCTCAGTTAGTTAAGCATCTGCCTTCAGCTCACATCATGATCCCAAGGTTCTGGGATGGAGCCCCACATCAGGCTGTCTGCTCAGTGGGGAGTCTGGCTTCTCCCTCTGCCTGCGACTCCCCCAGCTTGTTCCCTTTCTGTCAATAAACAAACAAACAAACCTTTAAAAAATAAACATATACATACATAAATTAAGATTATGGGCTGATCACTTGATAATAATGTGACAGAGCCAGAAACCTATAGTCCTGGTCATGTGCTCCCATTCTCTACAGTTCCTCCCCAGTAGAAATCACTATCTTTAACTGCAAAACAATATGTATTGTATAACCTTTTATGTTATTCTATAAATAATATAAATCTTATAAATGTTAATACTTTTATATTTTATTTTAAATAATCTTTACATAATGTACTCCTGAGAGCCATCAACAGTGTGCAGAAGAACTTGATTTTTCATGGCTACATTTTATCTCATTATGTATGTACACCTTGCTTTTTTTATTAACTCTTACACTGATAGTTATTTGGGTTGTTTCTAATTTGAGATGATTATAATTAGTGATGACATAAATAATCTTATACATGTCATTTCTGGTACATAGATATACATGTTTGTCAGTAACTTTGAAGAGTGTGGTGCAGGGGTATGCATATATACAGTTTTGGTATATATTACCAAGCAGTTTTCTGAAGTAGTTGTACCAATTGACTCTCCTGACAGAAATGTATGACTTTGAATTGCTCTAGTTTCATAGCAATCTTGTTTTATCCATCTTATTTATTGTAGCATTCGCCATAGGCACATGGCTATAATGTATTTTGGCTTCAAATTTTATTTCACTGATGACTAATGAGGTTGGGAATGTATTCATATGTATGTTGTGCATTTAAATAGTATCTCTTCTTATTGATCCCTAAAGCACCAAAAGGATTAGTCTACTATCAAAAAATTGTACTTTCCCTGTCATCTTTGTCTGCCTAGTTAACTCTCCAGTGCATTTAAAACTAGATGTTTTTGTTCAGGTATTCACTTTGATTCCTACGTAAATGTTGGGATAAAATAAACTAAGACACAATTACCATTTTAAAGAATTGCTTCTGCTCTCCCCTCTTACCTCTCCCTCTGATTTCTGGAGAAAGTCAGGGCTCAAGATCTCCTCAAGTTGGAATGTATTTTTTTAAGATTTTATTTATTTATTCATGAAAGACACACACACACACACACACACAGAGAGAGATAGACAGACAGAGAAACAAGCAGGATGAGAAGCAGTCTCCCTCTGGGGAGCCTGATGCGGGACTCAATCTCAGGATCCTGGGATCATGAGCCAAAGGCAAACACTCAACTACTGAGCCACCCAGGTGCCCCTGGTTGGAATACTTTTGGACAAAGTTGGTCAGAATTCCCTCAGGAATGTTTGAACTATAGATTTCTTGTGTTGTCTCTTGTATACTAAAAAGGAAAAAGAAAACAATGATGGTGATAAAAATGAAACAGCAGATTCAGGATCAGTCAGGAAAAATGGTCTAATTAGAATCTGAAAGGAAAAGCCTGATAAAAACAGGGTTAGTTAACACTCCCAACCCTCCCAAAATGTTTTGTGGTGATAACTTGTAGGATCTACTCTCTTAACAACGTTCCAGTTTGTAACACATTATTGTTAATTATATTCACCATGTTGTACGTTAGATCCTTGGAACTTATTCATCTTCTAGCTAGGGTTCTGGACCTTTTTTGATTGACATTTCCCCATTTCTCTGCCCCTCAACCTGGTAACCACCACTCTACTCTCTCAGCTTTTTAAAAATCCACATATAAATGAGAAAATGCAATATTTGTCTTTCTTTGTGTAGATCCTTATTTCTAGTTCAGCTAAAATTGTATATTGATTCTGCCTATTATATTTTTTGAGTAAAATCTTCCCTGGGAAAAGTCTATGAATATTTGTTGCTGTTTTGTTTTGTTTTTCAAGGATTCTAGGACATTGAAATGGTCTCTGAAATTTGGCTGAAATTTTTTTTAAAGGAGGAAGCCTTATAAATATATCTCATCATTGCTAAATTTTATAGAAGCACAGCATACCAGAGCAGACAGAGAGAAAAACAGAGTCCAAGGAGTATCCAAAAAAGGCCTAATGTATCATAAAATAAGGCAAAAGTGATCTGCTTCTGCTGAAAATCACTGTAACACATATAGCGGTTGAGCGAGCAAAATTACAGAGAGGCAACACAATTTATTCATTTATGTATTAATGATACCTACATTTGTGCTTTCTTATTCATTCTAGGCACAAATTCCTTACCAGTAATATCAAGCCTGTATGATTTTTGCAGTTTAATGTAATCAATAAGCAAATAATTATTGATATATTATTAATAGATTAGTCATGATAATGATAATATCTCCATGCATCCTATGAATCCTCTATAATTAATACTGCATAGATATTCCTTAGACAAAGATGATTCACAGTTATTTAGGAGATATAGATAGCCACCCTCCTGGAAAGCAAGATATTCTTAAGTCTTTTATGTACTTGCTAAGATGTTTGTGCAACACATCATTCAAAAATAAAAATATTGAAAGCATGGAACAGTTTATCTAGATTAATTCTTGGTATATGTTAATATGTGACTCAGTAAAATAAGTTATGTTTTGAAAAAAAGAAATGATGAAATTCAAGTCATTTTATAAAACACTATATGCAAATATGAGTGTGTGCACACATGCATTTTCAGGAAAAAATATCTGAAGAAAAGACAAAGTTATGTATATCCATGTCTATATAACTTTTTGCATCTCCATATAATCATACAATTATGAATTTTACACACAAACATGTATTTATTTTAAATTAGAATCAGTACATTATAAAATGAAAGTGGGCTTTGGTAAATACCAACTCCAAATCCCTTATGGACCAAGCTGGTTTTATTACAGCATATTACTGCACACACATTTGATGATCATTTAATATTTTTTGAATATGGCTAATGTTATTGTATAAGAGGAGAAATGATAGCAAAAATAAGTAGGTCTTTCACAAAATTTATTTTATCATTTATTTTGTGTTTTGTGTTGGTTAAAATTCTATACTAATGCTACTCAGCAGAGACTCAGAGGCAACATAATCACATACAAAATGACTCACTGTGAACCATATGATCCCTGCACTTCCTGCATACATAATGGTCTTTCACACTTTGCAAGCCTAATCATTTCATCAGCATGGACTCTCCTCAAAATTACCTGTTTACACTAATGGCTATTGAGCCACAAAGGGCACATTCCCTTAAGGTGACCCCAAGTCCTTACTGCCAAAGAAGAAAAATCAGTGTGAGATGTCACTAGTGGGAACTAATGAATGCTTATCCAGACAATTTGGGAACATTGACATCAGGACTCTATTTATTAGATAGACCCCATGACATCAATAATGACAATAATAATATCTCTGACCTATATAGAGTTTGTTTTTTTGAAGCTGATATGAATGTGTTATATAAAAGATGATTAAACTCATATTGGAATAAAGTTGCCGTTATATCTTGAATTAATCTATGATTGCCTGCTCTGTCTTGCTCTTGCTCTCTATTCTCACTGCAACTCAAATCCTGTTATATCTTCTTGTCCCACCACACACTTATATGCCAGATCTGGAATTCAAAGAAAGAAGCTGCCAACTGAACTTTTGAGAGAGAAATATTTATTATTTTTACAAAAATGTTTCTTCCCTGACACCAGATATGACTTAATTTGGGGAAAGAAGATGAGTCATTTGAAGAGCGAATCAGAGCGGAGGGAAAGGTTTGGTGGGTCAGGAGCTGTAAAGGAGCTGATATGTAATGGACCCTTCTCCTTCAATGAGTTCCACTTAGCTATATTCTAGGCTTGCAGCTAGTAGGCATCTGGTAGACTTATATTGACAACCTCCCATACAATAGTCATGCAAGCTGCAGGCATCATCCCCCTCCAACAGTAAGTGATATTCATGGACCACAGGGGTGGTACTGTTGTCCTAAAGGAAACTAGAAGAAACAGTTCCTTTGAGTTATAAAAGAGAATAACTAAAGCACTAATGAAGAAAAACAAAAATATGAATAAAAATTGATAAGATTGGTGAATCCTGACTAGTGTCATTAAAGAGAAAGAGAAGAGCTTAAATATGTAACATTAAAAATATAAAGGAAAAAGCAACTATGGACACAAGAGAACATTTTAAAAATCGTTAAGTAATTATATTAATATAATTCAAAATAATTAAACATGAAAACATAAAAGAATTGTTTCTAGAAAAATATAATATTCTTAGCTCTAAAAAATACAGCTATGTCCATGAGAGTAAAAGAAAAAGAAAGATTAAGATATGTATTCACATGAAAAGATAAAGAAAGCAGAATAAATACTGGATAGAATTAATATCAAAACGTTGGAACAATGATTTCATATCATACTGCTAAATATTATAATTCACAATTTAACACATTAGACACATATACCTAATGCAGTAGGCGATAGGAGGTATAATAGGACACAACAAAACCAAAGGTTTTAATGCACCTCATTCACTCCAATATGATTGTAGAAGATAAGAACAAAACTTAATAATAACTGAGTAGAAAATCTGAGGAACCTTATCAATAATGTGAATCTAAAAGATTATATGTATGCATAGTATAATTATCACAAAAAAACAACAAGTAAAAATAAATGTTATAAAGTAGTTACAGCAATATGTTCTGAATCCATTCAGTAGAATCAGAAATTAATTTTAAAAACTCAGAAAACAAATACCAGCTTCCATCTGGACTTTTTATAATTTGATTTTTAAGCAGCTGTTCTGCTATGTCAAATGAGGAATACAAACCACACTTAAATGTTTTCTAGAAAAGAGAGTTAATTGAAATACTAATATCAGAAACTTTGAGATGCAGAAACATTGATGTCCAGAGAAAATTCTATTCTTATATGGTTATATTAATAAAAAGTAAGGAATGAAAACCATCTAGTCAAGTATGCACTCAAATTATTGAAAAAAGAACACAAGTATGTGGATAGAAATAATGATAAAATAGTAAATATAAATGAAGAACTTAATGAGTTAGAGTGTGATAGCTGAGAACCAGAAAGCTAGGTTTTATGAAAAATAAAGGTAAGATAAATAAATCCTAGGTAACAATCATGAAAAAGGAGTGCATATTTATACTCAAATTTAGAAAAATATGTAACAGAAAAACAGAGCTGAGTAAGTTTTCTAAGTATAAATTTTAATTTTGACCTACTCTATATCAGTGAGAATATAGATTCAATGCCAATAGGTTTATTAAATTATACTAATTTTATTGACAACAGACTTAATATTAGAATATAAATATAAATCTCTTCAGAAAGAAAGAGAACTTCACAAGAGTCCTAGGTTATGGGTTGGAATGGTTAGAACTTTGCATTTTCTTTTTACTTTGCTGCTGAGTTAGAATAGGTTTAAAAAGGATTTCTAAATCTGGAAATCATTTATGCTTTTATATATAAATACCTTTCCCTTTGAGAATATGTAAATCAAGTTTAGCATGAAATATCAAGATATTTTAAGGAATCTGGATTTTTCAAGAGTTGATGCTGGAACGCTCATAAAACCAGGAGCAAATGTGAATTTTAATGGCTCAGAGGTTCCAAAGAACATAGTTCAAAAGGATAATTATCTTTTTTTCATGGGATCCCTGGGTGGCGCAGCAGTTTAGCGCCTGCCTTTGGCCCAGGGCGCGATCCTGGAGACCCGGGATCGAATCCCACATCAGGCTCCCGGTGCATGGAGCCTGCTTCTCCCTCTGCCTGTGTCTCTGCCTCTCTCTCTCTCACTGTGTGCCCATCATAAATAAATAAAATAAAATAAAATAAAATTTAAAAAAAAGGATAATTACCTTTTTTTCAAATGTTTTCCTCCATGTTACACACTTTGTTGCACACATGCAAATAGGTATTTACTGGATTTGGAGAGGTTTCAAACGAGTCTTGAGAAGCTATTACAATCCTAGAGCGTATGACAATGTTTCTTAAATCATCTCTTACTCAGGCTTTGTACTGACACTTTGCTTACTACTTGTTTTGTGATGTAGAACAGAACACCCAGTAGAATTAGAAAATCTCTACAGATTCTGGATCAGCTGTTTCTATTTTATTTCCTCCTGTGCACTAGTGGCTACATCTGTAACAGGAAATGGTCTGGGTTAGTTGTAAAACAGTCTAGAAATATCAATTAGACTCCTGTGACTGACAGGCACACATTTAAGATAGATTCCAGGATGTACAAAGCTGATTTTTAAAGATGAGGTACCAACCTAAAGAACAAATGACATTCAGAATTTATCAAAATGAAGAAAAAACAAGCATCCTATCAATTTGAATCACTAGGCCTTGCTATCTTTGGCATTTGCTGCTGGTGAAAGCTAGTAGCATTGTCATTTTCATAGTGTTATGTAAAATATGTCTCCAAATGATAAAGTAATTATAAAAATCCCCATGCACAATTGTTCATGAGAGCAAATTAGAAGTCATCTCTGGTTGTGGTGCATCAATAATTGATGGCCTAAGAATTGTGCTGAGCCTTATGATGGCTGGTTACACTTAGACACTACAAAATTACTCCTTGAGAATAAGGCTAGGCTCAGAACAGAACTATTTACAATTGGCAGAGGAGCAATTTCTATCACTACAGAGGCAACAGACTAACTAATTATATCCACAGCTACCCTTTCCCGATGTTCAATAATTACAAGTATCCTTAGGGGCTCTTTTCAAGTATGCACCTTTAATCATGCCATCCAATATTTGGGATGGAGTCTTTTAAAAGCTAATTTTTAGAAGAAGTGATATATCGTTTAAGCACCTGCATAGCTTAAAAAATAATATAAACTAGTATAGGGTGAAAACTCCCCTATCCCCTTTTTCATTAATCCCGCACCTACACTCTAAATTCTGAAGGGAATAATTTTTCAAAGTTTCAGGAATTTTTTCTTAATGTTTCTTTATATAAATGAAAAATGTTTTTATTTTCTTCCTTCTTTCACAATGGGAAGCATACGGTGTGTGCTGTTCAACGTCATATTTTTCCACTTAGCAAATATATCCTGGAAATATTTCTGAGTAGAGAGATCCTTGTCATTGTTTTTGTATAGCTATTAAATATTCCAATAAGTGGTTATGGCATAGAGTATTTTAAAAGATCCCCAAATAATAGTACTTTTTAAGTTTTTATTTAAGTTCCAGTTGGTTAACATATAGTGTAATACTAGTTTCAGGAGTAGAATTTTATAATTCATCACTTACACAGGACAGCCAGTACTCATCACAAGGATGGGTATTCTTAATCCCCATCACTGATTTAACCCTCTCCCTGTCCACCTCCTCCAGCAACTCTTAGTTTATTCTCTATCCTTAAGAGTCTGTTTTTATGGTTTGCTTGTCTCTTTTAGTTGAAGATTTTGATTTTTTTCTTTTTCTTTTTTTTTTTTTTTGTTTCTAACTGCAAAGAAATAATGATGTACAAACACAGGATGACTTGCAGAAGGAAACTTGCAGAATCAAAGGGAAAATTTAACAATTTTAATTATAATGGATGACAAATTTTGTCAAACCTCATTGAGGTTTATGTCATTTTGCATTCCCAAAAGCCATGTTTGACAGTATCCGATTTTCCACAACTTCACAAATAGAATATGCTGCCAATGTTTGGATTTTTACTAATCACCTAGGTAGTCTTAATTTCTTTTGTATTATGAGTGAGGCAAGTATCTTCTCATATGTTTTACTATCATTTATATATTTTTAAGGCTTGTCTACTTATCTCCTTTACATGATTTTTATTAACGGGATGTGTGCTCTGCTCTTACTGGTATCTAAGAACCATTTGGATCTGAAAAATTAATCCTTTATCTGTGATATGTGTCTTAAATTATTTTTCCTAGTTTGATATTTGTTTTTGATTGCTATCTTTTTTTAAAGGTCATTAAGAAATATATAATTTTCTGTAGTCAATTATATAAATATTTTGTTATTTCTAGGTTATTATAACATTAAGAAATACCTGTGCCAGTCTAATTTTATAAAAATTTACATAGCCTTAGATTTTCACATATTTTATTCAAATATATGATGAGTATTTTGTTATTTCTGGTTATTTAACAATGTTTAGAAATACCTTGCCACTCTTACATAAAAATTTACATAGCATTAGATCTTATGGTTTTATTTTCATATATATATTTTTTCCACAACCAGATTTAAAAGTTCTTTTGTGTCACCGCTGATTTGAGATTTTAACTTATTATATACTAAATTGCTGTAAGTCTGTTTTTGGAATTTATATTTTGTTAAAATACTGTCTATTCATTTGTTTGTACATCTAATACTAAATTGGATGAGTACATCCTATCTCCTTTGCTCTACCATTTCAGAGGATTTTTATAGTATTTTTATTTTTCTTATAAATTTTAAAATTGTCTAATGCAGAAGTGTATTAGGTTATATTTAAATATGTTAGTAGAGAACTAAAAGTCATTTTTGTGATGCCTATTCTTTCTATTGAAAATTTTAGGTAGCTTTTCATTTGTTCAAATTTAATTTTGTGTTATTGAGAGGTGTACTAACATTAATTCTTTTTGTTTATTTGTTTCAATTTTTTATTTTAATTCTAGTTAGTTAACACACAGTGTAATATTTGTTTTAGGAGTAGAATTTAGTGATTCATCACTTACATACAACACCCAGTGCTCATCATAAGTGTCCCCTTAATACTTTTACCCTTTTAGACCATCTTCCCTGTTCACTTCCCAAGTTAATTCTTATTTAATTTACAACATTTCTTGTTAAGTTTATGTCTAGATGTTTTATCTTTCAGTTATGATTAGGCATACAGTGTTTTCCTCCATTACATTTTCAAATTAAGTTCATATAAAAGATATAATGATTTCTTCATAGTAATTTTATACTCCAGCAATTTACTGAATGTTTGTGGCCACAATTTTAATTGATCCTCTTAGATTAGATAAATAAAATAATATTTAAATTTTGATATTGCTAAGTGTTTAGACATGTTGACAATAATAAAATCATTGTACACTTTTATACATATCATATAATTCTACTGGATAAAAGTCTATAGGCCATCATCTCCAATATTAAATATAGTAACATGGTGGTTATTCTTTTGTCATTGATGTTAGTGAGGCTGCCTAAAATTAAACCAGTTAAATATGATTCTGGCTTAAGGGCTAATACAGACATACACAGAAAGGCACACACAGATCTTGACACATTTTTTGACATTTATATATGTAAAAAGAAAATGTGCTTTTTTTTTAAGATTTTATTTATTTATTCATAAGAGACACACCCAGAGAGGCAGAGGGAGAAGCAGACTCCTCATGGGGAGCCTGGTGAGGGACTCGATCCCAGGACCCCAGGATCATACCCTGAGCTGAAGGCAGATGCTCAACCACTGAGCCACGCAGGCATCCCTATGTTTGTGTTTGTACTGTGCAGATATAAATATATACATACCTACATGATGTGTAATTTAGATGGCATATATATATATAGACATACATGTATGCACACCTACATGTATACATAGATATACCCTTGTACATATATACATTTATGCACATGTATCTATCCATATATATATATATACATAATGCAGAGCATTATTTACTAATTCTAGTTTACTTAAAGGCTTTATTTTTTAATTAAGAAGTATTCTCATTTTTTCCAAATGATTACTAAATGTCTATTCAGAAAACTCATGCCTTTAGTCCTCAGATCCATTATTATTATAAGTTATGTTTAAATATTTCCTCATATTTATTCCCTCTTAAAACATGAATCTCTATACATTTACATTATGTAGAGTACTTACATATATATTTGTAAATGATACTCATGCTGATCTGTGGTTGCTACCTCTTTTCCAGTCTGTCAGGTTTTGGTACTGCAGCAAAGCTACTATTTTTTCTTAGAGCTCTCATTCTATTTCTTCCTTTGAGAAATTGACAACTCACCACCAACCCTTTACCTAAGACCTATTGACCCTTTAAAAAAAGGTTTATGCCTCCAAGTTCTAGTCACCATTAATAAACACTGCCTTTTTTATTTCTCTAGCACTAAATGCTCTTATGTAACCATACTTGCTTATGGAGTTATAAAAATAAATTTTGAATTATTCAAGAGATACTGTTAAAGCTTTCAAAATACCTGACATAACTCTGAAATATAATTATCTCTTCTATTCAATTTTATTTGAAAATATGCAATATAGGACAGCCTGGGTGGCTCAGTGGTTTAGTGCTGCCTTCAGCCTAGGGTGTGATCCTGGAGACCTGAGATCGAGTCCCACGTCAGGCTCCCTGCAAGCTTTTAGATTTTGGCCAATCCATCAAGTGAGAATTGATATTTCAATATACTTTTAGTTTTCTTTTAAGATTTTATTATTTATTTATTTATTTATTTATTTATTTATTTATGTATTTATTTATGAGAAACACAGAGAGAGGCAGAGACATAGGCAGAGGGAGAAGTAGGCTCCCTGCAGAGACTCCAATGTGGGACTTGATTCCAGAACCTTGAGATCATGCCCTGAGCCAAAGGCAAGACACTCAACTACTGAGCCACCCAGGCATCCTTCAATATACTTTTACTTTTCTTATCATGGAAGGTTGAGCCTACTTAGATTCTGTTAAGAACCATTTGCATTGCATTTGTTTTTCTACAGACTGTCTTTTTATTTCTGTAATTCATGTTTTTAAATGCCCCCCCACCATTGGGTTGATGGTGGTTTTTGTGTCTATTTTTAGGAGACATTTCTATGGATGGAATATAACTTCTTGTCTGTGATATGAGACAAATGTATGTTTTCGCAATTAGATTTCTCATTACTCTGCTTATGATTTATTTTACCATGAATTTTTAAAAAAATACAATTTTTTAAATTTATCTAGCTCTTCCCGTGGTGATTCTGGAGTTGATACATGGCTAGGATGGTTATTCTTCATTTTCAGGTATTGTAAATTATAAAAATGATCACAAGCTTCACTCCTCTCATTAAAAAATAATAATAAAATGAAGTCTGTTTTTCACCCTTTCAAACTGAGTTGGCCATGTGACCTGCAGTGTAATAGCCAATGAAGCATTAGTAAATGTGACAGGTGAGAGTGGATGCTAACAACTGCTTGCACATTGGGAGTTACCCGCTTTCTGCACTGAGACTCAGCCCAGTCTGGATTAGCCGGCTTGATGGCTGAGAGACATATTACCCCGCTGACTTTCAGACCTCGGGATCAGGCCCTTTGAAACCAGCCCTTCCCGGGTTAACTCATCAGCTGACTGCAGGCATCTGAACAAGCCAAACTGAGAGCAGTGAAGCCCAGCCCAGAGAAGAAAAACTGCCAAAAGCTGTAAGATCCAAGTGCAATTTATTCATATTTTGTTCCAGTTCCTTTATGTTTTTGTTTTGTTTTGGTTTGATTTTTTAATGTAACTCTGACCCATTTGAAATTCATCCATATACAGGAATGAATTTAATTTTTATATTATTGTCTATGGTTAATCAGCTATCTCCACATCAATTATTTAAGTTTCTCAGTACTTCTACTGACCTAAAATGCAAATATTGTTGCCACATAGACACACAAAATTGGGAAATTAATTTTCTGGATTTTCCATTCTATAGTCAGCTGATCATTCTACTCATGTGCCAATAACAAACCACTGTAATTATATACACTTTAAAATATATTTTAATATCTGACAGGACTACTTATTCTCTTCTTCACTCTTTTTTTTATATTTTTCTTTTTTTTCTTTTCTTTTTTTTTTTTTGCTTGCTCTTCCAAATAAGTTTTATTTTATTTTATTTTATTTTATTTTATTTTATTTTATTTTATTTTTCCAAATAAGTTTTAAAATCAAGTTACATATCTCCAGAAAAACAACTCTGGCTATTTTAATGGGTATCATTAAATCATAAATTGCCTCAGGCAGAACTAATATCTCTGGGGCATTTCTATTCAAGAAAATAAACTGTTTTTCTATTTGTTCACACCTCTTTATGTCACATAGATCTCTGGATGAGGTAATTTTATGATTTTCCTTGTAGAGGTTTTGGATGTCTTGGACTGGTCTGCTTTTTAAAAAAAGAAAATATGACTCCATTTTCACCATAATAGGATGTTCTATAGGCACAAAATATTTGAAAGAGGCAAAAGGCTTTCAATATGTTTTTACGAAGATGAAAGGGAAATAGTGTAAACCAAGGATAATGTAATTATTGAAATGAAAAGGAGGAAACCACAAGCAATACTCAGGTTGAAAAATGATGTCTTATTTAACTTTCGCATGATCTGATCTTCACAAGGTGGGCAAATGCTTTTTGGACATCAAGTAGCATCAAATGGTGTTGAAGATAAACCTTTTTTTTTTCTGAGAGATCAAGCACAATCTATAGAACATAATATTTTCTTAAACTTTTCCAGCCCCAACTGTGTTTATATTCATTAGTCTGTGCTCATATAGTGAAGAAGTTATTGGATAGAATGAATGGCTTTACAATAATGGCTCAGAATATATATTCTGCTCTAGTAAGCTTAGATACAAACATTTCCATTTCATAGCAGATGGTATAGTCTCAGCCCCATGACAGTAATTATAGATGCATTTTGTACCATTATGGGTAAGCAAACAAGTATTAAACAGCTTCAACAATACATTTGTGACAAAAAAGGAGCATTTCTGTGCTAATGTGTCAGCTATTACACACAGTGCTCATTGCCATTAACAATAAAATTTTGGATTGATGGAACTCTGTAATGTGACAATGCACATGGGAATTATATTACCCATTAATCATGTGTAATGTTAGAATAGAGCAATCCCACATTGAGCTAGTTCTGAATAACATGTTTCTGAAGACCTTTTACTTTCACTGTATTTCATGTGCTTAACAGAAAAGACAGCTATATTTTCCATTATTCCCATTAACCATATGTTTCATCTAAAAAATCAATAATAAACTATGTAAAAAGACATCTTGATAAAATATGGTGGCACAATCTTATAAAATCCCAGAGTTTTAAGAATGCATGAGAAATCATAAGGAAATGATTCACAGTTGAATTTAAATCTTAAATAAACAATGGCTGTATTCCTTTCTTTGGTAAATCATGCATTGAAAAACCATTAACCACTGGATCCAGACATTTTACTAGGTTGGGTGAGGTATACAAAGATAAACATACAATTTCTTGCCTTACAGAACTTCCAGTCTAGTAAGACAGATTTTTCAAATGTGTGTATGTTATATACTAAAGTAAAAAATATAAAAAAATATTTTCCAATACAAAATGTTCTTTCTTTCAATTTTATCAGTCATTTAGCACATAATCGTTAAACTGTAGTCCTTATAAAAATAAAAAAATATCCTGAATTGGTTAATTAAAATTTATTAGCAGTGGTAGGAAAACATAAGCACATAGAAAGAAGAGCGAAAGTAGATGAGGCAAAATATTGTGACATACAACACCCATTACAGATTCCAAATGTAGACAATTTCACAGCTAAGAATCATTGGTTAATTTCCTTTGATCAGTGTAGTTTTTATGCAATAAAGTATGCAAAGAATTCTACAATCTTTTCTGATATCTTTGCAGGTTAAAGATTTGAATGTGCTAAAAACTAGAAACTGTGTTTCCTCTAAGAGAAAACACACATAAACAAAGACTTTGTCATTCCTCTCAAAATTATTTCAGTTCTAAAATCAGAAACAAGATGAAATGGGACTTGCCAATGTGAAGCAAATGTACACACAGTACTCAAAATAATGCAAATGTCTATCTTCCTTATTTTGGTAAGAGCCCATATTATGTGGTTGCATGTGCAAGTACGTCAATAGATAAGATGATAGAATTCTGATCAAGTCTCCTTCTACTGCTCCAAATTTCCTTGTGAAGTAGGAAGTAATATAATCTGTCAATTCCAATGAGATGGACTGGGAGGTAGAATTTTTTTTTAAGTTTTTCCTTCTTTTTTTTAAGATTCTTTTAAATGTATTTATTCATAGAGAAACACACACACACACACACACACAGAGAGAGAGAGAGAGAGAGAGAGAGAGAGAGAGAGAGAGAGAGGCAGAGACACGGGTAGAGGGAGAAGCGGACTCCACGCAGGGAGCCCAATGTGGGACTCGATCCCGGGTTTCCAGGATCACGCCGGGGGCCGCAGGCGGCGCTAAACCACTGCGCCACTGGGGCTGCCCTGGGAGGTAGAATTTAATGTCAAGAAGAATGTAGAGGGTTGTAAAATAGTCCTCCAGGAGACAGGTAGAGTGAATTATAAGTACATAAAGTAAGATCTGGGGACAGCAGGAAGGACACACTTGAGATTGCCAGATTGCATTAAGTATACACTTTTGTAGTTATCCTAATTGTAACCAAAAGATCACTTCATAATAAATAAAATATCGGATCACTTTGCTATAAACCTAAAACTAATATAATATTATATACACCAACTACACTTCAATTTTTAAAACATTTGAAAAAAAAGCAGTATAAAAGACTTTGGGGAAATTATGGAAATTTAAATGCTTAATAGCACTAAGAAATCTAAAAAATATATAATAATAAATGGTCACGGTTATATATTATACTTTAGCCAAGTTCTACTGCAGAGATTTGGATGTGTACTAGGCATTTAATAGGGGCTACTTTGTCACATGAACACTAGAGAGTCGACAAATAAATGGATGAAGAGAATATTAGTCATAAAAATGACTGACTATGGAATTTCAGCTTTTAAAAAAAAGTGAAGTGAATACATGAAACTGAAGATAATGTAGAGTTGATAGCTCAGATATTCATGAAATAAAAAATAGGAGGAGCTCTTTAGAATAAGAAAGTTGGAGAAAATATGCTTAAAATATAGGAGGTAATAGCCAGTGAGTGGAATACATGGAGTTGTGATTATGGACAGGGTGTTGCCATTGATTAAGACAAAAGTTTTGGGTATAACCATGGAGTTACTGACCATGGAAGGATGGAGGACAAGATCACAGAGAGACATATATTCAAGGCGCTGAATGTCCAGATCGTGAGAGGGACCTTCCACATATAGGATGGAAATCACCAAGGTTTGGATAAAAATAAATTTTAATATATTAGATTCAGTTAAAGGCATCAAGGAGTAAGAGAGTACTGGTTGCCATCATGAGAAGACATAAGGTTCAAGTCCACAGGCTTTTATGCAAAATGTTTTGAAAGTGACTTTCAGAAGGAAAGTGTTTCCCAGTCCAGTATTATTAGAGCTGTGACAAAAAACTATATTACTCGGGGATCCCTGGGTGGCTCAGTGGTTTGGCGCCTGTCTTTGGCCCAGGACGCGATCCTGGAGTCCTGGGATGGAGTCCCACATCGGGCTCCCGGCATGGAACCTGCTTCTCCCTCCTCCTGTGTCTCTGCCTCTCTCTCTCTCTCTCTCTCTCTCTCTCTCTCTCATAAATAAATAAATAAATAAATAAATAAATAAATAAATAAATAAATCTTAAAAAAAAAACTATATTACTCTACACTAGTCCTCATTAAATTACATTTATAAAAGTAGTCAGTGACTATTGTGGGTTGAATTTTGTTCCCCAAAATGATAGGTGAAATCCTCACCCCCAGTACCCGTGAAGATGACCTTTTTTGGAAACAGGGTCTTTGTAGATATAATTATGTTAAGACAAAGTCAATAGGGTGGTCTTAAGCCAGTATGACTGTTGTCCTCATAAGATGAGTCACAGACATATAGACACATAGGGAAAAGTCCAATGTGAATACAGAGATAGAGGTTGGAATGATGCATCTGCAAGCCAAGAAATGCCACAATTGTTGCCAACCACCAGGAGATTAAAAGACGCATGGAAGGATTCCTCTGTACAGCAGTCAGAGCAAGCATGGCCCTACCCACATGGTGATTTCTGACTTCTCACCTCCAGAATTCTGATTTAATCTTTATTGTTTTAAACTACACAGTTTGTGATAATTTATTACCAAAACTAACACAATGCCTAAGAGATTTGCAGGGAAAGTGGTGTTCTCAGGGGTTAATCATTTTTTTTTTTTTTTTTTAGAGCAAGCAGCTAAAACTAAGAGGAAACATTGTGATTTTGGTGATGATTGGCCTAAATTCCAAAGGCAAGAAAGAAGGATGTCAGGAGTAGATGTGTATCTCCTGATATTAGAGATATTGACTATAATGTTTTAAAATATGTTCTCATGTTCACAAAGATATATATTATCTTATCTAAAAATATGAAAGGCAAAGTTTAGAAATTGAATATAGTTATTATTTGAGTCTCTTAGTATTGTGAATGGAGTCATTCTGACATTTTAAAATCTATTAAAAGCTAGAAGAATATAATGACTTTTCTTTCAATAGTTTTATAAAGCCATAATATACTAAACTTTTTAATAATCAATCCATTTCAAGGAAATTGTCCACATGTGAAACAAACAAAAACACATAACGGGAATGGAAAGCAGCTAATACACACATTTCATTTTGCCATAGATAATTAGTGACATTCTTTTTTAGTAAATTTATTGAAGAAAACAAATAATATTTAATTTCATTGTAATTCCCAAAGACAGATGGTAATAAAAATCTGTCCATCTTCCTGTACGTGTTATATGCTAAATTTATCTAAGGGAGATAATGCTGTTGTTAGTTCAAATAACTTGAACATAAACTGAACATTTCTTTTCCAGCAAAGGTTAAATCATCAAGGCAAATATTAAAAAATTAAGAACCATGTCTCTAGAGTTAAGTGATTCTTTGGCACGCATCGAAAAAATATGTTTGCTGTTTAAATGAAGCAAAGATTCTGGTTACCATATTTATAGAAATACAAGTCGTGTAGTAGTCTCTTCCACCATATAGTTTGTTCTTCTTTGGAACAATTTTTATAACTACCATCATTGTAACTAACGAAATTGATGTGAAAGGTGATACTAATTGGGGTTGTAAGGATATATTTATCTAAGCTTCAGCATACTAATTTATTTAATTTCTTGTTTGCACTCAATTTAAATATATAGACATAGACTTATATAGATGGATAATAGGTGATATAAAAGCTTTTAAACAAAATATGCAAATGAACTATGTTGATCTTTGAGATTTGATCCCATCCCACACCCTTCTACAGCAATTCCTATTGGAACATTGTCCATAGCCTCTCGATGCTCAGCTCTCCTCACATACAATGAAGAATTCCTATTCCCAACACCTGTAACTCTCCCCAAGAGAACTTTATCTGCAGGGATATGCTCAACCCAAGCACAGAATGGGTCAGAAGTGCTCTGGAGTTAGGGCTGCTAGGAGCAGCCCTTACCTCATGACATATCGAAGTAAGTTTAGAAAGTATCTTAACTCTCTTGCTCCTTAAAAGAAAAAAAACCTGAGTTGTGTTCCCACAGTATCCCAAAGGTCTCAGTACTGCTAAGCACCAATTCCCCAGTGACCAACTTGTCATAACACACACTTACTTGCTTCCTTCCCTTCCTGTCTCTTCCCCATCACTCAAATATACAATTTGAATTCAATCTTACTTTAAGGTGCATTTCTGGGGGATTCCAAACTATAACACCTACTAAACAACATCAACACTAATATTCACATCTGTCTTTAAATATCATCAATCCCCATTCTCTACCTCCATCACATTTCTTTTATCCCCCCAAAATAAATGTTGGTCTAAGTTTACCCTTCAGCTTCTGTCTGATTGTTTCATTCCCTTTTACAGCAGAATTCCTTGAAAATACTATTTGTATTCCTCTTTTCCCTCTCTCTCTAAATCCACCTCATTCAGGACTTAGCCAGCATGACCACACTTTACCTTCTCTTTTCAAGAACACATATAATCTCAGTACTGCTAAATTTAATGGGTGATTTTCTGTTTTTAGGGGTTTTTTTGCTGCAATTGATACAGCAGACTTGTATTTTTATGCTGAATAACAGCTACCCCCAAAATAACAATTCTTAATCCTGAGGCCTATTAATGCTAATTTATAAGAAAAAATAAAGATCTTTGTAGAAGTGATCAGGTCAAGGATCTAAACATGGAAATATTCTGGATTGGGACACATAGGTGGCTCAGCAGTTGAATGTCTGCCTTTGGCTCCAGGATGTGATCCTGAAGTTCCAGGATCCAGTCCCACATCGGGCTCCCCACATGGAGCCTGCTTCTCCCTCTGCTTAAGTCTCTGCCTCTCTCTCATTCTGTGTCTCTCATGAATAAATAAATAAAGCCTTTTAAAAAAAAAGGAAATATTCTGGATTATCCAGGCAGGCCTTAAATTCAATCATAGTTATCCTTATAAAAGGGAGGCAGAGAAGTATTTGGTACATACAGAAAAGGTGATATGAGGACCAAAGCAATGATTTAGAGTGGTGTGTACACAAGCAGAGGAACCCTGATGGAAGCTGTAGGAGGCAAGGAAAGATTCACCCCAGAGCCTGTGGAAGAAATGTAGCCCAATAAAACTCGTGTCGAATTTCTGATCTCCACAACTATGAGAGAATAAATTCCTATGGTTTTATACCTTCACGTTTTTGGTAATTTGTAATGGCAGCCACAGAAAACTCATGCAATGCCCACCTGGAAAACCATGCCTTCTTATTAATAACTTTGTGAATTCCTCATCTGATAATGGTGAACTATTCTAGTTTTCAGTTTTGATCCTGTTCTTCTGTCTATCTAAACAGCTTCCTTCTATGTCTCATCAAGCTTTGTCTTTAAATGTCATCTATGTGCCAATAATTTTCTAATCTTTCTCCCACCAGATTGCTGTTCTGAATTTCAAATCCATCAAACCAATTAATATACATGCCTAACAGATATCCATCGATGTCCACAACCCAACTTCAGGTCTTTCTTCCTTGAAAGCTCCTCATCCTCTTTCACCTGAAGTTTTCCCCTCCACTTGATGGCAACTCCATTCTTATTCTTGTTTAAGTACAAAACTTTGGACTCATTCTGGTTTTCTCTCTTTCATAAACATGATTAATACAACTGCAAATGCTGTTGGTACTACCATGAAAGCATACCTAACCTCTAATTTAACTCTGTTTATCATTCTAATTATCTTAGTCCAAGTCAAATGAAGGTTTTCCTTGGATATCACAGGATCCTCCTTCTTCTTCTCTTGATTCCCTACAGTCGGTTCTCAAGTATCTAGAGTGAAACTTTGAAATTGTAAGCCAGTCATTACTCTACCCAAGACTCCCAGTGATTTCCTATATTACACTGAGAAGTAGTCAAAGTCACTTCATGGACTACAGATCCTAGATTCGCCTCCCATGACCTCTCAAACTTGAACTCCTACTACCTTCCTCCTGATTACTTAATCCCACCTGGGCCACCTTAATAATCCTTGAAAAATCCAACAGTCATCCTTTCTTGGGCTGTACCTTTAGTCAGGAATGTTCCTCTGGATACTCACCTGGCTAACATCCTGGCCTTAAAATCCTTGCTTAAATGTGACCACTTAATAAAATGGACCTTTTCCATCCTATTTAAAATGAAATGACAATCTGCTTCCCATCTCAACCCCTCATTCCAGCATTCCTGATCCAATTAACCCTCCTCAAATTTTCCAAAATATTTATTATTTTTAACATTCTATATTATTTATTTATTATATATATTCTCTCTTATTATTTTAAAATATTTTATTTATTTATTTGACAGAGAAAGAGAGAACACAAGCAGGAGGAGCAGCAGGATAGAGAGAAGTGCGTTCCCCACTGAGCAAGAAGCCCAATGTGTGATTGGATCTCAAGACCCTTGGGATCATGACCTGAGCCAAACACAGATGCTTAACTGACTGAGCCCTCATTATAGAGCCCTTCTCTAATTTCTCCTCGTACACCAGAATATGTATGAGTCAATGACATATATGTAGTATTTTCTCTTTTGGTCACTTATGTGCCCATATCCCTAGCATAGTGCCTTCACAGAATGAGCAGAGATATTTGACTGAATGAAGGTATTGATTGAGACAATGAACAAGACAAGCTATTCCCATTCCCATTCTTATTTATCACGAGCAGAGGGATTTTAGTCTACTTCTAGAGTATAAGAAATGCTTCTATTGATATTTCTATTGCTTTTAATGTTAAAACCAAACTATACAAGTTGAAGACTTAAGACACTGTTTGATGGACTTACTTAAAGTCATTAGAAAAGTATACCTAAATATGCAGAGATACTGGCTTAAATTATTAAACATTCATCCAGCCAAAAGCTTAATTATCTGGATTTATGGTCTCAGACAGATCTCTGAGTCTTTGGTTCTCATTTGTTAATTAAAATGTTCAGTCTTTTCATCTTTCCCAACTCCTTTATATTGTTAAGTCAGTGTAACAGAAAGGTATAATCTCAAAATAAGTTATAAGTCTGAACAATATCTGGAGTACATAATACACTTCCTTGGATTTAGTGACCCAATATTAAGTATTGAATTTTGCTGCTATTGCCCATTGTAACAATGAATGATGTTTATTACTATTCACATTATTTATTTTCTATATCAGGAGATGAAAATCTTCACTTGCCCAGCAGAAAAGATATATAAAGCCAGCTGTGTATAAGACTGTAAAGCTAAATTGTGAAGATCATAGAAATAAAGAGTTCATGCCTTTGTAATGGGTGCAGGTGCTTTACACTTAAATGTTTTCTTAGCAGAAAAGTGGGTATGTATATTTTTAAAATATAGGTCAACAATTTTGTTTACTTATTTACTCTAAGTTATTGCTTGGCTTACAACTATCCAAGTCAAAGTAAAGTCACGTGAAATTGATTTGGTCTTCAGGCTACTGATCTATGACTTTATTATTCCAACATTCCCAGAAGAATGACAACCTACTAATCACTGTATTTTTCTAGATGAGCAAACATTCCGTAAGATGACCAGGAGCTAAAATGTTTCACAATGTGTAGTATCTTATTCCACTACTCTATTTTTCATATCTTCAGTGTCAACCCTCACATACACATCTAATGGGGAGGTAACAAGGAGAGTGATTTCATGATAATTAATGATTAGGCCAGTGGCCAATATTTTTCCTGGATTTTATTTATCTATGTTTTGACTTGAGAAAAACACCTATCCACATACCTGAATTCATAATCTGGTTGCATGTGTACTTATGCATACCTGCTAAATTTCCATTCTAACATGACCACGTCAAATCACATCAAAAAGAAAACAACATAAAACAAACCCTACGAAAGTTATTTGTCACAGGCAGGTGATTTCACACAGTTGCTTAAAGATATAGAAGGGAAAATATGAAGCACCATTCTTGTCTTCCTGATTGATTTATCCAGATTTGATAACACTGAAAGCAAGAATGAAGCACGCTAGCCCAATAAATATTTTAAGTCTCTCACAGGAGGAAACCAATGCCAGTTAGTGCAGAGGAACAAAAGTGCTCTACAATGTTACTTAACTAAATAGCTCTCCCCCTTCTAAAATGTTGCTAATTATCACAGTGTGAGAAGACTTAGTATCTGTTCACAACCCATTGTTCAGAATTAGTCACTTGACCATGCCTAGCTTCAAGGAGACTATGCCTGAATTCAACCTTGGACCTATACTTTGAGCTGTAGATGGACCACTAGGTGGAAAGTACTGTTTGCTTCACTGGATTCAAGTTATTTTTAAGTAAATTTCTTCCTTTTAAAATATTTTGTGCTCAGTGAAGTATATTGACCTGAAAGCAGTGAATTATATAACCTCAGAATTATATCATATTGACTATAAGGTTATCAGTCCTAAATATCGAATTTAAATTGCAAGTTTCCATACTCTAAATGAGTCAGTATTCATAGGAAGTGTATTTTTGTTCTGTTAATTCTTCAAATGTTATCTAGTTGAGTGGTGTCTTCAGTGCTTCTGTGCAGAAATTCAATGCTGTGAGAATCTTAAAGCCAGTCAGAAATTCTAAAGGAACAATTATCTTTTAATAACTTCTGCCTTGTCTGTGAATTCTATGAATACGTATACATGAGTGTGTGTAATTTAAGTGTGTATGTGTGACATTCTATCTTGCCATTTAAATTTCAAGTAGCATGTTACTTAATATAATATTTAGAGATATCTTAATTAAAGGTTTTAGTCAAAACATGTCTTATATTTTAGTTTAATTTATTTTAGAAAATTATATTGAGAATCTATTTCTGTCTATGGCCATACCACCCTCAACGTGCCTGATCTCGTCTGATCTTGGTAGCTAAGCAAGATGGGGCCTGGTTAGTCCTTGGATGGGAGAATATATTTCTAAAAATCACAGCTAATGATATTATATGGCTAAGAATATGAAACACTGCAAGCATTATAAACTTTCAAAATCAGAGTTCTAAAATATGCAGTGAATTATATAATACACTTCAAAGCATCATTTAATCTTTAAGTTTTTAATGAAAAAGAATAGATGCATAGAAGGGAAGGTGCTAGAACATGACTTCTAAGGTAATGGATTGATGATAATATCAATAATAACAAGGAGGAGGAGGAGGAGTAAGGAAAAGGAAGAAAACAAAAAGTAGGAGGAGAAACACTTTTAATAGGCAAGTTAAAATCCCTTTTGTGATTTGTTTATTTACTGACTTCCAGTACACAATTTAGAAATAGGAAGAATTAACATTTCTGAGATATCATGGGGAGCTGAATAAAGAAGGAATTACATAGAAAACATTCAGAATAGTAGTAGCACTACCCTAAAAGTGGATATGATTCATGACTTTCATAAATTTTTATCTATTGAACATCTTTCCCACTAAGCTAATCCAAATGTTAGTTATACATAATTAACTTCATTCATCAGGCATGTAAATGATCAGAATTTACATGGGCAGTGTCTTCCTGTCTGTGAAATATGAGGGACAAAAAATTCTCTCCTAATCTATGTCATTAATAAATCTCCTTCTGCTCCACCTTGGTTAGTCAGACCATTCACCAAATCAATAGTCACACCAGATACATTATTTTGATCCATGTACCTCTTCACAAATAATCCATTAGGTCAATAAGTATTTATTACACAAATATTTTATGAAGAATACTCTATGCAATGTGGTACCAAACAAGGTTAGTATATCCTGCCAAATGAATGGATGTGCCATCTGCTTCCTGAAACCTGTCTTTTGATGCTTACAGAAGAGAAAAAAATATTCAAGTGAGGCAAACCCTCTCTGGGCAAATTAAAAGCACTGTACTGATAGCTGATTATCTTGCCCATTTATTCACATCACACAATTCATTACATACATGTGCCAGGCACCATGTGCCAGACACCATGTTCAGCCCTAAGAATGTAAAAATCAAAATGCATCTCTTACATCCTGCTCTCAAGAAAAAATTTGACTTTAAATAAATATGATAAAATAATTTAATGTAATGAAGTTGTTTAATACAGTGAGCCCACAGGAAAAGGAATTCTTATATTAGTGAGGGCATAAAAAAGTACCATAAAGATGATAGCATTGGATTAAGACTTATAAGCCACAAAAGGGACAAATTTATAAGCAAATGAAACATTATGTACAGAACTGTGTGACATAAAAGAACCTAGCAAGTTCAGAAAGGAAGCAATCACTTATATTTCAAAAATAAAATTAAGGGGAGAAGATGTAATTGCATGAGACTAAGAACAAGATCCTGAAAGTTTTCTAGACAAAAACTCAGATACTCGGAATTCTTGGTACATGGAAGAGAAAGGATTTGACAATCCTCTTAAACTTCTTCTCCAATGACTGGATTTGTTTTATATTAACTATGAGACAGATTGAACTGTTAAGAGAAAAAAGTGTTTAGTCTAAGAGTTCAGTGCAATGGAATACTCAGTAGCAGAGGTACAGTAAATCATAACTGTGCAGGTGTATAGCTACAATGTGGATTGTGAGCTGAAGACTAAAATTGATGTCTCAGCATATTTATGATAGTTGAATAAATCATCATGGGTGAGAAATTAGAGAAAGTATAAGATAGTCTTTGTTCATCTACATTCTTAAAGGTTTATTGAGGTATAATTCACATACAATAAACTGAACTTAAGTGTAAAATTTTAAGTGTTTTGACATATGTATCATATGTACATGAGTAAAACCATCACCTCAATAAGGAAAATGAATGTATCTATCAACCTCAAAAGTTTCTTTGTGAGCCTTTATAATTCTTCTCATAATGCCCTCAGATTCCATCCTCTCCATCTCCACGTAGCCAACACTTTGCTTTCTGTCACCATATATTAGTGTGGATTTTCTAGAATTTTATATAAATGGAACCAAATAGAATGTACTTCACTTGTTTAGCTTATTTAATTCAGCATAATTATTTAAGAGTTATCCGAGTTATAACTTGTATCAATACTTAATATTTATTTATTGAATAGCATTCCAATGCACAGATATGCAATATTTTGTTTCTCTATCCAGATGTTGATGGGCTTTCTAGTTTTAGACTATTTCAAATAAAGTTCCTAATAGTATTAGTGTATATGTTTCCATTTCTTTTGTATCAATTCCTAGGAATGGAATGGATGGATCATAGTGTAGGAATATGTTTACTAATATTTATAAAGGTAAATTAATTAAGAAAGTGCAGTGCTAGAATAAAAATAAACAGTTCAGGGGATCCCTGGGTGGCTCAGCAGTTTGGCGCCTGCCTTTGGCCCAGGGCACGATCCTGGAGTCCCGGGATCGAGTCCCGCGTCAGGCTCCCGGCATGGAGACTGCTTCTCCCTCCTCTTGTATCTCTGCCTCTCTTTCTCTCTATTTCTATCATAAATAAATAAATAAATCTTTAAAGAATAAAAATAAATAGTCCATAAATATATATAACATATATATTCTGATATATATATATATATATATATATATATAACTGATACATATAACTGGTATATATATATGGCATATATATGACTGATTTTTAACAAAAGTAAAAAGTCAATTTTAATGCAGGAAGTATATTATTTCTAACAAATAGCTTTAGATAAATTGTATATTCCATTTAATTTAAAAAATATTTTCTTGATGCTTTGTACGATGTTAAAAGAAAAGGAAGCAACTCAAGTGGATACTACATCTAAACACAAAACTTAAATTATTAAACTTAAGAAAATTGACTGGAACAAAACATTTTTACCTTGGGATTACAAAGATGATAGATAGATGATAGATAGATGATAGAGATGATAGATAGATGATAGATGGTAGATGATAGATACAGATACATAGATTTCTTCATTTATTTGAGAGAGAGAGCGAGAGAGAGAGAGAAAGAGAAAACGCACCCATGAGAGTGGAGGGAGGAGCAGAGGGAAAAAATCTTTCAAGCGGACTCCACACCTAGTGCAGGGCTTGATCACAGGGCTTACCCTGAGATCATGACATGAGCCCGAACCAAGAGTGGGACGATTAATATGTTGAGCCACTCTGGTGCTCCACAAAGTTATATTGAATGCAATGTTACAAGCATGCTATAAAAGAACCAAGTGATAAATTTGACTTCATCAAAATTAAACCTTTTTGTGCTTCCAATAGTAAGAGAATGAAAACAAAAGACATAGAAAGGAAAATATTTTTAATCCATATATCTGATAAAGATCCTTACTTATAATAATAAATAATTCATAAAACTCAATAAAAGAATATTCCTTGATATAAAATTCACACTCTTTGAACAGGCACTTCAATATAGAAGATGTGATCACTCTGGTGGGCCATGTTGGTAATGGGGGAGGCTATGCTTATGTGAAGGCAGATTGCATATAGGAAATCTCTTTACTTTTCGCTCAATTGTTCTAAGAACCTAAAATTGTTCTAAAAAAAAAAAAAGATATGGTGACCAAAAAAAAAAAAAAAAAAAAGAAGAAGAAGAAGAAGATGTGGTATATTTATACTATGGAATATTATTTGGCCATAAAAAATAATGAAATCTTGCCATTCATGACAAGGATGGCCCTACAGGGAATTATGATAAGTAAAATAAGTCAGACAGAGAAAGAAAAATACCATAAAATTTCGCATTTATGTGGAATCTAAAAAACTGAACAACCAACAAAGCAAAATAGGAACAGACTCACATATACAGGAAACTGTTAGTTACCATGGAGAGGAGGGATTTGTGCGGGTGAGTGTGTGGACTGGGGGTATAGGTGAAGGATATTAAGAGGTACAAATTCCCAGTTATAAAATACATAAGTTACAGGGATGTAATGTACAGCATAGAGAATATAGTCAATAATATTGTAATAATGTATAGTGACAGAAGGTACTTAGGCAACATGAAGATCATTTCATAATATATAACAAATATTTAATCACTATGATGTATACCTGAAATTAATAGGATATTATGTGTTAATTAGTTTAAGAATGCTAAAAACCATCAGTCCTTAAGGAAATACAAATTAAAAGCAAAATGTGATACTACTACACACCTATTACCTATTACAATGGCTAAAATTTAAAGCCTAACAATAACAATTGTTGGTGAGGAAGTGGAGGAACTTACACTCTCCAAAACTAGTGATAAAAAATGTAAAATATTAACAATCAACTTTGGAAAGCAGTTTGACAATTTCTATTTTAAAAAAAATCCATACTCTTCTTTGATAAAGTGTTGTGTTTTTGGCATTCTTAACATAATTTATTTTTCAATGGTTTTGAATTTGGTGATTAAAATATGAAAATAATTATTCAAGGTTCTGTGTGTCTTGCAAACTTTCTCTCTTTTGTAATATAGCCCAGTTATTGAGAGCCAGCATTCCTTACTCACCCAAGTAGAGACAGAAGTATACAAGATTGTCTGATACACACAACTTACCAGTTTAGGTGAGAAAAACTGGCCAGTCCAATTATCTGATTAAAGGATTGCTACTTGAAATTATAATTACACACAACCAACTTATATTACTTGGGTTGAAGTATCAATTCCAGATTTCCTAAACTCATAACCTTAGGTTTCTGAAGACCTTTGGCGTCCAGTTTTATCATTGCAAAATAAAAAAAAATAGTCTCACCTAGCTCACTGGTTTATTTTAAAGAAGAAATTATTTAGTACATAGAAATGTTTATACACAATCTTTCCTATTATAAAGATTCAGCAGATAATAGTGCCTAGACTACCAACAAAGTCATTCAAAAAAGATAAGTCATTCAGAAACTAATTTGATTTATCAATTATCTCCTAGATTGTGAAAGAAAAGAGTTTGCACAATATTTTTTTCATTGAGGAAACCTAAAAAAAAAAAGATAAATATACTGCATTAGAAAGAGGTAGAGATAGAAGGTAATGTTAAATTAAGGATGGAGTATGAGTTTTTCTGTGTGAAGATATTGATCCATTAAAAGGAGATGGTTTTCAATAAGATCTCTGTCTTATTAAGAATAGTAATGAAAATGGGTTCATGATAAATGGAAGGACATTTGTTTGATAAGGATCAAAAAATAGAAGGACCAAAGAAAATCCAGAAGGGACATATTGGAATTAATAATGAGCAAAATAAATCTCAATAATTATTACAGAAAATGCGAATTCTGTTACTAAGGAGTAACAGTTCTCCAGACCTGTGAGAAATAAATTTCTGTCGTTTAAGCCACCCATTCTGTGGTTCTTTGTTATGGTAGCCCCAATGGTGTTACTCTTTTATTTCACAATCTAGGGGATAATTGAAAAGTCAAATTAGTTTCTGAGTGATTTCTTTTTTAATATTTTATTTTTATTTAGTCATGAGAGATGCAGAAAGAGAGGCAGGGATATAGGCAGAGGGAGAAGCAGGCTTCCTGAGGGGAGTCTGATGCGGGACTTAATCCTGGGACCCCAGGATCATGCCCTGAGCCTCAGCCAGGTGCTCAGTCACTGAGAAACCCAGGCAACCCAAAGAAAACATTTTCAAAATAGTTTATATTCTGAGGTCAATGCTTATTCTGATTTTTCAGACATCCTGAGTAAATATGGATGGGGGGGGTGGGCACTGGTCAACAGTCCTGATAACAATATGACCTCTTCTAAAATTAAATATCATAGGGGTACCTGAGTGGCTCAGGTGGTAAAGCATCCAATTCTTGATTTCAGTTCAGGTCATGATCTCAGGGTAGTGAGGCTGAGCCCCGAGTAGGGCTCAGCTGAGAGTCCACTTGGGATTCTCTCTCTCCCTCTCCTTCTGTCTCCTGCTGAAAAAAATAAATAAATCTTTAAAAAAATCAAAAATTTTAAATTAAAATTAAATTAAAATAAAAAAATTAAATTAAATGTTATATAAAGTACTCCATAAAAATATCCAATATTTTTGTAAAAATGTCATCAAAGATTACTTTGACTTGTTCAGTAATATCATTAGGTTGCAGTTGTTTACACTGTGTCTATTGTTTATTTATTTAAATTATCTTTCTACTAATTATGTATTTGAATTCTCATACACATATTCAACAGTTATGAATAAAATTTGGAAAGTGAGTGTCAATGGATCAATTTCAATACATTATATTATTGACTTGCTTTGTTTTCTGACCAGTTTAATTTTTTCAGCAATTGGAGGCAATTTATCTCTGTTTCTAGCCCCAGCTTCACCCTATGCTTTAGGAAAGCATTTCTCACCAGTTCCACTGGAAATTAACAGACATAATGTGAATAATACATTCTTTAATTAAATATAGTCAGAGAAAACTGGGTTCAACAAAGCAGGTTTCTTTACTATCAAGATTCAAATAGCTTCTAATTTGCCATATTGCATTATGATACTCTTAGAATGAGATTAGTTAGGCAGTGTTTTACAAATTTATTAGAAAGTGAATTCTTACTGGATGAACTGTCTCATACAATTAGGCAAAACAGGACATTACTGTGGTGTGTCCTGCTCCAAACTTGTAATCCAAGTTTGGCAACCAGTCTTCTCTCTTATTTCTTAGTATAAAGCATCTTCTTCCAGTGTATGGTAATTTGATTTCTACCTAGAATCCATCTTCCGAAGATTTGATCTTCATCTACGAATGATACCAAGCCATTGACAAAGGGAGTCTTACTTTGAATTTGTCAATCATTTTTAACCAACGTTACACCCTAAACCAAAAACTGTGGTTTTTTCACGTCTGGCTACAGATTGTGAATGTTAACTTTATACATCAACTTGATTCAGTTAAGGGATACACAGATAGCTGGTACTTCTGAGTATGTCTGTGAGGATATCTCCAGAACAGATTAGTATTTGAATCAGTGTACTGAGCAAAGAAGATCACTCTTGTTAATGCAGGTGGCCATCACCCAGTCCATTGAGGGTTTGAATAGAACAAAAATACAGAAAAAGGGCAAGTTTGTTCTCTGCTTGAACTAAGATACCCATTTTTTCCTGCCCTTGGACATCTGTGTTCTTGGTTCTTGGGTCTTCAGATTTGGACCAGGACTTACACCACTTGGCCTCCAGTTCTTGGATCTTCTGATTAAGACCAAGACTTATATCATGGGCTCCTCTAATTCTCAGGACTTTGGGATTGAACTGGAACTACACCATTGGCTTTCCTGGGCCTCCAGTTTGCAGACAGTGGATCATGGGATTTCTCAGTCTCTATAATTGCATAAGCCAATCCCTCATAATAAATTTTTTTCCATATATCTATATGGATCCCATTGGTTGTTTCTCTGGAAAACCTCAACTAACACACAGACCTTCATGTATATGATATATTTCTTAATATTGTCATCTTGACTATCTCCCAAGATAACAATAATTCTGCTGGAGCTCTCTCAGTCCACTTGCCCTCAGGGTTTATTACCATACATTAGATATTCCCATGGATCTTGCTACCACCTCATATTATTTCACCTCAGGTTTTAAAATTCAAATATCCAACTCTTTTTTCTTATTTTGTATCCTTCCAGAAACTTTACCCCTCCTTCACATCTCATTTCCCCTCTGCCTAATCCTACTAACTCTAATTTCTTTTTTCTACCACTTCCCCAAATATCAAAAGCCCTTGTTTATAATAAAATAAAATATTAGATTGTTTTACCTTTCCTTCAAATGAGTTATTTATTCTTTCAGTGAACATTAGTTGAACAATTATAATACACCATACTCTAGGAGTTGGGAATACAATGATAAAACAAAAGAGATTACTATCTCTGCATTTATAAAGCAGACATTTTGGTGGAGAAGGACAATATGAGCAAGATAAATATAGGATATTAGAGAGTGGCATGTTCTAAAGAGAACAAATTGCATCAAGAAAGGGGATACAAATTGTCCAAGAAGGAGGTTGACAATTCTGGTTGTGTGGTCAAGTAAGTCTTCACAAAGAAGGTAACTTTGCATAAAGATTAGAAGGAAACCAGGGAGCCTACTGTGCTAATCCAGATGAAAATCAGTGAAAAGAAACAACCAGTAAATAACCCCTAGTAACTTCCTATACTATTTCAATATAATGATGATAAAGAGGAAACACAGAGATAAAAACTATCAGAGAAAAAAAAAACACATGGTTTGCTTATGAAGGAAAAGTCAAATAAACTAGTTTCTAAAATTATTTTTTTCTGAATTGTCACTGTTAGTTTTGGTTGTTTTTATATGTTGTGTTTCATTTTTGTGTCCACCTAGTTCTTCTCTTTATACTACAGCTTTCTTCAATAGCATTTAGATCTCTGTGAAATATTTTTCCCTGAATTTATGAGCTAACTCTGAGGACAGTATACTTGGCAGTGGGAGAAGGTTGTGGAAGGACTGACTGAATCTCAGGCAGAGGAAGGAGGAGTGAGCACTTGGATTAGACTCACCTACTTCCATTCCACTATCAAATATGGACGACTTCTCCGGTTTCTATGTTCACCATACCAAAAAAAAAAAAAATTGGCTCCTAGAAATATCAGTAAATAATTTTGAGATGTTCTTATTTTATCTTAAGGGCAATGATGCAAATCCGTGTGTGTGTGTGTGTGTGTGTGTGTGTATTGTGCATGTTGTGTTTTGTGTGTGTGTGTGTGTGTGTGTGTTGTGTGGTATGTGTGCGTGCTAGTGGGGTGGGAGAGTCATGGTGAGTGTTGCAGTCATTTCACAGTCAAATTTGTAAGAAACTTTTGTTTTGGACATCTCTGAAGAATTTCTCAGGAATAGTCATCTCTATATCGTCTCCATGTTTTCTAGGATGTGGCTACCCCTATTCAGTTCTATTTGTATCTTTCTACCATCTTTCCCTTTTCCTAATATTTTGTCAAAGTTGTTGGATCATAGATCAATTCCACTCAATAATTTCTAAGACAAGTGAAATTCAATCCCCTTCTTTCATTTCTTTTGTAATTTAGATACACACCTACAAAGGAAGATTATTCTGTTGGTGAAGAGAGTTTCCACCCTAAATATTACAAGATGGCCAAACACAGCACACATGACCCTCAGATGATGTGGTTAGTAGCAATTTATTAGTCAAATATATTTATAGCCCAAGGGAGGTGGACACCAGTGTGCAATGCCAGACTATGGAGGGGTTGCATTAAGGATCAGAGTGAAACAGACAGGGCTTTTTAAGGTGGGCCTTGCAATAACAGGATGGAGGGGTTCCATCTAGCTCCTACAGGTGAATGTGATTGACTTGTTTTAATACTTTCTTGGGCTGGTAGAATGGTTGAGGACCAGATGAGATGTAGGTGGTCCTGCTGATGGAGGAATTAGCTGAGTGGGAAGCATTTCCTGCTGGATCAGGGCAGATCTGTTGAAAAAAGGATTTTAGCTTAAGCTTTTGGGTCTCTATGAGGCTAAGAGGTGCAGGCAGCACACAGAATCCTAGGCCTTGCAATGCACAGACGCTCTATTTATTACCTTGTGTAGACACCAATCATATTTTTCACCCTGCCCAAATTTATAACTGAGTTGGTAGCATGTGAAGTGATGTAGTTTCTGTGGTTTTGACTGTACTTACTTATAACTAAAGCTGCTGTTCTTTCTCTGTTTGTTTATATGTATGGCTTTTTTCTGCAAAATTACCTCTTTGGTTTCTATTGTGACAAGATACTTTTTCAGTCAAAACTTAAACTTACTTGTCTCAATCTGTGTTTTGAAAGATCTGTCTTCCGATTATGTTTTGACTCTTTCTGTTTGACAAGATTTTGTCTTTGCCTCTCTCATGTTTTCACTCTGTTTGTTCTTCTGAGTTACTGTTTCCTTCTTTTCTTATCAATTAGCAACAAATGCTGAGAATTCCCAAATCTCTACTTCGACTCTTCTGAAAGTTATCCTCAATTTTATACCAGGTATTTATAATTTCTTGTCTCATAGCCTCATCAAAAAACAGCATTTATAAAACAAGAAGGATCTTTCTATCCAAATAGTATTTTGTCACTGAGGAGTCAGGCTCCTCCTGGTTAAAAGCCCACACATGATTTTTCAGATCTGATCACAGGCAATAACAACGGCTTTACCCATAACCCTCAGGAGAGAAGCTGCCCTTGCAACACCAGGTGGAGGGGACAGCCCAAGCATGGCAGTCACTGAAGGAAGTTGCAGCCAAGGACTTAGCAACCCCCCCCCCCAAACCTTCACACTTCTTGCATATTTGCATTGGTAGCTGAGGCACCATCATTCTTGGGTCACTTTATCTGAAGCTTTGGGCATATGTCTTCTTGGGGAACCCCTTTGCTGTGGCCTCTTACAAAGAGTAGGGGAGAACCTTGACTGTGAAACCAGACAGGTTACCGCACTCAGACTCAGCTCCCAGTGCTTTCCTGCTCTGAGTCCTCCCCCACCTTCTCACCTTCACCTCAGGGTCCACACAACTGCCAGAACCTTTTGTCGAAGCTCTCTCAAAAGTAAGAAGACCCCCTGGCCACTTGGATGATTCAGTGCTTGAGCATCTGCCTTTGGTTCAGGTTATGATCCCAGAGTCCTGGAATCAAGTTCTGTATCAGGCTCCCCACAGGGAGCCTGCTTCTCCCTTTGCCTATGTCTCTGTGTCTCTCTGTCATTCATGAATAAATAAATAAAATCTTTAAAAAAAAAAAGTAAGAAGACCCCCAAGTCTGTGCTGACTCACCTGACCCTCCATTGGTGTGCTGCTCCTTTGGGGGAAATTGAATAGGCGGGTGTCAGTGCTTTCCCTGGCTTTAACCACTTGTTCACATCCTTGCAGTAAGTGACTAAAGGCTTTCATTCTGGGCCTCTAGCTTTAATGGGTTACTTCGACATCTCACAACTCAGTTTTCTCTTTCTCAGATCAGCTGAGCTCTTAACTATCACCTATAGCCTTTACCACATTTTATGTGCCATCATATACTCTCACCCAAGTCATACACTAGGAGATAGATTTGACTTCATTCCAAATGCATACTACTCATTACCAAGTGATCCAGCCCTGTCCACTTGGCTTCCAAGTAGGGTATATGTTAAATACATCCTTTCCTCTTAAGCACATCAAGAATAACTCAAGTTCAGTCTTCAACTTCTATCTCCTGGCCCCTTGAAAAGAGATATTAAATATAGCCAGAATTATCTACAAATGTCTTCTTTACTGCAGCCATGGTAACAAAACTCAAAATGCAAAACCCACAGCACTCATCCTTCCACTCACCCAAATCACTGCAGTTGGATAAAGTCTTAGTTTATGACTATGATTTTGACATTTTTACCCTTTCTTAACTCATAATTCTTTTCCATTTACTTTCCAGAAGCACTAAAATTCTCTCATAGCTATAATGTATTTTTAAAATTATATTTATTTGCTTATTTAATTTTACCTCCATGGCTATACTCATACTATCCAAGGAATTGGATATTTAACTATCCAATTTATATTTATTTAACTATCCAAAAGATATCATTTTATATCACAAGACAACAAAAAAACTTCCATTATTTCTCTTGTGTGAAGCAAACCAGGGTGACCGTCAGCAGGAGACTTTTGGTTCAAGCTAGAACTTGGTCACAGGAGGATCAGTAGGATCACATGAGGGATCCATTGTGCATAAGAAAGATTGAGTAAGTGCCAGCAGCTACCAGCAAGTGGAAAGAACAAGGAATAGAGTTTCCTGAAGCCTCTGGAGGATGGGCAGCCCTACCAACACCTTGAAATTTATTTCAAACTTCTGGCATCCAGAACTGTGGGAGAATAAATTTCTGTTGTTTTAAGCCACCATGTATGTGGTAATTTGCTCTAATGGCAATGGGAAAATAACACAGATTTCTTGGCCAAATTCAGCCAAATACTTGATTTTGTACAGCTAGCAAGCTAAAAATGAGTTTTATACATTAAAATGGTTGAAAAAATCAAATGAAGAATAATATTCTGAGACACATAAAAATTGAATGACATTCAAATTTATGTCCATAACTTAAGTTTTATTGAAACACATCCATACTCACTCACATATTGTTTATGGCTGCTTTTGCACTTAGCAGCAAAGCTGAATAGTTATCATGGAGAATGTATGGTCTGCAAGGCTGAAAATATTTGTTATCTGGAACTTAACAGAACATGTTTGCTGTACCCTGTACTGGATTCTTTCATAATTATCATTTATGTTGTCTCCTCCATTAAATTGTGAACTCCTTGGGGATCAAGACTTTATACATAGTCTAAGTTAAATACATATTTAAAGACTCAATGAAAATTTCAACTTTTTGCTATCTCTTAACTACAAAACATTGCATAACAACTACTCATGTACTGAACTATCTATAAATTACTTAGTTAGAATTTTTCCTACTTTTTTTAAAGATTATATTTATTTATTCATGAGAGAGGCAGAGACACAAGCAGGCTGCATGCAGGGAACCCAATGTGGGACTTGATCCCAGGACTCCAGGATCATGCCCTGGGCTAAAGGCAGGTACTAAACTACTGAGCCACCCAGACATCCTTAGTTTTTCCTAATTTTAAAGCCTTGTTATTTTCATTTTTTATAAATGATAGAGGTAATTAAAATTATGAAAGTATTTTGGGTAAAATATTTAATATATGATACAGTAAAAATCAAAATGTTTTGCAATAGATGAATTTGGGGATTATTTAAAGTGGCACCATGTTCATAAGATAAATAAAAATTAAAAATTAATATGGAAAATCTTTAAAAGACAACATTAGTAGGAAAAGTGACATGTTTCCACACTTTAAGTTTTTTTAATTATAATGAGTTATATTTAAAGGCCACAATCTTCAATACAATGCTGATTTTAAATTTGAATTGAGGATACTTGTTAAATATTTAGATCTTCAAATGTGGAGGGAGACATGTTAATTAAAGATAAAATATTAGCCAACATATAATACTGTGACTTAATATATGATTGAAGGGTTTAAAGTTTACATTCTTATGTTATACATGCTTTATTGCAAATTGGCTTTTCCTAAATAACAAACTTGTAATTGGTAGTTACTGAAGTGCATATTCTCAAAAGTCGTGAAACCCTAGAGAATGCTGAGTGAGAAAACTTTCTCATAAGATAAAGCTATTTCTGAAGTCAGCATAAAACCAAGCTTTGTACTTTATCAGCTTATGAAGTTGAAAGGTTATGCTAATGCAAAATGGGTATTCAATTTTATAAAAGACTTCTAGAAAGAAAGAAAAAAAAAAACAAATTCTGCTCCATCAGAAGAAATGATGAGGAATTTAAAAAAAATTAATATTGTCTAGTAGTTTGAGTTTAAAATTAACATTAAACTATTGGATTTAGAAAAGTATAAGAATAATTTTGTTGTTCATCTGCTCAAAAGGCTGTGTGCTGTGCAAAATTTCATAAGGGAATATGTATAGAACCCTAAATTCATTTTTTAATGTGTTACCTCTGCTTTTACAAGAGTACAAAGTATTTTCTTTTCTTGGAAAATGAATTATATTTGCACTTGAAAGGGGTGGGGCATTTTCTGCCCTTAGTCTAGATGATTTACTCAAGAACATTGAGAAGTTGACTTTGGATGGTAATACTCCAGAGAGTAGACAAGGTACCAAGATGGTCCTCTGTTCATTTTACATATGGCATTTCCCATTATCTTTCTCATGTCTACCCTATCATATTGTATTAACTCACACTTAATTATACAAAACCAAACCAGTGTATCCATTTCTCAAAAACAGGTATGATGTAACTATTATGCTAGAAACCAGTTCTAATGATATCATTTAGATTATAAACAAGGCTACAACTTATTGTGGGGAATAGGCACATCATAAAAAGGAAAGCAATTTAATGAAAATTATAAATATGTATAGGTTTTTATAGTGTACAGAGCTCTGTAGTTCAATGATTCAGTATTGCTGAAGCAAGACATCCTGATTCAAGTCCCAGCCAGAATAGGTTGAGTTATGTGGTCAGAGATAAGATATGAAAAATCTGATCTTCAGATACTTGACTGAATTATTTTTTTTGAAGATTTTATTTGTTTATTTATGAGAGACACAGAGAGACAGAGGCAGAGGGAGAAGCAGCCTCCTTGCAGGGAGCCCGATGTGGGATTCCATCCCAGGACTCCAGAATCATGCCCTGAGCCGAAGGCAGATGCTCAACTGCTGAGCCAACCAGGTGTCGCTTGACTGAATTCTCAATTCCATTTTACAAACTGAAGATATCAGTCCCTACTTCACAATGTTACTATGAGAATTAAAATTCAATCAATTTTTGGGGGTGCCTCGGTTGCTCTGTCAGTAAAACGTCTACCTTTGGCTCAGGTCATGACTCCAGGGTCCTGGGATCAAGTCCCACAACAGGCTTCTTGCTCAGTGGGGAGCCTTTTGGTCTCTCTCCCTCTGCTCTTTCCCATGCTGGTGCTTTTTCTAGCTCTCCCTCAAATAAAGAAATAAAATCTTTAAGAAAATTAAATTAAATGAACTCTTAGCTCACTTATATAAATTCAAGATGCTACTTACATGGAAAATAATAATCACATGCTTATATTTTGTCTTTATTGGAGCAGTAGAAAATTATCAACTTTTTTTTTTTAAAGATTTATTTATTCTTGAGAGACACACAGAGAGAGAGAGGCAGAGACACAGGCAGAGGGAGAAGCAGGCTCCATGCAGGGAGACCGATGTGGGACTGGATCCTGGGACTCCAGGATCACGCCCTGAGCTGAAGGCCGATGCTTAACTGCTGAGCCACCCAGGCATCCCTATCAACAATTTTTTTTTTTTTTGCCTATCCTTGTATTCTACAGAAAATTACAACACCAAACTTAGATTAAACAAACTCATATATACTATTTTGTATCTTCAGTAATAATTGCTGATGAATACTGAATATCAACTGAATACCAATACTGAACACCAACAGTTGACACGAAATGTTACATTAAGGATGATAATATTTTAACTCAACTGGTGTGGTTCTCAGGGAGACTAATCATTTTATGAAAATGAAACTTACAGATAAAACAAACTATTTCATAAAAATGTACTCTTTGATATTAACACTGGGAGAGAGAGTTAAAGAGTACAAGTTTGAAATGTATATGCTACAAAAATGAAAATAGAATGATATACGGAGAGGCATTCAGCAGCTGCCTCTGGAGCTGCAGTCTGTTCCATTGTTATATAGTTACTGATTAAAATATGTGTTGCTATGTGATTGATTTTACACACGAAATTGAAAATAAAATTTTGAAAAATATTCCAGACTCAGAGAAAATTTAACATATAATTTTTCTTCAACTCATAAATATTTTTAATATATGAATTCTAAAAGCCATTTTTGGAAATACATTGGATTAACCATTTGAAAGACCATTCTCATTATCTTCTCAAATATTTCTTTTCTCTTGAATCTATTTTGATGTAAGGATTGGACTGATACATTCCTCTAGGTAGATATCTAATCACTTGTCATCTTCTTGTTCTACAATTAACACCACTTTCTACTAAAGTGAAACATATCTGCAAGCAATGAATATCATCGAGGAATTTTAATAATTAACATAAAATTTAGCTAAAAAAAGATCTACCGATTGTCATTTTAAAAGCTTTCCTGCTGATGACAATTTACTTATAGAAAAAATTTCCCAACTTTGGCACTTAATATAATCCATTCTATTAAAGCTGTAGCAACTTCACTTTTTCGAATTACCTATTGCATCATTTTAAGAAAGTCATGCTGGAAAGCAAGTAATGAATGAGGTGCACTGAACTATCTCTAAGGAGAGCAATTGACAGTATCCTTCAACCAAAGATCATGAGGAGCACCTCTGTGGTTACACAAATTGGGTTTATTACTCTGTTGCAAGGGTGAATACTTCCCATAGGGAACTATCTGGCCTGTGAGGAACAAGGTATTAGAAAAACTATTACAGGATTTGGGGTCTGGTTGGGTGATTTGTGGGAAAGTCTAAGAAATCAGGAATTTATCTGAGATTGGATGATATCAGAAAGCAGTCACGATTTTATGATTGGGTAAAAAAGTAACTCTCACTTGTTTGGGGGAGTGTGGGATATTTGCTATTCTGTGGGTTGCACAGCGACCTAGTTTTTGTTTTGTTGTCTTGACACATCTATAATGTGGCTTCTTTGTCTCATTTTATCATGATCTCAGACTCTGTCTGAAGTTGGTACTTCATGAGATTGTTATGTGTAATAGAATCACATGGTTTATTTTTATTTTTTTATTTTTTAATTTATTTATTTATGATAGTCACAGAGAGAGAGAGAGAGAGAGAGAGAGAGAGAGAGAGGCAGAGAAATAGGCAGAGGGAGAAGCAGGCTCCATGCACGGAGAGCCCGATGTGGGATTCGATCCCGGGTCTCCAGGATCGCGCCCTGGGCCAAAGGCAGGCGCCAAACTGCTGTGCCACCCAGGGATCCCAGAATCACATGGTTTAGCTATGAGGGACAGATCAGCCTCTGATCATCAAGAATTGTTTTTTGCTTTTTGATTTTTTTCCTCACTTTATGAAGAATACAAGGATAATGATTAAGGAAAATGTCTACAAGAGTAGCTCTGGTTAATGTTAAATATTTTAAATATTAAATTTTAATTATTATATCATTTTTTAAAAAAATCAATAATTCCTCCCTCATTCTTCAAATGACTTGAGAATGCTTTTCAAAAATGATACCTGAGAAAAATTAATGAGACAAATGCCACTTAAATTAGATTTTCCTGGTAGCAAAGACAGAAATCAAAGTAAAATCAATTACATATTCTCATTATATAAAGGGGAAAAATAACATTTTGCTGGTCATCTTCTGCTTTTTCCTCCAGAACCATTCTTTAACTTTGTCCATCTGCTCATGTCCCCAGAAGGTAGGCTGGATGGTCGCTTTCTGTCCTCTAGGTAATATCCATCAATGGGCAGCCCTAGACAGAGGTCAGGAGGAAGGGGAGTGTGAGGACAGGATATTTATGTAGCCATGTTTTTCTCCATGTCCTTGATGTGTCCCTGGACAAGAACAACTCCTAACAGACGGTATTCCTCATATGCTGTTTTTCTGAGCTCCTCTATCTGCTTCCACACTTGTCCCCTTTGAGCCTCCATTTTTATCAACCCCAGAGCACGACAATATTTTTTTGTGGTTTTCTTCTGCCTTGCTTGTTTCTGCACATTTCTTTTCTCATTAAACTCTCTTGAAAATATCCCATTTTAAATTGGTAGCTGTTTTCTGCTATGATGCAGACTGGTACACAAAATACCCTTTCATAATACATTGCCAAAGACAGGTCTTATATTGATTTTAATCAATCAGTTGGTGTAAGTATATTTATTAGATCTTTAGCAATATCTTCAACAAATAATACGAAAGATATGTGTACTTGACCTATTGATTTGACTTTGAACTGATTTCTTATCTTTAAATGTCTATTATTTATATTATATACTGGCACAGAAAGTAGAATTAGTAGAAGGTTTGTTTTCACCTTTTTCTGGAACAATTATGGGAATTATGGTAAACATTCCACAGATAGTCAATCCTATTTTACCTATGTATCATTAATAACTAACCATACATCACAGTTTGCCTGAGAGAGTCCTGGTTTATTCCCTGTCCTTTGCATCTCCAGTTTAACATTTGTCAAATACTTGTCATTTCTGGCAAAAGATTTTATTTATACTTGCAATAAAACAAGCTAGGAGGATTTTTCTATAGCTTCCAACCTCACTTTCAGTTTTTCATAGGGTGTCATCTACTAGTGGATGAGATGCACATGCAATAAAAACCCTCTCATGATAATATATCGTTAAAGCTGAAGCAATGGAGCAAACACCTGTCTTCCTTTTATTGACCTTCCCCAGGAGCAACATATATAGCACCTCTCTGCATGGGCAGACTACAGCATGCTCATGGATAAATACTATGTCCTCAGACACAGCCCACAGGAAAAGCTAACTAGTCCCAGTTGTTGAGGCGGGCCTTCAAAGTTTGATGCTGCTCCCTCTTCAGGGATGTATGTCAAGACCTGTACTGAAGTGGTCAGAAGAAAAGAGCTGCCAGGTCTCAAGTCATCGGGGTCTTTGGGAAACCAGGAAAATGAAAGGTTATAGGCATAAGATATTTGTGCAAGAAATAAAAGTAGAGCCTCAGTATATAGAGCACATTGAAAACAGTCCAAAGGTTTAGAACAGTGGTTTTGTCTCTTCTTATATAATGTAGGTCAAAATTCTCTTGTATTATTTATTATCTGTGTTCTTTTTAGCAATAATCATTTTTTGTCAGCAAATTTTCAAAGTTAAATTAAAGAAATAATGGGGGCACTTGGGTGGCTCAGTCAGTTAACCGATGGACTCGATTTTGACACAGGCCAAGATGAGGGTCGAGAGACAGAGGCCCAGGTGGGGCTCTCCTCTGGGTGTGGAGCCTGTGTAAGATTCTCTCCTTTCCTCTTCCTCTGTCCCTCCTCGCTCCCTGCCTCTAAAAAAAGAAAAGAAGGAAAGAATGGAAATTTATGGAACACGGAAGTATAGGTTTTCATACTTTAGATGTTTTTCATGAATCTGTAAATGGAAACAAAATATTTGAGAAAGTTTTCATTTGCTCTAGGGGCTGGGCTGATAATCCTGAAAGACGAAAACCTAGTGACAAAACCAATAAAGAAATGCCAGCATCTACCTCAAAAGCAAAATTTCTATTAAGAAAATATGCCCAAAGGAGCTGCTGTGCGGCCACAGAGGGTACATTTTCCATTCTGTGAGCCATGCCTTCCATCGTGATGCAGTCACTGCTCTGCTGCATCTGTATTGCTCCTATCCTGAATTTCCCTTCATACGGATGCAAATTGAGGCAATAACCGTTAACGTATAGGATTCATAATCAGAAAACCTACCCAAACAATACAATGATTTCAGTTTTATATCAATATTATCAGAGACATCAGAGTGAAAATAAGCGAGAATATTAATGCTTAGAATTTATCATCTGATTTATGAGATCAAAGTGCAGGTTTTGAAAGTTTATTTACCAAAGTTGAAAATATTCATTATTATGCATGTGCTTTACATTCAGTGAACATTTTTTACATTCAGTTAACATTTTAATAATTTATAGATTATGTGCTTTGCAGTGATGATATGAATACAAATTTTAACACAGCACAGTATGATGAGTTAAGAAATATCTAACAGCCTAGATTCGTATTAAATTAACAAACACATGGGGAGAAATGGATGTAGAATTGGTTGTAAAGTGCCGTTAATTCAGATTTCAATCCAAAAGTTCATTATTTTATTGTACAATTAAAAAGTAGAAGCTCTAGTTCTCAAAATTGTATGTGCATATAATTTACATATCACATACGAATATATGATTTACAAATAATACATACATAACTTACATACATACATCCATGTGTAAACATGTGTATGGACATTAATGTGCAAAAGCTGCTGACAACTAAAACAGCAGGGTGAAGCTGGCATGAGACTAACCTGCTGCTGAAAAGAACTACAAAAGAGGAATAAAATATTTAAACATAACTGCAGGCATTTACAAAACAACAAAGGCTGTTGGAACTAGAGGGTCAAGATCCTAGAGGAAGGGTAAGGCATTGAAGAGCCCTGTATTCCCTGCTGCTTTTTCCTTTTTAGCTTTTAGCTGATCCTAGGTGCAAGACACTGGGGCCAGCTGAGAGTAGCAACCTTGTATTTGCAGCCCTTCCTGGGCTAAGAAAGCAATCACTGAAATTTATGTTTCCCAACAACGAAGAATGCAGAGCAATATCCTGGGAGTAAAGAAAACCACAGAGAAATGACCCAGACATTCTGAGTACAGTAGTGCTTAAGACATTTTTCAACTTTTACACTATGCGAGCACAGGTGATGAGTCAGAGAAAGAAAGCATAAAACAGTTGCTAAGAACCTAAAAAGCTAAGCAGAGATTGAATAGTTGCACAGTTCTGAGGAAAGGAATACGACATTCAGGGCCATTCAGGAGAAGGACCTTTGTAAACACCCCTGGCTTTCAGGTAGGAGAATCAGAAAGGTTGAAGCTTTAGGTGTAAGCACAGATCAGGTATGTTACACATTCACCTGGATCAAGAACATTTTTTCTCTTCTTTATGTTGCGGTGAAAAAAGTAAATCTTCTGTGGAAGAAAATAACATCCAGGTACCCTATAATTTTTTGTATGCAAGTCAGGAGAATTTAATTTAGTTAAAAAATGAAAGACATAACCAGAAAGAGGACCAAATGACAAAAATCAATAGAAATGAATAAGAAAATAATCCATACCCACAACAAATGCAGCTATTAGGGTCACTGGACACAGAGTTGAAAATTAATATGATTTAGATATTCAAGAATATTGAGAAAAAGAGAATTTGAGCACAAAAAACATGAAATAAGTCAAATGGAAATTTTAGAACTGAATAACACAATAATAAGAATAAAATTGATTGGTTTAAAAATAGATGACAGCAGAAAAAGAACAAGTACACTGGAAAGTTAGGCCAAGATAAATTATCTGGATTGATGCACTAAAATGGACTTAAAATACACAACAGTTTTTAAGAGTCATATAGTTCACATTGACAGGATTTAATTAAGCCCCAGGAGAGGAAGAGAAAGACAAAGGCTCAGAGCCAATAATTTTTTTAAAATAGTGAACAAGAAATAATTTTCTGAGACTTATGAAGACTTGAAGTAAATCTACAACTTCAGGGAAATATTAAAAGAAAAAAAATGACAGTTATTTTCCAACCCAGAATAGGGGAAATAAGAAAACAATGCAATTTTGTCAAAAGTGCTGAGAACAGATAACTGCCAAATGAGAATGTTTAATCAGGAATCATGTACCAACAATGAAGATAAAAAATATTCTTAGACAAACAAATATAGAGAGAAGTAATTACCAGCAAAACTCTACCAAAAGAAATTTTAAAGGTATGTACATTTCCTTAGGTAGAAAAACATGAGTCCAGGGAGAAATATGGAATGCAGGAAGGAATGAAAAGGAAAAAAAGATGGTAGGTACACAGTTAAATTTAAACAATAATAATAACAATAATAGCATTAGCCAAAAGCAATAACAGTGGTGTCTGATGAGGTTTAAAATATATGCAGAAATGAAATACAGAGGAAAATGAGTATTAAAGATAGAGGGACACATAGGTGTATTTAAAAAGATAAAAGTTCCTTGAATTTTTTTAGGGAATGAAAACAGTGATTAATGTAGGATTTTTAAATATCAAGAACATAAATTATCACCTGCAGGTTGTCATGAAATCACGTAAACTGAATGTCAACTAACAAGTCAACAGAGAGGGAAAAAAGAAACATTATATATTTGATTATTCCATAAAAAGATAAATATTCTATAAGACGAGAACTATAGCACCTTACTATTTATTTTATGTTTTCATTTTGGCAGTAGGAAAATATAAGTTTAATAGTAAGGTGGCATATTTAAACCATAATTGCCATAATTCCATAAAATGTAAATGGATTAAATATTACAATTAAAATAAAAGATTGTCAAATTATTTAGGAAATAAAATAAAAATCTAAAATAAAATAAAATAAAATAAAAATCTAATCATGCTAGCTTAACAGAAGGCCATATTAAAAATAAGGTTGAAAGGCAAAAGATAGAAGTAAATAGATGATGTGAACATCAATAAAAAGGAGCTGGAATAGCTATCTTAATATCAAACAATGTAGACTTCAAAGCAAGAAACATTTCTAGAGATAAAGAGAAAGATTTCGTAATGCTAAGAAAAACGCAAACAGTAATATATAACAATCTTAGTGTCATTCGTATCGAATAGAATAATCTAAAAATATTTAAAACACAGACTTCAAAATAACTTAAGATACAGAAATATCCCAGATATAGTTAATGCTTCTAATGCACCTATTCATTAACTGAAAGAACAAGCAAACAAAAGAAAAACCTACAAGTATGTGGAGATTTAAACGATAATCAGCAAGCAAGAACTGACATTTATGTAATATGATACCTAATATTCTTCTCAAGCTCATATCAAAAAGTAAAAAACAGTTGGGGATGTTATGGCAAAGATTTGAATTCATATAGAATATGGGCCCAATCAGCATTATTAATATAGTAAAAAGTTAATAACCACCCCTGATATTTTTTAAACTAAACTCTATAAAACAAATGAGTAAAATATGTTAGGAATAGCCTGAAATAATATTAATAAAATATAATATATTAAAACTTGTGAGGGGGCAGCCCAGGTGACTCAGCGTTTGAGTGCCAGCCTTCAGCCCAGAGCGTGATCCTGGAATCCCGGGATTGAGTCCCACGTTGGGCTCCCTGCATGGAGCCTGCTTCTCCCTCTGCCTGTGTCTCTGCCTCTCTCTCTCTCTCTGTGTCTCTCATGAATAAATAAATAAAATCTTAAAAAGAAAAAAAAATCTTGTGAGGGCACACGTGAATCAATATAGGAAGAGAAATTTTTAGGTTTGTTTATATACAATAAAAAAATCTGGAAATTCAGTAATCTAAGAATTCATCTGAAGAAATGAAGAAAGGTATTAAAATTAAAGGCAAAAACTAAGAAAGAAAATAAAAATAATTTCCAAAAGGAAACGAGTAAAAGATAGAAAATCAATCAGTGTAATTACTTTGAAAAATACTGATACAAATTCCATATCAAATATTAAAACTGAACAAAATAAAAAGAAATTCTATATTGTCAATATAAAAATTTTTAAAATGGACATTAAACACTATTATTATTTAAAAAATCTTAATAGAAAATTTTAAATTAGTTGAAGTGTACAGTATAAAATTCCACATTAATTGAAAGAAAAACCTTGCAGGAAAATAAATACTACCAAACTAATCAATGAAATTATGAATAGTTCATTAGCCACTTAAAGCATTGAACTTTCAGGGGCACCTGTGTGGCTCATTTGGTTAAGTGCCTGACTCTTGATTTCATCTCAGATCATGATGTCAGGGTCCTGAAATCCAGCTCTCTCCCATAGCTCCAAGCCCATCCTGGAATCTCTCCCTCTCTCCCTCCCTCTCCCCTTTCCTCTTCTCTCTAAATAAATAAATAAATAAATAAATAAATAAATAAATAAATAAATAAATAAGAAAAATAATAAAGCACTGAAACCATAATTCTTTCCCTCAAGTAAATCATTAGGTTCAGAGGATATCACTGATAAATTCTTCCAAGGACGTAAGGAGACAATAACCTTCCAGAAAATAGAAGTCACATTTGGAGGCTGTTAGAACATAGATAGCAAATTATATCAAGGATTACAAACCAGTCTACAAGCTATTACAGACTAATATCTCATGATCATAAGTGCAAAAATTCTAAGCAAAATGTTAACGAGCTCTGTTAGGAAAGAACATTAAGGACATTAAAGATCTACATTATGTTAATGAAAGAATAATACCTTACCATAAAATTAGTTTTATTCTAGGAATGCAAACACTATTTATCATTTGAAAATTAATCCATAACATTAAGAAAATTAAAAGAATGTTGAAGAAATCTCAGATGAATATTTGAGTATAGAATAGTTTTTGAAAACAAACAAACACACTTTGAGTTTTAGGAACAAACAAAAAATATGTGGTAAGCTAGCAATGGAAGGCAGCTTTCCTTCCCTCCCACCTCACTTTGTTCACGTATAACTGACCAAAAAAAATATATATATTTTTAGGTGTTTTGATGTATGTACACGCTGTTAAATAATAACAACAGTAAAGCTAAATAAATCCATCACCTTGTATATTTACCTTTTTTTTTCTTTTCCCCATTTTGGCAGGAACACTTGAGATTTTTCCCTTCGCAAATTATAGTCACATTGTTGTACATTAGGTATCTCTCCAGAATTTATCTTGCTTCACTAAAACTTTGTACCCTTTAACCAAAATCTCCCCAGGAACCCATCCCCTGACCCTTACAACTACTTTTCTTGTCTCTTCTGTGAGTTTGATTATTTTAATTCCCCATATAATTGAGATCATTCAGTATTTGTTTTTGTGTATCTGGTTTATTTCACTTAGCATAATGTCACCCAAGTCCATCCATTTTGTTGCAAATGGCAAGATTTCCTCTTCTTTAATGCTGAATAGTAGATATCTAGATAGTCTTTGTAGAAATATCGTAAATCACCTCCACCTTTACCCCCTTCTTTGTCAATTGTCTAAATATGTCCTTTTCTCTGTATAGTTACTTCTCCTACTCTTTTATTCTTTTTCTTATCCATCTTCTTTCAAAACACTTGCATATTTTACCCATCAAATTTTATGCATAAGGATTTTAACAGCTGATCTTCCATGACCTTTTATATTTTCTTCTGTTCTCCCAATAAGAAGGTCATATGGAGGGGACAACATAAAGGACTCCATTCATTGCTACATTTATCACTTTCTATGTTGGGGCTTTTCAGTAGAAATAGCACTTATCATTTAACTAATTCAAGTTTTAGTATTTTCACCATTCTATGGGTTTATCACATGTTTTTGCAAGTTCAGAGGTCAGGGGATGAGGTTCTGTCCTTTCTCAGTGTAAACTTAATTCTACTCTCACTTTTATCCAATCCCAAATGTACAATGTTGTTACCTTTTTAATTTTGTAGGATTCTTTGAATATGGAACACTGCCTCCAGCTATGGGTTGGTTACAAATTGTTTTCCCCATTCTATATATTTACAATAAAATTCAGGGCTACTTGGCCATTTGGCCAATAGTCTAAGAATGGGATGACTAATTAAACAGTTGTTAATATTTCTAAGTAAAATTCTGTAATGAACTGGAGCTCATCGCATATATAAACAGCTTTGATCTCATGAAGATATATAAAAATGTGGATTATTAACACACCAACTTATGATTTAAAAATGATTTCAAATAAGGCATAACAGAATCATTTATTCTATTTTTCCTCTACTGAGTGCACTTCAGGATAACCAAGTAGTTAATTAGAGCCATTAATCTTTATAGAATAATTATAGGTATTAAATAGAAAGAATGACAGAGTTCAAACATCACCAGTTTGCATTCCAAAATTAAATGATGGATTTAGGTAATGATCATGAATATGTGCCAAAACCATTTCATAAAAAAATGAGTTTTATGTTTGCTATATCTAGCATATGTCACCTGAACACAACCTACAACTTGGTAAAATCAGACATCATATATATCTAAAGAGGCATCGTGTCCCAGCCAGTAATTTAACTGATTTACAAGAATAAATAGGTAAGAGTTTAACCAACTTTTTCTTAATTGAATTATTGTTGACGTACAATATTATGTTAGTTTCAGGTGTACAGCAGGGTGATTTGACATTTGTATATATTACAGAATGCTCACCATGATAGGTGAAGTTACCATTGACACCATACAAAGTTATTACAATAATAACACTGTTAATTATTATTAATAATTAATAACAATAATACTATATTTTGTATCCCTGTGGCTTATTTACTTTATAGCTGGAATTAGAAGGGTTACTAGGCTTTCATCCTGCACATTCTGGGTTTTCAGTACATATGTCTGTTTCCTTCACCAGAATACATCACCTCCAACATTCTGATACTTTTAGAACCCAACTTCTAGGTCCCCAATTCTATGCCAATTAAGAATTCCATCTTACTTCTAACAACCATAAAATTACTATGGCTTATGCATAATAGACTTTTACGTCCTTTATCCAAAAAAAAATTCTATATCTAGGCCTCTAGGAATAGCACTTATAGCCTCATATTTTTATCACGAACTTGAGCTCTTTATATTAGCTATTTTCTGATGCAGCCATTTTTCTTAAATTTACTCAGCAGGCAGGGAGGAAAGGCAGAGGGCGCACCTTCCCCCTTTTAATGAAATATTACTGATGTCCCATAAAACATTTAAGCATATATCTCATTGGCCAGAATTAGTTACCTGGTCAGAGATAGCTGAAAAAGATATTGATAATTAATTATATACTCTATACTGGGTTATATAATGGCCAAGTAAAATATCTGGATTCTTTTTAAAGAAGGAAAGAAAACATTGGTAGGCAATTAGAATTGATTGTCGCAATGCATTATCATGCTATACTATGCAGTTTTTCCAAGTATTTTTCTTTATTTTTCCATATAATAGAGTAGAAAAGAGACATATGCTGCTGCATGGTTTAATAATTAATGAGACAGCAAACTAAATAATCCTTTACTTTGGGATTTATGTCATAAAAGCAATGAGAACTTCTTGAGGACAAGCATGATCTATGAAAATTTCATTTGAAAATCCCACTTGTTTCCATTTATTCATTTTTATTATGAAATATATATATTGTTTGCATTTTCCCAATTTAATTTTTCATATGGAAGTATACAATTTCATATTTGGAGTTATTTCTAGAATAAGTATTCTAGTAAAAAATTTGATTCTATAGTATGAGTGTAAGCGCTGTTAGTTGTGGAAGGGATTGATATCATATATTGGCTTTCAAGAATGAATATTCCAAGGATATAGAAAAGTAAACAGCCCACCCTGGAATTAAATATATGTCAAAAGGAAACACAATTGTAAGGCCCAAATCTACAGCATCTTCACTAATGCTCATTTACCATAACTCATTGTTCTGTTTCCAAATCGAAAAAATTCCTTCCATCCCCACTTCCAGATTACATTCCTGAAAGATCAAAGAAAGTAAGAATTAGATTAGATCAGGCAGTAAAAATTACAATTGCTTAGACTAAGTCTGGCTGCAATTTAGATTTTGACCACCTTGATCAAGTTCCAATTGTAGCCTAAATGAAGATGACCCTGTATGGTTAGCAGCCCAGTGGAGCTCTTTTTATGAGGAGATATTAGCTGAAAATGTATAGCAGGCTGCAAAACTGAATATAGAATGGCATTTTGTTTATATAAATAAATCAGAATGATATAATTTCATAATTTTCCCAGTCACTGGGGGATGCAAAAAAAATCATAGCTGATTATTGAAATATAGAACACCTGCTTTTTATTTATAAAGATTCAAAGGACACTTATTTGGAATTTGCAGTCAACTAAACTATTTTTCTATGTATAACACAATGATTTTCTCTGTGGTATAGGAATTCATTGATTACAAATATTCAAGATTTCCCTAGGCTTGTGAATATGAATGTATTCCTTTTCTATTTAATTAATTTGAAGGGATCCCTGGGTGGCGCAGCAGTTTGACGCCTGCCTTTGGCCCAGGGCGCGATCCTGGAGACCCGGGATCGAGTCCCCCGTCTGGCTCCCGGTGCATGGAGCCTGCTTCTCCCTCTGCCTGTGTCTCTGCCTCTCTCTCTCTCTCTCTCTCTCTCTATCAGAAAGAAAGAAAGAAAGAAAGAAAGAAAGAAAGAAAGAAAGAAAGAAAGAAAGAAATGCATCTTTATAAAAATAATAATAATAATTAATTTGACAAAAAAATTAATTTGACATCATGAGTCTTATAAATTTTCTCCTTTAATTAATTAGGAAATGCACAGCAAATCACAGAACACTTTATTGAAAATGTTTCTTTTAATTTTAATTCCATACTTCTTTCTGATTTTACAATGGGAACCAGAGAGTTGTAAAATCTATGGGCATCATTGAGCAGTAGACAACTTATTTAGAATGATACACTTCAACATACACCCGCAGGTCAGCCAGATGAACATTATTATATGACATCTAGCTTTGGTAAGCAAAAAATAAATTCAGTTGACAAAAGTTGTTATATTTCCCTGTCAGCATAATTTGCATTACTGGAGAAAGGAAAAAAAAATGGTTTGTACCCTATGGAAGAGTTGTATTGCAGTCAGCATTTCAGCATTTTTAAATTATACTTCCTTTGTTATAGACTTCTTTTAGTTAAGAGTCATTCTGAAGAATACTTTCTGGGAACATTATAGGAAACTTTTTTGTTTTGAAAAAACTTCCAATCACACTTTGATAATTCAGACAGCATCATCAACATATCTGACAAGCATTCTTCCTACATTGCTACTCAAGAATTTTTTAAGTGGGCAAAGATTTGCATACTGTGAACATTTATTTTTTTTAAGATTTTATTTATTTATTCATGAGAGACACAGAGAGAGAGAGAGAGAGGCAGAGACACAGGCAGAGGGAGAAGCAGGCTCCATGCAGGAAGCCCGACGTGGGACTTGATCCCAGGTCTCTGGGATCCAGCCCTGGGCTGAAAGCAGTGCTAAACCTCTGAGCCACCAGGGCTGCCCTACTGTGAACATTTAAAAAGAGGTCTATATATTTTAATATATATCAACATATGTATATATTAACACAATAGTAAAACAATATTAATAATGCCAACATTAATAATTACACTGTGCTAATTGTCAATGACTAAGATTAATTATTCATAATCATATTAATTTTATATTACCATATTATTACATGTCCTATAGTTATACTACATGCTATATAATATATATAATCTTTATAGTATACACATCACCAATTATTAATTATTAATCATTAATATTATCAAATTTATTTATTAATAAACAAATTTATTTATTAAAAATAAATATGTATGATTACCATTATGTGTATATATTTTAAATTTTGAATATCCATTTCCATATTGATAGGCATGTAGGTATTTCCAAAATTTGTGTTTACAAGCGATGCTGTGATATATTTATATGTGGGTAGTAAAAGTATAGAACCGTGGATGAGAAGGGTATATACTAGCTTCCAAAAAGTAATCCTCTCAAGGAAAGTGGAAAGATGTAAGAAAGGTCATAGATGGTCTTACTTCATTAGTCAGTAAAATGTATGTATTCTATAAAACCATGTATATCAACTGTGACAAAACTACAACATTAACAATTTTCTGCGTCAGGTATATAGTACTCAAATTATTTTCTCATATTTTAAATATATTTGGATTTAGGCAAAAGAGATAAAACAAGAATATAAAGACTATTGCATGGAATGAATGTTTTAAAATTAGAACTAGTTTAAAACTAGTTTCCCTGACGATATTTATTTATAGACATTTTAAGTATATTTCCTTAACTTACATCCAGGTATCCTGAATATTATTAAAACTAACCAGGAATTGGAAATTGCACATGACTGTCTTTAATATGGTGTTTTAGCTGAATCCACCTATAGTAGAAGTCATTATAGATGCCTTTATCTTAGCTAGGAAGCTGGCAAGTAATGAAGTTGGCAGTAATGAAGCATCTGGTTTAAATGTATCTTGGGATGCAGACCATTTGCCTTCTGAAATAAAAGCTTTAGGAGACTTGGTTGAGTATAGCAGGATAATGGAGTGTGGTAGTTGCCACTGTGGTCATCACAAATATTCCTCAATATGAGTTGTTCTACTTGAAAGCAGAGGAAGCAAAGAACAGAGCCCAAAGCCTAGCACTCAAATGTGTGTGGGGTATGTATGTGTGTGTTGCCGCAAATCATCAAATGGCTCAAAATAAAATAATTATTTTCTCTTTGGATTGCAAAAGCTAATTGCTTTTTGTCAAACTAAAGTTACTGTAGCAAAGGCAGCAAACCTGACCAGGGTGGTAGGTGAATGAAAAATAAATTTGCTTCTTTTGCTGTGCATTCATTCCCCACACCACAAATAAATAAAATAGCTTACAAACTGTAGTTTAGAGATCTGTCCATACAGGGATAGTCCAGCAGCCAAGAGATTATCCCAGTCTCATTCATCCAGACTGTATTTTTTTTCAATTGTAGCATTTAAGAAGAAATCATTAACCTGGAATTGGGGGGTAATCACAGCAGTAGATGTATTGCTAAGGATTAAAAGCCATCATTGTCCAGACTCAAGGAATACGTCTACACAGGATTTCATGGCCTAGCCACCAGTTCATATGTTCAAGATATTGTAAATGTATAAAATGTTGACTTATTTTTTAAATTAATTCTGCTCCATGCGGCCCGGCAAAGTGGCCCCTGAATTCACATTGATAAGGAGTGTTCTAGGATATTGATGAGCTTCAGGATGGAATTAATTTTCAATTATTAACCTATATGCAGGCAAAAAATACAATGGACATCTTCCCACAGATTAGAACCTAAAACTACCAGATTAATAAATCACATGAAAGTATCTACCCCATACCAGAAAGACACTATTATTGTCCAGTAGTATATATTAAATACTATATGTTTTCCTTGATTCCTCTTAGTGATGGAACACTTGTATTGATTTTCTGGTTATTTTATTGGCTATTTCAAAGCCTAAAGATTCACTTTCTTTCATATTTATATATAAAGAGAGAGAAAGATTCCACAGCTATATGTTTACATTTTAACACTTTGGCTGGATAGCACTCATAGAAAACCTTTTTAATATAACACACTAAATTTGGTTCTTTTTAAAAGCACCTATATGATGAAGCTATACTAGTATAGCTATAGTATATCTATACTTGCCATACTAGCAATACCTATTTATTAGAAAAACTATACAGAATTTAAGTACATATTCATACAAACTATTTGTCAGTAAATACTAACCATGTAGCAGAAATTCAGTAAGTCTTATTATGGATTATCACATTCTATGTCATGGAAGTCATTAACAAAAAGAGCTATTATTCACATTTGCCAAATGGAGAAAAACAAAAAACCTAAACTTCAAAAGGGTTAGCAATTGATGAAAGTCCCAAACATTTAGTTAAGAGTCAAAATCAGTATGTGACCTCATGTGTCAGGAATCTTAAAAGGAGAAAGAATCCCCAAACTGAAGGTCATACATCTTTAAGGCAGCAATGTGCAACACCTAAGAATGTTATTTTAGAGTTTCTTCACACGGCTTGAAATTCCAGGAAACCACTTGCCAACTGCTAGCCCTTGGGCAGAACATCTCTACAAACTCAATATCCTCTGATCTGCAATTCCAAACTTCAAAAGCTCTGACAACTGACAATTTTTGTAGGTTTTGTGTAAACTTACTTAGTGGCAAAATTTGTTCTGATTACCATGAAGACACTTAGAATCTCTATTAACTCCAATTACCATGCATATCCAAATATTTTACTGAAGATATTCTAGTATTTTACCATTATGTTTCATTAGATAGAATACTGTAGATAATCCTGGAATAATGGCAAAAATACAGTAGATGGATCATATCACCTCTGTGAAATACTTGGCATACTAAAGCACATCTAATTTATCTGCAGAAGACATTGCAAGCCTCTTATCCCAATTAAAAAATTGGGAGAAAATAGTATCTGTCACACAGAATTTTTACGGTAATGAAAATAATGTAGAAGAGTTACTGACTTCAACGTCTGTCTCTTCATAATCACTCCGTCCATGTTAGCTATTATTCATATGCTCCCAAAGTAAAAGCCACAACTGATTTGTGAAGAAATGGTAGGAGATATTCTAAGTAACTGTCCCACATCATTGCTGTCCTTCCACTTCTTTAGGATACTGTTGGTCCATGTCTATAAAGAAAACCATCTACGATGAGAAAATGAGGATGAGTTGAGATAGTATTTTCCACAGCATAAAGCTCCAGAACATAGTGATATAACATTACCAGAGTTCTAATGGAAGGAAAGTATAAGCCGATAATTTCATACCTGGGGAATAGTTGTTTAACTAGCCACCCAGGGGACACCTGGGTGGCTCAGCAGTTAAAGAGTTTGCCTTCCGCCCAAGCCGTGATCCTGGAGTTCTGGGATCCAGTCCCACATAGGGCTCCCTGCATGGAGCCTGCTTCTCCCTCTGCCTGTGTCTCTGCCTCTCTCTCCCTCTGTGTCACTCATGAATAAATAAATAAAATCTTTAATACATACATATATACTTACGCACACATAAACAAATAAACAAACAAACAAATGCAACAGACAGCAATCTCAAAATAGGCAAAGACCCCAGAATTGCAAGACCTATAACTCTTTTATAGGGGAAAGGGGCAGAATCTAACTCATAAAATACAAATCCTAAAATATAGAACTCAAACCACAAATTTTAGAATAAGAGAATCTGGGAAATGGTGGCATTTGGAACAAAAAGAAGGTGAGTCCAAATAAATAATGCAAAGTTGTGAATATAAAAGATCAGGCTATGAGCACTACGTCTATTTGCAGTAGGCAGCCTGTAAGAGGCCCCCCAATGGTCCTTGCCTCCTGGGAGTCATTCCCTTGTGGAATTCTTTCCACTGAATGCAGGCTTTGTAACTTCCCTCTAAGGAATACAATGCAGCAGAAATCAGCTCCTAGGTTAGACTGTAGAAGACAATGGCTTTCGTTTGTGTCCTCTCCCTCTATTGCAGCTGTTAAAACGTGAGCTACATTGAGAAGATGCCCACAGGGAGAGGAGCTGAGTCCTGAGAATCTGAGGGAGCCAGGTCAATGACCTGTGAGGAACTGAATCCTGCTTTATGATGAGACTGCATCCATTGGTAGCTTGAATGTCACCTCCTGAGAGAGCATAAATGGAGGCAGGATGCACTTAGCTCAATAAGACTTGAAATTCTGGTCCCCCAGGAACAGAGATAACAAATGTTTGCTGTGTTAAGTGACTAAGTTTTGGAATATATATATATATATATATATATATATATATATATATATCCAGTAGTAAAAGTCAGGAAGCACTTAAACTATAGAGCGAATGCTAAATGGTTTCCATTACAGAACAGAATATAATTTTTATAAACACATGTAGAGTTCAAAGGGGCGGTTCAGGTGGAGGTGATAAGAAATAATACAGAATGAATGAAATGTGGGAAGAAGGAAATATGTGTTCTAATATTTTATGGATATTATAGTGGAGCAAAAATGCTACCTAGATTTCATAAATCATGAAATATAAACATATGAACATAAACTAAGCCAATAAGGTATATTAGACAAATTTGAATAATGTACAATTATGCACAAATACTGCACAAAAACATGGATATTGATAGTGAAAGAGATAAAGAGGGAGAAGTAGCTAATTAATAAGCTAATAATAATATAAGCAACTATTATATTTCTGTCTCTCTTCTTAGCCCTTTATATATATTAACTCATTTAATCCTTACAATAATCCTAGAAGACACCTGCTATTATCTCCAATTAATAGATGAGAAGCAATTTTAAATTTACTAAGTAAAAAACCATTTGACTTAGTGAAGTTACACAAAAATAATATCCTCAAATGTTTCTTATTATGTAAAAAAAAAAAAAAAAAAAAAAAGAGTCTTCAGGGATGCTCAGAGGTTAAGCGTCTGCGTTCAGCCCAGGGTATGATACTGGGTTCCTGGGATGGAGTCCCACATCGGGCTTCCTACATGGAGCCTGCTTCTCCCTCTGCTTGTGTCTCTGCCTCTCTTCTCTCTCTCTCATTCTCTCTCTGTCTCTCATGAATAAACAAATAAAATCTTTAAAAAAAGTCTTTACTCTTAAAAAAATACATAAAAATAAATGAGTCTTCAAATCAATGTCAAAAAATGACAAAAATAAAAGCATAAGAGAAATTAGAATAGATTGTTCATCTCCCCATGCTAAAAAAAATTCAGCATCATGTATGATTAGAATACCCTCAACTTAGGACTTTGCATGGTCTCCTTTCTCTGCCTGAAATCCTCTCCCCAGAAATCTGAGTCTTCTGGGCATCTGAGTCATATTGAGTTAGGGACAGATGAGGATAGGCAGAGCTAGCTAGGTAGGAGGCCATGATACCAGGTTCACAAAAATCCTCAAAAACGTGCAGATGAAAGTAAGCCAGAGATAAGCAAACCTTACCATCCTTTCCCAGGTGCCAGAGGTGGGGTCTTGTTCTCACAGCTACTTGAGACCAACAAAGAATTATCTGACCCTAAAGAGGAATTAAGTCATTAAAGATGTTATCCCTAGTCCTTACTCAATGGTGATATCAATGGATATGTTAAAAGGATTTAGGTTCCCTAATGAGGCTGCCAATAAAAGACCAACCCTACAAGCCCTCAGGTGGCAACCCTGTCAGGACCCCTCTCACTTCTGAGACCTTTCTCTGTATCTTTACTTAATAAATTTCTGTACCTTTACTCACTCTCCTTGTCCATGAGATTGAGGTTCATTCTTTGACTCCATGAGACAAGAACCAAGCTCTTCCATATTAATATAGTGTCAGATGCCCTTACCCTCTTACTGTCCCACATGTCACCATTTCACAGAGCTTTCTTTGACACCAACATTAAAATGCTCTATATGCACTCTTTCTCTCTTTAAATTTTTGGTAACTGAGGTACATTCTATGTTCCTTTTGGTAACTGAGGTACACCTCATATTGGTCATTAGTTCTCAGAGGATAACCGTCCTCATTTAATGGCCCATGCATGCCCCCAACAAGTCATTTTAGTTTATATCACTTCATTGTTTTTCATGTAAACCTGGATTTCAATCTATTTCTCTAAAATCACTACATACAATGCTCTTGAAAAGAAAATATATAATGAATTACTTAGGTCTAACAATTATAGCCATAAGTAGGATAATAATTCTATTTTCAGGAAAAGAATCTGACTACATATTAAAACTTAACTCTAAACAAACACAAAATATACACTAAATGTTAAGCTCCGTTTAGATAAAGAAGTTACAGTCAACCTATTTATTACCACCACCATTAACTGTACTAAGAATTGAGTGTATGTATTTAAAAATAGATATGTCATCTGTCATTTTTTTGTTGATAAAAATTCTATTGTCAGAAAGTCTGAGTCATAAATACATCAAGTTTAGCACCTAATTATTTAAGGAAAAGTTTAGCACAATAATTCAAGCAGTAGGAGAGAATAGGCAGTTCACAGATACAAATACATTTCAGACAAATAAATGAAAAATGAGATCATTTAGATGTTTTTCTCCAAAAACTTGTCTTTTAAATAAAATTCTTACAGATAAATATTTTTTACAGTGATTAGAGAATTAGCCACCTAGGAATTACCATGATTGTTTGGATTATAAGTGACAATATTCTGAGTAAAATTCAGGGTAGGGGAGAAAATTGCTATATTCCCTATTTTGAGTCCCTCTTTTTTCTTCAGATATACCCAGATTAATATATCTAGAGTTGATAAAACAGCAAGTTTCACTTTAAGAAGAGAACTGCAGGCAGATAAGATCTAGAGGTAATAAAAAAGGAACTGGTAACAGCAGCTAATAGCAACACTTCTAGAAATTCTATAGTGTCCCTAGAGGAAAGTCGACCCTGACACTAGAAAATAAACAATATATATTTTGAAGTTACAAAGAAAAGATACCAAGTAATTCTGATAAATAAAACTCATATATTTTTAATACTGTATTTATTTCAATCCTTGTTTATATTATTGAAATCTCATGGCTTCAGAACTATATGAAATACCTGTTCCTTTTTTCCGGTTAACATTTCAATTAAAGAAAATGATTTACAGTTAAATTTTTTTTGTAACACAAAGCATTTTCTTAATAAATGAGCAAATAAAAGGCTACTTTAAGCTTTCTTTTTCCCTAGACTTACTATTAAAATGTTTACCACCTAGAATTTTTTCTTATGATGTAAAAGTTTTGTTTTTGTTTTGTTTTGTTTTTTATTTATTTTTATGATCTAAAATTTTTGAAACAATGTCCTTCTCATTGCTCTCTGCCCAAGTGCCATTGTTGTTTTTATTTGATTTAACATTTGTCAAGATAATATTATTGTCCCAAATGAAACTGACCATCCATCCCTCTATTCATTGTTCCATTCAATTATTCCAAGACTAAAATTAAGTTTTGGAAGATTTAAAAAAAGATCTTGGGCAGCCCTGGTGGCGCAGCGGTTTGGCACCTCCTGTAGCCTCGGGTGTGACCCTGGGGTCCCGGGATCGAGTCCCACGTCGGGCTCTCTGCATGGAGCCTGCTTCTCCCTCTGCCTGTGTCTCTACCTCTGTCTCTCTCTCTCTCTGTGTCTCATGAATAAATAAATAAAATCTTTTAAGGGGATCCCTGGGTGGCGCAGCGGTTTGACGCCTGCCTTTGGCCCAGGGCGCGATCCTGGAGACCCGGGATCGAATCCCACATCGGGCTCCCAGTGCATGGAGCCTGCTTCTCCCTCTGCCTGTGTCTCTGCCTCTCTCTCTCTCTCTGTGACTATCATAAATAAAAATAAATAAATAAAATCTTTTTTAAAAAAAAGATCTTTGAGAAAAAGCAGTAATTAAAGAGAAGTTTTGCTGTGAAATTTCTTTGATATAGCTGAAGAAAAGAAAAAGAAACAGAAAAGGGAGATTGCATCACTGAGAATAATAGAACTGCAAACTTTGAGCTACAAAATAATTTGAATCCAAATTGATAAAAGAGTAAATAGATTGACACATCTTTCTCTTTATGATTACAATAAACTTGTAAAGATGGATAAACAGTGAGAGTTATAAGAGAAACTCACTAATAAGCTCTGATGTGAGGAATAAGTATTAGTGTACAGAGTCTCAATGGGAGAATGTAAATTAAGGCCAGGGATTAAAAGATTTTATCAGAAGACTGATAATCCATTAAAGAGGGAAGAATTGGAGTACATGGATCACTAGAAGATATTAGGCAAAGGAAAGAAACAGTACAATGTGAAGAGATGTGAGAAAATGTGGTTTCTTCGAGGAACAGCCAGGAGACTGGTAGACCTGAGGAGGTTAACAAGCAGGAAAAAGGGAAAGAAGTATTGTGAGTTCTCAGACCCTCACCAGGACTTTGGCCTTAACTCTGACTAAGCCATTGCAAGGTTTTGGGTAGAGCAGTGACTGTCAAAATTTAGGTGTCTCAGAAACACCTGGAGGATTGTAAAACTACAGATTGCTGGGTTCTGCTGCCAGGGTTTCTGATTCAAAGGGTTTGGGATGAGAACCAAAAATTGTCCCTGGACTAATGACCACATTTTGAAAATCACTGGTGTGGAGGACTGGAATGCAATTAATGTGGTTTATTTTTGGAAAGAAACTAAAGCAGCTCAAGGGTGATAGCAGTGGAGGGAGGCTTTTTTCTGTAGGTTGTGACTGAATTCACTTGCAGTTGTACATGGACTAGTTGGCTTCTATTAGATCGTGTTTGGGTATGTGTGTTTATGATGACCTTCAAAGGATGATAGTGGCCACTTCTGGGAAATGCTAATTGCCCCAGGGGAGGAGGGGATGCAGGACCCGACTATGCAGGAGTGTGCTGGGGGTCTGTATCCCGTGTCTCCGGCAGCTCAGAGACTCTAGCACCATCACAGGCTTGACCCTCTAAGCCACCTGCCCTGGGACATCATTTAGTCATTGGTTACTGTGTTATTCTCCACATGTCTACACTGTAAAGGGATGATTGCTCACTTGCTTGGACTGGAGCTACTTTTTGGAAGAAGAAAGTTACTGATGTTAATTTTAGATGAGCAATATGTAATGGACCAGCAAGCTGTGTATCCTTCTTGGCAGTTACCTCCAGAACTTAGAGGACTCATAGCACCTTCCACCAGCATTCCAGGCCGGTGAAGCCCAAGCTGGTCAGTCTCTGAGGTCTCAGGGAGGCACACTTCTCACTGAGTCTGGAGCTCCAGAGATGCAGGCCCTGATGAGGAGAGCATCACCTCATCTACTGCCTTTTCTCACGGGTCCGTGGCATTTGTCACGACCTTGGCAGACCTCCCAAAGGAGTCTGGCTGCCCCATCTGGCTAGAGTATTTGAAGACCTACTATGGACACAACTTCTGTCACTCCTGCAACAGTATTTCCTGAAAGGAGCTATAGGATACCTTTCCATACCCTATCTGCCATTTTTTTCTGTCTAGATAAGAACTTCAGGGAACAAATCCCAGCTCAGTAATTTGACCTACATCACCAAGGTCCCCCTCCCCCTAGATCAGAGGAAGCAAGAGGAAGAGGCATTAAGAAAATACTATGTTTCAGAAATACAATCACCTTTTGACTCTTTTCTGTGAGAAATATCTAGAGGTTTGATGTTTACAGTACATTTTCTCCACCAAACACCAGAAACATTGCATATATCACATTAAGAAAGCTGATCCCTGTGGGACCCAGGAAATTTAACAAAAATCCCCTACCCCCGGACAAGCAGAGCAGGACTGATTCCATTTTGTGCTGCACCCGCACCTCCTGTATGACCCCCACATGACCTGCTTATTGCTTAAGGCGCTGCCCCGCCCTAGTCAAGCCGCTGGGCACACCCTTACCGGAAATTGGCTCATAACAATGTCACCCCGCCTTGTGCCCGCCAAACCTGCGTGCCAATTCGGACCAAAGTAATAGGCCAGCTCAAGTGGATACTATAGGGTAAAATGCAATTCAATTGGCCACCTGCGTGTGGACCCACATGACTGTGCAACTTTCTGCGTATGTTACAATCCCATTGGCCACTGGCCCCTATAAAGCTGCTACGCCTCTTAGTCTCGGGGTCCAAGTCCCTGCTCCCCTGTGTCGGGTATACTTGGACCCAAGCTCGAGCTTGCAAATAAACCCTCCTGCGCTTGCATCGGTGTCGGCTCCTTGGTGGTTTCCCGGATTCGCAATCTTGGGCACAACAATCCCCAAATAAGGCAATCAAAGAAAGACAATTATTATATGATGTCACTCTTCTGTGGAATTTAAGAAACAAAACAGGGTCATAGGGGAAGAGAGGATAAAATAAGACAAAATCAGAGAAAGGGAGAGAGAGAGAGACAAACCTTAAGACACTCTTAATCATAGGAAACAAACAGGGTCACTGGAGTGAAGGGGGGGGCAGATGGGGTAACGGGGAGGAGCATTAGGGAGGGCATGTGAGGGATCCCTGGGTGGCGCAGCGGTTTGGCGCCTGCCTTTGGCCCAGGGCGCGATCCTGGAGACCCGGAATCGAATCCGACGTCGGGCTCCCGGTGCATGGAGCCGGCTTCTCCCTCTGCCTGTGTCTCTGTCTCTCTCTCTCTCTCTGTGACTATCATAAATAAATTTAAAAAAAAAATTTAAAAAAAAAGGGAGGGCATGTGATATAATGAGCATTGGGCATTACATGCAGCTAGTGAATCACTGACCTCTGTCTCTGAAACTAGTAATGCACTATATTTTAATTGATTGAATGCAAATTTAAAAAGAAAGCTGCTCCCATCACATGAAAATTCTAGAATGTGGCCTTGAAGCCCTTAAAGAACAATGTGGAATGAGCTAAAAAAAAAAAAAAAAAACGAATTTTGCAAGTCAGCAAGTCAGTGGAGCTAACAAAAAGATAAAAGGTAGGAGATAGGAAATAAATTCTGAGTGTGGACACATTAAGCTGTTTCTACTGAATGAGCAAGAGGCAATACAAGATAAAGAGATGGACAGTATAACAAAAAAGAAAATCTCATGATTTTTTTGATCATACTTGCACACTGAAACATCTGCTGGGGGAGACAGAAAGCAAGTGTGCAGTCTGAAGTGTAGCGACTGACACGGGAATATCCACCATAGGGATAGAAACCTCACATCCTCAGACCTCTATTTATTCTCGTTAAAGAAATATGGATTTGCCCTTCCGCCACATTCTGGCTTGGACAATATCACCCCATTTCAAAATGGAAGTGGTGACTCATGTATGTATGCTATCTCTTCCCATCTGAAGAAAAAATACTTTCTCAGACATGAAAGCTACCGAGCTAATGAAAATTGGATTTTTCCCAGGAATGTTAAGAACCTGAGTAATTGTCCATGAAATACCAAAATACCTATTTTGATAGCCTTTTCTGGTTGTTGTCACTAGAAAAATCAAACAAACATGTTTTGAACTTTTTGCCTCAAAAATTTTTAGAGTGAGTATCTCCTGTGTCTTACAGTTTCCTGTCAGCTCATAGGCATTGAAATGTGCTGAAACAAGTTTTGTAATGGAATTAGTGGAGAGAGAAACAATAAGGCAGCTTCAGTGAGATCATCACAGACCTGCCTAAAGATATGGTCTGTGTAGCTAATGTTTCCAATTCTCTTTCTCACCATTCCTTGTATCCCCTAATGTTTATGTCCCAGCTGCCTCCTTGCCCATTGTGGGAAGTGTTGGTTGGAAAGGAAGTAGCACTGAAAAGAAAATATTGATACATAAACCATGTGTTCTTTTTTAGTTCATTAAAATCTATGTTAACTACTGATTGAAGAAAAAATAGTTTGTTGTGCTAAAAGGCAGCTTTTAGAAAATGGGAACCTATTTTACCACATGGCAACAATGTAGGAACTCAGCAATGAGTTAAGTACCAGGTAGAAGAGATAAAAAGAAGACTTACTGAAAAATTGGTTTGTATATAACATAGGTTTAAAAAAGAACAAAAACAAGACAACAACAGCTGAGCTTAAGGCCAGGTAAGTCATACACTTAATTTACACGTTTTTAAGATCTGTACCAAGAAACAAGAGAGAAAAAACAAAAGGAAGGGTAGAGGCAAGAAAGGAAGAGAAGGAAGACAATTGTAATGCATGATAATAGAAATGTACTTAAAGTGATTGGTGGATTATTTTATTCAAGGAGCATATGCCATGGAATGGGAAATGAGATGGGAGATGTTAACATTGTTTTGCCTTGGTTCAACTTAGTCCCCTGTGACTCTCATCCTGTGACATTCTTTCTCTCCTGAGTGTGATTCCTATATTTAAAGACACAGTGGAAATTATTTTTTGCATGTCTCCTAAATGCAAGCTACTTCATAGTGAACTCAGCCAAGAAATTGTGATCTGTTCTATTACTGGCAGAAAAACCAGGTGGGAAAGATTTGTTGGTAGATGGCCCCGAATGCACTCTATGGCACATTTAAGAAACGGCCAATGGAAAAAAAAAAAAAGAAACGGCCAATGAGTAATTTTGCTTATAGGAAATGTCTGCCTTATCAGGAGATATTAGGACCTAATTACCATGTACATAACATACAATCTCCCATCTGGTAGCACACAGCTTCTGAAAAGCCATATGTTTATAAAGTTTGGGAAACAGTTATTTGTTACTTTCAATATCCACAACTGATACATTGAACTGGTACAACGAGATAAAATACTTTTAAGAATTCTTTTTAACACAGAACACAGCAAGCAAATTCTATATAAAAAAATAAACATGTTTCTTAGAGGGGTATCAAAGAAGTGTCACTTGGAAATCAATGGCCCAGAATGTTCTACAAGAAACAGTATACACAAGTTAATTCTTCATCCTGTCAGTGTCTTTTCTAGAAAGTAGGTTTGCAGTAGTTGACATGTCTCATATATGTATATATTATATCTCATATGCATATCTATATATGATATATATAGTGTATATATTCAATATGTGTAATATATATCTAAATGTACATATCTTCACCAATATACCTCCTTTTCTCTCTCTCTAATCTTCTTCAGAAGGTATTATTGGAGAATATCAAAATTTAGTGGCAGTTTTAACTAAACTCTGAAAAATTCGTTTTATCAGCAGACTATAAAACAGACATTGATTTATGGATTTAAAAGATAATAATGAAATTAAATGTTTCGCTATGTGAAATTCAAAAGTATCTATTAAAGTAAGTTGAGGTAGAAATTGTCCTTCCACAAAGGAATCTTGTTTCTCAAAGAAACTAAATACACAAATAAATGGAGAGAGTATTTAATTTCTTATGAATAGCAAAATCTGCCCTTAATGAAAAATTGACTTTTGAGAGGCATATGATTATACTTTCCCTTATTTTATAATTATATAATCCTATAAATCCTATATGTCGTTTTTTTTAAGATTTATCTATTTGTTTATGAGAGAGAGAGAGAGAGAGAGAGAGAGAGAGAGAGAGAGGCAGAGACACAGGAGGAGGGAAAAGCAGGCTCCATTCCAGGAGCCCAACGTGGGACTGGATCCTGGGACTCCAGGATGGCGCCCTGGGCCAAAGGCAGGCACTAAACTGCTGAGCCACCCAGGGATCCCCAATCCTATATGTCTTAATCTCAGTCCATAATACTATATTTTATAAATTTATATTCTACCTCTATATATCCAAGAAAGATCAAATGGATAAATAAATTAGGTAAAACTTTATATACTAACATTTGGAAAGTTTATTATACTGAATCTTATCTGTAAGATGTTCTGAGATTGTAAATATAACGTCTAAGGTGATCTAAGCTATGTATCTGTCTCTGAATATCATACCTGAATGTTTTGACTCTGAATATCATACGTGAATGTTTTGACTAATTTATACTATAAATTCTATAAAATTTAGTTCTTGATACTTTAGACAAGGTCTGAAATGAGTCTACCTTATATTGAATTTTGCCAAATGTGTGATTTTCCAACCTTCTAAATTCTACATAGTTACCAAAGAGGCTTAGATTTGAATTCAGAAGTTATTTTCTCTATTTCTACTTTTCTTTAAGACAAAATTTAGTTATTGTAGTCTTCCTTCTTAATCTTAGTTGTCACATTTTTAAAAATGTATATCATTATCTTAACTTTAAAATTAAACCATACTGAGTTTTTCTTACTTTATTGTGCAGATTTGTGTGTTTGCATGTGTAAGTTTGAAAGAGCTGATAAGAGCAGGGTCTGTCTCTGGATCAAATGTATTTAGATTTCCTTCTTGGCTCTATCACTAAAACATCAGGGCTAAATCAGAAACTATATGCACAGTACTTCGTGTGTGTGACAATTAATAAACATTTGACAAATGATAATTATCACCCATTAGCATTACAATTGTTAGCAATTATTTTGTGTCATGATTAGAATTTCAGTTTAAAAAGTGAAAATAAACCATTTCATATTCTTTATAATTATTAATTTACTAGGTACTTTGATATATGTCATCACATTTTATGCTCACTTCTATATCAAAGAAAGGTGAGAGAGACACGAAGAATGGATTCCAGATCTGGTTCTAAAACTACTCTTTAAATGACAATATTTTATGGAAAACAATTTCAATTTCATCATGGTTCAATTGGGATAAATAGTACTTTTCTTTAGAATGTGTCTAGATTATAAAATGGTATGATAGTGGTAATTTAGCCTCTAATAGCTTATAAGTGTTTAATTTGCAATTCATATTTATATATATTGTCTGAAAGTACATGTCTCCAGGTGACATTATGCTTAGAAGATGAACTACACGTTAAAAATATATCCATCATAGTAGTTCTCTGAGAGGAAAGATGAGTTGTAACTGACAAGATACATAAAGGTAAACTTCTGATCCAAAGCTACTTACATGGCTATATGCTTTATAATCTGCTGGGTAAATTGTAGAGTTCTATTCTAGGTGCTCTTCCATGCACTTTATTCCACCATAAAACATTTAAAGAATTCAAGTGAAAAACATATGTCTAGCATAAGACTTACTTCAAGTGCTAATCATGTGGTATAGTAAAATACCCAATCATCCAATGCTTTAACTGCTGATTACTGGATGTACCTAAGTGATTTACCAACCTAAATTTCCAAAAGACTATGGTAAGCAGTTATCCTCACAGGAGGATAGGGAAGTTCATGGGAGCTTCCAGTTTTAGGGTTTCAGATGTTACTACACACAGAGGAAGCAAACATCTTTTTAACCTAACCAAGGCAAGTATAAGATTCAATCATTTTGCTGTGCATTCACCTGTGTTAGAGAAAAACACAACAGCTGAGAAAAGGGGCAAGATGAAATATCCTTTCAACTCTTTGTGGCTTATGTTTAGTCCCCTTTAAGAGTGTCTCTAATACTTGCAAGTGATTAAATCTGGAGTGTTCCAACCAGAAAATTTTTGTTGGTACAATGATTTATCTCAGGGCCATCTGCAATACTTCATTTAGATTTCACTCTTAATCTGGAGATTTGAACTTTGCAAAAGATACTTTTTGGGGTATTATTTTAATTCCCATTTAGAACAATATTACTGAAACAGCATAATTTCAGCACAATATTATTAATAAAGCATTAGGTTTGCACACAAACTTATCTAGCATAGATTGAAAAAAAAATTACTTCATGCTATCTATTCAAAGGCTGGCAATGATTGCCCAAATTCACAAGAAAATTTGTCAACTTGCCTGTATATGTATTGATCAGAACAATATGCTCATGCTTATTTTATTTTATGGGTCTAATTATTTTAAATAACTTAATTTGGATCACTGAGTCGCCAGTTCCTGTCAGGTTTGATTGATCTTTCTCTACCTGAAATTAATTACTCAAAATTGCAATAACAATTTCTGTTCACTAGCTTCTTTTTTTTTTTTTTTTGGTGAGAATTAATTTTAAAATTCACAGAAAAATCAGACCAATTAATTTGTGTATTTATTCATTCTGGCTTAAATTCTATATATTCTTTAATGTTCTTTTTTATTTTATTTTCCTTTTCTTCTTTTTTCTGAACTTGTTTGATAGCAAACTATCATGTTTAAGCCGATTAATGAATAGGGTCTACCTTGTCTCTGGTATGATGCCCCAGCACTTAGTCAATGCCCGGCACACAAGAGTCCTGCAGCTAAACTTTGAATCTCTGTATTTCTACCAGAACAAAGGGCCTTAGCCTTTCCCCAAAAGGCCCTTACTTGTCTAATGTATGCTAATGCTCTGGTATTTGCAGTGTAATGGCAAAATTTATCCAGCTAGAAAAGCAACCAGTTTAATATAATAAAGATAAAGAGTCTGCTTTCAAATAGTTACAAGGGACTAAAATTTGCTGAAGGGGAAGCTACTTAGGGGGAGTGAGCTGCCTTCTGAAGTTTCTTAAGTTACATAAACTACCTGTATTTTTTTATACTGGCCCACTGAATTAGGCTAATAATTTCCAATTGCACAACCATTTTTTCTTTGCATTCATTTGCAAAATTTCTTCATATGCTTGATAATTGATACATGTATGAGAAATTCTATAGTTTGAGTACCATGGTATAAATATGAGAGCAAAAGAAAAATGCAGTTTCATTATAAATAAAGATTATTTTCACACTTGGGAGAAATAGATTACCTGGTCTTTAAAAAATATAATGATTTATTTTAGACTATTTATTAATTTCATATTTTAAATATAACCATACAGATAATTGCAGAACTCATCATAAATAAAAATCTGTTCAAACTTGCTACATGAGATATTACTGAAAAGTCATAGTTGATTTCCATACATATACACAGGATGATAGCGTAGAAACATGCATTCTACTTTCCAATTTGCAGTGAGAATATTGTGATACAAATTATAGAATGTCTTTGAAACAAAGAAATACAAAATAGTTTTATGACTTTTGATCTAAATTATGATCATGTATCGTTTTTTAAATTTATTTTTTTAAACCTGATTTATTTCATTTAGATATAAGTAAACTTCAACTACCTTGGTAGAAATAATCCCAAATAAAACTAACAAATAGTAAACATAATTTGGACATATGATTTTTCTCTTGTATTTGAAATTAGCTTTGTCTTTTGCATTCGAAGCATGCTAATGTCCTTCATTCATAGAAGAAGACAAAGCTATGACATTCCCCTGTCTCCAGCACTAGAATCACCAACTAACCATTTAAAATAACAACGTAGCATAAACAACACTATCAATGTTTTAAGATTTGGAATTACTTACTATGCATTTTCCAGGGATACTGCTAATACATACTTTGTAAAATCTTTTGTGATGGACAAATGAATTTTAGTGTAATATCCAAAAACTTTAGAGAACATATCTAAAATGGCTTCACTTTGAAATTCTTTTAGAATGAAAGTAAAAAAAGCTTAAATTTCAGTCAACAGGAAAATAAAATCAATCTTCAAAGATAAAATTGATGTCATTCACATCAAATAATTATCATTTTATTACACACACAAATTCATAAGATATTTGAGAAGTAAAAAAAGAAAAATTGGCACCAAAGATATAACAATATTAATTTTTTAGAGAACAAAAATGCACTAAATATTTGAAATATGATTGTCAAATATTGAATGAATTTAACTTGTTGGTAGGGGTAAGGTTTTCTTTTTGTTTGCTTATTTTTTGGAGACAATTATAGATTCACATGCTGTTGTAATAAACAATATAGAGACAATCCATATATCTTCCATGCAATTCCCTTCACTGGTAACATCCTGCATTTCTGTAATTCTGGAATAGGAGCAAAATCTTTGAAAACTTTCCTTTCAATAATCTATCTTGTGCCTTTACTTAACTCATTTACTAGTTCTAGGAGATGGTGTGTGTGTGTGCGTGCACATGTGAATTCTATGGAATTATCTACATAAATAATTATGCCAACTGCAAAAACAGTGTTTTCTTCTTCCATTCCAAACTGTATGCATTTTATTTCTTCTTTCCTTATTGTAGTGATTTCAATTTCTACTACCAGGTTGAAGAGTGGCAAAAGCCCACACCCATGCCTTGTACCCTGTTTAAAAAGGAAATCATTCAAATTTCCCCATTAAGAATGATGTTAGCTTTGACTTTTGGAAATACTTTTCATCAAATTAAAGAGGCTCCTATCTGTTCCTAATTTTCAGAAAGTTTTTTTTTTTTTTTATCATGAATGGGTGTGGGATTTTTTTCTATGTAACTTGAGAAGACTATATGATTTTTCTTCTTTCCTCCATTTTTTTTAAGATTTTATTTATTCATTCATGAGAGACACACACACACACAGAGAGAGAGAGAGAGAGAGAGAGAGAGAGAGGCAGAGACACAGGTAGAGGGAGAGGCAGGCTCCATGCAGGGAACCTGATGTGGAAGTCAGTCTTGGGACTCCAGGATCACGCCCTGGGCTGAAGGCAGGTGCTAAGCTGCTGAGCCACCCAGGGATCCCCTCTTCCCTCCATTTTTACTTCAATTTTCAAAGTGTTGAAAATGTATTGCATAACTGAAAAAATCCTACTTGGCTATGTTGTATAATTCTTTTTTACACATTGCTGGATTTGATTTGCTAATATTTTGTTGGTGATTTTCTCATTGATTAAATATTCTTTCAAAAATCTAATTATGTTTAGCTTTCTCCAGAGTCCTTTGTGTATGTGTATGCATATGTATGTGTGTGTGTGTGTGTGTGTGTGTGTGTGTTTTCTAATCATGGCCCTCTCTTGGGTTTATTTATTAGCAATAATAGCGTTGCATTATTGGCTACTTACCAAAACTTCACAAAAATCTATTTCTAATCCGTAGAGTGTTAATGACCATAGTGACTAAAAGTATAAGCTCTGGAATAGATTTCATAAGTTCAAATCCCAGGTTCACTACTTTCTAACTTTGTAACCTTCTCAATCTATAGAACATTTTCTCTTCCGTGGCTAATTTCCCTCTCTCTTTCATAAAAAATGACACAGTAGTACTTAAAGCATAGAGTTTGGCTTATATACAGCTTATAAATATAAGAGGGGCTGACTAAAGATGATTGTCATATAAACTATAATTGTATCTGAAAATGTTTTATTAAAATAGAATATATTCACAGAACACTTGTATAAGATAATAACAGTAAAAAGAAGTATGTTTTAATAAAAGATCATAAAATACTAAGTTTGGGCTTGATAATCTATAACTTGGATTGACATTTATTGTGAAACTTGCCTGGAGCAAAGCATTCAGATTCGATTTATTTGTGAAATTTTGGATAGAATATTTGACTTTGAGGGGTCTTAGAAGACAAAACAATATTAATTATTCACTCACCAAAATATTTAGTTCAACTATCTATTCTCTCTTTTTCATTCCCCCTCTCGCTCTCCCTCCCTCTCTCAGCTATCTAATTATTGCCTTATTCATATATTCTAGGAAAGGTCCAGATCATAAAGCTAGAACAGTGAACACACAGATAAAGCCCACTTCATTAGGAGCTACTGTTTTCATTGGAATGGAAGATATTCACATGCAAATAGTCTGGGTCAGGGGATATATCAGTTTCCCGGATTCAGTTTCCATGTCAGAGGTCACTGCCACCTATCTATCCATTTAATTGTGAACAATATGTATTATACTCTTATATCCAAAGGAGGCATGTGACAGTACACTTTGCAATTTAATTGAATTAGTAAGATCCAAAAGAGCACACTTTTTTTTTAGAGACAATATCTCTTTATACAATTGTAGATATGTTTTTTCCTTCACAAAATACTTTATTTTATTATGTCATACAGCCAGAACCTTCAATAGTAAAATCAGAGATTGAGTTAAGCACTGTATTACTGATTTTTAGGTAATATATAAACTCCATAGAATTTTTTTTTTTTTGAAAAAAAGCTTTACATGTACTTCTGACTATCCTGCTGGTTAAAATTTTTTCTCTCAGATCTAGATTCAGATGATTTTTTATGATTCATGTCTAATAGTTCTGATAAATTAGATAAATTTAAAACTGAATTGCAGTTTAATATTTCCTTCAGCATTTGATAAAATTAATAAAACAAATAGTTACCATAACATTGCAAAGTTGATTGCTAGGAAATAATTTATTAACTACCAACACTGCAAAGGCCCACAAAAGCATTGGTGAATTTGCAGATTTCTGAGAACTCCAGCAATGCTTAGGTTCAAGGAGATATTAAAATGCTGCAACCACAGATTTCATTTTGACTGTTCTTGGAAAGTCTCCAATAAATTGGCTAAAAAGCCTACCACAGGAAGCCAAACGTCTTATAGAGCCTGAGAAGCAGAGAACATTTCTGCTGAATAGAATACATAATTCTTTTCATGAAAACATGCCTCCCTAATATACATCTAATAATGCATAACCTATCAGTACAAGTCTAACAAAGCTTTTAAAGTTTTAGCTGTTTACATGATTTCTCTGCTGTGAGAGAAAATGATGCACTTGTAAAATCCATGATATAGAGCACTGTGCATATTTCAAATGAGATAAGAAGGTATTTGTGAGGTTGACTATGTTTGCTATTGCAATAATGGCATTATTTCTAATATACCACTTGAGTGCTGAGCATATGATTCCCTTGAGGCCTTCATTTTCATTATAAACAGACTACTAATGACCCTACTTTTATATTCACAATAATTTGAAATTATCAAACAATTTCTGAAAGCTTTGTTAAAGAAATAAAGTACAAGTGAACCTATATTGAAGCCCATTTTCCTATAATTGGAGCTGGATGAGTGACATCATCAACTTACAGTACACAAAGGATGAATCATGTGTTAAGATTGAGTTGGGTTGTTCTTTGACAGAATCCATATTGGATGTGATGCTCTAAAGTGATTCAGTCAGTGGAAACTAGATAGGCTCCAGTTTTTGTTTTTGTTTTTTAAAGATTTTATTTATTTATTCATGAGAGACACAGAGAGATTGGCAGAGACCTAAGCAGAGGGAGAATCAGGCTGCCCACAAGGAGCCTGATGTGGGACTTGACCTGGAACCTGGGATCATGTCCTGAGTCAAAGGCAGATGCTCAACCACTATAAGCTCCAGTTCTAAGTCAATTATATTTTAGATGGGTTAAACAGCTTGACCTGTGTAGCATATATATCCTTTGTTGAAAATACTCCTAAAAAAAACTTCTTTAATTTTGTGTTAGTCCATTATTTAGGTAATTGTAATAATCCTTGAAGTACAGGAAAATGAAATGAGACTGGAATCAAATATAGCAAGAATATAGATAGTACTCTGCATTAACAGCTCCTTTCAGACTTTCAGCTCCAGGTAGTCTAGAGAAATGAATAAACGAGTACTCGAATAAACGAGTTTCCATCCACCTCTACTTTCATATTTGACCAAGGTTGTGAATTTCAACCACCAAAACTCTTTAATTATTTCTGTTTGAGGACTTGTGTGTGAATATATATGCATATATGTGATAATATGTGTTTGCATGTGTTTGTATGTTTTGGGAGAATGAAATTTCTCTTAATTATTGTAGCAAGTAAAAAAGCAAAGTTTCAAAATAACAAAAGCGTATATACATTCTAAGTGGCTTTGATAAGCATTTAGTAGAAATAACTCCTACATGTAATATGTAGTCGTGACTGGGTTATAACCACACCTCCTTTCTCATTCTGGATTCATAAAAGATCACAGATATGGTGCTGGTCAGGATTTCACCCCTGTTCTGGCCATTTTTTTTCTTGGTGTTTTCCTTATTCCACATGAATTTCAAAGGGTTTTAGTCTTGTGTTTTTAACTTAGTTCTCTTTAAATTTTGCTGGTTAGGGTTCTGTTGTCATATCTTCAAATTCTTAAAAATTGAACTAAGTTTCTTCTCTCTTCCTTTACTATATCCATTTTTATTTTACATACTGACCCTTTCGTATACATATTCTACTTTATAGTTTCCATGCCATTGTTAATTAACAGTGTCTATATCTTATGTAATTATTCTACTGACTGCATTTCGGGGGAGGATATTCCATTAGCTCTTTGTAATGCTATCCTTTGGATCTGATTGTTTGGGGTTTGCTTTTTTATTTTTTTTTCTTCAAATTCACCTGCCAGAAAATTAGCTGTATTATATAACAATTTTTTGAGTTTTGGATATATTGCCTATTGACTACCAGGGAAAGAAAAGGTCTGGCAGAGTGCAGAAAAACAGCTAACTTCATCCTAGGTTTAAGGTGGCAAAAGGCATTATACACTCTAGATTCTGCCTTTGGGTCTATAACTATTATTTGTGTATTTTGTTTAGTTAGTGTTTCTACTTCTTTTATTCCTAGCTATAAAATTTTCTCAAAGATCTCACCTTTTCTCCTTACTCCCTAATGCTGAAGACCTAATACTTTCTTCTTGTAGACATATCAATGTTTAAAAATATGCCTCTATATCTTGCATGGGACCTGGGGGGAATTCCACAAACTATAAATGACATTATATCTGGGCATAGACTTATTTCCATAATTTGAAACCATCTATATTTAATGACTTTTACATCAATGCATATGCATGGCTTAACTGATATAAGCCACATTTGCATAGTTTAGTTTTCAGATAAGTGAAATTAAATGCTAAGACTAGATTCTTTCAAAAATCACATGTTACTTATTAAAGATAATTAACAGCTATTAAGTTTATATAAAGTTGAAAAATAAAAGTAACCTCAAAAAAAGAAACAGTTTACAAATCAGAAAGTCAGTCCATGTTTTAACATTTTCTCATAAAATCCGGACACACACCAACACACATATTATCAAAGCATAGCACTGTGATAGTAGCAATTTGCAAATATACAATTCTACTTACTTTAGAATGATTCCTTAAGATTTTGATTAATGATAAGTAAAAGAAGGAGAAACGGATAAACCAAGTCTCATAAAATTAATTAGAAACAATGTTTTCAAAGATAGCAACTTCATTGTTTTTAGAAAAATTGAGCTTTAGTCTTTTGAAAAATAACTGTATCATCAATTGATGTGTTATCATGTTACATTATTAAATAAAGTAGAAATAGCCTTTCATTTTCTTAGAGCTAGCTTACAGACTTGAAAGTTTCCAGAAATTAGAATAAATGATCATTTGGGGGAAAGAAATTTTCCTCTTGCAAAAGATGTATTCAAAGCTCTCTTAGAGATAATACTTGCTTTGAAAATGAAGTGTCTGATGAGGCTTGTCTATAATTAGGAAACATTCGATAAACTTCCCATTGTAGAAACAGATTGAACAACTATTTCACAGTAAATCAGAATTTCACTATCAAGTTATGTGATAAGCTCTTCTGTATTGCTCAGTAAATCATGAAGTGTGACAATAGGGACACTTAGTAAGCTCCTGAGAACTGCATAATAAATCACGAAATTTCACAATAAGTTGCACAAAAAACTCTATTGTATTAGTTTCTAAATCACGGGCTTTCAAATAAAGTTACAATAAGAATTTCACTGTTCTTTGCCCTGTCTCCTGTTATTATGGGGGATCTATCAGTCAAGGATAGAACTTAAATTAACATATGAAGTCCTTTTCTCTCACATTAGCTAGAGTCATGTTCTTAAGAAAATCAGATTTTATTCGTGTGAGAGGAAAAGAAAAACCATCTTGTTCCATTAATTAACAAAATTTATTCCAGCAGTAACTTAAGTTCACATGTTTGTGATAAAGAACACATTAATTTAGAGTAAATATTATAAAAAAGACAATGCATTTAATCTAAGTTTATATTTAAGTGCTTAGAAAAAATGGTATATATAAATACATTAAATATAATTAATGACAAGGGAGAGATTAGACTAAGTTTAAGTAAGCAATCACAATTATAAAAAAATATGCAGGTGTGTGTGTGTGTGTGAGCACACAGAAACAGCAAAAGGGAAAGAGATGTTTACATTCAATTTTTTAAAGGTGTATTTATTTTCTAATTTTGAAAGCTGTAAAATATATCCAAGCTTTTTATGATTTGGGAATTTATTTGATAGATTATAATATGACTTACATGAACTAGAAGTTTAAAGATCATTAGATTTGAATCCTAATTAAATGATATGTAACTGAATATAATCATATTGTGTTTATTCATGTTTTTTAAGATGGTATTTTAACAGAAAAGCAAAAGTGAACAGGTTTAACATGCATCTGGAGCATCCTACACTAAATATTGCTTAATGATTATTGCATTTTTGAAAAGGTAAAACAAAAACTCCCCAAATATATATTTTTAAATTTTAGTTTTAAATGCAGGTATTTTAAGAAAATAAATGAGATTTGTACAGGATGACAAGATATGTCCATGAAAATAGTGTGATACTTGACATTAGAAAAACTTCTTAACCCAAATACAATAGAGCAGATATGACAATGATAATGAGAACCATAATTCTATATGGAGGAAAGGAAGAAAGGTAGAGATTTATTGCAAATGTATACATCACTTGAGACAGAGTTACGTGGCATATAAACCTTGCTTTCTTGGGGAAAAATTATGAAGTATTGTTGGACTATCAAACACTCCCCTCCACACACACATGCCTGGGTGCACCCATGTGTAGTTTTGTTATGTTCTGATACTCTACAAAATCCTTTCTTTTGTTGTTGTTTAATGTGATTAAATCACTCACTAAAAATATGAGAATTCTGGAGAAGATCAGACATGATCCAAGAACAGTCATCACTATTACATCCATTGCTGACTATATTCTTTGATAGAAGAAGACCTAGATCATGAAAACATTCTACCTTGGATCCAATGTAAACTAACAGTTTAAACTATTTTCTTCTTTATACCCTGTACCCAGTTATTAGAATTTCTTATCTCCTTTTTGCTTTTCTTATTTTTTTTTCATTTTGTCCTATAATATGGAGATGATCACACACATATTCACATACAAATACTCTGACAAGAGAGAGATAGGAGAAATTTTCCAGCTGCTGTGAAATTGGGCCTGAGAGTTTTCATAAACATAGATTAATGTCCTATATGCAGTACTGCTTACTATATTAAAGGAAAGCCTGATAATTAACTTTGACACCCATACCCTACTGTTTTGTTTGCTTGCTTTGCTTTGTTTTTTCTTTAAAAAAAATCTGATTTCATCATAAAGATAAGTAAACTTATAATAATCTTATGTATTGATCACATCTTGTTTTCAATTATTATAATGTGAAAAGTTTTCAGAACATAAAAATACTAGGAAGACTCTGGTTAGAAAGAGCCCACATCTAAACTGCAAATATATGAATTGGTTGGATTTTTATGGAAAAATGTTTGTGAACTGAAACAAAATTGAATTACCTTTAAAATGATATTTTCTGAATTTCTAAGGAATATTAGAAAAATTAATGTGAACACAGTCTGAACTAGTTATTAATAATTTTTATGATTCCTTGATAAGCTTTGAAACATTTAAATAAAGCCACCACATGTTCATTGTAATGTTAATATATCCACAGTATAAAATACAAAATCTTTAAGGCAAGACAAAAAAATTTAGAGTAGATCTCTTATCAGCTCATGTAGATGATATTAAATTCCAGAAAAGTAATCATAGAACACAGCAGGAGTTGATCTCAAGAATATTAATGAAGAAAATGGCATAATTAATATTCTCAAAGTCCCACATGTAATATTTCTATTTGGGCAAGGCTAGAAAAGATGTCAGAACTGCAAGCTTTGAATTTTGAGAGATTTTTAGTTTTGCAAATTATATGGAACATTATAGCATTTAAAAAAATTAAACAAAATCCATATTCAAAATAAACATTCTGTTATTTGCATTTAGCTTGAAAATTTTTTTCAATATAATGAATGATTAAAATTCAATCCATACACATCATGGTCTCAACCAAGATAGATTAGCCCCATTCCTCCCTGGTTATCCTCCCTTTTACACTAAAATGTCCTTTATATAACATAATAAACAAGCATAGGAAGATTCTGAAAGTTGGAAAGAAAAGGGTAGAGTTCTTAGGGACTTAGGTACTTGAGGAATGACACAGTAGTGAAGCCCTTGGGTTTCATTTCTCCCTCTGCATGTCCTATACAGGGGAGCCTGGAACCAATACATTCACATGCAAACTCCAAGTCTTTTATTTTAAGCTGAAATGCGTGAAAATAGTGTCCTAACAAGAGAAAATCTTTTGGCTATACTAACCTAACTTCATCCAAGTACCAACGTAACAATCACACCCCATTTATGATTTTGGTAGGACCACGCAAGGACAGATCTTCAGCCCCACCCACTTTTTTGGTAGAAGGCAGCAGTTACTTCTCTCACTAGGTTGATCTTCCTGTGGAAGCAAATGGCTCCTACTCCAATCCCAAATCAGAGAGTTATGTCCTTGGAATAACAGCAATGACCTGAGTGTCCACACCCACTCTGCAGCAATGAGACTTAAGGAAGCATGGTGAGAAGCTACTTACTAATTCACTTCCCCGCCTACCCTGCGTATTGTCAGCAGGCTCCACCAATCAGCTGAGCCTTAAGATCCACTTGGCATCAACAAGATTGCATTCAGGGCCCTGTAATCTTTAGGGCCATGCAGACCACCTACTTGGCTCAACCCAGTTGTCAGCTGATTGCAAGGGGAACTGAGCCTCTGAGCCTCTATCCCTACAGCATCACAAAAAGGTAGAATGAAAAGATGGGAGATGGAGCAAAATCGTACTTTAATTCCTTCCACCTCCCCGGGCACCAGTGGTAGTCAGCAGGGAGCTGACCTTCTGCCCCCATGCTGTCTAGACAGCAGAACCAAACAATAGAATCTAATCTAAACAATAAATATATTTAAAGGAATTGAAATTATATAGTAGACCACAATAAAATCAAATTAGAAATCAATGACAGAAAGACCACAGCACATTTCCTAAACAATTAGAAATTAAACACTATACTTCTAAATAATACATATGTCAAGGAGGTAATGTCAAAAGAAATTTTTTTAAGTACATAGAATTGAGTGAAAATGAAAATAAAACAAACAATAAGTGAGACACATCTATAACAGTATAGAGAGGGAAATTTATAGCACAAAATGCTTAATTTTTTAAAAAAACTCAGTTATCTAACTTTCTACCTCAAGAAACTAGAAAAAAGGGGTATAATAAATCCAAAGGAGGAAGAAGGAATTAAGATAGATTTAATGCTCCTGGAGCACTTGATTCACATTCCAGAGGTACTCACCTCCTTTACTCAAGGATGATCTGTTCATATTAGAAAGGTAAGTTCTCTCCTTCATCTTTTTTTTTTTGGGGGGGGGGAGGAGGAGAGACAGCTATGCAAGCTTCTTGGCATAAGAGTTGAGATGAATCATTTTGAGGTTCCCTTTTACCTCGTACAGAGTGCCCTCACTCAAGAGTGGATGTCATCTACCATCATTACATTGTCCTGAGTAGAAATTAGGGCATGAGGAATCAACACTAAGGTAGTCAGTTAGTAAATAATCTGATCAGTCCGACTCTGATCCAGAAACATGTGTATACTGTCTTTTTCAGCAGTCTGTTGATTGTTTCTTACACTATACAGAGGCTTTTGGTCTGAAGTAGTACTACTTGTCTATTTCTGCTTTTGTTTTTGTGTTTTTGGTGTTATATCCAAGAAATCTTTGCTTATATCAGTATCAGGAGCATGTTCCCTTTGTTTTCTTCTAGGAGTTTTATAATCTCTTGTATTTAAATATCTTATCCATTTTGAGGTGATTTTTGTGTATGGTGTAAAATAAAAGCCAAGTTTCATTCTTTTGCATGTGGAAAGACTGGTATGCTGACATCTACAGAACATTAGTGAAATAAATTAAAGAAGATAGAAATAGGGTCACCTGGGTGGCTCAGTGGTTGAGCATCTGCCTTTGGCTCAGGTTGTGATCCCAGGGTCCTGGGAATAAGTCCTGCACTGGGCTTCCCTTAGGGAGCCTGCTTCTCCTCTGCCTATGTCACTGCCACTCTCTCTGTGTCTCTCATGAATAAATAAATAAAATCTTAAAAAAAAACACAGAAATAAGTGGAAGGATGATATGTGTTCATGGTCTGGAAGACTTAATATTGTTAAAATGTCCATATCTCCCAAAATGATCTAGATTCAATGCAATCCCTATCAAAATACCAATGACATTTTTTTTATAGAAAACAAGTCCTAAAATTCACATAGAATCGCCGAAGATCCCAAAGAACTAAACCAATTTTGAGAAAGAAGAATAAAGCTGAAGGCATTACACTTTTCAATTCAAAATATATTACAAAGCTACAGTAATTGAAGCAGTAAGGTACTGGCATAAAAACAGATATATAAATGAAACAGAGAGCCTATGAATAAACCCATGGCCAACTGGTCTTCAACAAGGTTGCCAAGAATACATAATGGGGAAACAATATTGTCTTTTTGCATATGGTTATCTAAAAAAATGGCTACCAGTATTTTAAAATTTATTTAAAAATGTAGTTTAAGATTTTATGTATAACTGAAATAAAACTTCTGAAGAAATATGTGCCTTGAATCTTTCTATTATGTTACATAATAATTATAATTCTTCAACCTATTTAAATCAAAATATAAAAAGCATCCATGTATAATTTGGAAGCTGTTAAATGTCTATGTCATTAGCAAAGATGTACTTCATCAAGCTCAGATTTTCCATAATCAAGAATGAATATACTATATTTTTTCATTAAAAATAATTTTATCTCCAGAAAAAAGGGAAATGACATATTCGCTCAGCCAATCAAAACATGAATAGCAATGATTATATATTAATATATTATTAATAATAGGTATTATCAATAAATAATATTGCTAATTAATAAGTGATATTGATTATTTGATAGTATATTATATTAATTATACTAATATTATATTATAAATGTACATGATTATATATTAATATAGCAATGAATATATATTAATAGAACACAGAAGATAAATTACTTTTAAATATTTAGAAAGAAGGAATAGAGAAAATATATTGTTCTTTTTAAGTTGTAGCTATCATATAATTTATGGCATTGGAACGTAGGGGACCTGGGTTACAGCCCTAGAACATTTTGTTAGTAGGTAATGAAATAAACAGGGCTGCTAGAGACCTGTTTGGCTATGGCAGAATCTAGGTACAGACCCTCTGTGCCACTAATGACAACTCTGAACCCAGGAATAATAATAAAAGTAATAACCATTTGAGGACTCTATACGGGGAAATACAAATGTGGAGAAGCGACTCACATATGGAAATAAAGACCAAAATAAGATTCTCTGATTAACAAAATCTGGGAGGTTCGGTTTTCATAGACATGCTCTATAAAAAGTGCTTTAAAAAATTATTTACGCTTGGGGCACCTGGGTGGCTCAGGAACATGATCCCAGGGTCCTGGGATCAAGTCCTGCATCAGGCTCCTCGCAAGGAGCCTGCTTCTCCCTCTGCTTATGTCTCTGCCTCTCTCTGTGTCCTCATGAATAAATAAATAAAATCTTTAAAAAAAATTCTTTAGGCTTAAAGAAAATTACACAGGATGTAAATTCAGATCCTTAGAAGAAAATGAAGTTGGAACAAAAATAGTAAGAAATGTCTAGATAAATGTAACATACTATTTTTCTCATCTAAGTTGTTTAAAATACGTTTGATTTTTTAAAACAAAATATATAAAAATGGTGAACCTTTTAACAAGTATAATACGTTTAACAACTAACTCAAATTTCAATTAAGGAAAGGATTAAAGAAGCTATATGATTACAAGGTTTCTATGATGTATGTGAAGAACCTATTATTATTATGTTATATATTTATATTAATATGCATTATATAATAATATACATTATATAATTATATATAATCATAATTACCTATATACACATCATGAAACATTAAGTACTTATATCATAATGTCTAGAATAACCACTAGAAAAATAAAATATGTCCAAAAAGATAATATTTAAATTAAAAGAATACTAAAAATACTCAAATACCCCCCCCAAAAAAAAAACACAGGAAAGAGGGGGAGTATGAAGAACAAAAATGTAAAGGAAGCTACAGAAACAAATGTTAAATGATACATCTAAATCTAACTTCGTAATTACATTAAGTTGTCCACACAACCAACTAAAAGGCAGAAATTAATGAGTGCATTAAAGAAGGCTGACCCTGCTATACAAGTTACACACTTTTGATTTAATATACAGATTAATCAAAATAAATGGATGCAAAAAGATATACTGCAAACACAATAAGCCTAAGAGAACTGGAAGAGCTCTTTGTTAGCTAAAATAGACTTCAAGACAAAGAATATTACGAGAGATAACAAGACACTTTGAAATGATCAAGGAGAACATTCATTCATAAATGCAGATCAAGCATTTAAAGGAGACTTAAAATATATGATGCAAAAATTCACAGACTTAACTAGAAGGATAATAGGAAATTTTAATATACACATTTCAGCAATTAATAGAACAGGTGGACAAAAATTTTGTAAAGTCATAAGGGATTTAAATGAAATTACTAATAACACATGGTACATTCACAATAACAGAACATTTACTGGGCTAAAAATTATTCCCAAACATATTTAAAAATATAAAAATCATACAGACAGATGTCTAATCTCTGACAATAGAACTAAGTTGAAAAGAAATCACAGTAATTTTTGAAACCCTAAATATGTGGAAATTAAGCATTGCACATCTAAATAATTAATGGATCACAGATTAAATCACAGGAGGGATAAAATATAATTATAATTGAACGATAATGGAATGTAATATATGAAAATGTATGCAACACCACTAAAGTAGTGCCTAGCTGAAAACATACAGCTTTTAAAGTCTAAAATAACAATGAAGAAACATCCTTAAAAGCAGTGGCCTAACATTCTTTCTTAAAAAGATAGAAAAAGATAATCAATAGTCCCAAAGTAGGTACAGAGAACAGAAGAATTAAGCACAGATAACAGAGACATTTAACAAAACCAAGATTTCAGTTTTTCAAAAGATTTCTTTAAATTGGCAAACCAATAGCTAGAGCGATCAAGGAAAAAAAGGGAGTACAAAATCATCAATATCTGTGATGAAAGTGGGGTTATCAACAGAGAATTGCATAGATATTAAATGAATGAGAAAATATTATGACAACAAAACTAAAAAATTAGAAGAAATTTGTGAATCTCTTGGTAAATGTAACTTACCAAAATTGTCCCCCAAAAGACTACAAAAAATCAGTAGCCATATGTGTATTCACATATATTCAGGATTTGAATTCATCTTTCAAAAACGTCCCCCAAAGAGAACTTTCAGCCCAGGTTAGTTCACTATGAGTTTTTGTCAAATATTCAAGGAAAATACATGATCAACCTTAGTCTTTCAGGAAATCGGTTTCAACCCATCATTATCCAACTCATGTTATAAGCCTGTACCAAAATCTGACAAGTATTTTCTCATTGCTGTTGTTTTCTGAAAAGAAATCAGTAGTTTTTCTTACCTGTGAATCCATGTATGCCATGTCTTTTTCTTCTGACCCTTCTCCCTGGGACTATGATTGCAAACATAATTAACTATTTGATATTGTCCCATTGTTTTCTGAAGTTTGTGGTCATGTTTTTCAGCCTTCTTTGTGTCTGCTTCAGTCTAGAGAGCTATGCTTCCTCAACCCCTGATTTTTCTTCTGCAATGTCTAATCTGTTGTAAAGCACACCCGGTGAATTTTCAGTTTTGTTATTGTATTTTTCAGCTCTAGAAGTCCCTTGTTCTGTTCTTTTGTACAGCATCCATTTCTTGACTCTTTAGGGTCAGTGTTTCCTTTCAATACTTGAACATATTTATAATTGTTCTGAAGTCTTTTTGTATTAATTGCATCATCTCTGTGATTTTTGGTACTATTTCTATTGATCTATTTTTTCTCTTAGTTTGGGGCATATTTTTCTGACTCTTGGTATTAATGGGTTAATTTTATGTTGTTAAATGATGGACTTGGCTGTCTTCCTTTAAATACTATTTCCCCCTCATCAGCAATTATTTACTTGCAGATCAGCTTAATCTCTTCTAAGACCTGGTTTTAATCTCTGTAAGGGTGGGTCTAAATTAACCTTTTTGACTAATTGAGCCCCACAGCATAAGTATGATACTCTGGGATCTCTACTAAATGCTCCGGGTGTTCAGTGGCTTTTTTTTTTTTTTTTTTTTTTTTTTTGGCTGACCAAAGTTTAAATATCTCTCAGCTCACAGCTCCCTGATAATCCTCTGCTTGGCTCTTTTGCAGTACCTTCCCCCACAATTGCAAATATCCCAGTCTTCCCCAGATTCTTTCTCTGTCTTTTTCTCTGATACTCAGATCAGAGTGGGATTTTTTTTTCCTGTCTGAACTTGATTCAAAAAAATGAGCCCAGGCAGAAAGTCATGGTAATGGTACTGCTCCGTTGGTATGCCCTATAAAGAAAAGCAGCCATGCCATGTCTGTCTTTTCATAGCAAAACAGTATTCTTATTTTGTGATCCAATTTTCTAATTGATTTTAGTGGAAGGGAAATTCAAGTACTAAGAGATCTCCCATGGATAGAAAGAAAACTCCATCATTTTTCTTTTCATATTATTTTAAGATTGCCATTTACCCAAGGTGCTAGTGTACATACTTACCTTCTAAATATTTGAGACTGCTGATCCAGAATCCTAACTGGCTGATAGGATCAGGTTGCTCAGTTCTCCACATGAACTTATCTTCCTACTGCTCAGTTAGGACTCACACTAATGCTCAGAAGTCTTTAGTGTTCTCCTTTCACATTTAAAATTAAATTTTAGGGATGCTTGGTTGGCTTAGTGGTTAAGTGTCAGCCCTCTGCTCAGGCTGTGATCCTGGGGTCCTGGAATGGAGTCCTGCATCAGGCTTTCCGCAGGAAGCCTGCTTCTCCCTCTCCTATGTCTCTACCTCTCTCTGTGTATCTCTCATGAATAACTAAATAAAATATTTTTAAGAATTAAATTAAATTAAATAATTAAATTAAATTAAATTAAATTTCAGTTCTGTCCTATGGTCTTTAAAATTCCACAATACTTTGTCCCACATTCACTGGCTGTTTCACTCTTTGCTCCTTATGCTCCAGTGCTCCATTCTGGCCTCCATTCTTCTTGAGGAAGGTGTAGAGCTGCTCTCTTTCCTGGACTTTTCTACAAGCTGTTTTCATATCTGCACCAAGCTTTCCCCATGTCTTCATGTGTCAGATTGCTTTTTTTACATAGGAATTTTGTATAGGAGTATAAGTCAGCAAAATGGACGAAGCCTCAAATATGACTCAGTTAATTTTCCTAAAATGCATGCACCTGTGCAACTTCATTTACACAGTATTCCTTATAGCTCAGATGCTTCTTTGTGAACCTTCTTTGTGAACCTTCTCGGTCATCATACCACAAAAATAACCACTATTCTGATTTCCATCACAGTAGATCATTTTTCTTGGTTTTCAACATTGTGTAAATAAAATCATGTAGTATGCAAACTTTTCTGTTTAATTTCTTACACTGTCTAGTATCTTTCAGTAGAGTATATTTCAGCTTAGTTGGTATATTCTTAAAAAATTCTTTCTTGCATACTATCTTTAGATGGGCTCTCCTTATAGTTACTTAATTATCCATTTTTCAGCCGTTTTCAATATCTATTTATGAGTGCATCTATCTACCTATTTACCTATATTTACAACCATCTATCCCCAGAGGACAGATATTTACTTATAACACAGTATCTAAAAAAGTGCCTGAAATTAGTAAGTACACGGTGCAAATTGGTGGAATGACTGAATAAATACATATGGTGCAAAATAGTTTATCAGAAAAATCAATAAATGAATTAATACCTCTCATCTGTCACTTCTGCATTACATTTCTTATAGTTTGTGGCATTCGATGATGCCGCCTACATTTGTTTTCAGTTCTCATACTAAGTTACCACCTGGTTTTTCTATCTTCTGTCACTTAGACACGATTGAAATAATAGGAGTATTAGGTGCAAGAGTTCAAAATCAGATCTTACCTGAAGATCCCCCCATTCCTCTTGACTATCTTTCTAACATCCCCTATTCTCTTTTGTCAGTAATGCGTACAACACAACTACGAAGCAATCCTGCCATGCTAGAAAAACAAGATAAAGAGGTATAAGGCTTACAGGCACACATTGGTCTCTAACTGCCTATGTATACTTGGAATTTCCATGAACAAATGAAGGATGTGTGATGGTTTAGTGAATTTATATAAGCTTCATTCTGGAAAAGTCTCTAGAATTTAATTTTAATTTATATTAGAAAATGGTTTAAAAATACTTATATCCTTATTATAAATATTAAAGGGATGTTCAGGCAAAAGTAGAGTATATATAAAACCACTCATTAGGCAGAAAACTATGTCATCTTCAATTATTCCATTAGTATATGTGAACCAAATTCAATGATGCATAAATAGTTGAGAATGAAGAAAAGTGTCTGTGATCTTAGAAGTTCTCAAACTGAATTATAGTGAAGCAGAAAACCATGAGTAGTCACTAGTGATATCCTTTACGTTTCTACCTAGAACATACTGATATTTCATGGAAGAATATCAGGTGATATTAAAATGTGATAAATCATAGCACTCAGAAATCAGAAAAGAAGATGGAGGTGTGCCTGGGTGACTCAGTTATGTGTCTGCTTTTGGCTCAGGTCATGAACTCTGGGTCCTGGGGATCCATCCTGGCATGGACACCACAATTAGCCCCACATCCAACCCAGCATGGGCATAGGCATGATCAGGCTCCTTGCTCAGCAGGGAGTCTGCTTCTCCCTCTCCTTCTGCTCCTTTCTCCATCATCCCCTCTTGTGTCTGTGCACACACTCTCTCATTTCCTCTAAAAAAAAAAAAAGGGAAGAAAACCTTCTAGTGCATACTTGAAAGAATAATCTCATTCAATTCTTAAAGAAATATTAATTATGACCTTAACTTCCCATAAACAGTTCTGTAAAAGATATTTTATTTTTCTATATGCATTAGCATTTACAATTTCACAATGATTACATGTGAAAAAGGTATCTTCAGAAGGTGAAAATAGTGCAAATTACTTAAGTAAACATTAAAAAGAACAATAACGAAAGAGCTAGAAATTAAGAAAACAATCCCTGGCTTTGAGTCTCCTCATGCTATCCTTCAGTGCAGTTGGTATAATATACTTAAATAAAAAACCTAGTACAATGATGAAACGTGACTTTAAAAATGTGTCCATCTCCGTGTGAGATAATATACTTATTACTTCCTGTAGTTTTTTCTTAAATTTTAGCTTTTAATCCCTCTAGTACTAAAATCTGGGTCTTCATCCAAGAATATAGACTTGCAGCTGTTGTTTATTCTGGACTATTTACTTTTAGTTTTAACAGTCCATGTACAGCTGTGCAGTTGAAGGGATCAAAAAATTAGAATATTATTTCAGAGGAAGTTATGCACTGTTGAAGAAAGAATAATAACTTTAAACTCTTCAGAATTTACAGATGTTAACTTCTATCTCCTGAGGTAATCCTGGTCCCATTATATATTCCTGGACTCCTAAGATGAGCAACATCTTATTTACTTTTGATGTTGGAAATAAAGTATTTCTTGCCTTTAGCAATAATAAAATCATTACAGAGAATGTTACATCCCACAGACTCAAAGCAGCATTCAAATATAATTCTTTTAGCCAAGATCTAGTGCCCATAGCACTTGAAAAATTTTAGAACTAATACATAAATTGTGCTAAAAAAGAAACAGGAAAGAAGAGAAAGAAAGGCTTGGACTTTTGTTACAGGTTTTGTATATTGTTTCTGCATTTAGAAAAATATACAGTCCAAAAATCAAGATTTACACAAGTTTGTTATTAAACACTTTGGTGTACCCAACACTCTACTAAAAACCAAGCAAAATTAATAGCAATGACATCCATAACTCCAATGACTTCATCAAAACCCAATGACAGAAGTAGAAAGCCATTTAGAGAAGAGACCCATATCTACCCAGACTGAAACTACTCTGTAGTGTAAAATGCCTGGATGTTAGATAATAAAATAAATAAACAGCTTCCCAAAATAAGTGGCAATCATATAACATGTCTATGCCATGAACAGGTTACAAGTGGGTGAAAGTATTGATCAATTAGTTTTGGGATTGGTGAAGGTTTTGGGGGCTGCCAGGAATAGTGCTCATTTCAAAGAGCACTCAAATTAAGAAAAACCAAGATACATCTTGAAAAATAATGATCATGAATAAAGGTGGAACACATCTTGCCATGACTTGTCTCTTAAAAATCAGGAATTATATGTACAGTAATTAAGACAGTATGGTTTTGACACAGATACAGACAAACAGGTCAATGGAGCAAAATGACGAGACCCAAATGAGATCCAAGAATGGACGAAATCTGATATTATGATAATTAATTGTTAGTGTTGCATATCAGTGGGGGAAATATTGAATAAGGAAAAATTAGTCTACAACAATTGTTTATTTAAAGGAACATGAAAGAAATTAGATAGCTACCATATACTCACATTAAAAATCAATTCTAGGTGGACTCAATACTTAAAATGTAAAAGAGAAAACTATACAAATTATAAAAAATAATATAGATAAATATATTTGTAATTTGGGGATAGGAAAAGTATTTCCTAAAGAATATATAGGAAAACATAGGAAAATCATAAAAGAAAAGAATGATAATTATTACATTAAAATAAGTAATATATTTTTTATAAAAAACATCATAGAGATTGAATGAAAAATTGAAGTCCTACAAAGAATTAGCATCCAGAATATATATATATATATCGGTATATATATATACCGATATGTATATATAATCTGTACAAAAGTATTGGAAAAATGACTAAAAACTTGAGCAGTCATTTTCAAAAAGAAGAATAAAGAGTCAATAAACATATGAACAGATTATGCTTACTAATTACACATATTCATCATATCCCATTCACACCCAGATTGGTAAAAAAACAAATAAAGATCAGAAAATACCAAGTGTTGGTGAAGATGGGGAGCAAGATGAGCAACTCATCCATTGCTGGTAGGAGTATAAACTGGTAAAAAACACTTTAGGAAACAGTTTGGCATTCACACTAAAGTTGAGAATATGTGCATCCTATGACTTATCAATTTTACTCCTTTGTATGTATTCCAGAAAAACACTTGCCAACATACATTAAAAAGTTTGATATGAACCTTTCAGAAGAACAACTCAGATATCCTGCAAGATTAGAAAATCTTGTAATATATATGTAATATATATAAATATGTAAATATATATTGTTTAATTTATATGATGAATAAACATGTCTTCATTTAAGAAATGCTGAGAAAATAAAAAACATGCATATTAAAAAATACATTGTTCCACTTACAAATTTTTTAAAAAGAAAAAAAATATATTGTTTATAGATATATACATAGGTGGTAAAACTATGAAGGCAAAAGAAAAATTTATACATAGTGCAAGATGTCTTTTCTGTGGTTGAATTACTGGTAATAGTGAAAGAAAATAATTTGGAAGAGTAAAGTAGTTTTCTTAAAAGAAATAGGTAACATTTATGGCCTTTACTTTGCAGCAAAAGTAAAGTCTCTCAGGAGGTATAGTCATAATCTAATTTGTCAAAGAGATTCTGAATTCTAATCCTTTTGCCAATCAGATTAAAATATACAAATAAACACATTAATCCTTATAAATGTAGATTTTTTATATATCTATTACAGTTTTACAGTGCTCTACTAAGGATATTTAAGTTGATATCTGTAGAAACCAATCTAGAAGGAGAAGCTATAGGAAATGAGGACCTGTAGGGGCACCTGGATGGCTCAGATGGTTGAGCATCTGACATTGGGTTGGTCATGGTCTCTCAATCATCCTGAGTCAAGCTCTCTACTCAGTGGAGAGTCCGCTTTTCCCTCTCTCTCTCTGCCTCTCTCTCTGCCCCCTCCCACCCCACTAGTGTGTTCATGTTCTCTCTTTCCCTCAAATGAATAAATAAAAAAGTTTAAAGAAAAAGAAATGAGCCCCTGTATTCTATCAAGAAAGGACATTTTTCAAAAATATGTGGATAACGTTAACCACTAATTCTCTTGGAGTTACTTACCTATCCACCTAGAGTACAAGTGAAAGAAAGCAAAGACATGTATCATTCCCAACTTTCATTATCAAGAGTCTAAAAGTAAAAGACTGCTGAATCCAAAGATGCTAAAAAAATTATAATATGGCCAGGCATTCCATGTGGCAAATGAGTAACTCTCCAAATTTTGAGCTGCACAATATTCACTAGATAAATAAGCAGATTCCTAAGCTGTAAACTATTGGTATAGATTTCATAAATCTATGATGATGCCATGAAATCTGTCTTTACAACAAGCATTGTCAGTTTATTTGCAAAGCAATGACTCTGGTCTCTATACACAAGAATATATGTCAGTTATATTAGACACAGAATCCAGGGAGCTATCCGCAGTGACTGCATGCCTTTGCTCTTTGTTTTGGCATTGTTGTGGTTTGCTCTTTTGATATATTTGGATTGTCTCCTTCTGTAGTACTGATTAGACCTGCTAAACAGACTTACCTTGATCTTTTTTGCTATAACGATCTAATCCTTCTGGCACTTTGACAGTTCTGCCTTATACTTTAGTCCAGGATATTAGATGTAAGATATGTGAGGTAATAAGCAGGAAAAAGGAAATGTGGAATTAGTTGAGGTTGAGAGATTTGAGTTCAGCTGCAATATTTAGAAAATTAGGAATTCTGTGACTTTGCCAGAGTTAGATTCATTATAACTGTTCAGTGATTAAGAGCAATGGGTAAGCTAAACTCTCAGTGTTATGAAAAGTGCCTCTGGGGCAGCTCTAAATTGCAGATCTGCCAGGCTTTTCTCTCTGTGAGATTCTGAGCTCCTATATATGATTGTCTTTGAACAAAACCTCTGTGCATAAAGTAGATATTAAGTCCCATGTTTTGATGAAAAGTACACTGATAAAAGTGTACTTTTCTAAAGGTAACACTTTGTGCTAGAAATTTTATATAAACCATTTAATCTATACCAAATACTGACAAAACAAACTGAAAATAATAAAGATGCTTACAGAATATAATGTGTCTAATAATTGGTAGTGATGATATTCACATCAAGGTTATTTGAGTACCATTTATATGTTGTAAGTAAGAACTATTGTGTTTAATTCCTACACCACTAAATGTGAAGTACTTTGTTTTTCAGACTTGAATTCAAATATAATACAGATTTTACTAAAATTATACATTATTAGAAAATATGTACCAACAAGCTGGAGCTATCCAGGAAAATGGTGATATATAGAGTGACCTATAGCAAGTTAAGGAGTAGCCCTGATCACAAAAGCAAAGTTAACATTCTGTTTTTTGATTATCTATGTCTTTGAAGTTAATTTTTATAGAGTAGTGTAGTGTATTAGAGCAAGTCACAGTATTAGGTTACTATTTTATCTATACTGGGATAAACTATTCTGGAAATAATTCTTTGTATGTCTAATAAAATGGTTCCTTAACATTACTCTGCCTAGAAGTGAAGAGAAAAGCTTATAAAAATGCATGTTCTGGTGCCCACCAATCATTTACCTTCTCTAATTCATATAGCCTGAGGTGACTTCCAGATAGCTGCCTTTTTAACAAGAACTTGAGGTGATTCTGAACTAAGTGGCAAGTAGTGTCAAAGAACTTTAAGAAACATTGTTTTATGGAAAAAAAAATAAACCAAAACAAAAAATCATGTCAGTAGTTAACATTCATAAATTTTCAGAGTAGCCTTTGAAAACAAAGCATAAATATGGTTTAAGTTATAATGTGTTGTTGACATTGAATATGGAAGTTGCCGTATCTTCTTCAAATTGTGGATTTATTTTATAGCTTTCAAAAGTTTTAAGTTTCTCTTAAGATTTTGAAAGAGAAAGGTCCTGGCAGAAAAAAAATATATAAATAGATATTTGAAAGAAGATATATCAGAGCTGTTAAATTTTCAGTAATATCATATCTTTGAAAGAAAAAAATCAGTTTTAAATTGTCTCTTAGTACCACAAAATTTGTTTTTTTTCTGGACTCTCAGTAAAAATTTACAATGCTCTTTAAACCATTAAAATTTATGGGTAAGAAATATTATTAGCATAATTTGTGAATTAATGATAATATTAATCATCATAATAAATAATTAATCATAACTTTGCATATGTGAGTCAAACTGCTAAATAACCAAAGATAAAGAGAACATCTTAATTTTTCTCACGAGAGAAAAGAAATGTTACTATACAGAAGAATAAAGGAAAGCATGAAAGCTGTCTTTTTAAAAGAGTTGAAATGAGGGATCCCTGGGTGGCGCAGCGGTTTAGCGCCTGCCTTTGGCCGAGGGTGCGATCCTGGAGACCACGGATCGAATCCCACGTTGGGCTCCCGGTGCATGGAGCCTGCTTCTCCCTCTGCCTGTGTCTCTGCCCCTCTCTCTGTGTGTGTGACTATCATAAATAAATAAAAATTAAAAAAAACTTTAAAAAAATATAAGAGTTGAAATGACAATGTAAGCATGTTTTTAAAGCACTAAAAGAAAAAAAAGCAATCAATCTGGCATTTTGTATGCATCCTTCAAAGATGAAAGCTAAAAAAAAAAAAATATCAAATTGATGAAAGCAGAAAGGATTCACTTTCAATAGCTTTGCATGACCAGAAGTGCTAGACAAAATTCTTCCGACTGAAAGGATTTTGTAGAAGATGGAATTCTGGATCTGTAGCAAATAAGGGGCATCACAGTGGGTAAGTACATTGGCAAATAAAAAAGAGTAAGCATGTGAAAATGCACATCAACTTAAAAGTTGACTGATATTTGGGCAGCCCGGGGGGCTCAGCAGTTTAGCACCACCTTCAGCCCAGGGCATGATCCTGGAGTCCTGGAATCGAATCCCATGTCAGGCTCCCTGAGTGGAGCTTGCTTCTCCTTCTGCCTATGTCTCTGCCTCTCTCTCTCTCTCTCTCTCTCTCTCTCTCTCTCTGTCTCTCATGAATAAATAAATACAATCCAAAAAAAAGTTTAATGATATTTTAAAGCAAGAATTATAATATGGTTTTATATAATATTTAGAAATAAAATATATGACATAATAACTGCAAGGAGTTTTAAGGAAAAGATCATTATACTATTGAAAGATTTAAACTTTTTTCACAAAACAATATAATTCAAGGGTAAGTTATGATAAATTTAAAAATTTATATTTTAGGGCAGCCCAGGTGGCTCAGTGGTTTAGCGCTGCCTTCAGCCCAGGGCGTGATCCTGGAGACCCGGGATTGAGTCCCACATCAGGCTCCCTGCATGGAGCCTGCTTCTCTCTCTGCCTGTGTCTGTGCCTCTCTCTCTCTGTGTCTCTCATGAATAAATAAATAAAATATTTTTTAAAAATGTATATTTTAAACTCTATGGCAACCACAAAAAAAAAATCACAAAGATAGAAAACTAAAAATCAGTAAAGAACACAAAATGGAAGACAAATCATACTCAATTTACCTACAATAGCAGTTGAAGGTTTTTATCCAAGAAAAATGAAAAACTGACTCTCTGGAAAGACTTGTGAAGAAACAGTAATTTTTTACAATAATAAAACTTGGAAAAATGCCAAATATCCAGTACAAAAATTATAATACATTTGTGTGATGGAATACTACTGAGCAATAAGAGAAATGAAGCATAGGTAGGCTTGCAACAAAATGAATTATTTTCTTTCTCTCCTCTCTTTCTGTCTCTTTCTCTCTCCAGATAGATGATGATACATAATAGAAAGATGATAGATAGATAGATAGATGATAGATAGATAGATGATAGATAGATAGACAATGCAGCACCATTTTTTTTGCCACCTGTGTCTTCTCCCAGGATTTACATTTCTCAGAATCTCTGTCAACAGGATTCAATGTTATATTATCAATTGAAGACTGTCTTACAGGATTGATAGGATGGAGGAGAAACAAATGCAAGCCTACCTCCATGAGCATAACAACAAAATATCCAATTTAGTTCCAGAGCCACTGAGTGTGTTATAAGTCCTTTTCTCTTTTCTCTGCAATTTCTTGAAGCTCTGGAAGAAATACTTGAAATTGGGAGCTGGAAATGGCTTTCATAACTTTTTTTCCCCCTTCAACACTTTAAGTACTTTATAAATACTGACTGACCTTTGAATATTACACCCCTGTCAGATTGAAGCAGTTAGTGCAGTATTTGGTGTTTTATTTTTGTTTTGTTTTGTCTTTGTTTTTTGTTGGAGCCTAACAGATACAAATCTAAAATATATACAATTTCTGTTGAGATATGATTTTCATACAAAACATTAAACTTGTTTGGTTTGTGGGACACCTGGGTGGCTCAGTTGGTTGAGCATCTGTTGGAATTCTGCTCAGGTCATGGTCCCAGGGTCCTGCGATTTAGCCCTGTGTTGGGCTCTCCTTTCAGCAGGGAGTCTGCTTCTCCCTTTTACTCTCCCTCTGTGCTCTCACTTTCTCTCTCTCTCTCTCTCAAATAAATAAATACAATCTTTAAAAAAATAAACTTATTTAGTTTGAAGAGTGTTGTCAATTACATACAGAGTAACCATGATCCAAACAAAAAGAAATACGAGTATTTCTCTTGCTTGACAAAGTTTCTTTATGTCTCTCTTTGGTCAAACAAAATGCCAAATTTTAAGTTATATGCCATAGAATAACATCTCCTGTTTTGGGGCTTCATATAACAAAAAGTCAGTCAATGTCAATTCAAGAGGAGGTCTCATTATTTTTGAAACATTTATATAGCAAGATAATTACCTGTTCCTTGAAAGTTTGAAAAAATATACCCACAGACATTCCTTATTTTTGAAGGAGATAACACTCTGTAGTGGTGGAAAAATGTTTCACTAAACAAAGAGCAGCTCTAAGGCAGGCGTATATTGTGTTTTGTCAACCTTGTATACAGTGAGATGCTTCAGGCTTAAATATGGGGTGATGAATTATATTTGAGGCAGCCATATACAAACCTATGAGTTGTAAATGTGTGTATTTTGCCCCTCTTCACCTGTCTTAGCAATCTTGTCTCTCAGAAAACACTTTACAGATAACAAATATTTTGTATTTCCATTCTGAAGCAGAAGGAAATTGAGCCATAATATATATTCTCATCTGCCATGAAGCAGTTCATAGCCCCTGATCATAAGTTATGAAAGTGCTATATAATTAGAGGTAGCATTTTTATCTTTTCCTTACTTACTATGTAGGTTCTATAATGAGTTGGTACTTGGAAATAATGAATTATAGATAGTTAAATTTCAATATTGAAAGGAAGAAAGATCATGTTTGCTGAAGACCTAGTGTATTTCAGGGGCTTCAGTGGGTTATATGTCTCTTTTTCAGGACTATGCTTGTGATATTGAAATAATGACTTTGATGAAGTCCTCCAGCTATATTTAAAACTCTGGCACAGGTATTTGTTTTAATTGTACAGCTACATTTATTCTAATTTTGCTGCCAGCATTGACTTTACAAATTATTTTATTAAGTCATAATAAATTTCATATCAATATTTTATTAAAAGTACTCCTCCAATCTAGAAGGTATTCATTTAATACATAATTAATATTTTTAAATTTTTATTTTTATACACCGATTTTTGCTTTATCAGAAACGGAATGAGAACACTAGTCTTTTCCCTAATGTCTCAGTGAAAAAGCTCTGTTCTAAATCCTACCATAACTGAGAAACAGAAGTTCCCAGAGGGGCACAGAGAGGATTCTGGCTTTTCTAAAACCATTTCCAAGAAATAAGCCTAGAATAATATAAATTCCTCTTCTTACTGACGATGCTCTGATGATATTACAGTTTTTCTATTCATGAAATTATTACATTAAGAAATAAGCTAAAAAGAAGTATTAAAATGATTATAAAACTTATCTTAATATTCACTTCCCACATTCCCATTTTCCCATTATAACTAGAACAACTAATTCTTAAGCAACTATTACAGTTGTAAAAGCCTGCAAAATAAATGAAAAGAGGAAGACCCGAGGTTAGTACAGTTATTATTCTACCAGAGTAAGCTGAGGGAGATTATCCTTTGTAATAATTTAACCCACCCTTTAACTAGTGCAACATAGGGAGAGGATTAATACATCCACCTCATATTATTATGCTGCAACATAAAGTCAAAAAGAATATTTCCAGAATATGACTTAATAATCTCAAACATCTCTGCATCCTCAAAAAAGCATAGGATAGAACTGAGCTAATGATTATCTGCAAATCTTCAAAGATGACTCAGTTGAAAAACAATGAAATACAATCCTCAAATTATTTCCCAGTGAAAAAAAGATGAGCATGATGTTGTTTTTTTTTTTTCATTTTCCACATTAATTTGTGCTAAAACTATATGTGAAAGAAGCTACACTTTTTCTAATATTTTTTCTTTCTTCCCAAACATAAATTCCTTTGCCATTTTTTTTTCCATAGGGGTCAGTTTTTTGTTGTTGTTGTTTTGTTTTGTTTTCCTCCCACTCATTTACCATTTCAGTAAGGGCATTGCTATCTAAGATCTTCACCTTTGTTCAGGGATTGCCTGAATTACATTGGGTTTGGATCCTTAAGTGTTTTATCCTGAATCCTATGACTCTCATGGTCTCCAAAACTGAGTTAGTATCACCACATGTTAGTGCTGAGAAAGCAGAATGCCACATCTTTTTAAAATGTCTGTTTATACTTTGTATTGTATGCTTCTATAACTTTCTGTCACATCGTTGCTATCTCTTTATCCCGTAGGCATGGTTATTTTATCATCTTTTTTGAAGGAGACATACCACTTGCACCTTTTGCTCACATTCTTTGCAGTCCTTAAGATGTGAAGTTCTAGCTCAGGCACTACTACATCAGTGGGTTTAGGTGAATAATTTAACCTCAAAACAAGATATTTTGTGTGGACTTACTCTGTGGCCAGAGTGTAGAGAAGAGTTTTCAGAAGAGGACATATAGGAAAATATTTATAAATCTGACTAAAATTTTGTAAAAATTGCAGGAAAAAAATACCATAAGCTAAGACCAAAAAAAAAAAAAAAAAGGCAAGTTACAAGAAAATATTTATCATAAATATTATAATGACCTAAATGTCTCAAGCTTATTAAGAAAATGTTTAGAAGTTGACTAAAACAAGAAAAATGGTCAAAAGACATGAAAAATTTGCAAAAGAATTACAAAAAACCTGGATGTTATGAACTCATAAAAGATATGCAACTTAGGGACGCCTGGGTGGCTTGGCAATTGAATGTCTGCTTTTGGCTCTGGGCATAATCCCCGGATTCCAGAATCGAGTCCCACATTGGGCTCCCTGAAGGAAACCTGCTTCTCCTTTTGCCTATGTCTCTGCCTCTCTCTCTGTGCCTCTCATAAATAAATAGATTTTTTTAAAAGAAATGCAAATTAAAACTAATATACAAAATTAAAAGTGGAATACAATTGCTAGCCATTAAATTGGAAAAAAAATCAAAGGCTAACAATAACAATGTCTGAAGAGGATATCAAGTGGAAAAAGAAATGTGAAGGATCATATATAATATATTAATTTTTAAGAAAGAAACAAGGGAAAGTGAGAAAACAAACATATTTGCTTATATGTATAAAAAGAAAAAAAAGAAAGGATAAGCAAAAATCATTGAAATTGATTATAAAAAAGAATGGAGAGTAGTAAAGTAAAAAAGATATAAGATGGAGTCATACTGTTCTGTATATAAATTTTTTAGTTTGGGAAGTATATTAACACTGTATATACAGAACATTAACTTAAATCAATAAAAGTTATAAGAATAACCAAGTAAATAATTCTCAAGAGCCAGTGTTCTCACTGTAGAAGACATCAAGAGCCAGTGTTCTCACTGTAGAAGATTAGAATACTAGTATGGAATGGGACAGGGTAAGGAAAAACTTTGGGGGATGGATTAAATTTGAGATTTTCTTTGAATTGATGATTTTTAAAATAGGCATATGATTATGTGTGTATAGCTGCACATGGACATGGATATGCATGTGTATGAATATTTGTTTATATGTGCATATGTTCATATTCTTGTGTATATTTCATAGCTTTCTCCAATAGGAAGACCAGACAAAAACAATCAGAAGGTAGCTCAGTATAAATGAGCATACCTTGCTACCAGCACTGATCTGTAAACCTTCTCCGCTAAAACAAACCAGGTCCTTCAGAAATTGGAAAATATCAAGGTTGGACAAGCTCCATACAAAATGAGCCCAAAGTATGTAGCACTCACATAATTAATAACAGGAATTATTTAATTTGGGACAAATAAGAGCCCATGGTTTAATACCAATAATTAACTAATTAGGGGGAAAAGAAGGTCTCTTGGTTTTGCTTTTTCTCTCTCTCTCTCTCTCTCTCTCTCTTGGTTTTTCTTAGGGTAGAATGTTGACGACCAAAAACAGATGTGGAAGGAGCACTACAAAATTGCCATTTTGTAACCAATATAGTAAATGAATGTTAAATCAGAAAAGAATAATCAATTGCTACTAAATTTGAGGGGAGATTTCATTGAAACGAAAATTTTCCCAGTCCTGAAGTGCTTCTATACAGACTACTTATGCTAAGTGAGAAAAATTAAACAAACACACACACACACACTGCTTATACACAAATCAGGCAGCATCCTGATGGGGCGATCTACATTAATATCACCCGTGAAGAACAATTGGACATTATGTGTCTGAAAATGAAATGCCCTGAAAAGGAAACATCATCTATGTAGTATGCTAGCCAAGAAACCATTACCCAAATTTAATAATGAAGAAACAACAGGAATTGTTTATAATGAGGAATTTTCAATTATAAAGAGAATGCTGTATGGTTTAGAAATGTCAATGATATAAATAACAATGAAAGGCTATGGAAATGTTACAGATGAAAGGATGCTAAACAAATTGAGTGCAGATTTGGCTGGATTCAATACTGTATGAGTAAAATAATACTATAAAAGACATTATATGACAGTTGGCAAATGAACAATGGATTAGATAAAAATATTGTGTTCATTTAAAGTTATTGAAGTTGATAACTGCACTATGGCTATATAAGAAAAAACACACATTGAAGTATTGGGGTGCAAATATCTATGGTACATATAACAATTCAGGGAAGAATATGTGTGTGTGGAGAAAGTGAGAGAAGATGAGAAAGGGAGAAAGAGAGAGTGAAAACAATTGATAAAATAAAGGATATTTTCAGCAATAGCTGCTTCTGGATAAATGGTATACAGGTGTTCTTGTATTATTTTCACTTGTGCAACTTGTCTCTTCATTGAAATTATTTTTAAATAAGAAGTATAATATTGAAAATGAGGTTGATAATCACACCTGCTTTCATACAATCATTTGTAAATTGTTGCTGTAAAATTCATCAGGGCTATGCTGACCATTGACACAAACCCCATGTTGTTGAGTCAGAATAAAATCTCAGGTTGAGAACCATCATCAGAAAGAGAGCCTGTGTAGGGATGTCTGGAAGGTACAGCTGGTTGAGTGGCTGATTCTTGATTTCCACTAAGGTCCTGATTTCAGGGTCATGATCTTAGGGTCATGAAATGTAGCCCTGAGTCAGGCACCACACTCAGCATGGAGTCTGCTTGAGATTCTCTCTCTCCATCTCCCCTTGTCTCTTTCCCTCTCTCTCTAAAATAAATACATAAATCTTTTAAAAAGAGCAAGAGAGATCCTATACAAACTGTCAGCTTGATCTGCACTGGCGGTAAGTTCTCCTTGCAATAAAATTGCTCCATTCACTCACATGAAGAAGGCTGAATGGAAGGAACTCATTGAGGGAGACAAATAAACTAGCTTGTTATTTTGATCTTTGTTCTTTGCTCTTGGAATATTTTTTTTTAAATGTATCTTGAACAATGGTGACCATACGTTTATATCAGAATAGTCCATAATGCTGGAAGTAAAACTAAAATGTTTCTAAATTTTTAAATAGTCTTGATTCCAGGACTATAACAAGCAGATCTCTAGATGATGATAAGAAGAAAGATATTTAATTTTTTTAAAGTTAGAAATAAAGAAATAAAATTTAGTCATTATACAACCATTTGGCCTTTATAGCAAACTACTGTAAAAATCAGTTAATGAGAGATAAAATTTGCCTGAGTATTCATCCTCTCTTCTATACTTCTAAGAAGTATAAAGTAATGAAATCCAACAGGTAGTAAAAAGAATGAATAAAATAGAGAATCTTTAACATCTTGCAGGAAAACTTAGTAGAAATATGGCATGATTATATCTCTTGATTTTATTTTATATCAGGCCTCTGAAATGTTATTAATGTGAACAATGATAAGGGAAATTTTCACTCTTAATATTTGCGGACCCTGCTTCTGGGTTCCCAGGGAAGCTATACTTCAACTTTCATGGAGGTCAGAATGCTTTAACCAAACTTCAAAGCATGGGCTCTATTCCTGTCCTGAGCACACATTGTACATCTGCTTTGTTAGCAAATAACCTAAAGAAACATTTCAAACTTAAGATAAAAGTAAAAATCTCCCTAAGTTCCCTTTCCTCTGAAGCCTACAAACTGGCACATAGTAAAAGTATAGGATAAAAGTTCATAATTTTCTAAAATGTTTTATATCACAATCATTTGTGACTCATGATGTAACAAAAAACATATATAACCCTATATTAAACATTCCTTCTCCAGGAGTACTCTCTTCTTTGTGAAGTTGTGTATCCCGGGCAGCTGTCCTCACTTGCCCTTGAATAAAACTCTTCCTTTTTTCAGAAATTCTAAAAGGTTTATTCATTTTGCATAAACAACACATGCAAAGGTTAATTAATTAATAAGATAATAATAGTTGTATTACTATTGCAATGTTCATTGCATGAAACCCCACACACTAAAAGCTTACCCAAAGACTAGGGTGTTTGCTGAGATGTGCCTTTGCCTGTTTATTGCCATGAGGTGGGAAGGTTAGAGTTCTACCCCCATGAAGCCTTGTAGAGAGCAGACCTGTGTAACGCATGTGATCTAAAAATATGAACCATTTTCCCTCTGTAATCTAATGAGTCTTCCCATTTTATTTCTCTTCAATCTCACTTGAGGAAAATTCTCCCCAAATGTGTCTTCTTCACGGGATTTAGTATACACTTCTTGCTCAGACAGTCAAAGGGCACAGCCAAAGGATGGGGAAATTATGTAGGCTTAGTCAATAATGCCTTCAGTACTTTGGAACTTTTACGGCTGCAAAAGGGACCAGGGGCCAGGGAATTCCTTCGTTATAGTGACAGCTGCAATGTGTGGACCAGTTTGTTTATCTGTGTGACCTTTGTTGGAGTTTCTGCTGCCTAATCCTATAGGGTTCCTGTGGGAACTGCCGCTTCCCCAAATCCAATCTCCCATCATCCTAATGATTCTAAGGGGCCTCGGTATTTTTCAACTAAATCTTTTTGCTTAAAATAACAAAGAGGCTTTCAGTTGTTAACAGCCAGCTATATAAGGAGGTTCTCTGCTCTTTCTGTCTGGGGATAGCACATAAGTAGATGGTTCCTAGAGCCCCTGTGGATGAAATACGGGCTAGAAGATGGCACTATGCCATCTTTTTAACCAATGGTTTGCAGCAAGATACAATTACATTCTGTTTTTGTTTGTCCTTTTTACTTCCTGTTGGATTTTACTATCTTATGTTTTTAGCCGAAATATTTTCGGGGGTGATTTTATTTAGTTTCAGTTATCAATTTTTTAAATGCAAGTTTATGTATTTGTTTTTAAAATTTTATGATTTTATTTATTTTTTTTTAATATTTTTTTAATTTTTATTTATTTATGATAGAGAGAGAGAGAGAGAGAGAGAGAGAGGCAGAGACACAGGCAGAGGGAGAAGCAGGCTCCATGCACCGGGAGCCCGATGTGGGATTCGATCCCGGGTCTCCAGGATCGCGCCCTGGGCCAAAGGCAGGCGCCAAACCGCTGCGCCACCCAGGGATCCCAAATTTTATGATTTTAATCTATCATCGCAAATATACAGTCAGGAAAAAAGACATAAGAAGGACAAATGCAACAACACTGTAAGCTCTGTGCAACATTAATTCTCTTCTACTCTTACATATTTGGCTTTTCATTTTTCCTTCCTAAAATAGATTCTTTTATTACTTCATTGACTGCATCTCCTTAAACTACATATATGTTATGTGTTATATTTATTATTATTTTACTTAGATGTTAAATAACATAATAGTATTATAGAGGTTATAATTATTATGCACATAAGTTAGCAAAAGCCACTATAAATTTATATATTACATAACTTATGTTTCATATATACTAGTGAAAGTCATATATTGATTTTGTATTTTATATTATATATATATATATATATATATAGTAGTCAAAGCTATCGTTATGCTGTTAAATATAACACAAATGAGACTTTAGTAGTTTGTCCCAAATAAATTTAGCTAACAGGAAAGGTGATTTGATTTACACATCGATTGTGTACTACTTTTTGTGTCTATTAAGATAAATTTTACTTTAGATTTGGGATATTATATCTTCATTCCATTTAAAATTGAACCCAAGGATGATGGTGATACATTGTGTAGTGATACTGCAGAATAATATTATATTATTATAATATAATATAATAATATTATATTAAAGATGATGTACAGAAATTTTTGTTCTGTGCAGGGACAAATAAATTAGCAAGCATGAGTCACACAGAGATATGGGAAAACATGTGACTGGGATTTTACTGCCTCAAATCTCTTGGTCCTGATTTCCTCTGTGGCCTCTGTAATCAGATACTGTCAAACTAATGTAATGAGGCCATCAAAATTTAATATTCATTTTTACACAAACATAGTGGCAAATTTATATATATAAAGTATTTCCCCTGAATGTATTAGGGTCTTTTGGTAAAAACCAAAATAGACTAAACACAGAAAATTAAACAAAACCAAAGAGGCAGTCTTCAAATGATGTCCTTATATAGAAAAGATAAGTACATGTAATATTATTACTAAGACATTTATAATGTCAAATACAACATTAATGCCAAAATGTGTGCTTGGAGAGAAAGGACTATGTATGTTTGCTAACATTTCTTCTTCAAATGATTCTATTAGACATTTTATAATATAAATGACACAGTATTAAGAGCAATTGCCATCATTTGGGCATGGCAGTAGGTATTTCACTTTAGAGATTAATGAATCTACTGATATGCAGAATATGAATCACCTCTTGGCATGTATGTAAGTCATCTCTAAGGAAACTACAAAGTTTTTATTTATCATTGAAACCCATCCTAGAGGAAGAGATAATTTTTACTGTATAAGGCATTATTTTAAGCTGTAGGTCAGCTCTCAAAAGAAATGCTTCAGGATCATTGCTGACGGATCATCAGCTGTATGTGAGGCAAGGTGAGACATTTCTGTGCAAACAAGTTAGATTGTTCAAAGGCACCAACTGGTGATCAACTGGCTGCCTCATCTGGTTCAGTGCTGAAGGCAATTATTAACATTTTTGATACAATCAAATTGTGACCACAGATTATATACACAAGCACTCTGTGTCAAACAAACAAGCTAAACACATTCAAGCACTGTATTAAGGAAAGAATTGATTATAGTCTTTATAAGCAAAGAGATTAGATATTTGTTAAGGTCAGTCACTGCCATTTCTTTGAGTTCAAGTGGCTTCTTCCAAGGACCCATCTCATTGATCATTATCCAAGTAAGCTAAACATCTTTATAGTAGATTTGTTTTGAACAAAATCCCAAACTGCAATTGCATGCAATGCATTTTGATTGCAATATGTCTATATTTGAATATAAAGAAATATTGAAAGTAATATTCATTAAGAAATAGTTCCATACTCTTTAGTTCCACATTCCTTCTGAACATTTAAACTGTATGAAAAAACTTTTAAACACTTGATCTCATACTTGAAAATGTGATGCTGTAAGTTATTTAAATCGAATTATAGTACTAATAAGGAAGAGAAGGCTGACTTGTAATTTAAGTTGTATAAATTCACTTAATTTGAACATATTATCAAAATACTATTATATATAGAAATCAATTATCATAATAAATTATAATACACTATATTTTATCATTTAAAAGTGACTTAAAGTGTCTCTTCTATAATTGTTGAATGTATATATGATGAAAGCCCATTACAGTAACTAAGTGGGTAGTACTTAGTAAAAAATCTCAGTAACTAAGCAGTTAAGCTAACATAAATTATCTGGCCAGTGTTTCATAGTGTGCAAAACTAGTCCTTCATAGATTAAGCAAAATAAAGTGACATTAATGAACAAGATACATGTTACAGAAAACTTGTGTCAACTCTGACTTAAAAAAGTGTGAGAAGCCATGATACTCATCTGTTCTAACCAACTACAGTGTTTTTTTTTTTTTTAATTTATTAATGATAGTCACAGAGAAAGAGAGAGGCAGAGACACAGGCAGAGGGAGAAGCAGGCTCCATGCACCGGGAGCCCGATGTGGGACTCGATCCCGGGTCTCCAGGATCGCGCCCCGGGCCAAAGGCAGGCACCAAACCACTGCGCCACCCAGGGATCCCCCCAACTACAGTGTTTTATTCTGATCTACTTGACCTGACCCCTTCCAAAACCTGTGTCATCTCTAGAAACTTAAGCATCAAATATTCCAGGTAATACAATAATTTATCACAATGATTAAGATGATTACAACTAGTCTAATAAGTTATTTTCCAAATGTAAAGAAGTTAACTAGTTACCTTTTCTTATCAAGCGGACAACTTAAAATAATCTGAATCTCAAAGACCTAAACATGACACTTGAAACCATGAAAGTCATGGAAGAAAACATAAGCAGTAATTTCTTTGACATCAGCTGTAGAAACATTTTTTTCTAGATGTCTCCTCAGGCAAGAGAAACAAAAGCAAAATTAAGCCTTTGGGACTATAGCAAAGTAAAAATCTTTTATATAGTGAAGTAAAACATCAACTAAACAAAAAGGTAACCTAGGAAAATATGTTTGCAAACTATATATCTGACAAGTGTTTAATATCCAAAATATATAAAGAAATTTTACAATTCAACACCAAAAAAAAAAAAAGAATAATCCAACTGAAAAATAGAGGACATGAATAGGTCCTTTCCAAAAAGGACCTATTGAGGGCCAGTAGACCAATGAAAAGAAACTCAACATCACTGTTCATCAGGGAAATGCAAATCTAAACAACAATGAGATATTACTTTATACCTTTCAGAATGGCTAGAATCAAAAACACAAGAAATAACAAGTATTGATAGGGAGAGAAAGGTGGGAATGCAAATTGATACAGCCACTGTGGAAAACAGTAGGAAGTTTCCTCAAAAAATTAAAAACAGAATTATCATATGATCCAATAATTCCACTACTGGGTATCTACCCAAAGAAAATGAAAACATTAATTTGAAATGATATATGCATCAGTGTTTATTGCAGTATTATTTACATAAGCCAAGATTTGGAAGCAACCTAAGTATCCATCCATAGATGAATAAAAAAGAAAAGATGTAGTATAAGTACAAAGGGGAATATTATTCAGTCGTAAAAAGAATAAGATCTTGCCATTTGCAACAACATAGATAGACATAGAGGATATAATGCTAAGTGAGCCAGAGAAAGAACACTACCATATAGTTTCATTTATATGTGGAATTTAAGAAATGAAACAAACAAATAAAGAAAAAAAGAAACAACCCCCCCACCCCAACTCTTAAATACAGAAACAAACAGGTAGTTGCTAGAAGGGAGGTGGGTGGGAGTATGGGTGAAATAGTTGAAAGGAATTAATCGTACATGTACCCTGATGAGCATCGAGTAATGTAAAGAATTGTTAAGTCATATTGTATGCCTAAAACTGACATAACACTATATGTTAATTACAATTCAATAAAAAATAATCTGAACCTCCGAAAATTGTTGTTTTTTTTTTAATCTTAACATATATTTAATTTTCTGCATATGAGATGAAGGCTAGCACAGCACAGGAGGTAAGGGTATATAGATTTTGGAGGAAAACTGTCTTGGTTTAAATTCTGGATGTATTATTTACTAGCACTGTACTTGATAAAAGTTACTTAGCTAATCCATAATTTAAATGCATTTTTGTAGGGATGCCTGGGTGCTCAGTGGTTGAGCATGTGCCTTGGACTCAGAGAGTGATCCTGGGATCTCAGGATTGAGTCTTGCATTGGGTCACCTGTGGGAAGCCTGCTTCTCCCTCTACCTATGTTTCTGCCTCTGTCTCTGTGTCTCTCATGAATAAATAAAATCTTTTTTTAAAAATACATTTTTGTAAAATTAGAATCACAGAGCAACAGTGTGACTATATCAGGAAAGCTGAAAAATTCTGTAGATAAACAGGTGGCAAAAACAGATCTTAGTGGAGTAGACACTCAACTGAAATACATAAACTAATATTTGAATAAATATAAAGATATCCTAAGCTTTTGGATATAATATTGTCATATCGTAAAGACTTTAGTTATTCTCAAGCTAATGCTCCAGTCGATATTCCATCTGGATAAAATGAAAATCTCAATATTTTTCTTTCTAAAATATGTATGGAAGAATGATGATTTTGAGGTCACCTGCATTTTGAAATAGTTTCCAATAAAACTATTAGAAATAGTTTCCAATAAAAATGGAAACTAGTTTAACAGATGTATCAACAAAACTACAAAGCCATAATGTACAAAGAAATTCTAGAAAACAAGAAGAAAAAAAATTGGAGTGCTTACAGAAAAGAGAGGGAAACAATATATAAAAAAGTGAATGAAAAGGTGCTCAAATTTCCTTGTAACTAGGGAAATGCAAATTAAAACAATAATGGGTTTTTATCCTCAACAGAATGGCAAAATGTCAAATACTAGACAATGTCTCATGGTGATGGAAAATACAGTATTATGAACACTTGTGAACTGAAAGTGGAATTAAGGACTACATCAGGCCATGCAAATATACCCCTTCACACAAAAATCTTACTCTGGGAAATTATCATTTAAGGATATATATGAGGGCACTCTTGGTGGCTCAGTGGTTGAGCATCTGCCTTTGGCTCACGGTGTGATCCCGGAGTCCTGAGATCAAGTCCTGCATTGGCCCCCTACAAGGAGCCTGCTTCTCTCTCTCCCTATGTCTCTGCCTCTTTCTGTGTGTCTCTCATGAATAAATAAATAAAATCTTAAGAGAAAAAAAAAGAACATATATAAAGATTCTCATTACAATTTTAATTTGTAAGCCAAGGATTAGAGGTAGTCTTGGATTTTATCACTGGAAGAATAGATAATTAAAGCATTACAAGTATATGCAACGTTACTAAGAAACTGGACATATATGGTGATGCATAAATGTACAGAGTTGATGATAACTAATAGTTGGATGACATTTAATAACCCCAAATGGAAAACTGGTAATAAAAATTGTCTATGAGATAAGATTTGGATGGGAAATATTGAAACTATGTTGAAAAAGAGAAGACAAACACAGTTTACACAGTATGGTTTTTACAACCTGAATTTCTTTGTCTACGAATATGCATCTATACATAAACACATAAATACAAACATATAGAAGAAAATCTCTGCAAGGGGATAGATCAAATTATAATTTCAAGTGTTTTTAATTTAATTCTTTAATTGGACCTATACACATTTTCTATTTTCTTTTTAACTTTCATTCATATCTTATCTAGTAATAAAACAGAAGTGTTACTAATTATGATTTTCAAATTAATAGCAGCTTGGTTTTACAATACTAATATGCTTTTAAATAGGGCACTTGGGTGGCTCAGTGGTTGAGCATCTGTGTTTGGCTCAGGTCTTGATCCCGGGGTCCTGGGGTATCTGGCTATCTGCAGGGAGCCTCCTTCTCCCTCTGCCTATGTCTCTGTCTCCATGTTTCCCATTAACAAATAAATAAAATCTTAAAAAAAAAAACAATACTAATATGCTATTAAATAGTATCCATCCATGTCCATTAAAAATTTAAACAGGGGATCCCTGGGTGGCGCAGTGGTTTGGCGCCTGCCTTTGGCCCGGGGCGCGATCCTGGAGACCCGGGATCGAGTCTCACATCGGGCTCCCGGTGCATGGAGCCTGCTTCTCCCTCTGCCTGTGTCTCTGCCTCTCTCTCTCTCTCTGTGTGTGTGTGTGACTATCATAAATAAATTTAAGAAAGAAAAAAAAATTAAACAAATTGTCAAGACATAAGTTTTTGGTTTTATAAGTACATACATTCAACTTCTTTTTCTCCTTAAAACACTACAGGTTTCAACAAATATTAAACATGCATTAAGCAAACATGCTAAGAAATTCATGATACTCTATCAAGTCTTCCCGTCTTATCACAGAACTTATTTTTCATTGATCTTGAACCTCCCCCCCCCGAAAAAAAAATGACTTCTGCCATATGAAACAACAGGGAATTTTCAAATTTCAAATTTTCAACTTCAAAACAGACTGTTGAGTGTCTGTCTGGCTAAAGCCTGGATGATATTTGAGAAGCAGGCAGAAAAATAGTGCCTGATTTTCCCATATCAAGTTAAAGTTCAAAGAAAGATTATTTCCTTACATTTTTAAATCCAATGAGGTATCTCCTTGGTAGTAAGTTGGAGAAAGAGCCAACTGTACTGCTGTTAAATGTTCTTGATTGCAGCCAGCTTGCTAGGAGCTATCTGGAAAATCTAGAGATCTTGTGTATCTTGGCTGTCTTGGCCTTGGGGAAAAATAAATAACTGGATGCACACTTGATTGATAGCTCAAACATCTCAGAATTTTTATGTATAGCACTGGCCCAAATGCAGCAATTAAATATTTGTTAAAGTTTAGCTGCTCTCTCCTTATTTCTATCTTCTATAAGAGATTTCTGCTCTTCCCTCAAGGGGCAAGGAGTTAAGAGCAGCCATACATCTTTTCTTTGTAATGAAAAGGTTATCATTTTCCAGAATTAATTTATGTAGACCTGCTAGTGTTTGTAGATCTCCAATTATTCTTAAAAACAAACACAAAAACACAGCAACCAACAAATCAAACAGAAAACAAGCCCAGCACAACCAAAACTTTATTCGACTTTTTATGGTCTTATAATTAGAGTGGAATCCACTGTCTCTTGTAACTTCTACATCTTGAATAGTGTATTCAACCAAGATAAAATACTAATGAAAATTCTCCATTAAAAAAGGACAGAATCTAGATAATTTTACATTGAGCTCAAAGTATTAGAACATAAGTGAAAAATGTAGAAAACTAATAAGAATTAAAATATTAGAATTCTAAGTCAATATTATAAAGAAAATAAATCACTGTACCAAAAAGTTCCTTTATATATACATCATACACCCTCACAAAATGAAGAAATAAAAGGCTAACATAAAATATAAGGGTAAATACAGTTAGTGAACTGTAAATGATTCTGATCTTCTATGTTTCTGGATATTATGATTAAAACAAATACACATTCATTTTTCATCAGAATAAAATTAATATAAAGTATATGGGCTGTAGGATTTTTTTTTTTTGGTCTCAAAAAATATCAAAATAACTTTTTAATATCACATCAATTAAAAATTGAGACCTTTACAAACTAAATACTTACTATACATTCTTTTTAAAGTTTTAAGTTTGGCTTGACAAAATGAGGTATTCTTACTCATTGATAATGCTGTGGCATTTTCTACTTATATATAAAAGTATTTTTGATGTCATTAATTATAAGAATAGATGCTGTAGGAATTATTTACCTTTGCATCACTATTTTATTAAGATTACTTTTGTTTCCGTTCACTTCAGTTTAATTCATATTATTTCTTAAATCGTCTTAGTTAAATCTAATTGAAACATTTACTCCCACATCAAAGCTATAAAACAAATATAGAAATAAAAGTGAGATTCCTAACATACTCTGCTCAACTAAGTTTCAGGCACTTTTGTGTGGGTTTTATACATTAACTTATTTTCATGAGAAACTTTGAACATATATATGCTAACTGCTGTGGAGATGAAGAAAACAAAGATACATATATATTATGCTGTGCAGCTGGAATGTGGTCAGGACATGATTCAAACTGAGACTGTCATGCTACAATTTCACTGCCCTTTACACTCAATTCTACTATCAAATACAAGTGTGGTTTCTGTAAGCAAGTTCTCGAATTATCTGAATAATTGACTTAGGTCTCTGATTTAAATTTAATCTTCCTCCTAAAAAATTTATTTGAGACTATTACTGGGCACTATTGACATAATTAACCCTCTTCAAGGATTCCACAGCCTAGAAAAGATATATTGGTGCAAGCGTCAAAAGTAAGTATTTCTGATACCCAAAGTATAAGCAACCAAAGAAAACAATAGATACATTATTCATTATCAAAATTGAAAATGTTTTCATTTCAAAGGATACCATCCATTAAAAATGGGAAAAATGTGTAAATCACATATATAACACAATTTTATTTGGAAAATATAACACAAATTCTATAATTCAATAATAAAAAAGATGAATATCTCAATTTAAAAATGGCATAGGATCCGGCAGCCCTGGTGGCTTAGCACTTTAGCGCCGCCTTCAGCCCAGGGCGTGATCCTGGAGACCCAGGATCGATTCCCACATTGGGCTCCTTGCTCCTGCCTGCTTCTCTGCCTCTCTCTCTGTGTGTCTCTCATGAATAAATAAATAAAAACTTAAAAAAATAAAAATAAACGGCATAGGATCTGAATAAACATTAGTCAAAAGAAGATATGCAGATAGCCAAAAAGTGCTTGAGAAATACTCAGTATATTTAGTCATCTGGGGAATGTGAATCAAAACCAAAATGAGATGCCACTTCATCCCCATTAGGATAGCTATAATTTTAAAAAATGCAGATAATTACAAGGGTTGGTGAAGACGTGAAGACATTTGTACCCTCACAAAATGCAGATGGGAATGTCAAAAGGTGCAGTCACTTTGGAAGACAGTCTGGCATTTCCTCAAAAGGTTAAAACAGTTACTATATGACTCAGCAATTTCACTTCTAAATATATACTGTAAAGAAATGACAGCATGTGTCCACACACAAACTTTACACAAATAGTCAAAGCTGCATTATTCATGAAAGCCAAAAGTGAAAAAAATACCAAATGTCCATCCATAGAGGAATGTATAAGTAACTGGGGAATATGCATATAATAGAATATTTTTCAACTGAAGAAGGAATGAAATGCTGATACATTCTGCAACATGGAGAAACATTGAAAATACTATGTTAAGTTGAAAAAAGCCAGTCACAAAGGACTGCATGTTATATAATTCAATTTACATGAGTGTTCAAAATAGGCAAATCCACTGGGACAGTAGGGAAATGAATGCTTTCCTAGGATTGATGGAGAAAGTGGGAGGAAGAGGAGATGAGGGCTCCAAAGTACCAGTTTCTTTTGAGGGTGATGAAAATGCTCTAAATTGATTGTGTTAATGGTTACATAACTCTGTGAATATTATTTCTTAAATCTTCCTAACTTAAATCTAAAGGAAACCTTATGTTCACACTAGATTATACAAAAAATACATAGGAAATGGTAATAATAGCTAGCATATTACACTTACTGGATTTCATGCACACTCTTATGTCTATAAATTGTACACTTGAAGTCAGTAATATCCATGTATTAACTCACAGTTCTATAGGTGAAGGTCCAAGCCGGTTCGATGTTATCTGCTTGGAGTCTCATAAGGTCAAAATCAAGTTTTCAGGTGAGTCAGCCTCCTATTTGGAAACTCTGGAAAAGAATCTGTTTCAGATTCTTTCAAGCTGTAGAAAGAATTCAGTCTGGTGTGGCTATAGGATTAAAGTTACTGTTTCCTACCTGGTTTTCCATCAAATATTGCTCTTAACTTCTATAAAAGGTGCTCCTGGGGTGCCTGGGTGGCTTAGTAGGTTAAGCGTCTGCCTTTTGCTCAAGTCTCGATCTCAGATTCCTGGGATTAAGTCCTAGCCCCGCATGGGGCTCCTTGCTCACTCAGCAGGGAGTCTGTTTCTCACTCTGCCCTTCCCTTTGCTTGTTCTCGTTTTTTCACATTTTTCACTCTCAATCTCTCTCTCTCTCTCTCTCTCTCTCTCTCTCAGATAAATACATACATACATACATACATAAATCTTAATAAAAAAATTAAAAAGTGCTTTCTGATCCCTGCAAATTGGGCTCTCCACCTTTGAAACCAGTAATAGTCCAGGAATCCTTCTCATGTTTTAAATCTCTCAGCTTTCCCATTCTGCCTCCAGCCTGAGAAACTTACTGCTTTTAATGGATTTATATGATTACATCAGGTGACAACCATAGGAATATACCTGGTCATAGTCACAGTTCTATCTACACTCAATGTGAGGATGATTATGCAATAGCAAATGTCATTGGGGGGCATTTTTAAAGTCTAGGTATAGTGGACATTGAGAGAGAGACAGAGACAGACTGAGACAGAATGGGAGCTGGGATTGGAGGAAGTGGTGAAAGAGAGGGAAAAAGTAAAAATCACCCAGAATATATTCCATTTCTGTATAAACAGGGATCCAAAGATTCTTAAGGCATTAATGTTTTTTTTTTTTTTTTTTGGTTTGAGTGGATTCATGTTTATTTTTTTTTTAAAGATTTGTTATTTATTTATTTAGAGAGAGAGAGACAGGCAGAGAGAGAGAGAGGCTCCCTCCCACACAGGGAGCCTGACATGGGAATCAATTCCTGGTCTCCAGGATCACACTCCGGGCTGCAGTTGGCGCTAAACTGCTGCACCACCGGGGCTGCCCCCATTTTATTTTTTATATTGATTAAATTACTTCTTTTAAAATTCAAATTATCTATATATCTTCTAAAATTAGCCCTAATTATGTCAAATATTAAAACCTGACATTTTGTAAATACAACGTTTTAATTAAATGAAATTTAAAACAAAAAAGATGACATTTTATAATCCTGTAATTAGATTCCTTTCTCAGTCAAGGAAACAAAAATGGTCTGTATTCTTTTTCTCTAAAAATTTGAAGATTTTTTTAATCTTGTCTTTAAACAAAATTTTTAAATTTGTTTTTTATAAATTTCATCTGATCTCATGTCCTTCCATTTTTTAAAATTATTATCTGTAAGAGTTAGCGTTTGCCACAAGAATGCTTTGTGACATACCACCCTAGAGTTTGGTTTCTTAAAACAATTATCCGCCAGTCCCACATCTGTTGATCAGCATTAGTCTACTGGCCAGTGTGGCTGGCTAGACTTTTATACACTGGGATCTGCTCTGCATGTATCACCTGTACCAGAGGTTACCCAGACCCTGCATCCTGCCTTTCATATGTGCTATTCTTAGCACAAGCTGAGGGACATTGGCTACCCAGGCCATCTTCTTCCCCTGACAGGAAATTGGAACACAACAGGATGAACCTCTGCTCATTTTACATCTGCTACCAAAAGACTGGATAATTTAATTCCCTTGGTCGAGCCCAAGAAGTTAATGATCTGGGTGGTGCTCTCTGCCCACCATGAGTTCCCAGAAGAGATGTGACTGTATAAAGCCATTACAAGTGAGGGAGGAATGAGAGCAATACTTTTATCTATCAGACTACCATTAACTCTTTCAACAAATTCTCCCCTGCTTGAACTTAGAATTAGTGTTTTCCCTGCCCTATCTCTGCAGCATCAGTGCCCTTTCACCCTTCCTGGTACCTTCTTCACTTTCATCAAGTTTCTATGTGTGGTACGTTCTCAGGCTATTTTGTACCAAACACTTTTAAACTTACTGCATTTACCATTTGCTTATTTATACCACCAAAAATAGCTTAATGTGCCTTTTTTAGGGCACTCACACTTTAATAGCAAATCAAATTTAATTCCAAAAGAATAATAACACTTTCCAGTCAGACATCTTAACTTATGTTAAGGCAGGTCTATAACCTTGTATAATATAGTGTTGTTCAAACTCTTCAGTTTCTTTTAGTTGCATGTAGAGTTTTAAGCATCGATTAGTAAGTATATTGGTAATCTTACAATAGATTCTTATATTTTATTTCATGGAATGCAAAATTCTATTGATTTCTTTTGAGACTAAGATTTATCAATTCCTTTGCTTTCAGACATTACAGCTCTGAGGATAATAACATATATTATTATTATTTTTTAAGATTTTATTTATTTATTCATGAGAGACACATAGAGAAACAGAGACATAGGCAGAGGGAGAAGCAGGCTCCTTAAGGAGCCTGATTAGGAATTCGATTCCAGGACTCCAAGATCATGCCCTGAGCCAAAGACAGATGCTCAAACACTGAGCCACCCAGATGCCTATAACATGCATTATTGCCTTAATTTTAGTAAAACATGTTGTTTTTTAAGGTCATCTTATTGGCATTACTCTAATCCCTTGTTTTCAATCCTAAATATGGTCTTTTCATAGTGTTTCTTTCCCAAGGTATCCTCAAATTGGTTATCAAAACTGACATTCCCTGGACACCTGGGTGGATCAGTGGTTGAGGGTTTGCCTTCAGCTCAGGGCATGATCCTGGATGGAGTTCTGCTCGAGCTCCTTGTGAGCCTGCTTCTTTTGCTACCTATGTCTCTGCCTCTCTCTCTTTTTATATTTCTCATGAATAAATAAGTAAAATCTTAAAACAAAAGAAAAGAAAAGAAACTGACATTCCCTAGTCTCCATGAATTGGGTTTATGTTGAGCCCCATGTTTCACACACATTTATCTCCAACGGACTCCAAGGTCCTTTTGTACAGTCAGTAATCTATTACTTGGCGTTTCTGTAACATACCTGTGTAAATCTTCCAAAACATCAGATCTTTACTTGGAGGTTTTAAAAAATTGATTATCCATATAATCATATAAATAATTGCATTAAGATTTTAAAAATTCCAATTATTTTCATGAAATGGACATTGTGCATATCAGGGTAAAGGACTAAAAACCAGAATTACAGAAATGAAAAATATCTATCCTTGAGGAGAGTTTGGCTAGAACTAAGTCTAAGTCTCTCATTACTTACAATGACACATCTATGTGGTAATTCTACCACAAGAGGATTAAGTCTTATTTGCTTTCATTTTATCATATCTGCTGTGTGACCTTAGGAAAATGATTTAACCAATTTGAATATTAGTTTCATTACCTGTAACTCAAAGTGACGGTGAGGATTATTCTGAAAATATTTGCAAACTATTGAGCATATTATATGTATTCATGAAAGCATTTTGATATTGTCATTTAAATTGGATACTTCAAATTTTATTTTGCATCTTTATATAGTGCATGTAAAATTTAAAAATAATGCATTATGGAAACAATGCATAAAATTAAATGCCTTTATCTAGTGAGGGCAGGAAAATAATATTATGACACAAAAGTACTTTTAGTCTCTTAACTTACAATAGGCAATAGATTAAACCCAAAATTTTATCGTCCCCGATAATACTAAAGAGGAATGAAGTTTTAGAAATGTGGCAAGACAGCAAATTAGCAAATAAACAACAATAAAAGCAACAGGAAATGTGTAATTCATGTCTACCAGCTTCTTTTATTATTTTGTACTGACTTTGTTGTTATTCTCTATGTGAATAAATGTGTACCTTAATAAATATCTTCTTTAATGTTTATATGCAGTGACATTCACAAAGTAAAAATAAATTTGAAGTGTTTTTAATAAATTAATGGGGTCATGAGAGTTAGCCATGGTGCAAATATTTTATTATAAAAGCAAAAGAGTCATATTTATTAGACTGTGGCAGTAAATTATTATAATATTTTATAATAAAAGAGTGGTATAAAATATAATCACTGTTTCAAGCTATTAACAAGTTTTCATTATTATTCTTTATTCAATTTCCTACTCTAATTTGCTTTTCCAACTGCAGAAATGATTCCTGGAACGAAAAAGCTTTCATTCCAAATCCAAATACAAGGGAGAAAAGAATCACAATAGCAAACCAAAAGCAGTTTTTTTTTTTACTTACTTCAGCCATTCTTTATGGTGAATAGGTAGGATAATGGAAAATGAGTATTTTTATTAAGAAGATCAGATCATGATTTAGATGAAAAAAACACACTGTTCTTTTAGTCATGAAAGCAAGTGACAGATATAGTTTTGTTATTAGCTTTCATATATAGCAGCAATATGTATTCATCACCCTATTCTTATTGTAGGCCAAAGACCAGTAAAATGAGGAGCTTTTTTTTTTCTTATTGTCCATGTATTTTTTTTCTCCCTACACTTTCTCAGAGGATTATCACTAATTAAAGTAGAACTATCATGCTTTCTCTGTGTTTGAAAAAGAATGTTAAAACACCTGTGAAGAAAGCTAATATCATATAACATTGTTATTTAATTTTATTAGAGTGATTCTAGACAACAAAGTTGTATTTTGAAAAATGATAAATCAAAGTCTGAGAAAAGTTATGTAACTTGTTTAAAGTCACAGAAGAGTTACATAACTTGTTTAAAGTCACAAAACAAAGCTATATCTACAACTTGGGAGATCAGTTCCTGGTTTCCAAACAGACCTCCATGCCACAAAAACATAACCAAACAAATCCAACTGAAACTATATATTATGTTAATCATGAAAAATATATTTCTAGATGAAAAATATTTTGAGAGCTTTATTCATTTATTCAACAACCTACTATTTGACAGACTGTCATTGATGTTGAGATATAGAAATGAATAATATGGACAAGTTCTTTTCATAAAGCTTGTACTCCAGTGTGAGAAAGCCAGAGTATACAATAAACAAATAATGAAACACAATATATTCAGATATTGATAACTCCAATGGGGAAAAGGTAATTTAGTTCAATGGAAAGTTATGGAAGAAGGTATTTGAAGGATATCAGTGGCAAATCCACTAATGTGATGATATTTGAGATTATACATAAATGATAATATTGAGAAAAATTAAGTACAATAATTTTCAAAAGCAGAATCACAGACAAAAATTATTAGCTATTGAATACAAATAGCTATAGTACCTAAAGAACTTAATGATATCCTTGACATTGTAGGTGAAGTAAAGTGAAGAATAAAGAATGATTCTAGATTTTTGGTTTGAGTAACCAGTCTGGAGCTATGGATATGTAGAACACAAAGGAAGGAATAATCTGGAGGGGCAAAGTGCTGTGGAATGCCAGGAGGTTTTGATTAGAATTTATTAAGTTTAAGATGTCTAGGTAAATGGATGTATTAAGTAGACAGTTGGGTGAGGAGTGTGTAGGCACAGGGATAATTTTTAAAGACAGAAAGATGATTGAGATCACTTGGAGAGGTTTATATTGAGAAAAGATTAGAGTTCATGATTAAATCTGACTCACTCTACCATTTAGTGAAGACTCAGGAAAAGAGATTTAAAGGAGAAACTAGTAAAGAAAGGAGGGGCAGAATTGGATTATGTCTTAGAAGACACTTCTCAGGAAAACAAATCTGTCAACTGTGTCAAATTCTCCTGTAAAGTCCCACAAGATTGAATATTAGAATTTATACTAGAAATATGAGGTGTTCGGTAATTTTGGTAAAGGAGATGAAAGTACTTAGTGAGGAATGTATAAGAATAACAAGTTCGGGATCCCTGGGTGGCGCAGCGGTTTGGCGCCTGCCTTTCGCCCAGGGCGCGATCCTGGAGACCCGGAATCGAGTCCCACATCAGGCTCCCGGTGCATGGAGCCTGCTTCTCCCTCTGCCTGTGTCTCTGCCTCTCTCTCTCTCTCTCTGTGACTATCATAAATTTAAAAAAAAAAAGAATAACAAGTTCAATTGGAGACTAAAATGTAGCAAAGTCTTGTTGCGAATATTAGTAAAAGTAATTGTATGATATCTTGACTTCACCATAGAGTTGAGGAATTTTTTTTTTCTTTTTTAAAAGGAAAATGCTAAGGGCACGAGGGTGGCTCAGTCAGTTAAGTGTCAACTCTTTCAGGATCCCAGGATCAAGGCCTGCATCAGGCTTAGCACTCATTGGGGACTCTGCTTGAGGATTCTCTCTCTCTCCCTCTGCCCCTCTACCTGTTTGTACTCTTTCTCTCTTTCCAAAATAAATAACTAAATCTTTAAAATTAAAAAAATAATAAGTAAAAGGAAATGCTGAAATATGATTTTATTCTGATAAAATTGATCAAGAAGAGAGGGAAAAGAGATGATACATGAGAGAGGACACTTTCAGAAATAAAATGTTCCAGAAGAAATAGAAGTATCTGGATTACAAGAAGAGTGAGCTCACCAAATACAGTGCAGTGCAAACTGTAAGATTCAACAAATCAAAAAAATATGATTAGGGAACCCTGGGTGGTGCAGCGGTTTAGCGCCTGCCTTTGGCCCAGGTCGCGATCCTGGAGACCCAGAATCGAATCCCACGTCGGGCTCCCAGTGCGTGGAGCCTGCTTCTCCCTCTGCCTCTGTCTCTGCCCCTCTCTCTCTCTGTGTGAGACTATCATAAATAAATAACAATTTTTAAAAAAATATGATTAAATGCAGGTAGTGATATATTAGTACTGGAAAGATGTGAAAGATCCTATATAATTAATCATAGTTTTTCAACTTATTTATTCAGTCAGTAGTTCAATAAATATATTTTGGACTAAGCTGTGGAGAGATGTAAGTAAAAACTGCATGTCATGTAGTATACATTCTAATGGGAGGACATATGCAATTGAAGTAATATTTAATACAACATGTGTTTGTGATAGCTGTTATAAAGAAAAAGAAAGCTCAGTTGAGAGGACAATGATAGAATTGCTATTAAATATATGATGGCCAGAGAAGTCTCTCTGGGAAGATGGCATTCAAAATAATGAGAGAAACAAGAAAATATTCCATAAGTTTATCTGGGGGCAGCATTTAAGGAGAGAGAGCAGTACTTAGAAAAACAATGAAGTGCCCCTAGTAGGTTTAAAGAAGAGCGAACAAGCTATTGTGGCTGTAGTAGAAGTAGAGTGGAAAAGATTGGTAGGAAATGAGATCAGAGAGGCAGCAAGCAGGAAATTCTTTCATTTTTTAGGTTAAGCAAAGAAATGTAGATTTAGTGAAAATGAAATGGGAAAATAAGGAAATTTTTGAGCAAACTAGAGAAACAATTTGATGTATGTTTTTAAAAGAATTTATATGACCCATGAATGAAAATATTCTTTAAAAGGGGAAAGCCAAAGCCAAGTGAAAACTTAAAGAATCCCAAGCAGATAATTAAAGCACATAGTAAATGAAGGGGTTATGAAATCCAGTGTCTATGTAGAGCAATTTGTGTTTGACAGGGGGAATGACACCTAATTAGGTCATCCAGAAATGTAGGGAAGGAAGTATGAATTTAGGCATATATAAAATTGTAGGGTTTGTAGAGTGACTATATAACCCAGTTTCATTGTTTTTCTAATGTGATTATTAATAATGTCTCTTTTGACTTCTAAAAGCATCTAGCTTTGGAAATTTAATTATATAGTCATCTGAAATTAATAGTGAAAGCAGTAGTCCGCTAATATCTGCAAGTGATTATTATGAAAGCTTTGTAGTAAATTGTTTTCTCTGTGTGTGTGTATGTGTGTGTGTGTGTGTGTGCTGTATTGTGTAAAAAGAGATAGACATCTCTGGTAAAATTTAATAGTGTTAATGGAACTTAGTAGTAAGGGAACAGGGATATATGTGTAGGTGTGTTTTCATCCATATGTAATTATAATTTCTTTAATCCAATGTATGATTATGAAATATAACCAAATATATAGCTTTATATTTTACAATTACCCTTTTTAGGGCAATCTTTCTTTAAAATTATGGCCATAAGTTCCTTCCAAGGTGTTTACAATTCTAAAAAATACATATATAAATATAATGACCTGAAGACATGAAAGAGGAGTTTACTTTTTATCAGTGATAGATATTTTTGAAATTGTGTGTATATTTTTAAATTGTAACCAGAGCCCACATACATGATTACATGAAGCATAAAACCTTAAAGTCCTTCAATTATTAATTTAAGAAGCTTGTTGATTAATTGACCTGTTTATCTCCTATAGTAATCACACTTAATATTAACTCCAACACCAAAATAAATCAACAAAATGGTTAAATGTTTCCAATTATTTAAATTGGTAAGTTTACATATCAACACTGTGTGTATGTGATTTTGCTTATAACTACTTTAGGAAGGAAGAGTAAATATGAAATGATATTTAACAGGATTCTATTTGGTAGACAAGTTTAGATTTATTACCACATTCTTCAGTTGCATATTGTTGCATCTGCTGGTACATATATAATTAATTTTGTGATCATAGTGAAGTAGCTAGAGGAAAACAATCTGAAAACTCAACTATGCAGTAAAGTATAACATAAATATCAAAGACAGAAGTTAAACTCGAAGTATAAATAAGCCTTTTCCATAATTGACTACTAATAAGGCTATATTTTTGAGGCAATATTTCTTAGAAATAGTTATTTTTTTGTATGGGTCTGCCTAAAGCTACAGAATATCAAAATGCTCAGAATCATAAGAGAGGTTCTTATTCAAATGGAGAAAGACAAGTGATACAAAAGCAAAATGCTTTTACAATATTTATATCTCTTTTTTTGGAAGCAAATTAAGTTTGGTGTGAAAATAACAAAGAAAAGCATGGGTCTGAAAAATATATTAAAAAATGTTCCCGGGGATGCCTGGGTGGCTCAGTGGTTGAGCATCTGCCTTTGATTCAGGGTGTGATCCTGGAGTCCCTGGATCAAGTCCCACATCCAGCTTCCTGCATGGAGCCTGCTTCTCCCTCTGCCTGTATCTCTCTGCCTCTCTCTGCGTCTCTCATGAATAAATAAAATCTTTTAAAAAAATGTTCCTCATAAAAAATGTTCCTCATTTTTATTGTATGGGATTTGATATAAATGTAGCTCTTATGTTAATATTAGATTAAATGATATGTCCTATTTGAATATTGGAAAATAATTTTAAAAACATAAAAGTTGAGTAGACTTCTAAAATTTCTGCTTAAGTAATTTATTTTCATAAATAAATCACCAAATGTTTTTGTGTTCATAAGAGATAACTAACATGTTGGGATTTATAGCATTTTTTCCATAATGAAAAGCACAAAAGAGATTTTCTAAATTATAGGACCATAGAACGATAGAACTTGGCTCTGATGCCTATAATAACACTGATAATTAAATAAAAAGGATTTCCTTTTTATAGTAGCTATATTCAAATGAGGCAGAAACGCAATCTCCATATCGTCCAACCAGATCCAATTCCTTGCTCTGCAATTTTCTTCTATGAGAATATGAGAAGGTTCTTAACCTCTGATCTTACCAGAGTGTTTGGGTGGCTCAGTTGCTTAGCATCTGCCTTTGGTTCAGGTCATGATCCCAGGGTCCTGGAATTGAACCTGCCCTTCCCTACCCCTGCCTTCCCACCAACACATTCTCTCTTTCAGGTAAAGAAATAAAAGTCTTCAACACACACACACACACACACACCCACACGCACACATCCACAAAAAGAAAAAAAAAACTCTAAACTTATAATTACAATGAAAGAATGTCATCCACTTGAAAACATGATTTAGGAGGGAGGGGCAAGACGGCGGAAGAGTAGGGTCCCCAGGTCACCTCTCCCCACCAAATTACCTAGATAACCTTCAAATCATCCTGAAAATCTACGAATTCGGCCTGAGATGTAAAGAGAGACCAGCTGGAAGGCTACAGTGAGAAGAGTTCGCGCTTCTATCAAGGCAGGAAGACGGGGAAAAAGAAATAAAGGAACAAAAGGCCTCCGAGGGGGAGGGGCCCCGAAGGAGCCGGGCTGAGGCCGGGGCGAGTGTCCCCAGGACAGGAGAGCCCCGTCCCGGAGGAGCAGGAGCTGCACCAACCTTCCCGGGCGGGCGGAAAGGGGCTCGCAGGGAGTTGGAGCAGGACCCAGGAGGGCGGGGATGCCCTCGGGCTCCCGCGACACTAACAGACACCTGCGAGCGCAGGAGAGTGCTCCGAGCTCCCTAAGGGCTGCAGCGCGCACGGCGGGACCGGAGCAGCTCGGAGGGGCTCGGGCGGTGGCTCCGCGGAGGGGGCTGCGGGGCGGGAGCGCGAAACCCACAGCGCAGGCCCCGGGGCACAGGGCGCCGGGACACAGCCCAGGATCCGGCCTCCCCCGGGACAGGCAGAGGCCGGGAGGGCCCAGGACAGGGAGGACGCTCCTGCCCCGAGCTGAGCAGATCAGCGGCCCCGCCCCGGAGCCTCCAGGCCCTGCAGACAGAGAGCCCCGGAGTTACTGCGGGAGCTGACTCCAGAGCTGCAGAGCTGGCCCCGCCACTGCGGTTGTTCCTCCTGGGGCTTCACGGGGTAAACAACCCCCACTGAGCCCTGCACCAAGCAGGGGCAGAGCAGCTCCCCCAAGTGCTAACACCTGAAAATCAGCGCAACAGGCCCCTCCCCCAGAAGACCAGCTGGACCAGTTCCAGGGGAAGTCAAGGGACTTAAAGTCTACAGATTCAGAAGATACTCCCCCGGGTTTTTTTGTTTTGTTTTGTTTTGTTTTTGTTTTTGTTTTATTTCTGTTTGCTTCCCCCCACCCCCTTTTTATCCTTTCTTTCTTTTTCTTTTTCTTCTCTTTTTTCTTTTTTTCTTCCTTTTTTCTTTTTCTCTTTTCTTTCCTTCTTTCTCTCCTTTCTTTTCCTCCTTTTCCCAATACAACTTGTTTTTGGCCACTCTGCACTGAGCAAAATGACTAGAAGGAAAACCTCACCTCAAAAGAAAGAATCACTAACAGTCCTGGGGAGTCCTCTCTCCCACAGAGTTAAAATCTGGATTACAATTCAATGTCAGAAAGCCAAATCAGAAGCACTATTATACAGCTACTGGTGGCTCTAGAAAAAAAGCATAAAGGACTCAAGAGACTTCATGACTGCAGAATTTAGATCCAATCAGGCAGAAATTAAAAATCAATTGAATGAGATGCAATCCAAACTGGAAGTCCTAACGATGAGGGTTAACGAGGTGGAAGAACAAGTGAGTGACATAGAAGACAAGTTGATGGCAAAGAGGGAAACTGAGGAAAAAAGAGACAAACAATTAAAAGACCATGAGGATAGATTAAGGGAAATAAACGACAGCCTGAAGAAGAAAAACCTATGTTTAATTGGGGTTCCCGAGGGCGCCGAAAGCGCCAGAGGGCCAGAACATGTATTTGAACAAATCATAGCAGAAAACTTTCCTAATCTGGGAAGGGAAACAGGCATTCAGATCCAGGAAATAGAGAGATCCCCCCCTAAAATCAATAAAAACCGCTCAACACCTCGACATCTAATAGTTAAGCTTGCAAATTCCAAAGATAAAGAGAAGATCCTTAAAGCAACAAGAGACAAGAAATCCCTGACCTTTATGGGGAGGAGTATTAGGGTAACAGCAGAACTCTCCATAGAGACCTGGCAGGCCAGAAAGCACTGGCAGGATATATTCAGGGTCCTAAATGAGAAGAACATGCAACCAAGAATACTTTATCCAGCAAGGCTCTCATTTAAAATGGAAAGAGAGATAAAGAGCTTCCAAGACAGGCAGGAACTAAAAGAATATGGGACCTCCAAACCAGCTCTGCAAGAAATTTTAAGGGGGGACTCTTAAAATTCCCCTTTAAGAAGAAGTTCAGTGGAACAATCCACAAAAACAAGGACTGAATAGATATCATGATGACACTAAACTCATATCTGTCAATAGTAACTCTGAACGTGAACGGGCTTAATGACCCCATCAAAAGGCGCAGAGTTTCAGACTGGATAAAAAAGCAGGACGCATCTATTTGCTGTCTACAAAAGATTCATTTTAGACAGAAGGACACCTACAGCCTGAAAATAAAAGGTTGGAGAACCATTTACCATTCAAATGGTCCTCAAAAGAAAGCAGGGGTAGCCATCCTTATATCAGATAAACTAAAATTTACCCCGAATACTGTAGTGAGAGATGAAGAGGGACACTATATCATACTTAAAGGATCTATCCAACAGGAGGACTTAACAATCCTCAATATATATGCCCCAAATGTGGGAGCTCCCAAATATTTAAATCAATTAATAACCAAAGTGAAGACATACTTAAATAATAATACACTTATACTTGGTGACTTCTATCTAGCTCTTTCTATGCTAGATAGGTCTTCTAAGCACAAAGCTAAAGAAAGATAACATATCTAAAGAAACGAGAGCTTTAAATGATACACTGGACCAGATGGATTTCACAGGTATCTACAGAACTTTACATCCAAACTCAACGGAATATACATTCTTCTCAAGTGCACATGGAACTTTCTCCAGAATAGACCACATACTGGGTCACAAATCCGGTCTGAACCGATACCAAAAGATTGGGATCGTCCCCTTCATATTCTCAGACCATAATGCCTTGAAATTAGAACTAAATCAAACCAAGAAGTTTGGAAGGACCATCCTGCTAAAAGATGAAAGGGTCAACCAGGAAATTAAGGAAGAATTAAAAAGATTCATGGACACTAATGAGAATGAAGATACAACCTTTCAAAATCTTTGGGATACAGCAAAAGCAGTCCTAAGGGGGAAATACATCGCAATACAAGCATCCATTCAAAAACTGGAAAGAACTCAAATACAAAAGCTAACCTTACACCTAAAGGAGCTAGAGAAAAAACAGCAAATAGATCCTACACCCAGCCGAAGAAGAGAGTTAAAAAAGATTTGAGCAGAACTCAACGAAATCAAGACCAGAAGAACTGTGGAACAGATCGACAAAACCAGGAGTTGGTTCTTTGAAAGAATTTATAAGATAGATAAACCATTAGCCAGCCTTATTAAAAAGAAGAGAGAGAAGACTCAAATTAATAAAATCATGAATGAGAAAGGAGAGATCACTACCAACACCAAGGAAATACAAATGGTTTTAAAAACATATTATGAACAGCTATACGCCAATAAATTAGGCAATCTAGAAGAAATGGACGCATTCCTGGAAAGCCACAAACTACCAAAACTGGAACAGGAGGAAATAGAAAACCTGAACAGGCCAATAACCAGGGAGGATATTGAGCAATCATCAAAAACCTCCCAAGACACAAGAGTCCAGGGCCAGATGGCTTCCCAGGGGAATTCTATCAAATGTTTAAAGAAGAAACCATACCTATTCTACTAAAGCTGTTTGGAAAGATAGAGATGGGGTACTTCCAAATTCATTCTATGAGGCCAGCATCACCTTAATTCCAAAACCAGACAAAGACCCCACCAAAAAGGAGAATTACAGACCAATATCCCTGATGAACATGGATGCAAAAATTCTCAACAAGATACTAGCCAGTAGGATCCAACAATACATTAAGAAAATTATTCACCATGACCAAGTAGGATTTATCCCCGGGACACAAGGCTGGTTCAACACTCGTAAAACAATCAATGTGATTCATCATATCAGCAAGAGAAAAAACAAGAGCCATATGAGTCTCTCATTAGATGCAGAGAAAGCATTTGACAAAATACAGCATCCATTCCTGATCAAAACTCTTCAGAGTGTAGGGATAGAGGGAACATTCCTCGACATCTTAAAAGCCATTTATGAAAAGCCCAAGGCTAATATCATTCTCATTGGGAAGCACTGGGAGCCTTTCCCCTAAGATCAGGAACCAGACAGGGATGTCCACTCTCACCACTGCTATTCAACATAGTATTGGAAGTCCTAGCCTCAGCAATCAGACAACAAAAAGACATTAAAGGCATTCATATTGGCAAAGAAGAAGTCAAACTCTCCCTCTTCGCAGATGACATGATACTCTACATAGAAAACCCAAAAGCCTCCACCCCAAGATTGCTAGAACTCATACAGAAATTTGGTAGCGTGGCAGGATACAAAATCAATGCCCAGAAGTCAGTGGCATTTCTATACACTAACAATGAGACTGAAGAAAGAGAAATTAAGGAGTCAGTCCCATTTATAATTGCACCCAAAAGCATAAGATACCTAGGAATAAACCTAACCAAAGAGGTAAAGGACCTATACCCTAAAAACTATAGAACACTTCTGAAAGAAATTGAGGAAGACACAAAGAGATGGAAAAATATTCCATGCTCATGGATTGGCAGAATTAATATTGTGAAAATGTCAATGTTACCCAGGGCAATGTACACCTTTAATGCAATCCCTATCAAAATACCATGGACTTTCTTCAGAGAGTTAGAACAAATTATTTTAGGATTTGTGTGGAATCAGAAAAGACCCCGAATAGCCAGGGGAATTTTAAAAAAGAAAACCATATCTGGGGGCATCACAAATCCAGATTTCAGGTTGTACTACAAAGCTGTGGTCATCAAGACAGTGTGGTACTGGCACAGAAACAGACACATAGATCAATGGAACAGAATAGAGAACCCAGAAGTGGACCCTGAACTTTATGGTCAACTAATATTCAATAAAGGAGGAAAGACGATCCACTGGAAGAAAGACAGTCTCTTCAAAAAATGGTGCTGGGAAAATTGGACATCCACATGCAGAAGAATGAAACTAGAGGACTCTCTTGCCTCATACACAAAGATAAACTCAAAATGGATGAAAGATCTTAATGTGAGACAAGATTCCATAAAAATCTTAGAGGAGAACACAGGCAACACCCTTTTTGAACTTGGCCACAGTAACTTCTTGCAAGATACATCCACGAAGGCAAAAGAAACAAAAGCAAAAATGAACTATTGGGACTTCATCAAGAGAAGAAGCTTTTGCACAGCAAAGGATACAGTCAACAAAACTAAAAGACAACCTACAGAATGGGAGAAGATATTTGCAAATGACGTATCAGATAAAGGGCTAGTTTCCAAGATCTATAAAGAACATAGGAAACTCAACAGCAAAGAAACAAACAATCCAATCATGAAATGGGCAAAAGACATGAGAAATCTCACAGAGGAAGACATAGACATGGCCAACATGCACATGAGAAAATGCTCTGCATCACTTGCCATCAGGGAAATACAAATCAAAACCACAATGAGATACCACCTCACACCAGTGAGAATGGGGAAAATTAACAAGGCAGGAAACCACAAATGTTGGAGAGGATGCGGAGAAAAGGGAACACTCTTACACTGTTGGTGGGAATGTGAACTGGTGCAGCCACTCTGGAAAACTGTGTGGAGGTTCCTCAAAGAGTTAAAAATAGACCTGCCCTACGACCCAGCAATTGCACTGTTGGGGATTTACCCCAAAGGTTCAGATGCAATGAAACGCCGGGACACCTGCACCCCGATGTTTATAGCAGCAATGGCCACAATAGCTGAACTGTGGAAAGAGCCTCGGTGTCCATCGAAAGATGAATGGATAAAGAAGATGTGGTTTATGTATACAATGGAATATTACTCAGCCATTAGAAACGACAAATACCCACCATTTGCTTCCACGTGGATGGAACTGGAGGGTATTATGCTGAGTGAAGTAAGTCAATTGGAGAAGGACAAACAGTGTATGTCCTCATTCATTTGGGGAATATAAATAATAGTGAAAGGGAATATAAGGGAAAGGAGAAGAAATGTGTGGGAAATATCAGAAAGTGAGACAGAACATGAGAGTCTCCTAACTCTGGGAAACGAACTAGGGGTGATGGAAGGGGAGGAGGGCAGGGGGTGAGGGTGAATGGGTGACGGGCACTGAGGGGGGCACTTGATGGGATGAGCACTGGGTGTTATTCTGTATGTTGGTAAATTGAACACCAATAAAGAATAAATTTATTATTATTTTTTTAAGTATAAATTTATTATTAAAAAAATAAAAGAAAGAAAACATGATTTGGGGGGTTGTAGTTCAGCCTATATAGTTTTAGGAGTATATGGAACTTGCTTAGTTTCTTTTGTTGGTAGATCTATGTGTCAAATTGAAATAGAGTTCATACAGAGAAAATTGTGTAGGGGGCCAAACACTCTTAAAATGGTAGAATAAAAACGTAACATCTGTTCCTCTGTATAAGGAATGAGAACACAGGCAAATTGTCTAAATCAACTTTTTCCTAACTCTGGAAATTGACCAGAGTTGCAAGAATTTCATGATCATTTATTCAAGAAAAAAAATAGATGAATAGTATCATGAACAGTGAGTTTTGTAGCTTTTTAACCTGTCTTTCCCACTCTCTTCTTTCCAGCTCCAGGATATTCTTGAAAAGCAACATAACAATAGTAGCTGTGAAAAACAGCACCTGAGAGAGGAGATGTGTGGAGCAGGTCTGGAGCTCTCTCGAAATCCCACATTAACAGAGAAGTGTCAATATTTGATCCGTATGGCAGTTTACTATTATCTGACGTAAAACAGGGCTTGCTCAATGTGAAAAACCCTGCCCTCCAGTAGTTTATCAAAGGAATTGGTGGCAATTGTTTAACATCACAGTTGCCTAAGCCTATAATACCAGCAGAAACAAACAAAAGGCTAGCCAGAAATTCAAAGGAAAATCTCAGAAATGGTACAACCACAGGCAGTATTGAAAAGCTCTGATAAGTTTCTTGGGGTCTAAAAGGCCATGTACAAGAGTGTGCAAATCCCCAAGGAAGACCTAGGAGGTCTGTTTTTACAAAGTTGGCTGACCTTGTGGCTCCATGTAAGCAGAGAGTGAAGACTAAAGCAAAGACATGAAGTACTATACCATTATTCCCATGACACACACAAAGCTGTTGGCAAAGGGTGTAAGGCTTAGTGGATAGAGACTTTGAGAGAATCCTCTGTCCAACCATTAGAAGACCACCATGCTAAGGGAACAGAGGCTTTAGCAGCTTCACACAACAAATGACGCATAGTGTAGAGACCTAGTCCAGGAAAGTCTGTAAATAACCGGTTATAAAAATAACAAATTTTAGTGTGATGAGGACAGATTCCCCAACTTGTCATATTTTATTACTTAAACTCCCCACTTTCAACTAAAATTTATAAAACATGTAGAGAGAGTATGGCCTATAGACAAAGGGGAAACAGTTAATAGAAGCTCTCTGTGAGAAAGCCCAAAAATTGGACTTATGAGATAAAACTTTAAACATCACTAATGTTTTTAAAAAACTAAAAGAAAAACATGTAAAGTAGTAAAGGGATATATGAGAATAGTATCTCATTAAATAAATAATAAAAATAAAGAAAAATTGTAAAAAGAATGGTATAAAAATTCTGGAGTTGAAAAATATAACTACTAAAACATATATATATATATGTTTGTTATATATGAACTCTATTCCAATTTGACATTTCTATATATAAAAATATATATAAATATATATATGTTATATATATAAATATAACTACTATAAATACTAAAAGTTTAGTAGTGGGGTGTAACAGAAATTTGGGTTAGCAGAAGAAAAAGTTTGCATGCCCAAGAATGGGTATAGAGATTTCCCAGTCTAAGTACTAGAAAGAATAAAAGAATGAAGAAAATACCAACTTTCCAACAGTATATAACATAATGGATTGCCAGGAAGAAAGAAGAATGAGAAAGAGACAGGACATTTGAAATAACATTGGCCAAAAAAATTCCCACATTTTGATGAAAAGCATTAATCTTTGCATTTCTGAACCTCAAAGAACTCCACATAGCATAAACCTAAAGTACACCTAAACTCATTCTTGTTCAGACTTTTCAAAGCTAAAAACAAAGAGGAAGCCTCAAAAGCAACAATAAAAAAGATTTATTACAACTAATGTTCAATAAGATTAACAGTTTACTTCTTATCAGAAACCATCAAGGTCAGATGTCAGTGAGGTGACATATTCAGTGTATTGAAAAAAAGAGATATCAAATAGCAATTTTATATCCTGCAAAATTATTTTTCAACAATAAAGGAGAAATAAAGAAGACATTACCAGATAAACAAAAACTGAGGAAAGTACTCCTAGCAAACTGACATATAAGAAATACTAACAAGTATATGTTAAGCCTTGGGGCAAGTGAATAGCTCAGTAGGTTAAGCAATTGACTCTTGTTTTTGGTTCAGGTCACCATCTCAGGGTCATAAGCTGAGCCTCTCAACAGGCTCTATGCTCAGGAGTCTGCTTGATATTCTCTTTCTCCTTCTGCCTCTCCCCCCTGCTCACATTTCCTCTCTGTCTCTCTCTCTCTCTCTTAAATAAATAAAACCTTAACAAAAAAAAAAAAAACTTCAAGCCCAATAATTTTTTTTAAGATTTTATTTATTTATTCATGATAGACACAGAGAGAGAGAGAGGTAGAGACACTGGCAGAGGGAGAAGCAAGTTCCATGCAGGGAGCCGGATGTGGGACTTGATCCCGGGTCTCCAGGATCACACCCTGGGCCGAAGGCAACACTACACAGCTGAGCCGCCTGGGCTACCCCCAATAAGTTTTTTACAACCCACAGAGCCCAGGAAAATGCTGTATTTATAGTTATATTGCTATTATATTAAAAGGAATAAAATAGAATCAGTGACAGTGAGAGATACATAGGATGAGGTCTGGGATGGTCTCAAACATGAAGCTTTGTATGTTCACTCTCCATGGCACAATATCACTTTTCTAGCACATTGACATGTAAAATTATGCACAGAGTATTGCCAATCAGGGAACATTTTCCAAGCATGGTGTCCGGAGATTTTATTGGAATTGTATTAGGTAAAGGTAAGTATGAGTGACAGAATCATTGACCGCATGACTGAACTCATTCTCAGCTCTACATACCCCCTGAGGTTGGTCTGATACCACATGACTCCAAACATCTATCTTCTAATCCATCTGGTTGGGAGTTTTGGTGTAGCCAGCTCCATCCTGAGTACCTTGAAAGCATAAATTATCAGGGCTCACCATAAATAATAAAGACACTCTTATAATTTGGGAAATTCCACAGATTGATTGATTTTTTAATTTTTTAATTTTTTTTAGTTCTACATATTTAAAAGCTATCTCAGAATCTAGCCACAAATGTCAACCAAATTCTTTATTATAGAATAGGTAATATGACAATTCAATGGGAAAGGAGGTCCTTAAATTTTTTTTTTCACAAATGGTACAGGAACAAATGGATATCCACATGCAGAGGAATGAAGATGGACACTTTCTTCACCCCTGTACGTGACAATTTGTGAAGATGAATCATATATAAGAGCTAACCCTATGGAAATCCTTAGAGGAAACCATAGAAGTAAATTTTAATGACTTTGGATTAAACAAGTGTTTCTTAGATATGACACCAAAATCACAAGCGACAAAAGAAAAATAGACAAATTGGATTTAATTTTTTTTTTTTTCCTCATAGGACACCAACAAAAAAGTGTCTGACTCTTGATTTCAGCTCAGGTCATGATCTCAGTCAGGGTCCTGGGATTGAGCCTGGTGAAGGAGGGGGTTGTGCTCAGCAGGGAGTCAATTAGAGATTTTCTCTCCCTCACCCTCTGCCCCTCCCCCCCCTCAAATGAATAAATCATTTTTTATTAAAACCCTGAAACATCAATCCACAGAATGGGAAAATATCTATAAATAATGTATCTGATAAGGGACTTGTATCTAGAATCTATAAGAACTCACAATTCAATTGCAAGAACAAAGACAAATAATCCAACTAAACAATAGGCAAGGAATTTGAATAGATATTTTTCCAAAGAAAATATGCAAATGGAAGATAAGCACATGTAAATATGTTTAACGTCATTAGCCATCAGAGAAATGCAAATCAAAATCATAGTGAGTTCACACCCACTCCCACTCACAGCTATAATGAAAAGAAACAGAAAATGGCTAGTGTTAGTGAGGGCAATGGGAAGTAAGTGCTCATGGGTACAGATCCTTTGAGAGATAATGAAATTTTTCTAAAATTAGATCTTGCTAATGGTTGGACAACTCTGTTCTATATTAAAACTTGGAAAAAAAAGAAATAAAACTTGAATTGTATGCTTTAATGGGGTAATTTTAATATTAGAGGTAATTTCACAAAGCTGTTATCAAAGCTGTTACTGAATATATTTTATATATAGCATATGTTAATATATAATATATATCCATAAGTGATATATTAATATATAATATATAAACAAATATATATATACACATACATGTAAACACATGCATGTTCTCTGTTTTTGTGGTTGCTATTGCTTTTACTTACATGTTTTCGGATTATAGAATGGAGACCTGGGTAAGCTAGAGACAAGTTCATTTTCAGGTCTTTATAATGTTTACAGACAAGTGTTCCATGATTGAGTTAGAAGTACTGACTACTTAAACTCCACTCAGGAATTTGTGTATCTGTGAAATGGGTGCATATAAAAATGACACGTCCATGAAAAAAAAAATCAGAACCACAAAAGTTTAATGAATGAGAAACACTGAATTCCTCATCGAAAATAAAGTAATAAGACTGGAATCCTCACTAAGATCTTACTATATGACTATATCTAGGCTTTTACATCTAGAATGTTGAGGATCAGAGAAAAGTCATGCAGACAGCATTCTGTGGTTTGTGCACACTGAGAGTATCTGATAAAATGAGGATAGTGATAGAATATATTAGAAGGAGACCATTGGCATTAAGCAGTAAAAAAACTAACTGACATATAACAATACATTAAATACCGGCTACAAAGTCTTCTAAAGCAAGAAAGATAATCTTGTAGACTTAAGCATTATATATAGAACATATCAGCCAGTGAGTTGAGGAAGATGATAATGCAAAACATTTACATTCTTACAGGCAAGGAATGTGAAAACTAAAGACTTTAGAGATAGGCTGAGTGGAGAAGAAATTTTGACAATAAAAAAAAATTATACATGCTTTGCCCATGACTACTGTGTTTGTGCAAGCCTCTCTCCCCTTGTTAGTGATACTACAACCGAAGAAAAACAAAAACATAAAATTAGAGGGCAAACAGCGGAAGGGAGAATTTGGTTCAGCTCTCTCCCTCGTTGAGGGTCACAGTGAAATCTTACCAACTTACAGTTCAAAGAATAGACTGTGTGTTTTCTTAAATACTGCCCAAAGGTAGATAACAGCTGACTTTTTTTGATGATTCTTATGGACAGAGAATTATGTCATTTCTAGTTTTGTTTGTGTTTATGTGCCATCGACTCTGAGGATCTTTTCAATGTAGAAATATATCCAATTTTATACTGCTTATTGATGCATTTTGTCTCTTTGGTGCCTCCTTACTGCTGCAGAAGAGATCTGTGGATGTGAATTACAGCTATATGTGGTAGTGTCACTTTTCTTGTTTTGTTTTGGATGTGTGGAATTAAGCCTACTGATAATGCTCAACTATTACAATCCCATTTTTAAGCTTTGGTGTCAAAAATACTGTCTACAGGGATCCCTGGGTGGCGCAGTGGTTTGGCGCCTGCCTTTGGCCCAGGGCGCAATCCTGGAGACCCGGGATCGAATCCCACGTCGGGCTCCCGGTGCATGGAGCCTGCTTCTCCCTCTGCCTGTGTCTCTACCTCTCTCTCTCTCTCTCTGTGACTATCATAAATAAATAAAAAATAAATTAAAAAAAATACTGTCTACATAAGACATGAATGTGAAATATATTTATTTTCTACTTAAACGTAATAACACAGCAAATACATATTTACTCCAAAATATAAGTTTTAAACATTTTTGGTTAACCTACATTTAATTTTAAGTTAGGGACAAAAAGTAATATAACATGAATGAAAGTGAGATTAATAACCTCTATATTAATTACTTGCTAGCAATATAAATGCACATGTATGAATATGTATATATTTCACACTGAGAAAATTCTGTTGTAGCCAGAATTCTATATTTGAGTGAACCAATTACCTTTAAGATGAAAACTGGGGTCAGTTTATTTGTTCCACTTAATTAAATATATAAAAGTATTCCTATTAAAGTATTTTATTTAAATAATTTTTTAAGAACACATGATAGGGGTCCCTGGGTGGCTCAGTTGTTGAGTTTTTGCCTTTGGCTCTGGTCATGATCTAGGAGTCCTGAGATCGAGTTCTGCATGGGCTCCCCACAGGGAACTTGTTTCTCCCTTTGCCTGTGTTTCTGCCTCTCCCTCTGTGACTCTTATGACTAAATGAATAAAAATCCTTAAAAAAAAAAAAACAAAACAAAACACATGAGAAACAGAAGATATAAAACTATTTTAATTTCACTTCAAGACATTTAATATGTATTTGACCTCTAATAATGTATGATTTTCACAAACTCAGGCTATTTATCAAAACATTTGCTTTTTTTTTAAAAAAAGCTTTCAATGTAATAACATTTGTGTGCAAATAACAAATTATAGTATTTATGTAAAAAAAGGTGGACAATTGACTGTGCAGCCTCACTTTGTTAGTTTTATATGTGTTACTGTTCTCCTCCAATTTAGAGTACACTGGTTGGATGGTATGTTCTGGAATATGAATTGCCCATGTTCAAATAAAGTCCACAATTACAAGCCTTTGGCATTTATCAGTTAATATCTTAAACCATCAATTTCCTCAATCTAAAATTTCTTTATAATAAAAGTTGATAATTCATAGGCTTCTAAAGCATTAAGATAATATTTCTAGCATAACATCTGATGCATAGTAGTTTATCTGTGGTAACTATGTTGTAATGATAATGATGATAAATTTTATTTCTATTATATCATGCAGTTCTTAGAGTATATGATGCTCTGCTACTTTCTAATTTCTTTAAAATTTAAGTCTTTTTTTTTACTGATTGTTCAATAATTATTTACTGGCTGATTATTTTACTGATATGGCAAAGCACCTATCTGGTATATATATATTTTTTTTTATCTGGTATATTTTTTTAAAAAAATTTACTCCAACAATATAAGTACTCACTTGCTATGTAGCAAAGAGCATTTGTTATAAGGGCCTTAGGGATTAAGAACGGGATTTGGAGAGGAAGGCATTAAAACTGTACCAAGAACTGCAAAGGGTCTTAGGTTTTTACTCTACTTATCTCTTTTTAATATTAATTAATTAATTAATAATTAATTAATTAATTAATTTTTACTCTACTTATCAATCAACAAATTAGCTTTCAAGTTTCAGGACTGGTGGCAGAAGACGTGTGACTCCTGGATCAGAGACAGAGGGCAAATTGTAACAGCAATAGCTGTGACCAGATTTTCAGCATTTGGCTTCATGGGTCCCAATTCCAACAGAATGATCCAAAGAAGTCCATGTGACACATTTATACATGACAGATTGTGTTACAAAAGAAGAACGCCAAGTTGATGTAACCTGAATCATTTTTAATGCAATGTAAGCATGCCTGTTATTTCCTTCTGAGAGAGGCATTATCTTCATTATACCACAAAGTAAATAAAACTGCCATTTGTTCTCTAGCAAAGAACAAGTGTCTCCCTCTCAAGGCTGCAACCTCTACAGGTATCCTCAAAAAGGCAGTTTGAGACAAAGGCCACCACAGTGCCTTTTTTCCCTATTGTTTGAAAATGAGAAGCAATGTCTCCATAAATGGCCAACCTCGGAGTGAGGCACACAGCTGGCAAGCAGATTTAATTGGTTACTTACCAGTAGTCTCGGATAAGATCATTTCAAGTGAGTGATTGCTGGAATTAACACTCTTTTATCTAAGCTTTGTTTCTTTAGTAATCAAGGCTACCTCAGAGAATATAGTTGAAGATATAGATGAGTGAATTCTCAGTCAATATTTCTTCAGACTAAGGTAAACATTTTCACTGCTACCATATCCAGAAATGAGAAAGAAAGAAAGCAGAAAATTATGTGAATGTCCCATATTTCTTATGAACATCAGAGCAGGAATCTCAGAAATCAAAGCTGGCAACTAAAATACATGTTGCTTCAAATATACAGAAAATTAAGTTGTAAGTTTTAACTTGATTAGTTAAATGAATGTATCCTCTAATTGCATATGAGAGAAAGTAGTCAGTCCACTGGACCAGGAGATGGGAATAAGGGTATTCAGAAGATGCAAATACATATTATGCATTTTTTCCACCTCACATAAGTTCTATTTTGCCTGTTCCAGTGGTGTTCAACTTGGCTTTAAATCTGCACATTTCCAAGAAAGATGACATTTGTCTAGAGCTGTTAAATGTCCTAGATTTTACTCTACTTGCTAACAACTTCACCAACTACAGTTTTATGGATGCCAGTAGAAGCTGTGAGATTCTTGGTTCTTGGCTGAAGTATGACTTACTTCTCACGATGCAAGCAGCAGTTAGAATATCCTCATTATCTTAAGCCAATTATATTGTCTGAGTCCTTATGTCCACAGGGGGACATAAAAAGTGCAGATGAGAATTACACACACAGTGATTAAATTATTGAAGATGAATCCCAAGTTTAAGAAATCCCAATCTTTTTTGGGTAGCAGGCAAACCTTACTAACTTTTCCCTGTTAATTTATTTAGAACAAACAAACCTGCCCGTTGCTCCCTAGGAAGACATTGTCTCCAATTTTAATGTCTATTTGCTATAAAAACAACCCTAAGAACTTGGTCCAGAATAAATGGCTGCTGATGCCACTGCTCTTAAGAGATGCAGAAACAGGAGAGACCCATAGAGTATTATCTCAAAGCAATATCAAAGGCCATGGCATAATGTTACTGTCATTGAATTTAACAGTGTAAATTTCTAATGGTTCTTTGAGGTAGTACAATCGTATTACACACTGAGTAAGGACTAACCATTACTGTTGCTCCATTCAAAGTGGCTGGAGCTGTCCTGTGATTTTTTTTACCCGTTAAATCCTGTGAGCAAACATTAACTTTGTAGAGTTGAAAGTGCTGATTACAGGGACACAGGTGTGTGGAGGTCAAACTAGCAATAAGTGCAAACAAGTAAGATCATAGCAGAAAGACAGCAAAGGAAGTTTTAAGTGAATTTGAATTTCAAAGTGGGACCTAATTATTTTCACAAAAGTGATTTAGAGCAAGAGAATGAACTCTCTGAGCTATCTATTTGAGGTCTAGTGCTGATTAATGGCCAGTATTTAGAGACATCTTCACTTGTGTCTCTGAGGAGAGAAGATTTTATCCCAACTGATTTCCATCTAAAGACTTCCTGTGGGTAACCTGATGAAAAAAGGGACAAACATTCTCAGATGACCCAATTTATAGGTAGTCAACTACAGAGATCATTTAGTTAGTGTGCAGTTTATAAGCTGTTTTCCTCTGTTTATTTTTCATATGCTCAGAAAGAATTATAACCAATTAATAGGATAAGGCATTAAAAGCTTAAATGACGGGGATCCCTGGGTGGCTCAGACGTTTAGTGTCCACCTTCAGCCCAGGGTGTGATCCTGGAGTCCCGGGATTGAGTCCCATATCGGGCTCCCTGCATGGAGCCTGCTTCTCTCTCTGCCTCTCTCTGCCTCTCTCTTTGTGTCTCTCATGAATAAATAAATAAAATCTTTAAAAAAAGACTAAATGACAAGGATCTGCACGTGTTGTGGACATAAATTAATATGACATTTGCTAAGAAAGCATCCTTATGTGATATAAATCAGATTATGGCTATCCGCTCAGTTATATCATAGCATAATATACTCCTTTGTAAAATGTGAATGTGAAAAGAATTCATTTAAGGAAATGAGATACAGAATCCAGTCATCCATGAGTGGATTTGAGTGCAACTTGGTGGCCTGATTATTGCAGATTACTCACTAGTGGAAGGACACAAAGGACATTAATGTAAAGTCAATGACAAAAGAAGACAGAGGTGCATTTAAGGGTATAATATATTAAATGGACAGTCTTATGGAATGCATATTTCTGGATACAGCACATTTCTCCAATAGCATGGATTTCATTAATATTTAACTGTAATGGCATATATGGTGGCTTAAATCAGCACTATCCCAAATTACCAAACATTTTTGGGAAGTTAGAAACTGGTCTTAGAATACTGAGTCAGGCAAAATAATGGCCCAAGAGGCTTCACATCACAATAAAAAAAAAAAAGATTTGCTAACAGGGGAAAAAGGAAAACTCTCTTATAGGGTACAGACTGTGTCTGGAAATAGGTGTGAAGAGAAAACAAAACACAGCTCCAATTGAATAACTAACTGAATATTAACTTTATAAAAGCCATGAACATGTTGGAAATAGGCTTATGTTCTCATTCAAGAATGACTATTGAAAATTGAAATCAGTTTAGAATCTCCCATCATTGAGGAACAAGTACTGCATGTAGTTGAGAACAAAACCACAGAACTGAGTTTATGGAAAAATTAAAGTAAATAGGATTTTACTAGAAATATATATTGTATTGTTGTTCTTTAATGTCTCAGTTATTATATAAAAATGAGAATTTTTCCCCTTCCTGTGCAACTGATTAATATGGGTCAAATGAAGGAACATCACTGTATCCTCCATAAGTGGGGAGGAGGTTAAGAAAGGCAATGTTAAAAAATAACAACTAGAAGCCCATGGATGTAACAACTTGTACTATATACCTAGAAAATGATTATATTCACAAACCAGACAGAATGTCTGGAAATGGCTGAACAATGGACTCTGGTCACAGCCCTGGTCACTTAGGATTTACAATACATGGAAAAAGTTTATTTCTGTTAGAAAAGAACAGAAAGTGAAACTGTAATTTTAACTGTTTTATAATTTTTCAAACATAAATTTAATCTCTCTGACATAGCTATATAGCTATATGATGTAACAAAAGGTTGCCAACTGACTGATGTAATTAAGTGAAAATGAATATTATATAACGATGATTCCCCAGGATAAGAAAATGTTTTGGAACCTGAGATGAAGTCAGATTTGAAGTAATAACCATAGAAACCTAATGGACATGAAAAGAAGTATGCTCAGCTTTTGAAAAATTAGATGTTCTATTAGATATCTCCATTAACTCATAAAATGGTTAAGATAACTGTGTATAATAGAGGAAAAGAGTAACTGAGATGGTCAAAGTATTTCAAAAGACCTATAAAGGGGTTTGGTTATAAATATGCTTTGTGAGAGATTTTCTTCTCCTCACTGCATAGTTCAAATCCTGGAGACCAGTGGGGATTTTATTGGCTTTTTAATTTCTTTTGTATAAAATATTGTAGAAAATATCATGAGAGAAATAAAGGAAAGGTATCTGAGAAATATGTGTCAAGAAGACATTGACCAAAGTCTATGTAAGAAATAGGTAAGAAGGTATTAAACTCTTGACATGGAAAAATGACTGAATGATGCTAGGATTCATCATTCACTTTCAAGTCAGGTTCAGTTGTGGTTATATACATATAATGGAATATTACTCAGCCATAAAAATGAAATCTTGCCATCTGCAACAATGTGGATAGAGCTAGAAAGTATTATGCTAAGTGAAATAAGCCAGTTAGAGACAAATACCACATGATTACATTCATTTGTGGAATTTAAAAAACAAAACAAATGAGCAAAGGAGAAAAAAAAGAGAGAGAGGCAATCCAAGAAACAGACTCTTCTTTAGAGAGAACAAACTGAGGGTTACCAGCGGGGAGGCGGGGTGGCAGATGAGTGAAATAGGGAATGGGGATTAAGGAGGGCACTTGTGATGAGCAGCCAGTGATGTATGGAAATGTTGAATCACTACATTGTATGCCTGAAACTAATATTATACTATATGTTAAGTAACTGGAATTAATATAAAAACATAAAAAATCAGGCTCATTGTGTTGCTGGCTGCCTATTCTAGGGAAAACCAAATCAAGCTGAGGTTGCGGTTGGTTGACATTGATCAATTAAACATGTCTCAAATCTGCTTTTTTTTTTGTTACCATTATTATAGAAGAATCTATACAGCTTTTTCCTAGAAATGTGAAAATGTTTTATTCTCATAATCAGTCTCAGCCCCTGCCCATAGTAAATACCCACCCTCACATGCATTCTTTACTAAAATTGGTTATGATTTTATTCCTTCACACCAAATCTCCTCACCAATATGTGCTCAGTCAATGGTGTTCTCTACGAGATTTGGACAATGTTTCTAAATTAGAGCTCATCAGTTTCATCATACCCTTACCTACCGTGCCCATGTTTATCCAAAAATGAGTATCTGGAAAGATGTAGGGATATTTTTTTGTTAAGGTTGCCGAATTATAACTTCCTTATGATATCTGGTGCTAATTCTTAAGTTTAAAGATACAAGTATCATTTCAGTTCCAAAGTCATTCCCATATTCTATTGTGACTGAATAATCATCAAATCTTGTACAGAAATAGTAATGCACAGTTATATTATTAAAGTGAAAAGGTATCTGTGCTGATGAGATTTGTAATTCTCAAAATTTAGGTTGTACCTACTGTGGATTTGGTGATATAAAAGTATTCCGTAAGGACAGAACAAGTACATGTAGTGAATCTCTAGGATATGCAATTACAGTCTTTGGATGGCAAACTATCAGGGAATCATAGAATATATGGTGGTATTAACCACAGGGGCTCTGAGTAGCCATAGTTCAGATAGGACAGTCATGATCTCCCATGCATATTTATATAAATTAGCTGTCTCATGAATCATGTATTATCCAGATCAGAACAACTTGTTGTTCTAGCACTTTACCTCCTTAGGTACTTTAAGTTTTGCTTTGTTTTTAAGTTTCTGGATGCAAAACAAGGTTAACTTTGGGATGAGAAATCTTAATGATTTACTTTTTTAGAGAATGTCTAAGAACTGCTTTGCTTATGCTTTACGTGCAGTGAATTTTAATAACTAAATGTCACTTGAGATTGAATGAATGATGCTGAAAATTGGAGTGTTCAGGTTATAAACTATAAATGTCTAATGGAGACATGATTGTGCTACTGTTTTATAAAAATGTCTCTCCAAATCATAGTAGCAGATAATATACTTGTATGAAACATCACATCAAATCAGCCAATCATGATATTGATAGCTAATGTAAAAACGCCTTAATGAAAATTACATGAAAACACTCCAATACTAAGTTTAGAAATTCTTGAGGGTTAATTGCAAGGTAAACATTAACTACATCCACATGAGAACCACAAGTAAACTCTGGAGGTTACATATAAGTTTTGTAACTATGTAGAAACCAAGTACAAGAAGTCCTCAGCATGAACTTGGACAGAAAATTTAATTTCATTCACCTGAGAACCATAAACTACGATGTTAATTTGAAAAAGAATTAACTTTGAGAATATCAGTAAGGATACGATCAAGAACTAATGCTATTGTGTTGTGGAGAAAAAAATAGTTGAGGATATGTGTCAAATATTTAAAGATATGGGACCTAGAATAATGGTTGACAAAACATTATTGAATAATATGAGGGTATTTTCATTTATATATGCATTATGTTAGCATTTCTAGCATATTAGTAATATGTATAAAAATACACATTGCAGTAAGGTGAAGTTTAAGCATAACAAATGCAATTCATTTAAGTAAAATGCAACTTAAAGTTTCCAGAAATATCTCAGTCTCTGAGGTATGAGAATTCATTTTCTAGGGACAGAACTATCCTTTCTCCAGCTACTTCTACAAGCCACTCCACCCAAACACCCCTCAAGAAGCAATAAAGAAAGCCAGTAGCTGTGCAGTCAGAAATCTTCAAAATGTTTGCTAACATCAGTAATAAATAACAATTGTTCATTGGAGATAGGTATTGTGTTCCTTTCTGCCTTGAATCCCTTGTATTCAAATATAGCTTGGAGGGCAGCCCGGGTGGCTAGGCGGTTTAGCACCGCCTTCAGCCCAGTGTGTGATCCAGGAGACCCCGGATCGAGTCCCACTTCAAGGCTCCCTGCATGGGGCCTGTTTTTTCCCTCTGCCTGTGTCTCTACCTCTCTCTCTCTCTCTGTGTCTCTCATGAATAAATAAAATCTAACAAAAACAAAACAAAATAAAACAAACAAACAAAAAAAAAACAAATGTAGCTTGGAAAATAGAGCATATTTGTATCTGTATATAGTATCAGAAGAAATTAATATGATTGATTTAAAAATGTCAACAGATATAAGAAAAGAATAAAAGGATGTAGGTACAAAATTCATGACACGAACACAGAATATACTTATAGGTGGAAAGAGTGTTTCAACTTTGTCAAATCCTTTATTGCTTTAGATAGCGATTGCTGACATATAATGAGGTTTGTCAGACCAGTAGAAGCACAAGTTTTGCCAACTCAGAGCTCACTCTGCTAATCACTTAGGAACTTCCTAGCATCTGACAACTCTTTCTGGAAATTTGATGATCTGGTAATATGCACAAACAGCCCTGAGTGAATTAGAGCTCAATTCCTAGATGTCTTTGAATTTTTACTAGAACATCCCAGGGGTCTGGATTCCTGTTCCTCAAATCTAGTATGTTCCATGTTTGGTCTATGGTCTCAAACATAAATCTTCCCCCTTTCAATCTTATGCTAATGTACTGAAGACATTATGATGATAGTACAACATTATCCCTAAATTATTTCCTGTTAAAAGCACTTCTTCAAAATTTAGATGAGATGAAAGTGAGATATTCTCTGAGCCCTTGCTATGATTCAACACCTAATTCTTATTTACATTTTTCTTCAAATATTCTTTTATTTTTAATTTTTTTCAAGGGTTTTTTTCAAGGGAGTTTTAAATTTAAATTCAATTAGCCAACATAAAGTACATACTTAGTTTCAGATATAGTGCACAATGATTTATCAGTTGTGTGTAACACCCAGGGCTCTTCACATCACATGCCCTCCTTAATGTCCATCACCAAATTACCCCATCCCTCCACCCATAGAAAGTGAGATATTCACTGAACCTTTGCTATGATTCAACACCCAACTTTTACATTGCATATCTAGAAAAATTCTAATAAACCTGTGTGATATACAACTTTAATATCTTCTTCTGTAATATTTTACCTAACTTTTTCATCCTCACTTATTCCCTCTTTTCTGACTTCTTAGCCATTGACACCAACATATTATAAAATTAATGTTTCTAAAACATTACATTCTCATCTCTTTTGAATGCATTTGCAAATCTTACCTATCTTTGTATTCAGAATATGTACCACCTTGCCTGAATTGTTGTATGTATAAATGCATGAAAAAAACAAGTGAATGAAATTAAACCTTATTTTTCCATTTTTAAAGTATCAATTCATTCATTAAATGTCCTCACAGCTTCCTTATTACATTTTAAGCTTATTTTCATAAAACAGGTACTTCTTGATATCATTTATGCTGTTATAGTCTGCCTCAAATGTGTAATGTTTCAATATTTTTAGAAGACATAACAAAGTTTAAAAATTTTAATGCAAGAAGCCCTCTTCATACTAGCAATGTCCTATTTTTGGAACTTTCTAATTTGTCACCAATTAGACACCCTGTTTTTCACATTTCAAATTCTTCATACTCATCATTTCCAAGGCCAGTGCCATCAACCACCTATCCTTTTCGCCAATTTAATTTTTTACATATCTTACAAGAATTCTTTATTGTTCTTCATGTTTTCCCTTAGCCAAGTTTCATATTGAGCACATTGTTTTACCGTTGTGATACCTTTGAAGTGCTCCTGTGGTCATCTGAGTGCTGTGATGTTTAGAAGATGAGTGGAGTGAGACAAATTCATGGAAGTCCTGCCAACTGCTAGTCATGTGACCTTTTAGAAAGCCTCTCTCTACTTCAATTTTTAATATCTGGAAAATACATGAAATAGTTATTTATAATTCACAAGGATATAATAATTTACAATTGATAAAGTGAAGTTCCTAGAAGCCAGAATTTTTTTTTTTTTGCCTATTTTCCCTGTCTGGTGCCTAGAACAGAGCCTGACTTATAGTACTGAATAAATATTCACTGAATAAATATTCACTGAATAAATGATTATGCTGAGAAAAATGACTGGTGTGCACTCAAATTTTAAAAAATATTATTTCTCTAACTATAATATTTTACTTAAAAGAAGATTCAGTATTCTTGAGATATATTTCACACATACACACACACATACATGTAAGTGGAAAGGACTTTGCAAGCTGTATAAGTGTTCTTCCTGACAAGCCTCAGAACCAACTATCCGTGGTTCTAACCAGATACCTCCTGTAATCCCTTAAAGAGAAATCTGAGGCCACTTCGGTTAACCACCTGTTATTAAATCAGTGTTTCTTTCTTTCCTTTCTCCTAGAGGTTTTATTTTTGAGTAATAGCTATACTCAATGTGGGGCTTGAACTCACAACCCCAATATCAAGACTTGCACACTGTATGGACTGAGCCAGCCAGGCACCCCTAAATCAGTGTTTCTTGCATAATGGAGTACAATAATAAATAAATAAAACAAAAGAAAAAATAAAACTATACAAACAAGACAAAAGGATAGTCTTAAGGAGGGGAAACTTTAACTCAAGTCATATTGTTACTTGATCCTGCTACTCCAGGATCATGCCCTGAGCGGAAGGCAGATGCCTAACCGCTGTCACCCAGGCCTTCCACTCCGAGGATCTTAAGCACATTTACAACTATAATTGATTCAAGTATATGATTAAATGCCATGAAAGATCACTCACATACAAACATTTTATAACAAAGGGAAATTTTTCTTAAATACTGAGTACTAAAAATAATGGTTATGATCAGTTTTCAATTGCATTCAAAATCTGAGTTAGAGGAGTGTGGTGCTTTCTATATCTCAGAAAATCATTTCCCAGAGTTACTCTTGGGATTCATTTTTTTAACAAGTTTGAAGAATCTGTCAGTAGTAGTATGATATATGATATTTCAAATTCACCACATATCTTTTAAATTCCTTTACACAAAAGTAAATTTTAAAAATATAATATGAAAATATTTGACAAGAGAAATTTGAATTTAAGAATGCTAATGGAATCTCAAACAGTGATGTCATATATTTATTTCAACCAATTTTGCTATCTACTTTTTCTAAGAAATACCTATTTTCAAGACATAACTTTGTGCTAATTAAATAATTGGTGTTTACTGCATCCTCCGAATGCATAAGACATATATTTTGACACTTCTAAATTGAATGCAATTACTCTCATGATATACACACTTATGATTCCCAATTAGGTCATTAGTTAATATTTATACAATCCAGAGTCATTATTTTATAAATGCAAAGATGTGCTATAATATAATCACCAAATCAATTTTCCAAAACTACTGTGGAAATTAACCATATTTGAAGTGGAATTCTTAGTAGAGAAATCTGTTTCTTATTTTAAGATGCCTTATAAATAAATGCAATTATTGAAAAATTAAAATAAATTTTAATACATAGGTTTGAGAAGTTGTTTTAAAAAAATCTAATATACACTTTCAATTTTAGTGTATAGGTAACAATCTTATTATTTTACCTTTTTTTGTGTGTGGTGAATTGAATGTCTTTATCGCCCCAAAATTGGAACATATTTTATGTAATTTATGTATATTTCTCTAAAGTGAACTATGACTCTTTACATTTATTTTTTTGGTTATTAGTACTTAAACCTTGATGTATATGAGATGACAATTTTTAATGATGTTATTAATTTGTCTTTCACATTAGTTACAAAAATTTTTACAACATATTTTGCTTATTATTTTTTTTAAATTATTCTTTAGTTAAAAGGATGTTTCTAAAAGTTAAAAAAAATTCACACACAAAGATTCACTGTATATTGACCTATATTCACTTATAATACATAAATCCTTATTTTTAACATTTTACTCCTTGATTTACCTGGAATATAATGTGGCATATAATGTGTGGGAGAAAAAATATAATTTCATTAAATTTCTCTCAAACACCTCATTTAGCCCAATATCAGAAATTAATACACTTTATTACTTCATAAATTTATGCAACTAACTTTATCATTTAAAGTATTATGATAAAGTATGTTAAAATAATGCATCTATCAATTATCTCTCTAAACTTGTTTATGTGTGTGTGTGTGTGTGTGTGTGTGTGTGTGTACAAAATTTTGTCTGCCTATTTAAATCCCCTGGCTAGTCTTACTCATTAATATTTTTTTACTCATTGGATTATTTATGTCAAATTAAACATAGATTAGATTTTAATTTTATAGCAATTTCATTAATGTGTTTATTATAAAATATTATTATAACATTTGATATTTCTATTCATGATTTTATCAAACTAGTATTTATATATTATGTGAAGTTACATTTACCTATTTTAAATATTTGTTTTATTCCTAGTATGAGTGGAATAGTGTTCTAAAATAATAGAACTTCTCTATAACTACTGTTGACATTCAAGTATTTGGTTTTATCTTGTAGTTAGCTCCTTCATTGAATATGTTATTTCACAATTGTCACTTAATATTTCATGTATCACATCCTCATAAAAATTATATCATACAATCTACTTATTACCAGTAACTATAACATTGTTACTTTTATGTTGCACTTTCCAAAGAATCCAGTACATTTCCATTTAATCCTTAGTCAAATTTGCGACTTTGGATTTTTATTTTCTTTTATACATAACTTCATTCATTTCGTATTTGTCTCACTGCCTTTCTTTCATTTTCAACAATTATTAAACTTTTTGTTTCTCTTTTTTTCCCAAGTTTTTATTTAAATTCCACCTACTCAACATACAGTGCAATATTAGTTTCAGGTGTAGAATCTTGGTCACTCATCAGTTATATACAACACCTAATGCTCAAGTGCCCTCCTTAATCCCCATCGCCCATTTAATGCATCCCCCGCCCACCTCCCCTCCAGTAGAAGTCAAAGAAAGACAAATACTATATTACTCCACTCATATGTAGAAGAAATTTAAGAAATAAAACAAATGAACATGGGGGGGAGGAAAAAAGATTCTTAACGATATAGAACAAACAATTATTAAACTTTTTAACCATAATATTTTACCTGGACCATTGGAATAGTCTCTTAAGTGATTTCTTTACTTCTCACCATGCTTAGCAAAGTTTTTTCTACATAGTATGATTTCCCGAAATGGTAAATTTGAAGGATCTAGCTCTTCCTACCTTCTCTCGCTCCACTCATTTTCACCTTTTACACTTTAGTCCTTCTGAAAGCCAGCTTTCTATAAAAAGCCAGATTTCTTGGCTAATTTCCTCTTTTTAATGAGACATGCTACTTTTCCAACAGTAAACATGTTCTATTCATCTCTATCCCTCAAGACTAAGATTAGTGAGTCAAGATACCTTGGAGAGTTTACAACAATATTAATACATATGGAAAATCCAAGATTAAATGTATGCAGACTTTCACTGGGAAAGCATATGCTAGGAGCACTGTTGATTGGGACACATCATATGAGGTTAGGACAGTTATCTAGAAGGTTAAAAAAAAAGTTAGATAAAAGAAGCATGAAACAGGTATGAGAATTGATATTATCTTGTACACATCTCCCAATAGACGACAGTGGCAGTGAAGAGGGAGTCTCCAAACACATGCTTAAATATTAACTTAAAAATGTGTCTGCTTAATGTAAATTTTCAAATCACACCCAAACTGACACTGTTTTTATTTCCTATTCTTTAAGCAGTTGATTCTTTTACATATAATAAAATTATATGTTATCTTTATTGTCCGTTGTCAGTCCCGTTTTCCCCTCAGATGGTCTTTGTATGGTTTTTTTGTTTATTTCCACATGCTCCTCCCCATGCCCATCCACAATATTTCCAAATGCCTAGAAGAATGCCTGACACAGTAAGTTTCAATTATTGCACTTTGTTGAGTAAACTTTGGTGGGGGGAGTTGTTGATACAGAGAGTAAAACAGGTGTAGATCCTAGTCCCTAAGAAGTAAGAAGCCTATAAGAACAAAATAGAAGATAAGATTTGAGGACTAGAATCTCTGAAGATTAGTGAAGAAACTTCTGGTGACCATATGATCTGGTCAGAAGTAACAGCTTGGTCACCTTCTTAGAAATTGAGGAAAGCTTCTAGTCTTTTGAGGCATTCAGGGACTTGACAGTAGGTTTTCAAAGGAACATATTTTCTTAAGAGCACTACTGCTATGCCAGTGTGTGTCCTGTGGAGGAAATGATTTGTTCAATAGCTTGGAGACTGGTGAGTGCTCCTGAAGGTAAGCTATGAGTAGCTGGCTTGTAGAAAAGATGTGACTGAAAAGGATATCCATGTTCAGTCACACATGAAGAAAGGAGATGAGGGGAGAGAAAACAATGTTCCAAACATAAACAAGAAATACTGATTTGATAGCACGATTTCAATGGTAGCTACAACTATTTTGCAGTTAAGTTCAGCACCACTAGCTCACAAATACTGGTTGTGTTGGGGATTAAAAGTGAGATAGGGAAACTGAAGAAACTCCATGAAATAACTTTTTTGCTCCTTTTCCTGCTTCTATTCTTTCTAGGACTTGCACCCCCAGCCCACACATCCTGTACAGATTAATACATATCCTCTTTGTAAAGTTCAAAAAGTTAATGATGTCTTTGGAGTCCTCCAGCACAATAAATAACATCTAAGAAGTAACCGGGCGGGATTGTCATGAACATTTTCCAACTCCTGGCTCTAGGGCATATGTGAATTATGAAGGACACTGAAACATTCATCTTTATTTCTGGATGCCTGAGAAGGTACACACACCTGACCACAGTTCTCAGTAAAATCCCAGACCCCAAGCTGAGATGAGACCTGCTCTTCTATGCTTTCTGAGTCTCCAAAATGCTCTATCAATATCTACCTTTTCTCTATCTCTTTAACAAATTCTGTTCTCACTTTCTCTCTGCTTCTGTTTGATTTCTATCCTGTGCTAAGCCAAAGATCCTCTTGGCTGGTCCTGCAGGACCCCCTTCTGGTGCTCAGGCCCAGAAGCTGGCATCAAAAGTGCTTTATTAAGATAAATGTGCGTTTAAAAAACTTTAGTCTGGTGTCATTTTAGTGTAAGATTAGTATACATTAATGATTGACATTTTATTAGATACCATTTTATTCGATATTCATTATAGATTTAATGAAAAAAATAATTTATTCATGTAAAAATGTGAAATTTTTTCAGATAAAAATCTCTGTTTTTCAACATCTGTGTCCCCAAGAAATGGTACTTTGACATGATCATTGAATGGATAGGTTAAAAAAATAAATAAGTAAATAAATATCTCATAGATAAGTATTTCAGGTTTCTGATTTTTTTTTGTTATTTAAAATTTACCAGGTATCATTTCTCCTTTCTCTTTTTTTTAAGTACCAAGCTTTCACTGTGACAATTTTCCCTAGTATAAAGTAACTTTCTTCTGTTATCATTTCTACCCAGGAATCCACTTAGAAGACAAAGATTAAATACTCAGGCATACGCTGAATACCCACATTTCTTTCTAACTTATGTAATTTAAAGATTCATCAGTGTTAAATATTATTTTTTATTCCCTAATCCAAATTAGCTATGTCGTTTATAAAATTCTAGTTATTATTTTCAGAGACTTTCATTCTTCTTCTTCTCTCTCTCTCTTTTTATTCTCAAAGATTCTTGTCAAATTCTACATTCACCTTCCAATTCAGATCACTGAGGGCCATGAGTATATAAGGCCCAAGGACCCTGGTTATCCCCTGTAGTTTTATACAAAATTTCTTTTGTTGCTCCAAGTAGTAATGAAAATGTAAGCTCTGTCATTTTGGTAAGCTAAACACTGAAAGATAAGATTACACTGCTTAAGGAGATTTTTGTCTTGTAACTAGTCACTGTCAAAATGAACTTGCACAGTGTGTTTCCTCAAGAAAATAAGAATTCTTAGAAAAAAGACACTTTGGTATATGCAATGATATGGAGCCCTGCTTTGGGAAAAGTGCCAGTCATGAGGATATTAAGGATATACAAGTTAATGGAATAAGCTTTTTTTCCTCACCTTGGGTCCTGGAAGATATCCAGGGACTGCTGAATTGAAATTCTGGACAAGTTCTGAAGTCAGTTCAGACCTGTGGGGAATTGGCCTCGTCCTACTCCAGGGACGACAAGGGGTGGAACTGTGTCCAGGGACCTATAGATATGCCTGATGGTGAAGGGTTACGTGTGCATTGGGGCAAGCTATTGGCTTACATGTTTATATCCTGCAAATGCTACACTTCTTTCTTTATCAAAGGAACATGATGTTATGATTTTCAAAATATAGCATATGGTACTTTGGAGGAAGAACAAATGCTAAAGGTCTATTGGTGAAATTAAGAGTAATATATGTTATACATATAAAAATACAATTACACAAATGCAGAGGGGAGATCAAATGCCTAAACTCAAGAAAACCTGGAAAGTCTTTGTGAAATCGTCACAAAGCATAAAGCCTTTCTTCCGCTAAGAAATTTTGTAATGGGGCACATTTACCCCATTACAAATTAGCTAGATTTTATCACGTCAATAGGAGAAAGAATAAGAAGCATAAATCACTTCAATAGATGCAGAAAAAGCATTTGATAGAGTACAGCATGCATCATGATAAAAACCCTAGACAAAGTAGGTTTGGAGGGAACATACCTTAACATAATAAAGGCCATAAATGAAAAACCCACATTTTCTTTAATGGTGAAAAACTGAGACATTTTCCTCTAAGGTCAGGAACAAGACAAAGATGTCCACTGTCACTACTTTACTTAACATAGTCTAGAAGTCTTAGCCACAACAATCAGACAACAAAAAGAAAAGACATCCAGATTGATATGCAATAAGTAAAAACTTTACAGATCATATGATAATATATGGAGAGAACCCTAAAGACTCTACAAAAAAACTCCTAGAACTCATAAATTGAGTAAAGCCATAGGATACAAAATCAATGTGTAGAAATCTGTTGTATTTCTATATGCCAATAATGAAGAAGCAGAGAGAGAAATTTTTTAAAAAAAATCCCATTTACAATTGCAGCCAAAATTATAGGATATCTTGAAATAAACCCAACCAATGAGATGAAAGACCTGTACTCTGAAAACTATAATACACTAATGAAAGAAATTGAAGACAACACAAAGAAATGGAAAGATATTCCATGCTCATGGATTGGAACAACAAATATTATTAAAATGTCTATACTACACAAAGCAATCTATAACTTTAATGCAATCCCTACCAAAATACTAACAACATTTTTCACAGAGCTATAACAAACAATCCTAACATTTTTTTTGGAACCACAAACACAATCCTGAAAAAGAAAACCAAAGCTGGAGGCATCACAATTCCAGACCTGAAGTTATATTACAAAGCTATAGTAATCAAGACAACATGGCAATGGCACAAAAACTGATGCATAGATAAATGGTACAGAATAGAAAACCCAGAAATGGACACAGAACTATATGGTCAACTAATTTTGACAAAGCAAGAAACAATATCCAATGGGAAAAAGAAAATCTCTTCAACAAATGCTGCTGGGAAAGCTGGACAGCAACATGTAAAAGAATCAAACATGACCACTTTCTTATACCATACACAAAAATAAATTCAAAATGGAATAAAGAAACAGAAAATCATAAAAATCCTAGAAAAGAACACAGGCAGTAACTTCTTTGACATTAGCCATAGGAACATCTTTTTAGATATGTATCTGGAGGCAAGGAAAACAAAATCAAAAATAAATTATTGGGACTACATCAAAATAAAAAAAGCTTCTGCATAGCAAAGGAAGAAACAAAATCACCCACTCAACAAAGCTAACAGGCAACTTTTATAATGGGAGAAGATATTTGCAAATGACACATCCAATAAAGGGTAGTATCCAAAATATTTAAAGAACTTATAAAATCCTCATCCAAAAACAAAAACAAACAAACAAAAAAACAAACAAAAAAAATCCAATTAAAATGGGCAGAAGACATGAAGAGGCATTTCTTTAAAGAAGACATCCAGACGGCCAAGAGACACATGAAAAGATGAACTAGTTTATTATCATCCAGGAATCACACTACTGGGTATTTACTCAGAGTACAAGAACACTAATTCAAAGGGATATATGCACCCCTACATTTATAGCAGCATCATTTATAATAGCCAAATTATGGAAGTAGCCCAAGTGTCCATGGATTGATGAATGGATAAGAAGTGGTAGATAGAGATAGAGAGATATATACAATAAAATATTATTCAGCCATGCAAAGAATTAAATCTTGCCATTTGCAATGACATGGGTGGAACTAGAGAGTATTACACTAACTAAGCAAAGTAAATTAGTCAGAGAAAGACAAATACTATATGATTTCACTCGTATGTGGAATGCAGGAAATAAAACAAACAAGCGTAGGGAAAAAATAAGAGAGACAGAGATAGACAGACAAAGCAAGAAACAGACTCTTAATTATAGAGAACAAACTGATGGTTAGCAGAGGGGTGGGGACATAGGTGAAGTAGGTGATGGGGCTTAAGTGGTGCATTTGTAAAGAGCACTAGGTGTTGTATGGAAAGGTTAAAGCACTCTATTGTCCACCTGAAACTAATATAACACAGTATGTTAACTAACTGAAATTAAATTAAAAAAATGTTTAAAAAGTTGTATGTGAGGTTTTTGTGGTCTATAATTATCATTTTATGGCTAGGGAAAGAACAAATATTTCTATCATTTCTTGTACATATGTTCTATTGCTACCATAACAAATGACCATAACCTTGGTTGCTTAAAACAACAGAAATTTATTATCCTACAATTCTGGAGATCAGATGTCCAACATGTGTCTCACTGGCCTAAGATCAAAGGATTAGCAAGGTTGTGTCTCTTGAAGGTTCTAAGCGAGTATCTCTTTCATGGTCTTTTTTTGGTTTCTAGTGGTTATCTGTATTCCTTGGCTTACGACTTCATCCTCCATATTAAAAGCAAACAGTGTTTCATGTTCATCATCTTTATTCCATAGTCATATCTTTGTTGCTGATCCTAGCAGGAAGTGACTTTCTGCTTTTATTGACTCCTGCAAGGACCCATCTAGATAATCCCAAATAATCTCTCCATCTCAAAATCTGTAACTTCAACCATGTGCAAAGTCCCTTTTGCCACAGAAAATGACATATTAGCAGATTCTAGGCATCAGGAAATGATATCTTAGAAGAGGGAGTAAGCATCATTCTGTCCACCACACCTCTCAATAATATTATCCACAGGAAACTTAGCTCTTATTAAAAATTGGTTATATATATTCAATTATTTTAAACAAATCTAGAATTATATGAAACATTTCTATTTTTCTCTATGTTCACTACCATCAATTTAAGTAAAATATATAAAATTTGTAATATAACATAGAATGATACCGTCATGAATTTCCTATGAGACATATCTAAGTTATGATTCCATTTAGGATATAAAGTATTACCAGGGATAATTTCCCCCATGCTAACAATGATGATAAACTGAATACACTATAAATATTAGTGTATTTAAATCTATTAGAGATCTAGAGGTGAAAAGAAAAATAAATTAAGGTCCAAAAAGAGATGAACCTCAGGAATGAATAGATCTTTCACTAATATCGTCTCTTATCCCATGGAGGGTGGAAGTGTGAATTTTCTGTGGAAGGGATAAGTAGAAATTAGTCAAAATTTCACTGCTTTAATAGGCTAGCTTGAAGGATCAGAATTTCAAAGAACTCCAGGCACAAAGCAACACACCTTCACTGTGATATAATACCTAAAATTATGGTTCATGCTATGTACTGCCTTGACATTTGATAAAATCAGAAGGGGCTTGAGTGATCTAACTATAAATTCTACTCTCTACTCTGCTCCCAAATACAAGTGTCCTAGCTAAACAATCCACCTTATCAATAGACCAAACACAGTTACTGCTTATTGCAGAGTAATGAGTAATGGTCTTCAACCTAAGTCAATCATATCACCTTGTGGGAACCTAAGGTCACCTCTCCGCCCTGACACTACAAAGCCTGCCTCTCATGCTTCCTGGTTGTTCATTCTATTCCAGAGTGCAACACTGAGTGATCTTAAATGACAAGTGAGATTGTTCTCCCTTGAATGAGTATATATGACTAATAAACTACTCTCAATTTCATCTGTCTAGTGTGTGTCGTATGTTCAGTGATCCCAATAACTCTAGAGTGGGAATCCCTTTGTCATGAAGGATGAAGAGGAGGTGATCAAGGCACTTATGCACCAATTTTGTCCCATAGGGTTTTGACCTCATACATATATTATCAATAAGACAATGTTGTCACCCATTAGGGGGTAAAAATCGGTTCTCAAGGGGTGAAAAAATCTTACTCTTCTTATGTATAAAGCACAGAAACACACACAGTATGCAAACAGATGCACAGTTTATCCATGGCATTAAGATGTTGTGGGGGTTATTAGGAAAAAAGTCTAAAAAATTTGAGAAACCCATGGGACACCTGGGTGGCTCAGTGGTTAAGGGTCTGCCTTTGGCTCAGGGCATGATCCCGGGTCCAGGGTCGAGTCCCACATCGGGCTCCCTGTAAGGAGCCTACTTATCCCTCTGCCTGTGTCTCTGCCTCTCTCTCTGTGTATCTCATGAATAAATAAATCTTTAAAAGAATAAAAAATAAATAAAAAATTTGAGAAACCCTAATATAGAGTCTGGTAGTGATTTAGTGTTTGCCAATGGTTCAAGGCAGGACAGAGTGATTGAGAGAAATCCCCCTTACGGGATTCAAGAAACTCTTAGAATTTTTCCAAAGTCACAATCTTTGGACATGGCAGAAAAACCATGACAGACCAAAGCTGAACAGAGCCTTTCAGAAATGCATCACCATGGCTGTTAAAAGACTAAAGGCAAAGCAGGAAAGCTGACAGATACTACCTACACAGCGTCCAGAGCCACCTCTGAGTGCCACTACAGCCCAACAAAGGCTGTGGCAGGATAGAAGCAATAGAAGAAATGCCCCTTAGGTGTACCAATGACCATTACAAGCAGTGGCAAAATCAGAGTGAAAATTCCCCCCAGGCAAAGCAAAGAGGGTAGAAAGAATTTCTAGAGGTACAGAAAGCCAGGGACAGAACTTGGGAGTAATGTCTGTAGCAAACTAAAAGCTGGCGATGGTCTGCAAAGCAGAGACAGATCTCCTACAGTTAAAAGCTGGTGTCTGGGTTGAAAATGTCCTGATCCCAGTTTCCACACATGTAAGCCACGGTGAAATAAATGAATGTTGCCAAAAATGCCATGAATTAGTTTTCTATCACTGTAGAACATATTGTCTTAAATCAGCAGCTTTAGAAGGGACACAGCTTTACTATGTCTAAGTTTTTCTGGTTTGGGAGTCTGGGGGTGGATTAGTTGAGTCCTCTGCTCAGAGATGGCAATCAAGCCATTGGCCAAGGTTATGCTTCCATCTGAGGCTCAAGGTCATCTTCCAAGCTCATCTGACAGAAACCATTTCCCTGTGGTTGTAAGCCAGAAGTCTCTGTTTTCTTGCCTGCTCTCAGTAATCAGAAGCCTTCTGAACTGCCACAAAATTTCAGGTCATTTCATTAAAGGGCGCAGGAATATCTCTCTCCCTTTGAATCTTTGACCTTTTTGAAGGGCTCCTATTGGAATGTATCAGACAGGGTAACTGGGATAATCCCTCCTTTGATTTGGTCAAAAATCAACTCTTTTGCCACCTGAACACCTACAAAAAATCCTTTCCTTTTGCCATGTAATGGAAATTAACCCAGGAATGAATCCCCATCATACTTAAGAGTCCCACTCATACTTGAGGGGAGAAGAACAAGTGGGGATAGTGCTGGGAGAAGAGGGAATCATGATGAGCATCTTGGAAGTCTGCCTCCTAGATCCTATGCTAAACTCTTGTTCATATGTTTGATTGTTACCCTTACTATCATGCACAGTTTCTTTTCATCACTTTTCTGGGGATAAAACTAAATTATATTATACTCTACTCTTGTTTTATGTAAAATGTATAAAATACAAAAATAAAGCAAAACAAACAGCAGTATGACCCACAGTCAGTGAAAAAACAAGCAAACAAAACAAAAAACAAACAAACAAACAAACAAAAAACAAGATCAATAAAGGAGACAGATAATTGAGAAGTTGAGATGAGCAGATCACAACTTAAAAATAACATTATTAAGTACATTACATTACAAAAGGTAATGGGTAAAAGCAGATAATGTATAAAAACAGATGGGGTATTTTAGAGAGGAAACAAAAAGTACAGAAAAAAAATATAATGCCAGAATAAGGTGTCTTCTGCTTGGCAAAGTGAGTTTCAGACACTCTAAGTGTATGTGGAACATTCTCTTAAAACTACTCCCATTGTCAAGAAGTCATTATTCTGTTTTCCACCTCAAATTATATGCCTTTTTCTCCTCTTTTGTTCATCCAAACTCCTGAGACAGGGTTATAAAATGAGTTCCATATAATAGTAAATATACTATTGGCAATAATTTAATATGTCACAACATTACTGATGGAATCTTTTTGCCATGTTCAGAGAGATTTCCTGAATATTTTGTTACCATAGAGGGGGGAGGGAAAAAAAAAACCTCAATGAAATGAAATGTTTTACTTTAGTTTTATAAATAAAATTTAGTTGTTATATTATCTCCCCTTTGCTATGTCTTATCCAAACCAGACTTATTTGTAATATAGCTGGTACAAGTCCATCATATTCTCTCATTTCCTAAAAACTTCCAAAGCGGAACTTTACAACACAAAGGTTCTCAAGTATCTTACTTTCCAAAGTTGCAATGAGTCACAGAATATATTAAATTATTACATTGTGAGCCCCTCATCTATAAAGTTTACAAAGCATGAGAAAAAGAACCAAATATAATAATTTTGGCAATTTACATTCTAAATGCAAATTCCTCACACATTACTTTCCAAATGAAAATGACAATTAAAAAACCCAGAACTTGGGGATCCCTGGATGGCTCAGCAGTTAAGCATCTGCCTTTGGCCCAGGGCCTGGGGCCTGGAGTCCCAGGATCAAGTCCCACATCAGGCTCCCTGCAAAGAGCCTGTTTCTCTCTCTGCCTATGTCTCTGCCTCTCTCTCTCTCTCTCTCTGTCTCATGAATAAATAAATAAAATCTTAAAAAAAAAAAAACAGAACTCACTACTGAGTTTGTCAATAGTTTTCTTGCTAACTGACTTTTAATAATTTCTTGGGAATAAATGTAAATTAAAATAAATAAAAAGGGGAAGCATCTTTTTTTTAGTTCATTGAGTTGTAAGCTAATTCATACCTATTTTCAGCGTCTAATACCTGTGATTTCATGTAGAGGGAAATTTTTCCTAGTAAAAGATTTATTTTCCTCCCATGTGATTGTCCCCAAATATAAAAAATAATTATAATAGTAAAAAAGTACAGAAAATCCAGGACACCATAGTCTAATGGCATTGCTGCTTTCTGCACTGTGTTCTTTGTGAAAAGCAGTTATGTATTGGTCCTGATAATAACTATGAGGGAATTTATATCTACATAGTTTATGTAATCCTGAAAACTGAGTTAAAGTTAAAGTGTGATATAAGATGTCAAGTGAAGAAAATGTGCCATGGAGGCGTCAAGCAATTTTTTCAAGATCATATGATTGGGAAATGAAGCCAAGATACTGTGTGGTTTTGGAGGCTGCACTTCTAATCACCCATCCTGTATTCCTCTCATCATAGCCCCTTCACTTGTGGTTCGTGACAGGAAGGTGCTTGACTCTGTCCTATCTCAGGAGAGATGGAAAGGAGACACCAAACATTTTCCAGCCAAAGGGAGTTCTATAGTTACAAAATGATTTATTCTATTTGACAAATATTCATTCATTCACTCATTCATTCATTCATTCATTCCAGACACACACAGAGAGAGAGGCAGAGGGAGAAGCAGGCTCCATGCAGGGAGCCTGATGCTGGACTCAATCCCAGGACTCTGGGATCATGCCCTAAGCCAAAGGCAGATGCTCAACCGCTGAGCCACCCAGGCATCCCAACAAATATTTGTTAAGTGGCTACTATGTACCAGGCACTGTTCTAGCTACTGGGAATACATCAGTGAGAAAAACAAAAAAATCTGCCCACTAGGTAATCATTTAGAAGAGAGATTGACAAATAAGCAAATAATATAACACATTATCCAGTATGAGAGCATACTATAAAAATAGACAACAGAAAAGAGGATCAAGAGTTCTACAGAAACTATTTGAATTGTAATATGTACATGTGTGGTAGTGAGGGTAAGAGGGTCAGGCCAGGTCTCACTGATAAGGTTGATATGTGACCAAAAACTTCTATTATGTCTCTAATATCTTGACCTCTTACTGGGTTGGAACAGGTATAGCTTATTTTTATCAGCAACCACAACAAAACCTGCCAGTTGGAAAATACCTAGAGGGGAGGAAAAGAGAACAGAATTTTACTTCATTATATTCTTCCTGCCTATTCTACTAGCATTCTTACTGTGAAAAAAATAATATCTGAAATCAGCCAGAGAACTTCTCTGTAGGCCATCTAGGAGTAAAAGGGTTAGTCATCACAGCTTGAGCCTGAGACAAGTCAAAAGAATGTGAGAGTCCCCATATTCTGTGTTAGACTGCTCCCAGTACAGAGAACTAATAATTTATAGAAATAACACCAGGAAGCAGGAGGTGAATGCTTTCCATAATGCTCTCTAAAGTAAATACGTTTTCTCCTTATCACCACCTCAAGCTGAGTCATTAATGGTACTACCCCATGCATTAGATCTTTTTCTCTATTCTCTAGGTTGTGTTATCACTTCTTGAACTAAGTACTTCTAACAATGTAAAAAGAAAAAATATGCAATTATTTTTAACTTACACATTTAAAAATTTTACTTACACTGTATCCAGAAGCCTAGTTATATACACCTCTGTAAATAAAAATTAAAACTGAACAGAATATATTATGTAGTGTTATCTAGATAACAGATACACACAGGTTTAAGTTCCATGTTAGAAGATGAATGGAAATAGAATCCAACATATCTTCATTTGTCATACAGAAACCTAAAACCAAATATAATGTTGAATGTTAATAACAGTAATAGCCACATAAAAATTTCCACATTTTAATATACAAATGTGATTGTTTTGCTAATCATTAGCAACATGGACTAGATTAGTTCTTAAACTGGGATTAAATGATTGAACAACGGGATGAATTCACCTCAGTTCAGTCTGAATAATGGACCAAGATCTTTTTGTTACCCTAATTCAAAACAAAGATAGACAAGATGATCTTGATCCTCTGATAGTAAAATTTCAGCATGCCCGTGGAGAAGTTCCCCTGCAGGTAGTGCTCTGTTCCAGTTCATCTGAAACAATAGAGAGCCTTAGAAATTCAAAGCAAATCTTGGCTCAAGTGATGTCAAAGGGATTTAGCAAACACCCCACTAGCTCCCTTACAGACTTTAACTGAACACATATATTTGGAAACCACCTGGGTAAAAGTGTTTGTTTCTTGGACTACATTAGCTTCAAGAACATTTTACTTTTGTTCTAAAGAATATAAATTTTAACAAGGATAGCATGACCAGACTGGTTTGGTCAATACAGTAATAAAGAATAAAGTGATTCTCTGGCGCTCTTTATCTTGTGAGTGTGTGTGTGTGTGTGTGTGTGTGTGTGTGTGTGAGGGAGTGGGGAAAGAAATCATTACAAATCAGTTTGTCCGTATTTGTTGCTTACTGGGTTTGTGAATGCCAGAATGTCTTACAAATACAAGAAGAAATTGTCAGTGCTTTTATTTAATCATATGGAAGGGAAATCGCATATCAGAACCTCCGTATCAGTCCATATATCACACCTTCTTATTGATTTAGAAGTCTGCATCTCTTTAGTGTTACAATTAATGACATCAAGCAGAACATTTCACATTTCACCACCCTGAATACACAGGATGCTCTGATATCAGACTTAAACTGCAGTCCCCAGAAAAGGGAAAACCATGCTACCTTTCAGGCATACACAGAATATTTAATACATTAGATAGTTTTCTTCAACAGCTAAAGTGAAGAAATCTGTCACTATTGTATGGATTTATAGTATCTTTTCTGAATAAATGCAAAAGTGGATATAAGTAACATTTTCAGATTGATAACACATTATAATGTTACTCATTACACTTTAATTCAAAAAAGATTTTTATAGTTTTCCAGTGATCTTGCTGGAAAAAAAAGTATTTTTAAATATCATAATTTTTAGACTTTTCAATGTAAAAGAAGTAGATACAATATTTGCTAAGTGCTTTATACTGATTTTAGCCCACACATGTAAGAATTTAATTTCAAACTTCCAAGTCATTTAAAAATGAAGTGTTACTTAATATTGTAAAAAGTTACATTAATTATAAGAGAAATTAGTATCTCTGTATAATGGTTAATAGGATTAGAAATTAGAATAACTTTTTTGGTGGGTGTAACAAATGTGAAATGTATGTGCCTAATATAATGAGCAATTAGAGTTTTAGGAATTTATCCTGAAAACAAATTTTCACAAATATGCATATGTATCTATTAAAGGATGTTTGTGACATTTATTTTTGTGAATATGGCAAAAAACTTATGTATCCACATGGTATTAGTTAAGTATGTTATTTTATATACAAAAAAGAGGTAATACTATCATCAAAAGCACTGATTATGTTCTTACACACATACATAAATATTGAGCTGGAAACATACCCAAAATTTTTTTTAAAAAATTCAGATTCACTTTTCCACTCAGTTCTTACACTCTTTGAGGCTGGCTTTTAGCCCCAATTCCCTAAAGCAACAGTTCTGTTGTAAGTTAAATTTTGAAGGAAGTACTTCACATTGTCTTTGGATTTGAATAAACTAGAGCAGGATTATTTTATTATATTTTATTTAACTGCATAATAGGAATGGAAAGAACTAATCCAGGAGTTCTATGGTTTTCATTTTCATGACATATTTTTAAAGAGGTGGTCTAACAACTCATTAACAGATTTTGTGAGTAAACCTTGCACACATTTAAAGTTAATGAAAGGAAGGCTAGATGGAATAATCTAGACAAGTTTTACTTCCCTCCTTAAGCAATCAAAAACAACAAAATATTAAAACTCTGCTTTTTAGACAATGAACAATAGGTAACACGACTATGATCCCAGTTAAAATTGTTTTGATTCAACAAAATCTCCTACCTTTAACATATTTAAATTATTTTGCAGTTAATTACATTTTACAAAATACTGTGTTATTTGACAGCAGTCAAATGACTTGATGACTAGATGTAAATATCTTTCATAATTTTATTATTATAAAGTCTAAGTAATCTCTCATGTTCAAAAGTAACATTCCTAAATTCAGCATATTATACATTCTTAAATGTTACTGGAAATCATAATTTATATATTATATTAATATATATTTTATATAATAATATAATATGTAATAATTTATATATTGCATTAATAAATAGATCATATATTATATTAATGAATAGATTAATAAATAAATATATTAATAAATAAATATATTATATTAATAAATAAATATATAAATGAATAGTATATTAATAAATAGTCTGTTTTGAAAAGGTGATTGCTATTATACTCTCAGAAGAAATTAAAATTAACCTTCCTCTGTTTTTCTCTTTTGACAATGTTGACAATCTGCTAACTGCCTCACTTTCTGTCTTAGGGGATTTCTGCAGTGTATTGTGTGCAGTGTCTACATAGATATATGACCAAGCTAACATTGAGACTGCTGAAAGTCAAATTCAGCAAGAGTTTCCATTTTTCCTCCAATAAACTCAAAATGCCAATATCTGCTCAATATGTTATAGGAGTATCCAGAGGCAACTCTTAAAATTTGATGATTCTCAAATATTTAGTGACTCTCAACTGTAGTTAGTATATTGATGGATAGTGAGTTTTATTTATAGCTTAATAATAACTTAAAAACAATTATCTGGACTTTGCCTCTTGCTAAGATTTTTTTTTTCATTTTAAGTGGTATAGATTCATGTGCCATAATTATGTCTTATTTTCTCACTAACAAACTCCACAGCAGTACTGTGCTTCTGTCACATTGTATGCACCATAATACAGACTAGCTATCCAAGACCATCTTGACTTGCTGTGCTCCGGACTGTAGAATATAGCTATTTTTAATTTCCTCTGAAATTAAATAAATGACAAGAGTATGGCTCATGTATAAAAAATCTAATCATATTAATTTTCTGTATGGGCATTATTTTATATCGCAGAGTTTAATGTCAGTGCTGCTCTTGCTAGCTATAAGGAAAAATACAAGCACTATAATTAACAATGAGTTTATTTTCTAGCATACTAGGCAGAAATGTAGCCCCCCATAGGAAGATAAAAATGGAAAGGCAAATTAAAATGGATTTGAGCCAGTACATTGCTAGATCAATATCTGGCACTCATAGATCTGCTTAGCAAAGGGTCTATAGCTATTCAGCAATCTTATTACTTCTACCAAATGACCAAATGCTACCTATGCATATTTACTGAGAAGGCAAGAATAAAATCAGAAAGGACAAAGGCTAAGAGCAACTCAAAAATGGTTACTATTAACATAACAAGAAACAGCCATGCTATCAATCAGAATTATAGTAAAATATTCCCCTAAATTACAATTTTTTTAACTAGAAAAACTTTACAGGATTTTTTCTTTCTTTCTTTCTTTCTTTCTTTCTTTCTTTCTTTCTTTCTTTCTTTCTTTCTTCTTTCTTTCTTTCTTTCTTCTTTCTTTCTTTCTCTTTCTTTTTTTAAGGATGTTTTATTTGTATATCTTCAATGGGTACTTTTACATTCTGAAAACTCATTCCTCCCCTGCCCACTTATGCTGAAGACCTAGGTGATCATGATAGTGTTCTCAGCATTAAGGGTGGCCCCTGATTGGCTGTAAAAATTATGTCATCTCATCCCATTTCATAGCGTTAACTCTGATCCACATGTTCAATTAAAATCTTCAGTGCACAGAATCCTCCTGTCCACAGAGAAAGTTTCAAGATTATGTGTGTAAAGATTTAAATGTTTAATGAAACAAAGTCTCTCTTCCCACCTTGTGGAAATGGTGATATCACTGAATGACTGGATAAAGCCTTGTATGTAGCCTTTTCCACTTGTGAATTTTTCAATTATGTAAGCAAATAACTTCCTTCTATTCTTTTAGACTGTTGGTTGGGAGTGATGTCTTCTAACAAATGAAATTGCAAAATACATGTTCTGTGTGCTCTTGAGTCATGCTTAAAGTAAGAAAGTCCTTATGGATATTTAATGCATATTTGGGGGGCTCCATGTTTTGAAGACTCATTAAATATTGAAAATGGGTATAGAAAAATTCTAGAAGCTGTAATGCTTCAGACTAAATTATCTCACTTATAACAATAGCTTATTATGTCTCTTTGCAAACTTTTAAGCATCTGGATATTACCTTTAGACCTCAGAGCTATGTCCTTTTGATATGCTTCTACATATGCCACACTTGGAAATTCTTCTTTTTAATCACTGGACTTGGGGGGGTACAATTGTGCAATACCCTACTCAGAACAAGTTGTTCTCTTCTGGTTCACAGTGGCATTCATTTTCATAGTCATCAGTTGTTCATGTGTTGTCACAGTTGTAAACTGTTTTAAAATACTTAACCTACTTAAATTATTTGACATTTTTGCCAGTTTTATCTTCTACTGCTCTATATTTATGCTAATTACCTAGGTGGGATTTGACATAGAACTTTAATAAAAGAGTGCCTTGGTATAGTTGTCTCAAAAGAAATGAGAATGTGGCATATGATACAAGAAGTTCTACTTGGAGTGTAGATTTTTCAGAACTTTACATAAATCTACTGGTTTTCCTCATTTGAGCTTTAAACCATGAGTCTTGATGTTATCTATAGGGAAGTGTCATAGTGGAAGCCAAGAAAAATGATTGGTAATTATCATATTTTAATTTTTGTAACATGGAGCTGGTTATAAGAAAGGAACATTGTGAAAAGAATTACAATGAAATTCCTGTCTGTATTTCAGAGACTATCTTCATGTTTCCACAGTTAGGGAAAGTAGGCTGAAGGAAAGGAAATTGTAGGGCAGAGAAGATATTTAGGCATCAAGGAAGGCCATTGAAAGGAAGGCCTCCATTCAGGACAACCTCTGTGGCGTGTGTGTGTGAGAGAGAGAAATTGAAAGACAGCGACAGAGATAAACGGAGTTTTCAGAAACAGTAAAAGAGAAAGAGTAAGAGAGACACAGGAGAGACAGAGAATCTACAATGATGTATCCCTTAGCCCAAGCTAAATAGGAAGAATGGCGTACGTTATCTAGACATAGTAAAGCTGAAGGAGTCCTTATGGTTTTTCCCTCTGGTATCAAATGCACAGAAGAGCATCTGAGAGGGGGTACAAAAGATCTAGTTGATTGCCTATGAATACAAAGAGCACCTTTTCAGCAGTGAAGAATATATAGCAATCACTATATAAAACACAAAAAAACAAAAAACATCCAAACAATTCTGGGACATCTGGGTGGTTCAGTCTGTTAGGTGTCTGCTTCAGGCTCAGGTCATGATCCCAGAGTCCTGGGATCGAGTCCTGCATCAGACTCCCTGAGAGGATCCTGCTTCACCCTCGGTCTATGTCTCTGCCCTTCTCTCGGTGTCTCTCGTGAATACATAATAAAATATTTTTAAAAAACAACACCAATTCTGAGTCTGTGGGTCTTGCCACCCTTCCATGATAATATTCTTAAACTTGTTTCTATTTTATTTATATATATATATATATTCCATTTTATATATATAATGGAATATATATTATATATAATAATAAATAATTATATATATTATATATATTGGAATATATACATGGAATAAACTGTTTAATATTGGTTTCCTTACAGAGTAAAAGAGCTGCAGAAAAACTTACAGGTGGTGCAAATCTCCTAGTGTCTTATAACATTTTACTTGAAAAATATTCCAAGAGGGATGCCTGGGTGGCTCAGCGATTGAGGGTCTGCCTTTGGCTCAGGGTGTGATCCCGGAGTTCTGGGATCGAGTGCCAAATCGGGTTCCTTACATGGAGTCTGCTTCTCCATCTGCCCATGTCTCTGCCTCTCTCTCTGTGTATCTCTCATGAATAAATAAATAAAATCTTAAAAAAAAAATATATTCCAAGAGTAGGACTAGCCTAAAAATTTTAAGTCAGCTGTTTCATCAAGCATGACTTCTGAGGGAGTTTCCCAGAAAGCATAAGATTAACAGAAGCCTTTTGGAAGACATTAGAGAAATGGGAAGGGTGAGCAACTGACATACAGTGAAGGAGCAAGGAAGATAGTGGATAAATACAGACCATCCCAGTTAGTAAAAGCAAACACTCAGGCTTCCTGAGTTCAAATCCTAACTGGCTATGTGACTATGAACCAGTTACTTTTATCCTTTTTTCACCTTTCACTGGAATAACATTAACAATAATTACTACTATTTATGGCTTTTGTTTGCTGATTTGTTTGTTTTAGAGAGGGAGAGAGGGGCTGTGGAGAGGCAGAGGGAGAGAGAGAATCTTAAGCAGGCTTCACACCCAGCATGGAACCCTCTATGGGGCATGATCTCAAGACCCTGAGATTATGATCTGAGCCAAAATCAAAATTGGATACTTCACCAACTGAGCCTCCCAGCACCTCTATGTTGTCTTTTAATAAATGATGAGATAAGCATGGGATGTGTTTAAGGACTGGCTGGCACATAAAAGTGAGTAAAGATATTTATTATTAACATAATAGGAGTAAATGTCAGACAAATGTTTATTTTCTTCTTTGCAATTTACAAGTAATATACACCTGGAAAATTAATATAAACGTTCTAATCCTTATTTCCGCAGCTTGTGAAGTCTAGGTAATAATATATTATCTGGCTAATAATATAACAGATTTTCTCAAGATCTGATGCCTAAATTGCAAATTTAGTATATAACTTGAAAACTGCATAAAATCAGAATATCCTGAAAACATATTTCTTTTGAAGTTCTCTATACATGTATTCACATGTTCAAAATATACTTTTCTCCTTTAGTATTAAGTGCTTTAAAAAGTATTTTAAGATATTAATCATTTCCTGAGTTGTATATTGCATGGAGTCATGCTATATACAATGAAAACATTTAAAAACATTACAGTTACATACTGTCCTGAGAATCTGTAATTGAATTTCTGATCCTTTAAGTATGAGAATGATAGGATCCTATTTCCTAAGTATACTAATTATAAATAATTTTGGGGGAAGATCAAGCAAAATATATATATATATATATATATATATATATATATATATATATATAAAAGACTTCCACTCATTGAGTCTTAAAGGCAGTGCCTGACTTGCAATGAGAACTCAAGTATATGTTAGGAAAAAATAATGAAGGAAAAAATACACAGACACAGTAAAAAAAAGTATCCTGAGTCTGCATTTATTGAAAATATTTCAAAAAGAGATAAGAGTCACAGATATATTACTTTTTGAGCAATAAGTCTCATCAAAAAATTAATTAGCATAGAAATAAGAATTCATTCCTTACCATGTTTGAACTACAATTTTTGGATTAAACACAATTCAGGCAAAATAAGAAGCTAGATGTAGAAATTATTTTATTATATTCTCAAACTAGAATGTCAATGATGGATTTTCTTTTAACATATTAGTATTTAACTGTACTAGAGATATAATTGATTTAAAATATTGGCTCTATCTACACCAGATAATACTGTTTAGAAAATCATTGAAGAGTGTGGGGAACCTGTGGGGGTTAGTGGGTTAAGTATCAGTCTCTTGATTTTGGCTCATGTCCTGATCTCAGGGTTCTGGGATCAAGCTGGTGTTAGGCTCTGAGTTCAATGGGGAGTCTACTTGAAATCCTCTTTTTCCCTCTCCCTCTGCCCCTCCCCCCAATGCTTTCTCTTTCTCTCTCTAAAATAAATAAATAAATCTTAAAGAAAATCCTTGAAGAGGGGCTTTTATATTTTTATGCCAAAATGCAGTTTGCTCCAGCTATTTATTAACAAACTTGACACTTTGCTAACAGTCTTCCTTTCCATTTCACATGCTGTCACAATCTTGAGTAATTTTAATGTGCTAATTTGTGATCCTCTCAATTTTCTCTGCTCTCAATTCCTTGTTCTCATCTCTAATAAAATTATTTTTCCATTTATCTAAGTCACTCATTTTCATGATTTCTTGGGCCATATTATCAACTATATTTGCTCTATGTCCAAAATTATTAATTCACACATTTCTGCTTCCAGATAGTATGAGAATCCTATTTTAAAAGTCCTTTAATCTCACCGGAAATTTCTGTGCATTGGGTCTTTTACTTTTTCTTAGCACATCCACAATCCATTTCTCTCTCATGTAATCGACTTCATTCTATTGACTGGTTTAGTTTAAACATGCTCAGAATATATTGCCCTCTTTGCATTTTTTGAAACTAAAAACTTCATTAAATCATGTCATACCTTTCCACATCCCATTTATAAACTATATAGTCTAACAAAGTCTGTGTTCTCATTACTCCACCAAAAAAATTTCTACGTTCACCAATGCACTCCTTTATGCCATGTTCAATGAACACTTTTAAACAACTCATCTTATGAGACACTTCAACAGAACCAAATCAAAACTTCTTGGTTTTTGTAACACAACACCACAGAGGCTTACTTCTAGCTCCCTAATTTTTTCTTATTCTCTCTTGCAGACTATAATAGTCATTATTAGAGATTTTCATTGTTCAAATGATATCTGATATTTACAGGTTTTATCACATTGCATTTACCAGGTCCAATCGGCATCATTCCCATGAGGTGTAGATTCAGTGTGAACAGGAAGTCCATGCTGCCTGTGGGGCCACAGTTAATTCAGAAGTTTCCTGTCACCTTCTGGCATCTATGAAAACCATAACAGTCTGTGATATTGTGATTTATAATAAGAAACATATATTGGTCTTCATTTCTACCTCTGGCACAGATCTCCTAAAACCCTTGAAATTTCCTTAGTGATAAAAACAATAAAGGTGCTTTTTGTTATTTATAACAAGGCCTTTAAAACCACACCAGAGTTTGTGTTAATAAGGTGACTTTTGGAAGTCCCTAAGTGTAAGGCTGGTTGCCAGGGGAACCAAGCAAATGCTTAGAAGATTGGACCTTTCAGTCTGAACCCTCAGCTCCTGGGAAAGGGGATGGAGGATCAATTAGTCACCAATGGTCAACGATTAGATCAATCATGTCTATGTAATGAAGCCTCCATATTAAACTAGAAAGATGTGGTTTGGAGAGCTTCCAGGTTGGTAATCGTGCAGATGCTAGGTAATATGCTCTGAGGGCGTGGGAGCTCCAAGCTCCTTCCCCCATATTTTGCTCTATGTGTTTGTTCCATCTAGTTGTTCCCAAATTATATCTTTTTATAATAACCAGTAATCTAGTAAGTGAACTGTTTCCCTGAATTCTGTGAGCTGCTCAACTAATTAATCTAACCCAAGGAGATAGTAATGGGGCACTGATTTATAGCCAATAGGTCAGACACACAGGTGACAACCTAGACTTGTGATTGGCATATGAAATGGGGGGAGGATGTAGACTTGTGTGCCTGAGCCCTTAACGTGTGGGATGTAATACTCCTTCCAAACAGTATCAGAATTGAATTGAATTGGAGGAGTCAGCTGGTGTCACAGAATTGCATGGTATGGGAAAATCCTCCCACATCTGGTGACCAGAAGTTCAGAGGTGGAATAATGTAGTATTGAGCATTGAGAAGGCACACAAGGAGTGTTTTTCCTTTACACAATTGAATCTATGAGTTTGTAAGTAGGGTAAATTCACAGACACCTCCAAGTTTTGGGCAAGAATACAAGAAAGTAATAATTAAAGCAACCTCCTGGAATACGGGACTGGAAAATTCGACTCATTTGTAATTGTTTTAAATATTCTTCACATCTACGTGAAGAAACACACACACACAACCATATTAAAACAACAAAATATTACTTGATTTTAAAAGTAGAGAGGGCAGCCTGGGTGGCTTAGTGGTTTAGCGCCACCTTCAGCCCAGGACATGATCCTGGAAACCCAAGAGTCCCCCATCAGGCTACCTGCATGGAGCCTGCTTCTCTCTCTGACTGTTTCTCTGTCCGCCCCACCCCCGCTCTGTGTTTCTCATGAATAAATAAATAAAATCTTAAAAAAAATAAAATAAAAGTAGAGAAACATAGCTATAGTTAGAAACATTTTTTTATTAGAAATATTTTTGGGGCTTTAAAAACCTAACAATAGGAAATAAGTTGTACTGTATAAATACTCATATATACTTAATTTGCAAAGAATGTTTGCTTTAAATGTTGTCTTCGAACTAAGAGTAATTGATTTAAAAAATGCAGTAGGCAAACAATCTCACTTCCAAAAATTGCAGATAAGTTTGTATAATAATCAGAGGAAACCTTCTTCCTTTCCATTTATAAATGCTGATTTGGCTGAGGATGCATATAACAAACAATAATTAAATTACAATTTTATACAATGAACAAGCAGTAGTATTACATTTATAGAATAGAAAAAACATAAATTAATATTTCCTAGTGTGCGTATAGGTCTAGGAATCTTTATTAGTCAAGCATGTTTGAATTTCCTGCTTGGTGGTCAGGCTGGATGTATGTTCACATGCACATCTGTTTATCTGGCTGTAGGCACATTGGGTGGTAGCACACATAGGCATTCAGGGTTTCATTTCTTTCTTTCTTTCTTTCTTTCTTTCTTCTTTCTTTCTTTCTTCTTTCTTTCTTTCTTTCTTTCTTCTTCTTTCTTTCTTTCTTTCTTTCTTTCTTTCTTTCTTTCTTTCTCTTTCCTTTCTTTCTTCTTTCTTTCTTTTTTAATCTTTACCCTGTCCTACTGTTATGCATTTTATATCAATAAAACATAACATGTTTGTTTAAACTTACATTGATTTTTAAATCAACACTGATTTTGAACAGAGCTATCCTCTCAAGCTTCAATTTAATTTATATTGATTTTTTGACTTTGTGATGTACAGCAAACTGTATCTTTCTTATTATAGACCAAAACCAAAATGTAGTCAATGTAATAATATAATTTGCAATTTAATTACAAACAATTTTTGATTTCCCAAATTAATTCTTACCATTAATGTAAAATTATATTTTAAACCATATTAAATATTTATAAGTATTTTTATTTTATTATGGGCACTGAACTTCAGGAAGGGAGCCTAGCAGTCTGACATTTAAAAGGACTAAACAGAAACCCCATAAAGTTATCTTTTTTTAAAAGATTTTATTTATTCATGAGAGACCTAGAGAAAGAGGGGTAGAGACACAGGCAGAGGGAGAAGCAGGTTCCCCGTGGGAAGACCTATGAGGGACTGGGATCACACCTTGAGGCAAAAGGCAGACAGACACTCAACCTGGAATCCCAAAACTCTATGAAATTATGAGTTTAAACTTTATTCAAGGAATAAGTTTTTGGAGATATTGCTCTTTTCATATAGGTTCAATTCACAACTGATAATTTAAAAAATCACATTGAAAATGCATCCCATCACCCTTTACACATTTGAAAAACTCAAATCCAGTTATATAAAGGATTTCAACTTTATTGCTTAACATACTAGAAGTAACCAATATAAGCAGCTGGGACCAAGAATTTGCTTCAAGTAAAAATACTTATTTAATTATTTTTACAACTCATTTGTATTATTCTTCAACTTATTTAATTATGTTTACAACCCAACCTTTACAACTCATTTTACATTATCCATTATTTATATATTGTTTATTTAATTTTTTAAAGATTTTATTTATTTATTCATGAGAGACAACACACAGAGAGAGAGAGAGGCAGAGGGAGATGCAGGCTCCATGCAGAGAGCCTGCCGTGGGACTTGATCCCGGGTCTCCAGGATCACATCCGGGGCTGAAGGCGGCGCTAAACCACTGACCCACCCGGGCTGCCCATATACATTGTTTAAGACATATTCTATATGTGAAATGATCTGTTAAGAATAGAATAATTAAATTAAAATAATGTTTGCCTTCTTTAAAGTTTGCAGTTCAGTGGTAGAGATTAATATAAAACAAAATTTTATTAAATGAAACAAAAATATAAAATTGGAAGTCTGATAAGTGCTGAGAAAAAAAAAGTTGCATATCACATAACTAATTTGGTTTAGATCATGGATTTAAACCCAGATAATCAAACTCCTGAACCACTTTTAGCACCTTGTGGCTATATTATTTCATATCTTAAGTAGATTTTAATAAGGGAGAAAGGGGAGCACCTGGATGGCTCAGTGGTTGAGCATCTGACTTTGACTCAGGTCATGATCCCAGGGTCCTGGGATCTATTCCTGCGTCAGTCTCCCTTCAGGGAGCCTGCTTTTCCCTCTGCCTGCGTCTCTGCCTTTCTCTCTCTCTCTCTGTCTCTCATGAATAAATAAATAAAATCTTTAAAAAATAATAATAATAAGGGAAAAAGGGTTGATTCCAGATAGAGGAAAGAACATAGGATGTCATATTATTATGTGCGAATGTTATGCATGTACATGATCACTAGGTCTTTAAAGGAGAGGAATAGCTTGGACAAGATCAAAAATGGATGTTGAAGACCAGTGTGAGAGTGTTTGTTATGTATCAGCTGGACTATGACAGTAGCTTAAATATGGAAAGTGGTGGTATGGATGGGGTGAACTGAACGAAATGGGTGGTTTTTGAGTGTGAGTATGGGTGTGTGTGTGTGTGTGTGTGTGTGTGTGCACCTCAAGTCTGTGTGTAGGAACATATGTTTAAAATAACACCAGACACCACTCAAATAGACATGAAAGGTGACAGAGAAAGAAAATTTGAATTTAAATAGTAGGTATATGCCTCATTGAATGTTTAATAGTTTTGGTAGCTGAAGTGAAGAAGATAAGCTTGGAGAGGGGTAATCATGAATTTGTCTTTGTAAATTCTTGGTTTGGTTTTGTTGCTGTTGTTGGCTTTCAGGGGGTGGGGTACAGACAGGGATATCTAAGGAGAGCTATGTGTCCACATCCTTATTTTGGTATTTGAAATTTAAAGTTCCTTGAAAATAAGATGATGACCTCATAAATGAATAGCAACTCATTTGGCAGTAAAAGCATCTAAATTGATATGAGGCTTACAATATTTTTAAAAATTAAACTCAATGTAAATATTTATAAACTTAGGGTTGCTCCCTGTACCAATTGTAATTTTCAGAATACCCAGTATCTAGTATAGATCTATCTAAAATCCGAAAGGAACATAATTTGTATGCTCTCAGTTCTCCAATGGTTTCAAATAAGGGGTTGAAATCTATATCATGTAATAGCTGTATCCATAGAGATGAAAGCAGGGCTGCAGAAAATAACCCATGATTTATTTTTCCCATTCAAGGAAGGGTATGAGGGGTAGGAAGGGAAAAGGATCTAGTGCTAAATAGTAGATTACAATATCTGAAGCCCTATTAGAGAGGAAACCTATAAAAAGGAAATTTTATAGGTTTTTCCTGGCCCTTCCCCAGGAGGGGCACCTGGATGGTTCAGTTGGTTAAGCGTCTGCCTTTGGCTCAGGTCATGATCCCAGGTTCCTGGGATCCCCTTGCACCGGCTTCCTACTCCCTGGGGGGATTGCTTCTCTTTCTCTGTCTGCCGCTTCCTTTCCTTGTGCTCTCTCTCCCAAATAAATACATAACATCTTTTAAAAAAGAAAAAAGAAGTTGAAGAATGTAGCTAGAGTGGTATAAAGGATATCAAGAGAGTGTAGTGTTATGGATTACCAGGAACAAAATATTGCAAGAAGAAAGGAATGGCTAAGTTTAAAATTAGTAATTTAGGGGGGCATCTGGGGGCCTCAGTCAGTTAAGTGTTGGACTCGATCTCAGCTCAAGTCTTGATCTCTAGGATAGTGAATTCAAGCCCCATGTTGGGCTCCACTCAGAGAGGAAAAAAAAAAAATATACATATATATAAAATTTATGGTATTAGGTTTTTTCGTCGTTGAGTTGTGGGAGTTCCCTACATATTCTGGGTAACACTTTATGATATAGTAGTCCCCACCTTACCTGTAGGTTCTCCTTCTGCAGTTTCATTACCTGTGATCAGCCTTGGTCTGGAAGCAGATGATCATTTTTGAGGAATAGTTGCCAAACCCTAAATCACAATGCCTGTATCATTTCCCTCACTTCATCTCATCACGAAGTCATTTAGTCCTCTCACAGGAAGAAAAAAGGGTGAGTACAGTACAATAAGATATTTTGGGAAGAGAGGAAGACCACAATCACATACCTTATTATAGTGTACTGCTATAATTTTCTTTTTAAAATTTTATTAGTTATTTTTCTTAATCTCTTACTATGCCTAATTTATAAAATAAGCTTCATCACAGGTACGAATATATAGGAAAAAACATAGTATATGTGGGGTTTGGTACCATGTAAGGTTTAAGGCATTCAATGGAGTCATGAGACATATCCCCTACAGAAAAGTAGAGGCTACTGTATATAGTTTACAAATACTTTCTCCCATTCAGTTGGTTGTTTTTTTTATGCTGTTGCTTCCTTTGCTATGTAGAATATTTTTAGCCTAATATAGTCCTACTTGTGTATTTTTGCTTTTTCTACTTGTGCTTTGGTGACAAATCTAAGAAATCATTGCTTAGAGAGTGCAAAGCCAAGACACTAAAGAATCACACATTTAAAAAATATTTTTATTATCAATTAAAGCAGCTGGGGCACCTGGGTGGCTCAGTCAGTTTAAGTGTCTGACTCTGGATTTCCACTCAGGTCATAATCTCAGGGTGGTTAGATGGAGTCTCACATTCAGGTGTTGGGCTCCGGCTAGGCCTGGAGCCTGCTTAAGATTATCTCACCCTCTCTTTCTGCTCTTCCCCAACCCACTCGCACATGTGTCTGCTCTCTCTCTCTCTCAAAATAAAATAAAATAAAATAAAATAAAAAAATAAAAATAAATAAAATAAAAGCAGCTTTTATTTTTAATAGGGAAAGGTAATTGAGAAAAGTAAAGATGATACCATTTTGTTTTCATTTTTATATGATTAAGAGCGTAAATATTAAAATTTAGAGTCAAGTAATATTTGTGGAACTGTTTTTATAATTTTAAGGTATGGTTTGTATCCCTGGCTGCCGTTAGATATTTAAAATTTCGTGACTTTTTGGTATCTTCCTGGAAATTGTTATTAATCCAAAGCTCCTCTACCCTTAACCAAGGTAGGGAACTGTCTTCAATCTTCTTTTAAAAGGTTCGTTTGAGGTAAATGGAAATCCTGCTCTGGGAAGACAGGTATTATGAATCATTCAGACATCACAGGGTTTCTCCTCTGTTTTAGTCTTTGTAACCCTTGATCTCACTATTACCGTGCCCGGCCCTTTCACATGGGAGTGCCCTAAATGCCTCCAAATAATGTTAGTACATTATTTGAAACAATGAGAATTTCACTGCTGTAACATATTTATCTAAACATGTAGATAAAGCAAAGATGACTAGGCAGTTCATTAGCTTTAACAGGATAAGAACTGCAAAGTAACAGATCATACATAAACAATTAGTTTAGTATTCCTGAAGGACAGGGTGCATAAGTCTTAATAGGAAATGATGAAACCAAAAAAAAAAAAAAAAGAAAAAAAGGAAGTAATGAAACCTGAATTTACATAGCAAAAGGATGAAGTCAGAAATGATACTTTTGATATATGAGTTGGAATATTACCCTATTCAGATCATAAAATACTACTGAAGCATTTTATGTATATAAGCTGTTATTTTTCTATTTTATACAGGTCCTTGACTCCAATTTAAGTGGTTGTATTTTTACACCTACAGATAAGTGGTTTCCATGGCATTACCTTCTATTCTTTCTTCATTTATAATGGACGGTAAAAATCCTTCATGATAATTGTGATAAGCAATATTTGTTGTAGTACTAATGGCTGAAATAAATATCAAATCTTCAGTGTAAAACAGTATTTAAGGTTTGCTATACTATAATATAAAATTATTTTTGCATTAAATAATTATGTATGCTACCATGGATAAATAATTATTAAATATTTAATGAAAATATTTTTAAAATAATTCTTGTAACATTCTCAGGAGATTGCCATTTGATTGTGAATATATATAATATATAGCCATATATATATAAGGTATGTATGTATTATTAAATACAAAAATACATGTAATATCTGTATTTTATGTATAACACATAATATGTGATTTAGGACAGCTTCATTGTCTTAGTGGGTTATTGCAACTTATTCCATGTGTTTCTTAAGCAGTTACTGATCTCTATTACCGAAATTTTCTAATTCAGATTTTTAACACTACCTGATGAATATTTCTGATATTCGGAATATTTCTGAAACACAAATCTGATAAAACCTTACCCTTGGCTAACATAGCTTAACATTTCCTTCTCTCCCAATATAAAAACTAACATTTTTTTCATTCAGTTATTGCTCACCAAAACTTAGCTATGGTGACAATGTATCTGACCCTCTCAGTCTTCCCATTTACTTGAATAACTGTGAAGTTCTTTTTATCTTAATTTAATTGATATTTACGTGACATAACATTTATTTACACTGAGGGATAACAGGTTTGGTGGACATCCTATATGTGCTTATTGGATTTAGTATTGGAAGGTTTTGCTTCCTGTATGTTAGCTGGCTTCTACAGAATTAGTTACTCTGTCTCACTTTATTTCTGGAAACTAGGTATCTCCTTGTCACATAATGAATGCTCACCACATTCTTACCTGATGAGTGGAGCTTGTCTTATTCTTATATGTGGTTATTTATATATAATAATTAGAGACAAAAGGTATTACATTAATAAATGGTTCAATATGCTATATAAGGCAAAGGTAATTAAAAAATATTAAACTAGTATTTTATTTGGCAATGTATAAGAAAAAGGCATAGTGTATTAATACAGGTAACTATTATATCTTATGTATTAGAGGCAAGTTTAATTTATTCACATTTTTTTCTCATGATATAGTGTCAACAAAGTACAGGAGACCTTTTTATTTGACTAGTATACCTTGAAAATCTGCCAAAATCATATTTTTTTTCTGAGTAGATCTAAGACATGACGGTTTACACCTTACTTCAGAAAATGCATGTGTGTTGTGTGAGCTGAATAAATAGAACCCACTCTAAGTATTATGGAACGATGTGATTTGATACAGAGGTTAAGAGGCTTGCTAACTTGATGGAAGTGCAGAGTGAGCAAAAGTAAAAACAAAATTGTTTTAGAGCAGATTTCAGCATTCTGTGGTACCATAAAGTACAATTTGTAGTGGGAAATCTCAGAAACTGTTGAGAAAACTACTTCTGCCACTTGCTGAATTTCATATGCCTGTGTACCATTGCTTTATGAATGATAAAAGCTTTCTTTCTTTTTTTTTTAAGTAACATTGTGTGAGTACTTCTCATTGGTGAATCTAATTCAAAAACCTGACAGCAATGATCCTAATAATTTTAGTCTTTTTGTTTTTTGTTTTTGTTGTTCAGTACTTTCTATACACTGAAGAACATACATAGAAAGAAGAAATCAGTGCTACATAATAAAGACAGCCTGATGGAGTTAATATCTCAGTGTACTCAGTATCTCTTCACATTAAATTTCCAGCAACACTATTGCAGCAGCAGCTTCTCTGACTAAAAGGATCCAATGATTCATTAAACACACACACACAAAAAGATGGACTCTTCCTTTTCCTATGAAAAAGATACAATTCCCATAAATTTTTTTATACACCTTTGTGGTAATGTTTATTTCTCCTCCAGTTCATGCAGAATTCCTATTTGATGTTTTATAGTTTAATGATTACTACATGTGTATCTTGTCACCTGGTATTCTGTAATTTAATGCAAAGTACTTCATATGAAAAACCAGGAAAATAAAATAAGAAAACAAGAAAGCTTATATATATACAAATATAAACATAAAGGAACAACAAAGAAGCATTGTTATTCTTTCTTTGTTCTTTCTCCTCTTCTTTATTCTTCTTGTCCCCATAACGTATGCCCTCTGCCCCTCAGCCAGTATCATTGATTCACCTGGTGTCACACCTGATGAAGAGACCCAAACCTTCATTCTTGAAAGGTATGAATTATTAATACTGTGGCCAGTACATGTTACATTATTTACCTTTTTATATTAGGCATGAAAGAACTAAAATATATCAGAGCTAATCACCTAGATCCCAGATATATTACATCTTATTGTGCAAAAGCAACTCTGTCCAGGATGATCAGAATAAGTAACCCTAGCTATACAGCAATCTTCTTTGCCTGTTACTTAAATGGTATGAGCAGCTACAAAGGGCCAGGGAACAGTCTTAACATCCAGTTAAAGGTTATATTTATATGCCTATAAATATAATAATGTTACAAATCATTGCTACATTTCAGTAACATCGTTTTTTCTTTTAAACTAATGCCTCTAAAGCAATAGAGTCCAAAATATCAGGGAAAGGAGACAAAAAATTAGGAAGTGTCATATTAAATTTGACAGGAAAACATTCCTTTTACCTTTACTAAATTCTAGTTGTTTTGTAGTCTAAGAAATATAAACCATATTGTTCATTAGTTCAACGCATATTGCAACTATACATCCTCCCAGTCAGTGGATCATTGTCTTCAATAGACCATTTCACATTTTCAGGCACTGTTGGGTTAAATATACATGGTTAAGGCTATGAATCCTACAGGTACAAGACCATTTCCTCATCGCTCTTGTAAAACGTCCCCATGGTCAGAAGTGTGTCTTGAGATAACTAATGATGGACATGATGTATAGTATTCTATGAAGGGTGATGCTGGCTGAAGCACTATAGGCAGTGAAGGAAAATCCATCCCAAAATTAATTCCAAAACAGAGAAAACAGTGCCTTTGTCATATTATAAGAAATCTAATGTAATCACTCCACCTTCAGGTGACTACCTTTTGTTGTTGGTATGTGTTACACTCAACAATGGCAACAACAATATCAGACTTTGAGGGTTGGAACTTATGCATTACTCTCCTTTCAGCTACCATGTTCATATTTTTCATGGGCTCATTTAGCATGTTCTAGGGTGGAGCTCTGATATAGATAGCAATTATCACAAAAGCAAAAACACACAAATAAGCAAACAAGCCCTTAAAATATTTGTCCTCTGTTTGTTATCTGTATGGTGTAATAAATAGAATGAAAACTGAGTCTTACTATATAGTGACAGATTATTTGTTATATTACCACCAATTATCTGTTTGGATACAGTTCAAATGCCTCCTGAGTCTATAGCTCTAATGGGTGGAAAAACAAGCATGTCTTGGCTCTTAATGCTGCTCTTATCAAAACATCAAAAGAAAGAGGCAAACATTAGCTGATTTCAATCAGAAGTCATAAGAAAAAAGATGAGTCAACAAAATGAAGGGATTTCAGTGTTGCAAAATTCTCCTAGATCATGAAGAAGAGAACATAAGATCAAAATAAAAATAAAACAGAAAAACAAGCATTCAAAAACTCTGAATGACAAGGATTTATTAAAACTCAACCCTGTGGCAAAGATAAGATTGTTAGGCAAGTTTCCATTTTAGGATAGTTTCCATTTAAAAATTCCCATATAAATGTATTAAGGTAGAATGCATCTTATCCATAGAGGAAAATCAATTTGATGGAAATCAAATCTGGATGCTCTGGAAGCTCATTCCCTTCCTTCCTTCCTTTGGTGGTTTAACGGAGACTGAGCCTGTTTGCAAAGAAGCATAGACATTTTGCTAATGTTAGCATTCCCAAGTGCTACCCAGGGCCATCTGTGTAGACTTCATTACTTGGAGTAACTATGTATGTCTTCATTATGCTTTGTCTCTTTTTAGACTAATATTTATTCCACATATCTATGGCGTGGAATATGGGGATGGGGTTCATTATCTCTCTTGGATGTTCTTGGTAACAAGTCTGTCTGGAAACTTGAACATGGCTCATCCTGTCCTGTGGAATAATGAGAATTTAGGCACTCACTGGTCTCTTTAACCTTGTTGCTTATAATTGTTTCCCCCGATATCTGTATTATATGGTGCTAGTGGTGTGGGTCTATGACCTAGTCAGCACAATGGGACAAACAATTCATCAGTTCTGTAAAAGTGAAATAATCATTCCATACTTCCTTCTTCAAGACATAGTCCTTTTAATTCTATTAATTTCTCTATAGCTTTCTTCAACTAGCCTCTATGCATACTACAAACCCAGTACCAAAAAAATAAGGGGTTGATGATTTCTCTCAATGTAGTTTGATGAATTCCCTGACAGTTAAGTAAATTAATGTACAAATATACACATACATTACAGTATATTTACACATCCTTATTATAGGAGACGTGATTTAATGTCAGATGGATGGTTTGTAATCTAGGTCATAGTATTACTCTGTGTAAACTTTGTGCAACTGGCTCATATTTCCTTCATTTTCATATTGGCTTATAGGATTTCCTTTATTGGATCTAGCATGTGTTTAAAATTCTAGTAATTATAGTTAATATTAGAATTTATAGATTATCAGACACTAGAAGACACTGTGTCTCTTTGTTTATAATTTTGAGTCTATAGTGTTGTCTAGAATAGAATGAACCCAAGTAAAATTAATAACTGAATGAATGAAATTGTGTTACTTTTAAATTTTATTTTTTATTTATTTTTAAAGATTTTACTTATGTATTCATGAGAGACAGACAGAGAGAGAGAGGCAGAGACACAGGCAGAGGGAGAAACAGGCTCCATGCAGGGAGCCCGATGTGGGACTCAATCCTGGGCCTCCAGGATCAGGCCCTGGGCTGAAGGTGGCACTAAACCGCTGAGCCACCAGGACTGCCCCTAAAATTTATTTTATTCAAGACCTGAAAACAAATCAAATGATGGGTTAGCAGAAGACTAAGCTAATTTAAATATTAACTATTTTAAGTTTAGTGTGTTTTATGAACTTGAAAATATGTCCAAATGACATGATATGAAAAGTTTCATCTAACAACGTTTGTGTAGAAGAGAGCTCAGTCTCATGACCAAAGTCAAAATTAAGAATCCTTGCTTAAAATGAGTGAGCCACTCAGGCACCCCTCTAGCTTTTTAATCAAAATGATTCTCCCCAAGTTCAGGAATCATTCGCACATTTGAAACTGCATTATGTAAGCTTTACAAAGCATTGGTACATAAAAGTTGTTCAAAAGGTCCTCTAATGCAATATTTCATATGCTATTTACATATAATTCCATCGGCATGAGGTTTCTCTATGGAGCGAACAGGAACCACAGGTTTTTTTTTTTTTTTTTTTTATAAATTAAAAAAAAAATTTTTTATTGGTGTTCAATTTACCACATACCAGAAAAACACCCAGTTGCTATCCCGTCAAGTGTCCCTCCGTGCCGTCCCCCATTCACCCCCACCCCCGCCTCCTCCCCTTCCACGCACCTAGTTCGTTCCCAGAGTTAGGAGTCTTTATGTTCTGTGTCCTTTCTGATATCTCCCACACATTTCTTTATCTTCCTTATATTCCTTCCATATTATTCATATTCCCCATGATGGAACATACATGTTTGTCCTTCTCCGATTGATTCTTCCACCGCAGCATATTACCCTCCTGTTCATACACGTTGAAGCAAATGGGGAGTATTTGTTGTTTCTAATGGCTGAGTATATTCCATTGTATCATAAACACATCTTCCTTTATCCATTCATCTTTCGGGGCACGAGGCTCCTTACACAGTTTGGCTATGTGGACATGGCTGCTAGAAACATCGGGGGCAGGTGCCCGGCGTTTCAATTGGCATTGAATCTTCGGGGTAAGATCCTAACAGTGCACATTGCTTGGTCGTTGGGCGGTCTATTTTTAATTCTTTGTGGAAACCTCCACACAGTTTTCCGAGTGCTGCACAGTTCACATTCACAACTGTGTAAGAGGGTTCCCTTTTCTCCGCATCCTCTCCACATTTGTTGTTTCATGCCTTCATTAATTTTCCCCATTCTCACTGGTGTGAGGTGGTATCTCTTTGTGGTTTTGAAATGACCCAGGATATACAGAAATCACATAATATAAATTTAAATCATAGAATGTTCTTTTATAAATGACACCCATACTCAGTTGGTAAGATGAAAATCAGCATGCCTGATCAATCCTATTTGCTAGAAATTATTGTTCTCTCCACTTACATTTATATCCACACTTAGTCCAAATCCAGAATTCTCAACATGTTTATTAGGTGTTTCTGTTATGTGTTTATTTTTGCTTTGATTCCCTTCCCTTAGAGATTCACATCTGTTCAAGCATTGGGAAATTCAGTTTCAATGAGTTTAGGTGAATAGATAAATAAATAAATAGTCCTCAAAAGGTTTACAAAATTTAAAATAATGAAAATAAGTAGAGAATAATTAAGATATTTGTTATACATAATACACTTTGGTATTCATCAAAAATGTGTAGCAGGAGCACTTCAAATTAGGTGTTGGGCTTGAAAAATAAAGATATAAAAAGATTTTAATGGTGATACTAACATATAGAGTTAAAAAATGGAAAGTTCAATGAATATATTATATAGTATAATCAGAATGATAAAAGAAGAATAGACAAAATATTAGCGTAAATGATGGTGGCATTTCAAAGGCAGAAAATATATGGAAGATCATGACAAGCAAGAGAAATACTGCCTAAAAAAATCATTTATATTAGACATTGCCAAAGTCTCCAAAAACAAGGATTCTGTTAAATACATTAAGTCTGTAAAACCTAATGCTCTTCTGTCCAATAAAAATAGTTTAGTTTTATTTTTTTAATATGGAAGGATGTTTATGAATTTTAATTGATGGTATGCTCTAGGGAGAGCTAACTACAGAAGAGCATGTTTTGAGAAGGAGATAGTGTTACAGAGTTCCCAAATTCCCAGGCAGATAGACTTGCTTTTCTCCATATGGCATTAGACATTGACTGGGAGTCTTAAAAAGAGTGATGGAAAATTATAATCCTAAACATTAATAAATTACTAGGTGTAATAAAGGAAATTTTGGCAACATAGGAGATGCTGGTATTCTTGATTTTATTTTCTTAATCACAATTAATAAGCTTTCTCATGCAACATTCCACAGCAGTAGCATGAAAGGAAAAAAAAAAATATATATATATATATATATATATTTAAGTTCAATTTGCCAGCACATAGTGTAATACCCAGTGCTCATCTTATCATGTGCCCTCCTTAATGACCACCACTGAGTTATCTCATCTCCCCATCCACCTCCCCTTCTGCAACCCTTTGTTTCCCAGAGTTAGGAGTCTCTCATGGTTTGTCTTTCTAATTTTTCCCCACTCAGTTTCCCTTCTTTCCCTTATGTTCCCTTTCGCTATTTCTTATATTCCACATATGAAAAGGAAAAACTTATGTTTGGATGTATATCTTATTGGATGTATTCATAATGGCTGACTGGCCATTGACTGAGATGGCTTTAACCTTTCTCTCAGAGTCACTAAATTTTAGACACATTTTTTCCTGACTCTAGGTCCTTGACCTCTTTTTCTTAGGGCATTTGTTCTAGAAAACTTGGCAACTGCAAATTCTTTCTGTGACCCTTTGAGATGTGAATCTTATCCCAGCCTCCCTTTCACTGACCTGGGATCCCTCCTTTTGAAATGTAATCATCAAGAAAGATAGCACTACTATCTCCCAGTCTCTGTGGGAGGGTAAGAGCCTAACTTCATTAAGCACCAATTAGCAAAAACAGATAGCCTAATCACACTGACCAACCTTCCCTTCATGTCCTCTAGGGTACAGCTTCCACTAGCTCACAACATTAAAAATCCCTTGCCTTTCTTTTTCTTTTCTTTCTTTTTTTCTTTCTTTCTTTTTTTCTTTCTTTCTTTCTTTCTTTCTTTCTTTCTTTCTTTCTTTCTTTCTTTCTTTCTTTCTTTCTTTCTTTACTTTAGTGCAATATCACTTTCCTACAGGAATAGTCCTTTTTATCCACAGCTTTACTGAAATATGACTGACAAATAAAAATTGTGTGCCATAGGCTGTACAACGCTATTCTTTTGTTCCTGTTTAACTACATTAGGTCCACCTTTTCTTTGATTATCATGCATGCTGTAAAGAATTAAGGGACATTGCAACTCAGAATGGATAACATTTTCCACATCTCGTGTTCATTTTTTTATGTTTAGGCATTTGACATAGAATTAATCGGCTGTACAGTGTGTGGCGCTCTTTGAACCTGACTTATTTACAGATGGCTTCCACGTTGTCCATAAATCATTTGCTTCCAGTTCTATTTTATGATCAACTTCATATATTAATTTGATATTTTCCCTGTTTCTAAATAGTGTATTCATGGACTAGAGTGAAATGTTTTAATTATTGCATTTTATCACAAATTTTGGTATCTGGAAAAGATTTTCCTTTTCATTGTATTTTGTGGTTAGTTTCCCTAGATATACTTATTTGTTAAACTGATCATCTAAATTTTAGCTCCATATTTTTAGTTCTAGTTAGTTCTAATAATGTAAATATGTTAGTTCTTATAATTACATAAAGACAATAGTCTTGTTAAATTTAAATTTCAACTTACGATAATCTAACAATTTTATGATTTTTAGTCTCCCTTGCCATCTGTCTTTGCATTATTCAAGTCTCATTTAAATGTGATAATTCTTTAGGAATGTTTGAAAATTTGCTTCATATAGTTACTGAATGTTCTTGTATAATTTACTCATAGATATTTGATCTTCGTCACTGCTGAAGCAAATTAATCTCTTTATTTCATTCTTTAAAATATTTTTTGTATATATATCAGATGGTGATTATTATAACATAGTTTTTGTAGGCTATGGATTACTGAGTTCTATCATCTGTGTGGATTTTTTTTTTTGGTTTATTTTCTTGGGTTTTCTATGTGCCAGTAATTACATTTTTTCTTCAACAAATATAGACTTATTTATTAATATGTGCTAGATGCTTTTAGCGTATCGGTAAACAAATTCAATCAGATTCCACTGTTCATGAATCATGTTCCAGTAATGCAATTTAATATGTAAAAATGTGTTATGTATATTTTAGATAAGTACAGATGTGTATTAACAATGAAAAGTTTTGCCTGGGAATAAAAAATAAAAAAGTGGTTATTCTTGGGAAAGGAAGGAGGACACGGGAGAAAAGGAAAACTATATACAGTTGTAACATTTTATTTCTTGCAATATTGGCATTTGGATATTATGTTTTCCTATACAGGAAAACTCAAAGTATGACCTTTTTGCCATACTCCCCACGCATTTGAAAGAGTGGTATCAGAAAGAAGAATTAAGTAATATTATACAAAAATATTTTAGAATAAGGATTAATGTTAGGACAGGCCATTTTTAATAACTAATGGAAAAAATTTTTCTCAGTTCTTCTCAACATTTTGGGTGAACTTATCTTTTCACATTAAAACTGTTAATGGGTATTATTAACTTCCTGTTCATTCTAATTTGAAATGAATGGGAAGACTACATACAGATTTTGACCTTCAAATGTAAATTGATTTCATTTATATTAATACATATATGATATCTGTTCATTTTATTCACATCCTTACTGGTTTAAAAAAGGAAATTGACTAATTAGCGAACTATCCAAATGTCACTATCATTATTTTTAAATATTGCGACAGCTTCTATAAAGATTGTGTTTCAGATGGTATGCAATAGTCACATACAAATATAATCTGATCAATTATTCTTCCTTTTGTTCAGCAAATCCCTCTTAATTTTTAAAGCTAATAAACTTTAGGGACACCTGTGTGGCTCAGTGGTTGGGCACCTCCCTTTGGCCCAGGGCGTGATCTTGGAGTCACAGGATTGAGTCCCACATCAGGCTCCCTGCTTGGGGCTTGCTTCTCCCTCTGCCTGTCTCTACCTCTCTCTCTCTCTCTGTGTGTCTCTCATGAATAAATAAATAAAATCTTTTTTTAAAAAAGCTAATAAACTTTAGAGTTTCAGAAGTAGTTGGTTATATATACATATATATACATATCTTAAGACATTTCTAACATATTATTTTAATTTTGACACTCATTTCATTCCAAATAGGTAAAAAAAAAAGGGTGACTTAAGTTATCTTCTAAGCAACTAATTTAAAAACATTGAATCAAAGTAGTTCTTTAATGAATAAAAGCAAATCTATATATCAAAATACAATTACTATGTATTTATTCAAATACAAACTCAATACAACTAATCACAAGATAAAATTATTTGAATTATATGAAACACACTTTGCATATCAGATTTCTATATGGCTTTAACAGCTGTTAGAAGATCTAACTTAGAAAAAAATATAAATATGAGTTCAATTTATTTTTAATTGAAAGTATTAAATATATTTTATTGGTCTGGGACAATAATTTAATACCCAGGCAAATATTTTCATTTCCTATTTCTGTTGTTTTTCCACAAAAATGCAAATCCTTTATATAGTGATATATTTTTATATTTTTGAAATGTAGCATTTACTGCTTCATCACAAACAGAAGGAAGAATATTATAATAATAAGTACTCCCTCATGTAAAGTAAAATTCCCATACAGAATTTACGCCAGAATGTGATACAAAACAGAAATTTGATTAGCAACTCAGGATCCCAGGGTCCTAGTTTATTTTTCCAGCCACATGTTGCAGTTGTTGTTTTGATGTTCACATGCGAAATGTACACTCCATGCCATAAGGCCTGGGTTTGGCGGCAACACATGATAGCCATAAAGCCCTTTTTATGAGTATACAACTGGCACAGAGTATGTACTTAAAGAGGGGCAAGTGGTCTATTTAGTGGCTCTCTTCTGTGCCCATATCATAATCTCTGCTTTCTAAATTTTAATGCTTTCATCAAGAAGAAAGTGAGATAATGTAAGAAAAAGACTGTTAATGGTAAGAGAACATTTTCCCTGATGTGTGTGGGTGTGTTCCTCCCACAATGCACCTCCCTGTCAATAGCTTATCCTGGTTACATTGTTGGAAACCCATTTCCTCCTCTTGGTAGAATGACAGAGCCAATGATTATAGAGCTTCCTCCTCCTGCAGGACACAGTTCCTCTGCAACTTGCTCCTTCTAGTTTTTAAACTAATGGATTATTTATATTTATTTTCCTAACCCACATCAATTCACTTATGAATAATAAGCTCGGAAATTCAACTATACAGAGTTGTTTTATTAATGACGTCCCCAGAGATTCTGAAATGAGTGAGACTGTTCCCTTGAATCATTTTACAGCAGTCAAAAGGTCATCCATGTTCTCCAACCAAAATTACTAGAGTTGTATATTAACCAGGTATGACCATAGCCGAAATGGTTATTTTACACAACAAAATTAAAATACTTGCCTCTATTCTAAGAATTGTGGTAACAGGAGCTTAATTTGGAAAACAAAATCCTTGGTTCTATGCAGAAATTAAGTTTTACAAAAAATAGCACTGGGCAAAGGAAGAAGCAGAGCTGGGAGGCAGAGACATGTGGCCTCAGCCATTCCTGTCTGCAGTTCTCAAATCAGTGTTGCCCATCACAGCTGTTTTATACTCCGCCTAAATTGCTCAGCTTTACACTGTATCTTATTCAGTTACTATGTGTAAGTTGCCCTGGAAATGATGTGACAGTTTGCAAGAGGCTCTGCACTGAGGTGCATTCCGAGGAACCAAGGGCTTGAAGCTGTCTGCTGAATGCAATCCCTTAGGCGGGCAGCACGTTCTCCCTTGTAGGGATATCAGTCAGAAACACTGTCTGTACCCTTCCGTCACTTGGATATACTTTCCCATATTTCCCATGTATGTGGTGTATATCCAGTAAATCTTCTAGGATGCCCTGGGTTTCTTTTACTGAAGACAAACTTAGAAGTGGGAAACTAATGGGACTAACTAAACTCCTGCCATAGATCTCCAGGACAGTGGACATTCATCTCTCCTCCTCCACTATCTATTTTAGATCCTCCTAAACTTGCTCATCATGGTGGTTTACCTACTGGTATGACCCAAACTTTTACACACATGGCCTGAGTTTCTGGCACTCATACTCTTCTCAGGCTGGGTTTGCTGTCCATGTCCTTTCACAAGTCATAATTGAACCAAGTACAACAGTCAATTCCAGTAGATCATTTGGGTACCACATGGATTCGTCTCTGCCCTCAATATATAACAAGAGCCTCGCCATCTACTGATGATCAGGGCAAATTATTCCTTCCAATATATTCATACTTCTTCCTCCCTACAGGTCCTTGCAATCAAAGCCCAAAGTGCCCAGGGATCAGCTGCAGTTTATAATTTAGTGAGACTCTTGAAGTTTCTATCTAGCACAAGAACCTATAACCCTGCAGACCTCAAAGCTATGCAAACAGAAAACAGAAAATCCTCCAGTGATTTACTGGAAATGGTTTTAAGTGCGGCTATTCCTGCTTCTGCCATTTGGTTCCCAGAACCATACATACTTCCTGTTTGGGACACAATATCATATAGCAATCCTTGGTTTATTACATAAACTGTATTCTGGAGAATGGCAGTATATCCTAGCTGAGTATTGGCTCTAAGCTAGAATTTATCTGTGCATTCCAGAGACAATTCAACATTCGAAGAGTCTATCAACTCTAGATTGTATGGATGTTATTCACTCAGTAGGTTTCAGCCATAAGCCACTCTTGCATCCAGTTGCCAGGTACAGTGACTGGTCCACTGATATGATTATGTGGTACCCCATGCTAGTAGGTTTACTAAGCATTAATTCCTAATATGGTGGTGTGGGTTGAAGTTCTTTAGTTAGAAAAGGCAAACTGATACCTAGAATATATATATGTGTGCTTCTGTGAGAATACATTTTTGGCCCTATCAGAGTACAAGGTGACTGATGTAGTCAACTTGCCACTCCATGGCCATTGATCTCTTCAAGCCAGTGTTACCATATCATGGACTCAGTATTTGTTGCTGAGAGACAATTAACAATAATAGTAGTTACATCATTGCATCCGTGCTGTTTTGCAAATGAGTACTTTCTATCTCTGGATGTTAATAATAGTAGTACCATGTTGTGCTTCATGCACATCTCACATATCCTTCTATAAGCCCCTACCCAACACTTGTCCACTATTCCACTCATTTATCTTTTTTTTTTAAGATTTATTTATTTATTTATGAGAGAGAGAGAGAGAGAGGCAAAGACACAGGAGGAGGGAGAAGCAGGCTCCATGTCAGTCAGGAGCCTGACGTGGGACTCGATCCTGGGACTCCAGCATCTCACCCTGGGCCACAGGCAGGCACCAAACCGCTGAGCCACCCAGGGATCCCCTCCACTCATTTATCTTTAAGAATGCGGAGAAATTTATCAGACCATTATCCACTGGTCCCCAATCTATATGTATTCTAATCTTGGGTCACTTCTCTTAAAAAAAAAAATAATAATGGGTGTATTGGTACCCTGACTGACTCTTAGTCCCTGGGAAGTCTTTTCACTAAACACTATCTCTTTTTTTTAAGATTTTATTTATTTATTCATGAGAGAGGCAGAGACATAGGCAGAAGGAGAAGCAGGCCTCCCACAGGGAACCCAATATGGGACTAGATTCTGGATCCTATGATCACACCCTGAGCTCAAGGCAGATGTTCAAATGCTGAGCCACCCTGACATCACTAAGTGCTATCTTTCAAGGCCACTTCTTTATTTTTGCCTCTACTACATACTGAGATGACCCATCAGTAACTGAAGGTCTTCCCTTCTCCTTTAGTTGGTTATATAGGATGCTGCTCACAGAACTAGTCATGAGTTGGGAGACCGTCACTAGTAAAATGGGGGTCTGAACTACATGTTCATGCAGGATCATTGTGCCTTTTGATTTTTCTCATGCAGATTCTGAATATACCACTCATGCCTTAAATGGGTTCTTGCCTGTGCCAACGCAGCTGTATGACATGGTAGATCTGACAAAGTCCAGCTCCTGAATGTTCCAGGCACTTCTTATCTAAGGTCAGTGCCCAGGAATGTGTCAGGAGTTATTTTTCAAAAGCCTTATGATTCTTTGTTGCTGATCGCATGTTTTATGATTCTTGGGACTTTGTTGTAACTTTTTAACTAGGACTTGCTACCAATTCTACATGGCACCTTTCCTCACCACTTGGTAACTTCAATAGTATAAGGTCTGTTGTATTAAAATGGGGGTGCTGGATGGTGATTATAAGTTACTATAAATATAAAGTAGCCTTAATGGTAGCTCCCATGCCATATGTAGTATTTTTAATAGAGCATATTAATGTGGCCTCAGTTATATGGTGCGTAATCATCAATCTGGTGAAAATATTATTTCCTACCCCATTCTGAAACAATTCAGGGTCACATGGAATGGACAATAATATACATGTATATTAATATCAGGGTATACACCAGACCTTATATTGAGGTCTCTCAATAGCCACATCTGGAAAATTTTCAGCAACAAACTAAATAAAGTCCTATTGGATTATAACCCAATTTATAAAATAAATATCTTCAAGTAATACACAAAAGTAAGATTTAATGGGTAAGTGGGGAGAACAGAAACATCTCATATGCAGAAGAATTCTACTTAATTTATATAATGCTTTGAGGGTGAAGTGTTACTCCCCATTCCTTAAGTGTGGGATGCAAATATTGACTTCTTTTTAAATAGTGAAGTATGAAGAGGGGGGAAAACAAGTAAATTTACTGTGAATAAACCATAAAAAAGAAAATGATACCAGATGATGAAGCTTAACATCAATAGTGATCAATTCCATTGATAATCTGTACCCTATGATAAGACATGTGACATCTCTGGGATAGTCCTCCTAAATACTCATAAGCTCAGTCTGACCTTGAGAGGAAAAAAACAGCAGACAAACCTCAGTGTGGGACTTTCTACAAAATATCTCACCAGTACTCCTCCGAACTGTAAAGAGAGTCAACTGTCAAACTGTCAGAGTCTGAAAAACTCACAGCCAAGAGTAGCCTAAGCAAATTGGATGGGATTCCAGAAGAATAAATGGACATTTGCTGAAAACTAAGGAATTCTGAAGAGAGTATGGAGTAGTAGTATTAGTACAGCTAATACTGTATCAATATTAGTTCATTAGTTCTGACATAAGGACCATATTAATGTAAGATATTAACAATATGGGTAATTGAGTGGGAGGTATATGGAAAACCTTATACATCTGTAATATTTTTGTAAGCTTAAAATTATTCTAATTTATTAAGTTTATAAAGCCGTAGATCCTTCAGTTGCTTCAATTACTTTCTTCAAATGCTTATTCTGTGTGAATTACTTTAAAATTTAATTCTATAAAATGTAGATAATAAGATCTACCTAATGAAGTTATCACGAGCTAATGTTCTTGTATGTTACAGATCAATGTACATAAAGGGACTAGTCTAGACCCTGGGATAGGGGAGAAACCCAATACAAAATGGATTTTCACTAATTATATTACTGAAATGTCACAAGGAGGCTTGTGAATATTGTTATACCATTTATTGACAATTAAACATAAAATAATTGCCAAAGAATTGACTAAGATGCAATATTAGGGTTGAGAAAGAAAGGACCCAATTTACAGAATTCCCCTGGCACAACTTTTTGACCCTTAGGAAAATAAAAAGATTTTGTTCAGTTACCTTCATGAGCACTGAGTAATACACAGAACTACTGAATCACTATATTCTACACCTGAAACTAATATAACACTCTGTTAACTATACTTGAATTAAAATAAAAAACTTAATAGGGGCACCTGGGTGGCTCAGTCAGTTAAGAAGCCGACTCTTGATCTCAGTTCAGGTCATGATCTCAGAGTCTTGGGATCGAGCCCCGAGTTGGTTTGAGGATTTTCTCTCTCCCTCTCCCTCTGCCCCTCTCCCAACTCTCTCTCTCTTAAATAAACAAAAGTAACTAAAAAATTAATAAAATTTAAAATACATAAATTATATTTTGTTCCAAATTATTAAAACAAAGGAACCTTGTGTACCTATAGATATTGTTTCTGCTGGTGAGACTTTGTGTGGTGTTACTGGGAAGAGACCAGGCATTTCCATTTCTGTGGGAACAGTAACTTCCCACTGCCAGATTTTGAACCCCTACTATCAGTAATCTTTTAAGTCTCTCTTCCTTTAGATAGTGCTGATTTCTGAAGCAATTTTCTAATCTCATACTTGGGGTGTGTAAATTTGACTACCATGAATAAGGAATAAAATTTTGGAAGGGATTTGGGGGTTTTATCCTTCAGTAAATCATCTGTCGCTTACTTCTAAGTTTTCATTAATATCTCTGTCAACCTCTGCTGCAGCTGCTAACTCCTTGAGTTAGACGAACTACTGGAAATTGGAAAAGGAAGTGCAATTCTACATGCTGAATTCTCCCTAACGTCCTGCAGCCCTGCCTTCAGCCAGGGCTTACATAATAGAATGAACTTTACAATTTTCTCATAAAGCATTTCAATAAGTACTCTTGTTTTTAGTGACAAAAGAGACCCCAGATTTAGAAAGACTTGATTACTTCATTTTTTTTGTTTTGTTTTACATTTTTCTAGGATTTTTCAATAGCAGTGGCTGAAATATCTGTTTTCCATTCTCCTGGAGGCATTTGAAGTTCAGTTGTTGTTGTTTTTTTTTTTCCTATTAACTCAACTGCCGCGACTTCTTTATCCATTCCCTGCCTAACAAATCTTTTGACCTCCCCCCTTTTTTTCCTTCTCTCTCTCTCTCACTCTCTTTATAGGTTTATTTATTTTTTTTTAATTTTATAAATTAATTTTATTGGTGTTCAATTTACCAACATACAGAATAACACCCAGTGCTCATCCCGTCAAGTGTACCCCTCAGTGCCCGTCACCCATTCACCCCCACCCCCCGCCCTCCTCCCCCTCCACCACCCCTAGTTCATTTCCCAGAGTTAGGAGTCTTTATGTTCTGTCTCCCTTTCTGATATTTCCCACACATTTCTTCTCCCTTCCCTTATATTCCCTTTCACTATTATTCATATTCCCCAAATGAATGAGAACATACACTGTTTGTCCTTCTCCGGTTACTGTGGCCAAGTTCAAAAAGGGTGTTGCCTGAGTTCTCCTCTGGGATTTTGATGGAATCTTGTCTCACATTTAGATCTTTCATCTATTTTGAGTTTATCTTTGTGTATGGTGCAAGAGAGTGGTCCAGTTTCATTCTTCTGCATGTGGATGTCCAATTTTCCCAGCACCATTTATTGAAGAGACTGTCTTTCTTCCAGTGGATCGTCTTTCCTCCTTTATCGTATATTAGTTGACCATAAAGTTCAGGGTCCACTTCTGGGTTCTCTGTTCTGTTCCATTGATCTATATGTCTGTTTTTGTGCCAGTACCACACTGTCTTGGTGAACACAGCTTTGTAGTACAACCTGAAATCTGGCATTGTGATGCCCCCAGATATGGTTTTCTTTTTTAAAATTCCCCTGGCTGTTTGGGGTCTTTTCTGATTCCACACAAATCTTAAAATAATTTGTTCTAAGTCTCTGAAGAAAGTCCATGGTATTTTGATAGGGATTGCATTATACGTGTAAATTGCCCTGGGTAACATTGACATTTTCACAATATTAATTCTGCCAATCCATGAGCATGGAATATTTTTCCATCTCTTTGTGTCTTCCTCAATTTCTTTCAGAAGTGTTCTGTAGTTTTTAGGGTATATTTTGAGAACCATTTGAATGGTAAATGGCTCTCCAACCTTTTATTTTCAGGTTGTAGGTGTCCTTCTGTCTAAAATGAGTCTCTTGTAGACAGCAAATAGATGGGTCCTGCTTTTTTATCCAGTCTGAAACCCTGCGCCTTTTGATGGGGTCATTAAGCCCATTCACGTTCAGAGTTACTATTGACAGATATGAGTTTAGTGTCATCATGATATCTATTTAGTCCTTGTTTTTGTGGATTGTTCCACTGAACTTCTTCTTAAAGGGGAGTTTTAAGAGTCCCCCTTAAAATTTCTTGCAGAGCTGGTTTGGAGGTCACATATTCTTTCAGTTCCTGCCTGTCTTGGAAGCTCTTTATCTCTCCTTCCATTTTGAATGAGAGCCTTGCTGGATAGAGTATTCTTGGTTGCATGTTCTTCTCATTTAGGACCCTGAATATATCCTGCCAGCCCTTTCTGGCCTGCCAGGTCTCTGTGGAGAGGTCTGCTGTTACCCTAATATTCCTCCCCATGAAAGTCAGGGACTTCTTGTCTCTTGCTGCTTTAAGGATCTTCTCTTTATCTTTGGAATTTGCAAGCTTCACTATTAAATGTCGAGGTGTTGAACGGTTTTTATTGATTTTAGGGGGGGATCTCTCTATTTCCTGGATCTGAATGCCTGTTTCCCTTCCCAGATTGGGAAAGTTTTCAGCTAGGATTTGTTCAAATACATGTTCTGGCCCTCTGGCGCTTTCGGCGCCCTCGGGAACCCCAATTAAACGTAGGTTTTTCTTCCTTAGACTGTCATTTATTTGCCTTAATCTGTCTTCATGGTCCCTTAATTGATTGTCTCTTTTTTCCTCAGTTTCCCTCTTTGCCATTAACTTGTCTTCTATGTCACTCACTCGTTCTTCCACCTCGTTAACCCTCGTCGTTAGGACTTCTAGTTTGGATTGCATCTCATTCAATTGATTTTTAATTTCTGCCTGATTGGATCTAAATTCTGCAGTCATGAAGTCTCGTGAGTCCTTAATGCTTTTTTCTAGAGCCACCAGTAGCTGTAGAATAGTGCTTCTGAATTGGCTTTCTGACATTGAAGTGTAATCCAGATTTTGTAACTCTGTGGGAGAGAGGGCTGTTTCTGATTCTTTCTTTTGAGTTGAGGTTTTCCTTCTAGTCATTTTGCTCAGTGCAGAGTGGCCAGAAACAAGTTGTATTGGAACACGGGGGAGTATCACTGGTCCGTCCAGCTGGTCTTCTGGGGGAGGGGCCTGCTGTGCTGATTCTCAGGTGTTAGCACTTGGGGGAGCTGCTCTGCCCCTGCCTGCTGCCGGGCTCAGCGGGGGTTGTTTACCCCGTGAGGCCCCAGGAGGAGCAGCCGCAGTTGCTATGGCAACTCTGGAAGCCTGGATTCAGCCTCCGCAGGAACTACGGGGCTCGGGGCTCTCGGCTCTCCGTCCGCAGGGCCTGGAGGCTCCGGGGCGGGGCCGCTGATCTGCTCAGCTCGGGGCAGGAGCGTCCTCGCTGTCCTGGGCCCTCCCGGCCTCCGCCTGTCCCGGGGGAGGCCGGATCCTGGGCTTTGTCCCGGCGCCCTGTGCTCCGGGGCCTGCGCTGTTGGATTCGCGCTCCCGCCCCGCAGCCCCCTCCCTGGAGCCGCCGCCCGAGCCCCTCCGAGCTGCTCCGGTCGGTCCCTCCGTGCGCGCTGCAGCCCTTAGGGAGCTCGGCGCACTCTCCCGGGGCGCAGGTGTCTGTTAGTGTCCCCGGGAGCCCGAGGGCATCCCCGCCCTCCTGGGTCCTGCTCCAACTGCCTGCGAGCCCCTTTCCGCCCGTCCGGGAAGGTTGGTGCAGCTCCTGCTCCTCCGGGACGGGGCTCTCCTGTCCTGGGGACACTCGCCCCGGCCTCAGCCCGGCTCCTTGCGGGGTCCCTCCCCCTCGGAGGCCTTTTGTTCCTTTATTTCTTTTTCCCCGTCTTCCTACCTTGATGGAAGCGCGGACTCTTCTCACTGTAGCGTTCCAGCTGGTCTCTCTTTACATCTCAGGCCGAATTCGTAGATTTTCAGGATGGTTTGAAGGTTATCTAGGTAATTTGGTGGGGACAGGCGATTTGGGGACCCTGCTCTTCCGCCATCTTGCCCCTCCTCCTCTCTTTATAGGTTTATGTCTTTTTCATTACTTTATTGTCATCTTAGGTGATTTTGAAAATGATGAAAAATAAAGAATTATTTAACCCATCACATTTAACCAAATAAAATAGATGTTGAAAGTTTCACACCGTTAGTGAAAGACTATGTCTTATATATTAACCAAAATTGTCCCCATCATCTCAGCACAGAGAACCAAAACATTCATGGTGTTGAGGAAGACATGCTGTATTCAAAGGATACTAAGTAATCAAACCCACCTACAAATTGGAGAATCCTAATCTGGTAAAATAATGTGTATGTAATTAAGTGTGGCAGAAAAGTTTGCACAACATACTCACTGCTTTATTTTTATTCTTTCTTCTTTTTCTTTTCTTTTTTTGCTTTCTTTTCTTAATGCATTATTTTCTCAGAGGTCTTTCAAAGTAAGGCATTTTGTGATTTTTCAGAAAACTGATACATTTAGTTAAGAGTGAAACTGAATATTAATTTAAATTTTCACAGTTAGTCTTATGTTAGGACTTTTTTTTTTTTAAGATTTAATTTATTCATTCATGAGAGACACAAAGAGACAGGCAGATACATAGGCAGAGGGAGAAGCAGGCTCCCTGCAGGGGGCGTGATGTGAGACTAGGTCCCAGGACCCTGGGATCATACTCTGAGCCAAAGGCAGATGCGCAACCGCTAAGCCATCCAGGTGCCCCAATGTTTGGACTGTTTAATTCCCCAATTAACATGGTTTGCTATGATGAAATATATATTAATTCTTAACTTCTATTATTTTTCCTCTTTGGCATTTGCCACTGTTCAGCAGTGGTCATTTTCCTAAATCACCCTCTTATTTAGTTCTAGTAATTTTATTTCTATGTAAATCTTTCATCATACTTTCTTATGGGTACATATTATCAACATGACATCGTTGTTAATGTAAAGCCTGATCACCTAGCTGAGGTAATTTTTAGGACATCTGACCTTTACAAAAAAAAAAAAATAGATGACTGTAGACACTGATACATCAAATGTTTATTTTAATTTTTAATTTTTATTTTTTTATTTTTATTTTTTTAAGAGAAAATGTAGTACCTGGCCACAAATGCTGAGATACAATGTCAAGTTTTTAAAGTTTAGTTGGAGAATCATCTTTATTTCAAATACATCACAGCTTTATTGCATAGGTTTATGTTTTCTCCCTCACTTGCCTAAAAAAATAAATCTACATTATAGCTATTATTATTGATGAAACAGTTAATAGAAAGGAATACTGATCATAAATAAGCTTGCTATATATTTCCTATTAATAATTTAATTAATTTGCTACTTGTGTGCATTTTGTTTTGTTCGTTTCCTGTGTTTATTTATTTATGAACCAAGACTCTATAATGGAAACTAACTACAGTTCAGGTCATGTGAATCATGAGCTAAGCCCTCCATCCCACAGTCTCTCACACAGGGCACACACAAATAGATTTTATTATATTATTTTCACAAATATTATTATGTTTTGATATATTATTACATATATTTATATGTGTTTAAATTTTATATTATGTTTTGATATAATTTCATATGTGTAAAATAAATACTAAATATATATATAATGTATAAATCATATAGAATATAATTAGATATATTACATTATATATAATATATAATTAACTGTATTATGTATAGTACATTTATGTTAATATATAAATATAAGTATATATTAAGTATATACTTATATATACATAGATAAATATCTTTTGAATCTATCTGCTTCTTTTTAACCCCACTAGCCTAGTTCAAGCTGCCTTGATTCTGGAGGCTGCAATAACCACTTTACAAGTTGTTGCTCTGTTCTCCTTGCTTCACTATATTGTCCATATTTCTGTCTTAGAATTTTATGATATGGATGATATCATACATTGTGTTCTTTAATATCCTTCTTTGGCTTTCAAGTGTAATATCTTCCCATGGCCTCAAAGCTTTCTAAAAAAATATTATTTGCCTAAATTTTCAGACCTCCATATGTCATCTTCTCCATCTTTGGCAGATAGAATTATTATTTGCAATCTATTTCTCCCTCCACTCTTTATTTAAAAAACTTAATTCAGGGGTCTCTGGGTGGCTCAGTGATTGGGAGTCTGTCTTCGGCTCAGGGCATGATCCTGGAATCCAGGATCAAGTCCATCATCGGGCTCCCTGTGGGGATCCTGCTTTTCCCTCTGCCCCCCACCCCCGTGTCTCTCATGAATAAATAAATAAATATTTTTTAAAAATAAAATTAAAAAAAAATTACTTCAGTGCCCCAGGGTTGAGTTTCTATCATTGCTCCAGCAAGGTTGACCACCACAGCCTCTTTATTACATTCCCATCTCACTGATCCTTTGTCCCCTGTTAGAAAACTGATTGTTTCCCATTGTTAGACCAGTGTTGTATCTGCCTTTGCCTGGTTCAGCCTACTCAATCTTTAGATCTCAAAATAAAAAGTAACTTCTGTGAGGTAACGAAATGTCACAGTACCATGTTCATTCACTTCAAACACTATTAAAATATTTGGCAAGTTAAGTATACTTACTTTATTATCTCTTCTCTGACAGAAGGACAGATAACCTATCTGGCTCCTTGCCTTTCCTTTTGAGGCCTCATGTGTTAGGAGACGCCTGGGAGGTATATGTTTAAAAATGGTGAAGAACCTCCATATTTCCTACTTCTCAGTATGGTTCTAGTGGACATATAATAAATAATTCTGGTTATATTTCTGAAGAGCTAGATGACTTCTTCCCTTTCCTCCACTGATTAGCAGGTACAGACTTCTCCTATAACTTTATGTATTATCCTGAATTCAGCACTTTGAACCTTTTCTATTTTATGTAGCAAGAGTCCGTATTCTCCTAGACTCACCAAACAGAATCCCTGGGAAATCACCATCCCTTTATAAAACCCAGTTACAAAGTCTGTTGGGATTCTCTAAGAGTTCTCCACTGTGTACCTCTGCTCCTTTCCATTCCAGTTCCTCCCCGAATGACCTTCACTCTCTTTTCTATCACTGATCTCGGACACTCTTCATTCTTGATTACTGAAACTTCACCTTCCACATTCTGATAATCTATCCCTTCAGATATAGTTGCAGGATCAGAGTTACAACTTCTGATGGGATGGTTAGGCAACTTTTCTCTTTATGGAATAGTCTTCAACCCTACGGAGTGTGGAGTCTTAGAGAGTGGTGAGATGGACTGATTTCCAAGGCCAGTTCCACACCATTGGGAAACTACCTCTGATGCTCAAACCTGGCCCAACTTTCACCCAGAGCTGTTGGTAGGACCATGGACTTGTTAGTACTCGTCTGCATTCCAGTTGTTAATAGATTTCCATTTCTTTTTACATAGGTTTCAGATCTCATACACACCACCTGAAATGAAGCCGCTCTGTACCCATTTGCTATGTTCCTTAACGTTGTTCAGCAGTTAAGAACTGTCTTCAGCCTTCTTAACGTGTAGGAACCTTGTCTACCGGGAATATTCAGAAAACCTCTAGGGGTCAGTGTTGCCTAACACCACTCAACGGGAACAGCACCTCATTTTCTGACCCAGGCAGGACGCTTTGCTAGACTGTCTTAGGAATATGCTATATTTAGTCGATTCAAAAATGTTTAAATGTCAATGACTTCAAATACTGAATTCAGATTCTCTGATTACAGCATATATTACTCTTGTATCTGAAACTATATGATCAATGTAAATACAAATTCCTCATTATTTAATTTTTACAATTTCTGTTTCCAATGCATTACTACTAACATTATAACTGATTTTGCCTTAGGCTGTATGATCTTTGATAATAATATTTTTCTACAATGTCTTGTTTTGTGCAAATTGTTTAATTTTTTATTTTATAAAATTATTTTATATTTTATTATATAAAATGTTTTCAAAACAAAAATTCTAATGTCAAAATTTTGTATAGTCTTTAATAAAGTCTCTGGTACAAAATGTATACCTTCAGGTACGCTCTCCCAAAGAAAACCCCAGGAAACAGGTATTTGAATGTGCTTAATAAAATATATATATATATTTCCTTTTGGTAAATGGACAACACTAAAAGTTTATATTTCCAATAGTAAAAAAAAAAATCTATTTTATAAAAAATGTATAATGAACTCACACAATTGAGCTATTAATTAATTTTAATTTCAAGTCAAATTTTTAAAGAAAATTGCATACTTTCTAGGGAGCAACTTTATAAATACAGTGAAAATAAATTAAAATATATAATTTTATGCATGACAAAGAAATCCAAGGGCAGAAAAATGTGGACTCTGATCTTATGTCAGATAGGATCCTACTTACACTACCTATAGAATTCTAGACTGAATGTATTTATTTTACTGTTATCTATGCTAGAGAAACAAAATAAAATAAGTAATTTATTCCGTCATTGTTTCCTAGTGATGTTCATAAAAATATTCCAGTAATATTCCTACAAGTCATTGCCTTTCAGAGTCTGCTTCTGAGGAAACCTGACCCAAACCAGTGGATGTCACTTGGAGCATCTAAGTATAAATTAAATAAAGGGAAGGAATAAGCACTAAAGCAAGGTAGTTAATGAATATCAAATAAGTAAATAAATAAGTATATATATATATATATATATATACACACACACATATATATATAGTATTTCCTATGAAGCTTCATGAATGATGGGACTCTTGAATTTTATCAAATTTTAGCTTGTATTGACACTAACTAGAAAGCAGCAGGTGCAAAATAAAGATAGATTAATATATTTTTGCCTTTTGTTATATTTCAAATAATAGTAATATAAATATCAAAAAATCAAAAGAAATATACTCAAGAGTAAAACAAGTATACATTTGTTTTAAATATTTTACTTATTTATTCATGAGAGACACACAGAGAGAGGCAGAACCCTAGGCAGATGGAGAAGCAGCATCCCTATCAGGAGCTCAATGCAGGACTTGATCCCAGGACACAGGGATCATGCTCTGAGCTGAAGGTAGTTGCTCAAGCACTGAGCCATCCAGATGCCCGAAGTATAAACTTAATTTGAACATGTATTTTCAACGGCTTTTCTTTAATAGTGAACATAATTTAAACACTGCCATTTTAGTTACCCATATTTGTCAATTTAACAAAAATTAAGGCTCTCATCTTTTTTTTTCTTTCTTTTACCTGCTCAATTCTGTTGAGAATGGTTAGGATGTGTCTTCCACTGGTTATGGTAATATTTCCCTAGATAAAGTTTGGAAGATGTTTTATGATCATTCATACCACTTTTTAACAGCTAAGGGTAAACTTCTGCAGACACTCTTTGATTTGAATGTTATGAGATCCTTGGTGACATGGGGGTTTCATATTCTATGCACATTAATAGATTATATAACAAATGAGTTTGATTGATGTAGTCTGATATTTCCAAAGCTTGGCTGGCAATCAGAATTATTTGAAGAACTTTCTAAAACCCATTCCTAAGCCTGTTCAGAGACATTCTTTTTTGGTACCAGAATTCAATTAATGTTGATTTAAGGGGCACCTGGGTGGCTCAGTAGATTAAGCATCTGCCTTCAGCTCAGGTCGTGATCCTGGGGTCCTGGGATGAAGCCCCACATCATGTTCCCTGCTCAGTGAGGAGCCTGTTTCTCCCTCTACCCCTTCCCCTGCTTGTGTGCATGTACTCACTTTCTTCCTCTCCCTCTCTCTCTTTCTGTCTCTCTCTTTTTAATACATACATTTAAAAAGAAATATTGATTAAAGAATCCATTTTCTTCAAAATCTCCACCATGATTCAAATGTCCAACCATGTTTGGCAATGGCTAATTGTAAATGTAAGAACCCTGCTCCCATGATGCTGATAAGAATCATGATCAATCAAAATTTTCCAAGTTTTTAAGAAACACTTATTTCGGGTTCCCAGGAAATATGAGCTCCTAATCACAGTGAGAAAAATCCTGTTGTCTGGTTTAGATTAAGCTATTTGACAAGTGAAAATAAGAATATAATGACATCATTTTAAAAGTCAAATATATTTGTAAGCATAGATAAAGTTATCTTATGTGGGAAAATAGAAATATATGCATGATTACTCTGAATTCATTTAATTACTCTCATATTTCACAGTATTGAAACAGCCATCTGTTTATTTGAGGCAGAAATGAAGAGAATGTTTATTCTAGCAACTTACATACTATCATAATAAAAAGAGCAGGAAAGACTTAATACATATCTACAAATGAAATTATGTAGATTCAAACTGTGAACAGGATAAAATGAAGACATGGTATGAAGTAAGTGGTTCCATTAGAAGGAAACATCAGGTGATGCAAATCTGTGTTAATGTTGGTTAAAGAACTGACAGGAGAGAGGAAGATGATGGTGGCTCATAGAGTGTATGTAATCCATGTTGTGATGCTTGTAGTCCATGCTGTGATGGAACTCTTAGCTGCCAGACTAAACCACTGCCGCCCTAGGCACCAGAACTGTTGGCTACCAATGACTCATAGCTAAATCTCTTTCTGGATGGAAGCATTATCTTCCATCTGTACCCAGTGGCCAGTAGGTTCAAAAGCCAGCCCCTCTTATTTATATCCATGATAACTGTGTCTTACAAGGCATTTCCATATCCCTCTCTCACATTCCTGCACCTCATTCAATAGGCACTAAGTGTACATGATTAGGAAACTCACTTGAGGGATGCCTGAGTGGCTCAGTGGTTGAGTGTCTGCCTTTGGGTCAAGACATGATTCCAGGGTCCTGGGACTGAGTCCTGCATCAGGCTCCCTGGAGGGAGCCTGCTTCTTCCTCTGCCTGTGTCTCTGCATCTCTCTCTGTGTCTCTCATGAATAAATAAATAAGATCTTTCAAAAAAAAAAAAGAGGAAACTCACTTGGAAAACAGAGATAGGTACTTTTCTGGAAAAAAGGGAAAGTTTGCTTAGTATCTTGGAAGACAGAGATACTATTTCTTCAGTAGCAGCTATAGGCATGCATATTGCCATTTTAAAAGGTAAGACTTCCTTAAATTGAGGGTTTCTCTTCTGTACCACAACCCACTATGTATGCAGCCATTCACCTTTATGCACTGCATTGCTTCTGTGGGGTTTGGTGGCCAAGGGAACTGACACAATGCTGATGCTCATTGCTTTTTTGCTGTGAATAACAAGAGTCCTTTATCTCTGGCAGAGGAAACTTGTGCCTTCTGTTAGCATCCATAAAACTGTGGGAGGGTAACTTGTATGCTAGCAAGTAGGATAAATTCTTAGACTCTTCATCATTCTGAACGGTCCATTCAGCTCCGGATCTTCTGTGGGATGAGAATTCCTCTGCTGCAATCTTAATCTAGATGAACTTTTTCTTCTGTCCAATCCTGATTCCCTCATTTCCTTGTAGTGATATTTTTGAAAGCACTCTTGCATAAAATTCCTGCCAGCAATTGTCTGCCTCAGAGTCTGTTTCTGAGGAAATCTGGCTTGAGACAGCTATACAATGAAGCAGATCCTACAATGGTATTTGGGGACTAGATATCTCCTGCCGGGGGAATGCAAAGTAGGGCCTCATCCACTAACAGCCTATGGCTTTCTGTAGTAATGATGCATTAAAAGTTTTATTGTAGTAAACTGGAATGAAATAATGCACTAGTGAGCACTTTATCAGTCAGGATTTAATGCAAGAAGGACAACTAGAAGTTATATGTAAGGAACGTGCTTCAGAGATTTGATCTTCCACAATTGTTTCTGAAAGCTGTTGTGTTTATATTGTACATGGAGCTTGATGCCCACAGAGCAGCACTTAGGAAGAAGATAGATATGAGCTGAAACTGCAGAGAAAAAACTAACAGACTAGAACTCATGCCAGGTCTCTCTACCTCTACCCTTGGTGAAGTGAGTTTTCTACAGAAGAAGCTGGTATCATATGTCTAGAACTAAAGACACATCTGCCCAAGAGTCAGAGAAGCTGAAGGAGGACCTAGGGTAGGGTGGGACATTTATAGGCATGAACATTCCATGTTGATAAGGTAAGCCAATAGGTAAGTGTCATGTGTGAGTTACAAAAGCATCTTCAGTAAACGTCTCCTAAATAAATAAATAAATAAATAAATAAATAAATAAATAAATAAATAAATCAAACAGGACTTCTGTCTTATTTCTGCCCTTCCAATCTCATGCAAAATAGATCTCTCGTGGTCCATTCTAATTAGAAACATACAGGAAAAGGAGGTCTAGGAAACAGTTCAGCTCTAACCAAATTGATACAATTTAAAGCCACAGCAAGTTAAATATCCAATGTATTTGGAAGGTTCAAAGAAGTATTATTTATAAACACAAAGAGATTTGATGGTTTTTGCTGAGTGTTGCTGAGTATTATTGATATACTGAAAAAGGTCATATAATAATATAATGGCCAGAGATACACTGGGCCTGCTAAGGGAGGCTACAGGGGATATAGGTTGATGATACTACAGGACCTAGCCAATAGGAATCAGGAGAGTGTCAGGATCCAGAGAGTTCAAATAAATCCAATGAAATGGAGAATTATGCTGGAAGGTAGAGCTTTTTGAAATGAGACCACTGTCCCTGATACATCAAGTAAAACTTGCCAAAGACTAATGTGCTACTTCTGTTTGGCTCTTGGAAGCATGGAAAAATAATGGCCCTCACTAAGTGAAATAAAAATGCTTGACCTGCCATTTGTGACTAGTGTGGCAGATGGTGAAAGGGTAAACCAACAGGATTAGAGAGGTAGGCATGGTACATGAAAATGCTATATCTGGCCTGGATACACATCGCCACCCTATGTTCAGGAGGAGGACCTGAAGAACACTTTCTTTACTAAATGAAAAGGAACATGTTGGCACCAGGGGTATAAGCATTGTTGAGAATCTTAGTGGTGGCTGTCATCAACTGGTTAGGACAGGAGAAGGAAGACCCTTACATAACTAGGGTGTATTAGAGCCATGGTGATAATAGAATGCCAAATTTGTGGAGGTCAGGAGATTTGGTTTAACCATCAGAAGCAAAGGAAGTTCAAAAACAGAAATAAGCAGCAAGGTCAGAGTAATAGTGAGGGGGTAGGAAGGCTGTTCCAAAAAATTTCAAAGATAGTTATTAGTGTGTGTGTGTATATATATATATATATACATATATATAGCTTAATATATATATTAATATATATATATCTTAAGCTATATATATATAGCTTAAGGACACAAAGGATATATACATTAGTATATATACACAAAAAAATAGATAGCTACCAAGATAATTTCTCAAGGTAAGCAACCTAAAGAGATTAAGGAAAGATGGTCAGGAGGCTGAAAACAGGTGTCCCAATATAAAGCCATGACCCTCTCCTTAATTTCTAGACCTTAACAAGTTTTCAGACCCAGAACTCATTAACTAGAAGAGAAGCCAGATCCTCTGTAGCAACCATAGTAATATATGGCTATGATTTCCCAAGTCCCTAGGGACCTATAGCCATTGATTCAGATAATTAAATATTGTGGCAAAGGGAATATTTATGCATTTAAAGCACTATTGAAAACAGCGTCCACTTCTGTGTTTATACCCAGGGATCCACAGTATCATCACATTATGTTCCCCATTCCATTTGGGGACAAATGGGGCACACATAAGTGAGTGCTGAACGATACCCTTCTCATGGTAATTTCCCCATTTCCAATTGTGCAAACAGAATCATCATACTTGGTCATTAAGAGAAGCCCTATACTGAAAACCTCTAAAATGAAATCTGAAACAATATTACATTACAGGGGAATGGCAAAGTTTAATGCCTCCTTAAAGATCACAGCATGCTGAGGTGATGGTTCTTATATCACACTTGATTCATCATTTTGACCCTTGAAAATATAAATTTTGTCAGATGATATATGATAATACCTACTCAACCACATAGAACCCTCAATTTCAATTTTGTGAAAAAATTTTTTCCAGAGTAGAGAAACACAGATTCATGCACACAGTATGGGCACAATTTTTGGCTATAAGTAAATAGTAATCACCTGTACTCCAGATACTAAATGTTTGCATTCAGAATAATGTAAATACATGTAAAACTTAGATATAGAACATATATAGATATAAATATACATAAATATATAAATTATATGACATGTATACCCTATATTATAATATATAAAAATAAAATTAAAAATAGGTGAATATGAAAACAGATACCTTATAGATAAAATAAATACATAAAAAGAAAATAAGTTAATATGAATTTAGATATTAAATATAACATCTAGATATAAAACAAAGATGTTAAAAGCTTGAATAACTTTATGTTAATAAATACAGATATCAAAAATAATGCTATGTATAAATTTCCTTTTATCTTTATTTTTGGGGGATTATTTGGATATTTTTATTGTTTTCTTTCATTTCTACATATATTTTTAATATTAATGTTCTAAAATAGAATGTGTTAATTTTTTACTTCCTTTCATCAGAGAATTTCAATTATACTTATATGAATTACAAGTTAGTTCTCCATATTTTCAGTTTCTGTTCCATATTTCTCATCTCTTGAACATCTATGTTCTATGGTATAAACATTTCTTCAAATATATTTCCCCCATCTGGGTGGCTCAGCAGTTGTGCATCTATTTTGGCTCAGAGCATGATCCTGGAATTCCTGGGATCGAGTCCTGCAGGGAGCCTGCTTCTCCCTCTGCCTATGTCTCTGCCTATCTCTGTGTCTCTCATGAATAAATAAATAAAATACATCTTTTTAAAAAGATGAAAAAATATTTTTTGTCTGCTTGTTTTATTTTTCTGTTTTTTTTTTTTTTTTTTTTAAGATTGATTGATTTGAAAGAGAGAGCACAAGCAGGGGGAGAGGCAGAGGGAGAGAACCTAAGCAGACTCCCCACTGAGCACAAAGCCTAAACCAGGTCCCTGAGATCATGACCTGAGTGGAAATGGAGTGGGACATCCTACCAACTGAGCCACCCAGGTGCCCCTATTTCCAGTTTTTTTAAATTCTTTTATCAGCTAGACTTATACTGCTCTGAAGCCTGTGATTGATTTCCAATTTCAATTATTCAGTATTTTATTTCTAAAAGTTCTAATAGTTCATTATCTGTGCCTGGTATTCAATATAGTTTCTGTTTCTTCTCAAGTATCTTAAAATATGCAATTATTATTTAAAAAATATTCTTAGCTATTTTTAATTTTATATCTTCAAATTCCAGTATCCAGAACTCATTGTACTGGTTTTTATTATGGCAGCTTCTTTCCCTGTGTGCTTAATAACTTTTTACTGTAAGCAGTTCATTTTAATTGGAATTTATCTGTGACATTAATTTGAATCTGACACTATGTAAGGGCCTCCATAAGGAACTGATAATTATATACGGTGATTAACTAATGCCTCTCTCAAGAATAAATATAACCTCATTTTTTATTGATGATTTTGAACTCCTGAAAGCTAAATGAAGACTACATTCTGCTTAAATATTTGGGATGAGTTTTTATTTTTCCCCTAATTTCTTATCAAGCCTAAGATAATTTCCCTTAAATTCCCAAGAGTATTGTGGCGTTATTTTATGTTTACTTTTAATCAATGAATAATTTTACAATTAGTTCTCCTTTAAATTCATACATGGCTGGACCTGGATTTTATTTTCTGAATTGGGAGGTAAACTCCAAGAACTGGTTAAAACTGGAACCCTAATTTTTCTGCCCATCTTTCTTTTCTTTTCTTTTCTTTTCTTTTCTTTCTTTTCTTTTCTTTTCTTTTCTTTTTTCTTTTCTTTTCTTTTCTTTTTTTTCTTTTTTTCTTTCTTTTCTTTTCTTTTCTTTTCTTTTCTTTTCTTTTTTTCTTTCTTTTCTTTCTTTCTTTCTTTGTTTTTTTCTTTCTTTCTCTCTTTCTTTTTCTTTCTTCTCTTTCTTTCTTCTCTCTTTCTCTTTTTTCTTTCCACTTGCCTGCCTGCCTTCATTTCTCTCTTTCTTTCAAATGACTTAGCAATACTCTTAATAACCAAAACCCTTCTTAATGCTTTTTGCTTTTCTCAGTTTCCAATTTCTGTTATAATTAGTGTGAGAATTTCTTAAAGTTTAGTGAGTTCATTGATATTTTTATACCACAATTTAAAATATTTTTCCACATTTTTATTTGTTTTATCTTAAAGAATTTGTGCAGGCACCTAGTGCCCTAATGAATAACTATTTTAATCTAGAATATGTTTTTATAGCAGAAAGGGTATTTGAACACTCAATCACCCATTTAAGCCAGCTGTCCCTTCTATTGTGATCCTCAAATCTTAAAATAACAAGCTTAAAAAATTTATTTTCATCAATTTTATTTATTTTTATTTTTAAGATTTTATTCATTTATTTGAGAGAGAGAGAAAAAGAGCACATGTGAGAGAGATTGAGCACGAGCAGGGGGAGGGACAGAGGGAGAGGGAGAAGCAGGCCCCTGCTAAGTGCAGAACCCAACATGGGGCTGATCCCAGGAGGCTGAGATCATGATTGGAACCCAAGCTGGTTGCTTAATTGGCTGAGCCACTGAGGGCCCCCTCATCAATTTTCAAATCAATCATTTATCTATGTTATATGAGATAAGGAAATTAAAACCCTTTTATTACATCAACTTCTATTGGCTTCCATTCCATTGTTATATTATGTATATAGTTACTTTAAAGTTGTCAAAGTTTGTAGTTTTTAGAGTATTTTGATTAAATATATTTCTCTTCTGTGTATTTCTATATAGGCTGATTGAAAAATTGAATATTTTTATTTTAAAAATATATATATATTTTTTTATTTATTGAGAGAGAGAGAGAGAGAGAGAAAGAGAGAGTGCAGAGGCAGAGGGAGAGAGACAGAACCCCAGGCAGGTGCTACACTGAGTACAGTGCCTGACACAGGGCTTGATCCCATGACCCTGAGATCATGACCTGAGCCAAAATCAAAAGTCGAACACTTAACTGATTGAGCCACCCAGGTGCCCTGAAAAATTGAATGCTCTTAATAATACTTCTACTATCATTTCCATGTCACTATTTTTACCCACAATACAAAATGGCAGTATTAGTTTAGAGGCTTACAGATTTAGATTGTTTAGCTTATAAAGTAAAAGTTTACATTTTAAGGCTTCTAGGCCCCTGAATGCAGGACACATGTTTTTGTCTTATAAATTGATTAATCAATCACACAGCTTGTGTTTTTCTTTCCTGGTATTTTCAAGAAACTCATTAAGTGATGTATGTTTATTACCTGCATGTTGGACACATAGAGAAGGAAAAACAATCATGTATCACTTTAGACCTTGGTTCCTCTAAGGAAATTGTTTTAGAAAACAATTTCAAATCAGTTTTCTTTTCAGAAATCATATCAGTTCCTTTAATATTTTGTTTGCTTTTATATTTGAAATGTATTCTTACAGAACAAATTCTGTATGCTGTGTGTATTTTAAAAATTTTAACACCTGTGTTTTTCCCTAATAGAGAAAATATATGCTTACTTTCCCAAGACAATATAGTTTTTGCTCTCCTGATCATGCTATTAAAAAAAATGAACCTACTCTCTTTGTGAAAACATTTTCAAAGCACTGTGGATACCTTTTATGATACAGACCAATAGTTGCAGATATCAACCTTGAGTTCCTTTTACTGAGTTTTGGCTAGTACCTCAATATGCTCTCTTTTTTCTTTTTAAAAATCTTTTAAAAGTTCTCCCTTTTACATAGATGAATGATATTCAAACTTTCTGAGGCCTTGATTATTAAAAAATATATTTTTATGTTGTCTGTTAATTAAAAAATTTCATGTGGTATTTAGAAATCTAAGCACAAATTACTTAAATTCAAATCTTTAAAGGCTTTGCTACCTTTTATTTTAACTAAAGTACACTGTTGCTCATAAGCCTAATGTCAACTGGGAGCATTGTTAAAGCTATGATATATTATGCATCATAGAAACCTTTAGGATTGTTTCTTTGTTAGTGGATATATTCAGTTTATTTTGGATATGTCTTCCTGTGCACTTTCCATTTTACATTCACTCTATACAAACCAAATGGATACTTTTAGTGTGATGATAGAAATATATTCAAATGGGATATTTTCTCCTGTATTTACTTAATGTTTTTCTCCTTTAGTGGTCTACTCATTAGAAATTTTTCATTACATAAGTGATAAGCCACTGGATTGACCTCTTTATATATATGTTTTAAATTTATTATATTTTTCCCCTATATTTTTAATTTTTGGTCATTCTGTTTTGTGTTGTTTCCAGCAACTGTCTGATTTCCTATGGATACGCAGATTTATGTAGATAAAGATTTTTTAAATATAGGTATAGACAGATCTCTCTCTAGATATCGATCTATATATAATCAGGGATTGACAAACTATTTCTGTTTGTGAATTATACTATCTCTGTCTGCACTTCTCACTTCTGCCATCATAGCATGAAAGCATCTGTACATGTGAATGAGTATGTCTATGTTCCAAAATAACTTTTATTTGTGAACATTGAAATCTCAATTTCATGTTATTTTTTCATGTTATAAAATAATATTTGTCTTTTGATTTTTTCAACCATTTCAAAATGTGAATACCATTCTTAGCTTACCAGCTACATAGGAGTAGTAGTGGGCTGGATTTGGCCTGTGGGCCACAGTTTGCCAACTTGATACATATGAATGAAAGAAAAGGCTTATTAATGTCAATTGCAAGTCTGGGTTTTCTTTCATTGTTCATCTTTGAGCACGTCTCTAAACAATTTGTCTCCCGATGGCATATCTGAGTAGTGTTCTGTGATGTACGTGAATCTAAGTATTTGGATTTGCTTTGACATGGGTGGTGGAATAGCCCACATTTGACATTCTTTCTCTGGGTTCTGAGGCAAAGTGAAGAGAGCTTTTAAATAATACACGATCAAAAAAAATAATACACGATCATCTATCTATAAAGAATTGTGTGTCTCCCCATGTAGCTCTTTCAATTTCTTAGATATTTGCTTTGTTTTAGGATCTGAGTATAAAAATCATTTGTGTTGATAATACAAGATTGAGATACAAATACGGGGCAAAACTCTTTTTCTTTACTGACAGCCTGTGGATTAGCTACTTTGATTCTTCCATGTAGAAGCAACTTTCCATATCTATCTCTTTTGAGCATAGAGACAGCAATTCATCTTGGCTGGAGCCTCCTCCAGAGTATATTCCAGGCTGTGGTTTCCTAACCTTTGCTCTGTGTGAAACAATATGTTTATTTATTCAGAAATTCATCAAAATAGATGAATGTTAATATCTCCCCAGCCATCATCCCCACAACACACAAACATACACTCATTCCCTCTCCTGTTATAGATTTAGTATATATTTACTGTTTATGCACAGAGATCTGGGAAAAGCAAATGTGCATTCTCAGTCAACATTCTCTAAACAATAACACATACTTATTTTAAATAAATTCTATTAAGTAATCAATACTAAACATGTCTTAAGTATTTCTTGAGAAGTTTTTCTTGCCTCGCTTTCATTTCTTTTCTTTTTCCTTATTAGATGAATGGTGCCAAAAAATAATGCTAAGAATTTGACAACATGTCAAATGTTGAAAAATAAGGAAAATCTGTTAGGAATTGATGAAAAGAGTGATGTGGGGCACCTTAGTGGTTGAGCATCTGCCTTTGGTTCAGGTCGTGATCCCGGGGTCCTGGGATGAGTCCCACATCGGGCTCCCTGTGGTGAGCCTGCTTCTCCGACTGTCTATGTCTTTGCCTCTCTCTGTGAGTCTCTCATGAATATATAAATAAAATCATTTAAAAAAAGGAAAGAATGATATGATCAATACTATACTTGTGTAGCAGTAGTATGACTTATTTCCAAAGAAAGTGAGGTTGTTTATATACGTATAAACATGTAATATATATATTTACATATAATGCAATATATATTTATATATACATAATTACTAAAGACTCCTGATAATTCTGACATGTATAGTATCTGTATATATATTCATCTGTTATTTGAGGTCATAATTATAGTAAAATTTTATTTGCACATTTTCCAGCAGCCTTGAAATTGACTTCAGATTCAACAGTTTCGAAGAAAATTATAAAACAAGAACTATCTCTATAAAATAATTACCATGATTTGTAATATCAAACTAAATATTAATCTCAGTCAAACCAAATTTTAGTCTCACATTAATTCACAGTATTATATATTTCAGCTACAAAATTACGTGTCATAATGACATCTCCAACTTCTCATCCACATAATAACACCTCTAGGCAAGAGTAGGCATTTAATCCAGACAGTACCGTAAACCCTTCCAGGAAAAAAAAATAAATTATATTTGTTATGTTTCACTGATTAATTCTTATAAAGAGGGTCATTTAGAGTCATTGTAATTACAGTGAAGGTGATAACTGAGAATTCTTTTATGCACAAAATGCCGCAGTCCAAAGAAAATATTTTGCCAGTGATATAAGTACTGAATTGATTTTAAGTAATTTTCTTCTATTGTGACTGTATAATTATTTTATCGTCTTTACATAGTTAGTATTTAATATTATTTTTCTGATTATGCACCTTTCAATTTCAGAAAATATGATACATATAATTCAGAAAGGAGACAATTACAGTAATATTATATTATGCTTATGTTGTTCCTAACAACAAACCAATCTATAGGGTGTGTACTAGAAAGCATTAAGTTTAAAGAAAACTCTAAATCAAACTGACAGTGTCACTGTTTATGAGTGTTCACTAACGTCCTTCTAGTGTCCATCTTTTACCATTTCAATATGGAGCTTCTGTTATGTTAGGAAACTTATTTTTGTCATCTCTTAGCTCCAGATGGAGGTTCCACCTGTATTCCAATCTGCTCTGATTCTTCCCTGGTTTGCTGCATATTTTTTTTCCTATGGACCACTGGTCATTTTAAAACTTGTGTTTGGAATAAAAAGACCTTTGGAAGTTAAGGAAAAGTATTTCCTCCTTACCTTCTCATCAAAATAAGATTTTAAATTACATTACATTCACACTTTAATACCCTTATATCCTATATAGATATTTAGGGCAGGAGTTTTTATGTTTTATATGTGTGTGTGTGTGTGTGTGTGTGTGTGTGTGTATATACTGCATAGTGAAAATGGTAGATATGTAATTCACCCTTATGTATCCTTCTTTGTGACACTGGAGCTCCATCTGACAAATCTTCCTTCATGATTGTTCTGCTGTTTCTACAAAATTTTCCAGAACCATAGTAATGGAATAATTAAGGAAAATAGAAACAAAATATTTTAATTATATTTAATTCTTCTTTAGCTTTAAAAGAACCTCTGTAATGATTGATTTCAAATTTCATATTTTTCATTGAGATGCATTTTCAAATTCCTCAAGACTCCATGCTCTCCACATCTACTCTGGAGTGATACCACGCTATGATATTTCCTGATTCATGGAAGTTTCTACAGAGAATTTCTTCCCATCACCAGCAAAGAACTACTCAGCCTTACAAAGTGGAGTCTATTCAACACCACATTTTGTTTGTATAAATTTCTTTCAAGTCATCTAATTTGTTAATGAGAAAGTTCATACATTCTAACTCCATTAAGAAAGATTTACGGTTTTATCCCATTGAAATGGTCTCTTTACCAGTAACCAGAGGGAGCTCAATCTCATTTCCTACTTTTAAATTTCCCAGAGAAGAAGCAGAAGTGCTTCTTTAGCCAAAATCTACAGAGAACTTGGAATTTAAACAATGATCTTACTGCCAAAAAAAAAAGGTATGTGTGTGTTTGTGTGTGTATGCACACAAGAGTATGCCTGCCTAACATGAGTATTTGTTTCTTGCTACATTTTCAAGCATCACCAAATGTGGAAGATATCATTACACATTTAAGATTATACAAACCACCAGAAATAATCCATTTTACTTTTAGAAAACAAGATTCTTCACCAATATAGCCAGGCTCTCCAAGACAATCTTCTTGATGCTTACAAATATCAAGGAGATGTTATACAGCAGAAGCTTTGTGTATATTCTTTTCAAAATGTACAAAGAAAGAAGAAGAAAAAAAATTCCAGGTATAATTATTGGGAATATCAACATGAGTTAAATTTTGCTGAATGTATGTGATATTTTCATTTTAACTTTGTTGTTTTATTGTTAATTCTAAAGGCAAATTCTGTGTTTCTTAGTGTTGTGAAGCATTTTATCTGACAATTCCTTAATATTAATAATATAGTGGAAATCACTCCACATGGTTGTTACACTTTTGAATAGGCTATTGAAAAATTTAGTAGAAACCCATGGTCACCATGGGTCACCATCATCTGCTGTAGGATTTCCAAAAAAGACCACTTGAAAATGGTGGGTACTGAAATCAGCTTGCCCAGAAGTGATGCGTGAAATAGTTGCAGGAAGTATTAAAATCAGCCTCGTATTCCTGTGCCAGGTTTCTAGCAAATAGACAAATACTTAATGTCCCTTACCTAGGAAGAGCAGTGCCAAGGCCCTCTGGTGGACATGTGCTTGCTTATTCAAGGAAGGTCACAAGTTGTGAAAGTAGGAGGGGAAGTGATTAAGATGAGGTAGTAAATGCCTTTGGAGGCTGTAAATTCTAAGTCATTAAGCTACTGTAAGGACTTCGACTCTTTACTATGAGGAGTTTCGGGGCCCGGTGCCAGATTTTGAGCAGTTGTCACAAATGGTCAAACAGATAATTTAAAAGAATCATTCTAGCTACCACTGGTTGACTAAAGATGGAATATAGGTGAGAAAGTGGAAAAACACAGATTATTGAGATATGATGATGTGATCTGAAAGAGGTTGAGAGGAGTGGTACAAGTTTCTTGATTTAGAATATATCTTAGAAAAATAGCCAATGAGATCTGCTAACAGACTGAATATAATGTATACAAGGAAAAGAAGAGCAAGAAAACTCATAGACTTCTAACTAAACAACAAGACTGAGGTGTTATTAACTAGAAAGAGAAACTTTATATTGGAGGTAGATTTTTGCAGGGTAAAGATCAGTTTATGATATCTACCAACATATAGTATCATATATAGTTGCTTAGAACCTTGTAATTTGAAAATATCTGTGTTTATTCATGTCAACTAAACATTTAAATTTTTTTTTTATTTATTTATGATAGTCACACAGTGACAGAGAGAGAGGCAGAGACATAGGCAGAGGGAGAAGCAGGTTCCATGCACCGGGAGCCTGATGTGGGATTCGATCCCGGGTCTCCAGGATCGCGCCCTGGGCCAAAGGCAGGCGCCAAACCGCTACGCCACCCAGGGATCCCTCAACTAAACATTTAAATAAATGCCATGCTTATCCACAAAGAAAATAGTTTCTAATATCTTATTTTCTTGAATAATAAAAAATAAGTATAATTCTTCCAAGTTGATTTGTTATTTATTGCAACTCCTGTGAATTTATATCATTGAGAAAAGTACACATGATTTTGCTACAATATGGTGCCTACTAGCTAAAATTTAAAACTGGTAAAAAAGGGAAAAATTCATCAACAGTGGAAAATATTCATAAGTAATCAACAACATGGGAGATTTTAAGGCAAATGAATGGAATTCTGGTGAATAGAAAGAAAATTCAAGAGGTGTTTTTCAGTAATATATACAAAGTAAATGTTCAGTTTTATAAATATAATCACAGATAAAATATGTATAAATATGTATAAAATTCATAAAAAATTTATGAATATGCATCTATGTGTGTTTTATTTGATTATAGGAGCATGGTTAAAAATGTACTGAGGAGGCAGAAAAAGCAACTGTGTATAGAAAGTGTGGGAAACAACAGGAAGGAATAGATGAAGAGAGGGAAATGAAGTAAACAAAAAAATAAGACAAAGTCATATGTATGGTGTATTCACATTATGAATGTATTACATGCATGTGCCAGTATACTTATGTAAAGGCCTTTACACTTTAAAAATTTAAAGAAAAATGAGTCTAAAAGTTCTTAGAGTATTCATCAGTAACCAATTGATTCAAAGGGGGTGAAATTCCTCACCAATTCCAAATTCATTCTGAACAAAAGAAGGAGTACAGAGTTATATATTGGTTCAGTTAAAAAAAAAATAAAGCAAGGAAAGAATAAAACTGGCCTGAAGGACAACTAGATCCAGGTGTTAGAAGACTGTAACAAATCTTCTGCAACACTCATCTCTTTTGATTTGATTGTGTGTTGGTAAGGTTGGTATTTATTAATGCTTTTCTCTCTCTTTTTTTAAAGATTTTATATATTTATTCATGAGAGAGAGAGAGAGAGAGAGAGAGAGAGAAAGAGAGAGAGAGAGAGAGAGAGATTGGGAGAGAGGCAAAGACATGGGCAGAGAGAGGGAGAAGCAGGCTCCACGCAGGGAGCCTGGCGTGGGATTGATCGCGGGTCTCCAGGATCATGCCCTGGGCCAAAGGCAGACGCTAAATCGCTGAGCCACCCAGAGATCCCTCTTAATGCTTCTCTATTGGCTCCGTTTACATAGTTTGGGATGTTCCTATAAATGAGTGTGCTTTACCCCATCCCTGCTTACCAACACAAAAGCATAGAAAGAACCGGTCTTCCACTGTCAATAAGTAAAACACAGAAAAAGTCTCTGGTCTGATTTTGATCATGTTCTATTCTTGCACCATTGTTGCCATAGGGACGGTATATTATCATGATCACAGTTACTCTCACTAGGTGTGGTCCAGGGACCAGTTATACGGATATATTTCAAAGCTTGCTAGAAATACAGAAGCTCAAGCTATGTCTGAACCTACTGATTCGGAATCTGCATTTTATAGAGACGTCCAGATTATCTGCAAGCACATATAAAATTTGAGAAGTGCTTCCTAAACAAATTTAGCAGCATATTTGGACACCATATTCCAATACATTTAATTTTTATTCTTATCTTTCTCTCCCAGCTTCGATTTTTATTCTCATCTCTATTCACAGCTTCTGTCTGTTCATGCTGAATAGCTAGGGGAATGTGTGGGGTTAGGGAATTGCTGGATCTTGCCACCTGATGATCCTAAATTCCACAGTGCTATAGCTCCAAATAGCTTAATTGCTAAAATGTATTTCTGTGCAGTATAGTTCAAAATTCAATTATTTGAAGCATTCTGTTTCAGGAGCTTTTTAAATCTAAAAACACATTGTCACTCAATGATTTAAGACTTTGCAAACTGAAAAAATACCTCATATTCATATATTAAATTAACTTAGGCTGACCAATGCGAAACATGATGCAGATTTGTACATGCAGGTGTGCACAGTAAAGATTCAAAACAGCTTGCTGACTTATGATTCCGACATTATAATTTTAAAAATTAATTACTTGTGAATATAATGCTACTAAAGATTATCTCTGAATCTTGATTTGTTGAAGTATCTGAATTATTTATAATTCCAATGTGTTTGAAGAATATTAGACTCAATGGACAATAAAAACAATTAAATTCTCGTGGGGAATTAACTTCCCTGTATTAATCATAAGCTTTCTTTTACAAAAATGCTTATAATATTCACATGATTTTCAAGAAAGCTCTTATGTTTTTCACATAATTCATATCTAAAAGAATTTTGACTTAGTGTCTAGAAAGCAATTTAGCAAGCAATTTCATTTTTGAAGAAAGTACTAAAGCTCTCCCATAGGTCTTTTTCTTGAGAAAGAAATAGATTAATAGATTAATGCCAATTTTATTTTATTTTATTTTATTTATTTTGGTGAAAAGTACTTTCTAAGACATTGAACTTTGAAATAGCAATTTACAGTGATCTTTATATGATGAGGGAAAATGCTCTCATTATTATACTCTTAATATATAGAACCAAGGAAAAAACATCATGCTCAATTACTTGTTATAGATATGAAGTCTTTTATCCATGTAAACTAGAGTTCATAAAAGCAGAATATACTGGTTAAGAGAATATTTTCATGCACTTGTCCCTTAAACAAATAGTTTTTTAAATTAGCCTTAATTTTTCTAAGTATTACTTTATTATTCAAAAATTTTAACAGATTATGTTCCTTCATATTTAATGTAAATATCATCTTACAACAAATATTATTGCCTAAGAAAATAGTTTTTATTTACATTATTGGTTAAATGAGACACATTCCAGTATGAATACTAATGCTATATTTTTCTAACTTATGTCTTATGTTGTCCTTTTTTATGAACATGAAGTTATAGATTTTACAATAGCATTTACCCTAATAATTGACATATCATAGGTGTTGTCTCCTTAAATAGAAAATATTACTTTCCCATTTTACTGATAAATAGCTTGGAATTTATAAAAAAAAAAAAAAAGATAATTGCCCAGACTCACAGGACTAGCAACAATTATAATCAAGATCTGGCTTCAAAGTTCATGTTTGTGAAACAGTATAAGGGCACCTTACTGTCTACATAGGAATTTCACATATATTGTCTCATTTCATCATCTCAATGAGCTTTTGGAGCAATATCTTTCCATATGCCGATATGCAATGTATATAAAACCAGTTGTTGTTTTTTTTTCACAGTTCCTTAAAGGGTGATAGTCGAGAGATGGGAATGATGGTGAGACAAGAGGAACGATACCAAGCTGATCCATTTTAAAATAACACTATAACACATGTCACAATATAGGCAACACTAACTTTTCTCTAACATTTTTTTGTATGATCCACCATGCTAAGTATTTTACATTTTAATTATGTTGTATTATTATCCTATTTTGGAGATGGCCAAACTGCAACAATGGATAGTATGAATTTTGTTTTTACAAGATTACACAAGTTCAGGACCTAGGATGTGAGTTTAAGTTAGTCTGATTCCATAAAACAATATACCATCCAGCAACTAGACAATTATGTATGTATCCGATGATCAACGACTATTTCACTGTAGGCAAGGAAATTATAGTATCAGATTTGCAGAATTCAAAAGTCAATTTAATTCCAATGTAAATGATGATTTTAGGGTGATATGACTAAAGGAAGAAAATTCAGTTAGAGGATTATTTTAGTAATCTAGTTAAGACTATGATTGCTTAGACTTCTGGCTTGGACAACATGGTGAGTAGTACTACTCTCTTTCATAAATTAAAAACTCAGTAAGAGAAGACTTCTGTGCAAAGATGATGAGATCAATTTGGAGTAATCTGACTATGATGTGCCTGTTACATAGCCTGGTAGGGATCATCTAAATGGAGGTGGCTCAGTAGTGCTGGAGTTCTCCATCTGGCCTAAACAAATTTGGAAATGATCATAAAAAATATGGCCATTGAAGTTTGGAGTGGTAAATATATCCAGGAGAAGGATTTTAATTTTTTTCCATGTAAAAATATCTATGTATACATGTTATTAAACATACTATGTTAATTGCAAGCCATGATAAAGATGTGCAGCTAACTCACTAACAATGACACAAAACAAGATGCAATCTACTTATAAATAATATTAGCTTTGCCAAGGAATTTCAATTAAGCAAGAAGAAAAAAGAAAACTCTGAGAAGTTCATTTGTAGGTTTCTTAAAAGTGTGGCAATTGGAATAGAGTCTATTCTGAGGAATTTAGAAGTTAAATTTCAAATTAGTGGTCCTTATGATTTTGCCAGAGGAAAAACAGGAATGGGGGAAAGCAAATGTAAAGCTTTCACAAGTATATGCATTGAATTGAAAGAAATGTGAAATCTGTGAAAGCCAAGTAATCCTAAGTTAAAAATCATTTTACATATAATTTTGAGAGTAAAAGAGAATAATATTGTTTCATAGTATTGAAAAATATGATCAACACTTTTTATGGGTTTCTACTTGTGCAAAACATTTTGATAAGAGACTTTGAAAAGTAGCTTAGCTATATGACTACATCTCATAAAGCATATGAGGACTAAAATACAGTTAAATGTATTTTTATAAATTTTACACTGGGAAACATTAGCTAAGGAAAGTGTCATCAACATAAAAGAAAATTAATTTACCTGTTACATTTTAGTTTACTAAGTTTTTATTAATAATAGATAACTGAATAAACAGCATAGATTGTCAAGTAATTTAGATAAAAATATTAAGGACATTACTGGTTCTAGGCATGTAACTTGTCTCCTATGTAATTAAATAAAAGTGAATAAGGTATATAAAAATAGTGTTTGTATTTTTTTTCCTTTGCTGTGAATTAAAAAAAGAGAGAGGTGTGGTCTGTCACTTAGATAGCTGGTACATCTAGCTTTCTGTAGTAATAATAATACGAAGACAAAAAAATATGTGGGGGAAAACCTACCTTAAAATTCAATTTAGCTTTACATCTTCTTCTTTTTTTTTTAATTTAGCTTTACTTCTTACTTATTTATCTTCCATTTGCTCTTCTTTACCCTCCAACACAAGTGACCACAAAAAGATCGTGGAAAAGGAAGGATAAATAAGAAATTATACTTGCTGTGGGTTTCTATTTCTTGAATTTCAGCCCTACTTCCCTCAACCTCCTAGAAGATATTCTTTGCCTGACCTTTCTGAAAAACTAAAATCTGTTGCATTGGTTATATATACAGATATGCATACATGCATACATACACTTTCATATATACTCACAGATATATACATATAACCATATTCTGGAACATACATTTGCATATACATACTCTTTCAGAAGTGACTGCAATTTATCTAGATCTGTGTACATTAGCTAGTATAGGCATATGTATACATGCATATACATGCCTTTTCTAGAAGCTCCTATAATTTATACAAATCTAAATATATTCTAGCTCTTCATTACATAATAGGCAGATTTAAATGAACTTTTTTATCATTGGTAGTTATGTTCCAGTTTTACTAGAAAAATTGTGTAATATAGTGTAAAGAGCATAAGAAGATCTGAGGTTCCATTGTTGAAAATTCACAAAAACTGGAGAATTTTTAAATGGCATTGGATTACTAATTAAAGATACTTCTCATACACTTGTCATATATGCTTTTAAAACATTATTTGTTCCATTTAAATTTTGCTATAGGGATCCCTGGGTGGCGCAGCGGTTTGGCGCCCGCCTTTGGCCCAGGGCGCGATCCTGGAGACCCAGGATCGAATCCCACGTCGGGCTCCCGGTGCATGGAGCCTGCTTCTCCCTCTGCCTGTGTCTCTGCCTCTCTCTCTCTCTCTCTCTCTCTCTGTGACTATCATAAATTTAAAAAAAAATTAAAAAATAAAAAAATAAATTTTGCTACTATAAACTTCTCTTAAATTACCTTTTAAGCTTTTTCCTTTTATGATAGTATATTATTATTTTTAAAAACATACAGAGTGAACCATAATATAAACTAGATACTTAGTTAACAATAATTAATCAATATTGGAAACTGTAATAAAGAGCACATGAGACCTCTGCACTATCTGCCTAACTTTGTTCTGAACCTAAAACTGCTCTAAAAAATAATGTCTTGCAATAAAAAAGAAGTACAAATGCCATTTCATCCAAATTCCACTTGTAGATATCTAACTTACATAAATTGTCAGAGATATCTAACAAATAATTTCAGAATAATTAAGAATTGTGACATTGTAACCTTATGTTAACTGGAAACTGAAATTATCCTAATTTTATATATACATTAAAGAAATGGCATCTGCATCTTTAACTATAATAAACCAATTTTACTTATGGCTTAAAAGAATAAAGACTTTAGCGAATGACCATTATTCTACATAAATGAAAAACACCATATCTATCCCACTATTAACAAAATTATAAAAAAAAGTAAGAAGTGAACCAAGAATATTACCATTGTTTCCTTTTGGATAGTGAGGTTTTGATGCTTTTTATTTACATCTTCCAAAATAATTTCAGATTATTTTTCCAAGTGTTTTCTATAAATTTTTAAAAATACATGTAGTGCTATGAAGACCTGCTGTGTATAAACACATATCTTTGTGATATTCATAAACAACCTTTTCTTTCATTTTGTCAGGCCAAACTCGGACATAGACATGACGTCTTGTAAATTTAAGAGCCAAAGTGCTACTGCAGTCTTGGTGCATGTGAAGTAATCTCATAATGATGGTAGGATTCCAGGCTGAATGGGGATTCTCTTTTCAGTTGCTTCTGTTAGCATTGCACTTATTATCTCCTGCAGGCTCTGTGGCATAATGCTCATATTTCCTTCAGGCTTTCATTTTAGTATGAGCCAAATGGGGGCAGTTGTGCCTTGCAATGACTAATGAAGCTTCGAAATACAACAGTAAGACTGTGAGTTTTCAAAACTTGTGCAGTGCTATTACTGATGGGATACACACATTCATCAACATTTCTTTGTTACAAAAGGCTAGTGCAACCTATCTTAAATAATCATGCTTCCAGGCACAGATCTCCACTGACCACAAGTTAAATAAGTGAAAGTACAGGTATTCATATCTTAGAATTAATCAAATTAATGTTAGAGGAAAAAATCTAGATTGATATGCAAAAATAATGTTTAAACATTATTCTGTAGATTTCCTTTCTCCTGATTTAAGTATAAAAATCTTCAACTACATCATGAATTCACCAGTTTTTAAAATTATTCACTGTTTTTAAAACTCTGCATCAACAGTAGTGCAGAGAAAAGATACTGCTACAAGCTACATTGATTTATTTAACTGTGCATTTGAAATAGAATAGCAGTGCATGTGAGCTTTGTGGATTGCAATCTGAAGAACAAATGAAACGTTTCACTAATCATTGCTGGGAAATACAGCCAACTAAACCTCTTTTACTAACTCCCATTAGCAGTACTGAAATTTACACATGAAATTAGCCATGCATTTATTCATTTGCTGAAAAATGAGAACAGAATTCTATAGAGATAATGCTAGGTCCACAATAGGGACATTGCAAACTTATTCAAACTAATAAGTGAAAACAATGAGCCAAAAGAATGATCTTCATTCAAACAAACTGTGTGATATATGAACTACACCATAGATTTACTACATATGAACCACTTGATTTCAAATTCTCAAACATTGTGGCAAAAAGGTAATTTCTTATTTGTTGATATATTAGCATTTTCTAATCGCATTGAAAATCAAATAAAATTTTAATCCAAAGCAAGATAGTATTTTCACTGCTAGGTTTCTAAGGTAATATTAATCAAGAAAATCAAAATTTCTATTAAATTCACAGGAGTTGACTATTAGGTTTTTGGGGCCTTAAATGGCAACCTACCAAACTTAAAACTGCCGAATAGATGTAGTTTCATAGGGCAGAGTATACTAGAAAGCAATTTGTTATATTAGAAATGCCATCCTTAGGGTCGCATTTTTATCACTTAGGAGACTATAACTACAGCACACATTAATTTTGAAGAATGAGCTTCTATTTCTGAAGCTTTATGTCAAAATGTGTGAAAAAATAAATACAAGGATAAGTATAAAAACATAGGATAAGTTTTCTGGGAAATTTGTATTTCATAGACGTTGTTTTCTACCATTTAATTACATAAACATAAGGTCTCTGAAGCATTTAATAAACATGCCTGATTTCTCACTTGGATCTGGGGTAAAAACAGGCCTGGTGCATTGCACAACTTCAAGCTGAGCCTTGCATAGCACAGTCCATATGACTAGCAGACCCTAAAATAATGCATTGCACTGTCAGCTTGGCCACATGCTGTGGCCTTGGACCCTGAAATGAAATATGGATTCTTACTTTGTGCCACAATGAATTATTCTAAAGTATTATAAAATGACTTCCAGTAATATGGAAATGTATGTTTCCAAATGAATGTATTTTAATTGGGCCTCATATTGAGTACTATAAAGAAATATACACAATCTTACAGGCTCTGGTTTTTATTTTTTAAAATTTTTAAAAGATTTTATTTATTTATTCATGAGAGACACAGAGAGAGGCAGAGACACATAGGCAGAAGGAGAAGCAGGCTCCATGCAGGGAGCCCGATGTGGGACTCCATCCTGGGACCCCAGGATCAGCCCTGAGCCGAAGGCGGACGCTTAACCGCTGAGCCACCCAGGCGTTTCCAGGCGTCCCCAGGCTTCCCCAGGCTCTGGTTTTTAAAATGAACACCATGTACTAAGAGTTAGAGTAATAGTTTTAGCATATATTGAAGAGTGATTAAAGAACTTACCTACATTAGAAGTCCATATAAAATAAATATGCTCTATATGAAAATAAGCAAAATCTGATTTCTTGACATCCACCAAAAGTTACAATTTTAACATCAATATGTCTTCCTTTCATTAAATATATTTCCTGATACAATAAGTAAAATCAAAGCTGAAGCAGAAATGACACATTGGCTTTAAGATCTCAAATTCCTAACTCATTTTCTTCTCCATCAAATTATCACTTTCACTTGACATGCTTAATTCAGTTCATTAGCATCCTTGTGAATAGCATCATTCACAATCTCCCCAGAACAGGAAGTTTTAAGATAAACATGTGTAAGTTCTAATGCCATTAAAAAAATATCAGCTTTTGGAACTTGGACAAACTAAGCAATTTACTCTGAAGCACAGATCTCTTCCAAAAAAAAAAAAAAAAAAGAAGAAGAAGAATGTACAAGGTCCAACTGTTAGAGATAACCCAAAGATTAAAACGAAAAGTATTTGCAAGACACACAACTGAATGCTAGTTATATAGCAAAACCGTCAAAGAATTAATGCCCTTCTTGCCTGTTCTAGCAAATTCATGAATATCTTCATTTTTTCCTCTTATTTCCATAATCAGTCAGTAATCACTTCCTTTAGTATCTATTAAACTATGAGTCCTTCAAAAACTGTCTTTTTCATTTTTGTCATCACAAAGTGGCATGTATTACATATCAAGGAACTATTTTTGAAGTATTCTCTACGTTCACAATTTTCTCTTCCTGTATTATATTGGATTTCTTAAAATAATCTTCTATCTGGCATCTACATCTCTGAGGTAAATTAAATAAAGTCTAGTTTGTGTTTATTTTTTAAACATATTTACTTTGAATAATTCTAGAATGTCTATATTATGCAATATTACAGCAAGTTATCCCAATATATTTACCTTTAATTGTACAATTTGTTAATATGTATGTGGTTTTACATTTCAACATATATTTGAATACATTTTATTATGTAAATTGAACTTTTTACTTACAAGAATAGCCCGTTTCCGAGAACTAAAACAATAGATATTTTACTGCATTATAATATGTTTAACAATAAGTAGTTTCCAAAAGTAGTATGAAAAATAATTTCATAATTTTTCAGAAACAAATTACTATTTCTAAGAGTTGAGCATGAGTGGAGGCATTGGGGCAAAGGATATTCTCTTGCTTTTGTACTGAGCTTCTTCACCTTGGGTTCCATTACAGTTGATATATATCTCATTAAGATTAACTATGCTATTAAACATTTCTCAGATGGGACACCTGGGTGGCTCAGCAGTTGAGCATCTGTCTTTGGCTCAGGGCGTGATCCCGGGGTCCAGGGATCGAGTCCCATATCGGGCTCCTTACAGGAAGACTGCTTCTCTGTCTACCTGTGTCTCTGCTTCTCTCTGTGTCTTTCAAGAATAAATAAAATCTTTTAAAAAATAAAACATTTTTCAGAAAAATAAAACAAAAACATTTCTCAGAATAAGTTATTAGCCAAAGAAATAATAATAATATTTAAATTTTCCTCAGCTTAGAATTAGTTACAATGATTCTTTTAATTGTGAAATGCCCTTTGGAAGGTTAGAGTAAGAATTTAATTTTTATAGATAAAGATAGGAATCTAGGTCAAAGCCCAGACATGCCCTTCTCTTTTAGCACACTTAATTACATAGACCAATGAAACAGAATAGAAAACCCAGAAATGGACCCACAGCTCTATGGTCAACTAATCCATGATAAAGCAGGAAAGAGTATCCAATGGAAAAAAAAAAAGACAATCTCTTTAGCACACACTCAATGAAATTTACAAACAATGATATATATATTTATAAACCAGATCTTTGGGTATATATTGTTTATAGTTAAGCTCCTGAATATGCTATCTGCAAAATGTCACGTCCATTTTAATAGCTGCTTATGGAAATACACTGGCTTTTAACACCTTAATTTAAAAGAACTGAGATGTGTTGAACTTTCAATATATTAATAAGGATTCTCAGTTACAATGGTTTTATAAAAATGAGAATGAAATATTTTCTAGAAGAATATCTCATTGTTCATCCTCAAAGAAATGATAATTTTCATGGCTTCTTCTCATCTAGCACTCAAACTTTTTTTTCCCAAGATATAACACAAGATATAGAGTCCTGTTTCTGTTTCTTCATGCTCTAATGCATATGTATTATACATCACTATTGAAAGTAATTACAGGCCGTCCCCAATTTATGATGGTTTGAATGATGATTTTCTACTCTACAATGGTAGAAAGTGATGTGCATGTAGTAGAAATCCTATTTCAAATTTTGAACATGAGTTTTTTCCTGGGTTAGTGATACGTGGGACAATACTCTCTTGTGATGCTGGGCAGTGACAGCAAGTCACAGTTCCCAGTCAGCCACGCAATCACGAGGGTCAACAATCTGTGCACTGATTTCAATACAGCATTCCATAAATTATATGAGATATTCAATACTTGTTTATAAAATAAGTGTTGTGTTAGAGATTCCTGCTCAGCTGTAGGCTAATGTAAGTGTTCTGCACACCTTAAGGGTAGGCTAAGCTGGCTGTGATGTTTGGTAAGTTAAGAATATTAAATGCATTTTCAATTTATGATATATTCAATTTATAATGGGTTCATCAGGATAATCCCATTGTAAATTGAGGAAGATCTGTATTTTAAAAGTTTACCTCAATGAGATTGACTTAGAACTTGAATTAAATATAAACACTTTCCTTTTTCCAGAAGTAATGGTTCAAAAAATATAAGATTTTAGTTCACTCTACTCCTGTCTCACTGGCCTCGTTGTAACTCCTCCAACAGCTAGTTCTTCCTGGAAGCTTTTCCTTAAAGTAGCTATTTAACTAACTTCCTCACATCTTTCAAGATAGGATAAGAGGAATCTAAATTACACTCCCATATGAAACAACCCCCAAACTCCCCAACTGAACAAAATATATACAGCAGTGGTTTTCAACAGAGAAATTAGGAAATGAAGGACAATAATCCCTAAAAGATGGTAAACAAATTAGATAAATTTTCAATTGTCCCAGCATACTGCCTCAAGACAATTCCCTAACTGAAAGAACAAAATATCTTAGAATTCAACCAAAACAAGGACACCCTACCTTTGTGACAACATGAATGAACTTGAAAGGCATTATGTTACGTGAAATAAGTCAGAGAGAGAAAGACAAATACTGTATGATCTCACCAATTTGTGGAATCTATAACAAAAAAATAGAGAAACCCAAATTCACAGAAAAAGAGATCAGGCTTGTTGGATAGTGGCAAGGTGGGGGCAGGGAGGAGGTAATGAGGGGGAGATGGAGGAAGGTGGCCAAAAGGTACAAACTTCCAGTTATCTAATAAACAAGAAGTGCTAGGAATGTAATATACAATATGAAGACTATCGCTAATACTACTGTATAATATATAGGAAAGAGAGTGAATCCTGAGAGTTCTCTTCACAAGAAAATCGTCCCTCCCCCTTTCTCTTCTTCCTTCATTTCTTTTTATTGTATTCATATGAGAAGACATATGTTGGCTGAACCTATAGTAGTAATCTTTTCACAATATATGTAAATCAAGCCACCATGTTGTATGCCTCAAACTTATATAGTGATATAGATTTGTTATTTCTCAATAAATCGAAATGGGAAAAAAGATGACACAAAGATCTGATGTTGAGATTGTTCCCCTCTAAGAGGTTTTAATATCTTTAATTTGTACTCACAAGTGGACACATGCCATTTTAGGGAATTAGTGCAGGGGACTGAGTTAATCACTCAGGAGCGAGTGCCATTTGGATTTTAGTTGCTGTTATTCAATGCACTGCATGTTTCAAATTCATCTGATGCTGCCATATAATTTCCATGAGTTTTCCAGAGGGCTTTTCCCAGTGTTTGAGCCTTATTCTAAACTTTCTTTTGTGTTCTTAAGGGTTGCTGTCTGTACCATGGAACACTAGACAAAGATTCCACAAAAAGGGAACACATGAAAATGGGTGAAACAGTCTTTAAGATAATATTGCCAAATCTAATACAACCATTAAAAGAATATGGTACATAATGATAAATTAATTTTATCCTGTGCATACAAGTTTGGTTTACTAATAGCAAATCTATTATGGAATTACACTGTATTAAAAAATTAAACCAAAATACCATTTAATCTTTTCATTAGAAGCAGAAAGTACATTCAATAAAGTGCCATGCTGATTAATCATAAAAGCTCTTAATAAACCAAGAGTAGCAGAAAACTTCTCTACACTGAATAATGGATACCTACTTCAAATCTACTAAAATTATCATATTTAATGTTGGAATGTCAGAAGTATTCTTTTTCAAATCAAGAGGACTAGAATATACCAACTCTTTCCCATTTTATTCTTTATTGAAAGGTGATTTTAGACAGTGCAGTAAGACAGTAAAATGTAGTAAAAACCTAAGATCTGGAAAGAAATAATTAAAAATGTCATATTTCATTGATGATGCGATTATCTCCTTAGAATACCCAAAATAATTTTGTTCTGGGACAATTAATTTTTGATTGCATTTTGCATTTTTCTGTCATACAGAAAAATAAGCTCAGGAAGATGATTAAAAGCTTAAGATATGACAAGTAAAAATTTAAAACATTAAGAAAAGAATGACATATTTATTACTGTGGAGTAGGGATGAATATGTAAAGCAAGTTTTAAATTTATGCTTGATAAAAAATGTGGATAAATTAAATTGCATTTGGTGACATACTTTGAAAAATTGAAATAAATACGTTCAGTGCATTTAGCCAAAAACGATATTTTAATAGAGAACTCTTGAAAAGCAATTCAAAACAAATAAAAATAATAGAATAACACGTGTTTCATTGGAGAAGAAACATAAACCAGACACAAAAATTTATGGTCTACTTTATAAATAATAGAAAAAAAAGCAAATTTATTTGATGGAATTTCTTTGAATGGATTTATTTGATGGAATATCCATCAATTAAGTTTGATATTTCCTAGTGATAAATTTCAGGCTACTATTTTGGAGAAACAAAACAAAAGACAAAGTGAATCTGCATCCTTTTCTTTGAACCCTAAAAGATAACACATGATTTTTATTTCTCCTTTTTCTGTCGTATTTATTTTGATCACATGATGAAGGTAGTCTCTGCCAAGTTTTACTCTATAAAGTATATGATTTCCCTCATGGTTATTAATAAGTAATTTCTAGGTAGATATTTTGAGACTATGTAAAATATCCCAAACCTCAACAAAATTTCATCCATTGGTTTCATCATCCATTAAAGATTATTTCATGAAACAACTATTACTAGGATGGCTTTCAAATAATGACTTCAACCCTAACATTTCAACTACATGTATTTTCTCTATGTACTACATTGAAGAGTTTTTTCTTCTATCCTATTTATTTTTATATGTATGTCAGTGTGAACTCATGGATTATTTATTATATAGATTATGAATCTTCGATTGTATTTCTTTTAATTTAATGCCACTTTAATCTGTCTCCTTTATGGCTTGACAGGTCCCCATCTTTTTTTCAACATATTCCTACTTTCTGGTCAAAAAGATTTTCTAGGTTCATCTCATACCTCTCTTGTCCAAACCTGAGATCAACCTTCTTTATTTCTTCTTTTTTTAAAAAAAAGATTCATTTATATTTTACAGAGAGAGAGAGAGAGCAGGGGGAGGGGCAGAAGGAGAGGGTAAGAATCCTAAGCAGACTCCCCATTGAACACAGAGCCCCACTCAAGACTCAATCTCGCCACCCTAAGATCATGATCTGTGCAGAAATCAAGATTTGGATGACCAACTGACTGAGCCACCCAGGCACCTCCTATTTCTTCATTATTAAAGCCAAATAGTTTCAATAACAATTGTCTCAGTGTTTTCTGTTAGAGGTAAATTATGTCACATACCTGATGGTCCTTATCAATTCTTCCTTTGTTTCCCAGAAATTTTCTTAGATTACAGAAATAAATATAATTTCCTTTTTGTTGTTTCATTTCTCCATTAAAAGAATTCCATTATAACTATTTGATTATCATTATTTCTCTTCCTTTTCAATTAATTTCTATTTGACACTTTATATTTCTCTTCTTATTCTACATTTGATTTCTTATTCTTCTAACTTTGTTCTATTCACTTTATTAAAATTTCATTGGAATTTATTCTTCACTGAGCACCTTGTAATTTAGTCTTCATTCCTGCTACTATTTGGAATTTTTCCTCTTTCCTTCCTGATTTCAATCTTTCATTTTCCTACTTTTTTGACCATTTCTTTGTTCTTGGATTTAGGATCCATGGTGATTTTCGAATATTTGTTAATGAATATTTACTTCATTTCTTTAAAGATTTATTTACTATTTTAGAGAGATAGAAGGAGGGGCGGGACAGAGGGAGAGAGACTATCTTCAAAAAGACTTCCTGTTTAGTGTGGAGTGTAACATGAGGCTCAGTCTCACTTCTTTGAGATCATGACTTGAGCTGAAACCAAAATTATCACGCTTAACCAACTGTGTCACCCAGGTTCCCCAAGAATATTTACTTCATTTTGGAGTGTTGTGTTTGATTTCTTTCTCATTAGTGTCTACTTGAGAAGAGACTTTCATGGACTGGAATATTTTTATTATTTTCCATTTACAGTAGACAGGATTAGATTAGAAGTCAGAAACTATAATCAATGGACCAAATTAGGCCTGGAATTTGTTTTGGTTAACAAGTCATGTCTATTATTTATGTATTATCCATGGCAAATTACATATTACAATGGTAGAATTGAGTAGATGTGACATTAATTGTATGTCTCACACACCTGAAAATATACATCTAATCTTGTAGGGGAAACATTTGTCAACTTCTGATACAGGTGTAAGCCACCAGCTATTAGACTTGGCACTTTGGGGTAGTTTACAAGATTCTTAGTTCAAGAGTGCCCTCTTCCCTTGGTGTACGTGCATGCAGTTTCTTTCCTAAATGTCCATCACCCAGTTTCTCCATCTGCCTGCCCCCTCTCTTCTAGTGACCCTCAGTTTGTTTCCTATGATTAAGAGTCTCTTATGGCTTGTCTCCCTCTCTGATTTTGTCTTGTTTTATTTTTTCCTTTCTTCTCCTATGATCCTCTATTTTGCCTTGTTTAATTTTTTCCTCTCTTCCCCTATGATCCTCTTTTTGCTTCTTAAATTCCACATACGAGTGAGATCATATGATAGTTGTTTTTCTCCGATTGACTTATTACACTGGCATAATATCCTCCAGATCCATCCATGTCATTGCAAATAGCAAGATTTCTTTCTTTTTTTTTTTGAATGGCTGAGAAGTATTACATTGTATGTATATCTATCTATATCTATATCTATCTATCTATCTATCTATCTATCTATCTCATCTTCTTTATCCATTTATCCGTTGATGAACCTCTTGATTCTTTCCATAGTTTGGCTATAAATTGTTGCTATAAATATTGGGGTGCAAGTGCCTGTTTGGATCACTATATTTGTATCTTTGGGGTAAATACCTAGTAGTGCAATTGTTGGGTGGGTCATAGGGTAGCTCTATTTTCAACTTTTTGAGGAGACTGTTTCTCTTTTAGTTGCTGTTTGTTTTGTTTTGGGCATTTGTCTTTCTCTGACTGAAGTATTTCACTCAGCATAATACCCTCTAGGTCCATCCATGTTGTCAAGTGGCACATTTCATTTTAGTTGTCAATTTTTAGTAGTCCTCTAAATAAATAAAATAAGCATAGCTTTACTGTTGGTTTATCAATATTGTTTATCAACTTCCCTCCAATTAAGAAAATTCTTATAGTTAGCTGTTCTTCCATCTCTCCAAATCTAATAAGTAAGTTTTTTTTATTATTTCTAAAAGTTAATAAGCATTACACTAAGCCTTTTCCTATCATTTTCTTTTCTTAGTTTTAGTTTCAGATTAAATTATCCAAAGCTTACTCCTAGACACATTGCTTATCATTTCTTCATTTAGTGGTCACCTAGATTATGCCATTAAGTTGTGTTATTCTTCTCCATAAGCTCGTAGGTATTATATTTCATGAGTCCTTGTATAATTGAGATTTTCTCTGTTGCCTTTGTAGTGTTAAGATTATTGAGCTGAGAATAACCCTGTTAGGATACACTATTTTTCCTCGCAATAAATTGCCCCACCTGGCTTCATAATATGCTATACAGAATTCAATATCCAGACTGAATTTCCCTATTTTAAGTGTACATTTTTCTTTTGGTTTATCTACTACTGACTCTGTTCTTTATTTTTGAAATTCAACAATGTAAGCCAGGTTAGGTTATTTTTCTTAATCAATTTGCATTTTTACTCTAAATGTATGAATTTATTTGTTAATTTATCTCAAGAAAACAATCCTTTAAGTATTGAAACTTTTATTTTTTATTAGTCGAGTTCTTACTTTAGAAAATTCTAATGCCCAAGTGTTTTATATTTTTTGTTCTACATATACATTAAACTATTTAATAATTTTAATCTTTCTTCCTCTTATTCTCTGAGTTCTCTCAAATTTTCTTAGCTTCCCCCCTCAATGATTTATCACCGATGTATATTCTGTTTGTAATTGATGTATCAGTTTTAATTGTTTAATCCTGTGTACTTGAACTTTGGTTTGCTTCTGTAAGTCTTCAAAATTAATTTTCCCTCAACAGACTTACTTTACATATTATTTCATCTCAGAATTTTCTCTTCTAATGTAAAGCATATAATGATTTTCAGTATATATTCCTAGTTATTCTTTCTTCTAAAATTGATCATCCACCAATTCCTTGTATGCTATCTAACTCTGCTTTTATATTTTTTTCCTGTGTTATGTTAGCATTGGTTACTTTATGTTTTAATTTCATTTTCCTCTGGGATGTCTGCATGGCTCAGCGGTTTAGCACCTGCCTTTGGCTGAGGGCATGATCCTGGAGTCCAAGGATAGAGTCCCACATCAGCCTCCTTGCATAGAGCCTGCTTCTCCCTCTGCAGATGTCTCTGCCTCTCTCTGTGTATATATATATATATATATATATATATATATATATATATATATATATAATGAATAAATAAATAAAATCTTAAAAAAATAAAAAAATATAATTTAATTTTCCTCTATGGAGTGTTCTTTGACATTTCATTTGACATGATATAGCAGAGTTGAGTTTTTCATTGACTTTGTTATGGATGTGTTTTGTGTGTGTGTATGTGTGTGTATTCAGAGAAACATATTAAAAAATCTATTAAGATTTTAAAGATTAATATTCAATTAATTAAAGTTATGAGTAATTTATTCGGTTAGCTTTTAAATTCAGGATATAATTTATACTATTCTATTTATATATCAAGCAAGCATTAAGAGTTACATTTAAGAGTACTTTAGATAATTCCATTTACAAACTTAGTTAATTAAATTTCTTTGAATGTTTCAAGCTGCATTTATAGTTTCAATATGTTAAAATTCTTTTTTCATTTCCTTAACATATTTTAATTAACACAGAAATAAAACATTCCTGAGTAGTCAAGTAACATTTATAAGTGTAATAAATTAAATTAATATATTCTAAATTGTTAGTTGTTTTATATTTCCATGTTTTATAGAAAGTAGACTTTAGCTATTATCATAAAGTTATTTTAATTAATTGAGTGTATATTTAAATTTGAAATGGCTAGTCTTGCACACTTTCTAATAAGTAAAATTATCTTAAATATTATATACATTTAAAATACCAAAATGTACATATTTCTTAATATAAAATTCTATAGTTTTCACTCTTTCAAAAGTATATATTTGAGATTTCTAAGTTTTCCTAATCCTTCCCCCTCTCTTCCCATATATTTCTATATATTACTAAATTTTTTCTTATAATTAATTATGTTTACAGTATCAGTTGATTCCAAGTTGCATATAGAATATCTAGCTAATTCGCTGATGGATTCTTATTGATGTTACTAATAAAATATACCAAATTATATTAGTAGTCTTATGGTGTTGATCTTTCAGCTCTTTATACCAGGTAGTTTATATTACCTTTCAACAATTACACATAAAATGTATACAAGTCCTCATCACTTGATCATATTCTCTCTTTAATCCCTCATATATTTGAATGCATTTCTTTCTTTTACTTTTTTTTTGTAGCACAATTCAAGTTTATTACATTTGTTCTTGCAACACAAAACTTAAACACAGTATTATTTAGCATTTGGATGCACATGAATTATGATAATATGAGAAAATCAATTGTTTTATTTTTTATTTTATTTATTTTATTTATTTTTAAGATTTTATTTATTTATTCATGAGAGAGACAGGGAGAGAGAGGCAGAGACACAGGCAGAGGGAGAAGCAGGTTCCACACAAGAAGCCTGATATAGGACTCAATCCCGGGACTCCAGGATCAGGCTTTGGGCCGAAGGCAGGCGCTAACCCACTGAGCCACCCAGGTATCCCCAATTGTGTCAAAAGTATTACTTTATGGAAAAAAGGAACTCAAATATATCAAAATGCACAAAACACTAGTGTCTCTTCATTACTGCTTAGAAAGATATGATTGTTTTTCCATTCCCAAAATAGAATCAGGACAGTTTAAATTCCTAAAATTTTGCATGCAAAACACTGCAATTGCTTATGTAGGAGGGCATTCTCTTCACTTCTTCTACACCCAATTAAGTATACAATATTGCATAGAAGTAAAGAACAGTTTAGTTAAAGTTCTATATTAAAAAAGCCAGTATATACAGATTAAAGATCCATTATTTGGGAAAAGAAATCAATGAATAAAGGACTTTACTTGCAGCTTGCACATACTGTACCCACCTATTCTCCTCTGTTCCCCACTGAATAGAGAAGGTGAGCTAAGCAGGGGAGAGCTACTTGGGTATTCTCAGGTGCTGTGTTTGAACTGTGAATCTATAGATACCAGTCTGAAGCTGCAAGAAGGGAATTTGTTAGTATATTAATATAAACAGATAAAACACCTGTTTTTACTTGAGTGCATTTCTTTCTAACACTAAATTAATTTAAACTTGAAGGAAGTGTCATTTTCACATATTCTTAGGAAACCACAACTTAAAATTATTTAAATGACACATAAATCAATTTGGTATGTCTCTCATAACTTTGGCATTTCCCAATGTATTTAAATGTCTACTTTATCTATTTTTTTATTTTAGCAATGATTCGAATGTTGGAGGTCTGGATATTTATATCTATATTTTTTCCTTTTTTAATTAAATTTTTAATTTTGATAAGATTGTAAATTCATGTGAACTCTTTTTTTTTTTTTTAATGATAGTCACAGAGAGAGAGAGAGAGGCAGAGACACAGGCAGAGGGAGAAGCAGGCTCCATGCACCGGGAGCCCGACGTGGGATTCGATCCCGGGTCTCCAGGATCGCGCCCTGGGCCAAAGGCAGGCGCCAAACCGCTGCGCCACCCAGGGATCCCTTCATGTGAACTCTTAAGAAATAGCATAGAAAAATATAGAAAGAACATGTGTCCTTTTCCAAGTTTTCCCTAATGATAAAATCTTATAAAACTATAGTACAATACCATGACCAGGATATTGCCATTGAGAATGTCAAGTTACAGAAAATTTCCATCAACACAAGATCCTCCATGATTACACTTTTATAGCTACATTCCCTTCCACATCTGCTTCTTTCTTAACTTTTGGCAACCAGTAATCTGTTGCCTATTTCTATAACTTATTTGTTTCAAAAATGTTACATAAATGGAATCATGTGATATGTAACTGTGATTTTGAGGAATGATTTTTTTTTTGACTCCGTATAATTATCTAGAGATTCATATATATTTGTGGTTTATCAACAGTTAATTCCTTTGTATTTCTGAGTAGTATTCCATGGCATTGATGTACTACTGTTTGTTTAACATCTGGGGTTTTTCCAATTTGTGACTATTGTGAATAAGGCTCTTATAAACATTTAATTACAGGTTTTTGTGTCAACATAAGTTCTCATTTCTCTTTGTTTTTGTTTGTTTGTTTGGATGTGTTTTTTAAGATTTTATTTATTTATTTGACAGAGAGCATGAGAGGGCATGAGCAGAGGGGGGGTGGGGAGAGGAAGAGGGAGAAGCATACCTCTCTTTGAGCAGGGAGCCTGACATGGGGGTGGGGGGGAATCCTAGGACCTTGAGATCATGACCTGAGTCAGAGGCAGATGCATAACTGACTGAGCCATTCAGGCGCCCTCTCCTTTCTCTTTGTTGAGTGTCCAGAAGTGTAGTTGCTGGGTCCCATAGCAACTACCAACTGGAAGAAAATATTTGTGTAAGTCTTCTGCCTGTGTCTTCTGTCATTTTATTCTAGATATTAGGCTTTTGTTGGATATATAGTTTGCAAATATTTTCTTCCAAGTTGGTAGTGGCTCCATCAGCTGAAAGGTCTTTTGCAGGGCAAAATATTTACATTTTAATGAAGATAACTGATCATTTTTTTCCTTTTATGGATCATATTTTTGAAGTATTCTATTCTATTTCATTTATCTTTGTGTCTAACCATCCTCAAAACAACATGGAGGTGGCCTTAATTAAACTGTCTCTCTATACTGAATTTTGAAATTGTGTAGATTAATTCCTTTCACCTTATGCTTTTTTTCACTGCTTTTTTTTTCACTGCTTTTTATTTTTTTCAAAATTGTTTTAGGTATTCTAGTTCTTTTGCTTTTCCGTATACACTTTAGAATACCAATGTTTGTATCTAAAAAAAAAATCCTGCTGCAATACTGATACAACTTGTGTTATATGTGTATAATCCTTTGAAAATAAATGGTACCTCTTGAGACTTCCAACTCATAAACATGGTTTATTCATATCAACATTTTCCTAGTTTTCATCATGTAAGTCTCATAAATGTTTTTATAGGGTTATAGGTAAGTATTTGATTTTTTAAAATTACTAGACTTCATTCCTTAGATTGATGTTTATTGATTATTAGGCAGATGATGCTGAGTTGTCATTTATTTGCTCTGTCACAGGTTCACAGTTTCCTCTATTATTAACATCTTCATTTAGTGTGGCACATTTGTTACAACTCATGAATATATATGGATATATTAGATTTTTTAAGATTTTATTTATTTATTCATGAGAGACAGAGAGAGACAGAGACACAGAGACACAGAGATGCACACAGAGAGAGGCAGAGACACAGGCAGAGGGAAAAGAAGGCTCCATGCAGGGAGCCTGATGTGGGACTCAATCCCAGGTCTACAGGATCACTCCCTGGACTGAAAGTGGACTAAACCACTGAGCCACTGGGGCTGCCCAGATATATTAGTTTTAACCAGTATTTCTAATTTTCATTAGGGACCACTCTTTGGGCCGAGAAATCCTATGGATTTGATAAATGTATATCACATATCATCCACTTTTGTATCAGAGAGAATAGTTTTGTGACTCTAAAAATCCCCTCTGCAACATCTATTCATGCTACCAGTAATGAACCAGTCCCTGTTGTGCTGCATCCTCATCAGCATTTGGTCTTGTAAATGTTTAGGGTTTTGACTATGGAAATATATTGTTTAATTGTTCGGCCAAACTTATTTTATTGCTGCTTTTCTCAGAGAATATTGGGCAAGACTTGCGTAGATGTGAAAATCAAATTTGTTATGTCATGTTAACTTTACCTATCATAGACCTATTTTTTCTTTTTTTTTTAGCATAGACCTCTTCTGATGTAGAGTTTAAAAGTGCACTGTGAGATCTGAAAATACAAAAATGAGCTTAACCTTAAAATAACTGGGAAAGATATTTTAACAAGTAATTTTAATTTTCCTTGCATATCTATTGTAGAATGTTTATGGATACAATCATTGAGAAAAATCTCAAAATGTTTAGCTGGAAGCAAAAGAAAAAGTATATTTTAAACTGCTCGGAGGGGCACAGATTGTACCCTAGAGCACTTAATATTGAAGGAATGTCTGGCACAACCTGAATAATGTTATTCACTCATAAAAGACTGAGCATTGAGTGTGTAGGTACAGTTGGGAACTGGAATATGAGTGAAATACAGGACCACATCATGAAGATCTAACCAAGAGAGATTCCAAATGGATAGGACCCTCATTTTAAAGGGGTGTATCTGTGATCCATATTTTTATTTTATTTAATTTATTAATTATTTTTTAATTTATTTTAATTTATTTTTTGTTGGTGTTCAATTTGTCAACATATAGAATAACACCCAGTGCTCATCTTATCAAGTGCCCCTCTCAGTGCCCATCACCCAGTCACACCCACCTCCTGCCCAACTCCCTTTCCACCACCTCTTGTTCGTTTCCCATAATTAGGAGTCTCTCAGGTTCTGTCTCCATTTCTGGTATTTCCCACTCATTTTTTTCTCCTTTTCCCTTTATTCCCTTTCACTATTTTTTATATTCCCCAAATGAATGAGACCATATGTTTGTCCTTCTCCGATTGACTTACTTCACTCAGCATAATACCATCCACTTCCATCCACATTGAAACAAATGGTGGGTATTTGTCGTTTCTAAAGGCTGAGTAATATTCCATTGTACACATAGACCACATCTTCTTTATCCATTCATCTTTCGATGGACACTGAGGCTACTTCCACAGTTTGGCTATTGTGGACATTGCTGCTATAAACATCGGGGTGCAGGTGTCCCGGCGTTTCACTGCATCTGTATCATTGGGGTAAATCCTCAGCAGTGCAATTTATGGATCATAGGGCAGATCTATTTTTAACTATTTGAGGAACCTCCACACAGTTTTCCAGAGTGGCTGCACCAGTTCACATTCCCACCAACAGTGTAAGAGGGTTCCCTTTTCTCCGCATCTTCTCCAACATTTGTGGTTTCCTGCCTTGTTAATTTTCCCCATTCTCACTGGTGTGAGGTGGTATCTCACTGCGGTTTTGATTTGTATTTCCCTGATGGCAAGTGATGCAGAGCATTTTCTCATGTGCATGTTGGCCATGTCTATGTCTTCCTCTGTGAGATTTCTCTTCATGTCTTTTGCCCATTTCATGATTGGATTGTTTGTTTCTTTGCTGCTGAGTTTAATAAGTTCTTTATATATCTTGGAAACTAGCCCTTTATCTGATACGTCATTTGCAAATATCTTCTCCCATTCTGTAGGTTGTCTTTGAGTTTTGTTGACTGTATCCTTTGCTGTGCAAAAGCTTCTTATCTTGATGAAGTCCCAATAGTTCATTTTTGCTTTTGTTTCTTCTGCTTTTGTGGATGTATCTTGCAAAAAGTTACTGTGGCCGAGTTCAAAAAGGGTGTTGCCTGAGTTCTCCTCTAGGATTTTGATGGACTCTTGTCTCACATTTAGATCTTTCATCCATTTTGAGTTTATCTTTGTGTATGGTGCAAGAGAGTGGTCTAGTTTCATTCTTCTGCATGTGGATGTCCAATTTTCCCAGCACCATTTATTGAAGAGACTGTCTTTCTTCCAGTGGATTGTCTTTCCTCCTTTATCGAATATTAGTTGACCATAAAGTTCAGGGGCCACTTCTGGGTTCTCTATTCGGTTCCATTGATCTATGTGTCTGTTTTTGTGCCAGTACCACACTGTCTTGACGACCACAGCTTTGTAGTACAGCCTGAAATCTGGCATTGTGATGCCCCCAGCTATGGTTTTCTTTTTTATTATTCCCCTGGCTATTTGGGGTCTTTTCTGATTCCACACAAATCTTAAGATAATTTGTTCCAACTGTCTGAAGAAAGTCCATGGTATTTTGATAGGGATTGCATTAAATGTGTAAATTGCCCTGAGTAACATTGACATTTTCACAATATTGATTCTTCCAATCCATGAGCATGGAATATTTTTCCATCTCTTTGTGTCTTCATCAATTTCTTTCAGAAGTGTTCTGTGGTTTTTAGGGTATAGATCCTTTACCTCTTTGGTTAGGTTTATTCCTAGGTATCTTATGCTTTTTGGTGTAATTGTAAATGGATTGACTCCTGAAATTTCTCTTTCTTCAGTCTCATTATTAGTGTATAGAAATGCCACTGACTTCTGGGCATTTATTTTGTATCCTGCCCACTGCCAAATTGCTGTATGAGTTCTAGCAATCTTGGGGTGGAGGCTTTTGGGTTTTCTATGTAGAGTATCATGTCATCTGCGAAGAGGGAGAGTTTGACTTCTTCTTTGCCAATTTGAATGCCTTTTATTTCATTTTGTTGTCTGATGGCTGAGGCTAGGACTTCCAGTACTATGTTGAATAGCAATGGTGAGAGTGGACATCCCTGTCTTGTTCCTGATCTTAGGGGAAAGCCTCCCAGTGTTTCCCCATTGAGATTGGTATTTGCTGTGGGCTTTTTGTAGATGGCTTTTAAGATACTGAGGAATGTTCCCTCTATCCCTACACTCTGAAGCGTTTTGACCAGGAATGGATGCTGTGTTTTGTCAAATGCTTTCTCTGCATCTATTGAGAGGATCATATGATTCTTGTTTTTTCTCTTGCTGATATGATGAATCACATTGATTGTTTTACATGTGTTGAACCAGCCTTACATCCCCTGGATAAATCCCACTTGGTCATGATGAATAATCTTCTTAATGTATTGTTGGATCCTATTGGCTAGTATCTTGTTGAGAATTTTTGCATCCATGTTCATCAGGGATATTGGTCTATAATTCTCCTTTTTGGTGGGGTCTTTGGTTTCGGAATTAAGGTGATGCTGACCTCATAGAACGAGTTTGGAAGTATTCCATCTCTTTCTATCTTTCCGAACAGCTTTAGTAGAATAGGTACAGTTTTTTCTTTAAACGTTTGATAGAATTCCCCAGGGAAGCCATCTGGCCCTGGACTCTTGTGTCTTGGGAGGTTTTTGATGACTTCTTCAATTTCCTCCCTGGTTATTGGCCTGTTCAGGTTTTCTATTTCTTCCTGTTCCAGTTTTGGTAGTTTGCGGTTTTCCAAAAATGCGTCCATTTCTTCTAGATTGCCTAATTTATTGGCGTATAGCCTCTCCTAATATGTTTTTTAAATCGTTTGTATTTCCTTGGTGTTGGTAGTGATCTCTCCTTTCTCATTCATGATTTTATTAATTTGAGTCTTCTCTCTCTTCTTTTTAATAAGGTTGGCTAATGGTTTATCTATCTTATTAATTCTTTCAAAGAACCAACTCCTGGTTTTGTTGATCTGTTCCACAGTTCTTCTGGTCTCTATTTCATTGAGTTCTGCTCGAATCTTTATTAACTTCTTCTGCCGGGTGTAGGATCTATTTGCTGTTTTTTCTCTAGCTCCTTTAGGTGCAAGGTTAGCTTTTGTATTTGAGTTCTTTCCAGTTTTTGGATGGATGCTTGTATTGCAATGTATTTCCCCCTCAGGACTTCTTTTGCTGTATCCCAATGATTTTGAAAAATCGTATCTTCATTCTCATTAGTTTCCATGAATCTTTTTAATTCTTCTCTAATTTCCTGGTTGACCCTTTCATCTTTTTAGCAGGATGGTCCTCAACCTCCACGTGTTTGAGGTCCTTCCAAACTTCTTGTTGTGATTTAGTTCTAATTTCAAAGCATTATTGTCTGAAAATATGCAGGGGATGATCCCAATCTTTTGGTATCAGTTAAGACCTGCTTTGTGACCCAGTATGTGGTATATTCTGGAGAAAGTTCCATGTGCACTTGAGAAGAAGGTGTATTTAGTTGCGTTTGGATGTAAAGATCTATAAATATCTGTGAAATCCATCTGCTCCAGTGTATCATTTAAAGCTCTTGTTTCTTTGGCGATGTTGTACTTAGAATACCTGTCGATTGTTGAAAGTGCTAGATTGAAGTCACCAAGTATATGTGTATTATTATCTAACTATGATTGATTATTAATTGATATACTTTGCAGCTCCCACATTCGGGGCATATATATTGAGGATTGTTAAGTCCTCTTGTTGGATAGATCCTTTAAGTATGATATAGTGTCTCTCTTCATCTCTCACTACAGTCTTCAGGGTAAATTTTAGTTGATCTGATATAAGGATGGCTACCCCTGCTTTTTTTGAGGACCATTTGAATGGTACATGGTTCTCCATCCTTTTATTTTCAGGCTGTAGGTGTCCTTCTGTCGAAAATGAGTCTCTTGTAGACAGCAAATAGATGGATCTTGATTTTTTATCCAGTCTGAAACCCTGCACCTTTTGATGGGGTCATTAAGCTCATTCACCTTCAAAGTTACTATTGAAAGATATGAGTTTAGTGTCATCATGATATCTATTCAGTCCTTTTTTTTTGTGGATTGTTCCATTGGACTTTTTCTTAAAGAGGAATTTTAAGAGTCCCCCTTAAAATTTCTTGCAGAGCTGGTTTGGAGGTCACATATTCTTTCAGTTCCTGCCTGTCTTGGAAGCTCTTTATCTCTCCTTCTATTCTGAATGAGAGCCTTGCTGGATAAAGTATTCTTGGTTGCATGTTCTTCTCATTTAGGACCCTGAATATATCCTGCCAGCCCTTTCTGGCCTGCCAGGTCTCTGTGGAGAGGTCTGCTCTTAATCTAATATTTCTCCCCATAAAAGTTAGAGATTTCTTTTCTCTTGCTGCTTTAAGGATCTTCTCTTTATCTTTGGAATTTGCAAGCTTCACTATTAAATGTCGAGGTGTTGAGCGGTTTTTATTGATTTTCGGGGGGGGGATCTCTCTATTTCCTAGATCTGAATGCCTGTTTCCCTTCCCAAATTAGGAAAGTTTTCAGCTATGATTTGTTCAAATACATATTCAGGATATCCGTCCCTTTCGGCGCCCTCAGGAACCTCAATTAAACGTAGATTTTTCTTTCTCGGGCATTTATTTCCCTTAATCTATCCTCATGATCTTTTAATTGTTTGTCTCTTTTTTCCTCAGTTTCCCTCTTTTCCATCAACCTGTCTTCTATGTCACTCACTCTTTCTTCCACCTCGTTAACCCTCGTCATTAGGACCTTTAGTTTTAATTGCATCTCATTTAATTAATTTTTAATTTCTGCCTGATTGGATCTAAATTCTGCAGTCATGAAGTCTCTTGGGTCCTTTGTGCTTTTTTCTAGAGCCACCAGTAGCTTTATAATAGTGCTTCTGAATTGGCTTTCTGATATTGAATTGTAATCCAGATTTTGTAACTCTGTGGGAGAGAGGGCTGTTTCTGATTCTTTCTTTTGAGGTGAGGTTTTCCTTCTAGTCATTTTGCTCAGTGCAGAGTGGTCAAAAACAAGTTGTATTGGGAAAAGGAGAAAAAGAGACAAGAGAAAGAAGAAAAGAAAAAGAAAAAAAGAAAAAAGAAAAAAAAGAAAGAGCAAAAGGAAAAAAAGAGAAGAAAAGAAAAAAGAAAAAAACGGGGAGGGGAAGCAAACAGAAATCAAAAACAAAAAACAAGGGGGAGTATCCTCTGATTCTGTATACTGTAAATCCCTCGACATCCCCTGGAACTTTCCAATGTTGTTTGGTCAATAATTTGTTTTCCCCTGTCCATCTAGCTGGTCTCTGGGGGAGGGGCCTGCTGTGCTAATCTCAGGTGTTAGCACTTGGGGGAGCTGCTCTGCCCCTGCCTGCTGCAGGGCTCAGCGGGGGTTGTTTACCCCGTGAGGTCCCGGGAGGAACAACCGCAGTGGCGGGGCCAGCTCCGGAGCCCTGGAGTCAGCTCCCGCAGTAACTCCAGAGCTCTCCATCTGCAGGGCCTGGAGGCTCCGGGGCGGGGCCGCTGATCTGCTCAGCTCGGGGCAGGAGCGTCCTCGCTGTCCTGGGCCCTCCCGGCCTCTGCCTGTCCCGGGGGAGGCCGGATCCTGGGCTGTGTCCCGGCGCCCTGTGCTCCGGGGCCTGCGCTGTGGGATTCGCGCTCCCGCCCCGCAGCCCCCTCCGCGGAGCCGCCGCCCGAGCCTCTCCGAGCTGCTCCGGCCCCGCCGTGCGCGCTGCAGCCCTTAGGGAGCTCGGCCGCGGGGTGTGGGGCTCTCCCGGGGCGCAGGTGTCTGTTAGTGTCCCCGGGAGCCCGAGGGCATCCCCGCCCTCCTGGGTCCTGCTCCAACTCCCTGCGAGCCCCTTTCCGCCCGCCGGGAAGGTTGGTGCAGCTCCTGCTCCTCCGGGACGGGGCTCTCCTGTCCTGGGGACACTCGCCCCGGCCTCGGCCCGGCTCCTCGCGGGGCCCCTCCCCCTCGGAGGCCTTTTGTGTCTTTATTTCTTTTTCCCCGTCTTCCTACCTTGATAGAAGCGCGGACTCTTCTCACTGTAGCGTTCCAGCTGGTCTCTCTTTACATCTCAGGCCGAATTCGTAGATTTTCAGGATGATTCGAAGGTTATCTAGGTAATTTGGTGGGGACAGGTGACCTGGGGACCCTACTCTTCTGCCATCTTTCCGACACTCCTGATCCATATTTTTAAATTAACTTTAATGCCTACTATATTGTTTGACAGAGAGATAATGGTGAGTAAATAGTGTAATAATCTTGTGAATTAAATAAGTTAGCAAGTGGGACATTATCCATTTGAGTGAAGACATGTATCTAAATAATTTTGGAGTTTAATTGGTAGAAGTAACAGCTAGAATGACTGTTTTTGAGATCAGTTTTCCCAATAGGATAATATTCAAGGTTTCCAAATAAAGGTCTCTGTTTTTTTTTTTTTTTTTCTTTTTCTTTTGAGGTCTCTATTCTTGACATCATCAAATTCCAAAAGGTAAATCATCAGTGCTGACTTGTTTGAGAAAAACAAATGTTGGGAATTTGGTTTATCATCATGTATTAGTTTCAATAATTTTATGTAATAAATATCCATTTTTTAATGAATGTGATAACAAAGACTGGCATGTGTCAATCAAATAAATGAAATGATCTTTTCATTGAATTAAGCAAGTCCAGAAGGACACATGTTTTTGTACTTGGACGTTTCAAATCTGAAATATTCTTTTAGTTTTTTTTTTTTTAAGATTTTAATAATTTTTCATGAGATACACACACACACAGAGGCAGAAACATAGGCAGAGGGAGAAGCAGGCTCCATTCAGGGACCCGGACATGGGACTCGATCTGGGACTCCGGGATCACGCCCTGAGCTGAAGGAAGATGCTCAACCACTGAGCCACCCAGGAGTCCCAAAACTTTCTTTTCATTCAATATGGATTTCTAATTATCTGAGAAGTAGTAATTTGAAAATTACAATGGACCAGTACTAACCTGGCTAAAGGTTTATTTTATACTTTATGTAAAATGCAAGATGTGGATTGTTATATTTTTTCTTTCATTTTACTTATCTAAATATGTGGAGGTTATATCAGATAGCTCTTTTCCAAATGATTTCTATGGAGTCTCATGTTCTTGCCACAGTGCTTCAGGGGTCGTTAAGAGGTACTGATCACAGCATGAAGATTTTTGAGTCTGAATCCTTATCCAAACAGCAATATTAAGCATAAGTTTGCTTTGCATATTAACTTTACATGTAACAGTGCATCCAAAGAAAGGTTAAGCAATTAAAAATAGCTATGGATCATTGAACCTCACTGAGTAAGATAGGACTGGAGTCTTCTATGGATTGGCATGGGAGTCCACTGTTACCTCAGTATACATGAGAAGGTACAAGCTGGACTCCAAGTGGAACATATCTTCCATAGAATTGTAATATGACAGCGAAAAAAATGTGTTTAGAGATGAGTATATCATAGTACAGTAGTTTCCTGGCAGACATTTATTAAATAAAGTTATCAATTTAAAGAGAAACAGTTTTAGGAAAAAAATGCCCTCATTCTTAATGAGGTAAGGCTACTTCCAAAAGGAAAAGGAGATGCATTAGGAAAATTTGACTCTACATCTGTAATATGAAAACCCTTTTTTTTATAAATGTGAACTCTACAGTGGGAACTCATTAGTATAATGATTTGGTATAGATAATGTGCAATTTCAAAACACAAGGCCTTTGATCCCTAACCTTTCAAATCTCTTTTGTAAGTTCTGCAGCTTTTTAGAGTCTATTAATGTCTCATTTTTTCTCCTGGATTCTTTCTTAATTTAGCTTTATAGGGCATAAAAATGGAAGATAGAAGAATGAAAATTTAGATAACAATGTTTTATATTCATATAAAAATTTCTGGTTAGGAAGAAATAATTTTCAGTTAATAGAAGTAAGTTTGAATCTTGAGTTTACCATAAATAGCCTTATAAATTTTGCCAGATCTCTTCAATCACTGAGATTCATCTAAGAATTGGAAAGAAAATAATGTCTCTCTCATAAGCCTGCTGTGAGAACTGGTACAAATGATGTATATTGACCTTAATGTTATCCTCACCTTAACAAATATTTAGACATGCTTCTTCCTGACCCTTGGCCCCTGACCTCCCTATCACCTGTCTCTTACAGAGTCCAGATGACCTAAGGTTAGAGGTCCCTCCATCCCCACTCTTAGTGTATCTACTCTAGAAAACCTGTAATTGCAAATTATTTCACTTCCCCTTTGAGATGTAAATCTTTTTAAAAAGCCTTTGAGGGATCCCTGGGTGGCGCAGCGGTTTGGCGCCTGCCTTTGGCCCAGGGCGCGATCCTGGAGACCCAGGATCGAATCCCACGTCGGGCTCCCGGTGCATGGAGCCTGCTTCTCCCTCTGCCTGTGTCTCTGCGCCTCTCTCTCTCTCTCTCTCTGTGACTATCATAAAAAAAAAAGCCTTTGATAGTTTTATAGCTTGTCTTTCTCAAGGACCTGGGAGCCATCCATTTAAATATATCATTAGCAATATTATTAGTGGTGCATATAACCTTTGGAATCATTGTTTTTGTATTCTTTGGGTAAATCCCCAGTAGTGTGATTACTGGGTTATAGGGTAGTTCTATTTTTAAGTTTTTGAAGAAACTCCATAGTGTTTTCCAGAGTGGCTGCACTAGTTTGCATTCTCACCAACAATGCACTAGGATTCCTTTTTCTCCATATCCTCACCAACACTTGTTTCTTGTGTTTTGATTTTATCTGTTCTGACAAGTGTGAGGTGACATTACATTTTAGTTTTCATTTGCATTACCCTGATGATGTGATGTATATACAATAGAATATTATTCAGTCATAAAGAAGAATGAAATCTTGCCACTTGCAACAGCATGGTTGGATTTAAACAGTAAATTTATTCTGCTAAGCAAAATAAATCAGTCAGAAAAAGACAAATGCTGTATGATTTCTCTCTTATGTGGAGTTTAAGAAACAAAACAAATGGACAAAGGATAAAAAGAGACAAACCGAAAACAGTTTCTTAACTCATAGAGATCAAACTGATGATAAGATAGATAGAGATCAAACCTCTTTAATTCTACCAGAGGGGAGGCTGGTGAGTGGGTTGGGTGAAATAGGTGAAGGGGATTGAAAGTGCACTAATGATGAGCACTGAGTAATTTAGAGAATTATTGAATAGTTGAATATTGTAGACCTGAAACTAATGTAACACTGTATTTTAACTATATTGGAATTAAAATAAAAAAAATTATTAGCAAAAGAGATAGCACCTCTATCTCCTAGTCTCTGTGGGAGGGCAGGAGCCTAAATTCAACAGGGCCCTTGCTCAGAGTTATAAAACTAACTCATGTCATGAACACACCACAAGTTTTTGTTCCTTTGGGTGAGGCCAATTATGAAATACAGACGCCTGTGATCACCCATTCCTATTCTGCTTTATAATCTCTCCAGTCCTTTGTTTCAATGGCGTCGAGTTCAGACTGAGTTTTAATCTCTCTTCCCTATTGCAATAGCCTTGAATATAGTCTTCTTTACCTGCTAATCTTTGTCCACTGAAAATTTTCCTTTGATAATACCTATAACATTCCCTTTCCTCTTTCCTACCCCTCCTTGAAAATTCAATTTTCCATAACTGTGCAAGGAGATAAAGTTATAAGTTCATAACATATATTGCTGTTACAAGATACATTGAAATAATTTACAGAAGAGTGTTTAGTAGACGTTTATTAGCACCTACTGTTGTTCCTTCAGAAGTAAACTAATAAAAATCCAGAAATTCAAATCTATAAAACCATTGCTTAAGGAAGACATAGTCTTCAGTCTTTAGTAACTAATATGAACCTTAAACTTTCATTGTAAGAATATAACCCAAAAGGCAGAAGTCTGAGATAATGTATTGCCAAGAGTCTTATATCCACTTGATCTCTGTTTGGAAGACTGTTTCTATAAGTTTAGTACTTCTTAGAAATTAATTCCTAGGTAGATCAGCGGTTTAGGGCCTATCTTCTGCCCAGGGCGTGATCCTGGAGTCCCGGGATCGAGTCCAACATCAGGCTTCCTGCATGGAGCCTGCCTCTGCCTCTGCCTGTGTCTTTACCTCTCTCTCTCTCTCTCTCTCTCTCTCTCTCTCTGTGTGTGTGTGTGTGTGTGTGTGTCTCATGAATAAATAAAATCTTTAAAAAAAGAAAAATATTTTAAAAAGAAGTTAATTTCTAAAGCATCAATTATTCATATCATTGTCATCCTCCTCCTCTTCCACATCACTGTCATTGTTTTCATATAATAGAATATTAACCTAGTAGTATAATAATTATATTTTCAAAAAATATGCCCTATTCAGTCTGGCTTAGGAAATAAATAACAAGATGGCATTTAGTCATGAGTGCTAAAATACCCAACTAGCAAGTTTACCTTCATATACCTGGATGAGCTGGTATATGTGTGTTGGGAATGAAGGCAAGTGTCCATCAGCAGGTCAGTGTCATTAAACACCTTCATACTGCATGGGAACAGATGAGGCAATAACTGACCAGGATATTCACAGAAGGAGGCTGCAAGGATGAAGGTACTGACATTGGTACCGCTATAAGAAAACACAGATATTACAGAAGAATTGAGAAACACATCAAGAACTTAATTGAAGGAGAGAGACAAACTGGCATCTGAGAATTTAGCACAGGCAGGGAAAATTTCTTCTTGGGAAAATCTAGGAATCTGGCTTTCCTGAATGAACATCACCCAACAAAAATCCCCTTTCATTCTGTATTCTATTACTGCCTTGTAGTCAAGCATATACAGGCATAGTGTGTCAGTTGATAAAAAGAACATACAGGCCCTTTCTAGCACTACCCTTCAGATGAGAGAACTATACAAGATATACTTCTCTTATATAATGACAGAGAAAACTCATGTTAGCTATCTATATTTTTAAAATAAATAACCAGTTACTTTTTAATAGAACAGATAAACAACAAAATCAAAACTATTTCTGGACAGTTAATGGTAAGAGAGAAGTGAACCAGGAAGAAGAAAGAGATTAGACTCTGAATAAACAGAGATTATATTGGAAATAAAATAAAATTATTGAAATGACTATTACAAGTTTCATAGAAATTTTTTAAATGACTGAAGCCACAAAGTAAGACCAAGTTATGATGAAAAATAAGTACTCCAAATAAGCAATATTGCTTAGAAATCATAAATATTATTTTAAACAAATAGTTTAATATTCAATGGTTTGAAGATTATGTTTTAGAGGAAAAATAAAAAGTAACAATAGATGAATTATACCTTTATACATTTACTTGTGTTTGCCTCTGCAATACAATTTTTTTTGATAGTCCTTCCTCTTAATTCTGACTTCTTAGTGATGAAGTGCTCTAGATTCAACATCTCATTGCTTCCTTGACTAACTACATATATTTTTGTGATGATCTCAGCTGATCTAATGACTGTAACTTATTTATTCAAACTTTCATTTTTCTAAATCTTTAACTAGCATTATTATCTCATTTCCAAACTTATATATCCCAGAGGAAGGACATAGAGAGAAAGGAGTACAAAGCTTATTTACAGAAATAATGGTTTCCAAATATGGACAGAGAAATGGACATCCAGATTCATGAAGTCTGAAGGATTCCAACTAAGAGGAACCCAAAGAAGCTCATATCAGTCACATTATAGTCAAACCATCAAAAATCAAAGACAAAGAGAAAATTTTGAAAGCAGCAAGAGAAAAGTGATTCACCATGTACAAGGGAGCCTCCATTACACCATCAATAGATTTCTCAGCAGAAACTTCATAGGCTACAGTGAGTGATGAGATACGTTATGTGCTGAGAGAATATAAAACAACCTGCCACCCAAGAATAATATACCCAGCAAAACTGTCCTTCAAAAAATAAAGAAGTACAGAATTTTCATAAACAAGTTCATCACCACTAGATCTTCCTATAAAAATGCTAATGGTTAAAAGGGGGGGGGACACCTGGGTGGCTTAGCAGTTGAGTCCCCTTTGGCTCAGGGTGTGATCCTGGGATCTGGGATTGGGCTCCCTGCATGAAGCCTACTTCTCCATTCTCTCTCTCTCTCTCTCTCTCTCTCTCTCTCTCTCTCCTCTCTCTCTTTCATGAATAAATAAATAAATCTTTAAAAAACAAAACAGAAACAAAAAACAAAAATGCTAATGTTTCTCAAGTTGAAATAAAAGGATATTAAAGAACACAAAAGCATATGAACATATAAAACTCACTGTAAAGGTAAATACATAGACAAATATTGAATACTGTAGTACTGTGTTGTGGTATGTTTAGTAATTCCAATTATTTTCTTAATATCTCCATTAGGACATTTAACATACATCAAAACTAAAATTTTCACATATTCCCCTAAACCTCTAATAAATTCTTTGTCTTAGTTGGTGACAAATCCAACCCTTCAGTTGATGAAGTAAGAAAATATGGGGTCAATTCTCTGTTTCCATTTTACTCACATCTCATATCCAATCTAGTGAGCAAATTCATGACTCTCTATCTTCCCAATAGATCCAATTCAAGCACTTCAAACTCCTTCACCTCCATAATACCCTGATTATAGCCACCATTATCCCATAATTGAATTATTGAAAGAGTCTTCAGGAAGTCTGGTCTTCCTGTTTATAATCTTGTCTATTTTATTTTCTGAACATCAAATCAGAATATGTACATATATGTATGCATACATATATGTTTATAAGTATGTATGCATGTATATGCAAATATGTGTTTACTGTATGTATTATATATATTGTATATGATATATATATAATGTCAAATATTGTTATTCATTTCAAAATTCTACAATGGCTCTTTATTTCATCCAGAAAAAGGCAAATTACCTCTCTTACTCATCTTCTCCTTCATCCTTTCCATCTCGTTGGTTCCAAATGTTTTACTTTTCTTGGGGACAGCAACCACACTCTTACCACAGGGTCTTTGTCCTGACTATTTCTCCTTCAAACTTTTCTTTCACCAGATGCCTATTTACTTACTCTCTAAGATCTTTTCACTGGAGAAAGCCCTATTTTAAATGCAAGCCCACATTTTCTCACCTTAGCAACATCTCAATCCCAATTATTCTACAAGACATTTAACTGTTATTTTATTTAGTTTCAATTATTTGTAATAGGTTATATTTATTTATTTTATTTATCCTGACTGTTGTATATTGCCTCTGTCCTCAGTAGAATGAAAATACCATGAGCCCAGGAAATTTTGTCTGTTTTGTTTACTGGAGAACTCCAACATTTAGCACAGTATCTGATATGTAGGATACATTCAATTTTAAAAATGTATTAAATGAATACAGTTCAAACTGTTTTACTTGTATATATGCAATGGTACTAAATTCCGATTATTTTCACACCTTGTTTATTCTGAGTACTATGTCAAAATTCTTTTTTCAAATGAGAGGTACATAGAGTATTTGGATAGGATTAAAAAAAATAGAAAAAAACAGATTACATATTTCAAAAATAGAACCTAACAACAAAATTAAAGTAAATATGTTTATTTATTAAGGATGTGGAATGGTGACCTAAAATCATTATTTGAACCTAGGAAGAAAATTAGAGAAGGACAAAACAGTCTTTCATCTCCAAAGTTACATTATGCTGAGTGAAGTAAGTCAATCAGAGAAGGACAAACAGTGTATGTTCTCATTCATTTGGGGAATATGAATAATAGTGAAGGGGAATATAAGGGAAGGGAGAAGAAATGTGTGGGAAATATCAGAAAGAGAGACAGAACATAAAGACTTCTAACTCTGGGAAATGAACTAGGGGTGGTGGAAGGGGAGGAGGGCGGGGGTGGGGGTGAATGGGTGACGGGCACGGAGGGGGACACTTGACAGGATGAGCACTGGGTGTTATTCTGTATGTTGGTAAATTGAACACCAATAAAAATTAATTTATTATAAAAAATAAAAAAAAACCAAAAAAACAAAGTTACATTTCTAGTTCTTTTCAATATAGTTATATTCAGTTATCTTAAGTATCTTCAATATATGTGCAGTTACATTCACTATTTTTTCTTTCAATTTAAATATACTAGCACAGAACATAAACAAATTTAATTTGCAAAGAAATTTAATCTCATTTCTTTAAAAATTTCAACAACAGGGGATCCCTGGGTGGCACAGCGGTTTGGCGCCTGCCTTTGGCCCAGGGCGCGATCCTGGAGACCCAGGATCGAATCCCACATCGGGCTCCCGGTGCATGGAGCCTGCTTCTCCCTCTGCCTGTGTCTCTGCCTCTCTCTCTCTCTCTGTGACTATCATAAATAAATAAAAATTAAAAAAAAATTAAAAAAAAATTTCAACAACAGAATATTCTCTTTCCACAGCCTCACCTGTGCTACCACAATTACCACCACAGCAAGCACCAACAACAAAACAAACAATAAAAGCATTTAATCTCATTTACTTCATATTAATTTCAGAGTAAACTAGAAGTTTGTTAGACTGGATATTATTACTAATGTGACAGTTTATATAAAAAAGAAATAAAGGCTATGATGAGTTCACATAGTTAGAATGTGTTGAAACTAAGACACAAATTGATCCTTTATATTTGCCAAGTAGCATTCTGGCTTGCACAATTCATAAGGAGCAAACATTTTTTACTATTCTATTTTTGTCTTCCTATAAGGGGTTAGAACAGAAGTCTCCCTTTATATTCTAAAACTTAATGTGCCCAGGCATGGGGGTTAAGATGGGTGAAAGACAAGTCTGAATTTGTTGTATTGATACCCACTGTGATGTCGATTTTTGAAGTTATAATCCATGTAATATCACTATATTTCTTGATTTTAATTTCTGAAAATAACCCATATCTATAAATTCCAACACAGATCATATCCCACATTTGTCAAATATCATCCACTTCTATTCTCCCAGGACTACTACAAATGATCAATGACTCTTACATGGTTTACTCCACAAGCATTCCAATCATCTTACCTTTTTCCCTTGTGAACCCCTAAAATAGTCTGGTACATAGGCAGTTTCTCCAGGAACCAATGTCTGAGAAACTATCAAAAGAAAGAGAATTCTTGGGACATTCACAATGATCTTTTAATGTGGAGCTTGCATGCTTGACCTGTGCTTAGAAGTGGCCAAAAATACATAGCCTCTTTTCCCTTGTATAGCCAAAGAAATAGAAAATTTCTCATGTAATTTGAAAATGTTGTGACCTGCCTTATTCTTACAACATCATACAAATAAACCAAGAGATTTAACATTAACATCTCATAGTTTCATTGAGATTTTGTATTTAGCAACTTTGGTACATGATTATCTCAGTGGTGTACACAATGAAAATAAGGTTCTGTAACTTCCCTCATGCATTTGAAGACAAATGATTGTTATATCTCAAACTGAGTTTGTCGCAATTTTTTTATTTTATTAAATTATTTTTTAAAAAGATTTTTTACTTATTCATTCATGAGAGACACACAGAGAGAGACAGAGACACAGGCAGAGGGAGAAGCAGGCTCCCCGCAGGGAGCCAAACGTGGGATCTGATCCCAGGGCCCTAGGATCACACCCTGGGCCAAAGGCAGACACCCAACCACTGAGTCACCCAGGCATCCCTATCATAATTTTAATAATAGATTGCACTTTTAATATTTGAGTAGTGTTCATCTATCTTAAAAGTATATTTATATTTTATCCTAACCATAATTTAGCTTTCATGCTTTTAATCACCCTATAAGTCATGTTAGTGTGTATTTCTGAGCAGCTATACTGAAGTTGGTGGTGGGTTAATTTTTTTATTATTAACGTCAGGTGTTTTGTAACATCTCATATGTAGCAAATAGGCTGATCACTAAATATTGTGTTACAGAGTTTCCTTTCATAGTTTTGTGAGAAAATGCAATGCTTAAAACAACTAGGAAAATAAGAAATTAAGATATGAATGAAAATATAATTCTAGTCATTAAGGGCTTTATATTATAATCAATATGTAGTTATTAACTTGAGTAAGTAGTTATTTTTGAAATTTTCTAAATTTATAATTACTCTTATAAAACAGGAAAGTATTTTAAATATTATCTTATGGTTTTTATGATCTTCCAGTTGTGGAGTAGCTTCAAACAAATCTCTCTTGAATTTTATCATTCCTTTTTTTATATAAAAAGACAGATTGCCTTTGACAGCTTTAGGTCAGTGTAAATGCAGTAATTTATAAGATACTTAATATTCCCTAGCATTATATCTTAAGAACATAGCCTTAAAAATTCAATTTATAAATTAAATCTAGCATGTTATATAGTAAGTTATAATCTGGAACTACAACCAGATAGTGAAAAATGTTTAAAAAAGGCACAAAATCACTGAGAAAACTTCCTTTCTTTCCTTATTCATTTATTTAACAAATATTTACTATTTCCTGGCAGTATTCTAACTACCGGTGATAAAGCAATGAACACAGCAAAGTCCTCATTCCCATATAGCTTCTATTCTTTTACGGGTGACAAACAATAACTAAATAAACAAGAAAATATATGCAATGTAAGATAGTGATATGTGATATGGATATTTTAAGCAGAGCACCAATAATAGATTACAGAAATAAAGAAATGTGTTATTTTACATTGAGTCTCCATGAAGCCTTACTGAGGCAATTAGACTTGCATATGTGTAGGAGAAAAAAAAAATCCAAACAAAGGAAAGAGAAAAAGCAAGTGCCTGAAGCAGAAATGGGTATAAAGTGTTAAACTAAAAAAAAAAAACAAAAAACAAAAAACAAAAAACAAACAAAAAAACCCACAAAAACAAAACAAAACAAAACAGACTCAGAAACAAGAAAAACGAAAGTTTTAAAACTACAGACAGAATGATGGGAGCAGTATGTGGGTAAGACAAAATGTTTTCTAGGACACAAGTATTTTAGACTTACTGTAAAGATTATGCCTTTTGCACTAACTGAAATTAGAGGTTATTGGATGGTTTTCTAGTTAATTTTTAAAATTCTGCTTAGAAGAATAGACAAGCAGTATTAATGGTAAGGAGAACAGTTAGGAGGCTATTGTAATCATTGAGGCAAGAAATGATGATGGCGAATTAGTTTCTATTGCTATGTAACAAGTTACTACAAACTTAGCAGCTGAAAACAATGCAAACGTGTTGTCACAGTTTCTCCAGATCAGGAGTCCAGGCACGGGTGTGTTGGGTACATTGCTCAGGGTCTCACCGAGTTGAAATCAAAGTGTGTCCAGGACTAGGAACTTATCCAAGTCTCAAGGACTTCTTCCAGCTCAGACTTCATCTCCTTGCCACCTTGTGACTGAGGTCTCTTTATTCTCACTGTCAGCCAGGGACCACGTGCAGCTCCTATAGACCATCTCAGGTCCTTGCCGTATGGTTCCCTTCTCCAACAACATAGATTATTCTATATAGGAGATGTGGAAGCATATAAGGTAAAAGTGAAAGAAGGCCAAACATGTTGGCTTTCTAGAATTTTATTCTAGGAAATGATGGAAAGGAATGGTTTAATATGCAGTTGAAAATATGAGTAACAGAAAACTAAAATATGAAGTATAATTTTTAAATTATTAATGGAGAAAAACATTAAAGTTCTCAAAAGGTCGAGGAAATAAACAAAATTGTTCAGAAAACAATGTAAAAAAATGAAATCCATAAAATTAGTAAAAAAGTGTGACAGATTGCAAATTTGTAGGAAATACCAAGCCAAGAAAGTAAATATTCCCCTTTCTCTTACCAATATTCAGAGATTTTTGGATTATATAAAAACCAATGAGCAATTGGTTCGAGTTGAATGAGAATTAAAAAATAAAAATGAGGGATACCTGGTTGGCTCAGTGGTTGAGCGTCTGCCTTCGGCTCAGGGCATGAGCCCAGAATACTGGGATCTAGTCCCGCATCGGGGTCCTACAGGGAGCTTGCTTCTCCCTCTGCTTATGTCTCTGCCTCTCTTTCTGTGTCTCTCATGAATAAATAAATAAAATCTTCAAAAAAAATTAAAAAAAATAAAAAATAAAAATGAGATTCACGATATAATAGAAACCACAATGGATACCTCCAAGGATGAAACATCTCAACACACATTTCTGGAAAGTCCGCAACATATGAAAAAACAATAGTGAAAGTATCACGACATCAAAGAGGGAACTGCATCATGGGAGAGAGTCAATCTTACTGGAGGGGCTATGAAGCTTAAAAAGCCAAGTATGATATGCAAGGAAGAAATTGATACTAGGACAGGTACTAGATGTACTGCAGCTGTGTGTGCCTTCATCCTTCCCCTATTCCTTCACAGGGATGAGCCTCCATTGCTGTCTGGCTGACCTCCCAACTCCTCAGCCTGCCTACCATTTACTCCTTCACAGGTATTTCCCTTCGTTAAGATCCTTGGATGTCTAATTGCATGTTGGCCTCTACTTAGACAACTTGAACTCACACATAGATTAATTGCTAAGGTGGGAACAATGAAAAAGAACCAGAAGGAATGCCATGTGCAAGAAGTGTAAGAGGTAAGGATTTTCTGGGTAGAGGGAAGAGCATATACAAATGCCATTCTGGCTCATCACTGAAGAAAGTGGGGGAAAATATTGAAGTCATAGGCAGTTGTAGGATGAAGCAAAATCTTGTGGTTAATAAGAACAGTTTGAATTTTTTTTCCCTCCTAAATGCTGATAAATCCTAAAGAGCAAAAAAAAAAAAAAAAAAAAAAAGAAAAAATGTGACTTGTGCTTTGACAAAGCCATCACACTGAAGGAAACAATGAACTATTGTTAAAGTCTGGTGATGATGCAATTTTAACTAGTGGTACTATTTATACACAAGATGCACAGTTTTTTACCTGCCAAGTGCGTATATTTCAGCAGCCCTTTAAGTGCCTACAAACAGCTTTCTGTTAAATATTGCCGCCAGGATCCCTAGCTACTTTAAAGATGTCATGAAGAAAATGTTCTTATTATTTGAGTAGAATCATGATGATTTTGTTCTGATTTAGTATTAACATTGAACGAATTTAATCGAGTCATATGTAATAAGTAATTTAGGATATATTGACTATCCTTAATGGCGTGAAGGATTCAAATCAATTTGTAAGTACTCGGTAAGAAAATTGTAAAATATACAGTGTTCAATATAAAAATAGAAATATTGTGAACTATATTCGGTGTGTTTCAGGCACAAGGAGATAGAATAGATAGATATGAGATATGGAAGCAATACATGCTATTAAATAAATATTTATAAGCAGCATTAAAGAAACAGATATAATGATTCAAGAAATTATATTTGTGATACTTAATACTCTGGCTCTGGTTAAGATCTGGAAAACAAAACAATGTCATAAATATTTACTCTTCCAACTAACAATTCCTTTTTAGATAGAGGACATAAATATAATATAATAGCGAATATTTACTGGAAATATTATTGAGCTTTATCTTTTGAGATTTTTTTTTCTCCTTCCATTTTCCTAAAGGCATCCCCACAAAATGTCAACCTGAATAGTTACTATCATTTAGGTTCTGGATTCATAGCTAGTTTTCGTATTTCTATCCTTGCTCCCATAAAATCCACTTTTTATAGGAAAGCAGAGAAAACTTATTTTATTTTTAAAACTTAAATCATATTAAACTTTGCATAAAATATTCCAAAGATGTCCCATTACACTTCCGAGAAAATAGAAGCATTTTACCCCTGTTTGCAAAACTCCCCGTGATGTGGCTCCTGCCTAACCTTCCAATCTATTATTTACTGGTTGTCTTTAATCACTCTGCTCTCAATATATTAGTTTTTCTTCTCCTCAGAATTATCACATTCTCTTCTTATGAAAATTTTTTCCCTCTGGCCACAATTATTTACGTTGCTTTTACTTGCAAAAACTCATTCCCTACCAAGCCCCAACAAGGCTCCATTTAATAAGGTTCAGCCCAAAGTATAGGACCTTATGATCAACTGCAAGGCCAAATAAGTCCCTCTCATAAGGGAGATAATGAGCTAAAGAAGACACCCTGACAAACTCAAAAGATGCAATGATAAGAGACAGGTAGAATAACTACAATGAGCGCTTTCAATCTAAAGAGAGATGAATAATGGAAGGTTCAGAGCAATAGCTTGTCCACATTGACTTTCACATCCTGCTGGGATAGTGTTGTCTGAGATGTCTACTCTGAAAGTGGGAAGTATCCTTTTAAAAGACACTGATCCTATTCCCTACCCAAGGTTTCTTAATCCATTTTCCTTCATTTCTCTTGCATTCACTTCTTTGAACATCATTTGTTTGCCACTAGTCCTTGGGCACCTCTAAAAAGGCACCAAAACATATTGTAGTATTTTCTCAGCCTGTTCCCTAGTAAAAATTTGGAGGTTCTGAGATTTGCTTATAACAATAGAAAATCCTAGAGTAGAACACAGGCAACACCCTTTTTGAACTCGGCCACAGTAACTTCTTGCAAGATACATCCACGAAGGCAAAAGAAACAAAAGCAAAAATGAACTATTGGGACTTCATCAAGATAAGAAGCTTTTGCACAGCAAAGGATGCAGTCAACAAAACTAAAAGCCAAGCTACAGGATGGGAGAAGATATTTGGAAATGACGTATCAGATAAAGGGCTAGTTTCCAAGATCTGTAAAGAACTATTAAACTCAACAGCAAAGAAACAAACAATCCAATCATGAAATGGGCAAAAGACATGAACAGAAATCTCACAGAGGAAGACATATAAATGGCCAACAAGCACATGAGAAAATGCTCCACATCACTTGCCATCAGGGAAATACAAATCAAAACCACAATGAGATACCACCTCACACCAGTGAGAATGGGGAAAATTAACAAGGCAGGAAACCACAAATTTTGGAGAGGATGCAGAGAAAAGGGAACCCTCTTGCACTGTTGGTTGGAATGTGAACTGGTGCAGCCACTCTGGAAAACGTGTGGAGGTTCCTCAAAGAGTTAAAAATAGACCTGCCCTATGACCCAGCAATTGCACTGTTGGGGATTTACCCCAAAGATACAGATGCAATGAAACACCGGGACACCTGCACCCCGATGTTTCTAGCAGCCATGTCCACAATAGCCAAACTGTGGAAGGAGCCTCGGTGCCCATCGAAAGATGAATGGATAAAGAAGATGTGGCTTATGTATACAATGGAATATTACTCAGCCATTAGAAACGACAAATACCCACCATTTGCTTCAACTTGGTTGGAACTGGAGGGTATTATGCTGAGTGAAATAAGTCAATCGGAGAAGGACCAACATTATATGGTCTCATTCATTTGGGGAATATAAATAATAGTGAAAGGGAATAGAAGGGAAGGGAGAAGAAATGTGTGGGAAATATCAGAAAGGGAGACAGAACATGAGAGACTCTTAACTCTGGGAAACGAACTAGGGGTGGTGGAAGGGGAGGAGGGCGGGGGGTGGGGGTGACTGGGAGATGGGCACTGAGGGGGGAACTTGACAGGATGAGCACTGGGTGTTATTCTGTATGTTGGCAAATTGAACACAATAAAAAATAAATTTATTATTAAAAAAAGATTTGCAAACAGAAGCCCTTTAAACTGGCAAAATACAATTGAAATAGATCACTTAAAGGAAGCAGTGGTTTTGAGGCCAACAAAAGGATCAACACCAATTTGCCTATCACAGAAGGAGAATATGCAGAAAGGCAAGAGCTTAAAATAAATGTATTTTTTTCTTTCTAATACACTATCGAATAAAAATGTTACAGCCCCCCCCCCAAAAAAAAACACAAAAAACAACAGACGCAGAATCAGCCCATTTTGGCTCAAGTTGTAGGAACCTTTTCATTATTATTTCCTGAAAAGCTATGTGAAATTTATTATCCACTTATTATAATCCAACCCATACGACAAGAGCCATACTCATAATTTCTTACTTGCTATGAACCCCATTCTGGATTTTTCTACTATTTTGAGGCAAAGTTTCTGTGTACTATGAACTAACACTTCCTAGAAGTTCTTCAGGGAGAGCTGAATGTGCCTAGGAGGCACTGCCTTAACTTTTAAAAGGTCATTACCTCCATGGTTGTGAGGTCTGTACTCTGAGGCCATATCTTCTTTGCTACTATTATACTTGCTCAGGGTTAGAAACAATGTTATCTTTCTAACGTAGCAAATTCTGGCTGCCTCTTGAAAACTGCATACACTTTTTTTTTCCTTCTTTTGACTACATTTCTTTCTTGTAATATTCAGTTAAAAGGATCAGCTGCATCTTCCAGTAGTTAGCTTGGAGGGCTTTTTGTCCACACTCAAGAATTTATCATATAAAATTTCCATCTAAGATAGAATGTTATATATTTTTTTTCTTTTGGCTACATTTCTTTCTTGTAATATTCAGTTAAAAGGAATCAGCTGCATCTTCCAGTAGTTAGCTTGGAGAGCTATTTGTTCACACTCAGGAATTTATCATATAAAATTTCCATCTAAAATAGAAGGATATAATTTTATAGAATAGTCTACCATTATATAATACAAAAACTACTGTGTTTTTAACATCAAAATTCTGACACTGAATGTATGTTCTTTTCTTTTTTTTTTTCCCCTACACCAACCAATTACACAACTCTCCAGACATCATCCTGAGTGTCCTACAAGTTAATCTAATTCTGACATTAACTACCTGAGACTAGTGCAGACCCTTTGGGTTAAGGGTTCAGTCTAATAAGACTGCTCTGCTTCAGTCAACAATCCTAAACCAGGGCAACCCACACTTCGGACAAATCAACTACCAACGTCAAGGGTTTCCCAAAACTCCCTCATCAGGGTTGATAATTTGCCAGAATTGCTCACAGAACTCAGGAAAACATTTTATTTACTTTTATTGACTTATTCTAAAGGACTCAGGAACAGCCACTTAGAAGAGATGCATGGGAAGAAGTATATATAGGAAGGGGTGGGTTGTGGAGTCTCCTTGCCCTCAACTGGCATGCCTTACTCCCAGCAGCTCCATGTACTCATCAACCAGAAATTCTCCAAACCCTGTCATTCAGAATTTTTGAGGAAGCTCCATTACTTAGGACATGAATGAGTAAATCATTGACCCATGGTGATTAACTCAATTTCTAGCTCATCTCTCCTTTCCTTAGCTTGGGATGTGGGGCCTCCAGTTCTTTTAATCACATGACTGGTTCCTCTGGCAACCAGCCCCCATTCTGAAGCTATGGAGGAGCTCACTGAGCATCACCTCATTAGCATAAATTCAGATATGATTAAAATAATCTTGTTATGAATAACAAAAGATGTACCTCTCCCATATATCACTTACGAAATTCCAAGGGAATTTCTTGTTCCAGGAATAAGGGATAAAGAAAAAAAAAACATATATTTCATATTATATTTCAATATTCCAACAGGTTGTTAGTTTTCTTGGATGCAAAGGGTATCATAGTTATTTTATAAGCCTCTGCCAACCAACATAATATATTTTATTATATTTTTAATATGTCAGCCCTCCACTTTTAAGTACTGATTTCTGTATCAGGCCTATATTCCCATAAGTATACTTTATAAGAAACCATCTTCAAATATCAGTGGCTTAAAATAATGAGCATTTATTTTGCCCTCCATTGTGCAGGTCAGGGATTTTGCCTATGTTTGGGTGTGCAGTTCACCTTATTCTGGGCTAAGTCACTCATATCTGTCAGGCAGTCAGTTTGCTGTCAGATTGGGTAACAGAATGATTTCTCCTTGTGTTTATCATCCTCTAGCAGCAGGTCCCAGCATGTTCTCTGGGCAGCAACACAGCTTCAAAAGTAGGAGCAAAAGAACTTAGTTATATGAAATTGACTTTTATAACATCGGCCAAAACAAGTCAAATGGCTGAATTCAGAATCCTCAGATTAAAAAAGGCAGAAAAAGACACTTGTCTCTTTTTAGTGAGAAGGCCTGCAGTCACATGGGAAAGGATATGGTTAAAAAAAGAGAAGAACCAGAACCATAAATGCAATCAACCAATGACATCTTTCTTGACTAAATAAAGAGCCACACACTCCTCATAACAGTTTGTTGCATTTTCTGACTTTATTTGCTCAGTAGGCATTACAATCCTGAACTTATCTGTTTTGAGACCTTAGAGTTTTCATAGAAACTGAAACACCTATAGAAAACTAGGTGTCCATAGTTTTATAGAAACTGAACTTCAGATCCAGGTGTTTCATTATTTTTGGACTACCTTGGTAATTTAATTTTTGTAACCAGGCCCTGTGGAATTAATGAATTCTAGATGTGAGAGGGCAATGACAATGCCACAGAGTGCCCCATGTGCCAAGCACCACGCAGTCTCAAGTCAGATGCTGTATAGAGACTGTAGGGACTAATGCATAACTGTGAAGAGAAAGAATCCCCTTCATAGTATAATTTTAGGAGGAGTGACAATAGTGAAGTAGTACATGAGAAAGAGGTGCGTGCTTGTTTCAAGGAGGTAGATAATTACTACTTAATTATAATGTAACAATTTATAATTTCATACAATTAGAATTTAAATCAGTGAGCAACTGATGCATCTAATGATTATTTAGGTATCTGCTCAGTGGTGCAAGACCCTTTAACACTGTCAAAAATTTACTATAGGTTGTGACGCCTGGGTGGCTCAGCGGTTGAGCGTCTGCCTTTGGCCCAAGGCATGATTCTGGGATCTAGTCCCACATTAAGCTCCTCGCAGGGAGCCTGCTTCTCCCTCAGCTTGTGTCTCTTCCCCCCCTCTCTCTCTCTTTTAAAAAGATTTTATTTATTTATTCATGAGAGAAACACACAGAGAGAGAGAAAGAGGCAGGGGGAGAAGCAGGCTCCTCGCAGGGGGCCGGATGCGGGGACTCGATCCGGGGACTCCAGGACCATGCCCCGGGCGGAAGGCAGGCACTAAACCAGTGAGACACCCAGGGATCCCCATCTCTCTGTGTCTCAAATAAATAAATAAATAAATAAATAAATAAATAAATCTTTAAAAAAATTACTACAGGTATTATAGAATAGATTATATATATTACTATATATAAATTATATATTACTATAGATATTATAGAATAGAGAACTTTACCATAGATATTATAGAATAAATTTACTACAGATATTATAGAAAATAAATACTATATAATAAATGAGACAAGTCAAACTTCTCTAAGGTAGTCAAGATATATTTCTAGCTGAAACATTTGGAAGTAACATGAAGATATATTTTGGAAAAGGAAACATGGCAATAGTTACTTTATGTAGTAGCAAATTATAGGTTATAGAAATAATGGATTGTCCTAACTAAAATATTTAAGCTAAAAATGAAGAAGAAGAAATGGAATAAAATTAAAAGTCATATTTTTATTGACTAAGCAAAAAGTTAAAAAGAAACATGAGAGTAGGGGATTTATTGACTAGACAGTATTAAGAATGTAACTTATTTTACATATGGAAATTTAAAAAAACAAACGGCAAAACACGAAGGCTGCCAAGAACCTCTAGAGAGAAAGAGAAAAACAAATGAGAAGAAAAAAACAGTTGTTAATTGATTTCTATTCATCACAAGCATAATATTGAATGAAAGAAGGTAGACACAAAAGAATACAAAATATATCATTCTGTTTATATAAAAAATATACAAGCAGTATTATTCTATTGTGTTAAAAATTATGAGAGATGTTACTCTTGGTTGATTAGTACTAAGGAAAAGAGGTTATAAGAGAATTTTTCAATTTGCTATTGTTCTGTTTATTAACATTTTTGCTCATTTCCTGGGTGTGTTGATTTTATTATATTAACTTTAGGTATATGCTTTTGACTTTTGTATTTTTCCATAAGTATATAATATTTTTTATAAAATGGCAATTATGCGATCCCAAGATGAGTGATCTTTGACATCTGTTTTGGAAAAAATTAAAAGTGAAATATAGAGGACATCAACATCATGACATAGTAAGAAACCCCAGCTTCTGCCCCTATCCAAGATCAATAATTAGACAGGTATTCAAGAATAAAAATGTCTCCGGGATAGCTCAAAAGTCCATTTAAGAAAATTCAGTAACAGAGTGTGACAAAAATCCTAAAAATGTGCAATGCTTCCCCTTCCTGTATATCCCATCCTTCAGGCAGACATGGTGTAGTATCAAGAGTGAACTCCTAGCTGGAAAGAGTTGCCCTCGATGGGAAAGAGAGAACAGGTTGAGGCACCAGCTTCCCTGGCCTTTCAAGGTTTTGCAGGAAGCACCAGCTTTGGTCTTAACCCACCCAGAGACCGACAAAGCCAAGAAAGCCAGGAACATGGAAGAAAGACAGCTACCAGTACCAGTCACACACTGTATGCAGCTGGGATTTCCAGTGGCTGCTTTGCAGAAGACCCCAGTAATTTACACCACTGAAGAAACCAAGGGCCAGTACAGCTGCTGTGAACCCCCTACAGCTTCCACCACTCAGGTACTCCCCCCATAGTTTTTCCTGTTCACAAACACCAGCCCCCTAACCCCTGCCTTATTTCCTCAATCCCCTACCCCTACTCTGCACCAGAATCAGGACTCATGCTGGCAGCCAGCCCCAGCTTCTGTAGCTGCATGAGTGCAAGATACCAGCCAAGATCCCAAGCCTGACCCCAACCGCTGTGTGCACATTTGGGCTACTCCCTCCGGCTTAGAAAAGATCCACAACACTGGGATTTAGTTTTTTCAAAAGATAAATGAATTTTAGAAATCTTTACCAGGGAAAAAAGAGAGAGGAATATTTGCAGAGTAAATGCAATCAGTATCTCAAAGCATTGTCTGCACTCCCATTTCCATTGCAGCGTTATTCACAATAACCAGATATGGTAACCAAAGTGTCCATCAGTGGATGAATGGAAAAAGAAAATATGACATTATCCATCTATCTATCTAATCTATAGACACACACACAATGGGATATTATTCCACCACAAAAAAAGGAAAGAATATCCTTCCTTTGCAACATGGATAAACCTTGAGGGCATTATGCTAAGGTAAATTAGCCAGAAAAAGAAAGGTCTCATGTATATGTAGAATGTAAAAAAGCTGAGCTCATAGAATAGAATCATCATTGAAACTGGCTGGAGTGTGTGGGATATGAGGAAATGTTGGTCAAAGGGTATTGTATTACAATATGTAATTTTGTTTTATTGTAGTCACTACTAAATTGGCCTTTCTCTCATGAGCCTAATCATTTTCAGTTTTCCATTCTGAATTCCACGTTAATGTATATCCTATTAATATAAACATTAGGAATACGTCAATTTTACTAGTTTTTATTTAGCATTTAGTGTTGGCATGCACACACCTAAGCGCTTAAGACTTATAATTGAATTGGTTATTGCTAATAATCATGTGAAGAGAATACCTTTTTCTTACAATTTGACGAGTAAATAGCTTTACTAGTTTAGCAAATTGCCTTGATCAATAGTTCCTAATGAAAGTACAAAGACTTCGCCTATGTTTAGTCTGAGTCAAACATCAATGCACATCATATTTAAGTACTTATTAAAACAAAGGGTAGTGGCTCAGCGGTTGAGCATCTGCCTTTGGGTCAGGGCATGATCCTGGGGTCCAGGATCCAGTCCTGCATCGGGTTCCTTAAAAAAAAAAAAGCGTAGTAAATAACCTTAAGATTTTTCTTCATTGCTTCTAGAAATTATACTATTTTACTACTGAGATCTCCAAGACACGGCAAATTTAGCTAAGTCTATTGCACTTCCTACTGCTGTTTTTCATAGGAGTGAAAATATGGCATAAGATAAACAAAGAACTGAAAACATGATTTATTTGTAGCCCCACTTTTTTTCTGTGTGCTTTTTAGTTTAGTTTGGCTAGCGACCATTATATAGTAAATAATGTGAAAAAAACAAAAGACTTTTCAAGATTACTTTCTAAACCAAAACATTTTCTATAAATAGAGCTTATCATTTATGTCTTTTTAAAAATGCTTATATTTTAGTGACATTTTCAAATAAAACAAATTACTTAAGGAATAAAATATTGCATTGAAAATATGAGAATTTAGTAAAAATTTAATTAGCAAAAATGTAACATGTTTTCCATAAAAAATTCTGTGCAGTTTAATCAAATATCCTTCAGACTGCCTTTACTCATGATGTACAGCTCTTAAAGTTACATAAAATATATTGGTAAAGAATTCATTATGACAAAGTTTGGCTATAATGTACATTAAAGAGTTGTCATAGATATGGTTGTCACATCCTGAAGGGATGTTTTGTATGTCTACTAAACATTTATATAGAAAACCTTTCAGAGTTAAAAGGGGCATTTGTTTTATTTTATTTTGTGATTTGAGATACAAATACCAGAAGATTGAGCACATGGTACAATTATGCCTGTCTCTTTTCATAAATATTGCTTTCCTACTCTTGGGATGATATTAGCCCTTACTGAATAGGAAGGTCATTTCTAATTTTACACATTTATGTTCCTTTAATATTTGTGCAGTAAGCTTTATGAGTTCTTACCGTTGCCATTAGACTTTCAAATTACATATGTATTTATATATACACATTCTTAGGTCATAGCTTTGTTGTAGCTTTGTTATTCTTGATTATAATGTTTAAGAGTCATTTGACAGAAAAATTTATTTTGTGTATTGTTTTGCACGATGGTTTACAGGAAAACCAATATACACAATATAAAACAATATTTTAAAAATGCTGACATTTAAATATAAACTTACTGGGTATAAAAACTAGAACTATAATATCTCAGCTTTTCTTTGAGTGTTAGTTGTAAAAATTATTCTATGTAATAGATTTGCTGAGAATTATGATGGGAAGGTGTTATGGAGAGCTGAGCAAAACAAGTAGCTCTGAAGTCCACCAGAAGAAGGAATGCAAATATACTAAGAATGTTGTTTCATTTTTAGACATTAATTCACTTCCATCTTAAATGAGCCCAGACTAGGAAATCTGTGCAATGGAAATCAACTTAAAATTTTATAACTAATCTTCTAAAATTCATTTTCTTGGTCATTCAAAATTAGTGAGCACTATTGCAGTCCATCTCCCATGAACATGGCATATCACTATCTGGGGGAACTTGTTTTAATCAGAATGCCTCACAAATTCAAAGTGCATTTCTTATTCAAGATTACTTATAAAAATGCTAAGTAAGCCTGACTTTATCTGTGTTAATAGAAAAGTGGCACAAATAATCACAAGCAGTAGATAATCCATAAATCATTTATATTTGATTTTAGAATTTATTATGTAAATTGTATGCTACCACAGAATTATCATTCTAATATAATTTGCTTAGGATGATATTTAAATTAGTTTCCATTCCCTTGTCATCCACAACTGAAGGTGAAATTAGTCAGCACACAAGTATGTTTAAGTAGGAAAAATGCTTGGAAATAAAACTGTGCTATGAAAAATACAAAACAATAGATTAGAGTAATATTCACTCAGATAAAGGCCCATATCAATGATTGAATTAATCATACATAGAAAGTTTAGATAGAAGGGTAATATGATATTTTCTCTTTTTTGGTATAATTTCTTGTCACTGTGATATCAACCTACACATATATCTATTTCAGCATTTCCCCAGATGAGACTACTTTCCCATATCATTCTTAAAAATATATGTTCTGCTCTGAACCATTTTCTAACATTTTGAAGTCGTATACCCTCATAAAGGTATACTGGAATCCTGGGGTTTACTTGATCTCAGGAAAGTCAGACCATGACTAGTGTTCAAATTGGTGACAGTGAAAAGCAGAAGTTCAATCATACATTAATTAGGAAATAATAAAAGTAGATTATTAAAAAAAGAACATATGACATTTCTTTTTTAACTCAGGAGAAATTTTTAATCCTAACTCTTTCATTTTCCTGTACCACACTGTACCTCTGTTAAAATTACAGAAACATTAGCACTTCTTCTCCAAAAGGTTGTTCCGTCCCTTTTACCCAACATCTTTAAGTTTCCTCACCAAATGACTTCTAAATATGGTCTCATCTCATCTAACTTAAACATTAAACAAAATAATCAAATCAAGAAAAAGTCTTTCATGACTCCATGTCTTCTTCCAGTTGTGCCTTTTCTCTTTTTCCCATCACTGCTATTTTTCTTTTAGGAATTGACGCTATATTAGTGTGCTTATACAATAACTGATTGCATGAATTTTTTTCTCTAGCTTCCATAGTGTAATTTCAGATCTTAAGGAAAAGGCCTGAGATTTACTCATTTTATCTCCAGCAAATAGCACTGTTACTGAAATGTAACACATAATCAGTAAATCACTGTGAAAGAATAACTAAATCCCTTTCTAAATATCAACTCCTGTTGCAAGTAAATATAAATTCTAAAATATTACAAATGTGTGAAATATTTGAAGCAAGATTCAATAAATAGTCAATACGAATGATCACTGAAGGTATAATCTGAAGGTAAGCAGCATGAGACGTCAAAAAGTACAAAATACAAACACAGAAAATACAAATAAAAATCCAGTTTTCTGGGGCAATGATTAAAATCAAATGACAAGCTTACATTTATTACTTATTTCTCCTCTATTTCTTCCATTTCCTTCATATTGCCATATAGACTTCAAGTCATAATGATTGACAAAAGTTTTACTATTGATAAAAACAAACATACTAAAAGAAATCAAAGAAGAATCATGAAAAGCTAAAGAAAATGAGGATATATATATCAGCAGAAATTTAGAAACTGTAGAAACTTTAGACAATATGTAGTACATCATTTAGCATAACATAAGCCTACACTATTGATAAAGCATTTTATAAATAATAACTGATACAAATAATAAGTAATCTCCTGTCTAATTTTTTTGCCTTCCTTGAAAGTGGGATATTGGTTGTTTCCAATTTTTATTGTAGAACTATTAATTTTTTCCTTTTGATTCTGTCAATATTTAATTCTTAGGTTTTGCAAAGTTTATATAATTTGGGACTGTGTTGTTCAGTGCATATATGTTTATAACTTTAATGTCTTTCTGATAAGTTGATACTTTTATGAATATCTAATATCCTTTTTGTTCTTTTGTGATAGTTTTTTATTTAAAGTCTATTTTGTCTGTTATTAGTACACCAATCCAAGTCTGTTTTGGTTAGTACTTGCATGGAATATCTTTTTTTAATATTTTCATTTTCTCTTTTTTTTAAAGATTTTTATTATTTATTTATTTATTTATTTATTTATTTATTTATTTATGAGAGAGAGAGAGAAAGAGAGAGAGAGAGGCAGAGACACAGGAGGAGGGAGAAGCAGGCTCCATGCCTGGAGACCGACGCGGGACTCGATTCTGGGACTCCAGAATAACACCCTCGGCCAAAGGCAGGCGCTAAACCGCTGAGCCACCCAGGGATACCCTAATATTTTCATTTTCAACCTAGTTTTATCTTTGCATCTAAAGTGAATCACTTGGGTACTTGGATGACTCAGTCAGTTAAGCCTTTGCATTTGGCTTAGGTCATGATCTCAGGGTCCTGGGATCAAGCCCTGCAACAGGCTCCCTGCTCAGTGTGGAGTCTGTTTCTCTGTCTCCTACTGTCTCTCTTCCCTGATCATTCTCTTTCTCTTAAATAAATGAGTAAAATCTTTAAAAAAATTTTTAAAGCGAATCTCTCATAGAAAATAAATCATTGGATCATACGGTTTTAAAAAATATTTTATTTATTTATTCATGAGAGACAGAGAGAAAGGCAAAGACATAGGCAGGAGAAGAAGGCTCCCTGCAAGGAACTTGATGTGGGACTTGATCCCAGGACCCCGGGATCACAAACCTGAACCAAAGCTAGATGTTTAACCACTGAGCCACCCAGGTGCCCCTGGATCATATCTTTTTTTTAAAATGCATTTTGCAATATCTGACTTTGATAAAGGGTTGAATTAATTTACATGTCAAATACTACTTATGAGGAAAAACTTATTTCTACTATTTTTCTATCTGTGTTTGGTATGTTAGACCTTTGTTGTTCCTCACATGCTCTATTAGTGACTTAACTTGCGTTTAGTTGTTTTTTGTATTGAGCTATTTTAATTTCTTTCTCATTTCCTTTTGTGTATATTATTTAGATATTTTCTTTGTATTTACCATGAGGGTTACATTTAATATCCTATATTTACAAGAATATAATTTAAGTTGCTATGAATTTCATTTCAATAGCATACAAAATCTAATCTTATATAAATCTGCCCTCCTTTATATAATGGTTTTCACAATTACATCGTCATGCATTTTGTCCACTAAAACATAGACATGTAATTTTTTTCATATTCCTGTCTAAATCACATAGAAAATAAAACAGAGTTACAAAGCAAAAATTTCAAAATGCGAGCATTTATATTTGACTATGTAGTTACATTATAGGGTATCTATTTCTTCATAGGACTTAATTTTTTTTTAGTTCTTTTTTGTTTTTTTAAAGATTTTATTTATTCATGAGAGACACAGAGAGAGAAAGAGGCAGAGACACAGGCAGAGGGAGAAGCAGGCTCCATGCAGGGAGCCCAATGCAGGACTCAATCCTGGGACTCCAGAATCAGGCCTTGAGCTGAAGGCAGGTACTTAACTGCTGATCCATCCAGGCATCCCTCTTCATCGGACTTTGATTTACTGTTCAATGCCCTTTCATTTCAACTCAAAAACTTCATCTTGCGTTTCTTTGGGGCAAGTTTAATGTTAACAAATTCCCTCCAGCTTGTGTTTATCTTTGTATGTCTTAAATTTTCTCTCATTTTCTTAGGAAAGTTCTCCAGACACAGAAGTCTTGGTTGAATGTTTTGTTTTTCTTTCAGACTTTTACTTATGTTAGCCCACTGTTTTCTGGGTTCCATAGTTTCAAATGAGGAACCTGATGTTATCCCTATTGTGGACCCTTTGTAAGTGGTGAGTCTCTTTCCTCTTACAGATTTCAAAATTATCTATTTGACTTCCAATAGTTTCATTTAAATGTGCCTTCATGTGGATCTTTTTAAAGTTATCCTATATAAGCATCCTTAAGCTTTTTGGATTTATAGATTAATGCCATTTTTCAAATTTGAAAAGCTTTCAGCCATTATTTATTCAAATTTTCTCACTGTTTCTGTCTCTGTATTTCTCTTTGTTCTCTATTTCTGGGAGTCCCCTAATGTGTATATTGGACCACTTGATGGTGTTTCACAGGTTTCTTCATCCTTTATTTCACTTTTCATTTTTTTATACTTTCTGCTCTTCAGGCATAATTGCAATATTCATATCAAGATTGCTGATTCTTCTGCTTGTTCAAATCATATGTTGTACTCATCTAGTGAAAATTTAAAGTCAGATATTGCAGTTTTCAGGTCTAGAATTTCTTCTTGGTTCCTTTTATAATTTCTATCTCTTTATTAATATGTTAATTTTGTTACTTTATCATTTGGCCATTTTTCAATATTTTCTCTTTAGTTCTTTGAGCATATTTAAGTTAGTTTTTTTAAAGTCTTTCCTAGTAAACTGGATGCCTGGACTCCTACCTCAGGGATGGTTTCTATCAGTTATTTTTTTTCCTTTGAATGAGCTAATGTTTCTCTTATTGGTATGCCTATATTTTTTGTTGGAAAATGTGCATTTTAATATTATAGGTGTGGTAACACTGAAAATGTTTTTCCCTCCCCATATATTTGCTGCATTTTGAATACTAAAGATTTATTAAGTTTTTAAAACTATTTTGTAAAGAATGCATTCTTTCTTTTCTGTGGTTACTGAAGTCTCTGTCCCTTTGGCTCATATTTTGACAGACACTTCCCTGGATACAAGGAATTAAAACACACACACACACACACAGAGAGAGAGAGAAAACAGCAGCAGCAGCAACAACAACAACAACAAACCACAAAACACAAAGAAACATAGTTCCCTTCTGTTTTTCTGGACTGGCTCGGTGCTGAGATACTCTAACACTTATCTAGGCTCCCAAAGAACATAGGAATCAAGCTAAGGTGTCAGTGAAGGGTCTTGCAAGGACTTTTCTGAGCATGTGTTTTGCCTAGGATATGCAGATGTCTTTCTAAATTCCTCTGTATATATGTATATAGGTACTTTTGAATGTCTGAATTTTCCAAAAAAAAAACCCACAGCTTTTCTTTCTTGGATCTTAGATGTTTATACCTGACCATAATCTTACCTTTGAAGCATATTTTGGTTGTTAGATCACTTGTGTCATTTCTGAGCAATGTCTGCTACTTTTCTAGCCTAAATTCTGAGTTAGGCATATAGAGATGAGCATCTTGCGTCTTTTCATCAGGAAGCCCCCAGAGCAGTTAGAATAGGTATAACTAATATGTATCTGTTATAAATATATATATATACTTATTTTGTTATAAATTTTATACATAACATATATATTTGCAATATATATGTATATATGCAAACGAATGTGCTTTAGCCTCTCCAAAACCAGAAATCATGGTCCCACATTGGGAACTTCAAGACTGCCCCTGAAATAGGTAGGACATAAGTCAAGGTCAATTAAAAATGGCAAAAATCAGGATCCCTGTGTGGCTCAGCAGTTTAGTGCCTGCCTTCCACCCAGGTTGTGATCCAGGAGTCCCACGATCTAGTCCCACGTTGGACTCCCTGCGTGGGGCCTGCTTCTCCCTCTGCCTGTGTCTCTGCCTCTCTCTCTCTCTGTGTGTGTGTGTGTCTCTCATGAATGAATGAATGAATAAATAAATAAATAAATAAATAAATAAATAAATAAATAAAATCTTTAAAAAAATAGCAAAAATCTTCCCTAGCATTTCCAAGTTGCCTTGTTCATGATTCAGGAAGTTTTTAGTTGCAGTAAATATTTTACTGTTTTCCAAAGTTCTAACAATGTTGATTTGATAGTTTCTCCTTTTTTTTTCTTCTTTCTATTGTGTCTGTGGGGGAATAAGTTTGGAGCTGCCTAATCTACCATTTTGCTAATATCAGTCCATTAATCCTTCATTTTATCTTCAAGCATAGCTTTTGACCTTGGGAGAAGAGGCCATATACATAAATAAAAAAATAATAGGATACATTAGAAGTAGATATTTAACATAAAATAAGTGATTACTAAGAAGGAAGTCATGGTGGGGCTTTACAAAGTGCAACTGAGAAGATATCATACAGGAGAGATGATAGGTCTTCTAAATAATAAAAAATTCTTCCTTTCTCCTGGGAATGTTGTCAGAGTCATACATATGTATATATGTTTAAGTTTTAAAGTTATTAATTTCAGTCCAAAAAAGTATTACACTTACTAGGCAAATGAGGCATGAGATGTTCCTTCTCTATGAAACTTTGTACAAATCTGTGGACATTTTCTAAAATGCTTACAATGTGAAAGCTTTAGATTTGATAAAGAAATCACCAGGTACTTTGAATAATTGGGTTATTTAAATAAAAATTTTAATTTTTAAATAAATATCATTTATAAATTTAGATAGATAGAAACGCATGGGTTTAAATGGGTATTATACTTTTATTATAATTTACATCTAAACTGGTCAGGCCAAAAAGGAAAAGATACCACTATTAATTAATTGCATCTACCTGGATTATACTAAAAATCAGATATATTTGCATTTTTGTATTGCATTTACTCATTATTTGTTGTATTTATAACATGTCAGTTGGAACTTTTCCACTGTATACTCTATAATGAACAAGTGAACATTAATCATTCTTTAAAGAGAACATAAGAAAAAAATGGAAAAAATCAAACATACTCATAAAATATATGAGTAAGCTACAAATTAATCCTAAAAGAGTAAATGGAACATTAATGTGAATGTATTTCAGTGCATAAATTATTTTTCAATAAATGCATTTAAAAATAGAAACAAAATCTAGTTCAAACAAATGCTGAATCAACATATTTATGATTTATTTGGTTAGAAGAAAATTTCCTATTTAACCCAAAAGTTTTTCTTTACTAAGTAAATATGAAGCTTACTTAACTTGTACACTTAATCTGTTCTGATTCAGTTTTAATATATATTTACAAGTATAATTGTTTTTAATGTTTTTCCCCTAAGGGTAAATAAAAAATAATGTAATTCCAGAGAGGAAATTTGTTCTCCAAGCAAATTAATCTACTTATGTAATAAAATTAATAATACATTTTGCTTTGAAATACACAAATGGACTCATTTCCCAATTTCCCTTTTCTTAAATTATAAATGCTTCTTTCCACAAATATGAATCCTGCAGCTAAGTAGAAAATTTTATTGCAAATCTGTAAAGCTTTTTATGGTTTGTCATTCTACATTTGTTTCTGAATGCAAATAGATAGTGTGCTATAGAGGTTCCTATCTAACATATAGTTCACTGGATTAGCACAACTATCACGTACAAATGTTTTATTATTTGAATTCTAGGTAAGATATATTAAGATTCATAGATATATTGCAAATTGACAGAACTATTTTTACATTATTTTAATCTTGTATGATGATTTTATTTGAGGTATTTGCAAGATAACAATTAATTGTCAAATATTTAAGCACACCCTATTATTCTTAAGCATAATATTACTGTTCAATATCAGAAATCACTGACAATAGACTAACAGAATTAAAACATTGTGCTTTTCCTCTCAGGCAGGTTGCTTTCTGTGGTAGACAGAATTTTAGAGTGGGTCCCCTGATCTTTCTCCCCAGGTGCTACTCCCATGAATATGCAAGCTTATGTGGCAACCAAAATTTTGTAGATATAATTGAAGTTACTTCTTAGTTGAATTTAAGACCAAGAGATGGTCTGGATAGTCCTACCTTATCCACATGTGCCCTTTAAAGCAGAGTCTTTTTTGGCTGGTTGCAGCAAAGAATGTCTGAGAGATTCAAGCACTGAGAGGGATTTAACATTATAAAAGCCCTCTCTTTCTGAGATGGAGAAAGCCATAGGACAAGGGCCTAAGAGTGGCTTCTAGATGTTGAAAGCTGTCTTCAGGTGACACTCTGGAAGCAAACAAAAATTCAGTTCTCAAGTTAAGGAAATAAATTCTGCTGAAGACAGGAATGAGCTTGGAGGAAGATCCTGAACTACAGATGAGCATGCAACTAGCTCACACCTGGATGCAGCCTGAGAGAACCCAAACACCATTCCCTATTTCTGATCTATAGACCATCAGCTAATAAATGAATGCTGTTTTAAGCCACTCGTGTTATTGTACTTTGTTATTCACAATAAAAAATCAATAAACCGGGCAGCTGGGTGGCTCAGCCAGTTAAGAAGTCTGCCTTCAGCTCAGATCATGACCCCATGAGCACTATGACAGGCTCCCGGCTCAGTTGGGAATCTTCTTCTCCCTCTCCTCCTGCTTGTGCTTTCTCTCTCTCTCTCTCTTACTCTGTGTCAAATAGATAAATAAAATCTTAAAAATAATCAATAAACCTTCAAAATATCCTTAAATTTATCAGACTGGTTGATAGAGCATTTGATATTTTACCATACTACCTTCAAATATATTTTATATATCATTTATGATTTAGCCTTTCAAAATTTTCCAATGGTTGAATGTCTCCTGCCATTTCTGCTGATAAGTCAAGTATTTCTTCCTGTGATCCCCAAGTTTCTAAAAACCCTGAAGATCCTATCCCCGTAAAGAGCCAATTCCTCTGAAAGAGCCTTTTTTTTTCTTTTTGTACAAAAGACAAAACAGTCTAAGAAATCAGGCTATTAGCTCTATCAATAACTATTATCTCTAGCAATGGGTCACAGTGGAAGACTGCCTATGTTTAAGGTCATGCTTTGGCCAAAGCCATAATAGTTCTCAGGCTGATCCTCAAAACTGTGCTTCTGTTTTTATTTTTGGCAATTCATATTCATTTGTTGATTTATTATTACACACACACACACACACACACACACACACAACATGGTATGCCAGCCATTTGGGTCCAGACAGCTTACCAGTTTCAGCCACACATTTTGCAGTAATTAGGTATTTCCCATGAACATAAAACTATTTTGTTAATCACTCATTAAAAGGTCAGATATCCCTGATTGTGAGATCTGGTTTGGAGCAGTCACATCTTTTCTTGCCAAGAGATTAAGATCAGACACTCCTGGACCAGATTTCCTTAATTTCAAACAACATCATGAACAATGGGACTGATAGTCCAACTCCTTTGCCATATCCTATTGCCATGTTCTATCTAGAAGGAAATTACAGATGTCACCCACAATCTAGGAGAGGGTATTAAACACTGGCATGGCCACTGAGGATCATCATCGCCTAAAACGATGAAAATGACAATAAACTCAACAGGGGGCACTTTTATTTTCAGTAGTTTTTAATTCATTCATCCATATATTCACAAAACATTAAACAAATCCTAGAGCGGTTATGTTTTTATTTGATGTGGATATGCAGTGCACAAAGTGGACAAAATATCTGCACTCGTAGGGTTTCTATTCTATTTGACAAGGTATAAGATAAATGCATAGATGTTTGACATGAAATCAGATAATAAAGAGAGCTATGAGGAAAACTAAAGCAGTCTAGGTGATTACAGAGTTACATTGGGTGATGTTATTTTAGACAAGTAGGACTGGAAATACTCTCTGAAGAGTAGTATTTCAGCACTGACTTGAAAAAAACGGGCATGTAGCGGAAGGCATTCTTGGTACAGGAGAGAGTGATGTTAGAGGCGAAGTGTAGAAGTGTGGCCTGGAATTGTAGGAAGGCCAGAGAAGCTCCTCTGGGTCAAAATGAGCAAGAAGAAGAACTTAAGAAATGATGCCAGGATTCATTCAGGTATATGATAATTAAACCCGTAGGAGGCTCTCATTTATCTTACCTGTGATACAAACACCTCTGTATGAGGATGGGAAGGCCAGGAGGATGTTGAGCAAAAGAATACAAGGGAATGACGTGTGATTTTGGTTTTAAATGGGCTCTGGCTGCTATATATAAGAAACATAAAATAAAATTTGAGGAACAAGGAAGAACTATAAAAAGATTTTGGCATCAACTATAATAGTTCAAGCAAGGAATTTTAGTATTCATTAACACAAAGAGTGCAAAGGCAAATAGATACAACTTTTTGAAAATCATCCACAAATTAGCAGCCTTCAAATTTTGAAGTTTCTAAAACATGCTGGATCTGCTACGTTCCTCTTTCTTTCTTTCTTTTTTTTTTTTCGTTCCTCTTCCTTTCTACATCTCTGTTTGAATTTTAGAATGCCACAGGTTTTCTACTGTGGTTAATCTCCATAAAGACACAGTTTTTCTTCCTCTGTCATGGGTCAATCTGTAATCCTTTGCTGGATGGCCAGTAACACAATTATAGTTAGTATAAATTTAGAGAATGGAGAATATATCCATCAAAACTCAATAAAATAATTTTTTTAACATCATATCTTTTATGAAGAAAGATAAGAATGGAAAGAAAAGCTTTGAAAGCTATAAAACCATAACATATAATATCTATTAATAGAAACTGTCCTATTTTTATTGTGTGTTTGCTTCAATTATTTTTGTTAGATAAGGTTTTACATTCTTTTCTTCTTTAGAGAGTCTATAAATATTTGATGAGTTTTCATCAAAAGAACTATTTTTAGTTTTAATATTGTTTTTCCTTGATGGCCAACTAGTAAATCCAAATTCTCTCCTACAGTGAAACAATATAAATGACATGAACCAACCAGTGGGGTTTTGGCATAGGGACTTCTTTAATTTTCAACAGATTTTCCAATAAATATTGAAGTACTAACTTCAGAAACCAGAATTTTTGTGTGAAAATAGTTTTTATATAATGTTAGGATTTAATGGACTACCAAACAGTATGGGTTGGTTCTAAGAAAGCTCCCAGATAATGCTTTGTCAATGAACTTGTAAAACCCATTAATGTAAAGGAACATTTCTGAATAAAGTGTTTTTGAAGGGAATGACAGGATTGCAGTGTAGAGAGTATAATAATTTAAACTCACAGTGAATGAAACCCTCAAGTATACACATATGCCAATTGCTTATATTGAGCTTTGCACATTTTGAAGAGAGACTACAGGGGCTTTTATTTGAGAATCTAAAACCAGAAACCCATACATGCTCCAGGCTCTATATTAGAGCAATTCTACTTTTTACATATTTTTACTTCTATGGAATTAAACACTTTTCCCCTAAACATTTAACTTTTAGTCCACATATACCATCTTGTTTAGTTTGGTAGAGAATGGTCTGAATTTTGCAAAATACAAAATTATATATAAAATGCATAAAATACATTTAAGCCACAAATTTCTTTATTGAATTTACCTGACTTTTCCCAGATAGCACATCTAGTTATCTGCTAATTTTTCTAGAGTCTTTGTGTATAGCTGAATATCTTATGCTTCCTATGTGAATACAGACATGTTGATAGATAGGTAGAATAGAATATATCCTAACATATATATGTATATATAACTTATTTATTTATATATAATTAGTATTTGAAGTTTTAAAATATAGATAGGGTTAAATATCTTGTAAAGCATTTATTTTACTTTACATGCTAACTTTTCACAACCTAGGAAAAGTAATTTTAATGAACACATATATTAATAACAAAAGAATTCAATTTTCTACAATCTAAATTGAAGCTTGCAAAAAATTAGTCTTAAATGTATATATTACTTTTTTAATTTGAATAATCATATGCATTGAGACTGCATATATTTTTATTTCATAATTCAGAAGCTACATTCTAACTTAACCTATAATTATCTCTTTTTACCAAGTATGACAATATTTGTCCTGTAACAGGTATCCTTAGACCATTCAGATTCAGTGTGACTATTGGTATGGTTTGATTAAAATCTATTATCTTTCTAGCTCTTTACAATGTGTTCATTTTCTCTTTTTTCCCCTCCTATCTGCTTCTCTTGTGTTAACTGACCATGTTCTTGGGATTCCACCTTGTTTCCTTTATTGACTTTTTATTTTTGCACCTTTGTATTGTTGTTGGTATTTCTTTTAATGGTGCACTAGGGTTTACAATAAACCTTTTTAATTAATCAGTTTACCTTCACCTAATATCATACTACTTCACATGTAGTTCAAGTATTTTACAACTTTATATTCCCAATTCTTTATATCCTTCATGCTCTTATAGTAATACTCTTTTAATATTACATAAACACATAGTACAGTGCTGCATTTTGTCTAGTATTTTGTTACAAGTGACAAAAAATTCATTGTACATCATCTTTTAATTTCCAGTGCTATTCATGTCATTTTATATATCCAAATTATGATAGGCATTTCTGCCAGAAGAAACTAAAATAAGTATTGTTTTACAGACTAAAGATGTTGGCAATTATTCTTATAATTTTGGTTATGTCTAAGAAAGTTGTTATTTCTCAAATATTCAAGCCATAGCATGGCTTGAGTGATGCTACAGTGAACATTCTTGAACATGCCTCCATAGTAATATGTGAGATAACTTTCTCTAGATTACGTCTCAAGTGGAATTTCTGGGTCACAAGATATACACAACCTGGTTTTTACTGATTGTTTCTGAATTGCTAAGAGTTATATTTATTTACAAAGGCACTATTGCATTTCATGGCCCCTGTTGTCCCTTTTCAACACTTGGAAGTGTCAGAATTTAATTTGTATGTGATATTTCTGTCTATGAAGCATATAATATGAATGCATTTTGCCTTATTATTCCCGTCTTTATTCAGTAGTATTTAAAACTCTACATAAAATGACTTAATTACTATTCAACTTTTTTGGAATTCTCTTAATAAATATCTTTGAAAGAAAAATCCATCTAGATTTTGGAGGTTGTGAGAAAAGATGACATGTTGAAATATGAGTTCCATTATTGTTCATGAAATCATACTATTCATTGCTTCTAAATTTCTTAAGCATAAATCAAAATAACTTAACCAAAGTTGTATAGCTTTCAAGAAAGTAATTTCAATTTTGTACTTTATTAGTATGTCTACTTTTTGGCAGTTTTGACTTTTCATGTTCAAAGTTAAGTTTCCAGGGGAAAAAAGGTATTGGACTGACAATGCATATGTAGTGAATTACAGCTGAAATTATGCTATTAAATGCAATAAAAGTGTATGGTAGAAGATAAATGCTTTTTCTGAACAGTGATAAAGGATTTACTTTTGATAAATATATTATTAGAGGGTAGAAATGGTAAAAAAAAAAGATATAATTTGCCTTTCTGGTTTTCAGTTCTTTTCAAAATATATAATTTAACATAAAAAATTTACCATTTATCAGGAGGTTATGACCCTCCTGAGATCATAATCTCAACTCTTGAACTAACTGAAAAGAGTATTTTTTCTGTAAAATACTCTTCATGTTATCAGAACAAATGTTGACACATTTTTATTAACTTCAGTTGTACTGATATTTATAAATTAGGTATTATTAGAACATGAATAGAATGTCCATTTTCATGTCTTTTTTCATCCTTTGAATATTGCTTAGAATAACCATATTTGCGATAAGTACTAAAAATAATTGGAAGCAATCTTGAAATACTCAAATGAGGTATAATATGTAGTATTAAGACAACAAAAGGTATTTGAACTTATTAACGCAACTGATATTTTGGTGTACTCAAGTTGACACTGACCTTCTAGCATATTGATATATATTCTTGTTAAATTGAAACTTTGCTTAATTTTAAAATAAGCTATAATAAAATAGTAATTCCTAGTCTCAGTCATGTTTTTCTAATCTGACCTCCATTGGAAATTCATACTTCCATAGACCAAGATTCATAAATGAGAAAATACACAAAAACCAATATAGAATCTGTTTCTCTTCTTTTAAATTCTCACAGGCCCTAATTCCTTTTGAATAATGGGGCAAAAATCTTTCTTTAAATCTCCATAGAACAATGTTCATCCAACACCTATCCCCTGCCTCTATTTCCTTCTTACCAGGAAGAAGAGCACAATTTTAAAGGTAGACAAAAATACGGGGACTATTATAAGCTCTGGCAAAATGCGAATTAACACTTGTATGGACCCAACATGGTTTTTATTGAGTACCTAAAAGTGAAGAGAAAGTAACTGGCAATATTTGAAACAAATCTTAAAAAATAAAGAAATTAAATTTTGAACCATTAGCAAATTGTATTTTAATTAAAGCATAGACTGTGTTTTTTGTAATATTGACTTAATTTCAAACAGGGAAAGAGGTCTCATAAATTGCTACAGATGAGTTTATGTGTATTCCATTGATATGTGCTAGAACATGTAGGGAGCCTGGAAAGAGAGAGGCTTCAAATTTTACTTTAATTTTTCAGACCAGACCTATTATTTCAGACTCCAAATATGAAGTAAAATCTATCTTGAGGTTTTTGCTTTGTTTTGTTTTTGTTTTTACAACTGTCTGGTGCAATTTCTCTGTGAGTAAAGAGATGTCTTTGAGACTGTAGAGGTACAAATACAAAAGTAAACAAAAATTGTTCCTGAATTACCAGAATAGTTCCTGAATTCTCAGATGCAAATAGCAGCAAGAGAAACAGAAAATAATCTGTGTCAAAAGGGCTACAAAGACATTTAAAGTTGTGGATGCAGCATGTGAATATTGCATATCTATGTGTGTATGTGTCATATATTTTTATAACATGAAATTTGAAAGAAAGGATACCAGATAACATAGAAAAAGATCCTAAAAAAAGAAAAAAATTAGGATACAAGGAAAATCTGAAATAGTAATTAATGCATTCTATAAAGTAATATATCTCTTTTCTCACTTTCACTCCAAAAATTTCCTCCCCAAGGAAAATGAAATGATTGGCACCGTAATCAGAAAAACAAATCTTTGGTTATCTCTTCTTTTCTGGTTCATATGTCAAGCAAAACCTGCAAATATTGAGTTTTTCACTTATGGAAGTAAATATAAAATATATTATTATTTGACAAAGACAGAGGAGAGAAAATTAAAAGAAAAAGGTGGCTTCTCTCTAGTCAACCCTGAGAGAATTCTGTAAATGATACATGGGTTTGGAAATATTTGTGTACTACATCAAAGCCTGCAATATTGGAATAGGTCAAGGACTCATTGTAAATTAGTTGACTGAGATCTTTTTTTTAAGTCCTGTTTATTTTTTACTTTTATTTTATTTTTATTATTTTTAAATATTTTATTTATTTATTCATGAGAGACACACAGAGAGAGAGAGATGCAGAGATACAGGCAGAGGGAGAAGCAGGCTCCATCCAGGGAGCCTGATGTGGGACTCAATCCCAGGTCCCCGGGATCATGCCCTGAGCCAAAGGCAGATGCTCAAACGCTGAGCCACCCAGGGATCCCAGTGGACTGAGATCTTAAAAGCAATACAACATTTAAACTCATTTAAGCTTTCTGAGAAAAGTAAAAAACAAAACAACACAACTTGTCGTCATCATATATTATCTGTGGTAAGGAACATTTATAGCTAGTTCTTATTTAAGTAATGTAATCTAAGGCTTGATATTAATTGCTTACTTACTTATTTTTAATATTTTATTTGATTGTAAATAAGAACACTTAACATGATCTTAAAAGATCAGCATTTTACATTATGCTAATGCATGGAAATTAAAAATAGGTTACTATTGAAGTAAATTTTAATGATTCACTATAGATATATTCACTCTAGACCAAATAAATACATATTTAGTATATCTAAGTAGTTCACATAGTTGGTGCTGTAAACATTTATCTACTTTTTATCAAACAAAACAAAACACCTGCAACAGAGAACTTTCATCTCAATTTCCTCTCTTCAGTAACCTGTGTTTCATTCTTAAAATTTCTGTTTTAACTGCAACTACCATATTACACTCCAAATTATACTGTAACTCTTATAGCAATAAGTTGATTATATTTTTCTCCATTTTAGCAATATTATGACATCTTCAAAGTAATAATATCTCAATTCTTTTGATAACGTTCCTCATAATGGCAAAAACAATTACTGGATTTAAAAATCTGGGTTAAAGCTCTTGATATAAATTTCCTTATTTTCTCTGAATGATTCTGCTATGTTTAATATTCAGCATGGAATATGTATACCAACAGTTAGCTTAGATGAAAATATTTTGAATTAATTAATATTTTAATCAAAATCCTGCTGGTGGTCAGTGATAAGAATATGCCTATTATCATTTAGGGTTAAAAATACAATACTTAAATATATTCCTGTGTGTCTAATTCCAGTTTTTAACTATGGAGGAGTGATTTCTTTAAATATGTCAATCTGTGGTAGATAAATGCATTGTAAGGTACACTTAGCTTCCTTGAAGAGGCAAATTAAATAAGAAGATTTGAAGCTATTATTTAGACAGAAAAGGGAACACACCCATCATTTGGGACATGTTAGGTGCTATGCTGTAATTATATTACAGCATATTATATTAAATTTTATTAACTTTATTGATCACATTTAGCTTATGAATCTTTTGCTTTCTCCTCTAATTTGCCTGTGTAAAATATCTTTACTGAAGACAGACTAATCACATCTTTTTCCTTCATCTACCAAAATTTGTTGTTTAATCTAGAAAGTTGGCAAAGATATAATTTCAAATATTTTAACTTTGCTGCAATTCCATATAAAATAAAAAATCTTAAATTGTACTTTTATGCCTGATTTTTTTCGCCATATTTAGCTAACTTTCTTAATACTGATTTGACTCAAAATATGTATTTATCAATTAAAATGATCACTTCTAAGATGAGGGATCAAGGTTTTTTTTTGGGGGGGATCAAGGTTTTGAAGAACAGATTTGTGTGTAATGCGCAAAATGAGAAAAATGTGTACCTCCTTACTTTCTTTTTGATAGAAGAGATTTAGAAAACACCAGTTGGTTTTATATATATATATATATATATATATATATATATATATATATATATATATCTGTATATAATCATTAACTTCTACATTCATCCAATACCTTAATTCAATTTTAAATAAAAAAAAAATATGAATCCAGGCAAAATTAGTGCTTTGGGTATTTAAACCCACTAAAAAAAAGTATAGAAGCTTCATCTTCATAACAAGTTTATTTAAATCAAATATTTATGGGGAAAAAAGTTGCCTTTAGCGCTGTAGTACAACAACAAAAAGAATTTCCTCTAAAATTTGGAAAAATATAAAAGCCTTTATTCCATAAATCTGCTACTACAAAAATTATAAAAATACTCTTTGAGGAACCTCCGGGAAACGAACTAGGGATGGTGGAAGGGGAGGAGGGCGGGGGGTGGGGGTGAATGGGTGACGGGCACTGAGGGGGACACTTGACGGGATGAGCACTGGGTGTTATTCTGTATGTTGGCAAATTGAACACCAATAAAAATTAATTCATTAAAAAATTACAAAAATAAAAGGTAAATACACAAGTCACAAAAATTCCTCTGAGCCAGTGAGTAATTGCCAAATAGGCTGAGAACTAGCTATTCACAGTCAGAGAATATCTTAAGTGAATTGTAGTTAGAACTGGAGACATTTCCCAAAATTTAAAGTATAACAAATAGCAATTAATTCATTAGATTTACTAGATTACTCTTAATGTCTGCTACATTTATGTAAATGCCTTTGTGCAGTTTCATCATTTAATATGCTATTTTTATTTTCCTTGGATGATGTAATATTTATATTTTATTATTGAAACTATAAAAAAGATTGCAAAATAGCTGACACTGAACTATGATTGCATTATGATAACTTTTAAAAAATTATTTTTATTTGCACTTTAAAGTACCATAGATTAGTTAATTCATATTTTATTTGTGGATAAAACACACAATACAGATAATGCTTTTCTAATTTGTAAATTTTGGTTATTTTTTCACTGATTATTACTAAGTTTAAGCACTTACAAGTTTAAGTTTTTGGCCATTTTTACAATTTCCTCTCTTAAACAACTCTTATTAGAAAATGGAAGGCATATTGTTTTGCCAGTTGCTCTACTCTTACCTTCATTGATGATTCTCTAATTTAATGTTTCATATGCCTGTTGCAAATTAAGGAAATGCCATTTAATAGCATATAACTAGCTGTATACATTCAATAGACTATCCTAATTTTAAAAACAAAGCTAAGATTTATGTAAATAATTATTGCTTTAGGAATTTCATTTCGTACTTATTTCCCTATTATTACAATTATGTTTTATATTATGTTATATTTGAAAAATCATATGCAGTCATAAAAATTTTTTACATTTCAGGGTCAAAGTGAATTTGATATATTTATCTTAGAAATCTGTTCATAATATATATTTCTATAACACCTTTATCATATATAACAAATTTAGTACTGCTTCACATTCATGATTTATTTACAAGATTTGAAAGATTCTGATGACTTTGGATAATATGTTGGATTAATTTGAATTTCCTCTAAGTAAATCAAAGCCTAGTAAATATTTACATATGTAAATTGACCATAGAAGTTCTAAAATCCAAAATAATAATCATGCTCTAAGAAAGTAGAAGGTACAAAGTAATTAGATTTTCATATAAAATTCTACAACCTTATATTGAAAGATTTTGCAATGTTTGGCTTACTTATATCAAAAGCAGTATTGATATTTACCACACCCCTTCCATCCAGTTTATGTAAATATAAATTATGGTAATTTGTTTTATTCTTTGTAGAATGAGTGACACATAGAAGAATGTAGCAGCATACAGAACATTTTAAATGTTATTCTAGTGTTTCTTGGCTTCATGATATTTGCTACATGGAGATCCACCTTCTATAAAATTGTCAGCCAGCCAATACCTGAAAACTTCCAGTAATGACGTGGTACATGCTATACGATTTGCTCTCTTCAACATTGGCTTCTTATGGCTTACAAAATTTTGTTTACCAGAGGTTTAGTATAGTTATTTTATCATCCACTTAAAAAAATATGTTATTTATTTATCTGTCTGAAATAGAGAGAGAGTACAAGCAGGGGAGTAGCAAGCAGAGGGAGAGTGAGAAGCAGTCTCCCCTCGGAGTAGGGAGCCTGATGCAGGACTTGATCCCAGGACCCTGGGATCATGACCTGAGCTGAAGGTAGATGCTTAATTGAATGAGCCCAGGTGCCCCTTAATGTCCATATTTTTATATAGAAATCTATCTAGTATGAAGTGCTTCATGTTAAAATTGTACTAATTTAAAGCTTAAATTATCTATACCACTACTACTAATAATTACTACTAGTAGTATGGCTAGTAAACTGTCTTCATATCTGTCCCTACTCAAAGTAGAAAACTATGCAGAAAATTTTCATATAGTTCAAAAAAGTAAAAGTAGGAACATAACATTGGCCAGGCCTGTGAGGAATCAATCCCAATTCGGGCAGTCAGAACAATTATTCCAGGTCACTGAAGTGCTATTTGGCACATTACTCAACTAGCGTGAGACCTGTATATCCTAAAACACATAATGCAGCTTTCCAAATTTTCTTTCATCCAACTCAAGCACTGGATGGAAAAATACCAGCTGCATTTCTGTTTCTGACTTTCTCCCCCAGAGTATTTTTGAGATGATATCTCAATGCACATTTTCAGCTGATACCAACATTTTTATAAAAGGAAGAAAATAAGGACTTATATAGAACCTATTATTGGAAGAAGTGGGATGATACTTCACATTTGATTCAATCCAATGACATGACAATTACTGCCTGCCCTAACAAGTATTGCTCGTGCAGTGGTTTGTCCGGATAATTTCAAAAAAAATTATTAATGAAATAAAAACAAATGTTACAGAGCTCTACAGTTGAAATACTGGAAGATGACCATGATACCAAAGCAATATAGCCTTTGCCCATATTATTAGGTTTGGTAAATAATGTTAGCTTTGCTATTTGTGTAAGTGTATATTTAAAATTGACTTTAACTTTGATCATATAGCAGAATGAATCTTATCTTAAAAGTCCATGTATATTGTATATAAAAAGTAGTATTCTATAAATTTTGCTTTAATTTTCTCATTGACATTTCTTATGACCATGTATTTTCTGTTTATGATGATGTATTCAGGGCTATTGGTAAATCTCAGAACCATCCTGCTTTGGCTTCCATGGTTTCAGTACTTAATTATTCAGTAAGGCTATGTGGCTTTGTAGCATAATGAATTTTGGGGAAAAACTGCTGCCCAGGATTCAATACGACAGCAAACAGTACCTATAGATATGCATTATGTACTGGAGAAGAATTGTTTTTAAACCAGGGCATCTATCTCTTACCTTGAGGCCACTGAAGAAAGCACATAGCCCTGGTATGCAAAATTGTTATCTTCTGTGTAACTATCTACCTAAAATTGTTATTTTACAAAGATTATTTTTTTTTCTTAGATTCTCCTTTAGGAAAAAAAAAATTCTCCTTTAGGGGAGCCTGGGTGGCTCACTTCGTTGAGTGTCTTGGTTTTATCTCAGGTCACAAGATTGAGCCTCACATTGGTCTCTGCACTTAGTAGGGAGTCTTCTTGAAGATTCTCTCCCTCTGTCCCCCTTTCCCTACTCACATGCTCTCTCTCTCTCTTTCTCTCAAATAAATAAATCCTAAAAATAAATTCTCCTTTAATGTACCACAATTTATTTATGCATAAAAGGGTAGCACATTGGGATCCCTGGGTGGCGCAGCGGTTTGGCGCCTGCCTTTGGCCCAGGGCGCGATCCTGGAGACCCGGGATCGAGTCCCACGTCGGGCTCCCGGTGCATGGAGCCTGCTTCTCCCTCTGCCTGTGTCTGTGCCTCTCTCTCTCTTTCTGTGACTATCATAAATAAAAAAAAAATTAAAAAAAGGGTAGCACATTGATTATTTTAAGTAGTTTTTGGGAGGAAGGAACCAATACATAGGGTAGGTACATTAACATATAGGAAAATGCCAGGCTTAGGCACATAGCACAACCCACATCTGGGCCTGAGGTAATGCACAAAGCATGTATTAAGCAATACTCTCCGGTGTCCCAATCTGTTTTAGCAGCGGAAGAAGAACTTATGAGAGGCAATGTGGAAGGTTCCTCTCATATTCATTTTTTGGGACTGTATCCAGAATATAGGGCAAGGAATCAGAATTCTGCTGATTTTTTTCAGCTGCCAAATCAGTAGAAGATCTAAGGTTAGCTTTCAGCATTTGCTCTGCAAAAGCACAAGGAGTGGTCAGACGCATTTTTTTTTCAAGCATTATGTAAGAGAAAGGGCAGAGGGATGTTTAAACAGCTGTTGATCTGTTTGTCAACAGCTGCCCTTCCTTCTGCCTGGTTCTTTCCATTTCATTATGAAAGAGCTTCCATGTGATGCTTGTTTTCCCTGTCCCAAATCTCCATTTCTTACTCTTTGGGCTACTTTCCAGAACCAAAGAACACTGGTACTCCCTCTGAAAAACATGTATAAACATTATATAAACATATTCAATACTATATTTAAATATATATGAATAAATATTGCCTATAAATGTATGTATATCCATATAGTAACCAAGCTGGAGGCTTCAAGTTTGAAGATCAACACACACACAATACGTGCACATATATTACACATAATTGATATGTATATATTATATATTTACATGCATATATGTAGATATAATTTATTGCAGTTATGCACATTTATGCACATAATACAATATACATGTATTATAATATATATTCAGGCTGTGTGTATTTGTGTATAGATGTATGTGTATGTATGTGTTTGTATATATATGTGTGTATATATTATGTACGTGTGTGTATGTATTGCTTGTATGTTTGTGTATGTGTATGTGTGTATACATATAAAACATCCACCCAATGTACAAGGCAGCTGGGCAGAGGAAAACAGCCATTGTGGCATCAATCATTCTTTGAAACTCAGGCAGGAGTTGTGCATTGTGCATTTGAGAGAAATATTTTCCCTACTTCCAACCCCAAAACTTTCACGGGACCCATCCAGATTGATCACCAGCTTTTCTAGTATATATAAGAGTGGAACTGGGGGTTAATGTATATTTGCATTTTTCATTAAGTATTGGTACATATACAAGAATGTCCTTACTAAGGTGTTATCTTTCATAAATCTGGCTTTTGTCCCAAATCAAAGTGCTTTTTAAATACTGAAATTTCATAGAAGTTTTCAATATGTGCCATAAAAAGTCTCCCATGACAAGTCTCTCTCTCCTATAGGATGTTTAATAGCTTCCCTTGGTTTTATGAATAATTTGAAGAAAATAATCCTAAAACTAGTAGATTTTCATATGCAAAGTCATCCACCTAAAGTATATTTTTAAAATCAATTTATTTTTTATATAATCTCATGGAAAATTATCCTTCTCTACCTTCTCTCTTATTTATTTATTTTTAGTAAATAGTATTAATTTTAACTTATTTTATTTATTTTTTTTTAAAGAGAGAGAAACCGCAATGTAGGGAGAGACAGAGGGACAGAAGGAAAGAATCTCATGCTGACTCCCCACTGAACACAGAGCCCTACAGGAGAATCGATTTCAACATCCTGAGATCACGACCTGAGAGGAAACGAAGTCATGCAGATGCCCTGCCTCTTTTTTCTGTTATTTCAGGCACAGGATTTGGAGACATGGCTCCTGCATTTTAGTTTATCTAATATTAATTCCTCCTTGGTACTCTTGATCAAATGTCTCAACTCTTTCAATTTTTGCTACTGAATTATGCTTTTTACAAATTTATATATTTACATTATAGTATAAAATCTTTTGTGCTTAATTGTAAGTTTTATATTTCTTTTTTCTTCATTTGTAATTTACACTTTTAGCTCTTTCCTTTGCCTTTTTTATTAGTGTACGTTATTTCTTTTCTTTTTCTAAGTTACAAGTCTCATGTTTAATAATTTTAGTTGAAGCCTTTTTTTCCACCTATTTTATTTTTTCTCATTTAATAAGGCAAATGTTTGAGCTCATGTGCTTTTTTTTTCTATTTAGTATGAATTAAACATGTCCGATAGGTATAGTACCTTCTTGATAAGAAATACATTTATACTCTCAGTCTGTTCAAGATTTGGATGACTTTAATCAGGAAAATAACATAATAATCTAATGTACAATTTTAAAAGATCATTATTAATAGCTCAGAGGATAGCTTACAGAAATGCCACACTTATGTGTGGAAGGCTATTGGGAAAGTTTTACCCATGTCTCATTGCTGAGGTTTGAGAAATTCTGTGTCTTAAGAAACCTGTCCTACTGGGGGTTGAAAGAGAAAGGAAATGTTCAAAAGAGAGCCAGATTTCAATAACAGATAGACATCTTAAGAAATGTTCATGAATCACTTGAAAACATAGTAGAATTTTTTGTAAGATAGGACTGCTTAAAGATGGACTGGTCCAGATTTGTGCCAATCTCTGGGGACACCTAGAAATCTGGTACTGACATTTGGTCAAGATAAAGACAGGATGGACTATCCGGTAATTTAGAATATTTTGTTTAAAGTTTGAAATTCCCCTAGACATAAATAACATAGCACATATCTCAATATTCTTATTTGTACCAGGAAAATAATAATCAAAACTTACATCAAAGAATTTGTATGAGTATTATATGAGTTAATTATGTGTAAAGCACTTAGTGTCTGGAACATAGTAATTGCTATGTAATATTAACATTAACTGTTTCAGATACTGAAATATGCTTTTAACACAGTAATGAAAGTACTTTCTCTGGCATATGGGTAAGTTAATAAGCACCACTACCCCAAGCCTTAAAAGTAAAAAAATAAGATCACCATCTAAGAGTTAAACTACAAATACTTCTAACTCATCAAAAATGTGCTCTGTTAAGTCATATAAAAACAGGAAGGTCCTGGACTTACTTGCTGTATGACTGGACCTATTAAGGTATGGGAAAAAAAAAAGTAAAATCAGAATGTGAGTCCCTAGCAAAGGAAGCATGACATAGGAAGATGAGAGAAGAAGTATTGCAGAATTATTTTTAAAAAAATTAATCAAGAAGAAAGTATTCTTTCTAGGAAAACCAGTATCTGGTCTGGTGGGCTATTATTTTAGAAGATATTAGATTATCTATTAAATCTAATTAGTTGGCCTTCCTTTTGCTATTGTGTCTATCAGGTAGGTATTAGGTCTCAATTGACTTTACATGTATCCAACTAGCTTAAAGAGAGATAGTATGTCAATCATACCATCATTATATCACTTATTGTAAAATAATTACATAGGTTTTTTTTTTTTTAAGATTTTGCTTATTCACGGGAGACATAGTGAGAGAGGCAGAGACATAGGCAGAGAGAGAAGCAGACTCCCTGCAAGGAGCCCGATGTGGGACTGGATCACCCTGAGCCAAAGGCAGACGCTCAGCCTCTGAGCTACCCAGACATCCCAATTACATAGGTATTTTATCTGGAGTATATATATATATATCTGAATTCATGGAAACAATATCATGAGCAAATAATACCCAACCTCCACTTATTTACTTGACCATTTATTATTGTTAAGGACTACTATAGATCTTTTATTTCTATCTTTTTTTTCTGAATGAATTCATTAAAAATCTCTAAGGCTTTGTAAGCAGACTTTGTGGTTGACATGATTAAGAGCTGAGGGCAACAGTCTATAGTTAAGGTAATTTAATGTTGTTGCCATATTAGCCACTCAGATTTCTCCCAAGCAATAGTTAATGTCTTGGTGTTTTTTCTATTTCCAAACTGCTGTGGACTAAAATGCAAAATTACGTTAGTGGATGGGGAACGAAGAGAACTCTGAGGCAGTTTAGTCTATAATCAGCAAAAGACCTTAGAAATATATTGCAGAAAAAAAGAAATATATTGTAGAAATATTATTTGAATAGAGGAATAAGGAACCCCCTGATAACGCTTTAAGTGGCAAATGACTATTAGGACAGATTAATTGGGTAGCACAGAATATATTTCTCTCAATATATAGAGAAAAGCAGAAAAGAGAAAGTAGGAGGCAATGAGTAAAGTATACATAATCAAATTTGATGAATGCTCTGAACTCAGCTAGAAATAATACATACAAAACCAGATGCATATTCTATCATTGCATTCACAACCCTTCTCCTTCCAAATATACCCAAGGAATATTGCATCTGAAAACAAAAACAAAAACAAACACTCCAACCTGCCCATGTTTACTAAAAGAAAGAAGCTGTTATTAATAAGCTCTCTAAAAGAGAGTGGAGGGACCTTTGGATGGCTCAGTGGCCCAGCGCCTGCCTTCAGCCCAAGGCATGATCCCAGGGTCCTGGGATCGAGTTCCCCATCGGGGTCCCTGTGGGGAGCCTGCTTCTCCTTCTCCCTGTGTCTCTGCCTCTCTGTGTCTCTCATGAATAAATAAATAAATAAAAATCTTAAAAGAGAGAGAGAGAAAGAGAGTGGAGAAACTGGTAGTTGTAAATTACTTCACAGTGTTGTAATTCAGTATGTTTCAAAGGTAGATAATGTCTCCTAATTATAAAATGATGGTTGGCAAGTTAAAATACCTCCTTGCCATTTTTTTTGTCTCTCTCAGACAGATTATTCTATTCCATATGAATGAAATTATTGCTACTTTAGCAATAATAATACAATTTATTTCATAATTTTAATTCTTATTTTTAAAATTTGAATACACTAAAAATTTGCTAAGCTTCTGGCTTCAGGCTTATTTTTAAGCCAACCAGGACAGATTCAAAACATGATAACTTTTGTGCCTGTTACCTAAGAGTTTTAGTAAATAGAGTTTTGATCTTTTTTTTTTTTAAGATTTTATTTATTTGAGAGAGAAAAAGAGAGCACAAGCAGAGGGAGGGGTGGGGAAGAGGAGAGGCAGACTCCTCACTGAGCAGGGAGCTGAATGTAGGGCTCCATCCTAGGACCCTGAGATCATGACCTGAGCAGAAGGCAAATGCTTAGCCAACTGAGCTACCCAGGCACCCTTATTTTGATCTTTCATATAACTTTAATTGGGCAAAATATAACTTCAAAAATGTGTGTGCTATTGGTATCCACTTTAAATAGTAGTAATGTATAATGAAATATGTTATTAAAAGCCATTAGAAACGTTTATATTTTAATGTTTTGTTGTATTTTAAAGAGATAGAGAAATTTAAGAAAAATTGCTCTCAAAGTGTACAACTACTCTCGCAAGTAAAGTTGTGAAGTACCTCAAAAAGTATTTACATTAAAAAAAAAGTATTTACATTTTATGTTATGGAACAGGCCACTCTGAAGCATTTCTCGACAGTCTATCACTTGCTTGGCTTTTCTGAGACGACTGAACCCAGGCAGGAAAACACATATTTGATATCTATAGAGATAAATATTAGATGTTTTATTAAACATGACTAAGCACGGTATTAAACATGCTCATTCTTATTGCCACAATTACTATCATTACTAGACCTGTTCCAAAATTAATACTATAATATTAAATAAGATTTACAAATTAAAAAAAAAACTCACTGAAAAAATATAACATTGCATGTCTAAACCCCTCTCTTTCTTTATGATAGATAACCATTGTTGTATTTGCCTTATTATGAATTTTTAATTATAGTTAAAAGTAATTAAGGAGAAAAAGTTACATTGTCAGATGCTTTTTTTAGTGGGAAAGAAAATCCCAAAGATACCCAATGAACGAATGCTTATAGTTGAAACATTACATGGAAATTGGCCTCTAAAAATAAATTCATTAAAATTTTAAAAGAAATTTTATCTTTGGTGCCTGATACAAGCCATGGTGGAATAACAAGGAAAATAAAACTTTCTTAATTTGCAGACAACATGATTTGTTATGGGAGAAAATTTCAAAGCATCTACAAAAAGCTATTAGACCTAATGCAGGACTTTTTTTCAACTTCCACTATGCAAGGTCAATATACCAAAGTCAATTGTGTTTCTACACATTGGTAATTAGAATTTGCATTAAAGTACACTTAGAATAGTTCCCCAAATATTAAATGATTAGGTTTAAAGCTGACAAAATATATTCAACACTTGTATGATGAAAACAACAAAATATCTCTAAAGAGATCCCTGAAGACCTAAACAAATTTTAGTGATAATATTGTGCCAGTTTAAAAAAGAAACTAAATATATACAGATATTAGTTCTTCTGATGTGGACTTGTAGATTTAATGTGATTCCAAACAAAATACCAACAGAATTTTTTTGCAGAAATTGACAAGTTTGTTTTGAATTTGTGCTATAGAATTTGTGGGGTTTTGTGGGGGTTTTGTTTTTGTTTTCATTTTCAAAAACTACCATACCATGTACTTTATATATATAAGGATATATATGATATATATGATATATTTCAGCATTTCTAGTTATTTTTAGAAATATCTAATAACTACCATAAATAGTAGAAGAAAAATCATACTTCTAAAAATTATAATAGTCTTCAGCTTTTTCTTTTTAATAAACAACAGAAATGGCTTTTAGGAAAACAAAAATTTAAATTTATATAATTTTTTAGAATAACAGGTATGCAGATATTCTTGAATACCTCTGTTATCTTTAAAAACATTTTTTTTTGGCTTACCTGGTACATTTTATTCCCCAAATCTCTCATGTAAAGCATAGTGTAAAACATAATCATAAATTTCGTCAAAGCTAAATCAAAGTGATGAGATTGTTTGGAGTTTATAGTATAATGCAAATATAGATATGGTATATAGATTGTCCCAAACAATATATGAATATTTCCTAAAAGCTTCTTTGATATATATATATGTGTATATATATATATATATATATATATATATATATATATATATAGTAGGCGGGCTTTTTTTTATTTAAATTCAATTTGCCAACATATAGTATACCCAGTGCTCATCCCATCAAGTGTCTTTTAGATATTTTTGATTTAACTTAAAAAGTTAAAAATTATTTTATTTAAAGATTATTTTATTTTAGAGAGAGCAAAGATATACTAGTCATATTAATGGTTTTTAATTTGTTTCACAATGCAATACAGAAATATAAAATGCAAATTATTTTGTTAAAATGTGCTGTTTAAATTTTAAATATTTTTTACAGAAGGTTTATACAAAGTTTTATATAAAGGGATACTCCTCTTACACTTATGTCATCACTATTTATCATCCTCAGATGGATCCTTAATCAAATATTGTAATTACTACTTTGAGTATTTATTAACATCTTTCTGAGTAACAGTTTTATGTAGCTACTCACTATTTCTTCAATTTTACACATTATTTTTTATTTTTAATTATTGACAATAAGGAGATTGCAAAAATTCTTCAATTCATTCCTTCAATACATTTATGACATAATTTTTGGTAAATCGAAATTCTGAGTATATTTATGTAATATGTAAATATTACTGATAGCAGAGCCATGTAGTGTACTATTATAACATTTCATTCCTTATACATCTTTTTGTTTTCTTTTATATTAGTAACTCTTTTCTTGATTGGTCAGCATTTCTCCATTATTTACCTTTTGGAAGTTTTGCTCTAATTAGTGGAAATTTCTCTCAATCTTTTCTCTCTAATTTCTCCTAAGCCCAGTGTGGTTCTGTGACATGCAGTATATGTGCAACATCCAGCAGCCTTGACAGCCTAAATGTTCCCCAAATCCCCTGTAGTATGTTCTATGTTTCCCTCCACAAAATATTGTTCTGTACTATGATACCTCCATTCAGAAAGAGGTATGATGCAAAAATGGGAAGTTAAATATATCGTCGAAGCCATGGATGGAAATAAATGGTGTGAAGTAGAAATTGTTATATGTGTTTAACATACACATTGGAACACATTTTTCAAAGTAGATTACTTGGACATAAATTTGCATGATTTATGACTAAGTTGAAAGGACCTGTAGGACAAAACGATGGGTCATACGAGAGGAAGTGAGTTCAGTGAAGACATATTGAAAATGATAGATTTTTCAAACCATTGCTGAGATATAGTTTAAAATTTTTTCTGGTTTTAAATTTAAATTTAATTTCTGGTTTAAATTTTTTCTGGTTCAAATTAAAAATAATTTGAAAATTTAGATAATGAATAGTTGAGTGTTGCATTTTTGTCTGGCAACACACATTTGTATCAATCATCTTAAATTATCAACTATAACTTCAAATTTAATATTCTTTGCATAACTGCCAACATGGTCAAATTCCAAAAACAGGTTGTGAAATGTAAGAATAAAGGAAAGGTCACTGAAGGTAAATGAAGATCATAAACTCATTGCTGACTCTCATGGAAGTGGCAGAGGCAGAAGCATGAGTATAAAAGACTTAGACGTTAGTTATATATTAACTTACTAACCTTTTTTTTTACTCTTCCTTAAAAAATAGTACTGTAGAAATTGGTTATTGGGAATCTAATAACTACTTGGTATGTCATAAAGTTATGTTGAATTTAGAAATTGATTTAAAAGAATTAACAGTGTATATCACTCTTGAGTCATATAAATTAAAATCTCCTTGGCTCTGAGAACAGGACTTATATAAGGATATATGCATTTTAATTCTACATACTAAACACACTTTATGACTTCCTAGGATGTCAGAGAGTCAGAGTTCATGTGAGGGATGAAGGAGAAAGAGAAACAAGAGCGAAGTACTATAAAGAGAGAAGATGGTAATGTTTGGCCTAGAGTGGAACATCAAGAAGGATAGGGTGAGGAGGGGGAAGGCTGAATCCTAATGAGCCCAAATTCTTCCAAGGGAGGCATATATACCCTTAGGAACTATAGGAGGCCCATGCTCTTCTGCACATCAGAACTCTTCCAATGGTTTATAGTTAAGATGTGACAGGATGGTAGACTTGCCCTCATATTCTAGATGGCATTATAGGAAACACAAATAAAAATAAGGTATAAGGTTGGTAACTCAAATGCTGAGCAGAGTAGAATTGCAGTGCATAAGGAAAAAAATATTAAGCGGAACTTGGCAGATTAGAGGCAGGAAGACAGATTTTAAAATTATGATTTAATAGGCTATATGGTGAGAGAGAAGGGTTCCATACTGACTTCATGTAGAGTTTGATGCTCTCTCTCACATTATAAAGGGCTTTAGAATATTTGAACTCTATTATTTCCCTTTGTTCTTATACGTTTTTGTTGTATCTAGAAATTTAAAATATTACTTATATATACAATATTTTACATATTTTCTAGGCATTACTATTATTGTTTTTAAACTTTTTAATATAGTCTAAAAATCAGTATCTAGGTTGGTTTTTAATTGTTTGTTTTGCTTTTCAAGCAAATTGCATAAATCTATCTAAAATCTAATATTTCTTATAGTATATTGAGGTCAGCAGAGCTTTCAAAACAGAGACCATGTTAAAAACTAGTGTTTTATTGTTCTGGTTTGGTTTGGCAGGAAACATAACTTTTTAAATTTTGTTTTTTAAGTTGTGAGAATAGTTTGTGAAATTGTCCTATACTTTTTATCAAAACTAAATGATTGTTTATCTTTGCCAATTTACTTTATTCTCTTTTTCCCACATGTGTTCTGGCTTATGTGTGTTTATGTATGTAGCCTCTGGGTCTCTATCTGAAATTTTACCTTCTCAGATTCTATATTGATAATTTTGTATTATTTTCTCAGTTCTTCAGGGGTTTAATCCAGTGTATTTAATTATTTTCACTTGGAGGGTTGATCCAAACCATTATGCTTACATCACTAGAAATATAATTTTATAAGAATATTATTTATTTTCTTTGGCATCAATAATAATCCCGTTTATAAACAGCTATGTAATTAAATAAATATAAATAATACTACCATCCAAATGACATTTAAGAGGACAATAGTACTGTTATATTGTTTGATAAGCATAATTATGTTAGGGACAAGTAATATTTGAAATAGGATAAAGAAAAATATATGATAAAAGTATAAAATATTAAGACAGCAAATTAACTCTCTGAATTATTTGAAAAACAAGTTTATATTTTTCCTCTTCTAATCACATTTTACAGCAAACTTAATTACAGTGAGTTTGGTTTCTTCATTTTTCTCACAACCTCTCGTCCAAAAACTATTATAAAATTAGTCATATATTCCACTTTATTTAAAAATTTAAGTTTCTTTGCAACATACGGGTTCATTATATAATTGATTATTAATGTTCTTAATAGGTTATGCAGTATTAAGTTAATTTCACTTAAGATCAAAGTAAGAAAGAAGAAAATACTTTCTGGTTGAAGAAGCATTTTCTAAGAAGCACACAGGCCCCTCCATTATATGGAAATTTTAGACTGACTCAATTCTCATTTCCTGTTTTAGGGGATGATTTTAGATATCACAAATATGCTTAACTATCCATTACTTACATTTTCTCAAAAGCCTCTTTTGATCTTATTATGTGTGATATTTTTTTTCGTAGGGTAGAAAACAATAATAATGATTTAACATGGCCAGATTCTGTAATCTAATGGTACCACGAGTTTTTTCTTGCAGTTTGACTCAAGATGTGACTCCTGGTTAATTACTGCAGACCTTAAAATATTAGCACTTTCTAGTGTGAAAGGAAAGCCTAGTTACCCACAGTTCATTAATGCTACGAATGTGGGTTTTTCCCAAAAATGTTGAATCTTACAATAATTTGATATTGTTTAAATGCTCCCTGTGTGAATTAACTTTAACCTCACAATTAAATTTTTCCATAGCACTAGTTTCCATTGAATGACATTATAAATGGAAAAACATTGTGATAGATTTTCTAAGAGTCATTTACAAGCATAATGGAATCATGAGTAGTGAGTGTCAGTGTACTCCATTTTTATTTTGTAATAACTTGTAACTTAATCTGTGATGTAGGTGATATCATAACACTCAGTATATTGTAACAATTATTATTTATTTGATTCACTCTGGATCTGAGAATGTAATTGGTGTAATACAGAGTCAATTTCTCTTTCTTATCATTTCTGAATATTTGTTAACTGAATTCTAGTAACATTCCTACCCAGAAGCCCTCCATTCCTATCAAGGCATCAAGTGATGGTGCTAAAACTGATTATGCACTCAGATCTGGAGCTCAGTGGAGCCAATCACTTCATGTACTCCCTTTGCCACATTTGTTGGTTCAGTGGTGGACATATGATACAAATCAAACAATTATTTTGAATCTCAGGATTTGTTCTGTGTGTGCTAGGAGAAAGAGTCTCTCATTCTGTCAAGCATGAAGGATGAAGTGTGTACGACAGTGAGCTGTTAACAGAAATATTGGGATCATGAATTCTTAGTTATAGCAGTAATTAATCTGTGGAGATTAGAAAAGGAAAAAAAAAGTTCCTTCTTAACAATATTGATTTAATAATGAAAAGTACTCTGGAGTCAGATTTTGACCTCTCTAATTCTCAATTGCATTAAACAAGTCAACCACGTGTTTTTTTTAATTAAGATACATCTAAAAATAAATGCATGACACAATAAATTATCACCTATGTACACACTATCCAGGTCAAGAAATGTAATGTCATCAGCACCTTCAAAACTCATTGATACTCCATGTCAGTCTCTATCCTTCACTTTCTGCACAGCAGCAAACAATAAATTGGATTTTCACAAGTTACTGGTTTTGCCTGTTTATAAATTCATGTACTCTGCATTCACTTGTATTTAGCTTCTTTCTCTTAAAATTATGCTTATAAAAGTTTTCCATATAACAAAAATTCATTTATTTTCATTGTAGAGTATTCCATTTCTGGCTATAGCAAACTGATGTATTCATTCTTCTGTCCATCTGTAGATGACCTCTTCTTACTAAATACGTCATATTACCTCCTTATGGTTTTGTGAGTCTATTTTTTCATTCTCTTAAGTTTTCTCATGAAGAATAGTGTTCATAATTTTTAGAAGTCTAATCTATTACTCTTTCTTTCTTTCTTTCTTTCTTTCTTTCTTTCTTTCTTTCTTCTTTCTTTTTTTTTTTTTTAGCAGTTAGTCTTTCTGGGTCCTTTAAGTAATCTTTTTCTATTCTCAGGTCATGAAGATAATATCTAAAAATCAGCTCCAAAAGGGTTCATTTTTTTTTACTTTTCTTATTTAGTTCTCAGTCTTGCTAAAATATTTATTCATACAATGTGCTGTAGCAGTCATTGCTATTTGTTTTTACCCATATGGATATCCCACTGATTTAGCAACATTCACTGAAAAGTTTCTTTTTCCTTTTTCTTTTCTTTTTTTTTTTCCCCTTGGCTGTCCACCTTTGTTATATATCTGATGTCTTCATATGCATAGGTCTGTTTGGATTCTATTTTATTTCATCATTCCTTAGTCTTTTCGGAGCCAATGTGACAGTAAATTAAGTTTAACAACCATAGCTTTGGGATCCCTGGGTGGCGCAGCAGTTTGGCACCTGCCTTTGGCCCAGGGCGTGATCCTGGAGACCCGGGATCGAATCCCATGTCGGGCTCCCGGTGCATGGAGCCTGCTTCTCTCTCTGCCTGTATCTCTGCCTCTCTCTGTGTGTGTGACTATCATAAATAAATAAAAATTAAAAAATAACAACCATAACTTTATAATAAATTCCAGTATCTAATAATGAAAACTTCCCATTTTTTCTTCTTCTTCTCTGAGTATCTTCAATATTAATAAACTTGTAAATTTAACAAAATTTTGCTGGAGTTCTTCCCATTCTAATACGTTATCAATCAAGTACCAGAATCCCCTGCATCTTGTTGTCTAGGTAAAGCAGACAATCCTACTCAATCTCAGCACAGGAACATCTCTAGATAGACCTGGTATTTACCATGAGTCTGAGGCAGTAACCTCCTAAGATTCAAAATTATTGCTCTAGTACCAGAATTTGTAATTTAAAAAAAAATCTAAAATGCATTAACATTTGGTTTCTCTTAATTGGTTTTGTATTGAAAAATAAAACTTGCATTATTTTTGTTTGTTTCAAGTTTTTATTTAAATTCTGGTCAGTTATTATATAGTGTTATATTAGTTTCAGGAGGAGAATTTAGTAATTCATCACTTACATACAACACTGTATGCTGATCACAAGTGCCCTCCTTAATACCCATCACCTAGTTAGCCCATCCTCCCATCTACCTCCCCTCCAGAAAACCTCAGTTTGCTCTCTATAGTTAAGAGTTTCTTATAGTTTGCCTTCTTCTCTTTTTTCGCCTTCCTCTATGTTCAGCTGTTTTGTTTCTTAAATTCCACAGATGAGTGAAATTATATGGTATTTGCCTTTCTCTGACTGACTTCTTTCACTTAGCATAATACGCTCTAGATCCTTCCAACTCATTGCAAATAGTAAGATTTCATTCTTTTTGATGGTTGAATATTATTCCATTGTGTATGTACACTATTTGTTTATCCATTCATCAGGCAGTGGACATCTGGGCTCTTTCCATAATTTGACTATTGTTAATAATGATTTTATAAACATCAGGGTGCATGTGTCCCTTTGAGTCAGTATTTTTCTATCCTTTGGGTAAGTATCTAGTAGTACAATTGTGGGGTCATAGGGTAATTCTATTTTTAACTTTTTGCAGAACTTCCATACTGTTCTCCAGAGTGGCTGTACTAGTTTGCATTCCCATCAATAGTGTAGGAGAGTATTCCTATCTCTGCATCCTTGCCAACACTTCTTGTTTCCATGTGTTCTTAATTTTAGCCATTCTGATAGGTGTGAGGTGGTATCTCATTGTGGTTTTGATTTGTATTTCCTTATGATGAGTGATGTTGATCATCTTTTCATATGTCTGTTGGCCATCTGTGTGTCTTTTTTTGGAAAATGTCTAATCATGTCTTCTGCCCATTTCTTAACTGGATTGTTTGTTTTTTGGGTGTTGAGTTTGATAAGTTCTTTATAGATTTTGACTTGCCAGCCCTGCCACATGCAAGGTTACCAGAATACAAATACCTGAATACAGAGTTAGCCTTTGCAAATAGCTGGCCAGTGAGGAACATATGATTCGTTCTTTTTGGAAACATGCGAACAAATATTTGTGTCCTCTTCAAGCCAAGGCACTTCAGAAGGAGGTCTTCTCTCCCTGTGCTTTTTTTCCCCTCTCCGCTGGCTGAATACAGGTAACAACTAAGCTCAGTGATTCTGGAGTCACCATTTGCAGGAGGCCCCCTACAACCCAGGACCACCTATCCCCAAACCAATTCCAGATAACTTTTAGTGCTGATAAAGTCTATTTTACTATTCTGTTGGCTGACTTTTTGAGATGGATATTTTGTTGACTAATTTTCAGCCTTTCTTTTACTTTTGTTAATATAGGCATTTGAAACCAATATTGGATTATTTTGCTGTTTTTCAGAAGTTACAATATGTAATATTGTCATGATTTTTTTAGTTTTAAACATTTTTTAATTTCTTGTGACTTTTCTATTTGACTTGTGGCTTATTACAGGAGATAATCCACACTGTACACACATTTCTTATTCTATTTTTTAACATACAATTTCAATTGTATTATGGTAAAGGAGTTTGTTCTATAACATGTAAATCCTAACTTTGCTCAGGTAATTCTCACAAATGTTCCATGTGCCCTGTAACTGTTGGTTTTACAGTTTTATATATATTAAGAGATCAACAATTTTCACTTAATTCTTCAAACTTGCTGTAATACTTTGGTATATTTAAATTAGACTGACCTGATTATTAAGAGATGTGATAACATTTTTAATTTTGATGAATTTGTCTACTACTTTATGTATAAAACAAAAATACTATTTTACTTTTTCAATTATGTTAACTATAATCATTATGCTTAGTTATTCAGAACTTATTCATCTTCAAACTGCAAGTTTATACCCTTTGACCAATATCTCCCCATTTTCCCCACTCCCAACCCCTGAAAACCACCATTCTACTCTATTTTCTTAAAGTTTGACTTAATAGATTCTAGATATAAGTGATACATGTAATATTGGTCTTTCTGTGCTTTGACTTATTTCACTTAGCATAATGTACTCCAAGTTCACCCATATTTTTGCAAAGCAGAGGAGTTCCTTTTTTTTTTATAAGAAATAAGTTCTGGGAATCTAATAGATAGCATGTTGACTATAATTAATAATACTATATTGTATGCTTGAAATTTGTTAAGACAATAGATCATAAGTGTAGTTTTCACAGAAATACACACAAAGATAACTATGCTAGGTGATGGATGCTCAATTAGCTTGATTGTAGTAATCATTTCACAGTGTATATGTATATTAAATCATACATTGTACATCTTAAAAAACAAAAATAAAATGATTGTGCTTTTAGCTAGTGTTTTTTCTTTTGTATTGAATTACTATTCACCCAGAAGTTCTTTAAGTTAGTTAATTTGTATGTCTATGTCTATTTTTATTTTTTGAGAACTAATTTGAGAATTATTTCTTCTGAAACTGATTTGTAATTGTTTCTGTCAAGAACTTTGGGTCATCAGTGTAGTTATATTAAAAAGCATATTGGACAACTTTTTTGGACCACAGAAATGATATGAATTTAGTGTAATAACACAGGTTATATAGCTGGTTTGTATTGACAATTTCTTAGGATATATATTTTTTTAACTTTTTTTTTTTCATTTCCGAGTTAGTGCCAAAGATAGAATTCTAGGGGCACCTGGATGGCTCAGTCAGTTAAGCTTCTGCCTTCAGTTTGGTCATTATCCCAGAGACCTGAGATCAAGCCCCGTATCAGGCTCCCTGCTCAGTGGGGAGCCTGCTTCTCTCTCTCCCTCTGCCCCTTCTCCAGCTCATACTCTCTCTTACTCGCTCTCTCTCAATTAAATAAATAAATAAAATCTTAAAAAAAAAAGAATTCTACTGATCTATCAATGGTTGGGGGAGTGGAGACAATTAGGTTATAAAAGGAGTAAATTCAAATTTGTTGAAGAAGCAGGGGTGGCAGAGTCTTGAGGGTTTCCTGTTAGTTTTCTGACTATGCATGGGTCTTGAGATTTGTCTGCTAGCCCCCATGGCTTGAGACATTGTGAAAAACTATTCATGAGTTCACTATATTTGACAAATGCTTTCAAGGTGAACATCAGCTTCACAGTGTATTTTCTATCTTTGAATTATAGCTTTCATTTAGACTTTAGCCTTGATATTCCTTACATTTTTTGTACTAGTTCACAGATGCATTTAAAAAGTTATTTCTTAACATTTCAGTTTTCATTTACATTTGTTTTTAATAGCAATCTGAACCATAGTGCTAGAAATAGATACTATGTCTTTTTTTTTTTAGATTTTATTTATTAATCATGAGAGACATACAGAGAGAGGCAGAGACACAGACAGAGGGAGAAGCAGGCTCCATGCAGGGAGATCAATGTGGGACTCAATCCCAGGACCAGGATCATGCCCTGAGCCAAAGGCAGACACTCAACCACTGAGTCATCCTGGTATCCCAACTATGTCTAATACAATATACAGATTTTTCAGATTATATCTTACTTTTATCTGTTTCATCTACATAGCATCTAATGGCAAAAATGCAATTTTTGCTAATGTTTTACTGAAATTTTAATTATTTTAATTTTACTGCATAATGTCCTTGTATAGTGACAGTGTATACTAGACTCTGGAATACAACATAACTGTCCTCATGAAATGTCAATCTAGTATGAAAAATCCACCTCTGTGCAGGAAAATATAATAAAGGAAATATTAGGGCCGCCATTTGTGTCTTCTGTCTCTCTTGCCCTGCTCTCTCTCAAATAAATAAAATCTTAAAAATAAAGGAAATATTAGTACATATCTATTTTATCTTTTTAAGATATTATTTGTTTATTTGACAGAGAGAGCAAGCACAAGCAGGAGAAAGTGGGAGAGGGAGAGATAGGAAGCTTCCTGCTGAGGAGGAAGCCAGATGTGGTGCCCCATCGCAGGACACGAGGATCATGACCTGAGCCACCTAAGGCAAACACTTAACTGACTGAGCCACCCAAGTACCCCAATTCATATCTATATTATTTATTTATTTATCTATTTATTTATTTATTTAAAAATTTTATTTATTTATTCATGATATATATATATATATATATATATATATATAGAGAGAGAGAGAGAGAGAGAGAGAGAGAGAGAGAGAGAGGCAGAGACTTAGGCAGAGGGAGAAGTGGGCTTCCTGCAAGGAGCCCGATGTGGGACTCGATCCCACCCGGGATCACGACCTGAGCCAAAGCCAGATGCTTAACCTCTGAGCCACCCAGGGGTCCCCATATCTATTTTAGATAGTGATTTAGCTAATGCTTTAACCATTAAAAAGTTTTGCCTTTTCTCAGAAAATATTTTAATATAATCTTTATAATATATAAAGTGTACAATAAAAATACACAAAAATAAGCATAGTAGGAATTCTGGTAAAATAAATCCCGTATCTTTATCATGGTCTATGTCGCTCTCCCTGCTTTGTCCCTGTCCATATTTGAAACAGTATTCCTTTGATTGCTCTACTATCTTCTTCTTCATGTGGATCCTGGTACTAAATATGTTCTTGCCAATTGAAGTTGGTCGTTTTATGAACATAGTGCAGTGTAAACATCTAATTCTTATTACAACAAGAATTTATTAAGCACCTTTCCGCTAATCACTAGTAAATGGTATTATCCTGAACAGGACGGACAGTGAAGCACATGTGAAATGCAAATCTATATATATAAGGAAAAAAAGTTAAAATGAATAATATAAGTTTACCCCCAAACATAAAATAATTTATATTTGCCAAAGTACAAAAAAGAAGTAATACCAGGGATGTTGAAAATTATTTTTGGTTTGTTTTTCTCTTTTTCTTTGTTCTTTTGTTTCATTTCTTAAATTCCATATGTGAGTGAAATCATGGTATTTGTCTTTCTCTGACTGCCTTAATACTTAGGATTATACTCTCTAAATCCATCTATGTTGCAGGTGGCAAGATTTCCTTCTTTTACTGGTGTAGCCATTGTGGAAAACAGTATGGAAGGTCCTCAAGAAGTTAAATGAGAACTATGCTAGGATCCAGCATTCACACTACTGGGTATTTACACAAAGAACACTAAAACACTAACTCGAAGGGATACATACACCCCTATGTTTATAGCAGCATTATTTACAATAGCCAAATTATGGAAGCAGCTGAAGTCATCGATTGATGAATGGGCAAAGAAGATGTGGTATCAAGAGACACCTGGGTGGCTCAGCGGCTGAGTGTCTGCCTTTGGCTCAGGGTGTGATCCCAGAGTCCTGGGATTGAGTCCACAACAGGCGTCCTGCATGGAGCCCGCCTCTCCCTCTGCCTATGCCTCTGCCTCTCTATCTCTGTGTGTCTCTCATGAATAAATAAATAAAAATCCTTAAAAAAAATAAAAAGAAGATGTGGTATAGATAAATAAATGATATATAGATGATAGATAGGTAGATAGATAGGTAGATGGATAGATAGATAGATAGATAGATAGATAATTACTCAGCCATAAAAAAAGAATGAAATCTTGCCATTTGCAATGACATGGTTGGAGCTAGAGTGCATTATGTTAAGTAAAATAAGCTAATCAGAGAAAGACAAATACTGTATGATTTTGCTCATATGTGGAACTTAAGAAGCAAAACAAGTGAGAAAAGGGAAAAAAAGAGAAGAGAAAGAAAAACTCTGAAACAGACTCTTAATTATAGTGAACAAATTTTTTTTTTAATTTTTATTTATGATAGTCACACAGAGAGAGAGAGAGAGGCAGAGACACAGGCAGAGGGAGAAGCAGGCTCCATGCACCGGGAGCCCGATGTGGGATTCGATCCCAGGTCTCCAGGATCGCGCCCTGGGCCAAAGGCAGGCGCCAAACCGCTGCGCCACCCAGGGATCCCTATAGTGAACAAATTAATGGTTACCAGAGGGAGGTGAGTGAGGAGATGGGTTAAATAGGGGATGGGGATTAAGGAGCCCACTTGCTGTGATGAGCACTGGGTGTTGTATGGAAGTGTTGAATTACCATATTGTACACCTGAAATCAATATAACACTGTATGTTCACTAAGTGCATTTAAAATAAAAACTTTAAAAAATTAAAAATAGAATTACCATAAGATCCAGTAATTCAACTACTGGGTATTTATCCAAAGAATATGAAACATGAATTTGAAATGATACATGCACTCCTATGCTTATTGCAGTATTACTTACAACCACCAAATTCTTTCCAGTTTGTGATGGAAGTGCAGTGTTGTTAGGACCAAGGCGAGTAAATTCTAAGGGTCTCACTTCCACTGCTTGCTTAAAGGGGGGGGGGAAGAAATCGTGACTACAATAAAAATAAAAATAAAAACAAAGGGCTTAGTGGTCAAGTGACAACAGATGTATTTATCTTGGAATAGAGAATGCTACAACAGATAGGGAGGCCATACTGGGCCAACCATTAACTCCTATCCAATCAGAATCTTATTTTTTTCTCTTTTATTCCATTTTCTAAAGAGTGAAGCTGAAATATTGAGATAGTCATTAGTGAACTAAAAAAGAGAAGGTTGTATAAAGAAAAGCATAGTGCAATCTATTCAATAATCATAGTTCACCCTTCAAGAACACAGGGGTTTTGGGTGCCAAAAGTAGAAAATCCACATATCATTTCTGACTCCCCCAGGTTTAGCTACTATGTTCTGAATGATAGATGTATTTGTGATTTGTATTTCATAACTGATCACTTAGACCTGCAGGTATGGAGGCAGGCTAAAGAAAGTTGTTTGTGAGACTCATGCTTTGTGAGTAACCTTGGGAGCCTGGTTTTTGAAGTATATTATCTGGCCTCCAAGTCAGTGACAAATCTTGTTCCATGTTCCCTCTTCCTCTGGGCTGGGCTGGACTCCCCTCAATGGAATCTCAGAGGGGAAGCAGACACACATAGCCCAGGCTCCTTGAAAAAAAATGGAAACATGCTAACATGGAAATGCAGCTTGCTCCAAACTGCACCTAGGTAAACAAATGTTTAATTTCAAACCCTGTTATTTGCCCTATAAATATAGTTATGGAGATGATCAATTGGAAGTCTCACCTGAGGGATGGATACTCTGCCCAGGTCTCTCAATCAGGACTCCAGTCTGGCTGTTCCCATGGGGGTTCCTCAGTAGATGAGGTTGGATGTTGTACCAATTTGATGTAACTTTGCCTTATTCTCATTTATTGCCTACTATTCACTATGAAGGGTGAATTCCTTTTTCTGTTATGTTTCTATAATAGTAATATTTTCTTTCCTTTTTGAAACTGAAACATAGCTGTTGGGAATCTTTAGTGCAGAACATATTAATAGCTTTTTGATGACCAGAAGCCTTACTGATAATGTAAACAGTCAATTAATACATATTTTGGCATGTTTTATGTATTATTTCTTACAATAAGTAAGCTAGAAAAAATAAAATATTGAGGAGATTGTAAGGAAGACAAAATATGTGTACAAGATTCTACTATAAAAAAATCTACATATAAGTCCACCTGCACAGTTCAAACCCATGTTGTTCAAGAATCAACTGTATAATTGATTTTCTCAGGTACTTGTCTCTTCACTGAAGTGACTATCCTAGCCCCCAAACTTTGGAGTTCTTTATCTCAACACAGGATATAATTCTAAGGGAGCTGACCTCAAGCACAGTTTCAAACAATTAGAGAAACAGGCAAAAATAAACAGCAAAGCAAGATACAGGACTAACTTTTACCACTGTATCAGTCAACTTCAAATACTAAGAATTAAAATCTATGTGAAACAAGGAACTGAAAAAAAAAAAAAGAACAGTAAGATATATCTACCTTATTTGGGAGGTAAATACCAAGTTTTGGAGAAATTAGTACTGTCATAAAATCAAAGTAAACATTTTATAAGGCAAAAATTATATTGCCCACAATAAACAAATTCAGATATACTGAAATATGATTTGGTACACTTATACCTGCTAAACAAGGTAGTATAGATTTATTTTTCCTTGCTCTTCCCCTTCTCAATACAACTAAATACCTTGGGATTATTACATTAACAATGATGAAGGATTCTGAAAGACCTCAGACTACCTTGGAACCCAGGACTTGAGAAACTACAATAAAGTGAGCTCTCTGGGTTTTCTTTTTATCTGTTATACCTCTGGACTAGGTGTTGGAGAGGCCTATAACACTAAACCACTATAAGGCATAGTGAAACAACAATAAACCAGGCAAGCACACAAGAAAAACCTATCCTTTCTGGTTAAAGGACCTGAAAAGCAGAAGTCAACAGAAACCTAGTGGAGAGGTCCAACTCTGACATATCAGCTGGCTGCTGCTGCTGATCTGATCCACTAGTAGTAGTGATAGCAAAGACCAAATCCTTTCTGGGCATTTGGCCTTCCTATAGCAGAGGGTGCATTGAAGTGGCCATCGCAGGCCAAGCTTCATAACCTAAGCCCAGTGAGTGGACCTAAAGTGATTTATTAGCAGCTTTGGCAACAAAATCCTACTGGGCCACCCAAGACCTGGCTCATCAACTGGGATACCATTGGTAGGCAGCCTGATTCTCTGACGGTGGCAGCAGCAAAGCTGTGCATCTCTTTGCCCTCTACACAGTGGCATAGACACACAAGCCCAGTAGCTTTGTCCATATCTCTCAGGTGTTGCTTGAGAGAAAGAAGCTCATTGAAGTTCCTTCTATCTCAATAGATGGTACCAGCAAGGCCTGAGCAGAAATCCAAGAAGCACCAGACAAATGAAATGAAGCAGAACAGTACTTGCCATAGGAGAAACCTAAAGAGTCATTGGAACTATAGCCCACAAAACTGGTCAGACCTACATGCTGAATCTTAACAGAGCAACTTCCTGCTAGCATAGACTATTCAGAGAGGATCAAGATTCTCCTAGTAGAAGAACTCAAATGTTCAAGGTATAATTGAAGATCATTTGTCATTGGAAGAGTAAAGAAAACATCAATTTGAGTGAGAAAGACCATAAGCTGACATGAATAGCAAGAATTATATGAGTATTATTTGATATGGATTTGATAAGGATTTAAAATCGCTACCATAAAAATGCTTCAGCAATTAAGTGCACATTTCCTTTATCCTAATGAAAAAGGAGAAAATTGCACCAAACAAAAATAAGTTGGAAAATAGAAATAAAGGAGTTTCTACTTCCAGTAAATGGCGTTTCTGCTTCCAGGAAAATGAGGTATCTTTTTCTATTTCTCCCTAAGTACAATGACAAACTGTGGGCGTCCCATGTAAAAGCAATATAAGAGAAATCTGGAAACAGAAGAAAAGTGTGTGGGCCAATAAAGGTTCATATGATCTGAAAAACAACATGGTAGTAAGTTCTGGGGATTTCTTATTGCCTCATATACAGGCATAATTCAGAGATATTGCAGGTTCAACGGCCACAATAAAGTGAATATCACAACAAAGTGAGTCAAATCAATTTTTTAGTTTCCCAGCGCATATAAAAGTTATGTTTAAATTATATGGTAGTCTATTTAGAGTGAAATAATATTGTGTCTACAAAAATGATGTGCATATCTTAAATTAAAAAAATAATAATAAAAAATGCTAACCATCATCTGAGCTTCTACTAAGTTGCAATCTTTTTGTTGATGGAGGGTCTGGGCTCATTGCTGATGGTGGCTGACTGATTAGGGTGTAGTTGCTGAAGGTTGAGGTGGCTATAACCATTTCTTAAAAGAAGACAATGAAGTTTTGCCTCATGATTAACTCTTCCTTTCACAAATTAACTCTCCCTTCCTTCTATTCTTTCACAAAGCTTCTTTCTGTAAATGTGATGCTATTTGATAGACTTTTACATATAGTAGAACTTTCAAAATTGGAGCCAATTCTCTCAACTCTGCTGCTATTTTAGCAACTAAACTAAACTTTTATTTTTTTTAAGAATTTATTTATTTAAAAATTTTATTTATTTATTCATAAGAGAAACAGAGAGAGAGAGAGAGAGAGCAGAGACACAGGCAGAGGGACAAGTAGGCTCCATGCAGGAAGCCCAATGTGGGACTCAATCCCCATTCTCCAGTATCATGCCCTAGACAGAAGGCGGAGCTAAACCACAGAGCCACGGAGCCTGCCCCAAAGTAAAGTATTTCTAAATTCTCTGTTGTCTTTTCAACAATCTTCACAGCATCTTCATTAGAAGTAAATTTCATCTCAAGAAACCACTTTCTTTGCTCATCCGTAAGAAGCAACTCCTCATCCATTAAAATTTTATCATGAGATTTGCAGCAATTCAATCACATATTCACGCTGCACTTCTAATGCTAGCTCTCTTGCTATTTCTACCACATTTGCAGTTACTTCCTCCACTGAAGTCTGCAGTTATTCCCTGTATTGAAGTCTTGATCCCCTCAAAGTCATCCATGAGAATTGGAATCAACCTTTTCCAACTCTTGTTAATGTTGACATTTTGACCACTTCCCATGAATCATGAATATTTTTATTGATATTTATAATGGTGAATCTTTCCCAGAAGGTTTTCAATGCACTTTGTCCTGATGTATCAGAGGAATCACTATCTATGGCAGCTATAGCCTTTTAAAATGTATTTATTCAAAAAAATGTATTTATTCAATAATAAGACTTGAAAATAAAAATTACTCCTTGAGCCATGGGCTGCAAAATGAATGTTGTTTTAGTAGGCATGAAAACATTAATCTTATTGTACATTTCCATCAGAGCTCTTCAGTGACAAAGTACATTGCCACGGAGCAGTAACATTTTGAAAGCAATCTTTTATGCTGAGGAGTAGGTCTCAACAGGTGCTTAAAATATTTAATAAGCCATGTTGTAAACAATGTGCTGTCATCCAGGCTCTGTTGTTCCATTTACAGAACAAAGACAGAGTAGATTTAGCACAATTCTTAGGGGCTCTAGGATTTTCAGAATGCAAATGAACATTGGCTTCAACTTAAAGTCACCAAGTGCATTAGCCCTAACAAGAGAGGCAGTTTTGCCTTTTAAGGCTTTGAAGCCAAGCACTGACTTTTCCTCTCTAGCTATGAAAGTCCTAGATGGCATCTTCTTTCAATAGATTGCTTTTTCTATATGTTAAAATCTTAGTTCTTGGGATCCCTGGGTGGTGCAGCGGTTTGGCGCCTGCCTTTGGCCCAGGGCGCGATCCTGGAGACCTGGGATCGAATCCCACATCGGGCTCCCGGTGCATGGAGCCTGCTTCTCCCTCTGCCTATGTCTCTGCCTCTCTCTCTCTGTATGACTATCATAAATAAATAAAAAAAATTAAAAAAAAATAAAATAAAATCTTAGTTCTTTAGTGTAGCTACCTCAATTGTTATCTTTGCTAGATCTTTGAATAACTTGCCACAGGTTCTATATCAGCATTTCTGCTTCACCTTGCACTTTTCTGTTATAGAGATGGCTTCTTTCCTTAAACCTCATGAACCAATCCTCTGCTAGCTTAAACTTTTCTTCTGCAGCTTCTTCATCTCTCTCAGCCTTCGTAGAATTGAAGATTGTCAGGACCTACCTCTGGATTGGGCTATGACTTAAGGGAATGTTGTAGCTGGTTTGATTTTCTATCCAGACTAAAACTTTCTCCTTATCAGCAATTAGGCTGTTTTGCTCTCTTATCATTAGTCTGTTCGCTGGACTAGCACTTTTAAGTTCCTTGAAGAACTTTTTCTTTGTATTCACAACTTGGCTAACTGACATAAGAAGCCTCACTTTCAGGCTGTGTCAGTTTTCAACACACCTTTCTCATTAAACTCAGTCACTTCTAGCTTTGGATTTAAAGTGAGAGATGTGCAACTTTTCCTTTCACTCAGACACTCAAAAATTATTGTAGTGTTGTTAAGTGGCTTAATTTCAACACTGCTGTGATTCAGGGAATAGGGAGGACAAGGGGAGGGAGGGAGAGATGGGGAAATGGCAGGTCAGTGGAGCAGCCAGAAGTTCATTGTTTCATTTGGGTGCCCCTCATGGTGATCACAAATTACAATAGGAACTTCAAAGATCACTGATCACAGAGCTCCATAATAAATATAATAATAATAATAATAATAATAATAATAATAAATATTAAAGTTTGAAATATTGTGAGAATTACCAAAATGTGACAAAGAAATACACAGCAAGCAAATGATGTTGGAAACATGGCTCCAATAGAATTGCTTGAGGCAAGATCTCAACAAACCTTCAGTTTAGTAAAAAAGAAAAACCACTGATTGTGAAGTACAAAAAAGTGAAGCACAATAAAACAAGGAATGCCTGTGCCCCAGAATGGATGTTGGAGTATCCAGCAACCTGGAAATGCTTACAGGTGCAGACAGTAAAAGCTCCCCAAAAGCCTAACTTGTATAGCCACAAACAGACAAATAAAACAGGTCAGGGACATCCTAGCAAGACAGAACATTTTTGGAAAATAATAGTCAAGCCCCACAGAATAAAACTGTAGCTCCACCTCTATCCATGCTGGCAGCTAAGTGGGGAGTCTAAATTATCCACCTTCACAAGACTGTAATGAGGCTCCTGAACCCATCTATTAGAGCCAAGTAGAAGAAAACAAACTAAGACAAAAATTTCACCTTCAGAGTCTTTCCACATAATACCCAAAATGTCCAGGTTTCAATTAAATAAAATCAATGAACAAAGAGCCATGAAGACATCTTAAATTGAATTAAAAAACACAATCAAGAGATGCCAACAAAATGATGACAGAAATATTAGAATTATCTGACACATATTTTCAAGTAGTCTTCATAAACCTGCTTCTGTGGTCATGCTGGAAGTAAATGAAAAAAATCAAGACTCCCAGCAAAGAAATAGAAAATGCAAAGAATAAACTAAGGAAACTTTAGAACTAAAAGTATAATAACCAAAATTTTGAAATAAATACCTCTCAATGTAGAGGCACAGAAGCAGAAGACAGAGGAATTAGTAAAATTAAAGATAAAAATCATTTACTCTGAATAAAAATAAATGTCATTAAAGTTGAAAAGAAGCAGCCTAAAGTCCCCCAAATTAACAGAAGAAACTCCCCAAATTTGGAAAAACAAAACAAAACAAAACAAAAAAAACAACCCATAAATCTATAGTCCAAGAATCTCAGTGGATCTCAAACATATGAATCTATAGAAATACAAACCAAGGCACATCAGAGTCAAGCTTCTGAAAAATAAAAACAAAGAAAATACCTGAAAATCAGTGAGAGGGAAAAAGACAAAAACCCTACCAACTCAGAATCCTGCATTGAGTGAAAATGTCCTCCAGAAATGAAAAGGGAATCAACACATTCACAGATGAAGGAAAACTAAGAGAATTTACCACTGACCTACTTTAAAGTGAGGGCTAAAGGAATTTATCAAAACAATGATTTGTATATTCTTCAAGATTAAGTTATTGAGGGTGAATAGAATGTTATAAATAAAATTACATACATACATCTTAAAAATAATAAAGTACCTATATTGAATGCAATTATATCATAGATTCACATGTTTTTAGTCACTAGAAAGAAATGGTCCACGCAGGCTAAATCCAACTAATTATGGATATTAATGAAATAACTTTCAAGTATTTTATTTTGATGTAATTATTTTCCATAGAGGGGGAAAAACATATTTCAACAGGCTGCCATAAATCATATTGTTGTCTGCTGATTTTAGAAGGACTTAATTCCACAAAAAAATCCTCAAATTTCCCGGAGGAGTTATGCCTGACAATTTGTAATGACATAAACTCCATTTAACTTGACCTGAATCTTAAACTCAGTAAACAAAAAGAGCTAATCTAATGTTTCAAGTAAAGCAAGTGTCATGAAAGTGGATTAATTCTGATGACTAAAGTATTTTATTTATCAATTGACTGAGAGAATTGAATAGTCAATGGAATGCAGGCAATTCAAAGCTCACTCAACCCTAAACCTGAGGGACCAATTTTAGGAGTAACCATGTTATTCAGTTTGAATGCTCATTCAGTCCTTGATTGCTCTGCTGAGAATGAGAAGTAGCTGCTAAACACTGGGATGTGGTCGTTTATTGTTATTATGTTGAGAATGATTCAATGACTTGCCACTAAATTGGTTCCAGTGACTTCTTTCTTAGAGTTTAATTGTCAAAAATGAGTTACTGGGAGATTAATATTTAAACCACGAAATTCAAATAAGGACCTTTACATATAAAAAGTTATTGGATTTATTTATGCTATCTACTTTTGCATGATCTCTTTGGCCTATTGATAGGGCATTTTTATCTCTGCCTGTGTTTTTTCTTCTGGCAGGGAAATTTTCCTAATTATTTATTTTTTTTACTCTCTCTCCAAATTTGAAATGTTTTGATACTTCAATTATTACCCTCCAAATTTTATATTTAAATTATCAAAATATAAAGTATATTATAATCTTTATTCTCCCACACAATACCATAAGCTGAAAATGCTTTTACTCAAATCATCTCTAATTTACATAGCATGTAAACATCTATAGATCTAAAGCTACAACTTCTCCACCAGAATATACTGTATAGGGATTGTCTTCAGACTTTCATAAATCACTAATTATTTGGATTTATATATGTCGTATCATATATTCGTGGTTCATTGCTTTTCTCACTTTCAGGACCTTGATTGCTTATTTCTGAAGTCCACCTTTATTTTTATTTTTTTTATTTTTATTTATTTATGATAGTCACAGAGGGAGAGAGAGAGAGAGAGGCGCAGAGACATAGGCAGAGGGAGAAGCAGGCTCCATGCACCGGGAGCCCGACGTGGGATTCGATCCCGGGTCTCCAGGATCGAGCCCTGGGCCAAAGGCAGGTGCTAAACCGCTGCGCCACCCAGGGATCCCTGAAGTCCACCTTTAAAAAAACTTTTAAATGAAGTTCTGTCACTAGTAGATAATCTCAGTGTTTATCTGAAAATGGTACGTTTTTGGCCTATTTTGTGGGTGTGCCATTCTACTTTACAGTTAAGTTATCATACAAATAGCATAAACTGCTATAGAAAATACTGTGAAACTGAACTCATTAAAACTAAGAATTTCTGCTTATAAAAATATACCATAAATCTAAAAGGTAAATAAAAAAATTCAGAAGACATTTATAAAATATTTAATCTTTGAAGCAGTGCTCAAAAAATCAATAAGAAGGAAAACAACTTAATGATTTAAGATGGGCAAAATATATCACCAGATATTTCATAAAGGAGATAACATAAGTGTCTGTAATACTATGAAAAATCTGTTCAACTGCTGAATAATCAGTGATACAGAAATTTAAATCACTCTATAACTATTTTAGAATCACTATGTTGACAAGATTTTAAAAACTTATCCATGAAAAGTTTTGTTAGATTGTTCAGCAAATGGCAATCCAAAATTGCAGATAGAGTATAAATTGATACAATTATATTGGAGAACCATTTAATTTACTGGTACATGTCAATCTGACTGTAAATTAGCATCTAGCAATTGTACTCTAAATATGCTTCCTAAACATATTCTTTAAAAGTTGTGTACAAGGATGACCAATGCAACAATACCAATTATTGCAACCAACCTGCAATTGTGAAAAGCCTAAAAGAAAATTCAAATGTTTTGGGACAAAATTCAGCTGCACATGGTGAGATTAATTAAGTTTTAAAAAGTTAGTATTGAGAGTACAAAACAACTTGCTTATAAGTCATGCAGTACATTTTCACTGAATTTTGAAAATATGGAATATTGCACAGTATAATGTTTAGGTATGCTTACACGTATGATAAAACTGTACAGCAAGGCAAATGTGTGATAAGTAGAGATTCCAGAGGTGCCTAAGTGGCTCAGTCAGTTAAACATCTGCCTTTGGCTCAAGTCATGATCCCAGGGTCCTGGAATGGAGCCCCAAGTCAGGTTCCTTGCTCAGCAGGGAGTCTTCTTCTCCTTCTCCTTCTACCCCTCCCCCTGCTTGTGCTCTCTCTATCTCCCAAATAAATAAAATCTTGGGGAAAAAAAGGAATTAGAAAGGAACTTTCAGATAATTACATGGAAGGATGGAGGGACTATAATTTGGGTATTTTATACATAAAAGATTTATTTAATATTCTTTTTTTAATGGGGGTGCATGGGATCATTTTATAATGAGAACCACATATATTCTCTTCTATACTTTTGAAATATTTTATAATTTCAAAATTATTTAAAATAATAAATTTCTCTCTTATCCTAACCCCACACTCATGTGGTTTATAACTCCAGACAAGGGGCACCTGGATGACTCAGTTGGTTCAGTATCTGCCTTCCGCTCAGGCCATGATCTCAGGGTCCTGGGATCAAGCCCTACTTTGGGCTCCCTGCTCCGTGGGGAGTCTGTTTCTGCTTCTCCCTCTCCCCGTCTGCTGCTCCTCTTGCTGTGCTTGCTCTCTCTGTCAAATAAATAAATAAAATCTTAAAAACAAACAAACAAACAAACTCTGGGCCACTCCTTTTAGGAGCCCCCTTGTATATGATTTAGGAGATATTGCAGTCATAGATTAGTACCTACTATTATAAAACAAAACAAAAAATAATGTTATATATTAAATTACAGTGTTCAATTTTAAAAATAAAGGTAATTACCAATTTTATCAGTTTTGTCTATGATGTATTGTCTATTTGAGATCTTTATATGGTTAGATTTGTTAATTATATATACTTCAAGAAAGGGATTCTTTCTATGTTCTCAAATTTGTTTGTAAAAATGAAGCAACATTCTATATTTTATTCTTATAGTTTAATTTCTTTATTATTTTGTCACTTTGAGTATTCTCCTGTTCATAATTGTATCTAATATATTTTATGTAATTTTGCTTGTTTGTTTTCCAAAGAAGCAATACCTACACTGTTAAGCCTTTCTTCCATTTTCTGTCAGGTTTTATGGTTTGTTAAAGTTTTAATGTCATCTTTAATAATTCTTCCTTCTACTTGACAAGTTTATTTACCTTTTCTTAAGAAGCTTTACCATCATTTACATACTATGAATTGCACGTATACAAAATGTACACGTTGATATGTTTTGACATTATAGGGGGAAGAAAATTCTTCCCTTCCTCTCTTCTAGGTTCTTTGGCTGATCAAATAATTATATTGACATAAAACAGATTAACAGGATAAAAATAAATTTAATTTCATACATACAAGAGATTCATAAAAAAAAGTGCGACTCAAAGACAGTAGTTTTTCTACCTTCTAGACAAAGAAACAATAAATTTGTGAGGAATTGACAAGGGGTTGAAGCTTGGGGTAATACATTGATAAAAATGTAACAAAGTTAGTTTAGACAGACTTTGCAGCTCTCTATTCCAGATCAATTGTGAGAATGTCTTCCACCCTCCTGGTACAGACAACGTCTTCCACGTGGGAGATTTATCTCCTGCTTTCAGACAGACAAAGGAAGATCAGGATGTCTTCTTTGCACCAGTTGTTTCTAAAGACCTTTGATTCCAAATAATCAATATGCCAAAGAGGCACATTCTGTTCCCCTTCAAAGTGTACGCAATCCATGAAATCATTCCATAATCAAGATAATAAATATGTACATCATCCCAAAAGCTTCCTTGTGCCTCTTAAAATTGTTCTCTTACGCCCCCTCCCATTCTCCTCACTCACAGACAAGCACTCATGTTTTTGGTCACAATGTGTTAGTTAGCTTTTCCTATATATCTATGTAGAGTAATACAATATGCACCCCTTTAAATTGGCCTTTATTTATTTTCAAAGTATCAATTTGAGAGTTTTCCACATGGTATCATGTCTTAATAGTTTTCTTTTTTCTTTATTGTCAAATAATGTTTCTTTACTTACAGATCATAATTTGTTTACTCATTCATTTGTAGATAGATGTTTCAGTTTGGGAGTCTTACTCATAAACTTGCTATGGATATTTGTGTAAAATTATCAATCCCTCTAATTCCAGATATTCTAATAGGTAATTAGTGGTATCTCCTTGTTGTTTTAATTTGCATATCCCTGACATCTTTTAATTTGCATATTCCTAACATCTAAAGATGTTAAACACTACTTCATGTACTTATTTATGAAAGTAAATATGGTAAGATGTCTGTTCAAATATTTTACATATTTTTGGTGAAATTACATTGGTGAAACATGAGTTCAAACCTTAACCATTTTTATTGAGTTGTTTTTCTTCTTTCTTTGAGAATACTTATATAATCAGGATGTGAGTCCTTTATGAGCTCTATCATTTGCAAATATTCTTTTCCAAAGCATTGTCTTTTCTTTCACTTATCTACATCTTTTGAAGAGTAGACTTTTTAAAATTTTGATGACATTCAATTACCATTTATTTCTTTTATGGATGTTCCTTGTGGAGTTGCTTCTAAGAAAACTTTGCATAATCCAATGCCACAATATATTGCAGTATTAGAGTTTTTGTATAGTGTTGTAAGTATTACTCCCCTTCCCCCCCACACACTGTGTTTTTCATTTACTGGACTATTTTTTAATATTTCCTGTTTCACAGAATGTATAGTTCTAATTTACCTTCTTCCTAGGGGAATTTGTTATAGCTTTTTCATTTTAAGGATTTAGGGCTTATATTATATTTAACTTATCACACTTATGTGATATTGTATGATTTTACTTCTACTCTAAGAACTTAAAAATTTTATTTGTATTTTTATATTTTTGAAATTTTTATTAGTGCTCTCATTCTTTTTAATTTTATACATGGTATAAACACCAAACTACATTTTGTTTCATCTAAACCACAATTATCTTTTAACGGATTATATATTATAAGAACAAAATTTTCATTTTTACTTATGTTACTTTCCATTTCCAGCACTACCCATTCTTTGTGTAGATATATATTCCATATAGTGTCATCTTCTTTCTGCCTAAAAGATTTGGTTTAACACTGCTTGTAATATGAATCTCTGGTGATTAAATCCTTTAATGTCTTCATCTCTGAAAACATGTTATGGATCCATGAGTTGATGTAAATATATGTTTACTACTGAGCATTTATACAAATAGCTTCCTGTCAAAGATTTTGGGAAATATAAATGCCACAATTGATGCTGGCACATATGAAATAAATAGCTAAGGACCTGACAACCTCATCTTGGTGGTGTTACACCAATGCATATGGAACAATACAAGGGTAAGTGTGAATAGAGAAAACTAAATTATGGAAAATCAAATCATCTAAGAATTAAATTTGGTTATAGAAATAAAGTTCCACTTTTATGTAGCCAAACACATGGTTTAAAGAAAATATTTTATAACAATGTATCTATATCTTTTCTTTCACTATTGATTATATTAGCAAATTACCTCATTAGTCAAATAAAATTATTATGGGACAGCACTATGTTATGTGGTTTAAAATTGGGAGGCATGTATAAGACATACAGATTCTAAACTTGTAAATTTGCTTCCATGTAGAAGTTTTCAGCATTTTATATATTCCATGTAAAATGATTCCTTCTTTTTTCAATAATAGACCTTTAACAATTTCTGAAGAGAAATTACATGGTAATCAAAGGAAAGGAGAATAAGTTTTTCTTGTTACACATAATACAGTCCAGCAGGAAATGCAAGCAAATCCACTGATTAGTAAGGTATATATTCTGATATCATACTGTGGGAAAAAGAAATAAACAGATAAAAAGAAATGACAGTTAAATTGAGAACTGATGGATCACTGATGGGTAAGTGGGTCAGGAGTTACTTGTGGTAAAGAGAACAGCTTAAGAGATAGATTTAATTGAGAGATGACAAACCATATCTGTAGAATTAAAATAAATTTTCTTACATTAAAAAAACGAGTTTTCAAAACTGTGTGTATAGTGCAATGCTATTATTTATTTGGAATAACTGAAATTTAAATTGAACACACCACTATCATACTAGTCTTTTGATTTTGACTTGAACTATTATTTCATATGCTCTGATCATGACTTCTTACATATTAACAACAAAAAATGATTCATGTTACATAACATATATTTAATATTTATTTGTCTTGGCCTGGGGCAGTCAAACTGCCAACTATGGCTTATATTATGCCCATGCTACACAGTCTACAATAAAAGCTTTCCTTCGTCATCACAATGCCCATAAAAGTATATATCCTGCCTGAATCAAAAACAAACTATACAAAAAAAAAAAAAAACTATACATGTTGATCTATACTTGGTGGCAAATTGTCCACAGTTTTTATTTAAGCAATGTTTTAAAATATCATCATAGATAAGGAGGCAGAGCACTGAGTGGAGAGGTTATGTAACAGATTGAATTTGGAATTTGGAACAAGTTTTGTTTTTTTTGTTTTTGTTTTTTTTTTATAACTGGCATAAGGGCAATGAGAAACCAGAGCATGCCTTGTAAAAAGGAAGCTTATAAATATTCTGTTTTCCTGAAGATACTTTAAAATATTATTTTAATATTGTTATCTTAAATAATCTGCTTTAAAATTCCAAATTTGCTGGCACACATTTATTATGGAAAATATTTACTTCAAAAAAGAGTATTTTAAAGTGACTTTTAAGTGTTTTAGTTAGTTTGATAATAAATTAGAAGGTTAAATAGCTTTGCTTTATAAGACATTTTTTCTTAGGGGTACCTGGCTAACTCAGTCGGTAGTGCATGTGACTTTTGATCTTGGGGTTATGAGGTAAAGTCTCACATTGGGCATAGAGCTTACTTAATTTTAAAAAAAGACTATAAAAATGTGTGTGTAAGATTTTTTCTTATATTGTTAAACAAGTTATTCTTTGAAACTTGCTGGAACAAATACTGGAGTTGAAAATTCCAGAGCAAAACATATCCCAACAGGGTCTCCTTTTCATGCTCCAAGGAAATACAAATGAATTCTTTGGCAGATGCACCAATATTTATCACTATTGAGTGTTGTGATATTAACAACAAGAAGTACAGCAACAACAATGATATCCCTACATGTAAGACATAGTCATAAATGCTTCACATGTTTTCAATCAATCCTCATAAAAATTCCATGAGGATGGGATTATTTCTATCTCTACAGCTGATGAGTTGGAAGTCACTTCTGGGGTTAAAAGTGGTGAAGATGGGATTCCAAGCCTGTTAGTTTGGCTTCATGATACATTTTATTATGTGTCATATAAAGCACTTTTAATAGATTTCACATGGTATGACACAAGTGGCTACTCATATGTAGGGCTTTTCCAAAAGAGAACAGAAATAAATGCTGAGGGAAGGGAAAATTGAGAGACAGATTTTTTTTTTTAATTTTTATTTATTTATGATAGGCACACAGTGAGAGAAAGAGAGAGGCAGAGACACAGGCAGAGGGAGAAGCAGGCTCCATGCACCAGGAGCCCGACGTGGGATTCGATCCACGGTCTCCAGGATCGCGCCCTGGGCCAAAGGCAGGCGCCAAACCGCTGCGCCACCCAGGGATCCCTGAGAGACAGATTAATGAAAGAAATGTGAGCAAAGAAAAACCTAATAGTTCATACTACAACTTGCTAGATATATAAACATGGACAAGTTATTTACTCTCTGAGCCCTTTTGTTTTTCTTTTCATTAATGATAATGCCTACCTTGAAAATCTTGTATGTGTCTTGAAATAATATTCAGCAAATACCTACCATGGCATCTGACATATGTTAGGAATGTAATAGTCTCATAGGATCACAGTTAAATAGGGTTAGATAGTTTGCATGTATATATGAGAGAAAAGTATGTCTATGAAGATGTCTATTCAAATAAAAGCATAGCCAAGACATATAATAACTAAATGCACACATTTTCATATGAAAAATAACGCTGCATGGTTTGTTTACTTGTTTTGTTTTGTTTTTAAATTCTTGTATCATCAGATTCTTGTAAGCTGTTAAATTCTATAATGTAGTGCGGTGTGTACTACTTGCTGACCCAGGTTGATTGCTGACCTAGTAAGTTATGAATTTTATGCAAACTCTGCTGATCAATCAAATCTGGCAAGTAGTGTTTCTCTAAGGGCATGAGTGTGGTACACATTTTCAGCTGAAAAAACAAACTGAAGCTATCTTCAATTTGACATATATATCAACCTATATCAAGCTAGCTAGCTAGCTGGCTATCAGTCAATCTATCTATCTACCTATCCCTATATATAAAAGATGGCATCCCCTTCCCAAAAAGAAGGATGGCATCTAGTACCATGAGTAAGTACCCTTTAAGTCTCCCTTGTATTAACATTTTACTTTTGATGTCAAATGGACTAGTTGAATAATATTAATTCATTCTAGGAATAGTTTCTTAGTTTCTTTATATCATAGGCCCATGTAGATTAAAGGTTAAGAGACCCAAAAAAGATACCTTGGGCAATGTTGTGAAATGTTTTCAAAACAAGCTACTGAATATATGATGTATATCTAGAGAATGAGCATCCTTGTATTCCTTTTATAATTAATCAGCTTATAACATTAAGATTTCTTAGAGATATTTTCCTATATGCTAAGTTGAAACAATGGATCATTCAAAAAAAATTTTTCCATACTTCAAAAATACAGCCTTCCCAATGGAAGGTTAGAGAGAAGAAAGATCAATTATTCTCATTTGCCCATCATAAAACATAGAAATTAAAAACTATAGTAGTATTAATATAAAAACAATAACTGATACTATAAAAGGAATTAGGTTTCCCTCATTAGCTGTGTTCATTTCTACATTATGAGATTTTTGTTCTGCTAGATCTTAGATCAACAATCTGCTTTCATGAGGTCAGCTTCTGGATCAAAATTATGCTCCAGATCTTGATTAATTTCCCTGGAACAATCAGGTGTAAGTTTGTGATGACAACATTCATTTACACCTAGAAGTCTGCACTCAGAAGTGTCAACAGTTAAGAGTCCTCAATGAAGCCCTGAATATGAGAGATCCCAAACTGCTTTTATTTTTTCTTTTAGAGGACTCCTATCTGGCTTGTAGTTTATAATGAATGCCTACTGGAAAGTGTGAAGGAAGAACAGAAACCACCTGTTTGTAAAAAGACCAAATGATTCTGACTAATTTATTATAATAACCAGGAATCATAGCCACCAGTGAGACATACACAGAAGACTTACTTAAGGATTTTGTCAATTATTATCTCAAGAATAGGCACATATTACAAAGTAAAGGTATTTACAACTCTATGGGGTAATTTATGAAGTGCATGTTAAAGCTGATGTCTATTTGTAAAAGTATTTTTAAAACTGAAAAATAAGATTTTTTACAACCTAATTTGTTGAATGCTATTGTGTTATCTTTGCACCTGAACAGCAATATGTACCTGTCCATCTTGAAAAGTATATAACTGCTAAAATACATTCATTCCATACAGTTTTACCTGAATATAATTAAACCTTTTTGAGAAGAATTTTTTTTATTTTACATATTGTAGACTTGAAAAACTGCACATCTGTCAGAGTAATGTTGGTCTATTTAAACACAGAGCACATCAAAACTATTTTTCCATTCCTCATTACTGATGAGTATTATGTCAAGGTGGGCTACCATGTGAATAAACAAATATTTCTTTTTAATAATACTAAGAGAACTACAAAAATTCTTTATTTTTTTTGATGTTCACACTAACTTTTATTTCAGTGTTAACAACTCACAATGTGTTGTAACTCCCAAACCAATCAAAATAATATTAGTGAAATAATCACGTCTCACATTTCAGAGGATGAAGAACTGCAAAAATTAAGAGTGATTTCCTGTTTCACAATCATCCTTACCAGATTTGTACAGCTGGAAAGTTATATAATACATCATAATTAGGTCCTAGAGCAAAGATAATAATAGTTAACATGTTTTAAGCATTTAGTGTGACTTAGCAAGGCTCTGACATGCATTATCTCATTTTATCCTCACAATGACTATGAGGAGGTTTCTATTATAATCCCCATTTTAAAGATGAGAAAACTGAGGTTCAATGTGGTGAATAATTTTACCAAAGTCCCATAGTTAGAAGGTAAAAGCAATTTTCAAAATGAGCCCAGATCTGGTGACTCCAGAGCCGCTCACTCTTAGCTACCTTGCTCTACTGCCTCTCACTTCATGACAAAGTTCAATTAAGAAAAGCAGGACTCTCCCTGTTCTACACTCTTATCACCCACCCTTAAGGGAGCCCTTAATGCCTACATCTTCAAAAATTCTTTAAAAGACATCTTGATATATATATCACACTGAATTTGGTAACCACATTAAAACATCATTCAGGGAAAACATTGAAAGTGGAGTTTTTTTGAGAACTGGTTTTTACATCGAGATGAACAATAATCAGTTGACAGGCAGAGATGATGTGCAGCTATGAAACTGCAATTGTATCTGAAAACTGAAATGGCATCTAGAGGAAATTATCACATTTTTAAAAGTAAGAAATATCTCCTAAAAATTATTTCAAAGTATAACAGAATCAGCACAAAAGCATACATAGTTAAATAGCTATCAGTAAGTATAAGGAACTTCTGCAACCAGGTAAAAATATATATTTTGCTTTTAATTATATGAACTACATATATAAAATTTATATCTATAATTTACATTTCAATTCTTAATTTATAATTTTATGCTTATGTATGACTATATTTACACATAATTATTATAACTAAATGCATGAATTACTCATTCACATGTTTATAAGAATAGATTATATACATTGGCACATAGACATGTATGTTTTGTATAAAAACAAAGTTTATATTCTAAGAACATTTTGCTTATTTTTGCTCTTTATAAGTTCTTCTGTAACAATATATGCCTTTATGTAACTTATCAACAGATTCAAATCTCTTGTTAGGAATAATATATTAATATTATTGAAAAATTTATTATTGCACATCACATTGAAATAATCTTCTAAATAAAACTTTCCAAAAGCCATATTTGTCATACACAAGAGTAGAAAAGTTAAAAATGGGGACGCCTGGGTGGCTCAATGGTTGAGCATCTGCCTTTGGCTCAACGTATGATCCCGGTGTCCTGGGATCAAGTTCTGCATTGAGCTCTCTGCATAGAGCCTGCTTCTCCTCCCTCTTCCTGTGTCTCTGCCTCTCTCTATGTGTCTCTCATGAATAAATAAATAAAATCTTTATTTGAAAAAAAAAGAAAAGTAAAAAATGCACAGAAAATACATCAATTTCTTTAGGAGGTTTTTGCAAACAAAAGGGGTTATTCATTAATTAACACAATTTATTATGAACCCAAATTTTATTTATTTACTTTTTAAAAATATGTTATTTGTTTATTTAAGATAAGAAGAACAAGAGAAAGAGAGTGAGAGCAAGCAGATGGAGGAAGAGGGACAAGAAAACTCTACTGTGAGCCTGAGCCTAGCAAAGGGCTTGGTCTCAGGACCCCAGGCTCATGACTTGAGCCAAAATCAAGAGTCAGATGCCCATCCAATTTAGCCATCCAGGTGCCCTGAGTCCCAATTTTAAAGTCAAGAAATGATCTTGGAAATTTTATTTAAGTTGTAATTATAGATAATTTCATTAATTGATTATATTAAAAATTATTTCAGATGACATTTTAAAAATCTCCCAGTAGGTATAAATAAAGTGACTAAGCTCCAAACATTTATAACACCCTTTAAGACTATATCAGTAATTATAATTTAAAAAAATACATATTTATATTTTATGATCACAAATATTTTGTGAAAATAACAATAAACTGACACAGAGTCATGTAAGAAATTAGAGTCTAAATAACTATATTTTTTTAATGAGGAAAATCTCTCACATATAAGAAAATGCTACAACTCAATTATAATTCTTAATTTTAGAATAAATACCTAAAAGTTTTGGGTCTACTTAATAAATTTTGATTTTTTTCTCATCAGATTTACTATGATCTAGATTAATATAGAAAATTTGGATCTTTAAAATATTTTCTTTATTTTCTACCAAAAATCAAGTGTTAATTAGCACATGTTAAGAATAGTATATAAAATATGTATTATAATATAAATAAAAGGTATCATGAGGAATAAAAATATGTTAGTTACTAACTTCACATTTGTTTTAGATTCCAAGGATAGGCGAAAGGTCATCCAGGAGAGAGAGTAAATAAAATCAAGTCAAAAGTGATCACTTCCATTCCATCCATATTTCATTCTTGTTTATTAAAATGTTGCATAAGCCAAGCAAGCCTCCTTAGAATGTGGAGATTTCTGCATATCAAACCATGAAACTCTGCTTACAACTCTCTAAATATTTGCATATACATATATGAAATAGATGTAAATATATGTATAAAAATATACATATTTTTATGGGTTAATTTCCTCTGTCTTATATAAAGTGAACCAAAAAATGTAGCATATTATTCAAGTACATTTCTCAACAAATTTCAAATTAAAAAAAGAATATGTTACTTAGAGAAAGGTACAGTGTTATAGATTTAATATTACTTTATAAATAATATAGTAAGTACAATTATTTAAAAGACATAATGAGAATACATTGAATTTGAAGTATAATAAATGTTAAAATAAAAATTTTGAAATATGTCTGATTTCAGATTTATCAGAAACTGAAAAGTAATGTGACAATTTTCCTCCTTCCATCCCATATATGCAATATCCCAATTTGATTTTTTAGAAAGGCTGTTGACACAGCTCAGTAAATTTCAGTTTACTTCAAACAGTTCATTAGATATGATGCTACAAATAATTTCATCCATTACCTTTTCTATTTTTTTAATATTTTATTTATTTATTCATGACAGACACACACACACACAGAGGAGAGAGAGAGAGAGAGAGAGAGAGAGAGAGAGGCAGAGACATAGGCGGAGGGAGAAGCAGGCTCCATGCACTGGGAGCCTGACATAGGACTCGATCCTGGGACTCCAGGATCACGCCCTGGGCTGCCCCCCTTTGCTATTTTTTTAATAGTTTTTTTTTTATTTTTATTTTTTATTTATGATAGTCACAGAGAGAGAGAGAGAGGCAGAGACATAGGCAGAGGGAGAAGCAGGCTCCATGCACCGGGAGCCTGACGTGGGATTCGATCCCGGGTCTCCAGGATCCCGCCCTGGGCCAAAGGCAGGCGCCAAACCACTGCGCCACCCAGGGATCCCCCCTTTGCTATTTTTTAACACATACACATTTCTATTAAAAGCAAAGCGACATATAATGAAAACAGAAGACTAGCAAAACTTACTTGAAAGCATTTACCCTTGAGTATTAATTGTCATTCAAACTTAGATATCTTACAGATTAATTCTATTTAAGTTGTAAATGTCATTGACTTTATGAACACAAAGACATACAGAACTTCTCGCTGAAAGTTTTAATGCATCAGTATAAATTTGTTTACTTTCAAGATTAGGGTAATTTACCCCTAAAGATTTAGAAATAAGTTTTTACAAACAAAGAGAGGCATAGGTAATTAATTTAAAGCCTAAATGCAGCTATAGTGACACAGAGATAGAGAAGCCAACAGACTAGAATTCGTCTTCTAATATAGTTAACGGAGAATGTACCTTAAAAGTCAATTTGAAAAAAAAAGACTGGCCCTATAAAAAGTTATATGTTACTGGTGCTTTAAAATTTATGAAGTTATTCTTACCATACATATGTTCCTTTGCATACATGAACATTTTTGACAGTGGATACATATCAAAAAACTATGTAAATTTTTCCATAACTGTGATACAACACATACATTTAGAAAAATATTGATCATAAAACCCAATTACATTGATTGATCTGGAATTAATAACAGAACAGATGTTATGAGTCCTACCAAATGAGTATTTTCAAAGTAGCTATGAAATACATTCAAGAATTTGTAAAAGCTTTAGCATGTCTAATAGCTGTACTAAAATATCTTACCATCAGCATTGAACTAATGAGTCATTATATTTTTGAATCTAACTTGCTTTAAGCAAAATACTTACCAGCTTTATCCTTTTATGTTTAATGCCTACTTGGCTGGAAGCAAGCCACTACTAATTACTTAAACTCAAAAAAATTAACATCTAGCCTTTTAACCTGTATTATTACTTTTTTTTTTTTTTTTTTTTTTTTTACCTGCACATCTAAACAACCGCCGGGTAGCTGTGATCAAACAAAATCTTTCAAAAAGAGTTCTTAAAAAGGAAGATTAGCCTCTAAATATTCAAGAAGTTTCTTCATTTTCAATAACAATTGTACCTTGTTTTTACATAAAATATCATCATAAATATTGTTTCAGTCAGGAAAAAAAGAGAAGTGATTTAAAGTAGTCAACAAAGATGATACTTTTTAAAAATATTTATTGATCCATGAGAGACACAGAGAGAGAGAGGCAGAGACCTAGGCAGAGGGAGAAGGAAGCTCCATGTGAGGAGCCTTATGCTAGACTGAATTCAAGGACCCAGGGATCACACCCTGAGCCAACAGCAGATGCTCAACCACTGAGTCACCCAGGTGCCCCAAAGATAATATTATATATGCACAAATACATTACTGTTATTTTCACATGAAATATATGTAAAATTTATTTATTTTTTTAAAAGCTTCTTTTTATTTTTTTATTTATGATAGCCACACACACACAGAGAGAGAGAGAGGCAGAGACATAGACAGAGGGAGAAGCAGGCTCCATGCACTGGAAGCCGGACATGGGATTCCATCCCGGGTCTCCAGGATCGCGCCCTGGGCCAAAGGCAGGCGCTAAACCGCTGCGCCACCCAGGGATCCCTATATGTAAAATTTAAAAGCAAATACTTCCACGTAAGTGTTTATTAAAGGGAAAACAATGTATAAAAATTGTGTTAGGGGATGAATTTCTTCAAGTTATACAAAGCTGTTCATATATTACAAATATATTAATCCATAAAAAGTATTTATTTTTTTAGATTTTATTTCTTTGAGAGATAGAGAGAGTGAGCAAGAGAGAGAGAAAGAAGGAACAGGGAGAGGAGTAAAGGAAGAGGAAGAGGGAGAAATGGACTGCCTGCTAAGCAGGGAGCCCTATGTAGGGCTAGATCCCAGGAACCCAAGTTCATACAGGCCCTGAGGTAAAGGGAGACACTTAACTAACTGAGCCACCCACTTGTCCCAGGTAAAAAAGCATTTAAAAAGCAAATCCTCAGGTAATGAGTCTCAGAGAATGTTTATTAGTATTACTTGAAAAAAAGAACATACTGTTTTCTATCCAATAGAAATAACAGATTCATCATTAGAAATAATCAAACCCACTGCACATTTCCAAAGAAACAAAGCCTATCATATTCTTCTATTGGCTAATCCCAGTTCACAAGACAAAGAAGAATTGGGAGGAAGAAAAATAAGAAATGAGGAGAATTTATAAACAAGAATTGATAAAAGAACACTGATTATTAGAAGCATCAATTCTTAAAAGAGTATTATTATTTACATCATTGTGAAGTCTATACCTATAACACATTGTACTTACTACATAACACTGTATTTCCTATAATTATTAATAAAAGTTCTTAAAAAATAGATATTATATGATTCACACAAAAGCAAATAAATTGCTCAGTTTAAAGACAACTTGTACACTGGAATTTTATTATATACATAATTATGTATAAAATAACTATATATAAAATTATAGTTGTTATTCAATTAGAGGGCTCTAGTAATTCTCAAGTTAAGAGAGTAAAAACAACATTTCCTTAAAAAATATATATTAATGAATAGATATATGGAATGTTTAGATTGGAAACAATTCTGGTGTTTAGAATGGTTATGTCAAACAAATCACTTTATTTATGCTTCTCCATACAATTACAAACACTTTTGAAAGTAATTAAAACATAAAAAACAGCAAAAAAAATAGAAGTTATGGAAAAGCAAGTAAAACTATGGAAGTAAAAAAGAAAAGCAGAATTAAAAACTCATTGGAAACAACATGGGAAATAATCAGTACTCAAAATACTTACCAATAGGGGTGCCTGGGTGACTCAGTGGTTGAGGGTCTGCCTTTGGCTCAGAGCGTGATCCTGGGGCCCTGGGATTGAGTCCCACATGAGGCTCCATGCATGGAGCCTGCTTCTCTCTCTGCCTATGTCTCTGCTTCTCTCTCTGTGTCTCTCATGAATAAATATATAAAATCTTTTTTTAAAAAAATCAATAAAAATTTTTTGATCTGAATGAGAAAGAGAAAATGAAAATGAAAACAGTCCCAAAAGTTTTGTATGATAGTATAAAATACATAACATTTATGTCTTCAGAGTCCCAGGAGGAAGAGAAAAAGAGTGGAGCTTAGGGAAAGTAGTAGAATAGATAAAGTTTAATAATTCATATATTTTATGAAAGTCATGAGCCAACAGTCTCAAGAAGCAGTGCAAACCCCAAACAGGAAAAATTAAACAGATATCCACATGATAATATGAACTAATGAAACTGCAGAAAAATAAAAACAAGAAAAAAAATCTTTGTATCATGAAAAAAAAAGATGTATTACCAATAGAGAAAGAATGATTACATTGACTAAAGAAAACATGGAAGAAAGTGACAGATTTTTTCAAATACTAAAATAAAAAAGCTATCAACTTAATTCTATGTTCAAATTTATCTATGTATTGATCAATCAATCAAAAAAGAGGAAGAATGAGAAGGAAAATATACTCTCATTGCATGAAAATTGCTGTTGTCACCCTTTATCCCCAGTTTCACTCCTGTGGTTTCAGTCACCCATGGTCCACTGTGGTCTGGAAGCAGGTGGTCCTCCTTCTGACAGATTATCAGATGGTCAGGGCATCTGGACCCCACGTCACTCTCATTCTATCTCATCACACAGCCATTTTATTCTTTCACATCATCCCAAGAAGGATGAGGAGAATACAATAAGATATTTCGAGAGAGAATGACAATTTATGGAACTTTTATTACAGTACTCTTTTTGCAATTGTTCGTTTTTTAGTCTCCTTGTTAATCTCCTACTGTGCCTAATTTATAAATCATACTTTATTATAGATATGTATGTATATGAAGAAATAGTATACATAGGGCTCAGTACTTATCTCGGGTTTCAGGCATCTACCTGGGTCATCTACAGATAAGGAGCAACTACTGCAAATGCATATTTTCATAGCTATAGCAACCACAAAAACAAAAACATGCAATGATAAATATTTACAAACATTATAGATATATCAAAGTGGAATGCTAAAACAGGTTTAAGTAGCCCTCAAAAAGGCAAGAAAAGGGGGGGGGAGAAACAAGATATAGACAGAGACAAAAGACAAAAAAATGTCAAACTCAGACTTGTCAATAACTACTTTTGTCAACTGTCAAAATGTACCATTCAAAAAACTGAGATTGAGGGAAAGTGTAAAGAAAAATAAATGACTCAAAAAATAAGAACAAAAGCCTTGTAAGAGTTAACCAAGATGGCAACACAGGATGCTCCTGAGCTCCTCTCCTCCCACAGATGTACCAAATGTAATCACACATGAAGGAATTCCCTCTGAAAGAGAGCCAGATACTAGCTGAATGACTCCCACACATCCTGTGAATGAGACAATGCCCACACTAAAAAGTATAGGAAAGTTTGAGATACACTCTTGCCATATACCCCATCTCCACACAGTGCCACACAACTAAGAGGGACCCCTCAATTCCTAGCTTTTTCCTGAGGAGCAGAGTTTGGACCCCATATCTTGCACTCCAACTTTTCAGACTATCACCAGAGGGATAGACTACTTCTGCAAGGCAATGGAGCTTGTGTCCACAAGGTCACAAGACTATAGCATAAAAGGAAAAAAATTCTTTACAAGCCTGAGAGTACTTGGCTATGGCTATCCTCCCAAGTCTCAGTGCAGAGGGATCTGGAAAAGATACCCCATCTCTGTCTTTCCCTGAAAAAATTCATCTGCACTAAAAAGCTGCTGCCTGGGGGTAAGACTTCTAATTTAGCAGGCACGGTGGACCTGCCATGATTGTTGCCAGAGATCAGAAGAGCCTGCAGAGAACTCTCCCACCTTCTCCTTCCAGCCCACCTCAAAAATAAAACCACTAAAAAATGTGACTTTATACATTTATATATTGGGAAATGATTACCACCATAGTCAGCTAACACCTCCATACATAACATAATTTCTGTTTCTTTTTTGCATTTGTAATGTTTAAAATGTAATCTCTTAGCAACTTTCAAGTGTATACTAGAGTATTAATAGCTATAATCACTATGCTGTATCTTAGATACCCAGAACTTATTCATTTTATAATTGGAAGTTTATACCCTTTCACTAACATTTCCCCATTTCTCCCACCCAATCCCCAGTCTCTGTACAGAATCACATTCTATTCTGTTTTTACCAGTTTGGCCTTTATAGGTTTCACATATCAAGGATATCAAACACTATTTATTCTTCTCTGTCTGACTTATCATTTAGTAAAAATGCCCCCATGTTTTATATATGTTATGGCAAATGGCAGGATTTGTCCTTTGTTATGGCTGAATAATATTCCACTGTATCGATCCATCCATTTTGACAAACAGGTAGGTTTTTCCCATTATCTTGGCTATTGTGAATAATGTGGCAATAAACATGGGACTGTATATATCTTTTCCATCCTGTTTTCATTTTTTTTATTAGATATATGCTCAGAGATGGGATTGCTGGATCCTGTGGTAGGTAGTTCTTTTAGTTAATTAACTAATAACTAATTAAGTAATTTTTTGAGAGAGAGAGTAGGAAGGAAGGGGCAAACGGAGAGCGAGAGAGAGAATCTTAAGCAGGTTCCACACCTAGCACAGAGCACACACAAAGAGCACTCCACGTCACAACCTGGAGATAATGACCTGAGCCCAAATCAAGAGTCAGTTGCCCAACCGACCAAACCATCCATGTGCTCTGGTAGGTAGTTCCTTATAATTTATGAGGAACCTCTCTCTGTATACATATATAATATATGTACCCATATATAATATATATAGTACATGGATATATATATATTTATTCAGAGGAAAGAAAAAAAAAGGTCATTTTTAATTTGTTTTAGATGGTTGAGAAATCATCAGAGAAGATGCAATATCATATTTACTGACTCTACAAGAATGGTTTGCATCTTCAGAATAAAAGGATATCTTCACTGTTAAGTATATCTTCATTTTAAAATCTATGACAAAATAATTTTCTATTTATCTTGGTATTGCTTAAAGATTATTACTTGTTTTTTTATATTATAAATACGTTCTTCCTTTTTCTTTCTTTATTTTTTTGCTGTGTCAGAAGAAAGAATTTCTTTTTTTCTGAAAGCCTGATACATATATACATACACATATATATGTGTTTATGTATATTTATATTTTATTTTATTTTTTTTTTTATTGGAGTTCAATTTGCCAATATATAGCATAACACCCAGTGCTCATTCCATCAAATGCCCCCCTCAGTTCCCGTCACCCAGTCCCCTCCACCCCCTGCCCACCTCCCTTTCCACTACCCATTGTTCGTTTCCCAGAGTTAGTAGTCTCTCATGTTCTGTCTCCCTTTCTGATATTTAACACACATTCTTCCTTTTTAAAGTAAAATCTATACTTTCAAAAATGAAGGAGACTAAGAAAAGGAAGGCGGTGAGCTTGAAAACATCCATTCAAGCCTTAAACAATGGATAAATATATATATATATATATATATATATATATATATATTATGAAAAAAATGGCACTAGGACAGCTAGGATCTTTTTGTCACCTACAACTGAAACAAAAACTAGTGAATAATTGGCCTCAAATCTCCTTGTTTTCTAGACTTCTTTTTAGCAATCCCATTGTTTTCCAAAGACTTACTATGATCAAAGTCAAAAAGGAAAATGCTAATGATTTTTTGAAACTTTAAAATCTTTAGAAATAAATCATTCACATGTATTGAAAATAGTGTCAAGTTGTTTGCTAATAAACCCAATAATAGCAAGCCACTGATTAGACTTTTATAAGTTAACACAAAGGAAGAAAAACAAAACTAAATGAAAACAAAAACATATTCTAAGACAGCAAATTGTTTTTGCATTTGCTATAGCAACAAAATCACCCAATTGAATTTAAAGATATAGTAGTGAAATAAACTTAGGTACAGGTGTTTTTCTTGTTGGGTTAAAATGGTCTCAAGACCTTTAGAGAATTCTTTTGTTCTTGAATATATATCAGTCTAATTCAGTTTATGATATTTCTGAATATACAACTGTCTATGTGTCAAGGCCTGGGAACAGTGTTAGTTATTATTGCAATAAAAGCAATATTCATTTTGGGATAAATGTTCTGAGATTTAAATTCCTTTGACACAGATGGGGATTTGTTGGAACAGGATTTTTTTTTTAAATTTATTTATTTATGATAGTCACACAGAAAGAGAGAGAGAGGCAGAGACACAGGCAGAGGGAGAAGCAGGCTCCATGCACCGGGAGCCCGACGTGGGATTCGATTCCAGGTCTCCAGGATCGCGCCCTGGGCCAAAGGCAGGCGCCAAACCGCTGCGCCACCCAGGGATCCCTTTTTTTTTTTTTTTTTTTTGAACAGGATTTTTATTTTACCTCCCTTATGATTATGTATATCAAGTAGAATAATAAAATGTAATAACAAAATATTGGGAAATTGTTTAACTTGAAATATGTTGTTTTTTGAGTTTGATATTTCTATTATAAGGGCAAAATAGTTTGATAAATCATTTTTTAAAATAAAAGAATTTGTCATCAATACTGTAGGATTTTTAGGTTCATATTCATTATTAAAGAACCTTGACCATCCACAGTTGAAAATGATCATAACTCGTTCAATTAATTTAAAGGTGATAAAACTTTGTGTAATGTTATGGTTGATTTGAGACAATTCTCATGATTTCTATGACAGTTCTTTTATATTTCGCTGTAAATGTTTCAAGAAAAGGAATTTAGAGTATTTCTTCAATCCTCAGATATGACATTATATTCCTATCTTTATTTTTGTTTTTATTTACTTCTTATAGATAAATTTTCTCAATACAATTCTCAATATTGAAAAGAAAACAAAAGTTTAAGGGCTACCAGTCTCATTGATCTTATATGATTATATATATATCATCTATCATTATCACAAAAGATTATAATATGCTGAAAATATTTGAAAATATTTATCTATTATCTTCTGAACATAAAATAATTTATTACACTCAATTTTAAATAATTATTGGATTTAGCATAAATTATATTTATCAATTTGTCAGATTTAAATATTGTCAAGTTGTATTTTTCAACTATATTCATCAAGTTCATGATATTAATGCACTAGAATTATATATCATATGTAAATAAAAAATATCAGTGATACATTATCTCTAAATGTACACTTAATGATTTCCTAGAGAAGTTTCTAGTCAGATTACATATTTTTTTTAAAAGATTTTATTTATTTATTTATTCATGAGAGAGACATAGGAGAGAGAGAGAGGCAGAGACACAAGCAGAGGGAGAAGTAGGCTCCATGTAGGGAGCCCGACATGGGACTCAATCCTGGGTCTCCAGGATCAGGCCCTGGGCTGAAGGCAGCACTAAACCGCTGAGCCACCCGGGCTGCCCAGATTACATGTTTCTACCTCAGGGTTTGCACGACGAAAGATGCAATGAGTTTTATACTATCAATGGCTATAAAATGGCCTATTATATTCATAAGCAATACTTCTATTTAATGAAATATTAGTAGGAGATAATGCCAATTTGTTAAATAAATGCATTCTGTGATGTTCTGTAGGGTATTGACCTTAGGGAAAAATATATTATTGTGGGTTAAGCCATAGGCTTTAGAGTCAAAACAGGCTAATTACTAGCTCTGAGATCTGGAGTTAATCACACAAAATCTCTCAACTTCAGTTTCATGTTTTTGTTTTTATCTTAAGGGTTTTTAAAATTTGTTGTTTTTGCTTAGAGTGTAGTATATAAAATGCAATTAATAATAGGTGGGTACAGACCACCGCCAAACACAACAGATTATAAAAGCATCTAATTTTGTGGGTGGTTGGATTAGATTGATAAAGTTAAGAGCTCTAGCAGGGTTTTGAATAGAGGTATATGGACCATTAATTCTCCAAATTGGCATCAGTCAACATGACTGTGGGTTTTAAAAAGTAGAGATTGTTCTGTCCCATCTCAAGAGAGTCTATATTCATAATTCTGAAAGCTAGCTACAGTTTTAAAAAGCTTTCCTGTTGACATTGACAGGTAAATACCTTTTGGTGCTTTTGAAATAGAGGATCATTGAATATTTCTTTTCTACAATGATCTCATTTGAAGTGACAAATTTTCTCAAGACTTCATATTATTAATTCTGGAAAATTAAAGAATGAATTCTTTCACTTTTCCTTGAGAAAGGGTTTACACTTAGCTTTTCATTTACACTTAGTTTTACACTTAGTTGGGTTTAACAAAGAACAGAAAACCAAATGGGTGGTATGTCGAGTATTTAAGGATTTCGTTGCCCTAACTGCATGAACGGAGGCATTTTATGACACGGAGCTTGAAGACTGAACTGAGGCCTATTATGCTTGTACATCAGTAATAAGCATGACAGTTAAGAATGACAAGAATATGAGGACAATTTTGAATCTTTGAGTTATTTTTAAATGAGGAAATCTTTGAACACTGTAGCTCTCTAGGAAATTAAATAATGACTGAAGAAGGTAATTGCTTTCCAAAAAAAGTTTAAACAACTTAAAAGTAACAGAAAAAAAAAAAAAACCAAACAACTGGAGATGCATCTAGTGATTACAGCAGGGTCTAGTGCAGTGGTTTTCATCTTAGTTTTGCATTGAAATTGCATGCGGAGCTTTCAAAAATTACCTGGTACCTACATCAGATCTATTAATTATTTGAAGTGCCAAATGAGCATCCGTATTATTTTATTTTGTTATTTTGTTAATATAGTAAAAATAACTTTTTTGTATGTGTACAGTCCTATAAATTATCTAACACATGCACACTTTTGTTAAACCACAACCACAGTAACAATACAAAACAGTTCCATCGTCCCAAAAAACTAGCACTTTGTGCTACCCCTCTGAAGTAACATCCTTTCCCACCCTTAATCTCTGATAACCACTGATCTGTTTACTTTCTCCCCAGTTCTGTCATTTTAGGAACACCATACAAATGAAATGGAACTGTGCAGTACACAACACTTTTTTTTTTTTTTAAGATTTTATGTCTTTGAGAGGGACAGAGTGAGCAAGAGAGAGAAAGAAGGAGCAGGGGGAGGGGCTGAGGGATAAGCTGACTCTCTGCTTAGCTGGGAGCCCAAAGTAGGGCATGATCCCCTGGGATCATGACCTAAGCCTAAGGCAGAAGCTTAACTGACTGAGCCACACAGGCATCACAGTATGCAACCTTTCAAGTAAACTTCTTTCACTCAGAAAAAATTTCATAAAATAGTAAACTCACTCTTACTTTCATAGTGTGGTCTTTTCCCCGAGTCTGCTTGTTACTGTTTATTTTTTCCACACCTTGAATAATTGTTAAATTTATTATGTCAAAGTTTAACTGCTGCATCAGTAGGTGAACCAAGATGGAGTGTGCTTACTCCATTTTAGATGAAACTACTCCTAGCAATATTCTTTACACTTCAGCAAGAAAGCAGGATTAGTAAATACATTTCTAAGACATCAAAATTTATCCCAAATGTGGAGTAAGTAGGGGAGAACATTAAATTAGGCATTGTTGCAATTCAACAATTTAGTGTTTTTCAAAGTAAAATTTAGCTAGCTGCCGAGAAAGCCATATGGGGTATTTGTTTAGAGCGCAGGTTACTGAGATAAAAGGTGATACACAAAATCAGAATCTCTTAAAAATTGAGTCTCAATATATCTTTATAAAATGTACCTAGATAGGGATCCCTGGGTGGTGCAGCGGTTTGGCGCCTGCCTTTGGCCCAGGGCGCGATCCTGGAGACCCAGGATCGAATCCCACGTCAGGCTCCCGGTGCATGGAGCCTGCTTCTCCCTCTGCCTATGTCTCTGCCTCTCTCTCTCTCTCTCTCTCTCTGTGTGTGTGTGTGTGACTATCATAAATAAATAAAAAATAAATAAATAAAATGTACCTAGATAATGCTTATTTATCCCAAAGTTTGCAGACCAAAATGTTTATCTAGAATATAGGAAAGATTCTAATCAAAGGTCAGACTCTATCATCTGCCCATTATTACATAAATCACATAATTTCTCTGGTTTCATATGTGAAATTCAATTCAATAAATGAATATTTCTAACTGTATATTATTAACACACATTGTAATTCATCATTAGCATAGCTGTTAGTTTTTCTTGATTAGTATTTATTAATATTTATACGTACCATTTCTATAGAATGCATAAGCTCTAAAATTTGTAATGCTAAACTTGAATAAAAACAAATTATCTAAATGTGAGACAAGATTCCATCAAAATCCCAGAGGAGAACTCAGGCAACACCCTTTTTGAACTTGGCCACAGTAACCGGAGAAGGACAAACAGTGTATGTTCTCATTCATTTGGGGAATATGAATAATAGTGAAAGGGAATATAAGGGAAGGGAGAAGAAATGTGTGGGAAATATCAGAAAGGGAGACAAAACATAAAGACTTCTAACTCTGGGAAATGAACTAGGGGTGGTGGAGGGGGAGGAGGGCGGGGGGTGGGGGTGAATGGGTGACGGGCACTAAGGGGTACACTTGACGGGATGAGCACTGGGTGTTATTCTGTATGTTGGTAAATTGAACACCAATAAAAATTAATTTAAAAAAAAATAAAAATAAAATAAAAAATAAAAAACTTAAAAAAAAACAAATTATCATCGAACTAACTATAGTTTAGAAAGTGAAGTGAAATAATAGGCATACTAAACTAGAATTCTTTCTTAGAATGCTAAGACATGGCATGTGACATGGAAAAATAAATACAGCAGAGTAATGAGGACTGGGAGAGAGTTGTGTGTGTAAGGGACCATGAGGTTAAGTAGAGTGGTCAAAATGGTCCCCATTATGCCAATATATTTTAAGAGATTTGGAGGTGGTGAGAGAGGAAGCCAAATGGCTATTTCAAAGAGCATTACAAATATTCCATAACTCCATGTATATGCCATGCCTCAAAAACAGCAAGGGGAGTGTGTGTGTGTGTGTGTGTGTGTGTGTGTGTGTGTAAGCAACGAGAGAAGGAGAGGAGGTAGGAGAGAGGAGGGAGAAAGAAAAAGAGTAGTATGAGATGAGCTCAAAGAGGAAATAGGTTTCATATCATACAAAGCTTTGGGTAAGTTTGAGAGTCATTTTTAGCAAAAATGGAGAGCAGTTGAATAATCATTAACAAATAGTTCACCAATCTGATTTATTTTCTTAAAGGATTAATCTGTTTTTCTCAGAATTGAATTTAATGGACAGCAAAATGGACATTAGGAGATCCAGTTAGGAGGCTGCTGCAGTAACCCACATTTAAAAGTGGTTTACAACAAAAAGGTGGTGATGCAGGTGGTAAGATATAATCAGAGTTTATATGTGTATTTCAAGGGTTAAGAAGATGGATTTAAAGAAATCACACATGGAGTGTGTCAGAAAAGTGGAAGTCAAGCTTTGACCTGAGTTTTTGGGAAAATGGAGTTGCTTTTAACTGAGATGCAAAGATTACAGAGGTAAAAAGAATGGGCTGGTGGGACCATGATGTCCAGTTTGGGTAACTGAAGAAGAATTAGAAATCCACATGAACATGTTGTGTAGTACACTACACAACAGAATCTGGAATTATGGAGAGAATTATTGGTTGATAATATACAGTGTCAGTAAGAGAGAGGAAAACATTAAGAGGAGTCAAATAGTATAATATTAACTGAGGCTCCACCTATTGCAACATTTGATAGCTGTAGGACTATTTGGCTGGTTGTTTGGTTGGTTTTGCTTTTTTTTTTTTGTTTGTTTGTTTTAACCAATCTGAAGAAAGTGAAATGGTATCTTATTTGAATTGAATTTGCATTTGAAATAATGCAAACCATGTGGTAGGCAAGTCCCTTTTCCTAACTTCATCATCTTTACAGGAACCTTGAGTATGCTTCTCCCTTCACACTTCCGTATGCATTCTAGAAATATCTTGTAAAACTTATTAAAACTAAGAAAATAAAATCTTTTGAGATTTTAGTTGGAATTGCTTTGAAATTCTAATTTTGGAGACCATGGACAGTTTTATGCTGCTGGTCATTTATTTATTAAGATACTTTATAAAACTCAAAAAATGGGATCCCTGGGTGGCTCAGCAGTTTGATGCCTGCCTTTGGCCCAGGGTGTGATCTTGGAGTCCCAGGATCAAGTCCCACATCGGGCTCCCTGCATGGAGCCTGCTTCTCCCTCTGTTTGTGTCTCTGCCTCTCTCTCTCTCTCTCTCTCATGAATAAATAAATAAATTTAAATAAATAAATAAATAAATCTAAAAAAACTATCAAATTTACATAACCAGTTTTGCACATCATTTTAAAAGATACATCCTCAAGGATCTTATCATTTGTTGCTGATGCAAATTTTGCCTTTAAATTAATTTAATATTTTGGGATCCCTAAGTGGCTCAGTGGTTTAGCACCTGCTTTTGGTCCAGGGCATGATCCTGGAGTCATGGGATCAAGTCCCACGTCAGGCTCCCTGTGTAGGGCCCGCTTCTCCCTCTGCCTGTGTCTCTGCCTCTCTCTCTCTCTCTCTCTCTCTCTGTGTCTCTCATGAATAAATAAATAAAATATTTTAAAAAATTAATTTCATTTCTAAAGTGTACTGATGTATAGAAAACCAAGAATGTTTTATATTAATCATATATCAATATTGTTAAACCTCGTTGAAAATCTAATAATATTCTCTATTATAGTTACTTGAACTTTCTACATAGATAAGCATCCCATCTCTAAATCATGACAGTTTTTGCTTTATAATCCTTTTAAATTTTATTTTAGTTTGTTTTCTTTATTTAAAAGGAATACTGGTAAAAAAAAATCAAAGGATTTAAAAAAAATTCACCATTGAGGATGATGTCTGCTATAACATAATAGAGGCAATCTTTATCAATTAATAGAAACTAAGTCTTAAAAAAAAGTCTTATTTATGTTTGTTTCCAGGTTTCTCTATCCAATAATCATCTCAAAATGTCATGACATTTATTCTCAGGATAGGACATTTTATTTCATGATTAGCAATTTTAGAAAGTACAGTTGATTTACAAATATAAAATTTTCTGATGAGTATATAATGAATCATTAGTCTCTCACCGATTGGTCATAAAGAAATATAAACTCATTATCCATTTTTGCTTAAATTACTTTGATTTATCATTTAATTATAAAAAGCAACTTCTTTCCTAGTACCATACAAGAATCAACAAAAATTGAAGTCATTCTATAGCTAATGTCAAAAATACACTATATCATTATGCCGCTTCATATGAGAAATTATTGTGTAAGTTTCTATAGTTACCATTAAACAGATAAACATATAGGTATTATAAATAAAATCACTAAAAATCAGTAGATTTATTGAGTATTTCATGACAAATACCTTCCCATTTAACCATTGTAACAATTGGCTGATGCAGGTACTGTTATTAACTCCATTTCAAATGAGAAATCTCAGGCTTAGCGTAGATTTACCTAAACTTGCACAACCACTAAAAGGTAAGTGATAGAACTGAGTTTCTAATCCAAGCAGTCTGTCACCAGAACTCATGTTTTTAAGCATTTTGCAATATAGTTCACAAATATTTAGTGAATGTTGTTAATCTCAGATATTGGGATATAGTATTCAGGAAAACAAATATATCTCACATCTCTTGATGTATACCATATGATAAAGTCAAGTACAAGATACTGTGTAGTATATTATGGTGATTAAAAGACTAGGTTCTGCACAGTTAAGGGAACAATCAATAAAATAATGAAAGGCAACCTTTGGGACAGGAGAAGATATTTGGAAATGACGTATCTGTTAAAGGGTTACTATCCAAAACTTAATAAAGAACTTATCAAACTCAACACCCAGCAAATAACCCAGTTAAGAAATGGGCAGAAGACATAAACAGACATATTTCCAAAAAAGATATACAGATGGCTAACAGACATATGAAAATATGTTCAACATCATCTATCATCAAGGAAATACAATGAGATATCATGTCACATCTGTCAGAATGGCTAAAATTAACAATACAGGGAACAAAAGATGTAGAGAAAGGAGAACCCTTTCTTATGCTGTTGACAAGAATGCAAATGGGTGCAGCCACTCTAGATAACTTCCTCAAAAAGTTAAAAACAGAACTACCCTACACCCCAGCAACTGCACTAATAGATATTTATCCAAAAATGATGATTTAAAGTGACAACGTACCCCAATGTTTATAGCAGTATTATCAACTATAGCTTATGGAAAGAGCCCAGGTGTCCATTGACTAATGAATTGACTGAATCAATATATATAATGATTGCTCAGCCATCAAAAAGAATGAAATCTTGCCATATGCAATGACATGGATGGAGTCAGTGTGTACTATGCTAAGCAAAAACAGAGAAAGACAAATACCATATGATTTCACTCATGTGGAACTTAAGAAACAAAATGATGAACATAGCGGAAAATTTAAAAAAAAAAGAGAGGAAGGCAAACCATATGAGGGACTCTTAACTATAGGGAAAAAACTGAAGGTTGATAAAGGAGAGGTGGATGAGGAGATGGGCTAAATGGGTCATGGGTATTAAGGAGGGCACTTGCTGTGAGGACCACTGGGTGTCACATATTAGTGATGAATCACTGAGTTCTCCTCCTGAAATTAATACTACATTATATGTTTAATAGGATTTAAATAAAAACTGGAAACATGAAAAACTTGGGGAAAAAGGAAAAGAGTAGGCTCTGAAATTGACTTTTAAAGTTGTCCATTCTGCTATGTATCTTACTCACATGACCTTGCACATAGGTCAGGGAAATTGAATGCCCAAAGGAAATATTGAGGTGTAGACAATCATAAACTAGAGAAATTATCTGGTTTAAAATAGGGAAGGCAGTAATTCAGAATGACCGAACTTCATGCTCCCAGATCTCTTTCATTAGAAACTCTTAGCTATTTCAGTGTTTATTTGCTATTGACAAGACTTTATAAACTCCTCCCTTTTGATTTTTTATACATGCACACTGCTTTTTAAATAAAAATTGTACCTTCTTTCTATCTTTGAACATCCTTAATATATGTGTTTCAAATTCTTGGTTAGAAAGATCTGAAATTACTATCTGATTACTTATTATACTGGTTATTTTTTTAGCACTGGATTTCTTCATAAACTTTGATATTTCTGTTTGCAAGTTTATTCTGATGGAAATTACTTTCTTTGACAAGTGAGATATTGTTAGTTTCATTTGTTTTCTGCTTTCTCTTCCTCTCTAGGTTCAGTCCTTGCTGTCTAGTGATTTTTGTTTCTGAGCCCACTCTAAAGCACCAGGTTTTAAATCTCCCTTCAGTATTATTTCCCAGGAGTGGTATTGAGGATGTATCAGGTCTCATGATAAACTCAGTGGGTTTGTGACTTGTCCCTGAAAGCTCTATTATATTACTATCTTCCGCCTCCCTTTTCCCAACCTTTAGATAAAGGCATATACCATTTGGCATATGCACAGATAGACATATTCTTTCCTGCCTCCCTAAACTTTCAGGAGCTCTTCCAGATATCTCTCTCAACTAAGTCTGCTTGTTATCATATAATAATGTGTATTAACAAGCTTACTATTTATATATTATTTTTATTGAGTTTTTGAGTTCTATTGAGTAGTAATTGACATAATCACTGTGTAAGTTTACCGCATATAGCATGATGGTTTGATTTATGTAGGTTGTGAAGTAATTATAATAGGTCTATTACCCATCTTCTCACACAGATATAGTAAAAAGAAAGGAAGACAAAATAAGGGGAAATTTTTTAAATAATAAATTTATTTTTTATTGATGTTCAATTTACCGACATACAGAATAACACCCAGTGCTCATCCCATCAAGTGCCCCCCTCAGTGCCCGTCACCCATTTATCCTTATGATGAGAATTCTTAAGATTTACTCTCTTAATTTTCCTGCATATCATACAGCAGTGTTAGCTAGAGTCATCGTGTTGTACATTACATCCCTAGTGCTTATATATCTTATAACTGGAAGTTTGTACTTTTGATCACCTTCCTTCAATCCCCACATCTCCCACAACCCTTATAATCACAAGTCTGATCTCTTTCTATGAATCTGTTTTTTGTTAATGCTATACACAAGGTCATAAAGTATTTGTTTTTCTCTAATTGATTTCACTTAGCATAATAACTTCAAGTGCCATCCATGTTATCATAAAAGGTAGAATTTCCTAATTTTTATGGCTGAAAAATATATATGTATATATCACAACTTCTTTATCCTTTCATTCATCAATGGACACTTAGATTGTTACCATTGCTATGAACAGGGAGTTTCAGATATGTTTTTGAGTTAGTACTTCTGTTACCTTTGGATATAGTCTCAGAATTAGGATTGCTGGATCATGTGGTAGTTCTATTTTTAATTTATTTAGACACCTCCATACTGTTTTCCATAATGGTCACACTAATTTACAATCCCATCAGCAGTGTTCCCTTTTCTCTACATACATGCCAAGATTTGCTCTCTTGTCTTTTGATGATGGCTATTTTATCAGGCATGAAGTCAAGCCTTTTGGTTCTTTTTAAATTAAATTTTAATACCTCAAGAAACACACTCCCAACCCACATTGGTTGTTCTGAAATGGAAAACAGAAAGCTCATAGCTTAAACCCAGCTCATTGTTATTTCTGTTCCACTTCTGGTTCACAGACTCCTTTTATATAGTAGTACCAGTTATGTCTTGCTTTTCAGATTTCATAATATTTATCCTTTATTCCTATGAGTTAAAAATATGTAAATTTTCAAGTATAAACTCCTACACTAACTTGACAGATTAATCTACATCATGCGTTCAAGAATATTTTTTTTTCTATTTCTCATGATTTTTAAAAGAAGCTTATTTGGAGAGCTAACAAGTTCCCTCCTCTCTCCTTTCTGCTTAGGATGGGCATATTGGCACAAAAGAGGAGCCTAATCCTACTCCAGTTGTCTGCCATTCAAGAAAGGAAAACTTAATGTGACTGGATAAAACTAGAGTTTTTATTAGTAAGTTGAAGCTTATGAATTTACATCATTTTATCCAGTGATATTTTGCTATTCAATGTAAACACAAGACTATTTATGGGATTTTTAAAATTAAATTTTGGCTCTGGAGTCAGGATGTAGAAATATGAACTAAACTTAAACACCAATGAGTGTGAAAGTCAAAATATTTTTGTAAAATGAAATCTCTTCCTAGAAATGTAGAAGAGAAAAAATATTTAGTAATATAGTTAACAAAAGTTGAAATAAAAGGAAAATAATGTAAAAAACATTAATATCATTTAAATGACAATAATGATGTTTAAGCATTCTATTATCAAACAGGTATCAGAAATCCAGGAAAATATTGGCATATTATTAATATGGGGTGATATTAAGGCCTGGATAGATTATATTATTTTGATATGTTAGATATCCCTCTCTATCAAGATGTTCCTTTCCCCTATTCTTTTGATGTTATTGGCCATATGACATTTTGATTAGGCCTAATTTGCTTCCCTCTTCCTCAGCCACAGCATTACCTTGGTTCAAGCCCTATCATCTCTTGCCTGGACAACTCTTTCTTCCCAGTCTTCTCTTAGAATCTGTCCCCAACACAGTAGTATGAGTAATCCTTTAAAAGTTTAAATCAAATTACATTGCTACTCTCTTCAAGATACTGAAATGACTTCCCATTTCAACCAAAGTAAAAAGCAAATTTACAATGTACAAGGCTATTCATATACTGGTTCTTGTTCCCTCCCTGGCACTACTTCCTTCTCCTCCCACTTCATTCCCTCTATTCTAGCCACATTGACCTGCTATTCTTCGCTCATATAACATGGCCACTGTAGATAACTTTGGCTTGTAACTCACGGAGCCATTCTGGTTCATCAGCTTCTCTCTGAACATTGGAGAAATGAGGTATAGTCAGATTTCAGAAGAATTTTGAAAATAGAGTCCACACAAATTTTTGTGGAATTACATGCAAGTTACAAGAAAAAAGAAAAAAATAACTTGCATTCAACCTCCAAATACATGGTTTCATAATGTCACCAATGGCCTCCATGTGCCTAAATTCAATGGAATTTATGCTTTCCTATTTTATATTACCCTCCATCAGCTTCTATCAATGATTGTCAACTTTTTTCTCAAAAACACTTTCTTTCATTGATTTCTGTGAACCTCACTCCCCGTTTTCTTCCGTTTTCTCTAGATGTCCTTTGTCTCTTTCTCAGGCTTATTCTCCTTTTCTCTCCCATGAATTCTGAATTTCATCAAACTCTATTGTTTGTGTCCATTTACAAACTTCAATAATATTCCTAAGGAATATTATTCACAAACACATTGTTGAATATTATTATTTTCAGAAATCCTGTATCTCATATCTGCTGGTCAGATTTCTGCTCTATTCTCCAGATTCATACAATAAAATTTTATTTAGAACACCTCTTCTTGTTATTTCAAATGTGCCTTAAAATCAATACATTGATAACAAAATTGTGATTTGCCATTTCCTCCCACCTTATCAAATTGAAAGACTTCCAATTTAATGCAACATCATTTATGCAAGTGAACAAACCAAAAAAATAACTACCATCCTATCACTTTCCTCTTTCTCACCACTTAATACTTATACAAAATCCAATCCATAATCTACACATGTGGTTTCTCCATCTCTACTGCCAATTTGCCTCCTCCTGTACAACATCACCAATGCCTAGATTACTCCAGTAACTTTAAGAAGGCTCTCAACATCCACTCTAGTCCTTATGGATCAATAACGATTATTTATTTTCAAATAAAACTGTCTTAACATTAACCATCTTTTTAAAATACCTATTCTTTTCTCTAAGTTTAGAAACCAATGTTCTATAGGAAAAAAAAAATCCCTGACTTCATACTTATCTTCATTTCAAACCTCCTTCACCATCACCTTCACCTCTGGAGGGCCTTCAACAATTCAAATGTACCTTTTCTTTCCAACAACAAGGACTTTGGACATTTTATGCCCTTTGCCTGAATCACAGTTTATCTACACATTTCATATGCTTCAAATTTCAAACGTTATTTACTGGTAGAATGCTATGCTCTGTTGATAGTTTAACATCACCTCCAACCTTACTTTATTTACTGAATTACCTGAATAATATTTTGTCAGTCTTAATAGATTATAGAGTTTGAGTCATCATTATACTGTAATACTGAGCATGGTTCCTGTGCAAAGTAAATAATTATTGAATATTGCTCTAATTTACAGGAACTCTTAATCTCTTCCCCAAGCCTTCAACAAGTATCACCTGAGCATGTCAGACTGAATTCATTTCCATTTAACATATACACAAAAGGAACACTTATTAAAAACCAGGCTCCGAAGACAAGAACATAAAATGATACAAGACTATTGTTATAAAGAGAGGAGGATTAAGTGGGAAATTTTACAATAACATCGCCATTGCTCTTGTAAACTATAACACTAATAGACAATGCACAAATTACTTATTTATAAATTAAATTTAAGTAATATTTGTTTTCCAGTCCACAAGCCATTAGAAACAATATATACCTAAATTAATCTAATTATATATATATTTAAATTTATCTGTGGAAAATCAAATGAATTTCATAAGGAAAAGGAAAATGTTTCAGAAATTGAAACCTTCACCATCACGATGAAACTGTAAACAGTTTCAGAATCACTCTAAAAAGAAAGAAGGTCATTTAATTAGTGGATTAACACACTCTATTAAATTGGTGAGTTTTAAAGAAAATGCTGGAAATGTAAAAGAGAAAAACAAACATCATCACTCTGATAAATATCATTATATATCATTCAATTTCTTTGAGGAAATTTCCATGAACTACAGTTGGCATACCAAAAACAAAACAAAACAACGCAAAACAAAAAACAAAAAAAAAAAAGGAAAAAAAAACACAGGAAGATACTTTATAGTTACTGAAATAAAATGGTCAATGTTACATAATGTCCTTTACACATCACTTTTATCATTCTCTTTTAACATGGCAATTGAGAAATTCAGAATTACATTTCAAACTTATGTTGAAAATGCTAAACTCTAAATGATAAACAATTTAGGCTGCATATGTTTTAAATAGGACAGCATAGTGGAGTCCTTAATATCATTAATTCACAGTACCATATTAAAAATGATAAAGAGAAATCACAGAGAAATATGTTAATATATTTATTGAACATATAGTTTCATCTTGATAGAAGCTGCTTTGTTTCTCAGTCCTCAAAATATCTGTGTATTTGGAAAGAGTATGTGATTGCATGTTTTTAGCACTGAATCCTCACAGGACTTCTATAGCTTTGGGTAGGAGCAAAGCTCAGATTCAGTAGCTGAAAAATCCCTCTGGAATATAATGTCTAATATGTTGTTCCATGTACTTTTGGCCCTTGGTTTGTTTTGTTGGGTATCTCATGTGCTGGTGAATTGTAGCCTTCTTTTGGCAAATGAAGAATGTATGAAATCTCAATGTCTTAATCCTACTGTATTTCTTTCCATTATAAACAGTTTCATATTGTTTTTGGAATCAAAGCTGTGAAACTCAAAACAATAAATGTGTATAATCTCATTGACATTTTGGAATATAGAAGTGTGGAAAAAGGATTAACCTAAGGTGACTTTAATAATTATCAAATCAAAAAAACTGCATAATTTTATTGAAGTCATCATAACATTATTTTATATGTGATGGTATATGATTATCATAAAGCATAAATAGTAACTTTTTTACAAATGGTCATTTTTATCTATTTTCTATTCATTGGACTGTGTAAATACATTAGCCTATTGCTTAGTTTCCAACATAGAAGACAACCTGTGTAAATGTGTGAGAGTTACTATAATTTATTTAATAACTACAATAATTTTATTGGTTATTTTAAAAATTGAATCTATACATTAAAAATAGATCATTAGTAAAGTCTATGGCAAGAACTAATGAAGTAGAAATTATTAATCAATATCTGGTGAATAAATAACAGTTATATGTAAATTAACCATTGTAATTTACTTTAAATTTCCAAAAATGATCTTACCATATCATACTATTAAATTTTTGTCCTTGATATGACTGCACTGAAATTATGGGTTTGTGGATAGAGTTTTTAAATGCAAAATGTGAATAGAGTTTTTAAAGGCAATAGCAAATTTGAGTCTGATCACAAATGCTCTTTAAAATGAAGTATAATTGATAAATGAGAAAAACTGGAGCTCTTTTTAAAATAGCTTTATTCTAAGATCCTCAATGATCTTAAGGAAATATCATATAATAGCAGAAATGGAAAAAATGTCTAATGCTGATAATGGTGTAAGAGCATAAGGATGCCATCTTGGCAAGTTTGAAAACTATTTTGAATTTAGATGAATTAACCAAAAATAGTATTTGTTGAAGCAAATCAACTCAGATTTTCAAGATTTTATAAGTGTATGAACCTATTAAATTTGAGGTTTTTTTCCTTGGGTCATACTTTACCAAATATAAAATCCAATGATTTCTAGCTGAACATAGCAGCTGTTTTGAATGCAAAGCAACTGCACCTATACTTGGAGTATAACTCCAATAACCCAAAGTAATGCTTTTCTGTAAAAGCAATACATACATAAGATTATTCATTATGAGCAAGAAAGCTTTATACCAAAGCTTTACACCAAAGCTTTATATCAAAGATGCAGAGCAGGTTCTATAGCCCAAAGTTAATCAATGTAATCCACCATATTAACAGGCTAAAGAAGAAAATTCACATTTTTATATCAATATATCCTTAAAAGCAACAGACAAGACTTAATACCAATTCATGATAAAAACTCTCAGGAAAAATATTGATTACAAACATCTTCAAAAAACCTTTAGCTCATATAATATTTAATGATAAAAGGCAGAAAGTATGCTTGCTAAGATCAGAAACAAGGCAAGTTATTCAATCTCACTATTCTTATTTAACGTAGTGTAGGAGTCCTGCTAGTACAATAAGGCAAGATAGAAAGTAAAATTTGTAGATCTCAGGAAGGAAGGATCTGACTCTGCTTACTGATGAAATATCTACCTACATAGAAAAGACTAAAGAATCTACAAGAACAACTTCTAAAGTCAGTGAATTTAGGGATGCTTGGGTGGCTCAGGTTATTATCTCTGGGCCCTGAGATGGAGACCCAAGTAGGGCTCTATGCTCAGGGGGGAGTTGCTTCTCTCCCTCTTCCTTTGCCACTACCTCTGCTCATGCTCTCTCTCTATCTCTCTCTAAAGTGAGGAAATAAGTCTTATACAAATAAATAATAAAATAAGTAAGCTTAATAGGGTGAGAAGTTGCAAGATACCATGCAAAATTCACATGTATTCCTATATACTACCAAAAAAAATATTTGAACAATTAAATTTTAATTGCAATATAATTTCCCTTCACTTAAAAAAAGATAAAATGTTAGATGTAAATCTAAGAAAACATGTACAGGAAATGTAGTTCTGGGCATCTAGCCCAAACAGATTAAGACTTATTTTCACACAAAACCTTTGTTGAATGCTTATAGCAGCTCTATTCATAATAGTCCCAAACTGCAAACAATTCAGATGAGTTTTAATGAGTAAATGGTTAAACAAACTGTTGTACATCTATTTCAAGGAATACTACTCAACAATTACAATAAAGAACTTACTGATACATGTAACAACCTAGATGAATCTCCAGGGAATCATGCTGTTTAAAAAGGCCATTCCTAAATACAAAACATATGATTCCATTTACCCTATCGTTTTTGAAATGCCAATTACAGAAATGAAGAACAGATTAATGGTTGCCAGGGGTTAACAAGGAGGTGAAGACAGGAAAGATCTTGGTATGACCATAAGAGGTATAGGATTCTTGCATTATAGAAATACTGTATAATATTTTGCCTGTATTGATGCCAATATTATGATTGTGATAATGTACCACAGTTTTTTAAAGTAGTTACACTACTTGACTGGGGATAACTGGAGGTAACGGTTAATGAGTACATAGTATCTCTATTTTTTTTTAAAACAGCATGTAAATTTATAATTATCTAAAAATTTTTAAAATAATTTTAAAAAATGAGAATGACAATTCTCTAAGATTTGAGTAGGTTTTATTTCCTCCAAATATTTTCCCCAAACTGAATAAATTAGGTTATACATATAAATGCTCAATGTTCTCTCTTTATCTCTGTTTGTTTGTATGTGTATGCTTACACTGACACATATGTATGTTTATACACACAAGATACATACACATATACAAAGTTAGATTAGAAAATGTGGTTAAATACCACGCTGTTCACTGGAACACTTTCATTTGGAACCTTGAACTGGCATGTAAGTGTATTGCCCTGAAGCCACCATGTGGTGAAGAAGCCTAAACTAGCCCAAGTAGAAAATAGCACATAGCAATTCCTGAGTCTACATGAAGAAAGAGGTGATGGCCAACCCTGAAATGTTTTAGCTCTATCCACTGTTGGTAATCCCATAGGAGACTCTGAGCTAGAATCCCGTAGGAGACTCTAGCTAGACCTACTGAGTCCTTCAGTCTTGATCCATAGAAATGCTAGGGGATGATAAAGTGATCTACACATTTACACTTAACATGTATTTTTAAAATTACATGGCATTTTTTATGTCTCCACTAGATTCTGTGAATTTGTGTCTAATAGCATACATTAATATTACACACGTCTTTTTTATCTTTAGAAGTACACTTTTGTAACCCAGTTTTCAGCATAGACTTGATACTCCATTAACATGTGATTAATATACTCACAGATAGTATATCCTTTAATATGATTGTGTTTTCATTTACTTATTATAAGTATCATTTACTTATGTTCAGCTCAAAATATGTTTAACTATCCAGAAATGGAATATTTTTGATGTATATAAAATCAGCAGTCAAAATGAGTGTAAGAAGAGTTATAGGGCAGCCCCGGTGGCCCAGAGGTTTAGTGCCATCTTCCATCCAGGGTGTGATCCTGGAGACCCGAGATCGAGTCCCACATCAGGCTCCCTGTATGGAGCCTGCTTCTCCCTCTGCCTGTGTCTCTGCCCCCCGACCCTGTCTATCCTGAATAAATAAATAATATATTTTTTAAAAAGAAGAGCTATAATTTTTAAAATTATTTATTTTCCTCATAACCAGAAGTTTTAAAGTATATTTCATCATCCAATAAGGGTTGTAAAATGCATATGCATTGAGAGGGAAAATCAGTTTCTATGGATCATATGTAGCAACTGGTATAAATAGTTGTCTATGGCATGTTTCTAGATTTTTTACACTATGAAATCATGTTTCCATAGCATTTCTGTGTTATTAATTCTCTCTGTCATCAGTTAAAAGCTGCATAGGTTCTTCTTTTGGAAAATTGCATTAGTTGTCAAGATTTCCAAAAACAGTGATTTTTGTTAAAAAAAATCTCTAATAAAATGCCTAACGTTATCATTTCATAAAAATGTATGTTAATATCAATTTTAGAAGTCTATAGCTTGTTTTTTTATAGCCATTTTACATGGCCATTAATAGATTAATAGCAGTTACCTTTAAGATTTTACCTGAGCTTGTATAAACAAAAGGTTTGCAAAATTTATCTTGAAACTTCTTTACAAAATAAGATCTAGAATCTATTATTGGGGCTAGAGAAGATATAAAAATAAACAAACAGGAAAGATACAATTTAAAGTATTTACTAGTATGAAAAGTTTTTTTTTTAGTATGAAAAGTTTTAAGAAAGAAATGATAATGAATAACTCCTTTAGGAACTTTAAAAAATTTTAATTGTAAGAATGATCTAAATATGGTGATAAATCTAAAGCTCATAGATGCCTGTAATCCATGGAGAGAGAAGATAGTGGTGGAGTAGGACTGTAAGTCATGTCATCTTATGAACACAACTAGATAACTATCAAATCACCCTATATACCCCAAGGATGTCCAATCTCACCATGTTTACTCAACATAGTACCGAAAGTCCTAGTCACAACAATCTGACAAGAAAAAGGAATAAAAGGCACCCAAATTGGTAAGGAAGAATTAAAACATTCAGTATTTGCAGATGACATAATACTATATATATAAAACCCTAAAGACTCCACCAAAAAAACAGGTAAACAAATTCTTTTTTTAAAAATTTTATTTATTTATTCATGAGAGACACAGAGCAGCAGAGACACAGACAGACGGAGAAGCAGGCTCCATGCAGGGAGCCCAATGTAGGACTTGATCCTAGGACCCCAGGATCATGCCCTGGGCTGAAGGCAGGTGCTAAACTCCTGAGCCACCCAGGAATCCCAGGTAAACAAATTTAATAAAGTCAGAGGATACAAAAATCAATCTACAAAAATAAGTTGCATTTCTATATACCAATAGTGAAGCAGCAGAAAGAGAAATTAAGAAAACCATCCATTTGTAATGCAACCAAAGCAATAAGATGCCTAGGAATAAACCTAACCAAAGAGGTGGAAGACTGTATTCTGAAAACTATAGATACTGACAAAAGAAATTGAAGACACAAAGAAGTAGAAATATATTCCATCCTCATGTATTGGAAGAAGAAATATTAAATATCAGGGACACCTGGCCAGAAGAGGTATATATATAGATATAGATATAGATATAGATATATAGATATAGATATATAGATAGATTGATTGTATAGATAGATGATAGATAGATGATAGATATTGATTATATATATATACAAAATATATACAATAGAATATTAAGCCATAAAAAGAAGGAAATCTTGTCATCTTCAATGACATGGATTGAGCTAAACAAAATAAGTCAGAGAAAGACAAATACCATATAATCCCACTAATATGTGGGATTTAAGAAACAAAACAAACAAGCAAAGGGGCAAAAAAAAAAAAAAAAGAGGACAAGCCAAGAAAAAGACTCAACTATAGGGAACAAACTGATGATAACCAGAGAGAAGGTAGGTGGGTGTATGGGTGAAACATTTGATGCGGTTGAAAGGTTATGGGGATTAAGGAGAGCACTTGTCATTATGAGCACTGAGGGATTAAAATAAAACTGTAAAAAAAAAATCTTATGGATGCCTTACTGGTGTAAGTAATAATCTACATTTTGAAGCTATTGAAGTACTAATAAATGAAATAGCATTTTATTAGTGTGTTGTTTTCAGTTTCATCAGGCAAACATAGCTTTAACCATTGAATGTATTCTCAGAATGTTAAAGAGTGGGTAGAGAATCATTGTTTTAGAACACAGCATCTCCAGGATGACAGCTAAGTCTTGGGTATATGCCGCTTCAGGTCATGAACCAAAAATGGTAATCCAAGGAAGCTGAGAGCTGACAGTCTGGATTACTGTGGCAGAGTTTCATATTGTGTTCAGACATATATTCCAAGTAGACTATATAGAGCAAAAAAATCAAAGAGCTCCAGGGCCAAAAATGTAGCCTTATAAAAATAATCAAACAATGAATCAGGGTTCAAAAAGTGAGAATTTCCACATGTCAGAGAGTATGATTCAGATAGATGTGTCTCAAGGATGGCTACTGTGGCTGGGAAGAGAATACAAAGTAAATGAAGGTGGATGGATGTGTCCCAAAGGCCAACTTTGTACTGTCGCTATTGCTCATTATGATTTTTTTTCTCTTAGCTAGTACTCTCACCTCTGTACTGTATGAACATCATATATGCTTTCTGACATCTCCCACTATTGCCCTAATATCCACATTCACACAGGAAATAGCTTCCAGAAAAACACAGAATGATGTAAAAACCATGCTTATTTATTTTTCTAGCTTTTCATAAAAATTCAGGCCGAAAGTAACTCCCATTAGTATTTTCTGCAAAGAAGCAAGCATGAATATTTTCTTAGCTTAGTGTCATGATGCTCATATGAAAATATATACAGGGTGGAACCATATAAAAGATGAAAAAGGGTTAGAAATGTATTGGGTAAATATGTATGAGACCCAGATAAGCATTCTTCACTAAAGAAATCTAGAACAGGGCTACTCAAAATATTTGTGATAAAGTGACATGTTTTTGTTTTCTGTTTTCCAAACTCATTACATATATATATATATATATATATATATATAATTATATATGGAATTTCTAGAAAAATAAAATAAAAAATAACAATGACATATAAGCCCAAATCCCATTTTAAAATGGATTATTAGATTCCGCAGACATAAAATTCTGTCAAATTATTATAAATTTTCCAGTACACTGATCTCAAGTTTATCTTAATGGATATATTCATGTAATTTTAGCAAAATGCAGGCTAGCTTATATGACACTTAAAACAAATGAAATGAACAAGAAGAAAAAGTCCTCCTATTCTGAAGAAATGTTGAATAATATGGAAGTGAGAAGAACAATGGACACACCTTTTAAATAAGCAAATTACTCTATGCTTAATTGAACCCAGAAAAAAGGTCTGATTTATTATGTCAAAGTAGAACACTTGTAAAATAGATGACTGACAGCCCTTCTGCATTTCTATTCTCAGGTTGCTCACACTCTAGTTCTGAAGATTCAGTACATGTTTTAAGTGCTACTACCAAATGGAGATAATAGAAAGAAAATATACATGCAGAGTCTTTCCTGCTTTTTTGTTATCATATTATCAAATATGATATTTGATATTGTATTTTCAAAATATCAAATTTAAGTACTAATCAATGTCTGCTATGGTAAATTAATATTTAATTTTCACTTTGAAACTTCCAATGAATTATGCAAAAATCAACATAGCAAGGGACACATTTATACAAAATAAAAAAGCCTGCTAAAGAGAATATCTAAAATGAACTGACAAGAAATAACAGTAATTAAAAAATATATATATATTTACCATAACAAAAATCTGAGAGCTAAATATTCATACTATTACAAGCTATGTAATGTTTAATGCTAAAAGACAATGCTACATAAAGATTAGGGAAAAAATGGCATATAATTATTAATAAGGTACATATATTTGCTAAAATCAACAAAAGTGAGCAGTATAGCAATACTAGCAATATTAATATGATTAACATCAAATAAGTAAAGAAAAAATCAGTAAGAAAGTAATATTTCTTCTTGAAAATGTTAAATCCACCAAAAGTTTAAAGTAGTTATTAGTAATTCTGCTTTGATATGTGAAGTATTGACATATATAAATGAAAGTACACAAAATAAGAAATGAAACTGCCACACTGTAAATTATATCCATTTTCACTAGTTTCCTATTGCTGTTGAAAAAAATTACAAACACATTAATGGCTTAAAAATAGCACAAATTTATTATCTTGTAGTTCAGGAAGTCAGATTTCAGATGGATCTACTAGGCTAAATTCAAGGTATCAGCAAGTATATGTTCCTTTCTGGAGGTTCTAGGATGAGAATCTGTTTTCTGGACCAGCTTCTCTAGGCTGCCCACATCTTTTGGTGTTTTGTGCCTTACTCTATCAGCATAGTCTTCCTTAGGGGTTTCCTATATTTCCATCTCACCAGTTCTCCTTTTCCTGTCTTAATTTTTTCAGTTGTAACCCTGGCTAACATGGACAATCATGGATGATCTCTTCATCTCAAGATCAGCTAACTAGAAGTCTTAATTCCATTTGCAAACTTAATTCTCCCTTGTTATATAGCACATAGGTTCAGGAGATTAGGATGTGGATATCTCTTCAGTGGCATTTTCTTCATAACATATCACATATGTTTGATAAACTATGAGATAGTTTTGATAAACTAGATTTAAAAAATATATTTTTAAATATATTTGATAAACTAGATTTAAAAAATAAGTAATGATAAAGAAATATTAAATAATACAAAAAATATACTTACAATAGGATTTAAGGAATAACAAAAGATCACTTCATTTACTAGTCTCATGGTTTTGTTTTTAACCCGTTAGGCACATGATACCTAAGAAAAAATGTCCAATCATGAGATTCATATTATTTGATAAGAAAGTAATAATATACACACAATATTCAAAATAATAATAGAAATGTAATGTGTGTGGTGTTGTGCATGTGAGTGGATTACAGTCACTGGAATTTAGTTTTTAAACTACCTATTCTTTTTCTAGGCACAAATTTAAATGAGGAATAATATCATAATTTATTATGAATAAATAAATGTTAGAAAATTAAATTGCAAGGCTCACATCAAAGTGGTGATGATAAAATTTAGAATTCTGTACATATACTGATCTAAAAGAAGACCTGAGTTAAAAATGACAGATAAACGCATTTTCAAAATGCACAAATAAGTAATAATAATAGGTAACACTGAAAAGTGTAATAAAAGCAATCAAACATTGAAAGTACAAAATTACATGTTAGAGTCTTTAAGAAGTATAACACCAAATCCTCATGGCTCAACTGAATTGTGTCTAAACTTGTTGTGTAATACTTAATCAACATAAAGAATTATAGAAATGACTGGGTGGAATAATGGAAAAATACATTTTTTAAGTGTTACACCTTACATGAAAATAAGTGGATAAAGGAGTAGACAGTCTGAGGAAATGATATCAAAAATTTTATAGCAATTACTTTTTCCAATGTTTTGCTAGACTCAAGTAAACAACAGCATAATGCTAGATAATTCCAGTGAAAGGAATGATGAAGCAAGATAAAGGCAGACAGATCATAAACAATCAGAGCTATAAGAATTTTCAGATAAACAAGAAAACAAGAAGCAGACCATAGAGAAAATAAAAAATATGAGAAAACTTCTTGAGGGTGGTGGTGGGGATTGGGCTCTATTCTTGGTACTTAGAATAATGCCTGATCCCTAATATATCCTCAATAAACACTTGTCAGAGGAATGAAGGAATACAAACACAAAAGATATCCTCCTTTCTCCTAAATTCTAATAACTTTCTAAACAAATTTCAGGGTTACCTGAGTCAAGGGATATGTGTGGTTGGAGATGGGGTAAGCAACTGTGCAGCAGGCCAAATTTTAATAGATGCTGAAGCATTATTTAAAAATATTTTAAAAACCTGTAGATTTATTTATTTATTTATTTGTTTGTTTGTTTATTATTTTTGTAGCACTATTTAATATGCACCACTGACATTTTACATAGCTTGAAAAGTGTAAGTAGTTTTTTATTTGCTAAAATAAATAGCATTCACAAATATATAAGTGGAAATACATGCCAACCACAGGCAGCAATAGCTAGGGGCAATCATAAACATGCCAATATCCTAATACAGTGAAATGACAGGTATGGAGCTTCAGAGTCAATACTTTTGTCTTCAATATAACAGTGAAGCAAACTTCCTCCTGAAAACTGGAAAGACTGGCGAATGAAAAGAATAACAATTTACCGGGAACAAAAAATGCCACTGGAGCCAGCCACTGGTAGGGATACTTAAAGGATACTGACTAATTTTTGGAGACTGGGGGGAGTAGCCTAATAGATAAAATTCCTGGAGACTCATCCTAAGGGGAATCCACACTCTTCTTGAATAATACTTCTAGGGACTCTGCGAGGTTCTCAATGAGAAGACTTAAGACAGATCTCCTCATCTCATATCCCTGACAGGAAGAGGAGAAATCAACCACTTTGAAAAAGACTAAAAGGGCTCTGTCCTCTGTTACTAAGGTCTGATCCTTTGTAAAAGGGATCCTTGTAAAAAAGGGAACCTACTTTACTAGGCATAGCCAACCTATGGGAAAGGAAATACCTAACTCCAGCCCTCTAGTGCTTGATATGGGAAAAGAGAAACACTCAATTTCAGCTCTGGCAAGCGTTTCTATTTCACCTAAAGGATGAAAAAAAGAAAATTCAGACAAACATTTGTGAGGTCACAGTACTTTGTACCTGTACTTAGTCAGATACAAAAACTGACTAAAAGAATGAGACCTTAATTTTAGAATTATGGAATGCTTTCCCTCTTCAGTGTATCCACAGGGGTCCTGTGTAATAACAAGGAGTTATAGCTGAAAGAATTTATATGCCCAGACTTTATTTAAGAAGGAATCTCTCAGGAAGGCCAAAACAAAAAGGAGAGAAAGAAAAGAAAGAAAGAAAGAAAAGAAAGAAAGAAAGAAAGAAAGAAAGAAAGAAAGAAAGAAAGAAAGAAAGAAAGAAAAAAGGACACTGGAAGAAATTTTAGCCTCTGACTCTATAGCTACAACAAATAGTAAATAGAACCTAACTCTTAGTCAAATAAACATAAAGCCTCACACTAAAAGCTTATTGTCATCAATTCTTTTTTTTTTCTTAAGATTTTATTTATTTATTCATGAGAGAAACAGAGAAAGGCAGAGACAGAGGCAGAGAGAGAAGCAGGCTTCATGCAGAGAGACCAGTGTGGGACTCAATCTCTGGACTCTAGGATCACACCCTGGGCCAAAGGCAGATGCTCAACTGCTGAACCACCCAGGAGTCTCTGCCATCAATTCTTTTCACCATATATGTTATGTCTGGCTTCAGAGAAAAAGTATAATGTATACTAGAAGAACAACAAAAAACCCAAAACCAAAAAAAAAAAAACAAAAAAAAAAAAAAAAAAAAACCACTACCTGAAGAGACAAAGTAAGAACTAGACATGAATATAAGTGAGGAAGACTCTGGAACTATCAGACTGGAAATTTAAAATAAGGATGATTTATAAACTATTGGATCTAATTGAAAGTGGAAAACATTCAAGAACAGATGGTTAACATAATCAGAAAGATGAAAACTGTAGGAAAGAGTCAAAAGTAAACATTAGAAATCAAAAACACGGTAACAGAAATGAAGAATATATTTAATAGGCACATCAGTCAAGAATCAATGGACTTGAATATAGCTCAGTAGAAACATCCCAAACTGAAAAGCAAAGAGAAAAGAAAAAAAAAAAAAGAATAGAAAAAGTGGAACAGAGTATCAAATAACTGTGAGGATAATCACAAAAAGTGTAAGATGCACATATATAAGATCAGAAGGAGAAAAGGGGAGAAAAAAACAGATAAAGTGTTTGAAGTAATGATTGCTGCAATTTTTCCATAATTAATGATTGACAATAAACCACAGGTTCGCAACGTTCAAAGAACACCAAGTAAGATAAATACTAAATAATTTATATTTAAGCATACATATTCAAACTGCAAAAAAATCGAATATAAAGAAAAAAAACTTAAAAGAAGTCATCAGGGGAGAGGAGAATTTACCTATAGAGGAACAAAAATAAGAATTATGTCAATTTGTATTCAGAAAGCTTACAAGCCAAAAGAGAGGAAAGTGAAATGTTTGAAGTTGCTGACAAAAATAAAAATTAAAACAACCTAGATTTCTGTTCCCAGTAAAATTATCCTTCAAAAATAAAGGAGAAAAATTTTTAAAAACCAACAACAAAGAAATCCTAAAAGTAGTAAGTAATTATAATAAGATTGCAGAGTAAGAGTTTAATATACTGAATTCAAATCATTCCCTATATACATCAGCAAGAAACAGTGGATTTTTTTAAAAAAAGTATTTTATTTATTCGTGAGAGACACACACAGAGAGAGGCAGAGACACAGGCAGAGGGAGAAACAGGCTCCATGCAGGGAGCCTGACGTGGGACTCAATCCCAGGGTCTCCAGGATCAGGCCTTGGGCTGAAGGCGACGCTAAATCACTGAGCCACCCAGGCTGCCCAAAATAGTGGATTTTGATATTAAGAACACAAAACCATTTACATTAACACTAAAAACTCCCAAAACACTTTTTAAAAATGTGGCAAAATATGGATAACATCTCTATGATTTAAATTATAAAACTCTGACGAGAGAATCCAAAAGATCTAAATAAATGTAGAGATATTCCACGTTCATGATAGGAAGTCTCAATGTTGTCAAGTGGTCATTTCTTCCCAACTTGGTTCACATATCCAATATAATACTAGTAAAAATGCCAGCAAGTTACTTCGAGGATATTAATAAATTAATTCTAACATCTATATGGAAAGCCAAAAGACCCAGAATAATCAACACAATCTTAAAGAAGAAGATGAAAAAAGTCAGAAGACTACTACTACCTTACTTCAAGACTTAATATTAAGCTGTATTAATCAGGGCAGTGTTTCATTAGTAACAAAACATACAAAAAGATCAATGGAAAAGAATAGCAATCTTAGAAAGAGATCTATATAAACATAGTCAACTAATATTTGACAATGGACAAAGGCAATTAAAAGGAGAGAAAGTATATCTTTTCAACAGTGGTGTTGGAGCCCCTAGAAATCTATGAGCAAAAACAAATGGGTATAACCATGTAAATGTAATAAATTATCAGTAGGTTAAAATATGAAACATATAGTTAGATGCTTCTTTCAAAAAAGTAACTAAAAGTGTATCATAGAACTAAATTTAAAACTTAAAGCTATAAAAATTATCTTAGATAATATAGGAGAATATCCAGATGACTTTGGGTTTAGTAGTGACTTTTTAGATACAATGCTGATAGACAATCTATGAAAGACGGAAATTAAAAAGTTTTGCTACATGAAAAACTGTTTCAAGAGAAAGACAAGACAAACCACAGACTGGGAGAAATATTTGCAAAACATATACCTGATAAAGAAATCATATCCAAAATAAAGAATTTTGAGACTCAACAAAAATAGAACACAAAAATATACCCAATCAATAAAAAATTAGAAAGGGAGACAGAAGTGAGGACTCCTAACTCTAGGAAACGAACTAGGGGTGGTGGAAGGGGAGGAGGGTGGGGGGTGGGGGTGAATGGGTGATGGGCACTGAGGGGGGCACTTGACGGGATGAGCACTGGGTGTTATTCTGTATGTTGGCAAATTGAACACCAATAAAAAATAAATTTATTATTTAAAAAATCTGAATAGAGGGATCCCTGGGTGGCGCAGCGGTTTAGCGCCTGCCTTTGGCCCAGGGCGCGATCCTGGAGACCCGGGATCGAATCCCACGTCGGGCTCCCGGTGCATGGAGCCTGCTTCTCCCTCTGCCTGTGTCTCTGCCTCTCTCTCTCTCTCTCTCTCTCTCTCTGTGACTATCATAAATAAATAAAAATTAAAAAAAAATTTAAAAAAATCTGAATAGAAATCTCACCAAATAAAACATACAGATGGCGAATAGCATATAAAAAATATGTTCAATAGCATATATTATTAGGGAAAGGCAAATTAAAAAATGAGATATCACTGTGCAGAAGCTTTTTATCTTGATGAAGCCCTTAGAGTTCAGTTTTTGTTTTTGTTTCCCTTGCCTCCAGAAAAGTGTCTAATAAGAAGTTGCTATGGCCAATGTCAAAGAAGTTGCTGCCTGTGTTCTCCTTTAGGATTTTGATGGTTTCCTGCCTCGCATACCTGCCTGTATTTTTTTCACTGGATGTTCTTTCCTAATTCATTGAAGATTAGTTGACCATATAGTTGTGGGTCCAGTTCTGGGTTTTCTATTCGGTTTCATTGACCTATGTGTCTGGTTTTGTGCCAGGACCATACTGTCTTGATCACTACAGTATGATACTGTAAGATATTTTGAAGTCCAGAATTGTGATGCCTCCAGCTTTTCTTTACTTTTTCAAGATTTTTTTTTTTTTTTTGGTTATTTGGGGTCTTTTGTGGTTCCATTCAAATTTTAGGATTGTTTGTTCTAACTCTGTGAAAAAAATGCTGATATTTTGATAGGAATTGCATTAAATGTGTAGATTGGTTTGGGTAGTATAGACACTTTAAGAATGTTTGTTCTTGGGGTGCCTGGGTGGCTCAGTGGGTTAAACATCTGCCTTCAGTTCAGATCATGATGACAGAGTCCTGGAATTCATCCCCTCATCAGGCTCTGTGCTGAGCACGGAGTTCGCTTGTCCCTCTTTCTCAGTCCCTCCCCCGCCCACTCGTTCTCTCTCTCTCTCTCTCTCTCTCTCTCTCTTTCTCTTTCTCTGTCTCTCAAATAAATAAATAAAATATTTAAAAATGTTTATTCTTCCAATTTATGACAATAGAATGCTTTTCCATTTCTTTGTGTCTTCTTCAATTTCTTTCATAAGTGTTCTGTAGTTCTCCTAGGTATCTTACTGTTTTGGGTGCAATTGTGAATGGAATCAGTTCCTTGATTTATTTTTCTGCTGCTTCATTATCCGTATACAGAAATGCAATAGAATTCCATACATGGATTTTATAACCTGGCACTTTGCTGAATTCATGTAGTAAATCTAGCAATTTTTTGGAGGAGTCTTTGGAGTTTTCTTTTTTCTTTTTTTATTGGAGTTTAATTTGCCATATAGCATAACACCCAGTGCTCATCCCACCAAGTGCCCCCCTCAGTGCCCATCAGCCAGTCACCCCAACCCCCAGCCCACCTCCCCTTCCAATAACCCTTGTTCATTTCCCAGAGTTAGGTGTCTCTAATGTTTTGTCACCCTCACTAATATTTTCACTCATTTTCTCTCCTTTTCCTTTATTCTTTTTCATTTTGGGGGTTTTCTACATAGAGTATCATGTCATCTGCAAATAGTGCAAGTGTTACTTCTTTGCCAATTTGCATATTATTTATTTTTCTTGTCTGATTGCTGAAGCTAAGATTTCCAGCATTATGTTAAATAGTAATGGTGAGCGTGTACATCACTGCCTTGTTCCTGATGATAAAAGAAAAATTCTGTTTTTCCCATTGAGGATGATATTAGCTGTGGGCCTTTCATATATGGCCTTTACAATGTTGAAGGATGTTCCCTCTATTTCTACTTTGTTGAGAGTTTTCATCTAGAAGGGATACCGTATTTTGTCAAATTCCTTTTCTGCATCTATTGAGAGGATCATATGGTTCATATCCTTTTTTTCATTAATTATTAATTTTATTAATTTTATTAATTATTAATTAACGTGTTTCACGATAATTGATTTCCTAGCTTTGAACCACCCCTGCAGCCCATGAATAAACCCATTTGATTGTCATGAATAATTCTTTTAAAGTACTGTTGGATTCAACTTGCTAGTATCTTGTTGAGAATTTCTGCATCCATGTTTATCAGGGATATAGCCTGTAATTCTACTTTTTTAGTAGGATATTTGTCTGGTTTTGGATTCAAGGTAATGCTAGCCTTATAAAATGAGTTTGGAAGTTTCTCTTCCATTTCTATTTTTGTGGAACAGTTTGAGAAGAATATATATTAACTCTTCTTTAAACATCTGGTTAAAATTCCCCTGGGAAGCCATCTGACCCTGGACTTTTGTTGGTTGGGATTTGACTACTGATTCGATTTCTTCATTGTGATGGGTCTGTTGAGTTTTCTTTTCTTCCTGCTTTAGTTTTAGTAGTTTGTATGTTTCTAGGAATTTGTCCATTTCTTCTGCTAAACAGTCAACAAACTAAAAGGCAACCTTCAGAATGAGAGAAGATATTTGCAAATGGTACATCTGATAAAGAGTTAGTATCTGAAATCTATGAAGAATTTATCAAATTTAACACAAAAATAACATATGATCCAGTTAAGAAATGGGCAGAAGGCATGGATAGACATTTTTTCAAAGAAAACATCCAGATGGCTAACAGACACATAAAAAGATTTTCAACATCACTCATCATCAGGAAAATATAAATCAGACAAGATGAGGTATGTCCAGGGTGGTATGGATGTAGACATCTGCAAAATCAGTTGTGTTTCTTTTTTTTAAGATTTATTTATTTATTTAAGGGGGAGGGGCAGGGGGAAAGGGAAAGACAGTCTCAAATGGCTAACAGACACATGAACAAATGCTTAACATCACTCGGCACTAGGGAAATACAAACCAAAACCACAATGATATACCACTTCACACCAGTCAGAATGGCTACAATTAACAAGTCAGGAAACGACAGATGTTGGGAAGGATGTGGAGAAAGGGGAACCCTCTTACACTGCTGGTGGGAAAGCAAACTGCAACCACTCTGGAAAACAGTATGGAGGTTCCTCAAAAAGTTGAAAATAGAGCTACCCTATGATCCAGCAAGTGCATTACTGGGTATTTACCTCAAAGACACAAATTTAGTGATCCAAATGGGCACTGGCACCCCAATGTTTAAAGCAGCAATGTCCACTTAGCCAAACTATGGAAAGAGCCCAGATTTCCATCGACTAATGAATGGATAAAGAAGATGTGGTATATTATATATATATATGTGTGTATATATATATATATATACACACATATATATATATAAAACCCAGCCATCAAAAAGAATGAAATCGGGAATCCCTGGGTGGCTCAGAGGTTTAGCGCCTGCCTTTGGCCCAGGTCGCGATCCTGGAGTCCCGGGATCGAGTCCCACGTCGGGCTCCCTGCATGGAGCCTGCTTCTCCCTCCTCCTGTGTCTCTGCCTCTCTTTCTCTCTCTATGTCTATCATAAATAAATAAATAAATAAATAAATAAATAAATAAATAAATAAATAAATCTTTAAAAAAAAGAATGAAATGTTGCCATTTGCAATGGTGTGAATGGAACTAGAGGATATTATGCTGAGTGAAATAAGTCAATAGGAGAAAGAATTATCTCATATGATCTCACTCATATGTGGAATTTAAGAAACAAAACAGAGGATCATAAGGAAAGAGAGGAAAACATAAAATAAGACAAAATCAGAGAAGGAAACAAATCATAAGAGACAATCTTAGGAAACAAGCTGATGGTTGCTGGAGAGGAAGGGTGTGGGGGGCCTGAGTAATTGGGTGATGAACATTAGGGAGGGCATGTGATATAATCAGCATGGTATTATATAAGACTCATGAATCACTGACTTCTACCTCTGAAACCAATAATACATTTTCTGTTAATTAATTGAATTTAAATAAAAATTTTTAAAAAGGAAAATACAAATCAAAACCACAATGAGATACCACCACCTACTTGTCAGAATGGCTAAAATTAACAAGTCAGGAAACAATAGAAGTTGGTGAGGAAGCGGAGAAAGGGGAACCTTCTTACACTGTTGGTGGAAATGCAAACTGGTACAGCCACTCTGGAAAAAAGTATGGAGGTTCCTCAAAAAGTTAAAAATAGAACCACCTTATGATCCAGCAATTGCACTCCTTGGTGTTTGCCCAAAGAAAACAAAAATGCAGATTTGAAAGTATACATGTACCCCAATATTTATATCAGCATTATCAACAATAACCAAATTATGAAAAGATCCCAAATGTCCATTGACTGATGAATGATAAAGATTTCACTTATCATGCTAAGTGAAATAACTCAGGTGGAGAAAGACAAATACCATATAATTTCACTCACATGTGGGATTTAAGAAACAAAACAGATGAACAAGGGCAAGGGGGAAAAAAGAGAAAGTGGAAACAATCCTTAAGAGACTCTTAAGGATAAAGAACTTAAGGTTGATGGAGGGAGGTGGGAGTGATGGGCTAAGTGGGTGATGGGTATTAAGGAGAGTACTGTTATGTTGAGCACTGAGTGTTATATGTAATTGATAAATCACTAAACTCTACTCCTGAAAACAATACACTATATGTTAAATAACTAGAATTTAAATAAAAATTTTGAAAAAATAAATGAGATACCACTATACACATATTAAACAGCCTAAAAACCAAAACACAAATAGCACCAAATACTTCTAAGGATATGGAGCAATAGGAATTCTCATTCATTGCTGGTGAGAATGCAAAATAACAGCCATTTTGGTAGACAGTTTGACAGTTTCTTATAAACATTGTCATATGATGTTTTCAGCCATCACCCTCCTACATATTTATCCAAATGAGTTGAAAATTTCTCTGCAACCCAAAATTGCACATGAACATTTACAGCAACTTTATTCATAACTGCTGAAAATTGGAAGCAACCAAGAGGCACTTCAATGCGTTGAATGGTTAAATTGTGATACATGCACACAACGAATTAGTAAGCCATAAAAAGAAGTTACCTCTTAAGCCAGGAAAAACATGTAGAAACCTTAAATGAATGAATTCTAAAGGAAGCTAATCTTCAAAGTCTACATATTATATGGTTTTAACTACAAACATTCTGAAATAGGCAGAACTATAGAGATTGTAAAAATATCAGGGGTGGCCAAGATTTCAGGCAGAGGAAAGGAGGGAAGAATGAATAGATGGATCACAGGGGATTTTTAAGACAGTGAAAATATTTTGTACAATACTGTAAAAGTGGATACATGACATTACTCATTCATTGAATCCAGTAAACAATACCACACTGATAGGGCAGGGTGTTAATAATAAGAAAACTCTAGGGGTGGAGGATGCTCAGGGAAAAAGAGGTATATGAGAAATCTGTATTTTCTGCTCTATTTTTCAGTAAACCTAAAACTGCTCTAAAAAACATAGTCTGTTAGTAACAAAAAAATCCAATCACAACCCAGACATAATCACAAGTTGAATTTCTGGATCTGAACATTACAAATTAGTATGCTATTCACTTGTAAAGGTTATTTTAAATTTATTATATAAACGTTAAAATTGCTTAATATTACCTTTCTCCAACAAAATTCCTGTTCCAGAAAATCACATAATAAATGGACTTATAAATGACTAATTTAGATATAAGGGAAAAAAATAAAATCATGTTAATAGAATATCATTTTTTCCTGCCCTCATTAAAATAATAATTTGAAGATTATTGGTTTAACTGTTTGCCATCTTTTCATCTTTCCAGGAGTCCATATGCCTAAGTCTAATTCACTCTGGAGTTGGATGTGCAGATTATTTTAAAATTCAGAGACACAAAATATACCTTATTTTTCATCTTCCATGACAGAGAATAGATTGAGCAGTGTGATGAGCAGTCTTCATTCCATATGTTCTGTTTAAATCTTGCCAATTTCAATGCTGTAAAAGGTGAGAATAAAATGAACAACCTATTTTTCATTCTGTATGATTCTCGAGTAAAGGGAAATTGCTTTCACATTTGGTGGTCAATAAAAAAGGTATAATAAAAAGTTTAATTTAAAGTGAGTCTTAAATAAGATTATTTGTAAAATAGGCAAAACAGAATACAGAAGTCATAGCAGATGCAAACAGTTTAGTGAAGGGAAACTAAAAGGCAATAGTTGGAAAATTATGCTTGGGAAGTTTAGAGAGATTGATCACAGCAAAAGGTGAATTATTTAGACTGGGGAAAAGCTATGTATCATAGAGTTTCTTTTAACAATGAGAAATCCGAAGTGGGTAATGATATTTTCTTTCACATGCTGAAGCACAAATATAGTATTTATAGACAAGAAGAGAAGGGTGGTGATTAAAATAAGACACTCATTTTGAGGAGTTGGTAGTTTTGGTCTTGCAGATAATGGTGTGTGTGTGTGTGTGTGTGCGCGCGTGTGTGTGTGTGTGAACAAATTTCATTTGAGAAGATTACAGGGGGGCAAAATAGAAATGTACGGCAGTTAGCAGTTGGTGGATTCTGGAAAATAAAAGAAATATCAGATGGCTGATATAATTTGAGAGATTTACAAAGAAATGTTGTATTTGAATGAATGAGACAATCAGGTTTTGTACTGAATAAAACAATGGCTTACATGTAGATAGACTGGGAATGTGAATCTGGATAATTCTCCTGCTTGGTGATATAAAACAAACTGATATCCCTCTATTAGCTCAATATAGCATACCTGAAGCCCTGACCAATAAGACAGAATTGCTCTGAAAAATTCAATTAGGCTATGGACTTAATAGCAAATTAAGTTATTAATTTATTAATATTTATTTAGTTATTCTTTGTTATTTTTATTTTAAAGCATACCTCCTTACTTAGTGTGTTTTACTATACCACTTGAATATATAGGTTTTCATTGATGTGTGTATTATATAGATAATATAATACGCAATATAGATAATATTACAATTAGAATTGCAATGAAAAATTTAATTGTAATGAAAAATTAATTCATGTGTTTCTCTGTTTTAACCTACAATCAATTGCTTTAAGTTATTATTAGTTTAAAATAATCCTATAAAAATATTATCTTTTTTCTTTTAAGTTTGTTTAAACTCTTTTGAAATCCTCTTTAATATCTGTTATAGTACACTTTCAAACATGGGGAAAAAATGTTATCTCTAATTACTTGACCAGCCTTTTAAGTACATTACCTCTATAAAATTGAATATCTTAATATTTTGAAAAATAACTTAATTAAACAGAAAGAGCTTGTTCAACCATGACATGTCTTTAATTCTTCAAATACTTTAAATATTAACTTTTTAAAGTTGGAGATTTTAAAATCTAGCTCACACCAATCAATTAACATGCCAATTACTATACAGATCTAAGAGTCCCAAAGCTTTGTTTTGTTTGTTTGCTTTGGCTTCCAATGGACAGTTGCAATTTGTACATCATAAAATCTACGATGAATATTCTTTTTTTTTGTTTTTTTTTGTTTTTTTTTGTTTGTTTGTTTAAAAAAATTTTTTTTTTATTTATGATAGTCACACAGAGAGAGAGATAGAGAGGCAGAGACACAGGCAGAGGGAGAAGCAGGCTCCATGCACCGGGAGCCCGACGTGGGATTCGATCCCGGGTCTCCAGGATCGCGCCCCGGGCCAAAGGCAGGCACTAAACCGCTGCGCCACCCAGGGATCCCCATGAGTTCAAGTTAGGCAAATTCAAACTTCACTTGCACTGTTATAATCACTGTGTTAGTAATTTGCTAATTTTATCTCATAAAATACTCTTTGCATTATCCAGAAAATCAAATAAATATATATAGTACATACATGTGTATATGTATTTCATATATATATATATATATAAAGTGTACATTGTGTGGACAGATAGATATGAATATTATATATGTATATATAATATATATAATATATATTTAAAATTAAAATAAAATATAATGTATATATATTTTTTACTCAAAAGGTCACCAACAATTAGTTTAAAAAATGAAGGATTAGTTGGCTGAAGGTGAAGATGGTGCTTTGGGGGACTGGATGGTGACAAGGCTGAGTTCTCTCCTAGTTACTGGGTGGAAGCCCTTCCATCCTGAACTGACCATTATCTGCCTCCAAAACTCTTTATAGTTTCTCACTCAACGTAAGCCCTGCACCAGGGAGTTACTGGACACCTCACCCATTGCCCAACTGTAACCAGGTCCTGCTGTTTTTCCCTTCACAGCAGGCAGAGCCTAGAAGTTCCCACCACAGTAGGCCAGGCTGTTGAGGGCTTCTTGTCTATATATATATGCACAGAAGACAAGTTAACACCTCTGTCCTGAGAAAAATAAAACTTTCACCACTCTAAAGTTTAATTTACATATTTGGTGATAAGGTATTTACACAGAGCAGTGTCAACTTACATCAGAAACTCTACTCAAAAGTTTTCTATATTTCATGATGTCTTACATAACTCAGATGTCTTTTCTCAAATGTCATATACTCAATGGGATGTATTTTGACTACCCTGTTTAAAATTACCTCCCATCCCTTCAATGTAATGTTCTATTATTTTTCATATAGTTCTTGTCACTTTATTATCCTATGTAATTTATTTATTGTAATTTTCATTCAGTACTAGAAAAGTAGACTTTTTTCCTATTTTGCTCAAGTCCAAGAGCCTAGAACAGAACAGACACACAAAATATTTTTGATTGAATGGATTAATGGGTAAATTAATTTTTTTCACACTTTCTCAAATCCTATAAAAGATTTTGATGTCTGTATCAATTATTAAAGACAAAGTGCACTTTTATTCATTTAAAAGAATACTTTTATTTCAAATAGATAAAAATAAATCAAGCCATAATTACACATCTGATTATTGTGAGAAAATAAATGGTAATATAACTGTAATAATGTTAATGTTTATGAAAAAGAAAGGGCATCCTGATTGGTGGTAGATATCACTGGAGGTGATCATTTCTAGTAAGGTTGCTGCTGTGTTTGGAAGATGCAGAAATCAACCATTCAGCTGAATGCATGCAGACTATAATTGAAATTTAGTCTACCCACTTGGCCTTTGCTTGTGGGGCTGGTGGTGAGGTTACAGTTTTATTTATGATGTTTTATTGGAGTGTAGAACTTGTATAAAATGTTTCTGTCTTGTTAGATAAACCCTTTGCTACTCCTTTGACTAGACTGAGATACTTTTGTCTAGACCATGGACATTTCCAGGTGCTCATTGTTTCAGCTTCAAGTCAATGATTTACAAAGCAGTAAGAAAACCCAGGAAATTCACTATCTAGTAAGTCCTTGGAACTGAAGGTTCTTGACCAGGGAAGTCACTAGCTGGTAAGTTTTTTCTTCTCTACTTTCAGAGATTTTTTAATTTTTATTTTATTTTATTTTATTTTATTTTTAATGTTTATTTATACATAATGTCCAAACCTTTTAGTTTAGGAGAGGACTGGACAAGAGCATTTTTACCTTATACTTCTGGATACTGAACTAATTTAATTTTTACTTATTTTTTTTCCTCAAAAAAGCCTTTATTTTCCATTTTTTAAAATGGTATTGCAAATTTATGTTCAAAAGTCCCACAATTGAATCCTCTACACTTTTTTAAAAATATTTTATTTATTTGTTCATGAGAGACACACAGAGAGAGGAAGAGAGGTAGGTAGAGGGAGAAGCAGGCTCCCTGCAAGAAGCCTGACGTGGGACACCATCCCAGACCCCCAGGATCGTACCATGAGCCAAACAAAGCTCAACCACTGAGCCACTGAGGCATCTCTCTCTACTTTTTTTTTTATTTTTATATTGCCATCCTTAAGCAAAGTTACCTTTCCAAAATCTGCAAATATAATTTTGGCTTGATATAAATTCTCTTTATTTTATTGAAACCAGAGTACAAATAATATGTAAGAATGAATAAATCAAGCTATGGTATTTCTTTCTTTCAGAATACTTAAAAATATTGAAATAAATGTTCCTGCATATTGAGCCTAAATTATGTAAAAAAATTGTACAAAATTAAATGAACAAAGTACCAGCTAAATTCTGTCTTATGTGCTTCTCAATTATATTTCTCTATCTTAGCTGTTTTTGCTGTTTAAAGTAGTAGTAGTTACCATGACGGTTTTATTCCTAGTGAAGAAGTTTAAACTATTTTTTAAAAGATTTTATATATTTATTTGACAGAGCAAGAGAGAGAGAGAGTACAAGTAGGAGGAGCAGCAGAGGGAGAGGGAAAAGCAGACTCCCTGTTTAGCAGGGAATCCTACACGGGACTCCATCCTGGGACCCTGATACCATAACCAAACCAAAGGCAGATGCTTAACCAACTGAGCCACCCAAGTATCCCAAGTTTAAACTCTTTAAAACTATATTTGCATAACAAGTAAAATGGACATTTTGGAATTTTGATTATTTCATGTAAGCTCACATATTTTCCTCTTAGAGCTATTATAATTGAAGTGAACACTACTGTACATTTAAATGGAGGTTCTTGAACATCACAGCTTTTTGAGGTTGAGGTTATCTCTTTTATTAAGTGAGAACTCATTTTCTTAACCAGATAAAACTAGAACTGCTACTGAATGTGATAGATGGAACAAAAATGCAAATGAGGATGTGAGGCCATAATTTAGTCATCTACATTGTCTGAGGATTAATGCTTACTTGATCGATATTACATTATTTTAAAGTTAATTAGAAAGTAAAGTTTGCATTGAAAAGAAAGCTTAGGGAAAGTTAGTATAATTGAGTTACAATCAAAATGGTTGTAATACAAAACTAGTGATGAGAATTTAGGTGTATTATAAATGTTTAATAAGACAATGTGCATATTAGTATACACACCACTGTGTGTCTGCGTGTACATGTTTACATAAATGTGCACTTTTATTCTTTTAAATTACTCTCATATTAGTTGATAAAGCTTGAGTGCCTTTTCCTGGCAGGGACAGTATCAAAGCTCCACTGTCTTATGTCAAGGCTGTATCAATTCTTCAGCTCAATCCCAAATTATTCAGGCTTATTTTGACACTATTTTGACAAAAATCATTCTGATTAGAAAAAAATCATTCTGATTGAATCTGTTGAGTTGGAATTAACAGAATAGATACTTAGAAGATAAATGTATGCCACTATTTTGACAAAAATCATTCTGATTAGAAAAAAATCATTCTGATTGAATCTCTTGAGTTGGAATTCACAGATAGAATAGATCCTTAGAAGATAAATGTATGCCAGAGGCTCAGAAATATATCATATGATTCTTAGGGGGCAAAGACTCTATGGGTTCAGTGGTATAGGGCACTTATCCATAGCCCCCAAGGCACCATGACATTGTGAGAAGCCCATCATGAAGTGAACGCTATCAGACAGGCAAGCCTTGGATTTGAGTGTGTGCAGCCATACTCCATCATCAAGTTAAAGTGCTTTGTGTGAGATGGACTGGAATGGAGGTAATTTTAACCAAATGTGACATTCACGGAGAATTCTCATTAAGTATTTGTTTTCTACTTATTTTGCAGCTGTATCCTGAAATGGTTGGTGTGAAGTTTTCCAGAGATTTTGAAGAATTGTAGCAATTTCCGGGTGTGATTTTGAGAAACCATTCCTTTTGTACAGTGGGATATTCAGTATCTGCTGCCTTTTCAGTGGCAGCTCCCCAGACATTGGCAGCGCTGTTTTAGTGCTGAGCATGCCAAGATTCTGTAAACCGTAATTCCTATAGTAAACTGTTGTTTTTCTTCCCAGAAGTCTTGAATTGGCTCTAGTTTTGTGACTGAATCCACACTACTGAAAACAGACTGCTGTGTTCCCTGACAGAGTTATATGAGATGATGCATGGCAAGTGTCTTTCTAGTATACAGCACACAGTAAAGCTGACTAAGTCTTTGTTGGGTCTCCTTCAATAGCTATATTGCACTTCATGTACTGTAGTCTACAGAAAATTGTAGTTGAGGTCTTGAAATTAATGAACAGCAAGTCATATCTTGAAACTTGCTAAAGTCAGCTTTTTGTATTTTGTTTTGTTGATAGATAACAATAACACTTTGAACATGTTTTTTATCTTTCAAATAGAATATATATTAATAAAAATTTGAAAATTTCAGTATAATCTCACATTATGACTTTATTAACCCTTTATGGCTAATATTAGCTACACTTTCTTTCCAGATTAGAGTACACGCCAATTTTCCAAAGAAAGATTATTTTATCATTTTATTTTTTGTGATAGGTACTTTAAGGCTTTATGGAAGTTCAGCATATTTCAATACAATTCTGGAAAACACCTAATATAGGTGACATGTTACCTGAGTAGCCCACCTCTTGTGTCAAGAAGTAAAACTTAAGTGTTTTATCCATTTAATTTATCAACAAAAAGAAATATTACTGTCCCATAAAGTATTTTAACATGATTATCATAGTTTATGCATCTGAAGATATCACCAGATATATTTCATGGTTTATTTGAAAGATACCATCAATGGTGATATTATTATAAGCATTAACTCCAAATTTTACCAGAAGTTTGGAGTGTCCTCATTGTGACAACATTCTCAAGAAAACAATACCTTTCTGTACCTAGGATAACCATATGTGTCTATGAACTACATACACTGAGACTTTCCTTTAATTTATCAGTTTGGTGCATTAGAATTTAATGAATGAGTAATATGTGACCAGTTGTATGCTAAATGACCATGGTGGCAAAGTGCAAATGCAGATGTATGTGTGTTTGCCTATGTGTCATGAACATGTGTGTGTACTAGGGAGATGCTGGACAAGTTGTTCTCACTCGTGAAGCAAGAACTGTGCAGTGGGGGGAAAGTCATTCTTTTTGTCAGGAATAAGCAAGTTGAGGTAAGTCTCTTCCTATAATTATGTCAAGGAAGTTTTTATGGGTACGCTGGTCCCATGACTTTATAATACTAGTTATGTCAAACAGCCTAACAAAAGAAGCAACTTTGTATGAATAGCTGTTTAGTCAATCTGGGTCCCCTCCACCTTCCTGTTATGTTGTTTTTTTGGTGACACTCTATTTTATAAATGCTTTCTTCCTTTTGAGTACTGACATTTTTAATTTACTAAATTCTTCTTGTCAATGTATAATCTCTTTCCTTTAATGTTTTGTAAGAATGGTGCTTCTGAGTCCTAAATACTTACTTTAGTACTGAGGCTCTTTAACACTGGAATTGGGGATTTATGAACACAAAGAGAATCTGATTAAGATTATAAACACTCCACTCAGAATATTGCATAATTTCCTTCAAAGCAAGATTTTGCATAAGATTTCAGAAATTTTTCAAACTTTATAAACACATTCCATGAAGTCTGAATGGCCTTAGGTATACTATATAATGAAACTCTATAAATATACTTACTTATAAAAGGAAACTAAGTTTCAGCCTTGATATCTAGAGTGATATCAATGATGACTAAGTACAGTGAATGTTCATAATTCTATTTCCTCCTGACCCTACATTAAATATTTATGTGTCGATCCTATATATTCAGTGTTTCATATCTGGAAGTTAAGTAACCAAATAATCTCTAACTGATGGTAAGGTAATCTTCCAGTCTTTTCTTCTGAGTTGGGCACAATACATCTTATCTTTAAAATCTTTATTGCCATTGATCAACTCAAACTGAATGGTTATTGGTACATCTTTTAAAATATAATTCTAAGTTGAGACAGACTCCCTCTTGGATTTATCTTAAGGCTAATTATATTTAAGCTAATTTTAAGGTGAGCAAGGTTTTAGAAAAGATGAACATGTGTGTGTGTGTGTTTCTGTGTGTACACATAAGTAGAATTTTACCATAGTTGCAGATATATGAAATATTAGCTTTGGGCAGAAACAAATACTAAACAAGTACTAAAACCACTTCAAATGCTTCTTGCAAATCATGCTAGAAACCTCTACAGGGATTGTAGGAAATTTATGCATTTTGTAGAGGAATGAATTTTATAATCACATTCACAATGGGGGGCTGCTAGTATCTTTATTTATAAGAATGAATAACTGTTGGTCCTGTCTGTAGTTGTGACAGAGAAAGGATCTTGCTGATCAATTTCTCTCTCTCACCGCTCCATCATGAGAATATGGCTAGAAACATTGTTTCTCCACTGTCACCATAGCTTCTATCACAGTGATAGCAGCAGCAAAGGAGTAAAAATTAATTTTTTCTGAAATCATTCCAACTTGTGCAGGTACAAAAGCTATTTTATTGATTCATCCTAATGAAACAGGGAAGATGAAAGATGCACTCAAATCTAGAAATCTTTTACTTAATATAAGTTAAAAACCCCAATTCTACTTACTTAAAGTAAGCTCTGTAGAAGAATGAGTAAACAACGTTTAAGGCATTTTATGGTAATGATACTAGAATCATAGAAACATGATGACTGATAAGCTATGTCCTTCTATATTCTAATAAAGGAATAAAGTTACTTTCTATAGCTACTTCATAAGATTAAAAGTTATACACAAACATTGAAGGCTTTGACCAATTCTTCTTAGACTATAAATTCATTATGTTAATGTAGCCTAGACATAATACAGATATATTTGAGAGATTGACAAAGTACAGAATATATTACATAATGCACTCCTCCACTGACTTGTTATATTTTTCTTTCTTTCTTCCATTCACAATTAATTTCCTTTTTCATTGCTCCCATTTCTACCCCCCTCGTGTTCCCTTTTACATTACATTTTTCTCCATCCACCTCTTAATTTTTGTGGCCTTGGTTGAATATAACAAATATTTAATGATATTCTCTTTCCAAGCTCTCAGCTAGGAATATTGACATTCAAAGATATTTCACCTCTTTCTTCCCACCTTCACATCTACTTCTCTTTATCTACTCTTCTCTCCGTCAGCCTATTGTTGCTATTGTATAGTCTATAAATATGACAACAATAGAAGGCTAACACACCTAAGAGTTAAAAATTTTTAAAGTTTCATTAGATATGATTTTTTTTCAGCCTACCAGACAGAATGCATTAAATACTTGGTAGAATAAAGGCTATTATCCTCTTGGTGATTAGTTTAATATTATGATGCCCTAAGTGGATTGTAAGTTATTTCATACTAGAAAAATAAGTGATAATGTACTTTATTATGTAAGTTCACAGGTGCATCTTGCAATAGAACAGAGATTAATAAATTATGAACTTTTCTGAGAATTTTTGTGTGACTAAGAGTTACATTACTTGCATGTGCAAACAAATCAACAAACTCTATCATACCCATGATTTTCATGTTTTTAATAGAGTATAAAATATCTGTTATGAGACAACTATGTATATATCTTTATATTATTACAGTAAGTAAATGTTAGTTTCAATCAATGAATATTTGCTGGGTACCAGTTACTGTGCTAAGCACTGAGAATATAGCCACAAATAATACAAGAATGGTTCCTGCCTTCATGGAGCTTACCTTTAAATGGAAAAGGGAAACAATACATCCTTAATATACTCATATAACTTACTATAGGAAATTATCAGGCATGTATGAGAGGAAAAAAAACTGATCTTTTTGTGCAGAACAGAACTGTCTTTTCTGAAGAAGTGAGATTTCTGTTGAGATCTGAAGAGTGAGACAGTGCAGTGGGCTGAATGTTTGTGTCTGCTCAAATTTACATGTTGAAATCTAATCCCTAAGGTGATAGTATTAGGAAGTGGAAACTCTGAGAGGTAATTAGATAATGAAGATGGAGCCCTGTATAGATTTAGTGACTTATAATAAGGACCCAGGGAGCTCTCTTACTCTTCTACTGCCATGCAAGACCAATCCGCAGGAAGGAGAGCAAGTCTAAATATGTGTGCACCAAGAAACAGAACTGCAACATGTGTGAAACATATGGAACAAAAGGTAAGTAGAATTACACAGTTATCACTGAAGACTTCAACTCCTCTCCATCAAAAATTGATAGTACAACTAAGAAGATCAGAAATGATTTAGAAAAAATCAACAATATCAACCAACACTATCCAATTGGCATTTATAGACTAGACTATTCCACTAAACAAGAGCAGAATACACTTTTTTTTCAATTTTCAAGGAACTTCCGACCAAGACAGATGAAAAACTGGGTCATAAATAAAATTTCCACTAATTTAAAAGAATTGAAATCATACAGCATGAATCCACCTACAGTGAATCAAAGTAGAAATAAATAGGAAGAAAATAGGAAAATTTCCAAATACTTGGAAACAATACAATGTATTTTAATCTAGGATACAAAGAGAACATCTCAGGAGAAATTTTTAAAAAATACATTAAACTGAATGAAAATGATGTTCAAAATTTCAAACTACATGTGACACAGCTAGTGCAAAGTTGAGAACTTTACAACACTAAATACAGGCACAAAGGAATTGTCTCAAATTAACTTAAACTTCATTCTCAAAAACCTAGAAAAATAACAAAATAAAAAGGCGTAATGAATACAAGATTTGTCATATATCTTATTTTCAAATATATTCTTCCAGTTTTTTTACTTTCTATTCATTTACTGTTTTTTTTTTGTAGTTGTTGTTTTTTAGAGTTTTTAATTTTTGATAAAGTCTCGTTTTGCAATGAATGCAAAATCCTGGCAGTAATCCCATCTACAAAAAAAGAAAAAAAAAAGTCCTGAAATTCCATCCTAGGTGAAATTTATAGAAGCAGTGAATGATCCAAGAAAATCAACTCTTTTCAGTGCTACCAGTACACATTCAGATGTGTACTGATGAGGGAGATGAGGGAGAAAGAAGGAAAATGAAGACAGTTAAGAATTCTGATGATTAAGATTAAATCGTAAAGGTCAGCTTTTGAGTCAGCTTCTCATAGCATACAAAGTGATATCTAAAAGCTGTCAACTGTGGGACATTACCATATAGAAAGCCAAGACACTTTGGGATTTGGCAAGCAAAAAGGATGTAAATATGGTACAGTCCTAGAAATTAATCAGATGTTATAAACAGATCACAGATACATTACTTTATATTTTTAAACTTAGTGTAGCCTTTGTTTTTGCTATCTTTACTCTCAGTGCACAGGAGGTTTTAAATTCCTCCCTTATTATCTTATGTGTCAGTCAAAGATGGTTTGCAAAAAAATTTTTGTCTGCTCTCCTATTACTTTGCGTGCATGTCAGTGAGCACCTCTCTCCACTCTTCAAAATTACTTACTGCTTCTGTCACTATAATGGATGTGAAGTTAATTCTCTGATTAAACCTCAGTCTTAGGCTCACACTTATCTCTGGATATTGGGGGGTGTGACCTTGTCAGTGTTCTTATGGACCTTCCATTCGTAAGTCTTGGATACAATCCCTTTTCTTCATAAATAGAGGGTTCTTTCTTTGTTTTTCTTCCAGCTCTCTTTCTAAAGTATGATGTGTTTTCACAATTGTTAAAAAAAAAAAATCCCCTCAGTGTCCAAAGTAAATAGTTTAAATACTATTTTTTACCTCACAGGTTAACAGCTGAAATTTTGTTATAACATTCCTCATCTCTCCATTTATTCCTGAGGTTGTATTCAATAGTAAGGTTAAAAACATACATTTTTACACCTACTTTATATTTTCAGGGTTTTGTTATATTTAATGTTTTAGAGGAAATTGGCATGTAGTATAATAAAGAATCATGAGGTTATAGTTAGAATAAAAATCCCCTAATAATTCTGTATAATGATTATTCACATTATATACTTGAGAAACAATATATTCTAAAAAGCAACAAATCTAACATTTTTGCACCTGTTGATCAGAATTCATTTAAGTAGACAAAGAAACAAAATAGATACTTAAATAGACAATGTAGCATGCTTAGAAAAAGATACAAAATTAATGAGAAAGTACTAACCTACATATATTATACAGAAATAAATGATTGCCTAAGGGAAATATTCACGATGGGAGAAGTTTCAGAGTATACAGATAGAATTTTTCTCACGCAAAAAAGTTCCTTGGAAGGATTAACCCCTTCCAGATTGAATAAAAATCAATTTACATTAAAAAAGGAATTTATGCTCTGAAATAGGTCAGTTAAAGCCCAGTGGAAATAAATATGTGTATTTTACCTGAGGTATGACTATTTCTGTCATGATTATAGCGAATTAAATTGTTAATGGATAATATCTCAATTTCCAACAACTTCTGTTTGCTACTAAAAGCTTTTTTGGGTTTAGAGTGAGAGAAAGAGAGAGAAAAGGAAAGGAGAGAGAGGAGTGGAAGAGGGACAGAAGAAAATAATTTAATTAGCTGGTTAACTGAGCAATTAGTCGATTTTTAATTTAAGTTCTCTCAAAGTATTGGAGACTTTGTGATTTCATATTTTTGCTTGAAGCCAAACACTCTATTCTTAAGGGGAAAATTAAGAAGGAGTATTAAGTGGATAGCTATAATAATAGCCATCATTTTCACATGATATAAGAATCAAAAGTATAATATTCTTTATGGGAATACTAATAGCTATTTTTTGGAAAAATTATTGCTAAATATATAAAAATGTGCAACATTTACATACTTTTTTTTTTTATCACTCAATCCCAAACTGTCTTACCTTCCTATGTGGTAATGTGCTGCAGTTGACAGCCTACTAGAGGTCAGTCCATGTACCATGAAAGCTCACCCCGGCTGATTTTGTAGATTTGATCTATAATAAATGGAATGAGCTTTCTACTATCTCCATTTTTCCTGTTTCCTCCCCCTCCCCCTTTTCCATCTCCTCGATGTGTACTGGTAGCACTGAAATGAATTGGTAAGCTTCTCGGATCACTGCTCCTTCTCTAAATTCTACCTGGTGTGGAAATCAAGAACTTTTTTTATAAATGGAATTGCTTCCAGTATTTTGTGTTAGATGTACAGGACTTGGCATGTTGTGTTCTGAAAATGCATACAACTCACCATTTAAAAATTATAAAATATATTTAATACTATTAATTCTCTGGAATTACACACAATCTCACAATCAAAATGCAGTTCCTCATTATATTGGCATTCATTTTTATTTTGGTGTGATATATGTGTATGTCTGTACGCCTGTATGTTTCGATAGTTTCTGAATTATTTCTTGAAGAGAACGTGAGGACAAAAATTTAATAGCAATACAAACACACCATCTAGGTTTGTAAAGGAACAGAATTTGGGAGAAAATTATAATGTATAGTCGACATATTCACCAGCAGCTTATTGGTATTAGCATACATTTCAGATTTTATCATAGCATTCAACTATAGCTATGAAAACTGATGTTCTCTCAAATCTCTTCAGAACATACTATCCCTTCTGTCTAAAGAAAACATGTTTGGCTCTATTTGGGCTAGCATAATGTAGAATTTCTCAACTTTGGTATTATTGGCATCTTGGGATGGATAACTTTTTGTTGTGGGACATGGCATGTACTCTATGGAATGTTTAATAGCATCCCTGGCCTCTGCTGACCAACACCAATAGCACCACTCTCCCAGTTGTGACAACCAAACTATACTTAAATCCCTATTTTGCTATGGATGCATCTTGAACAAATTAGTTAACTTCTCTAGGCTTCAGTTAATAACAGTGCACATATTTGCTGCAAGGGTTAAAGAATAATGCACGATATACATATATTAGCTTGTCCAGTACCTGAAATATAGCAGTACTCCTTAATTATTTCAGCACTTGGACAGATCAATTCGGAGGCACTTAGGTTTAGAAGCCTTATTTTTACTCCAGACCTTTTAGCATATAGTATATAACGTTCTTTATGATTCACATCCACTCCTCACAGGAGTTAGTTGTTCTTTTTATGGGCTGCCATAGCTTCTGAGTCCCAAACTATCACACCAACCCCCCTCACTGACTAGATGTAAATTGTTGGTTTACTTTCCTGCCTATAGATCTACAGGATGACTTCTGGGAAGATAGGGAAGATTATTGTTCATCTGTGTTCTTCTTTCTGCTTGCTGCTCAGGGCTTGACCAGTAATACATGAAGGCATATATGAATGGGGCATTATCCATGGCTTATGTTTCACAGAGCCCTGCTAAGTGGCCTCTGTGGGGGCTGGTGAATACCAGCCGCTCAAAATGAGACACTCTGTTGTTATTTTGTATTAATAATTTCAGAAAATAATAGGTCCCAGAGCAAAACAAAACAAGGGAAATGACAATGAAAGCAAGAACAATAAAACACATATTTTTGTTTTCAATGTTTTGAAGCTACTTTTTGTCACTCTTACTCCATCATCATGTTTATAGGTCCTGCTTTTCTGGACCATTTATGCCAGCCATATTCTTTGCAATAATTCCATTTCTGTTACCCATTATGCTGTTTGTTGTTTTGTTTTGATTTTATGTCACTTGTGGTTATCAAGAATGATAGAATTATTAAGTAGTGAAGTAAATGTACAGACTGTGGGGGAAAAGAACTAAAAAAAAATTAGCAGAAAGACGCAGAAAGTATCTAGAGGGATAAATCGGAGATTTGAATAAATAAGTATCTCATTGTTCCAGTACCAGTTGTTGAAAATATATTATTTTTGGTATTGAAATTTTTTTTGCCTTTGTTTCAAATCAATTTATCATACAAATATGGGTCTGTTTGAGTTCTCCATTTTGTCCATACTTATCCCGTGCCATTGCCACATTGCTTTTCACATTACACTGTTAAGGTAAACATCAAAATCAGTTAGTATATGTACTCCAAATATACACTATGTTTCCAAGATTCCTTTGCTCTGGGTCCTTTGCATTTTCTTTAGAATTATAAAACTGTCAATTTCCAAAAGAAAAGTGATTATAATTCATATCATTTCCTACTAATCAATTAATTTGAGAAGTACTCACTTAAAAATGATTAAATCTTTCAATCCATGAACACAGTATATCACTTCTGTGATATCATTTATTTAAATTTTGCTTAAGTTCTCTTAGAATTGTTTTATAGTTTTCATTCTATAAGACTTGCCCATATGTAGTTCAAATTTCCATGAATGTTTTTTGGTTTTTAATACTTGAGAAAATTAAATTTCAAATGTTTCTCATTAATTGTGTTTTTTATAGAATTACATTTTGATTTTGTTTGCTGATGTTGTATTCTGAGATTTTGTTAAATTTCTAATTTTCAAGGTTTGTGGTTTGATTTTTAGGGTTTTCTACTTAATTATGCCATCTTCAAATTGAGATAATTTTTAATTCTTTCTTCCTAATTATGCTTTCAATTAACCTTTATTCTTATTGCTCAGGATAATATTTAATACAATTGTTGAAGATGGACATCCATACCTTTCTCCCATAACAAAGAAAATGTATTTTTTAGGTAGAAAATGTATTTAATATAAAGAGACAAGCTAATAAATCAGAATAAATGAATTTTGTTCAAAATATGTAATTAAAAATGCCACAGATTATGAAAATGGATTTGTGAAATCCTTTATCCTTCAAAAATTTAACATTATCACTATATAAATAGCTGTCTAATAAAAGAAAAAAACACTGAAATATAAAATCATAAAAATATCAGAGGCAATTCTGTTTTCTTATTACCTTTTTTTTTTTTTTTTTTAGAGAAAGAGAGAAGGAAGGGTAGAGGAAGTAGAAGAGAATCTTAAGCAGGCTACATGTTCACATGGTGCCCAACGCACAGCTCAATCTCAAAACCCAGAGATCATGACCTGAACCAAAAGCAAGAGTCAGGCACTTAACCACTGCACCTCTAGGTGCCTCCAGAAAGGTAATTCTTAAAATAATAAATGCAATGTGCTATAAAAATATATAAAAGTGTATAATACAAAAGAGTGAGATAAATTTTACTATCTATATTGACAAAAAAAGTGGCAATGCTTATAAATGTCTTTGGAAATACAGACTTTCATATTCAAAGCTGTTGGGTATATTATCCTTTAAAACTTCTCTGTAGAAGGATTTAGAAATACATATCAAAATCCTTTAAAATAGTAAGGACTTTGGACCAGTACTTAAAGTAAATTGTAAGAGTCTGAAATAGATGATTTAACAGGTATTTGTGAACAAGGATGTCTATTGAAGGGTTATCTTTGACAGTGATATGAAAAATATAAATATCTTTTTTAAAGATTTTATTTATTTATTCATGAGAGACAGAGAGAGAGAGAGGCAGAGACACAGGCAGAGGGAGAAGGAGGCTCCATGCAGGAAGCCCGATGTGGGACTCCATCCCGGGACCCCAGGATCACGCCCTGAGCCAAAGGCAGACACTCAACCGCTGAGCCACCCAGGCATCCCAAAAAATATAAATATCTAAAAAAAAATTGTTGAAATGTGTGATCTGTAAGTGAAGAGGGATATTATACACTCTTTGATGCTCACTATATTGCAAGTTATTTTTGTCATAACAAATATGTAATAACTTTCTTTAAAATGAAGAAAGGCTGAGAACCTCACTAAAGCCCAGGTCAGATGTTGAAAGGTTTGAAACGTGGAGACAAGGAACTTAAATTTATTCTGTGAGTCATGGATTCCACCAAACATTCTCCACAGGCAGGCTTCCTCTTAGTTGATGGCTGTTCTCTTATTTTTGCTCAAGCAACAAACTGTGGACTCACCCTTAACATCTCCTTTTCTCTCACTTCTTACATTCAAACAAAATCCCACTGTCTCCTCACTGGAAACAAAAGATTCTAAAAATGTCTTACTGGCTTTACTGCTATTCCCATGGACCAGCCTATGTCCTTTTTTGCCTATAATAGTCTCCAATACTACTCTTTGCTTCCATCCCTGCCTCAATCACAGATTGCTTTTTCAAAATATGTCAAATTATACTCTTCTTCTGTCCCAATCCTTGTATCACCTCCAGTTTATTTTACAATATCTCCCCGTATCTTTACAAAGGCCATAAAATCCTGTATGATTTGTCACTAACATTTTTGAGTCCTGTCTAGCTACTTTTCTTTTTACTTCCTTAGGTATTGTTATATTAATCTTCTTGAATACAACAAGCACACTTCCACTGTGGGATTCTGATCAAACTATTCCCAGATATATGCGTAGCTAAATCCCTCATTTACTTCAGGCATATATTCAAATTTCATCTTTTCAAAAATGATTGTGCAATTTATTAAGGCAATTCCTGCCACAACCCTCCCCCCAAATTAATACTCCCATTCATCTTTACCTGGTCCACTATTGCATTGTTTTTCTGTAAAATTAATTACTTTTTCACATACTATATAATTAATTTATTTTCAGATTTTAACATTTCTTCTTTATCTTTTCTTGCTTGCCATGCTCTGCCTGGGCATGAATCATTACTTTTGTTTTGTTTTTTTTCACTAATGTATCCTAGGTCCCAAATAACTATGTGGCACATGATACGTGATAAATATTTATTGAATGAATTAATGACCTTTTTATAATTTTTTGATTACTTCACACCTAAACATTCATAATCTATTATGTGCACAGTGCATTTTAGTTTTCAATCTCTGTATCTTTATTGTCTCATTTTAGCCTCAAATGAATTATGTTTTTTTTTTACCTAGGTAACTTATTTTTTCCCAAATTCACACAATTCTATTAATGCATACTTTATTCACAATTATAATAAAAGTGATATACATAATCTACCAGAAGTTAACTTACACCCAAATCCCATAATTTCTTGTGAGAGTTTTTCAGATTCCTTCTGAACCATCAAGGAATAAAGGACAGACTGAGGAGACACAGAATCCAGCTGACAAGGAAAAGAAGTTTTGTCCTTGCAATCTGATTCAAATGAAAATCACATGTTTGTGGAAGTGTGCTTTTGAAAGGATAACAAAGTATGAATTTCAATGTGGTTATTAGTCTTATATCCAAATAATTAGCCTTTGATAGTTTATTTGAGTAGAGCTGGAACATTTGGGAGCTATTTACACATCAGGAGTAGTCCTAGAATTTGCCAATGTACAAGAAATACTTGCATCCTTACATCTACCAGACTATTTTGGGTATACTAAAATTGTTTTTTTTTTTTTAAATACATGAAGAGTCACATTCTTACATACTAAGGTCTCTATAAGATAGGGAAAGAAACTGGTGAGGTCTAATATGAAAACTAGGCAAAAATACAGAATAATCCTTAGAATGGGCCTGCATGAGCATAGGGCTCATCTTTGTTGCATGTGAGAATGCATCAGTGACTATCCCAGCATTGGGATAGACTGTAAACCTAGTCTAAATGAACATTATAGACTGACTATAGACTGACTGAGTAGGTCTAAGCAAGAGCAGGCACATCATATTAATTTATACTTTCTGCTTTTTATTTTTAATTATTTTTTTTAGATTTGACATCCTGGTATAGTATAAAGAATGTGGGGTAGAGGGTTTAAGCTGTCTCATGGGATTGGGTACATGGTTTTAAGAAACAAAAAGATATCCTCAGTTAATTTAATATCACAGATTCCTACTTTTCCAAAAAAAAAATATTTCCAGTTAATCATCAACTTCCTAAAATGTAAATGTATTTGCTACTATTACCCAGTTGATTTTAGCATTTTATACATTTTTTTATGACTGTAAGGGTAGTTTAGGATTTTAGCTTTACTTGGCTCTTTGAACATAACTCTTCCCAGTCCTCTAGAGACAACATAGCTTGTAAGTGGACAATTTGCCTCCTCTTAAGATAGCCTATGGTTTTCCAGTTTTCTTCCATTTATTTATCTTTTTATATTTTCAAAATAGCCTGGTTTCTGTGTTCTTCATTCTTTATTTTACCATAGCACCTTACATGTAATCATCCAGTGTGTAAAGGAAAATATTTTTCTATCTCCAACTTTGTATGGGTCCTTGAAATCATAGACTCTACCGAAATTTTTGTGAACAGCAGAACATCACTTGCCACAATCATCCTTGCACACACACACACACACACACACACACACACACACACAGAATGACTTCAGGAATCTAGGATGGAATTTTTTCACTTTTTAAAAGTTTTAGTATTTTTAGAAAATCCTGATTTACTGTTATCAGTAACACTGTTTATTTTTAAAATACAAATCAAGATTTTACTGCTAGGAAAGTAATTCATCAAGTGCAAAACTTATTCATGTGATGCTTGTTCAAAAAAGCATGCTTCATCAGACCAAATACTATACTGAATTCACTACTCTAATTTTTCACTTGATGATAAATTAAAATTAATTGAGATAGCAATTCTGTTACACCGAGAAATAACTTCAAATAAAGTAGTGAAAAATTAAAAATGACTTAATTTAATTACTTCAATTATAACTTACAATTATAATTTAATTCAAGTTTAATGATAGCAGAAAATACTCTCCATTTAAAGTAAATGGAAAAAATGATGATTTTTTCATCTAAGAACAGATTGGAATTCATCAACATTATAATTATTTAAGAACAAATTTCTTAAATTGTCTCAGTTTTGAAACTTACGAATTTTAAGGCAAAATAATCATCTACATATGTATGTGCATTTGATATAGAAATAAAATACAAATTATATATGTCTATACACAAATACATATTATAAATATAATATATACTACTTTTAAATAACTTATGATTATCATCTTTTTTTAAAAATAAGTAGTTTTATTTAGCATACTTCTTTGGTTGACAAAATTTTACTGATTTTCAGTAATTATTCAATAATTTAGTTGGGGCACCCGGGTGGCTCAGTCAGTTAAGTGTCTGAGTCTTGATTTTGGCCCAGGTTATGATCTCAGGATCATGAGATCAAGATCTCCATGCTCAGGATGGAGCCTACTTAGGATTCTCTCTCCCTCTCTCTCTTTCTCCATTCCTTCTCTAAAAGTAAATAAAAATAAATAAATAAATAAATAAATAAATAAATAAATAAATAGTTTAGGTTGTTGAACAATTTAGGAAAGGCTTTTAGAATATTAAAGTGATTTAGGTATATAACTTAATCATGATTAACACAATATAGCAATAAAAAGCCCACTGAAAGGGAAATGTGTATTTTTCCCTCCATTGTTTAGAACCATTCAGAATACCCAAGAGGATAATCAGCCCTTTAATTAAATTTGGAAGGTCCCCTGATGTGCAGAAAGAGTGCTTTGAAGTCTAGTTTCTCATATGAAAATATCCATGCTATGCCATAATTTTCTGCCATTTTCTTCCATGATTGGAATGTAAACACTGGGTTGAATAATTATTGATATGAAAAATGAGTATGGCCTTTCTTAAGAAAATGTAAAGATGTTTATGGACATCTTTTAACTGACTTAAATGTTCTCCTAAATATCTTGAGGTTATTAACAAAATTCTCAATAAAAGTGGGTCAAAAATGGAAATATTTTTATATTTTATTCAAACCTTAAATGTCTCCTTTTAAAATAGTAAGGCAAGCTTGCCCAGGAAACATTAAAAAAATATTCACATGATTGTTTTGTTTCACTGAATACTAGTTTTCTCCAGTAGAGAAAGATTTAGAAGTGATGTTCTAATACTGTCAAATTTGTGCTCATGCAGTCAGTAATGAATGTTCAAGAAAAAAAAAATCTGTGCCATATGAAATATTGTTCTATCCAAATCTATAACAAAACTGCAAATATATTTTCATATATCTTGGTTTTCCGTAACTAGTTGGTGATAAGTAAAAATGGTTTGATTTTGATTCATGTTTTCCAGCTCCTAACATAAGAGTTATTAGAAATCAAGATTAAAAAAAAAAAACTTGTAGGGCACTTGGGTGGCTCAGTTGGTTATGGGGCCAACTCTTGGTTTTGGCTCAGATCATATCAGGGTTGACTGAGCTCAGAGTCCAACTCCATGATCAGCGGTGTATCTCTCTCTCTCTCTCTCTCTCTCTCTCTCTCTCTCTCCCTTTTTATGTGGGCTCCCACCTTTCACAGTCTCTCTCTCTCTCTCTCTCTCTCTAAAAGAAATCAAGAAATAATATTTTATTAAAAATAAAACAACTTTTGGGATCCCTGGGTGGCGCAGCGGTTTAGCGCCTGCCTTTGGCCCAGGGCGCGATCCTGGAGACCCAGGATCGAATCCCACGTCGGGCTCCCGGTGCATGGAGCCTGCTTCTCCTTCTGCCTATGTCTCTGCCTCTTTCTCTCTCTCTCTTTCTGTGTGTGTGTGACTATAATAAATAAATAAATAAATAAATAAATAAATAAATAAATAAATAAATAAAATAAAACAACTTTTATTCCCTAAACCTGATGTCAGAAAATAGACATTTTTATGATGAAAATTAATGTAGGAATGAGGCTGGGAAGTGTTGGAATGCGACTAGGATATTATTTAGAGTGCATGAACTCATCACTGAGAAGTTGACATTTCTTCCTATATGAAGAGATCAATCATGAAGAAATTAAAGGGAAGGGTATTCTGGACAAAGGGAAGAAAAAGTGCAAATGCCATGAGTACAGAGTTTGCTAACCATTTTTAATGGGAAATCATAAGGAACAATGTGTGGCTGGAACAAAATAGTAGACGGGTTCATGGAGGTGTGGGAAGCCAAAGTGTAACATTTTACAGGCCTTTCTGAGAAGAAATGAGATGGATGGTGATGGCAGGATTTGAAACAAAAGCATAACATGATCTGGATCTAAGTCTTAATTATAAGAACACTCAGGATGCTGTGTTGAAGAGAGACTGAGAAATGGCAGAGGCAGGGAGATGAACAATAAAAATCTGCATTTATTTGTTTTCCTTAGATTTAAATACTATGCTAGATGTCAGTTGATATTTAAATTTAAATTTGTTAATTTTCATTTGATTATCAGAAATTCATTAGACTTTCATTCATAAAGGTTTTATGGAATAATGTTTCTTGTTTTATAGTTCTAAAATTTAAGTTCACAAATCATTTAAAGGAGGTGACGACCCATAGAATGTCAAAACTACATGAAATTTCAAATATCTAGAATATCAGAAAACTTGTGGAAAAGCATGTTATTCATTAAATTAAACTTAGTAATCTTTGTGCATATGGATATACCATAAATAAATGAATAATAAGGATAAAATTTCAAGTTTGTGCCTCTAATTTTGATACCAGTGCATGTCAAATACTCAAACCCTTTTTATTTAGTAGAGTTCTACAAAGTCATGTCTAAATGTTAATTTGCATTGCAATTGTAGAGCAGAAAAGGCTTTACTTCAAAGATAAGGGTCAAAGTATAATGATAATTTTTACTTGGAACAAGTTCAATAAATGTCAATATTTAAATGGATAGGAACAAATGTTGGTTAATTGAATGGTTATCTGATATCAGGAGAAAACTAAACCCTACAATCAACCTGTCCTGGTGTAAGAACTAATAAACGGATCTTCACCATAAAATCAAAGTCATGACAGGACAAATGCTAATTTGAGAGCATAATGAGACCACAAAGACTTATTAAGTCCTCTGTCAATAATATCAGAGATGTCAACTCTCAATGGATTACAAACCATGATCTATATCTGTGGGAGGACGTGGATGGTGTGTATGAGTGATAATTAAATTTAAGGAAAAATAAATATTCCCAGTAATCTGGTGTACTGACAAACAAATACTTTAGTCAGTGCTTAAATTTTCATTCTTGAGTTGTATATATGAAGAAGAAAGGTTCAAATATGGTAAATAATTGGAATGCCTGGGTGGTTCAGCAATTAAGTGCCCGTTTTCAGCTAGGAGTGTGATCATGAAGTCCTGGGATCAAGTGCTGCATTGGTCCCCCTGTATGAAGCCTGCTTCTCCCTCTACCTATGTCTCTGCCCCACCCCACCCCCGTGTGTTTCTCTTGAATAAATAAATAAAATATTTTTTAAATATGGTAAATAACTTATGAAATGATTAGTAAAAATTAAGTTTAGCATCTCTGTAAATATTGACTGAAATATAATTGATATTCAGTGCTTTCCAGTTTGCTAGGCTATGTCCTGAATTAAGAGTGATTGGGGTAAGTTTAATTAAACTGTTATTTGTGCTGAGTTGAATAAAAATGAATCATTTATATAATAGGTAAGAATAAATAAATTTTTCTTCAATTACATAAGAACAAAGACATGATTCAAAGGTTGATATTCCATTTGGAGGAAAAAAAAATACATCTGATTTGGATTAGGTCTGCCATTGCTAAATAGGAAATTCAGGATTTAATATGCACGATCAAAATTACATAAACTATTTTTTAAGATTTTTTTTTATTTCGTGGGGACTGGGGAGAGGGAGAGAGAATCCTAAGCAGGTTCCACGCTCAACAAAGAGCTTGATGCAGGGTTCGATCTCAAGACCTGGAGAGATCATGACCTGAGCGGAAACCAAGAGTTGGAAGCTTAACTGAGTGATCCACTTAGGTTTCCCTACATAAACTTTTTGATAACCTACATATGAAGTAATATTGAAGACAATATCATATTCTGTCAAAATTGCCTTTATTCAACTGCATCTTAATTATCTTTTTAAGATAGTAACGAGTTCCTGGCTAAGTATTAATTTTGATCATCTCCTTTCTAACATTGCTATCCTTGTCTGGAAATATCATCATTTTCTATGCTTCTTTATATACTATAGAAATCAATATGTCTGATGAAGCATCTAGTCATTTAAAATAAGTAAAATTATAGTTCATCAAACAAACAGGGCTACAAAAAATATTACTTTCATTGGTTTGGAAAAAAAAATCTATCCAATTATAAACAAGCTTCTCCAAGGAAGGATAATATCAAACTTCCAGAAGAAAGTACAACCAAGAAAAGGGTCAGAACAACTTTTTTTTTTCTTTTTTTGCACTACCTCATTATGCTGACTTTGGCCAAGGTCCAATGCACCTTGGTTAATGAAAGGATGACAGCTCATCCTTTCCCATTTTTTGCTCGGCCAACTCAGTACTGCTCAAAAATGCCTCTCTTTTGGAAACTCAGTTACAGAGTTTTCTTTTTTCTTTATATTTTAAAGTAGAAGCATGTAGTTTACTTAGGTTTGTTAACTATTGACTTCAGCATGTTCCATCATATCCTTAGTATAAGATTGATAATAGTTCCTACTTTATAAAGTTGCTAGGATTTTTTAAATTAAATATGCAAAACACATGTCTGGCATGTTGTAGAGCTTGACAAATCACATTTATTTGTGTTATTATTGACAATAAGGATAGCTCTTAGAATACTGATTTAAATGATTTAGGTTAATATGTTAGATGTTAGAGTAGAGATGATTTAGAATTGGCTCCCCAACTTAAAGAAGTTTATAATCTGGGAGTAAATATTCCCATACAAATAACTAAAACACTGGGGGAAGAAATCAATCAGGTAATTTTGAGTTGGTTGTTTACTTAGTAAAATTTATCAATATTTCAATTAACGTACCCATGGTGCTCTGATAATGCTTATTCAGTTTCCCCAACACTGCTCCAGGTAGCAACTCTAACAATTTTAGTGTCTATACTGTTACATTCAAACAATAGCCTTATTTTTCAGGTGAGAATATATATATATAAATATATATATATATATATATATTTATATATATATATATTTACATCCTCATGTTTCTACTGCTACTTTTCATACCTGTTTTTAGTAACTTTCCAGTAATAAATATAGATACAATGAAATCATTTAAGATATAGATAGGAACAAAAGTCAAGTAATAAACAACGGGTGATAGAAACAGATGCGTGAGGTAGGAAGGTATAATAATATATAGTCAGAAATAGAAACAGCTGTATAGATCACCTCTATTGTGCAGAGTTTGTCTGCAGATGCCTAATAAAGTCAGGCCAAGCCAAGAATATTCAGGCTTGTTGCTAAAATATTACTACCAAGTTCAAATTCAACTCTCAAAACCTAGCACCATAATATGTGAAAATTACATTTCAACCAGAAGCCCTGAAGGTAGTGGAAATAGTACATTAGTAAACAGAAAAACAAAAACATTACAAACACAATAAATAAAGAGTGACCTATTAAAATTACTTGTCTTTCAGTCAAACTGTGTTTTGATGTGTTTGTCACAATAAAAACTAGAAAAAAAAACATGAAATGTTTTCTTAGATCATGAAATGAATGAATCTGATGGACAGGCTGGTTTAGTATTATCCATCTGGATAGAAAAAAGATATTCTGCCTGTGTCAACAATTCTTTTTTTTTTTTTTACATAGTTTTTACTGATCTGTTCATTCTGAGAGTAATTGACCAACATGTTCCATTGTTTCTAGAAACCACCCTTTATTATAAGAGAAAGACCATGTCATCAGCATAGTGTAACTAAGAACATGCTCATTGTTTGGCTTCTTACAGATAGAGGGTACAGTTTCAATTGACCTAACTATGCTTACGTGTAAATTAAAACAAAAAAAAAATGAGGGAGTGCTCCTATTTTACTCTACTCAGTTTGCTGTGTCAAATTCTCAAGACTTTTTTTTTAATTTTTATTTTTTTTATTCATGAGACACACACACAGAGAGAGAGAGAGAGAGAGAGAGAGAGAGAGAGAGAAAGGCAGAGACACAGGTAGAAGGAGAAGCAGGGAGCCCGATGTGGGACTCTATCCTGATCTCTGGGATTCCGACCTGAGCTGAAGGCAGATGCTTAACCGCTGAGCCACCCAGGAGTCCCAATTCTCAAGACTTTCATACTATTTTTGTCATTGTTTAAATGGTAACTAATTTCCCTGTTTAAGATTATAATGCTCATAATACAATATGTGAAAAATCCATAAATGTGTAAATCTTCTGAGTCCTCTCCCTAACTCTTCCTGTTCATTCCATTTTTCCTCTCCCTCCTTCCTCTCTCTTCTGTCTCTATTGTCTCTCCCTTTCCCATTCTCTTCGTGGAGCAAGTAATCATCACGTGTGGACTTTCCAGGCAATAGAAATAATTTTTAAAAATTATTTTGGCAAGAGATAATATTTTAATTTTATTAGTAGTGATTTTAGAACATGTATTGTTTCAAAAATACCTCAAATAGTTGAGTAAAGAACTATCAGAAGTGCAATAACAGTGGCAGAGGGAGCAATTTGTTCTGCAGTAGTCCAGACTAGAAGCCATGGGATATGTGGATGAGTTGGCAAATTCCAAATTTTGAAGGAAAGTAGTACTGTGAAGTTACTATAAAATGCCCCCAGTTAAAAAAAAAATGAGTCATGATTTCATTCCCTCCAAATTTGGTTTCAACTTGAATTTCAGTCATTATTTAATAATAATAATTACAAATTTTGATAAAATATTTTAAGCTCTGACAATTTACAGGCAACCAGACTGTTTATGAGAGTACCTATTTGTTTCAACCTCAAAATAGCAAATGTATTGACTGAATATTTTGATGGAATGATAGGATAATGATTACATCTTAACATTGCTTTAATGTACATGAACATGATAAAAGAATACTATGAACTCCTATATACCAACAAACTGGACAGCTTAGAAGAAATGGATAAATTACTAGAAACATACAAGCTACTATGATGAATCATGAAGATATAGAAACTCTGAACAAATTGATTACTAGTAAGGATATTGTGTCAGTAATCAAATGCCTCCCAACAAGCAAAAGTTTAGGGCCAGATGGCTTCACTGATATATTATGCTCAACATGAAAAAAAAAAAGCCAATCCTTTTCAAACTCTTCCAAAAATTAGAAGAGAAAACTTTTCCAGGCTCATTTTATGAGGCTAACATTACCTTGATAGTAAGACTAGTCAAGGTCACCACAAGAAAAGAAAATTATAAAAAAATAAAATACAATTATAGGCCAATGTCCTTGATGAGCATAGATGAAAAAATCCTCAACAAAATATTAGCAAAGCAAATTTAACAATACATTAAAAGGATCACACACCATGTTCAAGTGGGATTAACTCCAGTGATGAAAGGACAGTTCAATATCTGCAAATCAGTGAATGTGAGATACCACATTAACAAAATGAAGGATGCAAATCATATGACTATTAGGACACAATTCTCCATGTGTCTCTCACACTCCTTTATGTTTAGGCATTTACATCAATTTGCTCAGATAGTAAGGGCAGAACCTCTGTTCTCTCACCAGACACCATTTGCTCATTTTCCAGAGTAATAAAAATAATGTTTCTTTCCAGAAGGGAGGAATGGGAAGACTTGCCAGTAGCTCACTTATAAGTTTGGAGGTTTCTTGAACTCAGTGTTCTACAGCTGCCACACAAACCCGCTGTGTGCCTGGCATCCACACAATCTAGTTCTGGATCCCTCCCAGTGATTTAGGGGAGGGTAAAAATGGAACTGATAATGAAGGAAGCTCATGCAGCATGCTCTGCCATGAGTAATAAAGCCTTTTGTCTCTAGGTATCTATGTCTTCTGTGAACCCAAGACAGATTAACTAGAAAGCTTTCAAGCAGATGCAATTTCAGACTCCTCTAAATTCTTGACAGTGACAAACTCCCTGAGGAGAAATGAAAAACATAATATAGTTTAACCTTAGGCATAGAACAAGCATAAAAGGTGGTGGGGTTTGGGGTGAGGAAAGCAAGTAAGAAAGAAAGGCAAGAAACTAAAGATACCAACAGATCACAGGTCACCTCTGTAGAGTCCTTGTCTGTAAAAACTTGGTCACTCTAGTTCTTGATGCTTCAATAGCTATTTTATGCCTTTAAACCCATTACACTGACATTTTTATCTCACTTTTCTATTTCTTACAGGAAGTATTATTCTCCCATAAGCTTCTCCATCCTACTTGATATCAGAAATCATTAGGGATTAAATTAGCAAATTAGTAATAGAAAATTCCTTAAGTTTTTAAAAAACATTCATTGAAACTCTACAATATGCATCAACCTAAAAATGTAAATAAAGGGGAAGAAGACATTGAGGATCCTTCTGAAAAGGAAGAGCAGAGAAATGGGAGATTATCACATCAGATACAGGATTTTATCATAGAGCTATAGTAATTAAGACAGTATGGTACTTGTACAGCAATTAACATATTGATCAATGAACAGAAAGAGAAAGCTCTGTGAAAACCTACACATATATGGAAAATTGGAAGTTGCAGAGGTAACTTCTCAGATTAATTGAGGAAGATGGTAACTTTGCATTAGGTCTGAAATAGTCATTTATCATAAGTCACAAATAGTTCATAAATCACAAATAACTCCAAAATCTACTTCACACATGTGTTTTCATTTCTATTGCAAAATAAAATATTTTAAAATTTTGTTAAGGAATATTTGGACCTTAGGGTAATGAAGTATTGTTGTAGTTTTTAAAACTATTCTTAAAAACTGAAAATTTGACAAAAATTCAGATCTAAATTTTGGATATTTTTGGGTATTAGTAACATATAAAGAATATCTACAAACAGGTAAGAAAGTCAATCAACTCAATATAAAAACAGGTAAAGACATGCACATGATTTCAGAAAAGAAAAACATTTACTAAATAATTTTATGAAAATTTACTCAACTGGATTACTCTTCTGGGAAATCAATCAAGATCTCATGGCCACTATTTCAGACATTATTTTGTCAAAACTTGAATTTTGATAATGTAGAGTTTTATTAAAAAAATTTGAATTAATTGAAGTTTTAACATAAAGTGATATTTTCTTGCTTATGTATTTGTGTATTTTCTGCTCCTCTCCAATGCAAACAAATATCATGAAATTGTGGATTTTGTCTACTGTGTTTAATATTGCATTTCAGATACTTAGGGTGCTTTGCCACATGAATACATAAATATTTATCAAATGAAAAACTATGAAATAACTGTTAAGATCCAAATATGAAAGATGATGAAACAGATATTTCGACTTATCTTCTTTTCCTTTCCAGTTTTTTAGTTTGATAGTTTTTAACAACTTCTGCTTTTAAATATTTATCATTTTAACACTTCCTTCTATGACAATAATATATGCAGTTACCTTCATTCAGTTCAGTATTCAATTTACTAATGTACATGCCATAGTCCTTTGCTACCATGACTTTTTCATGGCATGAATATTATTTAAAGAATAAACAACAACAAAAAAAAGAATAAACACCATTTTGATTCATTTTGGAAGGCTCTGACTTATGTCCATAAAATTATTTATTTATTTATTTATTTATTTATTTATTTATTTATTTATTTATTTTACTTAAGATTTTATTTATTTATTCATGATAGACAGAGAGAGGCAGAGACACAGGCAAAGGAGAAGCAGGCTCCATGCAGGGAGCCTGATGTGGAACTGGATCCTGGAACTCCAGGACCATGCCATGAGCTAAAGGCAGACACACTCAACCTCTGAGCCACCCAGGCATCCCCATGCAATTTATTTTAATTCACCTTTTAAAGAATAGCTAATAAATTCTGTATTTCCCAAGTTGGTTTTCTTTCTCCTGGTTTCTTCATCTATAGCATATTTGGCAAGGGTCCATTTGACTATAATATTTATAACAGTGTATAAATATCAAATATAATTTACCATGTACCAGACAATATTTTAAGCACTGAAACACATTCATTTAATTTTCATAACAACCATATCAAGTACTACTATTATAACCAGAAAACAAAACACTAACGGATCAGTTACTGACAGGCTGGTTGCCCCAAATGTACAGTAAAACATCTCGCTGAAAAATGATGCAACCATAATTTTTCTATTTACCCCAATGATCTGTTGCCACTCTGTATTGCCTTGGATTCAGGAATGTGTCCATAAACTGCTTACTATTTCTAACCTTCTCTGTTAGGATTATTAGAACTATTAATTATTAGAACTATTAATTGGTATTTTTTTAAATAAATAACTTCACTTGGTGTTACAGATTTCATTGTTTTTGCAACTATTTGAATTATTTGTTTTGCCATGTGAGATGCCTTTGATGTGATGTAATGATTCTTTATTCTTATTTTTTTATTATTCTTTGCTAAGGATAGAAGACTATAAGCAGTAGAAATTATCCTGCCAAATTCAATGAGGATTCCTCTGAATGACAATTTTTCAGTCATTCTAATATATTATCTAATATATTATCATATTGTATTCTTCTACTTAGCAAAGATGTAACATGATTTCTATTTTTTGTTTTTATTTCTATTTTTCAATATCTGGAATTTACTCTTTTTTTAATTTTTATTTTTATTTATGATAGTCCAGAGAGAGAGAGAGAGAGAGAGAGAGAGAGAGAGAGCAGAGAGCAGAGACACAGGCAGAGGGAGAAGCAGGCTCCATGCACCGGGAGCCCGACGTGGGATTCGATCCCGGGTCTCCAGGATCACGCCCTGGGCCAAAGGCAGGCGCCAAACCGCTGCGCCACCCAGGCATCCCCTGGAATTTACTCTTTTGAACAATTTGTCTTAAGCAATCAGAGTGGTAGAACTGGAAAGCCCAACTTTCTTTTTCAAGCAGCCTTGTCAGTTGAATTCCTTGAATATCAGGAATCAGAATAGATGGTCCAAGTCTCGTTGTGATAAAAGTAAAATAGATGTGTGCAAGAGTGGATCTCCATCCTTGGTAAGGTCCATAGCATAGTAACTAATTTCTGCCTATGTTTGATTCTGAGATTTGAAAGGTGAAAAAGCATGTGAACATTCTGAAAGTAATCAACTGATGCCAGATTGTGTTGAAATATTCCATTCGCCCCAAATCCTCTATCTTATCCTTCTCCTCTGTACAGTATGCTCCAAGACTTTTATGGGTTACATAGAGTCCCTCCTTTATTCTTTACTTTCAACTCGATTCACATAAAGAAATACCAAGAGAATACGGTAGGGAGGCAATATGACCTTCTTTAGGAATGCAGCCACTATATATTTATGAATGTCTTCCTGCTGTAAAAGACATTTATGATACTTATTTATCAATTTAAAAATACATTAATGAGATTGGTTCTGTGTCAGGTATTTATAGTCTTGAATAATTTTTTGGAAAGTAGATGGCTGAATAAGACTGGGTATCACCTATGAACATGTCAAGTTTATTATCTACTAACTACAATGAGAACATCTTATGAAAGACAGAGGATGGAATTTCAGGCTTATGAAGTCTAATGCATACTTTGTTTTATGGATCTTAAAAATAATTTTAGAATTTTCTCACTTGAATTTTTAGTGAGATTTAACTTGATATACTGGAATTTGTTTACTTAGCAGATTTAAGTAATTTAATACAAACATATTATCATCTATATGAGCTTATTTCAATATATTTACATACACTAAGTTATGCAAATACTAAGAAATATAGTTAATGATAATAGTTTCTATTAATTAGAAGTTGAGTCATTAAGGAAAAGCCCTGTAGTTTGTAAACTGGGAAATTTGCTTTTTTTTTTTTTTTCAGAATGCTTAAAAAAGATGTTAAATCGTAAAATTTGAGCCTCTTAATTTCTTAAAATTGTAGAGTTCATGGCATATCCTCGCAGGTCAAATTCAAAGAAGCTGATTCTATTTAGCCCTCTGGAAGAATACTACATTAATTAGTGGTGTCCTAATTAAGGTTGCTGGTGAGAAGGGCAAGCTAATTAAGTTATAGCAGCTTCTTTTTCTTTACCATAAGTGAAGATACATCATTTAGCCTGCCCTGGTTTAAATGTGAAAAAAAATGTTAATGTTTCATATATTCTTCAAATTATTTTTACTTTGACCTTAGCTTCCTTATTTGATGGATAACTAAATACACAAAAAATGTTCATATTTTTAAAGAATAAAAGAGCAAAAAGTGGTATCAACTTTCTAGTAAATATAGTACCAATCAGATTAGCGATTTTCCTTTTTTTCTGATTTAAAGTATACACATACAATTGGTGAATCTGCAATATATAATTCATAGAACTCGAGTTTTCAAATAAACTGCTTGAAGATGAACAACTTTCATATCCATTCACATAAACTTAATTCTTTTTTCTCAGAAAGTGTTTACTACTTGGTGAACCATTTTTTTACATATTAAAGTTTGATTTAAGTTTACCTCAGGTTGTGTGCAGGATATCCCCAAGACCTGTAAATTATTATTTTTTTTGCAATGCCATCACTGTTTCATACAAATCAGTTGTCAACTTAAATTTGCCTCCAGCCCCTGATGATAAGTTTTCAAAGCTATGTGGTTTTCTATGGTTCTCCCAAAATTCTGCCTGCCTATCATAAAACTTCCAAATGATGTTTTGGTGGTGGGTAGGAAGTTTTTTTTTTTTAATTGAAAATTCTGCAAACTAAGTTCTACATTTATAAACAAACAACAAATAAACACAAAATTAATGTAAAGGAGAAATTGAAAACTAGACAGGCAGATCACAGGTTGAAACAATTTAATGTGAAATTATTTATCCTTGGAAATTGAACACTGTCAATACTTTGGAATGGATAAATCAGAATTTTTGTCTTAAAAGAATTTTGGAAATGCTTTAATATTCAAACAGATCACTACAGTACAAGCATTAGCCTGGCATATATATATATATATATATACATATATATATATATATATATATGAAAAAGTCAAACAAACCTAAGTAACATAACCATGTAGAATAAGATTTAGAAGCTACACATGTATTCATAAAGTATCTGCCAAAGTGAATTAGCCAAAAAGTAGAAATGATAAAATACAGCTGTGTCTCTATTTCTTGCAATAAGACATGTTAGGTATCTGTTAAGATAGCATATAAAATTCTGGGGAAATATGACAAAACATATATCTAACTCCCTGCCCCAAATTTTATGAACACATTCAATCTGAAGATGCAAGCACAGATTGATAAAATGAGTCATAAAGTTGTTTTTGCTTGAGATTGTTCGGTTACTTTGGTGATGTACTTACATGGCTCTCCTGACATACAAGACACAGAGCGACTAGATAACAATCCACTTAGGTTATTAAACACTACTGGGGACATGGAAGATGGAATGAGGGATAAACCTGGGTCCTGTATCCCCATATCAGAGCAACTACACTCCTGCTTGACATGGAGGAGGGAAGGCAAGTGAAGGAAAAGACCTTTGAAAGGTATAACCATGAAGCAAACATACTTTGGATTTCTCAATCAAATTGTGTGTTGAAAACAATGTTTCATGTTTTGTGGGAAATATCAGGGAGGGAGACAGAACACGACAGACTCCTAACTCTGGGAAACGAACTAGGGGTGGTGGGAGACGAGGTGGGCGGGGGGTGGGGGTGACTGGGTGACAGGCACTGAGGGGGGTACTTGATGGGATGAGCACTGGGTGTTATTCTATATGTTGGCAAATTGAACACCAATAAAAAATAAATTTATAAAAAAATAAAAATCCATGTAAACATTAAAAAAAACAAATATTACTGAAATAGGAAAAAAAGAACTTTTTATCTATGATGCGTTTTGAAGGAAGTGTTAAGAGTCATGTGAAAGTGATTTTTTCAAGCAAATAATGGTGTGTATGACTGAAAAATGAAAATACAAAGAAAGTCTGAAAGATTATGGCAAATTTAATGGAATATTAAAATATCAAGGGAAGAAGAAAATTATGTCTCTTTTGAAGTAGTAGATCCTAAATTTATTTCATGATAAAGGAGTGCATTGATTCGCTCAAAGATGTTAATTTTTAAGTTGTAGAATATATAAAATGATGTTTACTTGCTCCTGACTTCATAGTCTTATATATTATCCACATGAATACCTTCTGTAATCAGTCAACTTATTTATCCAGTAAAAGTAATTTTTAAAGAATTTGTGTTGGTATCATTTCTCTTCAGTGAGAATCTATAATTATTTAATATAATACCTAATACAAGCATGGTGAACTTGATAGTATTTGGGATCCAGACAAAAGGAGAAATCCAATCCTAAAAATAAAAAATCAACTGTAAGGTGAACATAGTGGTATCACTGTTATTTCTGGACAAGTCAACATCATTTTCTTAGCATATCAAATTCATTATAATCATACAGGTAAATTGGATTAAAAAGTATTTCTCTCAGCTGTTATGCATTATCTGGAAATAATAATAATTATCTGTTTGAAGCTGTTATCTGATATATTAAACAATTAAAATGCCAAAAAAAAACCACTCATGTTTTAATTCTACTTTAAATTTTTCTTGGACTGGTGGTACTGAGTGTCTGTTAGAAGCAAATGCAAATCCTCTATGGAGGAACATGCCTCCCTCCTAGGGCTCATATATTGCTCCAAACCTTTTCACAAAGAAATAGAAAGTAATGGAACACAAAAGGAACCAAGTCATTGTTTCTTTTGGAGTAGAAACAACAGATAAGGGGTTGGGGAAGTAAAAAATCTGCAGACCTGTAAATACAAAAAAATACCAGAAAGAAAATATAAAATCACTATCCTTAATGTGAATAAAATAAAAAGTCAAGCTTAAATATCTTTAAGAACAAGAAAAATAAAACATAAACAGTTGATTTGTTAAAAAATAAAACTTCCACAATTGAAATAAAGATAACATTTCATTTGCTATGAATGAAAAAGTAATTGAATGACTATGAAACTTGTTAGTTACTGCTGAAGATGGAATTAAATTATCATAAAATAGTTCAGGATTTAACTAGAACCAGAGACCTACATTTTCAGAAAATATGGATGAAATATTGATATAAAGGGGAAGAGAAGACTTTAATACACTTTTAATTGGTGTTCCAGGTGGAGGAGAAAGAGGAATTTTATGAAAAATAGCTAATAAGTGATAAAGATGTACTAATCATGGGGGAAGAGTAAACTTAAAGTTTAAAGGCAACACATAAACATATTTTAAAATTGAAGAACAAAATAAGAAAGAAAATATAAAATATAAAAACATATTTTGAAGGTAAATCAGTTTTTTTTTTCTCTTTCTTAATTCTCTTTGCCTATACTTTTTTCTTAGGATTCTCTCAAAAATGTAGAATCACCTTGTCAACTTCTACAAAAATCCTTTAAAACTTTTTCTAGTTACTTCTTTGACTCTTAAAAAATATTGGAAAGAACTGTCATTTTAAGAGCATGGAGGTTTTCAATCCACAGAGAGGAAGTATCATTTATTTGGTCCTTTAAAATTAAATTTATTTATTTATTTTGTCTTTAAAAATTTTAAACACAATGTTTTATAGGTTTTAGCATGCAAGTGTTACAAATATATTGTCATACCTATCCCTAAATATTTCATATTTTGATCTTACTTAAAATGATATTTTAAAATTTCAATTTCCATCACAGTTTATTCCTAGTATATAGAAATATATTTGATCTTTACATATTGATTAAGAGACAGATAAATTGGACTTTTGTCAAAAATGAAATTTTTGTCCTTCAAAGGCAGTATCATGAAACTGAAAAGACAACCCTCAGAATGTGACAAAATATTTGTAATTCATGTATTGGACAAGGGAACTCTATGATATATAAAGAACTCTTTCAACTGAATTATTAAAAGACACATAAGCCAACTAAAAATAGCAAATGTGGGGGATCCCTGGGTGGCTCAGTGGTTTAGTGCCTGCCTTCGGCCCAGGGCATGATCCTGGAGTCCCGGGATCGAGTCGCACATCCGGCTCCCTGCATGGAGCCTATTTCTCCCTCTGCCTGTGTCTCTGCCTCTCTCTCTCTCTCATGAATAATTAAATAAAATATTTAAAAAAATAAATAAAAACAGCAAATGTGTGAATAGACTTTTCTCCAAGGAGACATACAAATGACCAAAAAGATTATGGAAAGATATTCAACATCATTAGTCATCAGGGTAACACAATTTAAAACCACACTAAGGTACCATTTCACACCCACTGGGATGGTCGTCACGAAAAAAAGTGTTGGTGAGGATGTGGAGAAATCAGAACCTTCATCCACATAGTGGGAAGTAACATGGAACAGAAACTTGGGAACACAGTCTGGCAATTCACCAAAATGTTAAACATAAAGTAACATTGACTCCAAAGTAAATCCACTCCTAGGAATATACTCAAAAGTAATAACATATTTCATTACAAAAACTCCTACAGAAATGATCATAGCTACGAAATTTGTAATAGCCAAAAGTAGAAAATAATCTAAATGTCCAAAAACTGACAAATGGATGAACAAAGTGTAGTTTACCTATCTATAAAATGGTATAGCATTCATCCATAAAAATAAATGAAGTACTAATACATGCTAAAACATGGATGAACCTTGACATTATTATGCTAAGTGAAAGAAAACATACACAGAAGACCAGATCTTATATAATCCCATTTATATGAAATGTACAGAATAAACTAAACTATAGAGACAAAAAATAGACTAATTATTTAGGGCTGTGGTGAGGAAATTAGTTATGGGATGATAAGTAAAAAGCACAGGGTTTCTTTCCAAGGTGATGAAAGCATCGTAAATTAATTATGGTGATGGTTTCACAAATATGTAAGAGTATATTGAAAGGTTGTTGTACACTTCAAATGGGTGAATTGTCCCTACATGTGAGTTGTATTTCAATAAAGCTGTTATCAAAAAAAAAAATCACATCTTGGGATGCCTGGGTGGCTCAGTGACTGAGCATCTGCCTTTGGCTCAGGTCATGATCCTGGGGTCCTGGGATCAAGTCCCACATCAGGCCCCCAGAGGGAGTCTACTTCTCTCTCTGCCTATATCTCTGCCTCTCTTTCTGTGTCCCTCATGAATAAATAAATAAAATCCTAAAAAGAAAGAAATCACATATTAAGAGAAGCTAGAAAATACTCTCCTTTGCTTTCCACTATTTTCTTTACTTATAGACCTATTTGTTTCAGGAACTGCCTTTAAAAGTTTTGCAGAGGGATCCCTGGGTGGCGCAGCGGTTTGGCGCCTGCCTTTGGCCCAGGGCGCGATCCTGGAGACCCGGGATCGAATCCCACGTCGGGCTCCCGGTGCATGGAGCCTGCTTCTCCCTCTGCCTGTGTCTCTGCCTCTCTCTCTCTCTCTCTCTCTCTCTCTCTCTCTGTGACTATCATAAAAAAAAAAAGTTTTGCAGAATAATTTTCTTACAAATTCCTAGAGCAAAACATAATAAATAACTTATTTTTTTCAAAGTTACCTTGTTTCAGAGGAATTTTTAGGTTAGTATTTGATATTATATTTAAGCCAGATTTTTCAATGTCCCTTTTATAAGAAGAGATTCTTAATTAAATTCTGTATTTCCTAGTGCCAGTAAAAATGCATATGTGATTTTTTAACAATACAAAGACTGAAGACAACTATTAGTTTAACTGAAATCTAATAAGGTGGTTAAAAATTATTTGATTACAATAAATCAAAAATCTTTAAATTGTAGATATGTTCAGCAATGTAAACTAACTCTTGTAGAATATTAAAATGTGTTATAAATCAATGTTTAAGTTTCCAAGTTTTGAATTTAGTCAAATGAGATTTGTAATGTGGTATTGTCAAGTATCAGTGATGTGATTTTATCAGTTAGGTGCTCCATCTTCCAGTTTCCTCAGGTAAAACGGACTGACAATATCTCCTCCTTACAAGGACACATTTAAGATAACTCACGTTATATACTGTATCCTCAGTTTTATTCTCTATTATTATTATTGGTAGTATTAGTATCAGTATACATTAAAAACATATAGTATGAATGCCCCCAAATCTATACATTTTTTATAAAAACCTTGCTTTCTTAAATGATTAATGCCACTTTTTGGAAATCAAACAATTAAAATACAATTATTAATATCATGGTGTCCTATAGGGCTCCTTGTTCAAAAGACTTAATCTGGATTAATTTGGACTTAATCTGGGTAATTGTTACTTTGAATCATAACATATGAAACAGCTATTTTATAAATAAGATTTAAGAAACCTATTTTATATTTCCAATTGGTACCTTTAATTAAAAATGTTTTCCACAATGCACCTTAGTGTCACCAAACACTTGACATATTTGGTGACAATATGTCAACCAAATATGAAATATTAATAAATATTAAAATATTTATTTTTGTTCTAGGAGAAGTCAACATCAAGAGAAAATCAGCAGTTAATATATCACAGTACTTCTCTCTCAAATACTTACTGGAAAACATTTTTCTATGTATATTCTAGAGAGAAATAATTATTCACATAATTCATTATTTTTCTTCCTGGAGGCTGAAAGCTCATGTTTGTGTTTTGCTTATTTAATTATTTTTGTGGTAATTTATTTGCTATTAAAACCCCTCACCCTCATTAGTATTTTCACCTTGAAGGAGAAAATGACTGCTCAAACCAGGTAATTTTGCTTTAATTTTTAACAAAGGGGAAGCTTCAACTATTTTCTAAAATTAGATTTGGGGTCAGATGTGAATTTCATCTTTGCAATATTTTCCTGTAGCCCCAGTGGAACAAATAATAGTTGGTTAGACAGATGCCACAAGTACTATGTCAATTATTTGATTTTAAAAATTATATTCTCCAGTGTCTTATGCTGCAAAACAATAGAAACTATAGTCTAGTTTACTTATTTTTTAAGGATTTTATTTATTCATTTGAGAGAAAACGCATAAGTGGGGAGGCAGAGAGAGGGACAAGCAAAATCCTAGCTGAACAGGGAGGCTGACTGGTGAGACATCTCAGGACTTCAAGATCATGACCTGAAACAAAGGCAGATTCTAAATGGACTGAGCCACTCAGGGGCCCCTGAAACCATAATCTAGTTTATAATTGAGCTGAAATCTCAGTGTGCAGGCAGGTGTTGCAGTGTCATACTCACTGTCAGATATCAATGGAGGTCAACATAAAGAAGACAAGCTAAAATTCTAGTGAAATTTTTGCATGTTTATAAAATGGAGCATTATATAGATAGATGATAGATAGGCAGATGCTATTTAAACTGTCCTACATTTTCACCTCGAAGTTCATCATAGGCAGAGGAATTCAGCTTAAGAAGGAAACCAATTGTCTGGCTAGAGATTTGCCCAAAAAAAGAATATTCAAGAGTGACAGGAATGCCAACACCACTTGTAACATCACTATTATATTAGATAAATTACAACAAATATAATCACTCAAGAAAAATATTTGATTAGACTATCTAGTCTTCCTTATGTAGATATCCTTAGTCCCTGAGAAATAATAAAAGTAAACTTTAAAAAATAAAATTTTTATTATTTTGTTAAAATAACAAAATAAATCTACCCAATATTAGCTTATAGATTGCGGAAGTGAGCAAAATATATCTATATTGATCTATGCCTCTATATAGCTGCTTATAGGAATATATAAAATAATAGATAAGTGAAAGATATTCTACTAAATCAGTAGCATACTTTTATTTAAAAAGACAAAGAAGGACATGGACATATTTATTAGGTGACTTAAATTGTTTTATTAATAAATGAAAATATGGATGCATAGTAAAAATTTGAGTTCAAGTTGTCCAGGCTTCATAATAGAAACATATTGGTACCGTGTAAATGTAAAGATATTGGTCAGAGAATGATCAAGAATTGAGAAGGATGACAAACATAAATATAGATAGCCCTATAGGCTTGAATTCTTGATACACAAGAGTAATTAACTGCAGTAATTAAGGGCACAGATACTAAAACATGCTGCATTGGTTTGAAATTAATTTGTGCCTTTATTAAGATAGTAACCTTGGAGAGGTGACTGAATTCTTTGTGATTCAGTTTCCTCAAATTTAAAGTGACCATGGTAATAGTACTTATATCATGATAATGTTTGAGAATTCAGTTAGTATAATAAAGGACTTGGAATGATGACTAGGACCAAAAAAAAAAAAATGCTATGTGTGTGTTGTATGTGGTTGTTCTTGTTGAGATAACCTATGGTAATGAGCTGAATTATAGAAAGCTGTGGTCAAAGAGCAGGATGCTGGGTAAGAGATCTCAGAAATAAAGCAGTTACTTGCTGCAGACAAGACCCTGCAGGGATTCTACTTCCAAATAATGCAGAAAATTATCTTGCTCTTAAGGTAATCAAATTAACGGTTGGCGCTTTTAGCTATGTTATATTTGATGATATTTTTCTGTTAGTGGCATGATTTGGAATAAGGAAATAACAATTTTAGTTGACTATTAAAGGTTTGGGGGTAGCCCAGGTGGCTCAGAGGTTCAGCACCTGCCTTCAGCCCAGGCTGTGATCCCGGACCCGGGATCAAGTCCCATGTCGGGCTCCCTGCATGGAGCCTGCTGCATGTGTCTCTGTCTCTGTCTCTGTCTCTGTCTCTCTCTGTGTGTGTGTGTGTGTGTGTGTCTCATGAATAAATAAATAAAATCTTAAAAAAATATTTTGATGGAAGGAGCTTCTAGATTACAACATGTATGTAAAGACTGTAATAAAGTGAAATTACATATGACCTAAAAGAAAATGCGGCATTGCAAGAATAGCAAAGTTTGTTTCAGTTAACGTGTGAATGGAAATGTGGATGCCACTAAGTCTGTTAATATTGTGGCAGAATTTTCATATGTCATATGGAAATACTAGGTAGGATGGAGAATAAAATCAGAGTGGAGCTCAAGGTAGTGAAAATGCAGCAGATGTATTCTGAGCAGTGGTCTTAATTGGATTGGATTGGATTGTTTTATATGCTGGTTGGTGTAACTTTAGTTAACCATAATGATGCAAGTTTCACAAGTGCTCAGATGGAAGAGAGTTTTAGCTTTCAAATGTTGCTTCAATAGATTTTACTACCTACAGAATATTTTTCTTTATTTGCAAGTGCCAGGAGATATCCTGGGTGTCCTGAATTTGAGGGGTCACACAGTATTGGAGGACTGGATTATATGAGACTCATAGAAAATGCTAATGGGATGAACTGAATTACTAAAAATGTGACCAAAGACAATAATATTCCAAAAAAGAAGAAATTTTATTATGAGCTAAATGGGTCCTATATTCTTGAGCATTTGCTTATATTCCCTTAATCACATTTTTCTAACAGATAAACATGTAATGATTTTTGTTTGTATGCAATTTTATCAACATTCCCTTCCTTGAGTAGATTTGAAGGAGAAAACAATGCTTATTTTTACTTTAAGCTGCTATCATATGAATTGTTAGGATCATTTTTTTCTTGTAGAAATGTGTTTATTAGTTTTGGGCAGGTGGGTTATAGTAAAATGCTTTAGAAGGTATGAGAACATACCAGGAGTCTGTATTGTTACATAAAAATCAAGTATTCTTGAATTATTGACAAATTCTTAGATACTAATTTAGAAAAGGTGCATCACTAGACCAAAACAAATAAACTGAAGAGTTACAGAATAAAAATGAAATTACAAATTCCCCTCTTTTCCAGCTGAAACCATGGAGGGTGCAGAAGAGAAGAAAAAGAAGGTTCCTGCTGTGACAGAAACCCTTAAGAAAGAGCGAAGGAATTTTGCAGAGTTGAAGATCAAGCGTCTGAGAAAAAAGTTTGCCCAAAAGATGCTTCGAAAGGCAAGGAGGAAGCTTATCTATGAAAAAGCTAAGCATTACCACAAGGAATACAGGCAGATGTACAGAACTGAGAGTTGAATGGTGAGGATGGTAAGAAAAGCTGGCAACTTCTACATGCCTGCAGAACTCAAATTGGCATTTGGATCAGAAGTATCAATGGTGTGTACCCAAAGGTTAGAAAGGTGTTGCAGCTTCTTTGCCTTTGCCAGATCTTCAATGGTACCTTTGTTAAGCTCAACAAGGCTTCAGTTAACATGCTAAGGATTGTGGAACCATATATACAGCATGGGGGGGCCCAAACCTGAAGCCAGTGAATGAATTGATCTACAAGCATGGATATGACAAGATCAACAAGAAGAAAATTGCCCTGACAGACATTGATTGCCAGATCTCTTGGTAAATATAGCATCATCTGCATAGAGGATCTGATTCGCAAGATCTATACCGTTGGAAAATGTTTCAAAGAAGCGAACAACTTTTTATGGCCCTTCAAATTATCTTCTCCATGCGGCGGAATGAAGAAAAAGACCACTCATTTTGTAGAAGGTGGAGATGCTGGCAACAGGGAAGACCAGATAAACAGGCTTATTAGAAGGATGAACTAAGGTATCTACCATCTATTTTTGTAATCTGGTCAGTTAATAAATGACTGCTTTCAAATGGAAAAAAAAGAAATTGCAAATTCCTGTTTTTTCCAATGAAAATACTGTTCTACATCATTTTTGTTGCTGCTAAATTTTAGTATTAAGTTTTAAGAGGGAGGGATGCTTTTACAAGAACTTCCATGTAGAAATTATTTCAAGTAAGTGCTATTCTTCTATGACATAAGTTAGTCTATTGCAGGAAATAATAGTGACATTCAAATACTAAGTTTGTCTCCAATAGAAACATTAAAACCATTATATTTTCCTTACAAAGTCAACTTTGATTAAGTCACTTTAATGACAAATCTAAGCCATGACTGCTGGGTTCTGGGAACAAATTGTAATCAGATTTTAAAAAAGAGCTATCTTGTTATATGTAGAAAATGAATTAAATAAACTTAGGTACCTACTTCCATTTTAGGAAGTAGATCTCCATTAAAAACACAATAGAAAATATAATTGAGAGTGCTGTTCTTTGTGATAGATACTTTTAATGTCCAAATTCCTATTAATGATAGCACTTAACTATGATACTGCACTGAAGACAATACAAAAGGTAAATTGTTTGCTTGAGAGACCAATGTCTATTTTGCCATGAGTTGCCAATGATACATTATATGACCTTAGATAAAAACATACTGTATTTCTTTTGAAGAATGAAAGAATTATATGTTCCAGGTTAAAAAGTTGCATGTTATTTTAAAAATATACAGCAGCACTCCTGTTGTTTCTTAAGGGTCACATTACTGGTGCTAATATTGTAAATTAGCTTCAGAGTCTCAAGAATTTGAGGGACCCCGGGGTGGCTCAGCGGTTGGGCATCTGCCTTTGCCTCAGGGCGTGATCTCAGTGTTCCGGGATCAAGTCTCACATCGGGCTCCCTGGGAGGAGCCTGTTTCACCCTCTGCCTATGTCTCTGCCTTTTCTCTGTGTCTCTCATGAATAAATAAAATCTTAAAAAAAAAAAGAATTTGGGAAAACAAGAAACTTTGTGCACTGTAGGTAGCAGAGGAAACTATTTGCTATTTTATGGAAAATAGGCAGTAGTTAGTGGAAATAAATATGTGTATGACCTATAGACCAAACATTCCACTCCTGTGTATATCTAAAAAAAATTCACATTTATAGGATTACATAGTCTAGGATGTTCATTATGTGTTGTTTTTTTTAAGATTTTATTTATTTATTTGAGAGAGAGTGAGAGAGAGAATGAATGAGGGAGGGGCAAAAAGAGGGGGAAGGAGAAGCAGACTCCCCACTGAGCAGGAAGCCCGATTTGGGGCTTGATATCAAGACCCTGAGATCATGACCTGAACCAAAGTCAGAAGCTTAACCTACACTCAAGTGTCCTGAGCATGTGTAGTTCTTAATGTGGGAAGGAATGTAACCAACGGGTGTCATCATGAAAGAACTAGTGAGTGAAATATGTGATGGATTCAGAGACACTATGCTAAGAACTCAGGAGCATTCTCAATGCTGAAACTGAGCATTCTTAATTTAACTCTGAAAATTTATGGTAGTTTATTTCATTAACAACATCACAGCAGGGCAGCCCGGGTGGCTCAGCAGTTTAGTGCCACCTTCAGCCAAGGTTATGATCCTGGAGACCCGGGATCAAGTCCCACGTCAGGCTCCCTGCAGCATGGAGCTTGCTTCTCCCTCTGCCTGTGTCTCTACCTCTCTCTCTCTCTCTCTCTCTCTCTCTCTCTCTCTCTCTGTGTGTGTCTCTCATAATAAATAAATAAAATATTTAGAAAAAAGAACAACATCATAGGAATGAAGATTAAAATATTCATATTTAGAGGCACCTGGGTAGCATAGTCAGTTAAGCGGGAGACTCTTGGTTTCAGCTCAGGGCTGTGAGATTGAGCCCTACCTTGGGCTCTGCACTCAGTGTGGTGTCTGCTTAAGACTCTCTCCCTCTCCCTGTGCCACTCCACCCCATGCTCATGCACGTGTGCTGTCTCTCCAAAATAAATAAATAAATAAATATCTAAAAAAATATTCATATTTAGGGTGCCTGAGTGGCTCAGGTGGTTGGGCATCTGCCTTCAGCTCAGGTCATGATCTCTGGGTCCTGGGATCTAATCCTACATGGAGTTCTCTGCTCACCAGGGAATCTGCTTCTCCCTTTCATTCTCCCTCTGTGCTCTTTTTTATCAAAAAAAAAAATATATATATATATATTTAGAATAATAATTTCTTTTTTAAGTGAGTTATCTCTAAGTACAAAAAAAATTTATGTATATATTAGTAGGCATATGACCATTTCTCATCCCATTTGAAGTTGTTGCATTCAAGGTATCTAAAACTAAACTTAGACCAATAACACCTGTAGTTTCACTGGAACTGGAAGTCAAAACCCTTTGCGTCTGTTGTATCTGTGACTTCTCTTAAAAATAGTCTGAGAAACTGACTAATCTTCATATTATTGATCTATACAATGGGTCATTGCATTAATCTATTTCTTAATATAATTTATATTATAATTTAAGTATGAAAAAATGAAGAAAAATTACTTTACAAATATGTAAAAATTACTGTACAACTATGTACTTTACAAATATGTAGAATAAATTTTATGTTTACATATGACTGGCACAAATATCAATAATAGTCCTGAATGTTGTACAGTTTATTTTGCAAGAATATAGAACAGTGACAGAAATCAGTCCACATATGGCAGGCATACGTGCTTCTGCAGGAAAGTAACACAGAATAATTGAAGGATAATCAAAATTTTATCAAAAATATATTATTCTACCAGTTTCCTAAAGGAACAGAAATGTGTAGAAGATAAATTTTTTAACAAAATCTAAAAGAAGATCAAGTTTCCTTAGGTTGTTCTATTACTAAAGACAAAGGTCTAAGTCCTTAAGGACATCACTGACACCTAGTCAACTAAATGCAGTATGTCCAACCCTTTCATGGAGATTTTTTGTGTCTTAGGACTGTTTAAGCCATTGTTTATCCATGTCTTTAATAAGGGACATTTGTTTTAGCTTTATTCACAAGTCACTAAGTGACTGTCAACAGGACTTTACCTGGAATGGGCTGCAGATCTATTTTATTGGCTCTTAGATCTGCTGTGAATTGAGTTTACAGTGTCTATTAACTTATTTAACAAGAATGTCCAAATGCAAAATACATGTACTTTATATGATCCACAAATATCATTTCATATGCCATATATAAACTCAAAGATAAATAGATTTTTGCACAATAACAAATCAAGGGGGACACCTGGGTGGCATAGTGGTTGTGCGCCTGCCTTCAGCTCAGGTTGTGATCCCAGGACCCTGGGATTGAGTCTCACATCAGGGTCCCTGCAGGGAGCCTGCTTCTCCCTCTACCTATGTCTTTGCTTCTCTCTGTGACTCTAATGAATAAATAAAATCTTTAAAAAATAATAAATCAAGGTCATTTTATTATTACTACCATGTCTAAAGTTACATTTTCAACCATTTAAATTAGGTTAAACAGGAAAGTAGTGTTAACAACTGTGTTGGGAGAAACCAAAATCTGCAAGCACATGATTTAAATAATAATCAATGAAGTGGTAAAATGAGATTTTAATATCATATGTAATCATAAGTTATATTTAAAACAACTGGTGTGGGATCCCTGGGTGGCGCAGCGGTTTAGCGCCTGCCTTTGGCCCAGGGCGCGATCCTGGAGACCCGGGATCGAATCCCACGTCAGGCTCCCGGTGCATGGAGCCTGCTTCTCCCTCTGCCTGTGTCTCTGCCTCTCTCTCTCTCTGTGTGACTGTCATAAATAAATAAATAAAAATAAAAAAATATTTAAAAAAAAAATAAAACAACTGGTGTTTAATAATGACATATATTTAAAAACTAGACTGCTGATATCACCAAAAAAGGAATAAGGTATTAAAAACTCCATATTCACGGGACGCTTAGGTGGCTCAGCAGTTGGGCATCTGCGTTCTGCTTGGGGCATGGTTCTGAAGTCCCAGAATCGAGTCCCACATCAGGTTCCCTGAGTGGGGCTTGCTTCTCCTTCTGCCTGTGTCTCTGCCTCTCTCTCGCTTTCTTTGCGTCTCTCATGAATAAATAAATAAAAATCTTTAAAAAAATAATAAGAAAATAAAAACTCCATATTCAATGTTTATTATAGTCATATATATATATATATATATATATATATATATATATGCCATAAAATGTGAAATACTGAGGAAACTAAAGCTCAATTTTTAGACAGTTTTAAACTCTATGGCCTTAATAAATTAATATGATTGTTGATAATTTAAAGACAACTAAAATAATTTAAAGACAATTTAAAGAATGCACAAGTAGTTTTCTCTCAGGTGACAGCAACAGGGCGAAGTACATAATATATTTGCATTAAACATTCTTGTGAAAATATCACTTAAAACTTACTCTATTTCCTTTGTCAGGGTATGTAATGGAGTATTTGTTATTCTGTTATGCAGTAAATGAACATACCAGAGACCACAGAATAAGAAAATAATCTTTGCTAGTAGTTATTTATTTATTTATAGAGCTTCTTTCCAGCTACCTATTTGATATCACTCCAAGTATATCTCAACAAAATATCAATTTTGTAATGCTCCTCATAGTCATAATATCTTCCTAAGACAACTAAAACCCTATACTTTTCCAGAATTTCCTATCTCAGGCAAGTATGTACTATCAGATTCTCCATAAATAATCCATTACAAATTATTACAAAAGTCATTTACTAAATATTACTTTAATGCACCCTTTCATCCTTTCTTTGTACATATATCAACGATTTTTTTAATCTGAATTTTTGTTTTCTCTTGCCTAAACTAATGCAATAGCTTCCTGATCAAACTCTGACACCTTTCTGGTCCTCTCCAACCTATACACAGTAATTAAAACAGAATCATACTATCATATTCAATGTCTCCAAACTAAGAAGTTCTAAGCAACACATGAAATTCTGTATTTTTCTATGGTATTTGAAATACACTACAACTTTATAAAAATAATAAAATAAAATGATTAGAGGATAATAGAAATGACTTTAAGATAAAATGTAAAATATTAGAGTAAATCTAAGCTAGAACTGAGAAATACTTGGAACTCAAGTTTTGAACTAAATTGCTTCTGCTGTTTTGTAAGTTTCTGTGATAACACAATCTATAAATACTTGAAAGGACTGATAATGAAAATGTAGTCCTCTAGATAAAATAGGAGGTTAATTTTAAATAGAAATTATTTACAATAATAGGCTACAGTAAATATTTCCTATGAAACATTTTAAATATTTCTCAAATTGCAGTCATATGATACGCTTTCATCTATTATTATAAATGCTGGTTATAAATTGACATTCATTGGAATGTCATCCTTCCATTTCTACTTTAGCAATTTTCAGCACAGCCCGGGTGGCTCAGCAGTTTAGTGCTGCCTTCTGCCCAGGGCGTGATCCTGGAGACCCGGGATCAAGACCCGCGTCAGGCTCCCTGTGTGGAGCCGCTTCTCCCTTGCCTGTGTCTCTGCCTCTCTCTCTTTCTCTGTGTCTCTCATGAATAAATAAATCTTTAAATAATCATAATCATATTCAGCCTAAAAACAATGAAACAAAGCAATGCCATGGGTCATTACTAAAAGAGTGGTGCACAATCAATACGTAAAATATCGTTCATCATTGTAAATCTGTCTCCCTGATTTTGGCAGATTTGAGAGATTGGAAATGCAGTATGTTGAGAAATAGTAATAATAAAGATATCCATGCCCTAATCCCTGGAACTTGTGGATGTTATCTTATATAGCATAGTAGAATTTTGCAGATATGATTAAGATGAAGATCTTGAGATGGGGAGAGTGTCTTGGATTATCTGAGTAGTCCCTAAATGCAACCACATGCATCCTTGTAAGAGGGAGCCAGATGGACATGATCTCACACATACAGAAAGTGTCTGTCACTGAGAAAGAGATATGTGATGAAGAGTGATAGAAGCCCCCACAAGCTGGAAGAAAAGAGAAAAGGACTCTCCACCAGAGCCCTGCTGACATCTAAAATCAGCCCAGTGAAACTGAATTTGGACTTCTGGCCTCTAAAACTGAGAGAGAGGATACATTTGTTGTTTTAAGCCAACATGTTTGTGGTAATTTATTACAGCACATATAGTAAAGAAACACATGTGATAAGCCAAAGTAAATTGTTGATATCTTATTAGTTGATTTTCTTAACTTTTTTTTTTAGCTTTTCAGTAATATCCAAATGACTTCAAATCACACTTCTCATTTATTACTTAATCTACTTCCATCTTTTTTTTAAAGATTTTATTTATTTATTCATGAGACAGACACACACATAGAGGCAGAGACACAGGCAGAGGGAGAAGCAGGCTCCATGCTGCAGCGCGCCTTACATGGGACTCGATCCCGGGTCTCCAGGATCAGCCTGGGCTGAAGGCGACGTTAAACCACTGAGCAACCCGGACTGCCCACATCTTTTCATTATATGGTAACAATATATACCTTTGAATGCAAAGCAAATATCAAACATTTGGTGTGTGAATGTATTATGTTTCAATTATTCCCCCCAAATTGAAAGCTAATAATTGAAGTTGTATTTTACAGATTGCTATTGTGGTTAGAATATTATAGTTAGGGATCCCTGGGAGGCACAGCAGTTTAGCACCGCCTTCCTCCCAGGGTGTGATCCTGGACACACAGGATCGAGTCCCGCGTCGGGCTCCCGGTGCATGGAGCCTGCTTCTCCCTCTGCCTGTGTCTCTGCATCTCTCTCTCTCTCTCTCTTTCTGTGCCTCTCATGAATAAATAAAATAAAATCTTGAAAAAAAATAAGTATTTTCAGGTTCTCTTTCTAGTAATTACAAGCTAGGCTTTTTCAAGTCAGCTTTCCTGCTGGTATTAACCATAAGACCAGAGCAATTTTTGTCTATTTGAAAGCATCATGGTGCTAATAATGTAATCAAAATTTATAAGGTAAAAAAAAGGGGGGGGGATCCTTGGGTGGCGCAGTGGTTTGGCGCCTGCCTTTGGCCCAGGGCGCGATCCTGGGACCCGGGCTCGAGTCCCGCGTCGGGCTCCCGGTGCATGGAGCCTGCTTCTCCCTCTGCCTGTGCCTCTGCCTCTCTCTCTCTCTCTGTGTGTGACTATCATAAATAAATAAAAAAAGAAAGAAAGAAAGAAAAGAAAGAAAGAAAAGAAAGAAAGAAAGAAAGAAAGAAAGAAACCAAAAGAGGTGACCAAGACATTTGGTTTGGAGATATTTCTCCTTGGATTATATGATCATCCTCAGGCTTGAAAAGAACAGAAGCCAAGCAGGGTTTTTGCTTTTTTGTTGTTTTGTTTTGGTTTGGTTTGGTTTTTCCAAGAATGAAAGAACTGACAATAAATGTGGATTTGCTTACCTTGAAAAGGCCCTAGTGAATACTCCATGCATTCAGGATTACACCTTTAGAAGAATATTAGCAAACTATATCACGACTGAAGCTCGGTGCTGGATTGTTCTCTTTCTTTCTTTCTTTCTTTCTTTCTTTCTTTCTTTCTTTCTTTCTTTCTTTCTTTCTTTCTTTCCTTTCTTTCTTTCTTTCTTTCTTTCCTTTCTTTCTTTCTTTTCTTTCTTTCTTCTTTCTTTCTTTCTTTCTTTCTTCTTTTTCTTCTTCTTCTTTCTTTCTTCTTTCTTTCCTTTTTTTTTTAAGATTTTATTTATTTATTCATGAGAGACAGAGAGAGAGAGGCAGAGACACAGGCAGGCAGAAGGAGAAGCAGGCTCCACGCAGGGAGCCTGACGCTGGACTCGATCCCGTGACTCCAGAATCATGCCCTGGGCTGAAGGCAGGCGCTAAACTGCTGGGCCACCCAGGGATCCTCTGTTCTTTCTTTTTCTTTCTTTCTTTCTTTCTTTCTTTCTTTCTTTCTTTCTTTCTTTCTTCTTTCTTCTTTCTTTCTTCTTTTTTTTCTTCTTTCTTTCTCTTTTTCTTTCTCTTTCTTTCTTTCTTATTTATTTATTGTATTTATTTATTTATTTATTTATTTATTTATTTATTTATTTATTTATGAAAGAGTGAGCAAAAGAGAATACAAGTAGAGACAGCACCATGGGCAATGGGAGAAGTAAACTGCCCAGTGAGCAGGGAGCCTGATGTGGGGCTCCATCCCCTGGGATCATGACCTGAGCTGAAGGCAGATCCTTAACCGACTGAGCCACCCAGTTGCCCCAGTGCTTGATCATTCTAATCTTGGAATTGATCAAGATTATCCAGTTTACTAGTGTGCCTGATCCACTGCCTGCGACAAAGACCTGTAAACTGTCCAAGCCAGAAAATAACATCATTCAATAATCACACACATTATCTAAAGATTGTTTTTATATGCAATATTTAACATTGTCTCAATAATCTAGAAATAGAAGGAAAGTTCCTCAAACTAGTAATAGACACTTAAAAGTATCTTAAAGCTAATATTACATTTAAACAAAAGACAGGATGCTTTCCTAAAATCAGGAAACTTTAATGATCATTTTTATTAAACATTGTGCAGAGTCCTTAACCAGTGCAATAAAGCAAGAAACAACACATACAATCTATTCAGATTGATAAGAAAGGTAAAAATCTATTAGATAAGAATCCAATCTATTCTAAGACATTCCATAATTTTCTACACAGAAGTCCTAAGGAATTTATAAAAATGCTGTTAGCAGACACATGAAAAAATGCTCAACATTACTCAGGAAATACAAATCAAGAAAATACAAATTAAAACCACAATGAGATATCACTTCACATCAGTCAGAATGGCTAAAATTAACAACTTAGGAAACAACAGATGTTGGCAAGGATGTGGAAAAAAGAGAATCCTCATACCCTGTTGGTGGGAATGCAAACTGGTGCAGCCACTCTGGAAAATAGTATTGAGGTTCCTCAAAAGGTTAAAAATAGAGCTACCCTACAACCCAGCAATTGCACTACTAAGTATTTATCCAAGAGGCACAAATGATTCAAAGGGGCAACTGCACCCCAATGTTTATAGCAGCAATGTCCACAATAGCCAAACTATGGAAAGAGCCCAAATGTCTATCAACAGATGAATGGGTAAAGAAGAGCTTCTGTGTGTGTGTGTGTGTGTGTGTGTGTGTGTGTATGTATAGCCATCAAAAAGAATGAAATCTTGCCATTTGCAACAACATGGATGGAAATAGATGGTATTATGCTAAATGAAATAGGCCAGTCAAAGAAAGACAAATACCATATGATTTCACTCATATGTGGAATTTAAGAAATAATGGACGAACATAGGGGAAAGGAAAGAAAAATAAAGTAAGTCAAAAACAGAGAGGGAGACAAACCATAAGAGACTCTTATCTATAGGAACAAACTGAGGGTCATTGGAGGGAAGGTGGGTGTGGGGATGGGGTAACTGGGTGATGGGCATTAAGGAGGGCACTTGAAATCATGAGCACAGGGTGTTACATATAACTAATGAATCACTGAATTCTACCTCTGAAACTATTAATACAGTTTATGTCAATTTAGAAAATAAAATTTAAAAATGCCACTAAAACTAAGAAGTACATTTCTTAAAGTAGCAGAGCACAAGGTCAATAAGCGAAGTCAGTTGTCTTTTTATAAATTAGGAAGAAACAATTGGAAATTAAAATAAAAATATAAAATTTACTACAGCATAAAAACATGAGATGTTGAGGGAATCAAATACAATATTTGTAAGATTCGTAGAACAAAAACTACTATACGTGGAATTGCTAAAAAGATTAAAGACCTAAATACATGGAGAAATATATGCAGAGATCAAAATATTTAATATATAAATATAAGGTCTCTCCAAACTAATCTATAGACTCAACACAATGCCAATCCAAGCCCAACATTCACTTTTTGGAGACACTGAAAAGTTGGCTCCAAAATTTATGTGAGAAAGCAAAGGACCTACCTAAATAGCCACAGCAATTGAAAAAATAATACATTTGAAGGACTAACCCTATTTCATTCAATTATACCATATACAGCAAGCAAGAGAGCTTGCATTGGCATAACTACAGACCTAACAATGGAAGATAATGGACAATAATAGAGAGTCCTATATATAATGGTCAACTAAAGTGCCATATAGCTGACAAGATAAAGTTCATGCAGAAATGACATTTCAACAAACAGTTTTTATATAGCAGCTTTATTCATAATCATCCCAAACTAGAACCAACTCAAATGTCTATCAACAGGAGAGTGGAGGAACAATTTGTAGTAAATCAAAAATATGGGAGTATTTTTCATCAATAAGAGAATGATTGCTAATTAATGTAAGAACATGAATAAATATTATTGTAAGAACTGCATTAAGTGGAAAAGGCTAGAGGAGAAAAAGGCAACATAAAGTATAATTTCAAATATAGACATTTTTAAAAAGGGAAATTATAGGGAAGGAGATCAAGGCTAGGATGCTGGGGGATACTCAGAGCAAAGAGACATTAGGGAACTACCAGCTGGAATGACAATACTCTATATTGTGACTGGTGATAGTTACATGATAATTCATATTTGTTGAACTCATCAAACTCTACATTTACCAGGTTTCATGTTAGTGTATGTAATTTATATCTCAATAAATATCTCTTAAATATATAAAGAAAATATTGCTAGGGAAATTAAAAGGTATGTCAAAAATTAGAAGAAAATGGTAAAGAAGAAGCAAAATTTCACCATTTGCAGATGACATGATACTATATACAGAAAAACCCTAAAGACTCCACCAAAAAACTACTAGAACTGATGAATAAGTTCAATAAGAATTTATTCAAGATACAAAATCAGTGTACAGAAATCTACTACATGTTTACACTAATAATGAAGCAGCAGAAAGAAAAATTAGGAAAACTATTCCATTTACAATTGTACCAAAAATAATAAAATATTTACAAATATACTTAACCCAAAAGGTGAAAAACCTGTATTCTGAAAACTAAAAACATTTATGTAAGAAATTAAAGACGTTACAAAGAAGAGGAAAGAGGGGATCCCTGGGTGGCGCAGCGGTTTGGCGCCTGCCTTTGGTCCAGGGTGCGATCCTGGAGACCCGGGATCGAATCCCACGTCGGGCTCTCGGTGCATGGAGCCTGCTTCTCCCTCTGCCTGTGTCTCTGCCTCTCTCTCTCTCTCTCTCTCTCTCTCTGTGACTATCATAAATAAAAAATAAATAAAAAAAAAGAAGTGGAAAGATATGCCATGCTCATAGATTGGAAGAACAAATATTGTTAAAGTGTGTATTATCCAAAGAAATCTACACATTTAATGCAATCCCCATTAAAATATCAGCAACATTTTTCACAGAACTAGAACCAACAATTCTAAAACTTGTATGGAATGATTGAAGACCCCAGTCACAGAGTTCTTGAAAAAGAACAAAGCTAGAGCAATCACAATCTGGGACTTCAAGTTATATCACAAAGCTGTAGTAATCAAAACAGTATGGTAATGGCACAAAAATAGGCATATAGAGCAATACAACAGAAAACCCAGAAATAAATTCACAGCTGTATGGTCAATTAATCTTCAACAAAGCAGGAAAAATATTGAATGGGGAAAAATCTCTTCAACAAATCGTGTTAGGAAAACTGGACTGCTATACGCAAAAGTAAAAAACACACACAACCATTTTCTTACACCATACACAAACATAAATTCAAAATGGATTAAAGACCTAAATATGAAACTCAAAACCATAATAATCCTAGAAGAGAAGAAGGCAGTAACTTCTTTGAGATTGGCCCAATCTTTTTTCTAGATGTGTCTTCTGAGGCAAGGGGAACAAAAACAAAAATAAACTGTTGGGACTATATCAAAATAAAGAGCATCTGCACAGCAAAGGAAACAATCAACAAAACTAAAAGGCAACCCGTGGAATGGGATGTAGTAAGCTTAAAGTGTTCTAGGTTTGGCCAATATTGACCTTACTTTGGTATACCAGCTAAATATTTTCTGTTTGGTTCCACACACAGTGGCTATTACAAAACCATTTAAATATTCATTAGAAATAATATTTTTTAACCTATTTTTATAATAACATTTGAAGTAGAGCTTATCATTCCCATTAAGGAAGATACTTTGCTTTATGAAATAATCCCTGATGGTGTTTTTTTTAAGATTTTATTTATTTATTCATGAGAGACACAGAGAGGGAGAGAGGGGGGAGAGAGAGAGAGAAAGAGAGAGAGAGAGAGAGAGAGAGAGAGAGAGGCAGAGACATAGGCAGAGGGAGAAGCAGGCTCCATGCAGGATGCCCCGAGGTGGGACTCTATCCCCGCTGTCCAGGATCACGCCCTGGGTCGAAGTCAGCAGCGCTTAACCACTGAGCCAGCCAGGCTTCCCTAGAGATAATATTTTGTTGGAGAACTTCTTTTTTTTCTTCAACTTGTCTTTATAAATGGCATTGAACTCACACTTATCATGGGTTTAGCTTTATGCTAGTCATTGTGATTAAAATATTACATGATATTCCCTGCTCTCAAAAAATTTACAGAAGATTAAAGCTACAAACTGCAAGAGCATTGTCAGGGAAAACACACTATAATAGGTATATTATTGGGAATAAGGGTAAACAGAGAAGGAAAAGACAACATAATGTGTGTATTGGTATCTCGATGGCTCTTGAGGATGAGAGGAATTTGCACTAGAAATAAAAGAATGAAAGAGAGTTATTGGCAAAAAGAGCAGCACATGTAATCACCAGAAGGGAAGATAAAGAATGGCACATTTGGAGAGTAGTAAGAAAGTCACTATAAATTTAACACAAAGTAATAGTGGCCTATAAAAGACTATAAGGATAAACATGGGTAAGTTTATAAAGGAATGCGTATATATATGGCATACTAGAAAGTTTGGACTTTTTCCTGCGGGTAATGGAAGCTCTTAAATACTATTAGGCAGACAAGTAGAATGGAGATATTTGCATTTTAGAACCATTTTTATGTCTTCACTAAGAAGTATATATATTATGGTACAAAAGAAAAGCAGTAGTAAAAAGAATCTGGAGTGGTTGTGGGAATCCAAGTCAAAAGTGGTAATGGTGATACACACGAATAAGTGGCATGTGGTATGTAGAAAAGTGAAGGCACTTAACAAATAATTAGCAGATAGAATCAGTGGAATTTGGTAACTGATGGGCTGTTTATGTGATGATAGAGGGAGTTATGAGGAGTGAGGCTTAGGTTTCCAGCTTATGTAACTATGGATGGAGATGGGGAGCACAGAAAGTAAAAAGTAGAGAAGTAAGATCAATCTGAAACTTGTCAAGTTGGATGTTCTTGGGAACTGCTCAAGCATATTTCTTGAGTGGGCAGTTTATAGCTTTACACAAAGAAATATATTGACTGTGGATAAATATAAGAGAACAATCAATGTATAGAATGTAACTGAAGAAAGGCATAAAACCATCACCCAGAAATGATGCTCAGATTGAGAAGGAGTGTAAAGCCTAAAAACAGGTAAATTTGCAGAAAATTGCCCAGAACAGAAAAAAATTGTGATGTATTAACAATATTAATGTAGACTAACAATAAGTAGGGGGATGAAATTTATCTATTAGATTTGAATTTTTAAGTAACTTTTTTGTAATTTGGTAATTATGTCAACATCAGTTTCAGCAAAATCATTCTGATAGAAATCAGCCTGTGATATAACAAGAAATAACTGAGAAGGAAGGCATTTGAAGGTAGATTACAGATTTCACTGATCCAAAGCTTGCTAAATAGGGAAGGAAATAGATAACACCAAGTAGAGATGTCAGAGGCCAAAGTTTTTTCTAACATATAAGATGACAACTTGTGTTAACTTCACATGTAAAAATAAAGTAGAATGTTCAATGGATGAGTGGGACTTCCAGAAAGTTAGGGCATCTTTTCCCTAAAAAAGCAATGGTAAATTGGAGAAAACTTTCAAAACAACCATCTCTGGAACCTAGTAATTAAACACAAGTGTGCAACATACAACAGATTGAGTGACATTTATTTAAGAAATCCTGGAAACTTCCAGTTTCTAGTTATGCATGTAAGGATCTTCAAAGTCACCACTCTGTTCCAACAACAAGAAAAAAGCTGAACAGATTCAAAAATCAACAACTCTTTTTGGGCTTTTGAGGGAGGGAAGGAGAGTGGACAAACCACTGTTCCCACGATGGAGAGACAGGCAAATACAGGAAGTAATGGTCTAGAGCATTTCATGAATGGATGCTAAGAATGTTAGTCCTATAGAATAATGCATTATTCCTAAAATAGGTTGAATTTATTGACTTGGATATTGGAGGTGACTCCAGAGTTTGAAATACTGACTAAAACTTGATCTTCAATGGTCTTGGCTCAGATTCAATTGGGTTGAGATACTAAAAATGTCCTAGAATAATGAAGAGAAAAAAATCCCAAAGGTTTAGAGAGATGGGATGCTGGAGTGTATTTATCATGTGCTACTGGCAATTCCACCTGCTTGATATATTCTCCAAACTTAAGATGCACTAGTGAGGGCTGTAACATCATCTCCATTAAGTCTATTGTGGCTGGTTTGTAGACCATAAATGATGACAAGAAATGGCATCACTGAAATGAGTGAGATGGTTTCCATGAATATAATTATATCAGGAGCAACAGATAAAATATTAGTACTTAATAACTAGAGACAAAGTAAGCATAAACACCATAATAGGCAGCACAATTAAGTAGTACTCAAAATACTTTGTCTGACATCATTTTTGCAGTGGCCAATTAATGATAGATTACTGGCAATAAAATATAAGATTAATATTCTAATTATTACTTGATATATATGATAGAAAAAAATCTTTTAGTTGAGAGATTTATTTGTATTGTCACAACAGAAAGTAATAAAACTAAAGATATGTCTAGACTATTCAAAGTTCTGTGATCTTGAGTCAGTAAAAGGCTAAATTTTTTTATGTAAAGACCCTACAACATTGAGAAATGCTAACTCCAATTATGCTTCCAAGGCTATCTATAAAGGAAATGAGACCATTTATAAAGATGACAGGATACTAGGAAATGGGAATTACTCAGGACTTTTGAGGATATATAGGTATTAACTATAATATAATGCAATTTTCTGAAGACCGAAAACAACACGCTATGGTAGTGTGAAGATAAAAATAAATTTTGACACAAGACCATGTCATTGGGAAAGTGGGTTAGCAGGGGCTCAGTTTTGGCAGGTATACATTATGTTTTCTTTTCCATAATCATAATAGGCATAATCTGAAATCCCAGCATTAGAATCCGGGTTTACAGATTGAAAGACCCTTTGATTTACTATACATTCTGCCCAAACTCAATTTACACCTACTGTCCAAATGTGATTATTGCACCCCCTTTTACTTAGAAAAGTGTCCAGGAGTGCACGGTATATTAAGATGTTCATCCTAGCTTTTATATTATGAATAGTACTATAAATTACTCTTATCAGGATAATGAACCAAATAAATAATTTATATCTTAGGGAACTGCAAATATTAGTGCCACAATTAATGACTTGGAAGATGGAGAGATAAAGATTCACATCACACTACCATTTACTTGGCTGTATTTCTTATGTAAAAGGCAGATGAAACCTAACACTAAATTATGGATTATAATCTTCATCGCATGGGTCCTACACTTGCAAACGCTTTCCCAGATATGTTATCTCACCTGGAACAAGTTTTACCCAGCACTTGGTTTACCCAGCACTTGCAGCTATTGATCTAGTTCCTCTCCTTTATATCAATTTACATCTATCACAATAAATTGTTTGTTATCATCTAGATGGGATGACAGTATAATTTCATGGTCTTGCCTCAGAACCATGCCAACACTCATATTTCTGCCCATAATCTCTCCAGTACTATTTGATCTCTAATCTATGTATTAATGTGTCTCTAATAGCATAAATTAATTTTTTCTAATTTTTTTTAAATTTTTATTTCTTTATGATAGTCAGAGAGAGAGAGAGAGAGAGAGAGAGAGAGAGAGAGAGGCAGAAACACAGGCAGAGGGAGAAGCAGGCTCCATGCACCGGGAGCCTGACGTGGGATTCGATCCCGGTCTCCAGGATCGCGCCCTGGGCCAAAGGCAGGCGCTAAACCGCTGCGCCACCCAGGGATCCCTAATAGCATAAATTAAAACATACTTCTATTTGTGTATTTATCTCATTATGGGCCAATAACAAAAAGTTTTCAAATCAGCCTTAGACCATGGGGCTTTACTTTCAATAGTCACTGATCAAGTTTACTAAGATCTTAATTATAATCTTGGATAATCACAGTGGCCAATTAAATACATAATGTCATGCTAATTGCACCTAATTAAAACAAAACTAGCAAGTCTATAGAATGAACATGTCTTACCAATGGTATGCATCTCAGATAATGGGAGAGAAACCCATTAATAATATGGGTCAGGCTTGAATACAAAACCTTGGTGAAATTTCTGTCCAAAGATCCTGACCCCCCAAAACAAACAAAACAAAACAAAACAAAAAAAATGGTTTGTTATATCTTACACTGACTATGACCAAAAAAATAGGAATAATTCTTAATGGGGCTTTTGCAATTTTAGAGGCAATATAAGTCATATTTGAATGTGTTTCTATGGCTCACTAATGCGGCAACCATAAAGTTGTCATTTTGAGAAGGGCTAAGAGCAAGAGAAGGCTTTGCAGCAATTTCAGTCTGCTATAAAAGATATTTTGCTATTTTTGCCTCACGACCAAACATATCTAACTCTAATGTATGTATCCTTGACATGTAGAATATTGTATAGAGCCACCACAAAGCTTAATAAGGGAATCACTAAACCAACTTCCAGGGTTTTGGAGAAAGGTCATATTTTTTTCTTCTAGTTTTGAGAAACAGGTCTTGTCTCATTATTAAGGTAATAAAATATGAATATCATAGAATCAAATAAACTGATTATTATTTGGAGTCTGACCCAATATGTTATAAAATCATTCAAGTTACAAGTATAACTTATCCTCAATTGAAAATGTATATATATAGGATCAGTATTGAATAGATCTTTATGATAAAAATGGGTTCCAGATGCATATGGCTGAGGTTCTCAGGGCACCTGATCTTGCTACATATTCCCCTTACCTTATTTCACAGCAATAGACCCATGGATAGTTTCTCAACATCAGCAGATTTAGGAAGAAAAAAATGGTTATAGATTCTGTTAATTGATATGCAGCATCAAAGGAAATAGTTGCTGCAGTATTAACATTCTAATTTGACCAGGTGATTAGAATCTTAGAAAGATTGGGATTGAAAAATTGACCTGAAGATACAGAAAAGAGGTATGTGGATGGACTTCTCAAAGGGTACAGAAGATGTGAAGATACTTGTTTCCCTCTGAATGTCTACCAAAGAATATACACTGCATCTTAAAAATCAGATGAACAATATTTTATGATCTCTGGACATCATTCTCTTTAGTTTGTTATATGCCTAATACACGTATGCAAAATGTCTCCATGACACTAGCCATTTAGAGGCTAAGCCTGGGCTCAGCAATGTGAAATTTTCCTTGCTAAGTCTGATCTGACTACTGCAATTTCTGATGGGCAAATCTGTCAAAACTGAGATAAGGGGCTAGCTACATCAGGGGCTTTCTCTCCCCTGAGCTGTATTAAGAAGAGATGCCTTTCCATCAACGACAGCTATGCTTTTGTACTGTGTATATGAAGATGGAAATATCTCCTTAGGAGATATCTAAAAATGCCACATCACTAAGACTATTTCTTCAACCAAATGTAGCAAGGAATAATAATAATTTAAAAATAAATACAGAGGTGCCTAGATTAAACAAGACTTGATACTTAATCTGGTGCAGTGTAACAGACCTTATATGAATTCTGAATCTGACAAAGTAAAAAGTAAATGTGAACACTGACTAGACATGATAATATAAAGGACTTAGGTTAATAGCATGATAATTTCTTAAGTTGGTATTTAATATAAACTAATACTTAGTTGGAAGAGGCTAAATGGAATAAAATTGACACTTACTGAAGCTGAAAGTCACATGGAATAAAGTCATCATATTATTCCCTCCACTTTTTAATACCTTTAAAATTTTCCATAATGAAAAGTTTTTAATGAATAGAAACTTAAGTTTCTTTGTTGCTCCACCTTTTTAAGCTAAAAATGTACCATTCTGACTTCCAGATATTCAAGGAAAAAATACTTTCTAATTTCCTTGTGCAACCCAAGATACTAGTTTATTAGTTTGAGAATTATCAGAGGAAATAATTCTTTAAGATCTGGTTCCACTATTTTAGTTCAGACATGTTTAAAACCAACTCTAATAAAATATGGCAGAAAAAGAAACAAAGTGTCAGAAAGAACTAACAGTAATTCTGTCTGGACAGAAACAAAATAAAAACCAGAAGGCTTCCTGGTAACCCTTGAGGGCTTAGCTATCAAATACTCTAAGTAATAGTCATTCCATAGAAAGAGCCCACTTCTTTTTTGTTTAATAAAATTATATTACATTGTTTATAGATTGTATCAGAATTACTGTAAAGGGCTATGAGTAGATTTTCCAGAATGGCATTTTAAATACAGCATGATTGATTCTTTGGTTCATCCTCCTAAACATTTTTATTGTTGACAAAGCTTCTCGGAATATACTAAATGCTACAGTTCATTCACAACAAAAAATACATGCATGTATGTGTTTTAAATTGTCTACATGAATTACATGTAAAAACTATATCAACCTGACTAGGGTTATTATTTGTTTAAATGATTAATCCATTCCATAATTATATCCTTCACAAGGAGAAATGAGAAACTCATTACATCATAATCTTGCTCTGTAACTACTTCCCTTGTAACATTTTTTAAAATGTCTTTCTTAATTGACTTACTGTAACAACAACAACAACAACAACAACAAAAAACAGTTTGGCAAATTGTGTTTCCTGTGTCTTTATAAAAAGTACAGAGCATTCACCTTGCACTTTGTCTTTACTCAAATAAATTTCTCATTTTATAAAAAAAATATATGTGGAGCTTTCTCTTCTTAAATAGTTTCTAAAACTGAGACTGTATTTGAAATTGAAAACAGTAAACTTTCAAAAGCAACTGCTTACATAATCTGTGCTTTAATTAATTCATTGATTTCCTGTTTATGCCTTTGCTTTAATAATAACGAACAATATTTTGGATCTATACAGATTTTGTTGGTTTAAACATGCTCAGGAGATCCACTCATGAATTTGTGGGTACTATAACTTAACTCAATTTTTGATGAGATCACACTCATGTAAAAGGCTCTCCTATTATATTTGTAAAATTATTTTTCCTGAATAAGTAAGTAAATTACCGTTGTCTTGAACCCTCAAGTACAAATTTTCCTACTCTCCTGGTTCTCCTTTGTATCCAGTTATACCTTTGATAAACCAATAGCAGGTATAAGAAAATATGACTGTGCTAGTAGAATGCAACACAAAATTACTGAATTCATTTAAACAAACCATCAGCTATTAACATAATTATTTTGTTTAACTGAATCAAACTGCGTAGTAAGAATGATTGCTGGTAGGCTTTTGTCCATGTAACCTTATAAATGATACCTATTCTGCATTTCATACAGTGACTTCTCTTAGCAAATACTGTTTCACCTGCTGGCAATCACATCTCAAGTTTAATCAGATTATTTTGCATTTTGATTCAACATAGCCTTTTTAACATTTTGACATAAACTAAAATGCTAAGTATTATTGAAAGTCAAAATTCTTTTAACACATCACAAGACACTGATTTATGAATACTTCATCTAAATATTGAGTCCTCCAGTATCTGTTCAAAATAAACCTTGAAAGTTCTGACAGGAAAAGTGAATCGATAAGTGGTGCATAGCCTCTATGAAAAAATTCTCCCAGTGGTGGTCTGTTCCTTGTATTTCCTATTCCTTGAAGCCTTGTCAGTTTTTATTTCTCAGTGGTATTACCTTCTGCTTAAATGTTTTTTTATGTAAAAAGCAAAATATTAAATAAAAATGATATTATGCTCAATAAAATAAAACTCAGTTAACTCTAAGATCTTACAACAAATAAGTATCAATCTTCAGAAAAATGAGGTCAAATGTGGTATTTTGTCCTGAAAAGCTACAAGATTACATCAAATATGTTATTTGTATCTTTCAACTCCTATCCAAAATAATCAAAATGTATGTAAATTGCTACCTATCTTAAAAATGTTTTCAGTATTTTTGTGCATTCTGCTTCAGCAAAGCATCTAGATAATATCGCTCTATTAGATTTTTCATTTTAATCACAATATTGTTCATATACAATGTTATATTATTTTCAGGTGTACAATAATGTGACTCAACAGTTCTATACATTACTCAGTGCTCGTATGGTAAGTGTACTCTTTAATCCCCATCACCTACATCACCCTCCCCCACCTCCCCTCCGGTAACCATCAGTTTATTTTCTGTATAGTTGAGAGTCTGCTTCTTGGTTCATATCTATCGCTTCCATTTCTCTCTCTTTTTTTTTTAATTCCACATATGAGTGAAATCATATGGTATTTGTCTTTCTCTGATTGGCTTATTTTGCTTAAGATCAAACTTTCTAGATCCATGTTGTCACAACTAGTAAGATTCCATTCTTTTTGTGGCTGAATAATATTCCATTGTTTTGTGTGTGTGTGTGTGTGTGTGTGTGTGTGCATACAACTTCTTTATCCATTTATCTCCTTTCATAGTTTGGCTATTGTAAATAATGCTGCATTAAACATAGGGGTGCATGGTTTCCTCTGAATCAGTGCTTTTGTATTTTGGGGGTAAATACCCAGTAGTACATTGATGAATCATAAGATAGTCCTATTTTTAACTTTTTGAAAAATCTCCATACTGTTCTCCACAGTGACCGCAAAAGCTTGCATTTCCACCAACAGTGCATTAAGGTTTCTTTTTCTCCACATCTTCACCAACATGTGTTTTTTTCATTTTTTTCATGTGTTTTTTTTCAAACTGTGTTTTTGACTTTAGCCATTCTGATAGGTATGAGGTAATATCTCATTGTAGTTTTGATTTACATTTTCCTGATGATGAGTGTTTCATGTGTCTCTCTTGGCTATCTGTATGCCTTCTTTGGAGAAATCTCTGTTCATGCCTTCTCCCCATTTTGAATTGTATAATTTGGGGGGTTTTCTGGTGTTGAATTGTATCAGTTCTTTATATATATTGGATACTAACCCTTTATTATATACATCATTTACAAATATCTTCTCCCATTTATAAGGTTACCTTTCAGTTTTGTTTATTGGAAAACATAAATTTTTAAAGCATCATCTCTTTGAGAAACTCTTTCAAGCACAATAACTTTTTGTAGTGTCATTTAAAGGCATGACAATATTATGAAGTACATTAGTGCTAAAATTATAATAAATTTAAAAAGTTATGAACAAAATCACATGATGTAAAATGTAGTGGAATTTTTAAAAATATATATAGTAAGTAGTTTTATGCATAATGATTTCATAAGGTACTTTTGGAGGAGGTATTTTCTCAATAAGAAAAAAAATACATTCTTTTTAACATTATGAGCAGCATTTTTTCTACTAGATCATAAGTTAAATGAAAACATAGGTCTTTTTATTATTTCTTGAGCATTACTAAATAGAGGGAAATTAGTTCAGGAAAATTAAACCAGTTGTGAGATGCAAGATGCTAGCCAGGCTGAGTAATAAGCCAAATTTGACTTACCTTTGTAGGTTCATGATGTAAGTATATGAGTCAGAGTAATTACAGATCACTTTGTATAGTAGACCTTCAAATTACTTGCAAAAGTTTAAATTAAGAATAGTAAATTTTAAACTACTGCTTTAAATAAAACTTACCAAAAATATAGTAAAAGCATTCACAGTACTCTTGACTATAACTTTTTTTAAACTGGGTTAAACGGAAGTTGTTTGATCCCTTTTATTGTTTCGAATGACTTCAGCAAATGTAAAGCAATATAAAACCTCTAAATAGCTTGACAACCTGGCTGTTGCTGTTTCAGAGGAGATACTCAGGGACACCGATACCTCTACCTCAGAACTCTACACAAGGAAAATACTGGGCGAGCTGAGCCCTAGATTCAGACTAGAAGGGGTACATATTACTTTCACCCAAACCCCATTACCCACCCTCGGGGCCACACTTATCTGGAAGGGAGGTGGGAGCAGTAATCCAGCATTGTAGCTAGGAAAAGCAAATCTATTTAACTACTATCCAGCAGTCTCTACCACCCCACTGGAGCAGAACTTTCTATTTCTATGAAAAGGCTTGGTAAGACATGTGCAGACATAGAGAAGCAATTATATTAAACAGAAGTCTGAATTCAAATATTGTTTCCTCCTATGCAGAGAGGAAGTCTAAAGCACACATTAATTTTGCCCTGACCTGGTTTGTATGCTTATGAAATCAAATGATAATAAAATATAATTAAAAACCTAAAAATCTGACATTTTAACATTTTCAAATGAATGATTCTAAATAAATAACATATGCTCTTCCAGAATATATTTCCATCTTGTTTTTCTGTCACATGTTAAAGTCTCAAAGATAGGACTGTATAATAAAATTAGTGAGCAGAATATATATATATATATATATATATATATATATATATACATATATATATATATCCATTATAAAGGGTAATAGATCATTTACCCCGTAGTGATTTCTTTTACATAAATTTAGGTTACAGCTGTGCTTAGAGCGGCAGTTTTTACTTTCTTCTCCCTTTCTTATCAAGGATATGTGCTACCTATTATAACCCTTGCTTTCATAGAAAGAAACCTATATGTTTGCTTAATTGCTTATTGTAATTCCAGTTCAGTGCTCCTGAAGTTCTAGTTTATTTTTATTTCTTTTAAGATTTTATTTTATTTATTTATGTGAGAGAGAGAGAGAGAGTGAGCAAAACAACATGAGCGGGGGAGAGGGAGAAGCAGGGAGGCTCACCCAATGTGAAGCTCTATCCCAGGACCCTGAGATCATGGCCTGAGCTGAAGGCAGATGCTTAACCTGCCGAGCTACCGAGGTGCCTCTGAAATTCTAGTTTAAATAATAATTTCATCCTGTTTAATTTAAATTATAAAATTACATAAAAAATGACAAAATTGAAAAAGTGGACTATTTCTGAATCAGTTTTACCTTGCACTAAAATCTGACTATAAGGGCAGCCTGGGCAGCTCAGAGGTTTAGCACCTGTGTTCAGCCCAGGGCCTGATCCTGGAGACCCTGAATCGAGTCCCAGGTCAGGCTCCCTGCATGGAGCCTGCTTCTCCCTCTGCCTGTGTCTCTGCCTCTCTCTCTCTCTCTCTCTCTCTCTCTCTCTCTCTCTCTCTCCCTCTCTGTCTCTCATGAATAAATAAATAAAATCTAAAAAAAAAATCTGACTATAAGTCTCAATTAAGAACCTTGTGTGAAGCCAAGAAATTAATATCACTGTGAAATACATATGACAAACTCAAGTTACTATTTCAAAACAAAGGGTTTTTTGTTTTTGGGTTTGTTTGTTGTTGTTGTTGTTGTTGTTGTTATTTTGTTTTCTTTTTTTCCCCCTTTGGGAGGATGCTACTCTTCCATTAAGTTCAGCATATTTATACTGCCAACTAAACACAACCTAGATTTTTCATACAGTTACTACAATAAATCATAAAAATTCATTTTGAGACATGGATATCCTGCTGAGCTAGGTAGAAGCTCTGAAGAGGAGTTTAACTTAATGCTGCTTCTCATGGCATATTGGTCTATTTGCAAAGCAATAAAAGAGCAGAACTTGTGGTTGGTTGTTAATAAGTTCCCATTAAGGCTACATGTCATTATTGACTTAGTAATTCAATTATTAATGTTTCAGCCAGGTTTTGAGCAGAAGAATAGAAAGAAGTCTAGGTGTTTTAATCAGAGGGAATGGAACAGCAAATCATTGCAAAATTATTAGAACAATCTGTAGGGCCACAGAAGCAGGGCATCCAGAGAAATAGACAGGAAGAAGGAGAAACCCAGAGATCAGAAAAGCTAATGTTCCAAGGCTAGCATATATGAGTCAATACTCTAAAGTGAAAAATATTGTCGCATTTAATTATTGATCTGCCAAAAAGGTGCAACCCCATAAAAACCTAGAACCACTGAAACTATACTGCTTCTGCACTGGCCACTAGGGTCCAGGGTAAACCCACTACTTCTGCCTAAACAGCAACAGTTGTAGAAATTAATAAGGTCAGAGAGGCTGTTTCCCCTCCTCCCATTTTAGAACTACAGTTCCCCTCTTACTCTTTTGTTGACCAGCCCCTCCCGTAACTTTGTAACCAGTTTCCTGTATAGACTTCTCAGTTTGAAATAAGGATTATAAAGTCTGAGGATTTTTTGTATGTGTGTTTTGTTTGTTTTTGTGGGTTTTTTTGATTTTTTCTTTTTGCCTCAGTAGGGTGGTCTTCCTCTATGTATGAGTCTTACAAAGGCAACTAGAAAGCATTCCATTCAACCCACCAGGTCTAATCAGCATGCCAGCAAAGTAATAGACCAGCATGATGTTCTCTACAATGTGGAAACAATTAAGGTTCATGAGTAATAATTATGGAAGAGATTTAGAGTATTGATAGAGTGTTGATTTAAGACAGCAAGGTGGACAGCTGTTCTGACAAGTGGAAAGTGGCCACTTCAAGCCATCTTTACTAACTGATATGAGGGGGGAAAGTAGGGATAGGAAGAGTATTTTCCATATCCCTACCTTAGTAGCTTAATACTAAATGCTTTGCTCTGTTAATCTGTTCCAATAAAGAGATCACAGCTTGAACAGCAGCTACAGTCGAGATTCACTAACAAATTATATAGATCACACTCTGTAATGGATGCCTGCTTAAGCACTCACATTAGATACAAATATCCTTATGCTTCATGCCATTAATAAAATCCATCTGTATTTCTATCAGCTTCACTTTAAACAATCTTCCAATTTTGTTCTTTGTGATTATCTTATCAAGATCTTTGTGATTATCTTATCAAACTCTTTGTTGTTATCCCACCAAACTGGTCATGAATCAGAATCAACCTAGTCCTCTGGCTACATCCCCCTCTTGAGGCACAGCAGACAACCAAATGTGCTCCTTGATCTTTTGCCTACTAGGAAGATTATCCTTCCTACTGTCTTTGGATGCAACTCCCTATGAAGGGACTACGATGCTTCAGCAATGTACATCTGGTTGCTGGAAAGATGTTGCAAATAGCTATCTGAAAATTCAGATATATATATATATATATATATATATATATATATATATATATATATATAGAAAGTACATATGGTACATATATTTACTTTCACTGAGACAGTAGATATGGATGGAAGCAGATGGAGCAAAATAGTTAAAGTGCATGTTTTAGGATTCTGAGCCACATATTCACTTAACTTATACAAGAATTTAGGATCTGTTTAAGCCAAATTTTGCATATAGTACTTCTAAGTGATGGTGGAATACAGTACACAAGCTCAACTTTAGAATTTTGTGAACTTCTATGATTGACAATTCAGGTCACAATTTGACTGGGGTATCTTAGTGGTTTAATCCCTACTAGGGCCAAGTACCAAGCCACCGAGTCTAATTTTTTATTTATTTTATTTTTATTTATTTTTTTTCTCAAAAAGAGAATAGTTTTATGCACAAAGTTGGATTTGCTCCAGGACCCTAGGGTCTGACCTATGATTCTCCAACTAGGATAGCTAACAGAAAGCCAACTATAATGGTCCCTAGATGTGTAGAGTTTAGAGGCTTGCAGACATAGACAATTATCCATTGCATTAATGTACTGAATATTTACTAACTGACCTGAGACAAGATTAAGCATTATAAAAACATAGGTAATTAAGAAAAGTGACTTTTGCTACAAATAATCATATTCTATCAGTCTGATGTGAGAAATAAGTAAGATATTTTATAAATTCAATATAATACATCTTGTATTAGAATTGGAGATATATTGGAGGAAAAATGAAAAACTCATGGTACAGGTCAGCTAGCAGCGGTGAGCAAAAATACACATGGCACTGACCTTCATGGAGCACAAGCCAAATAAATATACCTGAATATAGGGTAATTATGTGAATCTGCAGCTGCTGAAGCTACAACTGTTGTCCAAGGGGAATTTCCTGGATACCTCATTGACTATGCTATGGGGCAAAAATTCTATTCATTTTAAAAACTTTTATTCAACTTTCAAAGTGCCACTTTACTGATTATCATACATTCATTTGTCTAGAATCTCTAGATATAGATTACATTTTCCTTATTATTTTACTAAATCATAAGCAGCACCACTAACACATAAATTTATAGTCCTTTAGTTTTAAAACTCAGAATATAATAAGCTGTTTTTTTTTAAAAACCTATCACATCATAAATGGTGTGATTTCTATATGACAAAGACTAGGCTAAGAATCAAGAAAATAAAGACATAGAGGGTGTCTGTTGCTATTGAATCATTCAACAAGGACCTTAGATTAGAGGAAACAGGAAAGCTGTCTCTTTATTATTGCCTAATTATCACATTATTTTATTCTAAAGAATTTAGAGTCATTTTCCTCTCTATAAATGGGATATTAAGCTGCCCACACCTCAGTCCTAGGAATTTCTAAAGCACTTAAAATATCGAATCCATTAAAAAGATAAGGCAATTATACCATTTTACGTGAAACCTTGCATTCCTCAATAAAGATTACCTAAAATAATCTTGTTTTCACATATATCTGAAAACTATTTGATTATTTAAAATACAGAAAATTGAATAGCATAAACAAAGCTATTTTTACAAGTAAACAAGAAAAACAATGTAAAATTTTACAAGTATGAAACCAGTTTTCAAAGTCGTATCTCAGATTTAATTTCTCTAGTTAATTACATGTAGTTTTATAAACTAAGGAAGGCTTATCTTCAAAAAAATAGTAATTCCTGGGATGCCTGGGTGGCTCAGAGGTTGCATGTCTGTCTTTGGCTCAGGGTGTAATCCTGGGGTTCAGGATCCAGTCCTGCATCGGGCTTCCTGCGGGAGCCTGCTTCTCCCTCTGCCTCTCTCACTGTGTCTCTCATGAATAAATAAATTCTTTAAAAAGAAATTCCTGAATCTCTGTCAATGTTTACTTCACAATTATAGTTAATATCAATTCAATAGGAAGAATTACCAATCATAAATATTAAAATAAATTAACCACATGAAAGTTTAAGGAGACATACACTGAACTTTGGAAATTTAAAAGTCATCACACTATTAGGGTAAATTTTAAATAATACAGTAGCCTGAAATCCCATGTATAGCTCAGTAGAATTCATATAATGTCTATGTCATTGAGAGAAATAAATTCCTCAACATACTATTTTAGAATTGTTTTTAAGTATTCTCTGAAACCATCTACTTGCTAAGAAAGAAATGAGTCAAATGCAATAAGATATCCATAATGTATTCATGTCCTTCAGCACTGAGTAGATAAATCATTCCTATTCAAATGAAATCCTTGACTTACTATTATTTTTTCTGCTCCTATGTTCAGGAGATATGCTAAGGGTATACAAGTCCTCAGAGAACACTCTGTCTCTCCATTTTTTTTTCCCTTTGAGGATGAAGAATGAAACTAATGGGAAGAAGGCAACCTAAAATGAAACCTCAAAGGATAATTTGTTGAAAAATGATGCAGGACATGGACTATTTGGCAGAGAATTTTCACATGTCTTGTTATTTCTATCCACAAAGTCCTGTGAGATTTTTCTCCTTATCATACAGAATCTTCAACACACTAACTGTAAACTTAAGGAGAACTGAGACATTTTATAACACCCCTATTACTGCAGAAACGTTATTTTCCTCTAAATTGGCTTAACGGTGATTGCCCAGGGACGAGTTTGAGGCAAGAGAAAAAAATTTAACTAGCACTGGTATCACCTATAGTGTATGGGATAGACAATTATTCTCTGTGAAAGTGGTGACAGATTTAATGGAAGCCAGGTTTTAGAAGGAGTCAAATGTGCCTTAACGAAGTAATGCTAATGCCATTATGTTTTTAGAAATAGTGTCAAAATTTTTAATATCAGGAAGGATATGCTTGTGTGTGTGTGTGTGTGTGTGTGTGTGTGTGCATGGAGCTAGAATAAATTATCTCCAGGAAAATAATAAATACATTATTTTTTTAAAAAAATAAAATTAACCCTTTTGCAATGCACACTGCTTTTTAAAAATAACTGTTGTGGAAATCAATAAAGCTCTATGTGTAGCATAGGAGACTAAGTTGACATTACAGCATGAACAATGGGCCAGAGCAGCCCACCTTCCCTTTTAGTCTAGTAATGGAGATGGTAGGATGTCCTTTAGCACCTTGTCAATATCTGAGAAAGTCACTTTTATAAAATAAAGGAACTGGGATCCCTGGGTGGCGCAGCGGTTTGGCGCCTGCCTTTGGCCCAGGGCGCGGTCCTGGAGACCCGGGATCGAATCCCACGTCGGGCTCCTGGTGCATGGAGCCTGCTTCTCCCTCTGCCTGTGTCTCTGCCTCTCTCTCTCTCTCTCTCTCTCTCTCTCTCTCTGTGGGACTATCATAAATAAATAAAATTTTTTTTAAAAAAATAAAGGAACTAAAAAGAGTTTCCCCCCTTTCTGTGGAGAGTAGTTGAAATTCCTGTTGAAGAAGAAGAAACACCAGATTAAAGGTATTCAAAGAAGTTGCAGGAATAAAGCAAGGATTTTAATAATATTAATAAATCTTTGACATGCATTTATTTTGTATTTGCATTACAGTTATAATTTTACCTCTTTTGAAAATTCTATCTTAACAGTTTTGTACATCATCCCCAAGTTGCCAAAGTGTCTCACTTGAGATAGCTAATAAACTCTTTCTGGAGAAGTATATTCTTCATCATCTGCTTAAGTCATGCATGTCTTTTCCTAGCTTCTAGAGTGAAACCTTTTTTCTACTGAAGTGTCATATTTGCAAATAATTCTCATTTAACAAGTTCTGACAAGGACACTATTAAGGAACACAAATTAACTCTATATGTGGAATCAATGTTCTATACAAGGCTCTCTCAAGAAAACAGTATCAGTATCTGGCATCTAAGGATTCAGTCTCACTGGTAAGACCACTGACTGGTAAGAGACTTTAGCTGATTTTTAAAACTTCACTAACAGAGGAATTAAGCCATACTTATAGGAACTAATATCTGCTGTCTTGGGCTTATTTTTCTAATGTCAGAATAGAGGTGGTAATCGCATAAACTAAAAAATCCAATGTAAGCTTTCATGTGAACACTGACATATAGTTCAGTTTGCTCAATAATGTATGTCCCAAATATCTTATATATAGTGTTAAATTAAACAAACAGACCATTGGACTGAGGTGGCTTTAAGGTATTAGCAGTCTACCTAAACAAGCAAACCTAAGCCTGTAATGTCTCAAAGTTAAGAAACAGAAACTGGAGGAGGACCAAACAGGAACAGCTAATGAGGCTTTCTCAAAGAGGCATCACTTAAGCTGTAGCCCACTAAGTAATTTCCTTGCTTTGTTTCAGCCTCTTTTCTATAAAGGTCTTTTCCCCACTTCCTTGGGTGGAGTGTTCCTTGCCACTTCTGGTTGAGCACTGCCTGATTTGATAGATTTTTGCTCAAATTCTTAAAACTTTTTAATATGCCTCAGTTTATCTTTTAACAGCAGTGATCGATACTTTTTTTAATTTTTTTTATTGGAGTTCAATTTGCCTACATAGAGCATAACACCCAGTGCTCATTCCGTGAAGTGCCCCCCTCAGTGCCCATCACCCAGTCACCCCAACCTCCCGCCCACCTCCCCTTCCACTACCCCTTGTTCATTTCCCAGAGTTAGGTGTCTCTCATGTTCTCTCTCCCTTTCTGATATTTCCCACTCATTTTTTCTCCTTTCCACTTTATTCCCTTTCACTATTTTTTATATTCCCCAAAGGAATGAGACCATATGATGTTTGTCCTTCTCAGATTGACTTACTTCACTCAGCATAATACCCTCCAGTTCCATCCACGTCGAAGCAAATGGTGGGTATTTGTCGTTTTTAATGGCTGAGTAATATTCCATTGTATACATAGACCACATCTTCTTTTTCCATTCATCTTTCGATGGACACCGAGGCTCCTTCCACAGTTTGGCTATTGTGGACATTGCTGCTAGAAACATTGGTCCTGGCGTTTCATTGCATCTGTACCTTTGGGGTAAATCTTTTTCTTTCTTTTTCTCCTTTCCAGTACAACTTGTTTTTGGCCACTCTGAACTGAGCAAAATGACTAGAAGGAAAAACTCACCACAAAAAAGACAACTTACGGAATGGGAGAAGATATTTTCAAATGACCTATCAGATAAAGGGCTAGTATTTATTTCAGAAATGTTCTGGAGCCTTTACCTCTTTGGTTAGGTTTATTCCTAGGTATCTTATGCTTTTGGGTACAATTGTAAATGGGATTGACTCCTTAATTTCTCTTTCTTCAGTCTCATTGTTAGTGTATGGAAATGCCACTGATTTCTGGGCATTGATTTTGTATCCTGCCACACTGCCAAATTGCTGTATGAGTTCTAGCAATCTTGGGATGGAGGCTTTTGGGTTTTCTATGTAGAGTATCATGTCATAGGCGAAGAGAGACAGTTTGACTTCTTCTTGGTCAATTTGAATGCCTTTTACTTCTTTTTGTTGCCTGATTGCTGAGGCTAGGACTTCCAGTACTATGTTGAATAGCAGTGGTGAGAGTGGACATCCCTGTCTTGTTCCTGATCTTAGGGGAAAGGCTCCCAGTGTTTCCTCATTGAGAATGATGTTTGATGTGGGCTTTTCGTAGATGACTTTTAAGATGCTGAGGAATGTTCCCTCTATCCCTACACTCTGGAGAGTTTTGATTAGGAATGCATGCCGTGTTTTGTCAAATGCTTTCTCTGCATCTATTGAGAGGATCATATGGTTCTTGTTTTTTCTCTTACTGATATGATGAATCACATTGATTGTTCTACGAGTGTTGAACCAGCCTTGTGTCCCGGGATAAATCCCACTTAGTCATGGTGAATAATCTTCTTACTGTACTATTGGATCCTATTGGCTAGTATCTTGTTGAGAATTTTTGCATCCATGTTCATCAGGCTTATTGGTCTATAATTCTCCTTTTTGGTGGGGTCTTTGTCTGGTTTTGGAATTAAGGTGATGCTGGCCTCATAGAACAAGTTTGGAAGTACTCCATCTCTTCCTATCTTTCCAAACAGCTTTAGTAAAATAGGTATGGTTTATTCTTTAAACATTTGATAGAATTCCCCTGGGAAGCCATCTGGCCCTGGACTTTTGTGTCTTGGGAGGTTTTTGATGACTGCCTCAATTTCCTCCCTGGTTATCGTCCTGTTCAGGTTTTCTATTTCTTCCTGTTCCAGTTTTGGTAGTTTGTGGTTTTCCAGAAATGCATCCCTTTTTTTCTAGATTGCCTAATTTATTGGCAAATAGCTGCTTATATTTTTAAAATCGTTTGTATTTCCTTGGTATTGGTGGTGATCTCTCCTTTCTCATTCATAATTTTATTAATTTGAGTCTTCTCTCTCTCTTTTTAATAAGGCTGGCTAATGTTTTATCTATCTTATTAATTCTTTCAAAGAACCAACTCCTGGTTTTGTTGATCTGTTCCACAGTTCTTCTAGTCTCTATTTCATTGAGTTCTGCTCAAATCTTTATTAACTCTTAAGTTCTGTAAATATCTGTGAAATCCATCTGGTCCAGTGTATCATTTAAAGTTCTTGTTTCTTTGGAGATGTTGTGCCTAGAAGTCTGTCGATTATAGAAAGCGCTGTGTTCAAGTCACCAAATATAAGTGCATTATTATCTAAGTATGTCTTAACTGGTTATTAATTGATATACTTGGCAGCTCCCACATTCGGGGCATAAATATTCATAATTGTTAGGTCCTCTTTTTGGATAGATCCTTTAAGTATGATATAGTGTCCCTCTTCATCTCTTATTACAGTCTTTGGGATAAACTTTAATTTATCTGATATAAGGATGGCTACCCTTACTTACTTTTGAGTCTCCCTTAATATTTCTTGCAGAGCTGGTTTGGAGGTCACATATTCTTTCCATTTCTGCCTATCTTGGAAGCTCTTTATTTCTCCTTCCATTCTGAATGAGAGCCTTGCTGGATATAGTATTCTTGGCTACAGGTTCTTCTCATTTAGGAACCCTGAATATATCTTGCCAGCTCTTTCTGGCCTGCCAGGTCTCTGTGGAGAGGTCTGCTGTTAACCTAATATTTCTCCCCATATAAGTTAGGGATCTCTTGTCTCTTGCTGCTTTAAGGATCTTCTCTTTATCTTTGGAATTTGCAAATTTCACTATTAAATGTCAAGGTGTTGAACGGTTTTTATTGATTTTAGGGGGGAATCTCTCTACCTCCTGGATCTGAATGCCTGTTTCCCTTTCAAGTTAGGCAAGTTCTCAGCTACGATTTGTTCAAATACACTTTCTGGTCCTTTGTCTCTTTCGGCACCCTCTGGAACCCCAATGAAACATAGATTTTTCCTTCTGAAGCTGTCATTTATTTCCCTTAACCTATCCTCATGATCTTTAAATTGTTTTTCTCTTTTTCCTTAGCTTCCTTCCTTGCCATCAACTTGTCTTCTATGTCACTCACTCATTCTTCTACCTCATTAACCCTCATCGTTAGGACCTCCAGTTTGGATTGCATCTCATTTAATTGATTTTTAATTTCGGCCTGATTAGATCTAAATTCTGCAGTCATGAAGTCTCTTGATTCCTTTATGCTTTTTTCTAGAGCCACCAGTAGCTGTATAATAGTGATTCTGAATTGGCTTTCTGACATTGAAGTGTAATCCAAATTTTGTAACTCTGTGGGAAAGAGGACTGTTTCTGATTCTTTTTTTGTGGTGAGTTTTTCCTTCTAGTCATTTTGCTCAGTGCAAAGTGGCCAAAACAAGTTGTACTGAAAAAAGGAGAAAAAGAGAGAGAGAGAAAAAAAAAAAACGGATGTGGGGAAACAAACAGAAAACAAAAAAAAAAAACAAGGGGGAGTATCCTCTGATTCTATATACTGTAAATCATTCAACTTCCCCTGGAAGTTTCCAGCGCTGCTTGTCAGTAACTTGCTTTTCCCCTGTCTTTCCAGCTGGTCTTCTGGGAGAGAGGCTTTCTGTGCTGATTCTCAGGTGTGTGCACCTTGGGGAGCTGCCCAGTCCCCTGCCAGCTGCACGGCTCAGTGGGAGCTGTTTATCCCGACAGGCCCCTGGTCAGTCCCAGGTACATGGTGACACTACCTTGATAGAAGCACGAACTCTTCTCACTGTAGCATTCCAGCTGTTCTCACTTTAAATCTCAGGCTGAATTTATAGGTTTTCAGGATGATTTGAAAGTTATCTAGGTAAGTTGGTGGGGACGGGTGACTTGGGGACCCTACTCTTCCACCATCTTTCCCGCCTCTCCCCAGTGATCAATAATTTTGCTGTACTTATGGAAATGAATTGGCCAGATCTAATGAGGACAGCCCTTTGTGATCATAAATAATTTCTGGAGCTTATTTGTGATCACACAGGTTAGACTATGAGAATAATTAGCAGAACAAAGTTAACTAAAGTGAATCCTGTTTTTCCCTTCAACATTACATTGGGTTTGCACCCTTAATTGATTTTCTATGTACTGACAGCCTTATTAAATAGTCTATAAATAATTAATACCTTAAACACACTTAAAACTGGTTTTAGGGATGCCTAGGTGGCTCAGCGGTTGAGCGCTTGTCTTCTGCTCCGGCCGTGATCCTGGAGACCCGGGATCGAGTCCCGCATTGGGGCTCCCTGCATGGAGCCTGCTTCTCCCTCTCCCTGTGTCTCTGCCTCTCTCTCTCTCTCATTCTCTCTGGTGCTCATGAAAAAAATAAATAAAATCTTTAAAAAAACTGGTTTTAACACTTCCTTGATTAGTTAATGAAATCTTTGATTGATAAAAAATATAGATTAAGATATATTAAATAATAAATATGGTACTAATACATATGGCAAGCAAGAATCTACTTTCAAAAATAAAAATATAAAATTATGAAAATAAAAAATAAAAATACTTTGTAGGCAGTACAGTTCCAAATAAAAATGAATGGGGAGCATTGGCTGGCTCAGTCAGAAGAGCATGTGACTCTTGATCTAAAGGTTGTGGGTTTGAGTCCCAAATGGGGTGTAGAGATTACTTAATAAAATCTTAAAAATAAATAAATAAATGGCTCAGTAGACTACACTAAAATATCCTTCTCAGAGTATGCAAAGTTTTTTATTACCAATACAGTGTTCTATTATAATGTAATATAGATAGATTTCAATAAAATGATGGAACAATTTGTATATTAAATATTATATTTGAATAATGCTAAAAAGAATAGATATTTAAATGTGAAAAATAATTGATATACACAATTTATAAAATTATGAATTAAGACATTTAAATTTCCATATACTAAAAAAAAGAAAACTAAAGGAAAAAGTTAAACTAGACAAATATATTCAAGATATATATGTAAGAAAATTTTATTTTATGAAATTAACTTTAATTTTATGAGATTAACTTTAATTCAAATGGTTAAAGATAAATAACCTATATAGAAAATAAGGTTGATTGAAAGAAAAATATGAAGTCACAAAAAAACTTAGAAATATTCCTAAATTCTAGAGTTTTATTTAGCTAAGTGAATTAAAATAAAACAAATATTTTGTAGGGTTTTAAAAATATGGTTTAGAGCAGCCCCAATGGCTCAGCAGTTTAGCGCCACCTCCAGCCCAGGGCCGGATCCTGGAGACCCGGGATCAAGTCCCACGTCGGGCTCCCTGCATGGAGCCTGCTTCTCCCTCTGCCTGTGTCTCTGCCTCTCTCTCTCTCTCTCTCTGTGTGTGTGTCTCATGAATAAATAAATAAAATCTTTAAAAAAATAAAAATAAATAAAATATAGTTTATTTTCAAATTGTAATCAAGTGGGTAGGTTAGATAGTAACTTCATCTGCTATAGCATCAACCACTTGTGCAAATGGGATGGATCATGCAGATCCTGTGGTATCAATTAAATATCTGTATAAAACTTTTAGAAACTACTATTTTATGATTTATATTACTTTTGAAACTTAACTTGGAGGAAATAATTAGAGATGCACATCAAGATTAAGCATAAAAAATACTATGGCATTCTTATAATAAAGAATGTAAAAAGCTATTGATTATATAAATTATATGAACTCATTAAAATTAAACAAATTCATGTTAATCTATTAAAATTCATAAGAATAATTTCACAAAACATTTTATTACATAGGAATAGAAAAATACTGCATAAATTGTACGGAAAAGGTGATTATCAATTAGTATGTAAAGTATATTTATGTGTAAATATTTGTGTATAAATGTTTATTTGTCTATCTATATGACAACAACTGTGAAACTTACTGGGTAGAGTTTTCAAAGATAGTAGTTTTCACATATATGTGTGTGTGGTGTGTGTGTGTTGTATACAAAGATAAAAATTAAAGGCTAGGAACCACCACTTTGAAAAACTGTTTTGTACTTTCTTATGAAATTAATTCCATTTCTATGTAATTATCTTAGCTACATGAAAATACATATCCACAAAAAAAAACTTGCAGATGAGTGCTCATGACAACTTCATTTACAGCAGCAAAAAATCTGAAAATTACTCTAAAGTCTATCAGCAGATAGACACATGGCCACAAAATGGATGAAATCAAAATAATTACGCTTAGCAAAGAAGACAGATTCAAAAGAGTACATAATGCATGATTTTCTTAAATGGAAATCTAGAAGATTCAAATCAGTCAATAATAGCATAGAACCCATTAATGGTTGTCTGGAGTCAAAGATCCAGGGGGACTAGTGACAAAGAACCATGTGAGCATTTTTGCGAGTGGTATGAATACTCCATATTTCAGTTGTAGTCTTTAAGTTTGTCGAATTTATTGAAATACATATGCTAGAAAGTGCTTGCAGTTTATTATATGTGAATTATGTCTCAACAAAGATTATCAAACTAGGAAGGCTAATTAAAACACCTAAATAAATAACTAATATACTTAAGAATATATTTTAATATGTCTTGGATATTTTTTACATATTTGCCATTAGAAATATTTACTAAATTGTAGTAGTTGAAATTTGATAAGACTGAATGAATACCACCTACATTATCTTTCACCTATTTCAACTCTAGATTTCTTTTTTACCCACTGGAATCTAACTCACAAATTAGCAGGTGAGTTAAGAGTCACTAGTAACTTCTCAGAGATCAGTAATGCCTATAATAGATCAAATGTTTCTAATAGGTTGAAAATGGCTGAGATGATTGGTTGAGAAATTTTAAGAGAATAGATTTGGAGAAGAGCAAATCTGTCTGTATTTAGTAATGCCATATGGGAAATACAAATCAAAACCACCATGACAGACCATCACATACCTGTCAGAATGGCCAAAATTAACGACAGAAGAAACAACTTACGCTGGCAAGGATTGGAGATAGGGGAAATCCCTCTTATGCTGCTGGTGGGAATGCAAACTGCTGCTACCATTCCGGAAAACAGTATGGAGGTTCCTAAAAAAAACAGAAATTATAAATAGTTAAAAATAGAATTACATACACAAAAGAAAAGAACTACCCTATCACCCAGCAGTTATACTGCTAGGTATTTACCCAAAGGATACAAAAATACTGATCTGAAGGGACCCATGAACCCTGATGTTTACAGCAGCACTGTCAACAACAGCCAAATTATGGAGAGAGCTCAAATGTCTATCAACTGATGAGTAGATAAAGAATAAGTGGTACATATATACAATGGAATATTACCCAGCCATTAAAAAGTATGAAATCTTGTCATTTGCAGCAACATGGATGGAGCTAGAGTGTATTATGCTAAGTGAAATAAGTGACTCAGTAAAAGACAAATACCATATGATTTCCTTCATATGTTGAATTTAAGAAACAAAACATATGAACATAGGGGAGGTAGGAAAAAAAAGAGAGAGAGAGAGAGGGAAGCAAACCATAAGAGGCTCTTAAGGATAGAAAACAGAGTTGATAGAGGGAGATGGGTGAGATATGGGCTAAATTGGTGATAGGTATTCAGGAGAGCACTTGTGATGAGTACTGGGTGTTATGCATAAGTGATGAATCACTAAATTCTAACAAATTTACCATATATGCTAACTAACTAGAATTTAAACAAAAGATTGAAATGAAAAAAAAAAGAAAAAAAAATTTTCTTCCAAATTTAAAAGAATTAGAGAGCAGTATCATGGTATTTTAACACATGATATAACCTATGTGTTCACATGAATCATTCTTATATTGTTTCTCTGGAATTATCATGACTTGATGTTATAGAAGAAATACAGTGCTACTAATGTTGAAACTATATTTTCTCTGAGGCTCAAGTCACAGGTTTACAATTATCCAATAACAACAAGGAACAAAACTAAAATGCAAAATTACGATCAAGTGTATTATGAGCCATTTGTCCTACAGTAACAAAGAATTATTCACAATACAAACTAACTTTTAAACTATAATATCCCAACTTGAACACATATATTTTCAGTTGGATGCCATTGCTAACTATCCTGTTAAGATACTCTTGTGGGTTCTCGATTTTTTTTCTCTCCATTCTCCATTCTCTCCACTGAATTCAGTGTTAAATATCCATCTTACTCTTCTTGCAATGACATAAAAAACTGGATAATGACAATCATTTCAATTAATTTCATGTTTGAAGAAGAATGATGGGAAGAATGGGAAGCATTCACATTATACCAAAAAAAAAATTATTATGCAGTTACTCAATTATTTTAAAAGCACAGCAGTGATCCCTGGGTGGCGCAGTGGTTTGGTGCCTGCCTTTGGCCCAGGGCGCGATCCTGGAGACCCGGGATCAAATCCCACGTTGGGTTACCAGTGCATGGAGCCTGTTTCTCCCTCTGCCTATGTCTCTGCCTCTCTCTCTCTCTCTCTCTCTCTGTGTGACTATCATAAATAAATAAAAATTTTTAAAAAAGCACAGCAAATATAACACCAAATCAATATTTCCAGTAAAATAATGAGTGAAGAAATTCAACTAAAAGACAAGTATCAAAATGTTAACATGTATTATTATTATTATTCAGAGCATGGTGTTTCAGAATGAAGTATGTGAACATCAGAGAAAAATACTGGTCATTTGAAACTTTGCATAGATTTTGGTTTAAAAAATAATTCTATAAATCAATTAACTTAAATTTAAAAATAATAATTTTATACATCAATTAACTTAAAACAAAAATGGAATTAAACTAAGGTTTAAAGTAAAAAAAAAAAACTCTAGGGATAGCATATTGTATGGCCATTATTACTGAAAGCTAGCAGACATTTTATCCTATCCTCTTCATGTAGTGTTAATGTGGCTGTCAGTGTTCAGTTCATGAGCATGACTGAAATTTGACCAAATGTAAGCAAAAGTGTAATCAGAAAGTTGTTGGAAGTCTTGATGATAATTGTTCAAAACTTTCAAGTCAGATATATGGAAATTATATATATATATATATTTCTCTCTCTCCTCTTTAAAATCAGAAGTATTAAAAAATAAAAATAAAATAAAATAAAATCAGAAGTATTTAGCCTCATTTGTTATTGGCAGCCATCCTACAACCAGGAGATTAAAGAACTTCAATACTGATACAACATTGTGGAAAACATACTGAGATTCAGAAACATCTGTGCACTTTGATTATATCATGAAACTGCTAGATCAACCTGAATCACATGAATCAACCTGACTTTATTTTTTTTCTTTTTTTTTTTCAACCTGACTTTATGATAAGTAAGAATATACCTCTCCACTATTTAGGCCACTGTGATTTCACTATCACTTTATTACAGAGGAAAGTTTTCCGGAAGATTAAGAATTTGGGACCAAGAAGAAATGGTACTGTAATCAACATACAATGGAATGAATTTGTGAAAACAAAATTGCACTTTATAAAGTTAAACAGGCCAGAGAGACATAATTCAAGGTTTTTGCAGTAAAAATTGAGGCCAGAATTCAGTCCGAATTCAACTTTGCTGAAATAAATAATTGGAGAGTTGTAAGAGCTGAGGTGGGGACATCATAGATCATCTGTTTCCTGATTGACTTTACTCAAAGAAAAATAAAAAAAAAGAAGTGGACCTTGATGACTGGAAGTTGTTTTATAACATGAGTGAGGCTCCCACTGAAATTAAGCTCCTATGCTACCACAGAAAATGAGAGGACTTCCTTGATGATTACATTCCAAAGAGATGATTCCCAGTCCCTGAGAAAGACACCCTTGGGTTGGTAAATTGACAAGGAGCTTTTAAAAAAAAATTGTATCTCAAAGAGACATAGAAAACATTTACAAGGTTTCTAAAGTAAATATTCTAAGAGAGGTCATGGATCTAGTGTCAGAAACCTGAGTTAAATTTAATCAAGTGCCTAAAATGAATGTATGTGTTCCTTAAGATTCATATCTTGAAACCTAATTCCCATTGTAATAGTGTTAGGAGGTGTGTCCTCGGGAGGGTGGAGTCCTCATGAATGAGATTAGTGCCCTTATAAAACAGATCACAGAGAATTCCTTTGCCTATTTCTGCCATGTGAGGTTACAACCAAAATATGATGTCTAGAAGCCAGGGATCAGGATTACCCCAGACATCAAAGGTATCAGTACCTTGATCTTAGACTTCTGAGACTTCAGTTTATTGTGGGAAACAAATTTCTGTAATTTATAAGCCACCTCATCTGTGGTGTTTTGGTAACAGCAGCCTAAATGAATTAAGACAGAGGGAAACATTAAAGTCGTCTTGGTTAGACTGAACAGAGAAGATAGGGCAAAGTGTAGTGAGGACCTCATCATTCTAAGCTAAGGAGATGTCAATACTTGTTATGTTGTTGGGAAACAGTTGATTAAACTGTGGCCTGGTGTTTGTTTCCTATCTACCAATGGCATAGCAATAGGGTACTTGGCAATAACTAAATCACTAAATATATATATATATATATATATATATATATATTTAGTGATTTATATATATACACATATATATGTATATATGTGTATATATATAAAGATTATATATAATATATATATTAAAAATATAAAAAAATTTTTTCTTAGAAATCCTGTTTCCCAGGGTATAATAGATAATGTAAATTTGATAATCTGTCATTCGATACAATGTAAAACAAAACAAATTTTCTAGCCCAGTCTGGGAAAACTGGCATATAAAGTGAGAAAAAGAGAATATACTATTGATGGAAAAATTAAGTCTGAACATCTTGGCTTCTCGAGAACCCTGGTTTCCCTCTTTATACATGCACACATGCATGCACACACTTCATTCTGAAACACAATGCTCTGAATAATGATAATAATAATAATAATATAATAATAATACACAACCCAAACACACTCATTGTATTAATGCTCCAGAAAGGCCTTCTCAGCCAGTTGCCTCCCTTGTCAAGGGCAGAATTTCAAATAGCTCAATTCAAAAAAATTTAATTCAAGGTCAGCATGAGAACATGGGTAAACCTGAAGAAACAGTGATCTATAGATCAAAAACACATTCTTGAACATTTATCTGAGTAGCTCTCAGCCCATGAAATTTATCTAGGATTGTTTCTGTAAATGTGGTTCACAGACTGGTGTGGATTTCTGGATTATTATCAGTTTGTTTATAGATTGAGAGTAGTGTTTAGAAACTGTCATAAAATTTTAACATTGCTTCAACATCCAATACATTTTTTAATTTCACTTTTTCCAGTAATTGACTTAATACTAAACTTTTTAACTACCATCCTAAGAGATTTTTTAAATGGCCCTTTCACAGATATATCTAGAAGCAGGATCAAAAACAATTATTTTGCAAATATTTAACACATTCCTTAAATATTCAAGGAAACCACTTGTCAAAGAAATTCCAAATCAATAATGCTTAAACTTCAGAGGAAAAAAAAATAATAAAAAATAATAAATAAATAAACCTCTGAGGCAATTCTTGGACTCCAAACTCATATCATAACAGAAAGTATTCTAAGAATGCACACAACTTGGGTTAAGAAACTTGGAGAAATCCAATCCTAAATTAGACCAGACAGGATAACATTCAAGAAGAGCCATGCAGAAACCAGATACTAGAAATACCAGATTGGCTGACTGCCTGTTCTCCAAGGGACAGATGCTAAGATAGGATGAAACACACGGACTTTAAAAGAGGCAATACCTATGTAAAAGGAAAGAGAGATGAAGTAAAAAGGGGGTGAGAGGGTTGTCAGACTATGATTCAATTCTGACCATAAGTGAAGGAGAGAGGAAGAGCAGGTTGGGTGGAAGCATCATGGATGACTTTGCAGTCTGAGGGAGGTTCAGCAAAGTGTCCAGGGAATCCTTGAGTTCAGAGTGGACTGGCAAAGGATTCCCAGTCTCCCAGAAATGTGCCTGCCTCAGTATCCCTTCTGCTCTCTGTTACTGCCTGGGAGCTGCACAAGGAAGTCTGGTAGTAGATTTCAGAGCATAGCAGCTGAAGCCTTTGGTCAATGATCAAATGAAGCAATTCTCAGAATCACCATAGTTACCCTTTGTGTACAGATCTACTTTATATAAGCAGCTCTTGCACAACTCCTACAGGCTTTTCTTTCTGAAGGAAAACTCCTAAGCAGAAGATGAGTGGGATGAACCAGCGCTCCCACCACTGTATTCAATATCAGGGCAACAATGGGTGCTCATCCTCTCCCATCACACTATAGATTCTCAATTTCCTCCAGGCTCAGCCATCACCAAAACAGGTCTTGGTAGCTTATTTGGTAGTGTAATACAAGCCTTCATTCCAGAAGGTTAGTCATTCCTTTCCCAGTCCAGGGTTACATTATGTTCATTCACAGTTACAAGAGGGCAAGAAGTAGTCAGGAGGGGTGCAAGGTGTCCTCAGACTTCCATTATATAGAAGTAGCCCTACCTCAGCCTGCTGGTCAGTGTCAAATAGCACAGCCATTATGAGACTCCTTTTCTTGTCTGCAAGATACCAAACACAAGGAATCTAAAGGACCTCAGTGGCAGCCACGATTTGTAGTGGCTGAATCACACTGAGTAAAGAAGATATCCCCAGTTTCTATCTCATCTAGAAAGATGTAGAAATAATGACAGAAGACAGGGGAGGATGACAAGAGTTTGTGTGCATATCCTGGATCTTTGCTTATGGATTAAAATAAAGGGAAGGAAGTGGTAAAAATATTGAGATTGGTTTCAGAGAATCTGTGAAAAGGAGCTGTGTCCTACTTTGCTGGAGTGATGAACTGGTAGCCTGCAGGTTTCTCAAAGAAGCTTCAAGCTTGGAATGGCATTCTATTCTGCAAATTATAGTGGAAATAAAGCTGGAAAAACTAGATAACCAGTTGCACCACAAACATTCCAGTTTTGTTTAAAGAATGTGGCCAAGTGTAGGACTGGAGAATAGCTAGGTTGCGCCAGGGACCTGTGCTCACTCTGTTCTCTGCTATGTTTTGAGGAGAGTCTCTGCAGGCCCACTGAGGTGATGCAGCTCTGCCTCCGACTGGGTGCCAGAATGACTGGCTGATTGATGGATTGATTTAGATGTAGATAAGTTATGATGTGCAAGCACCCCATCTTGGGGAAAAGAAATGTAAGGTAAGAACAACTGGGGAGGGGAGAAGTTACTCTGACACACTGGTGATTACACACATTTTATTTATTACAAACTATTAAAAAGTGAGAAAACTTTACTTGGCAAATCAAGAATTTTACAACTTCAGGAAAATTGGCCATAAGGAGGTTAATAATAGGCCATGATGATTGCTGTAGAATTCACTATAATTAGGTAAGCCAGTTTTGAAAAAAAAAAGCACTTTGTATCTCTTGGCTATGACCACTTAATGCCTTTCTATAAGTACAGAAACAATTAGAAAGATGTAACAGACATGAAATTCTCTACTTGCTTTCATCAGGCCTGAAAGAGAGAGAGAGACCAAGAGAGTTGAGAGGGAAAATAGATACCTTAAATTTTTAAAACTATTCTATCACTTAAATGATTCATTCTAAGAGCTTATATTTCCTAAGTTAGGGCACATGTGTATATAATAATCTATCACACTTGCATTAATTAAATTAAAGGGATTATACAAGGGATAGTTAAGAAGCAAGGGAAAGTGAGTGGTATCAAAGGATATGGATATCAGGTCAACCGTGCAGGTAATGGGTTTAGCAACTGTGAAAGAGAAAATAAGTATATCTATAGGCTATATTAAAAATAAAAACAAAACAAAAAACTCCAAACAATTCTATTTTAAATCCAGAAGCAGTTGAGGGCAAAGAAATGCAAAATTATATCAGGAAAAACAAAAACATGGGCATTTTTAAATTCTCCTTCGTATAAAGACTGTATTTGTTTCCTAGGTGGTGGTAACAAATCACCACAAACTGGATGACTTAAAACAGGAGAAAGTGTGTTCCTCACAGTCGAGGCTAGACATCTGAAATCAAGTTTTTGTCAGGGCAATGTCCTGCTGGAAGACTTCAGGCAAGAATCCTTCTTTGATTCTTCCTAGTTTCTGGTGGTTACTGGCAATCCTTAATGCTCTGTAAACTGCAGCTATAGCGTTCCAATTTCTTCCTCTGTCTTCACATGGCCATCTTCTGTGTACATGCATCTCTGTCTAAATTCCCTCTTAAGAGGGCACCAGTCATATTGGATTTAGGGTTCATCCTAATCCAGTATTGGCTACATCTTAACTCAATTACCTCTGTAAAGACCCTATTTTCAAATAAGGTCACATACATGGGTTCCAGGCAGACATGAATTTTCAGGGGACATTATTCAAACCAGTTAAAATATTTGGAAACAATCAAGGGTTACAACAAAAATCTGAGATTGTCCAAATATCCTTAATAGTCTCCAGAAAATATAATAGTTGGTATAATAATAGCTGGATCTTTGGTTAACAGGAATAAGATTCAATAACATTTAGAAACAAGGGACTTCTGAGTGGCTCAGTGGTTGGGTGCCTGCCTTTGGCCCAGGGCCTGATCCTGAAGTCCTGGGATCAAGTCCCACATCAGACTCCCTGCATGGAGCCTGCTTCTCCTTCCGCCTGTGTCTCTGCCTCTCTCTCTCTGTCTGTGTCTCTCATGAATAAATAAATTAAATATTTTAAAAAACGAATATTTAGAAACAAAAAGTGTGAGCAAATTTTTCTTTCATTTTAATTATTTTGAATATTCTCTAATTAATTTTATATTAGGATATATTGAATTCATAAAAACATGGTTTTTAAGCATAGGAGAAAATATGAGATAAATATTCACTGTGAACTTATTTTGATAAAGCATTTTCATTTAGTACTCGAGCTAACTTGGTGAAAATCTTTTCACTTTTTAAGTGATAAAGAAAAACTGCAAATGGAAAGATGACTTTTCATCAAACAAAAATGGACTCCTCCTCTGCTTCTCTCCTCCTCTGCTTCAGCTCAATGGACTGTCTTTTGGAACTTCCTGAATTTCTTCGGTCATCTCTAAAGGTCTGTGTTCCTCTGGTTTAGACCCACTCCTTTCTGTTTTTACAGTAAAAGGTCAGTGAAAAAATCCCTTTTAATTCCATAATTTCAGTCTGTATCCCCATACCATGGACTCTTCCAAAAGGTCTCAAAGCAACTAAAATTATATCCCAAACCAAATATTCCCTTCTCTCTCCAAACTCTGCTTTCTTTCTAGTTCCTACTGTTTATGAACCAATTCCCCAACACCTAAAAATCAGAGATGACTGACCAATCTCTCCCACACTCCCAGTTAAATTTCAAAGGCTGATGTTTCTACCTTCTAGATTTATTCTGCCTCAAATATACTCTTATTTCTCCAGATTGCCTATCATCTGTTAACTTGGAACTAATTATTATTTCCTTAGTTCCAACCTTTCACTATGGATTAAGCTATGTGGATGTACTGCTTACCTGCCAAATATAAGATACCTTGGGACACAGGCTGTAAAATTCTGAGATTAGGAAGCCTGACTGCTCTTGGGTATAACATCGATGAGGAAGCAAGACAAACCTGATTGGGGAAAGAGAGAAATCTGAACCATAAGGCAGTTTCAAAGAAACCTGAAATAGTATTTCAGAGATATCTGAATTGAGATAGACCCTATGTCTCCCCTCCTGTATCAACTAGGGAAAATTGTTCATCAGGATAGTTCCCTTTGGCTGAAGGAAGTCCTCAGTGAGAGACTCAATGTTAAGCCAGCAGTAGCCACTGCCCCTGGCAGTTGGGGAATGGGTGCCTCCATTTCAGAGTAATGTGGGTGGGTCATGGCAGCACACCACAACATTTACTCTCTTCCTCACTCAGATCCACTTTTTTGTGTTAAATTTTCTTCAGCTGGAAATAGTTCTTTCAGGGGTGTTTGGCTTCTTTTCTCATGGAAACTAACACTAGAAAGGCTTTTGAGATATAATTGTTATTTAGCAGCTGGTCTTTCAACAGCAACTAATATTTATTATTTGCCTCTTCTTATGCCTATTCTAGCTAAGTTTTCATCATTCTCAGGTATCACTTCCACTGGTCTCACTTGCTCACCTGCTAAAATGATTTGAGAGATCTGAGTCACCAGGAACTTCTCAAGCCTATGCTACTATACATGGCAACTTGCAATCAAAATAGGGCAAGAGTGTAGCACAAAACTCCATAGTGTGTCATTTTGTGCCAAAATCTTCTTCCCTGACTTATTGTGTGATAGCTGCCCGACACCTCTAGAGAGGGAGATTACTCCTTTTCTTGACTGCTGGTCCTTTGCTTCTTTCCCTGGTAAATGTAATATCTCTATGGAAATAAGAACCTCTATATGCACAGAGCATGGAGTTGTGGGGAATGATTACCAAGTTTCTGAAGTGTATCACTGGGAATAATGGCAAGTAGAAACACTCCTGACTTCTGCACCCACATATCCTGCCTACTGGGACAAAGTATCAAATGATCATTGATAAAATGCTCTACCTGAATCCTGATGGTATGGTTCCCTGCAAACTCAGAATACCCTCCAGGGGGAGGAGAGGCAAGATGGTGGAGGAGTAGGGTCCCCAAATCACCTGTCCCCAACAAATTACCTAGATAACCTTCAAATCATCCTGAAAATCTACGAATTTGGCCTGAGATTTAAAGGGAGGACAGCTGGAATGCTACAGTGAGAAGAGTTCACACTTCTATCAAGGTAGGAAGATGGGGGAAAATTTCTGGTTGCTTCCCCCACCCTTTTTTTTTTCCTTTCTTTCTTTTATTTCTCTTTTTCTTGCCTTTTTTTTCCTGTTTTCTTTTTCTCTTTTCTTTCCTTCTTTCTCTCCTCTCTTTTTCTCCTTTTCCCAATACAGCTTGTTTTTGGCCACTCTACACTGAGCAAAATGACTAGAAGGAAAACCTCACCTCAAAAGAAAGAATCAGAAACAGTCCTCTCTCCCAGAGTTACAAAATCTGGATTACAATTCAATGTCAGAAAGCCAATTCAGAAGCACTATTATACAGCTACTGGTGACTCTAGAAAAAAGCACAAAGAACTCAAGAGACTTCATGACTGCAGAATTTAGATCCAATCAGGAAGAAATTAAAAATCAATTGAATGAGATGCAATCCAAACTAGAAGTCCTAACGACGAGGGTTAACGAGGTGGAAGAACGAGTGAATGACATAGAAGACAAGTTGATGGCAAAGAGGGAAACTGAGGAAAAAAGAGACAAACAATTAAAAGACCATGAAGACAGATTAAGGGAAATAAACGACAGCCTGAGGAAGAAATACCTACGTTTAATTGGGGTTCCCGAGGGGGCCAAAAGGGACAGAGGGCCAGAATATGTATTTGAACAAATCATAGCTGAAAACTTTCCTAATCTGGGAAGGGAAACAAGCATTCAGATCCAGGAAATCCAGAGATCCCCCCACTAAAATCAATAAAAACCGTTCAACACCATGACATTTAATAGTGAAGCTTGCAAATTCCAAAGATAAGAGAAGATCCTTAAAGCAGCAAGAGACAAGAAATCCCTGACTTTTATGGGAAGAAATATTAGGTTAACAGCAGACCTCTCCACAGAGACCTGGCAGGCCAGAAAGGGCTGGCAGGATATATTCAGGGTCCTAAATGAGAAGAACATGCAACCAAGAATACTTTATCCAGCAAGGATCTCATTCAAAATGGAAGGAGAGATAAAGATCTTCCAAGACAGGCAGGAACTGAAAGAATATGTGACCTCCAAACCAGCTCTGCAAGAAATTTTAAGGGGGACTCTTAAAATTCCCCTTTAAGAAGAAGTCCAATGGAACAATCCACAAAAACAGGGACTGAATAGATATCATGATGACACTAAACTCATATCTTTCAATAGTAACTCTGAACGTGAATGCACTTAATGACCCCATCAAAAGGCGCAGGGTTTCAGACTGGATAAAAAAGCAGGACCCATCTACTTGCTGTCTATAAGAGACTCATTTTAGACAGAAGGACACCTACAACCTGAAAATAAAAGGTTGGAGAACCATTTACCATTCAAATGGTCCTCAAAAGAAAGCCGGGGTAGCCATCCTTATATCAGATCAACTAAAATTTACCCCGAAGACTGTAGTGAGAGATGAAGAGGGACACTATATAATACTTAAAGGATCTACCCAACAAGAGGACTTAACAATCCTCAATATATATGCCCCGAATGTGGGAGCTGCCAAATATTTAAATCAATTAATAACCAAAGTGAAGAAATACTTAGATAATAATACACTTATACTTGGTGACTTCAATCTAGCTCTTTCTACCCTCAATAGGTCTTCTAAGCACAACATCTCCAAAGAAACGAGAGCTTTAAATGATACACTGGACCAGATGGATTTCACAGATATCTACAGAACTTTACATCCAAACTCAACTGAATACACATTCTTCTCAAGTGCACATGGAACTTTCTCCAGAATAGACCACATACTGGGTCACAAATCTGGTCTGAACCGATACCAAAAGATTGGGATCGTCCCCTGCATATTCTCAGACCATAATGCCTTGAAATTAGAACTAAATCACAACAAGAAGTTTGGAAGGACCTCAAACACGTGGAAGTTAAGGACCATTCTGCTAAAAGATGAAAGGGTCAACCAGAAAATTAAGGAAGAATTAAAAAGATTCATGGACAGTAACGAGAATGAAGATACAACTGTTCAAAATCTTTGGGATGCAGCAAAAGCAGTCCTAAGGGGGAAATACATCGCAATACAAGCATCCCTCCAAAAACTGGAAAGAACTCAAATACAAAAGCTAACCTTACACATAAAGGAGCTAGAGAAAAAGCAGCAAATAGATCCTACATCCAGCAGAAGAAGAGAGTTAATAAAGATTCGAGCAGAACTCAACGAAATCGAGACCAGAAGAAGTGTAGAACAGATCAACAAAACCAGGAGTTGGTTCTTTGAAAGAATTAATAAGATAGATAAAACATTAGCCAGCCTTATTCAAAAGAAGAGAGAGAAGACTCAAATTAATGAAATCATGAATGAGAAAGGAGAGATCACTACCAACACCAAGGAAATACAAACGATTTTGAAAACATATTATGAACAGCTCTACGCCAATAAATTAGGCAATCTAGAAGAAATGGACGCATTCCTGGAAAGCCACAAACTACCAAAACTGGAACAGGAAGAAATAGAAAACCTGAACAGGCCAATAACCAGGGAGGAAATTGAAGCAGTCATCAAAAACCTCCCAAGACACAAAAGTCCAGGGCCAGATGACTTCCCAGGGAAATTCTATCAAACATTTAAAGAAGAAACCATACCTATTCTACTAAAGCTGTTTGGAAAGATAGAAAGAGATGGAGTACTTCCAAATTCGTTCTATGAGGCCAGCATCACCTTAATTCCAAAACCAGACAAAGACCCCACCAAAAAGGAGAATTACAGACCAATATCCCTGATGAACATGGATGCAAAAATTCTCAACAAGATACTAGCCAGTAGGATCCAACAATACATTAAGAAAATTATTGACCATGACCAAGTAGGATTTATGCCTGGGACACAAGGCTGGTTCAACACTCGTAAAAGAATCAATGTGATTCATCATATCAGCAAGAGAAAAACCAAGAACCATATGATCCTCTCATTAGATGCAGAGAAAGCATTTGACAAAATACAGCATCCATTCCTGATCAAAACTCTTCAGAGTGTAGGGATAGAGGGAACATTCCTCGACAACTTAAAAGCCATCTATGAAAAGCCCACAGCAAATATCATTCTCAATGGGGAAGCATTGGGAACCTTTCCCCTAAGATCAGGAACAAGACAGGGATGTCCACTCTCACCACTGCTATTCAACATAGTATTGGAAGTCCTAGCCTCAGCAGTCAGACAACAAAAAGACATTAAAGGCATTCAAATTGGCAAAGAAGAAGTCAAACTCTCCCTCTTTGCTGATGATATGATAGTCTACATAGAAAACCCAAAAGCCTCCATCCCAAGATTGCTAGAACTCATACAGCAATTTGGTAGCATGGCAGGATACAAAATCAATGCCCAGAAATCAATGGCATTTCTATACACTAACAATGAGACTGAAGAAAGAGAAATTAAGGAGTCAATCCCATTTACAATTGCACCCAAAAGCATAAGATACCTAGGAATAAACCTAACCAAAGAGGTAAAGGATCTATACCCTAAAAACTATAGAACACTTCTGAAAGAAATTGAGGAAGACACAAAGAGATGGAAAAATATTCCATGCTCATGGATTGGCAGAATTAATATTGTGAAAATGTCAATGTTACCCAGGGCAATTTACACGTTTAATGCAATCCCTATCAAAATACCATGGACTTTCTTCAGAGAGTTGGAACAAATTATTTTAAGATTTGTGTGGAATCTGAAAAGACCCCGAATAGCCAGGGGAATTTTAAAAAAGAAAACCATATCTGGGGGCATCAGAATGCCAGATTTCAGGTTGTACTACAAAGCTGTGGTCATCAAGACAGTGTGGTACTGGCACAAAAACAGACACATAGATCAATGGAACAGAATAGAGAACCCAGAAGTGGACCCTGAACTTTATGGTCAACTAATATTCGATAAAGGAGGAAAGACGATCCACTGGAAGAAAGACAGTCTCTTCAATAAATGGTGCTGGGAAAATTGGACATCCACATGCAGAAGAATGAAACTAGACCACTCTCTTGCACCATACACAAAGATAAACTCAAAATGGATGAAAGATCTAAATGTGAGACAAGATTCCATCAAAATCCTAGAGGAGAACACAGGCAACACCCTTTCTGAACTCGGCCACAGTAACTTCTTGCAAGATACATCCACGAAGGCAAAAGAAACAAAAGCAAAAATGAACTATTGGGACTTCATCAAGATAAGAAGCTTTTGCACAGCAAAGGACGCAGTCAACAAAACTCAAAGACAACCTACAGAATGGGAGAAGATATTTGCAAATGACGTATCAGATAAAGGGCTAGTATCCAAGATCTATAAAGAACTTATTAAACTCAACAGCAAAGAAACAAACAATCCAATCATGAAATGGGCAAAAGACATGAAGAGAAATCTCACAGAGGAAGACATAGACATGGCCAACATGCACATGAGAAAATGCTCTGCATCACTTGCCATCAGGGAAATAGAAACCACAAATGTTGGAGAGGATGCGGAGAAAAGGGAACCCTCTTACACTGTTGGTGGGAATGTGAACTGGTGCAGCCACTCTGGAAAACTGTGTGGAGGTTCCTCAAAGAGTTAAAAATAGACCTGCCCTACGACCCAGCAATTGCACTGTTGGGGATTTAGATACAGATGCAATGAAACGCCGGGACACCTACACCCGATGATTCTAGCAGCAATGTCCACAATAGCCAAACTGTGGAAGGAGCCTCGGTGTCCATCGAAAGATGAATGGATAAAGAAGATGTGGTTTATGTACACAATGGAATATTCCTCAGCCATTAAAAACGACAAATACCCACCATTTGCTTCAACGTGGATGGAACTGGAGGGTATTATGCTGAGTGAAGTAAGTCAATCGGAGAAGGACAAACAGTGTATGTTCTCATTCATTTGGGGAATATAAATAATAGTGAAAGGAATATAAGGGAAGGGAGAAGAAATGTGTGGGAAATACCAGAAAGGGAGACAGAACATAAAGACTCCTAACTCTGGGAAACGAACTAGGGGTGGTGGAAGGGGAGGAGGGCGGGGGGTGGGGGTGAATGGGCGACGGGCACTGAGGGGGGCACTTGAAGGGATGAGCACTGGGTGTTATTCTCTATGTTGGCAAATTGAACACCAATAAAAAATAAATTTATTATTAAAAAAAAAAGGAATACCCTCCAGGCTATTATATCTGAGCTGGGACTCACATGTTGTTCTATTACTATCCGGTCAGTGTTTTCTCATTGTTATACATAATCAAATCACTGAATCCCATCATCGTGTACCCACTGTTTGACGAAAAATATCCCCCTTGTTCTAATATAAGTATCCTGTTTGAATATCTGTAGCGTCATTCACGGTTGCTATATGAGGCTCTGAAGGAAAGGCGAAATTAAAACTCAACAGGAGGAATCACTCTTCTTCCATGAGCCAACTTCCTACCAATTAGATGGTTTATTTTCTCAAGATATGATGCAATATTTGAGTGACAGGCTCATGCACTCATCATACCCAATTCTGAAAGCAGTTTGCTAACATCAACTGGTTGAGTCATTCTATCTACTTGGTTGTTAATGGTGAATGCCCTCTGTTGGGTGTTAATATGGGATTAAAAGATGCTCACACTCGTATACTTTTTTTCTCCTAATCTACTTTTATTAAGATATAATTTACATACAATAAAATCCCTCTTTAAAGGATATGATTCAGCATTTTATTTTGTTTTGTTTATGGTGTAGAATCTAGTAATTCATCACTTGCATAAAAAATCCAGTGCTCATCGCAAGTACCATCCTTAATATCCATCACCCATTTAACCGATCTCCCCTACACATACCTACCTCTCTTCTAGCAAGCCATAGTTTGTTCTATATAATTAAGAGTCTCTTTTATGGTTTCTCTCTCTCTCTCTCTCTCTCTCTCTCTACCCCTTATGTTCATTTGTTTTGTTTCTTAAATTCCATATATGATGAAATCATATGATATTTGTCTTTTTCTGGCTGACTTATTTCACTTAACATAATACTTCCTAGCTCTATCCACACTGTTGAAAATGCAAGATTTTATTCTTTCTTATGGCTAACATTCCATTGTATCTGTGTATATACACTCTTCTTTATCCATTCATCAGTTGATAGACATTTGGGCTCTTTCCATAATTTGGCTATTGTTGATAATGCTGCTATAAATATTGCGGTGCATGTATTCCCATGAATCAGTATTTTTGTGTCCTTCGGGTAAATATCTAGTAGTGGAATTGCTGAATCATAGGGTAGCTCTATTTTTAACTTCTTGAGGAACCTCCATACTGTTTTCCAGAATGGCTGTACCAGTTTGCATTCCCACCAATGGTGTAAGAGGGTTCCCCTTTCTCCACATCCTTGCCAATAGCTGTTGTTTGCTGTGTTGATTTCAGTGATTCTGATACGTGTGAGGTGAGATCTCACTGTAGCTCTGTTTTGTATTTCCCTGATGATGAGTGATATTAAACATTTTTTCATGTGTCTGTTAGCCAACTGTGTCTTTGGAAAAATACCTATTCATGTCTTCTGCCCCTTTCTTAACTGGATTATTTATATTTTTGGTGTTGAGTTTCATAAGTTCTTTATAGATTTTGAATACTAACCCTTTATCAGATATGTCATTTGCAAATATCTTCTCCCATTCCAAAAGTTGCTTTTTTAATTTTTTGATTGTTTTCTTTATTGTACAGAAGCTTTTCATCTTTATGAAGTCTCAGTAGTTCATTTTTACCTTTGTTTCCTTTGCCTCCAGAAACATGTGTAGTAGATGTTGCTATATGGCTGAGGTCAAATAAGTTGCTGCCTACAATGTCCTCTAGGATTTGATGGTTTCCTGTCTCACATTTAGGTTTTTCATCCATTTTGAATTTATTTTTGCGTGTGATGTAAGAAAGTGGCCCAGTTTCATTCCTCTGCATGTTTCTGTCCAGTTTTACCAAAATTATTTGTTGAAGAGACTTATTCCCTTTGGATATTCTTTTCTGCTTTGTTGAAGATTAGTTGAAGATATAATTATGGGTCTACTTCTGGGTTTTCTATTCTGTTCCATTGATCTATGTGTCTGTTATTATGCCATTACCATACTGTTTTGATCATTTTAACTTTGTAAAATATCTTGAAATCCAGAATTGTAATGCCTCTAGCTTTTCTTTTCTTTTTCAAGATTGCTTTGGCTATTTGGAGTTTTTGTGTTTCCATAGACATTTTTGGACTGTTTGTTCTAACTCTGAAAAATGATGTTGGCATTTTAATAGGGGTTTCATTAAATGTGTAAATTGCTTCGAATAATGCAGACATTTTAATAATATTTGTTCTTCCAGCCCATCAACATAGAATGTTTTTCCATTTCTTTGTCCCATTCTTCAACTTCTTTCATAAGTGTTTTATAGTTTTCAGAGCACAGATTTTTACCTCTTTGGTTAGGTTTATTTCTAGGTATATTATGGTTTGTCGTGCAATTTTAAATGGAATTGATTCCTTGATTTCTATTTCTGCTGCTTCATTATCAGTGTACAGAAATTCAACAGATTTCTGTATGCTAATTTGTAACCTGTGACCTTACCGAATTCATGTATCAGTTCTAGTAGTTTTTTGATGCAGTCTTTCAGGTTTTCTGCATAGAGTACCATGTCATCTGCAAATAGCAAATGTTTGACTTCTTCCTTTTATTGAATGTCTTTTATTTCTTTTTGTTGTCTGATTTCTGAGGCTAGGAGTTCTAGTACTATGTCAAACAACTGTGGTGAGAGTGGACATCCTTGTCTTGTTCCTGAGTGTAGAGGAAAAGTTCTCATTTTCTCCCCATTGAGGGTGATATTAACTGTGGGTCTTTCATATATGGCCTTTATGATGTTGAAGTATAGTGCCTCTATCTCCATTTGGTTGACGTTTTATCAAGAATGGATGCTTTACTTTGCGAAATGCTTTTTCTGCATATATTGAAAGGATCATATGGTTCTTACCCTTTGTCAATGTGGTCTATCACACTGATTGATTTACAGATATTGAGCCACCACTAAAACCCAGGAATAAATTCCACTTGATTATGGTGAATGATTTTTTTTAATGTAATGTTCAATTCGACTTGCTAATAGTCTGGTGAAAATTTTCCATCCATGTTCACCAGGGATATTGGTCTATCATTCTCTTTTTTAAGGGTGGTCTTTGCCTGGTTTTGGAATGAAGGAAATGCTGGCCTCATAGAATGAGTTTGGAAAATTTCCTTCCATCTCTATTTCTGGGAACAGTTTGAGAAGAATAGATTTTAACTCTTCTTTAAATAGCTAGTAGAATTCCCCTGGGAAGCCATCTGGTCCTGAACTTTTGTTTGCTGGGAGATTTTTGATTACTGATTCCATTTCTTCACTGATGATCTGTCTGAGTTTTCTATTTTTTTCCTGTTTCAGTTTCATAGTAGTTTATATGTTTCTAGGAATTCATTCATTTCTTCTCGATTGCCCATTCTCCTGTCTGTGTGTGTGTGTGTGTGTGTGTACACACACACACAAACACACACACACACACACATATATATAATTTGTCATATTTTCTTATAATTGTATTTCTGTGGTGTTAGTTGTGATCTCTCCTCTCTCATTTGTAGTTTTATTTGTTTGGATCCTTTCTCTTTTCTTTTTGGTAAGTCCAGCTAGGGTTTTATTAATTTAATTAATTTTTTCAAAGACCAAGATCCTGGTTTCATTAATCTGCTCTACTGGTTTTTGTTTATTTCTATATATTTCTACTCTAATCTTCATTACTTTTCTCCTGATGGCTTTAGGCTTCGTTTGTTGTTCTTTTTCTAGCTTCTTTAGGTGTAAGGTTAGGTTGCACATTTGAGATTGTTCTTGATTCTTGAGGTAGCTTGTATTGCTGCATACTTCCATCTTATGACTGCTTTTGCTGCATACCAACAGTTTTGGACTGTCATGTTTTCATTTTCACTTGTTTCACATGTATTTTTACATTTCTTCTTTAATTTCCTGGTTGGCCCAATCATTCTTTAAGGATATTCTTTAGCCTCCATTTTTTTGTGGTCTTTCCAATTTTTTTCTTCTGACTGACTTCATGTTTCATAGGGTTGTGACTGGAAAATTTGCATGATACAATCTCATACTTTTTGTAATTGTTATTGGGGCCTGGCTATTGACCCAGTATGTGATCTATTCTGGAGCATATCCCATGTACACTTAAAAAGAACGTGTATTCTGCTGCTTTAAGATGAAATGTTCTGAATATTTCTGTGAAGTCCATATGGTCCAGTGTGTCATTCAAAACCATTGTTTCCATGTTGATTTTCTGTTTGGATGATCTGTCTTGACGTAAATGAGGTGTAATAGTCCCTATTATTATTGTATTGTTATCAGTGAGCTACTCTACATTTCATATTGTTTTATATATTTGAGTTCTCCCAATTTGGGTGCATAAATATTTACAATTATTAGATCTTCTTGTTGGATAGACTCATTTATGATTATATAATGCGCTTCTTCATCTCCTGTTACATCTTTGGTTTAAAATTTAGTTTGTCCAATATAAGTATTGCTATTCCAACTTTGTTTTGACATCCATTTGCATGGTAAATATTTCTTCATCCTCTTACTCTCAATCTACAGGTGTCTTCAGTCTAAAATGTGTCCCTTGTAAGCAACATCTAGATGTGTCTTGTTTTTTTTTTATCCATTTTTGATACCCCGTGTCTTTTGATTGGAGCATTTAGACCATTTACATTGAGTGATTATTTATAGATATGAATTTAGTGTAATTTTATTACTTGCTTTGTCATTGTTTCTGGAGATTTTCCCTGTTCCTTTCTAATCTTTGTCACTTTAGGTTTTTTTCCCACTCAGAGTTTCCTTTAATATTTCTTGCAGGGCTAGTTTAGTGATCATGAACTCCTTTAGTTTTGTTTCTCTGGGAAACTCTTTATCTCTCCTTATGTTCTGAATGACATAAAGGATAAAGTATTCTTGGCTGCCTATTTTTCCCATTCAGCCTTGAATATGTCATGCCACTTTCTTCTTGCCTGCCAAGTTTCTGTGGATAGATCTGCTGCTAATTATATCTTCCCTTGTAAGTTAGGAACTTCTTTTGTCTTGCTGCTTTTAGGATTTTTTTCTTCATCTCTATGTTTTGCAAATTTTACTACAATATGCCTTAATGTTGGCCTGCTTTTGTTGATTTAATGGGAGTTCTCTGTGCCTCCAGGCTTCACATGTCTGCTTCCTCCCCAAGATTAGGGAAGTTTTCAGCCATAATTTGCTCAAATAAACCTTCTGCATCATTTTCCTTCTCTTCTTCTTCTGGAACTCCTATGATACTAATATAATTATGCTTTATGAAGTCACCGAGCTCCCTAAGTCTACATTCGTGATCCGATATTTTCTTTCTCCTCCCCTTTTCAGCTTCATTATTTTCATAATTTTATCTTTTATATCTTATTCATTCCTCCACTTCTTCCATCCTTTTTGGTCATTATATCTAGTTAGTTTAAAATCTCAGTTATTGCATTTTTCATTTAGGCCTGACTAGTTTTTAGGTCTTTTATCTTTGTGGTAAGGGATTCCCTGTTATCTTCCATGCTTTTCTGAAGCACAGCTAGTATCCTTATGCTCATTGCTTTAAATTTTAGATCAGGCATATATATAAACTTATATCTGTTTAGATTAGATCCCTGGCTATGACCTTTCTTTGCTCTTTGGGGATGAATTCCTCCCTTTTGGCATTTTGTCTTGGTCTCTGTCTTCTGTGTGATAGGAAAGCCTGTTGTGTATCCTGCTCCTAAAAGTAATGGCTTTATGAAGAAAAGGTCATATACTATCCAAGGCCTGACACTTCAGGAAGTGTCTCTGTTGTATGCTGCTGCTATGTTTTGGCTGCTCTTTCCCTCAGGTCAGTCCTCAGTAGAGTTTCTCCTTGCATACAGTGTGGAGTGTTTGTACCTTGGCAAGAGTTTGGTGAGTTTTAACTAGGTGTGCTCCAGTGTGCTTGTTAAAAGAGACCTGATACTATTTCCACCACAGCTGAAACTTTGCAGCACTCTACAGTCAGCAGACTTGGTGTGTGTGGGGGTTTGTGCTGGTCTTATGTGGGAGGGACCTGTTGCTATGGTTCTCAGGCACATCTTCCTGAGAAAAGCAGCATCTATGGTATACAGGGGTGTGGGGCTTGGTGTAAGCAGTTTCAGCTACCAATGTTAGCACTGTGCTGCTTACTAAAGTTTATGCTGAAGGGTAGAGGAAGGAAATGTCTCCAGAGAGGCAATTCCTTTCCAGATATGCTCCAAGGCATTTCCTTTCCAGATATGCTCCAAGGCAATTCCTTTCCAGATATGCTCCAAGAAGGAGGAATCATTTCTTTCAGGCATCGCAGGAGATACTCAGATCCTGCCATCTGCCCCCAGACCATCTACCTTCCTTTTCCACAAGAGCACTGCAGTGCCTTCCGGGTTCCACACCGGCCACACTATGGACTTCTAAAACTCCAGTCTTTGAACCACACTGGTTATAAAAATTCATGAAAATCAGCCCCTCTTGTTTTCCCAGTCAATGGTTTGGGAAAATGTTTTCCTTGTGCATTCATTCCCCTCTCTCTCCCTCTCTGGCTTTTCTAGGAGACCAGGGCTCTCTGCCCTCCATAGCACCTGTAATCTTTTTCTCCCCCAAACCATGTCTTCACATCTCCTACCATACAAAAGGTGGCCTCTTCTCTCCCTCTATTTTTGTTTGTTCTATCAGTTCTAGATTGATTTCTTGGGCATTCAGGATGATTTTATGCTTAACTAGTTGTGTCAAGGGACAAGGCAAGCCTAGGGTCTTCCTATTATTTTGCCATCTTAGCTTCTATTCATGTATACTTTTAAAGTTTCAACCTCATGCCTCTTCTCCAGACCAACTTCTCTCTGATTTTCCAATATTTCCCTTCCAACCACTTGATCAACCATCCAAACCAATGACTATATATGTATTACTTAGAACCAATTCTTTTGGGATCCCTGAGTGGCTCAGTGGTTGAGTGTCTGCCTTTGGCTCAGGGCGTGATCCTGGAGACCCAGGATCGAGTCCCACGTCGGGCTCCCTGCATGGAGCCTGCTTCTCCCTCTGCCTGTGTCTCTGCCTCTCTCTCTCTGTCTCTCATGAATAAATAAATAAAATATTAAAAATTAAAAAAAAGAACCACTTCTTTTTTTCATACACATACAAAATGTGGATAACAATATACTACCCAAATCTATGCCCACTGGGAATTGTTCTTTTCTAATCTCTTTTCTGTATTTTGGGGCCACACTTGAGAGGGAGTGTAGGGTAAGAAAACTCTATTTTTTAGCTTGTACTCAAAAACTGAGAATACAAAGGCTTAGTGTTTTCTGAAAATTGGGGATATAAGATGTCCCAGTGCATCCACTAAGATGTTCCTAATCCTTATCTTAAGATCCACACTTCCTAAATCAGGAACATATGCACAAAAGGCTACTTTTCATGCGTAAATATCCTTTGATATTTACTTTTATACAGGTCTGCTTGTAAAAAATTATCAGTGTTTTACTCAAAGGCTTATTTAGGCTTATTTATCAAAGGAGACATAACTGGATCTAGACTTCTAGGTGGTAAATTACTAACCTTCAACATTTTGTAGAGAGACATTTTCCTCTGGCTTCCATTGTTTCTGTGAAAAAGTTAACTATAAGTCTTATATTTTGGTTCCATTAAAGTAACACAGGGTTTTGATACCTCCTTCAGCTGATTTTGATAGTTTCATCTTTTACCAGTTTTTACTTGATGGAACTAAATATAGTTTTATTCAAACTTATTGTGGATGTGGTTTTAGATCCTCCATCTATCTTGAGGTCTTTGGTTAGTTTAATAAATTATCATCAGCCTTGGAATCCCTTAGCAGTTTAGTGCCTGCCTTCAGCCCAGGGTGTGATCCTGGGCTCCCTGCATAGAGCCTGCTTCTCCTTCTGCCTGTGTCTCTGCCTCTCTCTCTCTCTCTCTCTCTCTCTCTCTGTCCATGTCTCTCATGATTAAATAAATAAAATCTTAAAAAAAAGAATGTTTAAAAAAATTATCAGCCTTGGGGATCCCTGGGTGGCTCAGCAGTTTAGCGCCTGCCTTTGGCCCAGGGCGCGATCCTGGAGTCCCGGGATCGAGTCCAACATCGGGCTCCCGGCATGGAGCCTGCTTCTCCCTCTTCCTGTGTCTCTGCCTCTCTCTCTCTTTCTCTCTATGTCTATCATAAATAAATAAATAAATCTTAAAAAAATTATCAGCCTTTAACATTTTAACTATTTCTTCCACCCCTATCACCTCTTTCCTAATTTATCTGGGATTTGAATTACACATATGTTAGTTCACCGTACCTTATGTTCTCTTGTACTAAGTTTAGAAAGGATTTAGTTTTGCTTCTGTCAGGCAGCTAGCAGATAACATAAATCTAATTAGGTATTGAGGTAATTCACTGTTGGTCCATTTATGGTTAACCTTTGTCCCTAAGGTTTTGTGTGTGTGTGTGTGTGTGTGTGTATGTGTGTCTCAATTGAAAGTAATGGCCTCCAACTTTCCCCTTCATCCAATGAATCTGTCAAAAGTTCTGTGTAGTCTCTCTCAACCACCATTTTATTTTTATTTTAAATATTTTATTAATTTATTCAGAGAGAGAGAGAGAGAGAGAGCGGCAGAATCACAGGCAAAGGGAGAAGCAGGCTCCATGCAGGGAGCCTAACATGGGACTTGATCCCGCGGCTCCAGGATCACACCCCGGGCTGCAGGCGGCACTAAACCGCTGCACCACCAGGGCTGTCCATCAAACACCATTTTTAAATCTGCACATACCTCAAGAATTAAAGAGTCCCCAGCTGGCTCTGTTAGAGGAGTGTGTGAGTGACTCTTGATCTCAAGGTCTCATGTGAGTGTAGCAGACATTACTTAAATAAATAAATAAACTCCAAAAAAAAAAAAAAGGAAGAAGAATTATAAGCCCCAATTTCTAGCTCTTTGACATCTTTTTTTTCCTTATTAATCTACTGTAATATAATTCCTTACTGCCCTGGAACATTCCCAAAATATTTGAATAAAGTTTTAAAAATGTTTTGCTCAGATCTTCTAATGGAAGTGCTGGTCAAAAAAAACCTAATCAGAGGTGCCTAGGTGGCTCAGTCAGCCTTTGGCTGCCTTAGGCTTGGGTCATGATCTCAGAGTCTTGGGATCAAGCCCCACAATGAGTTCCTTGCTGAGTGGGGAGTCTGCTTCTCCCTCTCCTTCTGCCTGCTGCTCCCCCTGCTTGTGCTCTATCAAATAAATAAATAAACTCTTTAAACATACAGACACACAACTTAATCTGTCATTATGGTAAACAGACCATTGGCCATAGAGTGCAATGTTTAGAAAACAGGGTTTGGCAGCTAGGGATACTAACATTGATTCCTGGTTCCCTTAGCTACAAGCAGCTATAACATTGTGTTTAAGAGAACAAGGGCTAAAACCAGACTGCCTAGGATTGAATACTGTGTATCTAAGTTGTATGACCTTGGACAAGTTTTTTAATGTATCTGCCACATAATTTCATATATAAAATGAGAATGATATTAGTTTCTATCCATATCATTGTTGTGAAGATTAATATGTTTAAGCATTTATAACATTGTCAAGCATAAATTAAACAATAAGTTAGAGTACTGTTTCTTCATGTTCTCATTGGTAAATTCAGGATAATATGACTTACTAATAAGATTGCTTCGGGAAATACAGGCTTTAATATAAAAATTTATTTTCCAAGTGCATAATAGACAGAAAATACTGTTATATATTAGTATGTAAATAGTAAATGGATGAGTAGTAAATAGCAAATAAATGAAGAAATGGTTTTCCCTCTTGTATTCTTCCCCTCCCTTCTGTTTAACAGATTGCCTTATCATTTTCAGAGTTAAATGACTGATTCACAGATTTTTGTTTTTAAAATAATTAGATGTCACCAAAATCAAATTAGAAACAGTAAGAAATTAAATGGGCTTTTTCTGCACGTTGGAAAGCTGTATCTGCACATTGGAATGCTCTTTTCCATAACTGCATGAATGATCATACGTGATCTAAAGAAAAAACTGTGTTTACTATTCAAGTCAAAGTTCAGACACCCAAAGGCTATTATAACATTTTCTAAGTATTTGGAAGACCTTTCCAATTTTATGCATTTAATCCTTTTTATTATTTTACTCAATAATTGTAATTGTCCTTTTTATGTAAAATTTAATAAAGTATTCAGTAGAAATGATTAGAAATCACTTGATAAAAGTTTGGTTACACATTTTTCTATTTGGTTTCATAATGAATACAACTATACCGTACTAATAATGAACTGGTTGGACACGGAAGAAGGTCTTATATTTTACCCTACATTTTCCAAGAATTATATTAGTCTTTGAAGAAACACTTATCTACAAAACATGCAAGCAATTTCTCCCGGAGAAGGTGATAACAGATTTTGGATATAATCATCATCATCGTTGTCGTCATCATCATCATCATCATCATCATCATCATCTGTAAGCTGAAAAAGCATCTGAAACTAAAAAAAAAAAAAGTATGTAATGATGTAATTTCAACTCAAATTTAAGGTAGGAAAAACCCACAATAAACTATATCTTCTAATCTTTGAAAATAATAAGAATAAGACACCACCAAAACAGTTTATTGTAAGATATTTAACAGGGAACAAGTATTACATAAGTAAATAAAGAGTTTATGACTCTAATTTTGTCGTTTTATCTTACATGTAACCTACATGTAGAAAGCATAAATGGAAAGTTTAAAATTAAAATTTACTATATTTCAGATTTATAAAGAAGAGTACAGTGTAACAACCATTTATATGCCCTCAGCATAATTTAAGTACTATGGAAACCTATAAAGAGTTAAATATACATGTGTGGTTCTAATCAATTTTATACCCCATTTATACACCTCATCCTTACCAGAACTAATTAATCTCCTAAATTTGGTGTTTTTCATTTCCATGCATGTTTTTAAACATTTAGTTTATACCATTATATCAATAAACACTATCTACTATTTTGCATATTTTAACTTATGTTAATTAACACCTCAACATTATGCCCCAGGTATAATGTTGTTGGGTAGAATTTGCCACATAGTCTTAAACAAGTAAAAGCTGAATAGACTAAAAACAAAGCAAAAAAAAAAAACCTCTTCTAGGATACATAAGAGAGGGGAGGACACAGAGCAAGCCACTGCTCCCAAGATGGGAGACACAGGTGAATATAGAGAATACCATCTTACCAGCACAGAAACTCTTGAGCTGAAACCTCCTGGGGAACCAGAGCCAAGGAGGAAAACCTGAGCTGTAATTGACAAATTGCTGGAGGCTCAGCCCACAAGGCTGCATCAAGAACTCCAGGTGGGGGATCCCTGGGTGGCTCAGTGGTTTAGCGCCTGAGTTTGGCCTAGGCTATGGTCCTAGGATCGAGTCCCACATTGGGCTCCCTGCATGGAGCCTGTTTCTCTCTCTTTCTCTTTCTCTCACAAATAAATAAAACATTTAAAAAAATAAAAATTACCTACTTATAAAAAAAGAACTCCAGGTGGATCCAGTCATGGTTGCAGAGGTTTCCCCCCCACCCCACCCCACCCTGTGCCCCTCACACAATATTATTAGATTTACCTCCAGGAATTTGACAAGTTGCCAGAGTAATGTCTGAGAAAAATCCCCCAATGCTTCCAGGAGGGTGAGGGGTGAGAGAACCATTTCTAAATATACCAGAACAGTCTTCTTAATAAGGCCTGCCTTCAGGAGAAACTAGTTAACTGGAGCCTAACCTGCTGAAGTATTATCAGAGCCTAACTAACCTGAGGAAAGGGAAATACTAACTCCAGCCCACTGTAGCCATCCTATTCCACCTAAAGAGGGAGGAAAGAAAAGAAAAAAAGAGAATAAAACCCTAAACCAATCAAACAAAACCCCTGAGAAATGCTGTGAATTTTACCATCCAGAGGCACAGGCTCATTAAAAGTCTGGGACCTAATCATAAAACTATACAATGTTTCACCTCTGCCATATTTCCCCACCACATTATTAAAGGTCTATTTACAGCAGTTCCTTTTACCTTTTATCATTTGTGGCTATTAAGAAAAAAATTACATGGTACATCAAAGGGCAAAAGGCACATTTTGAAGATGCAGAGCAAATGTCAGAACCAAACATAACAGAATCATTGGAATTGCCACACTGGAAATTCAAAACAACTGTGATTAATATGCCAAGGCTCAGGGGATCCCTGGGTGGCTCAGCGGTTGAGCGCCTGCCTTAGGCCCAGGGTGAGATCCTATAGACCTGGGATTGAGTCCCACGTTGGGCTCCCTGGGTGGAGCCTGCTTCTGTCTCTGCCTCTCTCTCTCTCTCTCTCTGTGTGTCTCATGAATAAATAAAATATTTTTTTTGAAAAAATATGCTAAGTCTTTAGTGAATAAAGTAGACAGCATGCAAGAACAGACAGGCAATATAAGCAAAGAGGTGGAAAACCTAAGAAAAGGACAATAATAAATGCTAGAGATAAAAATCACTAAAACAGAATTGGAGCATGCCTTTGATGAGCTTACTAGGAAGCTGGACATAGCTGAGGAAAGACTCTCTGAGCTTCAAGATATCTCAATAAAGGGATCCCTGGGTGGCGCAGAGGTTTGGCGCCTGCCTTTGGCCCAGGGCGCGATCCTGGAGACCTGGGATCGAATCCCACGTCAGGCTCCTGGTGCATGGAGCCTGCTTCTCCCTCTGCCTCTGTCTCTGCTCTCTCTCTCTCTCTCTCTCTCTCTCTCTCTCTCTGTATGACTATCGTAAATAAAAAAAAAAGATATCTCAATAAAAACTTACCAACTAAAAAGAGAACACTGAAAAAGAAAACAGACTGTCCAAGGATTGGGGGACAACACTGAAACATGCAATATATGTGTAATGTAAATACCAGAGGGTGAAGAAAAACAGAAAGAGAAGAAATATTTGAAACAATAATGACTGAGAATTTCAACAAATTAATGTCAAACACATGATACTTATTTCAATCATTAATTTTATGTGAATACCTATGTTGATATATGTAGCTTTATATAATTTACTTTCGTTGATATATTTCATTATATATGCACCATAAATTAGTTTGTTTTCTTGTTGATGGTATTTGCTTCCAATTATTTGCTGTCATAATGCTGCAATTAATATTCCTTTTTTGTATCATCATGCATACATATGAGGGTTTCTCTAGGGCAGTCCTGGCCAATGCATTTTCTGTGATAATAAAATGTTCTGTATCAGTGTTGTCCAAAACTGTAGCCACTAGCCATATGTGGCCACTAAACACTTAAAATATAGCTAGTAAGGCAGATAAACTGAAATTTTACTTTAATTTATATAAATGTAAATTTAAATAGTCACATATGGCTTGTAACCATGCTCTTTGGAAGTATACTAAGATGTACTGTTACAGTAGGCAGTTAGGCTGTAACAGGATGCCTGGTGGAGAGCAAAGAGGAAGTCATGACCAGCTATCAAGAAAGTCAGAGGCCTGTCCTCTGGCAGCACAAGAAGCCAGATCCAAGCAGACAGGAAAATGCCTGACCAAATCAGTATGAAAAAGCAGAAACTCTGTTTCTGAGAAATCCCATCTGATTAATGAATATTCTAACCCCTTGTTAACATGGTCATTAAAAGACAGAAGCCTAAACCCCAGGCACACTCACTCTCACATCCTAAGGGTGGCACTTTCACTTTAATAAACTTCCCAGCTCCTGCTGCTCATCTACTCCATTGTGTCTGTCCTTGAATTCTTTCTCTGGACAAGACCAGCAGCTTCAAACAACATCTTTGGGACAAGCAGGGTCATGGTCTCAGGGCCCAAGGCCTCCCCAGTTCACCCAGCACCAGTACTAGTATACTATAAAGCTATTCCACTATGGAAATACTGTGCTTCAGAAAAGTGCTGCCACTATATCAGAGATATATTCATTTTCAACTTTACTATTTCATATTGTCTAAAAAATGTTCAAACAATTTAATATTTCTTCAACACATATAAGAAAATCTGTTTTATTTTCATTATCTTTACCAATTCGATCCTTCTTTGGTTATACTGCAAAGATCTTCTCCATCTTTATTTTTGGCTTGTCTTTCCACTATTTAATTATATATTTACGGCCTAGAAAACTAAAAAGGTAATGTAGTTTAATCTGTCAGAATTTTTGTGTGGTTTTGCTTTCAAGGTTTGTTTAGGAAATATTTTCCTAACTCAAAGTCTGCAAAAGCTATAATTTCTTCTAAAATTCTCGTGGGGTGCCTGGAGGTCTTAATCAGTTGAATGTCAGATTCTTGATGTCATCTCAGGTCGTGATCTAGGGTCCTGGGATCCAGCCCATGTTGGACTCTGTGCTCAGTGGGGAGTGTGCTTGAGATTCTCCCTCTTCCTCGCCCTCTGCCCCTCCCTCCACTCATGCACACTCTCTCTAAGATAAATAAATCTTTAAAATTAAATAAAATTCTTATGAATAATAGTTTAATAAATGAGAAAGAGAAGTTGAGCTCTATTTTTATCTTTGTGAAAAACATTTGTCCAATGCCATTTAATCTATTGTGTTCCTCCTAATTTTGCAAAGCCATCTTTCTCATATACCAAGTTATCAAATATTCATTGTTTTGTTTCTGGTCCTCTATTTTTCTCTCCTTTCACAAATATTGCATTTTTTTTAAAGATTTTTATTTATTTATTCATGAGAGACACAAAGAGAGAGAGAGAGGCAGAAACACAGGTAGAGGGAGAAGCAGGCTCCATTGCAGGGAGCCCGATGCGGGACTAGATCCCGGGTCTCTGGGATCACGCCCTTGGCTGAAGGTGGCGCTAAACTGCTGAACCACCCAGGGTGCCCCAAATATTGCATATTAATTGCACTTTTTTATAGTTCTTGATAAATGGCAGAATCTTAATAACTGGTAGTTCTTGTTCCTAACAGTGTAGACCATGTTGGGGCCCCTTTAAGACTGTTTTATATATCCCTTCAGCTTAGATAAATTTAGGTAAACTCCCAAGTATATCTAGAATACTACTAACTCTGGATTAATCTAAAACTAGATTTGTCCATAAACAGAAAACTAGAATTAGTCCCTAACCAATAACTCACTAGTATAGAAGTGTGAGAGAACAGGCCCATTGTATTAGAATGGAATAACTCTGAGCTACTTTACTTTAGAGTTTTTCTATGGAAACAGCTTCAATCTATTCATTATGGTACTTTGTCTAAAATCACAGCCTTGCTTGGTTCTCTCTTTATCTCTTACTAGTTTCTTCTTGGCACACCTTCTTTAAAAAAAAATCACTTGCACAAGCATACTTATTTTATAGGCTGCTCTTGGAGAACCTAAATTGGAAAACAGCAGCTGTTAGCCCTCTGTTCTTTCAGGTACTTACATTCTGGTTGTCTAGTTTTTCAATCACATACAAATATGTACAAGCATACACACAAACATGTAAATTAGTTGGGATTTTTAATGGAAAAATAATTGAATTTATAGATTGCTTTACCATATTCTATCTTTATACTCATGAATCTACATTTCTGCCTTTATTCAAATCTATTATGATCATTCAGTAAAAATTTACTTTTACATAAAGTAATGCATTCCTTCCTTAGATTTATTCTTTTTTTTAAAAGATTTTATTTATTTATTCATGAGAGACACATACACACACAGGAGGCAGAGACACAGGCAGAGGGAGAAGCAGGTTCCATGCAGGAGCCTGACGTGGGACTTGATCCTGGGTCTCCAGGATCAGGCCCTGGGCCAAAGGGGGCACTAAGCTGCTGAGCCAGCCACCCAGGCTGCCCCAGACTTATTCTTAGGTTCTTTTGCTTTTGTTGTTATTTCTAATTACATTTTGTTAGTGACTTAGAGGAATCGCATTTGCGATACTAATATTCATCAACATTGCTAAACGTCTTTATAATTTTCTTTCCTTCTTTCCTTCTCTTCTCCTTTCTTCTCTTCCCTCTCTCTATCCTCCTAACAAAACCCTCTGGGTTTGTTACTTTTTTATTAGCTCGCTATTCATTTAAGAGAATTTTTAAAAACATATTTTGTGAACATTTATAGGTAATATTTTACTATAGAATTTTCAGGATTATCTACTTTTTACCATGTTGTTAGAAATAAAGAAAATCAGGATATTTTTGGGGTACTTGGTTTCTCAGAAGAACAACTAAAAAACCCAAGCAAAATGCAAAAATTTTGCCCAATTTGTTAGTATTATGTACTTGACACATCTCTGATTATTCAAATGCAAGTAGACATATTTAATTTGATAACCTGAGGGAAAGGTGAAAGCTAGGTTGATTTTTCTTAAAGTCTGAGGTATTCCAACCATGACCTCTTTTAAGCAATCTCCTGGTAATTCAAGTGTTTAATTTTCCTCTTCTGTGCATTTGTCATAAAATACAATACTCTTTTTATGAAAACTACTTTATATTTGGAGTATTTGTGATTAGATGACATTACCCAAAGACCCAAATCAGAGTTATAACAAGTACACTGCTAGTTAAAAGGCTAATTCTTAGTAAGAACAACATTTCTTTATATTGTATTACTTTAAAAATTCCATTTATTACTGACCATCAAGATAAAACTGACAACTATAATAAAGAGCTAATATAAGAGATGGACTGAGAATGCCACTCCATATATCTATCTGTATGTGTAATTCAATTCTAAAAATTGAATTGCAACCTTACTGTAGCCTTTTCTGAAGCAGAAAATCATACATAAAACCTGACATTGTCCCTAAATCATAACATATTTTTATAGCAGTTTGAAAGTTAACCAAGTACTTTTACTTCAATGATCTCATTTGATTTGATTCTCTGATTATCTTTGTGATGTAGACAAATGGAGACATTATTATGACTTGTACAGATGAGAAACCTGAACTTCAGAATGTGGATTAAATTCTCAGAACCTCTTATTTCTATAATGAGGATGTGAAAAGTGATCTTGGAGTCACTGTCTGACTTATATACAAAATAACAGACTGCTCATGTATACTGTGTATTCTGGTATGTTCTGCAGGAGTTGGTATAATAGAAAGACCACAATAGAGTAACTCTAGGAAGAATGCATGTTCTTTTGGCATAACTGTACAGCTAATCAATAAGATAAGTGTACTATTACACAATCGATTTGGACTGAGTAGGCAAATCCTGGTTCAGAAATCATATTGAAAGCCAGAACACTTTCCATTATAATCAGAGTTAAATGTAATAACTAATAGAACTGCATTTTTTGCAGTACTGTTGCTTTTGTTAAGGTTATTAAATATTTTTTTCCACTAAGAATAAGGACACTATAGTTATTTTAGATATAAGGAGCAACACTTAATGGTTTTATTTCTTCCTCTTTTTTTTTCTTTCTTTCATCCTTGCTTCTTCTCTTAGATATTTTTATTTAAAAAAAGTCAAACCACTTGGTAATAACTAAAAGGAATAAAAATATAAGGATATTCTAACGTTGGTATTAAGTTATGTGAAAAAAAATCAGAGATTTGAAAAGTTTATAAAAGGCAAGGGTGATATATTGTGTTTTTATCTTATCTAAATTCATTAAAAGTTTCCACAAAGAAAAGGAAATGCCAATGACTATATGGTAATACAAAATTTAAAAAGTTTCTGTTTTATTTTTTAAAGATTTTATTATTTATTCATGAGAGTCAGAGAGAAGTAGAGACATAGGCAGAGGGAGAAGCAGGTGGGACTTGATCCCAGACCCCGGGATCACTCCCTGAACTGAAAGCAGATGCTAAACCATTGAGCCACTCAAGCATCCCAAAAAGTCTCTATTTGAAATAGTACTAACAAACCCTGTTTCCTAGTCTTTCTCCTATTTACATATATTTCTATATTCTGCTCCCAATAAATTAAATGTTTTCCATTTCTAAATTTATTTCCCATTGTGGTGACTTAAGCAACTATGTTAATAAGGTGAACAAAATGGATATCATGATTCTTATGTCTCATACATCATTGTATATTAATTCATAGCTTATAGCCATTTAAAATTGTGAATTAAATATCTGAATCTCAATTGATAAATCAATTGTGGAGAACAACATACTTTGTCTTGTAGTGTTTGATGAGAATATATAATGAAATGAAGTCTGCAAAGAGATCATAATAATCTTCTTTTGTTTGACGTGCAACATAAATAATAAGCTATATACCATATTGATAAAATTTTCACATATATTAATTATAAAGACATATATGTATATATACCAAATATGTGTATTAGCACATAAATTACAAATATGTTAGATTAGTATTAGTTGGATTTCACTTTATATTTTTGTAAAACTGAAATTTTTAGTGGGAATGTAATTTAGTAAAATGCTACCTGTGAATGGGAATGCAAATATGTACTATATTATCTAACTGTTTCATGTTTAGGTAATTATCCAAGATAAATAAAAGGATATACATATAAGAATGTGTACTTGAATATTCCTAGCAGCTTTGTTTAGCCCCATACTGGAAAAACCCAAATGATTGTCAACCAACGAATAAATACACTGTAGTACATTCACATAGTAGACTACTACTTATCAATAAAAATAATTGAATATTAATATAGGAAATCAACAAGTATTAATTTTGAATTAATTATGCCAAGTGGAAGAAGCAGGGAGAAAGAAAAATAAGTACTGTATGAAATAAGTACATAAGTTCTAAAAATTACAAACTAATCTAAAGTGACAGTAGATCAGTTGTTGCTGGTGTTGATGCCAGAGGTGAAGGAGAGGGGTGAGAACAGAGGGACATAAGGATGACATATGGAAGAGTCTCCAAAGGTCATAAGAAAACCACTAAGTATGATGGGTATATTCATTATTTGGATGTAGGTGGATGGTTTCAATGCATATACTTCTTTGAAAATGTATTGGGGTGTGTAGTATTCTAAATATATGCAGATTGTAAGTTCACAACATTTCAATAAAGTTATTTTAAAAATATAGAACTAGGCCCAAATGCCAAACCTTTCCATCTACTTCTCAGATAGTATTCCAAAAGTGCTATTCAAGAAAGACAGAACACTTATATAACTGATCATTATATATGCTTGTGTAGTCTCTTAAAATTTTTCTGTAAAGATCTCTTTATCTCACAAGTGTTTAAAGAAAAATCTGGTCAGCTGCAGTACAAAGACCACAATGGCTGTCCCTGACTATTTTTGTTTCAGGACAGAAGGACAACTGTCTGTGCTGAGTGTCATGCATGCTGCTCTTGCATGGTGCTGCTATTGCTCAGTACTGCGTCTCAGGTTAAGAGAACTCTCCACTCCTGTTGACGTATATGATACTGTCAGGCAGAATTCAGCTACAGGAAGGAGAAACCATTTCACCTGTTTTAAGCAGAAAACAATTTACTATCAAAGGATTAGACATTACCAACATTATTAGAAGACGTAGCTGAGTGGATTCTATATTAAGCCTATCCAGGAAGGTAGGAGTTAAGAACTATCACTGGAACTAGAACTCTTGATTTCAATTACATTATGTCTAGGCATGAGACAAAAATCACATAGATGCTGTGCCAACTCCAAGACTTTCAACATCAACAAAACCAGTGAGTATACACTGGAAGGCTGCGGCAAAATTCCTATTATCTTCATGCCTGCAAATGAGCAGGGGGAAAATAAAAGCAGCAAAATGGCCTTTGCCTCATCCTGATTTCATGTCTTATGGAGTTGTTGATATATAGATAGATATAGATATAGATATAGATATAGATATAGATATAGATATAGATATATTTAGTTGTTGATATTTGTACCTGATTCACCTGCATATCTCTAGACATTTCCCACTCTGGGAAATGTAATCCAACGTATGTAGTATAGGCAACCATATCATAGTAAAAAGATTTGGGTGCTGACTGCCATTCACCATATCCACTGAATTATCCATCTCTACCAGATGCCAGTTAGAGTCCTGGTATTGTCTAAATGGGAGCAGTGCTATCAGACATTGCTGAATTGTAGAAATTGCACAGCATTTCTCCAAAAGATGGAAAGATATTTGTCATTCACTTTGTTCTTAATATTTTTTTCCCAAAAGAATACCAAAGCAGTTCTACTAGTAATGGTATGTTTTAGAGATTTTTTTTTCTGACTCTCCAGAATTTTTAATGAGGCAGTACTGTTAAAATAGTTTTGCTTATATTTGACCCCCTTACTCCACAATATAGATATGACTCTAACAAGAGATGGATATGGAACTTAGAGAAATCTTAATGATAAACTCCATCTTATACTCTGAATTTTCCCTCAACAATGAGGATTTTATCAGTGAGTCATATTTATCTCTTTATTATATTTATCATATTTAACTCTTGGTTTTCCTAGAATGGATTCTCATCTTCTATAGATACTGATCTTAGGAGTTTGGCAGATCACGCTTCCTAAAATGACACAATAACTCCCATTCCACATGCTCTCTTGCAATGTTACCTTGATGTTCTCTAATCAAAAGATGAAGTCTACCTCATCTCCTTTTGAATCTGAGTGACTCCTGTGACTACTATGACCAACAAATTTTATTTTATTTTATTTTATTTTATTTTATTTTATTTTTTTATTTTATATTTTTTTATGACCGACAAAATTAAGAGGAAGTGGCATTCTGGGACTTCTTAAGAAAAAGCAGTAAGAATACTTGGTATTGTCCACCTTTATGCTCTGGAGTTAGCATGTAAGAAACTGTGAGACCATCAGACTGTGTAAAAGCCCAGGCTAATCATATACAGAGGCCATGTGGAAAAAGAGAAAGAGATGCCTGACTAGCCCTGAACTATTCTAGTCATATCAACAGAGTAAAAAAAATACACGAGTAAGGAAGTCATCTTGAAAATTTCAGCTTTCTGTGTAGCCCTGTGTCAACCCACAAGGCATAGAGAAAAATAGTCCCTAGGGATCAACACTCAATGTAGTGTAGGTATCTGACATTAAGATTTGATTGCCAGGCATCTGTTTCAAAGACATCCATCTTGAATAAAAATATTGCCAGTTGTGCTACAGCTGATAGCTGTATACAGCTACTAGCAAACTACCAAATAAGAAATTAGGCTGCCCCCAGGCATAAAGTTCCATCTTTCAGAAAGCCCTGAAAAATCTAAATAGCTGCTTGAATGACCCTGTTTCTCCCTTCCCATGCCTTAATTCCCACTCTTCTGTTTTAAATTAGACAAAAAAAAAAAAAAAAAAAAAAAAACAAAAAAACAAACTTACAAAACCCTAGATACCCTATCCTTGGACCCTAATAAAGGCAGAGCCCCAAGTCCCACCACCCATTCCTCTCTCTCCCCAGACCTTTCCGTGTGGCCCTTGGGCATACCAAGTCCCCTCTAGAACTGTGAGTAATCTTTTCCTCAAAGTTCCCTGATAGTTTTTGCTGAAGTGTGTCCTGAAATCATAGTAAGAACGACAGGGTCTGGTCCAGTCACAACATTGGTGCCTGTGGAGGGCTCACTACAAGTAACACTGACCCAGGCCCAGACAGCATAACTATTAATTTGTTGGGACCAACATTAACACAAACATTTAAGAAACAGGAGCTGTGATAAATAATTATTGTTATTTCAAGCTCCCCTCTACCCTCAAAATACCCCTCAGCTACAATTTTAGTACAATTAAATAAAATATATGATTGCAACATAACAATAAATTTATGCTGATATTTTAAAAACAGGATTACATTTCAGGTATTTTTTACCTTTAGATTAAAATGTGTTTTAAAAACTTGTTTTGTGAATTGAGATATTTTTAATGTTCTGATATGACTGGAGCTCTGATATTTCTTATCTGAACACTTTACAATTTTAAATTTTTGATTATCTAAGGATACTATCAAAGTATATAATTAGGAATAAAATTTGGCTTGCAATTTCTATTAGTGTCGTTTACATAGTGTTAAGAAAATAGGCTATATTTCATTTCAGCTTTATCTTAAGATGAATGTGATTAACAATTTATAAGTTAAGTGGTTTCCAGATGCCTGAAGAAAAGGAAGGGGTAAAATACTTGATCAAAATTAGTCTTCCTTGCAACTAGCAATCCTGAGCAAATGAAAATTTGTGGTCACATATTTAAAATACATTTTAAAATCATTTTCAACTGTGTCGCTGGAAATTCACTAGGTTCTATGGAATTCTAATGAATTCTAGGAGCAATTGTGTGTTGGTCTGTTAGACATTCTAGGTATGTTTAAATACTTTAAAACCAGAAGGCTGGGACCCCTGGGTGGCTCAGCGGTTGAGTGTCTGCCTTTGGCCTAGGGTGGGATCCTGGAGTCCCAGGATGGAGTCCCACATTGGGCTCCCTGCATAGAGCCTGCTTCTTTCTGCCTCTCTCTCTCTGTGTGTGTGTGTCTTTCATGAATAAATAAATAAACATTTTTTTTAAAAAAAAGGATTGTTTAAAAAAAAAAAAAAGCCAGAACGCAAAAGTGGTCAGTTGTGAATAAATTTAACCACCCTCCTTCTCATTGAGGGGTCTGTTGAGTCAAAGAAGGTGGCTAGGTCAGTGTAATGACTAGTATTTTGGTGATTGACACAAAAATGTGAGCTTTCTATTTTTTTAGAATCATTTATTAGAAAGACTACCCTGAGCACAAACTGACTTGTGTTGGCAATGAATTTCTGAATCCTGACAGGACAGGAAAGAATATCATCCTTCCGATCTGCTGTCTTCTGGCTTGTCGGAAAAACTATGTTAGCCCCAGGAATAAAGTTACTAAACATTACTAAATTCCCAAGAGAAAGAAGCTGTTCCTGGGGAAGTCTGTAACATTTAACTGCAGCACATTTGACAAGACTCCCTTCCTCTCATTACAGGCTAATACTGTGGCTGTGTTCAGAGCCCTTAGAAAAACATATTAGCACTCCAGGCCACTCCCTGCCCCTCTCTGTAGATAAGGCTGACTAGTTTAGAATAATCTTTGAAGGACTGGGTTGACAGCTTCAGATAAAAGTGCTTCTAATTTATAGGGCAGAGCTGGGAGGGAATGAACTCTGAGGCCAGGAAAAGAAAGCAAAGGTTGAGGGAAATTAGCCAGGGATGCTGCAGAGGAATTCAACATTACACTTTTCTTATCTGGGCTTATTAAAAGTTGGCCCAACTTGTAGCAAGAAGAATCTAAAATAAAGACATTATTAATATAGCATTTAGAAAGCAACAATAATGAATATATGTGAAAATGGATCTTTAGATCACAAATTCTAAGCAAATCAAGAAAGCAGCTAATGATTGTTGCCACTTAATTTAATTATTGCCTTTCTATTCTCTCTAATCTTTGCTACAGTGCTGTTAGGCAAATGCCCATCCTCTGAACTCAAAGACAAACCTTTTTCAGGAGGTACTTCCTAGCTTTATTGATGATTTAGGAAATCTAGGCTTTAATCTAAAAGGTTTGTATTAATTTTCCACCTTATCAAAATTCTGAAATTTTAAAAGAGTTCATGCTATTGGGGGATTGTCCTAGTCCCAAAATGAGAGCTCTGTTTATGTTTTGGATCTTTTGTTAATTGATGTTATAATACATCAATTTCAATGGAAAGCATCACCACACTTTTCTACCTCATCCAGAATTATCCTGACTTCCTTTCCAATCAGTGAAGACTGCTCTTCATTTCATGGTCTTTATGACTTGTGTCTATTGTTTTTTTTTTTTTTTTTTTTTACCTAATTGGGTAGAATCTAAGTTTGTCTAAATACAAGCAAAATATTAAAACAACCTAAAAATATTCTCATATGCAGTGCTTATTTAAATCATTTGAAATGTTTTTTTATACACATATGAAATAGTCATGTATACATAATCACAACTAGTAGTAAATTTTTTTTAAAAAGCTTATTTAGAAGGATTCAAAAGTGGACAAAATATAAAGAATGTATTAGAACATTCGCTTTAAAACAGGCAATGCTGTCACCTACTTATCACTGAAGATACATGCTTAATATAATCAGAAAATCTTGCGTTAAGATTGAAAAATAAAATTAAAGTAGAAAACATGAGAAACCCTACTTCTCTAATTAAACATTAGATGATTGTTTTAATAACAAAAATAGCAACATTTAAAGGGAAATATTTCAAGGGTTAAATTGAAAAAAGATAATGATGACCCTTTAAATAATATGTGATAAAATTTTGAGGGAAAAAAAAACATAATGTAGTTGAGTTTTATTTTAACTTGTTTCCCAAATCTGACTCCTCTCAATTTTCAAATTACTTTTTATCCTTTTAGCACTGCAGTTTATATCATTAAAGACTTTATTCACCTATAATTCTGATAGAGTATCTCATAAAAAAAAGCATGTATGCTTCCAAAACTACACTTTCATTAAATAACATTTAAGTTAAGGAAATTAAGCAACAGAGGTTTGATGACTTGTTTTCCCCAAAGAGACTTTTATGAAGGGACTAATTCACATTTATTTACATTTGTTTTCTTAAAGTATAACTTACCTTGTCATGAGGAAATTTTAAGCAGTACTTGAAAAGCATCTCATTATTGACACTTACTTTAGACCAGTTAGTAACCTTCATGCTTTCCCTTAAAATAGACATCTTTTGAAAGTAATTTTGTATTCTTACCTCATAGGTAGCAACAAATAAAACAGGTATTTAAATGATTCTACAGAATGTTCATATTTTTTATTATACTGATCTGATGGTAGGCTGAAAATGTTTAATAGCCAACACTCAAAGAAAGTAAAAAAAAATAAAATAAAAGCCTGAATTTTTATCATTTGCCAATTTCTGCGGTGTAAATGTTTCCACAATGGTCACTTTCAAGCTACAACCTGACATTGCCAAGCATATACTTTGGAAGAGCATAATTGTATCTGCTGACCTAATCTGAGCTGGTTTCAGCACAATACATAGAACATCTTTAATCAGAGACTTTTAAAACAATCTGTACTTAATATCTCTACTTTTACCTTTGGGAATTTCTAGGGTTATATATCATTTTATGATGTTTGTAGTAATAAGCTTTTAAGAAACAATAAGAGATAATAATAACATATAAACCAACCAGGCTAAATAATGGAAATATCAAATGAAATAACATCATTTTTAGATTGCTGCTTTTCTTTGTACCTGTTTTTCTGCATTTTAGTACTACATTTTTTTTAATCATCTTTTGATCATTTGAGAATGTATCTTGAGGCCACTGAAGGTATTCATATATGTCAAAAGTACCAAATAGGTATCATTATTCAGTACTAAGTAAAATTTTAGCATGAGAACTTGAGTTATATCTCATTTGGTAGAAAATTATATTTTTTAATGTAATAGTGAAAAATACCTGAAAAATGAATATTCACCATTCTCACTCATCTGATCCTACAATGTTACAAATATGTCACTCCAGAATGAAAAGAATAAAACTTATCAACCTAATTTCATCATAATCAAGACTAAACAAAAATATAAATCCAAAATACAGGCTAGTGACATTCTTATTTTACAATAATACATTTAAATACATACTTTCTACCTATTTATCTATCCATATAGATATATACACACACATACTTGAATTAAGTTCAAGCCATAAAATAACATTTCAAAATTTCACATCACATGAAATTCTTTCTCATTCACATACAATTATTTGCATATTCCTATACCTCTCTGATAATTTTTTTTAACTTCTCTGATTTGAAAGAAGCTCATGACACCTAAAATTATAAGATATCTAGGAATAAACCTAACCAAAAAGGTAAAGGAACTATACTCCAAAAACTACAGAACACTTATGAAAGAAATCGAGGAAGACATAAAGAGATGGAAAAACATTCCATGCTCATGGATTGAAAGAATCAGTATTGTGAAAATGTCTATGCTACCCAGAGCAATGTACATGTTTAATGCAATCCCTGTAAAAATGCCAGGGACTTTCTTCAGAGAGTTAGAACAAATAATCTTAAGATTTGTATCAAACCAGAAAAAGCCCTGAATAGCTAGAGGAATGTTGAAAAAAGAAAACCAAAGCTGCGAGCATCACAATGGCTGACTACAAGCTGTACTACAAAGCTGTGATAATCAGGACAGTATGATAATGGCACAGAAACAGACACATAGATCAATAGAACAGAATTGAGAACCCACAAATGGACCTTCAACTCTATGTTTAACTCATATTCAACAAAGCAGGAAAAAATATCCACTGGAAAAAGGATAGTCTCTTTAATAAATGGTGTTGGGAAAATTGGACAGTCACATGAAGAAGAATGAAAGTGGACCAATCTCTTACAATATACACAAAGATAAACTCAAAATGGTTGGAAGATCTAAAAATGTGAAACAAGAATCCATCAAAACACCAAAGGAGAACACAGGCAACAACTTTTTTGAACTTGGCCACAGCAACTTCTTGCAAGACACATCTATGAAGTCAAGGGAAACAAAAGCAAAAATGAACTACTGGGACTTCATCAAGATAAAAAGCTTCTGCACAGCAAAGGAAACAATCAACACAATTAAAAGACAACCTACAGAATGGGAGAAGATATTAGCAAATGACATATCAGATAAAGGGCTAGTATCCAAGATCTATAAAAAAACATCAAACTCAACACCCAAGAAACAAACAATCCAGTCATGAAATGGGCAGAAGACCTACACATGACCAACAAGCACATGAAAAAATGCTCCGCATCACTTGCCATCAGGGAAATACAAATCAAAGCCACAATGAGATACACCTCACACCAGTGAGAATGGCTAAAATTAAAACAACAAATGTTGGAGAGGATGTGGAGAAGGGGAACCCTCTTGCACCATTTGTGGGAATGCAACCTGATACAGCCACTCTCTGGAAAACAGTGTGGAGTTCCTCAAGAAGTTAAAAATAGAGCTACCCTATGACCCAGCAATTGCACTACTGGGTATTTACCCCAAAGATACTGATATAGTGAAACACTGGGATATTTGCACTCCAATGTTCATAGAAGCAATGTCCGTCCACAATAGCCCAACTGTGGAAGGAGCCATGATATCCTTCAACAGATGCATGGATAAAGATAAGATATATATATATATATATATATATATATATATATATATATATATGGAATATTACTCAGCAATAAGAAAAGACAAATACCCACCATTTGCTTTGACATGGTAGAACTGGAGGGTATTATGCTGAGTGAAATAAGTCAATCGGAAATGGACAATCATCGTATGGTTTCACTTATATGTGGAATATAAGAAATAGGAAAAGGATTATAAGGGAAAGGAGGGAAACTGAGTGAGGAAAAATTAGAGAGGAAGACAAACCATGAGAGACTCCTAACTCTGGGAAACAAAGGGTTACAGAAGAGGAAAGGGGGAGAAATGGGGTGACTGGGTGATGGGCACTAAGGAGGGCACTTGGTGGGATGAGCACTGGGTGTTATACTATATGTTGGCAAATTGAATTTAAATAAAAAAACTTTTAAAAATTAAAGGAGCTCATGAATTATGATTTCCTCTCAAACACTATGATTTCCTAGTACCTCAAACATCCAAAGATCCACAGGCTAGTCCTCATCCTAGAAAATTTTGCATAACATTCCTGATCAGGCCATTTTGTAGAGGCCTTACACTGATATTAGGATTTGATCTCAGCCCAAATACCTTGATCCATGCTGTACGGCAGTTTCACTTGGAGCCAATTCTACTAATTGCAAGACTTACTCAATTCCCTTTATTGGTACCATTGTCTTTGGTAAATCATGTTTAGGGCCAACAGAATTAAGAAACTCTGAGAAGTGAGCCAAATAGTAGACCTGACATCAAATCTCTGGGCACACACACTGAGGCTTTTTTTTTCCTCTTGGAATCAAAATATGTGAAGTTCTACTGTAAAAAAAAAAAAAAAAGAATCACTGCACTGACCTTGAGAAAGCTGTCAAACATGGAGGGAATTTCTTCTTTTCTACAAAAAGGGAAATAGCACAAAAATGACAGGTGCCAAGTATCTTCAAATAACAAAACACATTTACAAATTTTTGAAGTCTTTTCTCCTTTCAAAGTTTGCCAAGATATGTTACTTCATTTCACTGTTTGGCAGGTGGACACCCTTCAGCAATATGTTGGATGGTAGAAGATATTCCCTGAACAATTATTTAGATTCAAGAAGGTCTGTCAAGAGTGAAGGTTTTCTTCAGCTAATCAATGATTTAAGGCAGCATTTCTGAGTACTGGGTTAAATTATTCCAGGGATACCCTGAAAATTTTTAAAAACCAAAATGGATCAAGACCAATTCAGTATGAAAAATAGACTAATGAAAAAGGAAACAATGATCACAAAAGAAATAGATTTAACAGAATTTTTTAAAGCAATATAGTTTTATTTTTTATTATTTTTCAAAGACTTTATTTATTCATGAGAGACACACAGAGAGAGGCAGAGACACAGGCAGAGGGGGAAGCAGACTCCATGATGCAGGACTCGATCCCAGGACCTCAGGATCATGCCCTGAGCCAAAGGCAGATGCCCAACCACTATGCCACCCAGGCATCCCTAAAGCAATATAGTTTTAACCTTTTGCCTGATAACTGATACATATCTAAGAATATACTCCCATTCAATAAATTTCTTGACACACATATATATATATACATATACATATGTATATATACATATATATGTATATAAATGAGGATATTGAATAAAAAGGAAAACACACTTGTTGTGATTAGTACTGATAATAGCAGGGTGTTAATGTTTTTACATCAAATACAAAATGTAAAAATCACAGAACATACATTGCTTATGGTCTACATCCTTTACTAGGAACATCAATTTTCATTAATCCCACATTTACTGTGTCTTCAGAAATTGCTCATTATAAAAGTTTAATGTATGAAATTTCAAATAGAAGTATGATTACAAACATTGTAAAAGCACAGGAAATCTGATATAGTGTAGGATACTGTCTTGATTAATTCAGGCTGCTAATCAAAATATCATAAATTGGATAGTTTACAAACAAGAGAAATTTAGTTCTTATAGAATGTTGGAAGTCTGAGTTGAGGGTGCCATCCTGGTCATTCAGGTGAGAACCCTCTTCAGGTTGTAGACTGCCTGCTTTTCATATCCTCAGATGGCAGGGAGGAAAGAGAGAAAACAAACTCTCTTCTGACTCCTCTAAGGGCACTAATCCCATTCATTAGAACTCTATTTTCTTGACCTCATCTAATCCTAATTATCTCACAAAGGCCCCACCTCTTGATTTAGTCACATGGGAGGGACAGGGAGGGTTTGGTCCTTAACAGATAACATATGTCACTTCTAAGTAAGTGCAGTTTATTCATGTGATTCAAGCAACTTTCCAACAATCCTTAAAAATTTAGGAATTGTTGCTTTAAAAGACTAAAATTATGTGTGTGATATTCAAGTTCAGACAAGGAAATTATTATAAAATATTATAAAACTGGTATAAAAGAATAAAATAAGTCTGAAATTAACACATGATCAAGGACTTTGGCAGTGGAGGGGATTCATGAACCCTCAAGGCATATTTTAAAAAAATTTAAAAAATAAACAAAAAAATTGCCAAGATTTTTTTCTGCAATTCCTTGTCTGTGGTACCTGATCAAAACTGCAAAACAACTTTTTTTTTAAGATTTTTTATTTTTAAGTAATCTCTACACCAAATGTGGGGCTTGAATTTACAACCTCCAGTTCAAAAGTTACATACTCTACCAACTGAGCTAACCAGGCACCCCACTTCTTAGCTTCTTAAGCTAAGTTTTATCATCAGGTATCTTTGTCAAGATTAAAGACCTTGCAAGGGTATTCGCTTTAAATAAGGAGAAAAGTTTAGAAAAAGAATAATATCAGGAATTAAATCATGTTCTTACCGAAGACACAGATGACCTACAAAATTACCAGAAATGACACTAACTATTCTTTTTATATCTTGGAGAGTTCTTTTTTAAGATTTTATTTATTTATACATGAGAGACACACACACACACACACAGAGAGAGAGAGAGGCAGAGGGAGAAGCAGGTCCATGTAGGGAGCCTGACATGGGACTCTATCCTGGGTCTCCAGGAACAGGCCTGGGCTGGAGGCAGCGCTAAACCGCTGAGCCACCCAGGCTGCCCTATATCTTGGAGTGTTTAACTGTAGTTTAGATACATATCTCTAAAGAATATTCATTCAAAGCATTCAGGAAAAGAAGTTTTCTCACATAGATAAGGAATTATAAACACTTATTTCCAAAGATATCAAAGGAAGGCAAGGGGCAGGATGGTAAAAATCATTATGGAAAATTCTTTTATAATAGGTATTATAGATGGAGAGATAGATCAAAAGATGATGTGATAGATAGAAAGATAATGGATATTGTATGAATAGGATAAGATTGATATTACATATTTAAAAAAAAAAACCTAGAAAAAGGAAGCTCAAACAGATACAATGTAAAAAGAGGGACTTTCTTGCTCACTGTCTCTCCATTTTTCACTCATAGACAATAAACTATTTATATTTGAGGAATTAAAAATGAAGACTAGAGAGCTATACCTTAAAGTTGTTTTATATAAAAGGGATTCTTAAATTATGTAGCAATTTAGACCACATAATCTTTACAGTCTTTTAAATCCAAAAACTTTATTACTTATTTATTCCTGTGTAGGTTGCTTTTAGGTTGCTACACAAGAATAAACATAGTAATAGGAGGCATTCTATGTTATTTATTCAACACTCAAAAAGCTTAGACAAAAGGCCATTCAAGAGGTTAATATTATTAAACCATAGTGAAAGGCAAACCTGGACCTCAAATAAGTTAAATAAATCTTCAAATTTTAAAAGTCAACAGTATAACACTAAGAGTAAACCAAAGTGTAAACAATGGCCTTTGGCAATAATGATGTGCCAATATAGGTTTATCAGTTGTAACTCATGGACCACTCTGATGGAAAATACTGATGGTGGAGATGATGATGCCTATGTAGGGAAGTGGGGCTTAGGGGATACCTCTGTACCTTAAAAATGGTCTTAATAAAACAGCTAGAAGAATAAACTTTTTCAGCAACATATGTAAATAAAGTCAATAAACAGTGCATTGATACAAATTAAATAAAATCATCACATTACCTTCAAATTTTTAGCTAAAATAAGCCTCAGAAATTTTTATTCCAATAACAGGTGAACTGAATCTTGAGAGTGTAATCACTGATTTGTTTTTTTCTTTGAATGCCAGTAATCATTTAATATACTTCTTAGTTTGGGATTTTTGTGTTTTATGCCTTTTTAGCTAAGTGCATTTTGTGGGCAAATGTTAGATATTTTTTTAAATATCAGTCTCTGGTTGATTAATATGAAAGCAACAGATTTTGCTCATGCATTTCCTTTTTCTTCACCTCTAAAATAAATGTCCATCCTAACTGAAGGCCTTATTTAAGACAATATCCAGTGCTCGCTTCGGCAGCACATATACTAAGACAATATCCATCACATTATCATGAAAGCAAGTTATAGAATAAAGCTTGACTTATTTTCTTTCTTTCTTTCTTTCTTTCTTTCTTTCTTTCTTTCTTTCTTTCTTTCTTTCTTTTGCTTTCTTTCTTTCTTTCTTTCTTTCTTCTTCTTTCTTTCTTTCTTTCTTTCTTTCTTTCTTTCTTTCTCTTCTTTCTTTAAGCCTCTACATTCTGTGTTTATCATTAGATAATTAGAATATTGAAACTCATGAAAAATTTATAAAGTTGGCTTCAAGACTAAATAGTTTGAATGTCTTCAATGATCCTTTATTTTTATTTTTTCAAATTATTTTTTAAAAGATTTTACGTATTTATTCATGAGAGACACAGAGATAGAGGAAGAGACATAGGCAGAGGGAGAAGCAGGCTCCCTCTGGGGAGCCCAATGCAGGACTCGGCAGGACTTTGGGATCATGAACTGAGCCAAAGGCAGATGCTCATCCACCGCACCACCTAGGCATCCCTTCAATGACCCTTTAGAGGAGGGGTCTGCATAAGCCAATTCTGACCAAGACCATCAGTTTAGGTTAGGCCTACTGCCATTTTCCACGCTACAGTGACAGAGTTGAGTAGTAACAAAAGAAACTGTATGACCTATGAAGCTAAAAATATATATAAAAGTAGTCTGGTGGCCCTACTTTGGAAGGACGCTCCCAGTGAAACCTTAGCCAATGGTACCTGCCTTGGCTCTTCTAGCAACTTACTGGATGCACCAGAATTGACCTGGCCACTTTACCAATCAATCAAGAATAACCACTGAATTGAGATGCCTGGGTGGCTCAATGGTTGAGCGTTTGCATTCAGCTCAGGGCATGATCCCAGGTTCTGGGATTGAATCCCACATTGGGCTCCTTGTGGGGATCCTGCTTCTCCCTCTGCCTGTGTCTGCCTCTCTCTCTCTCTCTCTCTGTTTCTCATGAATAAATAAACAAAATCTTTTAAGAAAAAAGGAATAACCACTGAATCACCATTAGGTCTGTCATATTCAGGTCTACATGCTAGTCTATTGATGAATACTGAGGCTCCTTTTATATCTTGTGAAAACTCCCAGACGGTCTGATTGGATTTTTTTAGGATTTCACTGAATTCACTATCTGGAGATACTGGCTCTAAGAGGCACAACTTCCTCTCCCCTTTTTTCTTCTTTTCAACAGATCCTGTCAATGTATGAAATCCAATTGATGGTATCCAAATTGTAACAAACTTGCCCTTTATTTCCTTGTTCTATCAGATAGGGTTCAATCAGGGAGGAAGAACACTATCATTTTCTTGGAATAGTAAATGGAATAAGTGAATCTTTTTTTGTTTGTTTGTTTAATTGAAATTGAGCTTACGCAACTGAGGCAAACTCAATGCCGATGTAAAGTTCTAAAAAGGATCTGAGGAAAGCTTTTATCAGCATGGAGGTTACATGAGGCAGCTGCTGCTAGAATGGAAAAGTGAAGAAAGCTATTGAAGTCTATGGATCCTGTTGCTCCTCTGTTGCTCCTCCCTTTGAGTTGGCTGCAAAATACCTGGTGGTAGGCCTGAATCATTGTTGGTCAGCAAGAGCTGCAGTTAGGAATCAGAACATGATGTGTTGAAGCAAAAAGCCAAGAATAATCTGGCCACCATGGTCTTATCTCTAACAGACTAACCAATAATAGACAGCAGAATTTCAACTGCTGCTTTCTGATACAGACTTCTCTCCTGACAAACCTAACCTAGTATCATAAACAGATGAGAATACTAGGAAACAGAGCTCATATATACCTAAACTGACACAGTCTTAAGCCACTGCAGTGTTTGAAAGAGTAATACAATTTAAAAATTTAAAAATATTTGTAATTATATGTGTATGTGTGTGTATGTGTAATTAATCAATTATACACTTCAGGCCAATTTAGGGAACTCACCAATAGCAATAATTCTATAATATTATATCAACTGAGAAGATACATAATATAATACATACATATTAAATGTTCACTTAAATGCCTTAATTGATCACAAAATATACAAGATAGAACAATATGTAATTCCAATATTCTGTTTGCATGTTCTCAAATACTTTGGGAAAAAAATAAATTTAAACATAACAATCACCGTTAAAGAAGGGATAAAATCTAATCAATCCTTAGTAACAATATCTCTATGCCAGAGTAAAACTTTCTTAAATGGTCTAGGTCCTCATTAAAAATCTTATTTGTCTTCTCTTCAGTAGTTGTTTTCCTATTCAATACTGTGAAGATTATTGTGTTTCTTAATTTGAAAGTAAAGATAATTGAGACCAAGAGAAAAATTCTAGACTCTGGTTTGTAAGTTCAACAGAATCATAATGTTGGAAACAAGGAAAAAATTCTGGACAGAACTCATCTCATTGTAAAGCAGCTATGTATCCATTTAATTGAAGGAGTGTGGTGAGCGCAGGATACCCACGTTCATAATACAATTCCTCATTGTATCTGTTGACGGGTGTACACAACTAGTCATCTTTTTATCAAGCCAAATATTTCACACCCTATTGAAATCTAAATATACCCAGAAGAAGAACTACACAGTACTTATGGTCTTAAATATATTATTCATATCTTTCATTCATTCATTCATTCACATGTTCAACAAATATACAAATGTGAATGGGCAAGTTTGTGAAAAGGAAGCATAACAGAAAGGAAGAGGCAGAAAAAAGGGACATGATGATAAATCAGTAATTATTTTATATATTTTTAAAGCATGTTTTACGCACAGTGGCTATCTCTGGTAAGTACATCTATACGAAAAAAAATATCAATATGCTAAATCACTATGGTCAAGGTGCCTTTATAGAAAGCATTTCACTTTTTCTGAGAGTCTTCCTGTGAGGAGTCTGGCAATAGGAAAATGATTGTATAAAGAACTCAGAGTTCTTGTAAATAGCTTTCAAATGCTGCCTATTGCAACTGTTCAAGACCGAGGTAATGTGTAGCTATATTTTAACTGCCAGAATTATATGATAATTCTGGAATATTGATTCTATTTCTATCTACAAATACTTACAAAGTAAATTTACTCAAGGACACTCATTGAAAAGATTATTTGTGGATTTCAATTTTCTCTAACTGGATATTATCCATTGATCTTTTCACTAGCCTTTTTTTTTAATGTTGCAATGTTGATTAAAGGGAATTGTGATTTGAGACACAGTATTGCTATTTTCTGTTTCTATGGAAAATATCATCTATCATTGCTATTTATTTTCTAAATGGACTGAAATGTGTGGGATGACAAGGAATCTCTCCAACTTGCTATTATATTCAGCAGCTGCACATAAACATTCTGTTAAAGGAATCTAACTATAATCAATGGTAATGTTATTTCCAAAACAGTTTTCATTGTAGTGCATTTCATGTAATATGCTCCCATCATTCCTGGGACAGTATAGAAAAAGATGAACCACATACAATAATATTAAAATAGCAATGTGATAAAACAATAGGTTAAATACAAGCACAACAATATATAAAATAAATATGCAAAAATAAATGCCATGCATACCATGGACTAAATTTTCTCAAATAACTGGTTATATGAAGAACATGTGAATATATAGAATATGAATTAAAAATATATAACAAAAATATGGATTTACTAATCTTGACTGAAAATACATTCTTTTTTTAAAGAATTTATTTATTTATTTATTTATTTATTTATTTATTTATTTATTTATTATTTATTTGACAGAGAGAAGAGAGAGCATGAGCAGAAGGAGCAGCAGGTAGAGGCAGAGGGAGAAGAAGATTCCCCGCTGAGCAGGGAGCCCAACATGGAGCTTGATCCCAGGACCCCATAACCATTACCTGACCTCGTTAGATTCTTAACCAACTGAGCCACCCAGGCACCTCTGAAAATATATTCTTTAGAATTAAGAGTTCCTTAAACTTCATAAGTGCTATTTAATGTAATCCTGTGGATCTTAACCAGAATTTTGTCATTATCTTTTATAATGTATACTGGGCTACTCCATCTGATTCCCTATGAAACGCCAACATTCTTATGCACTAGCTATCTGACTCAATGTTATGAGGGGGGAAGCCAGTGGTAAATGATGAATGGGTGGAAGGATATAAAGACCCAGCACCCATGCTTCATTTTGAGACACATCAGAAGGGGCTTTCCAGGTCCAGAACTCCCTACAGCATTGACAGTTACTGGAGTTGCAACCACACTGCCTTTTAGTTTCTTCTGCACAATCTTGCCTATTTTACTTCTTTACAGATTTATCACTCGAAGACCTTCCATGATAAACCTGAATAGAATTCTATATCCAGATGTGATAGTTAATTTTATGTGCTAACTTGGCTAGGAAGTGGTGTCCCATATTTTGGTTAAACACCAGTTTGAATATTGTTGTGAAGGTATTTATTGTATGTGATTAATATTTAAATCCGTAGCCTTAAATAAAACATATTATTCTCCATAATATAGATGACTTTCATCTTAGGAGAAAAGAAAAGGTGCTGAAGTAGGAGGAATTTTGCTTCCGGACTAAATTTGGAGTCAAGACTGCAACATCAACTCTTACTGGAATGTCCAAACTTCTAGCTTGTTTTGAAGATTTCAGGCTTGGTTCTCTCCATAACTGCTGAGTCAATTTCTTCACCATGTCTGTCTGTCTACCTGTTTGTCTCTCTCTCTCAACACTGATTTTGGCCCCAAAAGTGGCTCTACAGAAATAGATTCTTTAGGAACCTCTTCCTAAAGTTTTTGTGAATTGGTTCTAAAGTTTCTAGAATTGGTTTTCTAATCTGATTAGATTTAAAGGAACTAATAACTCTTTTTCTAATAGTAGAGAGAGCACTGATAGTCTATAGTATGATGTGGCTTAAGACACATGGATGATCATCTATTTGATATCTTAGAATATTTTTGTTCAATTGAAAAGTATAATGAGATTGGCATGTTGCTCCTAATTGTGCTGGACAAAGTAAGAAAAGAAAAGGATGTGCTCACAGGGATTCAAATTCCCAACTTAAGTGCCTCATAAATGATCTAAAAGTGTCTATGTCTGCCATGAAAGAAATCCTTATCTCCTCTGTGACTACAGAGTTGAGATTGCTGAAAACTGATGCAGTCTCATCCTGTGACTGGTGGAATTAAAATGCAAATTGCACTTCCAACCTTACAAAGTATCTGCTGTTCAAGTGAAGCCACTGAATGTGAAGGAATGGGATCCTGAAAATTGGAATGGGACATTTGGGAAGATTCTGATGAAGCTGAAGACATTGAACCCCTCTATTGTACTAAGTCTTGTTGCCAGTAAAAACAGCTATTTTATCCCTGTTTGAGAAGTTTAACCCTAGTCTGCCTAAGGAAACTGTAATGGCCTCCCACAAGATAGTTGCCTTGAAAGACACTGCTGATTCTCCTCTGTAACCACTCCTACAACCCCCCTTTGTTTCTGTACCTATAACTAGACACAAATACCATAGGTCCTGAAAGGTAAGGTACAAAATGTAACCCATGAGAAGATGAATTAAATTCCAAAAGAACCATATGATTTTTCCAATTTACATAGAAATCTGGGACACATAAATATCATTATGGTTCAGCAGTCAGAGTAGCACTGATAACTTAGTCACCTGCCCCAGGAGGTTATAAAGGACATACTTTCATCATGGCTGTGAGAAATCTGTTTGTAAGAAGAGATCCAGAATTCTTGAAGATTTCTACTTCAGATCACTCCTCTTTGTAGGTTAGAAATTATAGAAGGGACTGCTGCCACTAAATTGAGAAACCTAAATGCAATGGATCCCTGAGTAGCAGAGACCAAGAAGTGATAATCTCCAAAGGAAAGATATGTTCACTATAATGAACAGCTGAATCAAAGCAATAATCACAATAGTATGACTTGCAGAGACCTATGTCATTGGCTTTTGATCAGGGTTCTCCTAGAAGTGAAATAGATAGGCTATATACAAAATTCTTCCTTAATCAAAATAAGTGCAAGAGTTCTTGGTCAAGTGAACAAGTTTTATTTGAATCATAAAACAGGGGATCATGTCCACTTAATCAATTCCCAGACTTGAGACAATATGTAGGACCACACAGATAGAGGGTCAGGTATCTTTGAAGAAGGACTCTGCTACACTGCCCCAAATTTAAATTGTTTATCTTTTTCCTAGCCTTCCTCAGAAGGATCTATATCCTTTTAATTAGAATTTAGAATTGGGAGTTACTGGATGTTGGCTCTGAACTGATATTGACTCCAGGAGACCTCAAATATCATTATGGTTCAGCAGTCAGAGTAGCATCTTTTGGAGGTAAGGTGACCAATAGGGTCTGGGTTTACTATCAACTATCATATGCCAAAAAAGTTAGATAATCTAGAATAAATGGACAAATTCCTAGAAAAATACAATTTACCAAAACTGAAAAACTAACAGTAGCCCTTCCTAAATCCCGCCAAAAAGAAAAAAAAAAAGAGAGAGAAGAGGATGAAACACTGTGATTCATACTATGAGAGCAAAATTACCCTGATATCAAAGTCTGGCAAAAATTTTGTCCATCAAAGGACAAAACAAAACAAAACAAACAAACAAACAACAAAAAACCTGTAGACTCAATGCCTATTACAAATATAGATGTAAAAATTCCCAACAGGGCTGTCCCAGTGGCACAGTGGTTTAGTGTCGCCTGCAGCCTGGGGTGTGATCCTGGAGACCTGGAATCGAATCCCACGTCGGGCTCCCTGCATGAACCCTGCTTCTCCCTCTGTCTGTGTCTCTGCTTCTCTCTCTCTCCTTGTGTCTCTATGAATAAATAAATAAAATCTTAAAAGAAAATTAAAAATAAATAAAAATTCCCAACAAAATTCAAGCAAACTGAGTCCAGTGGGATATTAAAAGAACTACACAGCATAAACAAGAAGAATGTATTACAGGAATGCAACATATGAAAATACATCAATATAATATAGCATACTAATAGAAAGAAGAACAATAACACATAATCCCCTCAACAGATAAAAGAAAGGAAGGCGACAAAATCCAACCCCCCCCCTTTTTTTTTTCATTGAAAAAGCTAATAGCAAACTGGGAATAGAAGAAAAGTTCCTCACCATGATAAAAGCTTATGAAAAACCCATAGCAAATATCAGCCTCAATAGTGAATAATGAATTTTCCTTCTGAGATCAGGAATAAGACAAGTATGTCCACTTTTTCCACTATTCAACAATGTCATTGAAGTTCCAGCCAGAGTAATTAGACAAGAAAAAGAAAGGCATCCAAGTTGGAAAAGAAGTAAAATTATTTCTTTTTGTAGATTTCATAATTATGATATAAATATATATCCCTCAAGAATCCACACAAAAAAAAGTTAGAAGAAACAAGGTTAGCAAAATTGCAGGATATAGGATCAATACATAAAATCAGTTTATTTCTATACACAAGCACTGAAAAATCAATGGAAGCAAGAAACCATTTCATTTGCAATAGCATCAAAAATAATAAATTTCTTAGGAATAAATCAAAGTTTATGACTTATACACTGAAATTATAAACTACTGTTGAAAGATATTAGGGAAGACCTAAATAAAATGGAAAAGGATCCCATGTTTATGGATTAGAAGACTTAATATTATTAAGGTACAGATACTCCCCAGATTAATAAGCTGATTCAATGTAATAGCTTTTTTTTTTTTTTTTTACAAAAGTGAATAAGTTGCTCTTAAAGTTCATATGAAATTGCAAGGAATCCAAAATACATTAAATCATCTAGAAAAAGACAGAACAAAGTTTGTGGACTTGAACTTCTCCATTTCAAAATGTAATGCAAAGTTATACTAATCAAAATAGTATTATAGTAGTATAAGGATAGACATATAGATCAGTCAAATAAAATTGGTGGTACAAAAGTAAATCCTCATTCCAACAGTCATTTGCTTTTCAATGAGGCTGCAGTTGGGTAAAGAGCAGTCCTTTTACAAATGATGCTTAGACACCCGATGTTCCACATGCAAAAAAGTGAAGTTGACCTGTATCTCACAATAAATGCAAAAATTCACTCAAAATTTATGAAATGAATGTAAATGCAAAAACCATACACTCCCGGGAGCAAACACAGGTTTAACCTTCATGGCCTTGGATAAGATACCAGTTTTTTAATATGACACCAAAGATATAGATAATGGGAAAACAAACAAACAACTTCTGTACTTTGAAAGAAACTACCAAGAATTTGGAAGATTGTATTTTTCTTTTTTCATAAAATATCCTTAGATAATTTAAAGAAATTTAAGAAAAAATATTTACAACACATTTAAGTGGTAAGGAATTTCTATTCAGAATATAAGAATATGAGTTTCTATGACTTAACAATAAAAAGAAGAATGGCCCAGCTGAATAATGAACAGACATTTCTCTAAAGAAGACATATAAATGACCAATGCGGACACGAAAAGATGCTCACATTTATTGAACATAAAGAAATGAAAATCAAAACCAAAATGAGATACCTCTTCACATCTACTAGCATGACTATATAATAATAATAATAATAATAATAATAATAATAAAAACATCTAACTGTTGCTCAGAATGTAGAAAAATGGCACTATCATACATTTCTGGCAAGAATGTAAAATGGTGCAAGTGACTTTGGAAAATAGTTGGGCAGTTCCTCAAAAGTCAAACAAACAGCTCTCATATGACCAAGATATTCAACTCTTATATGTATATAACCTCTGATAATTAAAAACATATGTTCATAAAAACTGTATACATAAATATTCAGGCAACATTATCCATAATAGTGATAAAGTAGAAGAAACTCAAATGTCTATCAACTGATGAATGGATAAAGAAAATACTGTATATTTTTACTATGCAATGTTATCTAGTTCTAAAAAAGAAGGAAATACTAATACGTGCCACAATATGAATGATCTTGAAAATATTATGCTATGTGAAAGAAACCAGATGCAAAAAGCCACATTTTGTACAATGATTCTCTTTAGATTAAAGGTCTAGAATTGGCACATCTATATAGAGCAAAAGTTGATGAGTGGTCAGCAAAGGCTGAAAGTAGGAAGCAATAGGCAATGACTGCTAACAGATGTGGTACAGGTTTTCTCTGAAATTTTCTCTGGAAAATTCTATGAATTAGTTAATGGTGATAATTCCCCAATTTTGGTATACTAAAAAATAGTGAATTGTATGCTTTAAAATAGTTGAAGTGGTGAGTTTTATAATATGTGCATTTTAATAAAGAAACTCTCATTTCTATTAAAAATTTCATTCCACTGTCATTGCCAGTTAGAAGTCCATATTCTTAACATTTCCTGCAAAGTTACTCTAATGCATCCATATTGTGTCCATATGCTCTTGATTTCTTATAAAAAAAAAAATCCCACTTGCTCCGTGGCTACCTTTTTGCTTAGCAGAATGATTCCACATTTCCCTACTTGACTTTTATATCCCTCTTCTTATTATCTACTCCATAATTATCCAATATTTTGTCCACAACTCAGAAACAAATTCAGTCAAATCATACTGATTTTTTCACAGCCTACCTTAAGCAATTTTTATGTATGTATGTTGAAAAATCAGAAATGCCTCAAGATGCTGGTGTGCAAGTGCATTGCTATGAAGTTCCCAGGTTATCATTCTCACCTCTGTACCAAGTATTTTCTGCCCCACCCAATAGCATAGAATAATATTAAGAAGTTACAATAATACTTCCCATTTACACTATTTGTTTTTAAAATGCAATTTTAAAAATGTAATGGATACCATATAACTAAAGAAATGAATATAGCTAGGTTAGAGACAAGTCTCAGCATTTTGGGATTAAACCTCAAAAGTTTTAATGCTTACAAATCTGCTACATAAAACTTTCTTTTCCTGGGGCACCCCGGTGACTCAGCCAGTAGCATCTGACTTTTGATTTTGGCTCACATCATAATCTCAGTGTAGTACGAACTAGCCCTGCAAAGGGCTCCATACTCGACACAGAGTCTGCTTGAAATTCTCTTTCTCCTTCTCCTTCTGTCCCTACCCCATTCTAAATAAATGAGTAAATAATTTTTTTAAGATCTAAAAAAAAAAAGGAAAACAAAACAAAAATACTTTCTTTTCCTGCTGGCTAGCAGGTCCCACACACAGCATCACAGTCCAGTTGTATAAATTTTCAGCTCTTCGGCAATTAAAACAATTACATTTAGCTAAGCCACTCTTATTCTTCTTTCTTTTTAATTTTGCCTTCCTTTCTATGGCATCAAAGAAGTGAATAGGAAATTGTTTAGTCAGAACTAAGGAACCAATGAATGAAATACTAGTTAGATTTAGATAAGGACAAGGGGCTAGGCCTTGAATGGCTCTTGCTCACTTGTTGGTAATGAATTGAATTTGAAGGGGTGGAAAAAAATGGAGGCAGTCAGCATTAGCGGATAGTTATAAATGGAGAAAATTCTTTTGGGTTGAGCCAGAGTGATCCTTCAATTCTGCTGAAAAAGTTTTTGAAAAAGTGTTTAATAGTTAAAATTTTTCTGTTGCTCTGTGTCTATAGCTTTCTGACATTACTGCTTTCAAAGATTTGACCTGTAAGGCAGCAGATAGAAATGACAGCTCATCAGCATCTAGTGAGTGAAATTATTTACTCCACAAAATATCTTTCTACTTCCTAAGTCCAATCACACAATTTGAAGGAAAAAGCTCCAGTGTCATGATTTAGTCATTGATATGTCTAGCTGAAGAATGAGGTGGCCTTCCCATTGGCTGAGCGGCTGAAGGGAGGTCTTCTGCATTCAAGGTGAGCCTTCCCAGGCAGGCTATGACTGCAGAATTACAAAGGTGAACACTCTTTTGGTTAATGTACCAAATCAGTAGCTTGTAAATTTCCAAACATGGCAACCACCATACTATAGTACAGTAGCCTTTAAAATTGTTTGTTTTACCAGATGTGAGCTCTCTAAGGCCAGAGATTGTCTTTCGCGTCTATCCTCACAGAGCTGTTGTCCATAGTAATGTTGAATAAGCAAAATAACTTTCAAGCACCATAACTCCAACCTACCAAAAGCCAAACTCAATTCTGTCTTTCAGTGGATAGAACAACAGCCAGCTTTCCAAGGAACCTGAACATTCTCTAAACCAACAGTTCTCAAATTTTACTGTGTACTATGAGTTACCTGGGATCTTGTTAAAATGCAAATTTTGATTCAGTAGGTCTGATGTGAGACCAAAGAGTCTGCATTTTTAACAACTTTCCATGCCATACAGATGATGCTGGTCTGTATCCTGCAGTCTGAGTAACAAGAGTCAAGACCCTGGGTCTCTGCTTCAACTCTAAAATTTAAGCCATCACCAGGTTTCGTCAATTCTCGCTCTGTCCCAACTCTGACCTCTCATCTCTGTTTCTGTTGCCATCATTTTAGGCAAAGCCTTCATCATATTCTTTAGGGATTATTGTAAGAGCTTTCATCTAGTCTCTCTGGTTCTTTCTGCCCCACTCCGTTCTCTAAACTGTAGTCAAGATTATATCCCCCAAATACAATTCTTTTCCCTCTTATTTTCTAAATTATTTTCTAATTTACTTTTTTATTTTTACCTTTTACTTCATTCACCCAGTTCTCCCACCCTCTGCCTCTGCCAACCACCAATCTATTCCCTATATCTATGAGCTTATATTTTTCTTTCTTTCTTCTTCATTTTTTTTAAATTCCACATTTGAGAAAGATCTCTCAGAATTCATCTTTCACTTTATGACCTATTTCATTTAGCATAATGCCCTTGATGTCCACACATGCTGTCACACAAATGACTAGATTTCATTTTTATGCTAAATAATATTCAGTGTGTGTGTGTGTGTGTGTGTGTGTGTGTGTGTACCACAATTTCTTTGCCCTTTCATTCATTAATCAGTTGAAGCTTAGGTTATTTCCATATCTTGCCTATTGTAAATACTACTGCAATAAAATATAGAATATTGTCATTATTCCTAAGAATAACTTCTATTCTCTTATCTGTTTATAGAAATTGGGAATATACACATACATGAAGCATTTAATTGTTTACATATAATTTAAAAACTTAAACCCAAATTATTCTATAGTATTTATCAAATAACTCATATTTTGTCTATTAATAATTTTCTGTAGTACAATTGATAAATAACTTAAGTATATGGAAAATGCCTCCGGAGAAAGAGCTACTATGAATGCCTGAGACAGTTATGAAGTAAGAGAAATCCTTAAAAGTAGAAAACATATGTATAAAGAGAATTAATTTAACCCTGATGCTGAAGCTGCCTTAACATTACCTCTCAGTGCCCAAAGGACTGAAATTGGAGTTAGTTCCATACAGAGATCAAGACAAAGGTAACCTTATTATTAATACATACTGAATTTGAAATGCTCTTCAAATAGCCAGGGTGGCAAACATGACATTGTCTATGTGTAAACTGGTGGTAGCTGGAAGAAAAGGAAGGGAAGAGAGAGGGAGCAGGAAGAAGGAGAGTCAGACTGAGGAAGAGGAGGAAGGGTAGAAGGAGCAGGAGCAAGAGGAGAAAACAGAGGAGGAAGAGAAGTAGAGGCTAAGAAACTGTGTCAGCCTTGACTTTGGGTGAAAAATAAAAACAACAATAAAATATTTTACCCCATTCCCTGATACACTGGTAGCACAAGCTGACTCCCTATATAAATATAAATCCAGAATTCATCATAACTCTTAGTTTCCCAATCTGTAGAGACAGTTTAACTGGCCCAGGATTGCTACTGCTTTCAGGTACCCAGTAGAAGTAATGCAAAATCCACCAAGCGAAAGTCACTTAAAAGTTGACCCCAAACTTTTTTTTTTTTTTGAGGTCATATATATTCACAATAAAAATAAATAAACACAAGAAACAGAATGCAAGTCTTATTTACTGAAAGGAATAAAGAGAAGAAGCTACATATACTTCAAATATTAAAAGTATTATTAGAAAATATGCTTTATAAACAGTTTTAGATACATTATAAGGAGAAGCTAGATACAAAAATTGATTGCTCTGAATTTTTTTTAAAAAATATGTCTCCATTAATAGTAATTTGATTTTTGCATGAAACAACAATGCTAATTTATATGTTCGGGAAATGAGACATTAAAAAATGAGAATTTTTATTTTATTAAGTTATGAACAGTGACTAATACTTGTGCACATCTAACAGAAGAAGAGAGGCAATAATTCAAAGAAAAAAAAAAGTTTTATTTTCTCAAAGATAGCCTGGATTCCAGGAAATTACTGAAAAAAAAAAAACCTCTGAAAGGTTCTGATATATAATGCACAATAATAATCCATAATAAGAACTTTTAAAAATAACTTTACTAGATGATTATAAGAACAAAAAAGAGAGAGACTAATTGGAGATGACAATATCAGGAAAATGTATGTGTGATATTTCTAATATTATTATACTAGTTATAAGATGACACAATTACTGTTAGATAGTGATATACTTATTCTTTTTGTCCCTAGAGATCCCCCACTAGAATATGTTAGAGAATTACAGGAAGAAAGAGAAACACTAAAGTACAAGACAGAGAATAAAAATAGGTTAAATCCAAAAAAAAAAAAAAAAAGGTTAAATCCAATCAAAAACTGTTCAGATAAAAAAAACAAAATTGCTTATTTAAGAGAAAGAAAGAAAGGAAAGAAAGAAAGAAAAGAATCTCTGAATGAGAAAATAATGTGGAGTCAAAAAAAAAAAAAAGTACTACAATTCAATAATACAAACAAGGCAGATGGGGCGCCTGGGTGGCTCAGTCAGTCAGGCATCTGCCTTTTGCTCAGGTCCTGATGCAGTGCCCTGGGATCCAGCCCCATGTGGGGCTCCCTGCTGGGTAGGGAGTCTCCCTCTCCCTCTCCCTCTGCCCCTCCTCCTCCTGGCTCTTGCATGCTCTGTCTGTGTCACTCTCTCAAATAAATAAAATCTTAAAAAAAAAAAAAAAGAAAGAAAGAAATGGAACAAAAATGTGACCAGCTTAAGAGGATATATACATTTTCAAAACTCAGTCATGCCTAACTAGTAAGGGTACAGGAAAAATGGATAAAACTGAAACATAGGAGGTGTACTCCACAGCCACAGAAAAATATGTGGCAGAAAGGAATCTTTATACGTTCCTGAATTATCAAAGGTCTCGAAAAGTTCAGGGTAATCAAAACCCCTGGAAAGGAAAACTATCAGAGAAGAGCATCTGGCAGAAGGGGTGATTCCCACTAGGTTCTCAGGAGCCCAGGTTCCACAGGCACCGGTGTGGACAACAGCTTCATTTCAAGAAAGTGCAAGAATAAGTCTCCTCTGGATCAAAAGCAGCTTCTCAAGGGAGGACCCCCCACACCCCCCACCCCCAGGCACACACTGTATACCTGACTCCGCTCCAGTATTTCAAGGGAGCAGTTACCACAGCACAAAGTCAAAAATGCATTGGGTCTCGGAGGAAGGAGAACAGCAGAGGAAAAAGCTACAGGATTTGAGATACGTAATAAAAGCACACTGGGAATGGAGAGTTGGCTGCGACAGATGCAATTTACTCTGCATAGTGAAGCGAGGAAAGAAAATGTCACCTGACGGAATTCACACTCAATTTAGCATTGAAGTGCTCGAAACAAAGGGCTCAAACAGAAATGGAGATTTCGAAGTTCCAAATATGCAAAGTGGAGCCTAAGACCAGAGTTCACCCCGGAACCTGTCCTCAGTTTTAAAGAAAACAAATAGAATTGCTGTGCACAAAAGAGTATTTCTTTTAAGATCCCTTTATAGGAGCAAGTGCTCTTCTATACTTACCTTACTGACTGCACACCACTGCCAGTTAGTTTAAATTTCCCAGGTCACTTAAGGCTAAGCTAACATTTTCCGAATTCTCATAAGCCCTTTATTTACTGTTTTTGCCAGATTTCAGTGAGTCTCTGCTATCAACTTTTAAAAAAGTAGCATCTTTCTGGATTGTTCTATGTCGTGGTTCTGAAAACATAATATTGTTTGAGACAATAGCTCTAGTAATTTTTCCTTGAGTTTTCTGGATATCACAGGTGTGGGGGGATGCTTTGATAATTTTGATGTGGAATCTAAAGTCTAGGGCTGTTGAGAATCTTGGTATTAAAAGCACTTCAACTTTGGGGTTTCAAATAAGTTCCCTCATTACCTTAGTAGACAATTTAGGTTGCAGCAATGGATGAAACAGAGCTGATTGAGGATTTAAGCCTTTTGAACGTTAATTCCCATTTACTTTATAGTACCAAGAAAGGATATAGAGTTTTGGCTTAAATTTCTCAATGGGAATTTGATGATGAGGCATATACTTAATGTTCAAATTTGTATCAATCTGATCTCTTGTTTGCATGTAGTGAAAACTAATACTGACAGACATAAGAAAAAAAAAAGATTTATTGGAACATTATCAGAGATGCATGGAATCGTGGGAGCAGGAGTCCAGAAAATGAGCAGGAATCAAGGTGAAGGAAAGAGAGAAATTATTCTAACAGCCATGTTTCAACCAGAAGAGTCTCGGTTGGCTATTGCTATCACCTTTGGTGGACATGACAACTGGAAATACCTAATGATACATGCTACTGTGCTTGCCACCAAACACTGTTATAGTTAATTTTAATGAATTCTAATAATTTCTATGTGTCACCTGCTCTAGATTCATTTTTTTTAAAGATTTATTTATTCACAAGAGACAGAGAGAGATAGAGACATAGGCAGAAGGAGAAGCAGGCTCCAAACTCCATGCTTGCCACCAAACACTGTTATATTTGCTTTTAATGAATTCTAATAATTTCTATGTGTCACCTGCTCTAGATTCATTTTTTTAAAGATTTATTTATTCATGAGAGACACACACAGAGAGAGATAGAGACATAGGCAGAAGGAGAAGCAGGCTCCATGCAGGGAGCCCCATATGGAACTCGATCCCAGATCCTGGGATCATGCCCTGAGCCAAAGGCAGACACTAATCCATTGAGCCACTCAGGCGTCTCTCTAGATTCAATTTTATGATATTCAGAAACAGTGAATTCTCTAAGCATAGGTCCTATGCTACTGCCCTGCCTGTTGGGAGTTGGATAGAGGTGGAGAATGATGACCTTTTTCTTTTTGATTTTTGTTATAGGAGACTGTTCCCTTCATTACAGCAATGTTGGACATAATGGATATTAAAAAAAAATTCCCCAAAGCAGTTATAGAGCTGGATTTTTATCAACTCTTTAAGCAAATACACACGGGACACTTGGGTGGCTCACCAGTTGAGCATCTGCTATCAGCTCAGGGCGTGATCCTCGAGTCCCTGGATTGAGTCCTACATTGGGCTCCTTGCAGGAAGCCTGCTTCTCCCTCTACCTGTCTCTGCCTCTCTCTGTGTGTGTCTCTCATGAATAAATTAAAAAAATCTTTAAAAAAATAAATTAATTAACTAAACACACACACACTCATAAATCAGTTATATTTTATATTTTATAAATTTTAATTATCTATATTATATAAATATGTATTTATGCAAAGTACATATATATTTTAGATATTTAAATACATAATTAATTCATATGTATAGATTATATACATATTAATATTAACATTATGTTCATAATTCTCTGTTCCTTTTGCTATAGAATAACCATATATATCATCCTTCCAAATCACAACTTAACATGAATAAATAATTATGCCAAATGTATTGGCAGTGAAATAGATACTAAAATGGAATAAAATTATAAAAGCTTTGTAGGGAGTAACAACTATGAAGAAAACTGAAAAGGGATCCCTGGGTGGCTCAGCGGTTTAGCGCCTGCCTTTGGCCCAGGGCGCGATCCTGAAGACCCAGGATCGAATCCCACGTCGGGCTCCCGGTGCATGGAGCCTGCTTCTCCCTCTGCCTATGTCTCTGCCTCTCTCTCTCTCTCTCTGTCTCTCTGTGACTATAGTAAATAAATAAAAATTAAAAAAAAAAAAAAAGAAAAAAAAACTGAAAAGAGAACAGGACTGGCCAGATGAAAGAACTGGGCCATGATACCAACCAGAGAGTCCCTGCCAGTGCAGATGGGAGTGCCAGAGCCGAGATTGTCCACCAGAAGAGGATCTCATTAAACAGACAGAGCTAGGTCCTTGCTTACCGTCCCTGTTCAGTCATTGGCTGGTCGCTGCCTTGGGAAGAACACAACCTGCTTAAAAACAGAAGCAGGCCCTGAAAAATCTCACTACTAGAGCCTCAGTTAACCATCCTCTTAGCAGAGAAGCAGTATATCATTGTTTGAAAGGGGTTCTAAGTTTCACATATCTGTGTGCCCTAGTAACTAGCTCCAAAATAGCATAATATAATGATTCTTCTATAATGGATATCAAATTTTATTCAATCCCAAGGAAAAGAACCCAAATATTATTAATTTCTGCATTAGGTTCACAAGTTAAGATTTTTATGTAATTCCTATTTCTAATCAAATCCCATCTCCATTTCATATTTTTATAACTCAAGTCACAGCCTAAATTTGAAATTTAATTACCATCAACAGTCTCTATAAGTCATTGAGGAAAACAAATGAAAAAGCACAGAGCAAGTATATATAATACAAATTATAGACAATAATTCAGATAGTATATTTGTGAGTGTGTGAGTGTGAATGTGTGTGTGTGTGTGTATGTGTTGGGCTGGATAATTTTGTGACTATTTCTAGTTACCAATTAAAATTTTTTACTATGTCTTCAGGTAGCACAGAATATCAAGACTCTTTAAAAATAAAAGCACATATATAAACATAAAAACTTGTTAACATATCTTGGCTAAATACAAAAATACTGAAAAAAATGATAAGAGGAAGATTTAGGGGAAAATTACAATATGATTGATCACAGTGATTGACATCTTTACTAACAACAAATCCCTTACCAAAGAAGAGAAAAAAACATAATTCCCTTTTCTTAATGAGCAATTTATATAAGAACACATTCAAATGGCTATAAATCATATTAAAAATACTTATATTCAACATTGAAAAGAAAACACTTACTGAAATTAAAGTAAATATAATTTTACAGTCAGCCCTTTTGTAAAAATTAAAATTACATTAAGTTTGCTTGCTTTTAATAATTTACTGATAATTTTATAAAATCTCTATATATGCTTGTATGAATATCAGTAGCATAACACATTAAAAAAGAATTGGACAGTGATTCCATTCCAATGAAAAAACTTTAAAATACACATATTTGAACATATTCTTGCATATGTGTGGATAAGTCAGGTATGAGAAGTTTGTGAGGAACCGAAATTTGTGGAGTTACATAGCTTGACTTTTGAGGCTAGGTTAAAAAAGGTAATGCTGCTTCCACCTTGTGTCCTCTTGTTGGGCACACTTAGAAAACAATTTCCATATTTTGAGCAAGGTCAGGTCACATAATGAGGGTCTAGCTTGCAGAATGCAGCTAATTTCCCAAGGGTTAGCAGGCAACAGCTGAGAAAATGAGCCTTCAGAACATTCCAGTCCCCAGCCTTTGAGCCACCCCTGATGATGCTGCATGGAAGAGTGTACAGGTTGATCCCCTGAGCCCTTCACAATTTGCCCATTGTTGTCATTGTTTACAATCATTAACTTTTGGGGATTTTCTTTTTTTTTTTTTTTTGAGAGATAGATAACTGGAAAACTTGTAGATCCCATAAATGACATGTTGCATTAAAAGATATAAACATACTTAACTTTATTAATTACTATTATTATGTGCTCCTAAGTATCTGAATAACTTTGCCTGGCGTACCAATGCTAAAAATTTGCTACTTGTTCACATTTATGTTAACACTTTAAAAATAACTTTTAATATTGCTTATGTAATGGATATAATGTAAAACATAATCACTGTTTTGAATGTTATTTCGTTGATTGTAAATAATATTGACCATTCTGTTCTGTGCTGATAAACTATTCAGTTTTTTCATTATGTAATTTGTTTATGCAGAAAATTTTTCTATTATTCTGATTCTCTTTGTCTTATTGATTTACAATAATCAATGCTTTTCTAGATATGATCCTATGTTATTTTTAGCTCTGCAATGATCTCACTCAGCTAGCTAATGATTATTTCGACAAGTGTGTCTTTGTAAAGTAAAAATCATAATTTTGATATTTTAAAATCTCTTTCTTTATCTTATGCTTTTGTTTTCAGTATACTTTTTTCTCCTCATTCCAAGTTCACATATTATTATTTTATACTTTTTTCTCTTCCTTTTTCTTCACATTTAGGTCTAGATTTTCTCTAGATTTAATACTTATTCGTGTTGTAATCTCCTACAAGTACCTTATAGAGATACTTCTTTAACAACTATGAATTTTATAAAAATCAAAACAAATATATCTCCTGTCTTCTGTTCTTTCAACATAGCTGGAATCACCAACTCTTTCTTTTAGTTGAATAAACATATTTTATAACCACATCTAAGAAAGAAGCTGCAGTGATATGACTTGTAAGAAAGTATTTTATTTTTTCATATATTTGAAACATGACTAGTTTTAATTTATTTAAGAAAGATAGGGAATGCATTCCTACGAATTGATTTTCATATTTTTTTGTCTTGTACCTAAAGACTTCAATAAAAAATTTCTCAAATTATTCACAAATTCAAGACTCGTTTGGCTGTGTGGAGCATACTGTTTCTATGTCCTGAGCTTGATACATCTTTCACTGGAATTATAAGTAGTATTCCATTATATTATTCAACCCATGATCTTCAAAATTATTTTTGAAAGGTCATTTTCAAGGCAATACAATATTTGTGAGAAATCACTAATAAGCCAATGTTTGAGTATTTTTTATTTGTTGTTAATGTTTTTCCTCTACGAATAAAATAACTTTTTGTTATTAGTATCAGAGTAAGATTGTTATGTTCACATAATGAGAATGTATCTGATTTTCCAACTGAAGGAAAGAATCACAACTCATAACCATAATTGCTTACAATTTATAGAACATTTCCCTATACAAAATTTTATCTTGTCTTCATAAAACCCTGGGAGGAAGATGTATTTATTATCTTCATTTTACACCTGGCCAAAGCTTTATAAAAGTTATATTATTTATCTACAGAATCAGAGTAAACTTCCAGGATTGAAATATCAGTCAACAGACCTTATATAATGTTAGGAAAGGTCAGGCAAAGGTAAAGGTAACATTTATAGGAGACTTACAAATGGTACAGTTAGGAACAGAGAATATTAGGTTAATGAGCACTTTCGAGGCCAACAGGGGAGGATGACCTAAGAATTGGTTGCATTTGTCCAGAGAAGGAATATAGTGTTTGATATATCATGAATCAGAATACTTTGGTTTATGTCCCAACATTTTCACTGTGACCTTGACCACAACATTTAATTTCCCTTGGCAACAGTCTCCATTATCTATAAAATTAAGGGTTTGATCAATATAATCCTCTAAATCAGTCACCACTTTATGGTTTCATTTTAGAATGGATATATTTAGCAATAAAGCCAATTCTTCAATAATGCACTGATTATATCTATCTTCTGTCATGATAAAGAAGTCAAAGATACACAATTTGAGGACATCCCTCAAAGTATCTACTCCCTTTCACAGATCTATATATCAGATGTATATATCATTTCAGACATAAAAATATCTACTAATATACAAGTATTTTTAGCAGGTGCTGCCATATTATACCACTACCACTGATAAACATCTTTGGTTAGAATAAGCTAATTTTGATCATCAGGTATTGATTTACCTAGTTCAAATAAGTTCCAAAAGCTGATAACTGGAAAAGCAACAAACACCAACCAATGCAATAGGATACAGAATGAAGAATGCTTAATGTCAAAAATGTCCAATTTTCATAGAGCATCACTTTAATAAAATTTATATTTTATTTAGAATTTATTATATTTTATATGTGATAATATATCATATAAATATTTTAAAATCTTTTAAAAACCCTTCAAATATAACAACTAAAAACTTTCCTTTTCCTATTCATGATTCTAAAACATTTGATGATCATGAGTGATAAATTCATTCCTGAGCCTACAGAAGTTTGACTATGCCCAATATATTCTATGAGTACTACTGTCACTGTGGTAGCAGATGATTCTCCCACTTTGTTTATTAAAGTGAAACTTTATTTTAAATCCTACTGTTATTGTTCTTTTAATAAATAAATTTACCCACTGCTGTTTTATTTTCCTTTTTACTACTAGCTCTCCTTAGCTTTTGTGATTTACTAGTAATATTACTGACTACTCAGTCTCAATTGTGAGTGTGAGTTCCTGTCTCTGTTCATCTCATGCATTTACATCTTTCCAGGTGTTCTTTCTTAGGCCTTCTATGTTTCTGACTTTCCAACAATGATTATAAGCTAAACCAGACCCCAAATTTCTCCTAAAAATATACTTCAATACCCTTTTACTCTCCTGAAATAAAAGATGAATATTTCAATTTCAGATACATAAAGAGAGAAAGTAAATTAATGATTCCTTTAGAATGGGATTAGAAGGGAACTGGGGACCATGGGGTATCTTCTTGGACTGATAAAAATGTTCTCAAATTAGATACTTGTACTAATACTTAGATACTTGATGCGCAACATTATAAAAACACCAAAACAAACCACAAAAAACCCACCCAAAATGAATTGCACACTTTAAAATAGTTAAGATGGTTAATTTTGTTTATGTTAAGGTCACTCAAAACAAACTCCTGAAACACTTCAGCTAAAACAATACATATATGTCATCTATATGTATCTATATGTATATATGTATATCTCTGTGTGTGTGCGTGTATGGCAATGTGCTGAGGCCTGAGGACCTTGCAAATATGGTTCCCAGAGGTAGGAAGCACAACAATAAAGCACTCTTTAAAAAGCTGGGGAAAAAGTGACCCATACTGAGTAGAGGTGGAAATTTGACAATAATGTTGTCTATAGTAACATAGTAAACAAAGAGTTTGTATAATGAACTTGTCATTGTAGCTAAATATTTTCAGAGATATTTAGACATATTAGCACCTTCAGCCCAGAAGGTGCTAATTGGCTTTTTCTAGCTGTCTAAAGTAATATATGAGAAGAAAGACATACAATAAGAAGAAATTTTAAAAGTTGCCGAAGAATATAGCTATATTAAGGATGCTTTCCAGTCAACAAATGTTTTTAGGAAAGAAGTGTCCTTAAGAAAAATATGAAACTCAGGGTTTTGCCAGGAAGAAAAAAAAAGAATAGTTTCAGTTTGAAGGTGTTGTATCATATTTGTTTAATACTTCATAAAAATCAAAAGTGCTACTTCATATACCATTATTGGAAAAAAATAAATCAGAAAATCTTAGAACACCTCTCTCTTCAGTCTTTTTGCTAGAAATGAAGTTTTTTTTTAGGAATCCCCCATAAACATGACTTACAGCCTTAATTATAGAAGGACCTATGCTGAAATTTTATGTGGCTACAGCTTTTGTTTAATTGAATAAAAAATAATTTCATTCACACAAACTTCTACAGTTTTCAACCAAATTATACTTGCAAAAAACAGGGGAAATTAAGTTCTAAAGATCTGCTGTGTGACATTGTCCTATAGCTAACAATAACGTATGTATACTCAAGAAATTGTTAAGAGGATAGATCTTATGGTAGTGTTCTTAATATAATAAAAACAATTCATTCATTAAATTAAAAAAATAATGAAATAGGGCCTCTCATTTCCCAACTTAGCACAGGCACTTAGCAGGCTGAGAAAGCTGGTCACCTGGTAATAGCATACTGAGGAAACGGAGTTCCTCATCATTAGTTGAGGAAAACCACATTAACAGGTATGGGTAATGGTAAACTACAGCAGGCCGGATATCTGAATTGCTATGAAATGTCATCTCCCCCAACTGCAAACATTTAAATGCATGTGTGATGTTCCAATCATCCTGTTCTTTTCTCAACACAGTATGTTGGATACTTAGGAATTCGCAAGTCTTTGAGTCCACTTTGATGCACCTGAGATGCTGAACTCAACAAGCCTATCTATACCTTGACTTGGTTTAAATGATAAAATCTTGAACCTGTAAATAATAACATAATTAGAAGAGAGGGAAAGAGAGAATGTATTTTCATATGGAAATGCATTATTGTAACAAGAGATTGAACAATGGTATGTAGTTTTAAAAAATAATATCCCCCAATTTCCTTCCTTCCCTGTAAAAGCCCCTGAATCTAAGATTGTCCTATAATAATTTGATGAAGAGATGGTGACAGAAGTGATATTTAGAGGTTTCTAATCCCAGGCCTTAAAACAATAAAATAGATTTGATTATTTTCTTCTAGAAAACTTGGTCATGGGTAGCTCCTCTTGGAACTGTACCATACCAAAGAAGGAACATAGTGGGAAATAGGCAGCCTGGTTGACAGCGCCAGCAAAGCTCCCAAGGAGACACCAGCGTCAACCTCTAGGCATCTGAGTCAATCACCTTGTACATATTGTGCCATTGATATCTGCAAGTGACTGTAGACCCAACTATTATTCAGAGGGGTAGGAGATTCAGGTGAGCTGAGTCCATGCAAGATTGTGAGAAATAATAAAACAATCGATTTAAAGCATCAACTTTTATGGCCTTCTGCAGTAGGGAATTACTTAAATGTCCACTCAGAGGAGCTTGTATAAACGGACTGTCACATAGTCCTTCAATAAAATAGGAGAATGCATAAATATAAAATATGGAAGAGACTCACAACTGTGATGTTGAACAAAAGAAGCCGGACACAAAGCACTGCATACTGTTTGATCCAATAAGATCATATTCATTCTCTACCAGGCAAAGCTAATCAGGGATGTTATAAGTCAGGGTATTAGCTGCTCTTGAAAGGAGGCAGTGACTGAAGGGATGAACACAGGGTTTCTGGGGATCAGGCCATGTGGCAATATTTTGTTTTTTGATCTGGATGTTAGTTACAAATGTGAGTTATAAAAATTCATCAAATGATGCATTATGCTCTGTACACTGTTCTGTATATTTGGTGTAATTTAAAAAAAAACTTGTATTTGACTGAAAAATTATAATGATATACAATTTCATTCATATCCGATTAGCAAATTTTAAAAGACTGGTAATGCAAATTGTAGCAAGTATTTACAAAAATAGAAATATTCTTGCACTACTGGAACATATACAGGTTATTAAAATCACTTCAGAAGGAAATTTGGCAGTAGATAACATGTGAAAATGTACTAGCACAGGACCAGAATTTTGCATTTTTGTCTATTTATATACCTTAGTGAAGTTTGTGCATGTGTGCATGAGGAAATATGTACAGGAATGTTTTACTTCAGCATTCCGTAATGTAAGATTTTCAGAAAAAAATAAAAACAAAAACAAATAATTACTCCTCATAAATAATGGCAAAATAAGTGGGAGTATAATTGTAAAAATAAATATGATACAACTACTAAAATGAATAATTTTAGGGGCACCTGGGTGGCTCAGTCAATTAAGCATCCTACTTTCGATTTCAGCTCAGGTCGTGATCTCAGGGTCCTGTGACTGCGCCCTGCAAGAGGGCTCTACGCTCAGCTTGGAGTCTGCTTCAGATTCTTTCTCCTTCTCCTTCTCCCTCTCCCTCTGCCCCTCTTGTTTGTGCTCTCTCTCTCAGATAAATAAATAATAATAAATAAATAAATAAAAACAAACAAAAATATTTTTAAAAACTGAATAATTATAACTAAATTTGTCAATATGAATATACTTCAAAAGAAAGTTTAATTAAAAAGGAAGACATTGACTTATATACTTTATAGAATATTTTTAAAAATACAATAGGTTTTTATAACTTTTTACAGATACAAAAAATCTAGTGGCTATATAAAAGTACTTTAGTAGATTACTTTAAAAAATGTTAATGTCTTTGGGGAAGGAATGTAGAGAATAGAATTGAAGAGAACACAGGAGCTTGAATGGCATCTGCACTACTTAATTCCCAAAAGATAATCTGAAGCAAATATGGCAAAATATTAATATTGAATGATATATTCCTCATAGATAGGTAAAATTAAGTGTACAGTTTCTCTAATTTAGAAATGTAGTTATTTATCAGATGTTTATGAACTTATGATTTTTGTCTATCTGCAACATTTGACAATTAGAATTCAGCCTTGTGTAAAGATCTGACTTTAGGGTAATATATAATTTTAAATCTTTACAATCAACTTAATAAGGACTTTACTTAACATAATTCTCACTGATATATTTTGTTACCAAATATTTTGAGGGTATGGATTTATTTATTATGCTACCTATGCTCAAAAGTGTTTTATCCCAATTAAACTGAAATCCTTTGGACAATCCCAAAGGAGATATTGAAAAGCTCACAATAATAATGGAAATGCCATTTTGGTTTAGTAACAAATAATACCTTTACGATTGTTATCATATCCAAAAGATGGTCTTTAAAATTCAGACAGACACTGAACCTAGACACCACCAAAACCCTAGTGTTCTAGGTTGCTATGTTTGGGCAATTTGTTGTGACATTCAGTATTATTTATACTCTGTTGGTGGTAGACATATTCCACTGTTTACCTGAATAGAGCTTCAGTGCTCTATAGCTACTTTGACTATTACTAGGATTACCATTGACCACCATTATTATTATTTTTTAATCACATTTCCAAAAATCAGAATTATATTATAACATAGCCAGTTCCTTATGACACAGTTTTGCATCCCAGTACTCAGGTCATAAACTGATAAAGGACAATTTATTTTTTATATTAGCTGTTTTATAAACCTTTGAAAGGACTCTGCCCCAGGAGCTGGAAAATAAGAATTTGAGTATTTACAATAGAAGTTTATTGAGCTCCTGTGATATGCCAAGTTGTGAAGTGCTCTCCTTAAGAAGCTTACAGTCTAGTGGTACATACATTTAGGTAATAGGTTCTTTACTAGGCAGTTGGTGGAGCATACATCAAGGTAATCGATGCATTGCTATGCAATACAGTAAGTATTTAGACAGTGATAAGTGAAGGATTGATGAACAGTCATATACAGAGACACCCAAAGGAGGTTTTGGGGGAACTGCCTGGAATCATAGGAGGAAAAAAAGCAAATGCTCTTTAAGCGGCTGTTTGAAGGATATGTCCATGTTATTAAGTTTGAATTGAGAGCTGAAAGAGGAGAGTTCTAAGACGGCAGAGTATCATCAAAGGTAATAGATGCAGCACAGGAAAACAGCATGCAAATCAGCCTTAAATAAATACCTAAATAAATATTCAGTGAATGTGTGAGTGGTATTGACAGGAATAGAGTGACAAAATAAAGACCAGATTATTATAGGATCTCTATGAGGGATTGGAAAGAGATCACATTTTAGAAATAAAATCAACAGACTTTGGATGTACCAGATTCTCACCCATATGGTATGTCTCTTCTCATTACTACAAAAGAATTATCCAAATACACTGCAAAGGCAATTCCTTGATGTTGCACCAGGTTTCATTCTCTCATCTATAAATAAACTTTCCCCTCCCTCTTCTACATAATAATTATTTTGCATTAGGTAGGATAATCTCCATTGGTACACAAACATGCTGTTTTTATAACCATCTTAAAAACAAAATTGAAAAAAAAAATCCTTCTCTTGGAAGCTACTACTCAATATCTTTGCTCCCTCTTGTCAGATTGTCTTCAAACTCTTTGCCTATTTGTTCTTGTGTAACACTAGCATCGGATAGTCCTTGGTCATTCCAGAAGAGTCGATGGCTCCTGATTCATGCCTTCTATTAAGTCCATAGTGAAAATTTGATGTGCAGTTCTGTTATTATATCTGCTATGTCCCAGGATGCATTGGGCAATGAGGAAATCTCACATCTGCTTATAAATATAATTCTGGCAGCTTATAATGTGTACTATGTTGTTATATGACATTGATAACCAGTTTTGTTGTTTGTTTGTTTGTTTGTTTTATACATAGCCCACATGGCTCTCATGAAATCTAAAAGCATATTGGGCATCTAAATTTGGATGTACTATAGTCCTAAATATTCCCAATACTATACCTACTTTTCTTATTCTGCTTCTCTAACTATGCTATTATTCCTGTGTTTTCTAGCCCGACAAATGATAAACGACACATCAATCTATTCCTACTCTATCCTACATATCAGTTATTTATTCCTTTGGTCTTTCAGAATATTTATTAACACTTGCTATTTCCTAGGCAATACTCTAGATGGTGGAGCTTTAGCAATGAAAAAAAAAAACAGTCTCTCTCTACCTTTAATAGTTTGTATTTCAGTGATTGAGATGAACAGTACACATCTGGAAATGTCAATTTCTTTTCCTAGGGGCTGCTCTCCACTTTTTTGCAATCCACATAATAGCCCTCTATTTCTATCTATAAATTGTAGAATTTTTTCCTTTGGTATGTTGGCCACCATCCCATTATGTTCTGAACTAACTTGGGTGAATTCAAATAGAAACTTGTAAAATGGTCTTCTTGAGTTTATCTCATTAGGCTTGGGGGGAAGAAGAGGAAGCATTCCTGTATCAGAGGGGTGAAGCTCAGCCCACAAAAAACCTCTTCCTAATTTCCACCAACTCATCTATCACTTCAATCTCTTTCACAGCTCGGAGGAATTTGGTCTACTTTGGTCTCAAAATCGGTTTTCTCATATCTCCTCATTGTATTATGTCCAAGTTCTTAAATACATAACTTTGGAAAGTAACTATAGTTGTCATCTTTTAAAAAATAAGTTGTAATGGAGAAAGAATATGTTAGAGGCATGGATGTAATTCCTCTAGAAATAGTAGAAAGCTATGATTCTTAAAGGGTCCAACCACTGGGAATAAGAGTATTTTAGAAATTGTTGTTGCTATTGTATTCTATTATTCATTGGTACTATTTGTTTTTAGTGGTGTGGTGATATAGCACACTGTGGATGTAATTTGGCAATATACATATCACTTTGGGATTTGTATAATTTGAGCATGTACAAATCACTCAAAAACAAAAACAAAACAAACCTTAAGTGTTTTCCCTAATCCTCCAGAACATTCAAATATTCTGCTAATCATTCATGGTGGTAAAACATATGAATATATTTGTCTAAACAACACAATTCTATATAATAAAATGATTTTTTGCAAGAGTTTACTCAATCTACAAATGCAACTACCACATCAGTTGAAAGAATATAGTACTTTGCATTGTTCAAAATTATACAATTTTTTCATTGTGTCAAGAGAACATGCTATTATCTTGGTAATGCTGCTTGTGATTTGAAATTTACCATATAGCATTCCTATTACATTAACAGGTAGGCTACCTGTAGGTGTAAGTAGATGATAACTTTGTTATGTCTTCCACGCTACTCAGGATACACATACACTTAACTGTAAATTGCTTTCCTTTTATTTCAATTTTATTTTAATCTAAGAAACCAAAGAGACTATTAAAATATATTTGATTGTGGTTTCAATTAGCATTGCCCTAATGACGAATAATGTTGACCATCTTCCCATGTGCTTACTGGCCATTTGTATATCATTTTGGAGAAATATCTATTCCATTTTTAAGTGGATTACTTGTCTTTTTATTGTTCTGTTATATACTGAACAGTATATTTTATATTTAATATATATTTATATGCTTAACAAATGTATTACTATTTTATATATTTAATGTAGTTTATATATTCTGAATACTATGTTCTTATCAGATATATGACTTGTAAATATTTCCTTCCATTTAATGGTTTTTCTTTCCATATTCTTGTTATTGTCTTTGATGAACAAAAGTTTTCTGACATAATATGAAATTTTTTTTAACAAATAAGATTTGGTCAATGCCCTTTTTCAAAACTATATAATATGACACAAACATTACTGATTTTAATTATGTCAAAGTACATTTTCTCAGAAAATTACAGCTACATTTGACTTTATAGGTAAAGTAGATATTTGTCTATTTGCCCCGGTTAAAAGAGATATATAACAAATATTCTTATTTAACAAATTAATAATTGAGACTTAGGGAACAGTATAACTTTTAATATTAGCTTTCATAGATTATAAAATAAAGGCATTTTTTATTCATATTAAATTCATATAAATATACCTTTAAGATAGAAAGAAAAATATTTTCCTTAATGGAGGTTATGGTCACTAAGCAGATCAATTATGATTTTTTTTTTTTTAGGTAGAAGATCACAGGTAGTACACTATTTGCAGCTTTAACACTGATATTTGTTATGTTAAACTCTTCCAATTTCTCAGAACACCTGAGCTAGCTTTACCTTTGCTATCACCTGCATGTACAGGACTGGGCAATCATATCCTCATACTCCTTGTACAAGATACTCCCATTTGCCTCAACCAAAAGGATGCTAATGGGAACATACTTATAAGGAACACAGGATGGCTGGGGGACACTCTGCAGGCCAAATTTCTAAATGTGAACATGGGAATCTATCTGTAACAGGAAATAGGGAGAGGAAGGGCAGAGTGGAAATCAAATGTCACCTTTCTCCAAGAAAAGGCATGCAATTTTTAGCAAGTCACTGTGGAGACAAAACACTTCTGCCTAAACTTTTCCTTTATCTAATCTTATATACCACCATTTTCCATTTCTACTTTACACCTACACTTCACTAGGCCATTCATTATGTGGAATTCTTTTACCAAAACTCACAAAAAAATCTCCCTCTCTCTCTTATTCTGTGTCCTTCCAGTTTGAAGGCTCTGTGTGCTCTATTTTGAGATGACCAAAAAAAGACTTTGAAGATACATATTTACTCCCAGTTATATAACTGTGGTATACAATATGGTGGCCATTGGCCATATGTGGTTATTTACATTTATATTTAAATTAAGTAAAATAAGATAAAATAGAAATTTTCTTCCTCAGTCACACTAGCCACATATCAAGTACTCGATACAAGTGGTCAGTGACTACCATAATGTACAATGAAGTTATTCAAAGTTCTCTCATTGAAGAAAATTCTCTTGGGTAGCACTGTTTGAGATCATGACAGTATTCACATACACTACTTTAAGCCACTAAATTATTGCCATTCACTGTGGGAAATCGTTGAGGAATTACTAAGAAAAAACATATAAACTATTATTACAGTATTTACTGGAAAATGAAAACATTAGGAAAATCCATTAAATTTTCAGATGGTCATATTTTCCAGTATATTCTATAGCCCAATATTTCCGAAAGTATTTCAAATGTGAGAGAGATTTTATATTTAACAAGATTGAATATCATTAAATATATTTACAAGTATTTTTCTAACATCAAAAATTATACATACACACATGCACAGATATATTATAAATATAATTTCTCAAAATAAGTTAACTTACTTAAAACAATGATTAATTCTAGACAATAGAAGGAATATTATAAATCTGAGGTTAGATAGAGTTTTGTCAAAGACTCCATGATTTCTAAAATTGCTGGTCTCTCCCCAGCTGTTGCTTTTCAAATGTATCGGGGTTCAAGTACAAAGAGAAAAAAAATGAAAAGAAAATAGGATATTAACATTTCTTATTTTTATAGCACAAATACCCCAAATCACTTTAAAAATAGGTCACATGTAGATATATAACTGAATCCAAATTATTGAATATATAAGTAACTAATCATGAGAAAATTTGTTGAATTTTCATCAAATTGTTCAAGTCAGTAGGGTGCATACATTTTGCATTCCAAAAGTATCCAATAATAGTGTGCAATAATGGATAACATACTGCATTGACAATTTAATCATATATAAACATGTAGACTATATTAACCTCTAAGCAATGCACCCAGCTCAACAAACACATACACATACACACACACACACACACACACACACACACACACACTCTTAATATTTCCTATTACCTTTGTTCACTGGTTAGAGGGTTTCATTCGCATTCTTAGAATTATTCATCATAAAGTTTATTTTCCTTATTGTTATTTTATATCTATAATTAATTTCCAGAGATCAAGTCTAAAAGAAATATTAAATAGTCGCCTATCTACATCCAATGGATTGAGGACTGTTTGAGAATTTGTTTCCAGTTGATCTCTGGAGTTGACTCTCTTGATCTGAATAATTAGGTGAATTTTCCATTTTCCCTACTGGCTTATATCAAACATACTCACAGGCCCATTCATAATATAATTTGAGGATCTTCTAAATATCTCCAAAGAATGTCTTATATTCTGACTTTAGGTAATACATTTTTCAACTCCAATCTAAGGTGAAATAGATTAAGAACTTTCCTCTAACAAAACTAGTTTGCTGGAAGCAAGTGCATTTCAAAAAGCAGACTTGAGAGATTAGTCTATGATACCGAATAGTGCCTTAGGAGGACATGTCAGAAATTACCATAAAATAGGGAGCTGTAAGTAGTGAGAGAATAACTGGTAAGGAAAGTAGAAGGAAAGAAAAGTAGAACACGATAAGATAAAAAGAAAATTTGGCATTTTCCTCCGAGTACTCACACTAACCTTAGGCTTTACCTTTTAGAATCATATCCCAATTTTTTTTGTTTGTTTCAAGTACAGAAATTTAACAAAATCAAATTTTTGCTTAAGATCTATGAATTTTTACATATAAATCTGTCACTCAAGGTGTTAAATAAGACTTACTGCTATAGAAAACAAACTGGTGGTTACCAGAGGGGAGGTGGGTGAGGTGATGGGAGACATAGGGGGTGTATATTAAGGGAAGCACTTGTCCTGATGAGCACCAGGTGTTGTACAGAAAGGCTGAATCATTATATTGTATACCTGAAACTAGTATAACACTGTATGTTAGCTACCTGGAATTAAAATAAAAACTTAAAAGAAAAGACTTAATGAAGTGTTATAATTAATATTCTTCTAGACTAATGTATATAATCATGTATTAGTTACTTGTATTCCATTCCATAATATTCTAACTATAGAATTATTTTAGCAGTGTGTTTCAATAATTATTGCTCCTCTCACCATCAGTTATAAATTATACCTTTTCTGGTTCTTTGTATAGCAGACACAAATTATTTTTTTCAAAGTGATTATGCTTTTATTATTACTCATTAAGTATTTATTGAATGTTCAGTCTGTGCTATGCACTGGATGTACAAAACTAAGTATGATCACTGACCTCTAATATCTCCAATGAATTACATTCCATTTAGAAGGAAACATTCTAAATAATTTACTTTCGACAATGTGGTTTCCTAATAAAGAATCTCAGTGTTCATAGAGCAATGGAATCAATTTTCACATTTTCTGTTTTAAATTGCCTAACCAATTGCCACCCAGCCAGTAGGACTTCATGGCTCATACTGAACTTATCTTTATTTATATTCATTGGAATGTTTTCTGATGCACATAATATATCTGTCTCAATTGAATTTTAAAAGTAAGGGAAGTATTTTCTCTAACAGAGCAAAAAGTTCCAAATAAGTGTTCCCAGAGTTCTTATCTATTCAATGATAGCACTAAAGTCTCCATTTCTTTCCATTTACTCTGTCAGAAGCTTTGCTGCTTTCTGTCACATTCTAAAGATGGTTACTATGGTTTCAGGGGAATAAGGGGTGGAGGTTGAGGGGAAGAGAACACTCTTCCAAAGTGTTTTTGTCCTCTGAGTTAGAAAAAGCTTTTAGTATTTTACCAGATATGTTTTTCCTATATTACAGTTAAGAATTATATCATAGTCCCACTCTGAAACCAATCCATGATGATAGTAATTGGACCATCACACATAGCTTAGACCAAAAGGATTTTATTTTGTGTACTAAATTCTATTCCCTTGGAGGATTGTGGCAACATAAAGTAGGGTAAATCCTTGAGAAACAAACAAACAAACAAACAAATAAACAATTATGGCTTTACTGAAGAGGAAGAGAAGAAAGATAAATCTGGTGGTGAAGGCAGGCAACCAGGGCCTTCTACCCTGTGATCTATCACATCTTCTCAATCTGGCAGGACTTACTAAACCATCTGCTTTATAGTTTCAAAGTGCTGAGAGGGTCTATTTATCTTGCCTAAAATTACAGACAAAAAAGAGCTACTCATTCTGTCACCAATAAGACTATTTTCCTAGACACCAGTATTCTCAATCATTGAAGTCTTTTTTTTTAATAATATTTAGCTTCAAAATATCTCCCCAAACCTCTCACAGCTGTAGAGCAAAGAAAAACATAGCCTTACTAAATACGCAGAGATTTTTACACAAATTACTGCTATTTCTTAATTCACTTTAATTTTATAAATTTAAAATTCTTATTCCTGCTTCATTGGTAAAGAAGATGGGATTCAGGGAGTATAATAATTTGCCTAACAGCTTCATTCCTCTATCAAAATATTTCCCTTTTTTGGTGTTTGCAAGGCAGGGGAATATTTACAGGGAAAATATTCTTGCTAAATACATGAAAGCTGCAGTTTGTGTGACACAGCTAGTGAAAATCAGATCTGAAACTGGAACCCAAGTTTTCTCATCAACTTCTATGTTCCACTAGAACAACATTATATACAGGAATCATAACTATAGGCTGATTATTTTCACCAAAATTACCTTGACTTAATTAGGAAATTTCTAAAGTTAAGGTACAAAAACAATAGGCTATGTACAATCACAAGAGGCCATTACTCCCATCCTAACTACCACCCCCCCACACAAAAACCTCATCTTTCATAAGCTACAGAAACATTGTTTTCTTCCTCAGAGAGCTGACAATAGAAAAAAAGGAGCTTAAGACAACTAAATGCTAGAAGTGAGAAGTATCATATGAGAGGACAGATTGATGACTTATCTTGAGACTGGAAAAACAATGAGAGAATCCACCAATAGGGTGTGGTAAGAAACCAGAGAACACATGGTTGAACTCTTAATGTAGGTACAACAGAATCCCAAGGTTCTCTAGCCAAAGAGTAAGTTGTAATGCCGGCGATATTTTCCTAGGATCTTAACCAAGTGATTTGGGACAGTATGCTGAAAGATCGGGCTCTGGGCAGAAGATGTGAGAGAAATCTTCTCTGAGGCAGTTGGAGCTTCCAAGTGTACACGAGGTCAGGAGAGTCAGGAGAAAAAACTTGAGAAAAATCACTAAAGACCTGTACCTAAGGGAGCAATGATCATTATTCATTCATGTATATGTCAATTTACGTATTTATTTTTCTCCTGCTTTAATATTAATAATCAATTATCAGTTGGATACTATATGCCAGGCACTGTGCTTCATGTATGTAAAGCCTTGTATTATAAAATTAGTATAATGACTCCAAGAACTCAAAGTAGAAACTAAGACTTATTGAATTTAAGTAATTTGCCCAGAACCATGAACTAGTAGGTAATGGAATCATAATTTGAGTCTATGACAGACCGTAATATCTGTGTTCTGCCTGAATTATTCAGAGATAATGTATCCTCCACAATATTTGAGGTTCTTATTAATAAGAGCAAATTAATAACAGAAGGCTATGTATTTATATAGCTGATGCAGATTGATGTGCTAAAATATAAAAATAGGTTCATGTTTTAAAATCTTCTAAAATCACTTGTGTACCTTAATCAAATTTATATTACAAAATCGTGATAAATATTCACAGAGGTTTACTTTTATGAACATGTGATTGGTGCTTTAATATAAATTATGAAATTATACATCTTTAAATAAAATAAGATGCATCTTTATACCCTTAGAGATAGTATTTCCATTTCAATTTATTTTTATAATAAAAGTGATTAAAATATTTGAACATATGTTGGAAATATAAAGGTGTTACCATATCATTTATTTGATTCAGAAAATCTGCCCCAAGGGTATTTTTATTTTATTTTGTTTTATTTTTCTTCCAATAGTAACAGATTGCCAATGCCATCGGTATTGAATGATTTTAGAAACTGCTGATAGTCTAATAAATTTGACTACTTAGGAATGAGAAATAGAATTAAGCAGGTAGAACTAAAAATAAAGTTGATCTAGTAAGGCCTAAAGGATACAACTATAATCTGCTTTCACCCCCACCCCCATAAGTTATCATTCCTTTCTTTTGTCTGTGCAGTGTGTTAAACACAACCTCCTAAATTAATCACCCTACAATGTAAACTGCAAGTAAAATTCATGTTCGTCAAGGTTAATCTTGGCTCATTAGAGAACTGAATTTAAAATGCCTTAAGCCAAAATAATGGAATAAAAGAACAAAAGGGAAAGAAATTTATGAAAAGCATGCAAGCAAGGATGTGCTGTATTTTATGGGACACAAGGGCAGGCAGTACATTCAGACCTCCTGAGGGCTGAGAATCGAGATGTGGAAATCTATCAAGGATCAAAGCTTCCACATCATCAGCCTTTCCCCCTCTCCTCCCCTGGAGCCACATGACCTCTCATCTCTGCCCCACTTTGTTATGTCTGCTGCATTCTTTTCTTCATAGACTGGCTTTCTCTACTCCTTAGCAGATGAACATAGCTTTGCAATTCACATTATTTTGATTATAGACACAAATGGAGTTTTACAAAATCACTGAATTCCAAGTTTAAGTTCCCAATACTATAATATAGTGGGGTTAATAAAGTTGCAACACTCTACCATGCTAGATATAGAGGATTTTAAACTTCATAACCAATTGTTGGAAAACACTCTAATCATTAGATTATTAAAATAGACCCCAATACATCTAAACATTTTAGACATATATGGTTTGAGACACTGTTGTCAGAGCCTTAGGCACTGCTAAAAAGCATTAGAAATTATCAGTCCTTAACTTAATGTGTAGAGTTATTCTTTTCTACTGAAAAATTTGAAAAAATAAACACATCACCATAAAGAGTTTTGAGTCTGAAAAGGCAAAGATCTGAAACGTATAAAGTAAATGCCTGATACAATGAAGGTAGGATATTTCTCAAATAGCATTCTTTACTTCAGAGGAAATAAAAATTCTCTTATTTATAGGTGAGAATAGCAGAAGGAGGTAGTAGAAGCAAAATAGAAAGATAAATGAATATCCATGAAAAAAGACGTTGGTGCTATCCTTCTTTCATCCCCAAGACTGAGCATAATGGGAAGTTAGACTGGGTATGTGAGAAAAATGCCAAATCAAGCTCTGGAATCTGTTTATGGAGGAAAAAGGATTCAGCAAGCCTCCCCACAATCTTCTTTATTAACAGAATGACAGAAAAGGACGCTGAGCCAAGATGTTCAAAACACTAAAAAACAAAATGAAAATCTAGTAAGTTTGCAAAGAATAAGAATGGCCATCTTCAAATGAATGAGAATAGTAGTCACCAGAATTTACACTGCAAAATATGTGCAACACAATAAAATGGCATAAAATACAGTTCTACACCAAGTTTAACTCTATTTTAAGTATGAGGCCTATGAACAAGTACTAAAAATCAACAAACAAAAACCAACAACATAAAAACCTATATATAATATGTTCAGACTACATAGAATATCTCAAGAAATTCCAAATAAGATGAATTAGGTCATATCCAATGACCTCAATGTATTAAAGCAATATAAATAGAAAGCAGTAAAAGTGAATAATTCAAATATACCTGTGAACAACTCAAAAAATTTTATAAGAGTATTTGATTTGTAAACGATAGTAGAAATGAAAATAGAAAAAGTAGAAATAAAAATAGGTAAAATAGACTTACACATAAAAAATAGAATATATAAAGTAGCTTGGAGTGAAACTTCTCTTAATAGTTTAGGACACCTATCTCAGAAGTAGATTAAATAAAAATTTATATATATATACACATATATACATATATATATATGACAAAATACAAAATGTACCTAGCAAGTAGTTCACAAATGAAATATTATATCTTTAAGATGTCTTAGGAAAAAAATGACAAAACTTTAATATCAGGAATCTATGAAAAGACCAACAAAATAAAACAGACTTAAATTTCAAAATAATAAATTTGCAAGTATATGATGAAAAATTAAGAGATCTAATACCAACCATAATTGTAGAGTCATTAATTAAAATCTAAGTTGGCTTTTTGAAAAGATAAAAATACATAACTTGAGCAAGTATGAGAAAAATACATTACATAGCATAAATACATATGTTACATCTATTAATATAATACATAATTACATATATTAATTTATAAGGTATATATTTTATTCTATTTTTTCTTTTTTTTTTCTTTTTAGGACTAGTTTCAATAAGTAGTTTTATTACTGGTTAGATTTTACAAATTCTGATATTTAGGTATATATTTTAAATTTAAGATAAAGCATATACTTATACCCCAATATATTTGTGATTACATGGATTATTTTGCACTGAATTACAATTTACAATAGTGATGTCAAACAAAATAGAGAGAAAAGAGGAAATAAACCTAAAAGAAATGATAAGACAGTACGAGTTCAGTTCCTAAAGTCTCAGGGTCTGCATGACTTTTTTTTTTTTAAGATTTTATTTATTTATTCATGAGAGACACAGAGAGAGAGAGGCAGAGATACAGGCAGAGAGAGAAGCAGGCTCCATGCAAGGAGCCCTACGTGGGATTGAATCCCGGGTCTCCAGGATCAGGACCTGGGCTGAAGGCGGCTAAACCGCAGAGCCACCTGGGCTGCCCTAGGGTCTACATGACTTATTTAACTCATTCATTCATTTTGTAAAGTTAGGTTAATATGGCTTAGAAATTAAACAAGAATCACACATTATAAACACCAAAAATGTCACTTAATAATCAGAAAATTTGAAAAATACTACATCTTGCATCATATCTAAGAATAATTTCAAAGTTTCATGGGTGCCTTATGAAATATTAATTCTAGTTTAAAAACTACAGGTTGTGAATATGCTGGAACTTATAGTTAAAAAATAGTTTATAGAAAGAAAAAAGATATGCTACAAATATAAAAGTTCATAGATAGCTTCAAAGTAAATAAATTAAGGGACTTCTCTGTGTTCAGGAAATTATTAAATATATCTGAAGAGGAAAACCAAGAAAAAGACTTACCCATAAGGCTGATTCTTCCCAAAGGAGGCCGGAGTGCCAGCAGCTGTGTTCTCAGCCTGGTCAGGGCTCACATTGGAAGATATAAATCCAGGTCCATCTGACTCTACCATAAATAAATTATATGAAAAATCCAAATTTTTAAAATTAGAAATTGAGTTCATAAAATCTTTTAGAACACAGTATAAAAATTTAAGAAGTTAAAAGACAAATTGAAATTCAGAAGACTAGCAGTTACATCCAGGGTTCCAACAATTAGTAACAGGGGTTTCAAAAACAAAGAAAAGAAAGAGGAGGTATTTGAAATATTGATGGTCATATCAAAACTAAAAAGAGCAAATGTCCTCCCTTTGAAAAGAAGTTTTAAAATCCTTATGATTAGTGCTCTAATGGGGATTTTTAAATAATTAGAAAAAAAAGATTATTTTTTTATTTCTGAAATAAGTACACAAGATTATCTAAAAGCGTTTGTCAAATAATAAGATTTTTTTATCTTACCTAGTAAAAACAAACAAGATATAAAGATATAAACATTTATAAAATGTTCTATTATCACAATGATGTATAAATATACCCAAGGCATAGCAGAATTTAGTAACAGTCTTATGATTATATGTTAAAAAGTAAATTTAGAGAAGCAAATGTATTTTCAAAAATTAAAAATAGAGCAATAGCTATTTGTGAAAATGTAGCCTACAAAAAATATTGTTTACAAAACTGACAGCTAGTTTAAAATGGCTACGAAAAATATAGAACTATTAAAAATATAGAAAAAAATTATAAATTTGGAATAGGAATTGTATTAATTTCCTTTTTTTGTATTAGTTTCCTATTGCTGCTGCAAAATTATCAAAAATTTGGTGACTGAAAACAATACAAAGGTTTATTTTCTTTCTGTACTTAAAGTCAAGTCCAAATGGATTTTATTGTTCTGAAATCAAGGTGCCTGCAGGGCTGCCCTCCCTCAAGAGGAGACTCAAGAAGAATTCCTTTCCTTGTCTTTTTCACCTTCTAGAAGGTGACCTTATCTGCTGACCCCCCTCCTCCATCTTTAAAGCCAGATGTAATAGAACCTTCAAATCTCTCCCTGCTATGTTTCACAGTGAAGTCTCGCTTATAAAAATCTGGTGATTACATTGAACCCATCCAGATAATCCAGGATTTTCTTCATATCTCAAGATCTTTAACTTAATCACATTTGCAAAGTCCATTTTGACATTTAAGATAATATATTCATAGATTTCAGAGATTAGTATGTGAAGGTGTTTTGGACATCATCACTCAGCCTACCACAGACATTTTTGCTTTCTCAAGAGAGCACGCAAAATCCATAAACATACATACTGCTAAATTTGATGACAATATTTAAACTCATATAAAGCAAAAGCACTGCAAAGTTACATATCGGGGAAGCAGACTAGAAGAAAAAAATTGGTATACTCATAACAAGTATTATTATCAAGCATATTAAAAAATTACCAGTAAACTAATAATTTTAAATTACCTGATAGCATTATAGTTGAATAAAGTTTAAATGAGTAATAAAATCTGAAAAGTCAACATCATGGATAGGAAGAATGCATATTAAAATAAATTATTGTTTTTTATCATCAAAGTCCAAATTGAAAATAGATTGAATTTGTAATTGTTAATATGTTGTAAGGGAAGAAAATATTTTCTTTACCTTCACAGGTTCTTTTTTCTGGCCTATTAGTTAAACTGACATAAAACAGATTAACAGGAGAACAGCAGATTTAATTTTGTATGTATAGGAGGCCAACAAAGGTATGAGCAGCTCAAAGACAGCCAAGCAATCAAGGTTTACAAGCCATCCTAAACTAAGGAGATGGGGCAGGGGGCTCTATCTAAATTTTCAGAAGCAGTTAATGGGGAGGTAAAAAGTTATTCCTAAATAAATGTGTGAAAGTGGCACATTTTGGGAAGACTTATACTGAACCCATTCACTACATTGATTAAACATTCTGAAGGGGAAGTCAGTATTTATCCCAATGAAATAGGTCTGAATTTTATGTTTTTGGATATTTTTTTTTTATTGGAGTTCAATTTGCCAACATAACACCCAGTGCTCATCCCTCCAAGTGCCCCCCCCCGTGCCCATCACCAAACCACCCCAACACCTGCTCACCTCCCTTTCCACAACCCCTTGTTCATTTCCCAGAGTTAGGAGTCTCTCATGTTCTGTCACCCTCTCTGATATTTCCCACTCATTTTCTCTCCTTTCCCCTTTATTCTCCATCACTATTTTTTACCTTTGTCAAATGAATAAGACCATATAATGTTTGTCCTTCTCTGATTGACTTACTTCACTCAGCATAATACCCTCCAGTTCCATCCACATTAAAGCAAATGGTGGGTATTCGTTGTTTCTAAAGGCTGAGTAATATTCTATTGTATACATAGACCACAGCTTCTGTATACATTCATCTTCCGATGGACACCGAGGATCCTTCCTAAGTGTGACTATTGTGGACATTGCTGCTAGAAACATTGGGGTGCAGGTGTCCTGCCATTTCACTGCATCTGTGTCTCTGGGGTAAATCCCCAGTAGTGCAATTGCTGGGTTGTAGGGCAGATCCTACCAGACAGTTTTCCAGAGTGGCTGCACGAGTTCACATTCCCACCAACAGTGCAAGAGTCCCTTTCTCCACATCCTCTCCAACATTTGTTGTTTCCTGTCTTGTTAATTTTCCCCATTCACACTGGTGTGAGGTGGTATCTCATTGTGGTTTTGATTTGTATTTCCCTGATGGCAAGTGATGTGGAGCATTTTCTCATGTGCTTGTTGACCATGTCTATGTCTTCCTCTGTGAGATTTCTGTTCATGTCTTTTGCCCATTTCATGATTGGATTTTTTGTTTCTTTGCTGTTGAGTTTCCTAAGTTCTTTATAGATCTTGGATCTGATGGGTCATTTGCAAATATCTTCTCCCATTCTGTAGGTTGTCTTTTAGTTTTGTTGACTGTTTCTTTTGCTGTGCAGAAGCTTTTTATCTTGATTAAGTCCCAATAATTCATTTTTGCTTTTGTTTCCTTTGCCTTCATGGATGTATCTTGCAAGAAGTTTCTGTGGCCATGTTCAAATAGGGTGTTGCCTATGTTCTCCTCTAGGATTTTTGATGGATTCTTGTCTCACATTTAGATCTTTTATCCACTTTGAGTTTATCTCTGTGTATGGTGTAAGAGAATGGTCTAGTTTCATTCTTCTCCATGTGGCTGTCCAATCTTCCCAGCACCATTTATTGAAGAGACTGTCCTTTTCCCAGTGGATAGTCATTCCTGCTTTGTTGGATATTAGTTGACCATAGAGTTGAGGGCCCATTTCTAGATTCTCTATTCTGTTCCATTGATCTATGTGTCTGTGTGCCAGTACCACGCTGTTTTGATTACCACAGCTTTGTAGTACAACCTGAAATCTGGCATTGTGATGCCCCCAGATATGGTTTTCTTTTTTAAAATTCCCCTGGTTATCCGGGGTCTTTTCTGATTCCACACAAATCTTAAGATGATTTGTTCCAACTCTCTGAAGAGAGTCCATGGTATTTTGATAGGGATTGCATTAAATGTGTAAATTAACTTGGATAGCATTGCCATTTTCACAATATTAATTCTCCCAATCCACGAGCATGGAATATTTTTCCATCACTTCTTCAATTTCTTTCAGAAGTGTTCTGGAGTTTTTAGGGTATAAATACTTTACCTCTTTGGTTAGGTTTATTCCTAGGTATCTTATGCTTTTGGGTGCAATTATAAATGGGATTGACTCCTTAATTTCTCTTTCTTCAGTCTCATTGTTAGTGTATAGAAATGCCACTGACTTCTGGGCATTGATTTTGTATCCTGCCACACTGCCAAATTGCTGTATGGGTTCTAGCAATCTTGGGGTGGAGTCTTTTGGGTTTTCTATGTACAGTATCATGTCATCTTCAGAGGGACACTTTGACTTCTTCTTTGCCAATTTGAATGCCTTTTATTTCTTTTTGTTGCCTGATTGCTAAGGCTAGGACTTCTAGTACTACGTTGAATAGCAGTGGTGAGAGTGGACATCCCTGTCTTGTTCCTGATCTTAGGGGAAAGGCTCCCAGTATTTCCCCATTGAGAATGATGTTAGCTGTGGGCTTTTCATAGATGGCTTTTAAGTTGTCGAGGAATGTTCCCTCTATCCCTACACTCTGAAGAGTTTTGATCAGGAATGGATGCTGTATTTTGTCAAATGCTTTCTCTGCATCTAATGAGAGGATCATATGGTTCTTGTTTTTCTCTTGTTGATATGATCTATCACATTGATTACTTTATGAGTGTTGAACCAGCCTTGCATCCAGGGGATAAATTCCACTTGGTCATGGTGAATAATCTTCTTTTAATTTTTTTTTTATTTATTTATGATAGTCACACAGAGAGAGAGAGAGGCAGAGGAAGAAGCAGGCTCCATGCACTGGGAGCCCAATGTGGGATTCGATCCTGGATCTCCAGGGTCACGCCCTGGGCCAAAGGCAGGCGCCAAACCACTGCGCCACCCAGGGATCCCTAATCTTCTTAATGTAAAGTTGGATTCTATTGGCTAGTATCTTGTTGAGAATTTTTGCATCCATGTTCATCAGGTTTGTTGATCTGTAATTCTCCTTTCTGGTGGGGTCTTTGTCTGGTTTTGGAATTAAGCTGATGCTGGCCTCGTAGAACGAGGTTGGAAGTACTCCATCTCTTCCTATCTTTCCGAACAGCTTTAGTAGAATAGGTATTGTTTATTCTTTTAACGTTTAATAGAATTCCCCTGGGAAGCCATCTGGCCCTGGACTTTTGTGTCTTGGGGGGTTTTTGATGACTGCTTCAATTTCCTCCGTGGTTATTGTCCTGTTCAAGTTTTCTATTTCTTCCTGCTCCAGTTTTGGTAGTTTGTGGTTTTCCAGAAATGTGTTCATTTCTTCTAGATTGCCTAATTTATTGGCTTATAGCTGCTTATAATATATATTTAAAATCATTTGTATTGCCTTGGTATTGGTTGTGATTTCTCCTTTCTCATTCATGATTTTATTAGAGTCTTTTCTCTTTTGTTTTTAATAAGGCTGGCTAATGTTTTATCTATCTTGTTAATTCTTTCAAAGAACCAACTCCTGGTTTTGTTGATCTGTTTCACAGTTCTTCTGGTCTGTATTTCATTGAGTTCTGCTCGAATCTTTATTAACTCTCTTCTTCTGCTGGGTGTAGGTTTTATTTGCTGTTCTTTCTCCAGTTCCTTTAGGTGCAAGGTTAGCCTTTGTATTTGAGTTCTTTCCAATTCTTTGAGGGATGCTTGTATTGCAATGTATTTCCCTCTCAGGACTGCTTTTGCTGTATCCCAAAGATTTTTAACTGTTGTATCTTCATTCTCATTAGTTTCCAGGAAGCTTTTTAATTCTTCTCTATAATCCTGGTTTTGACCCTTTCATCTTTTAGCAAGGTGGTCTTTAAACTCCACTTGTTTGAATTCTTCCAAATTTCTTCTTGTGATTGACTTCAAGTTTCAAAGCATTATGGTCTGAAAACATGCAGGGGACAATCTCATTCTTTTGGTATCAGTTAAGACCTGATTTGTGACCCAATATGTGGTCTATTCTGGAGAAAGTTCCATGTGCACTTTAGAAGAATATGTATTCAGTTGCATTTGGATGGGAAGTTCTGTAAATATCTGTGAAATCCATCTGGTACAGTGTATTATTTAAAGCTCTTGTTTCTTTGGAGATGCTGTGCTTAGAAGATCTGTCGATTACAGAAAGCACTGTCTTCAAGTCACCAAGTATAAGTGTATTATTATCTAAGTATGTCTTAACTTTGGTTATTAATTGATTGATATACTTGGAAGCTCCTGCATTAGGGGCATACATATTCATGATTGTTAGGTCCTCTTGTTGGATAGATCCTTTAAGTATGATATAGTTTCCCTCTTCATCTCTTACTACAGTCTTCGGGGTAAATTTTAGTTGATCTGATATAAGGATGGCTACCCCTGCTTTCTTTTGAGGACCATTTGTTTTTTTTTTTTGTTTGTTTGTTTGTTTTGTTTTTTTTTTTTTTTTTAGGACCATTTGAATGGTAAATGGTTCCCCAACCTTTCATTTTCAAGCTGGAGGTGTCCTTACTTCTAAAATGAGTATCTTGTAGACAACAAATAGATGGGTCTTGCTACAGTGGATTTTTAAATCCAGTCTAAAACCCTGCATCTTTTGATGGGATCATTACGCCCATTCACATTCAGAGTTACTATTGAAATATATGAATTTAGTGTCATCATAATACTTATTGAGTCCCTGTTTTTGTGGATTATTTCTTTGGGCTTCCTCTTTCTTTTACAGAGTACCCCTAAATATTTCTTGCAGAGCTCATTTGGTGGTCACATATTCTTTCAGTTTCTGCCTATCTTGGAAGCTCTTTATCTCTCCTATTCTGAAGGAGAGCCTTGCTGACATTGAATTGTAATCTAAATTCTGTAACTCTGTGGCAGAAAGTACTGTTTCTGATTCTTTCTTTTGTGGTGAGTTCTTCTTTCTAGTCATTTTGTTCAGTGCAGAGTGGCTAAAAACAAGTTGTACTTGTTAGAAGCACGAACTCTTCTCTCTGTAGCATTCCAGCTGTTCTCTCTTTAAACCTCAGGTTGAGGGCAGCTCAGGTATCTCAGCGATTTAGTGCCGCCTTCAGCCCAGGGTGTGATCCTGGAGATCTGGGATCAAGTCCCACATCAAGCTCCCTGTATAGAGCCTGTTTCTCCCTCTGCCTGTGTCTCTGCCCGCCCCCCTCTTTCTCTCTCTCTCTGTCTCTCATGAATAAATAAATAGAATCTTAAAAAAAATAAATCTCAGGTCAAATTCATAGGTTTTCAGGATGATTTGAAAGTTATCTAGGTAAGTTTGTGGGGACAGGTGACTTGGGGACCCTACTCATCCATCATCTTCCTGGCAAGCTCTAGGTCTGAATTTTAACTCTAATCTTCCCTTCTAATACTTTGGAGAGATATTTATCATATACCCAAAGGAACATGTGTAAATATACATTTTTAGGTTTTTCTTACTGTGTTATAGTACAATATCTACAAAACCTAAATGGCTTTTACTGGATAAATCTTTAAATAATGATAGTATGTAAATGATATAGTATGCTATTCAATAGTGAATGATTTCAATAGATATGAAAATATCTCCATGTCATTAATTTGATAGACAGGGACACTATATTGATTTATGAAAAAAATACACACATTTATTAATTCTTTCAACAGAAATTAGACTTTCAATATTTGACAAATAAAATTACAAAATATCTAGTTAAATTTAAACTTTAGATAAATAAATAGAGGATATTATATTTCTGGTTGCTATTTGCTTCAATTACACTATTATAAGTTTGAGATGAAAGGCTAAGAACATTTTGAAGTTTTATTTTTTTTAAAGATTTTATATATTTATTCATGAGAGACACAGAAAGAAAGGCAGAGACACAGGCAGAGGGAGAAGTACTCTCCTTGTGGGGAGCCTCATGTCGGGCTTGATTCCAGGACCCTGGGATCATGACCTGAGCCAAAGGCAGACACTCAACCACTGAACCACCCAGGCATCCCTGAAGTTTTATTTTTGAAAGAATGAACATGGGCAGCCCGTTTGGCTCAGCGGTTTAGTGCTGCCTTCAGCTCAGGGTGTGATCCTGGAGACCCTGGTTTGCTGAAAAAACCCTTAACTTTTCACATGGCTTAAAGTAAAGCTTAGATCATATTCTAATTAATGTTTATATAGAAATATTTTCATTATGAAGTCTTGAAACACGTCTATACTGAGGGGTTTTTTTTCTTTGAGTTCAAAAACAGCAATTTCATTAAAACACATTTTTGTGGATTAGATAATGTGGTAATCAAATTATTTAATCTTCTTGCCAGTGAGATACTTACTCTTTCATGGATATTGACTAATCTCCAACTCCAGCCTGATAGTTACAGAGAATTAAAAGATGAGTGCTTGGGTACTTAGTCGGTGGAACATTGACTCTTAATCTCAGTGTCATGAGTACAATCACCAACATGGGTTTGTTGTTATTGTTCTTGATATAAACATGGTTTATCTTGTAGAAGTTTGATGTCTCACTTTGCCAGCAATCCTAATCCAGGTAAAGTTGGATAGCTTTTATACAGATGCTATTTGTATGGCAAATTCATAAATATCTATTTTTTTATTTTTTTAAAGATTTTATTTATTCATGAGAGACACAGAGAGAGAGAGGCAGATATAGAAGGAGAAGCAGGCTCCTCATAGGGAGCTCTACGTTGGACTCGATCCCCGGACCTGGGATCACAACTTGAGCCAAAGGCAGATGCTCAGCCACCCAGGCATCCCACTTATCTAATTTTTAAAAGAAAGTTCTTGGGTGGCTCAGTGGTTCAGCATCTGCCTTTGGCTCAGGGCCTGATCCCAGGGTCCTGGGATCAAGTCCTGCATCAGGGGATCTTCACAGGGAGCCTGCTTCTCCCTCTACCTATGTCTCTGTCCCAATCTTTGTGTCTCTCATTAATAATAAACTCTTTAAAAAAAAGAAATTTTGTTAAATTCATCTACTAATAGTTCATGGTCTACTCATAGGAAATAGTACAAATAAGAAAAACATAATTGTTAGCAGCAGATGGTAAGGAAATATAGCCATTAAAAGTATTACCCTGCCCTCTGACTTCCCTCTCATCATAATTCTCCTTGTGTCTGGTGAGATAGAAAATTGAAGAGTTTGGGAGGATCTGACTGAAAAACAGTTGAGTTGGAGCTGTGCAATTTTTTTAGTGAGTTGGAAAAATGTCTTGGTGTGTCACTAAAACAAGTGAGGAACATTTAAAATACACAAACTTGGAAGTCCAGTACCTTATTTTATTAACTTTAAATTTATGTATTCAAGAAAATATGAGAAATTTAAGATAAATTCAATAAGAAAACAAAGTCTGATATATACATGATAGAACAAATTTTTCTGAAAGTGAAAAGCACATTCTAACATTTTTCAAAATTTTTATTGAAGTATGATTAACATACTATGTTTGTTTTAACATACTATGTATATTAGTTTCAATTAAACATTTTTCAGATTTCAATAAAAGTCACAACTTATTTAAAAATATGTAATGGGGGGGGCACCTGGGTGGCTTAGTCAGTTAAGCATTTCCCTTTGGTTCAGGTCATAATCTCAGGGTCCTGGGATTAAATTTGGGAGCAGGCTCTCTGCTCAGAGAAGAGTCTACTTCTCTCTTTCCCCCTCTCCTCCCGAATTTGTGCCTGCACACGTGTGTTCTCTCTCTCTCTCTCTCTCTCTCTCTCTCTCTCTCTCGTTCATACTCTCTCTCCAAAGTAAATTTAAAAAAATATTTTAAAAAATCTTTTAAAAAATTATGTGACTTTTGAACTGAAATAATGAATAATAACTTTGATTATTAAATAATTCATCAAAACTAGTGATTCATGAAGTAGATTAAAATTGAAAAATTCATGCTGTTTTGGCAAAAAGTATTGACATTGGAAAAGACACTAAAATTGAAATACACCCATAAAGGATATCAAAAAACAAAATGATTAGTGGTAAATGCAGTCAACTCAAATGTGTTTTTGATTTGTCACTACTCAAGAATACAAGAAATTACCAAAAATATTATAACTCACTTATGAATAAATTATGTCTTCTAAAATTTGTTATCAACAATTATCTTATGCATTTGCAATATGTCACTAATACAATATGTAAAACTAAAATATATTTATATAAACCATCAATAGTAAAAAAAATAAATTTTGACACCATGCTAGAAGAAATCTATCTCTCTTTCATTTAAGGTTATATCATATATCCCGTGTTTCAAAATACTGTGCAGTACAGAATAATCATTTAAGTAAATTAATAAGAATAATTGTGATTAGAAGAGGTTATTAGAAAGTTTGTTTCTTCTAAGTTTTAGACAAGATTTTAAAATCCGTGGACTTTAAGGAAAACAGTAGCTTAAAGTGCACATGATTCTTTGAATAAAAAACCTATTTGTAAGTTCTTTTTATAATAATTTCATTTCAAATTTCACTTACTATGCAACTCCTATGTTCCAGAGGCTGTGTTATACAACATATTGAGATTTCATAGATTTACTGGACATAGCTTGGCAAATTTTAATGCCAATACAATATGTATACAAATAATTATAGTAAATTATGATGTTTTGATATATGCATCAGTGTGGTCCTACTTTAAAACAAGAAAATATTAATACAGAGTTTCTAGAGAAATTGTAAAAGATTTAAATCTTAGTGAATAAGTAGGAAATCACTATATGGGTGATTTTAGGAAAGAAGTTTTCCCAGAACACACAGATTGGCACAGTAACACAGGGAAGATCACGGCATGGTCAAGGGAAGTTTGAGAAATTCAGTATCAAGGGTTTTCATTCATTTTTGTTCTCATTTCACCCAAATGAATTTTGTGAAACTAAATATCCCCTTGGTCATCTAGTTGACATGTAGAACTTTCATCATATATTTTAAATATAAGCATTTTAAAATTGTTATGTTATTAATTTAAATATACCCAATCAATTCTAAATATCTTAAAAGTTTGCCATCACTATCTTCCACATAAGGAAATCTATAAGTCAATTCTTGTTGCACATTTAGGTATTATTATTATTACATCATCCTTTTCACTTCTGACCAAACCAGTCCATCCTACTTCTTCCACAGGCTGGTATCTTCAAGTAATACACATTTATGCCATAAAGTCCTTTATCAGTGATGAAATTCAAGTGATATTCAATAAAATTTATATGTAAAGTAAATTTTAATTCCATTTTCTATGACCATAAGAGTCTAAGTTTCAAAAAGTTCCTTGGAATTGAATTATCATTATACTTATTGGTAATACAAGATGAAATAAAACACTTAAATTATGTTACAAGTTTTCTTAAACATTTACTATAATAATCTAAATTTTTCTTAAAATAAATCCCTGAGTGAGACTAATAGGACTTTTTTTGGGTAAGTAAATACTACTTAATACTAGAATAAGACAGTACCCAGCACAATTTTATTTCTATATTTCTTTCCTTTTCTTAGGTAGATGTTGAGAAAGTATGTTTACATAAATAGATGGTCAGGGAAACAATTTCATTTTGCTGAGGATTATTTTTCAGTTCTTTGAATGCAATAGGTACATGCCAAAAATTATGTAGCTACCTATTTCTCAACTTATTGTTAATAATCTATCATCTGAGAACTCCATTAGGTTTTCCTTCCAGTGTGTTGAAAGTAAATAACAGTAAGCCTGAACAAGGGGTTTATTACTTACTCATTAGTGTCACTCATTTTTGCAATACCAACCTTAATGCTTCTAATTACATCTGAGGGTGCTTCAGTTATTTGCCCTCTGGGGCAATGCACCATAGTAAATGTGACTATATTGTTTATTATCCAAACTGGGAATAAATGTGGGCAATATTAATGAGCAAGCAAGAAAATAGGCATGGTCCAGACTAACATTGACAAACCGGCACATAACTGTCACATTACTGATAAAAAAAAAAAAGTACTAAAAACAGAAGAGAGGCATGGATTTCTCTAAAAAGTTAGGGAAGGGAATTTGTAGGGAGATAGATGAAAAACTGCAGACTTGTTTTATTGGGCACATACATTTTTGAATAGATACATTTTACGCTTAGACAATTGCATGTGTGAAGGGTTCTAAAATGCCCAGTCATATATGTCACACTTTGAGGACAACCTATAGAGGATAATCTCTAGTGATTAAAGAACATGAGGAGTAGAACATGTGTGTCCATGATGTTAATGCATTTGGAACTTTTTCTTTCAGTAACATGAAATTATGTTCTCAGGCAATTGAGATCACTATGTCTAGTTCTATGTTTCTCATGCGAGGGTACCACGTATGGTTCAAGTGTCTGCGAGGATGTGCCAGTCAAAGGACACATCCCTAATTAATGAAGTAAGTTACTACCCCAGTTCACCTTTAACTTACAGAAGAAAGGAAGGAAGGGAGGAAGAGTAAAGAAAGTAAGAAAGAAAAATTTACAACAGGGAGCTTTCCTCTCCTGATAGGCTCATTTCTCTGCAGCTCCCCCTACCCCAGCCTGATTCTGCAAACTTTGCCCTATGAATATGAATGGTATTAGTTTGTGGTGGAAGTGCATAAACTGGGAGGATCTATCACTGAAATTTAGAGCCATATAAGCCCTTTGTTCCAATTTTTTTTTTTCTGTTAGTTAAAGGTGGACTGGGTTTACTTCACTATTTCAGTCTATATGTAACCTTCTTACTAGTGTCACCAGTAAACTTGATATCCCCACATTAGCAGAGTCATTCAATTCAGTTTGCTGGGAAGCAAACAAAAGTGAGAAAAGCCAGATTCCTGAACATTTAAACCACACCAGCTTAGAATGCCAGTCTTGTTCTGCCCTTCCTTTCTTTTCCTCTTTTCAAGAACTTTATTCCATCTCTCCAGTGGATCACAATTTTTTTCTCTTTCCTGAAATAGTCTAGTATCTCCCCTGTGGAAGAAGACATAAATTCTCCTTGATTCAGCTTCCTGACCTCAAGAGACCCACAGGTAGAATTCTTCCATTTCCATTTCAACAGTCTCTCCATTTCCAGACTGCACATTACTTCCCCATCTGCTCCTTTAGGGAAGACGGCCCTGATGGACAAATCCATGCTTACCTGACCTCGGCATGTTCACACATATTTTGGCCACACTACTTGCAAAAATTTCATTGTGTGCTGGTATGTTTTCTTATTTATCTGACGTTCACTTGATTGATGGGTAATATATTTGCTTTTTGATTATTTTCTCTTTTATTTGGTTTGTTTTTGTTTGTCTGTTTAGTCATAATAATAGGAGTTTCCTGAAGTCAGAATTCTCTTTTTATTCACTGGTGCAGAGTGAAAGGTATTTTTTGTAAAATTATTTTATTGAATGTATAGAACCCAGAGATCAATAGTTGATGCGACACCACAAACTCAATCAGCAATTAGAAATAAGTTTATTTGAGTAATTGTTGAAAGGAAGTAAATTTAGGCTATCTTCATTTTCTCAATTTTAATTACCTTACCTATTTCATTGATCCTAGATCTTTACTTATTATTTCTTTTTTAAAATTTATTTTGTTTTCTTTTTCTAGTTTTCTTCTATATTCAAATATATGCATTGAAGTCTGTAGATTTTTTTCTCAATGCCCTATTATAACTACAATCAACACCTCTATTATGTCATATTTTTATTATTTGGTTCAAAATATTTCCTACTTCCTAATGATGTTTCTGTATAAATGGAAGTTATTTAGAAATACATGGGTAATGTCCAAACACATGATTTTTATAGTTGTTTTTAAACAATTGATTTGTAATTGAATTTATCCTTTGTCAAAGAACACACTAAGAGGCTGATATCCATAATCTAATTTGAAAAAGTGCTTCATTGGTACATTTGGTACCACCTTTGTATAACCTCAAGTCAGCAGCTATAACTTATTTATTTATTTTTTTTTGCTATGCTTGCCTCTAGCATCACCCCCTCACTGCCTCCAAATTGCTGCTTTTAATTTTCTTTGTGCTAGGAAATCAAATAAGCAAGCACTTTTTTTTTTTTAATGGTGTCTAAAATAAGAGTGTGTAAGACCTGAGGGACTTTTCTATGAAGAAAGTGCTTGGCTTTTAGTTCGCAATTTATGTCACATTTATGTCTTTTGAGGCCACACAAGAGACATATGCTTGTTGATTTTCAGGTTCATGACTCTGTGATCTGATTAGTTGAGTTTATCAAATTTATAATGAGTGCCCACTAAATGGCAGGTACTGGACCTAAGCTGAATTTACAAATGTGAATAAGACAGTATTCACCATCTAAGCTCTTGAGTTCAGTAGGGTAAAAAGTCAGACACATATACAGAAAATGTCAACATCCTACAACAAATGCTGTGAAAAGGCTCATTTTGGAACTAGGCATCTAATCCATCGTGGAATATGTGCGTTGGAGCAGAGGAGATAAGAAAAGGAACTGTGTTGGAGATGACACATAAAAGGCATTCTAAACAGAAGAGAAACATCATTAAAAGTATAGATGAAAGCAAACAAACAGCCCAGTGCAGGTGGGGAACTATAGGCCTGCACTATTGGAATGTAAAGTGCATATCTGGAAAATAACAAAGGAAATGATCACTGCTTTGCTTGATCTCTATATGAAATGTTTTATACCTACAGAAAAGGGATAAGAAAGCTACCAGTAGATATTACTGTGATTTAAATCATTTTGTAAAGAAAACACACAGATTCAGTTGTGTGGAACTCTCCAATTGTCCTTATCACAATTTTCATCTTCACAGTCCTTCAGTTTAGAAAATCTTATGAAATTTGGAGTCTATAGTCTTTTGGTTAAAAGTTTGAATTGCACATTTTGTGGTGGAGTAAACTTACACGTGCATTTTCCTCTGTAGGCAACCCACCTCAAATAACCCATTTTTCCTAGGCTGGAACTTTGTATCTCTAAGTAACCACTGTATTTTATGCTGACATTTTGTTGGTAATCCAAGTACCATCACACCTATGTCTGAATAATGGGTAATCTTCACACCAGGGCTTCTCAAACTTTAATGTGCATAGTAAATAATTACTTTGTTAAAATATAGAAACCGGACTCCATTTCTAGGGATTCTGTTCCATAGGCCTGGAAAGAAGTCAGGTAATCTATATGCTTAAAAAGTTCCCAATTTGTTGATGTGTTGGTCAATGGTCCACTTTACATAATACTGCTTCATGCCATAATTTCAATAAGAAAGCTAACATGTCTTATACAATCATATTAGTAGTAAGTGTTTCATATGTCCATTTTAAGTCTCAAATAGCCTGTACCAGTGATTTTTGTAATTACTACCAAATTTCCTCCTGGCTCTATGTGATAAATTTAGTACCTAGAAATGATATAGTATTTTTTATTTTTTTTATTTTTTATTTATTTATTTTTTATTTATTTATGATAGTCACAGAGAGAGAGAGAGAGAGAGAGAGGAGGCAGAGACACAGGCAGAGGGAGAAGCAGGCTCCATGCACCGGGAGCCCGATGTGGGATTCGATCCCGGTCTCCAGGATCGCGCCCTGGGCCAAAGGCAGGCGCCAAACCGCTGCGCCACCCAGGGATCCCTAGAAATGATATAATAAATGTGGGGTCCTAAACCAAGGAAAACAATCCAGGGACTGCCCATTCAAAATTTTATCTTGTTCTTGACTTTTCCTCTCTTGACTTTCCTCTCTTGGTTCCTTTCCTCTCTTGACTTTTCCCTCCACCAAATCATTTTAATTGAAAGAAATACAATTCCAAAAAAAAAAGAAAGAAAGAAAGAAAGAAAGAAAGAAAGAAAGAAGAAAGAGAGAGAAAGAAAGAAAAGAAAAGAAGAAAAAAAAGAAAAAGAAAGAAAATTCCAAAACCAAAAGTAATGAAATCAGCTTAAATCTTTACTGAAGCCTTTCCCCAAAAGCCAAGGTGAAAGCTTATATATAGTGCAGAGAATAAAGTCTTAAAATCTGCTTTTGTCATCTTTCTTTCAATTAATATAGATGAAAACCTGCATCACCAACCAACATTTTTCCCTTTGCTGTAATATATCCAAGTTCCTCATTAAATCTGCACTCAAGGGCTCTTGACTTTTGTAACTGTGCCTTTCTTCCTGACCTTAATTTATTATGTTTCTTTCTTTCTCCCTTTGTTCTCCTTTCCTACTATGTTTTTATGAGTCACATTTCTGGAGCTAGACTTACTGGGTTTGAAGCCTGGCACAGTTACCTAGCATACTATGAATGTGCGCAAGTTTCTCAAGCTCCCTGTGCTTCAGTTTCCTCATCTGTAAAATGTGCTTCTAATAATATTTTCTCACAGGGTCAGTGTAGAATTAAATCAATTTTCCTTGTAGAATACTTAGAAAAGAATCTTGTACTCAAGAAGTGCTTTGCAGAAGTGCTTTGTAAGTATCTGCTATTATTATAAGGTCTATCTATCATAGTTTCTGTGTTATTAATACTTATGATTTTCAAAGAGTTAAAGACAAAAGTATGTACTTGAAATAAGGAGGCTTCAGAGATGACTTTTAAAAATACCAAGTTTTCGGGGATCCCTGGGTGGTGCAGCGGTTTGGCGCCTGCCTTTAGCCCAGGGCGCGATCCTGGAGACCTGGGATTGAATCCCACGTCGGGCTCCCGGTGCATAGAGCCTGCTTCTCCCTCTGCCTGTGTCTCTGCCTCTCTCTCTCTCTCTCTCTCTCTCTCTCTCTCTCTCTCTGTGACTATCATAAATTTAAAAAATAAAATAAAATAAATAAAAATACCAAGTTTTCTAAATACAGTGAGAATGAATAATTAAGATAAATTATTATAAAACCACATTACTTTTTTCTCGATTATTTTCCAAGATAGTGCCCAAGGACCTGAACAATTACCCTCATCAGTTATGTCATAATGAGTGAAGAATGTCTGGTGACTCATGTATGCTTTCTTCACTCAAGAGTCTCTCCTTCCATGAACAAAAGTCAATACAAAGACTCAACTCAGATATCCTACCATAAGTACCTCCAGTCCCACCTGTACACAGTTAAGTCCTTGTACCCACTTTTCCACAGAATTGTATGGCATCCTCCCTAACTGCAGAGAGGCAAAACAAACAAACAAACAAACAAACAACAACAACAACAAAAAAAAACACCTCATTTTTCTTTTTTTCGTAAACAGAATTTATTTTCTTTGGAAGGGTGCTTTCCACACTGGCCACAATTAACCAATAATAGCCTATATTTCTAAAATTAAATCTATACTTTTTGTATGGGGGAAATTTCCAAAGTTTCTTGAAGACATTTATAAATGGAGTTTAAAGAAAAGATAAGGTTGCAGATGAGGTGTTGCTGGCATGGATGAAATGTGATCAAGAAAATCTTATTTAAGGGCCCTTGGGTGGCTCAGTGGTTGAATGTCTGCCTTCGGCTCAGTTCATGATCCCAGGGTCCTGGATGGAGTCCCACATTGGGTTCCTGCAGGGAACCTGCTTTTCCTTCTGTCTATGTCTTTGTCTCTCTCTGTCTCTGTGTCACTCATGAATAAATAAATAAATATTTAAAAAAAATGTGTATTACTTGAAGATACCAGCCTGTGGAAGAAGTAGGATGGACTTGTTTGGTCAGGAGTGAAAAGGATGATGTAATAATAATAATACCTAAATGTGCAACAAGAATTGACTTATAGATTTCCTTATGTGGAAGATAGTGATGGCAAACTTTTAACATATTTAGAATTGATTGGGTATATTTAAATTAATAACATAACAATTTTAAAATGCTTATATTTAAAATATATGATGAAAGTTCTACATGTCAACTAGATGACCAAGGGGATACTTAGTTTTGTTTTGTTTCATGTGGGAAAGTACTGAAGGGAATATATTTTACTATTGTGGTGAAGAGAAGAAAAATACTGAATGACTTGAATTTAACTTTCTTTTCAGATTGGCCTTAAATCACTATTTTTTAAATTAAAATGACAAACACACTTCAAACAAAAGTTCTTTAAAAATCATATTGTGGCATTCACACTGATTTAATGAACTCTTTTGAGGAATACATATCTGATATGCCATGAGAAATTGGTGAGTGAACTGTTTGTTCCTATTAATTGTCATTGTTTTTTTCCAAAATAAACTTTACCCAAACAATAAAAAAAAATTTAAAAATTATTTTAAAATTATTTTAAAATTTTAAATAGTTTTATTTTAGAGAATTCACCATTAATTAGAAATTTCTTTCAATGATGTCCAAAAATTCAGCTTGGTTTCTCTATCTGAATTTCATCTATTAAAGGATACCTCTGTAATTGTCAAGGTGTATTTATCACAACAAAGTAGATTTCATGGGATTTACCTTTCATTTTAACACTTGCTGCTTAATTAGAGTTGGTTTTCTTTTTTTGTAATAGTAAAGAGATCTTATGATTACTGGTTTTATGTAAATAGCCTCTACTTACAAAAAAACAAAACAAAATTTTTGGGCTCTGAAATATTATGCATCCATGTTACAGATGAAGAGTAAAAAATAGTGAAGTTCTGAAAGCTACATTGTATTCTGTAGGCTACAAAGTGCTATGCAATTTCCAGTAGCTAATGTCACAAAATATTTGTTAGGGCTGATTATGTAAACTGATAGAAAAAAAAGGATAAATATGTGAAAACTAGTATGCAATCATTTCACACATATTACCAATGGCTGAGGAAAAAATTTAAATTATATTTGAATAATTATGTTCATCTACGTGGCAAAACTTTAAAAAAATCCTACACAATAACTTTATTTATAAAAATAAATTTAAAGGTATCATTTTAATTAAAAATATGGATATTAATTTATGCAAGGAAGTTAATCACTATATAATAACAATATTTTAATACTAAAAGGATAATACTAAAAAATAAAGTCTAGAAAGTGCTAGTACTGCATTTATTCTTTTTAATATTTTACATATATTATAGTAATATTTTTTAAATATTCAATGGCATAGAAAAAAATTTTAGTGCATAAGGCCATGAGAAACACAAATATAAGACAAAACTAGCACTAAATATATTACAATTTGTGTGTGAGCAAGGTTAGAACAGACATTTTAAACAAATTCTGAAAAGCAACACACATTCATTGTGTTTAACTTTTGGTAATGTATTTGGAGTGATTTGTTTTCTTTTTCTATGTAATTTCCCTATGAGTCAGTCATTTCTGTTTGACATAAACCACTTGTCTATTCAGTTAAAATAGTGTGTGCTTTAGAATAAAGGAGTATTTTTATTTAAAAAATGATTTTTATAGAATATTACCTACTAATACTTTTATTTATGTGTTCATTTCCTATTGATAAACTAGAGATCTTGAACTAGCTAAAAGGAAAACAAAGTAAAGTGGAACTGAGGAAAATAAATAGTATTTAAAATAAAGACTGGCTGTATCTACATCTTCTGAAAATCTTATAAAATTCAAATTATTCTTACACCTGTGTGAGAAGCTTGTGAGAAAAAGAAATGATGAAATCCAGTCACTGATTCTGTGCTGTTAAAAGATGAGCCAGAGAAAATGTTCTTTTTCTAGCAGATCTCATTAAAATTCAAATGTTGGGAAAATTAAGAATTAAAGGGCTCTGAAGGTCAGGTTGAAAGGAAAAAATAATTGAGGAAAAACAAGGAAAAAGATGGTGCTATTTGTACTGAATGAAGAAATATGTAGACTTAACACACACTTTGTTGTTATCCTATAACCACAAGAGGGACCAACCATAAAATAAAATTTAAACTGTGACTAGCATATCAGAGTATGGAAAGATTCTGGTTTCTCTATAGCTGAGCTGCTGGAAGACTCTGTCTCTAGATGCCTTTTTATGAAAGATTACACATTTCCTGTTTGCTTAAGCAAGGCTGATACTGTACCTTGTGGTCAAAGGCATTATGACTGATACATTATTTTCAGGTAACCTCAGATGACAGCTGGATTTTACAAGGATATAGAGGTATCAGGACATGCAGTTGCACCTCCTAGGAGACTAGAACCAGAAACAAAATCCATTAAAAAAGAATAGCATTACAATCTGTCTCCTCTCTCTCACCTTATCTTTCACCCTTCCCAGGTTTTTCTTTCTCCTTCTCCAGATATTTGCCACATTATGTTACCTTTGATTTGAACACATAAAAAAGCCTGATAAAGGCCTGGTTTTAAATTTCAAATTCCCAATAAATTAGTGACATTTTCTGAATTATGTTTGCCTTTTGCAAAGGGAAGTTTTTCTTAATATTTTCTGTGAAGGAAAGAAAATGACTACTGACAATGTTGAAGCCAGTTTCTCTCCTATACATATCCAACTGATAAATTCTCTTAAACTTTTTTTTAAAACATTTATTAGTTTTAAAGAGAAAGAGAGAGTAAGGGGGGAGGGCGAAAGGCTGAGTGAGAAGGAAAGAGAATCCTATGAGAAGTGTAGAGCCCCACAGGCTTGATCATAAGCCTGAGATCATGACCTGAACCAAAACTAAGAGCCAGTCACTTAACAGACTGCACCACCCAGACACCTCAAATTCTTTTCAACTTTTGAGAGAGGCAAATTATGCATTTACCAAAAACTTCCATGTTTATTTGGTGCTTCTTTTTGAAATTCAATTGACATTACTTTTAAGTGAAAGTAACATTCTAATGATCTTCTCTTGAATAAAGATGAGCTGGAGATTATGAAAATATTGTTCACCAAATTTAGAAAATGTAATTTATGACCTGAAGACTTAATTGGTACAAATAAGGACAGTAGGTGGTATTACTGAAGTTGCATAAGAATCTACCGAAAGTTTTAAGCATAAAACAGTCATTTCACTGTGCTTGGGGATCTGAGGCTTAGAAATTCAAGAACAGAGCAGGGTCACTCACTCACTGATATATTTGGGCCTCCTGGAAAAAACAGTAAGTCTGACTGAACTTGACAGATAAGGGCTGGAATCATCTGAAAACATCTTAATTCATACGTCTGGCAATCAATTGCAGGCAGAATTTTGACTGGACTGTCATCTTAGATGAGTCATCTCCATGTGATTTCTTCATGTATGCTCATTTGGGCTTCCTTACAAGATGGCCACAACTGAGTTCCAAAAGCAAGACACTTGCTTTCTTGAATTTCTAAACCTCTGTGAGATGGGCACTGAGGGGGGCACTTGACAGGATGAGCACTGGGTATTATACCGTATGTTGGCAAATGAAACTCCAATAAAAAAAAATACAAAAAAAATTTTTAAATTAAATTAAAAAGAACAAAAGCAAATGTCTCAAAAGATCAAGGAAATATATGCTACTTTGATGATCTAGCTTCAGAAATTACTTCAGATATATTCTTTCACTGAGGACAGTTGTGATACTACATGTAGTCCAAGGAAGGAGACACTTGGCAGGAATGTCAATGTTACATTGTTAGAAGAGCATGTAGGATAGAAGATATTATTGTGGTCATCTGTGAAAAAGGCAATATGCCATAGGGCTTATATTTAATAATCTTTACTGATACAGAGTAGAGTATTCTAAAAAATCAAAGCGTTCTATTTATATATGCAAGATGGGCACAACAGCCTGCCCACCTGAAGTATCTACAACCTACAATTAGATTTCATAGATGTGCAACTGAGTCAACACAAGGTGGTCTGCTGAGTATCAGCATGGTCTGAAGAATGGTCAATATGTTTCCAGCAACAACTACATAATTTTAAAAGGTTTGTATATACTATATTTTAGTTTCAATTAAGAGGACATTTCATAAAACCATATATCACAAATATGCACCTAGCAGGGCAATAACGTTTTTGAAATTGTACTGGTCTTAAGCTACCCTGTTTTTCTACCCTTTCTTCAATAGTCCCTCAAAAGCAGCTAAGCATGAACTCTGATAATGATCCATTTACATAAAAGCTTTATATAATTGCCATGAAATTTGCCATTTGTTCTCCTACTTCAGGGGGGAAAAACTTTTCTTAATATTTGCACTATCTTCTATTTAATTTTATTTTAAACTTTTTCCTTGGAACCAGAAGAAAAGTTTCTATTGTTTTGCACCTTGTGTCTCTATGGAGATACACTATGGACTTATAGGAAACTTACAGGTTTTTAACAGTTGGAAGGCCAACACTCAATATTTATCCTGAAGTTGCCATGGCTACTAATGCAGATAAAATTTGCTGAACAAGTTCAAGTTAGAGATAGCCTGAAAAGCACAAGAGGTCTCATTAATGGTTTCAACGATTAACCACAGTGAAAATTAGTGAGTGAATGTGCCGTCTTGATTTCCTATTCTGTTGATCTTGCTCATGATAAAGTGAGACTATTTAGGAAGAAAATGTACATTAATATAGTTTGATGAGTGTCATTCTTTTTGTTGATGAGATGACAAAGAGAAAATTACTCTAATCTTACTCCATTATCACCTAAAATCATCAGTGTAAACAGCATCTGCTATTGTCCTTTACCTAAAGTCAGAGGCTCATAATCTTCTGTTATTTGTTAAATATTTATGTTATACTTTTAACTACATTAAAATATAGTAGAAACACATGCATAAAAAAGAGAGTATATATATGTGTGTGTGTGTATGGAATATTAATTTATTCAGGATTAAAGGAGATTTCTATTCTCAGGATTGACCTATTTTGACTTTGTTTTTGTCATTAAATATATACTTGTTTATATTTTAAATGCTAAATTATGAGTGAGTCCGAACTTTTTTAAGTTGATCTTTGCAAATATAGTCATATAAGTAAACTCACTTCCAATTTTATTCAAAGGTTTTTGTTACAGAAGTCAATAATAACTTTAATGTAGAATTATTTTATTCAGTTAGGATGTACTCAGCTGTTAGAACAATAGGTAGAGTCCTGGAGTTTGAGTAGTTTCATGTTAGTAAGAAAAAAAAAAAGCTATTAATATAGTATAGGTAGAAGTCTCTACATAGAATTCCAGGTTTGAAAGTGTAAGTAAGCCACCCAACTGTCCTAAATGGCTCAGGATCTAAGGGTTGCCATGGATGTGTGATTTTTACGGCTATATCTGGAGAGTCACAGTCAACCTGAGACAACTGCTCATACAAAAATTGAGTTATAGATTTAGGGGAAATAAAAAGTGTGTCATAGTATGGTAGGGCAGCCTCTAATTCTGACCCCCAATTATTCCCATCTCCTGTTATTCAACCTTACGTAATTATGACTCTTGAGTGTGGGTTGGACCTTGTAATTTGTCACTAACAAATAGAAGATAGTAAAGCTATGAAATGTTACCTCTGAGATTAGGTTACAATAATATCTGGTTTCTTTCTTACTTGCCTTCTTTTTCTTTCACTCTGAGGGAAGCCAGCCACTGTACTGTAAGCTGCTCTACTGAGTGACCAACAAAGCAAGGATGTAACTGAGGTCAGTCTCCAACCAAGAGCCTGCAAGGAATTGAAGACTTTGAACAACCTCAAAAGTTTGGAGTGGCTCCTTCCTCAGTTCATGCTTCAGTTGAGACCTTATCCTTGGACAATACCTTGATTGCAACCTTGTGAGAAAAGCTGAGCCACAGCTACTGAGGTAAGCCATATCTAGATTTCTGATTCATAGAAAATGTGAGATAATAAATATTATTTTTAAGTTTCTAATTGTTGAGATTATTTGTTATATAATAATAAAACCAATACATATACTATAGTTGAAGAGGAGTGGAATCAGCTGGAAAAATGGGCATAAGATTTGTGTGATGGAAACACAGTTTTAGGTAAGATTTTAAAATGACTTAATATCCATATCTGTATCTCTACCTTCCATTCAGTGATGGTGTCCAGAGTTAGTATTCTCATCTTTTCTCCTGATTTCTTGCTTCTAGTTTTCCTACACTATGCAATAAATTCCCTAAAAATAAAAATTTTATTTCTAAAAATTAAAAATATATGTTATGTGACTCTCCTATTCATGATTCTAAGATAAATCGCATTATTGTTCCTCTTATGTTACCCTGCTTCTTATTGTTGGAAGACTGTCAAAAGTTATAAAGATAAATCCACCTGTATACTTTCTTTTAAACTGCCTCTCTCTACATGATTATTTATATTTGATTTCACAATGCATGTGGCAACTAGCCATTTACTGTCATGGAGTAGGCATTTAATAAAGTTCTGTTAAAATGACTGAGTTAATACCTCCATATTCATTCCTAGTGATTAATCCTGAGCTTCTCTAGAAAAGCTAAGTAAAAGAGTTCATGCATTATCAGGATACTCCATGAATCCTCCCATTCTCTAGAAGAGAATTAAATGATAAAATATATAGAAGGTAGAAAGTACTGCTGATAAAAATGAAAATAAATTTAAAAGATAGAATATATTCTCTGAGCTTCTCCTCCATTGTGGAGAATATTTTGTCATAATCACAGTACAATTGTCATATAAGAAAAGAAGAAAACATATTAATTAAGGAAAAAATACAGATTAAGATTTAACTACGGTAGACTAAAATGTATTAACATATCTGAGGTACTGGGATATTTATATTATACCTGTATAAAGAAGTTCTAGCTTGGGGCAGCCCGGGTGGCTCAGTGGTTTAGTGCTACCTTCAGCCTGGGGCGTGATCCTAGAGACCCGGGATCGAGTCCCATGTCGGGCTCCCTGCATGGTGCCTGCTTCTCCTTCTGCCTGTGTCTCCACCTCTCTCTCTCTCACTGTGTCTCTCATGAATAAATAAATAAAATCTTTAAAATAAAAAGTATTATTTCTTTTTCCTGATTACATTTCTATTCTCTACTTAGCTTGCTTTAAGTCAATGCCATTTAAAATATTTCCCAATGCTACACTATTCTAAATTAAAAGCATTAAATCAGGTTTGCAAAACTGATCCTCAGTAACTACCCATTTTCAACTCTAAGGCTTATTAAAAACCTTGCAACTGTGGATATTTCAACAGGTAATCTAAAACATTCCAGATGATTCTATTTGTCCCTCTTCTTCTTTCATAAACATTCTAGGTAAATTCTTTCATATTCACATTAATTTTATTGATATTTATTGAGTAAGAATAGAGTCAGGATCATTGGTAAATTTTGTGCTGTCCTTTGGATCACTTATCTTTAAGGTAGAAAAATATAAACACACAGATGTCAAAGCATAGTCTCTTATATCATGGAAAGTTTCTTTTTTTCCCTCAAAAACATACATCTCTAATGAATTTCAGCAAAAAATTTACTTTTGAATTGAAAATTCCACCATTAAAGTCGTTGTATCTTTATAGGTATAAAAGCCTAAAGCAAAGATAAGAGAGGGCCCCCCAGTTACCTCTTTGTCTTCTACGTTGTCTCCTTTTCTATTTGTCCTTCCTTGTGAACCCAGACTAATCAATGCAGGTCTCTCAGAAACAGGAAATACCGTTCTGATGGTTATTGAGATCACAACCACCCTGAAAGTGAGAGGAACAACACAGGCTGAACCTTCAGTTCCAAGTTTCAGTCAGAGACAAACTGCTGCCTGAAAGCTACAAGGGCATTTACCCAACATTCTTCTATCCCATTAAAGCCCTCAAGCCAGTATTAATCAGTGAGTCATCCAATCTTTGGTGTGCCCTGACAGACATCAGCTGAAGAAAGCTTCTAATTGCAATCAAGTCTTTTAATTAAGTTTTAAAGTTTTAAATAACAACCTACCAATAATTTTATTTATTGGGTAATCTTTTTCAAGTCCAGACAACTCTAAAAGCCAATCTTGTAGTTCTGATGTAGCTCCTTTCCTTGGAGTCTGTGGACATTCACAAATAGGCTTAGACTGTAGTTGTACAGTTGGCAAGAGAATACAGGACTCTTTGAAACCATAAATGTATTCTCTGCTTGAATGTTGTACATGGATAGAACTCAAAACTTGCATAAGTGCATAGGCACTTCTTGGTTCTGAGGGTACTTGAGTTTTACTTGGTGTCAAAAATGGGGTAAGGCATTGAATTTCCCAATGAGGGGGTCCATTTAGTATCTATTATGCTATTAGAATTAATTGTATTTCATCTCAATTTTAAGGTATTCAATATAAAAATTATTTTTGGCACTGTTGAATGTTCAGTAAATTATTGCTAAATTTCCCAGCCTGATGTGATTGCTTCCTGGGGCAGGGATGAGGATTGATTTAAATAAGTTTGTCAATTTTGGATGAAACAAAACAAGAGCAAGAGTAGTAGATTTCAATAGCAGAAAATATGATTTGTAGAAAAATAGTTTCATTGAATTGATCAATTGGCAGATAAAAAAATACAGCCACCAGCATTAGAAAATATATAAGCATTTTCTGGAAATTAAAAAAAAAAAAAACATTGTCATCAAAAAAAAAAAAAAAAAAGGACAAGGAAGGTCTCCCACATAAATGAGGGACCTAAACCACAAACTAAAGTGATTTGGGCATTAGATATAACCAAACAACCTCTTAATATATTGGTTATTCAAATTATGCCACTTAAGAAAAAAAATTACTGAGATACCTGGTTGGCTCAGTTGGAAGAACATGGGACTCCTGATCTCCAGGTCCTGAGTTCGAGCACCATGTTGGGTATAGAGATTACTTAAATAAATAAAACTTAACAACAGCGACAAAAAGACAGATTACTTTGGCTTATTATCATTTACATGTTAATGTCCTACTTGTTTCTAGTAAAAGCAAATATTTGACTTAAAGATATTGTATTATTTACATTATTTCTATGGATTATAATGAATTTATAAGTAAATATCTTCTAGAAAGGAAAAAAAAGAAATCACAAGAAAATATTTCTTTTATGAAAATATGGGCTTAAAATAGTTATAGAGACACCAAATTTCTTCATAGTAAATCTTTTGAAAAATACATCACACATGCAAATAATATATAAAGTATGAAAGACAAATGACCGGCAATGTGCTAAAAAACCAAATTCTTCTAATAAATTTGATGTTTTTTTCTGTCTTTCCCTCAATAGGTCTTTCCAGCTGTAGATAAAACCATGGTAATTCTGTCAGCTAGTTGTGCCCATGAAACTAAATTCTGCCTTATGGGTTGTAAAAGGAAATGTAGACTGGGGTATTTGATATAGTCGCTGAAGGGAAGAAGTAGGACCTTCTTTGTCATATCTTCTTTCCTGCTACTTAAATGTTGGCATGGTGGCTGGACTATGAGACACATGTGAGTAAGGAAGTCAGAGCAACAAGGAATGTAGAAGGGGTTCGGTCCCAAATAGAGGTATGATCAGCCAAGCCAGTCCTGGACTGATTACTTTTGGACTTAATGTATGTGAAGGAGAAATAAACTTCTATCTCGTTAACACATCTATTAATTTTATATTCTGTCACTCTTAGTCTTACTTAGTATATACAAATAAAAACATCTTCTCCTAGAGTATTGCATGTCTTTTAGCTTAATTAATTGTATTTTGTCTTACAATGCAATGCTATGAACATTGTGATAAAGTTAACATTCAACTGTAAGTCGTTTTCTTTAGACATTCCTAAGCCATAATATTTTAATACTGTATAGTGTTTTCTTATATTGCTAGGTTTTTTAAAATTTTATTTATTCATGAGAACACAGAGAGAGAAAGAGGCAGAGACACAGGCAGGGGGAGAAGCAAACTCCATGCAGGGAGCCCAATGTGGGACTCCATCCCGGGACTCCAGGATCATGCCCTGGGCCGAAGGCAGGATGGCTGAGCCACCAAGGGATCCCCTTATATTGCTGTTTTTGTGAGACTTTGTTGGCATGATGGCTGGATTATGAGACACATGTAAAGCATATGTATGTATAACTATATATTAAAGAATAACCATATATAGTATATATTATATGTAGTTGTAACTATAACAATAGTTATATATAGCCATAATTATATGATTATATATATATATAGTTATAATTACAAACTAAGTATATGATAAAATATTTACTGAATAAAATGGAATATTATTGAAAGGCTTAAATACTATTTGGAAGTTTTATCAATTACTTATTGAATTATTAAAGATAAAGTTTTATAGCAAATTGTAAGATATATGTGTAATTTAAAGTGACAGGAATGCCATCCATCAAGTTCCAGATTTTGAGAAGTATGTGAGAAGATAGTTAAACACTTATGAAAAAAATGCTTAGTGTACCCATACTTGGAAGGGCATAAAACTTTGGTAGATATATAAATGATTCAGCCATTTAGAAATATCACAAACCTTGTGACTCTGATTAATATATTATTTTTTATGTCTTTAGACTTATTCATCATTCTGAATGGAATGAGATGAGACTTTATTAGTATACTCACTGTTTCTGTAGGCAAATGGAAATCTTCTCAATTAAGCTAGTAGTAATATGAAATCATTTTTGGAAGTTATTCAAAATATGTAGAGATAATTTATGTTATGTCCTAAGTCAGTCTTCCAAAACATTCATTTTTAAATTCATTGTATTGGCTATATTTTCTGTTTAAACTCAATAGGTCAAAAATATTTAATTGTTCAGGATACTTGAACATGACTTACAATATTCAAGATATTAAACTAATAAATGTCAAGCTGGATAATGTCTTTTGGCATCTGAGTTGCACTTTAAGAACTGACCATAACTGTGAACAGTAAGCAATGATTATTAACTAACAATAAAGAGAATGTAAATTTGACAGATTTTAAGCAACATAATCTCATCACTAATCAGTTACGATACTGGGATACCATTAATTTTTAGTAATTGTTCCACATTTTCATTTTGTGGAATTTATATGAAAAAAAATTGAGTACTTGAACAACTAATTCCTAAGTAAATATATGAGTATAATCAAAATCCCCATCCACCTACATCTTCATAAAAATGACAAAGATATGATAAGAAAGACATCCTATATAATTGTCACTAATACTTTTTTGAAGGCTTTATGTGAATCCATTGTTTTATTAATCTAAAACCAAGTAGTGATATAATAAATATGTTCAAAATGGAATGTATATTTAGAAGACATTTAACAATAAAGAATTCAGAGGTATTCTGTGATTCAGATAACAAAAAGGGTAAAATGAGAATATGTTTAATGCCAAAAATGGGACATTATTTATGTTTTGCTTCTGTAATTTCATACATTCAATAGTTGTATTTAAATGCATTTCAGTTTATACAACAAAATAGATATAGTTAACAATACCTGGGCCTATGTATTGAGTTAAATTGAGCACTTTATGAAATTATTATTATGTATAAAAATATACAAAAATAAATCATCTTATCAAGGGTTTAGATTTCTTTGATTACTATTGTTTTAAATTTTGATTATGCTCCAAATAAAAATCACAGTAAATGTTTTTTGGGGAGATCATAGTTTTGTATGAAGATCATTTATCCAGACTGAAAAAGATATCTTGATACTAATAAAGAAGATATAAGTAGAGCTTGGATATTTCCCACTTTAATAACAAATATTACAAGAAGGGAAAGTGGATACTTCGGTGGGAAGTGAAAGTAGAGTGCAATTTACCTGTAGGTGTTAGAGTAATGAAGCAAAAATGTGAGATCATAACAAAAGTTTTCATTTCCCAGTTTGAAAATTCAACAATTAGAAAATTAAACTAAGCCTCCAATAAACAGTTTTGGCAAAAATAGTTTTTAATCTGTACTGAATGATTGAAATAGTCACAATCTATGTTTGTGAATCTATCAATTAAATTTAAAAATATTTTCTTCTCAATATTTGTCTATTTTTGTCTGTTTTGAAAACCATCATTTTAATAAAAATTTTATTGCCCACTCAAAATGTGAAAGTAAATTTGTTTTTTAATTTTTTTTTACTTGAATAACAATGTAAATTCATGATTTCCTTTTAGTTTATAGTTACCCTAATTGCTAGGACTATCTTATCACAGTATGAAAATGTGACCAGGGGCACCTGAATGGCTCAGTTGGTTAAGCATCTGACTTTTGGTTTTGGGTCAGGTCATGGTCTTAGGGTTGTGGCATCAATACTTGCTACAGGGTCTGCACTCAGCAGGAAGTCAGCTTGTTCCTCTCCCTCTGCTCCTCCCCTGCCTCTCTCAAACAAATAAATAAATGAAATCTTAACAACAACAACAAAAATGTGACCAGAGCAAGCTTTACAAATTAACAAAATCTAAAGAAATCATAAACTTAGTAAGTTAGGTATTTTTTAATCATAACCATATTTTTCATTTATATTATACAGATTATACTAAGATGTAACAGGTCACCATTGCTTATGAGAGCAGTTGGGATTATGATAGATATTAATATGTCTTGGTTCCTTTAATTGAGAAACACTGTCTCAACATTGTAGAAATGTACCACTGAATTATTCAGGTGGTTTATATCTCAAAAATATGTAGTTTAATGAATATTCAGTGAATTTCATTTTTTAATTAATCTTGGATGCCCTCATTTTAGAAAGTCTAGATGGTTAAAAAAAGCTAGACTGTTTTTCTGACTTTGGAACATGTATTCTTAACAGTATACTTAAAACAACAAGAAAAATAACAATGATAAAAATAATAGAAAAAATAACTGAGATGACTGAATTAATAAGAATAATAGGGATAATGAAGAGTGAAAAACATTCAGAACTTATTTTTAATAAATTAAAGAGCATTGTAAAAGGCAAATTGGGAGGCCAAAAAGATCTTTCTTTTATATTTCTCTTTATTGATTTTCTTAGTATGCAAGAATATATAATATAGAAAATACATTAAATAAAATGCAAAAATTAGAAAATATATATTTGCCAAAGAGTAAAAATGTTGAATAATATAATTACCTGATTTGCTAATACATATTTTTATATAATTCAGATCACAGAGTACAGATATCTTGGTATCTGTATTTTCACCAACATTTTTTATGTAGTTAATTTTAATGTAATCATAATTCTTAGTGGCTTCATTGCTAAGCAGATATATGATGATATACATAACCTCTTTACAAGAGTGGATATTTAAGAGATTTTTACCCACATTCTTTAGAACTATAAATATTAATACAAAGGGAAATTATATATTGTTTACATGTGTATTATTTAACATATAAAGAATTCTTGCAATTTCTGAAATCTATTGTTTCTATTTTTCCTTTTATGTTTTGGATGTTTTCCATAATACATTACTTATAATATTTTATGTTAATACATTAGCTTCCACTTCATCTGTATTTTTATTATTATTATTATAGGCTATGTGATGGAATTCTAAATCATCATTCTAAGGTACTATTGACCTTAATTAGAATAATGACCTTTTTTTATCTAACAATACTGTTAATACACCTTTGGTTTATTTTTCTATTTTTTCCCTAGAAAACAATCGTATATATGATATATCACATAGCCCAAATCTTCTGTAATTGGGATTAAATCCTATTTAAATATATAATTACATTTAACAAATTTTACATCTTTTCAATATTTATTTTTTCTTTTCAATATTTAATATTTAATCAAAGGACATTAATAAAAGATAATATACAGAACAATAAAAAATGCACAAATCACAATTATAATTAAGATCACAATTTCTGGGCCACTTAATTCAAGTTTATAAAGAAATTAGGTCATACTGAAGAAATCCTACACAAAAATTAAAACTCCTTAAAAATTATAAGGAAGCTTTTTCATAACTTTCTAGTCTTACTGGTTCCTATTTGTTATTAATACATACTCTTAGGACCAAGTAGAAATCTGGACAACTTTCCTTCTCTAAACAGGCTGCCTAAAGCTCTCACTAATGTTATTGCAAAGATCACTCATATCAATTTACGTTTAATAAATCATGGCACTTCTGGTCAGCATTATGAAGAGGAGAATAATGAAGAGATAAGAAGATAAAAATTAGATAAAATAAATAAAGGTGTTGTTAATTAGGGACTATATAATCTATATACAAAATCTCAATATAATCAAAATACAAACTATTAGAGTAAGAGACTTTCACATATTTGCCAAATTCAAAATCAGTCGCAAAATATAATATTATTTTTCAACATTAACAATAAATAACTACAAAACTTATCAAACACAAAATACCATTCACAAGATTCTATGTTATAAAGTATCACAGAATTAGTTGAACTAAAAACTTACAATATCTCCAAGGACAAAACTTTAAAACTCTAAAAATTATGCTATGTGTTCTAAATTTTCCCATTTTATAACATCCTCAAATTTGGAATGTCTTATCATCAATGAGGTATGAAAACATTATGTCATAATTTAATTAAGTGTTTTTTTTCTTAATTGCCAATAAGAGCATATCTTCTAACCAATAGAAACTTAGATTCAATGATTCATGGTAAAGGATACAGATGATGGTCTGAATTACTTGATACATATTAAATTCTTTGGATGAGATGACTTAATATCATAAAGATGTTTGTTTTACCTAAATTAAGCTACAGAGTTGATGCAATCCTAATTTGAATCCCGTGGGGCTTTTCAAAAAGTTGAAAACTCTAATTAAAATTCAAATGGAAAAATAAAAGATCACAAAAACTAGTTATTCTTATTTTAGAAAGTGAGGAACTTGTCCTACCAAATATTAGAATATGCAGGTAGCCCCCATTTTTCACAGTGCTGCGAGACCATACACACACATGCATACAGACACACACACACATATACATTAGCAACAGGCCATAATCATGAAAACAGTCTAAACAATCAATAGGAAGAATTACTATTGTTCTAAGACTTTTCTTTTTCTTAAAATATTAAATTCAAGTGTTGGTTAAAACATATACAGGAATAAAAATGATGAAATTAATATTCACTGCACTGTAACATAAAGCATTAGATATATTGAGTTAAAGTGTTTTGTGTAGGTGTAAAAAATATCAAGAATAGTTTGAATATTGTTTGACTTCCTCTTCTGTCATATAACTCATGGTATGGAGTGAACATCTTTTCTATGCTTTGAAGATTGTTATACTTCTTTTTAAGTTTGGATCAGCTTCCTATATTTTATCCTTTTCACTTCCAAGGCCTTGAAATACTCTGTGAGTTTCTTTCATATGAACATTCTGGCTGGTGACACTTCCTCTGGAATATCTTCATCCTATTCATCAAATGACTTTTCTCACTTATGCTAATAATTTCACATTCACTAAGTTCCTCTGGTTGTACATTTACAGTGTCTCCAACAGCAACAGTGTCCATATTCTTATGGGCAGTTATTTCTTCTATAACTCCATCTACATTTGGTTCATTTCCAGCATTATCTATTTTCATTTCTTTACTGCACTTTTATTTTTATTAAACAACTGCTTCTTTAAACATTTTTTTATGAAATGTCATATATCAATGAGACAGTGAGAAGCACAATTAATAAACATGTTTTGCTGTGTGTGACCTGAAAAACAGATTTACTGTGACTGATCACCAACAGACTTTGAAGAAATGAGATGATTGGTCTCTGATCATGATGTGCACCTTTAATGTGCTTAGTGGTAAGTGAAGTGAAAAGCTAACAGTGAAGTCTGTACTTATGCAATTATTCATAATTAATTTACCCAACCCAGGTAACTAAATTTTGAATGGTGTGGTTGGAGAACTGGTGTTATTTAATTTACAGTTCACCGAAATTCATGCAGATCAGAACCATGCAAATCAGAACCAAAGGATTGCCTCTACTTCAAAGGCAAAGTAATAAAATGGCATTTTATTGTCACAACAACAGACCAACAGAGCAATGTAGAAAGAACAGAGTGCTCAAGATCAGCCGCAGGCAAATCAATCGGGCAAGAAGCATTTCTTTCATAGATGAAGTTAGGCAACTAACTAGCTCTCTTCATGGGAAATCATACAACTGTATACCTCCTGATACAAAAAAAGATGAAATATGCTGAATTTTTAAGTATTTGAAACAAACTATAAACTTAATATAGAAAAGTATAAAAATATTTCTGTGAATGTGAAGTGAAATAATTATTTTTTAAATCTATTTTTTTTTTGTTTTCCTTTCATTTACTGTTTGACCATGTGAAATGTTAACACAATTCTAAAATCAAATCTATTCAAGAAATATCCTCAGAGAATGTTCCTCTGTGGAGCTCTTCCACTCCATTCCCATCTCTCCTATCCTGCTCACTTTTTTGTTCTGCATGGACATTAAAGGAAGTTAAAGCATATGGTAAACTGAGAAAGAACATCAAGAATGTATGTGATAGGAATTCTAAAGTATTTTTAGAAAGAAAGAAGAGTCAGTAAGCTAATAAAAAATTTGTACTTATCTGAAGAAAAAATGTGAATACAATAACAATATAAAAAGGGGCTCATAATTCCCAGGATGTTTAGATAAATCACATGTCCTATCCATCATCTTTATAGATTGTTAAACATTTTAAGCAAAATATTGATTTTTGGTGAGTATTCACTCTAATGAATGAAAACACACACATACGGCTTTGCTGTTGTATAAATTTATACAATCACCCTCCCTATCATCTACTACAGCTGAAAATGTGCACTATTCATTAAACATAAAATTCATTTTTGTTAAAAATAGTAAGCACAAAATCCAGAATAATGGTTATTTCTGAAGCTGGAGAAAAGGAACATGGTAAATGACACTTTGAAGTTAAGAGAAATGATCTGTTTCATAAACTGGTTCATAGACACACTGGTGTTCAACCGATCACTAACTGCAGAAGGCGGAATCCTTTGCCAAAGATACCCACCCTCTAATCCCTGGAAACTGTTCACACTTTATGTTACATGATAAAACGGGGTTTGCAGATACAACTGAAGTTAAGGGCTTCAAAAAAGGGAGTTTATCCTGGATTACATCGATGGGCCAAGGAAGGAAGATATTCAAAGTGTGAGGGGGATCCCTCCTGCTGCTGCCTGAGGGGACCCAGGGAAGCAGGAGAAGGGATGCAGGCAGCTTCTAGGGGCCTAAATCTAAATTTAAATGTAGTCCACCAACTCAGTGACATTGGTGGCAGATTCTTCCCCAGAGTCTCCAGAAAGGAACATAGTTCTGTCAATACCATGATTCTGACCTTGTGAGAGTTCAGGAAGAGGACCTATTTGAGCTATGCTGTAATTATACTTCTGACCTACAGAAGCGTGAGATAGTATTAGGAGTGTTTATTTAAGCTACAATATGCACAGTAGTTTATTAAGGCAGAAAAAAAAAACAAAAAAAAAACAGATACACTACTATTCTTATGCTGCAGATACATTTAAACAATTATTGTATGAAGACAATGTTTTTTTGTTTTGTTTTTGTTTCTGTTTTTGTTTTTAAGAGAGGGAGTAGTGGAGGGGTGGAGGGAGAGGGAGAGAGAATCTTAGGCAGACTCCACGCCCAGGTCAGAGCCCAACATGAGGGCTCCATCTCACAACCCTGAGATCATGACCTGAGCCAAAATCTAGTCACGTGTCTTAACCAACTGAGCCACCCAGGCACCCTGTCACTGTTTTATATCACAAAAAAGTTTACCAAAAGTGAAACTTATATAACCTTAATTTTTCTTTTTTTTTTAAGATTTTGTTTATTTATTCATGAAAGACACAGAGACAGAGAGGCAGAGACATAGGCAAAGGGAGAAGCAGACTCCCTATGGGGAGCCCAATGAAGGAAGTGATCCCAGGACCCTGGGATCACATCCTGAGCCAAAGGCAGAGCCACCCAGGCACCCAAACCTTAATTTTTCTTATGTACTTTATGTCAGCTCAAAAATTAGGATTTTAATTTTATATTTTTTTATAAATTTAAAAATAAGAATGATAAATATTTTTAGGGGCAAGTGAAAAGTGTACTCAAAGGAAATTTAAAAACTTATGGCTTCTAGAATTAAAGATGTTTTGCTATATAGTAAATAGAAGGTTTCAAATTCACAAAGCTGATAAAACAATTTTAGGTTCTTGTACCCTTCATACATACTATTTTTGTGCTATTTATCTTTTTCTATTAAGAAAAAAATGAGCATAAGTATAGAGTTTATCAATCCAACTCAAATGTACTTTGACTCAAGCAAATGATAGTTATCCTTACAACTAAATTTATTAGCAATATTTTTTTTCTGTTTTGTATGTTTTTGCTGCATATACAATGAAGTAGTTTAAGGAAGGGTTTGGCAGTCTATGGCCTACAAGCCAAATCTGGCCTGCCATCTATTTATGTAAATCAAATTTTACTGAAACACAAAATCCATTTATTTATTGTCTACAGCTGCTTTAATGCATGAAGAGAGAGTTAAGTGGTTGTAACAGAAAATATATGGTCCACAAATCCTAGATTATTTATTATCTTGCTTTTTATGCAAAATTTTACCAAATCCTGATTTAGCTCTCATTTACTAAAAAGTAAATGACTTTTAATGGTAACTTCATGGGGGAGAAATCCACCAAAAACAAATGAATGATGATCAAATTCTTTTTAAAAATTCAAAACCTACTATCTTTCAAAATTTGAAAAATATGTAATTATAAAATATGTTCAGATATGTTTTTAAAAGCTCTTTTAATCCAAGAGAAAGCTTCTAAAGATAGCATGGGGAATAAAACTATGTGGAGATTTGTATGGAAACATATCCAAGAACCTAAATAGTATTCCATGAAGGTCAATATGCTCTTGATTTTCCTATCTCTTCATATTTTTAGTCCTGTAATACCCTCTCCCTCTCCCTTTCCTTTTTTTTTTTTTTAATTAATGGTCCTTTATTTCATTAGTGGGTCTTTAAATTACATATAAGACTGGCTAGATTTGCTCTATAAATGCAAAAGGTAAAGTGATTAAATGGAACAAATATATACCTTTATTTTTTAAAGTATGAAAGGAGAAATAATCCTGTAGCTTATCTTTATTCATGGAATTGCTAGAAGAAATCATGAATTGATTTCTCTAGAGTAGAAAAAAAAAGTGAAAGTTGAAATTGAACCATATTCTAAGAGAAGTATAATTAGATAAAGTTAATGTTCCAAACAGGATCTATATGTTCTATTTCTAATTTCTAATCTTCACAGAGATTCTAAATCTTTTCCGACTCCTGGCATAGATTTAATCATCACTCTCCTTGAGTGTGATTTGAAATGAATTATATAACAGTTGAACAAGGAAAGTCTCCAAAACTAAGCAAAGCCTAAAACAAATAGATCATAGTACATAAATAAACAGCAGCCACAATAGAGTATGTATAACGAGTTTTACATGTACATTTTTTTCATGAGTCATCAGGATTTGGCAAAATGCATTTAAATTAAAATAGTTAGGTATCTTGATGCCCTTTTGAATTTTTGAATCTTTTCTCTGCCAAAAATGGATAAATACACAGAATGATTGATTTTTCTCAACTAAAAAGAAATACTAGATTGTTATGTCGTCTTCTAAACATTCACCCCTGACATGGTTCCTAAACTTATCACTGTATAGTCAGATAAGGAGTGCATGAGCATATGTAAGCATGGAGCTTTCTGTTGCTGTGATCAAAATAGTGATTTGAAAAGTTTGTGATGGAGGCAGAAGTGGTTTGTTGAGAGAAGAGAAAGATCAGAACATTTTACTCTGGAAAGCTTGAAAGTTAAGTTTATTTTTTTCCCTTGTCCTTAAAGTTGTGACTTAGTGTTCTCTATTTGCATGGAGTTAAGACAAGAACACTTCCATGTTTGGAAAAAAAAGTGTCCTTGCAGAGAATTATTTCAAAGGGAGTAAGCATAAGAATGAAAGGCCTAATAAGCATTCTATTATTAATTCAATATACAGTAAACCCTAAGAAGCAGGGTACTGTCATTTCTTAAGATGGGTGATCTGGAACAATCTCTAGCAGACCATTTGCAACCTATGATTTGAGTCTCCTGAAGCAGTGGGTTCTCAAAGACAGTTTAACAATTCTCGACCACAGGAAATTAGTATTGTCCCAAATAGAGAATCTGGAATCAGTCATTGTTGAGCATGTGTATTTGTTGCTGAAAAAGTACCATTATAACTCCCTGGAAAAATATATTGGATTGGCAATTTTGCGTGTATTCCTAGGATAACTGAATCAGATAAAACAATGAAATTTCTCTGTATCTAAATGTAAAAGGGGGGAACTTTTTTTTTTAATTTCAAGTGGGGTATTATGAGGATTAAATGATAGTGTTTGAGTCTCCAGCTTCTTATATGCTCCCATGCCCTTTAAGACTTTCTCAACCAGTCCTTTTCTTTAAGTTTATATATTGCTCACCTTCCTTAGTGTTACTAGAACAATCTATAAAAAATGTAAATGTGATTAGCCACAATCCATCTTAACATCTCAAGAATGGCATACAAAAAAAAAAAAAGCCTTAAAATGGCCCTTGCCCACTTCCTAAAATTATGTTTTGGTTATAAAATACCAAATTGTCTGTCTTTCTAAGTAGACACTATATTTTGCATCTGTGTCTTTTCACTTACAACAGCATCTTTGTGTTCCTCACTCTCTGGTATATGTGCATGTGAATGAGAAGTGTTTCTATCCCTAGTTTTCAGTGATCCACTTATCCCAATCCTTTAAGAGACCATGGCTTTCATGCCTTTAGTAAACAACCCCTGATAAAACAACCTAACACCAATCACTCTCCACCCAAAACATGAATAGTTAGATTATGTGTTATTCTTCTGAAGTCCTAATCCAAGCCTCATGTATGATATTTTAATATGTCTGGCTCTTCATGGTGTTTGTAAATCTTTGAGGCCAGGAAGGACAATTTATTCATATTTATAAACCTAAGTAAGTGACTAGCCTAATAAACTAAATAGAAAACAGTGTTTTGAGCAAGACAAGGGTAGTATTCAATACACATGAGTTAAATATAAGCATTTTAAAGAAAAGAGAAAAGCAGTACAAAATAAAATGAATTTTAAACTACTATATATTCAAATTTATGTTATTCTAAAGAAAACTAATGAAAATACAGGAGGAGAGACTTAAATAACATTTCTGTGTAGAAGTTTATCATTATTATTATTCTATGTCTAATATCTTGTGGGTCTTCACAGCCCTCATCTTTTTTTTTAATCCTATAGTATGTCTCTGCTCACTGACAATTTAGAAAAAAATATATAAAATTTGCATTTAAGTGCCCTTGATCTATGACAAAAGATTTAAGAGGATGTTAGAGATATATTTATTGATTTAAGTCTCTGAATACTTTTGTAAATGTTGCTTCTTATATAAATAGATCTTGGTCTTTGAAAAATGTGTTCTCAACAGAAGTGTCTTTAAAAGTTGGGAAAATTTATTATTCACATTAATGCTTGATGAGGTTTTTTTAAAGAAAATGCACCTTATTAATTTTACTGTATGCATGCACCTAATATTTTTAAATAATTTAGTTATAACTCTAAGGTTAATTATTTATTTAATTTATTCTTTAATTTTAGTAACACCTGATGAATGAAATAGGGTAATAGATTCAGCAATTATTTTTATGTTTTTTTTTTAAGTTGTGCGACAGCAAAATAATTTGGGACTTCATATTACTACAAAAAAGGTCTGTTATTCTTTCTGTGGGAACAATTAAATGGCACTCTGGCCTAGTTTAATCGTAAACTCATTCATATCCCCGTTCTCTTTAAATAAATTGTATAACATAAAAGAATGAAAAAAAAATCCAATGGTTTTTATAAAAACAATAGTTGGATAAATTTAAAATGATATCACAGTACAATTTTAGAATACAGGATTTTCAGTTCTATACTCTTTAGCAACATATCTTAGATAATAAGATCCAAGTGCAGAAATTAAATTTAGAATTTAAAGTGCAACCTGTCTCAGAATAACATCCTACCTGAAAATAAATTATGCATGTCATGGCTATTTAGCTAGTGAATCATTTACTTATTCATTTGATAAATATTCACTGGGAAGCATTCTGTGTGAGGCACTCTTCTAAACAATGGGAACATAGTATGCACAAAGTGAACATGAAATGGTCCCTGCATTTGAGGGGCTGATTTCCAAAGTTGAAAGATATCTGACAATATTAAATGGACAAGGTGGTTTCAGAGAGAGAGAAATACCATAACAAAAAGAGAATAAGGTGAAATGACTCTGGAGAGAAAATACTTTTGATACAATGATCAGGAAATGCCTTCATGGGAAAAAAATGTTATACTTGCTAAATCCTGAAGATAAAAAAGCAGTGAGACTCATATAGTATCCATATAAACCTGAAAAAAGGTAGAGCAAGTTAATGAGAGAATGCACATGCTATGTTTATAGGAAAGTAAGACAGTCAGTGGAGTTTGAAAGGACTGACCAAGGTAAAGATGGAAAGAAATGATCTCAAAGTGAGAGGCAGGAGTTCTGCAGGACCTTTCTCTAGTTAAGAGAAAGGGATATGGCTCTTATTACAAGATGGAGTAGATATGGAACAGCATCCAATGCAAAGATTAAGTGGTGACATTATATGGCTTACATATATAATAAATGCAGCATGGAAAATGAATAGTCTGTGGAAAAAGTAGATACAAGGGAGCAGAAAGTTCAGTTATAAAGCTACTGCAGTATTCTGGCTCACTACCATAAGACACTGTTTTTAATGCTGCAAGAAAATCTACACACCTACATGTGTATTCTTTCATTAATTAATTACACAAATATTTGTTAATGTACTTGATCAAAGAATCTGCTATAATTGAGATTATAAAAATGAACTGGACACAAGCTCTGCAGGTGATGAAGGGCATCTAACATCACAAGATAAGTCCAATATATATAAGTATGTATCTAGGTCTAAACTGCACAAGAAAGAAAGGAGAACTGAGCTGGCTGCGACTGGGTGAATTTCATGGAGAATTTTCACTAGAGTAAGCACAGCGCTGAGTCTATTAGACTCGTGTTACTAATTCTGAAAGCCATGAGTCATTGCCTAAACATGAGGGTAGTACTATCTACTAAAAGTGAATAAAGAAGGTCAGGATTTCCCAAATATTATTACTTGTTTAGCTACATAAAAATATTTTTGGCATTGTACTTGAGAAGAATAACATTTTTTAAATAAGAACATACATTCAGAGGTGAATCTACCATGAAGTAACTGAAGTTAAAGTTTCACAGGTCCTCATTGAATAGATCCCTCAAAGGGCTTCAGCCATAGGGTTACTTTGCTTTTTATAATGTTTTTTGTAGAATTTTAGAATTAAGATGGTATTTCTTCTTACTCTGCCTCTCCAACTCCATCGGACTTAGTCTGTGATCCATTAGCATAAGTGTGGATGCAGGTATTGTAAGAATAATAATATGGTCAAGAGAAGAGGAGGTACTTGTGACTTCATTTTCATGAGATATGTTTAAACAGTTACAGTCCTGTCTACTTACAGTTAATTTATTGCTAGAACTCACCGTTTAGAAATTGCTTCCAGGAATGAGAATGGAATAGTTCCAGATATATTTATTCATGAACTTTTTAATTTATTCAACTATCATTTATTGAGTACCTTTTATGGGTCGAGAACTGTGCTACAAACGAGGAATATAATGATAAACATAAGAGATATAACCCCACACTGATGTTTCCGACTTAATTTTTTTCTTACAATATCTTTTGTTCACTATGTTCTACATCTATGAACCTTCCTTTCTGTTCTTATTCTAGGGGCACTGTGACAACTTCCCTGGCATTCTAAGTCTAAGCACAGATACTGTGCTCACTTTCTGAGTGTTGTTTAAAGCAGGTAGTGATAGAAGTTTGTAGTAAAGGAGAAAATATCTTTCAAAAGACTGAATTTTCTTTATGTTATCTCTATAGAAAATATTTCAAGTTATTTTCATAGGAAGAGGTGATCAAGAAGTATTCACCCAAATAATACATAGGGAATAATATTATAGAGGTGTCAGGTAGTAAATTATAGAACATAATAGTACTTGTTTTTTAAGATTTTGTGATATTTGTGGAAAATTCCAATATATTTGCTTTAAAATTTACTGTGATTTCTCCTCATCCTAAGCAAATATTAATGTGTATGTCCAATATTATTTATAATGTGTATCTTATTTCATATTATATAAGATTCAAGGCCCACAAAAAAGTCTACCCATAGATGAGAGAACTATTTATATAGCATCTTTCAGTTTCTCAACTAGTGCTCTTTCAAATGTGGATTTTGCATACACATTTTGCATCTGAGTAAGAAATCAAGGTTCAGATATTTAAAGACATTTATCCTCTAGGATCATTGAAGTGAATTGAGGCTCTTCCTACTCCAAGTCCTGTACTCTCCCACATATAAAATGTTTCCCTATTTATACTATGAAAAAAAGACAGATGAATTTGCTGAGTTTTGCAGACCTGGGTTATTTATTTTTTCAAACATATTCTTACATAATGATAAAAATATTTTTATACATTATTGTCTTGATTTTCCAACATATTTCTGACAGCGCCTAACAGATACTCTTATTATAGCATGTTTGTTAACTTATCTAAGGTCACAGATAGGCTTAATTTCAACTAGTATCTTGGTGTATTTATAAAAAAATCTCATACAGATTTCTTCCACAAGATAATCATATGCACCTTGAGAAGCAAAAGAACAATATACACCCAAAGAGTTTCAAGTGTTTGCCAGTATGCAATTAGAATTTACCTACAATGCAGTGAATCATTTTACTAATAATTTATGACACTGTATCTTTGTATTACTAAAGTAAGATTTTGATGTTTTTAACCACAGGGAGGGAGTAAGGATTAAGCCAGTGAACTGGAAAATCAGAAAGCTCATTGTATATCCAACAGTATTTCCTAGAAAAGATTTTTATGAGCAACTTGTTCTAGTAAAATTCAAAGTAAAATGACAGCATATCTGTGGAAAATATTAAACAATATTGCAATAATTCAGTAATTCAGTAAGGTTTGAAGATAGTGGTAGTTTTTAGAATAGTACATGATAATATGAGATATATTTAAAATTATATATATTAAGTATAGAGACTATTTATTTAAAATATGAAAATTATAGCATAAAGTGCCTTGTTCATTATAAAAACACCAAAAAATGCTATTTGATGTAAAGTGCAAATGCTAGAAGTAAATATATTACAAGTGAATAATCCATTAATTGTAAAACAAAGTAAATTAGCTCAAAGCATATCTTAGCATAAGAACTTACTGATCATTTTTTTTTATTTTTTTTACTGATCATTTTTAACATATATTAAAGTTCATTCTTCTAAATACACTATGCTAAAACTACACAGCAGTTACAATCTATGCCTTCTGGTGTTACATGTAATTTCTATAGAACATTAGCAAAAATGAATATAACTCAAAATTCCAATTAAATTAGTTTTCCAGATTTTTCAGAATAGTCCATTATAGATGAAACAATTGTAGTGCATGCTTACTTTCCATCGTATCATGTAAGCAGGGAAAATGAAATGGATTATTAACCTACGGAAAATGTAAGATATTATTTGTGATGTTCAGGTATTTCTTTGACAGGAAAAAATAAAGGTTGTCATAATGAATATTTATCAGCTCCCTTTTACATCTCTAATTTTAGATTTCCTGACTCCCAGCCTATCCTTACAGTGGAGTGAGATTCTTGCATGCTGTAATGCAGAAGATTTTCCTTCCCTAGAAAGTCTGAGCCCTTCATGGCCATGCCTTTGCTGGGCTAACATTGCTGCATGCTCTATTCACAGTTACCACCAGGCACAGAGCATCAAGAGACACTCTGGAGAATCTCTTGAGTTCATGACATATTTCTAGCTTTCCAAGGATACTAGAATCAGTAACTCCAGCCAGTATGATAAATTTTCTATTTACCTTTAATCTATTGGCAGAAAAAGCCCACATGAGCCAGTTGGTGTTCCTCTAAAGGGAGCCAGGGACTCAGACTTGGCAGAGCCTATATTACTAGTGACAAGGAACACATACTTCACAAGTGGGAGACTTGTGAAAAGGACACAAGAGGAGCCAATACTACCTTCACTCCATAGTCTAATTCTAAGTCCTCTAGATTTGGGGGAAAGAAGAGCATAGGCTCTCATATTGGCTATTGGTATAGGGCATATATTTAAACCCAAATAAAAGCTCCCTAACTTTGCAGGGTGTTTCCCAAAGCTGGAGATTTAATTTAATCTTTAACAGACTACATCACCATCCCATATTTAAATTGCTTTAAATGTGGCTTCTGAATGTGATGTGATATGTAACAGGGTCTCTTGCTGATGAATCAGGCATGTTGTAAATACTGGCATTGTAGTGTTGGTGGAGGCAACGGTAGCAGGGAAAACTCATTTTGGTCTGGAGTATATGTAAATTCCTATAAAGGCAAATTGTTGGATCTCTAAATAAAAGACATCTGCATCTTGAACTTGGCACCAAGGTCCTAGCAGGTGAGAAATAAGCAAGTTCTTATTCCCCATGTATATCCTCTCTTCTTGCTTCTACTTCCATTCCATCTTGCAATCTTTTGTTAAACACTGAGCTCTTAGAAGAGAGAAGTCAGCTGGAAATGACCCTTTCTGTCCACTCTTTATTAAATGTCTTCTTTGCAATTTATTGATGCTCTTTTGTGGGCAATAATACGACAAACTAAAATTCATATGCTTTGTGCTCACTCCTGTAAGCAAATTCACTTGCTTCTTTTCCAGATTGATTTGTTTTCAATATTTAATTATCAATTTTTTCTGGCCCCTGTCCAATCAGTTAAATCTTTAGCTATTGTCTAGAAGTGTGTATGTTCGTTTGAAGTCAATTGCCCTTGTGTGAAGTTAATAACTAGGTTAACTCCTCTCACACTTCCCAGAAAAGGATTATTCTTTTATCATCATTTCCCAAGGCACCTGTGACCAGGTCTGTACAGTATCAATAGTTCCTTAAAAGATAAAATTTCCTCTTTAGTCTGTGAACTGTCTTAGACCTAGAAATTAAGCAAAGGACCAGAATTTTCATTGCAGCATCTGACATCTTTTGTTCCGCATCTTACTTCTTAGTATTTTCAGGAAAATAAATATAATTATGGTAAAACAAACCATAAAGTTCCATTAAATTAAACTAGACTTGTTCACTCATATGTTCTAATTCTCTATTTCTGTTTAACAAATAAGTCCAAAACATATTGGCTTAAAACAAATGTTTACGTTTGCTCACAATATTGTGGATCAGAAAGTCCGAAAGGCTCAGCTTGTTGATCTGTCTCTGATTCACGTATCACCTCAGCCTAATAAATTTATAGCCATGATGTTTTTTAACTCACATTTCTAGTAATTATGGATCACTGGCTTCTCTATCTGTCTTTGTGTCTGTCTCTCTCCACATAGCCATCTCATTCTTAACCTCCTACGTGATTTGAACTTCTCATATCAGAGTTTTCTCCAAACCCACATTTCTACAGTAATCTTCCAAGAGATAGGAGAATATAGAAGTTCTTAGTCTCTTAATTCCTGGACCTGGAAACTGTCACAGGGAGACATCTACCATATTCTATCGGTCAAAGAAATCACAAAGGCCCCTCAGATAGAAAGGAAGAAGTTTTGGATTCTACCTCTCTGTGAGAGGGGTGTCAAAGAATCTGGATCTATTTTTAATCTACCATACTATTTTGCCCATGGAAATTCTAAGGATTAAGGTACTCTGTTTGCCACTCCAGATCTGTTATCCGATATTATAAGTATAATCCTGAAGTGCCATATTATGGCCTCTGCCAACTTAAAAAAATATATATCATGTCCATTAATACCAAGGAATCTGGATCCATGGTGGCATTTTTTATTTTTATTTTTTATTTTTTTAAAATTTTTTTTAATTTGTATTTATTTATGATAGTCACAGAGGGGGGGGGCAGAAACACAGTCAGAGGGAGAAGCAGGCTCCACGCACCGGGAGCCCGATGTGGGATTCGATCCCGGGTCTCCAGGATCGCGCCCTGGGCCAAAGGCAGGCGCCAAACCGCTGCGCCACCCAGAGATCCCCATGGTGGCATTTTTTAAAGTCAATTCCACCCTACATATTATATCAAACATTGACATGATCTAAAATCAAGGCACTCTCACCAGTGCATCTTTTATTGCCTTAGTGGAGGTAGGATGCATTCTTCACTTTAATATAACAGATATTCAAACATCCCCATAATTTATTTAGCCTTATGAATCTTTCTTCAGTGTTTACTGTGTCAATTTTAGCGTATCATCTCATTTACAGCAGGCCATGATTATGTCCACAATTGAGGAACCATCCCAACAAAGTCTTATCACTAGTTCCAATTGCTCTGAGTAAGCAGTTAAACACAAGACATGAATATGTGCTCTCATGTCAGTAAGTTCCTCCTTGCCAGTTTTAAATTCTACCCACCCTTCCAATTTCAACAAGATCCATTCCTTCACGTTCCTTTGTTTTCCTTCTGGTTTGTCTTAACTTCAGAACTCCAATCCTTCCCCATGTAAGACCCTTCCTTAGAGCAAAAGTTCTATTGCCCTGTTGGTGTGTGCTGAGACCTAACTATTGGTCCGGGAGGAAATAAACAGAAGCAGACATGGACCTCAACAAGGACAAGTATCATATTGTACTTCTCCAACAAAAATAAGAGAAGTCCTCTACTCCCTCTAGGGGATTAATGAAAATCTGGAGGTTCAAAATTCTCACAATCATCTCCTGAAATATGCCAATCACATACTTACTTTTTTTTTCAGAGTCTGAGTAGCTGGCATAAGATGTCTGCAAAAATTATGCATTCAATATTTTTTGCCTCTCAATCACTCTTAAAATTAAAATCAGGGCCTGTTTTTATCCATGAAATCCTTGTAGTTGCAAGAAGTATGGGTCTCTTTATCTCAGCCATGGAAGCTTCTTACTTGCCCAACATGCCCCAAGTTTTTAGTCTTAATGGAATTAATTCCTGGGTGACCCATCACTTCAACTTCCACATATACCTTATCAGAATCCTCCACTCATGATATTCTAGAAAAGTGTGATCACTTTGTATGCCTGGTCTAATCACCACCTCACTTACCACCACAATGTGGTCCTTTCTGTATAAAGTAGGTATGTGGCCCACTTACAGAATGGAATGTAAGGCACAGTGCATCTGCTCTTTGTACCAACAGTCAGACTGGGCTCCCTACCTAAAGTTCAGTTAGGGTTAATGTCTAGATTACAGGCTATTTGTTTAGAATGTGATTTCATAGAGGAGTGAGAATAAAATGAGAGAAGGTAGGAAGAAGGGTCCATACAAGGATGCGTTTTTGAGTAAAGAATTCCTGTTGGGGATAGGTGTTCTTATCCTCTAGAAACCTCTGAGGAATCCTATTAATGTGTCTCAACAAACTACTGAGGGAAGGCATGGAGAAGTCATAATCATTCTGTTTCTATTCTGATAGGTTGAAGGTTTCACCTAGGCCACTGGCTCTGCTGCACTTGGGGATGCACATGTATAAGTGTCAAGAGGGCTCCTGAAGACACCCCAAGTCACATCATCAGAGATGTTCCTGATAAGCCAGAGAAATGTGTCAGCTGCTAAAGTGAGACCCTTTCAGTATGAAGTATGTCAAAGCTGGTGCAGAACTGTTTTCTCTAACTGTAACTTGAATCAGAAGTGAAGCTAATAGTGTCTTAGATATTGCTTAAGAGCCTATCTGATAGAAGGTCTAAGGAAGAAATAGAAAAGAAAATTTGACAAATTTTAAACATGAAGTAATAACAAAATTTGCCAATGGAGTTAGATAAAAGAGTATTCAAAATTTTGGCTTTTGGAACTATGTGTATGAGAAAAGCTGAACAAAAATAGGCTTTGGATTAAAAACAATTACAATAGTTTTGACAAAAAGTACATGCCCCAAATGTTAAATTTCATGAGAATTCCTACTTAATGAATCACAGGAAGGTAAAATAGAGGCCTAATTTTCAACCTTTTTGAAAATGGGGAGAGAGAGAGGCAGGTAAATGTCAGAGATTTTAAGGAATTTTGCCAGAAAAAAATAATGCTGGAACAAATTTGAAAAACACAAAAAATTCCAGGCACATCATCAGAGAATCATTTACCAGATTAAGAAGCACTGATTTAGCTAATCCATAATGAGAAAAAAGAGCAGAGCCACCATGCAAAGTTCTCTCTTCTATGCCAGAGCAAACTGGGAAGAAGCTCTAATAATCAAAAAGTTAAAATTTCCTGCCAAAAAATCTTTCAGATCTGGCTTTCTCCCATTTCTCCATAGGAGATTTTTTGAAATGGTGAATTTAAGCCTGTGTCAGTTCTTAAAACATTTAGATAGAGAAGCCTACATGGTTTTCTAAATCAAAATTCCACTTTCAATTGTAGATTAAAAAAAATATGTATCCCCATAAAGATAAACAAAGGAAAAAGTAACAAGCACTGAGCATAAAATGTAATAGTACAAAACAGTTGAACAACTCCATAGTCTTATAAATCTCTTTTTAAAGTAGAATCACTATAAGAAAACTCATGATAATTTTTAAAGGAAGGAAAACAAATTTAAAAAAATGAAAAAATAAATTTAAAGGAAGGTATGTATTTTTGTGTGTGAAAAACTCCAAAAGATTATATAACTATGAAGCTAGTTGACAAATAAGAGGAAATCTGAGAATTAGGATAAATAACTTGAAATTAAAAACTATGTTTAATCAAGTATTATGGTTAATCCAGAAGAGACTGGATTCAGAAGCGAATTCAAAAATCAAAGCAGAGGCTCCTGAAGTTGTATAAAACATATGAGAAAGGGATGGAGATGAAACAAGAGTATAGAAGAGAAGCAATAGTTCATATAAATAAGAATGAAAGATATAAAATAATTGGAATGGGGAATTTTTTTAAAACTATGAAAAGAAACTTTAATGAATTAGAGAAATGAGTCTCCAAATTAATGAAGAGATCAATCTATCTCAGAGAATGTTTAAAATTATAAAATAAGCAAGAGAAAGCATAAATAATTTCTGTAAGTATCATTACAATGGAAACAAGTAGCTGCAAATACAAAATTAGTTTATGCTCATTTAAAATCAACTATAAAACTGATCAAAAACTTAAGCACTGATTTCCAGAAAACTCAGTGAAATCCAAAGGATTTTAATTGATTTAAAATTTTAATTTATCTAGGAAAGTAGCAGAAATACATTTTCATATGAGTAGAAACACAGGAAATAAACTGCTATGGTTTTTCACACACATACACACACACCCCCTAAACATCACATCCACTAGTCAGAGGGCAATCTAAAGACAGATTGAAAATCTTTTGACAACACCTCTGTTTATATGGTAATTATATAAATGAATGCATGGAAGTGTGCCAAATCAGAGATTTGAAATCATTGCTTGTCTATTCTTACAGTAAAATAATTATAGCCATTAATAAATGTTATAAAAAAGGGGTAATGTAAATGTCAAAAATGGATGTTTTTTTTTTTTTTTCTCTTCTAAGTGCCTAGAAGGCTGAATGAAGTAGAGTCATTGCCTTTTGGTTGTGCAGGGAAAAGTTTATAGATATCTTTAAGAAAACAGGGACGCAGTGTAATTATTATCAGTCTTGCAAATTACAACCAAGCAAATCAATGTAAATTCTCTAACAGTATAGAATAATTTTACTTTTCCAGAAAGAACCTTGTTAGAAATAAATTTTGCTACATCATTTTTTTTAAATTCAGAATAATACTTGCTTCTTTTGGTGCTATGAGGAAAAAGCATTTTCCTCCTAATCTTGCCTTAATCTTGCTGTAATATCTTTACTAGTGATTAGAATAGAATTTCAAGGTTGGAAATTCCTTCAATAATGGAATTCCTTCACTTAGGTCCCAAAGTACAAATAAAAAGTCTGAGGTCTTCTAAACTCAAAATGAAGGAGAAAATGAGGGGAAAATTTTAACAAATGGATTATGAGACCTGTAACATTTGTCTCTACTTTTGTTCTCTCTTGTTTATTAAGGAATATTTTCCTTAAATATCTATCTTTTAAAGACCCTTCATCTCTTGCTTTTCTGATAACTTAAAGTATATTTTTAGTGTACCTTATTAGTTTAATATCCAGATGAGTTATATCGTGAGGTGTTTTTAAGGCTTCAATTTATAGCACATTTCAGAAGAATTACTGCTTTATATGGATCATTTCTTCTACACACCCTTATACATTATATAATTTTATCCCTAAGTTCCTATGAAGGTGACATGTTAATGTGAACATATCCTGGATATCCATCTTGTAAAAGGTGGAATCTTCCTTTTTGGATGTGGTTTGAAAATTCATGAACATATTTGTAGTCATTTGAAAATAGAGGCAACAGGAGTGCAAACTGGTATAGCCACTCTAGAAAAGAGTATAGAGGCTCCTCAAAAAATTAAAAATAGAACCACCATACAACCCCGCAATTGCACTACAAGGATACAAACACAGTGATTTAAAGGGCACATGCAACCCAATGTTTATAGCAGCAATGTCTCCAATAGCCAAATTTGGAAAGAGCCCAAATCCCAGATGTCCATCAACATATGAATGGATAAAGATGTGGAGATATGTGTGTGTGTGTGTGTGTGCGTGTGAATTTAAATTTTAAAAAAAGGAACTTAAAAAAAGAAGGAAAGTAGAAGCAGTATTCCTGGTTAATAAGAGAACTAACCCTTTCTCTTGCTCTGAAAGGTGAACAAACAAAGATATGTAATTCTGTAAGTCCATAGTTCTAATGGAAATCATCACAACTGTAGGTAGTTTTAAACCATGTAGAACAGGGATCCTGTATCATTGTTCTAAAATATTTGCTAAGTATTTGATCTCTCAAATAGACTCTGAAATGCCGTAAAAGGAGAGTTTTTCTTTCCCAAATTTGATGTTTTATGGAAGTCATAGGTGTTGTTAGACTTTTCCTTAGAGAAAGTTGGAGGTTGACACAAGGTAGGAACAAAATAGCATACATATCAAAAGCCAATTTAAACATAGATAAGTCCACAAATGACATATGTGCCATTGTAAATCACCGTACGTTCTTTCTTCAATCTGTAAGTCACGTGCAGGAACAAAGTGGCATGGTCCTTTGTAAAGACTGGAATTTCAGTACAGGCAATAAGATAACTACATACACTGAATCCTTTCAAAAGGATACTATCTTTCACAGAGTACAATAATACAGGGACGCCATTAAATGCTAAATAAAGGCAGGTTTACAATTTGCATTTGGCAGAGATCCAAAGAAAGATAGAGGAGTGGTAAAACTGTACAGTGAAAATGGGAAAGATTCAGATATGCCTCATTTAAAGGCTGTTAGCATGGGAAAGCTATAAGCTTTTCCTCTAAGACTCACTTAATGGAAAGCAGGGCACCTCATGTGATTGGTTAGGGGTGAATATTTAGCTTTCTTTATTTGGCCCTAAATTGGAAGAGGGGGGAAAGGTAGGAAAGCTATTGGTTATTAACAAGTCCTGGTCATTTGGGAACAATTGCTACAGGGGTTATTGCCCGGCTTCTTGAAATAATAGGAAGTAATAATAATAGGTTGGCTTTTTGGACTGGCTACTTCAGATAGTAAATCGGCTTCCTGGATTGGTTGCTATAGATTGTGGGTCAGAGTTTCATCTTTATATATTTTATGCCTATAATCCATTTCTATATTCAGTTTTATATGTTCAGTTTATCATCTTGAAATCCTACAATACAGCTGCCACTAATGTCCTTATTATAAATATGAGGAAATTAAAACCTACATGAATTAAGAAATGGTTTAAGATCACTCAGCTAAGAAATGGTGGTGATGTGCTTTGAGTGCTCTAATATCATTCCTAATTTGTAGAGTGATGCTAACCGTAGAACTTTCTGTGATGAACAAATACTAATAAACTATGCTGTACAATAACGTAACTCATGACCACATGTGGCTATTGAGCACTTGAAATGTGACTACTGTGACTGAAGAACTGAATTTTTAAGTTTAATTAGTTTAAGTATGTATTCAAATAGCTAAATGTGGTTCATGGCTTCTGTATGAAAGAATACAGCTCTAATACAGGGTCTCTGAAAAGAGGAGTTTTGAGGGAAATGTCTTAGTTCAGGCTGCATTAACTAAAAATCTTAACTATGTGGCATAAAAAAAGAAAAAATATTCTTCATTGTTCTGGAGTCTGAGAAGTCCAAGATCAAGTTGCCAGCATAGTCAGGTTCTGGTAAGAGCACTCTTACTGGTCTCAGACAGCTGTTTTCTTTCTATGTTTTTACATGGAAGAGAAAGATCATTTCTCTCATGTCTCTTCCTGTAAGGGCACTAATCTCATTTGTGAGGGATCCACCCTCAAGACCTAATTATTTCCCAAAGGCTCCACAGTCAAATACCATCACTGGAAATCAGGCCTCAATATATCAATTTTGGAAACATAAATATTCATTCCAGGAAATAAAACATTGTTTGTAAACCTAAGTCATTTAGAAAGGGGGAAAAAAAAAACTTAGAAAACAAATGGAAGAGAGTAGAAGAGACTAGAACGAAGCATACTTGTGTTACATCATATACATCATATATATATACACATATATATATGTGTTTATATTATATATTCTCTCTATATGTGCATATTCTATATTTCATATACATGTTAGTGTTTTGCATATAAAATAGATTTACAATAGTTATAAGTAGAATAGAATGGAATGGAATAGAAGAATAGAATAGAATAGAATAGAATAGAATAGAATAGAATAGAAGAATACTAGTAGTGTTAGTAAAAACGGTAAGAGAGAAGAAAGCTGATTCACTATAATACTGAAAAATTAAGAATTCCAGTTGTTGAGAAGGATCAAAGATATACGTGAGTTGCTGAAGATCTTTCTACATCCCAACTGTGCAGTAGTCTCCATAGGAAGAGTTGTCATTGGGTTTATATGACAATTCTGATAATCTTATTTCTATACCCCATTAGTTGATATTACTTGGTGCTATCAGTTCTTGAAAATCAAATGAGCCAAAGACATTACACTTAATGTGCATAATTTTTCATTGAAATCAAACACTAATTTCCTCTTTAATCCCATATGCATTTTATGATACACCATATTTTAGGTGGTGAGATTTAGATGGCCTTTCTTCCTATATAGCATTCAGCATACAAAAAAATGGTAATCACATACATAAAATGAAAATGTAAATGTATCATTTCTGAAATAAGGATCTTAAAGTTGTTATATCTCAATACACATTCTATGAAGCTAATATTTTATACTTCTGTTCAACCCTAATAAATTCTTAATGGAATATATATTCTCTTACTATTGACAAATGCTAAGCATCAACTTCTCTACCCTTTTATTTTGCATAATGATAGATATTTCCAGTTAAAATCAAGTCAAAGCTATATTGTAATAGTAAATTTTACTTTTGAATCCACTGTTAAAGGAAGAATCAACTTTGTTTATCTACATGCTGCTGCTTCTGACCTTATCTTATTCTTTAAACAAGGAATATTTTAAATTCTTCCATCTATATTAACCAGTTTTGAGTTTTACTTCTCAGAATTTCTATCAATCTTGCATATGTTTAGAGACAGAAAATCTTAATGCTTTATATTCTCTTCCATACTTCAATTTGACCACCATTGCTGAGTGACTACTGTTCTCACAGATTGAAGATAATCACAGATAACTACAGTCTTAGTCTTCACATTGGATTTTGTACAAATAGTAAACTTTTGAAAAGGTGAACTTTTGTAATATAATATGATTATTATATTGAAGGCCAATGGTAGCTTTACATAGAAAATGCTATGGGAACACAGACATGGAGAATTCTAGCACACTTTGAAGTTCAAGGGAAGCTTTCTGAGAGAAGTACTATCATATAATAAAGCTAATAATAAGTCAACTATAATATTAATGCCAAGTGAAATAAAACATCTCACTCTTTTAAGTTCATTTTCAGTTGATTCGGATGCAGAAATTGTAAGAAAATTATTCAAAGAATATTGTTTCATAGTTTTGCACCATCAGTGAGAGTTTGAAGCATTGACATACATTTGTTACCTTAATATGGTTTTGATAATGGGTAATCAATCCAGATTTACATTTTTGACAGTTTAGAAACAAAGTAAATCAAATACAAGTCAAGACATAATAAATTACTCGTGAATAATCCCATTTCAGCATTTCCAAATGTTTCTTTCTTAATTCATAAATAATAATAAAATGAATGCTTATTAAATATTTTCCTGTATAGAAGACTCTGGATCCTCAAATTAAGTTAGAATTACACTTTAAAAATATTAATTAACCTAATGATATAAGAATGTGTTAAGTAGGAAATAGGTTAACAAGTTTATGACTCACTCATTAAAGAATTCCTTTTTTTTTTTTTTTAGATTTTATTTGTTTATACATGAAGGACACACACAGAGAGAGGCAGAGACACAGGCAGAGGGAGAAGCAGGCCCCATGCAAAAAGTCTGATGTGGGACTCTGATCCTGGGACTTCAGGATCATGCCCTAGGCCAAAGGCAGGCACTCAACAGCTGAGCCACCCAGGCATCCCTCATTAAATCATCCCTACAACAAATATTTTCTGAACACTTTCCACATATGTAACACTGTCCTAGGTGCTAAGTATCTGGCAATGGAAAACAAAACAAATTAAAATAGGAAAAATATCTGCCTTCTTCCAGTCTACTTTCTGGATGGGGGAGAAATAAGTAAAGAGATGCATAAATATACTCTATAGTAGTTTGTATGTGAGCACATAAATACGAATAAATTTTAGTAAGTGGTCATATGCATCAAACATCCTTTGATTTGGAAAACCTGCATTTTCTTTTAAAAATTTCAGTGTTTATGGAGACAGTCCTTTGTTTAAAACTTCTTTGGAAAAAATTCCATTTTAATGTTTTTTGACTTTAGGTGAGACTTTGCAGGCCATTTTAACTTTAATGAAGGCCAAGCTGATATTCACATTTAGAGGTCTAGAAATTGCAATTTATTCATTAACACTGAGGATGATAACCTGACTGTTCAATTTGTAAAATGTGTCTGAAGAAGAAGAACAACCTGCAGATTGGTTGTTTGATAAATTTAAAATAGGATCCTGCCTATTCTTTGGAGCTATTTTCATAGCAGGTTTATAAGTAGTTCTGTATCATTGTGCAAACATTTCTTTAAGGGTCAAGAATTTAAGCACACTTAACAGGGATAAAGAGATACAGAAAACTTCTTAATCTTTTATTTTTCCTTATTCGGATATCACACAGACTTTGGTATAATAATCCTGCTATGTTAAAGCATGCAAATGTGAGTCTTTTTTGAGATCTGAACTTTGAAGATCCTCTTTTAGTCTTTGACAGAAACATTTAGACTTCTGTAAATGAAGGAAACACCCATACTCTTCACTCAGACATCTGCAAATTATCTTTTGACTTCATTCAAACTCCTTATGCATTTAATTTTAATACCACTTTATTGTTTTCAGCTTTAAAGAGCACATTTTTTCATTTAGTCCTTCAATTTTCTCATAGAGAAGAGAACCTTGACCAGCAGTTTTAGATTCTTATAGACAAGGATGGTTAGGAGCTCTGACTCTGAGACAATTTTAACTTGCGTCTCGTTAAAACCTGGAATAAGGAATTCACTGATCAGTCTTGCTGCCAGTATCCTGGGTATCACACCTCAATGACAGCATAAAGCTCTTCCACTGCCCAAATCAGGAAATTTCAAGAAGAATGATGGGTGTGTTTCCTATAACTGATGGGACAAAATTAATTCTGCTCAATTTCCTCCTTAGAATGGGGACTAATGGTCAATCAGTCGATTTCTCTCTGACTCAGTTATTCTGCAATTCAAGATCTAGGGAAATCAAGCCACCCAATTTCTCTGTAGGAACTAATTTCATTTTCCTACCTAGATTACCAGAAATTCTTTACAGGCTTTAATTACTTTTTCATTCAATCATTTCTTTATTTCAGTATGGATCCAGAAATATTCATTTTATACTTTTGGCTATAAATTCATTTCATTTCACTTTATTTTATTTTATTCACACTCCAGTTTTGGTTATTTGGGAGCTTCACAATTGGTTCCTGTATCCTTCTGATATGCCCTCATCATTATATTGTTTTTCCTGGTTTTTTGAACACTTTCTTATTTTCTGGCACTACAAGATGCTTTAGATGCTTCTTGTATATCTCCTGCCCAGTCCTAAAATTAGTCATTTCTCAGTGGAGTCCTGTCAAACACATAGCAACTATCTCTGATCTGTTTAACATCTTTGTAATTCTGCTTTTTCTATAATGTCATATAAATGGAATCATACTCTGAGTAGCTTTTTCACACTGGTTCTTTCACTTAGAAATACACTTTTAAGATTCATCTATATATTTCCAAGTCTTGATTGCTCATTTTTTTATGATTCAATAAAATTCCATTAAGGGATATATGAGTTCATCTGTCCATTCACCTATTAAAGTGTATCAATTGTTTCCAAGTTTGAAAGAATCTGAGTAAAGCTGTCATTAACATACACACGCCGGTTTTGAACACAATTTTCAAATTATTTGGGTAAGTACTTAGGAATGCAAATGCCAGCCTTTTGCCTTACAAAAAACTGCTAAGCTTTCTTCCATACTGGGTGTACCATTTTCCCTGTCACTAGCAATAAGTGAGAGTGTCTATTATTCCAAAATCTTTCCAACAATTTGTAGTATCTATTTTCTGGGTTTTACAGATTCTGTTAAATATTAGCATTGTTGGTTTAATTCAAAATTCCCAGATGACAGGGTTTGAGCATATTTTCACATACTTATTTGCCTTCTGTATATCTTCTTTTGCAAGATGTCTGTTTAGATCTTTGGCTCATTTGTTAACTTGGTTGTTAATTTTCTTACTGAATTTTTTGTGAATTTTAAATACAAGTGCTTTTACAGATATGTGCTTTGCAAATAATTTCTCTTCATTTGTGGTATTTTCTTTTGATTCTCTCAACAATGTCTATCACAGAGTTAAAAGTTATTAATGTTAATAAGATTAAACTTATTATGTATTGCTTACATTGATCATAGTTTATAGTTGTACTTAAAAACTTATCATAAAATACATGTTCATCTAGATTTTTATCCTGTAGTTTAATACATTTAAGAGCTTAGCATTTTATATTTATATAAATAAATTTTGCATTAATTTTTGTAATAGGTGCAATTTTTTAAAAATATTGTATTTATTTATTCATGAGAGACACACAGAGAGAGGCAGAGACACAGGCAGAGGGAGAAGCAGGCTCCAATGAAGGAAGCCTGATGTGGGACTTGATTCTGGGTCTCCAGGATCATGCCCCGGGCTGAAGGTGGCGCTAAACCACTGGGCCACCGGGGCTGCCCTAGGTGTAATTTTGTAATAGGTAGAATATCTGTGCTCAAGTTAAAGTTGTCTCAGAGTCAGAGCTCCTAACCAGCCCTGTCTATACACATTATTTTACATATAATGTATATAATTGTTCCAACACCATTTGTTTAAAAAGACCTTCTCCATAATATTATCTTTTTTTGTTCTTTTGTCAAAGATCAGTTAAGTACACTTTTGGTATCTATTCCCAGGCTACTTATGCTATCCCATGTATCTACCTGCCTGTTTCCTTGCCATATTACTCTGTTTTGAACACTGTGACTTTACAGCAAGACTTGATATCAGGTAGTATAAGCCCAACTTTGTTCTTCATCATTGTTGTCTTACATGTACTAGATGTATCACCCTTCCAGTTAATCATCTGAAACTGTTGATATCTATAAAATAGCTTGCTGTGGTTTTCATTGGGATTATGTTGAATCTATATATCAAGTTGGAAATAACTGACATCTTAACAACAATGTATCTTCTGATCCATGAACATGGAAATAGATCTGCAGTGTAAGGATTTATGTTAATCTAGCAAGTAATTGGACTTTATTTCATATGTGCTGTTGTTAAGATATCAGAACCTTCAGAATTCTAGTATTTGTTCCTTCTCTCCTCTTGACTTTGGTGCATCCTAAATGATCAGAGAGCAAAAGGCCAACTGAGTGCAAAAGGTGAGCTGACTGCCTGCCAACCCTTTCAAGGTGGATACATTTGACATTCCTCAGATACTTGAGACTGTCTGAGAACAAACACAGGGGAGAAACAGATGGTGAACTGATAAAGATCACAGTCATGCAGGACATGAAACTACATCATAGTTTGTAATTGTTTTAGCAATTTACTACAAAAACACAATCTTAACAATAGCGCAATCTCCAGGAACCTATAGACTCAATTTCCTGGAACCCTAATGTCACCTTCACCCCTATAGGATAGAAAACCCTATATAATCAGTGTCAGCTGCACTGACACACAAGTGCAGCTCTTTTTGCCCATGGTCCCTGTCCCTGTGCAATAATAAAAGTACCTTTTTTGTGTGAGGTAAAATGTCTCAGAATTCTTTCTTGACCCTGGCACTCAACGACCCCACATCAGATCTGAATAAACAACTTAGATTCTTTATACTAAAACTCTTCCAGCTTCAATCCACTATTATTCTGGAGTCTTCTTGATGTGGTGGTAGGGTGTCAAGGTGGGGATCCATTCTATATTCTTCCAATTAATTATCAGCCTGTTAGTGGTCCTGTAATTCTGGACAGTGACTTTCAGGGATGTTTCTTCTTCTACAGCACCCCCACCATTAGTTGAGAAAGGAAGTCTAAATGGGACTGGGGTTAAAAAAAATCCCTTTCACTGTGTTTGGCACAAGATTCAGGTAATGACTTTTACTCTGAAGATTATACCTTTATTACAGAAAAAGCTTTTGTTATATTTCACCAGGATTATATTACCTTTCCCACAGTCAGAGCCAGAGAGGGATCTTTTTAGGATCTTCATTGTAAGAAACTGGTGGGATCCTGGAAGGTAAGCAGTCAAATGTATGAGGCTCCCTTGGAAGATTCTCACTATTACTGTAGTTAGCTTCCAGTAATTTGTCAGATGTACAATGTAAGTGCCCCTGCCCCTTCCCTTACACATTGGAGTTTAGGTCTCCAATGACTTGTGTACCAGTTGAGAAGAAGTCCAACTGTGACTTTCTAAATTCATATGTCTCTTCAGATTTGTGGGGGTGACTGTTTTCAAATATTTTCTCTGAAGAGTCCAAGAAAAGCTATGGACTTTCACTGTATCCAGCTTTATCTAACTAGTTGGTCTTGAAAAATAATTTTATTGACAGGCTTAAAAATCTTAGCCACAGTTTTTAAAGTCTCTATAATATTCTATAGTCTGATGTACAAATGTAAACAACTTTAAATGGTTTAGCAACTTCAAACCATTTAAATTAATTTAATAGGCAAACACTATTTTTGAAAACAGTTCCATTACTTGATTTTTATAGGCAAAATAATTTTAAGGATCACATAATCATTTTAATTTCAAGAGATTAAAATGATGACTCTGAGGAATCTGTTTGAATCTAAAAAATTTGCAAGTCTTAATAAATTATTCAATATATTTTACCCTGGAATTGTAAGACTGTTATTCTAATAGATAAATTTTTCATATATGTTTTAATATATAAAAACCTAACATCCAGATATTCTTTACTATTAGGAAAGTTTAGTACCATGCTTTCTATTTTCTTAAGCTTTTTGTACTTAATGTAAAATCTACCTGGTAATAAAAGATGCACTGCTGCTAAAGAAGAGAAAATTACTTCCTTGATTAATTGATTTACTGGGAGATTTTATTTGATTGTTAGTAATGAAGCTACAAAAATTCAAAGATGCTTCTCATTTCCATGACCATTGTGAGCCTGTATACAATATTCACTATGTCATGGCCTTTTGAACTTAAAAAATATGTGTTTGGACTCAGTTTATGTAGCCTATGGTCTTTGACTCATGTCATTAATTAATTATCCCTTCTATATATTTTAAGCCTCACACTGGCACCAACTGAAATAATAGAAAAAGCAATGTCAGTTTTTTCAAATAGAATCTTACTCTATGAAGTTCACTCTTCTTTGCATTAATAATGGCTATTTCCTCACTATTCTCATGACAATTGTAATAGATTCACTAGATAAAATTTGAAGAAAAACAACATAAGATCTGGAAAATAACTGAAATCTGAGAGGTTCAGTTTTCTAATAAATAGTGAATAGGGCCAAATAGAAAACTGAGTGAGTGACATGCCTGATCTCATGAACAAAATATAACAGAGAACTAATTAAGAACACTTAGAGAGTAAGAGATGATTCTCCAGTCATCTTCAAGATCTAACCAAAAATATATTAAATCCTCTTTAGCAAACTCTGTCTCCTGTCATAAGATAAAACATTTGATCTACTGTAAAACAGACCACAACACTCTAAGAGGATCTTAGAGGAATAAAATGATTCAAGGAATGAGTAGGCTCCCTTCTCTTATGTAAAACTGTGGGGAGGAGGATAATTAGGAATAGCCGTGCTAATCTGAAAAAGAACATGCTAGCAGATGGGAGAGGGAGGTAATGACACACTCAAATGCCTGACTCTGGTTTAAGATGAAATGTGGTGCTGGACAACATGTTTGCTGACATTAGATTTTGCAAACAACTCAGCAGAAAGAAAAAAAAAAAAGAAATAATAAACAGCAGAAAACACAATGGCCCAGCTCCAAATTTTACTCAAATTATAGGAATAGGATGAGCATTTACTTTATTTACCATCCTTAATCTGAAGAAGAGTTTCTGGACTACAAAAGCATCCTGAGTAGAATCAACAGTATAAAAAAGGCTATGTAACTTGAGTATTTTGTTGGTTGCAGCAAATAAATACTGCCTTTTACTTCACCTTTCTGTCTTCCTCTCTTCTTCTCCTCCCCCTTTGTCCTTTCCTCTCTTTTCTGTTCCTTATCTCATTTCCTTTGCTCTTCTTTCCTTTAAATCAAACAAAAGGAGTGTTTAATTTGCTGAAAAATGTGTTGTGCCATCAATGATTTATACAAACCATTCCATAATCCATTTTGCAACAAAATCCATGCAAATTAATTGTTTTCACCCACTGCTGACAAGTTAAAGCTTTACACAGTCATTTCACATAGATTGTATAAAATTTGAATTTAGCTGGAAAATAGATGAACATTCTCTCCTGTAATCTCAATAGACTATTTTGCCAGTGGAACAGGAGAACTCAGATTCCCACAAAGGGAATACAGATATGCTGAGCTCAGTTTAAAACAAAACAAAACAAAAAAAAACAAAAATGAAATTCAAAGATTGTTCCAACTTATCAGTGTTTGCATAAACACATTGCTTTAGAAGCATTGAAATAAAACAAAGATAAAGAATTAGTTTGTAGCTTAAGGCTAAACTAGAACATACGAAAGAAAGAAAAAAGAACAGAGATTCAGAAAAACACAGTAACAACACCAGTTATTCTTTCTAGTCAGTGGATGGAAATACAATAACTTCTCTAGAGATATAAAACTATGTACTGGTTTAATGACGCACTGCATATTCAATATAATGTCTCTAGAAAAACAGTTAATATATACTTGGAATTATTATTATTATTATTATTATTTTAAGATGGACATAATTTCCGGTAATAAACTCAACTTGTATTGGTAAATGTATTAAGAATATTGATATATTAGCTCTTTGAACCAAATTTTCGTCCCAAAGTAGGTAAAACCAAGTAAGCAGAGAAATTATTTTTTTCTTTTTTTAAAAGATCTTATTTATTTATTCATGAGAGACACAGAGACACACACACAGAGAGAGAGAGAGAGAGGCAGAGACACAGGAAGAGGGAGAAGCAGGCCCCATGCAGGAAGCCTTGACGTGGGACTCAATCCTGGGTCTCTAGGATCACGCCCTGGGCTGAAGGCAGCACTAAACCGCTGAGCCACCCACCTGCCCAAAACCAAGTAAGCAAATTCCTTTTAGATATGATCTGTATGTGGGATTCCTGGGTGGCTCTGTGATTGAGTGTCTGCCTCTGGCTCAGGGCATTATCCCATGGTTCCGGAATCGAGTCCCACATCAGGCTCCCTGCATGGTGCCTGCTTCTCCCTCTGACTATGTCTCTCCCTCTCTCTCTCTGTGTCTCTCATGAATAAATAAATAAAATCTTAAAAAAAAAAGATTTGATCTGTATGAATATTCTCTCAATCTTTGTCTATAATAGATTTTTTTCAAATTCTCTAAATACAATTATTTTTCTTTGGTCTGGCAATATTTCAATTCTTTTGTTTCATGAAATCTACTTACTTCAAGATAGACTAGGCTTGTGGATACTGAGCAGGTGCCAGTATGCTTTTTTGTTTTTGTAACTCCAGTGTGAATCTTGCTAAAGAAACAAGATTCCTTCCAGTCAGGCATGAACTGCTTACTACTCAACAAAATGTTTTTTTAGTGATAAAAATTCCAGAAGAATTGGAGGGGCTTATTTCTACTTTTGTTTTGGCTCTCGACATACAGATTTATATTAGACCCGTTAACATTCTCATTAATGCATTTACTAGATATTGTTTGCCTTTTATTTCCACTGGCTGTGGAAGACTATGAGGCGTCCAATTACCTCAGACTCACCCACAGTCTTTTCTACACCCAGTGTAGACTGTAAACAGAAAACCAAAACTGGAAATGACTAGTGAGTAAGAAGCCCTATCCCCAATCTGCCATTTTACGTGTCTGCTAACCAACTCTTCCGTAATTCACAATTATCTGTAATTTGATTCCCCAATTCTACAAATACCCCATTATAGATGTCAGAGTCCTAATATTTGGCAGTAAGAACATTGGCTTATTTGTAAAACCATAGGCACTGCTAAAAATAAATGGCTGATTTTGGCAACATGGATGTTTTAATCCCAACCTGGATTTTGGAAATCTTAAAAAAATTAAGTAACAAAATTCAGGACATTCACATCTGAGGAATGTAGTCACTATGCTTGCTTTGTCTCTTTTCAGGGAGGATAGTTAGAAATGCCATCTGCACATTTGTTCAGCTTTCTTGAAATCTAATGACCATTCTCTCATGTTTGCACATTTGGTTAGAAATCATCCAAAGCCATGCCTTAGTGGGCCTGTGGACTAATTATGAAAGTATTACAAGCAGTAGTCACATCAGTTGTGATAATTTGTAATGTTATGGTACGCTGTCTTAGGACACAGTGCAAGAATCCTAATTAGTAGCCACCATGCCAAGACTCTGCAGTCAGTAACAGGCTGTTGCTAGTAAATACGTTCAAGAGCATTAATATATATCCTAGGAGGATTGCTTTTATTTTTTTTTTATTTTTTATTTTTTTTGGAGGATTGCTTTTAAAAGAGAAATTCATTCCAAATCAGATCAAAAGGTGATTGTTTTTATAAATGTCTGTAGGTATGTATGTAAATATATATAATGTATGTATGTAAACATAATAAAATATCACCACAGTGAAAATGTATTATTTTTAGCATTAACCAAGGGCTAGCTGCTGAGCTGATAATGTAACAAGGATTATCTCTCTGAGTTCTCACAAAAAAACATATTTCTGTGCTCATTGTACAGTTGTGATAACTGAGACTCAGCCATTTTAGTCATTTTTTTATGTTATTACAGCCAAAAATGAGTTGGCAGAGGTTTCTATGTGCTTATGATCACCATGGAAAAGAAGCATGCCATAGGATCTGATTTACTGTAAATATACCTTATCTCCATTGGAAGGAATAAGTTATCAGGCAGCTCATTTTTCATAGTATCTCATGTTCACATTTATTGTCCAGCTGTTGCTCCCTTACTCCCCCATTTTTTCTCCCTCTTCTCCTCCAATCTCTCATCTCTGCTTCTCTTGGCATTTTTCCCCTAAATTCTTGTCTGCAGACAAGCTTCCTCTGGTAAAAATTCCATAATCTGACTGGTTTCTAACTTAACTTGAGTATATATCTCATTTAAAAATTATCAAAAGACAACCAATTGTCTGAATTAGGTTCAGAGGACAGATACTTACTCATATAGATTTTAATCATTAGAAGCTGGTGAAGTGGTCAATTAAAAATTTGATTATTCAGCTCTGAGGGTTGATATGTTTTTTCATAGGATATGTTTGACCTATGATTTAATGGAAAGCCTGAAATGGATAAGTCAAATACTTATTTAGAACACTTATTTCAAGAATTCTAAATTTTAGAAATCTCACATAAACTTTTCAATCCCTTACTCATACCTAAACATCTATGGGTATAAAATAGTAAATTTTATATCTATTTTGAATCCCACTTCAATAGCCACCTCATGCTCATATATTTTTTTTTCACCTACCCTAGAAACACTATTCTGTTCCTTCAAAGTACATCAGTGCCTATACTTTTTTCACCTGCCTCATTCAGCATTTAGAATGTAATAGAGATAAGGTTGACACCCTTGTCTGTTCTGCTATATTCAATTTCGCAGTAGTTACCAATTCCATAAAAGAGCCTGTCATTACTCTGAATCTATTTCGTGTAAAAACTCAGGAAATTTATCTCAGGCTGTTTATTTCAAAGACAGACACCTTGAATTGGGACTCGGATATACATGTTCACTTTTATTCAATATTCCTCTGGCATATGCTATGACAACTAAATTTCCATTTGGAAGTTGATGTTAAGCAGCCTCTAAGCAAGTAGCAGTATTATTAGCAGCATAAGGCAAATGCAATAATCCCGTTATCAATCCCTTTGCTTCTAGTTTATTCCCTACCAAAATCAATCATTTTAACTGCTGCTATATAATCTTCCAAAATATCACTTTCATCATGTCATAATATTGGCCAAAATGCTATAGTTGTCAAAATCCATTGTCTCAAAGAATAGGAATAATTTCCTTTCTACATTTTTTCAGTTTCCAAACTGCCTTTCCAACTTTATATATTAATATTATAATATCAATGTTTTCCATGCTAATTGAAGTGTTTGACTAAAAGCTTTCATACTGTATCTTCCTGATTTTCTAACACTTCCTGAAATAACATCGAAGACATACTTCTTCATAAGTCACAATCTTCTCTATATTTGCATGGGAATTTCAAAATAGATATTTACCTTTTTCTGATTCCACCTACCCACAACAGTCTGAGGTTGTTCTGGTCATAAATATTCTAACATCTATTAACTTACTAATTAAAGGATGATACTGCGTACTGTGTATTAAACTGTTGCAGTTTTTTTTTTTTTAATTTACCATGTAGGACTGAAAATAATGCATTGTCCTCAGCCAGGTTGCTTTTATCTCTATTCTGAATATGATGGAACATCAACGAAGCATGATTTTTCAAACAGTGTGCTGGAAGTTCTATCAATATCATATTAGGTCACATCTATAAGCTTACTTCATTCATTAAAATTACTTTGACTTCCCAATACAATGTCATAATATTTTGATTCTAAATATTTATGTTCTCAATCTATTACTTCCTTCAGCATAATGTAATATATGTATTATGTGTTCATGTCTTATTTCAACAAAACAGATTACGTTTTGAAGGCTGGCATCCTGTCTTGAGTTAGTATACCACTAGAAGAGTTCCAAATCTCTTTTACTGGCTGTAGCATTTTAAGAGATAGCCTACATCTTTATACTTTTATCCTATATACAAAAAGTGATTTAACAATTGCCCAATTGTTCACTTGTTAATTTAATAAATATTTACTAGATGCACTTATATATCAAGCACAGTGAATAAAAGAATGGGTAAGGTAGAGTTCTCACCTTCAAGGTCTTTAAATGCTAATTAAAGCCAATGGCTAAACAATAAAAATCTCAATTTATAATCTTTATTTATAGGCAACAAGAAAAGGATATATGAAAATGTAGACTTTGGCAACTATTCAGTCTTATCACATGGGGGAGGGTGTAAATATGATGAAGCTAGTAATAATGGAAATTATCATTTGTTGTTTATTATATAAAACACAGAGTATAGGGATGCCTGGGTGGCTCAGCGGTTGAGAGTCTGCCTTCAGCTCAGGGCATGATCCTGGAGTCCCGGGATCAAGTCCCACATCGGGCTAACTGTATGGAGCCTGCTTCTTCCTCTACCTATGTCTCTGCCTCTCTCTCTCTCTCTCTCTCTGTTTCTCATGAATAAATCAATAAAATCTTAAAAAACACAGCACATAACATTCAGTTTAATGACACAACAAAATTTCGGGTACATTGACATTCTAAAAGGATCATGAAGGAAAATTTCAGAAAATTGCACTGGTGCCAAGTATATTTAACTAATAGTTAGACTGCATCCTGTCAGAGTAAGAATATCTTTAAACTGAGGTCTGAACGAAAAGTCTAAGAGAGAAAGAAAAAATATAGAGAGAGGAGGATAGATTTTATACAGAAATATGTTCAAAAGCCAGAGGCAAGGAAAGCAAAATGAATTTTTGGAATAAAAATTTTTCAGGATCAACTGAATAAAGAGTAGAGTGAGATATAACTCTGGTCTAGGTCTCAAGTGTCATAACATTACATTTTAAATTTAGAGAAAATTTTAAGAAAGGAATGAGGGTGGTAAGAAGGTAGTAAAAATTTTAAGACAAAAATATGATAAGGTTTGTAGGAAGATATGCAGAAAGATCATTCTACCTTCAATGCAAAAAACAAATTGCAGAAAGTCCAGTTCTGATAAGGATAGGCCAAATTATTTAAAGGAAATCTAAAGCGAGGAAAACTCTATCTAAATTTTAAAATACATACCCTAAAACTTGGAATAAATGAAAAAAAAAATACAACAGTTTGAAATGTCCATGCAAATTATTGGGAAAAGCCTGAAATTATAATGGCAAAAAGAGTATTGAAGAAAAATAAAAGTTTTCTTATTCGAATGGCATTTGCGAATACCACAAACTTAGACTTAGTTTGAAAATCTTCCAGTGTTAAGGAGGGAAAAGTCAAAGCCAAAAAATTACCCCCAGGTAGGAAGTTTCTAAAAGTCTCTGCCCTGCATTATGGTGATAGCACAAATCTCTGTGTACCTTCAGGATAGTAGCAAAGAAGAAATTCAACCATCCTGCCGTACACACGATAAAACTGAATTGGTGCTAAGCAGGAAAGAACAACTACAGTAACAACAACAATAAAGTTGAGAAATGGAGAAATCCCTAAAAAGCCGTGGCAGCAGATGAACAATATAAAAATTCCTAGCCTAGATACACATACACGGTCTGTGCTGATCAAAGAACCTGAAGCAAGGAATCTGTATTTTACTAGTTTAGATCTGGTCATGCCCCCAGAAAGCAAACACAAAGCATTTCCAAAACGCTTCTTTCTTAGACAATGAACAGCACACAAGAAGTCAGGTGCACAAGAGGCCAAGCAAACTGTCAAGCATACATGACAACAGATCCACACACATTTTGCATATATACATTATCAAATTATATGGTAGCCTAAAAAGATCAATATAAGACAAAGTTTGGGCAAGTTTACTATAAGAAACATTATGAGGCTTTATTTAAAGAAGATTTAGGGATGCCTCGGTAGTTCAGCAATTGAATGTCTCTTTGGCTCAGAGCATAATCCCGGGTCTGAGGATCGAGTCCCACACATCAGGCTCATTGTGAGGAGCCTGCTTCTCCCTCTATGTCTCTGCCTGTCTCTGTGGGCCTCTCATGAATGAGTGAATAAATAAATAAATAGATAATAAATAAATAAATATCTTTAAAAAATATTTAAGTAAATTATATACCGTGCTCATCAATTGGAAGACTCAGTTATGTAAAGCTATAGTTTTGCACAAAAGTCTTAATAGATTCAATGCAATATTAAGTAAAAAAAAACTGCAACATTAAAAAAATTCAATATTTTTAAAAATGGAAATGGATAAGCTAAGATTCATAAGAAAACCCAGGGAAGAGCCAAGACACCCTTGAAAGCTGAAGAATAATTATGAAAGGAGAAGTTACTCTACCAAATACAGAGATTTACTACAAAAAAAATGAGTAATACTCTCTCATTTAGTCTCAGGCGTAGATAAATAAATGCCTAAAAGAGAAAAGAGAGCCTCTAAATAATATACCTGTGGACATATGATAATTTGATGCATAACAGATGTTCCACTACAAATCCAAGGGGAAAACACAGGCCTTTTTTTTTTTTTAATAAATGGAGTTTGGCAACACTATGTTACTATAAAGATTTTATAAGAGAGGATACTTTAGGTAACATATCAATAAATTCAACATTTGATAGGAAGAGAAGTATACAAAGAAAATCCAAAAGCAAGTCTAAGGGGTTAAAAACAAACAAAAAAGAATGCCATTTTTGGAGCCAAAGTCGGGGGGAAGGAAACAATTATTCAGTCAAAAACCTTGACTGTCAAGGTTTTTGAAAATATCCTTTGGAAATCACATCAACATGATACTGATATTGTTGGTGCAATTTTTACAGATTTGAAGAACTAACATGTTGGGGAGCATTTCTGGTGTAATGAAGTCAACTGTAACTTAGTGTAATGGTCTTGGTGATGTGTATGTGAGGTCCACACAGGAAGAGAGCTGTGATAGGCCTTTCTGTTCTCTGTTACATTCCTCTAAGGTAATTATTGCATCACCATGAGCCAGATATATAACAGGGTTGTCACATCTAGGGTGGAGTAAAGAACAGGAATTGACAGCTTCCTCCCTGTTACACTATAAACAAACAGGGAGAAAAGCTAATGAAACAGGTGGAGACAATTTCTCTGACATTCAGAACTTTCTGAAGAGAAAATTCTTGATCTGAATGGCCAAGCTCAACCATGATACTACAGTCTCTGCCATGGAGAATGCCTCCCCTTCTTTGCACTTTAAAACTATTAGAAGGAGTAAGGCCTTGGCCTTGCTCCTTCTACCTTATACACACTACAAGCCAAGTATGTGGTACCTCCAAGGACAAACAAGTTCAAAATCCAAAATCATAGGTACTTAAGAATCAAACTATAATAAGAAAAAGACATCAGAATTAAACACACACACACACTAAATAAACTAGATTTGATGAAACACAAGAAAATATTACATTAAGAATGATACCTCAAAGAGATGATATTCAAAATAACATAATGAGAAAGTAAGAACTGGTTATAAAGAAGATTGAGCATAAATATTAGATCAAAATAATTAGTTGAAATAATTCACTAGAAGGAGAAATAACAGAAAAAACAAAATTTAAAAATATAAGCTAAACTGGAAATTCAATAAAGGAACTCTTACAAAATTCACTTGAAAAATAAAGGAACAGGTGACATATAACAAAAAATATTAGATGTGTAGGATTACTATTGAGGTAGTCCAGATGTATGAGAAAGAAAAAAAGAAAAAAATTATTATACAGACTTTTAAAGAATTATAAGAACATAGAACACCTCCGATTGAGAAGAATATGATAATTTCAAATAGAATATTTAAAAATCCGCACATAGAATGATAAAAAGATCATCAAAGAAAGAGTTATTTTCAAAAGTTGTTAAAGCTAATAGAATCTCAAAGGAAAAAAAATCAGATTTTGACCAGTGTCATAGTAGTGACAAGGAGATAAGAAAAAACATGAGCATATTATATGAATATTCTCTCAATACATGTAAAGTTTTAAAAGTTTACCAATACTTACCAATACTGAAAACCCTTAGTAGAAATAATTTTAAAAAACAAGAGACAGAGAGAGGTATAGACATAAAAAGATTTTTTGAAGAAAGAATTAAAAATTTATATAGGAAACAAAGACAAGTAAATATTTAATAAAGAGAAGAAATAGATGCTAGATAAACCTTGTTCGATACCAGTCAAGTAATAATGGAACAAGAATCAAATAAACAAAACAGAATAGAAAAAAAATTAATTTAGGAAAAGGACAGGAATTCATCTAAAGCAGTGACACAGGCATGGAAGTGTGCAAGCAGCCCTGACAGCTGAGCATACCCCAAAGGGGCTCCTGCCCCAGGGAGAGGGAAAGAAAACCCCACCTACCAGTTCACTGCAGTCTCAGCAGTGGGCAGGGAGTCTAGATCCAGTCTGCAGGACTGACCACCAATGAAAGCTTCTCAGGAGACAACAAAGGGAGAACACCATGCAATTCAGTGCTACTAGAGTTCTGGTAAATGCCTGGCCCAACCCCACTCAAGCAGAAGTAGCCCCAGACTAGCCCACTAACAACACAGGAACCAAAGAAAAAAAATGCCTCCAATAGGCAAAGAGAGCCATTACAGATGACTGAACTAAAGGCAAACATGGGTTAGTTACAATAGGGGGGTGCACGTATCACAGGAGACACCCCTGAAGCTCCAGGTTCTGGTTAATAGGGGACACTGCACTGCAGAGTTATAGGGTCATTTCTTAATAAGGTTGCTATTTTCAAAAGCAGAGACATAACTGACTTTCCGAACACATAGAAACAGATTCAGTGAGTTAAAAATAGCACTACCATAAGACTCTATAACACCACTACTGGATATTTACCCAAAGAATACAAAAACACTAATTTAAAAGAATATATATATATATATATATATATATATATATATATATATATGTTTACTGCAACATTATTTACAATAGCTAAAATATGTAAGCCACCCAATTATATGTATATATATACATACATAAACCTATACATATATATTTTTATATACACACAGAATACATATGCATACACACACACACACATACTGGAATATTACTCCTCCATAAAAAGAAATGAGAACTTGCCATTTGAAAAAACTTGGATGGATCTACAGGATATAATGCTAAATGAAATAAGTCAGTCAGAGAAAGACAAATATCACATGATTTCACTCATATGTGGAATTTAAGCAACAGCAAACACAGAAAAAAAGAAAACAGAAAAAATAAAAACAACACACTCAAGTATAGAGAACAAATTGGTGGTTATAACAAGGAAATAAGTTGGGGAGATGGGTGAAATAGGTGAAGGGAATTAAGAGTACAATTGTGATGAGCACTGAGTAATGTACAGAATTGTTGAATCACTATAATGTACACCTGAAACTAAAAAAAAAACATTAAATAAAAATAAGCCCTACAGGTACAAAAATATTAACTGACTGAAAAAGAATATTAGAAGGAATGTATACCAGACTTGGATCTTGGGACACCTTGGTGGCTCAGCAGTTGAGCATCTGCCTTTGGCTCAAGGAGAGATTCTGGAGTCCAGGGTTCGAGTCCCACATTGGGCTCCCTTCTCTTTCTCTCTCCCTTCTGTGTGTGTGTGTGTGTGTGTGTGTGTGTGTGTGTGTGTGCCTCAAAAATAAACAAATAGAATCTTTAAAAAAAATGCTTAACATCATTAGTCATTAGGAAAATACAAATCAAAAGGATAAGAATATTTCATTCACATCCAGTAGTATGGCAACAGTTGAAATGGAAAACAGTAAACATTGGTGAAAACATGAAATTAGAAACCTTTTATATTGCTGATGGAAATGTAAAATGGTTCAATGGTTATAGAAAATTATTTGGCAGTACCTGAAATAGTTAAACATAGAATTATCAAATGATCCAGCCATTTCACTCCTAGGTGTACATACAAATACAAAAAGAAAGAGAATAGGCAAACCAGTTTATGTACATGCAGAGCATCATTGCTCACTGTAATAAAAAGATGGAATCAACCAAAATGTTTATCAACAGATGAATGAAAATAAATTATGGAATATACATACATTGGAATATTATTCAGCCATAAAATGAAATTAAATACTAAGACAAGGAGATCCCTGGGTGGTGCAGCGGTTTGGCGCCTGCCTTTGGCCCAGGGCGCGATCCTGGAGACCTGGGATCGAATTCCACGTCGGGCTCCCTGCATGGAGCCTGCTTCTCCCTCTGCCTGTGTCTCTGCCTCTCTCTCTCCTCTCTCTCTCTCTGTGTGACTATCATAAATAAAAAAAATTAAAAATAAATAAATAAATAAATAAATACTAAGACATGATATACAACATGCACGAACCTTGAAACATTGTGTTTGGTGAAAGGAGTCAGAAACAATGAACTTCAGGGTGCCTGAGTAGCTCAGTTGGTTCAGCATCTGCCTTCTCTTCAGCTGGTGATCCCAGGGTCCTGGTATGAGCTCCGTGTCAGAGTCCTTGCCCTGCAGGGAGCCTGCTTCTCCCTCACCCTCTGCCACTTCCCAGTGCTCTCTCTCTCTTTCAAATAAATAAACAAAATCTTAAAAAGTAAAAGAAACAAGAGCTACATATTATATCATCCACTTACATGAAGCATCTACAATAGGTAAATCCATAGAGGCAGAAAGCAAATTGGTGGTTGCCAGGTGCTTAGAGAGAGATAATGGAGAGTAATTGCTTTAAATGAATATGGGATTTCCTTTGTGTTGATGAAATTTTTTTTCGAAGTAGAAAGCTTTAGTTGCTGTTCAACATTGTGAATATACTGAATATAACTGAATTGGTCACTTTAAAACTTAATTTTAGTTATGGGAATTTCACCTCAAAAAAGAAATCATAAAAAATACAGGAATGGAAATTTCACAGTAGAAAAATATAAACAAAGAAAAAATGCCATGAAAACAAGTTTTTAAATACACACACACACACCTACACACACACACACACTGAAAAATCATACTTTGATAAAGAGAAATGCTATAGATTCAAGTATAAAAACACTGGTAATTTTTTTTAAAAATACAGACATATGTATCTAACAACTTGATCTCAAAGTACATAAAGCAACAGCAAGAAGAACAAGGGGTAGAGGCACATAAATCAAATTTGTAGTAAGATATTTTAACATACATTTCCAAGGGAGACAAAAAAAATATCTGGACATAAGTGAGAGAGACATGGACACAGAGAATTTGAAGAACAAAGTAATGAAATGGAATTTATACACAAACATATTAATCTCAATTTTTATATTAATTTTAAATGTGTGTTTATGTGTTTTGCCTTTACGTGCTACAAATAATGTAAATTTATTTAGCCTCACATCAAATATGTATAAACTTAACTACTTGCAAGTTTATAATGATATTCTAAATACATTTCAGGAATCAACATTATATAGATTGTGTTCTTTTGACCACAAATGAATTTATAAATCATAATTGGAAGCATAGCTAATAGCAATCCTTATACTTGAGACCTAAATTATATACTCCATAAAAATCTCAGGCAAAAAAGCTAATACTTAAAATGAAGCCATAATAAATCTATTTTAACAATTTATAATAATAAAATAATGTCAGTAATAAAAATGGCAATGATAAAATGTCTGGTGATACATCGTTTAGGAAATACTCAAAATATAGTGCATTTGTTATTACCTTTATCCAAAGAGGACAATAACTGACTAAAAAAAATGTACATTTAATTTAAGAAGTTAGAAGAGGGAAATTGAACAAATTAAGTGAAAACAGAATGAGGAAATAATAATACTAAGCACATTAAAATAACTGTCTCAAGATGGCAGGGACATTAGATTGTAAATAAAGACAGTGAGATAAAAATAAAATACACAAGAGAATATGGACATGCCATGGGCATGGACAGATACAATGACTTCTGAAACAAGGAATGAAACTGGGTGTTGAGTTAGAGCCAAAGCTCATTGTAAGTTATTAAGCTATTTTCTTTATTAGTTAAACTAGCTGTTAGAAACACAGAGCGTATATAGGTCTTTTAAATGTAGGAAGTACATAGAATTCAGAACTACAAATTGAAAAACTGTAAGACATAATTTGGTAAAGAAATTTTTGAAGATGAATTGAAACATAAAATTCAAATAAAATTAAAGACCGGTTTTTTATTACATTTTTGGTGTCAAAATCAATAAAAACAGAGCATTTTAGATTTTAGAATACCAATGATTGTGGCTCTATCTATATAATTAATATAAAGACATATTTTGCATATATACATATATTTTATATAAAAGTTTTGATATGTAGTATTTTTGTTGTATTAATTTCAATGCTATAAAACCATTTTCTAGTTTCCCTTTTGATTTCTTTATTCATCTATGAGTTAATTAACATTTTATTAATTTATAATAGTCTCTTATCTCTTGATATTTATAGTATCATTGTTTCATGGCCAAAATATGTGTTTCATATGATCCAACTCATCAAAAATTTGTCGAACCTTGATTTATAGTATAAAGATTTGTTAGTGGATAGAACTGTTTCAGATGTATTTGAGAAAATATATATTGTCATTAACTGTTAGGAGCTCAGCTCATTAAATTCTGTTAATTGTGAGATTAAATTTTTCTATAGTCTTACTGATATTTTGTCTGCTTGATTAATGAATGATTGGAAGGGATATTTTAAAAACTCAGGATATTATGGTAAATTTACTGATTTCTTTTTGTGTTCTCGTAATTTGAAAGGATTTTAGTAGGTGCATACAATTGAAACATTATTATATCTTATACTGAAGTGAGTCTTAAATCATAATATAGTTAACCCCTTTATCATTTGAGATACAGTTTGTCTAAAGTGTTATCTTCTTTTCCTACAATGTAACTATAGAACTCATTTTTATTAGTATTTCTGCAGTATATCAATGTATATAGTCTATAATATGTTATTGGCTAACTCATGTTCTTTAAATTTAATGTTAAAGTTTTAACCCTAAGTACCTCAGAATGTGACTGTGTTGTTTTTTTAATTACTTAAAGAAGTAATTAATTTAATTTAAATAAAATGAGGTCATTAGAGTGGGCCTTAACCCAATGAGACTAGTGTCTTTATTACAGAGTTATGTACAGAGAAAAGCTGATATGAAGACACAGGAAGATGATGGCCATCTATTAATGTAAGGAGAGAGGCCTGGACCACATCCTTCCCTGTGGTCCTCAGAAAAAACAAACAAACAAACAAACAAAAAACAACGACCATTCCAACACCTTAATTTTGAACTTCTAGCCTCTATAAATGTGAGAATATAAAGTTTTGTTGTTTAAGACAGTTAGTCTTTGGGACTTTATTATGGAAGTCCCAGCAAGCTCATATGCTATTCCTTTTCTTTCTACCTATGCACTGGTGTTCCTCTTTTACACTGTATCTAGTTTTTTTTTTTTTTTTAAGATTTTATTTATTTACTCATGAGAGACACACACACACACACAGAGACAGAGAGAGAGAGAGAGAGAGAGAGAGAGAGAGAGGCAGAGGCACAGGCAAAGAGAGAAGCAGGCTCCATGCATGGAGCCTGATGTGGGACTTGATCCTGGTCTCCAGGATCACACCCTGGGCTGAAGGCAGCGCTAAACCACTGAGCCACCCAGGCTGCCCTGTATCTAGTATTTTTAATCCAACCTAAATCTCACTGAATTCATTTAATTATCTTGTGAATATGACATATTTGAATATTTTCCTATCACCTGGTTCTCTGCTTTCTATTTATCTCATCTTTTATTTCTTCCAACACAAGTTTCTTCCTCCTTTTAATTATTTTATGATTTCTTCATTTCCTTTTTCTACAGTCATTAACTTATGTTTAAAGATTTATTTATTTATTTGAGAGAGAGAGAGGGAGAGAGAGAAGGAGGAGAGGCAGAGAGAGAGGGAGAGAGAGAATCTCAAGCAGACTCGCACTTACTGGGAAGCCTGACATGGAGCTCAATCCCATGGCCCTGAGATAATGAACTAAGCCAAATTCAAGAGTCAGACACTTAACTTACTGAACCACCCAGGTGCCCCTACAGCCTCTAATTTAAAAGATATACAAGTTTCTGTTATTTTAGTGTTTACCCTCCACACCTTAATAAGTGTAGTTAATTTAGCATATTCTAAAACGAATCAGTGGTTGACTCTTCTAAACCAATAAATAAATAATAAATAAATAAATAAATAAATAAATAAATAAATAAATGGAATCTAGCATACAAGCAGACCTATCCTAGTTCTAGTTCATACAAAATGATTTATGTATATTCCTTACTTTACTCTTAATTTTCTAAACTCTGTCAATTAGGATTTGTTACTTTTGCCAAAGGCAGATACTCTACCACTGAAGCACTGAACCGAAGGCAGATACTCTACCACTGAACCACCCAGAATATGCCCCCTTTGTAACTGTTTTTTAATCTCAAAATCTTGCGCCCTTCTTCAGTCTTTCACTGCCTCTTTAATTTCTATATCCATGATAAACTTCCTTAATTGTTCTGTATTTGGTAATTTCATTAGATGGTATGTTCATTTACCTGCTTCTGGTTTTCCTTAAATTCTCCTACATTTGTTTACTTACTTCTGCATTTTGTGTAGATTTTTTTTAAATTAATCATTACTACAACTTCACATTTCCTGGAATTCTTATGGAAATGTTTGAGAGAGCATTGTTGCTCCCATGTTGAGGGAGCATTTATTTTAGAGGGATTTATGTTTGCTTATATCAATTACCTAAGAATATTATAGTCTCATTTTTATTTTAAGTTTCAAAAAGCATGTAGTTTTTGAGATTCCTTGAGAATCAACAACCAAATTATTTGAAAACTAGCTACTATTAACCAATTTTCAAGGGAGTCTTTTGTTTGTTTAAATATACGCTCAGAGCCAGGAATGAAACAGAAAATTTCTCTTGCTCTTCTGCCTCTGTGGTAGGATTTTTTTTTTTTTAATTCACTTGTTTTTTGAGAGATAAGCTTTCATTGGAACTTGACATATATGAGGTGGTCCTGGATCCAAATTCCCACTCTACTCAGGACAAAACACTAAATTTCTAGGCAATTACCATTGGTTTATAAGCCCCTTGGTAGCTGGCAGCCTCAGCATTTGTGTCACTGCCTGGACCTGTGAACTTTGTTCCCATCCACAACGGGATAATTGTCTTTCAGGGTTTCTAATAATATAAACAAGCATGAGTATTATTACATTTAGCATTCTTGTATGCAAAATAGCAGAAGATTGCCAAGATGTCTCTTGTATTACTATAGGCAAAGGTCAATGCAATTCAATAAACATTTATTAAAAAATATTAAGTATTATATGTTATCATGACTATCACTAATTCAATAATCTGTAAAAGGCTTGATCCTATATTTTGAATTGTTATTCATACAGCAAAGTATTTTATATATTGTAGATGAATTATGGTGGCTAGTGAATCAAATTTAGAAAATAATATAGCTCTATGGCACATCATTAGAAATATGTTTTGATCTGGCCAGTTGATCAACAATAGTTCTTATAAGATATGTTTGTGCATGAGTCTCATATTCACTGTGTGATGATTATTTCTGTAAATAGTTACTTGATGTATGGCTAATATAAATCTCTTTGAAACCCGCATTTATTGCTAGTATAATTACCTTAGGATTTGCACCATATTCTAAACTAGGTCAATTATAGATATAGAAATATGCAATACAACTCTGTGATTCCACATGTCTTTAAAGCACATGTAATTCTTAAAATTTATTATTCTGCATTTCTTTACCAAAGGTATCATCTTTTTCTTTCTTAATAGAACTTCAGTAAGCAACTGTCTCAAAGTGTGAACAATGTTATGACATTGTCTATTGTCCTATTATTTCTGAAGAAATTAAATTACCAGTAAGTTTATATTAATATTTATTTATTTTTAAAGATTTTATTTATTTATTTGATTGAGAGAGAGCAGAGGGAGAAGCAGACTCCGAGCTGATCAGGGAGCCTGACTTAGCGCTTGATCTTAGAACTCTGAGATCATGACCTGAGCTGAAGGCAGAGGCTTAACTACTGAGCCACCCAGGCACCCCTGAAATAATCAACTTAAACTGAGAATAGGTAAGACACCATTTAGAAACTAAGAAAAAGTTGTTGGTATATCAAAAGATGCATAGGATTGAATGATTTTTGAAAAGTCAAAATAGTTCTTTTCTTCTCTAAATAATCTCATAATGATTTCAGTTAAATTTTTTATTTTTTTAAATTTTTTAAAAATTTTTAAAGATTTTATTTATTTATGCATGAGAGAGAGAGAGAGAGAGAGAGAGAGAGAGACAGGCAGAGGGGGAAGCAGGCTCCATGCAGGGAGCCCGACGTGGGACTCGATCCCGGGACTCCAAGATCACGCCCTGGGCCGAAGGCAGGCACTAAACCGCTGAGCCACCCAGGGATCCCCTCAGTTAAATTTTTAAATGTATTTTGCATTTGTTTTCTTAAATAATTATTTTATACTTGGAAATTATCTGTAGTATCTATTTAACAATTGGATAATAATGAATATTTTCATCCTGAGATTAATTTTGAGAAGCATTTTCTATTTTCAAACAGACAAATATATTCTATTCATTTCTCTATCACTTTTCCCCTGAACTGCAACTTTATTTTGTACTTTTTCTCCATTATTTCAGGTAATGCCTGATGATATTACCTCCTAAAATGTTATTGTCAATTTTTTTTGCCTCCCTTTAATATTATTTAATAAGGAGATTTTGACTTTAGATTTAACAAAATATGGATAGCTTTTTTTAAAAAAGATTTTATTTATTTATTCATGAGAGACACAAAGAGAGAGGCAGAGACACAGGCTGAGGGAGAAGCAGGCTCCATGCAGGGAGCCCAATGTGGACTCTATCCTGGGACTCCACCCTGGGCCAAAGGCAGGTGTTAAACCGCTGATCCACCCAGGGATCCCCCATCTTTTTTTTTTTTTTAATGACTAGTGAAGCTTACAAAAATCGTTTAATATACTCTTGGGTATGTTCTCACTTCATGTTTGTTGCAAAAGGTATAGTAATAGTTATTACTCCAAGCTTTTCTTGGCATATTATACATATAAGGCATTATAAAATCATCACAACTCTAAGCCTGAGTCTATCCACTCAGCATACTTTTACTGACTGACCATGTACCAGGCCCTGTTA